>NC_138973.1:87357500-89932500 GCF_055761805.1 Camellia sinensis | reverse complement strand
TCAAGAAATCAAAACTAGTAAGACCCTAGATGGTTCGCAGTGTAAGCTATGAGTGAGGGCTGACCTGTGGAGCTTTGAAACACATCAAAGAGAGTGCAGTGTCCAAAACCCTAACCCTAGAACTGTCCTCCAAGTTGAGAGATCGATTGAGCTTCGAGATCGAGAGATCAAGGGTTTTGTGTCGATGATCTTCATTTGGGACCGTTGGGTTTAGGGTTTGGAGGTTCGTTGCGAGTCGCGCGAAGAGATCAGTTATTTCTGTTACTCTGTTCATTTGTGGGAGAGAATCGAACGGCGGCAGAGAACCCCACGACGATGAGAACTCAACTGGTTCCCGCCATAATGTGGTATTTGTTTTTCTAGTGTTGGTAATGGGCCTCTTGATTTCTGTCCAAGCCCATCGCAATTTGTAGCGTTACGTGTGTGGGCCGAGTCCAATGGACTTATATATATATATATATATATCTGTTTATCCCATATAAAAAATTTAAAACCTATCTAATCTCAAAATAAAACACTTACACCAATTAGTCATATATATTTTTAATTGTTATCAACAAATCTTTTTTTTTTTAAAATTTTTTCTACAGACATTACATCTCATTACCGTCGGACTTCTGTTAGACGGTCACCTGAGACTCGCTGGAATGTTCAACATCACCGATAAGTCGCCGGAGTATCGCCGGGAAGTCGCTAGAGTGTTATGAACGTCAATGGAAGTCTCTGGAATGTACAGAACGTTCGCTAGACGTTAAAAACATCATTGAAGACTCACCGAAATATCCATAATATTGCCGGGGGAAAAAAAAAGGAATAAATGGAGAAATTAGAACTAAAAAACATAGCAAAATGTGCTAAATATTGATAATCTAAAAGGAAAAAAAATATAATGACAAAAAATAGCAATAATGGGAAAAACATATGTTATTTTTCAATTTTTGCAAAGTTTAAGCAAAATAATCTCTAATATTGATCAAACTGAAAAGTAAGCTTTGAAACTATAATATGTTACAGGTTTAAAGCAAAAATCTATTAAGCACTTATTCTTATTAATCAAATTGGAAAATATATTATGAAACTTCAAAATTTTGCAGTTTTAAACAATGATTCATTCCAGCACAAAAAAAAAAAAAATTGAAACTGTAAAATTTTATAGTTTTCATCGCCTGTAACTAAAACTCGAAAACAACTTGTTCAGAATTTGAAATTTTCCTCTATTAAAATAGAAAAATAAGTGTATAGTAAAGAAAATGTAGACAAATTAAGAGATCGAAGGAGAGAGGCAAATATAGGGAGAGGATTGTACTCCGACAACTATTTTTTATTTAGATCTAGCCGGATCTGATGTAGATATACTTAGATCTAACTAGATCTACACATTTTCTTCGTCGGAAACACATCTTCTTCACCGTCGATGAGGTTGAAGTAAGGAGTCGACGGTTCGGTGGTTGCCGATGAATGTGGTAGTCGTCGGTCACCGGTGACTATATATCAGAAAGAGAAAAAGAAAAAGCAAGATGTGGTTGCCCGTTGATGATCGCCAAAAATCACAAAAAGCAAAAAAGACAGAGAAGAAGAAAGGCAGAGAAGAAGAAAATCATCATAGGACTTTTGAGTATAAATAAAAGGTTATGGGACTAAAGGTCCGTTTGGGAAGAGCTTTTTCAGGCTTTTTTGGCTATTTTAGCTACAAAAGACAAAATAGGCTATTTTAACCACAAAAAATAAAATATCACATTCAAACAATAATCATTACACTCTTCTCTCACAAAAAAAAATCAAAAAAGCCAAAAAGTCCTTCCCAAACCAAGCTTTTTAGCCCAGGCTAAAATAGCCAAAAAAGTTAAAAAGCTAAAAAGCCAACCCACTTCCCAAACAGAGGCTAAATAGGATCCACGTTTTTCAAAGAAGACTTCTTGGTAATTTGCCATATATATTTTGGGGCTCTGACCCAGAGGTTCTATTTCAATAATTTAAAATGCATCTAATTCCAAAACAAATTACTTGTACAAATTAGTTCTACATATTTTTAATTATTATAAAAAAATATTTTTTAATTTAAAGACATTGCCATATCCCACCACTATCGGACTTTCATCTGATACTGGAGACTCATCATAATGTTCAACAGCGTTGGAAAATGGTTAGAGTATCGCCGGAGTGCTCTGAATGTTACTGAAAGTTGCCAAAATGTCTAGCACATCGCTGGCCGTCAAAAATATTGCCGGAAACTCACCAGAATGTCCAGAACATCACCTAAAAAAAAAAAAAAAAAGAGGAAGGAATGGTGAAATTATTGTGAAAACACAATAAAATTTAACCATATCCTCTCCAACATCACAAAATATGAAAAAAAAAAAGAAAAAGAAAAACTCTTTATCATACAAAACACATAATTTTCAGTTCACAAAATTGTAAAAATTTAGAGTTTAAATTTATTGCTCTTCAATCTGCATAAATTTGCTGTTTTGTTGCAAAAATTATCAATTAGCAGTTTTGAAATTGCAAAAATTATCAGTTTACTCATTTGTTATTTATCAAAACACAATTTCATATCGCTATGATGGTGGAGATCTTAGATCAGTTGTTTGTAAGAGTTTGTATTTCATTTTGTTAATATTTGCTAATTTTTTTGTTGTTTTAATAAAGAGAAAAAAAAAATGCTAGTCATATAGAAAAGCAGAACCGTATCTTCAAAATTGTAAAATTTTATAGTTTTCATCGCTTATAACTAAAACTCGAAAAATATTTTTCAGAACTTGAAATTTTTTTCTAATAAAAAATAAAAGAAGTATGTAACAGAGAAACAAAATTTTTTTTTTTTTGAGAGATTGAATAAGAGAGATAGATATAGAAAGAGGATTATACTCCAACAACCATTTTTGGTCTAGATTTGACTGGATCTGATGTAGATTTACTTAGATCTACTCTAAATTTGAACATTTTGGTGCGTTGTTTTGTGATCTTGGCCAAATCTGAGTAGATCTATGTCAAGAACATTGTTGTAAACTTATCTCTTTCATCGTCAATAAGGGTGAAGTAAGGAATCGGTGTCGGTGGTTGTGGGTGAACCCAAATTGATGGTGGTCATGGGTCACCGGTGAGTGTGTATTAGAAAGAGAAACAGAAGAAGGAAAGAAGCGCCTGAGGACTTTTGAGTTTACATAAAAGATTGTGGGACTAAATAGAGTTCTCCTCTTTCAAAGAGGGCATGCGGGTAATTTGCTCCTTTTTTTTTTGGGTTAACTATTCACATGTCCTGTTATGAGCACCTGTGCACTATTAAGTCCCACAAGTATTTGTGTAGATCGAAAATTCCATTTGCATATAAAAAGGTTCATTCATTCTTTTTTTTCTCTTTTTCATATGCAAATTGATCGGCGACCACTAACCACCATCGATTGCGATTTAGCAACCACTACTAGCTTGCAACAGCTGCTTCTCCGCCTCACCGGCTTTGCCCTCACCTCCTCCAATTCGACGATCTAAACATTTTAGCGACTTCAGTGACGTTTAGAATATTCTAGTGATTCTCCAATTACTTTTCGGCGATATTTTGAACTTTCCAGCGAGTCTTCAATGACTATCTGGTAGAAGTTCGACAATGATTCGACAGTAGTGGATGTGATAACGACATTGACAATGGAATATAAGGGTATTTTGGTCTTTAAATTTAAATAAAATAAAAAATAGAATATTTTGATAACAAATAAAGTGAACTGTACTTTTTGATGCACCAAAAAGTCATGAGGGCTTATTGGTGTACCCATCTCCCTAACATGATTTTTCAATTAGTTCTATTTTTTTTAAGGGTAAAAATTTTAGGATTAAATACAGTTTTGATCCTTAATGTTGTATTTGGAGTATAAATTTAGTTAGGAATTTAGAAAGGGAAAGAGAAAAGGAAAATGTGTATGAAATGTAATTTTATTTAATTCATATTTCATTTATATTTTCTCTTTCCAAATTCCTACCTAAAATCTATGATTCAAACACAACGTAAGAGTATGCACTTTTTGTTATTTTGGTCTCCAATCTTTTAATTGTCACAAAATCATGCAAAAAATAGGATAAATTATACTTTGCACCAAATCTCAATATAGTTTTTACACAACAAATTGTGACAATCAACTCCTTATGATTCTAGTAAAGTCAATGTCCTTTTTTTTATTACTCTACCGTATAAGTCTTTAACAAAGGTCAGTAATGTAACAAGTATATGACTATGAAATGAAGGCAAAGAAAAAAAATCACTCCTGTTTCTCGCCTATACACATTTCATCCTAAAAATTTTATCAAATTATGACCGTTTTCGGCTCAAATAAAAAGAAGATTGTGAACGATTAAGGAGATGAATTAGGATTTCGTGCAAATTGAAATCACGAAGCTTTGCTTTTTCACAATAATATAGTCTTCTATATATTCATCTTCCTTTCTCTTCAATTTCTCTATTGCTTTTTTTTTATTATTATTATTTCAAAAAGCTTTGTTTTCTTGCTACTTCATCCCAATTTTCAGCATATGAATATATATATATATATATCGCATTATATAACTCTTACACACTTATCACGTGGACAGAATGTGTATTGATGGGAAATCAAGATGATTTTCCTCTCTTGTTGTCATTTCGTAGTCACATGTTTGTTACATGATTGGATTCTGTTAAAGACTTAAACAAATGGAGTAATAGAATGGGGATATTAACACTTGACTAGAGGTGCAGAGGGATTGACTGTCACGATTTCATGTATATAGACTAAAATAGAATTTGGTGCAAAATATAGGGGTGTAAAGTATAATTTACCCAAAATAATGAATGATGTATATGATTTAAAAAATAAATTACCTATTTTTTTTTTTTTTAAAGACCTTGTGAGCCCTACATAATAAACAGTGTATATTATTAAGGTGGACTCGAAATGAAGCCACATAATGCAAATTGGATTGTCTAGTCTAGGAGACAACCCATGCCATATATAATACACAATATAGGTTAAAATTTCAAGTGAAATGTCATCAATCTCAAGCAATATATATAGAAAAATGGTTTATTTACAGAATTCCCCCCCTTCCCCACAATTTTTCTAATAACGTGGCAAGCAAAATTTAAAAGTTGATCAATATTTCCTCAAAACTCTCCTTACATGCATTTTATCGCCACCTCATTAAGGTCATGTTTGTTTGGACGAATTGGATAAGGATGGACTGTTAATCTTGGAATACATAGTCCTTGGACTATTTGGTTGAAAAGGATGTGAATCCTATATTTGTTTGGTAACAATTGATGATAATGTAAGAGAGAGAGAGAGAGAGAGAGAGAGAGAGAGAGAGAGAGAGAGAGATGAATAGATAAAAAGATGAGAAAGAAAAGAGAGATAAAGTGGGTGATGAGATAATCTATGAATGACGGAATAAGTACACTTTACTCAATTTATAAAGTGAAAAAAATTTGGAGGCCAAAGAAAAATTAGAAACAACGCAAAACAAAATGAAAATAATGGACAAAGAAATGGGATGGCATGGCAGCTCATGCTTGGCATCCATTTTTTTTCTTAGTTAGTAAGGAAGAAAGATAGGAAATTAATATTAAAAAGAAAAAGAAAAAGACGAAAGATGAAAGATGAATAAATTATTAATAATAATGAAGTGGAGATAAAAAAAGATAAAACAAATAGAAGTATAAGAAGTGAGTCTGGTTCTCATCTAAATATTCTATCACTAAAATAGCACCAATACTTCTCATTAAAATATTTAATACCACAAAAATACAAAATTTCATGTAGGATCATGTCACAAGTGACATCAATGAAGCCCAACTTATTTGATAAACGGGCATAAAAAATTCATCATGGTTTGACCCTGTGGACTTAAATATCAATACCAAGCCATTAAAAAAGTGGGTTGCGATAAGCGCGGGCTGGGCAGGCCAGTGCTCACCCCTACCTCCTAATTATATACACAAATTTTCACTGCTGAGTTAACCCTACTAATTTTGTTATTTGTTTTATTTTTTACAGGTAAAGTGAAATCAATAGTTTTTTATTTCAAAATAATTAAAATTTGGGTACTCAGTTTATAAATCCAAATTTAGATTTTGTTTGATCAAAAGTTCAGGCATTGAAATACTTCGCCTATTTGCCTATAAGGACAGACTTAAGCAAAATAACCAAAATACCCATGTATTATGTATATGGGTGGTCTTTTTTGTTCCATCAACTTTCTCTCTCTCTAGATCGAAGATCTCTCTCTCTCTCTTCCATAGATCACATCTCCGATTCGATCTCCATATATCAATAATGGCGATCGAGTTCATCCCCAAGACTCTCCACCTTTCTCCGGCAAAGCATTAATGACGTCATCCCTGAGAAGCCAGATGGTAATCGCCATTACATAGATCGGTCAAGATCCATCACACAGATCCTGGATCTTGATCACCATCACCTCAGCCCTATTGTCGTCTTTAGAACAAAGCCACACTCAGAACACTGTCGTCTCTAGATCCATCGCTATGGAGATCTCCTTTGTAGCGAAGGTATTTGGTTTGGAGAAGCATAATAATTCCTTCTTTTTTGAAGTCGGAGTGCTTGAAATTTGGTATTTTGAATAAGTTTTTGTTGTTTTGTGATTGAATTACTACATTTTTGATTGAGAGAGCGAGAGAGAGAGAGAGAGAGATAGAAAGCTTCGTGAGTTGTGTAATATAGGAAATTGGAAAGTGTGTTCTTGTTTACTCTAGTTTGGTGTTTGCTACTTACCTAGAACTATACTACTCTTCTATGATTATGGAGTTTGTTGGGTCAAAACATAATAATAATAATAATAATAATAATAATAATAATAATAATAATAATAATAATAATAAAAAAAAAGAGAAGATTACATGGGTGTACGAAAAAAAGAAAAAGAAAAAGAAAAAGAGAAATATGAGAGAGCTAAAAGTTGAGACGACGATGGAGAGAGCTGTAACAACCTGAAAATTTAAGTTGTCCCTTAAATTTTATATTGGTATTATAGTTGTATGTGATAATATATTATTAAATAAATAATAATAATAATGATAATAATAATAATAATAATAATAATAATAATAATAATAATAATAATAATAATAATAATAATAATAATAATAATAGTGGGTGTGGTAGTAAAATAAATAATTAATTTTATGTTAGTATACGATAGAGTATAATTTAATTAGGGATTAATTTGTTTATATAATTATATTAAGAATCTGGGCAAAAATGTAATTATCTTAAAAAATTTATTTAGATAAGAACTAATCTACGGCTTTAATGAAGCAATCTGGGTGAATATTGGAAAAGGATTTGAGAATCGGCAAGATCTATCACGTGTCGGCCACAGAGCACTCTTGCTTCCCTATAAATGGGGAAGAACTAATCAAGAGCCATGGAATCATTGGAATCAATGAGAAAGGAAAGAAAAAGAAAAGAAAGAAAAGAAAAGAGAGGGAGATGTACGTAAATAGAAAGGTTGTGTTAGTAAAAGAAAGGCTAAGGGTCAATATTAAGGTGAGTTATATTATATTTTGAGTCATCATAATATATTTTACGTATGTTTTGACCTACCATATTGTTTTATACAAGTTATGTTTTATAAATTATTATAAGTTATATTAATATTTCAATTACGTGGATTATTTTCTGAACCCTATTTGCTAAAGTGAAACCCATGGATATGTTTGTTTATATTTTAAAAAATATTTGACTATAACCTTATAAACAATTATGTTTTGTAAGTACCACCACGAGAGTCCCACACCTTGGGGGACTTAAATAACCATTGGCCTCTGTTTGGTCACTTTGTGGCCCTCTATTGTCATAGATCTATTGATCTCTGTTCTGTGCGGAGCAAAGTACTGTGCGGAGATAAGTGTTACATTATTGTGGGAGCCACCTCTATAATCCGTACAAGCCACCTCTTGAATCCGTACCTCTGTTCTGACTGTCACTCCTGTGACCTCTGCTCCGTTTTGTTCAATACCATGGTTATGGTTATTTATTTACATAATCTCAGTTTTGCTACTTAAATAATTATTTATTCAGACTAAGTTATCTTAAATATTTTGGTTACATAACTATCCATGATTATTTTGTGTCCCTTATACTCTTGGTATAATATTTCTCACTCTACCATGTGCTTATAGCTGTTTACCAATTTTCAGGAAATAATGCAATTCAAAAATAGCTTTTGGGAAGTCTTAGATGCAGGGCTGCGAAATAGACACACACAACACTTTTATGGATATGTTTATATGTAAATATCAGCCTTTTTGGTCAATAAATTTTGTTATAAAAATAGAAGCTCCAATGATTATTTTGGTACCCTCACTTGAATATTATTTCCGCTCGCGCTTATTAATTTGTCTAAGAATTGGCCGGAGGTAACTTCAGTTACTGGCCATCACGATGCTTAACCCTTGGGTACGGGGAGCGCGTCGTGACAAGAGCTATGTAAAAGAAGATGGTGGTCGAGAGTGGAGTTGGCGAAAAAAGAAGACAAA
The DNA here is from genome assembly GCF_055761805.1 of Camellia sinensis. Classification (NCBI taxonomy): domain Eukaryota; kingdom Viridiplantae; phylum Streptophyta; class Magnoliopsida; order Ericales; family Theaceae; genus Camellia; species Camellia sinensis. The sequence goes on along the minus strand of NC_138973.1, from coordinate 89,923,976 downwards.
GGCCAAAAAGAAGCCAGCGATGTAAGGCGGTGATTGGAGAGTTTTATCATCATGGGGTTTGAAAAATCAAAAAGGTCAGGGACCTCGTTGAACACAACGAAGAGATGAAGAAGTCAGAAAGGAAACAAAATGTCTCTGGTGAGGTGCTGACAAGTTGGCCGGTGATGGCAGCCGAGGGTGGAGATCACCACAAAGTGATACTGAAAGAAAAATATGGCAGCGGAATGGGCTGAGGTCTGGCGGGTGGCCAAGGCAAGATTGCTGCTCGCCGGTGAGGAAAAGAACACCAAAAGCTTAACCTATAGCTCTGATACCATGTTACAATATCTAAGAAAGAAAAAAAGAATATTATATTATGTGTATATTCAATATTGTGTTGAATAATGATGTAACAATGTATCCAAAACTCCTTTATATAGGAGAAGAGAAACCTAAGTATGGTAATGAATATAATATGGTAAGTATGATAGACATAATATATAGTTACTATATCTAACAGAGTCCGTGAAGCTCTGGGATCATTCTTGTAATACAAGGTAACTTTGTTATTCATTGAAGTTAAACCATAATGAATAATGAATACTTTCAGTGGGGTTGTTCAACAAGCAAATGATATATATATATATGTTAATTGTTTGACGAAATGCCTTATTGACTTGTTTCCCTAGGCTTTCAAGCTGCATTGTTTTGTTTTTGGGTCATCTGAATGTAATCATGAGTAGTATCTACTTGGTAAAATGCTTTAGGAAGGAAGTATGGACTTAAAGAAAGGATAGTGAAGTATGTGATTGATTTTTCAACAGATAAGAAAATGGACCTTCAAATCTGAGTTTAATAGATAAAAAAAATTAAATAGATAAAATTTGGACAGATAAAATTTAAACAGATAGGGAAAAAATTGAACAGATAATTTTTTTTTTTCAATAGATAGGTTAAAGGGTAAAATCGAAAACAAATGTCCTCCAAAATAATAAAATGGACTTTTCACTACAATATTTTACAAAGATTGGACTTCTCACCAAGAAAAAATACCCATAGGACCTAATACCTATCATGCCCCGTTTTTTATTATCCGAATAACATTATTATATTAATTAGCATAAATCCATTTGTATTAAGAATATGCATAACTATATATATATATACATTACATCCATAAATAAAGGAAAGACCTCTCATCATATATATATTGAATGCAACATGAATTACATTTAAACAAAATGTCCATAGGCTTACATCTTTATATAAAAATTAAGGGTTTAACTTTTTATTACAACAATGGCATTCCGCTAACAAGTATAAGCCTCGTAGCCAACAATTAAGGAAGATCACCAATCCTGAATCGTCTCTCAACATGCACTTAAAAAATGATTAGCACCGTGGAGTGAACATAAAGTCCAGTAAAGACCCCAACATGATCCTAAACAATAACAACATACAGATATTTATGATCATGAATGCATCATGACATACTATACAAATAATATGACAATTTAATATTCAAAATATACTTATATAAGTACATTTTCTCTAAAATACATCCATTTGAATACTACAAGGTGTAAAATCATTTGTTTTATTTTCAATTATCCATTTTAGTTCCAAAAACATTTCTTCACAATACAACCTTGGTTATTTAAACCTCTACGTTAATATAAAAAAATTTCGTCTCCACATTTGTTTTGAAAGCATGCTCACCAATACAAGTCATAACACAATCCCATAACTCAACCCACTACACACACTTATGCAACAATACATCTATTATCTTCCCTAACCATAGGCCCAAGGGCAAGGAACACCCATAACAGAAATACCAAGAAACATATATTTCAAAATATAATTAACTGAACGTAATACATATTTCAATTTCCACCGGCCTACAGCACAGATGACAAATGATACAACCCACAGAACACCAAACGTTTTATTGGCCTTACCCGGAGGGGAACAATCCCAAGGTCACACTTTACCGGGCGCAAACCGGAAGGAAGATGAACCTAACTCAAGGTGCCACGCTTTACCTATAGCAATTTCGGTTTTAACCCGTCACTTGTTGTACTCCGGACCTGGGTTAGTATGGTTTCGAATAGTTATTCATATATTGTTTCCCTTGTCTTCTCTTTATTTTGGTTATTGGGTTGATGTTATGCGTTTGGAATAGGTTAGTTGCTTGTTTTTCCCAACCTGTGATGCCCATATTTTGGCTCTTGCGCTCGAGCGGGCTTCACAAATTTTGCTCATCCGCTCGAGCGGCAATTCTTATGCTCGAGTGAGATTTGTCAACTCTCAGTATTTTTGCAGACTTGCAAATACTGGGAGAGTGCATTGGATGCTTGAGTGTCCAATCTCACGCTCTAGCAGGGTCCTTGGTCTGCAAAACTTCTGGAAGTGCGTATCCTATGGTCAAACGTCACTTTTCATGCTCAAGCGGAACTTTATGTCTGACGCTTGAGCGTCACTTTACATGCTCGAGCGGATTGTGTGTATAACAGTCTGTGAAAATGGCAATTTGAATCACTTTTTCATATCTCTCTCTCTAAAACTCTCCAAAACCCAAGATATTGAGTTTCTCTCTCTAAAACTCACATTCTCTCTTATATTTCATCTAGATCTGTTGATCTCTTCGCCCTAGTGCCTTTGAGAAAAAGGTAGAGTGCATCAAGATCTTCATTTTGATCTGAACAGATCTGAATTTCGGTGTCTTTGGAGTTTCAACCTTTCTTAGGTTTTCTTCTCTCTTTGAGGTAGGGATTTTCTACACTTTGTTATGATTTTTAACTTAGTTATTTGTGGTTGTGTAACAATGGTGGTATTTGGGAGTAATTTGAGCAAACCTAGGGTTTGGGCGAGATGAAAAAGAGGGGTTTTTGGTAGAAATGAAATAAATGAACTTGGGGTTTGAAAATGAAGACTTGTTGTGTCAAAATGGGTGATTTTGGTACTTGGGTTGATGTTTTAAAAGGGGAAAATTTTGCCCAAAAATGACTATCATAATTATTTTGTATAAATAATTAAAATTGGTGTGGTAAACATGAAATTGAGCGAGTGTTGAAATGGATAGTGGAATTGAGTATGTAATACTTCACATCTTTGGAAATTTCGGATAAGTCATCTGTCTTGTGATTGCATATCTATTTAGAAATATTTGTATTGGGCTATTGGTGGAGGATAACTTTGTTTGTTGTAGAAATTACATGTGGATTAGGTGAATTAAAACTAGTCCATGGTTGATTATCATTGAATATGATCATGTTGTGAAAACATTGTATACGTATGATTATTTGGGAGGAGAAATGGGATGTACTCCATATGTGTGATTATGTGTTTAAATACATTGCATATGTATGATTGTTAGGAGGAGAAAGATGATGGACTCCATTGTTTGCGAGGAGAAAGGGGATGGACTCTATTATAATTAAGTTAGCCAATGTGTCCTGGGTGAAAGTCCCGAAACTATACATAGGTGCCGATCCCGGGGACGACATGTCCGTAAAATGGTAGTTGGAAGTGTTTGTGTGTAAATTGTGAAATTGATGAACCTTTGAGTTGTAGTCTCATTTGGGTTATTGAGGAATAATGAAATTGACTTATATATTTTGAAATGAATTGGAGAAAAGTATAATGGAATATAAAACTCGTATTCTATGGCAATATAAAAGTATGAATGTTTTATCCCGGGCATTGTATATGCACATTTCACCTATATCTTTGTTAAATCTCATATGTTGTGTTAGATTATTCCTATTGGGTTGTGGCTCACCCTATTTGGGAAAAATATTTTCAAGTAATGATGGCATGCCTCCACCAAGGCTATTTGAGGAATCTTTGGGAAGCAAGAGCTCCTCGTTTTGTTTTATTTTTGTATAGTCTAGGGCTAAATTTGTATGAGCTAGTCTCCTTTTGTTGTAACCGAGCCAAGACTTGGAAAGGTGTAAGCCCGAAGGGCATTTATTTACGTTAAGCTCTTTTGTATCGTTAACTTTATGGAGTGAAATGACTAATACTCTGATTTATGTTGTTATATACATATACATACTTTTGGGTTGTATTTATCGTATATTTTTTGGGGCGTTACAACTTGGTATCAGAGCGTATCGGGTTTGAATACTTTGGGTACGTGGGAAGTGGTTAGTACCACAATGGATTTGTCTCGTTTACTAGGGACTTAAGTGCGAATGATATGTGCTTGAATGATAACATGCTTATGTGATTACTTGGGTATGAGATTTAGTTCCTAAGATATTGATTGGGTCTACGGGTTCCTGGAAGTCCTATTAGAAAAACACTTGATCACTGCTGTTTCTAATTGGAACTCTAACAACGCCGCGAGATGGTCACTATCTAAGAACGAAATTTGTATGTGTTTATGTGATTATGTGGAGTGAATTACTGTTATCTATCGTATTAGGACGTGAGTGAACTAACTTTGGCACATTTGTGAATGTATTAACCTCTTTTGCTACCTTCATTAGGATGCTAGGTCGTGGTCGTGGTCGTGGTCGTGGTCGTGGTGGTAGGTGTGGTAGGCCTAGGAGGCACGAGATGCTTATACCAGATGAAATTTCGACACAGGATGAGGGTGTTGGTCAAGCCAATTTGGCCGAGCTGGTTGATCAGCAGGCCATAGGCTTCTTAGCCCGTGAAATGGCTGAAGCGTTGCGGGAATCCATGGATATTCTCAGGGTTGAGAATCAAGTCCAAGCCCAAGTAGCTGAGGCAAGGCCTTCGTTTATGAAAATGGAGTTTTTTCGGTCAAACCCGGATGAGTTTCTAGGCGATCCTAAGGAGCTACTAAAGGCAGATGAGTGGCTTGAACAGATAGTAAAGACATTCGAGATGCTTGGCATCGAGGACGACCAGTTAAGGGTGATCTTGGCGTCTTTCCAACTGAAGGAGGATGCCGGTCAGTGGTGGAAGTATACGCGTGAGTGCATTAGAGGGACTTAGAAGGCTTTTGTCAGTGTCTTCCAGGACAAGTTTCAACTTCCCACTGTTAAGGAGAAGCTGAGGGACCAGTTTTCTAAGCTGGTGCAGTTGAATACACCAGTGGCTGAGTTTGAGGCCACATTCACTATCCTTTCTAGATTTGCACCAGAGTTGGTGGCGACTGAGGAACGCCGCTGTTTGGAGTTTAAAAAGAGGTTAAGGATCGGTCTCATGTTCCGAGTGGCCGGGTCCATGATTAAAGACTATGGGCACCTTGTGGAGGTGGCAGCCCATCTCCAGACCATTATGCAGGTTGAGAAGGACATGATGAAGGGCTCCCGGAGGAGTCAGGATAGTCATGGGGACGGTAAGAGGCAGAGGGGTTCTAACTTTCAGTCGTCCTAGGGAGCTCAGTCGAGGTCCACATTTCCAATGCTGAGTTCGGGTTCTGGGAAAGGTGGTAAGGGAGACGTAACTTGTTTCAAGTGTGGTCAATTGGGCCACAAGTCTCCAGCTTGCCCGTAAAGAGGAGGGGGGCAAATATACACCTAACCCATAGATATACACCCATAAGCACATATAAGTAACAACATACATCAGAATATAAGGTTTTTTCATTATATGAAATTAATATTATAAAGAGTTTACACAAATAAATGCCCTTTGGGCTTACTCTTTTCCAAGCCTTGACTTGGTTACAACAAACGTGGGACTAGCCCCTAGGCTATGCAAAATATAACAAAACATGAAACTCTTGCTTCCCAAAGGTTCCTCCAATGCTATTGCCTTGGTGGAGGCATACTATCATTACCTGAAAAAGTTATTCCTAAATAGGGTGAGCCACAGCCCAATAGAAATCAGCTAACACAGTATATGAAATTTAGCAAAGGTATAAGTACAAGTGCATAAACAATGCTTGTGATAAAGCTTTTTACAAACGTATCTACTCACAACATATAAAATTCAAGTCTTAAACCATTTTCTTTCAATTCACATTCCGATCACTTATCTTTCTCAATTCATGAGTCAATTTCATAATTTCTCAACAACCGAACTGAGGCTACAACTTAAATTCTTTCAATCCACACAACACATATGCATAAACACTTCAAACTTCCATTTCACGAATATTTCGTCCGCGGGCAGCCGTCAAACGGGACCCATGTAAACGTAGGCTATATAAGCGCTACAATTGTCATTTTACGGATATTTCGTCCGCGGGCTAGGCACCCATGTATAGTTTCAGGACTTTCACCCAGGACACTCCGACCAACTTAATTATAATGGAGTCCATCCCATTTCTCCTCCCAAACAATTAATCATACATATGCAATGTATTTAAACACGTGGTCACACACATGGAGTACATCCCCTTTCTTCTCCCAAATAAACATTCATATACAATGTATTTATAACAAGATCATATTCGATGATAATTAACCATGGGATAGTTTCAATTCACCTAATTCGCATGCAATTTCTACAACAATCAAAGCTATCCTCCACTAATAGCCCAATATAGTTATCTCTAAACAGATAATTAACCTCAAATAGATAGTTTATTCAAAACTTCCACATGAATGAGTTAACACATAATCAATCTCACCTTTCATATCAATACCCTCTAAATTTCATATTTTTAATGCCAATTTCAATTATTTGTACAAAACAATATTTTGACCCAATTAAGGCAACTTCCCCCCTGTCATGACCCATATCCGTCCCTATGGGTTAAGGACATAATCGACCAGTATTCAAGGGATTACCTACGGCCTCAAACCAAACAAGACATAACTCATCAGAGTAAAGGGGCCAAACGGAAGCAAATTCAAACTTTTGTCCATAGAGCTGTGCTTACATGGCATGTCATAACAATCCATGCATATACATGTTAATAACTCACATTAGAACAAGTAATAACACAAAGTTCTGTACATACATGATCATTCAAGTCTAAGTCAGCCAATCAAAACTATATACAACCGTAAACCAAAGTTCTCGTCAACATGACAAAATATAGTAAGCTAGCAAAAGGGCGAAAACGAGTCTCGTGCGTGAGACGTATGGGCTGACTCTTCAAAACCTTGACTGCTTCTCACAAACTTCACTGAGGCTGGGTTTGGACCTCCTTTAGCTCACCTACAGACACATGAATGAGCGTGAGCGAAAGCCCAGTGAATAATATCAAATAAGGAAGATACACGAACAGTATTTAAAACGACATGCACCAAACGACCTTGGGCCCAATTCCCTTTTCTATCTAGTATATATATATATATATATATATATCAAGTAACTGCGTTTCCAAACACATCAGACGGCCTCGGGCCCAATCCATTCATGTCAAACGACCTTTGGCCCATTTATTCTTTTATTCATGTTGGACTGGCCTTTGGCCCATTCATTCTATCATTCATGTCAGACTGGCCTTTGGCCCATTCATTCTTTCATTCATGTCGGACTGGCCTTTGGCCCATTCATTCTATTATTCATGTCAGACTGGCCTTTGGCCCATTCATTCTTTCATTCATGTCGGACTGGCCTTTGGCCCATTCATTCTTTCATTCATGTCAGATTGGCCTTTGGCCCATTCATTCTATCATTCATGTCAGACTAGCCTTTGGCCTATTCATTCTTTCATTCATGTCGGACTGGCCTTTGGCCCATTCATTCTTTCATTCATGTCAGACTAGCTTTTGGCCCAACCATTCCTTTATTCATGTCAGACTGGCCTCTGGCCCATTCATTTGGCATAGCGAACATTTATCCATCATTCAAATTAACGAACTTATAAGACTTACATAGAAGTAAGCAATTGGACAAACAACATACTTCTGATATCCTTATTAAGATATTACTCACAGTGATCGGCTGGATGATTTGCCCTGGAGCTCGATCCTACACATTCCATGAACACAATGGGTCACAAACAATTCAATCCGTTCTTAATTCACATATTCCTCTTTAGGCTTCATTCTTATCATTTTAACTTATTTACAATGCTTAATGCATGCCTAAGAGTACTTAGAAGTGAAAGAGAACGAAAAATGGAACACAGAACACATTTACAAAATTTCAGAAACAGGGGTCCCCGCTCGCTCGAGCGTGGACTTGCCCGCTCGAGTGGACCCATTAAGTCTGCAAAAGTACTGGTTGCCTCGTTTCTACGCTCGAGCGTGAATTCGGACGCTCGAGTTGAAGGTCATTCTACATAGCTCCCCACTCTAGCGTGTACTTCCCCGCTCGAGCGGACATCCATGTCTGCAAAAAGTTCTGGGAGCTCATATTTCCCGCTCGAGCGGCGCCTTCCCCGCTCGAGCGGACATCCCAAATTCTGAAAAATCCAGAATTGTTCTTGAGCTTCAAACTTGCATTCAAATCAACATATCTTGCATATTATGGCTCAAACTTCACATATATATGTACTAACATGATCCAACACCAAATTCATTACATTATGAAGCTCAATTTCATGAATCAATCACATGCATGTCCCAATTTACACCAAACTTATTTCCAACATAACAATTTCATGCATTCAAACTCATACTCTTATGAATTGTACATGCATGTGGAACACAACTTCTATTCTTAACTCAGATGATGAAGAGATGGTCAAAAATATGAGCTTCAACTAAAATCTCACATGGATTATACATTTTGTACTCAAACATGCAAATTCAAAGCAATTTCTCACATGCATGTGCATATTGACTTCCAATTCAACAAAACCAACTCAATTTCATCATAATCAATTCAATTCATGTTCTTGATCATCATTCAACTTTGAATTCACAAAGTTACAAACTAGAATCCATGAATTTACTCACCTAGAAGCTCAATCTTCCTAATTTATGGTAAATTCTTGAGTGTGTCTTCAAGATCACTAAGTTCCCTAGCCAAATCTCTACCTTGAGCTTCCTCTCTCACTAAATTCGGCTCCTCCCTCTCTCTAGAGCATAATTCAGCCAAATTGAATAAAAATAGAGGAATTGAGTGTATAATGGCCCTTATATAGCCATTCTTAATCAAATTATTTTAATACAAATAAATTGAGCACTATTTCATCAATTTAATCTATTTAATTTGATCCGAATCAATTTTCAATTAAATTTCACCGTAGGCTCTAAAAATTACGCTGATCACAATGGCGTAGTCAATTTCGATTTCTATGGCCGTTAGGACCTTCAATTTAAATTCCAAAGCAGAAAGTCAAACAGATTATCCTACGGTGAACAGATAGAAATTCAAAACCACATATATTCATATAAATGGCACACCAAATCATATCAAACACATGATCACAATTACAATTAAAACTAATTAGCATAAGACGGAACAGGGTTATCACACCCCCCTTGCCCTAAATATTAGCCAAGTGTCAAAATCATCAAATTAGACACAATACAACACCATTTTTAAATCCCACAACACATTGTTTCATCTACACACAAAACCCCTCTTTCCATTCTTTATGCCCAAACCCTAGGTTTGTTTAAAACATTCCCAAATCACACCATTGTTACACAAGAGACAAATAACTAAGCTAAATATCATGTGAATGTATAGAAAGGTCCATACCTCAAGTTAGAAGATCGAGCAAAGCAAAGGTGAAGCTCCAACAATGTCAAAACCAACTTTTAATTGGATGAAAATGAAGATCTTGAGGAGCTCAATCTTTTTAATGAAGGCTTAAGGGTGTAGAGATCAAAGGCTTTAGGTCAAAATGCAGAGAGAATGTGAGTTTTAGAGAGACAGGCTCTCAACTTTAGGCCTTAGGATGAAAAGATATGAAAAAGTGATGTAAAAAGTGCTTTTCACGATCTGATATACGCGCAGTCCGTTCGAGTGGAGAGTTTGACGCTCAAGCGTCAAACACAAAGTTTGGTTCCGGTCGAGTGTAAGAGTGGCCCGCTCCAGCGTAAAATACACACATCCAGTATTTATGCAGACAACAGACGACCCGCTCGAGCAGAAGAAAGGTCACTCAAGTGTAGGAAACGCCACTCGAGCATGAAAGACATTCCTCCAGTACTTTTGCAGACGTGTAAAGTATTGAGACCTTGCACATATCGCTCGAGCGTGATAACGGCTGCTCGAATGGAGAACCAAAATATACACAGCCCGCTCGAGTACAATAATGGCCGCTCAAGCGAAGGAGTAAAAATCTGGACAACAAGATTTGGAAAAAAAAAAAACCATCAACCAACCAGTTTCAAATGCAACCATAACAACCCAAGGCCAATTTCAAAGAGATACAAGAGAAAGAAGAGGTAAACAATAATATGAAAGCATTAAACCCAAGTCCGGAACACAATAGATAACTAGTCAAAACCGGAATCGCTATAATTTCCCCCCTTAAGGAATTTCGTCCCCGAAATTACAATTCAAGTTTGCAAATTAAGATTTTACCACTCACACCAATGTTATTCTTACGAGTTCAATGCCATGACCCATCCTCCGGTCATCTATTCTCATCGACTAGATATACAAGTCCCATATTAAAATGAAATTTACAATTTTTCCCAAACATTTGCAATGTTTAAATCAAGATTCAGGTTACCAAATGTTTACGTAGCATATACAATGCTTCCAAAGTAATACAACATCATCTATACTCCATATGCTCAAAACATGTGCAATGTTTATATAAAATCCATGATTCCAAAATGCTCATAACATATACAATGTCTTTACATTTTATTTACATATTGGAAGCCTCAATATAAAACTAAATATTAACAAATAAGTTCGGATATTTTTCACGGACTTCCAATTCACACTCCCAAGTTGCTTCCTCAACCCTGTGGTGTCTCCACAATACCTTTACTAAGGGAATTGTCTTGCTTTATAAGACTTGGTCCTGTCTATCCAAGACTCTCACCGATCTCTCCTCATATGAGGCATCCCCATCTACCTCCAAGTCGGTCTAATCCAATACATGTGATGGATCCGGTTCATATTTCTGAAGCATACTAATATGAAACACGTCATGCACTCCGAAAAGTTGTGGTGACAATGCCAAACGATAGGCAACCTTCCAATCCGCTCAAGAATTTCAAAAGGGCCGATAAACCGAGGGGATAACTTCTCACTCTTCCCGAATCTTATTAGACTCCGCCTAGGTTATATTTCCCCCACCTCAAAAGACAAGGGTCTCCTTCTACGGTCTGCGTAGCTCCTTAGGCGACTCTGGGCCGTAACCAACCTCTTATGAATAAGTGTCACATTCTCCGTCATTTCTCGCACCAAGTCTGGGCCCAATAAAGGTGCATCACCCACCTCGGCCCAACACACCGAAGATCTACATGATCGGCCATACAAGGCCTCAAACGGTGCCATGCCAATACTTGATTGAAAGTTATTGTTATAGGCAAACTCCACTAAGGGCATGTGTCTCTCCCACGACCCCTTAAAGTCAAGGACACAGCCTCGAAGCATATCCTCAAGGATCTGGATAGTATGCTCGGACTGCCCGTCAGTCTGAGGATGATATGCAGTACTAAAGGTCAACTTAGTGCCCAAGGCACTCTGCAGGCTCTGCCACAACCGAGCCGTGAAACGCAGATCTCTATCCGAAACTATCGTCATGGGAATCCCATGCAATCTCACTATGTCCTTGATATACAAGTCGGCAAGATAGTCTATCGAATCACTCATGTGCATAGGTAAGAAGCGCACTGACTTGGTTAACCGGTCAACTACCACCCAAATAGCATCACTACCCCGTTGAGTCCTCGAAGACCCATAACAAAATCCATTGTGACATGCTTCCACTTCCACTCGGCTATAGGCAAGGATTGCAACAAACCCGCTGGTCTCTGATGCTTAGCCTTCACTTGTTGACAAGTAAGGCATTTCGATACAAACATGGCTACATCTTTCTTCATACCTCTCCACCAAAACTGGCAACTCAGATCATGATACATCTTTGTGCCTCCCGGATGCACCGTAAGGCGTGAATGGTGAAACTCTTGGAGTACCTCCTCTCGGCAAGACTCCAACATGAACAAACGATCACGGTATCTCATACTCTGGTCGGGATACACACTCAAGCCTCTTTCTACCTTCCTACTGGAAATCTTCTCCCTGAGGATTTCTACCTCAAGATCACCCCTCTGTGCTTCCAACACTCTGTTCACGAGCATAGGTTGTGCAACTACAGAAAACAAAGTCGTAGACTCGACGGACTCGCCAAGGTGCAAGTCAAACTCCCCAATAGTACCCAACATTTTTCATTCCCGGATAGCGATACGAACTACACTAGTAATAGATTTTCTACTCAAAACATCGGTCACTACATTGGCCTTCTCGAGATGATAATGCAACTCGAAGTCATAGTCCTCTATGAACTCCATCCACCTCCTCTGCCTCAAATTCAAGTTCTTCTGAGTAAACAAATACTTCAGACTCTTGTGGTCGAAAAACACTTCAAATCTCTCACCATATAGATAACGCTTTCAGATTTTCAAGGCAAATATCACCACTGCCAACTCTAGATCATGAGTAGGGTAGTTTCTCTCGTGTGTTTTCAACTACCGTGAGCCATAGGCCACTACCTTCTCTTCTTGCATCAACACACAACCCAAACCTTCCCGTGAGGCATCACAATAAACTGAATAACCCAAACCTCTCTCTGAAATAATCAAAATTGGAGCTGTGGTAAGTCTAACCTTAAGTTCCTGGAACGACTTTTCACAAGTCTCATCCTACACAAATTTGATTCCTTTCATCGTCAACCTAGTCAAAGGGGAGGCTAATCTTGAGAAGTCCTTCACAAACCGGCGGTAATACCCGGCCAATCCCAAGAAACTGCGGATTTCAAAGGCATTCTTAGGGTGTGCCTTGTCTTGCATTGCTTCTATCTTGGATGAATCTACAGTCACCCCTTCCCCGGATACCACATGACCTAAGAATTTGACATTTTTCATCCAGAACTCACACTTCCCAAACTTAGCATACAACTTATGGGCTCTAAGCAACTTAATCACCACTCATATGTGTTCTTCGTGTTCCTCCTCAGAAGGTGAATAAATCAAAATCTTGTCCATGAAGACGACCACAAAAAGGTCTAGAAACTCCCGAAAAATCCGGTTCATCAAATCTATAAATACAGCTGGAGCATTGGTTAGCTCAAAAGGCATCACCAAAAACTCGTAATGGCTATACCACGTACGAAATACCGTCTTTGGGATATCCCCCTCCCTCAATCTCAACTGGTGATAACCCGACCTCAGGTCTATCTTAGAGAAACAGTAAGACCCCTTCAATTAATAAAACAAATCGTCTATACGAGGCATTGGATACTTGTTCTTAACCGTTACCCGGTTCAACTTTCGGTAATCAATGCAAAGTCACAAGACTCTATCTTTCTTTTTAGCAAAGAGGGCCGGCGCTCCCCAAGGTGAAGTACTAGGGTGGATGAAACCCTTATCTAATAGTTCCTAGAGTTGAGCCTTCAACTCACTCAACTCAATAGGTGGAAACCAATATGACGCCATAGAAATCGGAACCGTGCCAGGCACTAAGTCAATACGGTGAGGTGGTAAACTAGAAAGATCCTCAGGAAAGACATCGGGGTATTCACAAACCACCCTTGGCAACTCAACCAAGACTTCATCACACTCACTATTCTGAAAGCTAGCAAGAAGACAATTAAGCTCACTCTGCCCTCGCGGATTATACACCTGTGATAAGCCACCCGGTCCCCCAAGAAATAAAAGCAATCCCCGTTCGAGGTACATACAGTAACCTTCTGATGGTAACAATCTATAACAGCCCGGTATGACGATAGCCAGTCCATATCCAAAATAACATCATAATTAGTCATGTCAAGCAAAACAAATGCAAATGGGAGTCAACGACCAGCGACCTCTATGTCACAACCCCGACACCCCTATTTCAAGATAACCTTACCACCAATGGGTGACTCTACACAAATAGGAGATGCTAACTGTGTCACCTCTAACCCCAAAACTGATGCAAATGCAGACAAGATAAAAGAATGGGACGCACCCATATCAATCAACACATTGGCAACCGAATTACAAAACAGAAAGGTACCTCTCACAACAGATGGAGTCGGTACAAGATCTGGCCCGGCAACAACATACACACGCCCTGTTGGCCTCTGATCTACCTACTCACCCCTCGGAGCATAGGCCTGCTACACTGACTGAGCCGAAGAAGCTCCTTGATTGGCCCTCGAGGCCTGTGCTGCACTACAAGAATTTTCACTTTTGGCGACTAAATTTTTAGTTGTCAAAAGTCATTTTTAGTCGCCTATAGGCTTTAGCAACTAAATTTTTTGGTCGGAAAATTAGTAGCCGAAGAGTAGTCAGGAAAGCTAATTGGCGACTAAACTTATTTTAGTTGCCAAATGTATTCATTTGCCGACTAAATATTTAGTCACCAAAAGGTTGGAAAATTAATTAAATAATACATTTTCGCCGACCAATTTTTTTGTCGCCAAAAGCCTCAATTATTGTTAACGACCAATGATTTAGTCGCGGAAAAATTTTTGGCTACTAAATTTTTCAGTCGCCTAAAGCAAATACTAGTGTTTTGGCTCCTAAAATTTTAGTTGCCTAAAGTCAAACTTTTTTTGACTACTAAAATTTTAGTCGGAAAATAGTATTTGTTTTGGCTACTAAAAATTTAGTCGCCTAAACTTCCACATTTTTGGCTACTAAAAATTTAGTCGCCTAAACTCTCACATTTTTTTCTACTAAATTTTTAGTCGGCAAAAGTATTTTTATTTTTCAGCTTTTGTTTAGTTACGAAATATTTTAATCGCCAAATGTTTGATTTTCTTTTGGCTACAAAACTTTTAATGGCTAAAGGTTTGATTTTCTTTTGGCTACAAAACATTTAGCCAAATGTTTGATTTTCTTTTAGCTACAAAACTTCTAGTAGCCAAATGTTTGTTTGTTTGTTTGTTTTTTTGTTTTTTTTGGGGCTACAAAACGTTTTGTCGGCAAAAACATGATATTATGTTTTATTGCAAATATTATAATGTGTCCATAACCTGTCTGTATTCCATGCAACCTGTAATACACATATAAATAAAATGATACATAAACTATCAATCATTCCACAATCTGCATCCGTATACAAAAAATAAATTACTTTAACTATCCAAGTACATACAAACCAACTATTGTCCAAACTAAAATAATAATTCCATACAAAATATAGAATCATACAAAAAGTAAAGCCTTCCATATACAAAAATTACATTTACTATACCATGTGAAATGACCATTTGGCATGGTACAAATTACCATCGTAATCTGTACCATAACAAAAGGTGATGTATGTACCAAGACAAAAGTACATCTATGTACCACGACAAAAAATCATATATACGTACGGCGACAAAAGGTGAGCTATCTACCATGCCAATAATTATCTATTGGCTGCCAAAAGTTTTTTGTATCAGTAATAGTTAACTGCACAAAAGCCGGAGACGACAAAAGTATTATATTACTTCTATACAAAAGTACAATTTCTTCTCCATACACCAAAATATCTCTAGAAGTCCGTGCAACAAAGTTATTTACAAAAAACAAAAAAAAAATAGAATTGGACCCAAAAATGCCCAACTTCATGAATGAATTTGGCAACAAGTGACAAATAAAAATAAGTGAGAAGCAGCCTTCCATGATGAATCAATTATCAGTCATTCTACAGTCTTTCTAAAGTCTTTTGTTATAAGGAACATTGTTAAATACAGAACAATCATTACTAAATCTTTCATTAGTAACATAAAGCTAATGTAACAATCTTCTATTTGTATGCAACATGTATCCAAATTCTGTGGCCAAACCAATATCAAAGCCCAATGTGAATAGAAAGTATTCTTTTTACCAACTTCCTCATTATTTGTTTGCAAAAGGCACTTGAATCATTAGATTTAAAACCATCCCTGCTTATTAATGTATGTCAGTGCCATTTCATTCAAGATATTAGAACATGTCAGAAAAAAAATAACAAAAATAAATTTCAATCATACAAGGAAATATGTAGAAATGTATGTTGAGACACCTATAAATGGTTCATCAAAGAAAGAATACTTGATATCTCATGAAGCACATGACCTCAGAAACATCATGAGCATGTTTGATACTTGTATGAAGCTGTTCGTGTCGGCCACACGGCGGTTCGAAGCCTGTTTTGAATTTTTGCCCCCGAAACGTCTTTTTTCGACTAAATTTTGGGCGTATTTGGCTCTAAGGGTCCAAATAACATTCCGTGAGTTGTCATAAGTCATATTTGGCATAGGGAAGCTGTTCGTGTCAGCCACACGGCGGTTCTGGGGCTGTTTTCAATTTTCGCCCTCGGAACGCCCTTTTTTGACTAAGTTTTGGGCGTATTGGGCTCTAAATCCCAACCTACGGGTCCGAATAACATTCTGTCAGTTGTCACAAGTCATATTTGGTATGAGGAAGCTGCCCGTGTCATCCACACGGCGGTTCGGGGGCTATTTTGAATTTTCTCCCTCGAAATGCCCTTTTTCGACTAAGTTTTGGGCGTATTCGGCTCTAAATCCCATCCTACGGGTCCGAATAACATTCTATCAGCTGTCACACGTCATATTTGGCATGGGGAAGCTTCCCGTGTCAGCCACACGGCGGTTCGGAGGCTGTTTTGAATTTTCGCTCTCGAAACACCCTTTTTCGACTAAGTTTTGGGCGTATTCGGCTCTAAATCCCAACCTATGGGTCCGAATAACATTCCGTCCATTGTCACAAGTCTTATTTGGCATAGGGAAGCTGTTCATGTCAGCCATACAGCGGTTCGGGGGCTGCTTTCAATTTTCGCCCCCGAAACGCCTTTTTTCGACTAAGTTTTGGGCGTATGGCTCTAAATCCTAACCTCGGGTCCGAATTACGTTCCGTCAATTGTCACAAGTCCTATTTGGCATGGGGAAGCTGTTTGTGTCGGCCACACAACAATTCGGGGGCTGTTTTGAATTTGCGCCCCTGAAACGCCCTTTTTCGACTAAGTTTTAGACATATTCGGCTCTAACTCCTAACTTACGGGTCTGAATTACGTTCCGTCAGATCTCACAAGTCCTATTTGTCATGGCGAAGCTATCCGTGTGAGCTACACTACCGTTCAGGGGTTGTTTTGAATTTTTGCCCCCGAAACACCCTTTTTCGACAAAGTTTAGGGCGTTTTCGGCTTTAACTCCCAACCTACAGGTCCGAATTACGTTCCGTTAGTTCTCACAAGTCCCATTTGTCATGGGAGAACTGTCTGTGTGAGCCACACACTCGTTCGGGGGCTGTTTTGAATTTTTACCACCGAAACGCCCTTTATCGACTAAGTTTAGGGCGTTTTCGGCTCTAACTCCCAACCTACGGGTCTGAATTACGTTCCGTCAGATCTCACAAGTCTTATTTGTCATGGAGAAGCTATCTGTATGAGCCACACGGCCGTTCGAGGGCTGTTTTGAATTTTCACCCCCGAAACGCTCTTTTTCGACTAAGTTTTCGATGTTTTCGGCTCTAACTCCCGACCTACGGGTCCGAATTACGTTCCGTTAGTTCTTACAAGTCCTATTTGTCATGGGGGAACTGTCCGTGTGAGCCACATGGTGGTTCGAAGGCTGTTATAAATTTTCGCCCCCGGAAAGCCCTTTTTCGACTAAGTTTTAGACGTATTCGGCTCTAACTCCCAACCTATGGGTCCGAATTACGTTTCGTCAAATCTCACAAGTCCTATTTGTCATGGCGAAGCTATCCATGTGAGCCACACAGTCGTTCGGGGGCTGTTTTGAATTTTCGCCTCCGAAACGACCTTTTTCGACTAAGTTTAGGGCGTATTCGGCTCTAACTCCCAACCTACGGGTCCAGATTACGTTCCGTCAGTTGTCACAAGTCCTATTTTTCATAGGGAAATTGTCTATGTGAGCCACATGGTGGTTCAGGGACTGTTTTGAATTTTCGCCCCCGAAACGCCCTTTTTCGACTAAGTTTTGGACGTATTCGGCTCTGACTCTCTACCTACAGGTCCGAATTACATTCCGTCAGTTCTCACAAGTCCTATTTGTCATGGCAAAGCTATCCGTGTGAGCCACACGGTCGTTCAGGGGCTGTTTTGAACCTTGACTTTGCGTACAAGACCGATCAAATTCAAGATCACATTATAGATGTTTACAAATTTACATGATGCCACTAGTCTTTGAATACAAAAAAATAACTGATGTATT
The DNA here is from genome assembly GCF_055761805.1 of Camellia sinensis. Classification (NCBI taxonomy): domain Eukaryota; kingdom Viridiplantae; phylum Streptophyta; class Magnoliopsida; order Ericales; family Theaceae; genus Camellia; species Camellia sinensis. The sequence goes on along the minus strand of NC_138973.1, from coordinate 89,905,831 downwards.
TCTATCCATCTTTGAATGCAAATTTACATTAATTTCCAGTTACCATTTACATCCCAGCATTAGTAACTGATGTATTTCTGGGTAAGCATGGGAAATTTTGAACAGTGTAGATTTTCACATCACATTGCATTATATATTATAACATTAATTTGAAATTACCATTTACACCCCAGCATTAGTGACTAATGTATTTGTGAGTAAGCTAGAACCACTGACTCAACAATATTAATCACAATAGTAATTTCCACAGATTAGCAATTAATATCTTTGGTTAAGCATAAGCATGAAATTCAGAGTCATTGAGTTCAAGAATTAGCACTTACCACTTGAGGAAAAAAACCATAGAAGAAGAAGTTGGAAATGAAAATGTGTGGTGCGGCCAACATGTGATTTTAAAGACACTCATGGATTGTCAAAGCACATGAAAATATCTTGTATTTAATCCATACAGTAACTCTGCACCATAGTAATGACCTTGAGAGAAACAAAATACAGTAACTAACAAAACCACAAATCAGCCCATAGCTTAAAACCAACCTGAAACTCATCCAAGTTGGAATAACACCCCTCTAGTTTCTTCCTGACAGTTCGAAAATCCATCGGATGCTCAATAATTTCATGGTAATCAGGAAACTGCATAAAGACTGTTTCAGTACCAATTTAACAAAAGGGGCAATTAAGAATCATCATTATATATGCAAGATTTTCCAAAAGCACCTCATTTGGATCAACAGGTTCTGGGAAGACCCCATAAGTGTATTTCCTGCAGTTGAAGTTTAAAGAGGCAATCAGCTTACAACAATCAAAAACCCAAGTAGAACAGTACAAGGAAAAAACAAAAAAAGAAAATCTAAGAAGCTAGAAAAGAAAGCACACACTTTTGAAGCCTGTCAAGAATGAACACCAACAACTTTTTGTCTAGCAAACGTGTTGTGGGTCCGGAGTCCAAGGGTGACCCTGTCCACAAATAAATCAAAAAATTAGATTAATATAAAAATTTAATTACTGGGAATTCTCAACAAAACTGCCTTCAGTTCAAGAATGGATAATTTGATTGGAACCATTTATGCTGTGTTTGGTTGGAGTTTTTGAGGTGGGATTTGGAAAAGGAATGAGAAATGTAATCCTATTTATGTTTGGTTATAATAAAAAATATATGGGAAAAGAAAGGGGGTGAGAAATAAATAAAGAAATAGGATACCTTTTAGGACATCAATTCTATTTTATAACCAACACAACCAAACATAGTTGGGATTTGGAATTCTATTAATTCTTTCTCCTTTTCCTTTCATTTCCATTTCCCTTTCCATTTCCCTTCCCAAATCCCCCAACCAAACACAGCGTTAGAGTGTCCGTCGCTTTCTGAATCCTATAAACTAAGGGAAAAAGAATTGATTAACAGCAAAGGGCTTCTGGTATTTGCATTAAACTAACGGAAGATTAACAGCAAGCTCTAAGGACCCCACTCCATATATAAAAAAACATCCATTCTCATTTAATAGAATTGATTTAAAATGCTAATTCCATAACAACGACTCTCAGAGAAATAGGCAACCTAATTCATAATAAACTGATAAATTCTTTAAAAGGAGATGATTCATTTGCGTGGGGTACATATTTTAAGCTAACTGCTCAAAGAGAATATTTCTATGATGATGATGTTGATAATAGTTTTAATTAACTGTGAATCTCAACACAGTCAAAACAGGGCACTATTAAAATGCTAGCAACAAATTATTGCTAACTGACTTCACAACCATTTCATACATAATTTTTGCTATCATGACATAAATTCAATTTCATATCGAAAATAGAACAGCTAAGGAAATCAAAATTTATGAGAAGGTTATACATACATACATACATACATACATACATACATACATACATATATATATCTTCAAATAAATGAGTGCACAATTAGATATCACTTTTTATTACTTCATATGTTTCATTAATAAAGACGAATAAAAATGGAGGGAACAAATGGACTAGAATTAAAACATGCATTATAGTAACTTTGCCAAAAGCATAGGGAAAGGAAAGCACATGAATCTTAATGGTGTCATTAACAGTAGCCTTGTTTGTAAGAGAATGAAAAAGGAAGGGGAGTAGATAGATAGGCATCCATTCATAGAGCATTGTAACTTTGTGCTAGGAAGGCTAAAGGAGGACAAAATGCTTGATATTTCAATAGTCAATTAGTCGAATCAGGCCTAAGATGTTAGGCCAAATATCAAATGCTTGATGGCCAATCCAAGTAATACAATCCAAATCTCAATTACTAACCCAATTCATAATCAAATCACAAACAATTAACTAGATCTAAAATAGCACCCCTTGGTTCCACCCAAAAGAGTACAGCAACCCAATTAACAAGCTCTACCCGGACCAAAACCATTATATACAAGAAGAGGTTGGCAAACTTTCATTTGCCAAAGCAATGTATTTGAAAGAATAAAAGTAACACAATAAAAAAAGATCTAACAAGACCTCAACAATCAAAATGAAAACAAAAAGTATCCAAAGAGCGCACATTTGACATTTGATCCAAAAGGAAAATAAAAAGAAAAATATCTCACCTCTTGTTAAGAGATCTACCTCCTTATTGGTTAATGAACATCTAAATATTTTAAAGCTTAGACGTAACATTTAAAAGGAGATAAGCACCAAATCCCAACTTAGCTAAAAGGTAAATATCTTCCTGTATCAAACAGTTTGAAGGCAATGAAAAAAAAAAAAAAAAAACAAAACAAATCCTTTGTTATAAGAATTCAAATGGAAAAGCCATAACAACTTCCCAAACCAACAATTCATGGGGGGCCAAAGAAACAGAGTGAACTCAAAGTAGAAAAAGAGAAATAGAAACCAAAAAAATTGATAAAAGCCATTAATGGGAAGCTAGAATTAGAGCAAAAAGTGAATGACCCAATAGAGTATTATGCATTGGAAATCATACCTTCTGACTATTATGCATTAGAAATCATATCTCCAATGGATGAACGAGAACTATCTATCACAATGAATCATTAGACATACCACCTTTCTTCACAAACTTCGTTTTTTTAAAAAACTTTTTTTTAAAAATAAAAAAATAAAAAAAAAGATAGATTTTTTTTTTTAAACCTTCAGCAGCACATTTTAGTAAAGAGAAACTTTGCATTGAGAAAATGTTTCAGAAATTTTAATGTTATCATCTTGATCATAATTAACACTGTGAAGTGTTGATATCCTGGTTCAAATAGCTAAACCGTTAGTCATTTAGAAATTGAGAATAATTGTAAACAAACAGATCAACATGTAAATCCATTTAAAAGAATAAAATAGAAGATCATGAACCTCTTGCAGGCTTTCCTTGGCAGATTGGGCAACATTGCTGGCCTTGTCCATCATCTGGTTGCCCTTTTGCTGAAACAAATATAACAAACATCTGCACATCAGTCTTCTTTTTTTTTTTTTTTGTGCTCTTAATCTTCTAACGAGGTGAAAGAGTTCTGACTAACTGAACTAACTAGTTAATTATGTGCATCAATTAATATGTGCTATGGATGTTGAGAAGTACATAATTGGAAAACAAAGAAGATAGAGAAAGCCAATTAAGCTCACCTGGGCTTGGCCCTTGGGCTGGCCAGCTTGATAACTTATGTTCTGTGAACTGTCCATTTTTTTCAAACTTCTTGGTTCTTGGTGTAACAGATAATATATGCAACTATTGCTCAAAAACTCTGAGTTGTGGAGATCTCAGAGTTACTCAAATTTATAGTTTTTGAAAGCAATCCATTGCTTGACATGTGTACTAACCATGTGGAAGGCAATTGGACAGGTGTTACCTTATGCTGAAATTTGGGTTTTTGTCATTGGACAGGGGGGGGGGGGGGGAAGAAATGTTGTGGAGATCCATTATTCACTATCATCAGTTATTCTATTCAAAGGTGGTTGAGATTTTAGAGGAGATTTGAAGAGTTCTGTTTAAAGAAAAGGTTCTTGTTTATGGCTTATGATATATATATATATATATATATATATATATTTATAACAACATTGGAAGTTGTAGCCTTGGGAAGGGAGAGCTTTGCCTAGATCGAACCACTGATGTATTTAATTAAACATGAATAGTTGGAAGATTTTAATTAAGCTGATTTTTGTTGAAATATATAGGAAAGATTTATAGGTATTCAGAGCATATTTGGTTCATTATATGGCATAACAAATAAAGCATATTAAAAAAAAAAAAAAAGTTGTGCTTGTCTATTGGTACACTTGTTTATCTACCTAGTGTCATTCAAGAAGGGAAAAAAAACAGAGCCTGAGCATCAACAACTAAAATTTCCTCTCATCAACTGTATAACTCTGAAGCAATAGAATGGGAAAAAACAGAGCATGAGCATATATAACCTATATCAATCTATACTCCTTAGAGGAAGAAGTGTAAGCATATATATCAGTATACTCCTAAAATTTTCCATTAACTTACCTACTAATAATATTCTTAAATTGTTCAGTACCTTAAATCAATTGCTATCTACCTAATAATACTATATATATATACACATATAACTCTACTCAGCAATTAAGCAGTTCTTCACCATTGCTTAAATAGAGCAACAAAAGTTTGGAATTAAACACAACTTGGAGCTCATATGTGCTTCAAATGTAGAAAAAGAGTAAAACCCTAAAATGATTTTATCAAAATCCTACAACATCAAAAATAAAATAAAACCCTAGATCCGAGATGGTGAAATGGGGAAATAGAGAGAGAGAGAGAGAGAGAGAGAGAGAGTGAACTCTTTCGCTCAAGCGTGAACTCTCTCGCTCGAGCGGACTGTAAAACACAAGAACTTCTGGGTACATGCATTTCACGCTCGAGCGCAACTTTCCACGCTCGAGCGGAAGTGCACGACTCAAAGGGTACGCTTGAGCGTGAAGTCCTACACTCGAGCGTGGGTCCAAAATCTGGAATTTTCAGATTCATCCCCAAGCACAAAACTCAAGCATTTAAGCCTCAAACTCGATCCTTTTGGGCTAGTTTTCTGGAAAAACACTTTAAACCCATAATATAACATGTTTCAAAGATCAATTTGAGAAATCAAAGCCCAAGGATGAGTCAATTGAACACCATTTTCAAATAAACTTCAAGAACAAAGTTCAAACACAACATGCATGATCTCCTTTAAATTCCAACACCTCAAATCAAGATTAAATTGGCAATTTGATGGAAAAACATGATGAATTCATGGACTACAATCAAAACATGAACTTGCATGTAAGATTTCATGAAAAACAACTTCGAAATGTCATAATATGAACATGCATGCATAGAATCACTTTTAATTCAACACTTTACACCAATTCTTAACTTAGATCACTAATTTACCATGGACCATGCAAGAAATGACTTGAATTCACAATTAAGAAGGTGATTTTCCTACCTTAGGCCTTGAATTCTAGATGTGGAGGCTCAAATGTGCAAATTCCCTTCAATCTCTTCTAAGTCTCCAAGTAATTCTCAAATGAAAACAAGCTTTCTCCTAACTCTCTCTCTCTCTCTCTCTCTCTCTCTCTCTCTCTCTCTCGGTTATAGTCTAGGAAGATGAACAAAGTGATGCATCAAAATGATATAAAGTGGAGGATAGGTGGTCTAGAATCAAGCCACTTAGTGGTAAAAGTGCAAATAACTCCAACTAATGTAATTTAACTTAAATAACTCTAATTTAATTATTCCAAATCAAATTTAAATTAAACCTACCATAAAATCACAAAAATTCTAACTAGCATAAAATACCAAACAATTTCTGAATCGACCGCCGATAAGGCCTTCAATCCGCAATTCGAAACTAAAAACATGAACAGATCAATTTATGACAAACAGATAGAAAATGCAATCAAGCAACATACTTATGCGTTCAGTTCAAAATTTCAGTCTGTTCAATTACTTATCATGCTTAATCATAGTTTAGCAGTAATCAGAGGTGTCTTCCCCCCTTAAAAGAGTTTGGTCCCCCAAACTCAGATTACCTTCATTTTGGAAGAACACTAGATCCAGAAGGGACAGTTCGGGATATCTCTTTAACATATCATCTTCTCTTTCCCAAGTGGTATAAACGCCACCATGGTTTTGCCAATCAACTTTTACCAACGGGATTTCTTTATTCCTCAACTTATTGATTCGTCGATTTACAACCTGAATAGGTCGTTCTTCATAAGTGTAGTCATCACTTAGCACTACACGGGCAGGCTCAATCACATGGAAGGGATCCCGAAGATAATCCCTCAACATTGAAATATGGAAGACATTATGCATATGCTCCATTTCAGGAGGAAGTGCTACTTGATACGCCACTGGATTAATCTTCTCAATGATTTCATACGGCCCGACATATCTCGGCGCTAGCTTACCCTTGACTCCAAAACGAGTTTGCCCTTTCATTGGTGTCACTTTAACAAAAACATGATCACCTACTTCATATTCCCCGTCTCGCCTTTGGACATCCGCATAACTTTTCTGTCGGCTTTGTGCGGTTTTTAATCTCTGTTGAATCAGTTTCACTTTTTCTATAGTTTCCTGTACAATATCGAGCCCAAGCAAAGGCCTATCTCCAACTTCTGCCCAGCAAATAGGAGATCGGCATTTTCTGCCATACAAAGCCTCGAAAGGCGCCATACTAATACTCGAGTGAAAGCTGTTATTGTAGGCAAATTCAGCTAAAGGTAGATGAGTTTCCCAATTTCCCTGGAAATCAAGAACACACATCCGCAGTAAATCTTCCAGAGTTTGGATTGTTCTTTCTGACTGGCCATCCGTCTGAGGATGGTATGCACTACTCAGTCTCAGTTCAGTACCCAAGGTAGTTTGCAAACTTTGCCAAAATCTTGATGTGAACTTTGAGTCCCTGTCAGAAATAATAGATACCGGCACTCCATGCAATCTAACAATCTCATCAATATAAATTATAGCCAATTTGTTTGCATTATAGATTGTTTTGACAGGTAAGAAGTGAGCAGATTTAGTCAATCTATCAACAATGACCCCAATTGAGTCCATACCTTTACTGGAGTGAGGTAAACCAACAATGAAATTCATAGTGATATGTTCCCATTTCCACTCTGGTATTGGTAAGGGTTGCAGTAAGCCTGTGGGTCGTTGATGTTCAGCTTTAACTTGTTGGCAATGAAGGCATTTCGATACAAAATCAGCGATCTCTTTCTTCATTCTCGGCCACCAGAAATTCAGTTTCAAGTCTTGGTACATTTTTCTATTTCCTGGATGGATAAACAGTTTCGAATTGTGGCCCTCTTGCAGAATTCGTCTTTTCAGCTCAGAATCATTCGATACACACAACCTTCCCTAGAATTTCAACACATTGTTCTCAAATTTAAAATCTGGCCTCGGTTTGGACTCCCGTTCATTAATGACATTTTTTAAAAAGTCATCCTGTTGCTGTTTCTCTTTAATCTCCTCAATCAGTGCCGGTTGAGCAGAAATAGCAGCTAAGGTTCCACCTTGTTCACGCAAAACAATCTCAACTTCAAATTTTTCAAGGTCACATAGCAGTTCTTTCTGCCCGGTGAGTAAACATGCTAAATTTCCAACTGATTTTCGACTCAGTGCATCGGCAACGATGTTAGCTTTCCCCGGATGGTACAAAATTTACAAGTCATAATCTTTTATCAGTTCTAACCATCTCCGCTGTCTCATGTTCAATTCTTTCTGTGTGAAGAAATATTTAAAGCCCTTGTGATCTGTATACACTTCACATGTTGCCCCATAAAGGTAGTGACGCCAAATTTTCAATGCAAACACTACTGCAACAAGTTCTAAGTCGTGGGTCGAATAATTTTTCTCATGCGGCCTCAGTTGTCGGGAAGCATATGCAATAACTTTACCATTATGCATTAAGACACATCCCAAACCCTTATAAGAAGCATAACTAAATATGGTAAATCCATCCGTACCTGAAGGTAGGGTAAGAATCGGTGCAGTCACAAGTCGAGTCTTTAACTCTTGAAGGGCTGATTCTCTCTGGTCAGTCCAGTCAAATGATATCCCTTTTTGAGTCAACTGAGTCAACGGTAGGGCAATTTTGGAGAAGTCCTTCACAAATCTTCTATAGTATCTAGCTAAGCCTAAGAAACTTCGGACTTCAGTAACATTAGACGGTCTGGGCCAATTCACTACTGCTTCAATCTTCTGTGGGTCAACTGAAATGCCATCCTTACTGATCACATGTCCCAAAAACATTACATTGTCTAGCCAAAATTCACACTTCGTTAGTTTTGCATACAGTTTCTGTTCTCTTAAGGTCTGTAAGGCAATGTTCAAATGATGTTCATGTTCTTCCGTGCTTTTGGAATAAATCAAAATGTCGTCTATGAACACAACTACAAATTCATCGAGGAACGGTTTAAAAATTCTGTTCATAAGGTCCATAAATGCAGCAGGTGCATTAGTAACTCCGAAAGGCATAACAAGGAATTCGTAATGTCCATACCTCGTTCGAAACGCAGTCTTTTCAATGTCCTCTGGTTTGACTTTTAACTGGTGGTATCCGGATCTAAGGTCAATTTTAGAGAACACCTGGGCACCCTATAACTGGTCAAACAAATTATCAATTCGAGGCAATGGATAATTATTTTTCATTGTTACCTTGTTCAACTCACGGTAGTCAATGCAGAGTCTCAAGGAGCCGTCTTTCTTTTTCACAAACAAAACTAGAGCGCCCCACGGTGAAGTACTGGGCCTGATGAACTTCTTATCTAACAATTCTTGTAGCTGAACTTTCAGTTCTTTCAGTTCGATAGGTGCCATTCTGTACGGAGCTTTGAAAACTGGCTGTGTACCCGGAATCACATCAATGGTGAACTCAATGTCTCTGTCAATCAAATCTCCTGGCAAATCATCTGGAAAAACATCTGGGAATTCTCTGACTATAGGAATACTGTCCACATTAGCTTTAGTATCAGTAGGTACAGTCAATATACAACATAGATACCATTTACACCCCTTTCTAATTAGTTTAAATGCTTTCATGGAAGAAATCATGTATGGGGAGATACTACTCCAACTCCGTTAAATACAAATTCAGGCAATCCAGGTGGACGGAAAACAACTTGTTTTGTTATACAGTCTATGGTAGCATGATATTTTGTTAACCAGTCCATTCCCAATATCACATCGAAATGATCGATATTCAAAGGCAGTAAATCAATATACAAATGCACATTCCCAATAATAATTTCACATGCAGGGTACATATAAGCACAAGTCATGGATCCCCCAACAGGTGAAGATACAACTAACAAATAATTCATGGGTTCTAATGGTTTATCTAGTTTTCGCGAAAAAGCATGCAAGACATATGAATGTGTAGACCCCGAATCAATCAGAACATAAGCATTTTGAGCACAGATTGAGAGTATGCCTGACACAACGGTCTCGGTATTCTGCACATCTCCCGATACAAGTGCGAACACTCGGCCTTGCCTTAGAGGCTCATTTCCGGTAGCTTTGGGGTTGGATTTCGGTGGAGCAGTTGATGCTGCGGTGCTAGCTGCAGCTTTACTATTGCCTTGAGCTGTAGAAGGGCAATCTTTAACCATGTGGCCTACATTGCCACACCTGTAACAAGCACTAGAAATTTTATAACAAACCCTTTTATGTCTTTTCCCACATTCGGAGCACGGTGGTATGGAACCACTTCCCTGACTAGAACTGGTCGTTGACCCTATATTTTGTTTTTTGTTCAGTGAGTTATTTTGGCCTTTCTTAAACTTAAAACCCCGTCTCTTACCACGCCATTCAGTTGCTGGTGTTTCAGTCTGTTTCAATGCTTCAATATTTGACTCGGCCATTATTGCTCGGTCAAGAACATCTACATATTTCAGTAATTTCAGCACATTGATTCTGTCAAGTATCTCTACATTAAGGCCGCCTTCAAACTTCCTGGCCTTTTTGTAATCAGTGTCCACCATGTGTGGTGTATATCTGGCGTGTTCGGTAAACTTTGATTCATACTCTGCTACTGACATGGTACCCTGCTTTAACTGTTCAAATTCAGTTACTTTACGATCCTTGACACACTGAGGAAAATATTTCTCAAAGAAGGCTCCCTTAAACTGAGCCCAAGTCATAACATTGTCGGTGTCACGGATAAGTATCCACCACCGTCTGGCCTCTTCTTGTAAAGTGAAGGTAGCTAGTAACACTTTGTGTGCCTCAGAACACGGAAACATTTCAAACAACATCTTCGTTTCTAGCACCCATGCTTCGGCCTTTAGTGGTTCAAGGCCTCCTTGAAAGGATGGTGGTTTTATTTTGCTGAACTTCTGTGTCAGAGCAATTATATCCTCATTAACATTCTGATCGGGTTGTACTGGAGGAGGTGGGGGCTATTGGTTCTGTTGTAGCCTCAAGGCCTCAGTCAATAGTTTAACTGTTCTTTCTAATCTTGCCATTCTGGCATCAGATGATTCTGTTTCATCGGCATCCCTTGCATTGTCCATTTCACTATATGCAATACAGTAATAATAAACATAGGAATTGCTTACTTAAACACATTAGCACATATATTCATGTCATGGCTGCACACACTTTTTCAATGCTCATGCAATGCCCTAATCACTTTTCTAGGACATCCTATAGCTCATTTGGACACGTGTGTGCGGTATAACTCGTGATTTGATATCACTCTGATACCACTCTGTCATGACCCAAACCCGCCCCTATGGTTTTAGCACCGTAACCGGCCAGTAATCCGTGATTACCAAAGGCCTGCTTAACAGTAAAGACAGTAATACAGAGTAAGGGGCTGGCGGAAGCCAAAACAGTAAATAAAATGTGTCTAATGAGCTGTGACATTCTGAATGCAAAAAAACTTTCCTGAACAAATTCACATTCAAAACCAAAATAGTATATACATACATCATATACAGACATTCAGGTTAGGGACCAAATCCCTAACTTAACAGTACAGTGCAAGTCTCAACATTTATTACAGAATAGAGGCAAAAGGGGAAATCTAAGACACCCCAAACCAGCCTTGGCTTTGACGCACTCAGAACCTCGAAGTGAGGCATAATGGTTGGCTTTGGCAAAACGGGAGCTTAGCCTGATGCTCCTAGCATCGGTCCGGTGCCTGGACACCTACATATATATATAAACAGTGAGCTAAAGCCCAGTGAATAACAGTTGTGTAAAGAGGTTAAGAATGAATGTCCTTTCAGTAATTAAACAGTTATGTCAGTCATTTAGAAACTATAGCAGTCACATGTGGTACATCCAATAGCAAAACAGTACAATAGGTCTTAACAGACCGAACAGTCAGTTGATGGCCATCATAACAGTAAACAGTAGTGGTTCCAAACATGGGAACCGACAAAGATCTCTGTGACAGTAGCAGTAACAATATAGTAACAGTAAATTGCTATGGATGCCACGGTTACAGTTTACAATTAGGACAAACATTCATTCATTAAACAATAACGATTCAGTAAGCAGAACAATTGATCATTCAGAACAATAATCATAATTGAACAAATCTTTACAACATTGTTACTCATAGAGTACTAGGCTACAAGCAGCTAATGAGCGTCCTTGGATGCCAACCCTATACAGTTATAGAACGAACACACACTAAGTTACACACTTGGGAATCAACAACTTAGTCCTTATCTTGACTCGGTGTGGTTCTACATCAATAACCTCATTAAGATGCCTTAAACTAGGCTTAGGAATGCCTAGGATAAAATGAGGATGCAAAGATGTATTCTAAAACACTTTTCAAAATTTTCAGAAAACAGGAGTCTCGCTCGAGCGTGGCTTTCTACGCTCGAGCGGACATGCAGACAAAGGAGCTCCGCTCGAGCGTGACTTCCTTCGCTCGAGCAGACTATAAACTCCATAAAAAGTACTGGATGCATGCAATTCACGCTCGACGGACGCTCGATCTCTATTCCAGCGCGAGACCCAGGTCATCGCTCGAGCGTGAACTCTCTCGCTCGAGTGGACTGTAAAACACAAGAACTTCTGGGTACATGCATTTCACGCTCGAGCGCAACTTTCCATGCTCTAGCGGAAGTGCACAACTCAGAGGGTACACTCGAGCGTGGGTCCAAAATCTGGAATTTCCAGATTCATCTCCAAGCACAAAACTCAAGCATTTAAGCCTCAAACTCGATCCTTTTGGGCTAATTTTCTGGAAAAACACTTTAAACCCATAATATAACATGTTTCAAAGATTAATTTGAGAAATCAAAGCCCAATGATGAGTCAATTGAACACCATTTTCAAATAAACTTCAAGAACAAAGTTCAAACACAACATGCATGATCTCCTTTAAATTCCAACACCTCAAATCAAGATTAAATTGACAATTTGATGGAAAAACATGATGAATTCATGGACTACAATCAAAACATGAACTTGCATGTAAGATTTCATGAAAAACAACTTCAAAATGTCATAATATGAACATGCATGCATGGAATCACTTTTAATTCAACACTTTACACCAATTCTTAACATAGATCACTAATTTACCATGGACCATGCAAGAAATGACTTGAATTCACAATTAAGAAGGTGATTTTCCTACCTTAGGCCTTGAATTCTAGATGTGGAGGCTCAAATGTGCAAATTCCCTTCAATCTCTTCTAAGTCTCCAAGCAATTCTCAAATGAAAACAAGCTTTCTCCTAACTCTCTCTCTCTCTCTCTCTCTCTCTCTCTCTCTCTCTCTCGGTTATGGTCTAGGAAGATGAACAAAGTGATGCATCAAAATGATATAAAGTGGAGGAGAGGTGGTCTAGAATCAAGCCACTTAGTGGCAAAAGTGCAAATAACTCCAACTAATGTAATTTAACTTAAATAACTCTAATTTAATCATTCCAAATCAAATTTAAATTAAACCTACCATAAAATCACATAAATTCTAACTAGCATAAAATACCAAACAATTTCTGAATCGGCCGCCGATAAGGCCTTCAATCCGCAATTCGAAACTAAAAACATGAACAGATCAATTTATGACAAACAGATAGAAAATGCAATCAAGCAACATACTCATGCGTTCAGTTCAAAATTTTAGTCTGTTCAATTACTTATCATGCTTAATCATAGTTTAGCAGTAATCAGAGTAGAGGGTTGTCACAGTATAGTTTCGGGACTTTCACCCAAGACACTCCGACCAACTTAATTATAATGGAGTCCATCCCATTTCTCCTTCCAAACAATTAATCATACATATGCAATGTATTTAAACGTGTGGTCACACACATGGAATACATCCCCTTTCTTCTCCCAAATAAACATTCATATACAATGTATTTATAACAAGATCATATTCGATGATAATCAACCATGGGATAGTTTCAATTCACCTAATCCGCATGCAATTTCTACAATAATCAAAACTATCCTCCACTAATAGCCCAATATAGTTATCTCTAAACAGATAATTAACCTCAAATAGATAGTTTATTCAAAACTTCCAAAAAAATGAGTTAACACATAATCAATCTCACCTTTCATATCAATACCTTCTCAATTTCATATTTTTAATGCCAATTTCAATTATTTGTACAAAATAATAATTTGACCCAATTAGGGCAACTTCCCCCCCTTGCCCCAAAGATTAGCGAAGTGCCAAAATCATCAAATTAGACACAATATAACACCATTTTTAAATCCCACAGCACATTGTTTCATCTATACACAAAACCCTTTTTCCATTCTTTATGCCCAAACCCTAGGTTTGTTTAAAACATTCCCAAATCACACCATTGTTACACAAGAGACAAATAACTAAGCTAATATCATGTAAATGTGTAGAAAGATCCCTACCTCAAGTTAAAAGAACGAGCAAAACAAAGGTGAAGCTCCAACAATGCCGAAACCAACTTTCAATCGGATGAAAATGAAGATCTTGAGGTGCTCAATCTTTTTAATGAAGGCTCAAGGGTGTAAAGATCAAAGGCTTTAGGTCAAAATGTGGAGAGAATGTGAGTTTTAGAGAGACAGGCTCTCAACTTTAGGGCTTAGGATGAAAAGATATGAAAAAGTGATGTAAAAAGTGCTTTTCGTGATCTGATATACGCGCAGTCTGCTCGAGTGGAGAGTTTGACGCTCGAGCGTCAGACACAAAGTTTGGTTCCGCTCAAACGCAAGAGTGGCCTGCTCTAGCGCAGAATACACACATCCAGTATTTATGTAGACAACAGATGACCCGCTCGAGCGCAAGAAAGGTCGCTCAAGCGTCCACCCGCTCGAGCGTAGGAAACGCTGCTCTAGCGTGAAAGACATTCCTCCAGTACCTTTGCAGACGTGCAACGTACTAAGAGCTTGCACATACCGCTCGAGCGCGATAACGGCTGCTCGAGTGGAGAACCAAAATATACACAGCCCGCTCGAGCGTAATAATGGCCGCTCGAGCGAAGGAGTAAAAATCTGGGCAACAAAGCTTGGAAAAAAAAAAAAAAAAAAACAATCAACCAACTTGTTTCAAATGCAACCACAACAACCCCAAGGCCAATTTCAAAAAGATACAAGGGAAGGAAGAGGTAAACAACAATATGAAAGCATTAAACCCGAGTTTGGAACACAATAGATAACGAGTCAAAACTGTAATTGCTATAAGGTGACCGTTAAGAACAAATACTCTATGCCTCGTATAGATGATCCGTTTGATCAGTTGAAAGGGTCTTGTTGTTTTTCTAAGATAGACTTGAGATCGGGTTATCATCAGTTGAGGGTAAGGGAGGAAGGATATCTCAAAGACAGCATTCTGTACGCGGTATGGCCATTATGAGTTCCTAGTGATGCCTTTTGGTCTGACCAATGCTCCAGTGGTATTTATGGATTTGATGAATCGAATTTTCCACGAGTTCCTAGATCGTTTTGTGGTCGTCTTTGTAGATGAAATCTTGATTTATTCACCTTCTGAGGAGGAACACGAGGAACACTTACGGGTAGTACTTGAGTTACTTAGAGCCCACAGGCTATATGCTAAGTTCGGGAAGTGTGAGTTCTGGCTAAAAGCGGTTACGTTCTTAAGCCATATGGTGTTCAGAGAAGGGGTAACTGTAGATTCATTCAAGATAGAGGTAGTGCAAGATTGGGCACAACCTAAGAATGCCTTTGAAATCCGTAGTTTTCTGTGGTTAGTCGAGTATTATTGGAGATTTGTAAAGCATTTCTCTAGACTAGCTTCATCTTTAACTAAACTGACGAAGAAGGGAGTTAAGTTTGTGCGGGATGAGACTTGTGAGAAGTCGTTCCAGGAACTTAAGATTAGACTTACCACTGCTCCAGTCTTGATTATTTCGGAGAGGGGTTTAGGCTATTCAGTATGATGTGATGCTTCACGAGAAGGTTTGGGCTGTGTTTTGATACAAGAGGGAAATGTAGTAGCCTATGGCTCATGACAGTTGAAAACACATAAGAGGAACTGCCCTACTCATGATCTAGAACTAGTAGCAGTGATATTTGCCTTGAAGATTTGGAGGCACTATCTATATAGTGAGAAATTTGAGGTGTTTTCCGATCACAAGAGTCTGAAATATCTGTTCACACAGAAAGACTTGAATTTGAGGCAGAAGAGGTGGATAAAATTCATAGAGTATTATGATTTTGAGTTGCATTATCATCCCGAAAAAGCCAATGTTGTGGCTGACGCCTTGAGTAGGAAATCAATTAGCAGTGTGGCTTGTATCGCTATCTGGGAATGGGAGATGTTGGTGCTCTTGGGGAGTTTGACCTGCATCTTGGTGAGTCCATTGAATCTGCAGCCTTGCTTACGGTAGTTGCCCAACCTACACTTATGAACTGAGTATTAGAAGCGCAGAAGGGTGACCTTGAAGTAGAAAGTCTCAGGGAGAAGATTTCTAGAGGAAAAGTGGAAAGGGGCTTGAATGTGTATCTCAACCAGAGTGTGAGATACCATGACCATTTGTTCGTGTCGGAGTCTTGCCGATAGGAAGTACTCTGAGAGTTTCATCATTCACGCCTAGCGGTGCACCTGGGATGCACAAAGATGTACCATAACCTGAGCCGCCAGTTTTGGTGGAGAGGTATGAAGAAAGGTGCGGCGGTGTTTGTATCGAAGTGCCATACTTGTCAGCAAGTGAAGACCGAGCATCAGAGGCCAGAGGGTTTGTTACAACCCTTGCCTATAGCCAAGTGAAAATGGGAGCATGTCACGATGGATTTTGTTATGGGCCTTCCAAGGACTTAACAGGGTAGTGATACCATTTGGGTGGTAATTGATCGATTAATCAAGTTTGCGCACTTCTTACCTATGCGTGTGGGTGATTCGGTAGACTACCTTTCCGACTTGTATATCAGGGACATAGTGAGGTTGCATGGGGTTCCTGTGACGATTGTTTCGGATAGAGATCCGCATTTTACAGTTCGGTTGTGGTAGAGCTTGTAGAGTGCCTTGGGCACTAGATTGACCTTTAGTACTACATATCACCCTTAGACTGACAGGCAGTCCGAGTGTACCATTCAGATCTTTGAAGATATGCTTTGAGACTGTGTCCTTGATTTTAAGGGGTCGTGGGAGAGGCACTTACCCTTAGTGGAATTTGCTTATAATAATAGCTTCCAATCAAGTATTGGCATTTGAGGCTTTGTACGGTCGACCTTGTAGATCTCTAGTGTGTTGGGCCGAGGTGGGTGATGCACCTTTGTTGAACCCTGAATTGGTTCGGGAAACGACGGAGAAGGTGACACTTATCCGTGAGAGGTTGGTTACGGCTCAAAGTCGCTAGAAAAGTTATGCTGACCGTAAGAGGAGACCCTTTTCTTTTGAGGTAGGAGATCATGTCTTTTTGAAAATATCACCTAGGCGGGGTTTGATGAGATTTGGAAAGAGTGGGAAGTTATCCCCACGGTTTATTGGTCCTTTTGAGATACTCGAGCGGATTGGAGAGGTTGTTTATCGTTTGGCATTGCCGTCATAACTTTCCGGAGTGCATGACGTGTTTCATATTAGTAAGCTTTGGAAATACGAGCTGGATCCATCACATGTATTGGATTGGACCGACTTGGAGGCAGATGAGGATGCCTCGTATGAGGAGAGACCGTGGAAGTCTTGGATAGACAGGACCAAGTCTTGCGAGGCAAGATAATTCCCTTAATAAAAGTATTGTGAAAAATCATGGAGTTGAGAAAGTAACTTGGGAGCGTGAGTTGGAAGTCCGAGAGAAGTATTTGAACTTATTTGTTGATGTTTGAACATGTAATGTATTGCGATTATGATTGGTAGAATGTGAGAACATTGTATATGTTTTAGAAAGGTAGAAGCAATATATATGTTGTTTACATTTTGGAAACATGAGTTTATTATAACATTGTATATGTTTGAGGATATGGAATATCATCTGTATTGTATCACTTTTGGAAGCATCGTGTATGCTATGTAAAATTTTGAAAACTTGGACCTTGATTTAAACATTGGAAATGTTTGGGAAATTGTAAACTGTACTTTCAATGCGAGATTTGTGTGTCGAGTCAGTAAGGATGGATGACTGAAGAATGGGTCATGGTGATGAACTTATAAGAATAACATTGTTGTGAATGGCTTAATTATGTTTGTGAACTTGATTTGTAATTTCAGGGATGAAATTCTTTAAGGGGGGAGGTTATAGCGATTCCGATTTTGACCCGTCACATGTTGTACTTCGGACTCGAGTTGGTATGGTTTTGAATAGTTATTCATATCTTGTTTTCTTTGTCTTCCCCTTATTTTGGTTATCGGGTTGATGTTATGTGTTTGAAGCAGGTTAATTGCTTGTTTTTCCCAACCTGTGATGCCCAGATTTTGGCTCTTCCGCTCGAGCGGGCATTCTTGCACTCGAGTGGGCTTTACAAATTTTTCCCCTCCGCTCGAGCGACAATTCTTGCGCTCGAGCAGGATTTGTCAACTTTCAGTATTTTTGCAAACCTGCAAATACTGGAAGAGTGCATTGGACGCTCGAGCGTCCAGACTCACGCTTCAGCAGGGTCCTTCATTTGCAAAACTTCTAGAAGTGCGTATCTTACGCTCGAGCGTCACTTTTCACGCTCGAGGGGAACTTTGTATCTAATTCTTGAGCATCACTTTCATGCTCGGGCGGACTGCGTGTATAACAGTCTGTGAAAATTGTATTTTGAATCACTGTTTCATATCTCTCTTTCTCTAAAACTCTCCAAAACCCTAGATCTTGAGTTTCTCTCTTTAAAACTCATCTTCTCTCTCATATTTCATCTAGATCTGTTGATTTCTTCACCCTAGTGCCTTTGAGAAAAAGGTAGAGTGCATCAAGATCTTCATTTTGATCCAAACAAACCCGGATTTCAGTGTCTTTGGAGTTTTAACCTTGCTTGGCTCATCTTCTCTCTTTGAGGTAAGGATTTTCTACACTTTGTTATGATTTTTAACTTAGTTATTTGTGGTTGTGTAACAATGGTGTTATTTGGGAGTAATTTAAGCAAACTTAGGGTTTGGGTGAGATGTAAAAGAAGGGCTTTTGGTAGAAATGAAATAAATAAACTTGGGGTTTGAAAATGAAGTCTTGTTGTGTCAAAATGGGTGATTTTGGTACTTTAGTTGATATTTTAAAAATGAGGAAATTTTTTCACTAAAATGACTATAATAATTATTTTGTATAAATAACTGAAATTGGTGTGGTAAACATGAAATTGAGTGAGCATTGAAATGGATGGTGGAATTGAGTATGTAATACTTCATATCTTTGGAAATTCCGTAAAAAATCTAGAAATCCCCTAGATGTTGATTTGTGATTATGTATCAATTTTAAGCAGAATATAACAATCCCAATCAAACAATCAAGACAAAGAGACACAATGATTTAACGTGGAAAAAAACCACAATTGGACACCTCCAACTATGATCAAAAAACCATGGGCAACAGCCACAAGAACAATCCACTAAGAAGAATTAAAGGAATTACACAGGTATACTCTCAATTACCTAGCGAATCCACAACGCCTAATTGAACCAACCTTTATGTGCCTCTTCCAACCCCATCTTCACCACGGAATTGTCTTTCTGATGAGCCACTCCGGATTCCACCAAAGCTTCAGGCTCGAATTCTTCAGAATCCACAACTGAAGAATAACTCTCTCTTTTGTGTATAACAAACAAACCTTTGATGTACTCTCTTTAAATCATGAGTTGAAGACTCAATAAAACATCAAAGAAAACAAACAAAATATCCCCAGATATAAACCTTAAGAACCAAAAAGAAGATCTGGAGAACTTCAATCCATCACTTAGTTTTGGGAGAAAACCAAGTATTTATAGAGAACCAAAAGTAATCCAAGATTGGGAAGAAAACAAACTCCTTGAGAAATCCGGATTCTGAGGCTCGCTCGAGCGAAGCTTTTCTGGCTCGAGCGAGCAGTGTATTTTTCATGATTTCTACTAGTGCCTTGGCTCGAGCGACGGATCCTTGGCTCGAACGAGGAATACACTTTTTCAGGTTTTTGTATGGACGCAATCCTTGGCTCGAGCGCGCATTCCTTGGCTCGAGCGAGCAAGCCCTAGCTCGAGCGAGAATTCCTTGGCTCGAGCGAGCAACGACGGACATGCAATTTTGAATGCAATTTTGCATTTTGCTTCGGCCGCGAGCTGACCGGGCAGCTCGACCCCTGTAATAATCAGCGAAGTGGCAATCTTGAAAGCATTAACATCACAAACTTCTCTGCATGGTTCGATTCGGGTTTGGATTCACATCTAATAAACTCATAGCCTTACTGAAATAAAAGTGCGAAAATAAATACATCTGAAAGGAGTTTTGTCAAACGGGGTTGCCAAGAATAAAAACCTAACATTCCGGATAAGTCGTTTGTCTTGTGATTGCATATCTGTTTAGAAATATCTGCATTGGGCTATCGGTGGAGGATAGCTTTGCTTGTTGTAGAAATTGCACGTGAATTAGGTGAATTAAAACTAGTTCATGGTTGATTATCATTGAATATAATCATATTGTGAAAACATTGTATATGTATGATTATTTGGGAGGAGAAAGGGGATGTACTCTATATATGTGATTATGTGTTTAAATACATTGCATATGTATGGTTGTTTGGGAGGAGAAAGGAGATGTACTCCATTGTTTGGGATGAGAAAGGGGATGAACTCTATTATAATTAAGTTGACCGGAGTGTCTTGGGTGAAAGTCCCGAAACTATACATGGGTGCTGATCCTGCAAACAAAATATCCTTAAAATGGCAAATTGAAACTATACATGGGTGCCGATCCCGCAAACGATATATCCGTAAAATGGCAGTTGAAAGTGTTTGTGTGTAAATTGTGAAATTGATGAACCTTTGAGTTGTAGTTTCATTTGGGTTATTAAGGAATAAGGAAATTGACTTATATATTTTGAAATGAATTGGAGGAAAGTATAATGGAATATGAAACTGGTATTCTATGGCAATATAAAAGTATGAATGTTTTATCCCGGGCATTGTATATGCACATTTCACCTATATCTTTGTTAAAACTCATATGTTATGTTAGATTATTCCTACTGGGTTGTGACTCACCCTATTTGGAAAAAACATTTTCATGTA
Organism: Camellia sinensis; assembly: GCF_055761805.1. NCBI lineage: Eukaryota > Viridiplantae > Streptophyta > Magnoliopsida > Ericales > Theaceae > Camellia > Camellia sinensis. Next base: position 89,885,256 of record NC_138973.1, on the reverse strand, counting down.
ATGATTGCATACCTCTACCAAGGCAATAGCATTGGAGGGATCTTTCGGAAACAAGAGCTTCTTGTTTTGTTTTATTTTTGTATAGCCTAGGGCTAAATTTGTATAAGCTAGTCTCTTTTTATTGTAACCAAGCCAAGACTTGGAAAGGTGTAAGCTCGAAGGGCATTTATTTATGTTAAACTCTTTTGTATCGTTAACTTTATGTAGTGAAAGGACTAATATTCTGATTTATGCTGTTATATACATATACATGCTTTTGGGTTGTATTTATCGTATATTTTTTGGGGCGTTACATTACCAGCCTCCAGAGAGAAACAAACCTCAATTTCACACTTTACCGGGTGTAAACCGAAAAGGAAAGAAACCTCTAGCAAGGTGCTACGATTAACCGGAGAGAAATGGACCTCCCAAACAACATTCAAGCAATAACACAACATACTAAACTACATAAATATCATACAAGTGTAAAACACACACATAATTTATTCAACAACAACAATGTTACCCTCCACTGATGACTAAGGATAAAACTTCTAGACAGATAAATAAATGACTCATGAATTAGATTGGAAATTTCAAGACATCAACATTACAATTAACTATATTCCCATTTCATTTCATAAAAGAGTTAGACTCATCGTTTTATGTTAAAAAACCAAACCGGTTATTCCCAACCCTCAACATTTCCAAACCATAGCTAAACCTCATTTTGTTTAACAAAAATCTCATTTTTAGTGACCAAGCATTAATTCAATCCCTAAAAGTATTTGTTTAATCTCATAACTCATAACCCACTTATTACCCAACTTTATCCCTTTTTGTTTATGAATTCTTAATAATAAATTAGGGCTTTTCACCACAATCAACATAGACATGATTAATTACCTCCCAACATACCAAATCAACTATCAATCATACAATTCCAACTCCTAAAACTCAAACCTTAATTCCCCTTTCGTGCTTTTGGAAAATCTCTTAACGGACATATTATTAAATGAAATAAAAACTACCACATATCTATCTATAAAAAGGTACTAAAGATGAGCAAAAGAATTCCTATTTCAAGCAAGAAGAGAAGAAAGCATAAAAATCCAATTTTGGGTCTATAATTGGACTTTTCAACAATTTTCTCTTAAAATTTTAATTCATTTTTGGTATAAAATTGGGCCAAGTTTAAGTCATGCCTAAGAAAATTCAAAAATCTCTTGTGCCCAAACCCTGACTTGGACCAACTTTGGGCCTAAAAGTCTTTTCTAAGCCCAGTCCTAAAATGTCATTTTTGGTGTAACTTTTTTTTTTTTTTTTTTTTTCAAATAAGATAATTGAGTAGAATTTTAAGAAAATGGTTAGAAAAATATTTTTTATAAAAATAATGTTTAATCGCCATTATTGGGCGTAAATCGGAAAATTTTAAAAATTAATGTAAATTGTAAAAAGTTATTTTGTTTTTGTTTTTGTTTTTTTTGTTTTGTTTTGTTTTTTTTTTTTTTTTTTGAATTTTTGTACAATGTCTGTAATTTTATAATAATATAATAAAGAGTTAAGGGACAAAAGCACTTTTAGCACAATAAGAAAACTGGGAGAGAGTGGTCCATTGGAATTTCTTGTGAGAAAAAGATATTTGTATGGATTATTTATTTTGAAAGGTATGCCTGCAATTTATTTTGGAAAGAAAAAGATAAACATTGATTAGAATTTGGGCAATGGTAGAGGGTCACAATTTTTGTGACTCAAATGGCTCAAAACTGTTAAAACGACGTCGTTTTGAGTACAAAACATGCCAAAACGACGTCGTTTTAGTAGTTTTGAGCCATTTGAGCCACACAAATTGTGGCTCTCAAACATTATTCTTAGAATTTTGACTTGATCTCCATTTTTCTGTTTGGATGAATGCTTTCTATATTTTGTATGAAATAATTATATATACTTTCATTTTGCAAGTGAAATAATTAAAGTCGTATTTTTATGGGTAATTGAGAGTTAACCAATAGGAGATTTTTTTTTAATTGTTTAAAAATAAGAAAAATAAGAAATAAGAAATTTAGTGCTTGTTTGGGTTAACCTAAAAAAATGTACTTTTTTTTTTGGTATAAATACACTTATTTGGGTCACATCAATCAACATCTATCAATATCTCATCTCTAGTTTTCTAACCACTTTCTCTATTTTTACACATATTTTTTTTAATAAAAAGTCAAAAAATATACTTATTTAAAACATCCCAAATCACTTCTTAGTATTAAGGCCAAGTTTAGGAAGTTGTCAAAAAGTCAAAAAGTTACTCAAAAAGTTATCACTATTCACCAAAAATCAAAAATTACAGCTGCACAACTCCCAATCTTAATTTTCCCCTACACACTAATTTATATAATTTTTTAATACACATTTTTTCATAAAAAGTCAAAAAATTAACCCAAACAATCATATTTTTTTCTTCAACTTTTTAGTCCAAAAAGACAAAGGGCATGTTTGATTGGGTGGATTAGAACATGGGATTGGGATTATTAATCTGTGGGCCCAATTATCTTATGTTTGTTTTAACACTTTGGTTTAGGATTATTAATTCAATGGATAATTAATCCAACAAATTTGTAGGATTATTAGTAATTTGGTAGGAGTGGGATTATTAATCCAATGGATATTAATCCAATTGGATAGTGAATACCACACTAATTTAATAGAATTATTAATGTTTCACTATTAATCTTGTGAATCAAACGTGACTAAAAAGTACACTTATTTAGAATACCCCAAACAACCCCTAAGTCTTGGAGCTCTCATAGCTCTTCTCGTTGAAAATACCTTCGCTATAATATATAATATAGAAGTATAGATGGATAGATTTTAACAACAAAAAAGGATACCCACAAAACTGGTTTCTTCTGCAATTATTTTTTATATTAGCCATACTTAACTAATTTTATTTCAAATTGTCTTCATGATTTTGATGGCTGCACCAAATACTTTATTGTCCCACCCATAAAAAATTTTAACGACACCATTAGCTAGGAACACCATGTAAACAATAATTAGTCCGTATGAGCCTTCCATGATCTCATCTTGTACTTGTATTATGTCTACTATCTCGAAGTTAAAAGACAAATTTGTAGCATACTTTTAAACAAAAGGTGTTGAACTCAAGACTCTGACCCTTCTTTTCTCTTTTTTCTCTTTTGCTACATAATAAGACCACAAATTAAAACTAATATTCATTAGGCCGATGTTAGTTTATCAGTGTCATTTGAAACCATCAAGCACGTTTACATTTTGATTCCTTTTCTTGTTCTTTCTTAGCAAATCCCAGTAGCCAAATTACCCCAAAACTTTTTCCCAAATTAATGAAATACCCTTCTTGGAACCATATCACCACATTACAAGTGGCCAGAATTACTGTAAATATAGAGCAGAATATGGGTAATTCCCTAAGGAAATTTCTATTTATACCCTCTTGAAACACATTATCTACATCAAGCCTTCAAAGTTCAAAACAAGAATAGAGAAAAAATGAAGAGTTTTTCCTCAAAAACATCTTCTCTCCTACTAGTATGTCTCTTATTTACCACTTGTTTGGATGTTGAGGGTCAGGGTTGTAGCCCAAGTGGGAAAATAATGGGAAAGAAACCACCTCCGGGCCAATGCAACCAAGAGAATCACTCAGATTGTTGTGTCCAAGGCAAAATGTACACAACATACAAGTGTTCCCCAACAGTTTCTAGTCAAACCAAGGCAACACTCACTATTAACAGCTTTCAGAAAGGGGGAGATGGTGGCGGTCCAAGTGAGTGTGATGGCAAATATCACTCTGATGACTTGCCCGTCGTGGCATTATCAACTGGATGGTACAAAGGAGGTAGCCGGTGCCACAACAACATCACCATCAGTGCTAATGGGCGGAGTGTGGTGGCCATGGTGGTTGATGAGTGTGACTCAACTATGGGATGTGATCAAGACCATGATTATCAACCTCCGTGTCCTAACAACATCGTTGATGCTTCGAAAGCTGTGTGGAAAGCCTTGGGTGTCCCTCAAGATAATTGGGGTGACTTGGATATAATTTGGTCTGATGTTTAGTTTCAAATGTTTGCTTGTGCTATAAGTATACCTAATATCATCTCTGTATTAGTTCTTGCACTTGTGTGTTTCTGTTTTTCAAGTACACTATGTAATGTAATCTAAGAATTGTGTATATTGTATTACGGATATAAAATCTACAGGAATTCCCTATAAGTTTAGTCCAAATTTGAAATCCAGTTTAACAGTGTTCTTCAATATCAGCTCTCTCTCAAATCATTAAAATTTCAGAACAAATATTCAAACAAGTTCAAAAGATTAGAAAGGAGGATCTGGGATGCTCTACCTCTAATTGTTCTTTGGTCACTTTGGAAGCAGACGAATGAATGGATATACAATGAAGTGCAGCCTAATTGCTTTGAGTTGAGTGAGCTAATAAAGCTTAGGCTTGCATTTTGGATCAAGGCCTTAGTAAAAGACGTCCATTACTCTGTGACTGACTTAGTATTCAACCTCAATCATGTGAGGGTCTGCCTTTGAGAGTGCTTTAATACTTGCTCTCGGGAGTTTGGTTGCTTTGCTATTTTTTCTGATGATGATGTTTAGCATGGGTTCTGTTTTGATGTTGTGCAGTTTGGTTTCTGTTCTGTATGATCAGCAGTATACACCAATTGTTGAGGCTGTCTGTTGCTACCTTGGGAGTTATTACTTAGTGCATGTTGGGGGTAAATTATTTTTGTTGGTGTATTGAATATAAGTTCTGTGGAATTAGCAGATGTGGCAGGTTGTCCTTACTGTGTTTTGCTTAAGGATCTGGTGAAAGGTTTGATGCTGGGGTTAAGGACTGAACTGCTGTTTATGCGCTGATGTCTGCTGATTAGGAGCTCTGTTTTTGTTGAAAGATTGATGCTACTGCTGGTCTTTTTGAGTGCTAGTAGTTAAAGAATTAATTGATGTGGGGGACCTATCTTGCTGCTGGGTGAATCCACAGTTGCATGGGGTGAATTTGTCTTTGGCTGCTGGGGCCGTTTGGTCATTGTTGTATTCTGGTAGTTTGTTTTTTTTCTTGTTTTGATTTGCTCTGTTGGTTGGTTGCTCACCAACTTGGAGCTTGAAGTGTGTGGTAGCAGATGATTTGGTGTGCATCTCGGTGCCAACCTGGTTGGGATCTTGATGTATCTCTGTGATGTTTTTTGCACCTTCCTCTTTATTGATGTTATGTATCATACTTTGTATGCTTTCCATCAATAAAGTTCTTTTTTTGCTGATCAAAAAAAAAAAAACTCTGAGCTCTCAATGTTACAATTTACAATAAGTTGTGAACAAGACTACAAATTCACAATTTACATTTTACCATTAATAATAGAAGAGGAGAAAAAAAAAAAAAATTTAACATTAGCAGCCAACTAAAGACCACAGATTTATCCCTATGTGTTTGGAAAGGATTTTTCAAGAGCTTACCATTGTAAATTACATTACAAAAAAAGCATAAACAATATTTTAAACATTCCACAAATGACAAGAAGATGAGAAAGTGATGAGAAGAGAAAATAAGCCACATAAAAAAAACAGATTTGAAGTCTTCATCGTCCCTTTGCTACTACCTCCAGTTTTTTTTTTTTTTATTATTATTATTATTATTTAATTTTTTTTTTTTAAGAAAATTAAAGTTGAATCCAAAAAGCTACGTCAAATGGCCAACAACCATTTTTTTAAGCTATAATATAAGTTCTACCAAATTGGATCAAATCTAGCATTACTAGTGAAAATAATGAAAATATCGAACAGATGAGGATACTTTTAGTATGTATGTTCTATTGTGCTAACACGTACATTCTTCATTTTTTTTTTTTTGTAATTTAATTATGTGAAATACTCCAACAAAAAGAATCAGAACAAGTTTAATGACTTGAGAAAATCAGTCACTCCAAGCTTCAATCAAATTAATTAGACTTCCCCTCCATGAAACTATACATAGCCTAACCCTGATTTGTGTCAACCATCAAACAAGAGAGAGAGAGAGAGAGAGTCCTCTTTTTTCCTTCAAAATGTTTTCATTGTTCTTTTCATCTCATGGTAATGTTGGATTTGTAAAAAATTTCTCTAAAATTATGTATTGAGAATTCAATCTTTTGATGTTGGCAGCACATAAACCACAAAAATAAATAAATAAATAAAATAAACTATCTAGAGCTAACCTAGTAGCCACCCTTGAGATCATTATGAAGCACGAGTACAGGTACAGGTACAGATACAGATACGAGTATCGGCATTAGTACAATATGGGTATATTGATACACTAAAATTCAAAAAAAGTAAGGTACATGTACAGCTTGGTATGTTTGTATAAGAATATTTATTTCTAATTTAGAGTAATGCAAAATTTGATTAAATAATTTAATTTGTTAAGATCCAACTTACAATTAATATTTCAAAAGTAAAGGTATAAATCAAAATTACATGTCATTATATTAAATAACTTACAAGCCATAACTTAATTTTAAAATCATGTAAAGTATAAAACTAAAAATAAAAAAGAAATCTAGTGAAATGAATTTTATCTTTGTAGTAACAGAAAGTAATGTTTCGACTAAGGTACAGTATGGCTTGGGTATATACTTAGTACGTCTGGGTATGCCAAAAATTAAGAAGAAAAAATTTGAATACGTATTTTGTGTATCCGATACATATGCAGAAGTACCAGACAAAGTATCATACGTTGGTAAGTATCTGATACAAATACGACGTGTTTGTTAAAGTACCCATGCTTCATAGTCATTGACAGGGTGTAGGAGTAAGAGTCTCCAAGGTAGCACCTTCCACTGTGAAACCAGGTTTAGGGCCTTCTGGCTGCCTCTTTGTGCTGAAGACTTCACCTCTTGTCTTGGCCTCTGCTATCAGTTGATCGTTCTTTTTCTTCAGCTTAAACTTGAAGTCCTCAGTGCACCTTGATGGCTGAACATGTTCAATGCGCACATGGATCCTCTTTCTGATTATCTTGTTATCCACCTGTATTTATGATAACTTTGATATTATTTTCAATTTCATCAGTTACAAAAATATAATAATAATAAGGGCAGAAGGGCACTTCCAAATAAATTAATTTACAATAGCACTGTCACAATAGAAGGCTAACATGGAACAATTGAAAAGTCCCATCTGTCACAAAACTAACTATATGTTTGGATTTTGGATTTGTGAGACAAATCCTCCCACAAATCCAAGTACCAAAACAGCCTGAAAAGAGGCCGCATCAAACACATCACACCTCCATACCGAACATAAAATAACCCAACTAACAAAAACAATTTTACAGATGAAGGATACATACCCAATCAACTACATCACCTAAAAACCAAACATTTGTAATCAAATGACACAATAGTCAATTGTTTTTTTTGTTTTTTTTTTTTAACGGAAAGAAACGCACAAAATTAAGGAAAACCTAAATGCCTATTTCACAAAATTTTTAAAGGCGAATGCATAACTTAAGGCGTTTTATCTTTCATGAGCCAAAGCATAAGCCATAAGGCGTCAAGACATAAGCATTCTAAATTTTAATATTGAGTAAATAAGTAAAATATTTTAAAGTAGAAAAAAATTAATATAAATAAATATAAAGGTATAAATACTATTCTCCTTAAGGCATCAATATTTCACTATAGATACGAAAGCTTGTTTTTCATTGAAGTGAAATTAACATTCTTAGTTTTTGTGATTGAACTTCTCACTTGAGCATTATCTTTGTATTTTTTTATTTTTTTTTTTGATTGGTCATTTACTTAAATTTTTTATAGAATATAATTGCAAAAGATATTTTCATTTTTTGCTCTTTTGAATTTAAACCATTTATTAGACTAAACCATCTCTTAACAAGAACCTAAAACAGTCTCTTCATATGTGTACTCCTCATATGCTCCAAAGGAATATGAGGTGCGTGTCTCAAATTGTGATGCACCAGCATTTGGGAACTTAAAAATCAAACCCTTGATGCATTTTACCTTAGCCTTGAGACGAGGTATCTCAGTAAAAACCTTTTTAAAACTTTACTATTTCAACACATGCAAATTATCGAACACCAATTAAATATATACCCATTTAACTATATCACCTAAAAACCAAACATTCTTGGTCAAATGACACTAAAAGACACTTGTTTTCTGATAAAATGCACTAAACTAAGGGAAACCCAGATGTTTACTCCACCATTTTCACACAAACAAATCATCAAACATCTTCAGAGCAAACACAAACACAATACCCAATTAACACTATCGCCTAAAAACCAAACATTCTTAATCAGTCACAAAAAGACACTAGTTTTTCTGATATAAATTCACAAACTAAGGAAAACCCAGATGATTATCCATTCAACACAAGCAAATCATCGAGCACCTTCAGAACGGAAACCCACAAAAAGACAATGGTTTTGCTGATATAAAATCTCAGCCCATTGGGCTTAGTCCACTGGCCAAGTTTTGAGTCTTTTTTGTTCCTCTGTTTCCATTTTTTGGTATCTATATAGGTCATATTTGTTTGAACGGATTAGATAAGGAATGATTGTAATCTATTGGACGGTTAATCTTAGGATATATAGTCCCTGGACTATTTGGTTAGAAATGATGTGTATTTCATGTTTATTTAGTCATGGGATTAGATGTCAAGAAATGATTAATATATTGAATCACATGTTTGTTTGGAATATTATAAAGAAGGATAAATAGTCAAAAAACTATTTTTTCCTTTTGTATTGTTTACTAAATAATAGCAATACTGAATCTGTTTATTTTATTTATTGGCTAGAACTTTTAAAAAATTAAATAAATAGAACATCAATAAAAATAGAATAACTTTTAAATTTTATTTTATTTTACTGAGTACAATACATAATAAAACCAAACTATTTGTCTATGTAATAGTGAAAAAAAAAATTGAATTTTTATCCCATCATTTGAAAAAAAAAAAAAAATTGAGAAAAAAAATTAAGATACATGTACTCAAGGGCAAAAGTAATTTTTACAAGTTAATCCCATGGGATTGTTATCCCACTGTTTGTATCTCACCTCCCTAAGATACAACAATCCCACATATGAAAGATATGGAGTCTAGTTGGACTCCTAATTCAGACAACAAATTTTCAACCAAATAATAAACTCTTCCATAGAATGGACATAAACTCCAATCCCTTCAAACAAACACCTTCTAAGGGAAATGTGGGAGAAAGAAATTATGTGGATTTATTACTGCGAATATATATATATATATATAATGGACTATCCAAAGATTTAGATATTTAATTTCCATGAGTCAGTTACGCACAAGATTCCCTATTCCCTTCTCCTCTCTTGACCAAAATCAAAAACAAAAATGATGTAATCAAACACCAAACAAAGGGTTGGCATTTGTTCAATGGTTAGTTTTATTTCAACAGACCTATTGTAATAGAAAGAGTCACTTTCACTTTGTAATATGATTCACACACTAAATCTGTATTATTTTTTATTTTTTTTTAATAATTAGTACGAAAGAAATAACAAAAAGAAAAATTAGTGTATCACGCAGTGATGACACTTGAATTTCCCCATCAAACACATATAAAAGAGTACCTTCATTCACTGAACTAAACTCTGAATCTCAATCTCCATTTATTATTACACTCTACCCTGTGATTTATTATTTTGATTTGACCATTTATGATTTCACTAATAATAGACTAAAAAGAAGAGAGACATCCTATGTAGGTGTCCTATCATACATCTATTAAAATTACTTAGTTTGATTTGAAATGTGTTTAAGGGTTTTGCTAGTTTAAATCTTTTACGTTCTTTCATATTGAAATCTCAACATGAGAAAAATTTTAAAAATAAAAATGATTCATTTACACAATTTCTTCTTTTTTAATCCTTTCAAATGAGGTTCTTATCGGTAAAAAACTAGACTCTTACTAGTAGAAGTCTTATTTGGGAAAATTCAGGAAATTTTTTTTTTTAATGTGGATGAATCAAAAAATGTTGGTTTGTAGCGTCTAAATATCTAAGCCCTATGTCAGCAATTTGAGAGGTTCATCCTGTCCTCTCTTGAAAACATTTTGATCTTTCTCATATTTATATGGAAAACATTTGGAGATACATAATCCAACTTCAATGTTTAGTAAAACAACTGTACTTGCAATTTGACAATTTTGGATATAGTACATGTACCCAAAAAACCTAAATTAATGTAATGTTTGTGGCATCCCATCACAGAAGTCTACTTTCCACCTAACCAGTGTTTGCATCTCAATTTTTTTTAGTTATTTTCACTAATTTGAACTCAAACCCTTTGATGCCACGTAAGATACTCGATGTATGGGTGTAGAGATAGTTAAGAGGTTTGCCTAGAAACAGTCACTCTTAATAGAGTGTGTTTGCTCACTAATTGAGTGCTCTTGCACTGAAAATAGTACTAAGCAATTTTCCAAAGACATGGGATGTAAAAATACATAAGTGGGAGAGCATTTGGCTTTAGAGGGAAGCACTTGCGGGGACAATGGTGTATGAAGCAGAAGCAAGAATGTTGGCTAAGTGATCTACCAATGTTGTGGGATGTAAAACTATAATATTGGTAGAGGAGCATTCTGCATTAGAGGGAAGCATCGGCGTGAGCAGCAGTGGACGAATAAGAAGTTAGAATGTCTGTTTGAGTAACACAAACATTGATGAGAATTTAATTCCCAAAAAACCTAAGGGCCTCCCTACAAGATTTGTCAAGCAATGGTTGTCTAGAGAGAATTATTTATTGCCGTTCATGACAATACTCCAAAACAATCTCTATTATTTCATTTGTGGAGACCGCATGTGAGATTTACATAAATAAATAGTCAAAATTGTTTTGTGACATGATCATGCCAATGTCACAAACCACAGTGATTCAGTGAATAATTGATCCCTATAGTGACAAGGTTACAAATACAACCCAAATTTGATGTTTTCATTCAACAAACTATTGATTCAAACCCCACTTGGATATTGTTCATTCAACAACTATTTGACTCAAGCAATAAATTAATCGACCCCCAACGTCCTCTAGCTACTATGACATCAAATCAAAAAGTTTTTTGTTTTCTACTGGTAGGTCTGGGACAGCCTTAAACATGGCTGGACCATGCATTAAGACACGGGAAAATTCTTTGTCAGTGGAATTGTCAAGTTTTAATTGCACATTTATGAAAAATTTTATGATTTTATTTTTTAATGTTTATAAAGTTTATTATTAATTAAAAAATATTTTTATACACTAAAATGAAATTACCCCTTAATATATAGGACAAACCTAAGACAATTCTACTATAAATAAAAATAAATAAATATAAAAATGAATAAGAAAAATATGAGTAAGATTTTATGAAATTTGTTGGTGGAACAAGTCTAAAAATCTTATTTGCCTATATACATTATGTGTTTAATTTTGTTATTAGTTTATGTATTTTTAAACTCATTCAATTTGAGAAATTGCTGATTTAGAATTCGGGAATGGGGTATTATTGTGCCTTCAAGGCGCATCAGGCTTCTGTGCCCCTTCCAGGGTTGATATCAGTACTATTTTGATGATTCAAACCATTCATATCATAGTAGTTCGAAAAAAAAAAACCATTCATATTATAGGGTTTGTCGAGTCAAATATCCATGACAAAAATCAAGTTAGTCGGGCATTCGTAACCACATGATCAAGGCGTTAAAAATATATAATTTATTATCAAAATTATATTTATCGTTTATTTTTTTCAAAACAAATGTGATAAAATTCTTATGATTACGAATGCCCAATTGACTTGATTTTTTCCTACTTAACAAACCTGTGATATTATTATATGGTTACAAATGTCCAATTGACTTAGTTTTTCCTACTTAACAAACCATACAATATCAACAATTTGGATAATATTATTTAGTACTCCGAGAGTACGATCATGTGGCACTCTATGGTAGTATGATTGGTGGAGACAGTAGAGTATTGATTATTTGTATTGAGTGATTGAAGAACATAAAAGGTATAATGAATGGTAATTAATGAGAGAATATGATCATGTGATATTCCGTAACTATTGTATAATTTTCTGTTGTGGTATCCCGTTGTCCGTAGAATTCTTATGAAGGGCAGTAGATCCTGGAAATTTAATTCTTATAAAGGTTTGAGTAGATCTATTCATCTTCTTCGTCGGAAACTTGTCTCCTTCGGCGTCGGTAAGGGTGAAGTAAGGAATCGGTGGTCGGTGGTTGCCGGTAAACCCTAATCAATGATGGTTGTCGGTCACCGATGACTATATGTTGGAAAGAGAAAAAGAAGAAAGGCGTAATTGCCAGACACCAAAAAGGAAGAGAAAGAGGCAAAGAAGAACGAATGCACAAAGAAGACTAAAGAAGAAAAATACATAGTGGACTTTTGAGAGTATCCAAAAAGTTGAAGGACTAAATAGACTTCTCTTCTTTTAAATAGGACTTTCAGGTAATTTGCCCAATGATAAATAAGAAATTTTATAAACATAAATATTAATTTATAGCTAGATTATCACAATCTTATTTTAAACAATAAACAATAAACAGATCCTTTAAATATATAATCTTACACAAATATTTTTCTATCAACTATTCTTACTTCAATTTGTTATAATATGTACCTATAATACAATTGAAGGTATGAAATTAATTGCACAATTACACAATTTTGTTTAATAATTCATCTCACAATAAAAATTCATTGAACCCACTATTACGTATTATTTGCATGCTATTGGTGTAAGAATACATTAATATCAATATGTAATATATTTTTATATATCAAGAGTTGTTGAGTCTCGTTTCCTATGCTACGAATATCTTGCATGATGAAAAATATAACATTAGTCATTAGTATATTTTCATTTATATAGAAAATGTAGAATAGTTTTTTTAAGAAAATGGAATAATAATGTAACTTAACATTTCGATCGATGTAGGAATTTCATAATTGTTTTCACGATATTTATAGATCCATGCTTAAAAGTGTTTGAATGGTCACTTTTATGAAACTGTCAAATTACATAATTTATTATGTCATCTGTAAGTAATCAGCATATGACAAAAATTAATAAAAAAATTTTATTTGATGTACTTAATTTCTGTATCATTGAATTGTTACGATAATGTTTAGACATCATTTGATTTTTTTTTTCTTGTAATTTGACTAAAATGTGTGCATGAGGTATATTATTTTTCTTAAACTTCACAATAGATAGGACAGTTTTTGCTTTGGTTCGTCTAACTTTGCTTGGAGAGTATATTGTAATAGATCTTCCGTAATTTTTGTTTCATCATTTTCTTATTTTTCTTCTTGCTCACTATTATAACTCATAGTAATAAAAATATTTCGATGAGTAAGAGTTTGAGACGATATCATATTTTTATGAATTTTAAATTCCATTTTCCCTAAAAAATGTGATTTTTTCTACGAAGGGAAAAAAATACAATTATTGTCGTGATGGAAGTGTTTTGCAAAGTCTTAGTTTGTTATTGAAAGTATTTATTGTGGACACTTATTTGTAAGACATGTATGTATATATGTATTGAATATAAGTTGATAGGAGAACAATACACAATCTGTAATTTTTTCCTAACAAATATAACTATATTACTAAAATGATACGTTTAGAAAATTAAAATATCCAGTGGTAATATAATATTACAGATTAACAATGTATAAATACAGTAACATATATAAATCTATATATATATATATATATATATATATGTAGACATTGACAAATATAAGATATCACAAAAGTAATATGTGAAATTTTTTACAATAATATAATATAGATAACAATGAGAAATTAATTATCTATAGTTAAATAGTTAGTCATAATGTAGATATTTAGTGTTGTATTTTTGTGTATGCAGTATTTTTTAATTAGATTATTAAATTCCCATAAAAATTGAAAGGAATTTGTGAATAATTTGTGTAAAATTAAAGATTAGTGAAGAAAATTTTAAAAAATAGAAGTTTATAGTGTTTGGTTTGATTTGTTTTTTCAAATTTTTGTTTTGAATTTTTTAATTTTCAAGTTTTCTTTCTTTGACATTATTTTTTTTAATAACCCTTCTTATTTCTTTTTGGGTTCACTTAATTTAATACTTTTTTTATTTTTTAATTTTATTTTTAAATTTAGATTCACTTATTCTAAATACACTTAGAAAATAATTTGTTGTGTATTCTTTTTGATAAAATATATAATAAAAAAAAAATTAGTATATGTTTGAATCTATAAATTTTTTTTACCAATATTTTACTTTTTAATTCTATTTAGATTATTAGATATTATATTTTCATGTAAAAGTATAATTTAAATATAAAAAATGAAGAAATTCTAGTATCATTAATCATCAAAAATAAGAAAATATGAAAAATCAAAAACAGAAAAAACAAATTTAAAAAATAAAACCAATGAAAGTGGTTCTTATTTAGAATTTTGATATCATACCTGGGTTATTAAAGTACCATGTAAAATATTACACTTATAATTTAAATAAAAAGAAAGCGTATGAAGATAATCTGCGAATTTTTTAAATGTTGCACAAATCCCTATTTTAAAAACACATTTTAAATGTTGCACAAATCCCTATTTTAAAGACACATGCACTTTTCTCTGTCTAGATTTGAACCAGAATGCATACAACTTTAAGATAAGATTTAACCAAAATTATTCACAGTGATTTGATCTATGATGGAGAATTATAAATATTATCTATATTAGTATAGAAGTAGACACAGAAAATAAGAAAGAATAATTATTTTTTGTTCTTCAATTGTCATCAATGTAAAAAATAGGGCAACGATTTTTTTTTTTTCTTTTTCTTTTTATAAGAAGGGAGACGTTTTTTTTTTTTTATATTTTTATAGAACTCTTAGAAGTAGATATATTATTTTTTACTGTTCAATCCCAAAAATAAAGAGATAACTAATTAGTTTATATAAGCCTCTATAGTAGATTTAAGATAGTAAAATTGAAATTTAAAAAAAGTAAAAAATATGACAGACTTTTCACACTTTTATAATAGTAGTAGATTAACTTAATGAATAATTAGGTAAACACAATTATAGGTCCATTGTAATTAAAATGTATTAATAAAAAATTAATTCAGAAAATATTTTATAATAATCAGAATTATTATCCAAATTTGACCAACAGCGGGCAAAGGGATTTTGAGACTTTAAATAAAATATTAAAAAGATACCTTCTCTTATTGAATCATTAAAAAAATGAGTTTTTGATAATTAGATTTCTTTTGAGATTTGTTTGATACGTGTTAGGCGCCCGACTAAGGCCCCGTTTGGTATAGCTACTAAAATAGTTTATACATTATAACTTAATAAATTATATATTATGACTTTAATTAGAAATTGTTAATCTGTTTGGTGTACCTATTAGATTATAGATTTAAGTTGCTGAATAGTGTTTGTTAAATAAGCTGTAAAGTAGCTTTTTCAATTAATTTTTATTTTTTATTTGTCTACATTTCTCATAAAAAAAAATAATAATAATCTATAGTCCATTTGGGTCTTTTTCTATTTTTAAAAAAATAAAAAATAAAAAAATTAAAGAGTATAATCATAAATTAACATGTCCACAGTAGAAGCTGATAATCAGAAGTAAGGGGTGAGCAGCTTCTCAGAATCAGCTTTTTTTGAGTTAAAATAAGCTGTTAGGATCAGAAGCTGTTTGAAATAAGTGTAACCAAACAGTCCAAAATAACTTTTCAAAGATAAAAACCATAAGTTGGCTCTAAAAAACTGCAACAAACACCCCCTAAGTCACTTAATAGTTGAAACAATTCAATACATTGCCAAAGAAAATGATGTTGAGATGAAAAAAAGAGCGGAGAAAATTTGTAGTTGAAAAGTGGAGATCCGCATTTCTAAAATTAAGTACTAGTAAGAATTATTATCTTAAAATAAATAATAATTAAGGCCAAGTTTGGCTAACCTAAAAAAGTGCACTTATTTCATCTTTTTATCTTTTTTAGGTTACATCAATCAATATCTCTTCTCTACTTTCTCTACACATAATACAAAAAAATTCAAAAAGTGCACTTATTTAGTCTTCCCAAACGTGAGAACTTGATGACTAGTTTATAAATCTATTAATCAATTGAATAGTCCCCATCAAATTCACGCACCCACCCTCTACTTAAGTTTTTTATTTCTTTCACATTGTCTTTTTTAATTTAATTAACATGCGGTATGTCCGTCCTATGCACATGATGTGAAAAAAATTGATAATGATGATACAGTTCGTTCTAAGGAATGGGTCGGACTGATCCACGCTCCGCAATCCTACTTTCGAATGACCAAGCCCACCAGAAGACCTGCACAAGAGTTTAACGGGGAACGGGGAGTCCCCCAGCGAACCCTCCGACGAGCAAATTAGAGACAGAAGTAGAGTGTAGAGATAAATTAGAAATAGGAAGCTTAACCTTCTTTTTGTCTTTAACCTTTTCTTATATCCTCTGGTAATCATTTCATTATCCCTTCCGACCTGTCACCTTGGCCGAAAGTCTATGCTCTAGTTTACCTTGTTCATGGTGAAGACGTTCTGTCCCGACGGAGAGGGCTTGTCGCAATAAATGCTGTGAGGGGCTTCCTTAATGGCGATGTGCAGTGACAATAACTTTGCAGATCTTTGTCTACTTATATGGCTTGCCCTTCTCTTGACATTTGTCTTGATGTCATTGGTTTTTATTGTTACATGGGGCTTCGGAAGTGCTGGGCCTTAGTATTTGAGTTGTGTATTGGGCCCTAAATGATGGACTATGATCTTTATAGGCTTATCCATGTCAATAGTCTCTCATTCCCAAGTGCAGCTTTAGACCAACGAAGGAAATAATCAAAAAACGGAAGGTGGTGAGAGACCAGGAAGGTAAAGGTCAACCGAGGGGAGTGACTGACCATAAGGAAGGCCGACCGCGAAAGGTGGCCGAGTGGAAGGGCTGACCACGAGGAGGGCCGACTGCAAAGGGTGGCCGAGTGGAGGAGCCTACCATGAAGCGGGCCGACCGTGAAGGGTGGCCGAGAGGAGGGACAGACCGCGAAGGGTGGCCGAGAGGAGGGGCCGACTACGAGAAGGGCCAACCGCGAAGGTTAGCCGAGTGGAGGGGCCGACTATGGGGAGGGCCGACCGCGAAGGGTGGCCGAGCGAAAGGACCGACTACCGGGAGGGCTGACCGCAAAGGGTGGTCGAGCAGAGGGACTGACTACGGGGAGGGCTGACCGCGAAGGGTGGCCGAGCAGAGGGACCGACTATGAAGAGAGCCAAGTGCGAAGGGTAGCCGAGCCGAAGGACCGACCATGAGAAGGGTCGACCACGAAGGGGGGTCGAGTGGAGAGGCCGACCATGAGGAGGGCCGACCGCGAAGAGTGGGTGGTGGTGTGCGGGGCTCGAGTAACGGCGGGGCACGTGGTGATGTGAAGTGGAAAGGACAGGGTAGGGGAATGGGGCATTGAATGGTGGTCGTACACGTGGCAGAATCCTGGAGCGGGGAAGGTTAGACGTTGGGCAAGAAATGAAACGATAGGTCATTATAAGGTGTTTGAAAAGACAGGTTTGGCGGATTTGGGAAAATTTTCAAACTGGCGAAAATTAATTGTGACCCTTGGAATACAGGCAAGCCTTGGGCTTTTGGTATTATTCGTTTTACCTACTTTTTTGTGAAAAATCAAAACATTCAAAGTGTAAACTCCTTCGTTTTGAGTGATACACCGCTGCAATATTTCGTGAATTACCTCATACCAGCATCTGAAGCTATTCGCAGACACGCCGGAGAGATGGCCCAAGAGGAAGCAACAAACGCAAGGGTTGATCCATTGGGCAACGACGATGCGGTAGATTTGGCGGAGCAGTACAGGGCAAAGAGGCGAATGGGAAGCGAGGGGGAGCCGGTGGGGCGACCTCGTTCGTCAACAATTATTGTGGCTGCACGGCCAATCAGCCAGGTTGAGCCCGATCACTGGCATACAAAGACCGACAAGTCGACCATTACGGCGGAGGAGTTGGAGGGTATGCGCAAGAAATACCAGATTCCCGCAGAAATAGAGTTGAAGCCACCGGCATCACAGGAGAGGGCGTCTGATGCACGATTGGGGGAATTTGCCTTGTACGAGGAGGCGCTAAAAGGGGGTTTGAGGTTCCCACTCCCCCGGATAATAGTGGAGGTGTTGGATCGATTGGAGGTGGCTCCAGGCCAACTGATGCCCAATGCGTGGAAGATCTTGCTGGCTTGTGCGAACGCGTGGCCTTAGGCGAACCAGGGGGCTGAAAATGACGGTGGACGAGTTTTTTGCATGCTACAAAGCGTCGGGCCAGCAAAAAACTTGGGTGACTTTGCAAGCGGCAGCAGGGAGGGGGCGTGGTGGCGGGGTTGCCGTCATCAATAAAGGGGTGGAGACCGCGGTGGTTCTACGTGTCCGCAAACGGAGGAGTTGGAGTGCACACGGTGTGGAGAGTGCCCACCAAGTCTCTGGAGCCAAAGCTGGGAGCAGCAGTAGAGAAGAGGGTGAAGAAGGTGAAGGCATGGAGGGAGAAGGAGGGGGTCAAATGGGACGACCTCGTTCAGCCCTCAGCCTTGTTTGCTGCTAAGTTGGGTCCTCAGCCGACCGGTGAAGACTTTGTGCCAGCAGAATTAGAGGCGAGGAGAAGGGCGCAGGAGGCGGAGGATAGGGCGATGTTTGCCAAGGCTAATAAGTACAAAGGAACGCAGGCAGACCGTTCGCCGAAGGCGATCCCAAGGGAAAGAATACGTCCGCGTCCCAAACCACTGGGGGAAAAGAACTTGGGTGATTTTGAGCCGAGGCTGCCTACAAGTGACCCGTTGAAGAAAAGGGCCAGCAGGGAGATAAAGGGCGTAGGGAAGAAGAAGAGAAGGGTAAGAGAGAGGGAGAAGGGGCCAGCCTTGAAGCAGGTGGAAGAGGTGACGACAGAGAAGACCCCCGGAGTGGGATTGGCGGAAGGGATGGATAGTGGGGGGATAGTCCCTAAAAATCCAGTGAAAGGTGGGGTGATGGGAGCTGAGGAGAGGGTAGAGCAGCGGCCAAAGGATGGACCTGCCCCCCAAGAAGATGGGAAGGGGGTCAGATTGAAGACTGCTTTCTACAACAATGTAGCAGTATCTAGGCGACTGAAGGGAGAAGAAGGCCCAGCCAGGATTGCTGCCGACCGGCTCTTGGGCGTGGTGGAAGATGTGGCAATGCGCTCGATGGCCAGTTTCACGGAGGCCGAACTGTTAAGAGGGCTGTGCTCAGCTCAGATGGAGGCAACTGCATTGGCAGGAGCCCTGCTAAACTAGGCTGCAGCTGCCAAAGGTGAAATGAGGCCATTGATGGTAAAGTTGGAGGAGACGAAGGCCCAACTTGAAAGTTTCAAGAAGGAGAGTGTGGGCTGGAGAAGGGCTGCGCGGAGTGCGTGTGCCAGGGGGTTGGAAGAGGCTCAGAAGGCAAAGAAGATGGAGGTGTTAGCGATGGTGCAGAGCAACGTTGCCGATCGTGCCCATGCTGAGTTGCTCGCGGCCAAGTTGGAACTGGAGGACGGGCGCCGCAAGGTGGTGTCGCTCGAGTTCTAGCTGGCTGGCGAGTAGAAGAAGCTGGAAGATGCCCAAAATTCTTGCACTGTCACCAACGAGCGGTTTGAAGAGGCTATGACCAGTAATGAAGATCTGCGCGCCCAGTGGGTCAAAGAAAAGGAAGCGGCAGACCTGAAGATTGCTGGGTTGGAGCGGGATCTTGCAGACGAGTGTGCCAAGGCGGCGGCAGAGAAAGCAGAGTTGGAGAAGGAGTTAGGAGAAGAGAAGATCAAGGCAGCCTCTGAGAGGGCAACATACCCCGACTTGTGCGTCACTGCAGTAGAGCAGTTCAAAGGGTCTACTGACTTCCAGATGGCGATCGATGCTACGATCGCCAGTAACTTGGCAAGGGAGGCGTCTAGGGGGGCTGGTCCGTCAGGGGCGACCGCTGGAAGCAAGAGTGAAGAAGAAGTAATCCAGAGCTTCCAGCGGTCGGACTTCTACAAACACGAGATGGCTGAGTACTGGGACAGCGACTGGAAGATGTTTAAGCGCAAAGCAGAAGAGCTGTTCCCAGACTTGGACCTCAGCAGTGTAAAGATTGATGAAGACGACGTGGCTCAAACCCTCCTAGACGAGGGCGTTGAGGAGCGTGGATCAGTCCGACCCATTCCTTGGCCGAAAGTCTATGCTCTAGCTTACCTTGTTCATGGTGAAGACGTTCTGTCCCGACGGAGAGGGCTTGTCGCAATAAATGCTGTGAGGGGCTTCATTAATGGCGATGTGCAGTGGCAATAACTTTGCAGATCTTTGTCTGCTTATGTGGCTTGCCCTTCTCTTGACATATGTTTTGATGTCATTGATTCTTATTGCTACATGGGGCTTCGGAAGTGCTGGGCCTTAGTATTTGAGTTGTGTATTGAGTCCTAAATGGTGGGTTATGATCTTTATGGGCTTATCCATGTCAGATAATATAATTTTTATATAAATAATTAAATTTTGTATGTAAATTATGAAAATGAAAAATGTTGAAACTTACAATTGGACTTGTTTGGAAATTGATTTTTTAATAATTTTTTAACTTTTTATAAACAGTCGAGTAAAAAGGTAGAAATAATCAGTTGATAACTTGTATTGACTTTTTGACAAAAAATCACTCTTCCCAAACATGGCTCACAATTTTACCGTAATGGCATGCATTTTATGTGTCAATTTTTAAGTTGTCAACTTCCAACCTCCTTGTTAGAGTAGTAAACTTTGGTGAGTTCAACCAAAGCAACCTGAGCTCAACTCGAATTTTTTTAAAGATTAAGTAACATATTTTTTAATTTGGTGAAAGCTTGAGCAATTTGTGATTTTTTTAAATTAGACAAATCAAAGAATAACCTGTGATTGAAAGCACTCTTTTACTTATTATAGATATAAATAAATATAGATTACATGAATATTAAGATATGTTTATTTATAAAAGATTATCTGAAATCGGTCAAGTTATATTATGGGTCATTGTCTAACTCTAACCGTAGACCTGACCAAGAAAATTTGATTTTGAAATATTTTATGATAATCAATTTAAATTGACTAATATCTACTATATAAATATTATAGTATGTTTGTATAAAAAAAAAAATCTATCAAACTAACTCATGAATTATGTTTTAGCATAAAAATGCAATAGACCATAAAAATTTATTCCAAAAGTGAGTGTATAATATAAGTTTGGAACGCACTCATAATAGATTTAGACTATTATTTTTTATTTTTTTAATAATTTGTTTGGTAGATTTTTTGGATTTACTTGTTTTATTACAGAACTTATTCAAGTGAAGTTTTATGTCAATTTTTAAAAATATTAGTAATTATTAATTTGAAGTTCATACTTAAAAATTTTAAACTTTGCATTTTTTCACTAAGATTATGATATGTGCATTTGAAATTTCACTACAACAAAAACAAACTTTAGTGGCACTACACTAGTGGCATATTTTTAGAAAATGTCACAAAAAATGATATTTAGTGGCACGTTTTTAAAAAATGCCACAAAACGACAAACATAAAAGGCTCTAGTGACATTTCAATGAACAAGTGTCACAAAACTACAACAAAAATATACTTTAGTGGCACTACACTAGTGACATATTTTTAGAAAATGCCACAAAAATGATATTTAGTGGCACGTTTTTGAAAAATGCCACAAAACGATAAACATAAAAGGCTCTAGTGACATTTCAATGAACAAGTGTCACAAAACTATAACAAAAACACACTTTAGTGACACTATACTAGTGGTATGTTTTTAGAAAATGCCACAAAAATAATATTTGGTAACACATTTAGATAAATGCCACAAAGCCACAAACATATAAGGCTCTAGTGGCATTCCAATAAAGAAATGTCACATCAATTTTATGGCATTTTATAAAATAATGACAAAAAAAATTATGTTCGTGACATTTACCAACAGATGCCACTAAACTTTAGTAACAATGGCATTTTTTAAAAAATGTCAGGACACTAGGTAGGTGCAAATTACTTTTTATGGCACTTAGGTGAAAATGTTCATAAACAAATATTTCATAGCATTTTGAGAAATGCCACTAAGTCAAAAACTTTCCAAACTTATAATGGCATTTTAGAAAAAACAAAAAATGCCAATATATTTTTAAAATTTTTACAATGCAGTAAATGATTAAAAATAAATAAATTAAACTCAATATACACTACAAGAAAAAGCATATTCGGCGACTAAATTTCCTGACCAAAAAAAATTTGGTCGCTGAAAGTATAGCTTTCAGCAACCAAAACAGCATTAGTAGTCAAAAGTAAAGCTTTTTAGCGACTAAACAATTTTAATAGCCAAAAGTCTACAATTGGCGATCAAAACTAAGTTTGGTCACTGATTACATGGGGTTTAGTGACAAAAAAATTTTAGTAGCCTAAAGTAAAGCTTTTTGGCAACTAAAAAAATTTAGTAGCCAAAAGTCTACAATTGGCGACTAAAAATAAGTTCGGTCACTGATTATATGGGTTTTACCAACTAAAAAAATTTTAGTAGCCAAAAATAAAGCTTTTTGGTGACAAAAAAAATTTTAGTAGCCAAAAGTCTATAATTGGCGACTAAAAAATAAATTTAGTCGCCAAAAGTGGTTATTTTTAGCGCAGGAGAACTAAAATCCTAAGGCGGGAATTAAATTTTTTGGCGATCAAAATTTTGGTAGCTGAAAGTGCATCTTCGGTGACCAAATCCGATTTTGGTCGGCAAAAGTTAAGTTTTTTAGCAACTACAAAATAATTAGTAGCCAAAAATATAGAATTGGTGACCAAAAAATATTTTTAGTCGCCAAAAGTGATCTTTTTTTATTTTACTAGTAAATAGTTTATTTTACATAAATTATGTTCAATAAAATAATTATATTTATACATATACTTTTATATTAATATAGATGTATGTACTATATAAATAATATATGTTGCATATATAATCATATGGTGCTATAGAGGTGTAGTGGGAAGAGTGTGGTGTATAAGGTTTATGGTGCGAGAGGTTGGCGGTTCGAGTCTCTGCAAGAGCGGATCAAATTGTTCTACAACGAATTATCGTCATGAATGACACTTGATAGCGTCACGAATAGTGCCTACCATGACATTAAAGTGTCACTGAAAGGTTTTAGTCTTGATGGTGTAATGGCACTTATAAGTGTCACTAACTCTTTTTTTAATGGCGATTGATAGTGCCACAAATAATATCTACCACGACATTAAAATGTCATTGAAAGTTTTTAGCCATGATGGTGCAGTGACACTTGCAAGTATCTACCGTGGCACTCGTATCTACCGTGGCACAGATAGAAGTGGCACTTGTTCAAAATGCCACAAGACCAAAAAATGTCATTAGAAGAATAGTTTTGTGGCACTTTCAAATGTCACTAAACAAAGAAAATGTTGTAGTGTTTTTGACCATTTGATAAATTATAATTTGCAGATAAAAAAATAATTTAAAATTATATATGATTCAAATTTTCTTTGGACTTTCTTTTTAAATTTAAAATTAAATATAGCTTAGATATAACTAAAAAAAATTACCATCTAACCAAAAAAAGCTAAAATTATTTTTGAAAGCAGCTATTCCCACTCCACTTTATTCCAAATATACTTTATTTTTTGTCTTTATTATACATATTACATTAATAACCTTTTTTACACAAAATACACTCCCTTAAAAAATCAAAATTCCAAGGGCGTTATTGTAATTATGTATAATAAAGACAATGAATGTAGTGAATTTGGAGTAAAGTGGAGTGGAAATAGCGACTCCTTTATTTTTTTGACATTTTATGTACTTTTTAAAAAAAATATGAATTTGAAAATTAGATATGGTTAGATAAGTCAATAGTCTTAAATTATATTTATTTTTTAGTTTCAAATATTAAAAAAATGAATAATATTTTGGAAAAATGTAGTTTTATAATTTTAAATTATATAATACTAAAATTAAATTTAGAATTGCCTTTTAAGGATTTTCAAAAATCAAATTAGATATGGCTTAAATATGGTTAAATTTATTTATTTGACTTTCTATGTATAAATATGTTTTTTTTTTAAAATTTAAAATTATAGATATGATTAAATCTGCCAATCATTTTATGTCACTAGTATTTCTTAACTTTTAAAATTCAAAATTTTATATTAATGATTTGAAATTCCTAGAACCTCTTAGATCAAAAGTTTATTTTGCTCGGAAACACACACTAATTTTATGTCACTTGTAGCTCTGCACCCAAGAAACACACTAACTGATAAATTAGTTACTGAATAGAATTAAAATTGAAAATGATGAAAAATATAATTATTGATTTTTAGGGACTGCATACATAAAATCAATAGATGATACAATTTATTTTATTTTATTTATAATATATTTGATAGACCTATAATCAATCACAAATTCTAGCTTTTTAATAATATATGGCATATTGACATATTATATGTCTTAGAAATAACAAGCATTAGCAGGAGGCCAACAAATATTTGTAGTTCTTAGAATGTGAAAGAGGCATCCATAGTCATTTTCACACATGGGCCTAATCTATTGGTGTTCTGTTGTTAATAGAGACAAATGGATATGGAGATTAAACTTGAATAAAAATAAAAATAAAAATAAAGGTTTTAAATATCAAATGAAATCTTAATAATCACCATTTGAGAGAGAGAGAGAGGTGTAAAGAATATTTATTCTCGTAAAGATGAAGTAATGGAGAAAATTTTATGTGAAAGCAGTGAAATATAAGCTTTTATTTATTTATTTATTTATTTATTTTTGTTTTAGGAAGAGATTTGTAATTCTTACTGAAAGAAAGATTAATTAGCTAGGTAAAATATATAGCACATTTTTATTATGGAAAGCAATTCCTTAAATTATGTGTATTTTGTTATGTATACAAGTTTGGAATTTAAATCCCTATATCATAGGTGAATTCAATAAATTCTTTATTGACTATAATTTTAAATTTTAAACTTTAAATTTCAATTTAGCCAGTGATATTTTTCTCTTTTTAAAAAACTCAACATAATTGGATTCGAATTGAAAATTTTACCCATAAATCCCATTTAGAGGAATGTTGATCCATTTAATTCTAAATATTTTCTTTTAAACCAATTAGTCCTTTTTGTTTTTGGAAAGAAGGATTTGTTTGATTTGGTACCATTTGAGTTTACTTGATTGCCCTTTAGTGAATATTTTTTTCAAATCTTTTGGTCATTTGTAGGATGTGAATGGAAATATTATGTGTGCTGGGATATTTTTTGGGAGATTTTTTTTTTTTGGGGGGAGGGGGAGTGTTATTTTGGTAACGTCTACTGGGTTGATGTTTAAAGTGTTCGGTGTCGGGTGTTGAAACTCCTTTTTTGATGGTGTGGTGTTTCGGTGGGAGAAGTGCGGAGTTTGTTTGGTCCAATTCGAGGTGGAATTATCGCAAGGTACGTGCATTGGTTTGTTAATGTTTTATGTTTAATGTTTTCTTTGTTTTGTTGCGTTGGTTTGGTGTGTTGCTGGGTTTTTGTCACTACGATGGTTCCTTGTTATGTTTTGTTGTGTTGTTTATTGTGTTTTGTCGGATTGGTCGTGTAGATGGTCTGATGTGGTTGTATTGTTTTGTTTATGTTGATTTTTTTACGAAAACATTTTGGGTCACCATTGAAGTATCACATGACGTTGGTACATCCATTATGTACATATGTAGCGTGCCACATGTTTGTGGTGTGTTAAGTTTTTCTTTTCTGTGTGCGATGATGTTACAAGGTGTCACAACACACTGACTGTCATTTTTTTGTCCCATGATCTGTCTATGTCACATAAGTGTTCTGTTAATGTTGGTATAATTGTAATGAGTGTGGTTAATTTCAATTCTTATTTGTATAGGTTTAACATGTCCATTCTTATTTGTATGAGAATTCTGATAATGTTGGTGTAATTATAATGGGTGTGGTTAATTTCAATTCTTATTTCACATTTAGAGTTTTAGTGTGTTACACTAATTAAAGTGTTACGTTTGGAAAAAATACGCTAATTTGTTTTTTTTTTTGTGTGTGTTACATTGGAGTGTATTACATTTAAATATCACGTTTGGGAAAAGTACATTAAGGAGTTCTTTTAGAGTTTTAGGTTGTCACGTTTGAAAAAAATATATATTAAAGAGTTTTTTAGTGTTTTATATTAGAGTGTTATATTATTGTTTGTAATGTGGGATTTGTTCTAGAAAGAGGAAAAATCCAAAATCTCTATAGTGCAAATTATCCAAATGTGTAATTTCACATTTAGAGAAATCTACTTTTATTTCTCAAAAATTAAATCTAAACGTGTAAGGGATTAGACTTTTATGTAATTTCTACTTTAATGAGACATTTGTGTTCATAAAAAAAAATAAAGGATTAAATAGTTCAAAAAATTATATTTTGAGATTTATCGGTGCTTCACCTATTAAAATTTTGTCTTTTTCTGAATATATATATATATATATATAGATACCTAAAATCGTAGAAGGTGAGCTACAAAGTCAATTTATAATTAAAAAAGATGTCAACAGTAGAATATAAATTAACAAATATATGTAGCTATTTCGGTCGCATGAAAGTTCATATTACATGCTTTATGTGCATTCACGCTCAAAAAAAATTGGTTCGTTTGACCATTACGTGGATTTGAAACTATAATCTTAACCTTATCTATTTTGGCTTATTTTGGGAGTTAGCTTTTAGCTACTTTTTTGATTTATAGTAAAAATTAAAAGTTGACTTTTTTGAATTATTTGGAATTTGAAAAGTTAGTTTTTAATCAATGGTGAAATTATAATTCTATCCCTTATGGGTCAAAATGTGTTATATGGATGAAGTTGTAAATATTTTAAACTAAATGAGGGTAGTTTAGTCATTTTATTATGATTTGACATCATAAACAAATATTAATCAAAAAAGCCAAAAATTACTTTTTACTAACTTCTCAAATCATTTATTTAAAAAAACCAAAAATTTAATTAAAAGCAAAAAAATAATTTTTTACCATCTCTCCAAAATGTCTCTTTGACTTTCGAATCCACGCATTACATAATTCGCGTACACATTCGTTGATGCACATAATATGATTCTTGTGTCTGATGGAAAGTTCAAATGAATTTTAGAGTAATAATAAGATAATCCATTAAAATTTTAAGAAATTCTTTGAAGATAGTTAGAATAAACTATTCACTTATCTAAAATTCAATTGACACGCCTCCAGAAGTATAGGATTGACCATGAATATAAAATTCTCTAAATTCACCCATAGTCTTTCTCACATTGTCCACTAATATTTTTTTTTCAATTCCTACTTTTTCTTTCTCCATATACACACTTGAACCCCTCGTCTATTTTGGTTTTTGAATTTCACAATCCGCACATTACAGAGTTCATATACACATTCACTTATACAGATCACATGATTAATGTGTCTAATCAAAGATTCATATGAAGTATAGAATAATAATTGATGATATAGTTCGTTCCAAGTGGAACGGGTCGGACTGATCCACACTCCTCGAGCCTATGTTCGAATGACCAAGCCCACCAGAAGACCTGTACAAGAGTTCAACGGGGAACAGGGAGTCCCCCAGCGAACCTTCCGACGAGCAAGTTAGAAAGAGAGAAATGGAATGTGTAGATAGATTAGAGATAGAAAAATTTAACCTTCTTTCTGTCTTCGACCTTTGCTTATATCCTCTGGTAATCATTTCGTTGTCCCTTCCGACCTGTCACCTTGGCCGAAAGTTTATGCTCTAGCTTACCTTGTTCATGGTGAAGGCGTTCTGTTCCGACAGAGAGGGGTTATCGCAATAAATGCTATAAGGGGCCTCATTAATGGCGATATGCCGTGGCAATAACTTTGCAGATCTTTGTCTGCTGATGTGGCTTGCCCTTCTCTCACCATGTGTCTTGATGTCATTGGTTTTTATTGCTACATGGGGCTTCAGCAGTGTTGGGCTTTAGCATTTGAGTTATGTATTGGGCCCCAAATGGTGGGCTATAATCTTTATGGGCTCACTCATGTCAGTAGTCTCTCATTCCCAAGTGCAACTTTAGTCGAACGAAGGGAATAATGAAGAAAATGAGGGTTGTGAGAGGGTTGACCGACCATGAGGAGGGCCGACCGCATAGAGTGGCCGAGTAGAAGGGCCGACCATGAGGAGGGCCGACCGCGAATGGTGACAGATCATGAGGAGGGTCGACCGCAAAGGTGACCGAGTGTAGGGCCGACCCTGAGGAGGGGCAAGCATGAAGGGTGGCCGAGTGGAGAGACCGACTATGGGGAGGGCCGACCGCGAAGGATGGCCGAGTGGGGAGACCGACCATGAGGAGGAGCAACCGCAAAGGGTTGGTGGTGCGGCGGGGGGCTCGAGAGGCGGCGGGGCACGTAGTGAAGTGAAGTGAAATAGACAGGGAAGGGGAAAGGGGCAGTGGATCGTGGTCGTACACGTGGCAGAATCTCGTAGTGGGGAAGGTTAGGCATTGGGCAATAAGTGAAACGATAGGTCGTTGTAGGGTGTTGAAAAGACAATTTTGACGGATTTTTGAAAATTTTCAAACTGACGAAATTTAATTGTGACCCTTGGAATACAGGCAAGCCTTGAGCCTTTGGTATTATTCGCTTTACCTACCTTTGTACAAAAAATCAAAACATTCCAAGTGTAAACTCCTTCGTTGCAAACACTACACCCCTGCAACACTTTGTGAATTTTCTTACGCCCACATCCAAAACTATGCGCAGACACACGAAAGAGATGGCCCAAGAGGAAGCAAGAGTTGATCCATTGGGTGATGATGATGCGGTAGAGTTGGCGGAACAATACCGTACGGAGCGTATGGAGGGGGAAGAAGCGAGTCAGGCTGTGCGGGCTCGCCCCAGGACAATGATTTCCGTCGCGAGACCAATTAGCCAGGTAGAGCCGGACCATTGGCACACCAAACAGGACAGATCCGTGCTGACAATGGAAGAGTTGGAGGGATAAGGAAGAAGTATCAAATTCCCTTGGAGATAGGGCTAAGACTGCCCGAATCCAAGGATAGGGCATCGGATGTGAGGCCGGGCGAGTTCAGTTTGTACAAGGAAGCGCTGCGAGGGGGTTTGAGGCTACTTCTCCCCCAAGTAGTGGTGGAGGTGTTAAATAAGTTAAGGGCGGTGCCAGGGCAACTAATGTCGAACGCTTGGAAGATAAAAATGGCGTGCGCGAGTGCCTGGCTGAAGGCAACCGGGGGGACGACAATGTCAGTGGATGAGTTCTTCTCCTGCTACAAGGCCTCCGGTCAGCAGGAGACCTGGGTGACTCTGCAAGCAGTGGCAAGGCGAGGGTTGGTGGCGGGTCTTCCATCTTCGGTGAAGGGGTGGAGGCCGAGATGGTTCTTCGTGACAGCGAATGGTGGAGTTGGGGTTCGCACGACGTGGAAGGTGCCCACCAAATCAGTCGAGCCCAAGTTGGACAAGGCGGCGAAGGACCATGTGAAGAGGGTGAGGGAATGGAGGGAAGAGAAGGGGGTGAGGTGGGACGAGCTGGTCCTGCCTTCAAAGTTGTTTGCCCTGAATTTGGGGCCGCAGCCGCTGGAAGAGGATCCAACAAGGGAGGAGTTAGAGAGGCAACGGAAGGTGGAGGAGGAGGAGGAGGAGAGAAGGTTGCTCGCCCGAGCAAACAAATACAAGGAGACCCAACTGGGGTCTGCTCCGAAGCCGATCGCGAGGGAGCGAATCCGATCGTGCCCCAAACCGTTGGAAAAAAAAGACTTGGGTAGTTTTGAGCTACGACCGCCTCCAGTTGATCCAGTAAAAGAAAGGGAAAACAAGGACGGGGAGGCGAAGAAGAAGAAGAAGAAGAGGAAGGCTGCCCCTGAGGGGGCTACAGATATGCCTGGATTGAAGAAGGCGAGGGTCGGTGGGGAGGACACTCCTATGGCAGAGAAGGGAGCGGGGGCTACCCCAGAAAGGGTGGTTATCCTAGAGGTGTAGGGAAACAAAGGTCAGAGGGGCCAAGAGGAAGAAGAGCACATGAGTGCCATGCCCAAGATACAAGTGGAGAGTGGGTCAGCTGGTCCTGAAGAGGGGGTGGTGCAGCAGCCCAAGGGGGGTCCTGTGCCGCAAGGAGAGGGGGTCAAGCTGACGGCTGCCATCTATCATGCTCGCGCAGTGTCTGGGCGACTGGAGGGAGAAGAAGGCCCTGCCAAGGCAGCTGCAGATCGTCTTTTGGGAGTAGTGCACGAAGCAACCGTGCGCTTGGTGGCCAGGTTCAATGAGGCTGAGCTACTAAGGGGGCTGTGCTCTGTCCAAATAAAGGCGACCACCTTAGCAGGGGCTCTGCTGAGAACGGCGGCGGCTACAAAAGGTGAAATGAAACCTCTGAAGGCAAAGTTAGAGGAGGCGAAGGCCCAACTTGCAAGTTTAAGAAGAGAAATTGCTGAATGGAAGGAGACCGCGCGAAGTGTGTGCGCTAGGGGATTGGAAAAGACCCAGAAGGCCAAGAAGATGCAAGTGTTGGCAATAATGCAGGGGTACTCAGCCGAGCGAGCCAATGCTGAACTGCTCGTGACCAAGTTGGAGCTGGAAGTGGAATGCCGCAAGGTGGTATCGCTCGAGTTCCAAATGGGGAATGAGCAGAAGAAGCTAGAAGAGGTCTAAGAAGCCTGCACCATCGCTAACGATCGATGGGAAGAGGCCACGTCTATCAACGAAGATCTTCGAGCTCAGTCAATCAAAGAGAAAGAAGAGTTGAATCTGAGGATTGCTGAGCTAGAGAGGACGTTGGTGGACGAGCGGGCCAAGTCAATGAAGGAGAATGAGAGGTTGGAGAAGGAGTTAGGCGAGGAGATGACCAAGGCAGCCTCTGAGAGGGCAGCATACCCCGACTTGTGCGTCGCTGCAGTAGAGCAGTTCAAGGGGTCTGCTGACTTCCAGATGGCGATCGATGCTACGATCACCAGTAACTTGGCAAGGGAGGCGTCTGGGGGGGCTGGTCCGTCAGGAGCGACCGCTGGGAGCAGAGTGAAGAAAAAGTAATCCAGAGCTTCCAGCGGTCGGACTTCTACAAATACGAGATGGCTGAATATTAGGACAGCGGCTGCAAGATGTTTAAACGCAAAGCAGAAGAGTTGTTCCCAGACTTGGACCTCAGCAGTGTAAAGATTGATGAAGACGACGTGGCCCAGAACCCCCTAGACGAGGGTGTTGAAGCAAAAGACCTCGTCTCAAGTGAAGATGAGTAAATGGTGTGGACAAAATTTGTGCTTAGAGGCTGGGCTATTGTTTTTGTTTGTTTGTTTTTTTTTTTTTTTGGAATTTCTGTAATAGACTTATGTATAAACTTGTGAATAAATAAAATTGTGAATTGTGTTTGGCACATTGTTGTTTTCATGTTTGTAATTTTGTAAATCATTGTGAATAAATGAGAATGGTGACTTGCACAAGGTTTGTGTATAAATCATTGTGAAGTATAAGATGTAAGAAA
Organism: Camellia sinensis; assembly: GCF_055761805.1. Classification (NCBI taxonomy): domain Eukaryota; kingdom Viridiplantae; phylum Streptophyta; class Magnoliopsida; order Ericales; family Theaceae; genus Camellia; species Camellia sinensis. The sequence continues at coordinate 89,853,662 of NC_138973.1, read as the reverse complement.
ACCTCAATGTAGAGTGAAGTTTAAAATGTAAGAAAACCTCAATGCAGAGTGAAATTTAAAATGTAAGAAAACCTCAAAGCAGAGTGAAGTTTAAAATGTAAGAAAACCTCAATGCAGAGTGAAGTGTGAATTATGACCCAGCAAGGAGCCAGTCTCACTTAGAAAACGTTGAATCGGAATTTGACTAAGTATGGAAACTATGCCACGATCATAAAGTTGTAATGGTGGCTCAGACTGGCTGAAGCTTTAAGTAACTCAGTCTGGCTGAGCTCTTCATGCTCAGTCTGGCTGAGATTTTACGTGACTCGGTCTGGCCATGGTCTTCATACTTAGTCTGGCTGAGGCTTTACGTGACTCGGTCTGGCCGAGCTCTTCATGCTCAGTCTGGCTGAGGCTTTAAGTAACTCAGCCTAGGCGAGCTCTTCATGCTCAGTTTGGCTGAGACTTTAAATAACTCGGTCTGGCCGAGCTCTTCATGCTCAGTCTGGCTGAGGCTACAATCAAGGCGTTATTGAAACACCGCACAAACAACTGAGATAAAAGCTTGTTGTCATACAAAGTGCAGCCCATTTGATCATAAATTTACACTATATGAGGAGAGAATGAGAGCATGCAAGTGCATAGATTGTCAAAAAGAAAATACAACGATTGATCAATGCAAAAATACAACTTTTATTGAAAATAACACTTCAAATGCTCAGCGTTCCAAGGATGGGGGAGGTCTTGACCTTCCATATCCTGAAGTCGGTAAGTACCCGGATGAGGTCTGGCTTTCACAACGTAAGGTCCTTCCCACTTGGCTGCTAGTTTACCCTCAGTCGGATTTTTGGTGGCAAGAGTTGCGTCTTGAAAAACAAGATCCCCCTTTGCGAATTTCCTCGGTTGGACTTTGCGGTTGTAGTGTGTTCTCATTTTCTGTTGGTATGAGGCCCGTCTGACTAGAGTGGTTTCTCGGAGCTCTTTAATTAGGTCTAAGTCTGCCCGACGCAGCTCTTCAGTTAGTTCCGGATTCAGATGTAGAACCCTCGGGGTAGGAAGATCGATTTCCACTGCGATGACCGCCTCAGGGCCGTATGTTAAGCGAAAAGGGGGTTCCCTAATGGGAGTTCGAGCGGTAGTGCAGTAGGCCCAGAGTACATTCGGTAGTTCTTCAGCCCAGAGTCCCTTAGCAGCTTCCAACTTGGTTTTGATGATCTTCAGAAGAGAACGGTTGGTGACCTCAACTTGGCCATTGGCTTGGGAATGACCTGGGGAAGAGAAACATGGCTGGATTCGAAGCTCTGCACAGAATTTCTTGAACTGGGTATTGTCGAATTGTTTACCGTTGTTGGAGACGATGGCTTGAGGGATGCCAAATCTGCATACGATCGACTGCCAAATGAATCTAGTTGTGTTCTGCTCGGTAATTGTGGCAAGGGGTTCTGCCTCCACCCATTTAGGGAAGTAATCAATGGCGACAATGACAAATTTGGTTTGGCCTCGGCCAGTGGGCAATGGGCCAACTAGGTCGATCCCCCATTTGGCGAATGGGTAGGGACTGCAAAACGTGATTAATTCTGTAGGAGGAGCATGGGGAATATTTATAGCGATCCCGGGTTTACCCTTGTTGTATAGTGATCCGGACATGTGTCCGTGGATGTTGGTAGTTGTTTATTATCTTGTTTACATCCTTTCTTACTTTGTATTTGAGTTATAGGATGTGTTGAGCGGGTTTGTTACAAGTTGGTTGAGTTTAGAAACCAAAACTAGTTGCCCAGATTTTTGGCCTGTACGCTCGAGCGGAGGTGTTGGCGCTCGAGCGTAGATTACATCCATCCAGTATCTTGTTGTGCAGTGTTGTGAGCTCGAGCGTAGGGATTGGGAGCTCGAGCGGAGGCCTGGTTCTGCAAAAGTGCTGAGCGAGTGCATTCTGCGCTCGAGCGGGAGGTTGGCCGCTCGAGCGGAAGTCTGTGAGTGGCCGCTCGAGCGGGGTGTTTTACGCTCGAGCGGAGACCTGGGTTAAAGTCCCGAAATTGTGACTTTTCAAATCACTTTTTCACTTTCTCTTCTCTCTCTTACTTTTCCAAAATCACCATTGTTGAGTCTTTCTCTCTAGATACTACCTTCTCTCTAGGTTTTGATCTAGTAGGAGTGATTGGCTCACCTTTGGCCTTTACAAAAAGGTTGTTGATCGTCGAGGGCTACATTTTAATCTGAAAATCACGGGTTTTGGAGCACGTTGGGTTTTGTTGTCTTCTCCTTTGGGACTCCGAATTTGAGGTAGGGATAACCTACTCCTCTCTATGGGTTTTGTCTTTAAATTTTGGTATTTTGAGATGTTGGGCTTGGTTGGGTAATTTTGTGAAAGTTTGGGGCTTTTGTGTGATTTTACAAAGGTTGGGGTTTCATTCATAATAAACCTAGATGCATGTTTGGCATGAAGAAAATGGAATGATTGTTGAATCATTGATGAAAATGGGACCTAAGGGTTGAAATGGTAATTATGGAAAATGGCCTAATTACATTGTTTAATTAATTGGGATAATTAATTGATGAGAAATGAGGAAATGAAATGTTGATTGAATATCCATTTGTGCATTTATTTTCTGTTTTAGAAATAACTGCTTTGGGCTATCGGTGGAGGATAGTCGTGATTGTTGTAGACAATGTATGTTGATTAGGCAAACTGAAACTAATCAATGGAATGTGTTATGGAACTTGACAGTTGCTAGAATACATTAATTGTTTGTATTGTGTGATTGTATATAGAACCAATGTGTTTATATACGTTATGTGTAGAGGAGGAGATAGGGGATGTACTCCGCGGTTTAGGGGAAGATAGGGGATGGACCTCTAAACCGGATAGGTATTTGGAGGAGATAGGGGATGTACTCCGTAGACAGAGCTCATATGCTTGTCTAGAGAAGTGAAGATAGAGCTCATATGCTTATCTTTGTGAAGTGAAGTGTGGATACAGCTTGTATGCTTATCTGTGGATATTGTTGATATACATATCTGTTGTAGAGTGTGGATACAGCTTGTATGCTTATCTGTGGATATTGTTGATATACATATCTGTTGAGAATGTGGATGTAGCTTTTATGCTTATCTGAATGTGAGATATAGTTTTTATACATATCTGTGGAAATGATGATAGAGCTAGCATGCTTATCTGTTGAAAAAGGGAAAATGAAAAGTAATTGGGACTTGTAAGTCGTTGACATAAATATGTAATTTATGTGATTGTATCAGTGTTGACCAACTATCAATTGCTAATGTTTTAGTCATTGTCCATGGTTGGTTTAGTGTATTTCTACTGGGCTGTGGCTCACCCTATATGGGAATATCATTTTCAGGTGCAGGAAGCATGCCACCTCCAAGGACATAGCTGGGAGGCTAGTGGCGGGCATAGTTTTGTCGTTTTACTTTCGATGTATTACATGTAATTTCAAGCCACGGGCTTAATGTGTAAACGAGTTAGAACTCTTTGTTGTAACCAAGTGTTAACTTGGAAAGCTGTAAGCCCGTAGGGCATTTTGTTATGAGGTTAACATGTAATACTTACGTCTTGGAATTCTAATGAATGAAAGGAATGCAGTTAGTTTAAATGTAAATGCATGTCTTATTTGATGGGTTTATTGTTATTATTTTGAGGGCGTTACAACTTGGTATCAGAGCGTACCGGGTTCGAATACTTTGGGTACGTGGGAAGTGATTAGGATCACAATGGGTTTGTCTCGCTTGATAGAGACGTAGATGTAGTACCATATGCTATGTGCTTAAGTGATAACATGCTTATGTGACTATGTGGGTATGGGATTTAATTTCTAGGATGTTGATTGGATCCTTGAGTTTCTGGGAGTCTTGTTGGAAAAGCACTTGATCAACGCTGTTTCTAACCGGAACTCTAGCAACGCCTCGGGACTATCATTATCCGGAAATGAAATTCGTAAGTGCTTATGTGTTTATGTGCTTATGTGGAGTGAATTACACTTGTCCATGCATTAGGACGTGAGTGTTCAGTTTCGGCACACCTATGAATGTGCTAACGTTCTGTGTTACCTTTATTAGGATGTCAGGACGAGGAAGAGGTGCTAGGCGTGGTAGACCTGCGAGGCAGGAAGTACCGTTACAGGGTGAGATTCCGGCAGTGCAGGAGGGAGTTGGGCAGGCCAATGTGGCCGAGCCAGTGGGTCAGCAGGCTATGGGTGCCTTGGCCAGAGAGATAGTAGGAGCTTTGGGTACTCTTAGAGCTGGGAATCAGGCAGTTGAGGCGGGGCCTCAAGTTGAGAATTGGTGGGTCTTATATTAGAGAGTATAGACACCTAGTGGACGCTGCAGCTCATATGGAGCTTATGATGCAGGAGGAGGATGAGGGTCAGAGAGGCTCCAAGAGGAGCCAGGATAGTCAGAGTGATGGCAGGAGACAGAAGGGTTATAACCCTCAGCAGTCTCAGGGTGCAGTCTCTAGATCGACCTTTCCAGTGCCGAGTATAGGCTCGGGGAGAGGCAGTCAGGGGGAATTCACTTGTTACAAGTGTGGCCAGCTGGGTCACAAGGTTTCTGTTTGCCCGCAGAAGGGTGGGGGTCAGAAAGCTGCTTCTTCTTCAGCTAGACCGCCGAGTCAGAGTTTGGGCAGGGGGCAGCTCTTGATTTGTTATCAGTGTGGACAACCTGGGCACATGAAGAGGTTTTGCCCACAGTTGAGTGCCACTTCGGGAGCGTCTGGTTCTAGGCAGACGCAGGGTTTTCAGCCAGCTCAGTCTGTGCAGGCCTCGAGGGCCAATCCGGGAGCTTCGTCATCCCAGTCTGTGCAGCAGTCTTTTGCTCCGAGAGGTGAGCAGGTAGACCAGGGGCCTACGGGGCGCGTGTATGCTGTTACCGCGCAGGATTTATTACCGGCTCCATCAGTAGTGAGAGGTACTTTTCTGTTTTGCAACTCAGTTGCTAATGTGTTGATAGACACGGGTGCATCTCATTCTTTTGTATCTGCTGCATTTGCATCTGTTTTGGAATTGGAGTTAGCACAGTTAGCATCTCCTATTTGTGTGGTATCACCTTTGGGTGGTGAGTTGATTCTGAAACAGGGTGTTAGAGGATGTGATATAGAGGTCGCCGACTATAGGCTTCCTTTTCCGTTTGTTGTCATGCCCATGAAGGGTTTTGATGTTATTTTGGGTATGGACTGGTTATCGTCATACCGGGCTGTTATTGATTGCTACCGCCAGAGGGTCACGTTATGTACCTTGAGCGGGGAGTGGTTCCATTTCTTGGGAGACCGGGTTGGTAGTGTTTTGCCACCGGGGTTTGATTCGCGAGGGCGAAGTGAGCTTAGTAGTCTACTTGCTAGCTGTGAGAGTGGTGAGAGTGGTGAGACCCAGGTTGTGTTACCGAGGGTGGTTTGTGAGTATTCGGATGTCTTTCCCGAAGATCTTGTTAGTTTGCCACCTCACCGAGAGATAGAGTTCTCTATTGATTTAGTGCCTGGTACGGCGCCGATTTCTATGGCACCTTACCGTTTTGCTCCAGCAGAGTTGGTTGAGTTGAAAGTTCAGCTCCAGGAATTGCTCGATAAGGGCTTTGTTCGCCCTAGTGTTTCACCGTGGGGAGCGCCGGCCCTCTTTGTTAAAAAGAAAGATGGTGCCTTGAGATTGTGTATTGACTACAGGAAGTTGAATCGGGCTACGGTTAAGAATAAGTACCCTATGCCCCGTTTAGATGATTTGTTCGACCAGTTGAAAGGTTCCCGTTGTTTCTCTAAGATAGACTTGAGATCGGGTTACCATCAGTTGAGGGTCAGGGAGGAAGATGTTCTGAAGACGGCATTCCGTACGCGGTATGGCCATTACGAGTTTCTGGTGATGCCATTCGGGCTTACCAATGCACCGGCAGTCTTTATGGACTTGATGAACCGGATTTTCCGGGAGTTCTTAGACCGATTTGTGGTCGTCTTCGTGGACGACATTCTTATCTATTCGCCTTCTGAGGAAGAGCACGAGGAACACTTGAGAGTGGTGCTTGAATTGCTTAGAGCCCATAGGCTGTATGCCAAGTTTGGGAAGTGTGAGTTCTGGCTGAGGGAAGTCAAATTCTTAGGCCACGTGGTATCCGGGAAAGGGGTGTCTGTTGATACATCCAAGATTGAGGCAGTGCAAGATTGGGCACAGCCTAAGAGTGTATTTGAGATCCGCAGTTTTCTGGGATTAGCTGGGTATTACCGTCGGTTTGTGAAAGATTTCTCCAGGTTAGCGTCACCGTTGACTAGACTGACTCGGAAGGGAGTCAAGTTTGTGTGGAGTGAGACTTGTGAAAAGTCGTTCCAAGAGTTGAAAGTTAGATTGACCACCGCTCCGGTATTGATTATTCCGGAGAGAGGGTTGGGTTATGCGGTTTATTGTGATGCCTCACGAGAGGGTTTGGGTTGTGTGTTGATGCAAGAGGGGAAAGTGGTAGCTTATGGCTCACGTCAGTTGAAAATACACGAGAAGAATTACCCCACACACGACCTAGAGTTAGCAGCTGTGATCTTTGCCTTGAAAATCTGGAGGCACTACCTTTATGGTGAGAGGTTCGAGGTATTCTCGGATCATAAGAGTTTGAAGTATCTGTTTACACAGAGAGACTTGAATCTGAGGCAGAGGAGATGGATGGAGTTCATCGAAGATTATGATTTTGAGTTGCATTATCATCCGGGAAAGGCCAATGTTGTGGCCGATGCCCTTAGTAGGAAAACCATTAGTGATGTAGCTTGTATAGCCATCCGGGAATGGGAGATGTTGGGAGCCCTTGGCGAGTTTGATTTGCTACTGGGCGAATCTGTTGAGGCTGCGGCCTTGTTTTCCGTTGTTGCGCAACCTACACTTGTGATTAGAGTGTTAGAGGCACAGAGAGGTGACCTTGAGGTAGAATCCATCCGAGAGAAGATCTCCAGTGGGAAAGTTGAGAAGGGTTTGACGGTGTATCCCGACCTGAGTGTGAGATACCGAGACCGTTTGTTTGTACCGGAGTCTTGCCGAGAGGAAGTACTCCGAGAGTTTCATCATTCGCGCCTTGCGGTGCATCCGGGAGGCACTAAGATGTATCAGGATTTGAGCCGCCAGTTTTGGTGGCGGGGTATGAAGAGAGATGTGGCTGTTTTCGTATCGAAATGCCTTACTTGCCAGCAAGTGAAGGCCGAGCATCAGAGGCCAGCGGGTTTGTTGCAACCCTTGCCTATTGCCGAGTGGAAGTGGGAGCATGTCACTATGGACTTCGTTGTAGGTCTTCCGAGGACTCAGCGAGGTAGTGATGCCATTTGGGTGGTTGTAGACCGGTTGACTAAGTCGGCGCACTTTATTCCTATGCGCGTGAGAGATTCGATAGATCATCTTGCCGATTTGTATATTCGGGACGTAGTGAGATTGCACGGGGTCCCAGTGACGATCGTCTCAGATAGAGATCCTCGTTTTACTGCTAGGTTGTGGCAGAGTTTGCAGAGTGCACTGGGCACTGAGCTGACCTTTAGTACGGCTTATCATCCTCAGACTGACGGGCAGTCCGAGCGTACTATTCAGATCCTCGAGGATATGCTTCGGGGTTGTGTCCTGGACTTTAGTGGGACGTGGGAGAGGCACTTGCCATTGGTAGAGTTTGCCTACAACAACAGTTTTCAGTCTAGCATCGGTATGGCACCGTTTGAGGCCTTGTATGGCCGACCGTGTAGGTCTCCAGTTTGTTGGGCCGAGGTGGGTGATGCACCTTTGTTGGGTCCGGAGTTGGTTAGGGAGACGACGGAGAAAGTTGAGCTTATCCGTAGGAGGCTTGTTACAGCCCAGAGTCGACAAAAGAGTTATGCCGACCGTAGGAGGAGGCCTTTGGCGTTTGAGGTAGGTGATCATGTCTTTCTGAAGATATCACCTAGGCGAGGCCTGATGAGGTTTGGGAAGAGTGGGAAGTTATCCCCTCGGTTTATTGGTCCTTTTGAGATCCTTGAGAAGATAGGCGAGGTTGCTTATCGGTTAGCCTTACCGCCGCAGTTGTCCGGAGTACATGACGTGTTTCATGTGAGTATGCTTCGGAAGTATGAGCCTGATCCATCACATGTGCTGGATTGGACCGATTTAGAGGTAGATGAGGATGCCTCGTATGAGGAGAGACCGGTTCGGGTCTTGGATAGGAGGGATCAGGTCCTGCGTGGCAAGACCATTCCTTTGGTGAAAGTCTTGTGGAAACATCACGGAGTGGAGGAAGCCACTTGGGAACGTGAGTTGGAAGTCCGTGAGAAATATCCGGACTTATTTGTTGATGTGTGATCTTGTATTTAAATTTTACGTTTTGTTGAACTTAAGAGCTTTTATATATGTCTTAAGTTGTGAAACATTGAAAATGTTTTGATTATTGGAAGTATGTTTGGAACTTGCCTCATATGGAAGTTGAATGTAACATTATATCTGTTGAATATATTGTTGGAATTGGAAGGATAGTGCATAATGTTGATGCATGTTGAAAGTACATATGTTGTTTACATATTGTGATATGTCTCTTGTTTAAGGGATGGGATGACCGGTAATGGGTCGAATTGTTGAATGTTAAAATGTAACATTGTTTAAAATGGAGGAAAACTTGTTTTGAAAACTTGTGTTTAATTTCGGGGACGAAATTCTTTAAGGGGGGGAGGTTATAGCGATCCCGGGTTTACCCTTGTTGTATAGTGATCCGGACATGTGTCCGTGGATGTTGGTAGTTGTTTATTATCTTGTTTACATCCTTTCTTACTTTGTATTTGAGTTATAGGATGTGTTGAGCGGGTTTGTTACAAGTTGGTTGAGTTTAGAAACCAAAACTAGTTGCCCAGATTTTTGGCCTGTACGCTCGAGCGGAGGTGTTGGCGCTCGAGCGTAGATTACATCCATCCAGTATCTTGTTGTGCAGTGTTGTGAGCTCGAGCGTAGGGATTGGGAGCTCGAGCGGAGGCCTGGTTCTGCAAAAGTGCTGAGCGAGTGCATTCTGCGCTCGAGCGGGAGGTTGGCCGCTCGAGCGGAAGTCTGTGAGTGGCCGCTCGAGCGGGGTGTTTTACGCTCGAGCGGAGACCTGGGTTAAAGTCCCGAAATTGTGACTTTTCAAATCACTTTTTCACTTTCTCTTCTCTCTCTTACTTTTCCAAAATCACCATTGTTGAGTCTTTCTCTCTAGATACTACCTTCTCTCTAGGTTTTGATCTAGTAGGAGTGATTGGCTCACCTTTGGCCTTTACAAAAAGGTTGTTGATCGTCGAGGGCTACATTTTAATCTGAAAATCACGGGTTTTGGAGCACGTTGGGTTTTGTTGTCTTCTCCTTTGGGACTCCGAATTTGAGGTAGGGATAACCTACTCCTCTCTATGGGTTTTGTCTTTAAATTTTGGTATTTTGAGATGTTGGGCTTGGTTGGGTAATTTTGTGAAAGTTTGGGGCTTTTGTGTGATTTTACAAAGGTTGGGGTTTCATTCATAATAAACCTAGATGCATGTTTGGCATGAAGAAAATGGAATGATTGTTGAATCATTGATGAAAATGGGACCTAAGGGTTGAAATGGTAATTATGGAAAATGGCCTAATTACATTGTTTAATTAATTGGGATAATTAATTGATGAGAAATGAGGAAATGAAATGTTGATTGAATATCCATTTGTGCATTTATTTTCTGTTTTAGAAATAACTGCTTTGGGCTATCGGTGGAGGATAGTCGTGATTGTTGTAGACAATGTATGTTGATTAGGCAAACTGAAACTAATCAATGGAATGTGTTATGGAACTTGACAGTTGCTAGAATACATTAATTGTTTGTATTGTGTGATTGTATATAGAACCAATGTGTTTATATACGTTATGTGTAGAGGAGGAGATAGGGGATGTACTCCGCGGTTTAGGGGAAGATAGGGGATGGACCTCTAAACCGGATAGGTATTTGGAGGAGATAGGGGATGTACTCCGTAGACAGAGCTCATATGCTTGTCTAGAGAAGTGAAGATAGAGCTCATATGCTTATCTTTGTGAAGTGAAGTGTGGATACAGCTTGTATGCTTATCTGTGGATATTGTTGATATACATATCTGTTGTAGAGTGTGGATACAGCTTGTATGCTTATCTGTGGATATTGTTGATATACATATCTGTTGAGAATGTGGATGTAGCTTTTATGCTTATCTGAATGTGAGATATAGTTTTTATACATATCTGTGGAAATGATGATAGAGCTAGCATGCTTATCTGTTGAAAAAGGGAAAATGAAAAGTAATTGGGACTTGTAAGTCGTTGACATAAATATGTAATTTATGTGATTGTATCAGTGTTGACCAACTATCAATTGCTAATGTTTTAGTCATTGTCCATGGTTGGTTTAGTGTATTTCTACTGGGCTGTGGCTCACCCTATATGGGAATATCATTTTCAGGTGCAGGAAGCATGCCACCTCCAAGGACATAGCTGGGAGGCTAGTGGCGGGCATAGTTTTGTCGTTTTACTTTCGATGTATTACATGTAATTTCAAGCCACGGGCTTAATGTGTAAACGAGTTAGAACTCTTTGTTGTAACCAAGTGTTAACTTGGAAAGCTGTAAGCCCGTAGGGCATTTTGTTATGAGGTTAACATGTAATACTTACGTCTTGGAATTCTAATGAATGAAAGGAATGCAGTTAGTTTAAATGTAAATGCATGTCTTATTTGATGGGTTTATTGTTATTATTTTGAGGGCGTTACAATATTGGCAAAACACTGGCACTTATCATATTTTAGCATGAAGTCTGTCGCATCCTGATTAAGAATATGCCAGAAATAACCAGTGCGAAGTATTTTGTGGGCCAGGGACCGGGCGCCCGAATGATTACCACAGATACCCTCATGAATTTCCCTCATCATGTAGGTTGCTTGAGTAGGATTGAGGCATCTGAGGTATGGGCGTGAAAAATCACGTTTGTACAAAAGGTCGCCAACAAGAATGTAGTTGGACGACCGGGCCCTGACTTTGGCGGCCTACTATTTGTCGGCTGGTAGTTCCCCTGTTGTCGAGAATAGAGAGATATCGGCCGCCCAGGGAATAAGTTCGTTTTGGAGAAAGCAGACTTGCTGCTGGTTTGGAGAAATGGCAGGGTGAGTCAGGTACTCTAGGCGGACACCGTGGCTGAGGTCTGACTGGTCTGCCGAAGCCAATTGAGCCATTTCATCTGCCTTGGAGTTTTCGGTCCGAGGGATGTGCATGATATGGAAATTGGTGAAAAGGTGAGCAAGAGGGAGTGCAATATCCCTATAAGCCCGCATTGTGTCATCTTTGGCATCGAATTCCCCCGTGATTTGACCGACAATGAGCTGGGAATCGTTGAACACTTAAATATGGCTGACACCAATGTCTCTAGCGAGGCGGAGACCTGCAATCAACACCTCATACTCGGCTTCATTATTGCTTGCATCGAACAAGAAACGGAGGGCACATTTAAAATAACCACCCTCAGGGGTGGTGAGGATGAGACCAGCCCCACTACCTTCCTTGCGGGATGATCCGTTGACATTAAGGGTCCAGGAGTGTGGGTCTTCTAGTTCGGTAGGGGTTGGTGGGGGTGGAAGAGCTGTGGTTGGGATGGGATTGGTGAATTCCAGGATGAAATCGGCAACAGTCTGCCCCTTAATCGCTGTCCGAGGCCGGTAGGAGATATCAAACTGGCTGAGTTCGACCGACCATTGCATAAGTCTGCCGGAGAGCTCTGGTTGTTGCATGATCTTTTTCAATGGTTGGTCAGTGAGGACCACTATGGAATGGGCTTAGAAGTAAGGACAGAGTCGTCTGGAGGCGGTGACTAAAGCCAAGGACATTTTTTTCTAACAATGGGTAATTCTGTTCCGCTCCCCTAAGAGCCCGACTGATGTAGTAGACCGGCCGTTGGACGGAGCTGTCTTCCCTGATGAAAGTTGCACTGACTGCAGTGTTTGACACGGCTAAATAGAGGAAAAGGAGTTCGCCCGTGATTGCCTGAGAAAGGAGGGGGGGATTGGCCATGCACTGTTTCAATTGTTGAAAGGCCTCTTTGGACTCGGCCGTCCACTCAAAAGTTTGCCAAAGAACTTTGAAGAATGAGAGGCACTTGTCCGTTGCGCGAGAAATGAAGCGGTTGAGGGCGGCAACTCGACCAGTAAGTCTCTGAACCTCCTTAACCGTTCTGGGTGACTGCATTTCAATCAAGGTCTTGATCTTTTCGGGGTTAGCTTCAATGCCCCGCTGACTGACCATGAAACCTAAAAACTTCCCAGATCCTACGCCGAAGGCGCATTTCTCCGGATTGAGCTTTATTTGGTACTTTCGTAGGGTGGCGAAGGTCTCTCGCAGGTCGATCAGATGATCAGTAGAGAGCTTGCTCTTGACTAGCATGTCGTCTACATATACTTCCATGTTCCGGTCTATCTGATGATGAAAGACAGCATTAACCAACCGTTGGTAGGTGGTCCCAACATTCTTCAACCCAAATGGCATCACACGGTAGTGGTAGGTACCACGGTCGGTGATGAAGGATGTGTGTTCCCGATCAGACGGGTGCATCAGAATTTGGTTATACCCAGAGAAAGCATCCATAAAGCTGAGCATTTGATGATCGGCCGTGGCATCAACCAGCAGATCTATGCTAGGAAGGAGATAGCTGTCTTTAGGGCAAGCTCGGTTAAGGTTGGAGTAGTCGACACAAAGTCGCCATTTACCGTTGTTCTTACGGACCAAGACCACGTTTGACAACCATCTAGGGTAGTCCACGTTCTTGATGAATTGTGCCTCAAGATGCTTATCTACTTCCGCGGCAATGAGAGTGTTGCGCTCTGGATGAAAGATGCGCTGCTTCTAGTGGAAGGGTCAAAAATGGGGTTCAATGCTGAGGCGATGGGTTATGAAGGAGGGGTCGATACCCAGCATATTGGAGTAGGTCCAGGCAAATACATCTTTGTGCTCGATCAGGAGGGCGGTACGAGCGGCTTTTGCCTGGGTGGATAGTTGGCTGCCAATCTTGGCAGTTTTTGCTGGGTTGGTGGGATCGATGAGGACCTCGACAAGTTCTTCCACTGGTTCCCCCCTAACCAGCTCGCCCTCGTCTCTGACATCGAGTCCTTCAATGATCATAGCCTCCTTCAGCTTGACTGTTTTAAGTGAGGCGACACAACATTCTCTGGCCACAGTCTGCTCTCCCCTTACTGTCTCGACCCCAAGATCGGTGGGGAACTTAATGGCAAAGTGGTAAGTGGATGTGATAACTTAGAAAGCATTTAGGGCGGTACGACCAAAAATGATGTTGTAGGCAGAGGGGCAGTCAACAACAAGGAAGGTGAGTAACTTTGTGGTCTACCGCGGGTACTCGCCGATTGTGATGGGAAGATCGATGGAGCCGATGAAGGTCACCCGGTCGCCAGTAAAACCGACCAAAGGGGTTTGGAGAGGAGATAGACTTTCTTTCCCGATCTTGAGCTGGCGGAAGCAATTGAAGAAGATGATGTCTGAAGAACTTTCGTTGTTCGAGAACCCGTCTGACCTTGTAATTAGAGAGGAGAGCGAAAATGACGAGAAGGTCGTCATGGGGGTAACGGATGCCTGTGCAGTCGGCGTCCGTAAAGGTGATAGGCTCGGTCCACTGCCGGGACTGTTTGGGGGGTAGGTCCAATGTGGCAACTTCTTTGTCTGAACCCTGCCTTATTTTTCTGAGTTCTGCCCGCTGAGCCAAGCGGGATGGTCTTCCACAAGCAAGCCCACCGGAAATAACTCTGATTTCTCCAACAGGCGGGGCGGGGTTGCCTTGTGCCCGAGGTTGCTGTGGAGGGCGATCATGACCTTGGTTAGGTTGTGCTGGTTGTCGGGGAGGGGTGCGCCGACGGTTGTTTCTGATGGGTTCAATCCGTGGGCTCTACCGAGGGCGAGTATCCGTGAATCCACTGAGACGTCCTTGACGAATCAAGCCCTCGACCTGATCTTTGAGGTTAACACACTCCTCGGTATTATGGCCGTGGTCCTGGTGAAAACGGCAATATTTGGACTGGTCTCTCCGACTGGAAGGAGTCCGTGATGGTTGGGGCCATTTTAGAGGGTAGTCCCGCTGAATCTGATTGAGGACTTGCTCCATGGGGGAATTGAGGGATGTGTACCGCTCGAACCGCCCGGGCGGTCGGGCTGGTGTCAACCGGTCGGCTCGGAGGGGTTGGTCGGTATACTGACTTGTTGGGTTATTATACTGGGTATTTCTGGTTTCTGAGTCTTTTCGCTTTTCCCGGGGGGTCAGGTTTTTTGCTGTAGGGTCTTGGCGAGCAGCTAGGGAATCTTTGGCATTCATGTATTTTTGGGCTTTGGAGAGTAGGGTTGCCATGGAGGTCAGGGGATTTTTAGAGAGGGAGAAAAGGAAGTCAGACGACCGTAGACCGGCCATGAAAGCCGTAAGGATGACTTTGTCATCGTTTTCCGCTACCTGTAAGGCTTCGATGTTGAAGCAGGTAACGAAACTGCGCAGTGACTCCCCCTTGGTCCGATGGATATTGAAGAGTTAGGTTGCTGGACGCTGCTGGCGCTGGGCTCCAATAAAATGGCTGAGGAAAGAGTCACTGAGGTGCTGGAAAATGGAGACAGAGTCTGCTAGCAATTGACTAAACCAAAGTCGAGCTGACCCCTTGAGTGTCACGGGGAAAGCCCAACACATGATTTCGTTAGGGAATGCATGGAGGATCATGGGGGTTCTGTAGGTCTCCAAGTGGTCGACTGGATTCCTCGTACCGTCAAAAGAGTCGATGGTGGGCATTTTGAACTTGAGGGGTAGAGTTTTGTCCCGGATGGAGGCGACGAATGGCGAGTTGGCCGTGGTGGATGGTTTATGCTGTATGTTTTGCATGACTCCTTGGAGTTGGAGTTTCATGGCTCGGAGTTCAGCATCCCAGAGAGGAATGTTGTCACCACCGGAGGGGAGCGGGGGCTGGACGCTACTAGACTCTCCCTCGGGGGTTGGAACCGAGGCCGATGGGTGCGGGGCCCGGGGTGGCGGGTTTATATCTGCGAAGGGAGCTCGCAAGCCTTCCAAGTTAGGTGGGTTAGGTTGTAGGATAGTATGGCTCGGGGCTCGTTCTTGGTTGGGTGGAATATCTGGAGGTGGTGGAGGAGGCATAGGAAGGTTTCTTTGGAGCAGTGCATTAATCAGGACTTGGTTTTGTTCGGCGAAGCGGTTAATGCTGTTGGTGAGTACGGTGAAATACTGTGGTGGGTTATTCGAATTGGGGTTGTCGGCTTGATGATCGGGAACATTGGGGTGAGAAGCCATGGATCTAGTTGTGACTATCCACCTTCACAGGTGGTAGGAGGGAGTTATTGGGAGAGGGTCTCCAGCGACAATGAGCATAACTGGTACGCGGAACAAAAACCTTTTCCATAGATGGCGCCAACTGATGATACAGTTCGTTCCAAGTGGAACGGGTTGGATTGATCCACGCTCCTTGAGCCTATGTTCGAATGACCAAGCCCACTAGAAGACCTGCACAAGAGTTCAACGGGAAACGGGGAGTCCCCCAGCGAACCCTCCGACGAGCAAGTTAGAAAGAGAGAAATGGAATGTGTAGATAGATTAGAGATAGAAAAACTTAACCTTCTTTCTGTCTTTGTCATGACCCAAACCCGCCCCTATGGGTTTAGCACTGTAACCGGCCAGTAATCCGTGATTACCGAAGGCTTGCTTAACAGTAATGACAGTAAGGCCAAGTTTGGCATCCTCAAAAAAATATAAAAAGTCAAAAAGTCACTATCTTATTTAAGTCACATCATCTTATTTAAGTCACATCACCTCTATCACATCACTTCAAACCCAACCCATACCCAACCCATATTTCATAAAAAGTCAAAAAATACACTTATTTAACACACCCCAAACAACCCCTAATACAGAGTAAGGGGCTGGCGGAAGCCAAAACAATAAATAAAAGATGTCCAATGAGCTGTGACATTCTGTATGCAAAAAGACTTTTCTGAACATATTCACATTCAAACCAAAACAGTATATACACCAAATGTACAAACATCCAGGTTAGGAACCAAATCCCTAATTAGCACAGTACAGTACAGTACAAGTCTAAAACAGTATTATAAAACAGAGACGAAAGGGTGAAACTGAGACACCCTAAAGCAGCCTTGGCTCGGTCAGACTTGGAACCTCGAGGTGAGGCACAATGGTTGGCTTGACAAAAAGGGAGTTACCCCAACACTCCTAGCATCGATCCGGTGCCTGAACACCTACATATAAATATAAACAGTGAGCTAAAGCCCAGTGAATAACAGTTGTGTAAAGAGGTTAAGAATGAATGTCCTTTCAGTCATTAAACAATCATATCAGTCATTTAGAAACCATAGCAGTTATATATGGTACATCCAATAGCAAAACAGTACAGTAGGTCTTAACAGACCGAACAGTTAGTTGATGGCCATGATAACAGTAAACAGTAATGGTTCCAAACATGGGAACCGACAGAGATCTCTGTAACAGTAGCAGTAACAGTACAATAACAGTAAATTGTTATGGATGCCACAAATACAGTTTACAAATAGGACAAACATTCATTCATTAAACAATAACGTTTCAGTAAACAGAACAGTTGATCATTCAAAAAATATTCATAATTGAACATATCTTTACAACATTGTTACTCACAGAGCACTGGGCTACAGATAGGCTAGTGCGTGTCCTCGGATGCCAACCCTACATAGTTACATAGTGAACACATACTAAGTTACACACTTAGGAAAGACAAACTCGCCCCTTAACTTGACTCGGTGTGATTCTACATCAATAACCTCATTAAGATGCCTTAAACTAGGCCTAGGAATGCCTAGGATGAAATGAGGATGCAAAGATGTATTTTAAAACACTTTTCAAAATTTTCAGAAAATAGGGGTCTCGCTCGAGCGTGGCTTTCTTCGCTCGAGCAAGCTTGTCAAAACAGTGGGGTCGCTCGAGCGTGGACTTCCTCGCTCGAGCGGTCTGTAAAAATGCAAAAAAGTGCTGGATGTTGAAAATCCCCGCTCGATGCTTGCTGGACGCTCGCTCGAGCGTGAGACACAATCCTTGCTCGAGCGTAAGTTCTCTCGGTCGAGCGTGCGTCTGTGTGCACCAAAAACCTGAGAGCTTGCAATTTACGCTCGAGCCAGCATTCCGTCGCTCGAGCGGAGCTCTGAACAAAATATGGTCACTCGAGCGTAGAATCCTTCGCTCGAGCGAGGAAGCCAAATTCTAGAATTTTCAGATTTACCTTCAAAGCTCAAACCAAGCATTCAACACATCAAAACTCGACCTTTTAGGCCCATTTTCTGAAAAAACACTTTAAACCCATAATATAACATGTTTTGAAGATCAATTTTGTAAAATCAAGCCCAAAGGTAAGCCAATTGAACACAATTTTAAATAAACTTCAAGAACAAAGTTCAAACACAACATGCATGTATTCAATTAAATTCAAAGCTTCAAATACATGGTCAAATAATTCAATCCTTCCAAAAACATGAGGAATTCATGAACTATAATCAAAATATGAACATGCATGTAGCAAATTTCATGGAAAAGACCTCAAAACTCAAGAATGTGTACATGCATGCATGAATTTCTACTCAATTCAACACTTTAATTTAATTCTTAACCTTAAGCTCCTATTCCTCCATGAATCATGCAAGAAATGACTTAAATTCACAATCAAGAAGATGAATTCCTTACCTAGGTCTTGAATTCAAAGTCTACAAGCTCAATTTTACAAAATCCTTTCAATTTCTTCTAATTCTCCAAGTTAATCTCTTGTTGAAACCAATTCTCCTATCTCACTCTATCACTCTCACGGTTTTGGTCTCAAAATGGCTGAAGAAGGTGCCAAACATATATGAATTAAGCCTCAAGATATTTTGTGGAAGTGGCCCACTAAGTGGCAAAAGAGAAAATAAAGCCAACTAATGTAATTTAACATTATTTAATCTAATTTAATCATATCAAATCATATTTCAATTAAATCTACCATAAAATCACATAAATTCTAATTAGCATAAAACACCAGTCAATTTTTGAGTCGCCGATAAGACCTTCAATTCGCAGTTTGAAACTAAAAACATGAACAGATCAATTTATGACAAACAGATAGAAAATGCAATCAAGCAACACACTCATGCGTTCAGTTCAGAATTTCAGTCTGTTCAATTACGTATCATGCTCAATCAGAGATTAGCACTAATCAGAGGTGATGGTTGTCACAGTCTTCGACCTTTGCTTATATCCTCTGGTAATCATTTTGTTGTCCCTTCCGACCTGTCACCTTGGCCGAAAGTCTATGTTTTAGCTTACCTTATTCATGGTGAAGCCGTTCTGTTCCGACGAAGAGGGGTTATCACAATAAATGTTGTAAGGGGCCTCATTAATGGCGACGTGCCGTGGCAATAACTTTGCAGATCTTTATCTGCTGATGTAGTTTGCCCTTCTCTCACCATGTGTCTTGATGTCATTGGTTCTTATTACTACATGGGGCTTCAGTAGTGTTGGGCTTTAGCATTTGAGTTATGTATTGGGCCCCAATGGTGGGCTATAATCTTTAAGGCTTACCCATGTCAATAATAATAATACAATAAGTTGAAATTTAAAGATATACACTTTAGATAGTTAGATTACTCCTTCATTTTTATTGGAAGAAATAGGTTTTTGGTGATTTTAATTAAATATTAAGTGGGTCCCAACCATCTATTATGTTGAATTCAAGTGAGTCTAGATACTTTGCAATGAGATCTTTACACCACAAAAAGAATGGCCAAAAACCATTGAGAATTGAATAAAAAATTATCTCATGGAGTTAGCTTCATGAAAGAGGTAGTGGGATTAGTGTATATAATATGTTTGTAACTCCTGCAATATTACAGCGGTTAATGGTGCATTAGTGACAAGCCATAAAGGCAGGTTAATGGTACATTAGTGACCAACCATAAAGGCTAGAGGCTCCTCATCTCTCCCCTATACATGTACAAATTGAGACCGTCCTATCTAATCTCAATATAGAAATTTTTGCTTCCATTTTACAAGTCAGTTTGTCAAAAAGTTCCTACAGTAAAAAGGTGATGCCACGAGTTTTGTTCGCAAAGCTAGACGGCGAGTGCTTCTATCGTAGCTGGTTTTTAACCGTCGTATCCTAGGAGACAGACGTCAGAATTCCTCAAGCACTCGATCTGTGAGGCGGCGAAAATCTATTTTAAGGAAACTGCTACCGTGTAGGCTTCGGTTTGCTTTCTTTACTATTTTAATCTGTTGTGTATTTCTATTGTAATTTAGTTGTAATTCTTAGCATATATTCTTAGTATATAATTTTGATTTATTTGTAAATCTATTTATTTAATTTCATAATTTAGACAAAAATCTCAAATTCAACTGACACGGCATCCAAAAGAATAGGATCAAAGATGAACATAAAATTCTCTAAATTCACTCGTAGCCTTTCTCACATTGTTGATTGATATTTTTTTGAGTTAATTACCTAAAAATTCTATTTACAAATGTTTGAGTTAATTATTTAAAAGTTCTATTTACAATTGCTACAGTAGCTCATGTCCTATCAAATATTTTTTAAACCAATAAGTCCTATTTAGTAAAATCAAAAATATTATCAATTTTTTTTTAAAATTTTAAAATTAAGAACATTATCAATTTTGCATAGTAATGTTCCAGATAATTGTTTCACTAACTGTTGAAAAAAAAATAAAGTATGAGATTAAATGTTTTTACCCTTCTACTTATTGGTTTGAATTAGCTATCTAATAAAACTGAGAACATTATCAATTTTTTTTAGTTTTAAAACTGAGAATATTATCAATTTTTTTCATTTTTAAAGTTTTTTTTCCCAATTTTACACATCAATGTTCCATCATTATGTTCCTTTATAGATACAAAATTTTCAAGTTTGCCAAAAAAAAAAATAATAATAATTCAGTTCTTTCAATTTTTTCAAAATTGAAATAGAAAAAATAATTGCCATTCTACTTATTTTTTGGGGCACTTTTTCATAAATCATTTTTCGCCTACTTATATTCATGTAGTCAGCATTATTTTCTTATGTTTCAATAAGTTCTATAGGTGATATAGTTACCAAAATACTCCTAATAATATTCACATTTACAGTGTGAATGTTCCGTGATGTGAATATTCATATCGTCAATGTGAATATTCACACCATCAATGTGAACATTCACACGTTAATGTGAATATTCACACTGTAAAATATGAATGTTCACATCACTAGGGGTTGTTTGGAGTATCTTAAACAAGTGCACTTTTTGTCTTTTTGGACTAAAAAATTGAGGAAAAAAATATAGATGTTTGGATTAACTTTTTGACTTTTTATGGAAAAATGTGTATTAAAAAGTTGTATAAATTAGTGTGCAGGGAAAAATTAGGATTGGGAGTTGTGCAGCTGTAATTTTTTACTTTTGGTGAATAGTGACAACTTTTTAACTTTTTGAGTAACTTTTTGACTTTTTGGCAACTTGCCAAAATTAGTAACCGTTCAAAAAATATTTGTAAGGGTAGAAATGTTCATAAAATATAAATATTAGAATTAGGATTTGGTAAATCAAATGTCCAAATAATAGGACTTATTGGAATACAAAAATATCTTATAGACTAATTGGAATACAAACACATAAAAAATGATTTTCTAATAAATCTCCCTTATTTTTTCATAATTTTTTTTTTTTTGCACATAATTTTTTTTTTTTATAATTTATTTCAATTTGAAAGTTGGTGTTTTAAAATTTTAAAAATAAAATAAATATTAAATTATCATGTTCCTTTATATATGATCATAAACGATGAACAATCCATTTTTGAAGAGCAATTCTAACTATTAAAAATTTAATGAGACTTGAAAATCCAACAAATCTTAATTATAATTTAATAAAGTATAAGTTCATAAATTAAACTTATATATAAATTCCTCTATTTTTTTTAATCTTTCTTAAATTTTCTCTCTACATACACATACCTGAGACCCTCTCTCTCTTTTAACCTTTTTTTTCTATTTCAATTTTTGTCTTTCTCTTCTATTTTATTTCAATCCACACACTTAGAAAAAAATTTAAAAAATATTCAAAATTTAAAATATATAGACCGGATTTGTTAGCGATGCAGCCCACAACACATCAAGTTCACCTCTCCATCATCTATAACTTTCTAGGTAATTTTCCTGGTTAGGATTCTAGGCTCCTATCTTCCACCAGGATTCTAAGCTCCTATCTTCCACCAGGATTCTAAGCTCCTATCTTTTCTTTTTGTATTGGGTAATTATAGGTTGATTTTTTAATTTTTTTGATTTTTTTTTGATTATTTTAGTTTAAGATTAAAAAATCTAGTTTAAGAATTTTTTTCGATTTTTTTAACTTCTTTGTAAGAAAAAGAAGATAATAATTATAAGTTGAATATCATATTCAACGAAGTAATAGAGGACATAGGATGGTCATGCTAATAGAGAGGTAATGTAAGTTGGAGCAGAGGAAACTGAAGGAGCAGTGAAAGTTTGTAAGTGAATTTGAAAAAGCAGAAACAGACGAGGGTTAGAATTTAGATTTGGGTTTAAAATTGGACAAAAATTGGTTTTGGGAAAAAATTGAAAAAATTACAAATATTAAAAGCCAAAGTAAAATATTTTAAGGGCCAAAGTGAAAAAATGTGAAACTGAAAGGGAGCAAAGTATAATTTATCTATTTTGTCACATAGCACAACGTGGCTGCGTGGCATTTTTTGTCAAAAAATTGGACGGACATTAGTTTTTGGATTGAATTGAGAAAAACTACAAACATTAAGGGCTAAAAAAAGAAAATCATGAAACTTAAAGGCACAAATTGTAATTTACCCTTCCCTTATTTTTCTACACATATATTTATATTGGATAAATTGCCCTAATCTCCCTTGAGGTTTAAATAAAATGCAATAAGGCCCTACAAAAATGTTTCATGCCCCCTTTTCCCCCACCCCCTTTGACCCCCTCTTTTTCTCATTGGTTACATTTTCTTTTTCTTTTCTTTTTTTTCTACTCCTCCAATCACCACCCGCCACGTGTCTATGGGAGTCGTGAGGGTGGTGATTAGAGGGAGTCTCTATCATGACTCTAAACCCTATATGTTTAGCATAACGATATCAATTCCCTTTAAGTTTTTGATTCACATAACGCTTGATATATTTTAATTAAATATTTGTTAGTCGTATGAATAAAAAAATAAATTTGTCATACCTTTTCTATTGAAATATATATTTTATTCTATTTATTTTTATATTTTCAAACTATCTATGTTAATTTTAATTTTTTTTAATCTTACTAAAAAAAAGTCAATAAAATTATATCAAAATTATAAAATTTGTTATGTTTTTTTTTCAAAACACTTGAAACACAACACGTCCATACCAACACATGGCACGCGTGCACGGCACACTCCACATCCATGCCATTATTCCTCTATTTATTTTTTAAACTTTTATTTTATTCATTCTTTATTTCTACCATTTTCCCACAATACAAAAGCATCATTTAAATATTTAATTTGAAGACAAAACACACACTTCACATGCCATACATACCAACCCTTGGTCCACAACCCTTTTGATTCATTTTAAAAAAAATTATCTTCTTTCAACTAATATAATATAGGGAAAATTACAATTCATTTTCTTAACCTATCACTTGTACAATTTATCCCCTCAACTGAAAGATGTTATACTTTGCATTTTTGAACAATCAATTTGTATAATTGCGTATCCTTTTATTAATGTTTCATTATGTAATTGGTTGAAAATTTTGCATGTGAGTTGCACATAACATCTCAAATTTTAGGTTTTTTTTTGAGATGTGTTTTTTAACTTTTTGGTTATTTTAGCTTAGGTTAAAAAGTCTCGTTTGAGATAGATTTTTTGATTTTTTTGACTTTTATGAGAGAAAAAAGGAAATGACTATGATTTGGATGTGACATTTTATCGTATTGACTTGTTAACGTATTTTTTTGGGGAAGTGGGTTAAAAGTCACATTTCAACTTTTAACCTATTTTTGGTTACATCATATTTCACATTTTTTACATGTTTTTTTTTTAAAAATAAAAAAAATTCAACTTTTAACCATCTTCTCAAAACTTTTTTTTTTTTTTTTTTTAAGCGCCATAGTCTCTTCCCAAACCACTCTATAAAATGACATTATTTTCTTGTCTTCTTTTCTTTTACCCACTGTAGCAACCACAACAACTAGTGTAGGCGGCTATGGATAGGAGAAAGCAAAAAAACACGAAGAGAAGATATATGGCCATTTTAAACATTTTATAATATTTGAGACGCATGTGCAAGACACACGTCATTTTTTTTATCTATTTACGTGTAACAGATCATTAACTAAACGCTCACATTAATACAAATTAATACTTCAAGATGATGAGCTGTAAAATTTCTTAAATAGAAGGGGATAAATTGACATCGAGTGATTCAAAAAACAAAATATAATTCTTCTAATATAATATATGTATCATTATAATAAATTCCTTTGTAATTAGGAAAATGCTACAATATACACTATCAAAAGGGTGCACGTGAAATGCACTTCATAATTTTTTTCACAAAATTTCATAATATAAATCACAAAATGTCATAATTTTTTTACCACAAAAATTATAACGTTTCTCACTACAAAATATCACGACAAAAACAATAAAGACCGATTCGTGATTTGTTTATGCCATTTTTGTGAGCGAATAGTAAGAGGAAGATTATAAACATATATATTGTATCTTGAACACTTTGCTTTCCATTAACACTCATGTGAGAAAAACAAAGTGTGTAAAGCCGACACTCATATACAAGTGTTTTTAAGTATTTTTCTAATTCTATGTACCTAAAAATGCACATTAATTTGGATTCATGAGCCTCCACAAACCCTAGTGCTCTATGATTAGAATTCCTTCACTCAAATTTGGATGTGCACTATGTTCCTTTTAGTTAAAGAACCTCAAATCAACATTGAACTTCGTAAAGCAATGTTTGATGCTCAAATGATAACATTCTTAAATCAGTTATTTTCTTTGTGAATCTCATAGGTTCTCCAAAGTTGGAAAAGTTATTCTAACTTAATAGAGAATTGAAGCAAGAGGACTTAATGTATGATGAGGCCAATCTAAGATTTGCAAATCAACAATATGGGCCATTAGTTTTACTATATAAAAAAAGGGGTTATGTAAAGATAGTAGGGAAAAGCAAAGGGTTGAAAGAGAAAGGCCTATTTGTTTTTTGTTTTTTGTTTTTTATTTTTTCAAAAAACAAAATATTCTCACAATTGCGCACTCCTCCACCCCAAAAAGATGGAAATAAAAAAGGGGATAAAGTTCTTTACATGATCTTAGAATACAACATGCAATGCCTATCCACATATTGATTATTCTAACATGTATAATTATTTTAAAGCTTTTCTTGTAAATTCTAGAAAAGAAAAATGTTAAAGAAAGGTTATCCTCATCATCAGATCAATTAATTTACCTAATTCTTCTAAATCCCACTCTACATGATTCAATTCTTTAGCTTTGTGTTCCCTTCAGTCACCTCATAAATAAATGGAATTGATTACATGAATTCTTTTTCATCATTTTACTTTGTCAATTGTTATCTTCAATTAAGTTAAATAGACTCATATATATTTTTTTTAGTTCTTCTACATGAACAAAATCTTATCATAGAAACAAATTCAACCTTCTCACCTGGGGTGAGACCACACATTTAATAGATCCAACTTCACGTGAGAGGATTGTATCCAGTTACAATAAGACCAAGTTTGGCATGATTGAAAAAAGACAAAAAGTCAAAAAGTCACTATCCTATTTAAGTCACATCATCTTATTTAAGTCACATCACCTCTCTGACACATCACTTCAAACCCAACCCAAACCCAACCCATAACCCAATCTTATTTAGTCAAAAAGTGCACTTTTTGTACTTAGAAGTTTTCATCATTTCTTCTGTGTGATTTTATGTCTTTCCTTCTCTTTAACATTTTCATCTATAATGATCATATCAGTCTTTCTTACTGTTATATCTATAGGTTATCGAAATACTGGAATCCAAATATATTGTACCAAGAGTTGGGTGAGTAGGCAAATCACTAAAAATTAATTGGTTTTCAAATTATGGCTAATTAGCTAATTCAATTTTAAATCACTAGATAATAGAGCAATAAACCAACTCAATGATTTAACATGGAAATATCCTATAAAAAAACTCTCTCACGCGATGAAAACCACGATCCTAACACCGAAATAATCCACTAAACAAATCAAAAGATTATATGACACAGACAATATGAATTACAATGAATACCCAAGTTCACATAACTCTGAGATCTCCTCCATGCTCCACGAACTTGGTTTCACCCGACCAGTCTCCTTTGATTTGTTAACTCACCTTGAAACTCCTCTCCTCGATCTCTGTATTCCAATTGCCCCATTTACCAAATGGCCACAAGATGTCAAGATAATGTAATGTCATGCAATGCGAAGTGTGTGAAGGCTTTTAAGACCATATATACAAGGGAATGCGTGTTTAAAACCTAAAACATGTCAAATTAGGCTTATTTTCATTAGGGGCAATCCAACCCTATGTAATCCCTTAGCAACCACGACATTCGGGAGTAAAAGCTATGTTTTGGGGATTGAATCCTCTTAGTGGTGATCAATCCCTTCAATTGGCCATTGATTCCACTAGCATATGCTAATGATCAATCCTTCAAGTAGAGATTGATCCATCATGTGATAAAGAAGTGACTCGAGATTAAATACAAAGATAATAGAAAGACAAGAGTAATACAAATAGAGAATTAGACCTCACATAATAATTCTAAGAGGTATACAACCCCTCACGTGTCATCCATTCCATGTTTGCTATCGGCCTTAATTTCATGATTGGAATATCTTCTAAATCAAATATTCATCAAAAACTAAGTAAATTGAAGTTGAATTATATGTTGAACTTGGGTTTTGATCACCGTAGAAGGGGCTCCAAAACTACAATTTTATTCATGCAAGAAAAAAGTACAAGCCAAACTGAAAGGACTAAAATAGACCAATCAGACTCATAAAGCCAACAAAAACAGACTTATGAGAGTAAAGGTCGTTAATAATGTGACAACATGCTTAGTGTGCCTTTACCTAAGTAGGGACCAAAAAATAGACCTAACAAGCATTACTTTTAACAAATGTGTTGATAATGTTTGTAAAATGAGCTGTGATAAGCATGATGAGTTCGAATTTTATGAAGCACTTAACACTTTAAAAGTCACTTTTAAGACGAACTGTATTCAGTAATTACCTGATATATGTAGAATAGAAGACTGCATGTCCCTAATGGCTAGTGAAGACAAAACTTGAACTAGTTATATTAAGGGGTTATTTGAGATGATCTAAATAAGTGTACTTTTTGTCTTTTTATGAAAAAAAATGTATAGAAAAGTAAAGATGTGATGTGTTGAAAAAAAGATAAAAAGATAGATTATTGAGAGGATGCCAAACCACCCTTTAGAGCACAAAAGAATATCACAAAATTAAACATAGATATCAAACTAAGAGCGAGACATGTCACATGTGAAACACTTCTTTATCTCGTATTTATATTTCATTATCTGAAATTTCTCAGTACACTTAGAAATCCTCAATGTGGATTCCTCATTACCACAAAAAGATTAGTGTTGATAATGATGATTAGTGGCCCAAAAAGGCTCATGTTATGCAATATACATAGTTTGATCATCAGCCAGTTGGTGGTGGGGATTCTGATTTGTTTGTTTATGTTAAATAGCTGAATCAGACAAGGACTGGGAGACACTTTGGTCTGTGATATGCACAATCATCAAAGGGTGATTGAAACGCACACGATGCACAAATAAAAAGAAAAAAATAAATCTAAATAAAAAAGAGACATCAAATGGGCCATTCCAGTGTTTTTTTGGGGGGTAGAGGCTAGCTAGCAAATAATAGAGCCTTTGTAAACAGCTCTTGTGATATGACTATTCAGTGTCCCCAACCAGATACCCCTTGAACTTCAATCCAAGGCAAAGAGCTCATCGGAGTTAAAAAAAATATATATGTAGAAAAATATTTAAAATTTGAGTTATAGCCCACACAACACATCAAATTTAGGAATTGTTTGGAATAATCTAAATAAGTATATTTTTTGTCTTTTTATGAAAAGATGTATAAAAAAGTAGAGAGATGATGTGATGGAAAAAATATAAAAAGATAAAAAAATGTGTACTTATTTAGGATAGCCAAACTTGGCCTTAATTTCTATCATATATTTATTTTGTGACATCTTTCTAAATTTGTATATTTTCTGTTTAAAAGCCCCATAAAAATAAAAATAAAACACAGAGGTTTTTATAAAATTAATTACAAATATATAATAAAGTTTATAATTACACTTTTTATTATGTATAAAATTTATCATTAATCTGTAAATGTTTTCTAAATATACACTAAAATGAAACTACCCCAACAATAAACCTTGTGATGTGTCAATTGCTGATGTGGAATTGAACAAATGACCTAATGGGGGTAGGAAAATATAATGAATTTAGTTAATTCAGTTTGTCTAGTCTATGATTTTATAATAAAAAAAAATAATTACCAGTGTGTTTGGTTTGAGTTTTTTAAGTTTTTTGAAAATTGAGTTTTTTGATTTTCATATTTTTTTGTTTTTAGTGAATATTTTAAAATTTTAAACATTTTTTTTTTACTTTTTTTGATGTACCTTACTTAGATATATCTAAAAAGTAAAAAAAATGTGAAAAAATATTTTAAAAAATTAAGAAATACATAAAAATACACAAAATGCACTGAATTCTTGTATTTTTTTTGTATTTTTGGTATTTAGTGAATTTTTAAAAGATTTTTTTTACAATTTTTTTACTTTTTAGGTGTATTTATGTTAGGTGTGTCTAAAAAGTAAAAAATATTAAAAAATTCAATAAAAACAAAAAAATACGAAAAATAATAAAGTAGAATTTTTTGAAAACGGTTTTTAGAAAAATGAAATCAAACATAGCATATGGCTTTGTTTGGAAAGAGAGTTGGGCTAAAAAGTCCATTAAAAATAAAATAGGTTAAAATAGTTAATAAGACAAAATGTCACATAATCATTTCACTTTTTCTTTTACAACCATCAAATCAACTACAAAAAAAAAAAAAAAAAAAAAACTAACCAACTTCTCAAACACAATTTTTATAGTCAAACTAAAATAATTAAAAAAATTAAATAACTAATTAAAATAATTAACTTTCCAAACAAAGCCAACTAGTTGGAATTTAAAAACAAGTCGGTCAATAATTAAAAGTTTTATTCATGACTCTCCCTGATGTCACTTTCTAAGATTTGAGCTCAGACATATTCGCCTTGTTTGGCAAATATTTTTTTTTTCCTTTTTTTCCTTTTGGATTAAAATTTACAAAAAAAGATAAAATAGATTAAAATAGTCAATAAGATAAAATATCATATCAAATCCGTAATCATTTTACTTTTTTTCTTACAAATATCATATCTAATTATAAAAAAATTAACCACCTTTCCAAACATAAATATTTTAACCTACTAAAATAGCCAAAAACTGAAATAATCAACTTCCTAAACGAGGCCATTAAAAGCTAGCTTTTTTTATATTTTTTTTGGCTTTTTTTAAATATAAAAAAAAACCGTACAAAAAAGGTAAAGAGTTGATATAACTCAAAAAGTTCAAAAAAAAACTAAAAATTTGGCTTTTAAAATCTAGTATTTTGACTTTTTTTTTTTAAAAAAAAAAAACGTGTAAAAAAATAATAATAATATAACTCAAAAAATCTAAAAATCAAAAAATTAACTTTTAACTCAAATGTCAAAATAGATCAAAACAGGCAAGAGATTGGTCCACTGAAAAAAACGTTTTTTAATGTCTTGGCTCAAATCTTACCATTGGGTTATGCAACATTTTTTCTTAGAAATATCAAGATATTACGAACCCATCTGCAGCTATTGATTAGTTATACGGTAAATAATCCAATGGGTGGGATGAGTTAAATGACAGCTTATTAGCTCAGAGAGTGTTTGAAAAGAGGGTTGATTTAAAATAAGTCATTAAAGATAAAATATATTAAAATAATTAATTAAATAAAATTTCACATCTAATTTATAATCATTTTATTTTATTTTATTTTTTACAATCATCAAATCAACTAAAAAAAAATCAACCAACTTTTTAAACATAATTATTTTAATCAAAATAACTAAAATACCAAATAACCACTCCTCCAAACAACACAAAGAACATATATGTGCTATACTAGTAACTTATTATGCTCATATTGGTTGGATTTTTTATTTTTATTTTTTATTTTTTTGGTTACAGGAAAATCCTCCTTACTCTCCCGCAGGTCTAAGGCAGCGCCCCTTGTAGAAATCACCAGGATATCTTGTCAGCCGTTCTGAGCAGGAGACTATAACTTGGAAACTTGTCCCGACCTTCCAAGACAAACTCCGCTTAAGTCAGGACTCGTACAGCGGGAGAGCATTGAACCCATACCAAATGCTAATTAAACAACTTGAGATCCAATCTCCTAACTAACTGTACTTCGCCAAAAAAATTAGCCCAAAAAAAGGAAATTGAAGTTATGACCTTGGTTGGATATTTGGGTCATGGACAAGCATGTTGTGTCTCTAGCATTCTCAGAGTGTTGATTTACTCTCTGGAGAGATCTCTGGGTACCCAAATGTTTTTCTAGGGCAGTGTTGGTGTCAACCATCACCTAACTGTCTCTCAGTAGTATCTGTCTGCATATTGCATGGAATGGGACCTCTCACTCTAGTGGGTCCCACACCCTTGAGCCCTTCTGCACTACATATCAAAGCAATCAGAAATTTACCTAAAAATATTAAGAAAATGAGTCGCAATACTAATTAGTGCTACTACTAATGATACGGTAGTAGATCTCATCATTTTTTTTTTATTGAGTGTTATATCATTAGTGATCTTTTTAGATCTCCAAAATTAATGGTCTCTATCATTGTTGAAAATATTAAAGTAAAATCCGTTTAAATTATGATCCATTTATATTTTATTTCTTAAATTTTAAAATTTAACCGTTATAATTTTTTTTTTATTTTTTATAACAGAGTATCCGGGCCAACACCCGTTAAGAGTGACGCACTTCGACTAATTTCGGAAGTAAGTAGCTTGGAAGAAGCCGTGTACTCTTTTCAAACTACTGCGAGAAATGCGTGCGCTGAACCCACACATCCCAGACCCAAACCTCGAGAGGTTACCTACTGGGCTACACCCCCGCCCCCCAACCGTTAACTCTTTTAAAATATTATCTTATTATAATTAAAATTAAATTAAATTATATATAAAATACATAACACATTTATTAAATTTTTAAGGCAGTAATTTTCTTATTTGGTGATTTTATTTGCACTTTGCCAATAAAATGAGACTACATATAAATAAAATCACTAAATAAGAGTATTATTATCCTAAAACAATTAATAACGAGAATAATTGTTCTAAAAATTCAATAAATGTGTCATGCGCTTTACATATGAACTGATTTTTCGTAAATTTTTAATATAATCTTAACAAAAAGGGTAACTGTAATAAAATAATACTTTGAGAGGGTTAACTGTTTAGTTTTGGAGTTCAAAGAGACAAAGTGCAAATGGATTATAATTTAATAGGGGTGAGTATGATCCGGATTGGTTTGGATTGGTATAAAACTATGACTAATTCGTTATCTACGGTCCTTGAAAAATTGGAATCAATCCAATCCGTTTAAATCGTAGAACCAATTCAAACAAATCAATTTAAACACGAATTGGATCGGTTTCGAACCACGGATTCACATAATTAAATAACAAAAAAATATATAGAACATTTTAATTTCATAAAAACGTAAAACACAGCATTATATTAGCTCTACAATAGTAACATATTTTTCCATAATAGCGACAAACTGTTCTGAAATTTAAGAAAACTGGTTCCATATAAGTATTTGGACAATTACAAATTAAAACTAAAAGCTAACAAATAAAAGTAATAAAAAAAAGAAACTATGCCAATTTAGGTTTGAGTTTATGTTTTATATGAAATAAAAGAAGATACTATATGGGAGGGTGTATAATACAAATTTAAGCTATTTGTATGCGGTCCGGATCAGTTTCAATCCAGAACCGTGGGGATCAATCTGGAACCAATCTGTGGATTAGGAATTTTTAATTTTTCAATCCGGAATTTAACAATAGATTCAAAAAAATCAATCCAAACTTACCAAATTAGATTGAATCAGATCGAATTACGAATTCCTTGTTCAGTCGTATAATTTAAGAGAATTTATTCAAAAAAATTATTTTGTCGCTCAGATTTATCAAAGCTATAAACCCCACAGTGGAATAATTGATAATGAGTAATATCGGATATAAAAAATAAAATAACGCTAAAATTACTATTCATTTCTATCATATTATCTTATTATTTAACTAGTGGTAACTCGCACGACATGTAAACAAATTAATAATATATTTTTATATAAAATAATATAAATTATTAAATTTTTATATACAAATTATGAAAATAAAAAAAATTAAAATTTACAATTTAAGTTCCACAATTTTATCATAATTTATTTATTATTTTTTAATTTGTCACAAAATTTAATTATGTAACTTTCAAAATTGTAAACTTAGGTGAACTCAATCCAAACAACTTGAGTCGAGCTTAAATTTTTTTAAAGATTGAATAACATGGTTTTTAATTAAGTGAGGATCTATGTAGAAATTAAAAAATTCGAATTATATTTGTGTAGGGATGTATTTTCTGAATACCAACACGTGGCAAGGTGACGCCGACGTGTCAGCCGAAGTGCCACGTGTCCAGGTTGTGACGCCGAGGTGATCTCGTAAAGGCCGAGATTGTCTCCGAAGATATCGGAATCCGAGATAAATAGATAAAAGATAAGGGACAGGAGTCCTAGAGTAAAGAGGAGACTTAACTAAGATAAAGATAAAACTCTTAGGGAGTTTATCTTTATCTCTTAAGAAATCCAAAGTAAGCACTAAATGGGAGTCCATAGAAGTCAGGCTTCTAGTGGGATCAGGATTGAGTTGGCTATAAAACAGAGGCACCCTCGTGGGTCTAAGGTACGCAGTTTTATGCTTTGAGTAGTGAGTTTAGCACTTGAATATCTTTGAAAGATATACTGACTTGATCGTCGGAGTGCCCCCGGGTGGAAAAGCCACCGCCGGAGCCTTTTCTTTCTGTTGCAGGTTAGTTGAAGCCATCTATTCTGCCGGTGCTCTCCAGTTGATTACTAGGCGGGCAATGTGGTCAGAAAATCACCCACACAATTTTGCACCATCTATGGGAATCTTAGAAGAATAGATGGCCAGTAACGGACAGAGGGAAAACAATGGGGGCGACACTCCTGCTGGGAGTGGCAGACCAATTGACCTTGACGTTGAAGGAGACAACCACAATGCTGAAACTCGTGACCAGGGCCACGGAGAGAAAGACGTCGGCCAGGAGGGCGACACTTCGAAAAAGACAGACCAAGGCAAGTACTATAACGAAGATAACCTTCAGGTATGGAGGGACAGGTGCCTACGGAGGGATGAGGAAGTAAGAGAATTAGCAAACAAGTTGGCAGACCTACGGTCGGTCGTCAACTTCATGATGCAAAACAATGTCATGCAGCCACCATACCCGCTGCAGGATACGCCG
The DNA here is from genome assembly GCF_055761805.1 of Camellia sinensis. Lineage (NCBI taxonomy): Eukaryota > Viridiplantae > Streptophyta > Magnoliopsida > Ericales > Theaceae > Camellia > Camellia sinensis. The sequence goes on along the minus strand of NC_138973.1, from coordinate 89,820,906 downwards.
ATGCCAGCAACTAACACCCAGAAGGGAGGAAGAAGAACAATCCCCGAAGTCCCTCAGCACACCAGGAGCAGAAGGCACTCTCACCGACCTTCCAAGGAAGGCGGACGAGAAGAGCCGAGACGAGAGGAGTCCCGAAAAACGTATCACACGAAGGATCCAGAGCCCAAAGAACATCGGCATGTTCAAGGGTAGGCGCTCTGCTTTGATACAACACTTGGAGAGAGATCAAAACGAGCCCACCACGAGGCCGAAAGTAGTGTGCCGAAGAGATTGAAGTCTAGAGATAGCCGAGCTCCAGGGAGAAGTAAAGAAGACTTGAAAGATTACCTCAAAATGAAGCAACAGAATGCTGAAGCCGAGGTAACTTCCCCGGTTAAGCCGAAGACACCGTTCTCGGTGGAACTGGACAAGTTTCAAGCACCAAAGAGATTCAGTATGCCGAGATTCCAAATATATGATGGTAAGTCAGATCCCAATTTTCACGTTGGCCTATACCTGAATTCAATGGCGTTATATAGTGGGAACGAGCCGTTGCTCTGCAAAGTATTCCCCTCATCCTTCGGGAAAATTGCATCAGATTGGTTCCATAAACTACCGAAGGGAAATGTAAAGACTTGGGAAGGCTTGGCCGAGATGTTTGTAGCCAGGTTTGTGACAAATAAACTTCAGCCCTTGAGGGTTGACGCACTGATGGCTTTAAAGATCGCCAAGGATGAAGGCCTTAGGGCCTACGCAAAAAGGTACTACGAGGTGTTCAATCGAATACCTGATTGCAACCAAGAGGTGGCAGTTGTGTCCTTCAAGAACGGCCTGAAAGATGACTACCCACCACGGAAGTCTTTAGCAAAGACATTGCCAAAAAGCATGGAAGAACTCATGGCGAGAATAGAGAAGTACGCCAGAGTCGAGGAGGATACGTCGGGAAATAAAGAAACAAAACAGGAGAAAGGAAACGGCTCGCCGAAGCGAAGCCGAGGTAACAACGGACCGACCAAGCAAGAAACGGACTTGAAGGCAAAATAGGCAGTAACGACTATATTCCGAGTCCCGATCCATAAAGTCTTGGATCAAATACGAAACCAACCCTATTTCAGAGGACCGACAAGAACACCAGGGGAATTCATGGGAAGAAACGTCGGTAGGCGTTGTACTTACCACAATGAAGAAGGGCACCCAACTCAGGGCTGCGGAGCCCTAAAAGCACACTTAGAAGACTTGGTAAGGCAAGGACATCTCAGGGACCTTGTTGATGAAGCCAGGACTAGAGAAGAACAGGCAAGATTGCCTCAAGCACCAGTAATTCCACCCCCCCAGCACAGCAACCACCCGCAGGAACACCATGAGTAGTTAACGTAATTCACTCAAAGGTGAACAAAAACGACATACGAGGGGAGACCTAGAAGGTAAGACACCTGCAGCACGTAAACCAGGTTGGACATAAAAGACCTTGGCCTGAAGAATGCCAGGGACCGACGATAGCATTTACTGAAGCTGACCTAGAGATAGTCCAGCATCCACATAATGATGCCTTGATAGTATCCCTCCAGGTTGGGGAGTGCCAAGTAAAACGCATCCTAATTGATCAAGGCAGCTTTTTGTGACATCATGTATGTTAGATGTTACAAGGAGTTGGGCCGTCATCCTGATGACTTGGAACAATCCAATAACCCGATGGTCGGCTTCAATGGAACGTCGATGTGGCCACTAGGCACAACAAGCTTAGAAGTACAAGCTGGCACTAAGAAGATCAGGACAGAATTCATGGTGATTGACACACCTTCACTATATAACATCATCTTGGGAAGACCATGGTTGCATGCAATGGGGGCAGTTCCCTCAACATTGCATCAACTATTGCGGTTCCCAACAGAGCATGGGATTGAAAAAGTCAGAGGAGATCAACTGCAGGCAAAAAGTTACTCCATGGCAGCAATGAAGTCTACTTGCAGCGTTCAAGAGCCAAAAGAGGCAGAAATTGAAGATGAGGACGTGGAAGTACTAGAAGACGTCGGCAAAAAACTAGCCGAGAAGAGCGAAGAGGCGCTAAAGAAAATCCTCGTCCAGGATGGAGACGAAGAACGCTTCTTTCTTCTCGGCTAGGGCTTAGCCGAAGAAGAGGAAAAAGAGTTGGAGACTTTTTTAAGAGCCAACATTGAGGTGTTCGCCTGGACACCTTACGAAATGCCTGGCATTGACCCCGAGGTCACTTGCCACAGACTGAATGTCGACAGGTCGACAAAACCTATGATTCAACAAGCTAGAAGACCGACGTTGATGCACATCGAAGCAGTAGAAGAAGAAGTGGACAGACTTCTGGAGGCCAGGGCCATCCGAGAAGTTCATTACCCGACATGGCTATCCAACACAGTAGTGGTAAAGAAGAAGAACGGTAAATGGCGGGTCTGTGTAGATTTTACAAGCCTGAACAAAGCTTGTCCCAAAGACTGCTTTCCTCTACCCAAGATTGACCAGTTGGTAGACGCCACATCTGGACATGGAAGGATGAGCTTCCTAGACACTTACAGAGGATACCACCAGATAGCCATGTACCCTCCAGATGAAGAGAAGACAGCGTTTATCACCCCGAAAGGACTGTATTGTTACAAGGTAATGCCTTTTGGGTTGAAAAACGCCGGAGCAAAGGCTGGTAACCAAGATGTTCAAAAATCTAATTAGCTAAACAGTGGAAGTCTACATTGACGACATGGTCGTGAAGACCAAGGATCCAAGGGGTCATCTTGCCGACCTAAAAGAGGTCTTTGAGATACTCAAAACATACCGGCTCCGACTCAACGCATTGAAGTGCGCGTTTGGAGTCGGATCAGGTAAATTTTTGGGGTACCTGGTAACAAGAAAGGGCATTGAGGCCAGCCCAGATCAAATCAAGGCCATCCTAGAGCTAAAAAGCCCGACGTCGGCAAAATAGGTTCAGATGCTTACTGGAAGGGCCACAGCCCTAAACAGGTTCATCAGCAGAAGCTCAGACAAATGTAAACCCTTCTTCAACCTGGTGAAGAAGGCCATGGATTTCCTATGGACTGAGGAATGTGAAGCCGCTCTGGCCGACCTAAAAAAGTACCTGACCACGGCTCCAGTCCTCTCAACACCTGAACCTGGAGAAGAACTGTTTTTGTACTTAGCCGTTTCAGAACACGCAGTAAGTGCAGTTCTAATCCGAGAGGAAAAGGGGGAGCAAAAGGCTGTTTACTATGTAAGCAAAACCTTGGCCGACGCAAAAACAAGGTACCTCCCACTATAGAAATTAATCCTGGCCTTAGTAATGGCTTCAAAGAAACTGAACCATTACTTTTAAGCACACAAGATTATAGTGCTAACAGAGCACCTGCTGAAGTCCTTGTTACAACAAGGAGACTTAACTGGAAAAATAGCAAGATGGGCAGTGGCCTTGGGCCAATACGACCTGGAGTTCAGGCCGAGAACAGCAATTAAGAGCCAAGTTTTGGCAGACTTCGTGGCTGAATTCACACCGGAATCCATCGAACATCCAGCTCCGTTGAGCCGAGATGAACGATGTCCAAGCAAACAAGGAGAAGCCCAGCCAAAGACAAAAGAACGAGGAAAAGAGAAACTAAGACCCTGCAGCATTTACATCGGCGACTCCTTTCGCCTGTTTGTCGATGGGAGTTCAAACCGGCAAGGAGCGGGGGTAGAAGTAGTGTTAATATCTCCTGATGGGGAGATATTGGAACAGTCTATTCGATTGAGGTTCAAGGCCTCAAACAATGAGGCAGAATACGAAGCACTGATTGTAGGACTGAAGCTAGCAGTGGCAGTAGAAGCAGATGAGGTAATAATTTTTTGTGATTCATAACTTATAGTAAATCAAAGAACAGGAGAGTTTGCAACCCGAGATAAGAGGATGTCGGCATACGCAAAGGAAGTTGTCAGGCTGGCAGCCTTGTTTCGCTACTGCCGACTTCTTTAGGTCAGCCGAGATGATAACAACCACGCCGACGCGTTGGCCAACTTGGCAAGCTCAATGCAAACTGGAAAAACAAGAACAATAATGATTGACTATCTGTCAAGCCCGAGCATAGAATAGCCGATCACAGAGCAAGAAGCAATGTGTGTGGACTTGGGTCCAAGCTGGATGGATGCAATTGTTGCATTCCGGAAGGAGGGAAAGCTGCCAAAAGACCACAAGGAGGCACACAAGATCAGATTGAAGTTGGCAAAATTCAGTCTGACAGCGGATGGACATCTTTACAGAAGGTCCTTCACAGGACCCCTTTTGAGGTGCGTACACCTTTTATAGGTTGAAGATTTTCTATACGAGATTCATGAAGGGATTTGTGGAAGCCACGCTGGGGTCAGATCACTAGCTCACAGGGCCATTACCCAGGGGTATTAGTGGCCCTACATGCAAAAAGATGCAGAAGCCTACGTGAAGAAGTGTGAATAATGCCAAAGGTTTGCACCTTTGATACACCAGCCAGCTGCTGACCTGAACCCTGTATCCAGTCCATGGCCATTTGCCCAATGGGGCATAGATCTCATTGGACAGTTGCCTCAAGCAACTGGGCAAAGGAAGTACTTGCTGGTAGCAACAGATTGCTTCACAAAGTGGATAGAAGCAGAACCTCTTGCCAAAATCCGAGATGTGGACGTCAATAATTTCATATGGAGAAACATCATCACCAGATTTGGCATTCCAAGAGCAATAGTTGCCGACAACAGTCACAACCCAAACGCAGCCCTATGGGTTTAGCACCGTAACCGGCCAGTAATCCAAGATTACCGAAGGCCTGCAGAACAGTAACACAGTAAAACAGAGTACAGGGCCTGGCGGAAGCCAATACAGTAAATAAATAATGTCCATTGAGCTATGACAGTCTGTATGCCAAAAATATTTTTCATGCATTCAGATATACAAGCAGTACAGTCTATAAAAAATTTACAGTTACACAGTACAGGGACCTAATCCCTTGGTAACAGTACAGTTAGCAGCTGACAGTCTATACAGTAGTCCAACAGTGTGGGGACAGACGGGGGAAAAACAAAACACCCCAAAGCCATAGCATGGCAACTCGGAACCTCGCAGTGAGGCACAAAGGCTGGCTTGACAAAACCGGAGTCTAACCCGCGCTCCTAGCTCCGATCTGGTGGCTAAGCACCTACATATATATATAAACAATGAGCTAAAGCCCAGTGAATAACATAATGCGTAAAGAGGTTAAGAATGAAATGTCCTTACAGTAATGAAAACAGTTCATTAAACAATACTTCAGTCTTTCAGTCAGAACAGTTATTCAGTCCATATGTGGTACATCCATTAGCATATCAGTAAACAGTAGGAGTTAAAGACCAAACAGTAATGATGGCCATCAGTCAGTAAACAGTAGTGGTTCCGCGAGGGAACCGACAGAGATCTCTGTAACAGTAGCAGTAACAGTATACAACAGTTGCTAAGGATGCCACAATACATTTCGGAATATAGGACATACATTCAACAATTAACAATAAGTACTTCAGAAACCAGTTTCGTTAAACAGTCAGAAAACATTTTCAGTTGAACATATCTTTACACAATTGTTACTCACAGTGTTCGGGCTACGGTGTGCTAGAGCGTGTCTCCCCAGTCGCCAACCCTACACAGTTCACAGGCTGAACACACACTAAGCTACACAGTTGGGAAATATCATAATTTAATCCCTAATGCCTCGGTGTGTTCTACATCTATATCCTCAACAATATGCCTTAAACTAGGCCTAAGAATGCCTAGAATGGGATGAGGATGCAAAGATGTGATCAGAAAACAGTTTCGGAATTTTCAGAAAAACAGATTCCCGCTCGAGCGCAGGTTTACCCGCTCGAGCAGACATGCAACAAAAGTACACGCTCGAGCGTTAATTTTCCCACTCGAGCGTACTGTAAAAGTACTAGATGGATGAAATCTCCGCTCGACGGACGCTCGACGCCCGCTCGAGCTTGAGACACATGACTCCGCTCGAGCGCCCAATCCTCCGCTCGAGCGGACTGTAAAACAGTACAGAGATACTGGATGCTCGGATTCCACGCTCGAGCGGAACTTCCCCCGCTCGAGCGGAAGTGCAAAATCTGGGAATTCCAGATTGCACCTCCAAGCCAAAACCCAGGTTCAAAAGCATCAAAACCGATCCTCTTGGGCTGAATTTCCAGAAAACACTTGTAAACATATAGAATAACACGGTTCAAAGCTCAATTTTGAGAAATCAAAGCCCAATGGTGTTTAATTCAAACTCAATTTCAAACCAATTTCATGAACAATATGAACATGCAAACATGCATGAATTCAAATCATTTTGAAGCTCCAATTTGATGTTCTAAGGAGCCACTTGATCCCAAAACAAGTTGAAAACATGGACCATTACAAAATTATGAACATGCATGCACCATTTTACCATGAATTCAACTCGAAAACTCATTAATTCAAATATGCATGCATGAAGTGAGCTTCAATTCACCATTAATGAACCAATTCATGACTTAGCTCTACAATTATACATGAACCATGCAATAACAACTCAAAGACACAATTAAGAAGATGAATGATCTACCTTAGGTGTAGAATTAGGAGTGAGGGAGCTCAAATATGCAAATACACTTCAATTTCCTTCAAGTCTCTCAAGCCAATTCACAAACATGAACTCAATTCTCTCTTAAAGCTCTCACCTCTCTCTCTACTTGGTGGAACTCAAGGAAAAGGCTGATCAAATGTTGCTCCTAAGTGAAATCAAGTCTCAAGAAGGTCCAAGTAGTGGGCCACTAGAGTGGCATTTGTGTAATTACGGCAACCATTGCAATTTAACTCATTTTAATCTAATTTAATCATACCTAATCAGTTTTTTGATAATTACACCATAAAATCACATAAATTATGATGATCATGAAACATCAATCAATTCCCGGTTCGGCCGCCGATAAGGCCTTCAATTAGCAGTTTAAACATAGAACGTAAACAGATCAAATAAACAATCAAACAGATAGAATACAGATTAACACTCATACTCGGTCAATTCAGTTCCAGTTTTTAGTCAGTCAGTTCAGTACTTTAATCAGCTCAGTTTAACGGTAATCAATGTTTATCGGTAATCTATCAGTCATAAATCGGTAAACAGTGTGAGGGTTGTTACAGTCTCCCCTCCTTAGAAAGAGTTTAGTCCTCTAAACTCGAGTTACCTTCGTTTTGGAAGAAAACAGGATTCAGTGGAAACAGTTCAGGATATCTTTTAGCCATGTCATCTTCCCTTTCCCAAGTGGCGTACACACCACCATGGTTTTGCCAGTCAACTTTCACTAGCGAGATCTCCTTGTTTCTCAGTTTCTTGATCCGTCTGTTTACAATCTGTATAGGCCGTTCCTCGTAAGTGTAGTCATCACTCAACACTACCCGAGTAGGCTCAATTACATGGAAGGGATCTCAGAGATAATCCCTTAACATCAAAATGTGGAAAACATTATGCATGTGCTCCATTTCAGGAGGGAGCGCAACTTGATACGCCACCGGATTAATTTTCTCAATAATCTCATACGGTCCGACGTATCTCGCTGCTAACTTGCCCTTGACTCCAAAACGAGTCTGGCCTTTCATCGGTGTCACCTTCACAAATACGTGATCACTCACTTCATACTCTCTGTCTCGTCTTCTGACATCAGCATAATTTTTCTGCCGGCTCTGTGCTGTTTTCATTCTCTATTGTATCAGTTTCACCTTCTCAGTCGTTTCATAAACAATCTCGAGCCCAAACAAAGGCCCATCTCCAACTTCTGCCCAGCAAATCGGAGATCTACATTTTCTGCCATACAATGCCTCGAAAGGCGCCATACCAATACTCGAATGATAGCTGTTGTTGTAGGCGAATTCAACTAATGGCAGATGACTTTTCCAATCTCCCTGAAAATCAAGGACACACATTCTCAGTAAATCTTCCAGAGTTTGGATGGTCCTTTCTGACTGTCCATCTGTCTGAGGATGATAGGCACTACTCAGCCTCAATTCAGTACCCAATGCAGTCTGTAGACTTTGCCAAAATCTCGATGTAAACTTCGAATCCCTGTCAGAAACAATAGACACAGGCACTCCATGCAGTCTCACAATTTCATCAATATAGATAACAGCCAGTTTGTCCGCATTATAGATTGTCTTGACAGGTAAGAAGTGAGCAGATTTGGTTAGTCTATCAACAATAACCCAAATTGAATCCATACCTTTCCTGGAGCGAGGTAACCCAACGATAAAGTCCATCGTGATATGCTCCCATTTCCATTCTGGTATGGGTAGGGGTTGCAATAACCCGGCAGGTCGTTGATGTTCAGCTTTGACTTTTTGGCAATGAAGACATTTGGACACAAAGTCGGCAATTTCTTTCTTCATTCCCGGCCACCAGAAATTCTGTTTCAGATCTTGGTACATTTTCGTATTCCCCGGGTGGATAGACAATTTTGAATTGTGGCCCTCTTGCAGAACTCTTCTTTTCAGTTCAGTATCATTCGGTACACACAGTCTTTCTTGAAATTTCAGTACATTGTTCTCGAATTTGAAATCCGGACTCGGCTTAGACTCTCTTTCTTCGATGATCTTTTTCAAGAAGTCATCCTGTTGCTGTTTCTCTTTAATTTCTTCTATCAAGGCTGGTTGGGCAGAAATAGCGGCTAGCGTTCCACCTTGTTCTCTCAAAACAACTTCAATTTCAAATTTTTCAAGGTCACCAAGCAGCTCTTTCTGTCCGGTGAGCAAACAAGCTAAGTTGGCAATTGACTTTCGGCTCAATGCATCGGCAACAGTATTGGCTTTTCCCGGATGATACAGAATCTGTAGGTCGTAGTCTTTGATCAGTTCTAGCCATCTGCGTTGTCTCATATTTAGTTCCTTCTGTGTGAAGAAATATTTTAAGCTCTTGTGGTCGGTGTATACTTCACATGTCACCCCATACAGATAGTGACGCCAAATTTTCAGTGCAAATACTACGGCAGCAAGTTCCAGATCATGGGTCGGGTAGTTCTTTTCGTGCGGTCTCAATTGTCGGGAAGCATAAGCAATAACTCTCCCATTCTGCATTAACACACACCCTAAACCCTTATGAGAAGCGTCACTAAATACAGTATAACCATCCGTACCTGAAGGTAAGGTAAGAACCGGTGCAGTCACTAATCGAGTTTTCAACTCCTGGAAAGCAGATTCTCTTTGGTCAGTTCAATCAAATGATATCCCCTTTTGAGTCAGTTGAGTCAACGGTAAAACAATTTTGGAGAAATCTCTGACAAATCTTCTGTAATATCCAACCAATCCCAAAAAGCTTCGGACTTCAGTCACGTTTGTTGGTCTAGGCCAGTTCACTATAGCTTCAATTTTCTGCGGATCAACAGAAATTCCATTTTTGCTAACAACATGCCCCAAAAACATAACATGGTCAAGCCAAAATTCACATTTAGACAGTTTAGCATACAGTTTCTGTTCTCTTAGGGTCTGCAGGGTAAGTCTCAGATGATGTTCATGTTGTTCTATACTCTTGGAGTAAATCAATATGTCATCAATAAATACTACAATGAAGTCATCAAGGTATGGTTTAAAAATTCTGTTCATGAGGTCCATAAATGCAGTTGGTGCATTCGTGACTCCGAATGGCATAACTAAAAATTCATAATGGCCATATCTCGTTCTAAAAGCAATTTTATCAATGTCTTCCGGTTTAACCTTCAGTTGATGATACCCCGTTCTGAGATCATTCTTAGAAAACACTTGTGCACCCTGTAACTGATCAAATAAATCATCAATGCGCGGTAATGGGTATTTATTTTTCACAGTTACCTTGTTCAATTCACGGTAATCAATGCACAGTCTCAGCGAGCCATCTTTCTTCTTTATAAACAAAACCGGTGCACCCCATGGCGAAGTACTAGGCCTGATAAACTTCTTGTCTAGCAGTTCTTGCAATTGCACTTTCAGCTCCTTCAGTTCAGTTGGGGCCATTCTGTAAGGAGCTTTTGATATCGGCTGTGTACCCGAAATCACATCGACGGTAAATTCAATCTCCCTGTCAATCAAATTCCCTGGCAGATCATCTGGAAATACATCTGAGAATTCCCTGACTATAGGAATACAATTCACATCAGTTTTAACACTATCATCAGTAGACACAGTCAGCATAGAACACAGATATCATTTACACCCCTTTCTAAGTAATTTAACGGCTTTCACTGACGAAATCAAATACGGAGAAGGTACTACTCCACTCCCATTAAACACGAATTCAGGCAAACCAGGTGGGCGGAAAACAACTTGCTTGGTCACACTATCAATAGTGGCATGATATTTTTGTAACCAATCCATCCCCAATATTACATCAAAATGATCAATGTTCAATGGTAGTAAATCAATAAATAGATGCATATCCCCAACAATGATTTCACATGCGGGGTACATATAAGCACATGTCATGGATCCTCCTACGGGTGATGATACGGCTAGCAGATAGTTCATGGGTTCTAAGGGTCTATTCAATTTCCGTGAGAAAGCATGCGATACATAAGAATGTGTAGACCCCGAATCAATCAATACATATGCATTTTGTGTACAAATAGAGAGGATACCTGACACAACGGTTTCAGTATTTTGCACGTCTCCCAGTACTAGGGCGAATACTCGGCCCTGCCTCATGGGCTCCTTCCCGGTAGCTTTGGGGTTAGGCTTTGGTGCTACAGTTGACGCTGCTGCGCTTGGCGTAGCTTTGCTACTAACTTGCGGAGCAGAGGGACAGTCTCTAACCATGTGGCCCACTTTGCCACATCTGTAACAGGCTCCGGATATTTTGTGACAAACCCCTTTGTGCTTGTTGCCACATACAGAGCAGGGTGGAATGAACCCACTCCCTTGACTGGGGTTAGTTGTCGACCCCGTATTCTGTTTCTTGTTGGCCGGGTTGTGCTTTCCTTTCTTGAATTTAAAACCCTGCCTCTTACTACGCCATTCCGACATTGGTGTTTCAGTTTTCAGTGCTTCAATGTTTGACTTGGCCATCAATGCCCGGTCGAGAACACCCATAAAAGTCGGTAGTTTCAAAACATTTATTCGGTCAAGTATTGCAACATTAAGGCCACCCTCAAATTTTCTGGCCTTCTTGTAGTCAGTGTCCACCATGTGTGGTGCATATCTGGCAAGTTCAGTAAATTTTGTTTCATATTTCGCAACGGACATCGTACCCTGTCTCAGTTGTTCGAATTCAGTCACTTTCCTATCCCTGACACATTGTGGGAAGTACTTTTCAAAGAAGGACTCCTTGAACTGAGCCCAAGTCATAACAGTATTTGTATCGCGGATCAACATCCACCACCTTCTAGCTTCTTCCTGTAGGGTGAAGGTAGCTAACAATACTTTATTCGCTTCAGAGCACGGAAACACTTCAAATAGTTTTTCTGTTTCCAGAACCCAAGCTTCAGCTTTTAACGGTTCAAGGCCTCCCTGAAAGGATGGCGGTTTCATTTTGCTGAACTTCTGGGTCAGAGCAATAATATCCCCATCATTCATATTCGCATTAGGTTCCGGCTGTACCGGAGGAGGAGGTGGGGGCTGTTGGTTCTGTTGTTGTTCAAGTCTAGCAGTTATCAGTTCCATCATTCTTTCCATTCTTGCCTCGGTAGAGGAGGATTCAGGTTCATTTGTATTGTCCATTTCACTATAAGCAGTTATAACAGTTTTAAACATAAGCAGTCATTTGTTTCACAGTTTAACACATTAGCAGATATTCAGTTATAACATAACCACACGCTTTTCAAGGTCATGAAATGCCCTAATCCCCTAATCACTTTTCTAGGACACCCTATAACTCATTTGGACACGTGTGTGCGGTATGACTCGTGGTTAAGTATCGCTCTGATACCACTCTGTCACGACCCAAACCCGGCCCTATGGGTTTAGCACCGTAACCGGCCAGTAATCCAAGATTACCGAAGGCCTGCAGAACAGTAACACAGTAAAACAGAGTACAGGGCCTGGCGGAAGCCAATATAGTAAATAAATAATGTCCATTGAGCTGTGACAGTCTGTATGCCAAAAATATTTTTCATGCATTCAGATATACAAGCAGTACAGTCTATAAAAAATTTACAGTTACACAGTACAGGGACCTAATCCCTTGGTAACAGTACAGTTAGCAGCTGACAGTCTATACAGTAGTCCAACAGTGTGGGGACAGACGGGGGAAAAACAAAACACCCCAAAGCCATAGCATGGCAACTCGGAACCTCGCAGTGAGGCACAAAGGCTGGCTTGACAAAACTGGAGTCTAACCCGCGCTCCTAGCTCCGATCTGGTGGCTGAGCACCTACGTATATATATAAATAGTGAGTTAAAGCCCAGTGAATAACACAATGCGTAAAGAGGTTAAGAATGAAATGTCCTTACAGTAATGAAAACAGTTCATTAAACAATACTTCAGTCTTTCAGTCAGAACAGTTATTCAGTCATATATGGTACATCCATTAGCATATCAGTAAACAGTAGGTCTTAAAGACCAAACAGTAATGATGGCCATCAGTCAGTAAACAGTAGTGGTTCCGCGAGGGAACCGACAGAGATCTCTGTAACAGTAGCAGTAACAGTATACAACAGTTGCTAAGGATGCCACAATACATTTCGGAATATAGGACATACATTCAACAATTAACAATAAGTACTTCAGAAACCAGTTTCGTTAAACAATCAGAAAACATTCTCAGTTGAACATATCTTTACACAATTGTTACTCACAGTGTTCGGGCTACGGTGTGCTAGAGCGTGTCTCCCCAGTCGCCAACCCTACACAGTTCACAGGTTGAACACACACTAAACTACACAGTTGGGAAATATCATAATTTAATCCCTAATGCCTCGGTGTGTTCTACATCTATATCCTCAACAATATGCCTTAAACTAGGCCTAAGAATGCCTAGAATGGGATGAGGATGCAAAGATGTGATCAGAAAACAGTTTCGGAGTTTTCAGAAAAACAGATTCCCGCTCGAGCGCAGGTTTACCCGCTCGAGCGGACATGCAACAAAGGTACACACTCGAGCGTCAATTTTCCCGCTCGAGCGTACTGTAAAATTACTGGATGGATGAAATCTCCGCTCGACGGACGCTCGACGCCCGCTCGAGCTTGAGACACATGACTCCGCTTGAGCGGACTGTAAAACAGTGCAGAGATACTGGATGCTCGGATTCCACGCTCGAGCGGAACTTCCCCCGCTCGAGCGAAAGTGCAAAATCTGGGAATTCCATATTGCACCTCCAAGCAAAAACCCAGGTTCAAAAGCATCAAAACCGATCCTCTTGGGCTGAATTTCCAGAAAACACTTGTAAACATATAGAATAACAGGTTCAAAGCTCAATTTTGAGAAATCAAAGCCCAATGGTGTTTAATTCAAACTCAATTTCAAACCAATTTCATGAACAATATGAACATGCAAACATGCATGAATTCAAATCATTTTGAAGCTCCAATTTGATGTTCTAAGGAACCACTTGATCCCAAAACAAGTTGAAAACATGGACCATTACAAAATTATGAACATGCATGCACCATTTTACCATGAATTCAACTCGAAAACTCATTAATTCAAACATGCATGCATGAAGTGAGCTTCAATTCACCATTAATGAACCAATTCATGATTCAGCTCTACAATTAGACATGAACCATGCAATAACAACTCAAAGACACAATTAAGAAGATGAATGATCTACCTTAGGTGTAGAATTAGGAGTGAGGGAGCTCAAATATGCAAATACACTTCAATTTCCTTCAAGTCTCTCAAGCCAATTCACAAACATGAACTCAATTCTCTCTTAAAGCTCTCACCTCTCTCTCTACTTGGTGGAACTCAAGGAAAAGGCTGATCAAATGTTGCTCCTAAGTGAAATCAAGTCTCAAGAAGGTCCAAGTAGTGGGCCACTAGAGTGGCATTTGTGTAATTACGGCAACCATTGCAATTTAACTCATTTTAATCTAATTTAATCATACCTAATCAGTTTTTTGATAATTACACCATAAAATCACATAAATTATGATGATCATGAAACATCAATCAATTCCCGGTTCGGCCGCCGATAAGGCCTTCAATTAGCAGTTTAAACATGGAACGTGAACAGATCAAATAAACAATCAAACAGATAGAATACAGATTAACACTCATACTTGGTCAATTCAGTTCCAGTTTTCAGTCAGTCAGTTCAGTACTTTAATCAGCTCAGTTTAACGGTAATCAGTGTTTATCGGTAATCTATCAGTCATAAATCGGTAAACAGTATGAGGGTTGTTACAACAACGGAACGCAGTTTGACAGCAAACTCATCAAGAACTTCTGTGGGAAATTCAAGATAAAGAATTACTTTTCAACACCAAGTTTTCCCCAAAGCAATGGGCAAGCAGAAGCATCCAACAAAGTAATTTTGGATGGGATAAAAAAGAGGCTGCAGGCAGCAAAAGGAAAGTGGATAGACGAATTGCCCAATGTACTCTGGGCATATCGGACTACGCCGAGAAGATCAACAGGGAAAACCCCCTTTGCTATGGCTTACGTCACAGAAGCAGTCATCCCATTGGAGATCGGCATCCCAGGGATCAGAACCCAAGGAGTAGAGAATGGCACAAATGATATACTTCTAGCCTGAGATCTGGATCTCTTAGAAGAAAGAAGGGAGAAAGCTGTAATTCAGCTCGCAATATACCAGCAGCAACTTACTAGAGCTTACAATAAGAAGGTCAATCCAAGGGATTTTCAGGTCGACGACCTAGTCCTGAGAAAAGTTGTTGGCAACAAGAAGGATCCAAGAGAGGGAAAGCTTGGCCCAAACTGGGAAGGTCCCTACAGAATTACTTCGGTATTGGGCAATGGAGCATACCGGCTTGAAGATAATGAGGGCAAAGCATTGCCAAGACCTTGGCACACTTGTAATTTAAAGTTTTTCTATCATTAGATGTTCCTTGTTATTTTTTGCCAAACATCATCAATAAAATCTTAGCAGAATTCTCCAAGACTTGCGAATTGATAAAAGATACATAATGATTGTTTATGAATAATGAGAACCCAAGTAGAACTCAGGTTCACATTGGGGGCAGAGAGAAAACAATAATGCTTAACGCTTGTTGAAATTTGTAGCAATTTACAAGTTGAAGTTAAGCTGAAATAATTGTTTATCTTCACTTGTTGAAATTTCTAGCAATTTACAAGTTGAAGTTGAACTAAAGTAATGCTTAACGCTTGTTGAAATTTGTAGCAATTTACAAGTTGAAGTTAAGCTGAGATAATTATTTATCTTCACTTGTTGAAATTTGTAGCAATTTACAAATTGAAGTTAAGTCGAGATAATTGTTTATCTTCACTTGTTGAAATTTGTAGCAATTTACAAATTGAAGTTAAGTCGAGATAATTGTTTATCTTCACTTGTTGAAATTTGTAGCAATTTACAAGTTGAAGTTAAGCCGAGATAATTGTTTATCTTCACTTGTTGAAATTTGTAGCAATTTACAAGTTGAATTTGAACTAAGGGCAAATACTTGCCGAGATATATTATCGGGTGGCATAACCGAGGTGTGTTACCCCAAGAAGATTGTACAAAGAAGAATGATTACATATATGCAGAATATTCTAAGTATAGAATCATATGAAGACAAGGAAGAGAAGATAGGAGTACAAGCATTCAATAAAAGAGAAAAGTTGTATTAACATTCCAAGAAAAAATGGGGCACATCGGCCATACAAAAAGCGTACATTGTTGCCCAAAACAAAGAAGCCAGAAAATACAAGTAAGAAAAAGATAAACAGCTAAGACTCCTCCCCAACAGTTGGTTGAAGATCAGACACCACCTCAGCTTCCTTCTCTGCCGCTATCTTGGCGTCAATTTCTTGAAGAGTTTCTTCAACCGACTTGGCCTCAGAAGGGATGTCAGCTGGTGCAATCTCAGGAACAGCTTCTATGGGAACCAAATCACCTTCCTTGTCCTGAGTCAAGTCTAGGACTTGATCATTCTGAGGAGGGGACTTGGCCCCATCAGCCTCTTTTGATTTTCTAATCAAAGCCTCGTCCTCTTCCTCCTCGGCCTTATCGTCAGCATCAGATTCACCGACATCTTCACTTGGAATTGGGGCTGGAGGAAATGGCAAGGGAATGGCGTCAGCCTTTTGCAATGGAGAATCATCAGGAACATCAAGTTTTTTCAGAAAAGACATCTAACCAAGGGTGAAACCCTTGTTGCATGCCTGTTTCACTTGAAGTTCATAGGCCTCAGTGACGTCGGCCATACCCTGTGAATATGCCTTTTCATCGGCGTCTTTGATTTTAGCTTCTTTGGTGGCCAGGGCCTCCTGAAGCTCTTTCTCAGCTTGAGCCATCTTTTTCTCGGCTTCTCTCCTTTGAGATTCAGCTACCTTTCTGATAGCTTCAGCAGCCTCAGCTTTCTCTTCGACATTATTCTGGGCTTTAATTGCAGCTTCGGCTTGATCCTCCAGCTTCTTTATTTTTTATTCAAGGCTTTTATTGATCTTTTGAATAGAAGAGAACTCCTTTTTCATGTCAACCAGCTTTTGCCGATTCTCGAAAGACTGCATCGAGAAAGAATGGGCGTGCTGGATGGCCTGAAAGAAAACAAAGGTATTAAAGAATATTCAAAGTATGAAATAAGGAGAAAGAAAAATTTTCCAAGAAAAAGACATTTACCTGAACAGAGTGCTGTAACATCAAGGCATAATTTTCATACTCGCTGTACTTGGCGTTCCACTCCAAGTCGCCTGGGAGAAGTAAGGCGGTACTGAGTGCAACGTCGACATTAATATCGTCGACACTGTCACTTGCCATTACAGGCTTATCCTCTAGGGTGATCTCGGGGGCCCAGGGGACAGCTGGTTTCTTTGACCCCGAAGTCGTTGCAGATGACCTCAGCTTTTTTGATTTGGAAGATTCAGAAAGAGGTACTTCGGCAGACCTCTTCGAAAGGACAGAGGCAGTTCACTGACTTGGAGCCAGTTGTGAGGCTGGCAAAGTGTCCTCAGTCTTAACATGGGCCACTTTCGCCTTCGGTTGAGCTTTCTTTATTCTTTTTGGTTTTTTTGGAGGTTGGATTTGTGTTGGTTGTTCATCAATGGATGATGGAATGCCGGCTAGAAGGTCTTTAGCAACTGGCTTTGCGTAACCCATCTCAGCTGCAAGAACAAGACATCGGCGATGTTTTCTTTGGGATGATGGAATGAGGTATGGAGCTGAGGTCGACGACTGTTCTGCTGGATCAGAGGTTGATCCTTGATCTATTCGCGATGATGAATCAACTGGAAGAGTTGTAGCAGAAGGAGGAGATGAGCTCTTCTTCTTCTTTCTCCTAGGGACGTCGGGGAGAGCTGATCTGTATGTTGGGATAAAGTTGAGAAATAGGGGGGCCTTGCGCTTCTCGATTGGCAAATCCAAGAGTCTCTTCAAGTCTTTGCTGGGGACAAAGGATTGGCGAAAGTTTTTTGGTGGTTGACGAACAGCTGCAAGAAGAACAGACATCAAAAAACAGACAAAGTATTTAAGACTTTGAAAGAAAACAGGCAAAGCTGAATGCTGGGCTCTTACCCTTGCCCTCTAAAACTGATCGGGGAATAGGGTAGAGATGGATGTCCACGTCTGGAGCAAACTCCCAATTTCCCGAGGTAATAAGATAGTCATCTCCAGCCCTCTTGTTGGAGTCTGGGAGGTCGGCTATGATTTTGAATTCTGTAGACCTCGGTTTAAGATAGTAAATGAAGCCTTTTTCTTTCAAGTTAAGGGCACACATGGTATAGCAATATTGGATGTTGGCAAGGGTGATCCTAGCGTTTTCCTGATTAGCCAGGGCTATGATACCAAAGATCACTCGATAGGAATTGATTGCTAGTTGCATAGGGTTCAACTTATAATAATGAAGGATCTCGCGAAAGAGAATGTTGAGTGGGAGCCGGAGTCCGCACTCAGTAAAAGCTACAATGGGAAGGGGCATGGCATTTTCTGTAGGCATGATGGAGTCATCATCACTAGCCAGTCTCAGATGGACATCGGCAGGAATGGAGAACTCCTGCCTAAAGTACTCAAGCTTGGTCGGGGTATCTACCCTATGTCTCCACATACCCATGATATCGGCCTGAATTAGAAGGGTTGAAATTCAAGAGAAAGATGTTTCTTATAGATGGGACCTCGGCAAAAACCTAGGTTTGGGCTGGTACAGAAATTTGTAGGGAATGTTTCAGTTTTGCCCTAAATCGTGAGTTCTACAAACAAATCCCAAACCTAAAGCTATGAAGATGAAGATCAAAGGCACAGATCTGGAAAAGACATAGAAAAACAAAAAACAAATACGAAGTTTCAAAGTCAAGAATAGAGATGGACTGTCAAGAACATGAAAAATACAAAAGGTTGAAGGCCAAGAACAGTGGTAAGGCGTGCAAGAAGAACTATGAACAGTACATGTGTTTAGGGCATAAACATAAAGCAAAGTCGACACATTCAGGTGTATGAAACACAAAAATTAAAAGTTTCGACAGATACAGTAAAAGCCATAGGTAATGAAGAATCTTAACAGAATTAACAAGGAAAAGGAACGGAAGTTTACCAGAAAAAGGGAGACTGGAAAAGGACTTGCCGATGTCCTACAACGGTTGCAGGAGCAGAAGGCCGGTAGAAATCTAGCCGAAAGGGGTGAACAGAGAAAGTTGCAGAGCTTGGGAAGCTTGAGCGATGACGGATTTGAAAGAAAGGGTTTTAGAGAGAGAAAAAACAAGAGAACTCAGATGTAAAAGTGAAGAGTCGAAAGAAAGGGGGAAAAATTTTTGTCAAAAAATGAAAACGACGGCAAAAAAGTAATCAATACGCCTAAAAAAGCGCATACGTCAGACGGCGCATGTGAGAAAGAAATGACTTATGGGCGCGTCACAGACACGAGCCAGTAAGAAAGAAACGCCTGAGTAAAACGGTTGAGTTGAAGTGCATGACAGCTCATGCGCGTGAGAAGATCCTTAAAAATCTTGATTTTTTAGGGAAAGCATGTCGGCCAGAAATGGATGATCTCGACTATCAAAACTTTAAGCCGATTTACTGGAAGAAAATACAGATACAGGTTCCATCACCTCAGAATGCCGAGGTAATAGAACCTAGGAGGCAGTTGTGGGGATGTATTTTCTGAATACCAACACGTGGTAAGGTGACGCCGACGTGTCAGCCGAAGTGCCACGTGTCCAGGTTGTGACGCCGAGGTGATCTCGTAAAGGCCGAGATTGTCTCCGAAGATATCGGAATCCTAGATAAATGGATAAAAGATAAAGGACAGGAGTCCTAGAGTAAAGAGGAGACTTAACTAAGATAAAGATAAACCTCTTAGGGAGTTTATCTTTATCTCTTGAGAAATCCAAAGTAAGCACTAAATGGGAGTCCATAGAAGTCAGGCTTCTAGTGGGATCAGGATTGAGTTGGCTATAAAAGAGAGGCACCCCGTGGGTCTAAGGTACGCAGTTTTATGCTTTGAGTAGTGAGTTTAGCACTTGAATATCTTTGAGAGATATACTGACTTGATCGTCGGAGTGCCCCCGGGTGGAAGAGTCACCGCCGGAGCCTTTTCTTTCTGTTGCAGGTTAGTTGAAGCCATCTATTCTGCCGGTGCTCTCCAGCTGATTACTAGGCGGGCAGTGTGGTCAGAAAATCACCCACACAATTTGAGTGGACTTGGACAGAAACACCAAATAACTTAAGCAACCAAAATAAAACTATATATATAAATATATAAATTATTTGCTAATTTATTTTTTAAAATAATAAATAAAATTAATTAAAAATATAATATTATTAATGAACAAAAGAAAAAGTACTATACTTAAGATTTCTAATAGAATTTTTCTTAAAAATATTTAAAAAATACACTTTTTAAAAAGGGATCATCGAATAAAGGGTTGTTTAGAAAGTGCCATATTAGCTCACTTTTTTATCTTTTTATCTTTTTTAGGTTACATCACATGTCTACTTTTTTACACATCTTTTCGTAAAAAATAAAAAAGTATACTTAATTATCTTTTTTGAGTCACATCACATCTCTACATTTTTACACCTATTTTTGTAAAAAGTAAAAAAATATACTTATTTTATTTAGCACTTCCCAAACTACCACTAAGTTGATATTAAAAAAATTTACCTTTTATAATAGCATAAATAATTTAAATATAATTTTTTAGAAATTCTTTTTAATTTAAAAATTACAATAAGAATAAAAAAAAAGGTAAGAAGAAATTTAATATGGTGTTTTCCTTTAATTTGAAAATAATTTGAACACATGTATTTAAAACAAATTATGTTTAGACCAATAATTTTATGATGCATCATTATGACACATGTGAATATTAATCTCATTCTAATTGTAGTAATATAATTTGAAGAAGAATTTAAATTTGAAATTTTATTTTATGATCTAATAAAGGATGCAAAATTTAAAGAATGAATATTGGTCTCATTCCAATTATAGTAACATAATTTAAGGAAAAATTCAAATTTGAAATTTTATTTTAAGAATATAAAATTAATTTATAAACCAATCATATTGTAACACGTATTAACAAAAAATTAAAAAAAAATAAAAAAAAATGAGAAAAAATAATTACAACTTTCAACCTTAATGAAATGATAATATTTTGCAATTATGATAGTATATAGATATATAGATAGATCATGGAATAGGTCATTATTTAAAACTTATATATTATGGGATAAATCATTATAATTGTAAATTAAAATTAATGGAATGTTTTTCATATTTAGTGCCCTTCAAAATTGAATTTTGAAATGAATTAGTATACTTTCTATTTTTTATTTTATATATTTGATATATTTTCCATTTCAAAGTCATAAATCAAGAGATATTATTTTTTTATTTTTTATTTTTTTTTGTTTAAATGAGAGTTATAGAGGATTTTTTTAATAATTTAAAATAAAAAAAATTAGAAATTTTAGTTTGAGATATTAGAACTTCCACAAGATTTGTGATTAAAAACCCCCCTTTTACTTATAGAATATATAGATATAGATAGATAGATTTAATATGAATTTATATTTATTTTAGATATTTTTTTTAATATACAAATTATTTTTTTTTATATTTTTTATAAAAAATAATTTAACAATTACATTACTAACCATAGTGTATGGAAGAAGTTGAAAAGAGTGTAGCAATAAAAAGGCTTGTGAGTTGGAAAAAGTCAATAAATGCTGAAATTTTTTTTTAAAATAAAAATATTAGAAAATTAATATTGGGATATTGGAGCTCTCACAAGGTTTGTGGATTAGAAATCCCCTTTTTCCTTATATAATACTAGTCTATCACCCGTGCTATGCACGGGATAATTATAGATATTTATATTTGTTTTAATTGTTTTAATATATAAATTATGTTTTTAAAGATTTTTTTATAAAAACAATTTAATAATCTTATCACTAACCATAGTGTACGGAAGAAATTAAAAATGCTACTGCAGTAACTATGCACATGCTGTATCTTTAATTATTTGTATGAGGGGATTTCAAATGCTAATGAGGGATTTGACCAAATCAATAAATGCAGGCATGTGGATTGAAAAAAATTAATAAATACTGATCAGGAAATTTTGACCAAATCAATAAATACTGAGGTTTTTTTTTTTTTAAATCAAAAATTTAGAAAATTAAGATTGAGAGATTGGAGCTTCCATAAGGCTTGGGGTTTAGAAACCCCATTTTCTTTAATATATTTACAATTTATATTATATATGTGAATTGCGATTTTTAAACGTCTTTTTTTTTTTAAATGTCTTCTCTTTTTTTTATATTATATTAAAGTTTAATATTTTGATAATAATCATATGTGTTGGACTTTTCAAGAAATTAAATGTCTTATTTTTTTATTATACTATATTAAAGTTTAATATTTTGATAATAATCATATGTTGGGGTTTAAAAATCCCATTTTCCTTAATATATTTACAATCTATACTATATATGTGAATTGCGATTTTTAAATGTCTTTTTTTTTTAAATGTCTTCTTTTTTTTCCTTTTTTATATTATATTAAAGTTTAATATTTTGATAATAATCATATGTGTTTGACTTTTCAAGGAATTAAATGTCTTCTTTTTTTATTATACTATATTAAAATTTAATATCTTGATAATAATCATATTTGTTGGACTTTTCAAAATTTTTTTTTTATGGTTGTTCTTAATACATTAAAGTGTTAATATAAAGGATAATAATCATATGTGTTGGGACTTTTCAAGAAATTCATATGTGTTGGATTTTAAAGAATTTTTTTTATACTTGTTCTTAATACATTAAAGTGTTGTTATGAGGGTAAGACTTGGGGGTTAGGAGAAGTTAATAAATGCTAAGGTTTTTTTTTAAAAAAAAATAAAAAAATCAGGAAATTTAGATTAAGAGATTGGAACATATATTATTTATATAGTACATACATATATCCATATTAATATAAAAATATATGTATAAACATAATTATTTTATTGAACATAATTTATGTAAAATAAACTACTTACTAGCAAAATAAAAAAAAGATCACTTTTGGAGACTAAAAATATTTTTTAGTCGCCAATTCTATACTTTTGGTTACTAATTATTTTTTAGTTGCTAAAAAATTTAACTTTTGCCGACCAAAATCAAATTTGGTCGCCGAAGATGCACTTTCAACTACCAAAATTTTGATCGCCAAAAAATTTAATTTTTTAAATGTCTTCTTTTTTTCCTTTTTTATATTATATTAAAGTTTAATATTTTGATAATAATCATATGTGTTGGACTTTTCAATAAATTTTTTTTTATGCTTGTTCTTAATACATTAAAGTGTTATTATAAGGGATAATAATCATATATGTTGGAACTTTTCAAGGAATTCATATGTGTTGGATTTCAAAGAATTTTTTTTATGCTTGTCTTTAATACATTAAAGTGTTATTATGAGGGTAAGACTTGGGGGTTAGGAGAAGTTAATAAATGCTAATGTTTTTTTTTTTTTTAAATCAAAAAATCAGAAAATTTAGATTGGGAGATTGGAGCTCTCACAAGACTTGGGGTTAAAAACCCCCTTTTGCTTAATATATAGTAAGTATAGATACTAGCCTATCACCCGTGTTATGCACGGGATAATTATAAATATTTATATTTGTGTTAGATTTTTTTAATATATAAATTATGTTTCTTAAATTTTTTTATAAAAACAATTTAACAATCTTATCACTAACCATAGTATATGGGAGAAGTTGAAAATGGTACTACAGTAACTATACATGGATTGTATCTATAATTATTTGTATGAGGGGATTTTAAATGCTGATTAGAGGATTTTGACCAAATCAATAAATGGAGGCATGTAAAAAGATATGTGGATTGAAAAAAGTTAATAAATGCTGATCAAAAGATTTTAACCAAATCAATAAATTATAGATATTTATATTTGTTTTAGATTTTTTTATATATAAATTATGTTTTTTAAGATTTTTTATAAAAGTAATTTAACAACCTTATCACTAACCATAGTATATGGGAGAAGTTAAAAAGGGTAGTGCAGTAACTATACACATATTGTATCTATAATTATTTGTATGAGGGGATTTTAAATGTTGATCAGAAAATTTTGACCAAATCGATAAATGCAGGCATGTGGAAAGACATGTGGGTTGAAAAAAGTTAATAAATGCTTATCAAGGGATTTTGACCAAACCAATAAATGCTGCGTTTTTTTTTTAATAAGAAATTTAAAAAATTCAGATTGGGATATTGAAACTCCCACAATCCTTGGGGTTAAAAATCTCATTTCACTTAATATATAGTATAGATAGATAGATGTGTTAGTTCAGTTATCGGTACTAGAATATAGTATAAAAATATGATAACTGTAATATTATTATAAAAAACGAGATAATTTTTTCAAAAATGAAATTATTATAAAAATATAATTTTTTTTTTCATGATTGATTTTACATACGACATGCTTACCGCACAATATAATCATCTACTTGTCATTGATGTTAAATTAAGGCTTTGTTTGGCATCTTAGTTTTGGGCTAAATTAGTCACAAAAAGATAAAATAAGCTAAAAAATTAATAAAATAAAATGTCACATTTAAATCATAATCATTTTATCTTTTCTCTTACAAAAATCAAAAAAATCAAAATGCCTATCCTAATTAAGGTTTTTTAACCCCAAATTAAAATAGCTAAAAAATTAAAAAAATCAATTCACATCCGAAACGAAAGCTAACTCAACATATTCTTGCTAATTTTAAAATTATTTTTGTTTTGAATATAATACCTAAAACTATTAGGTTTGTACCATACTATACTTGGGCCTATCTCTATTCTGGCCACACCAAGAAGTTATTGGTTGATATTAGAGTACAGTCTTGTGATGTTTTAATAATATTGTGATTAATGAAGAACATAAAATTCATGAATTTATGTTAGATAATTAAAAAATTAAGAGAATATAATAAATTATAATTTAGATAGAACATGACTACGCATCAAAAGGCCAACCAATAATTTTTCCCCTACATCTGTCCCACTGTTAAAGGACATTTTGGAAACAAGTCTGATTGAACCAAATTGGCCACTTGGACTGGGGCTGGATTTGATGCAGGAGGTGTACTGGATGGGACCCTACATGGCAATGGTGGCTCCTATTTCTTTTTCATTGTTAACTCCTAGTTTGGCCAGCTCATATATTGGTCTAGATACCTCAGTAACCTCAACAAAAGAGGTGCCTATAAATTTACCAGGATGCAAGGAATCTAGCAGAATGAATGATATTATCAAAGGTTAAATTATTAAAGCATCTTTAACGGTTACTTTTTTTTTATTATTATTAAATTTGAATAAAGACTTGAATTAAAAGTTTCATCTCATATCAAATATTTTAAAATTAAATTTTTAATTTTCATCAAATAATCGGTTAACCGAGAGGACGATCTGAAGGATATCTGGGTGGTCATCCACTAACGTGTAAATTTTTTTCAAATTTTTTTCAATCTAGTCGTCCATCAAGTTGACTGACCGATCATCCATCCACTCGTCTATCAACATTCACTTGCGAAATTTGATAAAAAGTTAAATACTCTCTTAATTTGATGAAAAAAGTAATGATACCAATTTGATGAAACAATTGAAACACTATTTTTACCAAATTTAAATTTGATGAAAGATTTGAGTCTGGATTAGAGATGATCTATGTAATAGTTATTATGATGGAGGAGGATCCCCTCCAGTCGAAAATCTGGACTGGAGGGCGTTGTTTCAGTCCATGGGGTTCACCACAAGCTCTATTTTAATGATTCAAACAGTTCATTTTGTAGGGCATTTCATGTATTTCATCCACAAAAAAAATTAAGTCGATTTGATAGCTTGCGTTTGTCATAAAAGAAAAATGAGCGTTTTTTTTTTTTTGGTAAAAAATGCAATAAATTAAATTAGTTACAGTTATCAGATCGACTTAATTTTTTTTTTTTTGAATGAAACACATGAAATATCCACCAAAATGAACGATTTGAATTATCAAAACAAGACCTGAAGTGGACCCCGTGGGCCAAAACAACGCCCTCTAGTTCATTGGATCGAAGGATATCCTCCTCCTATTATGATAATGTTACGAAGAGTTTAGTTTAGTGAAATAAATCCAATGAAAAAATGATAGAAACTTACATTTTGGTGGTGTTTGGGAAGCAAGTTCCCAAATTTTTTTCTCATTTTTTTCACTAAAAGACAAAAGTTTTGCAAAACCAAAAAAAACACATCCAAACAAAATATCACATCCAACCCCATAATCATTTCACTTTTTCTCTCACAAACATCACATCCAACCACATAAAAACCCAACTATCTTCCCAAACACCAAAAATTTTTTATCTCATAAAAACCTACATCTACTAAAATCTACATAAAAACTCACTTCCCAAACACCATCAATGCCAATTTACCTTTTTTAACTCTTAAATAATTCACATATATTTGGAAATCTGAGATTAGCATGGGAATCAAAAAATTTCTGCTTAATTTGGAAGAATAATTCCAACTAGAATAGGTAATTAGAAATTATTTTTTCATTAGAATACGTTTCAAACGGTGGAATCATAAAAAAATTAAAATCATATTTACATTCTCTTTCAAGATTTCTATCACCCAAACTATATCTAATCTAAAAGTAATAAGGGTTTGGTTAAACCGAATCAAACCAAACTAAGTTATATGTTCTAATCAAGTGGGGTTAATTTTGCTCTATTAACTGGTTATATACTTAAATTAAATAAATTTATCAATATTTTTACTACCACATCCCCTTAACATTTTCATTAATATCACTTTTTTTTTTGCTGTTTCATTTATAAATTTTTGTTGTACATAATCAAATCATCTAGTTCCATCCTTCTCACTTTTATTCTCATCAATAAGGTCTGTTTGGATTTGGGGAAAAAACACTAAATAAACTCCGGGTATACCGGATCCTGTCCATAGTGCAAAATCCAAAAGAAACTCATTGGGATGGAACCAAAGATGATTGAGATCCAAAGCTTTCTTTCGTCTCTACTTTATCTTTACAAATATTCAATGCCAAGCATATAATCTCAACAGCTGGTTTGCTTTGAAGATCAAGACAACAACATCAAATAGAAAATAAGCTCACAAGAGACTTAAGAAACAAAGTGAAAGCAATAGAAAATGTAAAGAAGCTTCTTTAACTAATTCATCACTACACCTAAAAATGTCCCCATCTCTCCCTTTCATTTCCCCCCTCCTTGGTTCCCTCTTTTCTCTCACTCCAATCACATTACAAAGAGAGAAAATATTTTAGAAAAGATTTTAAAATGATTATGTGAGAAAGTGATAAAGAGAGAGATGTTCCCAAAAACAAACAAAAAACAAAAAACAAAAAGCAATCTAGTCCACAATACTTTTGCGCTAAGTAGAGTCTAAGGAGGACAGAATGTACGCAGTCTTACTTCTATTTTTACTATGACTTGAACTTGTGTCACCGGAGACGATAACGGCAAGGGCCTTATTGTTATGCCTAGCCACTCTCCAATTTTTTTACTCAAACTTGTGTCACCAGAGACACTAACAGCAAGTTTTTAATGTTAGGCCAAGCCGCCCTCCATTTTTCTGTGACTTGAACTTGTGCCACCAAAGAACACTAACGGCAAGACCTCACTGTTAGGCCAAGCCGCTCTTTTTGAAAAAAACTCTCATACCCCATTGCAGTGATAATGTTGAAGAAGCCGATTGGCTTCTCTCAGACCACTAAAATAGGCACCATGGGTAGTAGAATAATGGGTTCTATGTGTTGCTTCCCCTGCAAACAGGATTTGAAGTGGAGGAGAAGAACAAGATCCATTGCTGCAATTCTTGGGCAATGGCACAGCCATGGTGTCCAAATCTTCCCCGCTAGATCCGACAGCAACATAGCTATAAGATCCCAAGAACAGTGGATCAGTGCCCCATTGGGTCTTCAAAACCTTGCTGAATTTTAACTCGCCTCCATTGGAGCTATCCACAGAACTCACCTTCCCATTGCTCAATTCATGAGAATTAGAATTCACTTTGTGGTGTGAACTTGATAGAAAGCTAGAGATTGTTGTCGAAACCCCGGTAACAATCTCTTCATCATCAAGAGACTCAAGTGCAAGAGCTTCTTTGCCGGCAAACCAACCTAGCAGGACACTAGACTTGCCATAGATTGGGGATAGAGAGGCTGTCCTCCTCATCCACCATGGAATTTTCGGGTGCCTGAATTCGGAGTCTGACCGCTGAAAAGCCATTTGCAAGAATGGAAACTTGTTGAGATCATCACTTTCCCTATCATGGGTTGGACTCAATTGCAAGAACAGCTTGTTAACAAGACCATACCCGAGCCTTGAAATTGCCTCGGTTTTGAAATGTGGAAGTGGTGGATCAAAAAAACCAGAACCTTCACAGATTCTGGCTTTGAGAACCCCTAATGAGACTGTGACAATGACATGATCGGCCAACATGACCGATCCATCGGAGAAATGTAGCTTCACAGGCCTAAAATCACCGGTTTCACTCTCCAAAACCCGGTAATTTTCAGGCTGCCATTCGATCTTGGTGACCTTTCGGCATAATTGGATCGAACCAGGAGGCAAAACAGAAGCTATGAACTCAATTATGCTCATATAGCCCTTGGCAATGGTGATCTCTTCGTCTGGAAACATCCGGTACTCACTCTCGGCATTGAAATCAAGTGTCATTAGATCACCAGCTGAAGTATAAGTCCTCTGGATGTTCTCCTGGATTGTGAAAATCGCTTCCTGGAGAGATTTGCGACTCCAATTACCCCCATACCCTTTGAGCTCCTCTTGACCTTCCAATGAATCCCAGAATGTTTGAAGGCCTTGTCGAAGAAAAGCACCAATACTGAGCTTTCCAGGATCACCAATTCTTGAAATG
Source organism: Camellia sinensis (assembly GCF_055761805.1). Lineage (NCBI taxonomy): Eukaryota > Viridiplantae > Streptophyta > Magnoliopsida > Ericales > Theaceae > Camellia > Camellia sinensis. The sequence goes on along the minus strand of NC_138973.1, from coordinate 89,792,441 downwards.
AAATCAAAACCTTTTGAAGCTAGTTTAAAATGCCCAATTTCTTCTTTACTCAACCCATCTTCAATCACCTTCCCTTGAGCAAATTCCATTAGTTTGTTAAAAAAATTGGTGACAGGCTTGACAAGAGAAGGGTTGAGTTCATAACCACCTTCAGCAACAGTCAAAGGGTCATCCAAGAAACCATCCATGCGCTCCCAAGGCTGATCAGAGTCAAGTGAGTTGATTTCTTGAGCAATCTTGTGAATTGGGCTGCCTCCAATGCCATGAATCCATGTAGCACCCATCTCAATCCGGTCACCGCCGAACTCTGATGTGTTGATTCTCCCACCAATTCTAGTCCCTCCTTCCACCACACAGACCTCGAACGATTCGCTCGAGCCCTGTGTGGTGTAGAGCTTGTTGGCAGCTGTAAGGCCAGCCACTCCAGCACCAACAATTACAATTCTTGGCTTCTTGACCACCATTGTTGGCTATTAGAAGCTGTCGGTTTCACTGGGGCAAAAACACAAACAAGAGATAGGCAAGAAAGTGGGATTAGAGTGATTGAAAAGAAAACTGTGAGGTGAGGATGAGTTGGTACTAAAGAGGAATATATAAGGAGTGTTAGGTGCTTCTTGGCTTGAAAGACTCAGAAATTTATATATTTTTTAAAATTCACATTATTTATTTGTTTAATAAAACAGGGCTGCACTTTTCTTGAAACTCAATACTACAAAGCATAGCTCAGTTTCCAAATGACCAGAATTTTCACAAAATGAAAAACCTCATCCAGTGTTCCTTAACCCCCTTGCCATACATATGTACACATACATGTATATATGTAAATATTTACACATATAAATTTGTAATTTTACATTTATATTTTTGGGTGGCTTGATAAAAGAAAGATCTGTTCAACAATTTTGGATGATTTGGCTAATAAGGAAAACCGTTTAACAGTTTTGTATGGTTTAATAAATGAAGAATTTGAAAAAATAAAAAAAATAAAAAATGTGGTGTAGTGTGGTGGTGTTGTGTGGTGTGGTGTAGTGTAGTGTACACTTCATTTTAAAAAATAGATATAAGGGTAAATTACACTGACTCCTTGAGATTTGATCCAATTACATTTTATCTCCTGACATTCTGGAAATTACATTTCTATCCCTGTGATTAATAGTCTCATTTCATAAACCACCTTACTTATAATTACATTGAAAAAAAAAAAGTAAAGCAAAGGAAAAGGGGAAAAAAAAAAAAACCAGAGAAAGTAAAGTTTGAAAAGAGAGAGTGTATGAGTTTAATTTCTTCATTCCATCTAAATAATTACAATGGCAGGGGGGGTTAGTGTAATTTTTCAAACGCCAGGAAGTGATATGTATTAGACGCAAATCTCAAAGGTGTAAGTGTAATTTACCCTAGATATAATATAAGGCTATGCAAACATGTGATTTGTGTGCAAAAATGACGATTGTAAATGTCATCCAGATCAATAAATAAATAAAATAAAATGTCATCTGAGGTTTTTTTTTTTTTGTTTTAATAATGTAGGTGGAAGGAAAAAATTTTAAAATTCATAATTTGAAATTAAAAAATATATATTGAAAGTTGCATAGGGGTAATTAGGTATAAGAAAATGAGTGATATAATTTTAAAGAGCGATGCTATTAGTACCTTATCAATTATTTTGGATCTCTCATTACTTTGGACTCTCACTTATAAATTGTAAGACTCTTAAAATTTCTTTTCTCCCTCAAATAATACCAAAATTATCTTTATAAATATATTTCACCCATTCAAATGCATACCCTCACACCCCCTACACTGCAAAAAGCCTCTCTCAAAATCCTAACAAAACCCATGACGGTGGAACCTTCAAAAATCCGTGATAAAAATTTATGGTGATTAAGAAATTTTTTCTCTGCTTCATTATAAGATTTGTCAATTTGTTTGATTTTTTTTTTTTCTATTACCTCTTTTCACACACACCACATAATCCACTTTCATGCTTCTCTGATTGATTTTCTATCATTCATCCATGGTCTCATTATACTTGTATGCTCTCTGTATAAGCAAAACTGGACATGATTTCACTCACTGGTTGACCCCCCAGTCGACCACCCAAGAGTGGTCTGACCTCCTTTGTTTGTCTGCTTCTGCTGCTTTGATTATTAGTTTCCAAACAAATAATAAATGTTCAATTACATGTTCCTGAACAAATAAATAATGTTCGGGCCTGTGTTCCCGAATTTCGGTCATATGTTCAAGAATTCAGTCCCGAAAGAATGACGAACATATTTTTTTTTTTTTTTTTTAATTTGATTCAAGAAACTTACATTTACAAGGCCTATCTTCTCTGACCATCAAAGTTTTGAATATCTTCTGAGTTTTTATTGTTGTACTCCTCTCATTTTATGGAGTTGTAGTTGTCGAAAAACTTCCACTCACTATCATTGCCAAAAAAGTGTATATAATCAAATGGTTGCCATCGTTGCCGCCGAAATATTGCCGCCAAAAGGTTTTTAAGATTTTAAGGATGAGTAGGTTTTGAAAGTGAGATTTGGGAAAGATGGATGGCTGGTGAGGGAGATGAGTGCTCTCATAAATCTTAACTCATGATATAGTGGTGTGTGAGCTTAATTGTGAGCTAGGGTATCCCAAAATTATTTATATTTTTTTAGTAATTTCATTTAAGGTTATTATTGTAATAAAAACAATTGATGATGTGCTAATAGCAACCCTCAATTTTAAAACATGTTTTGAATTTGTGTGTTTATGTAATAAAAAATATATATATAGTCATTAGTCGGTATATATCATTAATGGTCAAAGCCTAGGACTTGAGAGTGTACTCCTATATGATCTAAGTTTTGAAATTTATTAGGTACAAATAATTTTTTAAAACTAGTCTATACGGGATTTGCACTACCTTCAATTGAGCTTCCTGTTAATAGATAGTGGGAATGATCCCCAAATTAGATAGCCATATTGGGCTGGATACGGAATTATTAATATATATATATATAGTCATTATCATTCGGTCTCTTACTAAATCATGTACTAGGGAAAGAAAGAGTACATATAAATGTTGATGCAAAGGCCAAAAATAGGTTGATAATTTGAGTGTTTTGAATTGATTGATTATTAGTAAAGAAATGGGGTTTCAACTAGGGTAATCACACTTGATGTTAGTGACTCAATGAATGGCCTTATGAGTTGTGTCCAAGATAGTTTTGTGCTTGCTAACCTTTTTTCATGGCACCTAGTTATTGTAATAGAAAGGAGCAGCTAATGAAGACATGGTGAATTTTGACAAGGCAGAGCATTTTTAAACACTGTTTTTTTTTTTTTAGTTAAAATATACAGTTATTCACCAAAAAAAATGCATGGGCATGAGCATGGGATGGGAAAAGAAACATTATGTGGAACGAAATTAGGGATCCCAATGCTTCTCCACACCCACTAAGATGTGCTAATATTGGGATCTGTGATAAAACTTAATAGAAGTCAATAAGCTTTAATACACTCCGCACGCGACTCACTAAATTTAAGAAATTTTAAAATTATGGAGTTTTGCTGCATTCTAGCATTTTATTTAAAAAAATATTAAATATTTTAAAAAATTTATCAAATATCACGTGTGACATTTAATAAAAATTTTAATAAAATTTTTGAATATATAACATTACTCCATTTTATTAGCTCTAATTATATCGTGTGGCAAGGAAGTAGAGCCCACATAATTGAAAAGGTGACAAATCAAAAATTGATATTTATCATTTCACATCATTAAAGATATAATTATGAGCATTTAATTTGGAATCTCAAACATTTTTCAATTATAAAATCAATTTACCTCTCCAATCTCCTATTCCTCCTTTCTCATGACACTGTCGTATTAACTTTTTTTTAAAAAAAAAAAGTTAAATAGTAAAAGAATAATAATAATAAAATATTTTAATAAATTAGAGGGGGGAAAATGAGTATTGTTAAGGTATTTAAAAAGTAGTTCCCTAAATATAGGAAGACCACTTTTTTGCAATAATTTCGAAAAAAAGAAATATCGGTGAAGATGCGCGGACAAGTCATAGTCCGTTTGAATTTTAGACCAAACAACAATGCTCTTTTCTAATAGTCACTTTTTTCAATATTTATTGAACTCATCTTTTGTTTATATTATAAGTGGAAATTGTACAAAAACACTTTCACAACTTGTTTGGAAAACACAAGATAATTAAAAGTATTTGTCTCTCAAATTTTTAATGATAAATTTTTTTTCAGCTTATTTAAATTATTTTCATTTCATAAATTGTAAGTAAAAATTGTATCAATCATCCTAACACAAAGATCCAAAATTAAAAGTCAGAAGCAGCCTTAATATATTCTACATCAAACAAGCAAAAAAAAAAAAAAAACCACGATGGTTGTGTTTGTTTGGAGCGATTGGAGAGAGAGATTGGACACCATGTCCATTGGATCATGGTGTCCATTGTTTGTTGCAAATTTGTTGGTTGGATTAGAAGTCCGGTTGTATCCTTGGATTAGAAGTCCGGTTGTATCTGGAGGGGGGTAACTATCTCATAGGACTAAATGTTAAAATGATATATTTACCTTCCACGTATTTGATTTAATTATGTATTATATTTAATAAAATTTAAGTTTAAATTAAAATTAAATTAAATTAAAAATAAAATAAAATAATTTAATTTAATTTAATTTTTATTGATTTTTTATTTATTTAAGTTTTAAAAATAAATTTTTATAGATGTTTTATTTTAAAATTTTATTGATGTTTTATTTAATGTCATTATTTAAATTTTTATTGATGTTTTATTTAATAATAATTATTTTTTAAAATTAATTTATTTAAAATTTTATTTTAAAAAAATAACAAAAAATTTATTGATATTTTATTTATTTAATTTTAAAAAATAAATTTATTTAATTTTTAAATAAAATTAAATAAATTTTTATTTAATCTAATCCAAAAAAATTAAAATATTAAAGACATGTTGAATTTTGATATTATTTGGCAAACAATTTAAAAGGACAAAATTATGTTTTGAACATTTATCATTTTTCATAATATCTCAAACAAATATAATATTCAATGAAACAGTTCTTTCCTTACATCTAATCTCATGACTAAATAATCATGAATGCATATTCTATTCAACCAAATAGTCCACTATGGTGGTGTTTGGCAAGTGGTTTTGTAATAGCCAGAAAAGACAAAATAAACTATTTTAGCCACAACAAACAAAACATCACATCCAACCCATAATCATTATACTCTTCTCTCACGAAAAAAGTCAAAAAGTCTTTCCCAAACCAAGCTTTTTTAGCCCAGGCTAAAATAGTCAAAAAAATCAAAAAGTCAAAAAGCCAACCTATTTCCCAAACGGACGCTATATATCCTAAGATTAATAGTCCGATGATTACAATCTTCTTTATCCAGTCCGTCTAAACAACCATGACCAATATGTTGCACCAAACAACCCATTTTTGTCATGTTAATCACAAGTATATTGTGGAACATTTGAATTGATGTTTTATAGGATGAGGGCATGTATGCAAGTGCAACCAGAAGTTCTTGAGAGTTATCTAAACCAAAAAGAAAAGAAGAGAAAAGAAAGCAAAATAAAAAACGGAAGGCATTAATTCTTGAGATTTTTGCATTGAGAAAGCATTGCTTTTGGAGCTATACGGCATTCTCTGAAAGCAATTCAAATGGTGTAACTTCAACATCCAATTATAAAGTTAAAAAGCAATAATATATGTCTGTTTTTCATTTTTTACCAGTGATTTTGAGAAGAAGCCAATTTTGCTACTCACATATAGCAACTCAATTATTATTGTTATGGTAATGTTATACAAACTAATAAAATTTAAAAAAAAAATTATATTGGTAGTTTTTATATTTTGACCCTATCATTTTGATCTTTATAGTTTCAATTAGCTCAATTTTGACTTTTAATTTTAGATTTTGTATCAATTTAGTCTAATCAATTATGCCAATTAGAGTTTTTGAAAAAAAGTTGTCACTGAATTAGTTGAAGTTAACTAATTGAGTTAACTAAATTTATAATTTTGCTTATAAAAGCACGACACATGTAGTTCAGTATGTATTTTTCAAAAATAAATAAAAAAGAAAACACTAATACTTTAACCAATTGAACCAAATTGAGATAAAACCTAAATTCATAGTCAAAATCGAGTCAACTGAAATTATATGGACCAAATTGCCAAAAGAACTAAAGTATAGAGACTATTAACATAATTGGTTCTACAATTTATATTTTTGTTTTATTGGTACAAGGACCAAAGTGTAGGAACTATCAAATTTTATATTTTCATCATTGCATGATACGTTAATTAATAAACAATAGTTTGTAAGATTTATTAGTTTGTGTAACATTTTGTTTGTTGTTTCAAATGCCCCATCTATATCGGCTCGTGATCTACACTTGGTAGTGGTCAAAGTTTTTTTCTTAGATCTCGAATTATGCATTAAAATGAGATCTTATTTTATTAAGTGTTTTTTATTATTATTATTATTTGACGAGTTGGAGCCTTTGAAAATTTCTTGCGGGGCTTTTAAGTCATGTGTCAAGTGTCCTAAATTTTCTTGATATACAGTGACTAGTACCCTAAAGTTTTCTGAGATTTTAGAGCTATGAGATTTTACGTCATCTGGCTTTCGAAAAATTGAAAATTTCAACAATAAGAATTTTTTAAAATTTCTTGTTAGGGTAATGGATTAACCACATCTGTCAACATTTTGCAAGCAATTTTGATCTGCTAGGAAGCAACTTCAAATTCTTGTAAGGTCACAATGCTACAGTTTTTATTAATTTTGTGAAAAATATTGCAGTAGACTTGGGAATTTTTCATTTTAAAATAAAAAATCCATCAAATTGGCCCTATTGAAAAAATGACAAAAACACATGGAAATAAAATATGCATAACTCAATTGGCCACTAGAACTATCCTAATGGTTCAGTTTTAATGGAGAGGTCATGGGTTCAACTCTCCTTAAAGGGAAATTGAATTAAGAGACAAGTACTTAGTACTTTATAAAAATGGTGAGATTAACTCTGGTAGATGCTAAGTTAATAACTGATTTTAGCCGATCAAAACACATAAAGCATGCATGCAACGACAAATCCCTACAATTGCAAATAATAGTATTTTGTGACGGCACATTTACGGAGTCAATAACATCCTTTGCAATGAAGATTTTTTTGACAATATAGTTGTTGTTAGAACTATTGGCAACAACTTTTAATGTTGTTGCAAATATAAGCCCTTTTGTGACGGACACTACAAATGCTTTCGCCGCAAAAAAGACTTTTCTGTAATAGTGTTTTCGGTATAAATTTTATGTAATATTATAATTTTTATTTTGTAATTAATCGTCTTGTTGGTAGCATGCAACCCCATTGACCTCTCGAAATTTTTAGTCAAAGTACATTAATTGTCAAATCAACAATGATAAGTACCACTAATTTTAGAGCTCTAAAAAGATCACTAATGACATGATACTCAATAAAAAATGAAAAAAAATACAACACCAAGGCCAAAATATCAAATCATTCATGGTGAGACCTACTATCACATCATTAATGAGAGCACTAATTAGTGCTCTTAGTGCTTCCACTCATTTTCCTTGTCAAATAAAGTCTCTCTCCCCTATAAGTTTTAAGGTAACAATCACCATATACTATATATAACTATTTAGCAATAATAGAGTGCATGACAGTTATAATCTCATGCATATGTTTATCAATGCTAGCTTTTACACAAATAGAGTGTATGACAATTATAATCTCATACATAGCCTCCGTTTGGGAATTGGGTTGGCTTTTTGGTTTTTTGGCTTTTTGGCTATTTTAGCCTGGGCTATTTTAGCCTGGTTTGGGAAGGACTTTTTGGCTTTTTGGCTTTTTTGACTTTTTTTGTGAGAGAGGATTGTAATGATTATGGGTTGGATTTGATGTTTTGTTTTTTGTGACTAAAATAGCCTATTTTGTTTTTTGTGACTATTTTAGCCAAAAAAGTCTGAGCTTTTTCTTGCCAAACGGAGGCATAATCTCATGAATTGATTTACTTTAGAATATTCAAACCCTTAAAATACTTTATATCTAAATCTTCATAAAAGGAAGTGCAGATATGTAATTATCATGGCATAAAGATTAAAATTGAAAAAAGGCATACTGATTAAATAGCAAGATTAGATGTTTCAAAGGTGACTCAAAAGATTAATAATGAGTTTTTTCTTCTTTTTATTTTTCACTTTTCAGATCGGATTTGTCACAACCCTTCAATTCATCACAATTCATCACTTTTACTTAAAGTTTGTTGTTTTTTCCAAATAGCAAAATGATAAAGCTCACTAAAAATGATTTAAAGATAGGCGCGGCGACTAATCAGTGACAGAAAATTATCTTACTTTTACTAAAAGTACAATGTATTGTTTTGACGCTAATTACATCAACAAAAAAACAAATACCTCAAAATTATAGTTTATATACCAAGAATATCGTAAGTGAATATTTCTACATATTAAGGCATTAGAAACTTTTCCACTTTGTGACTCTATATTTCCCCTTCTTTAAAATTCAAGCAAAAAAGAATAAGAAACATGAAATTTGGGCAAAACTTATACGATAAAATTCAACGTAGTGTTCTTTTTTTAGTACATCGGAAGTCATTTTTTAGCGAAGAAGAGAAAGGAGATCAAGGGGTCTAGTGAGTTTTTTTCTCGACAAATGTTAGTTGTTAGTTGTCAAGGGGTCTAGTGAGTTGATTAGCATGGTACCATTGAAATACATTCTCTTCTTAAAATTTGCATGACTTTGCTTAATTATAGTATCCTAATGTAGTAAACAAGTTGAGAAATTAGATCAAAAGAAAAAAGAAAAAGTTGCAGTAATATAATTGACCTAAAATGTGATAGTACCCAAAAAATTATTGAAATATAAAATGTGTTGGTCTGGCTCACATATTTCATTTTGTTGTAACTTCTTCGACCACTCTCTAATTTTCTCTTACTCTTAAAACATGATTAGGAGCATCATTTACATTGACAAATACTAAAGAGGGCTCCTGAAACATTACTTAATATTGAAATTAAAGAAAAAAAAATATTTTAAAAATAGATGAAAATGTTTTTTTAAAAAATATATGTCTTTCAATAAAAAGTATATTGAATTCAATAAAAAAATGTCTCATTTTTTTTTTCCAATTCTTTTATATTTTCCTTCTCCCCAAAAACACTAGTAAGCCAAATCCGTTTACATTGTAATACTATCATATCGTTAGTTAATCATTCTAGAAAGAGTATAAAATTTTATTTAATTTGCATTGATTGAGTATATATATATATATATAGGGCTTATTAGGTGACTGATTCATCCTTATCAATGTTGAATAAAGACAAAGTCAATTCCTTGAGTTCCTAAGCTGCTAATACTCTACAACTCCACATCGTCTCTCGTGAACCATTTATCTTAGCTCTCTCTCTCTCTCTCTCTCTCTCATTTTCATATTCACTTCGATGAGAGATGATGCATTGAAGCTTGGGATCAAAGGGTATCCTAAGCATCACGTGCACTTCATAGGCAAACAAACAAAAACTTCTCTCTCACACACAATCTTCAACCAAGTAAGCTTTTATTTAGCTTTCACTTTTTCTTTTCTTTTCTTTTTTTTTTCTTTTCTTTTTTTTTTTAAGCATAAATTAGACAGACTTTCCTTGAAATTGAAATAAATATATATAATACATTTTATAAATTTTAACCTAATTATGGACATTGGATTTATTTAAAATTTTAATTTATATAATACTTAAACATTTTAATTTGTATTAATTCTGATTTCTTTAACTTTACTAAAAGAGATATCAATGTATTATGTTATAACTATAAGATTTGTAATATTTTTTTTAAATCTTGAAGGAAAAAAAAAATAAAGATTTACTTCCATGTTTGTCTAAAATTTTTACATTTATTAAAAATTAAAAATAAAAAGTAAATAAATAAGTGTGAAGTTGTCAATAATCATGTTTATAACATTGGTGAGGAGGGTGATTTTTTTTAACACTTCTCCACAAAACATAACTTTAGAAAGAATTATTAAAAAATGAAAGACATGTCTGCTATTGATGAGACTGCAGACATTTCACTTTAGGTTTGATTAGTAGCAATTGATATGAAAATGATGGGATGTGATGAGAGGGAACAAAAGCAATTGTGGGTTGGATACCTTTTTCCTCAATCTTTGTTTGATTTCACTTTCACTTTATGGTCCTTATGTCAGCATTACTTTTCTCTATATATATGGTTGTGTAAAATATCAATACATATATATCATACATACGGCTAAGGATGTCCGAAAATTGGTCTCCCATAAATATTTTTTTTTTTTTGGTAAAAAATGAGCTTGCATATAATTAAGTTACATAGTATAGAGTTTTGGGATATTCAACTCATCTTGCATCATTATATAATTACAGTAACTTCAGCAATATGGGTCCACTTGTTTGCTTCACGGTAGACACCATTAATTATGGATATATCTATCTAGTTCATGAGGCACCTATAATTAAAAATGTGAGCGTTAATATTAATGTTATGATATAATAAGAATCTTAAGATATTGCCATATATAATTAGGAAGTGTAATGAAAATGGAAAACATAAATTCTAAAAATAAAAAATCATGTACCATATGACACAAGCGCAAATATGTATATAGTCAATATTTTCGTGGCCACCAGACTTGATCTTCTTTTCTGTTTCCTGTAGCAAACTTGGACAATAATATACAAAATAAATAAATAAATAAATAAATAAACTTACAATTGTTAGTTTATAGCCTATGCAGCAAGGGCGGAGCTATGTGAAACCCAGTGGACTTTGACAACTCTTTAATGCTAATATGGTATTATGTAAAATTTTTGCAAAGGATTTGTAAATTGACATTTTAAAAATTGTTAGAAAAAACAGATGTATACTAGTTTTCAGTCACATTAAATGATAAACAAATATGATAAACAACAAATGATCATTCTAATATTATTGTCTAGTTGAGTCGCTCTTCCTCATTGATTAGTGATGCTTACATGCTTATGAGTTTAGTTTTTGCTTTCCCATAAACATTCTTGTAATCAATGTATCATGTGAAAGATGATTTTGATAAGTTTTTATAGAACAAAAAAACATAAGAAAAATTTTGTGATGAATTATTGAATCCTATACTAAATAGAATTCTTGACTAGGCCATTGCTAATTAAGCAATATACATCTCTTTTCTTGATTTTGAGTTTTGAATCCCCTACTTGGTAACTAGTAAGAGTTTAGAACAATAGGGTAAGAGCTCAAGAAAAATTAGGGTTATCTTGAGCCACAAATTGCCCACACTTTGCTCTAGGTGTTGAGTTGTACCTAGTTGTTTATTAGTTTGTTGGTTTCTTTGTTTATTACTACATTAGATCTGAATTGGAGCTAGGTTTTAAACTTAAAATTTTCAAAATTCATTAATGCTAAAGTTGTGTCTGAATCTTGATTTGGAGAGAGAGAGAGAGAGAGAAAGAGAAATGTGAGTAAATTAGGGAAAATAGTATGTCAGGTATTTTTGTAAAAATTAATTACAAATGCATGGTAAAGTTTATAATTTTAATTTTTAATATGTATTAAGTTTATCATTAATCTTTAAATATTTTTCTAAATATACATTGAAATAAAATTACCCTAATAAATTATATCCAAAAATTTTCAGTTTTCCTTTTCTTTTCATAAATCTAAAATTCAAATATATCCTAAAAAAAGGGCTGCTAAATGCTCCTACCTTTTTATTTTGGACTCTCCGTTTTTTATATTTTATTTTATTACAATTTTGTCCTCATTCTATCCTTTCAAGTCTAACCCTGACCCTAGCCCTAATCCTAACCCTAATCCCACCACCACTTCCACTCCTGCTAGCAAACTCCGACAACCAACCCACCTCTATCATTTTCCTCCGTTGGCAAGCCTCTTGCCGTCACCTGTTATTCATGGAACTATCAATGGAGGCGAAGGTTAGGGTTTTAGCTGCGGCGACGAAGAAGAAGCGACTGATTCATAAACTCTTTTTTGCGATCTTCATCTTCATCCTTCAAAATCTACTCTCTTCTTTTTTGTGCATAACTCTCTCTCTCTCTCTCTCTTTCTCTCTTTCTCTCTCCCTCTCCCTCCCTCCCTGTCGATTTCTCTCTCTCCTTATTGATTTCTCTCTCTACCTTACAAGTTGATCGATTTCTTTTCGTTCGGTTACACAGAGCCAAACTTGTTGAGTATGTTCGGTACTCCACAACCGAACATATGCCTTTTGTTTAACTACATAGCACCGAACATCAGGCTTTTGTTCAGAACTAGTTTTCTGAACAGCAGTGATAGTGGTCTCAAAAGCAAAAAGATTGGTTTTTCAAGCTGGTTATCCATCTTTCATCTTCAACAACATTAATGTGATTCTCTATAATGGAGGAATCAGCCTTCGAACTTGGGCTCGTTACATTTCCAATGTTGTTACATTCCTTGAAACATAGTTCGCATCTGTCTAATACTTCGAGAAAACAGATGGTTGCTAGAGTGGGAGGCGGACTACTGAAGGAGAGAAAGATGAGTTGAGGTGGAAGGCTGTGTAAGGGTTGGTTTCAAAGGGTATATTTGAGATTATGGTAAGGGTCCAAAGAAAAATAAAGAGATTTTGGTGTTGGGGTTCCAAAGAAGCGAAAGGGTCCAAAGTAGAAAAGTGGGATCATATTTAACAGCCCTCCCTAAAATATTTAATTTTGGTATTCTAACCATATCCATATATAATACATGTACCTTAACGAGACTAGACTTTGTGATCTAATTGGCCTTGGCTTATTTGAACCATTCAGATAGCAAGGTGGTAAAATAAAAATTAAGTGTCTAAATTGATATTGACGGATTAGTTCTAGAAGACTCATGTTCAATTAAAAATTACCCAATTACCAAAACTCGCAGCAAAGACGTGATCTAAGGCGGTTTTTGGGTAAATTCCATTATGTAGCCTCTCAATGTCATAAAAAAATTATTTGTTAATTACTTTGTCTAAGAATTTTCATTTTGGTTGCCATTTGTTTTGGCTTGTTTATTTTAAATCTCTAGGATCCAAATTTAAGCCTAAATCAAATTTGTCACTCTATTCATATTATGACACTTATCCGGTTATCTCTTAAAAATCAATATAAAAGTGATGAATCTCACCATTTAAACCAAGAAAAATCATATTGAGACACCAAAAATATTTGACCTAAGAACACTAACTTTTAAGTGTTAAAAGGTCCATGGCTTATCGGAAAAATTAAGGCCAAGTTTGGCATCTTCAAAAAAATTCAAAAAGTCAAAAAGTCACTATGTTATTTAAGTCATATTATCTTATTTAAATCACATCACCTCTCTATCACATCACTTCAAACCCAACCCATACACAACCCATATTTCATAAAAAGTTAAAAAGTACACTTATTTAGGACACCCCAAACAACCCCTAATTGTAGTTTCATGTTATGGTGTCCAAACTGAGAGACAATCTCAGTTTCATTTTAAGCAAATGACATTAGCACAAATAAATAAATAAATAAATAAACAAAAATCTAAAAATTAGAAGGAAAAAAAAAAAAAAAAAGGAGTAAATTAAAAAGTGAGCTAGCTACTAGTTAGCCTTCATCTTTTTATAAGTCGGTTAAAGTAGTACCTAATGTTTTCAAAAGAGAAATACCCATTTGATTTTGTGCGTGTTAAAGCCCGTTTGGCCGCCTTTTTTTTGGCTTTTTTTTTTTTAATTTATTTATTTGTAGTGAACTTTAAAAAAAAAATTTACAACATTTAAATATTAGATCATACCTAAAAGAGAGTACACTAAAAATAATAAACAATTTGAATGATAATGAAAAACATGATCAGTGGTCAAGTAGTATGATGTAATTGATTATAACTATAAATTAAGGCATCCGAATTTTTTAGAGTACTTCTTTCTGTAGTGATTCTGTAGTGTCATTTTGAACTAAAATGACGTCATTTTACTTAACAATATAACAACGCATCTAGATCATCACCGGAGCAATCTCTGGTGGGCCTCCCCTCAAGATTCATTGTTGTGACTAAGCAAAAAAATAATCGTATGCTTGGGGTGACATGGTTTCAATTATTTAAGATAGTTTCATCCGTTTTCTAGTTTAAAGAACAAGCCCAACGGTCCAATGGTTTAGTTGTAACCTCCTTATTATGTGAAACAAGCTATTTTTATGTAGGGTTGTAAGCGGACTGAATCGATCCGAACTTTAGTATGTTTGAAATTGTTTATTAAGATTTTAACGAATTCAAATTCGAATTTGAGCTTGATCTCAACAAAAATTTAATGAACCGAACTCGAGCCGCGTTGGCTTAAGCTTGACTCGAACTCAAACCTGTTCACGAGCCTTAATGAGTCAAAAAATTTATAAATTCATACTTGCGTATAAGACTGAAGTTATAATTAAAATCTTAATTATACAATTATATATATACAATATATATATATACACATTAAAAAAATCAATATTTTATGAAAATAATAATATCTACCATCACTATTATATAAATATACTATCTATACTTAACTATTATTTACATTTATATTTTTTACATATATAAATAACATATTTATCTTATTTTTTATATATTATTTAATATATAAATAATAACTATTAAACGAGCCAGCTAACAAGCCGAGCTTTAATATGTTTGAACTTGTTTATTAAAAATTTAATGAGCTCTAGCTCGAACGCTAAAAAAAATTAACAAACAGAATTCGAACGAGCTCTTACTAAGCCGCGTTCAAACATGTTCACAAACGAAATTAACAAACTTTTTTTTTTTAATTCTATTCATTTGTAGTCCTATTTTTAAGTGAGAATGACTAGATTTTTATATCAAATTCATTTATCATATGAACTTTTATTTAACATGTGATATATATATATATATATATATATATATCTCGGTACAAATGAAGGGAAAGTGGGGTTCTCTTTACATCAAAAAATAATAACACGTCAGATGATAAATAAATTAAGAGTACGATTCATTTGTCAAATTATTTATTTTATTTCTATCTCATATTGTCATGTCATTAAAATTAAAAATTAAAATAATATGAGATAAAAAATAATACAGACAGTGCACAGATGATCTCATGTTTGAGAGTAATGCATAAATTTCAACTTCTTTCACCTAAGTGGTTTTATGAAAAAAATTTTAAAAAAATAAATTAAATTATAAAAATAAATAAATAAATAAAAAAGTAGTTGTTGCTGGTAGACCTGAGAGTTGATGGACCTAACCAATTGCATGGCAGGCAAGCTTGTTGGGCCAAATTTGCTGGCATGTGGCCCAAACTTCATATAGCAAAAAAAGAGTCAGAGCAACTCCTAGCTACCCTGAGACCCTACTGCTTTGTTTGGTTCGAGGGTATGCTGTAAAAGGAAAAGAAAAGAAAAGAAAAGAAAAGAAAAAAATGGAGGAGAGAAACTACAAATTATTTTTTTTATTTGGTTTGGGTTAAAAAATAAAAATAAAATGAATAGGTAATTTTTAAAAATCCATCATTTTGTTTGGTTAACCTAATCAAATCTAATCAAACCAAACTAAAGTAAGGCTTGTAACCCAATTAATTGGGATCTACTACATCAAACTTATTTTTTATTTATTTTCTTTTACCACGGATCATATGCTCAATTAAATTAAGAAAATCTACATCATCCTTTACTATATTCCATTTTTCGCGTCAATTTAACTTTCATTGTACATGATTGAACCAACTTAATATATTCTCGCTAAACTTATCTTTTCGATTAATATTACTTTTATCATTTTACGAATATATTAATTTTTAATTATATATTTCCTGTTCTTACAATACAATCTGCCTCAATATCCACAACTTAGCTATACTATCATTTTACTTGGATGTTGTTTTTAAATTGCTCAAAACTAAACCATTTTTTGTTTGGTTACCCTTAAAAAAATTAATTAAAAGCATCTCGAAGGTGTTCTAAAAGCATCTCCAACAATACTACTACTCTCCAAATTTAATTAAAAGTGAATATTTTATTTTAGGAAATTATTTTTTAACTAATCTCTCTAATATTATCTCTTATTCTTTCTCTATTTCATTTAAATATTATTTTTTAAAACAAAAATGACCAAAAAAAAAAAAACCTACTCTCAAAATGAAATATGAAAGGGATGGGAGAGATTAGAGAAAGATAATGATTAAATTAAAGAGTGGTTAAACATCACCAGCAATCTCTTTATTATTTTTTTCTCGTCAAATTTTATTTAAAAAGTGTGTTTCCTTCATTATCTCTAACAACACTCCTTATTTTTTCTATATATGTTTTAAATATTTTTTTTTACTTTTTATTAAAAATATTTTCTCACACTTTCTTCTCTCTTCTCCGCCCTTTGAGAAGAGAGGGAAGATATGAAATAAAAGATTTTTTTATTATTATTATAGTGAGTGATTAAACCCTCTGGGCATGTTTGATTGGAATGATTAAAGTATGGGATTAGGATTATTAATCCGTGGGCCCAATCATCCCATGTTTGTTTTGACATTTTGGTTTAGGACTATTAATCCAATGGATAATTAATCCAACAAATTTGTAGGATTATTAGTAATGGGGTAGGGGTGGGATAGTTAATACCACACTAATTTGATAGGATTATTAATACCTCACTATTAGTATTGTGAATCAAACATGGCCTCTAAATATAGGGAGTTAATAGTATATTTACTTAAATGCGAAGTTGAGCAGGGAGTCTTTTGGAGGGTGATATTTTGTGTTCCTCTTAAATTAGGTGGAAAATGAGAATAGAGAAGCTATTGTAAATGCTCTAAGCTAGCTGTTTAACCGTAGTGAGAATAAAGTACAATCTCTAAAAAACACAAGTGTTTAGTGAACTTTTAAAAGGGTTTTTTTTTTTTTTTTTTTTTAAACTTCCGAAATTAGCTAAAGAATATAAAAAGATAGCTTGGAGATGCTCTAATTGCCACTTGTTAACATTTCCAACAAGTTTCCCATAAAAAAAAATAAAAAATGAATAATTAAATAAATAATCCAACAAGATAAAGGGCACCTAATCAGGTAAAATCAACTTGAATTTCAGATGATTCCATACGGAGTCTAATCTAATTTGTTAATAAAGTTATGGATTTCAATGTAATGGTCTCATTTGGTACACTTTCTTATAAGTTAAAAAAACATTAATCTCTAACTTTACAATAAGATGCTATCAAAAAATTTATAAAAAAAAAAAAATTTAAAAAGATAAAATCAGTAATGATTTAGAACTCTAAATAGGGAGTTCTAAATCCACCACTAGTAAGGTGAAAAAAAAAAAAAAAAAAAAAAAAAAAAAAAAAACCAAAGCACAATATACATGTGGCAGTGAGTTATCATTAGAGACACCACTAATTAGTGGTCTAAAGCATTTTTAATAGTAGAACTTCTCCAAATTAAGGCCAAGTTTGGGAAGACTAAATAAGTACACTTTTTGACTTTTTTTGTATTATGTGTAAGAAAAATAGAGAGAAGATATTGATTGATGTGACCCAAAAAAGATAAAAAGATAAAATAAGTACACTTTTTTAGGTTAGTCAAACTTGACCTAAATACCTGGGAATTCACTTTGGAGTGAGTGCAAACCACCTTGGTTTAAAAGCTGGAATTCACTTTGGAGTGAGCGCAAACCACCTTGGTTTAAAAACCTATGCAAAATATGGTGTGTTGTCTTTGACCATTGACAAAACCATAAATATTTTGACAGCCTGTAACTTACAATTGTGGTCTCTTTAAATGGACCCAATAGGCTCATGAGGTAGCCCATGAATTACAGGCCTAGCCTGTTGCAATACAACAAAAACAGAAGAGTAAATTACATCAACCACCTCGAGATTTAAGGCTACTTTGGAAAGTTGCTATTTTAGCTATTTTAGCACTCAAAAAAAATTAAAAATTCTACCCTAAAAAAAAAAAACTCAACTCTTTTCTTTATTTTTTCGCACATTATTTTGTAAAAAATTAAAAAATCCCTTAAGAAGTTAATTTTGAAACACTCAGAGACAATACAATAACCCATATAAATTTAGGCCAAGTTTGGCATGTCCAAGAAAAGTTAAAAAGTCAAAAAGTTACTCAAAAAGTTAAAAAGTTAACACTATTCACCAAAAGTTAACAATTACCGCTGCACAACTCCCAATCCTAATTTTCTCCTACAAACCAATTTTTACAATTTTTTATTACACATTTTTTCATAAAAAGTCAAAAAGTTAACCCAAACATCTATATTTTCTTCCTCAATTTTTTAGTCCAAAAAGACAAAAAGTGCACTTATTTAGGACACCCCAAACAATCCCTTAGTATGATTATATCGATATCTTTTTTGGTAAGCTTAAAGTGATTGCAAGAATACAAATGGTTCGTAGACCCATAAATAGACATAGATAATAATATATATATCATTTTAGTATAAAAGAGATGATATCATCTTTTTCTTCGTACAATTAATAAATTATTGTTGAAAAAAGAACTACATATTTTATGAATTAAAATCTTATAAGAGTCTAATGTAATTATGTCAAATTTATAACATTCGATATATTTTTCACAAATTTTAAGAGAGAGTAGTGTAATTTATCCAAAATAAAGAGTCAATTTGCAACATAAGATGGTTCCCACAATTAGCGTCTGTTTGGGAAGGAGAAGCGGGGCTAAAATAGCCACGTCGCGACAAGATTGGCTATTTCAGCCACGTCCCGACAAAATGGCCTTCACGGGTATCCAACAAACCCTTACGCCTGTAAATTGACTCAAATGCCCCGAAGACATTCATCTGAATCTGTATTCATCAAATAGGCGTCTTGCGCAGCACATACCCTATCGAGTCGACAAAGACGAAGAGAAGAACCACAGCTGACCAGGAACCCCCGCAGAGATAATCGCCACCGGAGTACCCATCCGCGGCGGCGAACACGAACCAAGCCTCTCAAACTCAAACCGATCTGATTCAGGTAATGCTTTATGGCCTATTGATTGATCTTTTTCTTCTTCCGATCTGCGTTGTGTGGGTTTATAACGGCATCGGTTCATGACCGATCTGTTCATTTCCGGTCGTGAATGGGTTGATTACGCTTACATTACACACATTTGGGGCACCGATCTGTCTCTGTCACAAATTTGGGTTGCGGATCTGTTCTTATGTTCAAACTCTGTTCGATTATCACAAATTTGGGACTGATTTGTATACATACACATATATATATATATGTATATATATACGTATATATGTATATAAAACATGTATGTTCTTATTCAAATATCTGTTCTTAGTTATGAACACATGATCTGTTGATCACAAACCGTTGTTAATATCCACCTTTCATTGCAAATCTGTTCTTATCAGATATGTTCATAACTCTGTTCTTATAAAATATAAATGTTCTTATTGCTCAATTACCAGGTCTTGCATAACTCTGTTCTGTTCGGTTATCACAAAGTTGGGCCAGATTTGTTTTATTTTTTTTTTGTTCATACTCTGAATTGGTGCTAATAGAAATGCTCAATTCCCATTTGTATGGTTACATATGAATTACATATATTAACAACAAATTACAAAATATATAAAACTTATAGTTCAAATAAATTACAAAAATTAGGTTTCTTAACCAACATATTTAAAATATATCTGAAAAACTATATTATTAAACATACATGACAAAATTTAATTGTGAAATATATCTGAAAAACTATATTATTGAAAATTTAGGTACACATATATGACACAATTTAATTATGAAAAACTATATTATTAAACATATATGACAAAATTTAATTATTAAAAATACAAAGTACAAATATATTCAAAAATATTTTTAAAATATCATATAAAATATATATAAAATATATTACAAAATAAATGAATATTCAAAAATATTTTGTAACGATCATATAAAATATATTTAAAATATATTAGAAAATAGATTTATTAATTTCAATTTATTTTTTACTCAATACGAATTGCTCAATTCTCATTTCTGCACAATATATTAATTACATAAAAAATTATTTCAAACTATTGGGAAGGAAGGTAGATATATATTGTCCATATAGATTAACAACAAATTACAAAATATATAAAACTTATAGTACAAATATATTACAACAATTGGGTTTATTAAGCAATATATTTAAAATATATCTGAAATATATATTACAAATTTAGATTGCAAACGGAAAGAGTGTCAAAATTTAGGTACACATATATGACCAAATTTAATTATAAAAAAACAGTGTACAAATATATTCAAATTTTTTTTAAAAATATCATATAAAATATAGGCAAAAAAAAATATTACAAAATAGTACAATATTCAAAAATATTTTGTAACAATCATATAAAATATATTTAAAATATATTACAAAATAGATTTATTAATTTCAATTTTTTATTTACTCAATACGAATTGCTCAATTCTCATTTATGCACAATATATTAATTACATAAAAAATATTTCAAACTAAGTTTGGGAAGGAAGGTAGATATATATTATCCATATGTATTAACAACAAATTTTATTGAAAATATATTACAATTATATTACAAATATAATTACAAAATATGGTTTACTAAGAAATATATTACAAACATATTAAAAATATATTAACATAAATATGACAATTTTTTATTTCAAAAGTAAAGAGCGTGCAAATTGCATTAAACATATATGACAACATTTAATTATTAAACAATATAGTACAAATATGCAGGCAAATATTTTTAAAGTATCATACGAAATATATTTTAAATATGTTACACAATAGATTTATTCATTTCAATATATTTTTTACTGAATACGAATTGCTCAATTCTCATTTCTGAACAATATATTAGTTGCACAAAAACCATTGTACAATTATCTTAAACAAATTTTCTTCAAAAATATGTTCAACATATGTCAGTAAAATTTTCAGTAAACATATATTAATTTAATAAATTATTACAAAATATATTAACCACATATTCACAAATCTAATAAAAAATAAATTTCAAAATATATGACCAATATACCTACATTCATGATGCACAATACTTTTACAAACAACGTAGTCAGTTCATGGAATAAAATATAAACTTACGTTTGTCTTTCTATGTGTTGATGTTGGTTCGTGTAAATTTATTTGCAATTTAAAGCGTACCATGGCGTCGTTCACCTCTACTGCAACTTCCAGTACATGGCCACGACAAATGTGTGCCTGTGGACATGGCCCCTGTATTGTTAAGATTTCCAGGTCCACAAAAAATCCAGGGCGTCCCTACTTTGTCTGTCCCCGCCCTGTGGTGAGTGACCCAATCTTTACCGATCATAACTGTATGAACATTACCAACCCATGAAACTAATAGTTCCGTAATCTCCACTCATCAGCCATGTGTCAGTTGGATTGGTTGGTGTGAAGAACCAAGGCGAGAGAACCAAGGCTATGCGTCTCCCGGAGATGAAATTGCCATGCAATTGCGGGCTGATGTCATAGACATTCAACAATCCTTGCGTGTCCTTAAGACCATTGTGTATGTGCTCTGCATTGTGGTTGTCATTTTGTTGTGCCGTATGTAGGCACCGGTACCATGTTTGGGGCTATGTACAAAGACGTTAGTATGTTGTCAGTATGTTGTTACTATGTATGAAGACGTTAGTATGTTGTCAGTATGTTGTCAGTATGTTGTTAGTATGTAGTTAGTACGTTCGTAGTATGTTGGTAGTATGTTCTCGCATATGGGAGCCATAATACTAACTATCATATTTTTTGTGGCAACTACTAACTTCCATGGAACCTGTTTACGTACGTTAGTAATTTCCAATGGGTATATGCAAATTTAACTTTAGCATCATATATGTCTGTTTGTTGTTAATAATGTGTCATGGCTTATGCGTGTGTATGTAACAACCAAATTTGTGATGGTAATCTTTTGTAACCGTACATTAGTAATGGCTTCCACACGTACTTCGCCTCGTAACCACTCGAAAAGCAAAGGCGTTGTCAGTGACAAGTCAACCAGTCTTGAAGAGACACAAACTCAGCTAAGCCACAAGGCCTCATGGGACAGTAACTCAGTCCGAGTTTTCCTCCAGTTGATTGCAAATGAGATTAGTAAAGGAAATCGGCCATTCTTAGTCCTCAGCCAGGCAGGATACAAGTCGTTGTCAAGGAAATTTCAGAGAAAAACAGGAAAAAAACATGGACTTAAACAGTTGAAGAATAAGTACATGAGCTTGAAGAAAGAGTGGCAAGCGTGGACGAAGTTGATGGATTCAAGCAAGGGAGTGTCCGGGATAGGCTTTGACTATGACACCGGTTTGTTTCAGGCACCTGACGAGTGGTGGGACAAGATGGAATCAGTAAGTACATGTAGAAACAAGTTTTATATTTCTCATTTACCAGTACATTTTTTACTTCTTAATTCAACTTCAATAAAATTTATGAATATGAAATATAACGTCAACCTCTTTTACACATGTACATGTCTGCAGATCAACAAGGTGTGTGCGAAGTTCAGAAAGAAAACGTTGGAACACCGTGACTTGATGGAGACGGTTTTCATGGGGGCAGCAGCTACTGGGAAGCACCATTGGACCCCGGGAGAGAACATTCCTGAAGCTGCTACGGACTCATCTGATTCAGTGCGTAGTTTGGGAGCCCAGCCATTCGCTGATCCGATACCCACAGGAGTACAGGACGTGGATTCTGATTCTTCACTGGAGCATGTGTCGATTGAAAAGGCAAAACGGAGAAAGACGCCATCAACAAGTGTTTCAAAGTCGAAGAAGGCAACAAGTGGTGCGTCTATTATTGCGGAGAGCATGAACAGAATGACAGATGTGGTCCGTTCGAAGAATCAGCAGGTCACGGTCAGGCACCTGACAGGCAACGAAGCACTGTACACTATTTCCGAGTGCATGCATAAACTGAGCAGTATTCCGTCTCTGATTGGTACACCGTTATTCCACTTCGCCTCCACACTTATGGATAACGCTGATTACCGGGAGGTCATGATGTGCCAGCCTGATGACGACCACATCATTGGCTGGCTTACACAGAAGCAGCTCCAGTGTACTGCGTCGGGGCCATTTGCAAACCTGTTTGGGGGTAGGCGGATGTGATGCTACGGTCTTACGAGTGTTGCAGATGCATGTCTTTTTTCTTCCTTTTTAAAACTTAGACTTATGGTACTGTTTGTTATGTACTAAAACAGGATGGTGGTGTGTGCATGTTTTGCATTATGTCTTCTTTTTTTTTTTCTTGCTAGCTACGGGCAGTGACAAGTTGTAGGTAAGTCCATGGGTTGACGGACCGGAAGCATGGTTGTGCTTCGTTTTTGGGAAATGAATGGGATGTTTACGGTTTAATATTTTGTGGCGCTACGTTTAAGACAGGGAAATACGTTTTCGATGCATGCTTCTGAATGCCTATATGTCGCAAGTTATTTTCTTAGTTTTGTGGTTGTTACAACCATGGCCCCCCTGTGAAGCATACGTTGAACAGCTTTTTTTTTTTTTTGCAAATCATATGATCATGCCTTCCAAAGGACATTGGTGACAGCATTGCGTTCATTACAAACAATGTCGACATTGTACAATTGCAAAATTCAATATAATTTAACTCAATGAATAACGTGCAAACTAATTGAAAGCCTGCCACTTTTGTAGGTTTTGCATCAACGAAAACGCGATGAATCCCTGGGATGGAAGCAACCATGATGAAATAATGGAAATGCTGAATCAAATGGCGGTCCAGCTGCAACAAGAACAGAACTGCACATTTCTACAAGCATGCCACTTGGCGACAGAATGGTACCAAAAACACATGCATAAAACGCCATGTCGCACTTCTATACTAACCGGGAATACATGGATATGCGAACTATATGCGGGGCATATGGGTCGCTTTAAGGAAAATGTTTGCATGCCGAAGGAAGTGTTTGCCGCCTTGTGTGAGACATTAGTAAATGATTTTGGGTTACAAGTCCCGCAACGTCCACATGGGTTAGCTGTTGAAGAAAGCGTTGCGATGTTTATCCATGTCTTGAAAGGGAAGCAAAATCGGGAAATCCAGGAACGCTTCCACATCCTGACGAAGGTAACACATGGCCATGTTATTAGATTTGTTAATAAATATTTATTTGCTGACAAAGCGTTATATGAAAATGACGCAGAATGTTGGTTTTGGTGTCATACATTGTCGTCATGTCTGCAGGCAAATATTATCTTGTCGATTCTGGCTATGCAAACCGGATTGGTTACTTAGCACCATTCAAAGGCCACCGTTACCACCAACAAGAATTCCGGCGTATTGCAAGAAACGCGATGGCAAACACGCCAAGGGAATTATTTAACAAAGTCCACTCGTCCTTACGCAGTGTCGTGGAACGCACTTTCGGTATATGGAAAAATCGATGGGGGTTTATTCGAGACATGCCTCGGTATGACTTTGCAAATGTGCAAGTTCAGTTAGTAGGTGCGTCAATGGCATTACATAATTATATACGGCGAAACACAGGTAACCCAACAAATGTTCAGCCAATCTGTGACGAGGAAGAGGCTATGACAATAGTAAATGCCATACCAGAAGTTGAACATGACGAGGATGGTTTAATGGTTGGAGATGAGGACCCCCATATGGCATTGGTCCGCCTTCACATACGTGACAAATTATGTTACATGCGTAATAACGGAATGTTAGGAAATATATAGTACTCGAAATAATGTTCGTATGGTCGTCACGTAATGACACACGTGGAACAGACTGTATTCAAATATATTATTATGTATAATATGTATGAGTTGCCAGGGGAATGTAACCCCTTCCAGTTGCTGACGTGCCTAACTTAAAAAAACAACAATCCATACGAATTTTGCTTTTGGAAAAATAAAAAGAAGGTGAAACAAATAAAAACAAATTAAAAAGAAAACTAATACACAAATTGTAAAGTGCGACGTGAATTACAAATAAATGAAACACATAAATATATTAAAAAAAAGTTATTGTATACCAATTAAAAAAAACAAGACTTAGTTCAAAATAAAAATCGAAGACAAAAAAAAAACATAGTTAAAAAAAAACATAGTTATAGTAAAAAAATAAAAATTTAAAAAGACAAAAACATAAATTCCCAAATAAAAACCGAAAAATTTAAGCACAATACCCCAAATCCAAACCGAAAATGAAAAAAAGTAACAGGAAAAAAAAATTAAGCATAATATGAAAAATCCAAGCGCAAAATAAAAAAATGTCAAACAAAAAAAAAAGTTAACGCAAAATCCGCCAAACTACAACAAAAAAAATTAAAAAAATAAAAAAGAAAAAATTTGGAGTTGCAAAATTCGGGAGATCGAAACACAACATACAAAAATTGTCAAAAAAAAAAACGTAAAGCAAAAAATGCCAAAGCGAAACCCCCCTCCAAAAAAACAAAACAACAAAAAAGGCAAAATCGAAACCCCAACATAACAAAATTAAAATAAAAAAGAAGAACCAAAATATGGCAAATTCAATTCCAAAAAAAAAAAAAAAAAAAATTAACAAATTAATCAAAAGTCGGCAGATCGACACCCAAAATGAAAAAAAAGAAAAAGAAAATAAACACAAAAAAAAAAAGACAAATCCAAACCCTAAAAAAAAAAAATTAGCAAAATACGTGAAATCGAAAGATAACATAAAAAAATTTTTTAAAAAATTTAACAAAAAAATGCCAAATCCAAAAATAAATAAATAAATAAATTTAAACAAAAATCAAAAATTGGAAAAAAAAATACCAAAACAAAATAACAAAAAAATGCCAAATCCAAAAATAAATAAATAAATAAATTTAAACAAAAATCAAAAAATGGAAAAAAAAATACCAAAAGAAAAAAACCAAATTTTTGTTCCCAACAAAAAGCCAAATTTGTATAATAAAAAAAAAAAAAAAAAGAAAAAAAAAAAACCGAAAATATGCTAAATCCAAACCCAAATAAAAAAATCAAAAAAATGGAAAAGGGCAATTTCGTCATTTAACAACATCACACCTCACCAAAAAGCCAAAAAAGCCAAAAAGCCCTTCCCAAACCAGGCTTTTTAGCCCCAGGCTAAAATAGCCAAAAAAGCCAAAAAGTCAAAAAGCCAACCCACTTCCCAAACGGAGGCTTAAAAAAGCAAAAAGAAAAAACCAAAGTTTATACTCAATACCCAACTTTCCCCCAACCCTAATCAGCATAAAGAAGGCACTCAATGAGCAGAATAACATGGAAGGAAAAAAATACAGAAAAACAAGCTCTAGTCTAGAACACCAATAATGTGTTTGGGGTGAGAAAAAAAATATTTAAAAAAGGTGTAAAGTTTGTGTCGTGCTATTTTAAATTTCAATATGTTTAAAATTGTAATATTTCAATTTTAACAAGTGGCAATCTTGGTGTAAGTACGTAAGCAACTTGAGTCAAGTCGAATAATGAATTATTTATATTTAATTTGAAAACTTATCTAAGTTTTAAAAATATATAAAAATGTTATTCATTTCTATAATAAATCAATTTTAAATGAGCATATATATTTAAAGAACTATAGTAGTATATTTTATGGTTAAATCGTCTTGTAATTAAGTGCTTTTATAATTTTAAAGTATTGCATCATATCATTTATTATTTGGCATTTTTTTATCAACAAAATAAAATTTTGATTTTACAACTAAAACCAATAAAGTTCAAAGACCTTGTGAAATTTGCATCATAACTTAGCACATTCCAACTAAGTTAGCACCCACTACCAAGCCAAATCTTGTACACATGAAAGCTTCACACCAAGGGTTGGAATGTGCTATATACACACATTTTTTTTTATCTTTTTTAGGTTTTATCATCTCTTTATTTTTTGTATATCTTTTTATAGAAAATCAAAAAATATATTTATTTAAATCATTTCAAATAAATTTTTTAGATTTTCTTGACATGACACAAAAAAATAAAATAAATAACTTTTTTTTTTTGTTACAGGGAAATCCTCCCACCCTCCCGCAGGTCCAAGGCAGCGCCCCATGAGGAGATCACCAGGGTGTTCTGTTATCCGTTCCGAGTAAGAGACTATAACCTGGAAGCTTGTCCCGACCTCCCAAGGTAAGCTTCGATTAAGTCAGTACTCGCACAGCGGAGGAGTATTAAACCCACACCAAGTAGCTGATTAGGCATCTTGAGATCCAACCTCTTAACCAACAGTGCTTCGCCCAGGAGATTGGTCCAAGAGAAAAATTAAACTTGTGGCCTTGGGGTTTAAGTTAAACCCCAAGACCTTATCACAATGCCACAACCCTTGGGTTAAAAAAAATAACTAGCCCACCCATGTGTGGAAATGACAATTGGAACATGTTTTGATTTGTGGTGTCCCATCCTAATTATTTTTTTGAAACAAGCAAAATTAGGAAGATAGCGTCGGCAAAACAAAAGCAAAGAAGTGACGAGATAATAATTACCTTTTAAGAGATAATGTCATCTTTTAAGAAAGGATAGTACTAATGAGACAAATTATATTCGTAAAGTGTTGCTAATAACATTCACATAATTCTTTGGACTTTAACAAACAAATTTTAAATTTTTATTGGAATGACTTAAGATTCGTCTAAAAATTGATTTTTTTAATAATTTTTTAGTTTTTTGTAAAATGATATGAAAAAAAATAAATGGAGAGAATGAGTAAATTTTTTTTTTTTTTTTTTTTTTTTTTTTTTTTTTTTTTTTTTGACTATTTTAACTAATGACCCAACATAACTTCTATTCTAAAAAAACTACTCCACTCCCTCAAACTTAAACAACCACCTACAAGCACTAGCTCTAGGGAAGGAATTATGGTGGCAACTCTACGGGGATGAATTATTACCTAAAAAAAATGAATTATTACCTAAAAAACTCTATGGGGATGAATAGTTAGTTGGTGGTTGGGGGTGTAAATAAATGAAAGGTTTGGTAAATAAGAGATTGAGACAAAATTATATATACTCCCTCCGTCCCATAATATTAGTCCCTTATTCCATTTTTCATTGTCCTAAAATATTTGTCCCTCTTCAAAAATCAAGTACAAAAATAATATAAATTTCCCATTTTGTCCTTCTTTTAAATTCATAAATAATATAAAAAGTACAATTATGACATTGATATTCCCAAAAAGGTGTACTATCAAAGGGTAATTTTGGAAAACCAACCTTTTAAAAGTACAATAATTGTACTACCAAAAAAAGTTGGATTCCCCAAAAGGGACCATTAATTTGGGACGGAGGGAGTATATATATTGAGTATGTGGGAGTCCAAATAATAAATTAGGATTATATTAGCAACACCATATTACATATGAATGGTTATGATACCATGTGACAACCTCCACTAATTACAAATAATCATCTCCTATATAAATACAATGACTATTACACCATCTAAGCAATGAAAATTATTACATAATTACTGAATTTTATATAATATTATCTATGTAATACTCCGACTAATGAAATATTACAAAGCACACTAATTAAGTTATTTTTTTATCTTATAAGAGTATCTCCACCTAAAATGTTAAATCTAATGTAACAATTGCAAAGGCTCAAATTGCCATGTGGAACAACTCCACCCGAATTGCCTATATCTGAGTTTACAATTCACATGTCTCGAGGTATGCCAAATTTGGCAACTAGCTACAATATGTCAATTTTTTTTACTAGTCTGTTAATTTAAATTCAGCCAACAAGAAACGAATAAAAAGAAATTAAGTAAAAATAAAAAAATAATAAATTTAACATATTGAGTAACATTTATTATTTTAAAATGCCAAATTTACATATACTCATTTGTCACCGTAGTTTCTATAAAAAAAAAAAAAAAAAAAAATGGCATACTAATTTTTGAAAATATGAGTAGAAATTAATCAACTTATCCAACTATAAAAAATTATGTTACGTAATTAATTTATGGTGAGTTTGAAAAGAAGGTATTTTAGTTTTTTTTAAAAAAAACCTATAAAATCAAAAAATCATATAAAAAGTAACACATTTATTCTCTTCTATTTACTTTTTACATTTTTATTTTTTATAAAAAATTAAAAAATCATTTTCAAATATTTTATTTTTTTTCATTTTATATTTTAATTAAAAAATCACTCTTTAAACCTATAATTATCTCTTAATCCATTCAAAATAGAAGAAGGTCCCCGTATGTAGAAATTGCACAACCCTACCCACGTGAATATCATTACTCAAAATAAAAACATTTGTACATAAATAAATAATAATAAAAAAAAGGCTGCAAAAACAGTGGTCAAAGCTTTGTGTGGTTAATGCCTCTACTACTGGTTGATTAGAATTGCAAATAAATCCAGTCGAGTAGAATTTTAGTATTTTTAAATTTATTTACTCCCTCCGTCCCAAAATAATGGTCCTTTTTTGGGAATTTAACTTTTTTTAGTAGTACAATTATTGCATTTGAAAAAAGTTGATTTTCCAAAATTATCCTTTTGATAGTACATTTTTTGGGAATATCAATGCATAATTGTACTTTTTATGTTGTTCATTAATTTAAAAGAAGGGTAAAATAGGAAATTTATATTATTTTTGTACTTGATTTTTGAAGAGGGACTAATATTTTGGGACAATGAAAAATGAAATAAGGGACTAATATTTTAGGACGGAGGGAGTATTAACATTTTAATCGATACAAATTTAAATTTGATTTTAATAAAAATTTAATTAATCGAACTAAAATAGAGTTAGTTTAGACTTGACTCAAACTAAAACTTGTTCACGAACTTTAACGAGTCAAAAAAATTATAAATTTATACTTGCATATAAAATTAAAATTACAATTGAAATTTTAATTATACAATTATATATGAAATATATAAAAATATATTTTAAAAAATTAATATCTTACTAAAATAATAATATTTACTACTAAGGGTTGGTTTGGGATGTCCTAAAAAAGTGCACTTTTTGACTTATTGGTGGGTTTGGATTGGGTTTGGGTTGGGTTTGATGTGATATGTTAGAGAGGTGATGTGATTTAAATAAAATGATGTGACTTAAATAAGATAGTGACTTTTTAACTTTTTAGCTTATTTAGTACATGCCAAACTAGTCCTAATATTATGGTCTATTTTGACAACTGGTTATAAGCTAACTTTTTTTACTTTTTAAAATTATATCACCTCTTTATTTTTTTACGCATTTTTTCAAAAAAAAATAAAAAAATTAATTTTTAACTTCTCAAAATGAACCTGTATAAATGTATTAGCTATGATTAATTATTATTTGCATATAAATAAATTTAACTATTATTTACATTTATATTATTTAAATATATATAAATAACATATCTTCTTAATTTTCATGCATATATTTATATTATTTAATATAGAAATAATATATTTATTTTACTATTTAAATAAATGTTAAACGAATTCATTAACAGTTGAATTAATGAGTCGAGATTTAATATATTAAATTTTATTTATTAAAATTTTAAAAAATTAAATTTAAATTTGAACGAAATAAAAATTAAACGAAACGAGTTTAAACTCACCCTTATCGAATTGAACTTTAATTTATTTATTTTTTTGTTACAGGAAAATCCTCCCTACTTTCGCATAGATCCAAGTCAACATCCCTTGCAGAGATCATCGGGGTGTTCTATTAACCGTTCCGAGCAAAAAGACTATAATCTTAGAACTTGTCCCGTCCTCCCAAGACAAGCTCCACTTAAGTTAGGATTCGTACAGTGAGAAAGTATTGAACCAACACAAAGTACTGATTAAACAACTTGAAGTTCAACTTCCTAACCAACTATGTTTTGCCCCAAAAATTAATCCAAAATAGAGAATTAACTCTATAAGACTATCTCCAACGCTTCATCAAACCTGGCATCAAATTTAAAATTGGGTGAAAAAACCACTTTTTTGAGCTCCAACGGTTTTCCTAAATCGATATCAAATCGAGAATTCACCAAACCTTTCACCAAAATGAAAACAGGCGCAGCATTTCACCAAATCACTGTTCCTGACCGTTGGGGGAGACCAACCAGTCGACCAGCCGGTTGACTGGCCGGTTGACCAACCGGTCGACCACTAAAGGGTTCAAACAGTTCAAAAAAAAAAGTTCAAACAATTAAAAAAAAAAAATTTGCCTTACCGGTCAACCAGCCGGTCGACCGGCCGATCGTCCTGGAAAAAGATTCAGACAGTTCACTGAAAAGGTTCAAATAATTTTTAAAAAAAAAAATTTTTGCCTTCATCGGTCGACTAACCGGTTGTCCCGGCGCAAATTTGATGAACTATTGGAACCCTCCGTATCAGAATAAGAAAAAAATCATTTTTTTACTCAAATTTAATAAAAATTTTGATAAACCATTGAAAATGCTCTAACCTCGAGACTTAACCGTCCGACCTTAATCACAATCCCACCCACTCCTGGGTCAGTCGAATTGAACTTCAACATATTCATGAACAATTCTGTTGATTTACACTCCCATGATTGATTTTAAAAAATAAAAAAACAAAATAAAAGAGAGAGAAAGAGAGGTAATACCCACAGGACAGCTGCAGCCTGCACCTGCATAAACAAAAATTCAATAAAAGACAAACGTCTTCCTTCTCTTTTCTTTCTCTTTTAACCTTTTCACTGTTAAGTACACTTTTCTGTTTCTATATTCATATTTGTGCACAACCCTCTCTCTCTCTCTCTCTCTCTCTCTTCTACATTCACATTTCCTTAACCTCCCCACCATTAAAACCCTATCAAAACCCTATTTACAATTTCCCCCCCTTTTTTTTTTCTTTTTCACTCCAAAAAGTCTTCACCCAGAAACCTCGCCAACATTTCCTCATCCAAATCGCAACAATCAAAGCCGTCCATTCCTTTGACCCCCAAAAAACCCTGACTACACTCCCCCTCCGCCGCCGCGGCATTCAAACCCCAGGCCGCCCGGAGAAAGCCAATGTTGATACCTCCTGTGTCGATGCTGGCCATGACGGAGGAGTCGGAGTCGGAGAAGGAAGATCCGCAGGACTCCTCGTTGCCGTTGATAGTGATGTACGACGACGATGACTGGAAGATGAGCGCCGACGAGTAGGGATCGTCGATGAACTTGACTTTGACCGGAGAAGTGACCTCAGTTTCCAGAAGCTTCGCGAGCTCGCTCACTGACTCCTCGTCAATGCACAACGACGACGATATCATTTCATCGTCGTTGTCTGTGTTGGTCTTGAAGCTGTCGTCTGAGATCGCCGGAGTTCGAGCTCGTTTTCCGGCAACAACAACAACAACCTCTCTTCCTGAGTCGTCTTCTTCCTCTACCGGCCTCTTCCTATTCTCTTCCTCCATCTCTACCACAGAAACCACTATAATCAGCTTCTCTACAGATCTCTATACATGGCCTATATATACATATATAGAGAGAGGGTGACGTACAGAGAGAGTACTGCGACGTACAGATATTAGAGAGAGAGAGAGAGAGAGAGAGAGAGAGAGAGGTTGTTTTAGAGAGTTCAAGTACTGGGTGGAGAGAGGATGCGGTGTGTGTGTATATATGGTGTGTGTGGACTTGAGGGGGAAGGGGGAGAGAGAGAGAGAGTGGGGGGAGTGACAGGATGGCATGGAGGGGTGACACGTGGGAGGAGAGTAGTGGAGGAGTGACGTGGCAGTGGAGATTGGGGAGAGTGGCGGGAGAGAGATGGATTGGGGAAGAAGTTTTGTTGTCGGTTAGTCATTTCTGGGAAATTCAAATAAATAATATAAAAATAAAAAAAGCATCAATCTTTGCAGCTCCTTTTTTTTTTTTAAAAAAAAAAAAAAATTATTTTCGTAAAAAATAGAGTTATAAATATATTATTTAAGATTTGCTTAAAGTATACATTGTTTTTTTATAGTTTAAAAAATTACAAATGAAAATATTATAGATCCTAAATATTTTACCAAACTTCTCATATGGGTATGGGACCCACACACATGTGATTTGTGTAGGTCCCATAACCATGTGAGAGGTTTGATAAAATATGTAGTAATTCATTCGAGATCCCTAGCATAACTCAATTACAAATACTGCTGGTTAAAAAAAATTATTTAACAGAATTCACTAAAAAAAAAATTCATAATTGTTCTTCTATACAATAATAAAATTACCTAAATTATTAATTGAAACATATTTATAATATCATTAAAACTGTTAATTGGTTTGATAATTTATTAATAAAATAGGCGATTTGTTATGAAATTAGAAACCTCAGGAGGTAGAATATAATTTTCAAAACCACATGAGCGATTTATATTTTAATCAAATCTTAAAAGGTGTATTTATAAGTTAACCTAAAAAATAAAACAAATTACGAGTCCTTGTAATTTGAGACTAATGTTATTTTGAGTTTTAATTTTTTAATTTTAATTTTAAATTTTGAATCTTTTTTCATATAAAGAAAATCAAAATATATATATATTTTTTTTGTGACACAATCCACTTCAAAGGTAAAGTATATAACTTTATTTATTTATTTATTTATTTTTTTGTATGTTGATTAACTTATATGTTATTTAAAATGTAATGACCTTTTTTAATGAATAATGTTGAAACTTTCTTACTTAAAAAGTTTTATTTAATTTGGTTTTCAGAAAATTTTTCTAAGAAACTAAAAATTAAATTGGTAAAAAAAATTTAAAACATATGGATATGTTTGGTTTGAGTTTTAGAAAAAAAATTTCAAAAAATTGTTTGGTTTGAAATTTTTCTCAAAAAATTTTCAAAATCACTTTCTCTCTCTTATACATCAATCAATCACTTTTTCTCTCTCCTCTCTTGTTCTCAATCACTTTTTCTCTCACGCATATCTACTCAATTACAACAAAATATCAAATCATCTCCAACTCCCAAACTCCAAAATTACTTTCAAAATATACAACCAAACAAACCAAAAAAAATTCTAAAACAACTCTCCCAAATTTTTTTCAAAAACAACTCTCCCAAAAACAAACCAAACAAGTTTTTATATAATTTTATTTTTTGAGATGGTAGAAATAACTTTTTAAAATAATTTTGTTATATATTTATTTTCATTAAATTTGTTTCTCTTTTTTCAAAAATTAGACATGGTAACAACTTTAATGTCATTATTAACTCAGTCTATTAAATCAAAAAATTTAAAACTAAAAACATTTCATATATTAAACATATCAATTACACATTAAAAGCTTAATAATCATCCATTACATTATAACAATTCAAGAGTATTTGTTAGCCTATGTTTGGGAAGTTGGATTTGAGAATTTTTTTTGGCTAAATTGTTACAAAAAACAAAATAGGTTTCTTAGCCCAATAAGACAAAACAGCACATCTAACCCATAATTATTACATTTTTTCTCTCACAAAAAAATCAAAAAGGCCAAAAGTCATTCCCAAACAAGGCTTTTTAGCCTCAGACTAAAATAGCCAAAAAAGTCAAAAAATCAACTCACTTCCCAAACGAAACCTTAATAACAAATACAACCATTTATTACATGATAATCATTCAAAAACATCAACAAAAACAAACATTCATTACATAATTATCATCTAAACACATACTAAAAATTAATTTGGCAAACAAATAAAAATGGGAGCTTTTTTGATAAATCTCTTTTCTAAGAGTTTTATTTCATCCAACTCATATTCTTTTTGACTATTCCATTAGGTCCTATTTGAGATAAGAAGACCAAAACACCCTAAATCTCTCATGCCCGATTAGTGTTGATATGTAATGTTGATTATCATTATATCTTCACTCCAAAAAAATGCATTAACTACACACCACTATTTAATGTTGATATATATTACACACACAAAATTAAACATAATTTTTTATTGATTGTCATCATGTTTTAGTAGTTCCGAAAAATGACTTAGACCCCCACAAGGGGGCACCCTCGCGACCCCCTCTCTCTCTGATTGGCCTTTTTTTTTTTCTTCTCCTCCAATCACTAGTCCCCACATGTGTGCGAGGGTGGTGGGGGTAATGATTGGAAGAGATTTCAATCACTTCCTTAGTAGTTCACATGCATCATTGATTGTCATTATGTTTTTATAGTTCTCATGCATCCAAATGCTGACTGTACGTGATGACGTGAATGTTCACGTTAAATGACATGAATGTTCACATCAGATGACGTTGTGATAAAGGTGATGTTAAGATTCACATCGGCATTGCATCAAATTACACAACTACAAGCCTCAACTTTCATTTGAATATAAACATGACGTGAATGTTCACACTAAAACATATAAATGTGAATGTTTACATGAATTCTAGAATATAGATATTAACATTATGAACATTAACATTTGTATTCATTCTAGAATATAGATATTAACATTATGAACATTAACATTTGTATTCACATTTATATGTTTTAGTGTGAACATTCACGTTATCTGATATTAACATTATGAACATTAACATTTGTATTCACATTTATATGTTTTAGTGTGAACATTCACGTCATCTGATGTGAACATTCACATTCACGTCATCTAATGTGGACATTCACATCATCACGTACAGTCAACATTTGGATGCATAGGAACTACCAAAATATAATGACAATCAATAAAGAACTATATTTAATTTTTGTGTGTAATGTATATCAACATTAAATATAAGCGTATAAGAGTCTAAGACAATAGTGTAAATCAATAAAAAGGACCTTATGGAATAAATGTATAAATACATGGGACTAAGTAGGTTATAAATTTTCTTCATGGATTTCTTAGGTTAAAACACTCTTAAATAAGATTTATCAATAAAAATTTCAATAAAAATATACAATATTTATCATTTTTATATAATTTTATCTTCGGTGATAGAAATAAGTTTTAAAAATTTTAAAATAAATTTTTGACATTTATTTTTGTTAAATTAATTTATATTTTATCAAATTGATGACTTTACCTTTGAAATAGAATAATAATATCTTCAATTATTTTTATTTAAAATGAGATTCAAAATTTAAGATCAAATATATTATAATTAATATCAGCCCTAAATTACAAAAACAGTTAGTAAAATTCAATATAAAAAAAAAACTGAATTTGGAATTCTGTATAACCTTGGACAACCAATTCCTTGTTCTTGAATAATTTTTTATTTTTACAATATTTTAATCTTGTGTCATTTTTGTCAACACGTGTTATCATAAGCATTTTACTAATTGAGAGGGTAATTTTTGGGAAAAATTGGGCCGAGCTGCGAGTGGGCTTTGAGGCCCAAAGTGCGAAGGACTAAGTAAAAAGGCCGTAATGGTTACTCCGGCCCAGGAGAGCAAGGTTACTCCGGCCTAGGAGAAACAAAGTTACTCCGGCCCAGGGAGGTAAAATTACTTCGGTTAGAGGGTTGTAAATGTACTTCGGGTCCGGGAGCAACTTGAAGTTAGACCAGCCTTGAAGTTATGTCGGCCTTAGAGGTGTACCGGTCAGGGAGTTATACTGGTCGAGAGTCGTTGGTTCGGTCCAAACACACCATGAGTTGAACAGATGAGAAACCGATATAAAGGAGAGTAAAGGGAAGGGCTGAACTAAGGATAGTTCGGCTTACTTTGTGGCTCAGCATAGCCAGTTTTACTTCGGTCAAATGGTAGTTCGGCCATGAAGAAAACCATCCCACTTGGTTTAAGCAGTGGGGAGGGGGGTGTAAAAGGATAAGCATTATCCTTTAGGAGTATGAATCCTAGGAGGACTCTGCATGGAGAAATAAAGGTCCTACTAGGATTATGCCACTCGAAACCTATAAAAGCTCACAAGCATCACCTTGGAGGGGGTAATTGAACACAATTCTTTCTGAGAACATAAAACTTTGTCTATTTGTCAAGCTTACTGACTTAGGCATCGAAGAGGTTTCCGGCACACACCCGCCGGCTAGCTCACGTTTGTGTTTTCAGGTGATAAAGCGACGTCGTACGGAGGAGTGTGGACTTGGTCAACAGGATTCTACGAGGAGAATTATTTCCTCCCCGTACAATTGGCGCCGTCTGTGGGAACAAACGGACAAGAACAAAAACCTCTTGACTAAGCTTCTCTTTTTCTCAATCAATGGCACACATTGAAGAACTACCGCAGTCCGCCGTCGACGGGCTAACTCCAGACGGGGGCGCAAGGCGAGAAGGATTACCCTCTGTCCCTCCTATGGCAGATCTGGAGCCCCAACAACATAACTCCAGGAGGAGTGGCAGGGGAAGGCGGAATAACAGCCCTCGTCACTCTCAAAGTCCTGACAGGCAAAGGAGAAGGATTGATCCTCAAGCCCTGGAAGATCGCATAAAGGAGCAAGATGAACTAATTCGGAAGATGGCGGCGAACATGGAGGCTTTGAAACGCCAGATGAAGACTAAAGATGTGGCGACAGGAGAGGGGCGCAAGCACAAGACGCCCCCTCGCCACTCAGAGAATCGTAGTAGGAATACTCCACCCTCCCAAGGAGAGAGCAGAAGCCTCAGGACAGGCGACACTCATTCCTTATCTTCCAGAACTCGTCGCTCCAGGTCTGAGAGGACGAGATCTGAAAGATCGTACACTGAAGGAAGCACGTATTGGCCTTCGCACTCACACCAAACCAGATCTAGACAGACAGAGCTGCCCAGGTCATCCGACTTACGAACCGTGCTCGAAGAAAAAGTACGATGCAAAGAGGATGCCAGGGCACGCGATCCACACAGAGTCTCTGCCTTACAACGGTTGGCTCCTCGGACGCATGGAAGCGTCGAGGTTGGAATGCCGATACCGCGCCCAGCATATGAACCAACGGACAAAGCCTTAGCAAGACTACAGACTTCGCCGTTTGTTCCCGCAATTGAAAACGCGCCCTTACCATCAAGCTTCCTTCAGCCGAAATTCACTACATATGAAGGGAAGACGGACCCGTATTCACACTTGAGCCACTTTCGCCAAGTCATGGCTGTGTACAGGCGAAACGAGGCCTTAATGTGTAT
Organism: Camellia sinensis; assembly: GCF_055761805.1. NCBI lineage: Eukaryota > Viridiplantae > Streptophyta > Magnoliopsida > Ericales > Theaceae > Camellia > Camellia sinensis. The sequence goes on along the minus strand of NC_138973.1, from coordinate 89,754,354 downwards.
ACTCTTCCCGTCAAGCCTTGGCGACCTAGGCTTGACTTGGTTCGAAAAACTCCCAGAGGGCAGCATAGCCTCCTGGGCCCAATTGGCAGAAGCGTTCGTAACAAGGTTTCGAACAAACACTAAAACGCCGGTGGAAATAGACCAGTTGCTCTCCATCGACATGGGTGAAAAAGAGACCCTCAGATCTTACAACAGTCGCTACTGGGAAACATTCAACCAGATTGGAGACTGCCCCACCAATCTAGCCATTGCGCAGTATAAAAGAGGCCTTCCAGTCGGAAACAGACTAAGGGACTCGATCACCATGACGCCACCCCTTACCATGGAAGCCCTGATGGAGAGAGTGCATCAGCACATCAGGGTAGAAGAGGATGGCGCACATGCCAAAGCAAAATCTAGTGCAACCGCAGTACCAGAAAAGAAGACCTCAACAAAGGTCAATGCAGTAGATCGGCAGAATAAAAACGGGCGTGGCAGACGAGATAACGGAGAAGACCCAGACAAAAGATGGTTAAGAATCCGCACTGCCATAACAACGGTGTTCAAAAAACCAATATATCAGATTCTGAGCGAAATAAAAGATGAGCCTTTCGTCAAGTGGCCAGCCAAGCTAGGGGAAGCTCAGAAAGATTACGACGACAGATCACGGTGCACCTTCCACAAAGAAAAGGGGCACCGAACTGAGAATTGCACACCGTTAAGACAACACTTGGAAGAGTTGGTGGCAGCAGGCCACTTGGACAAATATATTGAAGGAGGGACGCAACCAGCCCTCCAAGATCATAATAACCATCCCAACGGAATGCCAATCGATGCACCGCCTCAAGGTATTATCAATGTCATACATGGAGTTTTTGAGCCTGAGCGCGTATGCGAGCTCAGAGGGTCAATCAAAAAGGCTGAGCACTTTAGAGAAGTGCTAGGTGCCCAACCTGCCACCAAGAAAGTGAAGACGGGAGGCAACAAACATCATGTCTTTTTCGGATAAAGACCTGGATCGAATATACTGTCCTCACAATGATGCTCTGGTTGTCACTCTCCGAGTCAAAGATTTTGACGTCAAGCGGATTCTGATTGACCAGGGTAGTTCATGTGAGATCATGTACTACGAAACATTCAAACAGTTGAAGCTACAAGACAAAGACTTGGCACCTGCAGTTTCTCCCCTAATTGGATTCAACTCCATGCCAGAATGGCCCGTCGGCAAAATAATTCTTCCGGTCAGAGCAGGAAGCGTAACAAAACAAGTAGAGTTCTGGGTATTGAAGGTCCCCTCTACTTACAACATCATCCTGGGCAGAACATGGCTGCATGCCATGCGATTGATGGCATCATCTTACCACCAAGTAATGAGGTTTCCCAACGACACCGGTATAATTGAAGAAGTCTATGGAGATCAGATCATGTCAAAGCAATGTTTCGCCACGGTGAATGGCAGCCGCGCTGCCAAAGGGTATGTTCATTCGGTGGAAGAACCAGAAAGTAATGAACTATTCGCGGACGTCGGTAAAGAGGCTGATCAGAAAGCGGTGGAGGACTTGGTGGAGGTAAAAATAGATGAGAAGAACCCGGATAAATTCTTCTTGCTTGGCTCATCGTTGTCCAGCACTGAGAGATTAGAGGTCTTGGAATTCTTGACCTCTAACATCGAAGTGTTTGCTTGGACGCCTTACGACATGCCAGGTATTGATCCAAACTTCATCAATCACCAACTTAATGTCCACCCATCCGCCAGACCAGTCATTCAACGCACACGCAGATCGGCACTCCACCACGCCGAAATAGTGGCAGAAGAGGTAGGCAACCTACTGGAGGCAGGAGCAATAAGAGAAGTGCACTACCCAAGATGGATCTCCAACACAGTCGTAGTGCCAAAAAAGAATGGTAAATGGCGTGTCTGCGTCGACTACAAAACAGTCAACAAGGCGTGCCCAAAAGATAGCTTTCCTCTACCAAGGATAGATCAACAGGTAGACCTAATGGCAGGGCATAACCGACTTAGCTTTCTGGATGCATACAGAGGCTACCACCAGATCGCCATGCATGAACCAGACCAGGAGGTCACATCCTTCACAACACCAAGGGGATTATATTGCTACAAGGTCATGCCCTTTGGCCTAAAGAACGCAGGGGCGACATTCCAGCGAATGGTCACCAAGATGTTTGAACCATTGTTAGGCAGAACAATGGAGGCTTACATCGACGACATGGTGGTCAAAAGCAAGGATGAGAATGACCATCTTAAAGATCTAGGCGAGATGTTCCAGATCCTGAAGAAACACAAGTTGCGCCTCAATGCGTCCAAATGCGCATTCGGAGTTGGATCTGGCAAATTCTTGGGCTTCCTGGTAACCAACCGAGGTATAGAAGCAGACCCCTCTCAGATTAAAGCAATCCAAGAGTTGGAGAGACCAAACTCAGTCAAAGAAGTGCAGCATCTCACTGGTATGGCAGCTGCGCTCAACCGGTTCATAAGCAGGTCATCAGACAGACTACGACCATTCTTCCAAGCTTTAAAGGCCAAGTTTGAGTGGGATGAAGAATGCGACCAAGCTCTGGAAAGCTTGAAGGAGTACATGTCTTCCCCACCACTACTTGTTACTCCAGTACCTGGTGAAGAACTCTTTTTGTACCTGGCAGTCTCTCAGCACGCAGTCAGCGCAGTGTTGGTTCGTGCAGAAGGAATACAACACTTGCCCATCTTTTATGTCAACAAGACATTGTTGGGAGCCGAAACAAGGTACTTGCCCTTGGAGAAACTAGCATTAGCATTAATGATGGCATCCAGAAAATTGGCGCACTACTTTCACGCCCACACCATAGTCGTCCTCACAGCCTTTCCACTAAAAGCTCTGTTTGAAAGGGCGAACTTTAGTGGGCGAATTTTGAAGTGGGCAGTAGAGTTGGGACAATTCGACATCAAGTTCCAACCCAAGACCGCAATAAAAGCCCAATCTTTGGCAGATTTCGTCGCAGAATTTACTCCTGGAAGTCATCATATCTGCCCAGTTGACCTAACTGACACAACCGAACTAGGGACGGAAGTTGACGCCGGAATAGCGCAACCCCTAGTAGAAGGTAGTCAATCAAGCACCAAGACAGACCATACTAAGGACAACAAGGAAGAGACAAACAAAGGCTCACCAGCAGTTCAAACAGAGGACGAAGGGCAGACAGCTAACATGGACCTTGAAGAAAACACCATTCTTGACCCCACGACATCATCTGATCCTTCCACTTGCTGGAAGTTATTCGTTGGAGAGATGTGGAAGCTCTTTGTGGATGGAGCATCCAACCGGCATGGTGCAGGGCTTGGCATAGTCCTCATCTCTCCAGACGGCCTGGTTGTAGAACAAGCAATCAACCTTGGCTTCCCAGCATCCAACAATGAAACGGAGTATGAGGCGCTTCTCGCAGGACTCAAGTCAGCATACTACATGAAGGCCACCGAACTAATGGTATACAGTGACTCTCTGCTGGTGGTAAACCAAATTTCTGGCGAATACGAAGCAAAGGATGACAGAATGGCCAAGTACCAAGAGTTAGTCAGAACAGAGATCAAGAAGTTTGATGTAGTAAGGATAGAACAAATTGGCAGGGAGGAAAACAGCCGAGCGGACGAACTAGCAGGCCTTGCCTCAATGGCAGATACATCAATCCCTCATCCATTACTCATCGACTTCTTACCAAGACCAAGCATAGAAGACCCCGAAGCAGAAGAAGTATGTTGCACAGAATTAGGCCCTTCATGGATGGATCCCATCATCCTGTTCCTAAAAGACGGCATCCTACCAGAAGAGAAAAAAGAAGCCAACAGAATAAGGGCAAAGTCGCAGCGATTTTGGCTATCTCCATCTTTGGCATTATACAAGAAGTCATTCTCTGGGCCTTACCTCAAGTGCGTTCATCCCAGCAAAGTAGAAGCATTCTTGTTCGAAATACACGAAGGGGTGTGTGGAAGTCATCAAGGGGGAAGGTCGCTCGCTTACAGGGCTATTTCGCAAGGATATTGGTGGCCATATATGCAAGCAGACTCAGAGAAATATGTGAAGAAATGTGAGAAATGCCAAAAATTCGCGCACCAAATACATCAACCAGCAAGAGAACTCCTACCATTAACAAGCCCATGGCCTTTCGCAATGTGGGGCTTGGACATAGTAGGACCACTTCTAACAGCACCCGGCGGCAGGAAGTTCTTTCTCGCAGCAACAGACTACTTCACAAAGTGGGTGGAAGCAGAAGCATTGGCATCAATCAAAGAAAAAGATGTGAAGAAGTTTGTTTGGCAAAATATCATCACTCGGTTTGGCATACCAAAAGCACTGATCTCAGACAATGGTACTGAGTTCGACGGCAGAATCTTCAGAAGCTTCTGTAAAGAGTACAAGATAGAGTTCTACAATTCTACACCAGCATATCCTCAAGCGAATGGCCAAGCAGAAGCATCAAACAAAGTCGTCTTGGATGGACTAAAGAAAAGACTGGAGAAGGCAAAAGGCAAGTGGGCAGACGAACTTCCTCATGTTTTATGGGCATACCGCACCACACCTCGGCGATCGACAGGAGAAACACCATTCTCCTTAGCTTACGGAATGGAGGCAGTAATCCCACTAGAAGTTGGCCTCCCCACAATTCGAAGCGAAAATTTTGATCCAGACTTAAATGGAGAAGCCATAGCTTTAGAACTCGACCTCGCAGAAGAAAGAAGAGAAAGATCACTGGTTCACATCGCCACATACCAACGAGAGTTAATCAGAAAATACAACAAAAAAGTGCATCCAAGACAATTCAAGATCGGCGATTGGGTACTGCGCAAAGTAATGGGAAACACTTTGATCCCAGGAGATGGAAAGTTAGGGCCAAACTGGGAAGGTCCTTACAAGGTGATTGGGTTAGCAGGCAAAGGGGCATACCACCTAGAAGACAAGGATGGCAAGGCAATCCCTAGGCCATGGAATACGGCCAATCTTAAGTTATTTTACTTTTAACTTTACTTCTTCAAACATATGTAATTTTTTCTTTCTTTCTTCAATAAAACAAGCAATTCTTTTTAGCACAAGTTGTTCTTTGTAAAAGTTAGCCTTAAGGTTAGGCACATTGCAAGCATTTTATTCTAAGATTAGCTGAAAAAACTAACTTAGAGGTTGGCTGGATTAAACCAACACCTTCCTAAGCCCAGGATAAGGATCCAGGCTGCAGGACGTTTGGTCGGAATAACCAAACATTATTCTAAGTTAGCTGGAAAAACTAACTTAGAGGTTGGCTGGATTAAACCAACACTTTCCTAAGCCCAGGATAAGGATCCAGGCTGCAGGACGTTTGGTCGGAATAACCAAACATTATTCTAAGTTAGCTGGAAAAACAAACTTAGAGGTTGGCTGGAATAAACCAACACTTATTACTCTTCAGCCGAAGTAAGTGCAAGGCTGAAGAGTAGTTGGCTGGAATAAACCAACTCTTGTTACTCTTCAGCCGAAGTAAGTGCAAGGCTGAAGAGTGGTTGGCTGGAATAAACCAACACTTGTTACTCTTCAGCCGAAGTAAGTGCAAGGCTGAAGAGTGGTTGGCTGGAATAAACCAACACTTGTTACTCTTCAGCCGAAGTAAGTGCAAGGCTAAAGAGTGGTTGGCCGGAATAAACCAACTCTTGTTACTCTTCAGCCGAAGTAAGTGCAAGGCTGAAGAGTGGTTGGCTGGAATAAACCAACTCTTGCTACTCTTCAGCCAAAGTAAAGGTCTGGCTGAAATTGGATTGGCTGGATTAAACACTTTGTACTCCTCAGCCGAAGTAAATATATCGACTAAGGAGTGGTTGGCTTGTAAGCATAGTTTAACCACCTAAAACCGAAATAACAGTTGGAGTAACTGAAGGCATTACAAAGTACAGGCATACATATCAGAACCGGAACAAGAGTTCAAGCAAAATTTTTCATTCATTGAAACTATTACAAAGAAGGTTCATAGTCCGGTTACAACGGCAAAAAGCAACAAAGAAAAAATACATAATCAGGAAAAAAGTTCTTCAATTTCAGCGTCAAAAGCCGCGTCACCAGCAACTTGAAGACCGGTTTCAAGAGGAAGTACACTCTCGGTTGCCAGGATGCTTTCGGTTGGAACCACGGTTTCATTTGGCTGTTCAATAGGTAGGCCCTCTACCATGGGCTCTAACCGAAGTGACGGGTCTGCACTAACAACCGGAATGTCCTCGGGAGCAGAGGAGTCATCAGAATCTGAGTCTTCCAGAAACTCTTGTTGCAAGGCATCCGCATACTCCGCAAGGGACTTCGGTATAAAGTAAGCTGGAGGGTCGAAGACCTCGGTCTGTTGATCATGACCAAGCTTCTCAACAGCCGCCCTCCAGCCGCACTTGAAGAACAGCTCCTTGGCGGCGTCGCACTGTTTAACATAGGCATCTTCTGCCTTCTTATAACCCTGCTTGTACCCCTCCTTTTCGGCTTCCTCCGCGCTCTTTTTTAGTTGAGTTATTTCGGTGTCTTTTCTCTTCTCGAGCTTCACCAACTCCCGCAGATACTTGTCTTTCATAGCGATGGCGGCTCTCTGCTTCTCCGCTTCAGCCGAATTAACTAGATCGACAAGTCGGCCGTTCTCTGCTTGCATCTCGGCCATTTTCTTCTCAGCTTCTTCTAGCTCGGCCACCTTTGCCTCGGCTTCCGTCATTGCCTTCCTTGTGGTTTTTCTAAGCTCCTGGACTTTCTTGTAAGTAACGTTGTTCTTCTGTAAGGCCTGACAAAACGAAGAGTCTCTTGAGCCGAAGTGAAAGTTGGAAAATTTAAACAGAAAAAATGGACAGAGCTACTTACCAAAATCATGGACTTCGATGTAGACCGGATGGACTTCATCTTGGTGTTCAATTGCTTGAGGTGGTGCTCCATGTCCTTGGGAAGGCACACACTTTTTGCCAGATTAAAAGCCAATAGGTGATCTTTTTCGGCAACAACCGAATCAGAAGCTCTGATGTCTCGGTCGTTGAAGGTTAGCTGCGGAGCCCATTTCGAAGATTCTGCTCGGTCAGTTTGCTCCGGTTGGAGGGTAGGTTGAGGACTTTGGGGGATGGATTCAACCTCATCAACAAGTTGCTGTTCGGTCGATGTAGATCGGGCGCGTTTGGAAGGGCGAGATGAAGAAGGCTGCTGAGAAGGGAGGGCCACAACGGCAGGCTGCGTTTCTAAGGATGGTTGCACTTCGGCCCTGGTTGTTGCGGTAAGAAGGGCCCTCACTCTACTTTTCTTCGCCATCTCTTCTTCAGCAGTTAATGGGACAAGTCGTATTTCGGGCAAGTTTGGGTCCGGTTCTGGTGCTTCCTCAAGAAGGAAATCGGTCACTCGGGCCTTTCGACGACCGCTATATCGGTAGGTCGGTTCAAAGCTTAGAACCTTGGCCCAACTTCTTTCTTTAATCCGTAGTGCGGCTCGGAGTGTGTTCAGATGTGGGTAACTATAGTAGGAAGCAAGATAGGCCAAGTCTGCAAAAAATATACGACTGTTAGATCGGTCATGACGCTTGAAACCGATGTAAAAGAAAGACATGCATAAAACCGAAGTAACTTTACCAGGTTCTCCTTTCTTCCAGTTAATACTTCGGCCTGGGATTTGGGCTTGGTGATCCTCAAAATTGCCCGACACCCAGAAGAAGTCATCGTCATTAACGTCCTTATTCGGGGTATCTTTTATTATCTTTTCTCTACGTCGGCGTATCCTAAGGTAATAAACCCAGCCATCATCTTTGGAACCTATGGAGTACTGGTGGAAGATTTCGGCTAAACCGAGGTTCAAGCCTGCTTGGCGGTTTAGCTCGGCAATACCCATTATTATCCGGTATGTGTTGGTGGATAGCTGGGTTGGGCATAGTCGGGTTTGCCTAAGAAATTCGCAAATTAAAGGCTGGACCGGGAACCTTAGTCCAGTTTCTATAATAGATAAAACAGTAAAGGGGACAAAGCCTTGGTTGTTCCACGGAATGGTTTCCTTTTTGGCTAGGGTAAGGTGTACATCATCTGGAATGCCATAATCCCTTCGGAATTCGGCCATGCCACCTGGGGTATCTACCAGATACCTATACTTACCCATTTGTGGTATAAATTATTAATAAGTTATTTCAGTCGGAAGATTGGACTCAAGTAGCTCGGTTGAGCACAAGAAGGAATGCCTGGGCAACCTAAGTCTGCAAAGTAGAAAACAAAGGGGTTAAGCACAGATCATAGGACCGTGCTACAAATTAAAAACAAGGTAAAAATGCCCTATTTTGGCTTTAAGGGCAGGTGATATCTCGGTTTGGCAAAAGGTTTGGTAAGCTCGGTTTGAGCAAGTTGCTTATTAGACCGGTTCGCCATCTAGGGGCGGCTTTCTTAGTTCGGTCTAAAAACTAAGAGAGCTGGCTTAGCCCCAGGGCCTAAATCGGTTGACCTATGTGTTTTGTTACTTCGGTTGAGCCTCTAGGGGCAGCTTTCGGAGTCTGATATAGAAACCGAGAAAGCTGGCTTAGCCCCAAAGGCTTAGCTCGGTTAATGACTGAGGTTCCTGGTTTATTGAGTTCATACTTCGTTCGGTGATCTTATTTCCGCTAAATTGAATCGGAAATTTATTTTTCAAAGCTACTGTCATCTTACAAGTTCTAGTTCGGTTAATTGTCTAAGATGATCTACCGCTGTAGCACAAAAACAGTATCCTAGTTCGGTTGGGGCAAGATCTTGGATCAGAAACTAATTTTCTACAGAATAGTTCATACACATACATGAGTTCTACTGAGAATTCAGAAGCAAAACAGAAAGCGAAGAACATGTTTTGCAAAAACACATTAAACCAAATACATAGAACAGATACGAAAGCAAAACGAAGGAAGGAAAATGAGTTTACTTACCAAGATTGAAGAAGAGGGAACTGAAGATGTGATGATGGCAGCAAGATCAGTCTTCAGAAGCAACGAAAGAGCAGCAAGAACACAAGGTAGAGAGAGAAGAAAGGAAATGATAGAGTGGTTAATCCAAAGGTGAATGGTTCAAGTATGAAAAGAGTGTTTTGTGAAAAGAGAGAGAGGGAAAAGAAAAGGGAAGAAGCGGGAACTGTTCAAAAATTACGAAACACGAAGACGGCGTTGACAGCTGCCTTCTACGAATGGGGGCGTGCCACATGTATACGGAAAGGGAAGCGTTACAGTCGTGATTGAAGAGACGTTTTGACCGGACAAAGTGAAGCCCGAAGTAAAATTAGCTCGGTTAGAGAGCCCGAGGGTTTTTCTCTCGGCTGGAGAGGCTAAAGGGTTTTTAGCTCGGCTGGAAAGGCTTAATAAACTCTAGCTCGGCCAGTAGACTGGTAATCCCAATCATGTTGCGTAGATGGAATTAAGGGGCAATTGAGAGGGTAATTTTTGGAAAAAATTGGGCCGAGCTGCGAGTGGGCTTTGAGGCCCAAAGTGCGAAGGACTAAGTAAAAAGGCCGTAATGGTTACTCCGGCCCAGGAGAGCAAGGTTACTCCGGCCTAGGAGAAACAAAGTTACTCCGGCCCAGGGAGGTAAAATTACTTCGGTTAGAGGGTTGTAAATGTACTTCGGGTCCGGGAGCAACTTGAAGTTAGACCGGCCTTGAAGTTATGTCGGCCTTAGAGGTGTACCGGTCAGGGAGTTATACTGGTCGAGAGTCGTTGGTTCGGTCCAAACACACCATGAGTTGAACAGATGAGAAACCGATATAAAGGAGAGTAAAGGGAAGGGCTGAACTAAGGATAGTTCGGCTTACTTTGTGGCTCAGCATAGCCAGTTTTACTTCGGTCAAATGGTAGTTCGGCCATGGAGAAAACCATCCCACTTGGTTTAAGTAGTGGGGGGGGGTGTAAAAGGATAAGCATTATCCTTTAGGAGTATGAATCCTAAGAGGACTCTGCATGGAGAAATAAAGGTCCTACTAGGATTATGCCACTCGAAACCTATAAAAGCTCACAAGCATCACCTTGGAGGGGGTAATTGAACACAATTCTTTCTGAGAACATAAAACTTTGTCTATTTGTCAAGCTTACTGACTTAGGCATCGGAGAGGTTTCCGGCACACACCCGCCGGCTAGCTCACGTTTGTGTTTTCAAGTGATAAAGCGACGTCGTACGGAGGAGCGTGGACTTGGTCAACAGGATTCTACGAGGAGAATTATTTCCTCCCCGTACACTAATGTTAATTTTTAAATATGAGTGCAGAGCTAGCTAATTAACTAGGGAGGGTTATTTTAGTTCCATTCGGGCGGGTTTATTTATACCCATTTGAATAGGATAAGACCTTCGAATCGCTCGTTCAATGCTTGGGTTTGAGTCTCCATTGTTCCTTATTGGGGTTAAACATACTCCTTAACGCCTAGAGCTCGTGGAGGGCCTAATGTAGACACCCCATTTTTGACCGTTCTCAAGACTTGGACGTCACCGTTTGAACACTCGGTGATCATCCACGTTTGTGTTCGTCTTGAGTTCCCGGAGGTCTCGGCCACGCGTCTTGCCTCAGGATCTCTCGACCCGACTGTTTTGTGTTTGGTTTTGCACCAAACACTTGTGTTTTGCCTTGGAGGGGCAGGGAATAGCTTGTGGGCCATCCCCACACATCACCGGCCATGGCTTGAGGCCACCGACCAGTGTTTTGTTGTCATCGGCTAGATGTTTGGCCGGTCGGCACTCTAGATGGTCGGTCGGCCATTTATTTTGTCAAAATAGCATTTTTGGCTGGCCGATCACTGTGCATCTGCTTTTGTAGATATTTTTATGCCAGCTATGCTAGCTGGCATACAACTTTTCCCCCCTCCATACACGTGTATGGAGGGATTTCACTCTTGCCAAACTTGTTTTGTAAGCTTTGCAAGAGTGATCTTCTATAAAGGGGAGGCCTCTCCTCCCTCCTCTAGGGTTACAAAAAATCCCAAGGGAGCTCTGGTTCTGGGGTTAGCATAGTGTATCTATTCTATCTATATTTCTCTCTCTTTTTTGCTCTAAGTGTGTGTTTGTCCTTAGTTTTGCAATAGAACACCTACCATTACACCTTACCTTGATTGCTGAGGCATTAGGGGGCTGTCCTTGAAGTTCTTGAGCTGTTTTGGAGCTAAGAAAGCTGTTGGAGTGATCATTGTGAAGAAGGTCTTCAAGGGTAAGATTCTTGCCCTTTTTACCCCATTTTTGCATAGTCTTTTTGCCTACCTTGCTTTCTGTTTTAAGCTTAGTGTATAACATATAAAAGTCTTGTTTTTACCTGCTTAAAATAGTTGTTTAAGGTTGCTTTGAGCTTTGGGGTTGTTTGACCCCTCTTAGGACTTGTTAAGCCCTATTTTTGTGCTATTTTGGTGAGCTCTGGGACCACCTTGTTTGGGCCTCCTCACCACTAAAATCCTGAGGGATTTCAGTAGTGAGGTTTTTGGTTTAAGGTCCCAAGAAGGAGTGGGCCACCCCCTCTTCTTGTTGTCTTCAATATATGTCATTTAAGCCTCATGTGTAAGCAACATTTTTGAGACCATGTTGGCCATGTTTCAGTAGGTATTTGGTAGTATTTTGCCATGTTTTACCTTTGTTTTTACTTGGTTTAAACACACCATGCTTGCCTTGCATACTTGTCTTGTAATGCCATGTTTTAGCCTTAACATCTTTGTGCTTTGAGCCCTGTTCTAGCATGATTTAGGCCTAGCTTTGTGAAGCTTTTATGAGTGTGTTAGCATGCTAAAGGTCTGTTTTTGGTCATTTGGGTCATCCATGCTTCGCTTTGTATAGCTACTATGTAATTCCCCTTGTATGCCTTGAGCATTGACCCATCTAGCATGCCATCCTTGCTTTGTTTCAGTGGTTTGGAACCACTTGTCATGTCATTTTAGTCCATTTAGCATGCTTGTATGCTTGCATTTGGTGTTCCTTCAAAGCCTTAAAGAGTTCATGTTTAATGCTCCATGAATGTGCCATTGCGTATGCCATCATGTGTAGGCCTCTAAGATGCCACGTCGTTGTGTTTTTTGGCTTTGTTTTAGCATGCTAAAACTCTGATTTTGGTCATTCAATTCATGCCATGTTTGGTTTTGTTAAGGGTAGTTCAATACCTCTTTGGTGAGCCTTAGACCTCGGACTTTGCTTGCATGTTTTGATTACCTTGTTTAGATTGATTTGGCATCATTTTATAACATGATTTCAGAGTTTATAATGCATGCCATATGCCCATGATGTTCCTCTTTTAAGTGTGCTTAAAAGTTGTCTCTATATGCCTAAGTGTTGGACCTTGTATGCATGCATGTTTCTATGTGTTTTGGCCCTCATTTCTATGGCTTTTGGCCACTGTTTTGGGCCTAGTTGAGAGCTGCCCAAATTAGTCTAAGCCCACTCCCACTCTTTACATGTTGTTACATGTCTTACACTTTGCATGCTTTGATTGCATCATGTCTTGCATGTCCATTAGCCTTGTATGTTGTTGCATACTTGGCCCATCACATGCTTGTTTGTGTGCTTCAACATCCGTATTACATCTTGTATGTTTGTTGGCTAGCATTGACGCTTCATGCCTTGTGTGTTTGTTTGCATTGTCATGTTGCATACTAGCTCACATGCCTAGGTTGTATGGCATTGGCATGCATGCTTTGCCCCTTTGAATTGAGTATGATAGAAGTTGAGCTCATTGTTTGTTTGTGTGCATTTCATCTCACATTGAAAATGCATACTTGGTTCTTGGGCCATCACGCATTGAAATGCGCGATTGGTGGTCCGGGAATCGAGTACCATGCCCCTTTAAGTCATGAATATGATAAGGAGTGTGGTTGGTGCAAACATTACTTGAAATGCATTGTCATGCCTTGTTTTGCCTTCTGCTGCTGTCAAAATAGATTCTGCAGAAAGCTTTGGCCGGTCGGCTACACCAAGTGCCGATCAACCATTTATGGATGGCCGATGGCTCCATGGATGGTCGATGACCACCCTGCCATGGCCGATGACCATTCTCCTTGGCCGGTGGTGTTCCACAATGACCAGAGAGTGTTCCTTGGGAATTGTGCCATTTTCAGAGGAGCAGAACAGGGAAAACAGAGGCAACTTGTGCATGGTGGCGGATTTCCGAGCAAAACCGAGCATGCATGTGTTGGACCCTCTTCCCGAGGCTGATTTTTACTGCTTAATTAGCTTAGTTAATTTGTTTAACTAGTTAATTGCCTGTAATATTTAATTAGCTTGTAGGTTAATTAAATTGTATTATTCTTTTGGTCCCTCCGAGCGAGGGCGAATTTGTAATAAGTGTGGGTGCGTGTGTGCATGTCTTCCAACCCCCTCTTCTTTCTCCCTTTTACTTACCTGCTTTGATGGTTAGTGTTAAGGTACGTTTAATTTAGCATACCTTATGTTGTGCATGCGTGCATCATTCATCAGTCTTGCATGCATCAGCGCATCATGCTAACTGCATAGTATTTCGAATTCCAAACTTGGATATGTGCATCAAATTGTTGTATTTCACATGTCATCCTTAGATTAGCCGAGCCTATTCTAATGACATTTTGTATGCAATGCATTAACCATTTTTAACATGAACTAGGATCATACATGATTACTGACTAGTTCATTGTTTTGGCACGGAGTACGATGTAAGTATTTATGCTTTAGCATCTCGCATGAGTGTGAATGTTAACATGACAGCATGCCTACCATGCGGCTATATGCTTACGTGATATTACTGCCTGAATGCCTGTGGGTGAAGGTTGGATTGTTTGAGTTGGAACAACTCATTGAAATCTGTGTTTTAGCCTACTCGTGAGTAGCAAATTTCAAATCATTTTCAAACAAACGGATATGCGATGCTTTATTCCAAATTAGGCGATCTAGTCCATACTTGTTTTGCTGTGCGCATCACATAGTAATTCTAGGCTAATAACCGGAATAAGAACACATAATATTTTCAAAACTAGATATCATGGTTAGTAGAGGCCGATCTTCGGATCGGACGAGAGGGAGTGCTCATAGCTGACCTTCCCCAATCGTACCCAAGTTCTCGAGCCGAGGCAACTTTGGTAATGACGGGCACGTGGCCTTAGGCAAACGAGTCAGGGTTTCCTAAATTCTCCCAAAATAAAATATTTAGGTGGCGACTCTGTATCTGGCAAAGCAGTCCATGTTTGGCACTTCTTTACAAAAATCTGTTTTCCAAAACAATTTGTCAGATTTGGACTCTTTGGTGATTTATCAATCTCATATTGCACATTGTGAGATCAGATTAAGAACCGACACAAATCGAGTCCGAACTGTAGCATGGGGCCCAAGGGTGCGTCTACACCTAAGTTTCGGCCCCGACGTAGGTGCGGTGGGATTCCCTGCAGATATGTTGTAGGTGCTAAAGACAATGCTCCTTGACAGATATATTGGAGTAGCCTATCTATATATCCATTTTAAAGAATAAAAAAAAAAGAATAGGATAAATTTTATCTAATTTAATACTTATATGAGGTGGGGTAAATTATATTTTGGTTATTGCAACAGGGGCGGGGCGGGGGGAGCAGGGTGGGCCAAGGCGGGGGCAGGTATCACCTCTCTTGATTCAAATTCTATCTGATATAATTAATAATATATAAATAAATAATATATATAATATAATTAGAGATAAGAAAAGAATACTAAAACTCTGTGGTTCTATTTAAATATGAATAAATAATAATCCTAAGTCTTCGTTTGACATTGGCTTTTTTAGTTGACTTTTTTGTGTTGAGACTTTTTTAGCCTCGTTTGGTTTGGCTTTTTTGACTTTTGTGAGAGAAAAAATATAATGATTATGATTTAGATGTGACATTTTGTCTTATTGACTTATGTAGTCAATTTTGTCTTTTTGTACTTTTTTAGCCAAAAATCTAAAATCAAACGAAGTTTAAAAGTCTCACTGTTTATATGTATGGAAATAAGAAAATTTATTTAATGTGTTAAGAATTTAAATGGTTCTTAATTTTTTTGGCTATTTGAAATGTGGTCTGGTATCCGCGGGGGTGGGAATGGGGTTGAAAAATTCCACCCGTAGCAGGGCAAGTGTGAGGTTTGAAAGCAAGAGTAGGAGCGGGGGTAGGGATGACAAACTTGCTTTAAACCTGCCCCATGGCCATCATTATAGTTAACACTTAGGAATTGTTTGGGATAATCTAAATAAATATATTTTTTGATTTTTTATAAAAAGATATACAAAGTAATAGAAAGATGATATGACTCAAATAAAAAGTGATTTGGCCCAAATAAGATTAAAAAAAAAAATGTACTAAAGTAGATTAACCCAAACAACCTCTTAGAGTCCGCTAGATATAATAGATAAGAAAAATAAATAAATAATTTTATGGGCAAGTAAAGAAAAAAAATGATTGTGCTTTTTAATTATTACGTTTGGATGAATAAAAAATCAAAGAATGTAAGAGAATGATATGAATAAGACTTCTTTTTTCTTTTTTTTCTTTCTTTCTTTGTGTTTTAATGAACAATCTCAATATTATCAAAATTGTATAATCAATGAATTTGCTTCTCATCACTTTTGGTAAAATAAAAATAAAATAAAATAAGGTGAAAAAAAACAAAGTTCTTTTATCACAATTTTCACACCAAATTAAAAATAAAAAATAAAAAATAAAAAATTATTTTCTATACATTTTTATTATTTCTCACTAAATTACTCAATCAAAATAGACTGTTTCTTCCATTTTTATAAGTTTAGCTTAATGAAAATGATAATCACATAATTTTACAAAGAAAAATAACATAAAATGATTTGAGTGTTACTTTTGTAAATTATGATTATTGTGTGGGTCAATTTCCGACCACACTGCCAAACTAGTACTCAGCTGTAGAACACCGGCAGAATAGATTAAGCTCGAACAACCTGTCACAGAAAGATAAGAATCCCGCGGTGGTTCGTCTACCCGGGGGCACTCCGACGATCAAGTCAGTAAAATATCTCTCAAAGATAACCAATAGTGCGTAACTCACTAGACAGAGCATAAAAGACATACCTTAGACCCATGGGGGTGCCTTTCTTTTATAGCCAACATAATCCTAGTCCCAATAGAAGCCTAGCTCTAATGGACTTAGGATTACTGCTAATCTTGGACTCCCAGTAAGATTAGGATAAACTCTCTAAGAGTATTATCTTTACCCAAACTGAAGTCTTCTCTCATTCTAGTACTCTTGTCCCTTATCCGCTTATTCCGGATTCCGGTATTCTCGCAGATAACCTCGGCCTAGCCGAGATCATCTCGACGTCATGACCAGGACACGTGGCACCTCGGCTGGCACTTCGGTGACACCTCGGCCACGTGCTGTCATTCAAAAATTATGTCCCCACAACTGCCTCCTAGATTCTATTACCTCGGCATCCTGAGGTGATGGAACCTATATCATTTCTTCCATTTTAGCACGTCGGCTAAGCTCGCTTCATTATTTATTGCCAAAGTCAGAACTCGTCGGCTCAATATGACCAAGACCTATAGTCTGCTTTCATAAATGCTTTAGAACCAATCGACCAAGTTTGTTCAAATCTCTCAACCGAAATCGTCCTCCTACCCGAGGTATTTGCTTCATTGAATCAAGAACTCTAAGAGTTCCAGCATGAGTATGAGCTGGTACGCACAGTATTTCAACCGTTTTCACCATGTGTCTTTTCCTTACTGGACCGGATCTGATACGTGCCATCAAGTCGCATCATTTTTTGCACGCGCCGTCTGTCAAGCAAGTCGTCCACGGCACCATAATTGCCATTTTGTCGCCATTTTCATGTTTTTGACCAAAATCAAAAAAATTTCTCTCAAATCCTTCATTGCTGCTTTTGCAAAACGTTCTGCAATCAATTTCACTATTTCCCTTCGGTGAGGCTTTTGTTGTACTTCTTTGCTTACTACCACCGTTTGACACCGGCGTACTTCACACCTAGGGATGGCAATTTGAAACTGACCCAACGGGGATCCCCGACCCCGACCCCAATTGAAGCGATTTTTCCCCGAAAAATACCCCCGACGGGGAGAGGACGGTATTTGAAAATCAATCCCCGATCTGTTTCGGGCCGGGAACGGTGATCAGTGTTTAAGCCCCAGCCCGTCCCCGGCCCCGTCCCCGAATTTCCCCGAAATTAAATTACTTTTATACCCCTTATGTATATACATAATAAACCAAACCCTAAACCCGTGTGTCACTCTCTCACTCTCACTCTCGTCCTTCTCTCTCACTCTCTCTCAACTCTCGTCATTCTCTCTCTCTCAACTCTCTCTCTCTCACAACAGTCGCCTCTCGTTCTTCTTTGTCTCTCACAGCCACCATCGATCTCACTCTCAACTCTCACTCTCACTGACACTCCTCCCTCACCGCTGCTGTGCTCCCTCATCGTCGATCGTCCCACTCTCTCTCACACATACGACGGCGACGGTTCATCCTCACTTTATCACCGGCATCGCGGCTGCAACTCCTCTCTCTCTCACAGTATCTCTTCTCCTCTCTTTCTCACGGTATCTCCTCCTCACTAGTTACTCTCTCTCTCTCTCTCTCTCTCTCTCTCTTTGATTTTTGTTTTTGTTCTTCAGATCTGGAAAATAATGAAGTTGAAGATGGAGATGTTGATCTGTATTTTTTTATGTTGATTTTATTTTTTTGATAATGAAGATGGAAATGTTGATCTATATTTTTTATGTTGATTTTTTGATGATGAAGATGGAGATGTTGATCTGTGCTCCCTCACCGTCGA
Organism: Camellia sinensis; assembly: GCF_055761805.1. NCBI lineage: Eukaryota > Viridiplantae > Streptophyta > Magnoliopsida > Ericales > Theaceae > Camellia > Camellia sinensis. The sequence goes on along the minus strand of NC_138973.1, from coordinate 89,736,655 downwards.
TCTGTATTTTTTGATGTTGATTTTTTTTTTTTTTTGATGATGAAGATGGAGATGTTGATCTGTATTTTTTATGTTGATTTTTTGATGATAAAGATGGAGATGTTGATCTGTGCTCCCTCATCGCCGATCTGTATTTTTTGATGTCGATTTTTTTTTTTTGGCCGGGGAGTTGTCGAGGTCGGGGAAACCCGATCCCCGTTAGGGGCGGGGGGCGGGGGCGGTGATAGGTTCCCCGTCGGGGATCGGGGACGAGGAGTCTGATCCCCGGCCTCGCCCCGCCCCGTTGCCATTCCTATTCACACCGGCCTTTTTGTAATCTAAACAATCATTCTTTAATGTTAGGCTGAAGTGCCTTCTTTCCTTTTCTGAATGCATTCTTTAATTTCTTCTTTCAACGTGGTCGCATGTGTCTTCTTTTTACTCTTGTACGATTCTATACTTACAATAATTTGCATGTCTTCAAAATACACCTTAACTGTGCAATCTCCTCGGGGTGTAACACCTCGGTTGTACCCACTAATCGGTTTATCTCAGCCTCGGCTTAACACTTTATAATATTTTTACAAGTGTTATTTACAACTCGATACTTCACTTTTAGCAAGACTTCTGTTTTCAAATTTCTTCCAAGTCTTGGCAACATAGTAATCTCGGCAAGTATGTAAATATTTCTTTCAACATAATCTTGGCTTAACTTGAAAATTTTTCTCAAAATTTCAACAAGTGTTAAACCACTCTTCTTTTAACATGACCTCGGTTAACTTCAACTTGTAAACTTTTTTCAAGTTTCAACAAGCGTTAACACATGATCTCGGTTTAACTTCAACTTGTAAACTTTTCTCAAGTTTCAACAAGTGTTAAACATCATCTCGATTTAACTTCAACTTGTAAACTTTTCTCAAGTTTCAACAAGTGTTAAAAGTCATCTCAGCTTGCGAAATTCCAACTCCCAAGCATCATTCTCCAGTCCTTTGCCTCCTAATGTGAACTTAAGTTCCACTTGGGTTCTCATTAGGCACGTGACTTTGACCTTGATATTGTTCTATGGACAGGGGATCTGCCCCCTACATGGCTTCCACATACTCCTTTGTGGAAAATTTTTTTTAACTTATCAAAATTGAGTTAAAAAATGGGCCCAATGAACTTGCAAGTAAAAAATGTAACGAGAAAATTTGAGTAGGGGATCTTGATTCCAAACAAATGTCCAAACAATGTTTCTAAAGAAGAAGACAATTTTGTTTTTTTTTTTTTTTAGAAAAAAAGGGGATTGCGACTTATAGTCAAAACTAAGTTTTGGCACTTAGCACCATGGGTTTGGGTGAACACATTGACATGGCCTCCAAAACAAAAACAAAAATGGTCCATACAATTTGTATTCTATTTGCGAAATACTTGGAGAGCTAGTAAAGTAGGTGTATACTGGCTTCGTGTGGGTACGTGGATTGAGTTGGATTAGATTAAGGCCTCGTTTGGGAATATATTTTTTTAGTAATTTTTTGATTTTTTAATTAAAATATGATATAAAAAAAATTACGACAATACTACGTAGCTCAAATTTTATGGCTCAAAAGTGGCTCAAATGGCCAAAACGACGTCGTTTTGAGTACAGAACAACATAAAAATGGCCAAAACGACGTCGTTTTGGCCATTTGAGCCACTTTTGAGCCACAAAATTTGAGCAACGAGACATTTTCCAAAAAACTAGTATGTTTGAGACGATTTTTTGGCTTTCTACGAAAAAATATGTAAAAAATAGAGAGAAAAGGGAATCTTTAACTTTTTGGTATAGATTGTTAGCTTTTTGATTTTTTTAGTAATTTTTTGACTAAAAAGGGCACTTGCCAAACGAGACCATTAAATTAGTTACTAAAAATAAAAATAAGTTAAAAAGTTAATAAAATAAAATATCACATTTAAATTATAATTATTTTACTTTTTCTTTTACAAAAATTAAAAAAAAAATTAAAAAAATAAAAATCAATCCAAACGAACCTTTTGGTCGTAAACTAAAAAGTTCAAACTCCAAATGCCAACTAAATTTTTTTTTACCAAACAACATATTCAGCATCCGTTTGGAAAGTGGGTTGGTTTTTTACTTTTTTTAATTATTTTAGTCTGATGCTAAAAAATCAAATTTGGGAAAGACTTTTTTACTTTTTTGACTTTTTGGTGAGTGTCTTCATGGTGAATGACCAAACTGCCCTTGAAGTGATTTTTTATATTTTTACTCCTTGCCATATATCCTCCACGTCAGCGTCCTTGGTGCGTTTTTTTTTTTTGGGGATTAGGCGTATTTTTATGATTTTTTTTTAATTTATGTTTTTGTCATTTTTCTTTTTGTATACATTAATTTGTTCTTTTTCTTTATTTTACGTTTTTGTCTTATTTATTTTTATTGGTATACAATAATTTGTTTTTATTTTTTAAAAATGGATTTTCATGTGTTTTATTTATTTGTAAATTACGTGGCAAATGGTAATTTCTGTTTTTATTTTTATTTTTTTTTGAATGAGGCATATTTTTCTGGTTCTTTTTTTAAAATTTACGTTTTTGTCATTTTTATTTTTATTCGTATTTATTAATTTGTTTTTATTATTAAAAAATGGTTTTTCATGTATTTTATTTATTTTTAAATTACGTGGCAAATACTAATTTCTATTTTTAATTTTTTTTTTGTGGATGCGGTGTATTTTTGATGTCCTTTTTTTTAATTTACGTTTTTCTCATTTTTATTTTTATTTGTATGCATTAATTTGTTTTTATTTTTCAAAAATGGTTTTTTATGTGTTTTATTTATTTTAAAATTACGTGGCAACTGCTAATTTCTGTTTTTAAATTTATTTATTTATTTATTTTGGATGAGGCGTATTTTTGTGATTCTTTTTTTTTCATTTACGTTTTTTTCAATTTTTTTTATTGTTTTCAATTTGCTTTTTTTTTTTGGGTTTGGAAAAAGTTTTTTATGTTTTATTTTTTTTAACATGACGTTGAAAATGTAAATTTGGGTGTTATGTTGTTGTCTTCTTTTATATATATATATATATATATATATATATATATATATATATATTAATTTGTTTTTTTTTTAATTTTGGAAAAGGCTTTTTCATTTTTTTTTAAATGACGTGGAAATTGCTAATTTTTGTATGAGGCGTATTTTTGTGGTTCTTTTTTTTTCATTTACGTTTTTGTCATTTTTTTTATTTGTATACATTAATTTGTTTTTATTTTTCAAAAATGGGTTTTCATGTGTTTTATTTTTTAAAAAAATTACATGGCAAATGCACATTTCTGTTTTTAATTTTTTTTTTTTTTTTTTTTTGGTGGATGAGTCGTATTTTTGTGGTTCTGTTTTTTTCATTTACGTTTTTGTCATTTTTTTTATTTGTATACATTAATTTGTTTTTATTTTCAAAATAGGTTCATGTGTTATATTTATTTTTAAATTACATGGAAAATGCTAATTTCTGTTTTTAATTTTTTTGTTTTTTATGTGGATGAGGCATATTTTTGTGGTTCTTTTTTTTTTTCATTTACGTTTTTGTCATTTTTTTTATTTGTATACATTACTTTGTTTTTATTTTTCAAAAATGGGTTTTCATGTGTTTTATTTTTTTTTAAATTACATGGAAAATGCTAATTTCTGTTTTTATTTATTTTTTTTTTTTTGTGGATGAGGCATATTTTTGTGGTTCTTTTTTTTTTTAATTTACGTTTTTGTCATTTTTATTTTTATTTGTATACATTAATTTGTTTTTATTTGTGGTTTTTTATGTGGGGGTAGTTTGGTAAATTTACCTTGAAGTGGGTAGTTGCCAATCAATTGCAGTGGCTTTTGTCTCCATTTGGCTACTTTAGCCTCTTTTGTCCTGTAATGGCTAAAATAGCCCCAATTTGTATTGCCAAACGGACCCTCAAGGAAATCATGTGGTTAGCTATATATATCCATATCACCATATCATACATTACCATATTATGTTTTACCGTATCACTATATTGTGCATTACCATATTAGCTTCTCCTTTTCCTGTATAAAAGAGTCTTCTATTCACTCATATTCATTCATTGAATTATACAGAGTTATATTCTCTCTCTCTCTCTCTCTCTCTCTCTCTTATAACATGGTATCAAAGGCTAGGGTTTCCTCCTAGCCTCATTTCCTTCTTCATGTTGTTTATGTCTCTCTGGTAGACTGACTTATTCTCATGTTGGTTTCTATGTATCTAGTCCTTTTCTATTTCAACAATTGGACTATATCAGACTCTTCGTCTCCTCAAGACGAATCCAATGCCACCAGAATCATCTTCATCGAAGCTCACACATGCCGCCATGGGCCGACCAAAGTTTGGCCACGCATTGTGTCGCTGCCAAACGCACCCTATGCGCCTCTTGCTCCCACTTATGTCAACAGTTGAAACAAGCCCTCAGTCGTCTCGCGCTATCTTGCGTTGCGTCCTCCTTTGCTATCGTAAGTTGTGTTTTTTCTGACATCATTGCTGACGTCAGCCTTGGTCTCCGGTGCGCCATACCTCTTGCCTGCTATCTTGCATCCCGCGCTCCTCTACTAACGTGCACCGCGCGGATTCTACTGTCATCCCCTGCTGACGATAGCTCTATCGCTTGTTTGGCACTGTTTTCGGTTATTTTTCATCTATTTTCAACCCTATTTTGATTGTTTTGCCATGATTCTTGATTGTTTTTGACCTTCCAGATTCACCAGTACACTCAGTTTTACCCAGTTCTACTCCGATACCACCAGACCCTTTTTGTGAGTCATATTTTGCTAACTCCATGGATTGTTCAAACAACTCTTCTCAGTATAATGGTTCTTCTAAACCACCTACGACTCATAGTCTGTATCACTTTTCGACTTACTTGCCTCTACTATTACTCATCGCCAAGCTACATACTCAACATTCTCCAGGTCGCTCTTCTGCACCTTCACCAACCTACACTCTTCATGATATTGAAACCATTGTGAAAAGAGTTTTTTCTACTTTGACCTCTACCTCTACCTCTACCTCTGGTACTAGGGGTGAGCAGCGGATCTTTCGATCCACCAAAACCGATTAAATCGAACCGATCCGTCGCATTTTGGACGAATGTGTGATGACAAGCGGATGATTGCAGATTGATTTTTTTCAATCCGCCTAGTTTTGGACGGATGACAGATTTGAGGTTCCTTTGGCCACAACTGAACTGTCAAACCACAAGCACCCCTAATAATTTGTAAGACTTTGTATTTTCAATTTGTTTAGATATTATGTTTGTATTTTCAATTGAAAAAGAGTTTAGATATTCTGTTGTGTTCTTAATTTATTTTCAATTTGAAAATCCTTTTATTAAATGGCAAGTGTTGATATTTGGTATTTTTGTGTGAAAAATATAACACTTAATTTTGTCATTTTTTTAAAAATCAAATTAAATAGTTTTTGAATAAAGAAAAATAATAAATAGTTTTGATAATGCATGGTTTTTTTTATACGTATTTGTTATTGGTATTTGACAATTTACTTGATAATCTTTTGATTATGTTTAGTTAGATTATTATCAAAAAAAAAAATGTTAACAAGTTGTTGCATTATGTTCAAAATTTATAAAAATTTAAACCGCCAAACCGATTCGCATTCATCCGCCAATCCGCTCAATCCGCATCCGCCAATCTAGCAGACGGATACGAATTGATTTTTTCCAATTGTCACGACCCAAACCCGGCCCTATGGGTTTAGCACCGTAACCGGCCAGTAATCCGAGATTACCAAAGGCCTGCTTAACAGTAGTACAGTAAAACAGAGTTTAGGGCCCGGCGGAAGCCAATACAGTAAATGAATAATGTCCATTGAGCTGTGACAATCTGTATGCCAAAAAGATTTTTCATGCATTCATACATACAAACAGTACAGTCTATACAAAATTTACAGTTACATAGTACAGGGACTTAATCCCTTGATAACAGTACAGTTAGTAGCTGACAGTCTATACAGTAATCCAAACAGTGTGGAGACAGACGGGGAAAAACCAAACACCCCAAAGCCATAGCATGGCAACTCGGAACCTCGCAGTGAGGCACAAAGGCTGGCTCGACAAGACTGGAGTCTAACCCACGCTCCTAGCTCCGATCTGGTGGCTGAGCACCTACATACATATATAAACAGTGAGCTAAAGCCCAGTGAATAACATAATGCGTAAAGAGGTTAGGAATGAAATGTCCTTACAGTAATGAAATCAGTTCATTAAACAATACTTCAGTCTTTCAGTCAGAACAGTTATTCAGTCATATGTGGTACATCCATTAGCATAGCAGTAAGCAGTAGGTCTTAAAGACCAAACAGTAATGATGGCCATCAATCAGTAAACAGTAGTGGTTCCACGAGGGAACCGACAGAGATCTCTGTAACAGTAGCAGTAACAGTATACAACAGTTGCTAAGGATGCCACAATACATTTCAGAATATAGGACAAACATTCGAACAATTAACAATAATTACTGCAGAAAACAGTTTCGTTAAACAGTCAGAAAACATTCTCAGTTGAACATATCTTTACACAATTGTTACTCACAGCACAGAGTTTGGGCTACAGTATGCTAGAGCGTGTCTCCCCAGTCGCCAACCCTACACAGTTAACAGATTGAACACACACTAAGCTACACAATTGGGAAATATCATAACTTAATCCCTAATTTGCCTTGGTGTGTTCTACATCTATATCCTCAACAAGATGTCTTAAACTAGGTCTAAGAATGCCTAGAATGAGATGAGGATGCAAAGATGCACTCAAAAAGCAGTTTCAGAAAAACAGAGTCCCGCTCGAGCGCAGGTTTCCCCGCTCGAGCGGACATGCAACAAAGGTACACGCTCGAGCGTCAACTTTCCCGCTCGAGCGTACTGTAAAAGTACTGGATGGGTGAAATCTCCGCTCGACGGACGCTCGACGCCCGCTCGAGCTTGAGACACATGACTCCGCTCGAGCGCCCAATCCTCCGCCCGAGCGGTCTGTAAAACAGTGCAGAACTACTGGATGCTCGGATTCCACGCTCGAGCGGAACTTACCCCGCTCGAGCGGAAGTGCAAAATCTGGAAATTCCAGATTGCACCTCCAAGCTCAAACCAAGTTTAAATGCATCAAAACCGATCCTCTTGGGCTGAATTTCCAGAAAACTCTTGTAAACATATAGAATATCATGGTTCAAAGCTCAATTTTGAGAAATCAAAGCCCAAGGGTGTTTAATTGAAACCCAATTTCAAACCAATTGCAAGGACAATATGAACATGCAAACATGCATGAATTCAAATCATTCTGAAGTTCCAATTTGATGCTCTAAGGAGCCAATTGATCTAAAAACAAGTTGAAAACATGGACCTTTACAAAATTATGAACGTGCATGTACAATTTTACCATGAATTCAACTCAAAACTCATCAATTCAAACATGCATGCATGTAATGACCTTCAATTCACCATTGATGAACCAATTCATGACTTAGCTCTACAATAGACATGAACCATGCATGAATCAACTTAAAGACAAATCAAAAAGATGAAATTCATACCTAGGTTCCTTGAATGCAAGTCTAGAGGTTTAATTAAGCAATCTACACTTCGATTAGCAAGCAATTCTCCAAGTTCCAAGCAATTCAAGATGAAATCCAAATTCTCTCACTCTCTCCCTCTCTCCCTCTCATGGTCGGCTAGAGCTCAAACAAGGCTGAGGAAATGTTTGATTTAGGTGTATAATGAGGCTCAAGTATATGTATTGAGTGGGCCATTCATGTGGCAAAATGGTAAATAAATCAAACTATGCGATTGATCAATATTTAATCTAATTTAATCATACCTAACAGTTTTCAGATAATTATACCATAAAATCACATTAATTCTAAGGATCATAGAACACCAACCAATTCCCGGTTCGGCCGCCAATAAAGCCTTCAATTTGCAGTTTAAACGTAAAACACGAACAGATCAAATAATCAATCAAACAGATAGGACACAAATTAACATACACACTCAGTCAATTCAGTTCCAGTTTTTCAGTCAGTCAGTTCAGTACTTTAACCAGTCCAATTATCAGTCATAATCAGTTCAGTTTAACGGTAATCGATGCTTATCGGTAATCAATCAGTCATTAATCGGTAAACAGTATGAGGGTTGTTACACCAATCCTCCAATTTGGCGGACGGATGACGGATTAGAGGTTTTTCGGCCGTAACCACACCGCGAACACCCCTATCTAGTGCACTCTCTACGGCTCTCTCAGTCAATCTAGGTACCTCTTCTTAGTATTTTGATTCAGTTTGTTGTAATCATATGACCTCTGACCCTATACTTTTTTCTTCTATTACATCTTTTTTCTAATTTACCAGTTATTCACACTACTGATGGCTCTCAAATGCATGTTAGTCAAATAGGTCATATCTCCACTTCTAATATCTCTCTGCCTCACACTTATCTGATCCCCAACCTTACACTTAATCTTATCTCTATTGGTCAACTATATAATCTTGGCCTCACTGTTTTATTTTCTCCAACTGGTTGTTAGGGGTGTGCGCGGTGCGGTTTGGGCAGTTTGAGAGTAAAATTACAAACCGAATGACGGGTTGGCGGATTGATAAATTGCGGTTTGGGCGGTTTTTGGTAGATTGGCGAATTGAAGAATATTCTAACCAATTATCATACATTTGCATAATATATAACACTAATTTGTATAATATTTTTTAGATATATAACACAAAGTAATTTTACATAATATGTTTCATATATATAACTACTAATTTGTAATAAATTTATATCTTAAATCTCTCTCATACTCATTTTTACATTGAAATTTCATTGGAGGTTAAAAAATATATATATATTAACTATAGCGGAGCGGTTCGGTGGCGGTTTATAAATTTTAAAGTTTAAACCGCAGTTAACGGTTAGAGCGGTGCGGATTGATACGGATCGGTGTGGTTTTAGCGGATTAGGCGGTATTTGGCACAGCCCTACTGGTTGTGTTATGCAGGATCTAAAGATGGGACAGACTCTTGGGATAGGTCATAGACATGGTCGTCTGTACGAGCTCATCCATCTGCGTATTCTATCATCTAGTACTTCTCCTACCCAGACTGTTGCTCCTGCTACTACTAGTTCCCCTCTTGCTTTATGGCATTCTCAGTTAAGTCATGTGTCTTTTGGTCATTTACGATCTCTAGTTTCAAGTGGTCAATTAGGTCTTGTTCCAAATAATAAAGTAGACGGTCTATCTTGTCAACTTGCCAAATAACCTAGTTTACCATTTCATACTAATACTTCTATGTCTCATGCACCTTTTGATCTCATACACTCTGATGCTTGGGGGGCCTTTACCTAATACCACTATAGGGGGATCTAAATACTTTGTCATATTTGTCGATGATTTCATTCGTTTTACCTAGTTATTTTTTATAAAATCTCGTTCTGAGTTATACCAAATATACTATGATTTTTCACAAATGGTCAAAACTCAGTTTTCTTCCACCATCAAAATTTTTCATGCCGATAATGCCTAGGAATATAAATAAACTCTTTTTTTGAGATTCCTTCACCAAAATGGTATACTTTCTCACTATTCTTGTTCTGGTATCTCCCAACAAAACCGGTCGTGCTGAACGCAAACATTGCCATATCTTAGATAATGTCCGTGCTTTTTTAATATCTTATTTTTGTCCTGAATGTCTTTGGGGAGAAGCTACTCACACAGCCGTCTATACTATCAACCATGTCCCTTCCCTTACCATTAACAAGCAAACCCCATATAAGCGTCTGTATGGCACACCTCTTGCCTATACTAGTCTCTATGTGTTTGGATGTGCTTGTTTTGTTCTTCTTCAACCTTATGAGCGTACCAAATTAGAACCTCGCGCCCATTTGTGTTGTTTCTTGGGGGTATGGGATTTAACATAAAAGTTATCGTTGTTAGGATTCTCTTTCTCGTCGTCTCCGTGTCTCTCGTCATATGGTATTTTGGAAACACAAGATGTTCTCTTCTCTATCTAAGTTTCATTTGTCCACTCTTCCTACTACACCATTCTTTATAGATCCTTCTTTCCTGTTTGATGAGCTTGATACAGACCCTACTTCCGACATAATGACTCCAGCTCATCCTGAGGATTTTGCTCCGCCTCCTGGTCTTATTGCTCCATTCTCTAATCCTGAGCCTACTCCTGCTTTACCTCCTAGTCCTGTCTTCATTCTCTCTCATATTAAACCTCATATAACCCTTGATTTTACTTCATCATCTTCTATACCAGAGGTACGTCTTTGTTATTCTACTCGGGTAACACAACCTTCTATACTTCTTCGTGATTTCATTATTGGTTCTACTTGTGAAATCCCTAACTTTTATAAACCCTATTACGCCCCTAAATTTTGAGTTATTATAATAAAGCCCTTAGCTCTTCGTTTATTCACAAATCTAACCCTAGAATCGAAGACGCATCGCGAATAAACCCGTAAAAAACCAAATCAACCCCGATAGCTTAGTAATCGTTTTTACACACTAATATTAATTATTTAACTATGAGGCCCTTGACCTTTGTAATTTTATTTACACCCTTACTTTTGAACTATTTCAATAAAGACCCTTATTCTCTTATTTATTTTCAATTCTAGCTGTAGGGCCGAAAACGCGCGCCAACCGAAAACTTGCAAATCTTGATTGAACCCAAGAACTCAGGGATTATTCCAAAGCCCTAATAATAATTAAATTATTCCCTAACTATATTTGTCAATCAAAAACCCTAGGCTTTCGATTCTCATTACGACTTGCTGTATAGAATTTTTAACCAAATTGAAGTTCCAAATCCTAATTAAATTAAATACTGCACTTAAATAAATGTTTCAATACATGAATTAAACCCAAAGCCCTCACATTTTCATTAAATCACTAATTGACCCCAAACTAGTACCAATATATATATATATATATATATACACACTTGTACCTTTAAACCTATATTATATACTATATTTTGCAATTTCCAATAATTGTACACAAGAAAAAATAAATAAATAAATTCCCTCAAATCAGTCCACATGGCCAGCCACCTTAGGGAATAGAAAATTATACAACTTTTTCAAACCATATCCATGAAATTAAGGAAAAGTGTAGGCAAGTACCCCCAAAACATGGAACCATGCCTCCACCCTAATTCTACTCCTAACCAAATCCTAACTAGATCATGATTAATTGTATAATTAAGGCCTCTAATCATTCACCATTCCATTAGATTCTAAGTAAATCTAAAATATCAAATCCAATTCCAACCAATGGGCACTTTAGACCTTTTACATCAATTTTCTTATAAAAGAAACCTCACCCTTAGCATTTTAATACAAGAACACACATACAAGCACTTCATTTGGCTAAGAGAAAGAGAGGGGAAGAGGGTGAGCTTGGTGGAAGAAAGGAAAGAAAGAGAAGGTTTTCTTAGTTAACTAACCAAGCCTCAAGTAAGCCACAACACAACTCTCTCTTTTATTTTTCTTTTTCAAATACATGGTATTAGATTCTTGAAATAATATTTTCAGATGTTTTGTAATGATGTTCATGTGTTCAAAGTTAATGAATTGGGCTTGATCCTGCTTCTACTCATATTTTCTCTTAATAGATGCAAAATTACATTTTTCTTCCCATATCTTACATTTTTTCCAAAGACATACCACCACTCTAAAAATATGAATTATTGATACATTATTTATTATGTTTTCATAAAAAAAGAAGTGAAATTTTTTTCTCGGTTGGCCTCTTTTCTCACAAATCTTCTTATTTTGAGTATTGCGCATGAAAAATCTATTTTACAGCCAACTTTCAAAAATTATAGAAAAATGTAAAAAGCTCTTATAGACCTCAATTTTACATAAAAATCTTCCTTAAGGAGTTATATTTCAAGTAAAATTGGTTTCATTAAAAACAAGTGAGTGGGTTTGTAAGAAATTTCGATTTTCGTAACGGTCGACGAATCTGGACAACGCTGAAGTATTTCTTAAATAACTAAAAATCTAGAAAAGCTATTCTATTTTTGAAACATGTTCTAAAAACTAGAATAAATTCTATACGAGCCATATGAAGGCCAAGTTTGGAAAAAATCTAAAATATCCCCTTTTATTTTAATCTTTAACTGGTACTGAATCTGGAATTTAGTTTTACATGAGTATTTTATGCTCTTGTGATGATGAATATACTTATTTGTACATGATCATGTATTCGCGTGATATTGCATGTGTTATGGTTACGTTTCTTATCTTCTTCAATTGATGATGTTCACACTTATGTGGATATTACTATCTTATTAAGTTGTTCTAACTTTAATTTAAGACATCTAACTCAACGAAAACCTTAATTAGGGTGGTATTGGGTTTTCGATCACTTGGATAATGAAAAGATGATAATGTATTATTTATGGATTGATGGGATGTGCTCCCTAATTGAAGGTTAAGTCTTGCGCAAGCAGTTATCATGCAAACCCTAGAATGGAACAGATGTATTCAGACTCTTTTGCGATGGTTTGGGTGAGATAAGGTTGGGTCTAGATGGGACATTCAGGAGGACAAAAAAGAATTTGGAAAGATAAGTTGGGATTTGGGATGATAAAACATTTTTTCTTTTTTCCATCCCTTTTAAGGCCCTGCGGTTAGCGCTACGCGGTATATAACCGTTGGTAGACATTCGAGGTAAGTTCTACAACAAAGCAGCAAAATGGAGAGTTCTGAATAGTCTGATGTCCAATTCTTGAGGTTGGGAGGATGAAATATCTTTGGGGGATTTCTAGAATACTAATGTCATGACCCGCTTCCTGTACCCAAGGGTTAAGCATCATGATGGCCAGTAACTGCAGTAACCTCCGGCCAATTCTTGAACAAATAAATAAACATGAGCGGAAATGATATTTAAGTAAGAGTACCAAAATAATTGTCGGAGTTTCTATTTTTATTACAAAATTTATTGACCAAAAAGACCGATATTTACATATAAAAATATCATAAAAGTGCTATGTGTGTCTATTCCGCAGCCCCGCATCTAAGACTTTTCAAAAGTTATTTCTGAATTGCATTATTTCTTGAAAATTGGTAAACAGCTATAAACACATGGCAAAGTGAGAAATAGTATGCCAAGAGTATAAGAGACACAAAATAACCATCGATAGTTATATAACTAAAATATTTAAGATAACTTAGTCTGAACAAATAATCATTTAAGTAGTAAAATTGAGATTATGTAAATAAATAATCATAACCATGGTACCGAACAAAATAGAACAGAGGTTACAAGAGTGACAGTCAGAACAGAGGTACGGATTCAAGAGGTGGCTCGTACAGATTATAGAGGTGGCTCCCACAATAGTGTAACACTTATCTCTGCACAGAACAGAGGTCAATAGATCCATGACAATAGAGGGCCACAAAGTGGTCAAATAGAGGTCAATAGTTATTTAAGTCTCGCAAGGAGTGAAACTCCCGTGATGGTACTTACAAAATATAATTGTTTATAAGGATATAGTCAAATATTCTTTAAAATATAAACAAACATATCCATGGGTTTTATTTTAACAAATAGAGTTCAGAAATTAATCACGTAATTGAAATATTTATAAAACATAACTTATATTAATATAACTAATAAAAGGTAACTTATATAAAATAAATATGGTAAGTCAAAACATATGTAAAATGTATTATGGTGACTCAAAGCATAATATAACTCACCTTGAAAGTAATACTTTACTCCTTCTTTCCACTACCAAAGACCTTTTCGACTTCCATTATTTTCTTTCCCTTTTCTCCGTTTCCTTTCTTTCTTTCTGTCTGCTTTTCCTTTTCTTTCCCACACCACTAATCACCTCATTCCTATTTATAGGGAGGTAAGGACATGGCCCGCGTATCTTCCCTAGATTTGATTCATAAATTATATAAATTCATACTTATCTTTAATAAATATTTAAGAAAATTACACTTTGGCCCAGTTTTCTAATATAACTATATAAATAAATTAATCCCTAATTAAATTGCACTCTATCATATACCAACAGTAAATTAATTATTTATTTTATTATCACACCCATTATTATTATTATTATTATTATTATTATTATTATTATTATTATTTATTTATTTACTCTACCTTTTATATTTATTTATTTACTATCTTTAATTTTAATTTGGCCAAACTAGTATTATAATTTCATATTTTTGTTAATTTGGCCCCAATAATAATCTCTAATTAATCTCATATTTCATAATCCAATGCCAAATTAGATTCTGTATTTATTATTATTTATGTAATAATATATTATTACATATCACCATAATACTAGTATAAAATTTAAGGGACAACTTAAATTTTTCCTTAAATTTTCGGGTTGTTACAACTAACATCTAACCTTGTAATCCTTATTATTGACTTGAATATCATGCTTCATTACTTGTTTGTTATAAATGTGATGGTGTATTGGATTGGAAAAAAATGATGGGGTGTGTGTGCGTTTACAGGGCATTCAAAGCTCATGGCGTTTCATGCCAAATATTGAATACTATTAGACCGATCGAAGGCAAAACTGAAGCATTTGAGGACATACAACTACCCTATGAGGATTAGAAATTAGTTTATAAACATGTTTTGAGATTGTAAGTGATAGATCTCATGTTGTATTTAAGACATGATTTTGTAATTATTACATATCTATATGTATCTTTTATATTATCTATTCCTTATTTAGACCTTGTGTTAATATCTTGTTAAGATTTGTCAAAAGGGTAGCTTTGCTATCTAAGGTGGCTGGACTTTGAAAGGAGGCTATATTGACTCCTTCGACCTTCTTGGGATCTTACTTGATTATTAACCACATGACTCATTAATGGCGTTTCCTATTTTGTAATCTTAGATAAACCATGTATTTACTTGTTAATATATTATCTAATGTTTCCGATTTTTGGGGCATCACACTAATGTTTTTTCTTCTCATAAACTTACTTCCTATCGAGAGGTCTGCTCTAACCCTTTTTGGCAGCAAGTTATGACTAATAAACTGCAAGCTTTTGATAAAACTCATACCTGAGATGTAATTGACCTTCCACCTGGAAAGAGTTTTGTTAGTTGCAAATGGGTTTACAAGATCAAAACTCATTCTGATAGTTCCATTGAGCGTTACAAAGCTCGACTTGTTACCCAACAGCTTACTCAAGAATATGGGATTGATTATGAGGAAACATTTGCCTCCGTTACTCGTCTTACTTCAGTTCGCAGCCTCCTTGCCATTGCTGCTGCTCACTATTGGAGTCTTTGTCAAATGGATATCAAGAACGCTTTTCTCAATGATGATTTTACTGAGAAAGTTTATATGCAACCTCCTCCTGGTTCCTCAGTTCCGTCCACCAAAGTTTGTAAACTTCGCTATACTTTATATGGTTTGAAACAAGCTTCTCGTACTTGGTTTGCCAAGTTCAATTCTATCATTCGTGACTTTGGCTTCTTCCCAGTGCCCATGATTCTGCTCTATTTATACACAAGACAGAGCGTGGTACTATTCTTCTTCTCTATGTGGATGATATCATCATCACTGGGGATGACACAGTGGGTATTTCTAGTCTCAAATAGTTCCTTAGTCACCAATTTGAGATGAAAGATTTGGGTCTACTTAGCTACTTCCTCGGCTTGGAAATTTCTCAATATCCTTGGTTACTTTCTCACGCAGGCCAAGTATACATCTGATCTCTTAGCTCGTGCTGGTTGCACCTACCCCAATTGATCCTCAAACTCGTCTCACACCTCTTGATGGTCACCTATTATTTGATTCTACTTTATATCGTCAACTAGTTGGTAATCTTGTCTATCTCACGGTTACTCGTCCATACATTGGCTATGTTGTTCACATTGTCAATCAGTTCATGGCTGCTCCCCACTCTCCACATTATGATGCACTGGTTCACATTTTGTGTTATCTCAAAAGCTCTATGTTTCATGGTCTTCACTACTCAGCACACTCTTCTCTACAGTTACACATTTTTTCTGATATAGATTGGGCAGGGGATCCTACTGACCGCCATTCTGCTACAGGATTCTGCTTCTTATTGGGTGACTCTCTTATTGCCTGGTGTAGCAAGAATCAAACTTTTATTGCTCGTTCTAGTACTGAGCCTGAGTATCTTGCTCTTACTGATATTACTCAAGAGCTTGTATGGCTTCGTCGTTTTCTTTCTGATATGGGAGTTTCTCATCCTGTTGCTACTAATGTAATAACCCTCACCACTGTTTACTGATAAGCCATTGATTACTGTTAAACTGAGGATAAATATGTTAATTGACTGACTGACTGAAAACTGAAGCCGAATTGATTGAGTATATTAGTTAAATTGCAATTCTATCTGTTTGCCTGCCAAATTATCTGTTCATGTTTTTGTGTTTAAACTGCTAATTGAAGGCCTTATCGGCGGCCGGATCTGAAATTGATTGATGTTCTGTGTCAATTACATTTTATGTGGTTTTATGTGATTTTATGGTGTATTTAATTAAAAATGTGTTTTGGTATGATTAAATTGGATCAATATTGATAAATGACATAAGTTGCATTATTTACCAAAAAGCCATATTGGTGGGCCACTATCTAAGACATATTGAAGCTTCATTACACCTAAACACAACATTTGCTCTGTCCATTTGAGAGACAAACCGACTGAGAGAGAGAGAGTTAGGAGATTGAATTGTTCTTGAGGGTTTTGCTTAGAAACTTGAGGAAATTGTAGAAGACTTGCAACATTGAGCCTCCATACCTCTAATTCAAGACTTAGGTAGAATAATTGCCTTCTTAATTGTGTATTTAAGTTCTATCTAGCATGGATCATGATAGTTTAAAGAGCTAAGTCAAAAATTGGAATAGATTGTTGAATTAAGACTTAATTGTTGCATGCATGTCTATATCCTTGCGTTTTGATGTTGATTTCATGGCAATTGGTGCATGCATGTTCATATTATTGTTATAGACTATGATTTCATCTTGTTTTTGTAAGAGTTGGCTCACTAAAGCATGTATTTGAGGCTTGGAAGTTATTTAAAGTCATGCATGTCCCATGTTTATCTTGTTCATGAAAATTGGTTTGAATTTGGATTTATTTGAACTACCTTTGGGCCTTGATTTTACAAATTGAGTTTTGAAATATGTTATACTATGGGTTTTGAGGTGTTTTCCAGAAAATTGGCCCAAAAGGATCGAATTTGATACATTGAAACTTGATTTGAGCTTGAGGTTCAAATCTGGGAATTCCAGATTTTGAACTCACGCTCGAGCGGGGTGACTGGCGCTCGAGCGTGAAATTCGTGCTCCCAGCACTTTACACTGTTTTGATGTTCGCTCGAGCGGAATAATTGACGCTCAAGCGGGACCTTGTGTCTTACGCTCGAGCGGCTGTCGAGCGCCCGTCGAGCGTAAATTTCGAGCATCCAGCACTTTTGGCATGTTTTGCAGTCCGCTCGAGCGGAGTAGTCCACGCTCGAGCAGGTATCCTTTGTCTACATGTCCACTAGAGCGGAGTAATCGACGCTCGAGCATGACCCTTGTTTTCTGAAAATTTTAAAAATGCTTTTAAAGTGCATCTTTGCATCCTCATTTCATCCTAGGCATTCTTAGGCCTAGTTTAAGGCATCTTAATGAGGATATAGATATAGAACCATACCGAGGCAAATTAGGGATTAAGTTATTATTTTCCCAACTGTGTAGCTTAGTGTGTGTTCAATCTGTAACTGTGTAAGACTGGCATCTGGGGACGCACTCTAGCTTAACTGTAGCCCAGAACTCTGTGAGTAACAACTGTGTAAATATATGTTCAAAGATGAATATTTTCTGACTGTTAACTGAACTGCTAGCTGAACTGTTACTGTTAACTGAATGAATGTATGTCCTCTATTCTGAGCTATATTGTGGCATCCATAGCAACTACTGTTTACTGTTACTGCTACTGTTACAGAGATCTCTGTCAGTTCCTATCTTGAAACTTCTGTTTACTGTTATGATGGCCATCATTGACTGTTCGGTCTTTTAAGACCTACTGTTTACTGTACTGCTATGCTAATGGATGTACCACATATGACTGTTATGACTGAATGATTGAAATATTGATTTAATGAACTGTTTTCATTACTGTAAGGACATTCATTCTTAACCTCTTTACGTATTATGTTATTTACTGGGTTTTAGCTCACTGTTTATATATATATATATATATATATATATATGTAGGTGTACAGGCACCAGACCGGAGCTAGGAGCATAGGTTAGACTCCCTTTTTGTCAAGCCAACCACTGTGCCTCACTGCGAGGTTCCGAGCCTGTCAAGCTATGGCTTAGGGGTGTTTTAATTTCCTCCGTCTGTCTCTGCATCTGTTTTGTAATAATTGTATAGACTGATAGCACTGTACTGTACTGTTTAACAGGGATTAGGTCCCTGTGCTAATCGACTGTAAATGTTGTACATACTGTTCTGTACTGTTCATGTATATACGTATGAAAAATCTTTTTGCATACAGACTCACAGCTCATTGGACATTGTTTATTTACTGTTTTGGCTTCCGCCATGCCCCTGTACTCTGTATTACTGTCTTACTGTTAAGTAGGCCTCCGATAATCTTGGATTACTGGCCGGTTACGATGCTAAACCCATAGGGGCGGGTTTGGGTCGTGACAACTAACCTTTATTGTGACAATCAAAGTGCTATTCAGATTTCCCATAATGATGTCTTTCATGATCGCACCAAACATATTGAGATTGATTGTCACTTCATACAGTAACATGTTGCTAGTGGCACTGTTCGTCTTATCTTTGTTACCTCTGCCGATTCGACAACTGACATTTTCACCAAGGCTCATCCTGCAGGATGCTTTTCTAACTTACTTTCCAAGCTCAAGTTGATATCTGCATTACCACCTTGAGCTTGAGGGAGGTATATTAGCTGCATATATCTATATAACCATATTGTGTATTATCATATTGTGTCTTACCATATTACCATATTGTGCATTACTATATTAGCTTCTCCTTCTCCTATATAAAGTAGTCTTATATTCACTCATATTCATTCACTGAAATCTACAGAGTTATACTCTCTCTCTCTCTCTCTCTCTCTCTCTCTCTCTTCATAACACATGTGATGATGATCAAGATCCATGAGGTGATGTAAATTGACTTTTTGACTGAAAAAAGTATAAAAGATAAAATAGGCTAAATAAGTTAATAAGACAAAATGTCATTTACAAATTATAATCATTTTATTTTTTCTCTTATAAAATTCAAAAAAAAAATAAAAAAGGCCAAACAAAACAAACTTTTAATCTCAAATTAAAATAGTCAAAAAGCGAACTAAAAAAGTCAATTGTCAAACGGTAACGGTGTAAATTCAACTTTTATTATATAATACTCCTATAATTTTTTGTGTTGACCTAGTTCAAATAAATATCTTTTGATTTGAGCTAATATCAACCGAAAATCTGGACTCTCACATAAAACGAGTTACTGTTATAAATGTGACTCCGGACCATTTGAAACGATGTTAGAGTTTGCCGACGAAGATTATGTCCAATTAAAAAAATGTTCTTTCCACAAAGTATTTAATATTTTTAGATTAATGTTTCAATTCATTAATTAATATTGTCATCATTTTTATACTAAAATTTATATTTTAGTCTATTTATCTTCGTGCCTTCATGTAATTTATATTAATTTCAGTCTCTTCAACCTTACAAAAAAAAAAATACTCATGTAATTAGACTAAAACTGTATAGTTACTTATATTTTTTTCAAATTTTAGAAAAGATTGGTGTAATTTACCAAATAAGTAAATAAATTGTTTCTTGAAACTCTAATCTTCTTGTTAAAATAAAATAATAATAATAATAATAATAATAATAATAATAATAATAATAGAGAACTTTGGATAATAGAAAAAGACAGGTTCATGTATCTTTCACGGAAGATGCTTCTCAAAATTGACAAAAAATTGACAGATCAACCCATGACCAAAATATTCAAACGTCATTTGTGTGCCTCCAATTACAAACATTAATTTCTTTCCATCTAAGGTTTATTGGATGATAAATGTCGATTTTTCTAAAATTGTTTCTATATGCATCTTAGGGAAGAAGAATCATCTATTATTACATAGACTCAACTAACCTTATCTCTCGGAATATGTTTGGAACAGTATGTGATCAATACTCAATCAAAATTAGTTATTTTGTAATTTATTTACTAATATTTTTATTTTATTAATCTACATTAGTCATAACTTATTACTAGTGGGTGAGCACACAGTTAATAAAATGTTCTCTTATTTTTAAAAAATATCTATATTTATTTATATTTATATTATTATAAAGTGAACACCTCTTACGGTGTCCTGAAGCTTTATTTCTTATGTTGCCACGTGTTCACTTTTTTATTTAAAATTAAAAAAAAAAGATAAATGAGTGGTAGAGACTTGTACCTTAGACTTAAGTCAAATGAATAAGACTCTTACCACTTGACTACCACATAATATATATTAAATTTTTTATTTTATTTTTATTTATTTGAATAGCACACGCATCGCCGTTTAATCATATAGTTAGTGTAAGTTGTAAACTCACACACAAGTGAAAATTCAAATTCATACTCTTGAACATGGTTCACCCGAAGCTTGGAAGGTTTGTCCTACTCCTGATATATGTTGTCGCTTGGATGACTAACTATAGACATAGTCAGACTTGAAACAACCCAACATCTTACCACTGAACCACACCTCTTGAATTAATCTCAATTATTTTAACCTTACTAATACCTAACAAGTAGTGTTAGAAATTTTAAAATATTACACCCATGGTATCATGCAGAAGTGGAATTTTAATTGGTTAATTTTTAAACCAATCGACAACTAACAAATAGCAGTCCACGTTAATGAATTAAGTTTATGAGTGAGAATTTTCCTAAAAAAGATTAAACAAACCCCATTTCACACTTGGCAAGTGACTTGCAAGTTATAAGTCTCAAATTTTTACTAAATAAATGATAAAATATCTTATATAAGTGTGGAGTCTATCATGTAAGACATTATATCATTCATTTAGTAAAAAAGTTGATATTCCTAATATTATCTTATCTCAAAAAAAAAGATGCACAAAATCTGATTACATCTATTACTTTCAAACTTGCGAATGAGGTGGCAAATTCCACTTTAATGTACATGCAAACTGATCTGGTTACATATGGAAGTGATGAGGTGGCAAATTCCAAAGTCTTTTTAAGAAAAATAATTATTGTACAGAATACAAATATAAAAAGGAGAGAAAAGTAAGGGATCATGAAATTTTTTTTATGAAAATGATTATAAAATATTTATGATCATTAGATTACTTTGATTAGTGTGCGGTGTTTTATTCTAAGTATAATTCAAGGGTCACAAAACTTTCATGATTATTTTCATGAAAGATTTTTTATGATACCTACCATTGCTGTAAAAAGTATAATATGTGGTTAAGATTCAACTTAAGGGTCATGCTTAAAATAAATTTAAACCACACAATGCACTTATTATATTATATATATAGGGGTTATAGCGATTCCGGTATTCCCTTTACTATTCAGTTGTATTCCGGACTCGGTTCCGTGGAGTTGGTAGTTGTGTCTACCTTGTTGTCGTCCTTTAATTCCATTTGATTGAGTTTTAGGATGTGTTGGGCATGTGTTTGAGCAAGTGGGTTGAGCCTTGGTCTAATTTCTTATTGCCAGGTTTTTTGTCGTTCCGCTCGAGCGGGTCGTCTAGCGCTCAAGCGGAGATTGTACACTCCCAGTACTTTCGTGCTCTGCAAAACTTCTGCAGGTGTGACTTCTACGCTCGAGCGGATTTCCTGCGCTCGAGCGGGTCGCGCTCGAACGGGCTTGTTGGCGCTCGAGCAGGTAGTACTTTTTTTGTGTAAGTTCTGGTAGGGAAAAATCTACGCTCGAGCGGATTGGTTTTCACGCTCGAGCGGATGTACTTTATTCTTGTGTCTTGGAGCTCGAGCAGGACTTCTTGCGCTCAAACGAACTCAGTACTTTGTTTTTGACGCTCAAGCGTTGTGTTTTCCGCTCGAGCGGACCTGTCGTATATCAGAAGGCTGTTGGGTATTTTCAAGTCACTTTTTACATCTTCACTCTCTCTCTTACTTTTTAAAAACGCCATTTGAGAGCTTCTCTTTCTAAAACCTCCACTTCTCTCTAAGTATTGAACTAGTAGGAGTTGTGTCCTTACCTTTGGCCTTTACAAAAAGGTTGTTGATCGTCGAGGGCTATCTTTTGATCCGAGAAATTTGTGATTTGGAGCATCTTCATTTTCGTCATCTCCTTCGTTGGGTTTCATCTTTTGAGGTAGGGATTCCTACTCACTCTTATGGGTTTTGACCTAGATTTTTGGGCACTTTGTTAAATGGTTTGGTTTTGAGATCTAGGGTTTCAAAATGTATAAAAGAAGGTTTGTTATTTTGATTCTAAAATGTGTATTTTAGGGCTTCAAAATAATGATATTGTTGTTGGTTGTTGATATTTGGACTCTTGGGTCTATATTGGAAAATGGGGTAGAAAACCCTAATCTGTTGTATAAATTAATTGGTATAATTAATTTGAAAAAATTGTTGTTATTTGGAATTGAGCTGGAAATAATGAAATTGGCTCATTATATTGTAGAATGGTAGAGTTGGATTTATTAATCACTCACTTTTGAAAACACTGATATTTTATCTGTTGGAGCTTTTATTATCTGTTTAGAAATAATTGCTTCGAGCTACCGGTGGAGGGTAGTTTTGATTGTTGTAGACAATGCATGATGATTAGGCAAACTAAAACTAATCAAGTGGATGTGTCGTAGAGTATGACGGTTGATAAAATACATTAACGTTATGTATTGATTGATTGTGTATATGAATTTTGTGTACATACGTTGTGTGTATGGGAGGAGATAAGGGATGTACTCCACGGTTTAGGAGAAGATAGGGGATGGACCTCTAAACCGGATGTTGTTTGGGATGAGATAGGGGATGGACTCCACTGATACAGCTCATATGCTTGTCAGTTAGTGTGTTGATAAAGCTCATATGCTTATCTATGGAACTGTTGATATAGCTCATATGCTTATCTGTGGAGGTGTTGATACAGCTTGTATGCTTATCTATTGCGAACTGGGAAACGTTGAATATGAATTGTTATTTCGTTTAGAGTGTGTGGCCAGGTTCTGAGCCATGGGTATGAATTTGGGAATTGGATAAGAAATGAAAAATGAAATGAAACATAGACACAGTGGTCATGTAATGGAAATAGCTTTTTTTTATGAATTGATTTATGGGAGTTAAACATTTATCAATTGCTAATGTCTTAGTTACTGCTCATATTGTGTTTAGCATATCTTTACTGGGCGTTGGCTCACCCTATATGGGACATTATTTTTCAGGTACAGGTAGCATGCCACCTCCAATGACATAGCTTGGATAGTTATGGGAACTGAAGATTCTTTTTGATTAATTTTGTTTGTGTTACACGTATATCCAGCCAAGGGCTTATTTTGTATAGAGTTAGTACTCTTCTTTTGTGTAACCAAGTGTTGACTTGGAAAGCTGTAAGCCCGTAGGACACTTGCTTTTGTTGATAACATGTAATACTGTTGTAAGAACTACTCTGACGAATGGAAATGCATTGATTTTCTTATTTTACTGCATGTCTGAATGATGGGTATTATGTATTTTTTTGAGGGCGTTACAGGGGTGTTTTGGGAAGTTGGTAAAAAGCTGACTTTTGACTTTTTACCAAGCTTTTTAGCTTTTTGGAAAGTGATTTGGGAAGTTGGTAAAAAATTAACTTTTTGCTTTTTAGTTTAATATTTATTTATGGTGTCAAATTAAATTAAAATGACCAAAATACTCTTGCCAAACTTTGAAATTCTACACAATTTGTTGACCTAGAGGGTATTTACGTAATTAGCCAGCCTAGCTTTTTTATCACTTGCCAAATGCAACAATTGCCCAAAAAGCTGAGCCAGCTTTTTTCTGAACCAACAAAAAAGCAAGCGTTTTTGTCTCTTCCCAAAACGGCACATATATATATATATATATATATTTATATTAGTTCTGTATATGTAGCACCGTATGCTTTTTTAAAGCCTAGGCACCGTTTGGCAATGCAAATTGGGACTATTTTAGCCACTACGGGACAAAAGAGGCTAAAGTAGTCAAATTGAGACAAAAGCCACTGCAATTGATTGGCAACAACCCACTTCAAGGTAAATTTACCAAACTACCCCCACATGAAAAACCACAAATAAAAATAAATTAATGTATACAAATGAAAATAAAAGTGACAAAAACGTAAATTAAAAAAAAAATCACAAAAATACGCCTTATCCACAAATAAAAATAAAAATAAAATAAAAACAGAAATTAGCATTTGCCATGTAATTTTAAAAAAAATAAAACATATGAAAATCCATTTTTGAAAAATAAAAACAAATTAATGTATACAAATAAAAAAAATGACAAAAACGTAAATGGAAAAAAAAAAGAACCACAAAAATACGCCTCATCCAAAAATTAGCATTTTCCACGTCATTTTAAAAAAACATAAAAAATCCTTTTCCAAAAACAAAAAACAAATTAAAACAAAAAAAACCGAAATTATCATTTTTCAGGTCATTTGAAAAAAAAAAAAAAACAACATAATAAAGCCTTTTCCAACAAAAAAAAAAAAAAACAAATAAAAAACAACAACAACAACAACAACAAAAACACATTAAAATGAAATTGAAATAAGCATTGTCAACATCATTTAAAATTAAAAAACAAGAAAAAACTTTTCAAAAAAAAATTTAAACAAAATAAAAAGTCAATAAAATGAAACCGAAATTAGCAGTTTCCACGTCATTTCAAAAAAAAAAATGAAAAAGCCTTTTCCAAAATAAAAAAAACAAATTAATATATATATATATATAAAAGAAGACAACAACATAACACCCAAATTTACATTTTCAACATCATGATAAAAAAAAACAAAACATAAAAAAGCTTTTTCCAAACCAACAAAAAAAAATGACAAACACGTAAATGAAAAAAAAAGAACCACAAAAATACGCCTCATCCAACCAAAATAAATAAATAAATAAATTTAAAAAGTGAAATTAGCAACTGCCACGTAATTTTAAAATAAATAAAACACATGAAAAACCATTTTTAAAAAATAAAAACAAATTAATGTATACAAATAAAAATAAAAATGAGAAAAACGTAAATTAACAAAAAAAAGAACATCAAAAATACGCCTCATCCAACCAAAATAAATAAATAAATAAATTTAAAAATAGAAATTAGCAGTTGCCACGTAATTTTAAAATAAATAAAACACATGAAAAATCATTTTTGAAAAATAAAAACAAATTAATGTATACAAATAAAAATAAAAATGAGAAAAACATAAATTTTAAAAACAAAGAACTTCAAAAATACGCCTCATCCAAAAAAAAAATTAAAAACAGAACTTAGCATTTGCCACGTAATTTAAAAATAAATAAAACACATGAAAAACCATTTTTGAATAATAAAAACAAATTAATGTATACAAATAAAAATAAAAATGACAAAAACGTAAATTTAAAAAAAAAAAGAACATCAAAAATACGCCTGATCCAAAAAAAAAAAATTTAAAAACAGAAATTACCATTTGCCATGTAATTTACAAATAAATAAAATACATGAAAACCCATTTTTGAAAAATAAAAACAAATTATTGTATACCAATAAAAATAAATAAGACAAAAACGTAAATTAAAGAAAAAGAACAAATTAATGTATACAAAAAGAAAAATGACAAAAACATAAATTTTTACAAAAAAAAGCCATAAAAATACGCCTAATCCCCTCCCCCAAAAAAAAAAATCCGCACCAATGACGCTGACGTGGAGGATGTATGGCAAGGAGTAAAAATTTAAAAAATCACTTCAAGGGCAGTTTGGTCATTCACAATGAAAACACCTCACCAAAAAGTCAAAAAGTCAAAAAAGTTAAAATGTCCTTCCCAAATCAGACTTTTTAGCCCCAAGATAAAATAGCTAAAAAAGTCAAAAAGTCAAAAAGTCAACCCACTCTCCAAACAGAGGCTTATTATGTTTCATCCATCTTGCATCTAAATTAACACAAAAGAGAAGCCCAACCCAATATATAAATAAACATGCCAAGTCATAAATTACATATTTTTCTCTATTTTAAAATATTTTTGAGGTGTGGGATAAATTTACAATGAAAAATGAATTCTCTATACACTCACATAAATTTCCCTAGACTAATGTTGTATAAATTAATATATGTTAAAAAAAAAAAAAAATTACAACATGCAAAAGAAATTCTAAAATTTAAAATACAATCCATTTAAATAACATAATGAATGTTATATCATCGAATATTTCTCACGTGTTAGAAATTGTGCTCTTATATGAATGAAAAACATTCAAACATGACAGCCTTATTTGATACCATTTATTGACATTATTTATGGCTTTTTATTTTGAAAATCTGTGTTAAAATATGTGAATGAAGTCACTCGACCACCTACACATCAATCATATGAAAAAGTTGTAAATAAGTCATCTCAAAATCAATATCACGTGTTACACATTGCCAATGCACAACACATATATACATACAATATACATTGAAAAATATTATATACATACAAACAAAATGTCACAAGGGCTAAAAAATTCTATCTAAAGGATAATGCTATTATGAGGTCTACCTCACATAAGTAACTAAGAACTTCAGTTTTTAAGCTAGATTTCATACATATAGAGTTGGTATTTTGTGTAATGGATACAAGATTTCATATTGCAATTCACAAATTTGATCAAATAAATGAATTGTATTTAGTTAAATTTGGGAATTCTTAAATTTTTAAAGTTGATTTTGCAAATTGAATCAAATCAATGCAAAGTGAAAGTTGTTAACTTGAAAATTTAATAAAAGATTATTAAGAATGAAACTTCCAATGCTCTTGATGCCTTTGGTCCTACTCAACTCTCTGAGACTCCCATTGCAATTTGACAAGGTAGGTCCCAAGAGAAGAAGTCATAAAATCGATATTCAAATTAGTCTAGCTCAATAAAGGAGAAGGTACTTCAAAGTTTGAATAAAAAAAAAAAAGCAGTTGTTGCTTGCTACTCTTGCTGGTGTAACACCATTGAGATGTTAGTTCTATACAAAGGAATGCATTTATTTTTTGGATTCAAGTTGAAATATTAAACATTAAATGATAAAAAAAATAGAATTTTACCCTTTAATTTTATCAATTTAAATCTTAAATTTTTAATTTATTTTCAATTTAAAAATAAATAAAATAACCAAAATAAGTCGAAAAAGTCTACTATTTTTTGACTTATATTTTTATCTTCGAGCCAAATTTAGGCCTAAATTTTTTTTTAAAATTAAAAAAAGTAAATAAATAAAATCATTAAAGACAAAAATAGTCAAAAATAAATAAACCCCAAACACCTAGGCTAGGCAAGAACCTTGCATCACTTCGTTAAAGAGCAATAATGTCGCAATTTTTTGTCACTATTTTTGTGTCAGCACTTACATGAAAAGTATCCCTGTTCTTTTCCCTTTTTAAAAATAATAATAAATAATAACAGTATTAAATTCACACAATTTCATTTCAGACAAAACAAGTCTCTTCGAATGTAGGCTGAAAGATTTTGAGAAACAATAATGATACATTCACATAATTTTAATTTATCGCTCCTAAATGATATTTAATAATGTGGCATTGAGGTCAAACTCAACATGATAAAATATTTAATAAATTAAAATTTGATACTTATTAGACACATTATTATGGGTGATTTTTAGGAGTGAAAAATTAGATATCTTAAGGCTATGTTTGGCATCATCTTCTTGGGCTAAAATAGCCACACAAAGACAAAATAGACTAAAAAATTAATAAGATAAAATATCACATCTAAACCATAATTATTTCATTTTTTTTCTTATAAAAGTAAAAAAATCAATCCCAAACGAGACTTTTTAACCATAGACTAAAATAGTTAAAAAGTTAAAAAGTCAACTCACATCTCTACGAAGGCTAAAAAAAATTTTTTTTTAAAAAGAGAGAAGTGTAAAAACGTGAGTCATTAATTTATCATTTTTTTTGTCACATCATTCAAAAAGTGTATGAAATAAAATAAAATAAAATAAAAAATTTGCAGAATAAAACATTTTTCCAAAACCAATAACCACCATTTATTGAAGTGATGGCACAAAAGCTTAAAAGAAAACATGTATGGGTATTTTTGTTGACTGTATAAAATCGTTTGTTATAATAAAAAAGTGAGAATAGAAATTTTATTTTTTTAATTAAATTATTTGATTATATGAACAATTTTTTTTTTTATTGTTTTTACAATAAAGTAATAGAAGAGAGAATCTGTAATAAATTTATATCATTTCAAAAATCTTAGGCGAGGTTTTTGAAATTTCATTAAACTTTAGGAGATGTTTGTATAATTTAAAACTAAACCTCAAGGGAGGTTGGAGATTTTTGAAATTTCATTAAATCTCAAGAGAGGTTTATGTCATTTCAAAAGCATAGTGGATTTTTCTACAATTTTATTAACTTCAAGGGAGGTCAGTATAATTTATAAATTACACTAACTTTTTCTAAAGTTTAAAGAAAATACAATAAGCCCCACCAATTTGGTATAATCATATCGGACTTTCTTAAAGTTTTAATTTATATAAAATTTGTCTCACTTTTTATTAGAAATTCGTTAGCGGTATGAACGAAAAAAATAATATTGTCATATCTTTTAAAGTGAAATATATATTTTACCTTAAGTATATTTATATCTTCAAACCATCTATATTAATTTTGGTCTCTTTAAATTTACTAAAAAAAATTAATATAATTATATTAAAATTATAAGATTTATTATATTTTTTTCAAACATGAAGGGATCGTAATTAATCCTATAAATAATCTCATTATGTTCAACAAATAAAAAATAAGAACAAAATAGTGGGGCAATCAAAGGTTGGTGAGCTCTGAATATTGAGGAGTGTTTTGAGAAGTTGATAAAAAATTAATTTTTTTGACTCTTTTTAATCTATTTTTTCTTTTTATGAATAAAAAATATAAAAAATAATGTAACTTAAAATAGATAAAAAATTAAAAATTAATTTTTTATTTTCTTCCCGAAAGACCCCTCAATGTTATTGGGGGACTCTAGGGTGGGAAAGCAGGTCAAATTCTCTACAAGAAGAAGCAAGGAGCAGAGATTTGTAGGTGCCAGCCTGCCTCTCTTCTTCCTTTGTTTTGTTTTCAGTTTCGGCAGGCACTAAAAAGCTGCAAAACCAAAACCCCTTGATAATAAAAGAGAAATGCTTTAGAGCAGGCTCTAATAATGTGACAGGGGTCCACCTACTGATACAGTATGTTTGTATTTTGTTTTTTTGTTTTTTCAATTGTCACCTCATTAGTAGTGGGATTAGTGATGACAAATTAATGGGGTCTATAGCACTGTTCATAATAAAATGTTCAAAAAAAAGAAGAAAATGAATGGACGTTCTAATTAGAACTACCAGTAATGATGTGACAATGGTCCTACCCACTGTCACAATATGTGTTGTGTCTATTTATTTGTTTGTGTTTTTTTTTTTTTTAACTTTATTACCTCATTAGTGATGAATTTAGAATCCCTAAATTAGTGGTCACTGCCGCCAAATAGACAGTCAACCTAAAAAAGGTGTTCCTGTGACTGAGTCTCCAACCTTTTTCCTGAATGTAATGGTGCAGAAACTGCAGACTGTGAAAGCTCTTCAAGGGACTGGGTTTGTGCACCCCATACAGGCTACACACCAAATAAAAATTGAACAAATTCTTCAAAGTTTAACTCACTTTTTTTTTCTTTTTTTAAATTAAATTTTTATTTTCTGTATTTTTTTTTGTTTTGTTTTTAGAAAAAAAATTTAGGATAGATTATAAATACATTCCATAAGATTTGATTAAAATACGAATTACCTCCGTAATTTTGAAAATTACATTCTATCTCTAGGCCCTGTTTGTTTTGGGATGTAGAGGGTGGGATGAAATTAAGATAGAGGTGAGACTATTTAGTGTTGTGTTTGTTTGTAGAGTTGCAGAAGAAATTAAGATGGAAGAATGGATTAGGATGAAGATTGGAAGGGGGATTGGAATGGAGGAGGTAGAGGTGGTATTAGAAAAATAGAGAGGAAACTAGAAATTTTTTAATTTTTTACATGTTGGTCATTTTTTTTGAACATTAATGTTTAATTTTTTTATTTTTTATTTGTTTTATTATTTATGTAAAAATAATTTAACAATTCCTACACTAACAACTATCATCAAAATAAATACAATTTTACTTAATCCTATCAATCCCCTCAATAACAATCGTCTCACTATGAATTATTTTCATTCTACCTCTGAAAACAAACGGGTCCTAGAGTTTTTAATTCATAACAAATCATTCCTTTTATTAATAAATTATCAAGTTAATTAACAATTTTTAAATTTTTAATGATATTAAAAATATATTTCAATTAATAATTTAGGTAATTTTATTATTGTAGAGGAGAGCAATTATGAATTTAATTTTTTTAATTAATTCTGTTAAATAAAAAATTATAATAAGGGAATATTTGTAATTTTTCAAATTACAGAGGACAATTTATATTTTAAGCAAACCTTAGGAGGTGTATTTGTAATTTATCCAAAATTTTAATATTTTATACAATTTTTTTTATTTTTTAGGATTGTTTTGAAAAATGCTAAAAAAATTGACTTTTTTGTTTATTGCGAGATGACATACAAAAAGTAAAAAAGTGATATGACCTAAATAAGTAAAAAAATTAATTTCCACTTCCCAAAAGAAGCCTTATATACACCTAATTTAAATACACTTAAAAAGTATAATATTTAGAAGAAAAAAAAAATCACCAAATACACAAACAAAAAAAAATTGAAAATTCAATACATTTTCCTATTTTTTTCACTAATGCTGTATTTGGTTGGGAGATTTGAGGAGAAATTTGAAAAGAAAATGAAAAAAAAGTGTGTGAAACTAGGTGAAATATAAGTATATTTTACTCACATTTCACCTAACTTTTACCTTTCCCTTTGCCTTTCCAAATCCCTACTCAAATCCCTAAATCAAACACAACGTAAAAGTTCTTAATAATGAACTAAAATTGAGATAGAGTAGAGTTTTGAATTGACAAAATATAAAATAATGTGTCATAATACTCACGTAACTCTGTTGTTAAACTACTGATGTTGAGAAAAATACACTATTGTTGGATATTTGATAGGTCAACAATGCCAAAATCAGAAAAATATTTTCTCTTGCGTGAAATGTGAGACTCGCCTCATATGATAGTGTGGATTGTACATCCTACACTCCATGTGACTTGGTGAATAATTTAATATGTAAAATTTTATATGTCAATATTTTGACAAGTGTATCCATTCTCTCATATAACATCAACATAGCCTCTCAATGAGTCTCATTTGTCAGTCCCATCACTTTACAGATTGGTGGTGGTTGTTACATGTAAAGCATCACATAGTCATTATCAATAATTGAATAAATTTCATTTCAATTGTGCGTTTATTCGGTACAGTTTCTTACAAGTTTAAATTTAATAATCAAAAAATAAAAACTAAAAATATCCTTCGCTCAAAGTTTACAAATAATGTTTTTTATTTATTTAAATTATGTTTGCCTTACATGCTGTAACTAGAATTTACACTAACACCAATAATTCTCTAAAGTGAAATTTTTCTAAAGTTTCCTAGAGTGCTACATTGTGTGGTTGAGATTTACTGACAAGTCACATCAAAAATTGACGTGACTTGTCAGTAAATTTCAACCACACAATGTAACACTCTAAGAAACTTTAAGAAAAAATCACTCTAGAGATCCTTGCTCTTTACACTAAACTCTTGTGGAGTAGAGAAAGGGTTGGACTCTCCACCTGGTGTGGGTTTTTCTCTATGATCAATCAATTCATTTGTCTAGACTCTCTGTATAACAGTTATTCACTATGTTAAAAAATTTACACTACACACCCTCAAGCAGAAAATTTCAAGTATATAGCTATTTGAACTGCTTGCAAGTAGGCTCTAATTTATGATCAAGATGTAATCAAGGCAAAGAGTTTCTCACAGAAAGTAAAAACTATAGTTACAAAGCCATAACCTAACCTGCATAGGCGATATGAGAACCACTAGAAAGATATATGAACTCCAAGAGGAGAATTAGCTCTGTATATTGCTTGTAAGCTCGCATTAAAATCATGATCTTGAAATCAAGTTGCCAGCCGGGTGGTTTCTTTTGAATTGTCAAAATTAATCAATCTTCACAGAAGAGTAAATCTTACGAACAAACCACAGGCATGCATAGAAGCCAATAGTTCCGGTTAGGACAAAGAACACGTATGATCCGATTAACATATACCCAAAGTAAAGGATCCCAGAAACTAGCTTTGTAATTTCCAACTTGGTGAAGAAATAGAATGTGCAGTATAAGAAGAGGTATAGCGCAGACGAGCCAGCAGTCAAGTAAGCTCTCCAACACCAATAGTAATCTTCGCTGCATAACTGGAAATAGCAGAGCACGATGGCTAGCTCGGCACAAGTGACTAGGAGAATAATGAAGACGATGAAGAGGAACCCAAAGATGTAGTAGAATTGGTTCAACCAAATGGACGACAAAATGAAGAATATTTCGATGAAGACTGCACCAAATGGAAGAACGCCTCCAAGAAGTATGGAAAAAATGGGGTTTGTGTACCATGGTTGATCAGGAATGGGACGTGGGATTTTATTTGTTTTAACAGGGTCCTCCATAGCGGGTTTTTTGAAACCCAAGTAACTGCCGATGAAAACGAGTGGCACTGATATGCCGAACCATAACAGCACTAGAGCAAACATTGTTCCAAAAGGGACGGCTCCAGAAGATTTCTCACCCCAGATTAGAGCATTGAGGACAAAGAAGACCGAGAAAAGAATAGCAGGGAACATAATTGCTGTTTTTAAAGCGATTCTCTTCCATTCCGTTCCTTTGAACATTTTGTACAAATGAGCTGAAGAGTAACCGGCAAATAAGCCCATGAAGACCCAGAGGAAAACCATGGCTGTCATTAGCCCGCCTCGGTTGGAAGGTGAGAGGAAACCAAGCAATGCAAAGATCATCGTGACAAGGATCATTCCGAAAACTTGAATTCCAGTACCAACATAAACACACAATAAACTGGAATTATCAGGTGGCCTGAAAACATCCCCATAAACCAGTTTCCATCCTGTTTCTTCTGGGGACTCATCTTGACTGTCCAACTGATTATAATTGGCAATGTCTCTGTAGACGGTTCTCAACATGATCATAGCTACCATGCCAGAAAGAAAAAGGACAATCATCAAAGAGTTGATAATGGAGAACCAGTGGATTTGATCATCATTCATAAGAAGGAATGTATCCCAACGGGATGCCCATTTGATGTCACTGGACTGCCAATAGATGGATAAAGATCAGAAACCAAACCGAGGAGGAAAAAGAAATGCAAGGGTGAGGAAAAAAAAATACCTCGAAAGAAATATCATAAGTGAACACAATCTCCTTGTCAGCTTCAATCTCTTCTGGAACAGTGCTCGGTTGAATTATAGTTTTGTTTTTCTGGTTGCATGTTACCAACTGAGGATTCTCATCATCCCAAATCTTGTAATTATGACTAATACTGTTTGCAATACAGGAGTAGAAAATTGAAAATTGTAAGAATGACAAATCCAAAAATATGCTGACTTGGGAAGATTAACGTAAGCTTAACAAATATGTCAAAAGTTTTGACAATGGAAGAGTATGGAACAACGATTGCACTTCAGTTCAACAACAATGTTAGTATTGTATTTCATATCAGGTGACTCAAGAAACAAAGATTAGGCTGCACAATTAAGAGAAGAAGCAAGCTTGAAGAATTCCCCCTAATGCCTGAAACATGTGCAACATACAAGCAAGAAAAATAACAGTTTCTAAAATACTGTCCTCTAATTCTGTCAAGTTATAATTTCCAAAATACAACTTCTGTAATTTATTTCCAGAATCTATATCTTGATTCGTACTGTTTATTTTGAAAGCTCTGCCCATCTCTTTAATATTCAGGTTCATCATGCTAACCCCCAAAGAGAGAATGAACACTCCAGAAAGATAAGAAGGTGACTTATCCAAACACTGATACAACTGGTCTGGACTAGTGTTTATCCTCGACCCTTAACTAACTGGCTGCCGGATATATGAATGCGATCAGAAGAAAAAAATGATGATACAATAATATTATTTACTTCATAGTTGTCAAATCGGGATTCGTATCGTGAATCGAAATGGCCTCGTACCGAATCGCGAATCGAATTGAATTGTGAATCGTAAAGATTCGGTCACTTTTTTTAAATTACTTAAAAACATATATCTACACATTTAAATGTTAAATATATCTTATGAATATAAAATATTTAGACTTAAATCAACAAAAATGTTATTTTGAATGATAATCACGTAATTTAATAGGTAAGAAGTTAACAAAGATTCCTATGTAAAATCACCATCTTACCTTCTTTTTTTTTTTATAGATATTTTTTATCAACCATTCTTAATAAAGATGATAACCAAATAGACAAACTATTAATTTTTAAAGTAACAATAGCTAACAACGATATTGATATTTGGACAATAAGCATATATACTTTTCTAAGTAAGAGTAAGCAAATAATAAGAAAGAATTATTTAGGATATTTTATTTTAAAGCCTAAAACATTTTAAAATGTATAACTGACCTCACACATGTAATATTCAATTTAATAAAATAGTAATAGATAATTCATAGTGTAACTATAATCTTAAACATCTTTATTACAATTTTTTGAAGGGAAAAAAACGAGAAGAAATGTTAAAAATATGTTAGGTCTGACTGAATCTGATTGGATCTTATAAAAAACTCCATGATCACTAAAATAACAACAAATCATATATATATGTTGGTTATTTTGGTATTAAATGCTATTAGAAGGTGTATTATGTCATTTTTACTAAAAAGATGGAAAAAATGAGTCGAAAATATGTCGAACATAATAATTTCAAAAATTGCATGAATCGTAAAAAGTGAATCGATTGTGAATTGTGCGATTCACTAGAGATTCACTTCCAAAATAGATTCACTCATAGATTCGTATCGATTTTGCAAAAATTATGTATCGAATCGCGAATCGTAAGATTCTGATAACAGAGATTTACTTACTGACACATGACAAGCAAAGAATGGCTGTCACAAAAATATCGACACAAAGATTGAAGAAACAGAATTTAATTCTATGCCCAACCTAAAAAAATGGAAGTATCAAAGAAGAGTACGGAACCTGGTTGGAATAACCTCAAAACCAACAATGCGAGCCAAGTCAATCTCAGGATCCTTGTGATATATAACTTTGAAATTCAGGTGGTTATGGATAAAATATCTGTTGTCATTGCTCTGTAACATCAAGTTTTTACAAAAAATAATTATTACAACCACAGTATGAAAGAAAAAGCAGCCATGTATCAGAAAGCTTACATGAGCATATTTTCCTTTAACCCCAACATGAAATCCCCGCTCATAAAAAACCTTCCGAGGAGCTCCATCCTCTCTTTGCCAAAGAACTGCAACAGGAAGGTTGTCCAAAATCCTATATGCCAATCGCAGAAAATCCAGAATAATACTTGAGACCATAATTTCATCATCCGTCAATAGTTAAAATAAGGAAGAAAAGAAAGGAAAAGATAAAAAGACATGAATGTTGACTCAATTACACCCTGACATCCAGCAAACACAAAGTAAATGTCTACTGAAAACTCTCATGTTAACTTGATTTATTGTCAGCAAGATGTAATCCCAAGTGCATGTACATAAATCCAGGCTGATTGGCCACTTACATGTTAACTCGATAGTCGTCATCGATTTTCTCTTTGAAATTCTTTGCAGATGCAGCATCAAGTTTGACTCGACAGGCAACTTTGCAGAACTGCTCTTCCATCATTTTAAACTGTAGCATTTCTTATATACTTAGAAGTTAGATCCATAATAGTTGTAATAAAGCTTATAGAAATGAATAAACCATTCTTTATGCTATTCTATTGAACAGAATGTTGAATTCCTTTTATGACGACAGTCAAAGGAGGAAGGACACAAACTCACAGTATAAACAGAATTCTCAATACGGTCACCTCGTAGAACTTCTCCCAAATTTTCTGCACTGTTAATAATTTTTGGAGGCTTGCAATAACTCAGGGAATAGTAGTCATATGGGAGTTGAGTTTTTGTTGAAGTAAGCTTGTTTACTTTGACTTGAAGAGTCTCCCCCTATGCAGAAATAGGAAACCACTTAGCATACCATTAAACAATACCCAAATAAAAAATGCAGATATCAAAAGATGTTAAATAGTCTGATGTTCTTAAGTTATATAAAAATCATGTTAGTGCTACTCAAAATCTTCTTTTAGTCCTCAAAACTAAAAGAAGCTGAGTAACTTGTGCAATTAGACATCCAAAATGCTCTCTCAAAATTTGTAGTAGTTCCAAAATTGTTGTCTAAGAGAGGCCGCTTTTTCAGACTTTTCTTTCTCCGTATTTCTTAAACAAGATTTGCAGAGTCATTCAATCACATCAATTAAAAATAAATAAAACTCTCATAAGCCCAACCATTGGATCCATTTGTCCTATTAGTCAAACTGCAAAATCAACAAGAGGATATAAAGATGCTTCGCAATAACAAGAAATTCCCAAGACCTGCCCTGGTTATATTCTCGGATTCAAAGAATTTAATCATGTCGCCATAGAGGAAAACATAATCCCCATCCATATAGTAGAACAGAGGTTACAAATACTCATAATATCTATATACAAATATATTTGTGTTTGTGCTCAAGTCTAACACATATACTGTGAGCAGAATGTAACGAAGAAGAGTGAACTAAAACCTTCACACCACAGAATATGGAAATCATTAAACACAGTTTATAGGTACAGAAAATGAACAGCTAAAAGGTACAATGAAGATATATATATATATATATATATACATAAATATATGAAAAAGAGGCAGATTTTCAGATTCATAGGACCTACAATTAACATTCATCGTAAGAACGAATGAAATTCAATTGCACTCATCAAAGAAGAGAAATGATTGAAGAGAGAGGGCTAGCTATATTCTTAAATTCAAAGAATTTAATCAGTTCGTCGTAGAGGAAAACATAATCCCTATCTCTATACTAGAACATGTTACAAATACTCATAATATCTCTATATATACTTGTATTTGCGTTCTGAGTATAATATATATATATATAATAAATTGTGAGCATGATGTGATGAAGAGGAGAGAACTAAAACCTCCACATCACAGAATGTTGAAATCATTAAACAAAGCTAATAGATATAATGAAGATACATAACACATGTATAATACAGAAGACCTGCAATTAACATAAATGAAATTGAATTGAATTGCAACAAAATGATGAGAAAGAGAGAGAGAAGTAAAACCTCCACATCACAGAACATGGAAAATCATTAAAAAGAGTCTCTATACAAGGATAATCATACAGAAAATGAAGAGCTAATAAACACAATGAAGATACATAACACAATTATAATACAGAAGAGCTAAAATTAACATTAATTAAATTGAATTGCATCACATTCATCGAAGAACAGAAATGATTAGAGAGAGAGAAAGAGAGAGAGAGAGAGAGAGAGAGAGAGAGAGAGAGAGAATTCACAGTTTGAAAATCACGAGGGGCAACACCGGGGAGGTAGAATGAATGCGTCGTCGACGGTAGGAGCAGCAGGAGAAGAGAGCAGACAGCGATGATCCATGGATTCCATGCCCACATCATTCCCTTACAGAGAATTCTTCTACTATTCTAGAGAGAGAGAGAGAGAGAGAGAGAGAGACTTGGCGGAGTCAGAGTCTGTGTAGAGTTCAGCTTTTTGATAGCGTTCCGCATACCGATTCGTCTAAAAAAAATTAATAATATGAGAATAATTACGGCTCAAGTGGTACCATCTTACTTTGCCAAATTTATGATCTCGATATCAATTTGTATGAATATTTTTGAATAATGTTATAGGCATGAATTAGTATATTAATTAGTCGATTAATTGATAATGTAATATAATTTAAGAGATTTTTTATATTTGTAATTTACATAATGAGTAGGGTCAATAATAATATCATAACTAATGTTGGTATACTAATTAGTACATTAATGCATATAGCACCACCGAATATTTTTTCAAGGCTTTACCTACAAAAATGTTAGAAATTTCAAAAGTTCTATTAAAATTTCTACCAAATATCTCATATGGATATGAGATGTGGGCCTCACACTTATGTGAGATATTTGGTAAAAATTTTAATAAAACTTCTAAAATCCCTAGCATTACTCTTTTACATATATAATAATAATATTATAAATAATAGATAAATAAATAAAAAGGTATATTACATTTACCTCTCTTATAAATTTAATATAATTATATTAGATTTTTTTAATATTTTAATTTATGAAAAATTACATTAATAATCCTTATAGGTGGATCCTTAACTTTTGAATTGTGAGACATTTGATCTTAAATTTTGAGTTTCCTTTCAAATAATGACAATTGAAAATACCATTACTCAATTTTAAGGGCAAAATTGTCAATTTGATAAAATATAAATTAATTCGAAAAAAAGAAATGTCAAAAAAAATATTTTTAAATTTTTAAAAATTATTTTTATCCACCAAAAATAAAATTATGTAAAATTGATAAATGTTTTACACATTTATTTTTTTTATCAAATTAAATTTTATTATGTATTTGGATCATGATTATGTAATAGGTGATTGTTAGGCTTTTAATGTATAATCGATATATTTAATATATGAAATGTTTTTAGTTTTAGATTTTTTGATTTAATTGATTGTTTTAATAATGATATCAAAGTTGTCGCCATATTTGACTTTTGAAAAAATAAAAGTTAATTTAATGAAAATAAAAACCACTATTTATTACATGATCATCATCCAAATACATAATAAGGATTAATTTGTTAAAAAATAAATTACTAAATGTGTACAAGATTTATAAATTTTACATACTTTTATTTTTGGTGGATATAAATAATTTTTAAAAATTTAAAAATATTTTTTTGATATTTATTTTTGTCAAATTAGTTTATAGTTTATCAAACTGATAACTTTGCCTTTAAAATTGAGTAATGGTATATTCAATTGTCTTTATTGAAAATAAAATTTAAAATTCAAGATCAAATGTGTTACAATTAAAAAGTTAAGGAATAAAACGACACAGATTTTAAATTAGAGACTTTTAACGTAATTCGCCTTTTAATTTATATAATAATATGTTCTGTTTTTATCAAAAATTCATTAATTGATGATATAAAAAATTAATATTATATTTCATACATTTAAATATATATTTTATTTTATTTATCTTTAATTTTAAACTCTTCAACTTTATTAAAAGAAAAGTTATATAATTATATTAAAATATAAAATTTATTATATATTTTTAAAATTTCAAAAAAATATCAGTATTATTTACACCATAAAAAAATATTAAAGATTATATAATAATGATTTTCTTTAGAGGAAGAAGAAGATTGGTTAGATGCAAAATGAAGGAAAGAGACGGGAGACTTTTCTACGTTGTCAACGTCGTTCTAATCATAATAATTTGCGTTTCTCTCAAACTCTACCCGTCGTTCACGATCCTTCCGTTATTCCCGATGATTGTCCCCTTTTTGTTTTTTTCCTTTTTTTTTTCTGTCTTTTTATATTATTATTATTATTTTATTTTGGCTTTTTCTCTTCTAATCAGAGAAGTGTTATTGGTTGACTCCGTCTTTTTCAACAGAGTGCGGTAACTTAGAGCTAGTTTGGCTGTGGGTTTATTTTTTAGTTGTTTTAGTTTGAGGTTAAAAAATTTTGGGACAAGAGGTCACGGCTGTGCGTGAGGCACAGCAGTGACTGTGGTGTCTTCATTTATGGTATAATATGGTCTTATTTTTATGATCCAAACCGTCCATTTTGTAGGATTTGTTGAGTACTTCATGCCTACCAAAAATCATATTAATCGGATATCAACAACTATATGATCGAATAGCATATTATTTATATTATTTCTCAAAATAAAACTTATTATTTATTTTTTTGGTTATCGATCATATGGTTGTTGATATCCGATTAATATGATTTTTGGTAGGCATGAAGTACTCAACAAACCCTACAAAATGGACGGTTTGGATCATAAAAATAAGGCCATATTACACCTCAAATGAAGACACCACAGTCACTGCTGTGCCTCACGCACAGCAGTGACCCCTTGTCCAAAATTTTGTTAGGGATAATTTTTTTGAAATTTTTTATTTTTGTGATAAGAAAAATAAAATAATTATAAGTTAGATGTGATATTTTATTTTATTTGGCTAAAAAGACTAATTTTGTCTTATATAACTATTTTATCCCACAATCGTGCTGGGACCCCAGTGGGGGCGACCCCAGCACCCAGTACCACTTGTCTTGCTGTGAGAGCAAGACTTGAAAAAAAAAAAAAAAATTTGGGCCAATCAAAAACCAGTGGGGATGGTGGGGGTCACCCCCACTGGGTCCAAGGCAATTTCCTTTATCCCAAATGTTCTTTCCAAACAAGATCTTATTAATTTGGATTCCTTATTTTTTTTGAATTCCTATTTATGAATATTAAAATCTTTAAAATTTCTT
The DNA here is from genome assembly GCF_055761805.1 of Camellia sinensis. Classification (NCBI taxonomy): domain Eukaryota; kingdom Viridiplantae; phylum Streptophyta; class Magnoliopsida; order Ericales; family Theaceae; genus Camellia; species Camellia sinensis. The sequence goes on along the minus strand of NC_138973.1, from coordinate 89,695,780 downwards.
TATTCCCTCCAAATAATATTAAAATTATCCTTATGAAAATTTCACTCCACTCAAATGCATACCCCCGCATCCCAAAAATCATTATCTCCCATACTCCTAAAAAAAAAAAAAAAACTCTCCAAAACCCATTTTCTCTCTCATGATGGTAGAAGAAAAAAAAATTCTGAAGTGAATCGATCGGTATAAGGAACGCATTTTCTGTAATCTTCACTTTTTTCTTCGTATTAGATGTGTATATCTTTTTTCAATTTCATCCATTTATTTGATCAATCAAAAAATCCTAAAAACAACACATATAAATATATATGTGTGTATGTGTATAGTTCGAAGGGAGCAAATTCGCATTCTCTCAGTCTCAATCTCAGTCTCAATCTCAATCGTATTTCTCCACAATCTCCCGAAGTCTCTCTCCTCTCTCTTTCATTGAAAATGTTTGGACTCGTATTCCCGAACAAATAAGTTATGTTTGGGTCTATGTTCCTCGAACAAATAACCAATGTTCGGCTCTGTATTCCCAAACTTAAAACAAAAACTCTTGCAAATGTGAACAATTTTAATCATTCAAAGTGTATCAAATTTTCATGTTCGGACCAATGTTCCCGAACAAATAACCAATGTTCGGGGTTGTATTCCTGAATTTTGGTCACATGTTTGGGAGTTCAGTATCGAAAAATACAAATATTTTTCACCATTTTTGTTGTGTTTTTCAAAAAACTTACCCATATAAAGCCAACTTCCTCTAATCTAATAAAACTATCTAAGTTACGAACCTCCTCTAAACTTACATTGTTATACTTTTCTCATCTCATGAAGTTGTAATTGTCGAAAAAAATTTCACTCATTATCATTGCTGAAAACGTGTGTATAATCAAAATGATTGCCACCGTTGCTACCGAATTGCCACCAAAAGGTTCTCAAGATTTTGAGAGTAGGATTTGGGGAAGATGAATGTGTGGTGATAGAAGTGGGTGCCCTTATAAACCCTATTTCATTATTTAGTGAGTGTGCGGGCTTAATTGTGAGATGGAATGTCTCAAAATGATTGATATCTTCTTTAATAATTTCATTTAAGGTTATTATTGTAATAAGAAAAAGATCAAGAAATGGAGGGTTCAAAAAAACAAATGAGATGCTAATAAAAGCACTCATTTCAAAGCCCATCCCGATGGTTTGAATTGTTTGATAAGATTGTTTTGAAAACTTATTTTGATTAATTTTTAATAATAATAGAAAAAAGTTAATCAAATCATATATATCGACAATTTGATTTTTTTATTATTATTATATAAACATTCTACTTCACTAGCAATATAATATGAAAGATTTAAATTAGGTGCGTCTTGGATCCATCAAGCCTTGTAATATTCCTCCAATTAAATATCAATTGGAGAGAATTCTAATTTTTTTTTTAGAACTCTAATTTTCATAGCTAAATTTGGGTGACTTCAAGGGAGAGAAACAAATTAATATTTAATAATTAGTCAACGTCCATCAAAAGTCATAACCTTTCATACAAGAATAATGAATAATGAGCATTTTATTTGTTTTTATTAAAAATTCACATAACAAAGGTCATTTGTATACATAATATCACCATGTTCAAATGATACTGATATGTTTTATTAGCTTTTAATATAGACTCATATTTTATTATCTGAATTCATACAAAATTAGAAATTGGTGAAATTCAAAGCCAAGTTTAACAATCCTCACAAATACTTCTCAAAATTTCATCTCTAATAGAGGAAGACTATGGTACGCACCCTTTAGAGAATGTGTGGTGTTTTGAGAAATTGGTAAAAAGTTGATTTTTGACTATTTTAGCCAAAAAAACTAGCTTTTTGGATAGTGACTTGGGTAAAAAAAACTAATTTTTTTGGCTAAAAAAGCTACAACAACGCTTGAAGCATAACCAAATATTTCATGAGCATAATTAAAATAAGATTATAACTAAAGAAGAAAATCAGTCTTAACTAAAAAAAAATGACATAATTTAATAATGCATATAATAAAGGGCGTGTATAATAGAATTTTCCCTCACAATTTGACAATTGATAAAATTTGAGAAGTCCCTTTCTCTATGCCATTTTGTTAAAATAAATAAATAAATAAATAAAGAATAATAGAGACTATAATTGCCAAACTATAAAAACAGTGACATTATAACATTTTAAAATTATGATTTTAGCATCAACTATTAAAGATACATTAATGTTAACATCATCATTTTCTTTTAGCATCAACTATTAAAAATAAATTAATGTTAAGATCACCATCTCCTTTTATTACATTTTATCTATTATCTAATGTAGCACATATACATTAATTAGATCAATAATATCCAATTAGTGTATACTTACCACATTAGAGATAAAATGTGATTAAAAAAAACGTCATCCTAACATTATTATTAATTTTCTTTTAGCATCAACTATTAAAAATAAATTAATGTTAAGATCACCATCTCCTTTTATTACATTTTATCTATTATCTAATGTAGCACATATACATTAATTAGATCAATAATATCCAATTAGTGTATACTTACCACATTAGAGATAAAATGTGATTAAAAAAAACGTCATCCTAACATTATTATTAAAGATAAAAGAGGTGGCGTGACAACAAAAATAAAGATGGGATAAAATCAAGTCCAAGTTCTTGAAATTAATCTTTTCTAAACTGACACTACAACATTTTCTTAGTTTAGTGACATTTGAAAGTGCCACAAAACTATTCTTCTAATGACATTTTTTGGTTTTGTGGCATTTTGAACAAGTGCCACTTCTATCGGTGCCACGGTAGATACGAGTGCCACAATAGATACTTGCAAGTGTCACTGCACCATCATGACTAAAAACTTTCAATGACATTTTAATGTCATGGTAGATATTATTTGTGGCACTATCAAGCGCCATTAAAAAAAGAGTTAGTGACACTTATAAGTGTCATTACACCATCAAGACTAAAACCTTTCAGTGACACTTTAATGTCATGGTAGGCACTATTCGTGGCGCTGTCAAGTGCCATTCGTGACGATAATTCGTTGTAGAACAATTTGATCTGCTCTTGCAGAGACTCGAACCGCCAACCTCCCGCACCATAAACCTTATACACCACACTCTTCCCACTACACCTCTATAGCACCATATAATTATATATGCAACATATATTATTTATATAGTACATACATTTATATTAATATAAAAGTATATGTATAAACATAATTATTTTATTGAACATAAATTATGTAAAATAAACTATTTACTAGTAAAATAAAAAAAGACCACTTTTGGCGACAAAATATTTTTTGGTCGCCAATTCTATACTTTTGGCTACTAATTATTTTTAGTTGTTAAAAAACTTAACTTTTGCCAACCAAAATCGGATTTGGTCACCGAAGATGCACTTTCAGCTACCAAAATTTTGGTCGCCAAAAAATTTAATTTCCGCCTTAGGATTTTAGTTCTCCCGCGCTAAAAATAACCACTTTTGGCGACTAAACTTATTTTTTAGTCGCCAATTATAGACTTTTGGCTACTAAAATTTTTTTAGTCACCAAAAAGCTTTACTTTTGGCTACTAAATTTTTTTTAGTTGGTAAAACCCATATAATCAGTGACCAAACTTATTTTTAGTCGCCAATTGTAGACTTTTGGCTACTAAATTTTTTTAGTTGCCAAAAAGCTTTACTTTGGGCTACTAAATTATTTTTTTTTCACTAAAACCCAAATAATCAGCGACCAAACTTAGTTTTGGTCGCCAATTGTGGACTTTTGGCTATTAAAATTGTTTAGTCGCCAAAAACCTTTACTTTTGACTACTAATGTTGTTTTGGTTACTGAAAGCTATACTATCAGCGACCAAATTTTTTTTGGTCAGGAAATTTAGTCGCCGAATATGCTTTTTCCTGTAGTGTATATTGAGTTTAATTTATTTATTTTTAATCATTTACTGCATTGTAAAAATTTAAAAAATATATTGGCATTTTTTGTTTTTTCAAAAATGCCATTATAAACTTGGAAAGTTTTTGACTTAGTGGCATTTCTCAAAATGCTATAAAATATTTGTTTATGAAAATTTTCACCTAAGTGCCATAAAAAGTAATTTGCACCTACCTAGTGTCCTGGCATTTTTTAAAAAATGCCATTGCTACTAAAGTTTAGTGGTATCTGTTGGTAAATGTCACGAACATAATTTTTTGTGTCATTATTTTATAAAATGCCATAAAATTGATGTGACATTTCTTTATTGAAATGCCACTAGAGCTTTATATGTTTGTGGCTTTGTGGCATTTATCTAAATGTGTCACCAAATATTATTTTTGTGGCATTTTCTAAAAACATGCCACTAGTATAGTGTCACTAAAGTGTGTTTTTGTTATAGTTTTGTGACATTTGTTCATTGAAATGTCACTAGAGCCTTTTATGTTTATCGTTTTGTGGCATTTTCCAAAAACGTGCCACTAAATATCATTTTTGTGGCATTTTCTAAAAATATGCCACTAGTGTAGTGCCACTAAAGTATGTTTTTGTTGTAGTTTTGTGACACTTGTTTATTGAAATGTCACTAGAGCCTTTTATGTTTGTCGTTTTGTGGCATTTTTCAAAAACGTGCCACTAAATATCATTTTTTGTGGCATTTTCTAAAAATATGCCACTAGTGTAGTGCCACTAAAGTATGTTTTTGTTGTAGTGTGATCTTAATGGATTTTTTTATATAATTAATTTTTTTTAAATGACTATCAATAAATTGTCGGTGGTGCTACATAGACCAATTAGTGTACTAATTAGTATACTAAATAGTATTGTGACATTATTACTGATCACATTTATTATATACATTACAAATAATCAAAAACTCTAAAATAATGTCACATCACTTATTAGTACACTAATTGATACATATAACATTATTCATAAATTGTACCATTAACTTTTTCAAAACTAAATCTCAATTGTACAAAATATATATATATATATATATATATATAAAAAAAAAAACATGCGTAGAAAAAGTAATGTACCAATCAAAAAATAAATAATGTTAGGCAGATGAAGTCATGACATGTATATAGTCTACCCTCTATTCCATTGACCGTTACCCAAAAAGCGAACAAAAAGAAAAATCCGTTACATTAACTACCTGCAGCTAAACATGACCACATTTGGTTTTTTACTCACTATGTCACACCTCCTTCTCCTCAAATCTCGTTTTAGCAAAAGGAACGCGATCACAATTGGTTTTTTACTCACACGTCACACCTCCTCCTCCTCAAATCTCATTTTAGCAAAAAAAAAAAATGTCACAAAATTCTAAACAATGAGCTCTAACCACTGAACTCTACCTATTGATGTGATAATTTGATCTGTATTTTTTTTTTTTTTTTTGTTCCCTTCACTACCAGCTCTATAAGTTTAGAGCTCTGAATCCCTATTGTTGACAAAAATACCCTATATTTATTTTAAGGGTCAAGCTCGTCTCAAGTTGAGATCAAGACTGGACTCGTCCAGTTCGGCTCATGGGGTCCATTTTTTGGGCCCGTTTTGATAATCCGAACCGTTCAATGTGTAGAACTCGTCAAGTACTACATGTCTGTAAAAAATCACGTTGATCGGATATCAATAGCTATGTGATTAAATCAGTTTTGTATAAAAAAAAATAGATGGTGAAATAATTAACGATTAATAAAAAATAATTTTGTTCACACAGCTATCGATATCCGATCAACATGATTTTTTACAGACATATAATACTCGACGAGTTCTACACATTGAACGGTTTGAATTATTAAAACGAGACCCGTGATGGACTCCCACAGGCCCAATAGCACGGTCCAGTCCGATCTTTGACTGGACCAAAGCCACTGCCTTATTTTAAAACCAAACTTCATTCATACTTTTTTTTTTTTTTTCTTGAGAATTTCATTCATACTCTAAAATCACTAAAGTAATGTTTAATTCTCAAAATGTTCATGTTTGATTCACCAAAAAAAAAAAAATTAATAATAATAATAATAAATAATGCATTACAAATAAAATTATCATTCACCATTACAAAAAAAATAATCATTCCATAAGAAAATATAAAGAATGACCATTCCCTCTCATTTCAATGAACTAGACTTTCGTTTAGAATGTGAATTGATTTTTTAACTTTTTGACTATTTTAACCAAAGATTAAAAAAATCCATTTAGGATAGGCATTTTAACTTTTTTGAGAAAAAAAATAAAATAATTATGATTTGAATGTTACATTTTATTCTATTTGACTAAAATAACCAATTTTGTCCTATATAGCTATGTACGGGGAGCAAATATTCCGGCAAGCCCGTATTCCTTTCTTCCGAGCTCCGTCGATGTCCGATCACCTGCGAGCAAGTAACGGTGAGCTACCCGGCGGTGTGTGGCCGGAAAAACCCTCCGACGGTCAAGTTAGCACACACCTTAGGATGGATAGAGAGAAGGGAGAGAGTCTTTGAGTGTAAGAAATCCTTACAGAGATGTTCGTGTGTCCAGTATGGGGGGCGCAGTGCGCCCCACATCCACTCCTAGTCAGCTCCTGACACGTGGCTCCGCTATCCCATCTGTCAGCATAAACCATGCCAATCATCACCTAATCCCAACTGCCTGTCATCACAGCTGGAGCTCGGCAGCCGAGCTGCCCTATGCGTTGCTGCGCAGTGCCGTGCTTCATACCCAAGCACTTCCCTGGCAAAGTCCAAGGGGGGACCGGGCTCGGCGACATCTCGGCCACGCCTAGCCCGAAGCACCCCGTGGCCAGCTTTCATGCCGGTCAAATGGTAACCTCGGCCGACCGCGCCTTTCCGGGCGCCGGTCACTCGGCTTGTCTGGTTTCGGCTAACTTCGGACCGAGCATCCTGGCCCGACCGAGCACTGCCTTACCGAGCTGCTTCTTTACGGTCTGGGGCGGGACGCACTCGGCCCAAGTTCTGCCCGGCCTAAGTTCTGGCAGCCCTTCTCTGGGCGAACAGTCGATCATCTCGGCCCAATGCACTGCTGGGCTCTCAACCTGCTCGGTCGCTACCTCGGCCCAACTCCAGATCATAAATCACCCTCTCAATTGCCCCTTAATTCCGTCCGCGAAAGCGTGACTGGGATTACTCACATCGACCGAGATAACATTTCTCCGGTCTTCAAGACGCCGAACCTCGACCAGGCTAGTTAACATAATTGTCTGCAACCTTGCCCGGTTATATTCCTCGGCTGACATCCTCTTCGTCGAAAGTAGCTCGGTTGGCTCTTCGTATTTGCAACCCGTCGCTTCAGTCTTGTCGTAGCCATAAATTGGGACACGTGGCGGGCTGCCATTGGTCATCGGGCAGCCAACCCGCCGTTTTTGCCAGAATTTGAATTTGGGCGGTCTCCTTCGCCTATACATACAAGCCCTTCTCAAACTCCAAATCTTCCTACTGCCACTTCGATATTCGACCTCAGAGCTCTTGCATCTTCATCCAGACTTGCTGCAATTCTTCGTGCTTGAAGGATTAGGTCCTGCCCTTCACTGGTAAGTCATTCCACCCTCACTTTGTTGCTATTTTCTTTCATATTGCACACATTAGGGCACAAAAACATAGCTATTAGGGCATAGGTCGTAGAATCCGCTCTTAACCTTCCATTGTTCTTGGTGTTCTTCATCTTCATGAAGAACACTAAAAAACTGGGGTGAACCGGGCTCCTAGTCCTCTTTTGATCCAAAAAACCAACCTGACCGAGCAAATAACATGTTTATCTCAAACCCAGCAAAAATCGAGATAATCAAAAGGACTTGGTCGCTCAACCGAGTTAACATCTGGTCTGCTTGGGCGACCGGGCTCCTTAGACAACCGAGGTGGTTTGGCACTCTAAATGACCAAGCTAAAATCCAGCTCCTTTTGCGCAACCGCGCTCACACTTAACACTTGCCATCCTTTTCCTGCAGAGTCCAAGGGGACCACTGTAATTCCTGAGGCTCTCAGGACCGAGCAGCGTCCAATAACTAGTGCTAAACCCCTCAGCCGGGATAAACTAAGCCGGCCACAAATGGGGAAATTCCGCTTCCTAGTGGATACTCCGGCCGCGCTGGCTGCTTTCAGAGAAGATTACGGCATCCCGGCCGATGTTTATCTCGAACTGGCTGAAGAAGAGACCACACCTTGGGGAAGAGTTGACCAATGCCCCTTCACCGTGCTCTCAATTGTTGAAGGAGGCCTCCGTTTCCCGCTCAACTCTCTTATAACCGAGTTCCTTCGCCGCACCGGGCTGGCACCCACCCAAGTGTCCACCAATACTTATAGAATTATCAACGGTGTTCACGAATTGAACAATCGGCTAGGCACCCACTTAGGTCTAGCCGAGATATTAAGGCAATACACAATGGGCCACACCGGGGACGGTTTGGCTTATTATTTGAAGATCAGACCGGGCAAGGAAAAAATTGTGACCGGCACCCCGGATAAAGATCTTCACGACGATGATTTTTTCTGGGTGTCGGGTAATTATGAAACAGCCGAGGTGCCGGGCTGGTTCATAAACAAGGACTTCGGTTCTTCATGTAAGCCACTCAAACTTGCTCGGTTAGCTTAACTCTTTACTTTGTAACTAACCGTTTTTCCTGTTTCTTTTGCAGCAATCCAAGCCTTGCAAGCCAACTATCAATTTCCCAACGTCGAAGCAATTCGGACTGTGCTTAGGTACCGTCACCGAGATTGCAACGATTTACTTGGCTACACACCGACCTACAGGTATTCTGCTCCGCGCCGGAGTAGAGTAACCGACTTCCTCCGCGCTCCTTCGCCGCCTCCAGATCCTTCCCTTCCTGACGTTCCCCTCATTCGCTTGACCGAGGAACAAGAAATGGCCAAGCGTAGCAGAATCAAGAACCTGCTCACCGCCACATTCGCCGAGGTGCCGAGCGTAGTAACTCGGTCGCCAGCCACCGGTCAATCCAGTGGCGTCGTGGTCACCCTTGCCACTCAATCCGCCGGGCAATCCAGCCGAGAACCCTCTGCACGACGTGCCGGTAAAAGAGCTCGGACAGACCCGTCCGCCGAGCTAGTCACCGAGCTTACCACCGAGCATCCAACAGACGCCCCCGCCCCAGTGCCGGCCTGGCGCCCACATTTGAAGCACCGGGGTCAAGACATCCCGGCGACGGCTTCGATCAAGGCTGACAAAGAGCATCTGCTCGCCTTTGATCTGTCAAAAGCTCTGCTACTACCGAGCGACGTGGTCGGCAGCGACCACGTCCCTGACACTCGGTTGGTCAAGTCCTCAGTGAAGTCTATGGCCAGGGTAAGTTGATGTTCCTTTTCAAAAATTTCACAAGTGTTTGCTCGGTTCGCTTTCTGCTCGGTCCCCTTTCTGATCAACTTTGCTTCTTTGTGCAGGCCATTCAAAAACAACACTTGGTTTTAGAGCGCATCCATCGGCTTAGGCAGAAAGCCAACGACACGGCCAGCCAGGTTGAAAGCCTTCAAGCCGAGCTCGACCGGGCTAAGTCTTCGTTTGAAATGGCCAACTCCGACAATAACAGACTGCTCGGCCAGCTGGATGCGGCCGAGAAAAAACGAGATGAGCTCCAAGCCGAGGTGGACACTCTAAAGAAGTCGAAGAAGAAAGCTTGCCGGGCTGCAAACACCGCCGGCTTTAACGAGGCCGAGGAAAGCTACAAGAAGCAGGTATTTGCAACGCAAGACATCTACTTCAAAGCAGGCTAGAAGTCTGCCTGCGAACAACTCGGCCAAGGCTCCGACACCGACGTATTTGCCAACCCTCCTCCAGCTTCGCTACCGGTCTACCTTGTGCCTTACGCAAACGACGTATTCAGCGCTCTGCAAGCGGAGGCCGAGGAAGGACTTGAAGATGGAGAGGATGACACAGATTCTGAGGCAGAGGAGGCCGAGGTGCAAGAGCAGCCCAGCAGTGCTGAGCCCGGTGCCCAAGACGTCAGTCCTACCATCAACCTTGATGCTGGCGAGGACGAGTTCACCAATCTCTCCCCCCTAGTTTAGTTTTCTTTTTCCTTGTTTTTGTATTTTTGCTTCCAACTCTTTTGATGTAACCAGGCTCTGTCCCCACCTTTTGTAATGATTTTCTTTTCAATGAGAAACTCACATTTTTCTAAGTGTTTGCACGGTAGTAATCAATTCTATCTTCAGCAAAATATCTCGGTATAACTTATCGTTTGAACAACACTTTGTCGACCGGAATCCATAACACGGTCGAAGCATTTCATCATAACAAAACAAATTCATGAACCGAAATAACCATCTCGGTTGTAACAAAGTTGAACAAATCAACTCTTCCAACCGAATTAGATCATCTCGGTTGGGAATCCTAAGTTGGACACATTAACTCTTCCAACCGGAGTACATCATCTCGGTTGGGAATGCGAAGTTGGACAAGACGCCAACTCTTCCAACCGGAGTACATCATCTCGGTTGGGAATGCGAAGTTGGACAAGACGCCAACTCTTCCAACCGAAGTACATCATCTCGGTTGGGAATGCGAAGTTGGACAAGACACCAACTCTTCCAACCGGAGTAAATCATCTCGGTTGGGAATGCGAAGTTGGACAAGACACCAACTCTTCCAACCGGAGTAAATCATCTCGGTTGGGAATGCGAAGTTGGACAAGACACCAACTCTTCCAACCGGAGTAAATCATCTCGGTTGGGAATGCAAAGTTGGACAAAACACCAACACTTCCAACCGGAATACATCATCACGGTCCGTAACATTAAAACATCAGTCAAAGTGCTAAAGCAAAATTACTTCTATAAATTGACAAAAAGAATTACATGCTGTGGTGCAAGCTAAAAAATTTCTTTGCACAAGACAAGAAAGCAGAAGCTTAAAAATAGTACAGTTTCAAGTTGGCCACATTCCATGGCCGGGGTATTGCCCTTCCCTCTAAATCCTCCAAGTGGTAAGCCCCCTTGCCCGCCAGACCAGTGATCTTGTAGGGTTCTTCCCAATTTGCCCCTAGTTTGCCTTCTCCTGGCACCAGGGTGTTGCCCATAATCTTCCTCAAAACTCAATCACCAACTTTGAACGGTCTGGGGTGCACCGTCTTGTTATACTTCTTGGAGAGCTCCTGTTGGTAGGCGGCCACATGGATGAGGGCCTTCTCCCGACGCTCGTCCACTAGGTCCAGCTCCAAGGCAATAGCCTCGGTGTTCAGCTTGGGCTCAAAACTCTCGCTTCTGAGGGTGGGCATGTCAACTTCCAAGGGTATGACCGCCTCCATGCCGTAAGCCAAAGCAAATGGAGTTTCCTCGGTGGAACGTCGCGGGGTTGTGCGGTATGCCCAAAGGATGCTAGGTAATTCCTCAGCCCATTTGCCCTTGGCCTTTTCCAGCCGTTTCTTCAACCCATCCAGTATAATCTTGTTCGATGCTTCAGCTTGACCATTGGACTGCGGGTAAGCCGGGGTGGAGTTGTAGAATTCTATCTTCAAATCTTCACAAAATCCTCTGAATAGGCGACCGTCAAACTGGGTGCCATTGTCAGAGATCAAAATCTTGGGGACGCCAAACCGCGTGACCACGTTCTGCCAGACAAATCGCTTCACGTCTCTCTCTTTAATGGTTGCCAAGGGCTCAGCTTCAACCCACTTCGTGAAGTAATCTGTGGCCGCGATGAAGAATTTCCGGTTGCCCGGTGCTGTTGGCAGTGGTCCCACTATATCTAGCCCCCACATGGCGAAGGGCCAAGGACTGGTGAGGGGAAGAAGTTCCCTGGCAGGCTGGTGGATCTGATGGGCGAATTTTTGGCATTTTTCACACTTGCGGACATATCGTTGTGCGTCGGCCTGCATGCACGGCCACCAGTATCCCTGCGAAATAGCACGGTAGGCCAAGGACCTGCCTCCTATGTGGCTGCCACAAATGCCCTCATGAATCTCGTATAAGAGGGCCTCCACACTATTCGGGTGCACGCACTTTAAATAAGGACCAGTGAAGGATTTCTTATATAACGCGCCAGATGAAGAGAGCCAAAACCGCTCTGACTTCACCCGGATTTTGTGTGCTTCTTTCTTGTCGGTTGGAAGAGTCCGGTCTCTGAGGAACAAGATCAAGGGGTCCATCCAAGAGGGACCGAGCGCGGCGCAGAGTACATCCGTCTGCCCGGCGTGTTCAATGCTTGGCCGCGGAAGAAAGTCCATCAAAAGAGGGTGTGGAGAAGTATTATCCACCATGGACGCGAGACCGGCCAGTTCATCAGCTCGGCTATTTTCTTCCCGGCCAATCTGTTGGACTCTAATTGCCTCAAACTGCTTGATATGTGTCCTGACCAGAGCCTGGTACTTCGCCATCCTTTCGTCCTTTGCTTCATAAATCCTAGAAACTTGGTTAACCACAAGCTGGGAATCACTGTACACCAGGAGCTCGGCAGCCTTCATTTGAATTGCGCTCTTGAGCCCGGCGAGAAGTGCCTCGTACTCAGCCTCGTTGTTAGATGCCGGGAAGCCAAGCGTGATAGAATGTTCAATGGTCAAGCCATCCGGGGATATAAGAACAATACCTAGGCCGGCACCATGGCGGTTGGACGCTCCATCAACGAAAAGCTTCCACATGTCCCCCACAAAAAGTTTCCAGCAATCGGATGGGTCCTGAGAGTTGCGAAGGGCAATGGGATCACAACTGCTCGGCTGTGCGGTGTCAAGTTTGGTGTTGACCGGTTCAAATTCAGTGCCCCTTGGTGATTCGACACCGGACTCAGCAAGTTGTTCTGTAATGCTCAAGTCCGTGGGCGAATCATCAGGTTGCGGTGTGAAGCCGGCCGCAGGTTCTGAGCTGTGTGGAACCATTCTTTCCCCCCTTGATGATTCGGCACCGGACTCAGTAAGTTGGTTCGGAATGCCCAAGTCCGTAGGCGAATCATCAGGTTCTGAGCGGTGTGGTTCAATTTCTTCCCCCCTTGGTGATGCGGGACCGGACAGAGTGGATAGGCTAGTGATACACAACTCCGTCATCGCATCACCGGGTGATATGACCGTGCAAACTGAGGGAACTTCGATGGTGCGCGCTAACTCCGCGGCGCTACCTCCTTCAACTGGTTGTACCTCGGTTGGCATTGCGTGCATCTCATCATCTGCCTCGGTAATGTCGACCGGGCATACCGGATGAATGCCAGGTGAGAACTCGGCGACAAAATCTGCCAAGGTCTGGGCTTTTATAGCAGTGCGCGGCTGGAACTTGACATCAAACTGTCCCAACTCGACCGCCCACTTAAGAATTCGGCCTGAAAAGTCCGCCCGTTCAAACAAGGCCTTGAGGGGAAACTCAGTCAGTACGACAATGGTATGGGCGTGGAAATAGTGCGCCAATTTTCTTGAAGCCATCATCAAGGCTAAAGCAAGCTTCTCCAATGGCAAGTATCTCGACTCTGCCGGTAACAAAGTTTTGCTGACATAAAAAATTGGGAGGTGCTTGATTCCTTCAGCCCGGACCAGTACCGCACTGACTGCGTGCTGGGAGACGGCAAGGTAAAGGTAGAGTTCCTCACCCGGTTCTGGTGTAACCAACAGTGGCGGGGAAGACAGATATTCCTTGAGCTCGGCCAAAGCTCGGTCACATTCATCGTCCCATGAGAACTTTGACTTCAATGCTAGAAAAAAAGGGCGGCAACGATCTGATGACCGGCTTATAAATCGATTAAGCGCGGCGGCCATACCGGCCAGATGCTGCACGTCCTTAGCTGAGCTGGGCTGCTTCAACGCTTGCATGGCTCTAATCTGAGTAGGGTCTGCTTCGATGCCTCGGTTCGTGACTAGGAATCCCAAAAATTTTCCGGATCCCATGCCAAAGGCACACTTTGACGCGTTCAAGCGCAGCTTGTGCTTCTTTAGAATGGCAAACATCTCGGCTAAGTCGGACAAATGGTTTGCCTCATGTCGGCTTTTTACCACCATATCATCGATGTAAGCCTCCATTGTCCGGCCGAGCAAAGGAGCAAACATTTTGGTCACCATCCTCTGAAAGGTTGCCCCGGCGTTTTTCAAACCAAAGGGCATAACTCGATAGCAGAAGAGCCCCCTTGGAGTCGTGAAGGAGGTGATTTCTCGGTCAGGCCCATGCATGGCGATCTGGTGATAGCCGCGGTACGCATCCAAAAAACTGAGCCTATTGCGTCCAGCCGTCAAGTCCACTAGCTGGTCAATGCATGGCAAAGGGAAGCTGTCTTTAGGACAAGCTCGGTTGACTGTCTTGTAGTCGACACAAACTCGCCACTTCTCATTCTTCTTAGGCACCACTACTGTGTTGGAAATCCACCGAGGATAGTGCACTTCCTGAATTGCTCGTGCCTCAAGCAGGTTCTTTACCTCCTCAGCAACTACCTCGGCGTGATGCAACGCCGATCTCCTTGTTCGCTGGATGACTGGCTTTGCTCCAGGGAAAACGTTGAGGTGATGGCAGATAAAACTTGGGTCGAGGCCAGGCATGTCGTAAGGCGACCATGCAAAGACTTCGATATTTGCCATCAAAAACTCAATCATCTCGGTCCTTTCTATGACCGTGAGACTTGAACCGAGCAGGAAGAACTTGTCCGGCTGCTCGATATCAATCCGCACTTCAACCAATTCTTCAACAGCCTTATCCTCGGCCTTAGTGCCCACATCATCCAAGACACCCTGGTCCTCTGGTCCCTCGATCATTTGAACGAATCCTTTGGCAGCCCGGCTTCCGTTGACCGCCACGAAGCACTGCTTGGACATGATCTGATCGCCCCAAATCTCCTCGATTGCCCCCATAGCCGAGGGGAATCTCATTACTTGGTGAAAAGTTGATGTCACGGCTTGCATGGCATGTAGCCATCCCCTTCTAAGGATAAGGTTGTACGTCGAAGGCACTTGCAGCACCCAAAACTCAACTTGCTTGACCACCGATCCCGCTTTGACCGGCAGGATTATCTTTCCCAAAGGCCACTCCGGTTGCGAGTTGAATCCAACCAGTGGCGAAGTAGCCGGAGCCAAGTCTGTCTCTCGAAGTTTGAGCTGCTTGAACGCATCATAATACATGATCTCGACCGAGCTTCCCTGATCGATCAAGATCCGTCTAACATCAAATTCTTTGACGCGTAGTGTTACTACAAGAGCATCGTTGTGCGGCGTCTGGATGCGCTCTAAATCCCTTGAGGTGAAACTGATCACATCCTTTTCTTCAGTCTTCCCCCTTTTTATGGCAGGCTGTACCGACAAAACTTCCCTCATATGTTCTGCCTTCTTGATCATGCCCCGGAGTTCGCAAACACGCTCCGGTTCCACAATGCCGTGGATGACATTAATAACTCCATGTGGTGGTGCGTCTCGGTCATCCTGTCCCCTGGGATCGACCGGAGCCTGATTCAGCTTCACACCGCCATCAATGTAAAGGTCTAGATGCCCGGCCGCGACCAGCTCTTCTAAGTGTTGCCTCAAAGGCAAACAATCCTCAGTCCGGTGGCCTCTCTCCCGGTGGAACGTGCAACGATAGCGCGGATTATAGCCCTTTTGTCCATCACCCAACTTAGCAGGAAACTGGACATACTCCTCGTCTCGGATTTCACTAAGTATGCGATAGATTGGAATCTTGAAGACCGTGGTTATGCCAGTCCTTGCCTTCATCCTTCTGTTCGCGTCCGCTACATCATCGCTAGGGCTGCTCGCGGGTCGGTTTTGGCCGGGTGCGGGTCAAAATCGACCCGACCCGCACTTATGCGGTTGGGGAAAAATGGACCCGCAACCGCCCGCGATGCGGTTCGCGGTTTGTGCGGGCGGGTGCGGTTCGGTTTGCGGTTTAGTGTTTTTTTTTTTTTTTTTTTTTTTTTTTTTTTTTTTTTAACTTAAGCAAATTTGACATTTTTTGTTACTTTCTAAACACTTTTTTTTTTTTAGAAGAGTTATAAATTAAATTACAAGATATACAATTCATGATCATAATAAATAGTCCACATGTTAGATTAGATGATATGGAACCGTGCTTGAGGATAGTAATTAATCTTCCTCCTTAGCTTGCAAAAACAAACCCTTAAAAGTCAAACTAGTAACACTAATTTAAATATGCAAAAATAAACCCTTAAAAGTCAAACTAGTAACACTAATTTTAATAGTGGATTAATCTTCACTGTTTAGCTTTTAATATGCAATAATGTGATAATAGAATGACAATTCAAAATATCATATTTAACTGTGTCTACTAGACTAATGGAATATAATGATTTTTTTTTTATATGTATAAATAAAAGTAAAACTCGTAACACTAATTTAAATATCATTAGATCATGATAATGTATATAAGTGCCCATATAATAAATTTTACTTTCATCCAAAATGTAAAAATAAAAATAATAACTAGTTATCTCCATCCATCCAAAATGCAAAAAATAATAATAATAACTAGTTATTTTTTCTTAAAAAAAAAAAAAAAAAAAAAAAAAACTGCGGGTTGCGGGCGGGTCGGGTTCGACCCGAACCCGATCTTTTGCCAATTTCTTGACCCGCACCCGCCTGCCTACCTACATCGAAACCGCCCAAAACACTGCGGGTAGGGTAGGGTCGGGCGGTTTGTGCGGGCGGGTGGGTTTGTTGCCCAGCCCTAATCATCGCGGGGGTAGTCATCCCGGTCATTACGACGTCCTCTACCCCGGTTCTTACGATTCGAACCACGGTCCGATTCCTCTGCTCGGTCACCTGAGCGACTGGACTCTTGCCCAACTGCATGCACTTTGCCTGCTGTCTTCTTGTCTGCTGCTACCGGAGTGGCCTTCACGGTAGGGACTGACGCGTCATCCTCTACTCGGATGTGCTCATTAATGCGCTGCATGAGCTGGCCCATGGAGATCGGCTGGTGCATGGTAAGCGAGTCCCGCAGTCTATGTCCGACCGGGAGACCACACTTGTATTGTGTGATTGCAAGGTTGACCGGGCAGTCCAAGATCTCGTTGAAGGTTTCCCAATACCTTGAGTTGTATACATTCAGTGTGTCGCACGGTTCCATCTTGACACTTAGCAAGTGATCGACTTCCTTTGGTGTTTTTGTGTTGGTTTTGAAGCGCGTAACAAACGCCTCAGCCAACTGGTGCCACCTTTGTATGCTTCCTTCAGGCAACCGCTCGAACCACTTTAAGCCCAGCTCACCCAAACTTGACGGGAAGATTAGGCACATAAGTCCGTCATTGCGCCTATGTCCGGCCATAGCCTGTCGGAAGTGGCTCACATGCATGTATGGATCGGTTTTTCCGTCATAAAGTGTGAACTTAGGCTGGTGGAAGCCTGCCGGAAGCGGTGTTGTTTCTATATCTAGGGAAAATGGGGTGGCGCTCAGCCTGGCCAAGTCCGTATCCTCAAAGAGCGGCACTGCTTGGCGGGGTGGAGGCATTCCGACCTCCTCACTGGCGTGTACCCCATAAGATAACCGCTGGAGCGC
Organism: Camellia sinensis; assembly: GCF_055761805.1. NCBI lineage: Eukaryota > Viridiplantae > Streptophyta > Magnoliopsida > Ericales > Theaceae > Camellia > Camellia sinensis. The sequence goes on along the minus strand of NC_138973.1, from coordinate 89,678,371 downwards.
CGGTATTCTCTGTGCTTCGCGCCGACGTGCCCGCTCCTTTAAGACCGCCCGTAAATCTTCTGACTGAGCAGAGTAAGAGTACCTCGACGTCGTCTCCGGACGTGAGGGTTTGTAGGTGCTGTCTTGCGCGCTAGACTTCCCTGCACCCATGTCGGAATCACCAACCTGGTAGCTTCTGGTAATGGATATTGACTGAGTATGTCGCTGACTCTGACCGCCTGAACGGTGGGATGGGGTGCGCTCACTGTGGTCTCCCACTCCGACTACACCCTTCCCTTTGACATGCCGCTTGAGATCTTCCATCTCCGCCGCCATTCGCCGGATGACAGCATCTTGATCCCTCAACTTGCTTTCCAGTTGCCTGGCGTGCGAATTTCTCCTCCGCCGGTGACCGTCTGGACTCGTTGAATGTTCGTGACTTCGTCCGCGCTTGTCCCGCGCGTCTCCAGACTGTCCGCCAGTGGGCGTTCCCAAGTCAGCCATTGGGTGGACAGCAGGAGGTCCCTCTCTCCTTCGGGTATACTCCGGGGTGGCTCCGTCGATGGCGGACAACGGAAACTCATCGTTGTTCGCCATGGACGGCGATCAGATGAACCTGGAAGACAAGGTTTTGTCTGTCAAGCTTCCCACAGACGGCGCCAATTGTACGGGGAGCAAATATTCCGGCAAGCCCGTATTCCTTTCTTCCGAGCTCCGTCGATGTCCGATCACCTGCGAGCAAGTAACGGTGAGCTACCCGGCGGTGTGTGGCCGGAAAAACCCTCCGACGGTCAAGTTAGCACACACCTTAGGATGGATAGAGAGAAAGGAGAGAGTCTTTGAGTGTAAGAAATCCTTACAGAGATGTTCGTGTGTCCAGTATGGGGGGCGCAGACATGCGTATATACCCTCTGCGCCCCACATCCACTCCTAGTCAGCTCCTGACACGTGGCTCCGCTATCCCATCTGTCAGCATAAACCATGCCAATCATCACCTAATCCCAACTGCCTGTCATCACAGCTGGAGCTCGGCAGCCGAGCTGCCCTATGCGTTGCTGCGCAATGCCGTGCTTCATACCCAAGCACTTCCCTGGCAAAGTCCAAGGGGGGACCGGGCTCGGCGGCATCTCGGCCACGCCTAGACCGAAGCACCCCGTGGCCAGCTTTCATGCCGGTCAAACGGTAACCTCGGCCAACCGCGCCTTTCCGGGCGCCGGTCACTCGGCTTGTCTGGTTTCGGCTAACTTCGGACCGAGCATCCTGGCCCGACCGAGCACTGCCTTACCGAGCTGCTTCTTTACGGTCTGGGGCGGGACGCACTCGGCCCAAGTTCTACCCGGCCCAAGTTCTACCCGGCCCAAGTTCTGGCAGCCCTTCTCTGGGCGAACAGTCGATCATCTCGGCCCAATGCACTGCTGGGCTCTCAACCTGCTCGGTCGCTACCTCGACCCAACTTCAGATCATAAATCACCCTCTCAAGCTATTTTAGCTCAAATAGGCATGCCAAACATAGCTTAAATAGAGCATAATTGCTTCTAAAACTTCAACAGTAAAGAAAAGATCTCAACTACCTATATCAAACTTTTTAACACCACCTTTCACATACAATTCCGTCTTGCAAACATTCATATTCATCCATACAAAGAACAAAAGCAAATCAGAAAAAGAAATAATGCAAAGACCAAACATTCACATTCATACATACAAAAAAGAACGAAAGCAAATGAGAGAAGAAATAAGGCAAAATAGGACCAAATGCAAAGGAAAAACTCCAGCCTAAGATTTCACCAACATTGTCTAAAAAATTTAAGTGGTTTAAAAAAGGGACCAAGAATTTATGCTCTCCAACACCCTCCCTCATGTATAATTTCGTCTTATCCATATCTATACATGTAGAGAAGAATGAATGCAAACGATCGAAGAAATTATACAAACGGGTATTAAATGCAAAACAGTGAGACTTAAACTCAAAAACACCCCCAGCCAGAGCTCTTGTGTCTTGTCAAGTCATCAGTTATTCTAAAAACTTAAACGGTTAGGTAATGAGCCCAACAATATAGATAAGCTATCCAACAATACTCGATTCATATTTTCCAGCATCTGAAACAGCTAAAATTAGTCTAAACTATTCTGTCACTGATTCATATCAACATTTTTTTTCCTAATAAAAAAAAGAAAAAATATATATAAAAATTGTGTTAGAGCTAAGAAATAAAGAAATACGATTGGCACGTCCTGCATGCATTCAAGACTTTGGAGCGCATTCGATGACATGTGATTTGAACTTCTCGAGCTCAGCCAAAACATCCTCTTGAGGCCTGTAAATCAAATCGCTCATGCGCCATATCTGTAGAGAACATTATACATTTAGTACATCTATCTACCAGTTGAACTCTATGGCCATGTTTGATTTGCAGATAAGGGGGTGGGATTGGACTAAATAATCCCGAGATTAAATAATCCTGTATTTGAATTAAACTTTTTGACTCAGGATAAATACTCCCCAGCACAATTATTGTCCCTGATAACACTTTTGTTGAAAAAAATTTAAAATACCCTCCTCAGGATAAATTATCATGCCTAATCATGTTTGTGAATCAAACATGGGCTAAATGTCAAGAAAAGGGAAGAGGAAGAAAACCCTGTTACCTGTAGTGTTCCACCTCCACCGTTGGTATCACAGTCATCAGATACGCTAACAACTGTCCATGGATCAGCTGCGTTCCAGTGGAAGTCAACAACTTTGTCTCTGGATGTACATCAAAGAAGTGAAACATTTTGGAGTTGAATAAGACTTCTAGCACAAAAGCATTCTACCAGCCAAAACCATGAACAAACTATACAATTATTTGATCAATAAATTGAACCGTGCAAGAATAACAAATCCATGGTTGTTGGAATCGTACGATTCACAATTCGATGTAAGTTTCAACCAAAATAATTTAAATCGTGTTGTTGAATCGGCTATTGAGTGATTAGATATGAGTTTCAACAAAAATGATTCAAATCATGTTATTGAATTGGAAGTGTAATTCATTGTGATTTAGTTCTATTTTTGTTTTTGACATAATGCATGAAACGTCGTTTTTGCCACTTCACAAGATATAAAAAAGAGATCTTACTAAATTAGTATATTCCATCATTCCAAGTGTGTATTTATATATATATATATATATAATAAAATGAATATTATGATTCACAATTTGATTCGATTAACGATTCACTATTTTAGCAAAACAATTCCCAATTTGATTTGATATGTGATAATAATGAACAAAACTACATAATGCATAGCATAATATGATGTGGGAGATTCCTTGTTAATAATAATAATAATAATAATAATAAAGGTAAATTACAAATACACCTCCTAAAGTTTGCTTAAAGTACAAATTGCCTCTGTGGTTTGGAAAATTACAAATACCCCCTTGTTAAAAAAATTTATTTAACAGAATTAACTAAAAAAATAAAATTCATAATTGTTATCCTATACAATAATAAAATTACCTAAATTGTTAATTGAAACATATTTCTAATATCATTAAAACTGTTAATTGATTTGATGATTATTAATAAAAAGGATGATTTGTTGTGAAATTAGAAACCTCCACGGGCGGAATGTAATTTTCAAAACTGCAGGGGACGATTTGTATTTTAATCAAACCTTAGGGGGTGTATTTGTAATTTACCCTAATAATAATAATAAATAAATAAATAAAATCACCACCACCACAAGAGATTGTAGCGAGCACATTCAAGCCCACACAATTAACCACATATTCAAGCCAATGCATATTATAAGTTGATTTTCGTTTTATTATAAGCCCAACAGCACATACAAACATTCCATCTGATCTAGTTACGTTTTCACTCTTCTTGGAGCTTCAAAACATAACAAATTGACTATCTCAACAAGATAAAAAAGAGCACGCACGAACACAAACAATGATCAACAGAAATTAGAGGTGGAATTAAGCCACCCATTTTCTGTTCCAAATTTTCCAGGTCAATGCCTCCTTTATGTTGTATATGTCACCAAATATATATATATATATATTTTTTAAAAAAAAAGAAGGAATCCATAGAAGTAATGATTTGTAGGCCACTCAAAATGAGCAACTCGTTAATTAGGAGCTACAAAGGAAAGTGGATGGCCAGGTCGTATTGCATCACCTACTAGCAACTAAGGTCTCTTGTACAGTGGAACAACCAAAAGATTTCAGAAAATTTAAATCCCAAATAGACCACAGAAGGCTTTGTTTATTTTTGTTTGAAAAGGTAAGCAATTTCAAACCTGTGCCCAGCATGTCGGAAAAACAATCCTGGAGGAGAATTTGGTGCACTTGCTCCACCTTCCTTCTTTTTACCAACCTGCAAGGGGATTTAGGCAAAAGTAATTTTCTTACACAAAACAAGAAATGTAATCAGCCAGAAGACTTCATGAAATCAACAGTTGCAAAACAGCGAAAATCTACTTGCAAGTACGCTGTTCAATTATTGAAAAATTTGACATACACCACTTTTTTGGTACGGGTCATGCTGTCGAGAAGTGTTTCATCTTCCAAACCCCCCCCCCCCCCTAAACCCAAAAAAAAAAAAAAAACATTGCATAGAGATACGTACAAAAAGCCTTCAGATGGAGCAATTTTTGCATGCTGAGAATCAGTTTCTGAACATGAGGACACCCTTACCTCTACAGCTAGCTTTTGGGGTTGAGTTCTACCCTAGTCCGTGTAACATAATATTAAAGCTGACATACTCAAAAATGGGTACGGTGTGTGTCCCTGGCCTGCACAATGCGGCAGGTGCTGCTGAATGAGCACACTGCACGTGAGGGAGTGTGTGAAGCAAAGTCTCACATTGCTTGGGTATAAAAGCAATGTGAAGCATATAAGTGTGAGGTACCATCACCTCAGCAGCTAGTTTTTGGAATTAAGTTCTACCCAAGACCATGTAATAATACCCTCCCGGTATGCATTAACTTTGTCCTTCAGATGACACTCATATCAAACTCAATAAAATGCTCAGAGGCACAACACAAGAGGGGGGGACAGCAAAAACCCAGACGGATTCCTTATGTCAGTAGATGCTGAAAAAAAATGACATTCTGCCATATGAATCTGCAGAATACATCTTTGTTGCTAACAAACGACAACTTGAACAAGACATGGGCAATGACAATGACAATGACATGTAGTGTTTCAAAAAATACCCAAATCAAAGGATTATGGATGTGAAACTTCCTCAGAGAGAGAGAGAGAGAGAGGGAGAGAGAAGAAGAAGGGTAATAGTGAGGATAGAAGTATTTTCACACCTTCTCGTAATCCCAAATATTTAAGAAACCATCCTCCGCAGAACTCCCAAAGACGGATGACCTGTCCGGTGACCACTGTAATATGGATGGAAAGTTTAGGTAAAAAATGAATGAAAGACAGATGACTTTTCCAGACATAGCAGCACAGCATGCTCTATACATACCTTGCTGTGAATAGATATAAAATAAATAAAATGAACGAGAGGGGAAACTGGGTTACGACCTGCACACAGAGAACAGCAGCTTTGTGACCTTCAAACTTATGGACAGGTGATCCTACTCCACCAGAAGTTAGACTTCGGCGATCAAACATGCAAACAGATTGATCTGCAGACCTGAAATGACATCAAAGCAAAACAAAAGCACCTAAGATTATCACAAACCCAAATTTATACAGAAAATACACGCTAAACTTGAAAGTATGTCACATACCCCAGCTTTAATTCCATAATTCAGCTTATGTATAAAAAGTAAGAGGAATAAGAATATACCCAGTCAGAATTAGGTTTTCATCATAGGGGTTCCAGTCAACACAATGAAGATCAGCATTGTGAGCTTTTTCAACCTATTCACCACCAACAATATAATAGTAAGGTTAGATTCCCTAAAAGAGAGAGGGAGGGTTAATACAGGTGAGCATGGTTCAAAAAATCATAGAAAAAAGGAAAATGAACGATGATGTACTGGTAACAAAGATAGGTTGACATGAAAGTGGGAATGGTTATTTATGAGCAACTTTAGTCCACAATACAGCTTCGCGGCCAATAATTTTCAAATCATCATCAGGCAAGGTCAGCAAACAAGGGGGCAAAAAAGAACAATTAAAAACAGGAAACACAAAACGACACACATAATGTTTTCTGAGCTGCTGTAAAAATTAAAAATAAATAAATAATAATAAAAAAGAAGAGAAGAAGAAAAGAAAAGAATGGTTTCTGATCAATGGTACAATAATTCTGAAACCAAATAACTTGAATTCCAGACTAATCATTTTGCATCAAACTTAATGTAAGATTATGTATAAGGAGAAAAAAAATTGGTAATTAAAATCTTAACCAAAAAAGGAGACATATTAACCCTGTTCTGTTCATGAGTAAGGGAATAGTTGCAACCACAATTCCACGAGAATTATAATAACGATTAAAAGAAGACAATATATAATGCGTGCTCAAATTTGAGGACAGGGAAACATCAACCCATAACAGAACTTAAATATATGGTACTTCCTAATTTAATTTCATTGACTAATTGAGACATTAGATGTCCATTGAGCACATATCCCTTCTTGTTCCAGCAATAGCAGCAAAATCCTAGAACAGTATTTGATAGATGGCTTAAAGCTTTTTGCTGAAGACACATGCAGTGTATTTTATGAATACATTTCTACGGCTGTATCTTGCAATTTTGACCTCAGTGTATTATACATTTTATGAATACAATGACGTTTTGCAAAAGCTACCACGCACTAAAAAAAGTGTTATGTTTCTGACCTTGACAACTGGGCTAGAGCCAATTCGTGCATCCCATAATATTAGGCAAGAATCATCGCCTACACTACAAAACTCCTGCACACTTCATCAAAGTTAGATAAAAGTCAGAAACAGAAGGCCCAAACAAAAACCTAAGAAACCAACTAAAAAAAAAATTAGGTGAATTGAGATTAACTTCTTGCTACCAAATGCAATATCAAGATGAAAAATGTCAATCATAGGATCTTCGAATAGAAATCAGGTCAAACACACACTCACATATATATATATATATATATAGAGAGAGAGAGAGACAGACAGACAGAGACAGATACAGAGACTAGATAACTGAAACAGTCAAACCAAGATCATGAAGTTACCTCGATGGACAAAACTGGACATCTTCAATTGTGTCTTCATGCCCTTGAAAGATCCCACGCGGCCCAATGGAAGGGTTATCGGTAGCTTTAATGATTGCCCCAGAAGATCCTGTAGGCCTGGTGGCTGCATCTGAGGTCAATGTTGATACATGATCTTGAATACTCCACAAAAGAACATATTTGTCCTTCCCTGCCACAAACATTTCTCACTTAGAACTAAATTTATTGATTCACTTAATTGGGGAGAAAAACAACAGCAGTCAATAACAGTAAACTACACAGACAATTCAAAATTTGAGAGAAGTTTTCCAATAATACAGCATCCTACTGAAACTTTTAAATGTCAAAACATAGTGTTATTGTATCAGAATCCCGTAATGTCTAACAGAAATATAGACATACTACAGAATGTAAAAATATAAACAAGATATTTTTTACGTTACAAACCGTATAAGAACAAAAGGCATACACAACCCAACCATGCAACTGCCTTTTTAATATACAAAGGAGTATCTTGAGTGATATTTCATTTAGCGAATAACCAGATAACAATTTGTACAGATGTTTGAGGATTGAAATAAAAAATATATATATATATACAAAAATTTCAACTAGAAGTTATGAACCTCCAGAGAGCACTAAAGGCTCAGTAGGGCACATAGCAAGAGCAAATTCTGCATTCTCTTGATGTCCGGTCAATACCTGCAAAGGGAAAACTTCTACATTAATTTGATGCATTTTTTAGAAGAGATGCAGACTATTAAATTAATGGACAACAGATGCTCTCTTAAACATATCAAATTGGTCACCAATTGGGTATGCTTTGAGGCCAGCATAATTTATATAACAGCACACAGTCGAAAAAAACTTTCTAAACTTTGTTAATGTGGATCTAGAATAACTGAAAATATATCACATAAATTTTTATTACAGAAAGGTCAATGATTTGCAAAGCACTTATCCAAGACCAGTATTGAATGGGTATGCATTCAAAGGGCATGAGAGAGCAAGAGAAAGAGAGATTCCTAAATTCAATATGCAAGGCAAATGCAAAAATATCTTAATAAGAATACACTTCCAAATTGATTGACTTCTCTTTATTAGTGTTGTCAAAAAACAAAAAATTACAAATGTTATTCATCTAATAGTTCAAAATTTTTTGGTACCTGCAAATAGTTGGTGGCATAGTTAGGGGATCCCAACCATTGTACAAATTATATATTTCACAAGAAAGCACTAAAAAGGCTACTTCAGTTTTTCGCAGCAGTCAACCAACCCTTTCCCGGAGCCCAAAAATAAGAAAGACCATTTCTCTTGTATAAAGTGGAATATGTTGCAAAAAGAACAATAGTCACTGATTTGATTAGATGACAAAGTGAATGACATACACAACATAACCAATTCAAGACTGAAAGGAAACTAACTTGTTAATGACCAAAAATAAAAATTGTTATATGGGAAAGTGAAAAACATATGGTACTTAATGAATGCAAGACCATGAACACACAAACTGTTGTAGGCAAAACAGTACACACCAAATCTGGATGAGAATCAGCAGCTCCAAGGACAGCTTGACGGTTAGGTTGTGCTTCAACATCCCAAATGAGAACCTGACAGAAAAGTTAGCAAATTAGGCAAACTTTTTATTCCAACCAGTTAAACCAGATCACTACACAGCAAGCCTTTCAAAGAATACTTGCATAGAATGTATGAAACCTTAATCACTTACTTCAGGGCAGTCAGTATGGGTTGCTAATATATTTTTGTTCTGTGGAAGTTCCCTGATTCTGTTCACCTGCAATGGAATGTTCAGTGATTATGGAAAATGACATTAATCAATTTAATAATGAGATAAAAATTGCATGTAGAGTATCCTTTTCCATTTTTCATACACCAAACACAAATTATATCTTACACCTCACTTGCATCACAATAGGATCGATTCTCATAATAATAAATAAAGTAAAATATGGCAAATTATTTTGCTAGAATTATCGAATTCAGCATAAATGTCTAATAGCAAGTTGATTGGTTAAGTCAATAAGAAATGGGAGTTAACTGAATACAATTCAGTTGCTTACTTATTCAATAAGATATAATTGAACAATGTCACTTGGATTTTAGAAAATTGAAGGGCCTCAAGTTCTATGAATGGATGATGAACAAGCACATGTGTTAACATGGATGAAAAGGCACATCCAATATGCAGTCAGATTGTGTCAATTGTGGGGGGCAGCAGTTCAATGGCAGTGTTGATGACCCAGAGATTAGTTGGGAATTGAAACAGTGTTTTCAAAATTTATTTAAGTTACACAAAAAAATAAATAAATAAATAAATAGTGTTTATGTTTTGCCACCAAAAACGCAAAGAATATTTCATAATAGGGGTGTACGGAGAATAAAATTTTAATAACAAACAGTGAGAGAATTTTCTTACTGAAACTGCATTAAACTCTCACAATGATTCGTGTCACACACAACACAAACATGTCATGCACACAAATTTTTGTGATCAGTTTGCTTGTGCTTGGGTTTTTTTTGTATATGTGCATAGGTCATACCTCTCCAGGATGTATGATAGTTTTGTACTTCTTCACAAATGGTGAGCGTGCTTCTTCATTGAACTGAAAAAATAAGCAGTGCAACAGTAAGCAGGAACTACAGGTGAATAGTTCATGAACATAAAAACTAACAATTTCTTAAAAATAAAAAATAAAAAAAGAAACAAGACCTGTGCTATGTGCTCTGCAGCTGCAACCCTAGATTTGACAACTTCACAATTTGATATGACCAGAGTATTTGGAACACTGCCATCAGTCTGTCACAATAGTCAGAGTGAGCCAAAGAGAGGGGGAAGGGGAAAAGGGGGAGAAGAGGCAGCCAAACTTGTAAAATGCAATGCATGTTACTGGAGATCTTTGGATTAACAAATAGAAAAGCTCATATATAAGACTTAGATATAGTAAAGAGCAACTCCACTCAAAAAAACCTTCTCCAACAGCCTGCTAAAAAGACTGCTAAAAAAATAGCGCCAAGCCTTGTGCCATAGGTTTGCCAATGCCATCTGTGCTAACTCAGGTCACCCAAGAGAGGATTTTGATCCAACAGTCTGGATGTAAGACATCCGGTGGACAAAAATAAACAACGGTCTACATTTGCACCAATGGAGAAACATTGTCAAATTTTGATATTTTGGCACTGCAGCATGCCAAATTATATGTTAAGCATTGTCATTTTGGCAATGACCAGTGGAATTGAATAGTCATTCATAATGATCAGATGCCCTATTGCTACTAATATTATCAATGTCAAACTTCCCCAAATAAATAAATAAAGGTTAGAAAATGAAAGCAAATTCCATTCAATGATTCTTGCAGGCCAAAAGATCAATTACAATTAAATCCAATACTTCAGCTAGTGCTATTAGATTTACAACAACCTCACAACACATTATACACAAACTAAAAGAGTGAGATCAATAAATACAATAGCGGACAAACTCCAAAAAATAAATGAACCATAACAGCTACTAAAAAATAGCTTGCCTGCTCAGACAGGTAGAGACGTTGACAATTCCTGAATTTCCCTTGCTCGAGTTGTGGACCCCACCTACACTCACAAGTCACAAGAAAATTAAACCCATTACCCAAACAGCAAAATTTAGAACAAATCAACACAAACAAACCAAAAAATTCCATCACTCATCCACAAAATCATACCCAAAAACCTCTTCATTCTTTCATCATCAAAGAAACAGCAATAGAAAATGCCAATGAAATCACATAATGCACCTTTGTTTGGGAAGTGGGTTGGCTTTTGGCTATTTTAACCTGGGTTAAAAAGTCTCATTTGGGATGGATTTTTTGGCTTTTTCAACTTTTGAGAGAGAAATTGAAAATGACTATGGTTTGGAGGCTTTTTAGCCTATTTTGTCATTTTGTACCTATTTTAGCCCCAACCTATGATGTCAAACGAATGCATGTAGATACATGTGTATATAAATATACACTAAAAGTGTATGCAAACTCGTGTTGAGGAAATCACGGGTGAGAAGAGAGAGAGTCGTGGATGGTGGATACCAGTTATTGATTCAATGATTTTACTTTTTGATCCTTATAGTAACAGCTAGGCAACATAAACATTTGGGGAAAGGTTTAATTTCACTTTTATCTTTTAAACTGTCACCATTTATTTCATTTCATCCCTAAAGTATAAATTTTATCTATTTAATCCCTAATTTATTTTTTTTTAATTTCTGTTCATGTGGTCTAATTAAGACGATTGTACAACTCACTAACCATTGAAGCCTAATTTGATGGGCTCAAAGGTAATTTTATACTTTGGACAAATTAAACCATACAACCAATCACCCATTAAATTGGTTGTGGGGATGTAGTTTGTTCAAACTAGTACGAAAAATGCGTGTTTCGTCGTATTATTTAAGTTGTTCAAGTTCTTACCTACTTTTTTATTTCATCAAATTGAGCTTCTACAGTTACTGATTTGTGTAATCGTTTTCAATTGGACCACATGAACTGAAATCAGAACCTTAAGGAACTAAATACATGAAATTGATAGTTTAGGGGTAAAAAAAAATAAATAAATAACAAAATTTGGTGATAAAAGTTTGAAATTAGCCCTTTGGGAAAAGTGAAGAACTGTAGTAGGTTTTTCAGAAATCAAAATTGTGCATTGTTCATAGCGAGTTGTGTGCATTATATAATAGTATAAAAGTATATGTATCAACAAACTGAAAGCTGAAAACTGAAAGCTGACCTAGGGTATTTACAGACTGTAATTCCATTAAACTCCTACAATGAACCCAAAAAAAAAAATTATTTAAAAATCCTGATAGAGCACATTTCAAGCTAACAAACAGATTGGAAGCCCTAGAATGTGCAGCACACTAACACAAACCCCAAGCACACCAAACATATGCATATACATATATATATATATATACATATAAATGTAGAGAGAGAAAGAAATGTTACCGGCAGGAGAGAGAGGGCCAGACAAGGTTGTGATTGGCAAGCCAATCGTAGAGGACAGGGACGAGAGATTTCCACTGGCTATACTTATCATCAATGGGGGATTGTTGTTGTTGTTGAGGCTTCTTCTCGGCTTTCTCTCTCATCTTCTCTGCAACACTCTCTTCTCTTTCTCTCTCCTCCTTGGGCTTCTCTTTCCTCGGTCTGCCTCGCTTTCTCGGCACCGGTGATGGTGATGGTGATGGTGAAGGTGACTCCATTGCAGACCGAGTTAAACTCTCTCTCTCTCTCTCTCTCAAGCAGCACTCTGTTATTAGCAACCTAAACGATGAGTGAAGAGCGAAACTCGTTGAGTCCAAGCGGATCGGCCAGAGTCGGGATCATCTTCTGCGCTAATTTATATAGGGTTTGGATCGAGTGACATTTGGAAACTTGGACTATGCTGTGCTGTACTGTGCTGTGTTTGGCAAGACCCTAAAATTTTTGGGGCATTTCCCTAAATAAGTCAAAATACTAATTCAATTTCCAAACTAAGCTTAGTTTTAAAAGAATTCTTAAAATAGGCTAAAATGTGGTTCACAATCACGATTTCAATGGCGGTGCGCCTATCTCGCTTGAAGTTTGGGAAGTCTTAAAATCATGGTTACAAAATGCGTTTTTGATTAAGAAATCGCGGTTACAAACCGCGCTTTATTTTTTTTTCTTCTGAAAGCATGGTTGTGAACCACGCTTTCAATACACAAATGATATTGCTGTTTGGCGTGCTATTGGACCAACTGATACATCAAGTAAGTCAACAGTTATCAACAGTTGGTCCAATAAATTTATTTCATAAAAAATAAAATAAATTTCTAAAAAATAAATTTCCAAAAAATAAAAATAAATTTCTAAAAATTTACGTTATCTTAGTGTTTAGGGATAAAATTTATTTTTTTTTATTTTACTAAAATAACAATAAATAAATTTTAAGAATTAAACTCTAAACCTTAAAATAAAAATAAAAAAACTATCCTTAAATACTAAGGTAGCGTTTAGTAACGTTTACGTTTTTTGTTTATATTTATAAAATTTTTATAAACTTGTTTTTATTTATTTTTAGAAAAACATAAATTACAAACGCGTTTGGTTTGAACAATAAAATAATTGAAAAATTTTAATTTAAAAAAACATTAATTGAAAAAATAATTATTTGAAAAAAAATTTAATTGGGAAAAAAAATATTTGAAAAAAATTTAATTGAAATAAAAGATTAATTTTAAAAAAAATTAATAGAAAAAAAAATTATTTGAAAAAAATTATTTGATCTTAATTTCAATTATTTGGTCTTATTTTTTTCAATTATTTGAAATTAAGACCAAATATTTTTTTTTCAATTGTTTTTTTTCAATTAAATTTTTTTTTCTATTAATTTTTTTTCCCAATTAAATTTTTTTCCCCCATTTTGTTCAAACCAATCGCGTTTGTAATTTATATGTTTCTAAAAATAAATAAAAACAAGTTTATAAAATTTTCATAAATATAAACAAAAAACGTAAACATTACCAAACGCTACCTTAATATTTAGGGATAAATTTTATTTTTTTTTATTTTAGGGTTTAGGGTTTAATTCTTAAAATTTATTTATTTTTATTTTAGTAAAATAAAAAAAATAAATTTTATCCCTAAACACTAAGGTAGCGTAAATTTTTAGAAATTTATTTTTATTTTTAGAAATTTATTTTATTTTTTATGAAATAAATTTATTGGACCAACTGTTGATGAGTGTTGACTTACTTGATGTATCAGTTGGTCTAATAGCACACCAAACAGCAATATCATTTGTGTATTGAAAGCGTGGTTCACAACCACGCTTTCAGAAGAAAAAAAAATTGATAAAAAACGTGGTTCACAACCACGTTTTCAAAAGAAAAAAAAATTAAGTTAAAATCGTGGTTCACAACCACGCTTTCAGAAGAAAAAAAAAATATAACTAAAAGCGCGGTTTGTAACCGTGATTTCTTAATCAAAAACGCGTTTTGTAACCACGATTTTAAGACTTCTCAAATTTCACGCGAGACAGGCGCACAGACGTTGAAATCGTGGTTGTGAATCACGTTTTAGCCTATTTTGGGAATTCTTTCAAAACTAGGCTTAGTTTGGGAATTGAATTAGTATTTTGGCTTATTTAGGGAAATGCCCCAAATTTTTTACCAAAAAGTCTACCAAATGCTTACGCTGTGTTTGGTTGGAAATTTGGAAAGAGATTTAGAAAAGAAAAAAATAAATGTATATATGAAACTAAATAAAATATAAGTTATATTTTATTCACATTTCATTTATCTTTTCATTTTTCCTGTCTAAATCTCTTAATCAAATACTGGGTTAAAGGTATTTAGAATGATCTAAATAAATATATTTGTTAACTTTTTATGAAAAAATATACAGAAATTAGAGAGATTATATTACCCAAATAAATAAATTTATCAAAATAAGTTTAGATTATACCAAACACCTCCTTATATAGGCGTGAGTTAAATCCTAAGTATTTTGATAGATTTAGGACTGTTTTGGAAAGTTAGTTATAAGTTGATTTTTTTTAATTTTTTTTTCAAAAACGTATAAAAAATTAGAAATGTGATATCACCCAAAATAAATCAAAAATTAAAAATTAACTTTTAACTATTCTGTTGGCATCTTAGCATTTTTGGGGGGGAAAAAAAAAAAAAGATAGAAATACACGTGTTTAGTTGTTACCCAAAAAAAAAAAAAAAAAAAAAAAAAAGTCAAACAATACAGCCTACGTTTGGGAAGTGAGTTGACTTTTTGGCTTTTTGGTTTTTTTGGCTATTTTAGCCTGGGCTAAAAAACTTGGTTTGGGAAGGGCTTTTTGGCTTTTTGATTTTTTTGACTTTTTTTGTGAGAGAAGAGTGTAATGATTATGGGTTGGATGTGATGTTTTGTTTTTTGTGGCTAAAATAGCCTATTTTGTTTTTTGTGGCTAAAATAGCCAAAAAAGCCCCAAAATTTTCTTCCCAAACGTAGGCATGGTATTTTGAAAAGTTGATAAAAAATTGACTTTTAATTTTTTTAGCCAAAAAATCTTACTTTTTGGGTAATGACTTGAGTAAAAAAATTAATTTTTTTAACTAAAAAAACCAAAAGCTAGCTTGCCAAAGCAAGCCACGGTATAAATAAAAACGTTAACTTTTTTATGTTGAAAATCACAATCTGATTTTTTTTTTATATTTTTTGGATTTTTAAAAATTTAAATTATACATGTCATTTTGTGATTAGTCTAAAATTTAATTTACATAAATTAGGTTAGTTTTTAAATCCTCTTAATCATATTAATGTTATTTCTTTAAATTTTATGATTTGAAATATGCAATAATATAACTACTATTTTTAGTTTCAATGGTTATATATGAAATCTATATCTACATCTATACTTCTATCTATACTATAGAAATAGAATAATGCTATATATACGAATTAGTATATTAACTGGTGTATCAATTGATGATGTGACATAATTTAAGAGGTTTTTTATATTTATAATGTTATTAATGAGTGTGGTCAATAATAAAGTCATAACTCGTGTTGATACACTAGTTAGTACACTAATTAGTGCATGTAGCACCACTGATAAAAATATTTTGAGTCAATAAATTTAAAACTTCTAATAAAAAATACACGTGTCATAAATTCATTGATCATTTCAATTAATTATAATTATTGATATTTTTAATTATTATGGTAATATATTTCAAATTTTATAATTATCATATGTCAAATTGTTAATGTATGATTCTTTTATGATATTAATATGAAAAATAAATCACAATTTTAAACTACAATAGCAATGGAACACTACACCAAATTATTTATAGTATAATGGTAAACATGAATCTATGCAATACATATTAGTCATGACCAACCAATGTTAATTTTTAAATTTTATTATGCAGAGTTTTATTTTTTTTTTTCTTTCAAATTTTACATTTACCTTTTTTTAAAAAAATTCCTTGAAACGTTTTTTTTTTCTTAAAATTTTAAAAACTAAGAAATATATTTGGCATAAAACTATTCTTCATGTTTGGTTCCATTTTTCCAAACCCATTTTTTTGAAAATTTTGAAGTTTTTGTTTGGTTATTTTGAAAATGAGATAAAGTTTTCAGAATCTTGGTTTTGATGTGAAATTTTTTTTTTTAATTGGTCAATGTATCTAGCCTTCTCTATCAACTTTTGGAGGGAAATTTGAAATTACATAGTGCATTTTTTCAAAAACCAAACATATATCCATTTTCAAAACAAAGTTTTAAACATAAATCTACGATTTTGTAAATAAATTTAAACATAAATGTACAATTTTGTAAATAAATTTAAAAATAAATTCACAATTTTTTTTGTAATGCCAATTTGTAAAAATTGGACGTTTTCTGAAAATTTGTACATGAATTTACGTTTTCTAAAAATTTGTAAAAAATTACGTTTTCTACAAATTTGCAAATAAATTTATGTTTTCTGAACATTTGTATATAAATTTACGTTTTCCAAAAATTTGTAAATAAATTTGCAAAAATTATGATTTTTTTAAATGCGAATTTGTAAATAAATTTTCTGAATAACATTTATGAAAATTTAATTGTACGAAAGAATTTTTTTAATGTCAATTTGGAAAAAAAAATTACGTTGTCTGTGGTTAAAATGAGTGAAAATTTTATAATAAAGTCACACATTAATAGTAGGATATGTATCCATAAATGGGTATATACCAAATTATGTTTTCATGCATATATAGCATGTGTGTATATATATATATATATATGTATATGTATATATAATTAAGATGAGAGTATTTTTTCATGTGACAATTTTTTTTTTTTAAATTCTCTCTGTCCTTAAATTAGTGAGAAACTTGAAATTGCAATTATGCATTTTTTTCAAAACCAAACAATGATTCTTTTTCAAAATAGAGTTTTCAAATCACTTTTTGAAAAAAAAAAATCAAAAAAATGAAACCAAACATTGTGATTGGTACATCGAGCTATATATCTAATTTTAAATCTTTTAAATGGAAAGCTCAAAACAAAATCTTATTCATAATTAAGCCACAGTGCCATTTGAGTTTTGAAATATTTAAAACTTAAAATATGAAATTTAGTAATGCGATGTTGATCATATTTGGTAGTATCTAATGTAACGCTATAAAGATAATAATTATAAGACAAACTACTCAGTAGTGGTGTCAGCCAAAGTTAATTACAAATAATGAAATGTATTATAAATATTAATAATTAAAAATATAAACTTTAACATGACTTTGTAATAATTTTTTATATATTTTTTTTTTGGTCCTCATTGACCAATGATTTCCCCATAATTATATATATCATGTGACGTCCATTGAATGATGTGAGATGTTACAATATGGTACCAAAATCTGATATTAAATATATGATCACATAATATTACTCATTTTAAAAATCTACATATAAAGTATGGAAACTATCCTTAAGGTAAACCATAATATACTTTATTATCTAATGTTATTTGTAATTGAATAACCTATGCTGTCACACCTCACTTTTTATTACCCGATTAACATTACCAAATCCATCATTATAGTCCATTTTCATTAATACAATATGGAAACAAAATTCACTGACATCTGTAAATATATAAAGGTTACCTCCATGATATATACAAATGGAAATGCAACATGAATTACAATTAATAAATTGTTCATAGGCTTATACTATTACATAAAGGAGAAAAAGTTCAACCATTTTTACAACAACGGCGTTCCGCCAACAATTAATAGGCCCCATGGCCAATAGATAAGAAGATCCTCTATCTTGAGCTACTTCTCAACGTACACCTGAAAAAGGATTAGCAACGCAGGATGAATATAAAGTCCAATAGGGATTTTAACATAATCCTAAACAATAACAACGTACAAATAGCTATAATCATGAATGCTTCATATCATACTATTGTTGGAGCAATCTTCTGTGTAAATAAAATAACTAGAAATAAATTCAAACAAAATAAATAAATAACATACCGGATTTATTTATCGAATCGAATTAAAAATAAAAGACCAAGTTGAGTGTGTGACACTCTGTCCTTAAGACAGATTCGTCCCACTACGGTACTTACTGTTGAGTGGTGTCTATCTCCCAAGATACAATGATCTTCACAAACTGTAGTAGTACTCCAAACAATTTGTTCGGCGAATCAAACCTGTGATCTATACTCTCTTTAATTTATTCTAAAACTAAATATGAAGAATAAATGCACTAGAAAAAAATTGGACAGCAATTTAGACAATCTGTAGACTAAAAATTCGAACCCCAAGACTGCTGGAACATGGCTGTATTTATAGGCAAAAAATCTGACCCGAATAGGTACTAATTTGAAGTGAACATGTGTGATATGAATTTGAACAGATGCTGTTTGAAATTAAACAGATCTGCCAATTGAATCAACAGATGCAGCAGTTAATAACCTGTTCTGAAACTGCTTGAATAGTTTCAAATTCAAATCAGTCCGAGTGCAAGTTTGGACCATATCAAACTATTGTGGAATTCAAATCTATTGAACTTTATTATATAAACTATTTTGAATATATATATAATAAACAAATTGAATAGTTTAATAAATAAATGAAGAGGTACAAATTTTAGAAAATCACTTAGGAATCCAAAATCTGAATTTAGAATTAAATTAAATTCCCACAATTACAAACTTTAGGAAACCACGTAGGAACCTAAAATTTGAATTTAGAATTAAATTAAATTCCCACAATAATTTTTATTGAAAAAATTCAAATGAATTTTATCTAAAAAATTAATGTTTGACCCGAAACCGACGTCAACTTCCCATTCACTCATAAATGGTTTTGACGTTCCGTCTTCACCGTGTGACTTGCCACGCGGCAAGGAACACTTCACCTCTTCGGACCCGTCCCAAAAGACGTTTGGGGCCCACTCAATTTTGGGCTCAAAGATATGCCTATATTAAACAATTTTTCCAACAATCCCCCACATGAATGGAATTTGACAGAGAGAAAATGTAACAACATGATCTAAATATAGAGAGTTTATGTAACGCCCCGACCCTTTACATGTCATCGATATTGTCCGCTTTGGGCCACGCCCGCACGGATTTGTTCTTCTCAGTGGGTCACCATCCTAGAACTACTCCAACCTAAGCACGCTTAACTGGGGAGTTCTAATAGGGATTTCACCACTTGGGAAAAGGCCTCGATGCTATATAAGGGTCTAGGTTTTTACTTTTATAGCCTAGGAACTCCCCCTCCATTCCCGATGTGAGACACCGGGGCCTTACAATCCACCCCCCATAAGGCTGCACGTCCCCGTGCAGTAGCCTGCCAGCTCGCAAGCCCGCCCACATGCACCGAGAGACGCCAGGGGCCCACACTCGGTACTCTGGAGAGTCGGCTCTGATACCATTTGTAACACCCCGACCCTTTACACGTCATCGATATTGTCCGCTTTGGGTTATGCCCGCACGGATTTGTTCTTCCTAGTGGGTTACTTATCCTAGAACTACTCCAGCCTAAGCACGCTTAACTGGGGAGTTCTAATAGAGATTTCACCACTTGGGAAAAGGCCTCGATGCTATATAAGGGTCCAGGTTTTTACTTTTATAGCCCAGGAACTCCCCCTCCATTTCCAATGTGGGACACCGGGGCCTTACACTGCATGTACCGAACATTCGCAAGAATCTTGTTTTCGGATCTTTGTTGAGTAAAAATGGGTTTAGGCTAGTATTTGAGAGTGACAAGTTTGTACTTACCAAAAACGGGATGTATGTAGGAAAAGGTTACATGTCTGATGGCCTTTTCAAGTTAAAGGTAATGACCGTTCTACCCTCAGTTATTAATAATACTACATCTTCTTCTTACTTGCTTGAGTCTTCAAATTTATGGCATGGTAGGCTAGGACATGTTAATTATGGATCTTTGCGTAGATTAATTAATATGGAATGTTTACCTAAATTTGTAATTGATTCAAATCATAAATGTGAAATTTGTGTTGAGGAAAAATTATCTAAAACTCCTTTTCATTCAATTGAAAGAAGTACGGAACCACTTGAATTAATTCATAGTGACATTTGTGATTTTAAATCAATTCAAACTAGAGGTGGGAAAAAGTATTTTATCACTTTTATAGATGACTATACTAGATATAGTTATGTTTATTTAATTTGAACTAAGGATGAAGCTTTAGAAACTTTCATTCAATATAAGAATGAAGTTGAAAATCAACTTGGTAAGAAAATCAAGAAACTTAGAAGTGATAGAGGTGGTGAATATGAATCACCTTTTGGTGAGTTTTGTAAAGAACATGGAATAATTCATCAAACCACCGCTCCTTACTCACCTCAGCAAAATGGAATTGCTGAAAGGAAAAATAGGACTTTAAAAGAAATGATGAATGCCATGTTAATCAGTTCTGGATTACCTCAAAACTTGTGGGGGGAAGCAATACTTTCTGCTAATTATATTTTAAATAAAGTACCCCATAAGAAAATAAATCAAACACCTTATGAATTGTGGCATGGAAAAGTACCATCCTACAAATACTTAAAAGTGTAGGGGTGTTTGGCTAAAATGACTATTCCTAGTCCTAAAAAGACTAAGATAGGTCCTAAGACCATTGATTGTATTTTCATTGGTTATGCCAAGAATAGTAGTGCATATCGGTTTTTGATTCATAAATCAGAACATTCTGAAATGCATGTAAATACTATTATTGAATCTCGGAATGCATCTTTCTTTGAACATGTATTTCCAAATAAGATTGGACAAGAGATTAGTAATAAGAAAATATCTTTTGATGCTATTACTAGTAATGATCAAGAACATGATCAAGAATAAGAGTTAGATCAAAATAAGGAAGAGGAACCTAGGCGTAGTAAACATGCTAGAACCTCAAAATCTTTTGGTCCAGATTTCCTAACATTTTTGTTAGAAAATGAGCCTTTAACTTTTAAAGAGGCTATGTCCAGTCCTGAAGCTCCTTTATAGAAAGAAGCTATCAATAGCGAAGTTGATTCCATCTTGCAAAATCACACTTGGGAATTAGTGGATTTGCTACCAGGTTGTAAACCTCTTGGGTACAAGTGGATTTTTAAAATGAAAATGAAAGCAGATGGATCAATTGACAAATACAAGGCAAGACTTGTAGTCTAAGGTTTTAGACAAAAAGAAGGTCTGGATTGCTTTGACACATACTCACCGGTTACTAGAATAACATCCATTAGAATGCTAATTGCCATTGCATCTCTATACAATCTAGAAATTCATCAAATGGATGTTAAAACCGCTTTCTTAAATAGTGAGTTAGAGGAAGAAATTTACATGAAACAACCAAAAGGGTTTTTTGTTCCAGGGAAAGAAAAGAAAGTGTGTAAATTGGTTAAATCATTATATGGTTTAAAACAAGCGCCAAAGCAATGGCATGAGAAATTTGACAAGGCAATGATGTCAAATGGATTTGAAATTAATGAGTGTGACAAGTGTGTTTATATTAAAAACACAGACAAAGGTTATGTCATTGTATGTCTTTATGTAGATGATATTCTCATCATAGGAAGTAATAATGATATGATTAAAACTACTAAGAAAATGTTGAATAAACATTTTGACATGAAGGACATGGGCATTGTTGATGTAATTCTTGGTATGAAAATTACCAAAACATCAGAAGGATATGCTTTGTCACAATCTCATTACATTGAGAAAATACTTGACAAATTCAGCAAAGATGATGATCATCTTGCTAAAACACTTGTAGATGTTAATTTGTATCTTTCTAAGAATGTACTGGAAAGTATTTCTCAATTAGAGTATGCCCAAATTATTAGAAGCTTAATGTACTTGATGAACTGCACTCGCCCAGATATAGCTTATGCAGTAAGTAAATTAAGTAAATATACGAGTAATCCGGAAGTAGAACACTGGAAAGAAATTATAAGGGTTCTAAGATATCTCCGATTCACTCGTAATATTGGGTTGAATTATACAAGATATCCAGCAATACTTGAAGGATACTATGATGCAAATTGGATATCGGATACTAGAGACTCAAAGTCCACTAGTGGGTATGTCTTTACTCTTGGTGGGGCGGCTATATCTTGGAAATCTTCCAAACAGACTCGTATTGCTAGGTTTACTATGGAATTGGAATTCATAACTTTAGACAAAGCAGGGGAAGAGGCAGAATGGCTTCGCCACTTCCTAGAAGATATTCCAATATGGCCAAAACCGGTGCCTGCTATATGCATAAATTGCGATAGTCAATCAGCTATAGGTAGAGCACAGAGTCATATGTATAACGGTAAATCTAGACACATTCGTCGTTGACATAATACCGCGAGACAACTACTCTCTAATGGAATTATTTCCATAGAATATGTTAAGTCTAAAAACAACATAGTGGATCTACTAACCAAAGGGTTAGCAAGAGAGTTAGTTGAGAATTCATCGAGGGGAATGAGACTTAAGCCTATTAAATAAGAGTTACCACAATGGCAACTCAACCTAGTTGACTGGAGATCCCAAGATCTAGGTTCAAAGGGACAACCGAGTTGTGAATGACTCAGAAGAATCACTGGGGAGTCTAACTCCTACCCATTTCTATGTTGAAATAGTGATGACTGTAGCGTTTGAGGTTAAGTAAAATTTTAGTGATTCTTATATCTAGGTAAACTTAGTGGAGTATGGCAAGATACTCTTCATAAGCATCACCTATGTGAGTGTGAACTGGACCGGTTCTATGAGATTTGTGAAGGGCTACAATTCTCTAGAGCACTCATGAAAGACCAGGTTGTTCAGGGCCAAAATGAACACAATAGTGAGAACTAAACTATGTCTGGGAATATACTGTGTGAGTTCTATTGTCTTAGTTTACACAAACGGCTGAATAGTTCAAGACATTATGTTCACTGGTTAGCTAGTAAATCCGATAGTGTTTCACAAGGGAAGGTTCAAAGCCAAAAGCTACCTATCCTTTGCAGAATATTTTCAATTTCTAAACTGTAACGCCCCGACCCTTTACACGTCATCGATATTGTCCGCTTTGGGTCATGCCCGCACGGATTTGTTCTTCCCAGTGGGTCACCCATCCTAGAACTACTCCAGCCTAAGCACGCTTAACTGGGGAGTCCTAATAGGGATTTCACCACTTGGGAAAAGGCCTCGATGCTATATAAGGGTCCAGGTTTTTACTTTTATAGCCCAGGAACTCCCCATCCATTCCCAATGTGGGACACCGGGGCCTTACAATCCACCCCCCATAAGGCTGCACGTCCCCGTGCAGTAGCCTGCCAGCTCGCAAGCTCGCCCACATACACCGAGAGACGCCAGGGGCCCACACTCGGTACTCCGGAGAGTCGGCTCTGATACCATTTTGTAACGCCCCGACCCTTTACATGTCATCGATATTGTTCGCTTTGGGCCACGCCCACACGGATTTGTTCTTCCTAGTGGGTCACCCATCCTAGAACTACTCCAGCCTAAGCACGCTTAACTGGGGAGTTCTAATAGGGATTTCACCACTTGGGAAAAGACCTCGATGCTATATAAGGGTCTAGGTTTTTACTTTTATAGCCCAGGAACTCCCCCTCCATTCCCGATGTGAGACACCGGGGCCTTGTAACGCCCCGACCCTTTACACGTCATCGATATTGTTCGCTTTGGGTCATGCCCGCATGGATTTGTTCTTCCCTGGGGAGTTCTAATAGGATGGGTGACCCACAGGGAAGAACAAATCCGTGCGGGCATGACCCAAAGCGGACAATATCGATGACGTGTAAAGGATCGGGGCGTTACAAATGGTATCAGAGCCGACTCTCCGGAGTACCGAGTGTGGGCCCTTGGCATCTCTCGGTGTATGTGGGCGGGCTTGCGAGATGGCAGGCTACTGCACAGGGACGTGCAGCCCTAAGGGGGGGTAATTGTAAGGCCCCGATGTCCCACATCGGGAATGGAGGGGGAGTTCCTGTGCTATAAAAGTAAAAACCTGGACCCTTATATAACATCGAGGCCTTTTCTCGGGTGGTGAAATCCCTAACAGAACTCCATAGTTAAGCGTACTTAAGCTGGAGTAGTTCTGGGATGGGTGACCCACTGGGAAGAACAAATCCGTGCGGCCGTGGCCCAAAGCAGACAATATCGATGACGTGTGAAGGGTCGGGGTGTTACAAATGGTATCAGAGCACCAATAATTTTGATACCAAATACCTAGGGCTCTAATACCAATAATTTTGATAATAATTATTGGGCCCAATATGTTAATTAGCTAACCTAGGCTTATGAGCACCAAGGTATACCTTCTTGTCGTAAGCTTTCATCTGTATTCCGAACTCGTTAAGTGTTCCGACCATGTTCCATTTCTTGAGTGCCAGACTAACAATACTCCCCCGGTTCTTGCAACTTAGGGCATCTGCCACCACATTAGCTTTGCTAGGATAATAAGATACAGTAAAATGGTAATGTTTGAGATATTCCATCCACCGTCTTTGTCTCATCTTCAAGTCCTTCTATGTAAACAAATACTTCAAGTTCTTATGATCCGTGAAAATCTCAAACTGTTCACCATATTAACACCATTGCTTTAGCAAAAAAAAAACCATCTCTGCCAACTCCAGATCATGTATCGAATAATTCCTTTCATGCGGTGTCAGTTACGTGGAGCCGTAAGCCACCACCTTTCCATTTTGCATTAACACATAGCCCAGCTCATCCTTAGATGCATTGCAATACATTGTATATCCTTTGTCTCGCTCTAAAATGATGAGTATTGGGCACTAGTCAATCTCCTCTTGAGTTCTTGAAAGGATCGTTCACATGCTTCATTTCAATCATATTTTACCTCTTTTTTTTTTTGTGTTAGACGAGTCATCAGCTTTGCCAGTCTAAAAAAAATCTTGAATAAACCGTCGGTAATAACCGGCCAACCCTAAGAAACTATGAACTTCAAATACTGAGGTTGGATGCTTCCAATCTAATATTACTTTTTATCTTGGCCGGGTCCACTCCAATCCCATACTCAGACACTACATGTCCCAAAATTTGACTTCCTTCAACCAGAACTCGCAGCCAGTTGATTATGCCACCGCATTGTCATGCTCAAACCCTCCTCTCTATCCCCCTTAAATTGGAAACACTTTCCATCAGGTGTGTAAGTCGTCACCCTCTTCTGGTAGCAGTCAATCACCGTTCAATGGGTAGATAGCCATTCCATGCCTAAGATTATGTCAAAATCGAATATGTCCCTGACCACAAGGTCGCAAATCAAGTGTAAACTTGACACTTCTAATTCGCATTGACACTTCCTCCCAAAGGTGATGCGATACTTAAAGCAGTTTTAAAGGTTCACATGTAAGACCTAACGATTTAACACATGACATTTTTATAATAAAAAAAAATGGTGCACCATAATCGAATAGAGCGTGAAGCCAAGAATTATAGAGTACGATGTTACTTCTAATTACTAACGGGTCTTCATCCTCTTCCTTTTGATCGTAGGGTCTTGCTCCCATTCAAACTTTCTTGCATTTTTCCTCTCAATTGATCCGATTGTTCCAGAATCTGGTTTCCAATGCGGCTCAAGATTTCAGCTGCGCGTATTGGTCCATTCTCAGGGTTTCAATTACATGATACTTCATTCTTATTGCGTTATTGCTCACAAGCTCGTGTGTTACCGCTTGTCTCGGTGCAGCTGTTGGCTCGAGTGTGGTTCACTATTTTTTTTTTTCTGCTCATAATACGAGGTGAGGCATAAGTTTAAGTCTAATTATGGAGACAATTCTCAAGGATAATCAACTAATCTTAAAGTTATGGTTTAATTATCTTACGGTGTTTAAAGCAATAAGATCAAGTAGTAAATAACAAATCTAGAGAAGCACACAACACAACTTCACATATATACCTATAGGCAAAATAATAACTACAAGACTTTGAAAACTAAATCAATAAAAGGAAAATATGAAGTGGAGATGAAATAATATTATAGTAATTGCATCAATTAATACAAGGATCGTCGGAAATACGGATGGGTTATGATTTAAGACTTTTATGTGGTCAAGTTATAGAGATAGTGACTAAGTTAGATATTTAACTTGAAACTGCGATGGCCATCCGCGTTTCAAACTGAATATCCAAGATTCATCACCGAATGAAGAAATTGCAACTTTCAGAAAACTTCTCGTACAAGATGCCATAATCAAGGCACAAGGTTGTCAATCTAGCAAATGGTATAATTGAAAAATACAAAGTAAGACCAGATGGTAATGACTTAATCTTGAAAGTGAACAACATCAAACAAGGTTACAAATATGAAATGAGGGTATGACGGTCGATAAAAGACTTGTAGAAATAATAGTATCTCCTACTTCTATATTGTGTCTAATGTTAAACACGTTGCCCAATTCAAAGTTAAAACCACTTCCCTTTGTAGGTGATTGTCAAATTGTTTAAAGTCAAAACGCGTGGGTAAGGGTTGAACCTAAGCTCTGATACCATTCTATAATGCCCCAACATCTGAGCCGTTAAATACGCACAATAATACAACACAAGTAAGATAGATAACCAGAACATCTGAATATTCATATATAATTAGAGTTAATATCACAGATAATTCGTTTATGTTCCATTACAGGATTACCAAACCAAAAGTCAAAAGGAAAAGAAACAACTAGTCTAAGTCTTCAAATGAACCACAGCTCCAACACTTCATCTTGTTTGCCTTCGAAATAACCTTCACCATTGTAATTTGCTTCATCACTTGGCATGACACGCCATGAGCTTGGAATGCCCAGTAAAAACACACACACCCCCATATCTTCTATCAACCAATCAACCATACATAGAACAAAATAGGTAACATAACATACAATATTACAATAAGGTTCTATGAATTAGTAGTTAGATTAGACCTCTAGAATCCCCCAAAGAGATCTTTCTACCCAACCACAAGGATTGAACACCGGACTATTCAGAACTCCCCATTTTGCTGCTTTGCAGACCTTACCACCTATGCCCACCTCCCGGTTATTTACCGGTCAGTGACATTGATAGACCTCAAAAGGGACGGCCAAACAAGTGGGCTCGCTTACACCCAAATCGTGCCTAGGGCTCACTTACACCCTGCACATACCATACCAAATCGTGCCTAGGGCTCGCTTACACCCTGCACATATCATACCAAAGGGCTCGCTTACACCCCGAAACCACCGCATAGAGTCTAAATACATTCGTGTCAACCTAGGGGCTCGCTTAGACCGCTTGTGCAAGACTTAACTCATTTTGTTTTAATTCCATTCACATGTTTATTACATAAATCATTCTAAAGCACAAGGGTGAACGTCACCCACTACCAACCCCTTTCCATTTCCTATGTATTAGATCCTTTACCAAGCAAGCTAGTCACATTCGGTAATTCGGTAATATAAAAGAGCATGAGACAAACATAAGAAATGAAATATAGCCCATGATAATCATACATAGGTATGGTAAGGCAAGAAATAACATTAGGCATGCTTTGAAATACTTAGAGACAAACGACACAACAAAACACCATTTCCAGCACTATTCGGTTCTGTAGGGCTAACAAGAACGCTTTGGTAAAAATACTTCTAGGTCAAATTAGGGGCTGAAATTGCACAGAAATAATAATTAACTAGCCTAGTTTTAGTTCCAATTTTCAGAAGTTGCACAGCCCCTCCAAAAATTCATCTACAAACTATATTCGAAAACCTGTCCAGATTTGTCACCCTTTGGGAAAACTAGCTTTTCTCTCAATCTACCCGACGGTTTTCACTCAAATAAAATCTTTTGAAAAGAGGACTCAGAGTGCTAAATTTTGACAGAAGAACCCACATGAGATGATTTTTATAGAATTTTATAAAATTTCTAAAAGTGGACTGTTTTTCAGAGACTCAGGACCAGATTCTTCAATAAATTATCCAAGCCATAAAAAACACACAATTAGGAGCTAATAAAATTTTCACAAGCTCTACACACATACAATATCCTACAATAAATTCAGATTTGAGAATTAGATAGATTTGATATTTCTTTTAAATTAGAGAAGTTCCGACAGTGCCTAATTTCACAAGTTTGCAAGACAATGGCACTATTTCATACCTACACCTTCAGACACACCAAAAACACCCTATTTACCATCAATTTGTAACACAAGAGGCATACTAGACCATAGAATGAGATGATGAAAGGATTGGAGAAAATAAGGAAGAAGTATGTTCTTACCTTCAAGAATTCCTTCTCTTTCCCTTCCCTTTTTTTTTCTTCTTCTTCTTACGTCTCTACTTCCCTTCCCTTGAGCCAACTCTCCCTCTCTCACCCTCTGCTTGGGCTTTAAAAAAACGTGGGAGTGGTTTTGGACAAGCCCTCAATTTATATAATATAAGGTAGCTTAATGGCTAAGAAGCTTAATGGCTAAGAAACTAAATAGCTAGATATTTATTTTTATTTTATTTTATTTTATTTTTGTTGTTATCCAATCACTTTTCCACCAACATATTATATATATATATATATATATATAAACTATGTATATATCCAAATAAACAATAGTATTCAATTCAAATAAATAATAAAGGAAAGAACAACAAAACAAAAAAAAATAGAAATAAAAATAAAATGTGTGAGTTAATTAAGAAATTATGAGATAAAATAAATAAAACCAAGTTTTAGGATAGTTCCAATGTTCTATGATTTAATTATGGTAACACCCGGAGAAATTATTCTTTACTTGGGCCCTTACGTAGACTTTTACGAAACTAGGGCTAAAATGCTATTAACCTAAGGCTTAGGGTTTCAAGTGTAATGACAAAAAAAATTAGGGTCTCTACAACTTATACCCCTTAAATAAATTTCGTCCTCGAAATTAGATCATACCTTACGTCTCAAATAGTTGTGGATAATTTGCCCGCATCGCGTCTTCACGTTCCCAGGTGAACTCTTCAATACCATGGTGACGCCAGAGTATCTTAAGAATGTGAATTGTCTTCCCTCGCAAATTCTTTTCTTGTCTGTCTATAATTGCCACAGGTCCCTCTTCAAAGGTAGTGTCCTCATTGAGTTGGATTTCTTCCCGGTTGATGATGTGAGAAGGGTGCATTATATACTTCCGCAGCATAGATACATGGAAAACATCATGTACTTCAGCCAACTGTGGGGGTAAAGCCAACTTGTACGCAACCTCTCCGATTTTCTGATGTATCTCGAAGGGTCCAATATATCGAGGTGATAATTTTTCTTTCTTTCCAAAATGAATGATACCTCGGCAGGGCTAAATTTTCAAGGCAACATCACCGACAATGAAAGTTAGAGGTCTTCTTTATCTGCATAACTCTTCTGGTGATCTTGAGCTACCACCAATCTTTGTCTAATAAGTTTAACCTTTTCTGTAGTTTCTTTATTCTGTTCCACCAGTATTGGTGTTTTAAGTCTTGGTAAACTTTCATCCCTCCTGTGTGCACTGCAAACACCGAATTTCAGAACTTTTTCTCTAAGTGACTCATCTTATGGCACAAACACACTGCCTTGATGTCTCAAACTTCCATTCGAGTGAATCGTCCAATCAGGTATAGGATCGCCAGGTTTCGCGCTTTTCCATGTATCTATGCTGCGAAAGTACATAATGCACCCTTCTCACATCATCAACTGGGAAGAAATCCAACTCAATGAGGACGCTACCTTTGAAGAGGGACCTGTAGCAATTATAGACAGACAAGAAAAGAACTTGCGAGGGAAGACAATTCCCCTTCTTAAGATACTCTGGCGTCACCATGGTATTGAAGAGTTCACCTGGGAACGTGAAGATGCGATGCGGGCAAATTATCCACAACTATTTGGGACGTAAGGTATGATCTAATTTCGAGGACGAAATTTATTTAAGGGGGATAGGTTGTAGAGACCCTAAATTTTTTTAATTGCACTTGAAACCCTGAGCCTTAGGTTAATAGCATTTTAACCCTAGTCCCGTAAAAATCTGTGTAAGGGCCCAAGTAAAGAATAATTTCTCTGTGTGTTACCATAATTAAATCATAGAACACCACTTTATGATTGGAACTATCCTAAAACTTGGTTTTATTTATTTACCTCATAATTTCTAAATTAATTCACACATTTTATTCTTATTTCTATTTTTTTTTTTGAATGGAATATTATTGTGTACTTGAATATATACATAGTTTGTATATATATATAATATTGGTGGAAGAGTGGGTTGATAACAACAAAGAAGTAAATAAAATAAATAAATAAATAAATAAATATCTAGATATTTAGTCCCTTAGCCATTACGCTACCTACATTATATAAATTGAGAGTTGGTCCCAATCCACACCCACGTTTTTCATCAGCTCAAGGAGAGGGTGAGAGAGGGAGAGTTTGCTCAAGGGAAGTCAAGGGGAGTAGAGAAGTGAGAAGAAGAAAAAAAAAAAAAAAGACTTCTTGAAGGTAAAAATACACCTCTCCCTTGTCTTCTCAAAATTTTTTTTCTTTACCCATCTCATCCTATTGTCTAGATGCTCCCTTGGGTTATGTATTAATGGTAAATTGAGTTTTTGGTGTGTATGCATGTGTGGGTGTGAATTGGTGACATTGTCTTACAATTTTATTCAAAATATGCACTGCTGCAATTTCTAATATTTAAAAGAAATATCAAACCTGTTTATTTCTCAAATCTAAATTTATTGTAAGATAATTGGTGTGTTTAGAGCTTGTGACAATTTTATTAGCCCCTAATTGTGTGTTTTTAGGGCTTGGATAATTTGTTGAAAAATCTGGTCCTGAATCTCTGAAAAACAGTCCACTTTTAGTAATTTTATAAAATTCTAGAAAAATCATCTCATGTTGGTTCTTTTGTCAAAATTTAGAAATCTGAGTCCTCTTTCCAACAGATTTTATTTGAGTGAAAACCATCGGGTAGATTGAGAGAAACGCTAGTTTTCCCAATGGGTGACAAATCTGGACAGGTTTTTGAATATAGCTTGTGGATGAATTTCTGGAGGTGCTATGCACATTTTGTGAATTGGAATTGAAACTAGACAGGTTAATTATTATTTCTGTGCAATTTCAGCCCCTAATTTGACCTAGAAGTATTTTTACCAAAGCGTTCTTGTTAGCCCTGCAGAACCGACCGGTGCTGGAAATTGTGTTCTACTATGTGACTTGTCTCTAAGTGTTTCAGGCCTTTTTAATGTTATTTCTTGCTTAACTATACTTATGTACTTATGTATGATGATCATGGACTATATTTCCTCTAGTATGTTTTTCCAATACTCGTTTAATTGACCAAATTACCGAATGTGACTAACTCACCTAGCAAAAGATCTAATAAACGGGAAATGATAAGGGGTTGGCAATGGGTGACGTTTATCTTAGTGTTTTAGAACAATTTATACATATGCATGACATGAATTATGATGGGGTTAATACCAAATGAGTTCAGTCTTGCGTAAGCAGTTTAAGCGAGCCCCTGGGTTGACCTGGATGTATTCAGACTCTATGCAGCGGTTTCAGGGTGTAAACGAGCCCTTTGGTATGGTATGTGCAGGGTGTAAGCGAGCCCTTTGGTATGGTATGTGCAGGGTGTAAGCGAGCCCGAGGCACGAGTTGGGTGTAAGCGAGCCCACTTATTGGTCGTCCCTTTTGAGGTCCATCAATGCCACTGACAGGTAAATAATCAGAAGGTGGGCATAGGTGGTAAGGTCTGCAAAGCAACAAAAGGGGGAGTTCTGAATAGTCTGGTGTTCAATCCTTGTGGTTGGGTAGAAGGATCTCTTTGGGGGGTCCTAAATGCCTAGTCTAACTACTAATTTATAAAACCTTAATGTAAGTATGTTATGTTACTTGATTTGTTTTGTGTATGATTGATTGATAGAAGATATGGGGGTGTGTGTGTTTTTACTGGGCATTCCAAGCTCATGGCGTGTCATGCCAGGTGAAGAAGCAGCTTACGACGGGGAAGGTTATCCCGAAGACAATCAAGATGAAGTTTTAGAGCCGTGGTTCACTTGAAAATTTAGACTAGTAGTTTGTTTTTGTGTTCTCTCTTCTTTTACCTTTTGGTTTGACAATATTTGTAAACCTCTAATGGAACTCAAATCAGTTATCCATGTTATAACTCCGCTTGTATGTGTATATTAACGTATTGTGGTTATCTATTTTGTTTGAGTTGTACTTTATATATTTGTCTTGCGATCTCAAATTTTGGGGCGTGACAATTTGGTATCAAAGCCAGGTTTCGATCCTGGGACCTGTGGGTTATGGGCCCACCCATAACCCAATACGTTAATATAAAAGGTGAGTCTATTGGTATACCTTACAAAATTATTGGGCCCAATATATGTCATACATATGTCATACTCATTTCTCTTCCGGCGATCATATACCTAGGGTGAAACAGAAAAAGTGAGCCTGATACCAATAAGTTTTGGTATCATTTGAGTGAAAACCTTATTCATCAAGCTTATAAACACGGCTGGTGCATTGGTTAATCCAAAGGGCATTACCACAAATTCGTAATGGCCATATCGGGTTCGGAAAGCAGTTTTTGGTATGTCATCATTAGTGACCCGCAATTGATGATAGCCAAATCTAAGATCAATCTTTGAATAACACTTTGAACCTCGAAGTTGGTCAAAAAGGTCATCAATCCGTGGAAGTGGATATCGGTTCTTGATCGTCACCCGATTGAGTTGCCGATAATCTATGCACAATCTTAGTGTTCCGTCCTTTTTCTTTGCAAATAGAACTGGTGCGCCCCATGGTGAGGTACTTGGTCGGATAAATCCCTTATCCAGTAATTCTTGCAGTTGCGTCTTCAACTCCCGAAGTTCAGCAGGAGCCATACGGTGGGGCGTCAGGGATATTGGTGCAGTACCCGCTTGTAACTCGATACTAAAATCTACTTCATGATGTGGCGGTAATCCTGGCAACTCCACAGGAAAAACATCAGCGTATTCACAAACTACACGCGGAAGATTTAATTCTGATTGAGCTTCTTCATTAATGATCAAACTTGCTAACCATCCAGCAAATTGTCGATGCCACTACATTTTACGATTTGTTGTGCTCAGGGAATCCTCTCTATCCCCCTTAAATTGGAAACACGTTCCACTAGGTGTGCAAACCGTCACCCTCTTGCGGTAGCAATCAATCACTGCTTGGTGAGCGGATAACCAATCCATTCCCAAGATTATGTCAAAATCGGACATGTTCATGACCCGAAGGTCACAACTCAAGTGTAACCCTGACACTTCTAATTTACACCATCGACAGATTAACCCTACCCTAATACTTCCTCCCAAGGGTGATGTAACACGTAAAGTAGTTTCTGAAGGTTCACATCTAAGACCTAATGATTTAACACATGAGGTTGATATAAAAGAATGTGATGCGCCAGAATTGAATAGAACGTGAACCCAGGAATTATAGAGTATAAGGTTACCTCTAATTACTGATGGATCTTCATTACCTTCCTCTTGGAGGGCAAAAACTCTGCCTGTGCCTTTTTGATTACTGGTTGGTCCAACCTTTCGGTTTCCTCCTGACTTGTTCATCCATGGCCTTTGCCCGCCAATAACTTGAGCATTCGCGCTTGAACCCCCTGCTTAATTTCCCATCCCAGAAAGTTGGGGACATTCCGACTTCTTGTGCCCTATCTGGTGACAGTGAAAACATTGGATTTGTGTAATAGGCTTGGTTTGTAAACTTCCTTTCTGGCTTTGCTGTTGTAGCTGTTGCGACGGTCTGATGTATGGTGTCCGTACCACATTCCTTCGGTCATTTCTTCTTGGCCTTACAAAGGACTGACCCCCTTTCTTCGTTTTCATCATCCAAATCCTTTTTGAGTCTGCCCACTCTCTTTCTGCATCCAATGCCGTATCCACCACATCAACAAAAGTAGGGAGGCGCAAGGGTAACACTTTACTTCTAATAATAGGGTCTAAACCCCACTCGAATTTTCGTGCTTTCTCTCCCTCATCTGCGACGTATTGGGCTGCGTATCGCGCTAGCTCTTCAAACTTGGCTACATACTGAGTCACTGACATCTCACCCTGTTTCAAAGTTTGAAATTGCCAAATCCGCTCTTGTCTAACTGTGTTTGGGAAATATTTTCTTAGAAACAATTCTTTGAACTGAGCCCAAGTCATGCTTGTCATGTCCCGAGAATTTTTCATCAAGGACTACCAATGATCCGCTTCTCCTTCTAGCTGATAACGTGCCAGGGCAATCTTGTCTGTATGCACAGTAATACCCATGGTTTCCAACATCTTTTCTATTTGACGAATCCAACTCTCAGCGACTCTCGGGTCAGGCTCACCTGTGAACACCGGCGGTCTTTGCTTTCTGAACTCAGATAACAAATATATCCGCTCATTTGGTTGCGTTCTTCTAAGCCTTCCTAACTCTTCAAGAATCTGGTTTCCGACTGGTCTTGGCAACTCCTCCGCAGGTATAGGTCTACCGCAATTAACGCCTTGATTGCGAGCTGGACGTCCTCGTCGGCGTCTGACTTGATCGTTTGCTTCCACATTGTCCGCCATCTGCCAAGTTTGTGGGTAATATACGCTTAGGGTTGTTGTGAAGGCGAAGAGGTGTTCAATAAATAATCTAATTTAATGTGGTCCGAGGTGTATGAAATTTATGTATTTTTCTAAATGGATGATGCAATTAAACCAAGCAAAATAAAATAAAATACATACAACACACTAGATTAACCAACTAGATATTTTATATATACGCATATAACTTCTTCTTACAAAAGGATACACTATCTAGGTTAGCGTGTAGCATGTATACACCAAAACAAAACACGCTTCAACCACACAAAACACTATTTACAAAGGTACACAAAAGGGTTCGTCCCACAACTACTACAGCCCTAAGTCAAATGATTCCTCTGGGTCTTCTTCGGGATCTTCCTCAGGATCCTCTGGTGGTAAAGGAGCATATGTCGGGGAGGCCGGAAACTGCTGAGCCGGTGTAGGGGTGTACTCTGACGACACCTCTATAGGGAATACAGGGGAAGCTCTAGGAAGTACTGAGACAAACAGAACCTCTAACTCAGGATGATGAGAGCCACAGCTCTCGGGTCCAACGCGACGCATCACTGGACACGGATCCTCAGTCAATACCTCTTGCCTAAGCTCAGCAAAAGTCTGATCATTCCGCTCTATCTGAAGAGCGAACCTAAACTCCCTGTATTTGCACTGGAGGCGTCGACATACCAACGCTCGTCTTGCTTGCACAGTGTAGTATAAAAAATCCTCTTCTGTTTTCCGAATAGCTTTCTTTATCACGCGCTCTGCCCCTAATTGACACCGTCGGTTAAGTCTTTGTGGGCTAACAGCTACTGCCCGTCTGTTCTGGAACCAAAAAACTCCCCAATTATCAACGCTTTCTGATGTATAATCCATCTTATGGTAGGTAAACAAATTTTTTTTTTTTTAGTCCACCCTTAATATGATATAGTATAATGGTAACAGAAAATAGTAATGTGAAAGGCAAGGATACCTAAAATCACAAGTCAACACGCGTGGGTTAAGGGTTGAACCTAGGGCTCTGATACCAATTTGTCACGCCCCAAAATTTGAGACCGCAAGACAAATATATAAAGTACAACTCAAACAAAATAGATAACCACAATACGTTAATAGGCACATACAAGCGGAGTTATAACATGGATAACTGATTTGAGTTCCACTAGAGGTTTACAAATATTGTCAAACCAAAAGGTAAAAGAAGAGAACACAAAAACAAACTACTAGTCTAAATTTTCAAGTGAACCACGGCTCTAAAACTTCATCTTGATTGTCTTCGGGATAACCTTCCCCGTCATAAGCTGCTTCTTCACCTGGCATGACACGCCTTGAGCTTGGAATGCCCAGTAAAAACACACACACCCCCATATCTTCTATCAATCAATCATACACAAAACAAATCAAGTAACATAACATACTTACATTAAGGTTTTATAAATCAGTAGTTAGACTAGGCATTTAGGACCCCCCAAAGAGATCCTTCTACCCAATCACAAGGATTGAACACCAGACTATTCAGAACTCCCCCTTTTGCTACTTTGCAGACCTTACCACCTATGCCCACCTTCTGATTATTTACCTGTCAGTGGCATTGATGGACCTCAAAAGGGACGACCAACAAGTGGGCTCGCTTACACCCAACTCGTGCCTCGGGTTCGCTTACACCCTGCACATACCATACCAAAAGTGCTCGCTTACACCCTGCACATACCATACCAAAGGGCTCGCTTACACCCTGAAATTGCCACATAGAGTCTGAATACATCCAGGTCAACCCAGGGGCTCGCTTAAACTGCTTACGCAAGACTTAACTCATTTGGTATTAACCCCATCATAATTCATGTCATGCATATGTATAAAATTGTTCTAAAACACTAAGATAAACGTCACCCATTGCCAACCCCTTATCATTTCCCGTTTATTAGATCTTTTGCTAGGTGAGTTAGTCACATTCGGTAATTTGGTCAATTAAACGAGTGTGGGAAAAACATACTAGAGGAAATATAGTCCATGATCATCATACATAAGTACATAAGTATAGTTAAGCAAGAAATAACATTAAAAAGGCTTGAAACACTTAGAAACAAGTCACATAGTAGAACACAATTCCAGCACCGGTCGGTTCTGCAGGGCTAACAAGAACGCTTTGGTAAAAATACTTCTAGGTCAAATTAGGGGCTGAAATTGCACAGAAATAATAATTGACCTGTCTAGTTTCAATTCCAATTCACAGAATGTGCATAGCACCTCCAGAAATTCATCCACAAGCTATATTCAAAAACCTGTCCAGATTTGTCACCCATTAGGAAAACTAGCGTTTCTCTCAATCTACCCGATGGTTTTCACTCAAATAAAATCTGTTGGAAAGAGAACTCAGATTTCTAAATTTTGACAAAAGAAACAACACGAGATGATTTTTCTATAATTTTATAAAATTACTAAAAGTGGACTGTTTTTCAGAGATTCAGGACCAGATTTTTCAACAAATTATCCAAGCCCTAAAAACACACAATTAGGGCTAATAAAATTGTCACAAGCTCTAAACACACCAATTATCTTACAATAAATTTAGATTTGAGAAATAAACAGGTTTGATATTTCTTTTAAATATTAGAAATTGCAGCAGTGCATATTTTGAATAAAATTGTAAGACAATGTCACCAATTCACAACCACACATGCATACACACCAAAAACTCAATTTACCATTAATACATAACCCAAGGGAGCATCTAGACAATAGGATGAGATGGGTAAAGAAAAAAAATTTTGAGAAGACAAGGGAGAGGTGTATTTTTACTTTCAAGAAGTCTTTTTTTTTTTTTTCTTCTTCTCACTTCTCTACTCCCCTTGACTTCCCTTGAGCAAACTCTCCCTCTCTCACCCTCTCCTTGAGCTGATGAAAAACGTGGGTGTGGATTGGGACCAACTCTCAATTTATATAATATAGGTAGCTTAATGGCTAAGGGACTAAATATCTAGATATTTATTTATTTATTTATTTTATTTACTTCTTTGTTGTTATCAACCCACTCTTCCACCAATATTATATATATATATATATAAACTATATATATATTCAAGTACACAATAATATTCCATTCAAATAAATAATTAATGAAAGAACAATAATAAAAAAAATTAGAAATAAGAATAAAATGTGTGAATTAATTTAGAAATTATGAGGTAAATAAATAAAACTAAGTTTTAGGATAGTTCCAATCATAAAGTGGTGTTCTATGATTTAATTATGGTAACACACGGAGAAATTATTCTTTACTTGGGCCCTTACACAGATTTTTACGGAACTAGAGTTAAAATGCTATAAACCTAAGGCTCAGGGTTTCAAGTGTAATTAAAAAAATTTAGCGTCTCTACAACCTATCCCCCTTAAATAAATTTCGTCCTCGAAATTAGATTATACCTTACGTCCCAAATAGTTGTGGATAATTTGCCCGCATCGCATCTTCACGTTCCCAAGTGAACTCTTCAATACCATGGTGACGCCAGAGTATCTTAAGAAGGGGAATTGTCTTCCCTTGCAAGTTCTTTTCTTGTCTGTCTATAATTGCTACAAGTCCCTCTTCAAAGGTAGCGTCCTCATTGAGTTGGATTTCTTCCCAGTTGATGATGTGAGAAGGGTGCATTATGTACTTTCGCAGCATAGATACATGGAAAACATCATGTACTCCAGCCAACTGTGGGGGTAAGGCCAACTTGTACGCAACCTCTCCAATTTTCTGATGTATCTCGAAGGGTCCAATATATCGAGGTGATAATTTTCCTTTCTTTCCAAAACGAATAATCCCTCGGCGGGGCTGGATTTTCAGGAAAACATAATCACCGGTAGCGAAGGTTAGCGGTCTTCTCCTTTTATCTGCATAACTCTTCTGACGATCTTGAACTGCCACTAATCTTTGTCAAATAAGTTTCACCTTTTCTGTAGTTTCTTGCACGATTTCTGGGCCCAATAAACTCACTTCTCCAACTTCAGCCTAACAAACTGGTGATCTGCAAAGCCGACCATACAGTGCTTCGAATGGAGCCATGCCAATACTAGCCTGGAAACTATTGTTGTATGTGAACTCCACCAGCGGTAGGTGTCGCTCTCAGCTCCCTTTAAAATCCATCACATAAGCTTTTAACATGTCCTCCAAAGTTTGAATGGTACGTTCCGACTGTCCGTCAGTTTGAGGATGAAATGCGGTACTGAAACATAATTCGGTCCCTAACGCTTCCTGTAAGCTTCCCCAGAATCGGGAGGTGAAACGCGGGTCCCGGTCGAACACAATTGATACAGGAATTCCGTGTAATCGGATAATTTCCTTAATGTAGAGATGACTCAGCGATGTCAAAGTGTCA
Organism: Camellia sinensis; assembly: GCF_055761805.1. Classification (NCBI taxonomy): domain Eukaryota; kingdom Viridiplantae; phylum Streptophyta; class Magnoliopsida; order Ericales; family Theaceae; genus Camellia; species Camellia sinensis. The sequence continues at coordinate 89,639,286 of NC_138973.1, read as the reverse complement.
AAGATTTTATATGGCAAAAAGTGCACAGTTTTCGTCAAACGATCAACAATAACCCATATAGCATCATATCCTCTCGGTGACCTGGGTAGTCTAGTGCCGAAGTCCATTGTTATATGCTCCCATTTCCATTCTGATATCGGCAAGGGCTGAAGCATCCCTCCAGGTCGCTGGTTTTCTGTCTTTACTTGCTGACACGTAAGGCATCTGGCTATGAATTGAGCCACATCTTTCTTTATTCCCCTCCACCAATATTGACGTTTTAAGTTTTGGTACATTTTCGTCCCTCCTGGGTGCACTGCGAACACTAAATGGTGGAACGCCTTTAAAACTTTTTCTCTAAGAGCCCCTTTACATGTCATCGATATTGTCCGCTTTATTGTAAGGCCCTGGTGTCTTACATCGGGAATGGAGGGGGAGTTCCTGGGCTATAAAAGTAAAAACCTAGACCCTTATATAGCATCAAGGCCTTTTCCCAAGTGGTGAAATCCCTATTAGAACTCCCCAGTTAAGCGTGCTTAGGCTGGAGTAGTTCTAGGATGGGTGACCCACTGGGAAGAACAAATCCGTGCGGGCGTGGCCCAAAGTGGACAATATCGATGACATGTAAAGGGTCGGGGCGTTATATGCAGCACATTGTTGAGAGTGAGTTCTTTTCCAGATGTCATCTTGAGTACAATCTTTCCTTGTCCTTCAACTTTGGAAGTTGAGGAGTTACCCATAAAAAGTTGTTCACCATTGTCGACTGTAGAATAAGATGTGAACATCTTTTTGTCAGCACAAATATGGCGAGTAGTACCAGTGTCCACCCACCATTCTTTAGGATTTCCGACAAGATTTGCCCCGAAAACAACTGCAGAAAGATTGATATCATCTATATCATTGGAAACATTGTCCACTTCGGTCATATGGGCTTAAGCAAGCTTCTTGCTTGTTTTTCTTTTGTTATTGCCTTTGCTACGGCAATCTTTGGCCCGATGTCCCTATTTGTCACAGATGTAATATTTGCCATTAAACTTGTACTTTTTATTTTCCTCCCCTTTAGAGCCTTGTGATGAACTTTCTCCATAAGACTTTCGTTTCTTGATTTTTGAAGCATGTTCCACCACATTTGCCTTAGACTCCATAGGATGCTTACCAGCCGGCTTTTCAGAATTGCGGTTATCCTCCTCAATTCTCAAACGCACAATTAATTCGTCCATAGAAATTTCTTTGCGCATGTGTTTGAGGTAGTTCTTGAATTCCTTCCAGCCTTTTGGTAATTTTTCAATTAAGGCTGCAACTTGGAAGGATTCACTGAGAGACATGTCTTCTGCGTGAATGTCATGCAGAATGAGTTGGAAATCTTGAGCTTGGCTGATCACAGTTTTTGAATCAACCATTACAAAATCCAAGAATCTGCCAACCACGAATTTCTTTGAGCCGGCATCTTCCGTTTTGTACTTTTTCTCCAACGATTCCCAAAGTTCCTTTGTTGTCTTAATCGGACTGTAGACGTTGTATAATGTGTTGTCAAGTCCGTTCAAGACATAATTCCGGCAAAGGAAATCGGCATGTTTCCAAGCATCAACCACAGCAACCACTTGCCGGTCGGTTTCATCTTCTTTCAGGATAGGAGCCTCTTCACGGAGAAAACGAGCCAGGTTCAGAGTTGTAAGATAGAACAACATTTTCTGTTGCCATCTTTTAAAGTCAGTTCCTAAGAACTTCTCTAGCTTCTCTCCATGATTTATTGGTACTGTCATCATAGGAGAGAGGGTTGGTGCAATTGCAGCCACCACAGTAGTACTTGTTTGGGCATTTGTTTCAGTAGCCATCAATTCTAATTTATAAAACAAAATTATAATTAGAATTTATACTACACAGAAAATTAAACCAAATTCACATAATTAAATTCTGTAAAAATAAAAGAAACAATAATGTAACTTTTATTTTTCAATTAATTTGGAAATAAAATAAAATTTTATTTAAACAAATTAATTCCACAGAGAAAGTTAAATTCTGTAAAATAAAAGAAATAAAAAACTATAAATTTTATTTTTCAATTAATTTGGAAATAAAATAAAATTTTATTTAACCAAAATAATTCCACACAGAAAATTAAATTCTGTAAAATAAAAGAAATAAGAATATAAATTTTATTTTTCAATTAATTTGGAAATAAAATAAAATTTTATTTAACCAAATTAATTCCACACAAGAAATTAAATTCTGTAAAATAAAAGAAATAAGAATATAGCTTTTATTTTTCAATTAATTTGGAAATAAAATAAAATTTTATTTAACCAAATTAATTTCACACAAAAACTTAAATTTCTTGTAACACTCCAATAATTAAAATACTGAAACAGAATTTTACATAATGAAAACTCAGAAAATAATTTCTAAAACCCAAAATTAATTTCTGAAAAAATTTCACAAAAATATATTCTGAATTGTTAATGATACCAGTATCGTACTACTAGTTGTTGTCAAAGAAAAGAGACAGTATATTACTACTATCTGTCAAATAGCATATAATCACTATTTGTTTTTCCAACCAGAATATTATTTTGTAAATCCACAAAAAATAATTTTCTTCCAAAATTATTTACGAGGAAAGAAAAAGGGAAACAAACGAAAAATTCTGTAAACAGAATAATTCGAATCTGTCTTAAGATTGTTGGAGCAATCTTCTGTGTAAATAAAATAACTAGAAATAAATTCAAACAAAATAAATAAATAACATACCGGATTTATTTATCGAATCGAATTAAAAATAAAAGACCAAGTCGAGTGTGTGACACTCTGTCCTTAAGACAGATTCGCCCCGCTACGGTACTTACGGCTGAGTGGCGTCTATCTCCTAGGATACAATGATCTTCACAAACTGTAGTAGTACTTCAAACAATTTGTTCGGCGAACCAAACATGTGATCTATACTCTCTTTAATTTATTCTAAAACTAAATATGAAGAATAAATGCACTAGAGAAAAATTGGACAGCAATTTAAACAATCTGCAGACTAAAAATTCGGACCCCAAGACTGTTGGAACATGGCTGTATTTATAGGCAAAAAATCTGACCCGAATAAGTACTAATTTGAAGTGAACAGGTGTGATAGATGCTGTTTGAAATTAAACAGATCTACCAATTGAATCAACAGATGCAGCAGTTAATAACCTGTTCCGAAACTGCCTGAACAGTTTCAAATTCAAATCAGTCCGGGTGCAAGTTTGGACCATATCAAACTGTTGTGGAATTCAAATCTATTGAACTTTATTATATAAACTATTTTGAATATATATATATATATATATATATTAAACTATTTGAATATATATATATATATATATAGTAAACAAATTGAATAGTTTAATAAATAAATGAAGAGGTACAAATGTTAGAAAATCACTTAGGAATCCAAAATTTGAATTTAGAATTAAATTAAATTCCCACAATTACAAACTTTAGGAAACCACTTAGGAACCCAAAATTTGAATTTAGAATTAAATTAAATTCCCACAATAATTTTTATTGAAAAAATTCAAATGAATTTTATCTAAAAAATTAATGTTAGACCCAAAAACGACGTCAACTTCCAATTCACTCATAAATGGTTTTGACGTTCCGTCTTCACCGTGTGACTTGCCACGCGGTAAGGAACACTTCACCTCTTCGGATCCGCCCCAAAAGACGTTTGGGGCCCACTCAATTTTGGGCTCAAAGATATGCCTATATTAAACCATTTTTCCAACAACTATATACAAAACGTGTCTGTTTATAATCAAAGCATACCTTATAAGTATTTTTTCCCCCTTAAAATCATTCAGTTTATTCAACACAAAATACCCACTTTTCTTTCTCATTTCCCATTTCAAAAATATCACATAACAACTGGTTTTCTTTGAAAACCTATTCATTACTTCTCATTGCTTACACCCAATACATGACATATGTTCACTTTGTTAGAAATGGTTTGGAAAATCTGGGTAAAAAACAATTTTTTTCCTAACTTTGGTCTAATATTTAAGTGGGACCCGTGCGTCGATTTTCGCGGGTCTAAGTGGTAACGCATTCTATGTCGCGTTGTGATTCACGTGGTATATTTGGTTGCTCAAAACCATTATCGAGTGAATGGAAAATTGAAGCCAAAGTGTGCTCCATGGAAATGGAGTTTTGGTAGAAATTCTATAAAGTTTGTGTAAATGGCTTGTCCCACATTGATTTGGTGGGTTTTGAATGGGTTTATATAGCTTGGACTTATAACTTGGGGAAGGCCCCAAGGGGCACCCCAAGTTTGTAGAAGGGAGAGGTTATGGGAAAAATGAGTTAGACCCATTGGATCAAAAAATCACCACATATGCGCGCGTGCGCCACCGCTCCTCCGGTCGGGCAGGCTTAGGCATGGGTGCGTGGTGTGAGGTTGGGTTGGGCTTATCCGGCCCAATACTAATCTTTTTTGGCCAAAAATATTTGAATTCAATTTATTTTTGATAGAATAAATTCTGTCCAAAGTTAAGGTTGAATTAACCGAATATGTTCGGTTCAAATTTAAATCCACCCGAACAAATTTGAAATTCAAACAGATTTGGTTATCTATTTAAATTCAAACCTAACAGGTACAGTACCTGTTCAAACAGGTATGCTACCTGTTCAATTCAAAATTAAAGGGTGCTATTACTTCTATAAATAGACCAACCCTCATTTGATCAGATTTAATCCAATTTTCGTCCTTCCTTGCTACAAATTTATCTCTACATTTTGCTGCATTTATTCTATTATTTTTCCTATGGGAAAGAGTGTATACACTAAGTGTGTTCGTTGAACAAATAAATTGTAATGCTGCATTCATTTGTTATTGATCATTTCATCATGGGAGATTGACGTCTATATTCTGAAAGCACCGAGGAGATGACGAATCTGTCTTAAGGACACAGTGTCAAATACTGGACTTGATCAGATTATTATTCGAAGAAATTAATCAAGTAAGTTGTTTAATTTATTATTCTGTTTTATTTGTTTATTAAATCAAATTTTAATTTTGTTTTTGTAACAAAATAAAATCTGTTTTTATTTATTTATTTTTATTTCTAGTTTGATTTTTGTAATCAAACAATTTTCTCTCATTTCCTTTATTTCTTTTGTATTCTGTTTGTTGTTAAGTACACAAACAAAATTAATTAATTAATTACGGTGAAGATTGTCCAACACACTTCTAATATGTTCATCATATTCCATGGCCTTAAGCCCGTGGTAAAGAAACACTTCCAACAATTCGTCCAATATGCCTAGGTACATATACATGCATTATAACACGAACATGAAAAATTACAAGTGCAATGATGTAACGACCCGGACATGTATTTGATTAATTAGTTATCTAATTGCATTTTTATGTGTGCTAATTGATTATGTGATTTAATGTTTTATGTGAATTATTTGATAAAGTGATTTAATTCTGACTCAAAATAGTTAATATAAGACTTCATCAATTCAATTTGAAACATATGGGATTGATATATATGCATGATATTTATATATGAATGATTATCTTATTTTTAATTGCAAAAATTTATATGTCTATGAGTTTCTGGTTCAGTAATGTAAACATGACTGAATAATGATAATTTAATGTGCATGAGCTTAATTGAAGTACAATTGTGTAATTAAGTGAACTTAATAAGGGTTGTATATGATTATATTATTTATATTTAATTAGTTTGTTGAATGCGTAGGGACATGTATTAATTAAAGCCATGTATTAATTAAAGCCTAATTAAGATTAATACGTAATTAAACTTATAATCCTACTCTTGAAATTAAGAAAGGAAGAGATATTTGAGATAGAGACAGAGTGAATGGGCTTTGGTGGAGGAGTTCATTCTTGAGAGGGAGAAGAGTTTTTAAGAAGAAGAACAAGAGGTTGAAGAAGAAGAGTTTGATTCTCCATAGTTCATCATCAGCCTAAGGTAGTTTTCATCCTAATTTCTTGGATTAAAAGCATCTACACTCTTGTACTTATGAAATTTAAGTTTAATTATGAAGAATTCAAGCGTAATTGAGAGTTTTGGTGATGTAATTTGAAGTAAAAAACATGCATGAACATGTTAATGAAGAATTGGAAGAAATGGGTTCATAAACTTGACATGCATGACATAAATTCATAAAATTCTTGTTCACACATTTGACTTCTTGCATGGTTCTTGAGAATTGAGAAGAAAACTCCATGGCTTTTTAAGTTTGGAACATGCATGACCTGGTAGGGAAGAATTGAAGGAATTAACTCATAATCTTGACATGCATGGTACAATTGATGGAAATTCATGATTATATTTTTGTTTCCTTGCATGACTTACAAGCTTTCTGAGGAATTTTCCATGAAAAATGAGGTTGTAACTCTCAATTATATGTTTTATGATTTTAACATGTAACTCAAAGAATTGTGAATTATAGATAAAAAATTGGGTTTTGTTCCAAAGGTTATGATTCGAATTTGAAGCTAGACATTTAAAATTCAAGTTGTTTTTAAGAATTTTTGGGTTGAATTACTTGAATTTAAAGTTTGAATTTGAAGAATTTGAGTTCCACATTTTGAGCTAATTTTCAGACTGGTCTTGAAGCCAAACCGCGCGTGCAATGTAAGGCCCCACACGTGTGGAACACCTTCCTCTGTTTCACTTCAGCCACTGTTTTAATTGCACATGTGGCCCGCACGTGCAGTGATGGTTCTGCATGTGCAGCCAAGGCCCCCGCATGTGCGATTTTCATGACAGTGTCCATTTTGTTTTATCTTCATTTTTTTTCCCCTGATGCATGGGCCTTCATTCACATGATTTAATTTGACATTTCACACTTTTTTGCATACCATGTATAAGAAGGAATTTATGGGACAAAAAGAAATGGCTTAATGAACATGTAACAAACGTTTGGAATAAGTTTAAGACCCCCATTAATAGATGAAATGTATTTTGAGATGTTGTGCTTGGTTATGTTTTTGTAGGTTAATCCGTTGAGGTGTATCATCCGACCAAGCACTATGAGTAATATTATTGCAAAGATATATTCATATGAATTATATTTGAAATGTTATTAAATAAGTTATGATTCCTGAAATGATATTTTGTTTACGTGAACGAATGTCTTATTTTGATCTATTATGGCATCCAAAAAGAAGTCTCAAGTCATAGGGAACAACATGTTAATGCGGGTCCATGACATCTATGTAATTACGAGATCTCCCTAGCTACTTGACAAAGTGGTGTTATGTGTGTTGGATGTACCATTATTATGTTCGGATATGGGAATGATTTGTTTTACATATATGATATATTTGGAATCCGTTCACTAACATCTTTACTTTAATGTTATTCATTGGGTTTTAGCTTACTGTGTGTATGTGTGTATATATATATATATAGGTGAGCGTCTTGAAGAGCAAGCCCAAAAGGAGACTTTTAGCCGAATCACCAATTGAAGCCCTTTTGAGTTTTTGTTTTGGTGCCTTCGAGTTGAGGGTAAGTCTAGTTGGATTTTGGAAAATGTTATGTACATGAAGTTAAAGTGCTAATGATGTATAAATGTTTTTGTACATGTTGATACGTATGTATTACAGGGTGGGTATATTAGCGTAATTATGTGTTGGTTCATATAGTTAGCACAACTCAATGGACTATTTGTTTTAATTATGTATTATGCTTCCGCTAGCTCTGATAATTTTGATTTGTATAGGAAGGCCTTTGGTAATCTTATTGGTCGGTTACCTCACCGACCCTTATGGGGCGGGGTTCGGGTCGTGACAAATGACCATTACCATATCACATTAAACAACCCGGCCTTATCTAATCATAACCATTACCATGCATGATATACACGGATACATCGAGACATAATGAGAAACGAAACAATACTTTATCTGCCTTAAGCACTGTAAGTCAATGATACACCTTTCCAAAACAAAATGTCAATTTACCAGGCACAAGTTGGAAGGTAAGGGTACCTCTACAATTTACCAGACGTCGACTGGAAGGTAATGGTACCTTTGCCAATTTCTCTAGGTGCTAGCTGGAAGGTAATGGTACCTCTGATTCTTAGCACGACCAATTCTCCAAGTCCTAGTTGGAGGGTAATGGTATCTCTTATTCTCAGCGCATATACATTATCAACCATCATAACATGCTGCATACCCAAATAACACAATTGTACTACATATACATAACCTATTCAACATAATAATGTTATCATCTACCGATGACCGAGGGCAAAACTGTTGGAACAATTTTCTGTGTAAATAAAATAAATAGAAATTAATTCAAACAAAATAAATAAATAACGTACCGAATTTATTTATCGAACCAAATTAAAAAATAAAAGATCAAGTCGAGTGTGTGACACTTTGCCCTTAAGACAGATTCGCCCCGTTACGGTGCTTACGGTTGAGTGGCGTCTATCTCCCAGGATACAATGATCTTAACCAATTTGTAGTAGCACTCCAAAACAAATTGTTCGGCGAACCAAACCTGTGTTCTAACTCTCTGAATATTTATTCTAAACTAAAATGAAGAATAATGCACAAAAGAAAAATTGGACAGCACAAAGAAACTTAACAGACTGTTTTTTCTAAATCAAAAATTGGGTACCAAGACTGCTGGAATTGATGGGTATATATAGGCACAAAACTTAAGACTCGAACAGGTTCCAATTTTGAAGTGAAAAGGTGCATCAATATGTTTGAACAGGAAAACCCACTTTTCAAAGTTAGTTTGACCGTTGCACATGGAATTGATTTCCTTCCAAACAATTTGAAAAGTAAACCGTAGTGGACCAAGTCAAACCTGTAGCAACGTTATTTATTTAAACTATTGAAATATATATATATATATATATTAAACTATTTGAATATATATATATATTAAACTATTTGAATATATATATATATTAAACTATTTGAATAGTTTAATAAATAAAGGAAGAGGTACAAATTTTAGGAAATCACTTAGGAATCTAAAATTTGAAATTAGAAATAAATTAAATTCTCATAATTACAAATTTTAGGAAACCACTTAGGAACCCAAAATTTGAATTTAGAATTAAATTAAATTCCCACAATAATTTTTATTGAAAAAATTCAAATGAATTTTATCTAAAAAATTAATGTTAGACCCGAAAACGACGTCAACTTTCCATTTACTCATAAATGGTTTTGACGTTCCGTCTTCACTGTGTGACTTGCCATGCGACAAGGAACACTTCACCTCTTCGGACCCACCCCAAAAGCCATTTGGGGCCCACTCAAATTTGGGCTCATAGTTAGCCCAACATAAGCCATATAAAACACCATTTTTCCAACAAAAACTTCTAAACGCAAGCATTCAATACGCTTAATACAATAACCCACTTCTTATGAAACATCAAACCCAACAACAACAACATATAATATACCCGAAGATTAACCTCGTTCATTTCTCGATTTATAAAAAAGTTTTGATTTCATTTCTTTCTAAAATTTAAATCCGTTGTTTTCCAATTCACAATGTTCCAAAAATTCATTTTTCTTCCTTTAGCAAATCCAACTCCATAGATAATAAAACCACAACCCAACTCAACTCATGTTAATTAAACAATCCCAATATCTTGGTTAACTTCATTTTAGCAACTAACACATTCATATTTATTACTCAACTTTACCCTTTTTCAATCTATTAAGCCTTTAATAATAGAAATTAGGATTTTTCTCTATTCCTGACATAAACAAGATAATCTAACTTCCACTACATCAAAACCTCCAAAAGAAATACAATTTCACTTTCCAAAGCTTTAAAAAAAAAAAAAAAAAAAAAAAAACCTTTTCATGATTTTGAAATCACATAACTAAATCATGCTTTTTATGCAATAAAAAATATGTATATACCACATGTCTATCTATAAAGAGGAATTGAAAATGAGCAAAGAAATCCCTACCTTCAACAAGAAGAGTAGAAAACCCGAAAATGCAACTTCGACGAAAACACAATCCGCTCAGATTACTTGAAAGCTCTCTTCGTGCTCTATGTTTTGGTATAAGGAATTAGGGTGAGATTTTAAGTAAAAAGAGATGAAATCTAAGCTTGAAAGCTTGGAACTTTCGAAAATGGAGGGAGGAGAGAGAGAGAGAGAGAGAGAGAGAGAGAGAAGATCTACATTTGACCAAAAAGTTTGTAAAGTGCTGATTTCAAACAAACCACTCGAGCGATGAAACTTACGCTCGAGTGTCAGAAACACAAGACCGCTCGAGTAATGAAACCTTCGCTTGAGCACAGAACGCGAACTCCCAGAAGTTCAGTATGTAGACAAAAGAATTGGAAGGCCTAAAAGACCGCTTAAGCGAACAATCCGTCGCTCAAGTGACAAAGAAAATTTTTCCAGAACTCTACAATCTCCCCACCTTAAGAAATTTCGTCCTCAAAATCACAGATAAGATCGAAACTAAGGTTACTCGAACACAATGGGAAGCACAACAACCAACTCACAACTAAATCCATGCTTAGGATAGATTCTTGGATCTCAATTCAACATCTCGGGGCCACAAAAACACCTTCACAAAACCCATTGGATTTTATGAGACACGAACAACAACAATAACCACACCCCAAATATGTTCACCACACCTCAGCCACCAACAACATATATAACACCATCGAGTATTCAACACTCGAACGTAAAGGGGAAAAAAAAACATAAACAAAAAAAAAAATTTACTCAATTTTTTGAAAACTTTTTTCGTATTTTCATTTTTTTTTAGATGCACATAATCTAAACATACTTAAAAAGCAAAATATTTATGAAGAAGTCTTAAAAAATTTAATTAAAAAAAAATGGCATTTGGTCCATAAATCCAAATTTAGATTTTCTTTACCTAAAGTCCACCCTCTAAAATATTTTGTCCACAAAGACAAACTTTTGCAAAATGACCAAACTACCTATGTATATATATTTTATACGGTAAAAGACAACAATCAAGCCCCTTCTATTCTCTGTATATGTGTGTATGTGTGTATGTGTGTGTGTGCGTGTGTGTTCATTTTCGACACCACTACTATCGTCCTAACACTACCACTACCATCATTCCCTTACTTTCCCAATAGAGACCTAGTTCAGCTTTTCTGTTAGGCTGCCGCCAGTTTCAATGTCTTCGCAGTCGCTGAAGATGGTGTCGGAGATCAACGACCTCGTGAAATCGGCTGTTTCGAGGAAGATCGTCCACTTTTAGTTGATTAATCGCCAGTGGCAGTCACTGATGGTAGAGAAAACTCATACTGTGGTACTGATAATGATGACTCTAATATGGACTACATTACCCTCCTCTGCGTCATCAGACTCCGCCGCCTCAAATCTAGACTTCGTAAGATCGCAACCAATCAAATCTAATCTCTTTTCTCTTTCTCTTCTCTGTTTGTGGCTTGATTTCAATTACCTTTTTGGATTTTATTTGTGTGTTTGATAGATTATTTTTTGTTTGAATGGTGATGGTATGTGCTTAATGGATTATTTTAGATCTGTTCAGTTTTTTAATTTGTTTGATCTGTTTATTTTTGGAATCTATCTATTCCTTGAATTTGTTAAAATATTTTATCTATTTTTTTTTTGTTCTTGTTCTTGTTAAGAAACCGATTTCAATTGAACAGATAAAAAAAAGATCAGAACAGATTTCTCCTCTTTTTTTTTAGTTTTTGTTGAAACAGAGATTGTAAGAGATTAAAAAAATTGACAGGTTGCAACATATTAAAACTTGGATAGATAGAATTTTTTTTTTGAACAAATAGGAATTGGTTTGGCTTGGTATTTCAATATATAGAAAAAATATTTAAAAAAAACAAAAAAACAAAAATTTGAATAGATAGAATTCAGGAAAAAAATTGAACAGATAATAAAATTTGGACAGATATTTGAACAGATAAGGAAAAAATTGAACAAATAGATATAAATTTGACTAGATAAAAACTAATTTGAACAGATATATATAAATTTGAACAGATAGTCAAAAAGTCAACATATAAATTAAGGGATAAAATTAGAAATAAAATGTTCTCTAAAATAACAAAAAAGACTTCTCACCAAATTATTTCACAAATGATAGATCTTTCACCAATAAAAATATTTATTGTATCTAACACCTAATATCCTCCTCAGATTGGATTTTTCAACAATTTTCTCAAAAAAGAATATAAAAGTTTATTATTTTATATATTTTTTTTGGGTAAAATACCAATAAATCCCAAATCTAGATCTTATAAACCAGCTAATCTTGCATTTTTTTCTTGTAGGCTAATAAGTCTCATTTCAATGTAAAAGACCCTTTTGTACATTGTTTCACCATATGGTTTTCGGAAATGTAGAGGTAAACATGGGGTTTTTTTATGTTGATTTTACCAATTTGTACAAAAGCGTATTGTATAGTTTTTTGGTTTTCCCTCTCAACCGATCATTCTGAAAGAGATGAAGATGGCAAGGTTTGGGGATGGCAGTGTTACTGCGTTGAATGTTCTTTCAATGTACACTACTGTGGTAATGTTAACTTGGTATTCATAGTTGCCCCAAATAACATTTTGCCTCTCTATCAAATCTTATAAATACAAAACTCCACTTGATGTGTTATAACATTGAACCGTCGAAAGTGACTAGAACTATGTAAGTTTACTATCTTGGTTGCCGTTAGCGTTGTGACTGTCGGCAGCATGAAGTTTACCTCCACTATCATCGGCATCTTTGATTGTGTTAGTGAACGATGGTATCGGGTATGTGGCATCCAATTTCTTATTCCACAGGTTGTTATGGTTCATTCTCCTTAAGGTGTTTGAGTGTGTTTGGTTAATATTAAAGTATGTGCGCGTATATGATAGTTAGATAGCGGTGTTTGTTCTTTGTCTATGATGTTGTTTGATGGTAATGGTTGGGTGGGTTTAGAATTGCAAAGGGGTACAATCGTGGAATGTTTTGGCTGTATTTTGGGTAATGTAACATTTGGGGTTGACATTTGTTTGATTTTGCGGCGATCTGTGTGTGTTGTGATCATATATTGCTGTCAATTTAACGGTGGTGCCATTACAGAGTTTGTTGTGTTAATTTGTTGTATTGACACAATGATTCCCCTATTTTTCCAATTGTATATGTGTTTACAATGTTGTGGAGTGCGTAAGATGTGCATGTTTGGGTAGTGGATCTTTTTTCGTAGTGTCGGTAAGTGGTTGGGTTCTTTTTCATTTTGACTGTAGTTACGATTGTATACGTAAATGTTAAAATGTGTGATATGTTATTCGAATGCATGTTAGTAAACATTACATGTAGTGGTAGTTTTGTTGGGTTTTTTTGTTTGTATATGTGTTTGTGCATGATGTTGCCGGTGTATCCTCTGGTTGTCGCTGATGTTATTATGATGTGTTTGTTACTGTGTAAGTTGATTTTTTGTGGCGTGAAGCTTGTGTGTGATTTTCTCACTAGATTTTATTCAGTTATAATTGAATAGGTTCCTTTGTTCACAAGTTGTTATCGCATTTCGTAACAGCGGAAGGAATATATACGATTTAATTCAGAGGTTCTACTATATTGATACGTTTCGAGCTTCGTACAGCAGAATAATATATCTCATTTCAACTGTGGAGAAATCGATGTTCACACCCGATGATTACATGATCACGCCACCAAAAGCGAAGCGTCCGTCTAGAAGGCCCAAACGGCAAAGAATTCCATCAAATTGTGAGGTAATGCAGCGTATTCACTGTGATCGGTACAGAAAATTGGGCAACCATAACAGGAAGACATGCAAGGAGCCAATTTAGACGCACCACATTATGATTAATTTTTGTGTCCTGGATTCTAGGCTTGTTTTTGATTTATCGTGACGCCATTTTCCTTCCCTGAACTGTTTTTACATTTCTCTGAAGTTCCAAACCTTAATGTTTTCAATTTTAATAAATATGTTGTGATATGTGGGTTTGTTTCCCATTTACCGCATCATGACAAACACAATTTTTTCTTGACTCCAACTGATTTAACGTTTCACTGTACTCGCAAAACAAAATCTTTTCCAGTCTAAAAAATGTGCTATGACTGGTGGCTTGTGTTTTTGTTAATGACAATGTGACAAACACATTTTCCTTCCCCCTAATCATTTTTATGTTTCGATCAGGTTGCAAACATTATGTTTAGCATTTTTCATAAATGAGCTATGGCATTTCTGTTCTAAATAAGCAACCAATATGTTCACACCATCACTCAGCCAAAAACTGCACAAATATCATTGTGTGTTTCATGTTATGGGGGGAGGCTGTCACAACCCAAACCTGTCCCTATGGGTTTAGTGTCGCAACCGACCAGTAATCCTTGGATTACCAAAGGCCTCTTGCAGGATAACATATAAGTAGGGGCTGCGGAAGTAAATATAGAAACATACATAGTCCAATGAGCTGTGGAGACATATATGAGACAAAAATTTAAAACTTTATACACGTATATATGATGTCATAAATACATTTGTCTTACGTCACCTGAGCTGCTTATACAAAACTTTCAAAACATGTTCAAACTAGACATAAACATTTAGGAGGCACAGTCAACACACCACATAAGTAGCCCCGACACCCTTTTCTTAACAGCTTTTTGGCTTTTATAAATGAAATCAAGTATGATGGGGAAACTACCCCATTCCTGGTAAAAATAAACTCAGGCATGCCAGGTAGTTTAAACACAACAGATCTACTAGCACAGTCAATGGTAGCACAATATTTAGTTGACCAATTCATACCCAGAATACAATCAAAATGATCGATGCTCAAGGGCAACAAATCAACATATAATGTCATACCACCAATCAAAATATCACATGCTGAATAAACATAAGCACATATCATGGAACCCCAAATGGTGTAGACACAGATAGTAGACAATTCATAGGTTCTAATGGTCTAGTTAATTTCCGAGAGAAACCATGCGATACAAATGAATACGTGGAACTAGAATTAATCAGCACATAGGCATTCTGAGCACAGATAGAAATTATACCTGACACCACAGATTCGGTATTCTGCACATCACCAGGCACAAGTGCAAATACTTGACCCTGCCTCAAGGTTGCTTTCCCGGTGTTAGCTTTCGTATTTATCTTGGATGCAGAAGTAGATCCAGCTAAACTTGCCGCTGGACGGTTGGCATTTTCGAGCCTAATATGACAAACTTTCATGATGTGGTCGGTTTTTCCATACCTGAAACAGGCACCCGTCGCTCGATAACAAACCCCTTTGTGTTTCCTACCACATTTTGGGCAAGTCGGTGCAAATCGACTACTTTGGTTTGAGCCACTGTAAGATCCCGTATTTTGCTTCTTTGAAAATGACCGACCTCTTTTAAAATTCGATCCCGATCTTTTGCCCTTCCATTCCGTTATCGGAGTGTTAGCCTGTCCTTTTGTTGCCAAATTGGCTTCAGCCATGAGGGCTCTATCAAGGACTCCCACGTATGTTGGCAATTTCAATACGCCAACTCGATCAAATATGTCTAAATCCAATCCACCTTCAAATTTGCGGGCCTTCTTATAGTCCGTGTCCACCATGTGAGGAGCAAATTTAGCTAACTCAATGAACTTAGCCTCATACTCAGCTACAGACATTTTGCCTTGTTTGAGTTCTTGGAATTCCAACACTTTTCGGTCCCGAAAACACTGAGAGAAGTACTTTTCATAAAAGTTTTCATTGAATCGAGCCCATGTCAAATTCCCATTACCATTTCGAACTAATAACCACCATCTCCGAGCTTCATCTTTCAGAGTATAAATGGCCAAAAGGACTTCCTGGACTTCAAGGAAAGACTTCAAATAACTTCTCCATTTCTAGCAACCATGATTCAGCCTTTAGTGGTTCAATGCCACCCAAGAAGGTCGGTGGTTTCATCTTCATGAATTTCAAAGTTAAATTGATTATGTTATTGTTGTCCAGTTCAACTTGTACCGGTAGAGGCGGAGGAGGTAAAGGTTGTTGCCTCTGTTGTTGCGCCATTGCCTCTGTTAAAGCTGCAAGCATTTGTTCCATTCGACTCATTCGAGCCTCAGATGATTCAGCTGTTCCATCACTTCTTATATTGTCCATTTTTTATAAGTAAACAAGACATTATAAACATAGGTAAATAGTCCATTTACATTGTTCAGATTGTTTGTTCCCATATCACATGATTATAATCATATTTATGCTTTTACTTTCAAACACACACACTCACACACGCAGTTTTAGGTCTGGTCACGCGCATGTTCATGCTCCTGCTCACCTACATACATAACGTAAATAGTAAGTGAAAGCCCAGTGAATAATAACAAAGTAAAGATTTTACTGAATAATGTCCATAAAGAAACAAAGTCTTGTATATGATCAAATGTCAAAGCAGAAACAAATTCATATACATAGTCATATTCGTATTCAAAGTTCATACATTTCACAATATAGTACGTGGCACATCCGTTAGAGTTAACAAATCCGATGACCCATGTAGGGACGGCCGTAAAGGCATTCCGATGACCCGTTAAGGGGCAACCATAAAGCATTTCGATGACTCATGTGCACAGAGACGTTTCCGATGACCCATAAAGGGATAACCATAAAGGCATTCCGATGACCCATAAAAGGGACGCATATCATATGATACTAAGGATGCCACGAATACATTTCAGAAACTTGAACAATCATTCATTCATTTAAAACATAGCATTTCAGAAAACTGATCATTTCATATCATTAGAAAATAATTAAAGTTAAACATAACTTTACAAAGTTATTACTCACAGATAACTGGTAGCTCCAAATAGACGACAAAGTGGGCAATTCACTTAGCCTGAGACGCGTGACCTATATAACACGGCAGATTCATACATTGAAACACACGCTCGGATTGTACGTAACTTATTTTATTTGTTCTTAGTACGTTTCCAGCCTTTAGCCTCATTATGGAGTCTTAATCTTGACCTAGGAATGCCTAGGATGGAATGAGGATGCAAAAATGTACTTGAAAACACTTTCCAAAACTTGTTGAAAACAAGGTCCACGCTTGAACGTAGCTTTCCTTACTCAAGCGGACATGCAAAATGTGAGGTTCGCTCGAGCGCAACTTCCTTCACTCAAGCGGTCTGCAAACTTTGAAAAAAGTAGTGGTTACTTGTTTTTCACGCTCGAGCGAGGGTCTGAATCTCACGCTCGAGCGGGGATCGAGCGTCCATAGAGCATGAAAAACAAGTAACCAGTACTTTTTTCAAAGTTTGCAGACCGCTCGAGCGAAGGAAGTTGCGCTCGAGCGGACTCTCACATTTTGCATGTCCGCTCGAACGTAGACCCTATTTTTAGCAAGTTTTGAAAAGTGTTTTCAAGTACATTTTTGCATCTTCATTCCATCCTAAGCATTCCTAGGCCAAGATTAAGACTCCATAATGAGGCTAAAGGCTAGAAACGCACTAAGAAAAAATGAAATAAGTTACGTACAATCCGAGCGTGTGTTTCAATGTATGAATCTGCCATATTATGTAGGTCACGCGTCTCAGCTTAAGTGAATTGCCTACTTTGTCGTCTATTTGGAGCTACCAGTTATCTGTGAGTAATAACTCTGTAAAGTTATGTTTAACTTTAATTATTTTCTAATGATATGAGATGATCAGTTTTCTGAAATGCTATGTTTTGAATGAATGAATGATTGTCCAAGTTTTTGAAATGTATTCGTGGCATTCTTAGCATCATATGATATGCGTCCCTTTTATGGGTCATCGGAATGCCTTTATGGTTGTCCCTTTTTGGGTCATCGGAAACGTCTCTGTGCACATGAGTCATCGAAATGCTTTATGGTTGTCCCTTAACGGGTCATCGGAATGCCTTTACGGCCGTCCCTACATGGGTCATCGAATTTGTTAACTCTAACGGATAGGCAACGTACTATATTGTGAAATGTACGAACTTTGAATACGAATATGACTATGTATATGAATTTGTTTCTGCTTTGACATTTGATCATATACAAGACTCTATTTCTCTATGGACATCATTCAGTAAAATCTTTACTTTGTTATTATTCACTGGGTTTTCGTTCACTATTTACATTATGTATGTAGGTGAGCAGGCGCGTGACCAGGCCTAAGCTGCCGCCTGGAGTTTTGGTGTCAGCCAGCCATCGTGCCTCCCATGGAGGTTCCTTTTGAGATCTGTTCAGCTTTTGTGTTTTTGGGACTTTAGTGCCTCCTAAATGTTTATGTTTGGTCTAAATATGTTTTGAAAGTTTTGTATAAGTGGCTCAGGTGACGTAAGACTAATGTATTTATGACGTCACATATATGTGTATAAAGTTTTAAAATTTTGTCCCATATATGTCTCTATAGCTCATTGGACTATGTATGTTTCTATATTTGCTTCCGCAGCCCCTACTTATATATTATCCTGTAAGAGGCCTTTGGTAATCCAAGGATTACTGGGCGGTTGCGACGCTAAACCCATAGGGGCAGGTTTGGGTTGTGACAGAGGTTCACATTCTTCTACTCATGATTGCATTGCGGTTGTTTTTATTATTTTTTGCAATGTTGCTTAGGTGGGATATGACTATGGATTTCATACCAACTACCTCAAAGTCAACTTACTACTTGCAGCATTGTTTTAATATACAGAACATCTGCACATTGACAAATAAATCATCAAAATTGTAATGGTGTTAAGTGCACAAAGCACAAGATCAATGGGCCATTCACTATCATGAAGTTCGGAGACGTTACGTTGAACATACACAACACACATCGTGCTTCATTACAAGCACGAGCTTTGTGACATTAAACAACCATTATAATACGTAATATGTCGCACAAATTTAACAACCATTACAATAACGCAATATGTCGCACAAATTTAAATTAACATCCATTCTCAATCACAAAGCAAACCCAATAAAAAAAAGAAGTCCACGTTGGAATGATTATGTAGCAACTTGTGGTTCGAGGAATGATGTACCCAAACACGAAGATTGCTATGTTTAGCACCAATAACACTCAGCACGCTGTTGTCAACATCTAGTCCATGAACTTAATAATTCGTTCAAATCAGACTATGACCTAATAATTCACTCAAATTTAAATTGACATCCACTTTAATCACAATGCAAACCAAAAAAAAAAAAAAAAGGCCCATGTCAGACTAAGCCTACAGCACATTGCGGTTCGGGGAATCAAGTACCCCAAGTCAAGGCACGTTACGTTTAGCACAAACACCACTCGACACGCTATCGTTAACATCCAATCCATCAACCTAATAAATCATACAAACATAAATTAACATCCACTTTAATCACAATGCAAACGAAAACAAAAGAGGACCATGTTGGCAAAGTTTCGAGCATAATTTCAAAACAGTTTTGCGTCTCCAAATTCGTAATGTTGTTTTAACAAACAAAACCATAACTTTTGACAATGGGGCACATAATCAATGGGCTATCAAAAAATCAATGTCAACTAAAAAATAAATGATGCTATGTCCAACACATTCAACGAAAATAAAACAAAAATGTATGTGCTATCAAAAAATCAATGGACCACAAATTCTTATATCTGGTGATAGTGAACAAGAAACACACCGACCCCGGCACCAAGCTATCAAACCTTTCACATACACCATCAACCAACTGTGCAAATGTAAAGGCTTGATGGAAGTGAACAACCATACCAATCTACCCATACGAACACAACAACACTGAAAACTCCACACCTGTGGTAAATTAAAATGCAGCACATAACATTATGACCCATAACACTACAGTTCCCTGGAAAAAAAAAAAAAAAAAAAAAAACCCATCTCGCACATAAGCAATCAAAGAACAACCTATAATGCGAAAGAAACATTGTCACTCTAAAAACCAGACTCCCCGACATACCCACACAAAAATTGAAAACCACAACCAATGATATTGATTCAACAATAAACACAACATATGAAACTGACATGCAAAAATGTCGCACAACACGTCAATAACACAGTGCCGATACCGACCTGCAATTTTGCAAACAGCACTACAAACACCAAAGCACCAAACACAACAATTGAATATTGAAAATCCTCAACACTTACATCAACCCACGATTCCACATTAGAATCACCGAACAAATGGGTAACATCGTACAATCCCATAAATCACTTCACCAAATCCCAAAAAAAAAAGAAAAAAAAAAGAGGAAACTAACACCATACCGTAACAAACCCATCCAAAACATTAGGAAAAAATCAAACCGAAATCATATTCAGGGGCAAACAAGTAAACTCTTCAATCCCCAAATCAAATAAATACAACATACCAAAAATGAAAATGACCAAATGGTTTAAAGAAAACTTCCAAGACTAATGTTGTGTTTAGTTGGAAGATTTGAGGAGAGATTTGTAAAAAGAAATAGAAAAGATAGGTGAAATGTGAATAAAAAATACCTATATTTCACCTAATTTCACACATTTTTTTCCTTTTTCCTTCTCAAATTTCTCCCCAAGTCCCCTAACCAAACACTGCGTAAATGGAACAACATTTCTCCAAATGGGGTTTTTGAGTAATTTTTCTTTTTTTTTTAGTGAATTTTTAAAAAAGTAAAATAGTTGTGAAGGAATCTTAAAAATTTTATTAAATACAAAAAATATATAAAAATGTATTATTTTTTAAAAAATTTCACAAAAATTGTACTTTTAAGTGTGTGTAGATTATAAGTGATCTAAAAAGTAAAATAAAAAAATCACTAAAAATTAAAAAATATGGATTGAAAACTAAAAAATTATTTTTAAAAATTTCAAAATCAAAATTTAATTATATCAATAATTTTGTTTAACCAATTTTTTAAATTTTATTTTCGGAAAAAAGTACAAGATTATGCATTATGAGAAAAAAAAATTATATAATTTTCTTGTAAATTCAATGGAAAGATGACTCATTTGTATTTTTTTTTATTTATTCTAAGGAAAAATTAGTGAAACATCCCTCTCTAATTCTAAGTAGCAAGAGATGTCCAATATATTTTTTCATATCAGTTAAGGTCTCTCTCCACCTTTGCTCCTAACCGGTAACCCTTCCTAAAAAATGAAAAAAGAGAAACCCTTGCCCTTAGGCCTCGTTTGGCAACCGAACTTTTTAGCCAAAAAGTTAAAAAGTTACTAAATTAGCCAAAAAGCCAAAAAGCCAACAACCCATACCAAAAAGTCAAAGATTCTCCTTTCTCTCTACTTTTTGTACATCTTTTCGTAAAAAGTCAAAAAATCATTCCAAACATACTAGTTTTTTTTAGCTCATATTTTAGCCAAATAGCCAAAAAATTACTAAATTAGTCTGTTCCCAAACGAGGCCTTAATGCATTAAAGTTTTATTATGAGGGAGCTTTAACTAAATTTTTCAAAAATAAAAACATAAAATGTTATATTTTGTTAATATAATTTGAAAGAGTTTATATTTTTCTTCTTTTAAATAGTTTATCCAAACAAGATAAAGATAAATCACTATTTTCTTTTTCTTGCCTTTCAAGATTACCCAATGACAGAGAACAAGTTTCTCTTTTTTTATTTTCTCTCTTAATAAATCATTCACCAGGTTTGTTTCTAGTTTTTTGAAAACATTTTTAAAAAAATTTTACTTCCTTATTTTTCGTATTTTTTTGTTTTTACCAAATTTTTTAATATTTTAAACAATTTTTTTAATTTTTAGACACATCTAACATAAATATAATTAAAAATCATAATTTCATGAATTTTTTTTAACAAATGCACTAAATACCAAAAATACAATATATATATATATATATATATATATATATGAAAATTCAGTATATTTTTATATTTTTGTGTATTTATTAATTTTTTAAAATATTTTTTCACAAATATTTTACTATTTAGATACATCTAAGTAAGGAGTATCTAAAAAATATTAAAAAAATGCTTAAAATTTTAAAAATATTCACTAAAAATAAAAAAATACGAAAAAATGAAAAACTCAATTTTAAAAAAACTGAAACCAAACACACCATATTACTTTTCTTTTCTCTCTTAAATTTCCAGACATAGTGTTATAATTTGTCTTAGCTAGTGAATATGAAGGAGGCCATAATGAAGGAGAGAGAAAAAAAATAAATCAATGACTACTATCACAAATAAAAAAACAAACAAACAAACAAACAAAAACTTCCAAGTTACAAATCATAGTATGATAGCTTGCATGCCTTATATCCAATTGCTTTCCGTTCACTACATGGCATTCCATATATCATTTTCACATTACCCACAAAATTATATATATGTATATATAAAGGTGCTCCTTAATGGTATGTGCTAATGTTTGTCATTGATTCCCTAAACAAGATTAGAAATTATTTTCTATTGCATCTTTCTTTGTGACACTTACTAATAATAAAGAGTGGAGCTCACATCATTAAATGATGTTAATCCCATGCCCAGCTAGTATGACATTGACAACATTTCTTTTCACCCCAACATGCCACGAATATATTTTACGCTGAAGTGCTACACCCTTCAAACTCCAGTCCCATTTTTTTTATTTTTTGGAAAAATTACTTAACAATAGAGCGGGGAAAAAAAATTACAAAAACATGTAGAGTGGAAGTGAGCTTGTGATGGAGTGCAAATAACTTGTACCCTTCTATGTTTGTGTAATTTATTTTTATCTACTTCACTGTTGAATTGTTTCCCCTTTCTTTTTTACCATACTGCAAATAATTCGACTACGTTATTATATAAAATACTTTCTCCTACATGCTTATCAATTTTGCAAATCTTTGGTAGATTTATCTTCCTCAATGTCTAAACATACTTCTAAGATTTTGAAACCACAACAGTTCTAAAAAAAATAATAAAAAATAACCACAATATTGCTTCTTTTTTTCTTTTTTTTCTTTCTTTCTTTTGATAACTCACAAGATTGCTTTTAGGTACAAACGTTTTCCAGAATCTACAGTTGTAAAACCTCGGGTTAGATTTGAGCATATTAGGTAGAAGTTAAGGAGATTAATTTTCTCTCAGAGAGAGAGAGAGAGAGAGAGAGAGAGAGAGAGAGAGAGAGAGAGAGAGAGAGAGAGAGAGAGAGAGAGAGCGGGGTTTCAAATTAAGTTATTCGGTGAAAAAAATCCAACAATTCATTGTCATTATCAGCCGCTACAACAAAAACAAGCTTGTGATGTGAAACTAACAAAGGTTATCCTCAATTTAAGCCTCGAGCACTTTTAACTAATATTGTCAAAAATATCATCCTTCATGCAAACGACTCAAACGTTGACCGAATTTCATCTGGTTCAATACGCAGAAATCAAACATAAACACCGCTAGCAATGAGTAAGAACAAGGATCCGAAACCCTGCACCAAGAAGATAATTAATTAGCATCAGCGACAAACAGATATTTCAAAACATAAATTAGGTTACCAAACCAAACTAAGCCTCGCAATGGTGGAGCAGTCGCAGTGGTCGACTTGGTCCTCAGTGGTGGCGATAGCTGTTGTAGGTAGAGGAGGTTTTCTTCTTCTTTTTTTCTTTGTTCTTTTTTGCAATTCTCATCCATAGTTGAATTAACAAAAGTTCACACCTTTTTGTAAATATTTACCCCAAATTCCTTTTTTTTTCCTTTTTTTTTTCTTTGTTGTTTTAATTCTCCCAACCACAGTAGTATTAGGTTATTAACATAAGAGGCCAAAACCAATAACATACCAGAAAGACAGATGCAACTGCTCCTGTTGTCAGCTCCTTTGCCAGGCAGCGATTTTTCCTCGAAGAGGTTGCTTCATAGCTGCAAGAGAAATTCACAATCATTAGAAAAAAAAAAACACAACTAGAAAAAAGAACGGGAATTCCACAACCTAACAAAATCCAAAGAACGTTTGAGCAGCCTTCTTACATTCAGAAACGGATGACACTAAAATGTCCTCTAAACATCAATGACTTCGTCCCTAGTGGATGGTGGAAAATGTTGATGAAAACCAAAATATACACTTCAGACCACCTTTCATGCCTATTGGGACTAGAAAATGATATGTTCTATATGAAGTACCGACTTCACATTTATTATCCAGTGCATTCTGTTCTATTAAAATTCCCCCTTTATACCAAGTAGTAGTTCATAGTCATACGGGCCTATGAATTTGACCCCTTAGAATATATTAGTGGCCGGAAAGAAAATTCTGCATCAAGGGCAGAAGGTACATAATTTTTTTCGTCTCCGTTCTCAGTTAACATATTTATCTACTGAAGTCAAGTGGCCCTAACAGTTGGGCCACGTGGTAATTGACAACGAGCATGCAGACACCAGGTCAAGCTACAATGTGGCAACTAAAATTGTAGCCTAAGTTCGGATTAATTTGTGACTCAAAGCTGGAGTGTTACGTTATGATGGTTCCATTCAAATACAAAGAAAGCCCTCTCTTCCACGAGTCATCCCAGAGCACTAAGAACTATGTGCAAACAGAATGCTAATTCAGTATTTGATAAATAAATTTCTCTATATGTTCATAAAGACCTTCCTTATCAAGTTTGGAGAAAAAGGACAATCACCCAAATGAATGTATATTAAGGTGAAGTAGAGTAGTCTGTTTAGAGTTCATGTTGCAGCTAATTCAGCACCTACTATCATTTCTTTTACAATTGGAAACAGGGAACCCCAAATTGATGAAATGAACCTGATTACAAATTGAAGGACTTGAGACGCAAAGCTTCCTCTCTAGATATATGATGCCATTTGTGTGGGTGGCAGACAAAATTTTGAAGAATTTATACTCATAGAACTCAGGACTTTCATAAAGACAAGGCTATATTTGGTATGGTAAATAAAACAAAGCCTCACAGTTTCCTTTCCTCCAAAACCTATCATAAGAAAAGAGCTCTGATGTGGTAGAATCTGCTCAACTTGTACACCTTCTGTAATCTACATATATCCCTTGTATACTTCATTGCCACAGATTTCCAGCAGGGACATCATATTCAAGAAAACTTCCAATTAATTATGATTATCAAAGATACCTTCTTAGGACAATCCCCTCAGAGAACATGGCATCATCAATTCCACCCCAAAGACTGTAGTGCAATTTCTCATGATTCACACTTACTCTACACTCTTACACATGCAATACTACTCAAGCAAAAATTTGCTCCTCAAATTATCAGTTGTCAAGATAGTTTTTGGGTGTTTTCCAAAAAAAAGGTCACTTTAGGTGAATTCTTGGAACGCCAAATATCTTTCCAAGGAAAATCCCCTTCCACTTCTCCAATCTACTTTTGATAAAAGGATGAAACCAAAAACAGACCATTCGTAGACCCTACCTAAATAAGAGTATCATCCGCTGCTGCTAGGATCAACAACTCCTCAAGCACACCAAGAAAAGCCTTGTTAAATTCCATCCCCAAACCTACAAAGTTCTACAGAATATAGGGTCCCAAACACCAAATCTGGAGAATGAAGTCCAATGATCTACAACTGAACCTCTTGGATTTGTTGCAATCCAAAAAAGATCCAGGAATACCTCTCAACAGGGCCTCTGACCACGCAAGTCATGCTAGAACTGCACTTTGTGTACCCATTCCCCACTCTAAAGCATGTGAAAGAGAACAAGCCATCCCTGACTCTTCCATAAACCCGCACCACAAAGTCCCCTTATGACATACACAATATAAAAATGGGTATTCATTCAGGTATTGAACAACATGAGAACTCTGAACCCAACAAAAAAATGTAAGCATTGGAACAAAGATGATGAACACGCCTTGAATCTACAAAATAAAGCACTGTTATTGCCCCATCGGCCTACGCCAAACGGGCACTCCAATGCCTAAGTTAGAACAACTTCAATGAATATAATGATTATTATTGTGTCTATTGCTTACCTCCACCTCTTGGAGAGTGGGCTCTTTATATAGAGCTTAAATTGTACCCACCAACATATCAAACTTAGGTAGTTCTCTTTATTGTGGAATAGTGCCTCCTCATTTGGAAGAAATAGACTTCTATCCAAGTGTAAGTTGGAAATGACCCATGAACACCAAAATGACCTAAAATAATGACATGTGCCCATGGTGGGTTCCACGTATTTTGCATGTTGATTTTTGGTTCCCACAACTATGCCTATCCAGTATTCATGTCAGTCCTAGCTTCGCTAGGCATTCTACATATAAGCCCCAGTCTGCCTAAGCATTACTCAAGCAAGCTCAGTTTGGCTAGGCATTCTATATGTAAGTCCCAGCTCTGCTAAGTACTCTTCATGTAAGCACTAACTTAGCTAGGTATTCTATGCAAAAATCGTTGCACTTGCTAGACATTCCTTATCACTTTCAAAATAAGCCCCAACACCCAATAAGCATTCTCCAAAAACCTAACACTCACTAGGCATGTTATGCAAAAATCCTAACTCAATTAGGCATGCTACTTGGCACTCCAATATCATATCCTATCAAATCTGGAAATCGGGGGGCACCTAGCCAAGCACCTAAATACCTCTTCAATGGAAAGCTTCCACTTTCCTCTCACTTGGATGAAAGAAAGTGGAAGCTGGGTGCAGTTACGAGAACCAAAAATCAACATGAAAATTACGTGGCACGTGTCATTGTTTTAGGCTATTCTGGTGAAGAGCATCATGGGTCATCTCAGCTCACACCTGGACAAAAATCCATTTCCTCCAAATAAGGAGGCACTATCCCATAACTACTTAAGTTTGTTATGTTGGTGGGTACAATCCAACCTCTATATAAAGAGCCCATTCTCCAAGAGGTGGAGGTAAGCAATAGACACAATCACACACTCTTGTATACATACTAATCATTATACTTATTGAAGTCGTTCTAACTTAAGCATCTGAGTGGCCGTCCAGTGTAGGCCGACGGGGCACTAACGGTGCTCTATGTTTCAGATTCGAGGCTTGTTCATCATCTCTTTGTTGATTCCATCACCAATAGTGTGGGTCCAATTTTTTCCCCACACATAACTTTCTCACTAAAGTTACTTATTGTTTTTATTGTTCAAAATTGATCCCTATCCCATATTTTAATTCTTTCAAAGTTCTTTTTGGGGGGTTGAAAATGTATAAACGATTACTTACCCAAAACAAATGTATAAATGCCCAAAGTTTAAAGCAATAACAAATGGACCAATATATTTTTTTAAATATACAGGGAGCTATTTGGTGCTGCCCTAATGCCAAGAAAGAAACGGCTTTCGTCAACAGGAACCATATAAAATCTCGATTTCACTTTGCAGAAACCTCATTTACATTCCTGAATTTCACCAAGCCCACACGACACGACTTTCTCAAATAACCATTAAAACGAGAACACGGACATCAGATTCAACAATCAACCACATAATTACCCCTAATTACTCTAATTAGACCACAAAAGCACTGTTCCCAATCCCATCTACTAAATCAAAACCAAAAGAAATCGTACACATGTTTGCATTTGCTCTTCAATTCTTCAAAGCGTCCAAACCCATAAAAAAACAAATATAAACTGAATAAGCAAAATCGAGATTTACCAATTTCAATTTTGGCAATTCCAATGAAGTTTGAATTCTGTTAAATTAAAAAAAAACAAAAATTCGGATCAGATGACTAACATGAAGAAGGAAGCCGTGACAACAAGCCCAATTGCGAGCATGAAAACAGCTAGGGTTGGGTACCAGGCGTCTGGGACGGGGCTCGAGATAGGTTTCACTGACTGAGCCTAAATCAAAATCACAAAATGAAAACAAAAATTCACAAAACAGATAACGAAATAGAATCACAATTGCGGACAAATTGAAGAAATTTTATACCATTTTTTTGTGATGATGATGATGGATCGATAGATCTTTCGCTTCGACTTCACTGCCGGAATGAAGAAGACCCATCGAGCTCAAGTCACTAGTAAAATATGTTAGACTCCCTGGTTTGATTAGGTACGGCGAGACCACATGGGGTTTCCTAGTTCTTCTCCCTACACAGACCGTTGGATTTCAAAGGCTACTTCGGCCGTGTGATTTTCGATTACAAAATTAAAACAAGTTTTTTTTTTTTTTTTTTTTTTTAAAAGGATAAATTACACTATAGTTGTTTAAAATACGATTTATTTTTTGTGATTTTAAAATAACATCTTATTTTTTGAAATTTTTAATTTCATAATAAATTAGCAGTTGGCAAGTGTAATGCATGTGCTATTCTTTTGTTTTTTTAAAAATATTTGATGGTACAATGTGTGTTATCAAATAATAATTTTAATTTTAAATAATTAAAATTAAAGTATGATTTTAATTATTTATTTTGATAATATCAGTGTTATCATTTTATAAAATTATTACTTGAATACTTATATATATATATATATATATATATATTAATTTTGGTTAAATTATTTGTGTATTTTGATAATTTTAGTTATGTCGTATTATAGAAGTATAATTATCATATAATATTTTTGTATGATATATATTAAATTATAAAATAATAAAATAAATATTTATTTTGATATTAAAAATAATAATTAAATTTTTAAAAAATAGTAACGTAAAATTAAAAATAATTTTAACTATTTAATTTTCTTTTATATTTATTTGAAAAATAAAAATATGTAGAAATAAGAATTATATAAAATTTATTTAAAAAATTAAATATAATATATTATAGTTGGATTATCATATAATGATTTTATATGATATATATGTATATATATATATTAAATTATAAGATTGTAAAATAAACACTCTCAATTAAATTAAAATATCAACTATATAAAAGAAATTTCACAACGATTAACTAAGAAAGAATCACATAACATCTAAACCCAAAAAGAAAAAAATAATGAAAACATCAAAATGATAGATACATATTAGTGTGTGAAGTGATTAATCACTTATAATATGATGTCAAAACACAAAAGAATTTACTGTTCAACAACTGAAAAAATAACTCAAGTAAATACAAACTTTAGAGGTTCTTCGAGAGTATCATTTTTATGAAAGTTTTTCCTCTTGTGAGTTATGATTATATAAAATAATATAGAAAATGAAGTATAATTTCATATATAGAATCATTATAAAATTTAAACGACAAATCCATAATATAGAGTTGGTATTAGGTATAAAATAATTCACAAAAAAATTGGAAAAAAAAAAAAAGACAATTTAACATTAAAAAAATCATAATATCCTTGAAAGAATTAAGAAGAAAAATGTGAAACACAAAATTAGTATTAAGTTTGTGGATTATCTCAATTTATCATGAAAAATATATGAAAAATAAATATTTGTCAAATAGAGTCCATAAAAAATAGGTAAAGTTAGTATAATTTAAATTAATTAGGTTTGTGTAGAATTTTATATGTAATTAAGAAAATATATAACGTGGCTCTCTTAAAAAAAAGTAAGCCCTTATAATATACCACCTAATTATGGAAAAATATTACTTTTAATAATATATATGATGGTCCCTTTTATTAATAAATCATCAAATCAATTAATAATTTTTAATAATGTCAAAAATTAGTAGATTAGTTAGAAATTTTATTTTTTTTAATTAATTTTGTTAAATAAAAATTTATGACAAAAGAGTATTTATAATTTTTCAAACCACTAAAGACAATACGTATTTTAAGTAAATTTCAAGATATGTATACGTAATTTCTCATTTTTTATTTTATTTTATCACAAATATTTGTTTTATGTTTGGAATAAACAATCGTTAATATAGGAAAATTCTAATACATAGTTATGATCAAATTTTTTTTTTATAGTTATGGCGTTATTTTAGTTATGACTCATAAGATATTTAATTATATCTCATATTACGTTTAGTTATGACATTTTTTTTTAGTTATGACTCAAAATAATATAAAATTATGTCATTTTTTTCTTTAATTATAATATGCATATAGTACACACGTTTTGAGAGGTATGTACCATAATATTTCATAACAATATGACTAGGAACCCAGACTTAAAAGACTCATAATGTACACAGAGTCAGTTTGTGTGGTAGAGATTAAATTAACAAGGTGTAAGATTTATAAGTAAAATAAATTTGAATCATTAATTATTATTTTTGAACAAATATTTATGAATTTGTAATATTGCTCTTTCATAATGTAATATTGCTCTTTCATAATGGAAGGTGTAGTCCTAGATTGAAGTCCTTGTGAAAGCTTGATCAAAATAAAAAGTGGTGTTGCTAATTTCCTTTGGCCTAATTTGGAACTTGATTAAAAGTTTTTAACTTATTTTGAGTCATATTATTTTTTATTTTTTTATACATTTTTTTAATTAAATTTGAAAAAGTCAAAAAGTCAACGTTTAGTTAAGTTCCAAAACAACTCTTTTTATTGGATCCCATCTCTTAATAATAGTATTTCTTAGAAAAATTAGGTGAAAAAAAACGAAGGTGAATTTATTAAAAAAATTCCTGTTTCAAGTTCTTATATTCGAATTAATTCATAATATATTTTTATATTTTAACAAATTTTATTATTTGAACATTTAATTCATTAAATTCTAATTCTCATATTTAAGATATTTTATGCATAATTTTATCCGTATAAATATTTTTTGAATGTTTATCAACTTGATAATGTGAACATTCATATTTAGAACATAAAAAAATAATTTGGATGAAATGAAACATAAGTAGGTAAAGAAAGATTTATGAATAAATATCAAAAAATAATAATAATAAGGTTTGGCATATATAATAAAATAAATATTGATTTTTTAATTTTGTTAATTTAAATTGTAATATTTTAAGTTGTTTTCAATTTAAACCATCAGTTTATTTCCGTAAGTAATTTTCTTTCGATCTTACTTAACGTAAATAGATTGATAATTTATATTAAAAACAATTAAGAGGTGATTTTGAATGATTTAAATAAATGTACTTTTTGACTTTTTATGAAGAAAAATGATCCGTAGCTCGAAATTCGGAGGCCCGAATTTGGCTCGAAACCAAAAACGACGTTGTTTTGGGTTTCGATTTTTTTTTTCCCTCCTTTTCTTGCTTTTTGAATAGAGAGACAGAAAAGAGAGAGTGAAGGAGAAAAGAGGAAGAGAGGAGGAGAAGAAAAGAAGAGGAAGAGAGGAGGCGAGAGAGAGGAGAGAAGAGGAAGAGAGGGGGCGGTCGGTGATCAGTGGTGATGGCGGTCGGTGATGTCGGTGATCGGTCGGTGATGGCAGTCCCCTTTCCAGTTTTGGATTTGAGGATGAAAGGGAATTTTTTTTCTTGTTGATGAAGATGTTGAAGATGATGATGATGTTCAAAATTTGAAGATGATGGGAAAAAAAAAATGATGATGAAGATGTTGATGTTGATCTGGATTGAAGATGAAGGGAAAAAAAAAAAAATGTTGATGAAGATGTTGATGATGGTGATCTGGATCTGCAGAACCAGACCTTGTTGTTGATGTTGATGAACAAAAAAAAATTTGTTCAGAAAAAAATTTGTTGATGTTGATCAACATTTTTTTTTTTTTGATGTTGATGAACCCAGCAGCCAGACCCAGCTTCTTCTTCTTCTTCTTCAGAAAAAACGTGGAAAAAAAAAAAAAAAAACACCAAAATGATGTCGTTTTGGTGTCGAGCCACTCTCGAGCCACACTCTCTCGAGCTACGAATCGGAACTGTTTTATGAAATATGAATTGAGTATGGGTTGAATTTGAAGTGATGTGCTAGAGATGTGATGTGACTTAAATAAGATGATGTGACTTAAATAAAATAATGACTTTTTAACTTTTGACTTTTTTAAGAGATGACAAACAAGCCCTAAAAGATTAAGATTTAAATTAACAAAATTTAAAATTTATTTTGTTACAATGTCAAATTCTAACATTTTTTAAATAAATTTTCTTATTTTTTATTACAAGTTTATCCTAATGTAAAATTTCAACCTTCATATCCAACTTTTGAAACTTTAACTCAAAGCCAAATCACTCCAACTAGGGTTGGACGCAAGTCGATTTTGGCACGGAGCCTCCAATTCGTTTGCTAATTCAGCGGATGTGGATTGAGCAAATTGACGGATGGATACAAATCGATTTGGCGGTTTAAAATTTATAAATTTTCAACAAAATTCAACTTGTGCACTTCCTCAAAAAAGAAAAAAGAAAAAAAAGTCGTACGATCAATGACTCAAAAAAGTATTACAATCTCTGCATGCCTCATCTAAAAAAAAAAAGTTTGAAACTTTAAAATATTATAATCGCTACATCCCTCATTCACATGTTACAATCATAGCATGCCACATCTAAATAAAAAATTACAATATGTTATTCTTAAAATATAAAAATATTTCAAATCACCAAAACCATGAACAAAACAGTAGTAATTGTATGCCTCTATATTGTTACATCTATATCTGTTTTTGAAAATAAAAACTAACAAGCATATATCATTTTTTTTATTTATTATTTTTAAAGTTAGATTTAAAAACCAAAAAATATAGATAAATAATACATTTATTTTTTTCAATTCAAAAAATATATTCAAGTTGAAAACTATTTTTCAACAAAATATATTCAACAGAATATTTAAACTCTTTTTCAATTAAAAACACAAATAGAATATTTAAACAAACTAAAAATATAAAATCTTACAAATTACTAAGAGTATTCGTGATTTGACAGTTCAGTTGCGACCAAAGGAACCTCAAATCCGCCATCCGTCCAAAACTAGGCGGATTGGAAAAAATCAATTTATAATTGTCCGCTTGTCATCACGCATCTATCCAAAATGCGGATCGATTCGATTGGTTTGGGCGGATCGATCTATCCACTACTCACCCCTAACTCCAACCACCACCTCCTCACCTCCAATTACCACCACCACATCTTTGGCCGCCTTCCCTTACTGTCCACTGCCGCTACCCTTCCCTCCTTCTCCACCCCAACCCCTTACCACCCTTTCCCGCCAATCCTTCGCCCCTCCCCACCCTTTTCGGTCATTACTTGTATGAGAAAGATTGCAACAGAGAAGAAGAAAAAGAATAAGAGGAAAGATAGAGAAGGGGTCACCGTGAACATTAGGGAAAATAAATAAATAAATAAAACATCTCTAATTTTTTTATTTTTTTATTTTTCTTTCATATTTTCCTCCTTGTAGAAATATTTGGCTAATGATGGAGTGTCAACAATCTTCACAAGTCAGGACAGTCAATACAACAAAGAAATTCTACAACAGATCATCATCATTATTACTTGATTATTTCATGATACAAAATCCAACTTGTTTTTATACATTTCAGCAACAAAAAAGTGAAATTTCACCTTTCATCATGGATCAACAAGATCAAATAAATCTTGCTTCCTCCATCAAAATAATAGCAAAATCATCACGTTATTCATATAGAAAATGATTCAAGTTCTCAATTGACCTGAGTTGATCAAGAAAGTTGCTCCCTGTACCATTCAACACTTATTGAGGTTACTTCAATGAGCTTTTTTCAATTGTACCATCATTCAAAAATCACCACGACAAAAGGTTGTTACCGAGTTATTTTTACCAATGTAGGTTGTCCTGTTTTGAAATAGAATTTCAAAACTCAAATCAATTTTAAACTTAAACTTATTTCTCAAACGTGAGCTGTTTTATAAAGTTATATTTTAAAAATATGACTTCAATTGATTTTTTTAAGTCATATTTTAAAAGACAACTTTATAAAACAACTCGGGTTTGAGAAATAAGTTTAAACTGCTTGGATTTAGAAATTTTGACTTACAACCTTCTTTTTTTTTTTAGGGTAATGATTTAAAACCACCTGCATTTGGTAAAAATCCCATTTGTTACCTATCCATAACAACTTCACCTCTTTACAAGTCCAAGCCCTGCAACTGATTCCCACCTGAATCCGTGACCCATATTCTCACTCGTACTTAGAATTTGGAAAAAATTGAGAAATTTGCAGGTGAAAGTCAATTCCATGGAGGAAATTTTAGAAAATTCAATGGGATCCAGGCCATAACCTGAATGTCGCCCCGTGCTCGCTCACAGAACCCCCAGCCAATCTCCTCATTTTCTGCCAGAGCCGCTTGCCCTTTCCAGTTCTCAAAGGACCTGAGGTCGAGTGGCTCATAAATGACCGGGAGTCCCGCATCCCAAGTCTTGCCGATGCACTCAATAAATCTGACATTGAAAGCCCCCTCTCAAGATCAAACCCAGAATCATAATCAGAATCCGGGGATTGGGTTTTTAAAGGATCTCGTAACTGCCCTGAATTGGTACTAATCCGACCATCCATGTCGATGGATATATTCTCTTGGCTACAACTTCCGGATCCTAATTCTCTTGTAACATCACACTCATTACACACTAGTTTCAATGCCTGAACAACCTCGCCCATAAAAGGCCGGTGAGATACTTCCGGTTGCACGCACGTTGAAGCAATAGCCGCTACTTTGGCAATACTATCGAAAGGGAAATCAGGTCCCAGAGACGGGTCTATAATTGATTCTAACCCTTCTTTACTTGTGAGTAGTGGACGTGCCCATGTAACTAAATTCTCTTGACCGGGTGGTTGAGACATGTCTACTGGTTTTTTACCTGTTAGGAGCTCAAGGAGGACTACTCCATAGCTGTAAACATCGCTCTTCACAAGAAGATGACCGGTCATTGCATACTCTGGAGCTACATATCTGGTTGAAAAAATAAAAGAAATTGTTAAGGAATCATGAAATTTGCATCCCGATACTGCTCCAAAATTTGATTATTTATCATTACTTTTTCTTTTTCGAATTTCTTTTGAGGGTAGCGTGGAGTAAATTTGGTTGGTCCATTAGTGAATCAATGCTAATGATAGATTTCGAATGCTTGACAACTATACCTACCCCAAGGACTTTGGGTGGTATCACCAACCTTGAGTGTTTTATTAACACGGGATGTTACAAAATTTATTTCTCAACTACATGTTGTTTTGAACTTATTTCCCAAATCCAGATTGTTTTATGAAGTTGTATTTTAAGTTAATTGAAATTGTGTTTTCAAAATACAACTTCACAAAACAACATAAGTTTGGGAAATAAGTTCAAATCAACTAGGGTTTGGGATAATTGTTTTGAAACAACCTGAATGTGGGAAAGAACTCCAACAACCTCCCTAAGGTCTGATGTCAGTATCAAAAGAGCAGAGCCGATGAAGAAGATAAATGTAGTGGGTTGCCATGTGTTATCTAGGGTGATATTAAATCAGATAAAAACTAGAAAGAAAACCTTCATACCCGAAAGTTCCCATGACACGTGTAGAGATGTGTCTGTTCTCCTCATCCATAGCAGTTCGAGCCAAGCCAAAGTCGGACACTTTCGGTGTAAAATCATATTCCAACAAGATGTTGCTCGACTTGAAGTCCCTATGTATGACTCGGGGGCTTGAATCTTCATGCAGGTAGGCTAGACCCCTCGCAGCTCCCAGTGCTATCTTCAACCGTTCACCCCAGTCAAGTTGAGCAGTTTCCTTGTCAATGCCTGAGCATAGGCAAAACAAATGTGAAAAAATATAGCTGCTTTGGGTATGTATGTCAATGCAAAGAGCAAGGAACAAAATTCTGTTTATTTTCCATTGAAAATGTTTCTGTTTCCTAAGAAACCGAAACAAAACATTAGTGGAATACCGAAATTCCATTGTTTCCACCAAAACACACTGCAACACTACAAAACATACCAAAAGGACAAGTTGTTTTGATGCCTAGTAGGAATATCCAACAATTGTGATCTCAATTTGCATTTTTTTGTTAAAAGAAAAGATTTGGAAAAAATATATATATTAAATTTATTAGAGAATTTGAGAAACTAGAAAGGAGAAGAGGAGAGAGAGAGAGAGGAGAAAATAAAACAAGCATGATTAATCACTTATCTATTTCTTTGTTAACGTAAATTACTTTTCTTTACAAAGATTGTCACAAAAAAATTTCTTTGGTGTAATGAGCTTTAAGACCTCAACCTATTCAATTACGTAATGATGAAGAATGTATTAACATTTATATAGGCTTTAGTTTTTGTTTTGAAATACTTTCTTGTGCTTCCAAATTCTTTCCTCATTTTCTATATATTGCCAAAACATTTTTGAAATGTTTCTGAAACGTTCAACAGAAACAATATACTGAAACGAAAATTTGATCCTTGGTAGAGAGTAAAATATATACCATGTAGATGAGATTCCACGCTGCCATTAGGAATGAGTTCATAAACTAGGCAGCGAGAGCGCTCTTCCGTACATATACCGATCAACTTGACCAAGTTTCTGTGATGAAGGCGGCTAAGCATTTCAACTTCAGCCAAGAATTCACGACCCCCCTGTTGATCATCCCTCTTAAGAACCTTGACAGCCACTTTTGTCCCGTCTTCAAGAACTCCACTATAAACACGACCAAAACCACCTTCACCAATTATTCTGGAAGCATTGAAGTTATCAGTGGCTATCTCTATGTCACTTGGACTGAATGTCTTAGCAGATCCAGCAAAAGTTGCAATACTAGATGCAAATGATAATGAAGCAGAAGTTGGACCACTTCCAAATATAGATGGAGCAATTCCTGCAACATATACATCCCTGTTTAGTAATGCTTCAGTTTTCTGTTTTTGTTTTCAATTTTTTTACAACTGGCAGCCACTGCATCTGATCTGACCACCCTCCACTGCGGGCTACCAACTTTGCTTTTGTTTTTCAAAAGCAAAATCAAAAACAAAAACTCGTTTCCTGTTTTATATACCCAAAAAAAAAAAAAAAACTGACAAATGTTATCAAACAACACCTAAGCTACTCATTTAGACCTAATTAAGATCTCCGACATGTACATTGTATATTTATGAGAATGCATTTGAAGTTAATTATCATTAATTATAATAACTGTTTTCAATTAAGTGGCAGGAGTTATGTAATTTATGTATTTTTTTATTTATTTATTTTGGTCTGGTAAAATTTATGTATTTTTAGTCTGGGTCAAACAGACTAAGGTGAGTCTTCACCTTGCTAGGCCTGTAAAACAAACCAACCTACTTGAGCTTGACTCATGTTCGCCTCGTTAAAAGCTTGTTTGAAATTGGGTTGTTATCCACAAAACAAATTTGAACAAATTTTGAAGTTTGTTAAATTTTCAAGCCAAGCTTGAACAACCTAACCTACTATTCTGCTTGACTCAATTATATGCACTATAAAAAAACCAACCTATTCGAGCTTTGCTTGTGATCAGCTCGATTAAATCTTGCTTGAGATCGGCTTGAAAGAGAAAAGCCAAACTTGAACAAATTACTACTCGCCTTGACTCAACTCATTTACAATCCTTCACCTGGCTTTAACAGGTTTAAGAGTATTACCTGAAGCTTTTGATAGGGAAGGTAGAGTATCCAGAGGAATTGGCTCCCGTTGGCAGTCCCTATGTTTGAACAGAAAAACCCAACCGAGCGCACAACATAAAATTACAGCTACAGTAACTGACAAAACAATGATGGCAATGATGCTACGACTGAGCCCAAATTTATGCTGCCCCGTCTTCACATCAACCCCTAGGGGTTGTCTAGTCCTCCCGTTATTGCCACGACCAGAATACGGTTCACCATCTATAACATTAATGCCTGAAGGCGGAGAGGGGGGAAGACCTGTAATACTTCTCCATAAATAACCACATTCACATTAACATGGGTAAATTACATTTTTCATCTTCAAACTTTCAGCAGAATTTTACTTTGGCCCCTCATCTTGTAA
The DNA here is from genome assembly GCF_055761805.1 of Camellia sinensis. Taxonomy (NCBI): domain Eukaryota; kingdom Viridiplantae; phylum Streptophyta; class Magnoliopsida; order Ericales; family Theaceae; genus Camellia; species Camellia sinensis. The sequence continues at coordinate 89,601,612 of NC_138973.1, read as the reverse complement.
TTGCAACATTTTAGTCAGATTTCAACTTGTATTTCAAATTTGAGTGACAAAATTGAAATACGACAAAGTGGTTTTTTTTTTTGTTTTTTTTGTTTTTAGATTGGCACTAGGGTGTTCAGATCAAGCCCGACTAATCCCTAGAGGGTGCACAGGCCCTCGGTAAGGAGTTTCTTGCAAGTGCACCACGGTTAGTTCAAGGGTTTTTCTCCCAGTCTGATGGCCTTAAGAAATTGTTAACACCTCAGAGGTTTTGATCCCTGAACCTTGGAGGGAACACACTCCCAAGACTTAAGGCCTTGCCACCAGGCCAACCCCTTGGGTAAGTATAATTTGCCATAATCTTTCATTCTAATACCCCCTAAAATTTGCTCACGTGGCCCTCACATGAGCTTTTTCCATTCAAATTTTTAACAGTAAGTGACGGGTGGATTACATTAAAACACGAGTTGAACATGGAGGACTTAATTATTGCAATTAAAATATGAGGGACTAAAGTAAAAATGGGGTGAAAATGTGTAATTTACCCAATTAATAATATAGAAACAAACCAAGAAAGAGAAGGCTAAACAGATACCCGGATAACGCACATACAGTACTTCATAATAACCGAAGAGCGAAGTTTTTATTACCAATTGTTTCTGCCAGAATCTCTGAAATGTCAAATATGCTGTCATGTTATCAAATTTTTCTCCGAGAGGTACCAAGTCAATGTGGACAATTGTCTTGTCCGGATCATGGCTACCTGCATTTGCTCCCATGATGCGAACTTGACTTTGTTTCATAAATACCCCAGCAGCAATTTCCTTGGCAAGCTCGGAAACCAAGGGAAAGAAGGTATATAACGCTACACTCAGGTGCAAACCAACTTGCATGGGCCAGACACAACCACAGGGAGATCCAGGAGGAGTATTTGTTAATGGCTCTGTGCATGATAGTGAAGAACAATCTACAAATTTGATTGAAAAATGAATCAAAATTTTGTTGTGAAGCAGAAACCAATATATATATGATAAACAATGCAGAGACACTATACTTAACGGAGTGAAGTACTAAGTAACAAGTCATGAGGGTTTTTTTTATTTTTTTACATACTACCCCAAAAAATTAATCAAAAGAAGAAATATACAAAAAATTCTGATCTTAGCTTTGATATCATGTAAGATTTTGCAATATGATGAAGAAGGAGATGAATGAAAGATATTTTGTATTTTGTACAAAAGAGAGGATCCAAAATCAGGGTTACCTCTCTTATCACATCTAATTATATAAATAAGGAAATAAAAAAAAAAAAATACCCTCATGACTCATAACTTCACATGAAGAGAGGCTAGAACTTGTTTACCTTCATTAGGAGGAGGAGGTTGTAGTGCTTGGATTGGTGGTACGAGTGGCGGCATCTTTGGATTCCTTGGTGAAGATCCAGGAGAAGTATTAGGAGAAAGAAACGGCACGGGCACTTGCAATGCAAACATGATAAATAGATAAGTCATCAACTACGCAGCGAATTCTTACAAACTTTCAAGAAGTTCTTCGAGGTTTTTTCTCCTCGATAAAAGGTAAAAAGGAGAAAGAGATTTCCTTACTTGTGGTTTCTCCAGATGGAGCTGTTGCAAATGGAGAGGGCACAGATGAAATGTGATTATTTGATGAAGAAAAAGGGGAATGGGATGGGGAGACTGAAAATCATACCACGTACGAATGGCGTCAGAGTTTGAAAAAATCACTCTAGACTTGATTCGTATTAACTTTTAGAACTGTTTAGATACCTTGATTCACGGGTGGAGGAGCATGGTGCCTTTGCCTACTCTTTGGATGTGATTTAGGAGGATACAAAGACGCCGGAGGGATGATAGGACCTTTACACAATATTGAAACAAAAGAAAAGAAAAGAAAAAAGGTAGTTTGTGCTATGTATCTGTAAAAATTTATGTATTATTGATTGTTGTGTTGATACATATTCTGTCTATTACAAATGGTTCCTTATATAGATGTAGGTGTAGTGGATGGTGTGTAGTGGATGGTGATAGTGGTGTAGTGGGTTAGGTTTAGTGGAGTAGGTGAAGTGGTAGTGGTGTAGTGGGTTAGGTTTAGTGGAGTAGGTGAGGTGGTAGTGGTGGTAGGTGATGGTAAATTCTAACAGCCCCCCGCAAACTCAAGGAGGATAGAAACTAACCAACTTGAGTTTGAAGAGAGGAACAAAACAAGAAAATACAGAAAAAAAAGGATAGGAGACACTGTATGGTGGTGTCATAACGTTGTAGAGGACACTGGATGGTGGTGTCAGACCGATGTAGAAGACAGTTTATGGGGTCATGTCGGACCGTTGTAGAAGACAGTTTACGGGGTCATGTCGGACCGTTGTAGAAACAGTTTATGGGGTCATGTCGGACCGTTGTAGCAGACAATGTTGTGACAGTTTACGGAGTCTTGTTGGACCCTTGTAGAAACTAACCGGAATCAATGTCGGGACAGTTTACAGAGTCTTGTCGGACCCTTGAAGGAGCTAACCGGAATCAATGTCGGGACAGTTTACAGAGTCTTGTCGGACCCTTGTAGAAACTAACCGGAATCTATGTCGGGACAGTTTACAGAGTCTTGTCGGACCCTTGTAGAAACTAACCGGAATTAATGTCGGGACAGTTTACAGAGTCTTGTCGGACCCATAAAAAATCGCACCCTCAAAAGGTGTGCCCAATTTTTCAAAAAAGGCGTGCCATCAAAAGGCGTGCCCAATCCATAAAAAGGCGTGCCATCAAAAGGCGAGCCCAAGTCATAAAAATGTGTGCCGGACATGATGGCGAGGCACGTGAGTGCCTTGGCTGGCGCGCCCGTTTGTCGTCTGGCGTCAAGTGGCGCGCGATACGCGTGGCTGCCTTGGCTATTTAACCAAGACGAAGGCTGAGGCTGAGGCATACCATTCTGAAACCTCTGAAACCAACCCTTCTCTGAAAAACTCTGCCTCTTCGGAGAGAGAAACTGTGGAACACTTTGTAGCCCAGAAAAATGGCTTCGTCTTCCCGCGGGCTGCTCACCCTCTTTCCCGACCTCAACGAGTCAACGAGAGAGAGAACTGGTGCGGTGGCACTGGAACCTCAACCAAGCGCCCCGGAGTTTGCTCCGTTGAACTTTCCGATGCGGTCTGTGGAGCAAAGAATGGCAGTGCAGTCGGATGTGGAAGCCAATCAGTATACATTGAAGTCATGTGTGGAAACCATGACTGCGGTGACAAACTTGTCGAACCGGCTGCAGAGTAGGGCAAATGAGGTGCAGCATTTAAACGCCCAACTGGCTCTGCTCCAACGCATGTATAAGGATGCGCGAGCAGAGATAAGTGTGCTGAAGGCGGAAAATAAGGAGCTGAAGCGGAAGGCCACCGTGATGTTCCGATTTGGAGGGCCGCCATATGCTGCAGTGGAGGAGCAGGCAGGAGGCAACTTGCTGGGTGGCCGAGGAAGCACGGAGGCAGCACCGTCAAGGACCGCCCAGGACGGAGGCAAGAAGAAAAGACCGGCGGAATAGGCGAAGAAGTGAGGTCGGTTGGTGGCCGGCTGCAGAAAAGAAAACAAAGCTGTTGTGGTTGTGATGTTTTGTGTATTTTTTTTTTTTTGTGTAAAATGTGGATCGAGGTTGATCCCGATATGAATAAAATGAGTGTATTGTGCTTTGTTGTTTTATGGTATTTTATTTTATTTATTTATTTATTTATTTATTTAATTTTTTTTGTTTGGGGAAGTGAAAACCGTGTGAATGGTTCACATGGGGCTGTCTCCCTTGTGTGATAAAATAATAAAAAGAAAGGTGGGTGTGTGACATATAGGCCTCTGTGGGAGTTCTGTGGAAGAATTATTTTATTGGAGAAGGGAAGGAATTAAAAATTAAAAGAAATAGATAAAAGAAAATCACGTGGGTGCAAGTGTGAAAGCTGGTTTGGTGAGGAAAGGAAAAAGAAGTGGAGTGTCAGATCCACTCACACTTGTTTTTGTGTTTTTTGCTTTTAAACAAACATGGCTCTCATAGAGAGAGAGAGAAATCGGTCAAGTGAGATTTGAGATTCACCAACTTGATCAAAGAATGTGAAGAGCGCATTGCAGGGGAAAATGGTGAGGTACCCAGTCAATCGCTGGATCAAACTTCAACTAGTGCTACAGCCGGTGAAGCCGGGTGTCGGCGGAGATGTGATTGTGTCGGAGGCGTCGCTGGCGGCCTCCGCCTCTGTTGGTGGTTCTTTTGGCGGTGGCCGTGGAGTTCCGGCGACGGCATTGTTGGTTGTTCAGACCGAGAGAGAGAGAGAGAGAAAAGAGAGAGAGAGCAGCCTGTGGGTTGGAAATAATGGAGGTAGTGTTAATATATAATTGTTAATTTATAATTGTTAATTAGCTTTAGCTTTAGTATATAAATTGTATAGCTTTAGCTTTATTCCTTTAGTTGCTTTCGGTGATAGTGGGTCTTGTTGGTATCCAATGTTTCATCCATTTCTCTCTATAAAAGAGAGTGCCTTCTCTGTGTAATATATATTTTTTCAATACATCAATAATAATACATCAATTATTTTACATGGTATCAGAGCTAGGTTAAGAACCTATTCATTCTGCTTCACCGGCGGGCGGCAGCCTCGCCTTAGCCGCCCGCCGGACCTCTACACATACCCAGACTGTAACTTCATCTTCCTCTCTCTTACCTCTCGGCTCTCTCAGACCATGACAGCCATCTCTCTCTCTCTCGACCATACCATGACTCACACATCTCTCTCTCTAGAGACCAAAGAACACACACCACTCACACATTTTTCTCGAGGCACAAATTAACAACGGCAGCTTCGAACCAACCACTGTCGCCACCATCATCCATCGTCCTTCTCCACATTTGCCACGTCGATGGTGCCGCCGCTGCCTGTCCTCAACCGCAAGACCCAGATGCAAATCCACCACCACCGCCGGACCTTCTTGGTTGAATATGAAGTTGTTGAGTTGTGGGTCAGCTGATATTATCATGGGCCTACCCACCAAGTTTGAGAGCCAGATAAGTGAGAGAAGAAGGTAAGATCTGAACCACAATGTGTCCGCCGACAAGTACTACCGCAAGACCCTTGCACAGCCGAGTCAATCCACTAAACAAGCTCGTGCCTCCTGACATCGCCGGAGTAGTCATGACGGGAGGCTTCGAATAGTGATCGTCGATTTGGAATCTGAACGATGATGATCTGATTTGCCTCTAGCTTCTGACTAACGGACCCATAGATCGCTGCGGTTTTGGGTCTTTGGGTCTCTCGGCAGTTTTGGGTTAGGGAGAAGTGGGAGAGCAACATACACGATCATACACACACAGCCTGATACACAGACCATGCATCACACATACAGTTTTCTCTCCCCCCGGCGGCCTCCCCTCCGCCCTCCACTCCTCTTCACTCACCGCACGAACCCTCACATACTCCCGTGGGTTGGCACTATCTCTAAACCTACTATACTACTCCCGTGGGTTGGCCGTGTGGGCACTGCTTCTCTAAATAGCTTCTTTTTAACCCATCGATCCCTGCCAACCCAGTTTCACAGAGGAGTCTTTAACCTTCTCCTCAACCTGGCTCTCCCTTGTGCTTCTCTCTCTACATCTCTTTCTCTCTCTCTAATAATCCACCCACATGCCCCACATGCCCCCAGCTTTTTCCCTTTACACAACACCACTCCCTACGCACTACCATCTTCTTATTCTTTCTTTCTTTTCTTTTTATTTTTCTTTCACTTTCACATGCCCCAAAATCTTTCCCTTTCACAACCAAAAAAAAAAAAAAAAAAAAAAAAAAAAAACAAAAAAAAAAACAAAACAACCCAAATGGTGGTCGTCCTCTGACCTTCTCTCCCTCTCTTGGCAGCTTTCACAAATAAACAAATCCAATAAAATAACACTACAATAAAATAACCAATACCCACACTGATATACCCACTGCTCCACCATGCACACCGCACATGCATACACCAGCACAGACATTCTTTTTTTTTTATTTTAATGTTGACGTCCACTACATTTTGTTTCTCAAATAAAGCAAGTATATGCTTCCACACAACACCATCATCACCTTTTTCACCGCCCAAATTTTCTTTTTTATTTTCCCATTTACTTGATGCTCTATTTTTTATCACCATCTCCATATTTTTTTTTTTTTTAATTCGATTCCCTTACTTTTCATAACAACCAAAAAAAAAAAAAAAAAAAAACAAAAAAAAAAAAAAAAACATTCATCATTCCACACCCTCATTTTATTCATGACGGGGCTCACCCCGATTACCATTTTACACCACAACAAAAACAACAAAAAAACAAAACAAAAAAAAACAAAACAAAACACAAAAAAAAAAAAAAAAAAAAAAAAAACAAAACAAAAAAAAAAAAAAAAAAAAAAAAAACCCAACAACGGCTTTGTTTTCTTTTCTGCAGACGGCCACACACCGACATCCCTTCTCTACTCTGCCGCCGGTCTCTTCTTCTTGCCTCCGTCCTGGACGGCCCTTGACGGTGTTGCCTCTGTGTTTCCCACTCCACTGGGCACGATCACTCCACCCTGCTCCTCCACTGCAACATATGGCGGCCCTCCAAATCGGAACATCACGGTGGCCTTCCGCTTCAGCTCCTTGTTTTCTGCCCTTAGCACGCTTATCTCTGCTCGCGCATCCTTATACATGCGTTGGAGCAGAGCCAGCTGGGAGTTTAATTGCTGCACCTCATTTGTCCTACTCTGCAGCCGGTGCGACAAGTTTGTGACCGCCGTCATGGACTCCACACATGCCTTCAAAGTATACTGATTAGCCTCCACATCCGTTTGCCCTGCCATTTTTTGCTCCACAGACCGCATCGGAAAGTTCAGCGGAGCAAACCCAGCAGTGTTTGGTTGAGGTTCACTGGCCACCGCACCAGTTCTCTCTCCTGTGGACTCGTTGAGGTCGGGAAAGAGGGTAAGCAGCCCGCGGGAAGACGAAGCCATTTTTTCTGGGCAACAGAGTGTTATACAGAGTGTTACAGAGTATCTTCTCAGCAACACCTTCTCAGCAAAACGAAGAGTTTTTCAGAGGATTTTCGCCAATTGTTTGTCTTCGCCTCTGCCTCAGCTCTGTCTTGGTTAAATAGCCGAGGCAGCCACGCGCATCGCGCGCCTCTTCTCGCCGACAAACTGGCACGCCTTTTCATGGCACGCCTTTTGATGCCTCGGGCACGCCTTTTGATGACACGCCTTTTGAGGGTGCGGGCACACCTTTTGCGGGCACGACTTTTGAGGGCTCGATATCTACATCCATGTATATTTTTTGGGCAGCCTATATACACACTCATACAGTGTCTTCTACACCGATCAGCTTTATCAATCCCTTTTCAACCTCAAATAGGTTTCTATCTTCACACCTATTTGCGTTTGAGGGGGGGTTATACACAGTATCATGTATAAGTCGCTCATGGCGCACTCCCTAAGTCGCCTCCTTGGTACACCACCACAACCTCTTCTACAACGGTCCGACATGACCCCATAAACTGTCTTCTACATCGGTCCGACATGACCCCATAAACTGTCTTCTACATCGGTCTGACACGACCACACAGTGTCTGCTACATCGGTCCGACATGACCTCGTAAACTGTCCTGCTACAACGGTCCGACATGACCCCGTAAACTGTCCTGCTACATCGGTCCAGCATGACCCCGTAAACTGTCCTGCTACATCGGTCCGACATGACCCCGTAAACTGTCTTCTACAACGGTCCGACATGACCCCGTAAACTGTCCTGCTACAACGGTCCGACATGACCCCATAAACTGTCTTCTACAACGGTCCGACATGACCCCGTAAACTGTTCTGCTACAACGGTCCGACATGACCCCGTAAAATGTCTGCTACAACGGTCTGACACGACCATACCGTGTCTCCTATCCTGTTTTATTTATCAGTTTACTTTCCTGTTTTGTTACTCTCTTCAAACTCAAGTTGGCTAGTACCTATCCTCCTTGAGTTTGAGGGGGGCTGTTAATATATAATTGTTAATTTATAATTGTTAATTAGCTTTAGCTTTAGTATATAAATTGTATAGCTTTAGCTTTATTCCTTTAGTTGCTTTCGGTGATAGTGGGTCTTGTTGGTATCCAATGTTTCATCCATTTCTCTCTATAAAAGAGAGTGCCTTCTCTGTGTAATATATATTTTTTCAATACATCAATAATAATACATCAATTATTTTACAGGTAGCATGCTTTCCTTGTCATGGAACATTTTTGCAGAGAGGTGCCTGTTGAGGAAATCCAACTCAAGAACAAAGTTGCCATTGCGAGGTCCTTCAACAAGTTCTTCTTTGAAATGAAGATACTCCGGGACGCTCAACTCCTCAACAACAAGGGCATTAATATTCACTCGGATGTATTCCCAGACACCGGGCCTCAACCGAATAGCAAGAGCAACCCATGGAGGCAAAACTATTGCTTCCTGGGCAGATTTCAGAACCTCTCCGAAGGGTCCATCATGCAGTTTTTGTTGGGCATTGAGAAATTCAAGGAGTGGGTGAGGCTGAAGGTGATGATTGAAACTGGCAAGGTTGATCTGAACAGGGCTTGTGCCTTCACTGTGATGGAAGTCATGCAGAAAGAGTTGGAAGATGAGAGGTCCGGCGGGCGGCCAAGGCGAGGCTGCCGCCCGCCGGTGAAGCGAAAATACCAGGTTCTTAACCTTGCTCTGATACCATGTAAAAATTTATGTATTATTGATTGTTGTGTTGATACATATTCTGTCTATTACAAATGGTTCCTTATATAGATGTAGGTGTAGTGGATGGTGTGTAGTGGATGGTGATAGTGGTGTAGTGGGTTAGGTTTAGTGGAGTAGGTGAAGTGGTAGTGGTGTAGTGGGTTAGGTTTAGTGGAGTAGGTGAGGTGGTAGTGGTGGTAGGTGATGGTAAATTCTAACAGTATCACAATAAGCACACAAATGGTAAATTGGCAGCAACATGTCTCAAGTCTCAACTAAAATATCAAATCTCACTGACCTGAAGCAGGAGAAGGAAGTAGAAGTGATGATGGGGCAGGACTGGTGTGATGATGCCTATAAAATGAGGTTGAAGGTGGAGATGTGGGGGAATGAGCCCCCATATCCGGAGGAGACTTGGGAGATGAAAGAGGAGAAGAATTATAAGTGTGCCTTGACGCTTTGTGTACGGAAGGAGCTGCAAGAGGAGAAGAACTAGGTAAATTATATTGATGACATTTTCATTAAGTTTGATAAAACTCCATATAAGAATTACATAGCTTCGCAACATACCTTTTCTCCGGGAAGGGTTCACTGGTGAAAATCGGTTGGGTGTTTCACTTGGAGGTGATGATGCAAGAGGCACTGCATTATGCCCATGAAAGAATGGATGTCAGGTTAAATTTCAACAGGAGATATCTTGAAAGAAAGTTCGCATGAGTCTTAACACATAAAGAGAACAAAAGTGCAGTTATCACAAAACAAAAAGCTCATCCATAACGTTACCTGGAGCAATTGGCACAGAGAGAGGAGCCTTCTTATCTGGTGCTTTCTTTTGATTAGGACTTGGTGGCATGGAACCTGGCATGATTGGGTGTGCGCTTGAAGGTGATGCAACTGGTACTGTACATTGAAACAAAGGAATCATTTTGAAATAAAATTCAATCAAAATCTTGTCTTGTCAGAATAAAACCATATTCAGATTCAGCTATATACCTGGAGCAATTGGCACGGAGACAGGATTGTTATTTTTTGGTGCCTCTCTTTGAGAAGCATTTGGAGGTAGGGATAGTACAATTCCATGAACAGTTAAAGAGGGAGGAACAGAACTATAAGGTGGGAATACTGTAGGAGTACTTGGTGACAAGGATGGTACAGTCCCTTTGCTCGTTTCGGGTACTGGTGCAGATTTGTCAGGTGGTACCATGGGTGAAGGGTGTAAAACTGACCCTAAAATGTAAAAACAGATGTTAAATGAAATGATATTAAAGCCAATTCAATCCCAGGATTATGGAATCATACCATTTCGCTGAGAAGCTGGACTAGGTGCATTGCTTGCCTTTCCATTAGTGACAAGACCAGGGGATCCTTCAAAAGGAGGATTTGCAGAAAAAATTGTTGGAGATGGGGATATGTTGTACCCTGAAAGTAAAGACAACAGTAAAAGTTCTAATGAAAGTTCGAAAACACTTATCGTTTTCATTTTTGTGCTAACAAAACAACGCCCAATTAATACACATTAACGTGTGTTTGCGAGGAGAAAGATTGGATACACGCCTAACCTTTGACATAGTGCACAAAGTGGTTGCCCCGTGACTTGAACCCATAACCGCAAGGTTATTAGGCCAAGGTTTCATTTTTGCGCTAACATTTTTTGAAAATTCGAAAACAAAATTTTTGTGTTTATTAAAAGTGGGTTGTCTTTAGTAAATTTTCGCAAAAAATAGTTTTCAGAAACAATTCGTCAAACAAGTTTTATGTGTTTTCTGAAAAATAAAATTAAAAAACTAAAAATAAAAACGCAACAGAAAAAACCCATTGTTTATAGTTTCTTTACTCAACACAATTTTATCATGACTAGTGGAAGATTGTTTCAGCTTCCACTAGAATTTACAGAATTGACTGACATTAAGTCAATGAAAAGGAGAAGAAGAAAAAACAACTTGTTTCAATCTCATTTATCGGGAGCATCAAAATCTTAGTGTATTTTACAAACTCTTTTCCAAATGGAGAAAAATTTGCAAACACCCCTGCAGAGTAGCTAATCTAACAAAGATGAAATATCAAATCTCCATCTCCACAATTTGCTTAAATTTGTTGTTCTTGGGAATCACCCAAGAAGAACATAGGGAGTCCTCAAAAATTAACAAAATTTCAGATTAAGGCTTGACAAATGCGTTCTCTGAGAAGCCTCAACAAAAAGAATTCACTGGATGAAGTATAGGGTTAAGACTGTTAAGCTAATGATGCTAAACAAAAGCTTGACAGCCAACAAGCTCCAACCTTAAGTCAAAAAACTGTGCCCTTGCTCATAATTGTAACATAGAATGAAACCATACTCAAATGACAAAGATACCAATTTCCAAATTTATCAAACTGAACCATTCCAGTCAAATTGTACAATATGAATCAATCAAAAGAAAATCTAATACAAACAATGAGCAAACTGGATTACACAACCAACATTGGCAACATATAAATTGATCTACCCACATCACCAAATTGTTGTCTAAATGCACAGAGACAAAACAAAGTTGAAAAATCATCAAGCCCACATGAAATTTGACAAACATAACCTCATGGGTTTATTCATAGAGATGACAAAGATGCCAAATTACAAAATTATCAATCTCAACTAATACAATCCCATTGTACAATTTGAATCAATCAAAAACAGGATTACACAACCAACATCGGCAAGATAGAAATTTGATCTGCCCATATCACCAAAATGTTGTCCAAGCACAAAACAAAAGTGAAAAAAATCATCAAACCCAAATGAAATTTGACAAAACAACCGAATGGGTTTATTCAAATACATTGAAACATAGCTCAAAAAAAAAAAAAACAAGCAAACAAGCAAACAAACAAACAAACAAACAAACAGTGGAAATCAAAGAATCAATCACCTGCAGATCCTTGAACAACCAAAGCAACTGCAATGGCGAACAGTCTCACCACAGAACAAACCCGTTGCAGAGCCAACCCCATTTTCCATATACTATCAAAAATCAATACTCCCCCAAACCCAACCTACTCAATGATGAAGAAAGAATAAAACAGTAATAAAAAAATGAAATCTTTTAATTGAATAGAATAATGAACAGTGATAATGGGATAGAAAATTGGTGACTTGAAGCAATGACAAAACGGAGGTTAGACTGTAAGAAGAGACCCACAAATAGTGACAGGGAAGCAATGAGGAGGGAGGTTTTGGAAACCCAGAAGATGGATTTGGCGATTAGAATCAAAGCAATGAGCTTTTTGGGAGAGTAAAAAAAAGCTAAAATTTGCAGAGATTTGAGACTGCCATTTTAGACACGAGCGTTTCTTTCTTTATTACACTGACAATGAGAGAGAGAGAGAGAGAGAGAGAGAGCGTAAATAGAGGCTGTAATAAAAACTGGACAGCTATGAAAACCAAAACCAACCTCATTCTGAATTGGATCACTTGCATCACCCTCAATAAATTTTGAGTTAAATTATAACTTAAAATTTATTTTTATTATTGAAATTAATCACTTTTTTAATATTTATTGTATCAAATTCTTTATTTTAATTAAATTTTATTAAAATATTAATTTTTTATTATATTTATTATTCTTTATTTTTTTATTAAATTGATGAGGTGTCATCTAAATAATTTTTAAAAATATATAAATAAAAAAAATTGTCATTGACTGGGCGATCGATTAGACTAATTTTTAACATTTTTTCTTCTTCTGTTACCGACACTCATGAAACATCCGGGGGAACAACCGATTTAAAGATTTTAGCCTAATTTTATTCCAGAAAATATAATAAAAATCATGTAGCTAATGAATAATGCCTCAACAAAGTTATTGAGATACTGTGATAAATTTAACAAAAAAATTAATTTATAAAAAATTTATTAAGCCTGATGAAGGAGTAATTTAGTGACTTATTATAATTTACCTTTTTGTTATTTTGGCAATACTGATGCAGACGATCTAAAAAGTCACCTTCTTTTTTGATTTTTTTTTATTTGAGTAATTATATATATATATATATATATATATGTTTTGACTTTAGTGTCAGAATCAGTTTCAATTTCAGAATCAAATTTCTTGTTACTTTTTTGAAAAAATAATTATTATTTGTTTCACAAAAATCAACACTAAGAAGATTTTTTTAAATTTATTTTTCACTCGCCGAAAAAGATGATCATACGAAAATGATTTAGAAAATTATAAATTTAAGAATAAATTATATTAACGGTCTTTATATTTTGAAATTTGTATCACTTTGATTCTTAATTTTTCAATTGTGACACATTTGATTCTGAATTTTGAATCTTGTTCTAAATAAGGACAATTGAATATACTATTGCTCAATTTTAAGGATAAAACCGTCAATTTAAAAAATATAAACTAATTTGACAAAAATAAATATCAAAAAAATATTTTTAAATTTTTTAAAATTATTTCTACCTACCAAAGATAAAATTATGTAAAATTAATAAATTTTTTACACATTTAATTTTTTTTTACCAAATTAATTTTTATTATGTATTTAGATGATGATCATGTAATGAATAATTATTTTTATTTTCATTAAATTAGTTTCTATTTTTCTAAAACTCAAATAGAACGACAACTTTGATATCATTATTAAACCAATCAATTAAATTAAAAAATTCAAAACTAAAAATATTTTATATATTAAATATATTGATTACACATTAAAAGCCTAATAACTACACATTGCATGATCATCATCCAAACATATAATAAAAATTAATTTGGTAAAATAAATAAATAAATGTATAAAAGATTTATCAATTTTATATAATTTTACTTGGTGGGTAGAAATAATTTTTAAAAATTTAAAAATATTTTTTTCACATTTATTTTTGTTAAATTAATTTATATTTTATCAAATTGATGGCTTTGCTCTTGAAATTGAGCAATGGTATCTTTAATTGTCCTTAATTAGAACAAAATTCAAAATTCAGGATCAAATGTGTCATTTATAGGGACGATTAGTGTAATTCACCCTAAATTTAACATGATTTTAAATTTTTTACTAAAGATGAGAATAAATCAAAGTTAAAAAACAAAGGCAAAAATAACTTCCAAAGAAATGTAATTTTATAGAGTGGGGCGCACCTCCTTCTTTCAGTTGTTTTGAAAATGTGGTTAAAAATTGATTTTATGATTTTTTTTTAAAAAAATATGTAAAAAAAAGAATAGAGAAATGATATGACCAAAAATAGATTAAAAGTAATTGACTTTTAGCAAAGTTCTCAAAACAGCCCTTTATCTCACATGTGTCTCACATTTGGTTGATTTTTTCTATGATTTTACTACCGCTATTAAGTTTAATTTAAAATTTTAATAGATTTTGAAATGTATTTAAACTGATTTAAACAAGTTTTAATCAATTGATAACAAATTAAGTTTGAATAGTTTGATTTTTAATAATGTATATAAATTTATCAAGTTAAATAATAAGTTATTTAAAAATAAGTTAAAAACTTAATAAAAATAAAAATAAAAATAAATTTTACTTATTTACCTGATGAAACGATTTTGAGCAAATTCTTAATCAATCAAATATAAGCTGAAGTGGAATAGTTGGATTTGTATACCATCCTACCTTTGAGAGGGAGGTATATAATGATTAACTAGAAGAGAAAGTGAGATGTTATATTGTGGGGTAATTTTTTTAAGTTTCGTAAAATTAAAATTTTATAAGATAAATAATATATAATATTTTTATGGTAGTTGAAATTTTTTAATATTTTCATACAGAAATTCGTTCCGATACAAAAAAATTTTGAAATTTTTTCCGATTTGACCACAAAGAAATTTCAAATTTTTTTTAGTGTGATCATAGAAAAATTTCATTGAGAAACCTTAACTAATAAAAAATATATGTGTCAAACCTCTTCTACTACCTGAAGTTAGAGAGGAATGTTTTACTAATTTTTCTTATATTTTGTTAAATCTGGCTTCGTTTGGAAAGCCAAAGGTTGGGCTTTTTTAGCTAAAATAGTTACAAAAAATAAAATAAATTTTTTAGCTACAAAAAACAAAATATTACAGTCAATCCATAATCATTACATTATTTTTCAAAAAAAAGTCAAAATTTCTTTCCAAACAAAATTTTTTAATCCCAAATTAAAATAGTTAAAAACATCAAAAAATCAAAAAATTAAAAAATCAATCCATTTTCCAAACGAACCCTATCTTGGTTGGGTTTAGAATTGTGTTTATTGTAAAAATTAGAGAGATTTAGCTTCAACTCCTTCAATATAAATGTTTGGTAGTTTAGGCCCTGTTTGATTGGGGGATATAAAGATTGGGATTGGATATTATATCCGGTGGGGTCCATATATCCCATGTTTGCAATTTTTTTTTGAAGGGGATATAATATCCGGTGGGATTGTATATCCCCCAAAAGTGGAGGATATACAATACCACACCCCCCCCATTATATCATATCCCCTTGGTGGGGATATGATGTAAAAAGTCCAATTTACCCTTTTTTCTATCTAACATAATATAATTTAATATATTTTTTTGAATTTAATATAATATAATTATTGAATTTAATTTAATATTATTGAATTTAATATAATATAAATATTATTGAATTTAATATAATATAATATAATATTATTTAATTTAATTTAATTTAATATAGTATAATTTAATACAAATTTTGAATTTAATATAATATAATATTATTGAATTTAATTTAATATAATATAATTTAATATAAAATTTTGAATTTAATATAATATAATATTATTTAATTTAATATAATATAATTATTGAATTTAATTTAATATAAATATTATTGAATTTAATTTACTTTAATATAATATTATTTAATTTAATACAAATTTTGAATATAATATAATATAATATAATATTATTTTATTTAATTTAAGTTAATATAATATTATTGAATTGAATTTAATATAATATAATTTAATATAAAATTTTGAATTTAATATAATATAATTATTGAATTTAATTTAATATAAATATTATTGAATTTAATATAATATAATATAATATTATTTAATTTAATATAATATAATTATTGAATTTAATTTAATATAAATATTATTGAATTTAATTTAATTTAATATAATATTATTTAATTTAATACAAATTTTGAATATAATATAATATAATATAATATTATTTAATTTAATTTAATTTAATATAATATTATTGAATTTAATTTAATATAAATTTTGAATTTAATATAATATAATATTATTTAATTTAATTTAATATAATATAATATAATATTATGAGGGCAATCTTGGAAATTACTTGTTATATCCCACAATATATTTTGTAAAACAAACATGCATAACATATATCCAATCTTATATATCAAGTCAACAAACATGACTTGGGGGATATACTATCCAATATTTATATCCTATTCATTATATATCCTGACTAAATCCCACATCATATTATATCCTCCATTTTATATCCAACGAAACAAACGGGGCCTTAAGGACATAAGAAAAAAAAGTTTTTTTGGTTCAAGTCCTCTAGTTTGTTATGCTATTTTGAAACGATTAAATTTTTTTAAAATTTAATAACTTTTGATCTGTATATTTGTTTTTCATAAAATTTATATTTTTATAATTTTTTTATCAAGATTTATTAAATAAGTTCTATGATGGATATGAAATTTAAAAAAAAATAAAAATTTACTAACTACACATCTTCTCTAACTAAAATTTCTTTGAGTGAAATTTTTCTGACTATATAGGGATAAATTAGTCACACAAAAATAAAAAACCATAGAATATGGACTCCACCTTTGAAACTTTATAAAGAAAAGGACTTCAACTTTTTTTTGTGTGGATTAGATCTCATATGTATTTATATCGGAAGATTTATTACTAATTTTGTATGTTTTTAAAAGCAATATTCAATACAAGAGTCACACGATTACATAAAAATCAACATTTTAAAAAACGAAAGTTGCGCCATCACATAAAAAACAAATATTTTTAAAATTCACCGTGTGACATTTGAGACTATTAGGATATTGCCACAATATCACACTCAATAATTTCTCATTTTTAAGACGGTGTGGGGCTAAGAAGTTCTCACTTGGGAAATGAACCAACTTGGAGTTTGAAATTCATGGGTTTAATCTAAGAGTTATGTTGGACATCTCAAATAATTTATTAATTTTTTTATCAAATTTATTATATAGATGTGATATTTACACACATATAAATTTATATGAGCCCTATACTTAGGGGTGTTCGCGGATCGATTTTGTGCGGTTTGCGGTTCGGTTTTGACCCGCCTGCATCTATGCGGTTTGGGAAAAAGTCAACCCGCAACCGCCCGCAGTGCGGTTTGCGGTTTGTGCGGATAGGGTTTGCAAATGTGCGGGCGGTTGCCGTCGGTTTGCGGTTTACACTTTTTTCTTTAAAAATTAATTTTCGAGTTTTTTTTTTCCATCGAATTTAGGCATCAGATTCATTTTATATATTTGTGATAACAATTTTTTGATGAGTTTACAAATAAAAATTGAATATCAATGCATTAAATGAAAGTACCAAAAATAAAGAGACCATACACTAGCATTTTTGCCATGAAAAAAATGTATATCAATGCATTAAAGGTTGTACTCAATTAGAATTGCCAGTTCAGTAATCAATAATCAAACTATAAGTTCTATCGACCATTAGAAGGAAAATTTTATTAGGAAAAAGTGGATGAATCACCAATGAAAATCATTTAAGAAACCAAGTTTAGGACTTGATAATTCTACGACATTAAGAAAGTTGAGAAATACTTAAAAATAAGGATCCTAGTGTCATAGAGAATATAATGGTGCTCCTGTAAAAGTTACAAAGTTGGTATATAAAAAAAAATAATAATAATAATAATTAAAGTGCGGGCGGTTTTTGCGGATTGCAGGTTTAAACCGCGACCCGCCCGCAACCCGCAAATTTGTCATATTTCAAACCGCATCCGCCCACATTATGTTTGCGAAACCGCCCATTTATATGCGGGTTAGGCGGATTGGGCGGTTTGAGCGGTTCGGATAAACCGTTGCCCACCCCTACCTATACTCATATGAGAAATTTAGTAAAAAATTAAATAAATTATTTAAAATTCATAATATTTTCCATAATTAATGAGAGTGTTGCTTGCTTCACCCTCTCCACTTCCTAGTTTTCAGTTGTTTATGTTGGCCACTTGAGCTAATGAGGAGAGAGATTTAGAAAGATGATGCATGTGTCAAATGGCATTCAACAACAGTCTCAGAAATATTATTTCAAATTTTATTAAGAAATATTAATTTATAATTTATATTTATTTCATATTTGAATTTATTTTTTATCAATTCAACTTACATCATATAAACATTTTATCTAAATTTTTTTGGATAATATAGGTTTGCACCATAACATTTTTCAATGAATAATACTATATGCATCAATTAGTATATTAATTAGTGTACTAACAGATAATGTATCATAATTTTAAAAAATTTGAATATTTATAATTTGTATAGTAGATGAGATGTGTGGGAGCTGAATTTATATAGCACTATACCATCGGGCCCAAATTGCGAATCGGCCCATTAGGCCTCATCCATCGGACACATTTAGCCGAGTTATATCTCTTAATCCTAAATACAGAAGCCAAGTAATCTATTACAAGTCAACATCGTGGCTAGTTGCCGATTCCTCGCCATAAAGCATTGAGATCCAGATGAGGTGCGTAGTAAAGGATAAAACCTAAGAAGAAAAGGTATATAAAAGGAAGATGAAGACCCAATGATCAGGTATATTCTAAAAAGCTCACTTAAGAAAAAGAGTAACCCATATACTAGAAAAGGAGAAAACTAACTTGACTGTCGGAGTGCTAATTCTGGCACCCCCAACTTGAGCTGTTATTGTTTCAGGTGCCTATAGAAGGACTAGTCCGAGATCTGCTTGGATAAAGGAGTATTCCAAATCCATCACTCTACAATTGGCACCGTTCGTGAGAATACTCAAATTCATCCATGACAGACCTTGCGCAAGATCTTTCGCTCATAGGCGATAATGATACACAAGGAATAGTGCATGGGCCAGAAGACATGCTCGCACAAAGAGCCCTGAACTTCGACTCGCTGACTCCTTTACCTTCGTCCTCAACAGAGAATGCCATACAAACCCTGATCAACCAAGCAAAACAAAATGAGCAAGGAATGGAGGATATGACAGCTAATAACGAACGCCTACACTAGGAATTGTACAAATCCCAACATACACTACAACACACAAGGGGTCGGTCACCAAAGAAGAAGGCAATACAGCAACACCGCCTCTAAAGGAACGAAAATGATAGCGACTTAGGAACATCATGAGAGGAACCTAGAAAGCGAGTCCAACCAAATACCTCAGATTCGTCGACCGATAGCCTGCGAGTGTGGCACAAGCATAAGAATGAAAGTGATGATTCTGACAAGAAGGACACTCATGACCCTTTTGTGCGACGCATTGCCAAGGCCACGTTGCCTAAAAAGTTCAAAGCTCCATCATTTACACTATACGACGGGAAATCAGATCCTACGGATCATGTTCGACATTACATGCAAGCTATGATATTGTATGTAGACAATGAAGCGCTTATGTGCAGAATATTCCACTGTAGTTTGGAACCATTGGCCATCAGATGGTATTACAAGCTTGAACCTGGATTAGTTGGGAGTTTTCATCAACTCCAAAAATCCTTCAAGGCCAAATTCATCACTAATGAAATACAACCAAAGCAAACAGATTCTCTTTGGGCAATTAGGACAGAATCAAACCCTAATGGCATAGTACAGATCTAAGAATGGGATGAAGGGAAAAACGGACACCCCTTTCGACGATCGGCAAGAGGGAGAACACAATGGTGTTCTCATCGACCCTCTACATGTCCACTTCACCATTTCCAACTAATGACAGCTGAACATCATCAGGGATAGAAAAGTGATGACGAAAAGCTACGACTCTATCTTCAGAAAGAAGAGCCTTTAGGTGATTTGCCATGTGAGGACTGAAGTGAAAGGTAACAAGAAAAAGAAGTGCAAGGGATTGAACTATAAAAATAAATGAGAAAATGGAGCTCAGAGAACTTACAGACAGAAATGAAAGGGACGTAGGCTGGAAGAAGAGCAAGAGGGTGACGATGGAAGTCTTGAGGTTAGAAGATCATAAATGTTGAGCAACAATGAATCTCATGCGAAATGAAAAGGTGGAAACATTTCAAAATGCATTAAATAAGGAGAGAGCACGAAGAGGCGAAAAGCCACAATCATTGTGTTGCACGTCTTTTCTAGCACAACAATGTTGAAAAAGCGCGTCCGCCGCATTCCTAACTCCCAATACGTTTCAGAATGACGATGCCCTCCGCATTCCTAACTCCCAATACGTTTCAGAATGACGATGCCCTTTCAACAACCGAGTTTGACGACTACACGGATCTCCGAATAGCCGACTACTCGGGGGGTAATTGTGGGAGCCGAATTTATATAGCCCAATACCATCGGGCCCAAATTGCGAATCGGCCCATTGGGCCTCATCCATCGGACACATTTAGCCGAGTTATATCTCTTAATCCTAAATGCAGAAGCCAAGTAATCTATTACAAGTCGGCATCGTGGCTAGTTGTCGATTCCTCACCATAAAGCATTGAGATCCAGATGAGGTGCGTAGTAGGGGATAAAACCTAAGAAGAAAAAGTCTGTAAAAAGAGGAGGAAGACCTAATGATCAGGGTTGTTGTAAAAAGCTCACTTAAGAAAAAGAGTAACCCATATACCAGAAAAATGAGAAAACTAACTAGACTGTCGGAGTGCTAATTCTGGCACCCCCGATCGAATTTGTTATTGTTTCAGGTGCCTATAGAAGGACTAGTCCGGGATCTGCTTGGATAAAGGAGTATTCAAAATCCATCACTCCACAAGATCAATAATAATATTATAATATATATTAGGATACTAGTTTTCAATGGCATTTGACACCTCATCATCTTCTATTTTCTAATGTGGGCTTTGATTAACTATTACGGCAAGTCCAAGTGTAGCACTTGTGTCCATCAATTTAAATTATTGTTTATTACATTTTATATCTTTTAATTATTGTTAAATTGTGGAGTGTTTTAAGAAGATGCTTAAAAATTGACTTTTTGACTATTTTATGTGAGAGGTAATGTGACTCAAAATGGGTTAAAAACTGACTTTTGACTTTTAACTCAAGTTCTCAAATGGCTCGTCTATTTGGTTCATGTACTATTGATTAAATCTATTTAATCACTAAAATATATAAACCAAAGTCTATTTAGTCTCTAAACTATCAATTGTGTCTACTAAATCTCTAAATTATATAAATCAAAATCTATTTCATCTCCAAAAGGATGTTTTTCGGGAACACACTAAAAAGCCAGAAGCCCGCTTTTTAGCCATTTTGAGTCACATCACCTCTCACATAAAATAGTGAAAATTTTTTTAAAAAAAAGTCAATAAGTCAATTTTTTTTTACCATCTTTTCAAAACACCACAAAAAAAATATATACACTTATATGTATTATAAATTAGTAAAAGACCCTTCCCAATTAAGATTTTTTTTACAAAAACATCTTTTAAAATTTTATTTTGTCTTTAAAAGATATTTTATTTCGTAGTGTGTTTAAATTAATATTAGAGTCTGATTTTTTAGTCTTGCTAATAAATTATATGAATATCAGATATGTTGAAGAAGTAAAATTAGATAATTTAAATAATAACACTTCTATACAAATAGTAATAGAAAAAAATAATACATTAATTAAGTAATAAAAAGAACTTAGCGAAAACTTTAAAAACAATCAATTAGAAATTATAAACAAAATCTAACATATAATACTGAATAAAAGTAAGCACGTATTCATTGTAGAAGATAAGTAATAAAATGCTATAGATAATTACCCTTATCTTTATAAAAAAATTTCAATATATAGATTGGCGCCCACTTTTCAAAGACAGAATAAAAATTTAAGGTTTTTTTGAAGTAAAATTTTAATTAGATATATCTTTTACTAATTTATAGTATTTATGAACTTATATTTTATTTTTGTAATCTTTTTAGGGACTAAATAAGTTTGAATTAAATATTGGGGCACTTACCAGTAAGTCTCATACACAAACTTCAAAACCCATCTAGTCTCAAAACAAAATATTTGCACTAATTAGCCTTATATATTTTTAATTGTTACAAAAAACTCCTTTTTTTATATAAATTTAAAAATGCTGTTACATTCCACCACAGCCGGAAGACGGTCACTGGAGACTCGCCAGAATGTTCAACATTACTGGGAAGTCACCGAAGTATCACTGGAAGTTCGTCGGAGTATCGTCGAAGTGTTCTGAATGTCACTGGAAGTCGCCGGAATGTCCAGAATGTTCACTGGACGTTAAGAACATTATTGGAAACTCACCGAAATGTCTAGAATATTGCTGGAAAAAGAAAAAGAATAAATGAAGAAATTATAGTGAAAAAAATAACAAAATGTGCTAAATATTGATAAACTGGAAAAAATAATAGCAATGAGAAATATATATATTATTTTTCAATTTTTGTAGGGTTTACACAAATGATCTCCAATATTGATCAAACTGAAACGTAAGTTTTAAAACTGTAAAATGTAACATTTTCAAAGTATGATTTTATTAAGTATTTATCCTTATTAATCAAATTGGAAAACACATTATGAAACTGTAAAATTTTACAATTGTAAAGAATGTTATGAAACTGTAAAATTATACAATTTTAAAGCATGATTCATTTCAGCACAAAAAAAATTAAAACTGTAAAATTTTACAGTTTTCACCGCCCGTAACTAAAATTCGAAAACAACTTGTTCAGATTTGAAAATTTTCTCCATTAAAATAGGAAAATATAAGTGTGTAGTAGAGAAAATGTAAAAAAATTGAGAGATCAAAGGAGAGAAACAAATATAGAGAGAAGATCGTACTCCGGTAACTATTTTTGATTTAAATCTAGTTGGATCTCATGTAGATTTACTTAGATTTGATGTAGATCTGAGTAGATATACATCAAATTTGAGTAGATTTACTTATCTTCTTTGCTAGAAACTCGTCTCATTCGTTAGTGAGGGTGAAATAAGGAGTCGGTGGTCGGTGGTTGCCGATGAACTCCAATCAATGGTGGTCGCCGATCGCTGGTGAGTATATATTAGAAAGAGAAAGAGAAGAAGTAAGACATGGTCGCTGGTTGCCAAAAATTAAGAAGAGAAAGAGGCAAAGAAGAATGAATGCACATAGAAGAATGGAAGAGAAAAATATGTACGCAATGGACTTTTGAAAGCTTCTAAAAAATTGTGTGACTAAATAGACTTCTCCTCTTTTAAATAAGACTTCCAGATAATTTGCTCTTAAATATTTTAGGGATTTAATGGATTTAATCGAAGTTTTACGAACTAAATAGACTTTGATTTATATGCTTTAGGAACATAGTAGACACAATCGATAGTTCAATGACTAACTAGATAATTTTAAGGGTATAAAAGTGTAATAAACCCTCTATATTATTATAGTTTGTTCAGACAAAATTGTCAATTTTGTCAATTCTTTTGGGCAAAAATAAAAGGCCTACACTAATCCATTTTATAAGTTTATAGCATTAATTACAATAATATTGCAATAATCAAATTTAAATATTACATTTCTGAAAAATATAGAAATCCCCTAGATGTTGATTTGTGATTATGTATCAATTTTAAGCACTGTATAACAATCCCAATCAAACAATCAAAACAAATCGACACAACGATTTTACGTGAAAAAACCACGAGCAACAGTCACAAAACAATCCACTAAGAAGATATAAAGGAATTACACAGGTATACTCTCAATTACCTAGCGAATCCACACCCGAATTGAACCAACCTCTATGTGTCTCTTCCAATCCCGTCTTCACCTCGGAATTGTCTTGACGATGAGTCACTCCAGAATCCACCAAAGCTTCAGGCTCGAATTCTTCAGAATCCACCGAAGAACAACTCTCTCTTTTGTGTAGAACAAACAAATAATCCTTTGATGTATACTCTTTAAACCATGAGTTGAATACTCAATCAAAACATCAAAGAAAACTAGCAAAATATCCCCAGATATAAACCTTAGAATCCAAAAAGAAGATCTGGAGGACTTGTCCAAGTTTTGGGAGAAAACCAACTACTTATAGAAAACCAAAGTAATCCTAGTTTTGGAAGAAAACCAATTCCTTATAGAAATCCAAGAATCTGTGTTCGCGCGGTCCGCTCGAGCGTGGGAATTCTCGCTCGAGCGGAGGCTTCAAAATTGTGTGATTCATATAGGCTTCACGCTCGAGTGGAAGTTTTCACGCTCGAGCGTCGAATCACACCATCCAGTACTTTTTCAGGCGAAGCAGAGATGCTGTGAGCTTGCAATCCCCGCTCGAGCGTCACTTTCCCCGCTCGAGCGGGACGACCAAAATTGGAAAATATGAAAAACTAGATCCTGTAACAACCTCGGTTTTGATCCATGGAAATTGACAAAGGCACGATTCGGGTTAGATTCGCATCTAATAAACTCATAGCCTCACTAAAATAAAAGGTGCGAAAACAAATACAACTGAAAGGAGTTTTGTCAAACGGGGTTGCCAAGAATAAAACCTAACAATCTCCCCCTTGGGCAATGCCGTGACAAAATACACCTAACAAATAAAATCCTAAACACTCCAACCCATTACAGCCAACAAAAGCCAACATCTTTCTCAAGGTCATGATCTGCAAAACAGTTATTAGTGCTACAATCTCCAAAACAACAATTAGTCCCACAAGAGTATATGAAAAAGCAATAGACATATGACATGATTATCTTGAAACATGAGATGGAAAACATGAATAGATGAAAACTAAGACTCATGAAAAACAACTCTCAAACAACAAAAGCAAGATCATAAACCACACAAGCAATGATATGACAATGTAAATACCAGGAACATACAAGAAGGGCAAACCGTGCATAGCAACATGTAAAACATATAGCCAATCTCTCTTACCAAACATATCAAAGTGCTCATGCTAAACAACTCTTGCAATGAAAAACCAAACTCCCTTACCAACCCAAATCAAGATGAACCAAACTCTCTCTCACTAAAAGCAACCACAAACACTGAAAACAGTGAACAAGAAGAAAAAGACAAAAAATAATATAGTGGAGCAAGTAAGGAATTTTAGATTTGTACCTTAAAACACACAAGATTATTTAAGAAGCACAATTACTAGTAAACACAATGTGCACAGTCTGTAGAAGATTCCTCATGAAAGAAAGTGATGCATTATGTGAAAAGCATAGATCCTATGATAAAAGTGTGTGTGACTCTTGGAGTTCGACAAACACTCGATTCAATCCTAGTAGTGATCTGAAAGTTGAACCTCCGACAAGAAAATCTAAGCACAACAAAGGAAAGTCAAACCACTAGGAATTAAGGGGTATTTGGTGAGTAAAGGCGGAGGCTCCCCCTCAATCAATGAATCCTTTTTTTTTCACACAATTTTTCTTTTCTTTTTTTTGCACATTTTTTTCTTTTCTTTCTTGTGCACATTTTTTTTTCCTTTTTTTTTGCATATTTTTTCTTCTTCTCTTTCTTTTAATTTTTCTTTTTCTTTTTCTTTTTCTTTTTCTTTTGCACACTCATTGGCAGCTGACACGCTCAAGAGTATTGGAAACCGAACCAGAGAAGCATGGATATAATAAGGATGGCCTGGTTGGTGACTCTGAGGTAGCCTTTTCCTCATGGCTGGACTACAAAGAATCGAGGGGAAAGCCGTGGAGATGCAAAAAGATGGAAGGTGGTTAAGAGACTCAACATCATCCATGATATGCTAGTATAGGTCAATTCCTCTAAAAACGCAAAAAATCAATGACAGAAGTCCATAGAAAAAAAATAATCACTAAGGCAGAAGACTCCTAAAATTTGCTAATCCAATAATGTGTACAGAATGAGACATACTAATCAAAAAACACACACTCCAAAGCGAGTAATGACCACATAAAGCACACATATATTAACATGTAATGGATATTCTCATCAATTCCAATATGCATCAAGGATCACTCAAAAATTTCAAGCTTGCAAAACCATACTAAGAAAATCTTTTTGGGATTTTTTTTTCTTCAAAAATAAAGTAAGACAAAAAAAAGAACAAGCACACATGTAATGACAAAAAAAAAAAAAAAACACAGGAACCCAAAAACTAAAAAGAATAAACAAATTAACACAAGTCAAGTTTTCTCACCCAAACCGCTTTAGTATGAACAAAGTTATAAGAATTGCGGTTCTTGGGTGGTGTCTTGACATTGTGGTTTCCTTCCCTTTCAATGGGAACCCGTCTCGACTTGGTTTCCAACATCCTATTTTTAGGTCTAGGCAAATACACTCTCCCATGCAACTTATAACAATAAGGGCGAATATGATCGTGCATACCACAATGATGACAAATAAAAACAGGGTGTACCTTCTTTTCTTTTACCTTACCAACTCTAGGAAGTTTGAGAAGTCCATCCTTATGTTGAATTTTTTGTTCTCCCTTTCCTTGAGTTCTTGTATCATGAGATGTGGAAGCACTCCGTTTTTGCTCTTTCTTATCACCAAAGCCAATGCCACTCTTGTCAGAACAGATTTGTTGAGACCCAATGATATTGTCCAAAGTCTTTGATCCTTTGTTCCAAAGACGAATGGTAACTATGGCACACTTGAGTTCTTCCTCTTTCTTGATCATTAGTTCTTCCAAAGCAACTAGAGACATCTCGAGAGTTTTAATTTTTTCATCATATGTTGCATAGATTTGCTAAAGCTCATTCCTCTCTGTCTCACAAGTCAAGAGTTTTGCACAAAGGGCTTGTCGATCATTAGAAATCTTGATGGCATCAATCCTAGCCTCGGAAATCTCCTCCTTTAGTTTGACATTCTCACTTTCACATGCTGTGAGTTTCATAGTGAGTTTGTCATTCAATTTGGATAGCTTAAGAGATTCCTTATATAACTTTTCATAAGCTTGCTCAAGCTCTTCATCATCACTTCCCGAGGATTCATCATCAGTGGTATTCTCAACCGGGCTCTTCGGATACTCTGTTTGTCTTTCAGTTTCAGAAGC
The DNA here is from genome assembly GCF_055761805.1 of Camellia sinensis. Lineage (NCBI taxonomy): Eukaryota > Viridiplantae > Streptophyta > Magnoliopsida > Ericales > Theaceae > Camellia > Camellia sinensis. Next base: position 89,574,730 of record NC_138973.1, on the reverse strand, counting down.
CACCATGAAAGCAAGGAATTGTTTATGTCCCTCTTCGCCTTGATCTTCGTTGTCACTTTCATCTTCATCAGATTCTGATTCATCATCCCAAGTGATGGCGAGGGCTTTCTTCTTCTTCAAACGAGTGGGGCATTCTGAAACAAAGTGGCTATATCCTTGGCATTCATAGTATTGGACTCTTTCAGAGTTCCCTCGTATCTTTCCTTTCTCCTTCTTGGCTATAGAATTAATTTTGAGTTTATCTTTGCCTTTAGATTTATGAGTATGAGTAGATTCCAAAAGATTAGGATTCTTTTTCAAAAAAGATTTTTTAAATTGTTTAACAAAAGCAGCCGTAATCTTGGAATCTATCTCACAATCCTCATCAGAATCCTCTCCAACTCTATGAGCACTACTAAAAGCAATATCTTTTTGTTTCTTTTTGAAATTCCTATGTGTCTCATAAGTTTGGAGATTTCCAACCAACTGATCCAGCTTAAGGTTGTCAACATCTTGAGCCTCCTCAATAGCCGTAACTTTTGGTTGGAACCGATCGGGCAAGAATCTCAAAAATTTTCCCACAACTTTGGATTCTGGTATTTTTTCACCTAAATTGAAGCTGGAATTTACAATGTCACTCAACTTTGCATAAAATTCATCAAAGGCCTCACTATCTTTCACTGAAAGGTTTTTGAAACTAAACGTGAGCCTTTGAAGTTTTGAGCGTTTAACAGAAGGAGTACCCTCATGAATAGTTTGTAAGATATCTCAAGCCTCTTTTGCGACTTCACAATTGTAAATTCGACTAAACTCTTCAGGTGTGACAGCGTAAAAGAGAGAATTGATAGCTTTACTATTCCAGCTACTATTTTGGTAATCAATTGTGTCCCACTTTTCAATTGGTTTGGGGAAAATTACTCATTCAACAATAATTGTTGGTTCGGTCCACCCATTCATGACAGATTGCCAAACTTTTTCATCTATAGATTTCAAAAACGATCTCATCCAAGTTTTTCAAAAAGAATAATTGGATCCGTCAAGTAGGGGTGGTCGAACCATAGAATTTCCCTCACGAATTGAGTCCATTATCACAAATCAAACAAGGTCTCGCTCTAATAGATTTGTAAAACAAAAAAAAAGAGCGACCTACTCTGATACCAATTGAAAAATCTAGAAATCTCCTAAATGTTGATTTGTGATTATGTATCAATTTTAAGCAGTGTATAACAATCCCAATCAAACAATCAAAACAAATCGACACAACGATTTTACGTGGAAAAGCCACAATTGGACACCTCCAATTGTGATAAAAAATCACGGGCAACAGCCACAAAACAATCCACTAAGAAGATATAAAGGAATTACACATGTATACTCTCAATTACCTAGCGAATCCACGCCCGAATTGAACCAACCTCTATGTGTCTCTTCCAACCCCGTCTTCACCTCGAAATTGTCTTGACGATGAGCCACTCCGGAATCCACCAAAGCTTCAAGCTCGAATTCTTCAGAATCCACCGAAGAACAACTCTCTCCTTTGTGTAGAACAAACAAATAATCCTTTGATGCATACTCTTTAAACCATGAGTTGAATACTCAATCAAAACATCAAAGAAAACTAGCAAAATATCCCCAGATATAAACCTTAGAATCCAAAAAGAAGATCTGGAGGACTTGTCCAAGTTTTGGGAGAAAATCAACTACTTATAGAAAACCAAAGTAATCCTAGTTTTGGAAGAAAACCAATTCCTTATAGAAATCCAAGAATCTGTGTTCGCGCGGTCCGCTCGAGCGTGGGAAATCTCGCTCGAGCGGAGGCTTCAAAATTGTGTGATTCATATAGGCTTCACGCTCGAGCGAAAGTTTCCACGCTCGAGCGTCGAATCACACCATCCAGTACTTTTTCAGGCGAAGCAGAGATGCTGTGAGCTTGCAATCCCCGCTCGAGCGTAACTTTCCCCGCTTGAGCGGGACGACCAAAATTGAAAAATATAGAAAACTAGATCCTGTTACAACCTTGGTTTTGATCCATGGAAATTGACAAAGGCACGATTCGGGTTGGATTCGCATCTAATAAACTCATAGCCTCACTAAAATAAAAGGTGCGAAAACAAATACAATTGAAAAGAGTTTTGTCAAACGAAATTGTCCAGAATAAAACCTAACAATTTCATATAGTGAACCGAATCAAATTTAAATATTACATTTCATATAGTGAACCGATTAAAAAGGTTGTGCAAAGATATAAAAAGTATGCATTAATTTATTTGTAATTTTATAGTATTAAAGTAATATTAGGGTGATCAAATATAAATATTAAATTCGATGTAATGTGATGTGACTACTGCATGTTACATATTTTCAATGCAACGAATTAAATTATAAGGATTAGTTTTACTAACACTTCTATTTTATCTGACTCCTATAGGAATGTAAGAAAAATTCATAAAATCAAGTCCATCGATTGAAATTTTAGTTTTTGATCTATTTTTTATAACATACAGTCTGTTTTGATTTTGAAACTTTTATACCAATACAAACTGAACCGATCAAATATTATATTTAAATATTTTTATATTATAATTTCTTGAATATTATATGAGAAGTAACTAATATAATACATTTTTGTTATAAAAATTAGAGAGAAAAACCTTTATAGAGAAATTTTTATATATTTTTTTCATTTATTTTTAATATAAAATTTTATAATCTACTATAAAACCTTTTAAAATTTCATGTAAATTTCTCATCTACATAAAACCAACAAAATCGAACCATAGCATAGAGTCTGTATCGGTTTCTCAATCATAAAAATCGAAAGGATTGGTTTGGTACTAAATATACTCTTAATACCGACCAAACCGAACCATTTACACTCCTACTGCACTCTGTCTTTTTACTGTATTATTTAAAAAGACAAATTTACCCGTTAATTATTTCACACTCTTCTTATCATTTTATTTTGACAAAGCAATGAACGAATCAAAAAATTAAAAATTTACATAATAAAAAATAATGGTGTGAGAGAGAATAGAAGGGGGTGTAAATAATACTCCTCTTTATAAATAAATAAATAAATAAATTTTAGTTGAAGAAGTAAATTCAATTGGATTAATTTTATTTCTACATGCTGATTTTTCTTAGTTCACATACTTAATAATTTATTTTAAATACAATTTTATCTTAAAATAAAAATACCATAATATCCTAGCTTCTTCCATCCAAATCCTAATTCTAAACACCACAGCCAAGGATGGACCTAGAAGGGGTGATGAGGAAGGGCAGCGCCATTGTTGTGTCTTTATTAGACGGCGACGATAAAAACTTATTGTTGGGTTTGAATTTGAGTCATTCGAAGCTGAAATCAAGAGCATTTTCAGTTACTCAAACAAGTAGTAAAAGGTCCAAGAAGGCTCACATCTCGGATTCTTATGCCATATCGTCTAGAGAAACGAATGGATTTGACGAGGTATATTTCAATTTTCTAATATTCTTCAGTTTTAAGGTTCTATTTCCGACAGTCTGAAAATTTTGGATGCGTTTGGCCATATGGAATCTATGCTCTAAGCATTTCGAAGATAGGTCTAGACATTTCAAGATATAGACTAATTGGATGATGATGATGATGGTGGTGTGTTTTATATGCTCAAAAATTTGTTTTGTGGTTTTTTATTTGTTTTTTATCAAGTCTTTAGTTGTTGAGTGTTAATATATATATGGTATACATTCCTAGATATATTAGGTATTGATTTCCTAAATATATTTGGCAATAACCATAGTTATTCGGATTGCACATGACGATGTCCTCCATGATCACACCAAGCATAGTGAGATTGATTGCCACTTTATATGCCAGCATGTTACTAGGGGCACTGTTCGTCTTCTCTTTGTTACCTCCGCTGATCAGACTGCCGACCTCTTTACCCAAGCTCATTTTCTAGGACGCTTCTCTGATCTCGTCACCAAGCTCAAGTTAATATCTGCCTTACCACCTTGAGCTTGATGGGAAGTGTTAGCTGTTATCTATTATACTCAGGATTCTTGTATTCTTGTACACCTAGGTTTCTTGGCCTATATATACAGGCTTCTCCTATTGTGTTGATTCATTGATTTCAATACAATACATATTATTTCCCCTCTCTCTCTCTCTACTATTCTAACATGGTATGTCTATATCATGGTGTCAGAGCTAAGTTAAGTACCTTGTAATTTTGCTTTATCGGCAGGCGGCAACCTTGTCTTGGCCGCCTGCCGGATCTCAAACTATTTTGTTATCAAATTTTTCTGTCTGTATCGTTTCGTGGTGATCCCTTCCTTTGTCCACTAATTTTTCCTATCCCAAATATCTCTATCATATTTTATTTTATTTTTTTACTCGCAATCCACTTTTTTGTGTGTTTCTGCTCCACTTTGTCTTTTCCTCTATTTCAACCTCAAATAAGTTTTTATCTTCAAACCTATTTGAGTTTGAGGGGGGGGCATTATACCTATATCATGGTGAGTATAGTGATATACCATGTAAACCACCTAAGCCCCAAACCGCCTCCTTTGGCGCATAACCTAAGCTGCTCCTTGTGCACCATCCACGCCGCCTCTAGCGCACTTAGTCTTTTGTTGCCATCATCATTTAGCACTACGTTGTAAGTTATGTGTGTGCCGCGCTTGCTGGTTCAACATTCAGTTTTCTACATCGGTCCAGTATGACCTCTTTAAACTGTCTCGACATTGATTCCGATTAGCCAATCTCTATAATGGTCCGGTATGACTCCGTAAACTGTCCCGACATTAATTCTGGTTAGCTTCTACAACGGTCCGACATGACCATAAATTGTCTCCCGACATTAGCTCCAACCACTGATCTCGACATTAGTTCTAGCCAGTTTCTATATCAGTCTGACACGACCTTAAACTGCCCCGGCATTAGTTTCGGCCAGTTTCTACAATGGTCTGACACGACCATAAACTGTCTCCCGGCATTAGTTCCGGCCTCTGATCTATTTCAAGCGCCCTTGCGCTCCCATTCAGATTTTGCAATCTATTTGTCTTTTATTTTATTTAGTTTTATTTCATATTTTAGTTTCTTTCTCCAAACTCAAGATGTTTATACTTCTTGAGTTTGAGGGGGGATGTTAATATATATATATATATATATGGTATACATTCCTAGATATATTAGGTATTGATCTCCTATTAGGTATTGATCTCCTAAATATATTTGTATTGCATAGTTAGGTTTCTTGTAGGATACTATTTCTCATAGTTAAGCCATCTATTGTATAGGATTAATTCATCGAATACAATACATATTATTTCCTATCTCTTTTTACTATTCTAACATTGAGAAAGTGAAAGGCAAAGCATAGGTTACAAATTTCAACTACGCCAAAGACATTGTTTAGTTAATTTTTTACAAACTCAAGCCTTAAAGCTTTATTTTTTGCTATAATATTTTCTTTTCTTGTCTAGATTGATCTACATACGAAAGCATTGCAACTATGTTTTAATGGAAATTGTTCTCTGATTGTAACAAATTCAACTTTGATTTCATAAAATAAAATTGCTATTTTAAAGATTGTTGAATTTTTTTATTTTTTTATTTTTTTTTGGAGGAGAAGATTTGATCTTTTTGCTACACATGTTGTTTTGCATATTTATGGGTTCTGGTATGTTGAGATTTGGCTGTTTTTAAATTTACAGTTGGAGGAAGTTCTAAGTTTGGTTGAAATGATAGATTCATTAATGTGTGTTGATATTGATTTGAATTTGGATGCGCAAGGGGCAGTTGATTCTGGTGAAGTCTCAAATAAGAATGTTACCAAATTGAATGTGGTGGAATTGTGGAAAGTTAAATTTGCAAAACAAAAGAGAAAATAAATGATGCTGTGAGATGGTTGGAGCTTGAGCCTTGACATGGAAATCTTCAAAGAATTGAGAACAGATAGGGTGAAATCTTCAAAGCATTGAAATAGATAGAATTTTATTTGGACACAATATTTAAACAGATAAGGAAAATTTAAATTGAAAAGATTAAAAAATTGAACAGATAGGGAAAATTTTTGAACAAATAGAAATTTTTTTGAACAAATAGGCAACAATTTGACCAGATAGGCAAAATTTTGAACAGATAGGATTTTTTTTTTAACAGATAGTCAAAAAAATCAACAGATAAATTAAGAGATAAAATTAAAAACAAAATATCCTTCAAAACTAGGAATGACAACGGGCCGGGGCGGGGCCGGGGACCCCACTCCCTGTCCTCGATCCCCGAAGGTTAAAATATCCCCGTCCCCGTCCCCGATCCCTTGCGGGGAAACTCATCACCCACCCATCCCCGTCCCCAACGGGGATCGGGTTTCCCTGACCCCGAAAAATTCCCGAGGTTTTTTTAATTTTTTTTTTATTTTGTTCAAGAACAACAAATCAACATAGCAGATCTGAGTACCAACAATCATCATCAACAGATTTAAATTAAAAAAACAATTAATCTGAAAAAATATATATGTTTTCATTATCATCAACAGATTTAATTTATAAAAAAAAACAATCTGAAAAAAAAAAAATATATATATATATATATATATATATGTTTTCATCATCATCTCAACAGATTTAAACTAAAAAAAAAATTTGAAAAAAAAAAACAGATGTACCAACAATCAGATCAAAGCGAGAGAGAGAAAGAGATAACAGATCTGAGTACAGATCTAACAGTAACAGATCTGAGAGACCGTGGCTGTGGCGAGATCAACACAGGTATTAGCGGCTGTGGCTGTAACTGTGACCGACGGCTGTGGCTGTGGCTGTGGCTGTGGCTGTGGCTGTGGCGAGATCAACGGCGGTGGTGGGACACGCCGACTGTGAGAGTGAGAGAGTTGAGAGAGAAGAACGAGAGGGTGAGTGAGAAGAACAAGCGACTGTGGCTGTGGCAAGATCAACGGCGGTGATGGGACACACCGACTGTGAGAGAGAGAGTTGAGAGAGAAGAACGAGAGGGTGAGTGAGAAGAATGAGAGAGTGATAGAGTTGAGAGAGTAAGTGAGTCAGATAGATATAATGAAGTCAGATAGATATAATGATATACTATTGCATTAGATATATATTATAATACAACTAGTGAGTCAGACAGATATAATGATACACTATTACACTACATATTTATTATAATACAACTAAACACCAACATAGGTATTAGCGGGGAAATTTCGGGGCGGGGCCAGGGCTCAGGAGCCTATCCCCGTCCTCGGCCCGAAATTGATCGGGGAGTGATTTTTTAATACCATCCCCGTCCCCGTGGGGATATTTTTCGGGAAAAAATCACTTATTTCGGGGTCGGGGGATCGGGTCCCCGTCGGGCCGGGTTTAAATTGCCATCCCTATTCAAAACAAATAAAATGATTTCTCACCAAATTATATTTCCCAAGCGGTGGACTTCTCACCAGTAAAAACTATCTAGTGGACCCAAATAGTGGATCTCTCACCAACATGTAGTTATCAAACGAAAAACTAGATTGGATATATTACTAGTTTACTCTTTCAAAAACCTCCGTTATTATAATAGTATTAATTATAATTATTTCCAAATTATTGAGGTTTGCCCCCTTTAAGTATTTTTTTTTTTTTTTTTACAAATTTTAAATGGTCATCCTCTCTTGATTTTTTTTTAAAAAAAATTAAGTAGTTGCTCCTCTATATCTATAAAACATTGGATCAAAGTATAAAATTTTAAAAATTAGACAAAATATAATAACATTAATTTTTTTTATTTATAATTATCATTGATAATAAGCCCTATTTCTAGATAATAAAACAAGATATTAGCTAATTATTTGATCCACAAAAAGACAAAATAGACTAAAATAGTCAATAAGATAAAATATCATATCAAATCCATAATCATTTCACTTCTCCTATCCTGTTAGGAGACTCCCTCTTGGAATCACCTTAATGATTTGAAATTAAATTGATTGATATTGGTAATTACATGACCAATTTATTTTTATCTTAGAGAATATATATGATAAATGTGATTTTGAAAGAAAGTGTCCAACAAAAACAAACCGATCATGTAATTATCAATACATGATTAATTTAACTTTTATATGGGCAATATTTTTCAATGGATAGTACAAAATGAACAGTAATTCCGATTTTGTCCGAGAACCCCAGTTCCATGAGAGAAATGCCATGGAAGAGTAGAAAATATTTAATATATTGATTATACAAAAATATCACAAGTAAAACTTCTTTATGATTACTCTAATATTCATGTTCGTTCCCTCCCAAAAAAAAAGAAAGAAGATAAATAAATAATAATAATAATATTCATGCTTGTTGTTTCAAAACAAGTCATTTTGCAATTTGTTTTTTTTTTTTTGTTGTCTTAAAAAAAAAAAAAAAAACTTGGATTGATTGAGCAGTGGGTCTCTAACAAATAATTGGATTTAATTTTATATTATTTTTGACAAGTAACAAATTATTGGATTGGATTGGCTTGGCAAATTCATTATTTTATTAGTATCGTTTTCTCAATTTTACAAGACATTCCACGTGTGTAGATTCAAATAGTGAAATTATAAAAATATGCTCCTCTTTTTTTAAAAATATAAATAAAATTTAGGATAAATTACACATCTTTTTAGTATAAGGAAAATTTCACTTTAATTTTCGTAATTTCAATTTAAACTTTACTCTTTAGTTTTGTTGTAATATGATTCCTCTGTTATTTATTATTAAAATTTTAAACAAAAAAAATTATTTGCAAAATTAAGAATCAAAGTATAATTCAAAATAAATTATGAACATTGCTTTTCTTTTTCTTTTTTTCCTGTTCTGATGTCATCATTAACTTATATGGGTGGTCCTAATTTGTTTTGCAAGTTGTTTTTATTCTATCCAAAATTTTAACAATGTATGATGAAAAAACATTGTAACAAAATTTAAATTATTTAAAATAAAATTACAAAAATCAAAATGATATTATTCTTAACAAGAATGATTCATCCACCTTTTCCCCCCACCCCCTTTGACCCCCTCTCTCTCTCATTGGTTACCTTTTCTTTTTTTTTTTTCTTTTTTTTCCTGCTCCTCCAATCACCACCTGCCACGTGGCAAGGGGGTGAGGGGGTGACCCCCAAAAGGGGGTCTCAAGCATTATTCTATTCTTAAAATACATAAAATTTGCACCCGACCGTGAGATCTCATCAGATAACAATGCACATCAACGTGGAAGCAGAAGGGCCACAATTATTGGCAAATATCAAATCAAGGAGATAGTTAAAAATTATGGTAGTGTTTGGTAGAGTTTTAAATTATAATTTGAGAATAGAATTATATTTTGAATTTGTCAGTTTTAAAATTATGATTAGAAAAAAGAAAATTTGTTTGGTTATGCATTTTGAAAAGAGTTTCGAATTTTTAATGTGACATATGAAATGAGAAAAGTTGTTTGGTTATGGGTTTTGAAAAAAGTTTTCAAAACTTGATTGAAAAACTTATAACTCATAATCAAACACACAACTTAAAAATGTATTGAAAATTCTATTCAAAACTCATAACCAAACTCTTTTTAAAATTCAATTAAAAAAAATAATTTGTCATTTTGGTCTAAAAAAATAATTTTTATATTTAAAAAATATCAAAAACGTGTAATTTTTTTTTTCCAAATAAAAGGTGGCGATTGACAATTGCAAAAAAAAAATATATATATATATATATTGTTCCGGTCAACCGGATAGACTAAAAATTAAAAAATTGTCTGATTTATCAAACATATTTTCATAATATGTTTTAAAATTAATTTAAAATCATGATTTGAAAACTTCAACCAAACGTAACATTAGAATGTAAGGATAAAAATAGTTTTAGAAAGCTGCTTGTATTTTTATGGTGGTATAATTTTATTATGTGCATGATACAAATTCTCTATATGTATGATACAAATTCTCTATATGTATGATACAAATTTGATTGTGTTGGAATTATATCACAATTTTTTTTTCTTGTCTCCAATGCAATAATTTCTCTATTGTTTAGTTAATTTAGGAATTATTTGAGATGATGTAAATAAGTATATTTTTTAAATTTTATAAAAAAATATACAACAAAATTAAAAAATAATATAATCCAAAAAAAAAAAAAAAATGTGCTAATATCCAACTCCCCAAACAACCTCTTAACATTTTCCCCACAATTATAATAATCTACCTTCACCTGTATAATAGATTACTGGTGGGCCAGCCATTTATTTACACAAATCTAGAGTGAGAAGAAAGAGAGAATTTGTTTGCATTCAGGAGAGAGAGAGAGAGAGAGAGCGGGAGTGGGAATTTGTTTGTCTTCAAATACAAGCCACGCACATTTCCACACTGATTTCTAAACCTAAAAATAAAAATTAAAAAAAAAGAAAAGAAATAGGGAAGGGACGAGCAATTGCTCCCTTTTGCTCTTCCCTCTTGGGTATAACTGTAAATGTATGTTACTTAAATTTACTTTGAAAATTTTAATAAATTTTAAAATATATTTCAATTTTATTTTTATTTTTTTTTTAATCAATTTCAAACAAATTTTAAACGAATATAACTCAAGTAATTTAATTTTTATAATACATATAAATTTATGATGAGAAGTAAAAATTATTCAATTTTAATTTCAAAACTTAATGAGCTTTACAATTTAATTAAATTAAACTTATTTATGTAACGAACTAATTTCGAATGAATTTTTAACGATGTAAACACAAATAACTTGTTTAGTTTTATTGTATGGTGAAGCTTATAATATTAATTATGAATAACTTGTGAAATTAAAAAAATAATAATAATAATATAATAATATAAAACAAAAAGCCTATAATGGTTCATTTCAACAACCATGTGCAGATATGCACATTGCCCTCATTCATCAATCCAAAAAGTTCATAATTTTATTTTATTTTTTCCTTTTACTTTTGCTAAGGCTGAAAAAGAGGTGCCTTCTTCTAATGAATATTCCCAACACAGTTGCTTGCTTCCCACCACAATCCAGGGCTGTGTTCGGAAAAGAAAAACATAAAAGCACCCATCTCAAATTTAAAATCTAAACACAATTTTATATTAATTATAAAAATAAAAAAAACCTTCTATTGAAAGAGCAATGGAAGATTAATGGATTGACAATAAACGCAACACAATCAGCCATTTGTTTGGTGTAGTTGTGAGAAAGTGATTATAAATTATACCTTTTATAGATTATAGTTTTAAATATATGTTGTTAACCTGTTTGGTGCAATTATGAGATTATAGATTTAATCAGTAGAGTAGTATTTGGTTGAATAAGCTATAAAATAGCTTTTTACTGTATAATGTCCTTTTTGTCCTTATAAAATATAAAATTTATGATTTCATTTATAATAATTTTTTTTTCTTTTTTTTTTAATTTTCTTTTCTTTTTCTCCTTAATTTCTTTTCTCTTCTTTTTTTTTTCCCCTTCTCTTCTTTTTTTTGTTAATTTTGTTTAATTTATTAATTCATTAAAATTAATACCAATTAATATTCATGTTCTAATTTATATTAATGTTGTGATTTCATTACATATTATTTTTTATATATTCATTTTAATTATTTATATCTGTATTTCTTTTCTTTATTATTATTATTATTAATTGTGATCTTTGTTCAACAATTAGTATCAAATTATTTCATTAATGAAAGTTAATATAATTAGTATCAATCAATATGAAAATTGTTATTTTATATATATATTTTTTATATTAATGTTGGGTACAAGGCCGGAGATGGAGTGCCGTCGATCTGGAACGGCAGAGGGAGCGCCATCGATGACCTAGCCATCGTCGAAACAATGCCGGAGATGCGCGAGCCGTCAATCGTCATCATCACCATTCTACTAAAACCCTAGCCCCTCTTCTCCTTCTCCTTCCCCTTCCCCCGAAACCCTAGACCTTTCGATCTACCAAAACCCTAGCCTGGTTCTCTGACCAGATTGCGAAGAGAGAGATAGAGAGAAAACGCTCCAGTTTGTTAACGCGATGGCGGTGGTTCTCCGACCAAATTGCGACGCTAGGTGACGAAAGGATTTGCCCCTCAACGTGATGGTGATGGGAGGGTTTTGCCCCTCTGGTTAGGGCTTTATATCGCGATGGCAGTGGTGATAAAGAGAGAGTTTCAGATCGCGAAAGAGAGAGAGAGAGAGAAGAGATAGTGAAAAGAGACTCTGGTTTGCCTCTGCTAGAAATTGCTCTCATTGAAAATCGCTGGCTGAAATCACCTCTCTCTCTCTCTAGTGAGCAAATGAATAGTGTTTTGAAAAATGGAGTTCATATAGTTGGGTTTTTGGTAATAGTTGAAATTGACGAGGGCATTTCAATAATTTCACATGCTCTCCGTTTAATCTCAAACGCAGAAGCTGCTGGGAGCAACTTTTGATTCCAACCACTTTTCTTCAAGGAAAAAAGTTCCAAAATCAGAAGCTAATAAACGAACGTTTAAACAAACAGTCCGAAATAGCTTTTTGAAAGCTAAAATTTATAATCTGATATCTAAAATCTGAAGCAAACAAGCCCAATTTTAGAAATAGCATTCGAATAAATTATTCAACAATCTCGAAATACCAACTGAACATTGACATGATGCTCTCATACGAATAAGAATAGTAATCACGAATGTATTAACTTGATCCATCTTAATCAGTTGAATAGGAGACAATGTTAACCCAATCCATTCATTTTTGCAAAAGCTTCAATTGTTGGAACGCTATGTTCACATGTTACATTCATACTCTCAGACGGAATAATTTACCATCTTCAACGGTAAATGAAAGGACAAGAACCAAAAAAACATCTTGCTTGAAAAGTCTCAATTGCATTAAAAACTACAAGTGACACTCCATACATTCATTAGTTCTCTGCATGTTGGAACCATCTAACTAGTACAAAACAAGTGGAAGAAAGATGCCAATTTCATAAAGTTCCTCAATAATTAATGCTCTGCAAGTTCAGGATGACAACAAAATTGCTTCTCACAAAAAAACAAAAAATGGCAACAAAATTGTGGGGCATGTTGCGCATGTGGACCTGATATGTGAACTTCAAATGCAAGTTCCTCGTGACATCAAATGGTCACATTTTTTCCTGCTTTAAATATGAGACATCGGGATGGGACCCAAGGCTCCAAAATACGAGGAAATCCACCTCTTAATGAGATACCCGATTCGAAAAGCTTATACATCAGGTGGCAGTATGTGGAGAGGCAGTGGGGATGGCTTAGTATAGATGTCGTCAAGGTTGGTTCTCTTCCACTTCAGAGATGAGATGGTGATATAATCCTAGCAACATTTCAGAAGAAAATTACAAGGAGTAATTGAGATAAGTAACCATTGGGTGATCCAGAAATGGAATGGCCTGAAAAGGGAAAGTACAACCACAATCGTAATAATCTTGTTTGGTTGAATTTTCAGAATATGTTTTTTTTCTTTTTTCTTTTTTGAAAAAAATAGAAAAACACCAAAAATTTATTTTCAAAATTTTAAAAATTATTTTGTCCCAAAAAAGAGAAACCCAAGCAAAAATAACGAGTAGCGTCATTTTTTTCACCAAAGTAATTTGTAGTTCTATTGGGAAAAAAAAGATTCTGAAACTCAATCAAAGCAGGATGAATAATTTCAGGTTCCACACCTCCTGTAGAGAATCACGGGTTTGGGTCATATTCTTTGTAGCGATTCTTGAAGCTTTCTACCATCTTTTCTTCTTCTTCTTTGCTGAGCTTACAATTCCTCCAATCTGCCCTATCTGCTTTGTTCAGCAAGCCTGCCAGAACCTGGCATTGCACACACAGTCAACATGATTTATCAAAAATGATGCAAACATCAATTAACAGCCTATTAGCAACATGTTTCAGACAAGAATTTCTAAGATCATAACCAATCAATTGGGTGATCAAACATTAAAATTTTCTATAATTGAGGTTATGAGTTCAAGTCTTGGGACCAGTGAGCACCACTTTGTGCATTATGCCAAAGGTTAGGTGTATACGTAATATTTCCCCTCCCAAACACATATTAATGTGTACTAATTGGGCATTGTCTTTGTTTTTGTTTTTGTTTTTTTTCTTCTTATCTTGGACTTCAGAAATAAGAATATGCCAGGCAAAGAAATTGCCAAGAAACAAAAGTTGCAATGAATATAATTTTAGTATTAGAGAGAGCATGAGCATCTACCTCACGACCAAATTGGACCGCGAATTTCTCATTCTCTTCAACAGAATGGTAAAGTATTGTACCTCCAGGTAGTTCCACATAGAATAAACTACATTTTCTATCAAATTGCATTTGCAGCAATTTTCTCCCTTCAGAACTATTACCATCTGTAAGTAAAGAGACAAAAGGATGAAGATGCAGAAGTCGCACGATAGCACTTCATAAAATAAAAAGCATCAAGGGGGATAATGGAGAGAGCACCAAGTACAGCACTGCTGGATTATTACGTAGTTTTAATATTTTATACTCTTTAAATAGGGTGGTGTCTTCTAAAATTCTACACCATAACATTGAATCAAGCCAACACCCTCGGGGGCATTTGAAGGAACCGTGTCAGAATAAAATAGAAATGCCATATAGAGATTAGTTACTAGAAGAATTAAACTTACTTTTTATCACCAAGAATTCAAACCCTGACTTTTGAGCAGCTAAATTGAAGATGTCTTGAACAGCAGATGTTCTGGATGACGGAATGGGAATAACCTGCAAGAAAAAAATGGAGATAGTTCAAATAAGAATAAAAGCACCAGTCAAAAGAATGTAAGCAATGTGATGCTGTAAACACATTATTGGATATATTACAAAATCATGTCTTAACAGAGGTACAAAAGTAAGTTTATAGACTCATTCTCTATGTAGCATATTGGATGTAGACAAAATGCTATTATGAGTGCACAACATTGTTCCCGCCGAATGGTCAACATTAAGGAGGCAATCTATCATGCAATTGAGGCATATGGAAGTTTGATTGTCCTCTTATTGGAAAGTATTAGAGAGGGAGCGAAAGAGGGGGTAACATGAGAAAGAGAGCCAAGTAGAAAAAAATCTATATAAACTCTTGTCAGCATGTTCACAATGTGAGACAAAAACCACAAGCAATCTACTTTACATACCATGCTCTTGCGCATAACTACACAACCTAAAAACATTTGAAATGGAGATTAAATTTACCTGAAGATTAGCATGAGTGCCGCGTTTGAAAACCCACTCAAAGAAAACAACTTCCTTCCCTTGGTTCTTGAAATACATTTTCAGGCTTTTCTGGAATCTAATTAACTCTATTTCACATTCTGGGGGAGATGCAAGGGTAGTAGGAATGTGCTCAACAGGTATTATGAGCACATGATCTTCAATTAGCGGTCCTTTAGCAAGTGCACAGTAGTAATGTTCCCCAATACTAGTGATTAGATGTGACTCCAAACTCGGACTTGACAAGCAAAACCAGCAATCTCTTGACCTGAAAATCAGAGGCGGAGTGATTTTTTCAACAGAAACTGGCATCATAAGTGGGTTACGAAAATCAGAAATTAAGTAATTTATTGGCATGTATGTTCTTAACACAACAAAATAACTGATGCATCTTGAACTAACACAAAATTAAATTGAAATGAATAGTCCTAAAAATTTGAGTGATTCATATAACAAAACCAACCTGTCAGCATTTGCATTTCCAGATCCAGGTCTCCTGTTAGGAAAGGCGCTGCCTTCTTCTTGTAAACTGTGCTTAAAGTTGCAATCTGGACCCCTTTCACATTTTCCTTTGTTAAGAAAATCAAAACACACACCTCTCAAATATTGTTCTCTTGCGTCACCATCATGCTGAAAGTGGCATTTCTCCCCTCGTACACAAGAGCCAGAAGAAAAAAATTTAAAACACAGCATATTGCCGTCACCATCTCCATGTTTACGCCTTTTCTGGGAGACATCATACCGCCAATATTGTGAGTCAGAAGTATCACTAGGTCTCTTTGCCGCTCCATCAGTCTGGGCTGCTTTCTCAGTGGATGTAAATGGAAATAAGGTAGTATTTGATGGCTTCATGCAAATCTCAGAAGCAGACATGGTAGATGCTGGAGTAGGAGAAATTGCATGTATAAATTTCTGTGCAAAAACATGAACCAAATGTTATAAAAATGACTCGAAGCTCAATGCAGTTGATGTAGAAACAGAAAGGCAACTTAGATTTATTGTACAATTTACACAAGATCAAACAGCATTTGTTTAGTTCTTTCTTTCTTGGTACAGATTTGTTTTGGATCTTTCCAAGCTTATGACGAATAGCTCAATTAGAAAAAAAAAAAAAAAAACCAAATGAATGTAGTAATTTTAAAGAATTATATAAAATTCAGAATGCATAAAAAATGCACCCTAAAACACAGAAACACACAAATGCTGCTAGCAGGTAACAGATGACTCAGATAAAACCTGTACCAAAGGGATAATATAAAAAGAACCAAAAAATAAATAAATTCTATTCATAAAGTTAAAACTTAAATATGAGCAATAAGCCACAATGTTGCCATCAAGTTTCAACTGCTGATCATTTGCGGAGACTTAACAAACGTGCAAGTGAACAAAAAACTTAAAAAATAAAGTTTCAAAACAAAACTATTGCCAACGAACAAAACTGCTAGAAAAGAAAAGACCAGAAATTATAGAACATCATGCTAAGAAAAATAGCCAATACCTGTTTATTTTTGTTTCCAACAGGAGCAAGACCTATGAATCGGGTTACATGTACAGCTTCAACATTGGCATAGGGTTCTCGAGCAAAAAATACACCCTTAGTACCTGCAACATGGTAGCTACAAAATAATACTTTAATCAGGAAGATAAATTATATTCAAATTTGAATTTAGGTAATGAAGTAGATGAAAAGCAAGCACAGGTAGTGAATTTCTGTAAATTTAACCCAAAAAAAGGAACCAAAGGCATTGAGATGCTGCTTTATAAAAACCAACCATGTGTTTTATGACAAGATTCTGACAGCCTTTTGTCTCTTTACCATCCTTTCCTTTCTACTTCTACTACTGAATAGTAGATATTCATGCAATAACTCAACTGAGGTTAACAAAGTTGATTTACTATTTTTGGTCGGGACACTAATCCATGTACCACCACAGCTCTATGCCTGGATCATGAATTGCTAATTACTTAAAAAAAAGATGACCAAAGTTGATTTGGCTGCCATCCCAGCCAATTCAATAGAGTTTATTGAAATTTTTTTAGTTATATGAATATAGAAGGTAATTACATAGTCAAAATATTACCAATAAAGGGGGGAAACCCAATACTTGAAAGATAAATCAGATGGGCATAGAGATTTTGTGAAGGCTTTTGTTTCCCAGTTGAAGCACGAGCTTTTAGACACTATGCTTAAGGAAGAGATACTCAAAAGGGAACAATATACTACAAATGAAGCTAGTGTTGTTCAATCAAACAATCAAATTATTATGCCGAAAATGATGAGGCAAAATCAATGATGATAATTAGCAGATATATATTATTACTTGGAGCAAGAGTCTCACCCTAGCAGATATATTAGGCCTTTAAATAATTCTAGCAAGAGGCATACAGTCAATATTAAAAAAAAACAATTTTTTGTTTTTTTCCCCCCCCCCCCTAGGGTGAGACTCTCACGAGGAGCTTCAAACCTGGTTCGATCACAAAATTGCATACAATAACTCCCAAAGAAGAATTACCAATCACAACTTACCGAGGCTTAATCTCTGTTACTAATTCTGATACGGTGGAACTGCTACCAGATGAATCAGAGATTCCTATAGGAAGATCAGATGTAGCAGCTCGGTTTGTGACCCCGCTTGGCCATTCATTAGTAATGTCCAGTTAAGGAAAAGAAAAAAAGCAGACTGTATAAGCAGAAAAAGTGCAATTACAAGCAAGGAAGATCATTAATTTTAAAGCAAGGATATGTTAGGAACAAGTCTACTACACCAGGTTCTTCAGCTAATGCCCGCAGTGCATCAACATCATCTTGACTGTATGTTCCAAATTGTTGGCCACTCACTGAATGCCTACCAGATAAGTATGCCACAGATAACCCTAGATATGAGTACAGTAAATCAGCCATCATGCATAAAGTAAGGACTATTTATAATAAATGTCATAATAGAATACTTGCCTAATTTCATATTAGAATAAATATTTCATTTTACATTTGGTTGCATAAATCACCAATGTAGCGGGAATGGAATTCAGATTTCATAGAATCTAAATCTACAAAAACATTTCCGAAGTAAAAGAAAAAAATTCTAAAGTTACGAAGTAGCAATTTTGAACCAAAACCATTTTTGCCCATCCAATTCAGCTGCTCCCGTGTTTTCTGTACTGGCTATGGAAATTTGGTATTCCTTCAAAAGAAAATGATATTCCTTCTCAAGTCAGGTCCTCTAACTTGATCTGGTATGGTATCTTTTATTTCAACGAGACCATGATGGGCATAATTCCATTTGACATTTAGAAAGGAAAATTCCAGTCAGCAGATACCAGAACAACTCGAATAAGCACTTCATTTAAAATCCTTAGCCATCCTTCTCACTTTCAAAATCCTCCACTGGGGTTATGCACCTTCCGGCCAACCACTCGAATAGAGCAGTAACATCTAACCAATTTTTTTGGGATAAATAATGCAATATTATTAGAAGCAAGCATCAAGTCCATGATAAAGAATACAAAAGAAACAAAACAACCATCCTAGCCTATCCATGAAGAGTATCTAAAAAATCTAAAATGGTGCTGAGATCCAGGTCACTTGTCCCGACACCCAATTCTACAAAACTCGCAACAGACACCACTTCAAACGACCCACTGGTTCATCAAAACCCTAGAAAATCCCCCTATTACACTCCAGCCAAAATAACCACATCAAACATAAAGGTGCCAGGTCCCAAGCCTTTCTATGATGCTTCCCCACCTGACCCCCTCTCCAACTCTGAAGGACACCCACCCGTCTCTGTTTTGCACCCAGGCCAAACCAAAACCAAGAAAATCAATCAACCAGTGCCTAAGATATTGCCCCCTAATTTGCACAACCCACATTTGGAGTCAAGAAAACTTTGGCAGGTAAGGATCAGGGAATGACCAAGTTCTCGAGATTCCTATTCTCAAACTCAACTCATTCAATTTTACAACAATAACCCTCTAATTTTCAATAGATAATAAATTATTGTCCATGGTCCCAATCAAAATTAGTGCAGATACTACAATACAATATGAACAGAGATTGCTTAATCATCGTCTTAACACCACTTTTACATAATTCATGAACTGAAATCAAGTGAACTAAACTACAATTCAAAGATTTGTGGTATACCATGGAGAGTGAACTTGCCACTGCCTTTCAACCAATACAAATTCCCACAAATTCTCAACCCATCCATCTTAAACCCTCGGTTCGCCGAATCCTTCAAGGCGGCCGACAGAACCTTCATGGCACCCACACCGTAGTCGCCGATGAAGTACGTCGGGAGAGGAATTTGGGAGCGTCCTTCAATGTAGTCCATGAATTCTTCGAGGTAGTCCGGCGAGTCAGGAAAGAACTGGCCTACACAGAACAGAGCATCGAATGGACCAGCTGATTTGTTGACCTAAAAATCATGAAAATCAACAGAGATTCAGTGTAACTATCAGTGGTTGCATATATTGTACAGTGATAAACCCTAGCTTATATATATATAGAGAGAGAGAGAGAGAGGGAGAGAGAGACCGATGAGACTCGTTTGAAGAGCTGATTGAGGTGGCCGAGAACATCTCCGCAGAGAAGAATTCTGGGAGGAGCCATGAGAGAGAGAGAGAGAGAGCTGTGTATAAAGTGCGAGCATTGACCTACCGAGGAAGAAAAAGATCAATCTTGGGCGGGTGAGCTCTAAGCCCAACTCTCTATTGGGCAGGCTTTCAGAGATTGGGCTTGGGCTGTGCTTTTCAATTTGTTGAGCCGATATTTTCATGAGAATTTTAAACTTTATTTGGCTGGGCTTTTAAAATTATTTTCTAATAATGGTTCCATTTAGTAAAGTTGTGGGAAAGTAATTATAACTTATAGGCTAACAGTTTATATCTTATAGCTATGAACATAAATTGATTTTTGACTTATAAATTAAGTTTCTCCTCCCCCACTCAAAGAATAAGTTGATTTTTGACTTACAAAAAGCTATAAGTTGTATTGTTAAGCTGAACCAAACACATCAAAATAGCTTAAATTAAGCTAAAAACTGAAATAAGCTGGAAATAAATCCTACCAAATAGGGCCAATATAACAAATCACTTGATATATTCCACCTTCAATATGATATGGAGCTGGGGCAGGAGATGACAAACGCATCCCAAACCGACCCTGTTAGTTTTCTTTCTTTTTCGAGCAGTGCCTCTTTAGTTTATTCAACGTTAGGGCTAATTATAGGGTCATTCGGCCTATGAAAACCGCCCAATCCGATCTGATCCGCACATGTGCACGCGGTTTCAAACCTGTTATGCGGTTTGAAATATTGGCATATTTCGGGTTGCGGCGCGGGTTGCAGGTTTCACCCGCGCCTGCACATACCCGCCCGCACTTATACTTTTTTTTTTCAAAAAATTTTGGATTGTAGATCTTGATCTTCCATATTAGTAGATAGATTTTTTTTTTTCCAAATCTGATTTGTTTTGCTTGTGTTATGAATTGATTTTGTTGTGTTTTTAATTTTATAAGTTTTAATTCATTAATTATTGATATTTGGAGTTTTTTAAGGATCTCTTTCTCATTCGAAAATAATGATTTCATGATAAGAAATATGTGATTTTACGGTCTAAAATAATATTTAGAAAATGAGGAGAAAATATGACATCCTAATTGTTTAATTAATTTAATTAAAAATAAATAAGTAAATAGAAAGTAAGATAATATAAAGGGGTCTTTTGGGAAGAAAATAAAAATCCAATTTTTAGTTTTTTATCCATTTTAAGTCATATCATATCTCACATTTTTTACCTACAAAAAGACAAAATAGACTAAAAAAGTCAAAAATCTAACTTTTTATCAACTTTCCAAAATACTCCAAAATATATGATTTTACAATTATGCTTAAGAGCATGTTTATTATCAAAATATAATAATGTGATTAAAATATTTTTCTCGACCAAACTAAACCTAAAAATAAAATTAATAAATTATGTGGGCTAAGGTAGAAATCGACTAAGGTCTAGATGTGTTGGATGCTTAGGAAGTTAAGTTGTCATTAGAGTATGATGTCACGGACTGGGCGCTTGTCATCCTTCCGAGAAGCCGGCTCCATGAGTGGTACTACATACTCCCATGTATTATACCCAAGGACCAACCCAGGAAATATGATAGGGATCTACTCTGTCTGTCTTGCCACTCACAAACTAATGCACTTGCAAAGTATTTGGGGTAGAACTCGCATCCTTAATGAGTTGGTACGTGACATGCTACCACCGCCAGTCCTTGACGCCCTTGTTAGGGGGACATTACCCTATCTGCCTCCATGCTTGTCCGTTCCTCTACTACGGGAAACCTGTGCCCTCGCGGACACCACCCTTGGTGCGGACCCCACAATGAAGGTGTTTAGTGTAAGTCCCACGTACCGTCCCCATCACAATGTCCCTAGGCTGGCCCTGATTCCACTTGTCATGGATTGGGCACTTGTCATCCTCCCGAGAAGCTGGCTCCACGAGTGGTACTGCATACCCCCGTGTATTATGCCCAAGGACCAACTCAAGAGATGCGATAGGGATCTACTCTGCCTGCTTTGCCGCTCACAAACTAATGCGCTCGCAAGGTGCTTGGTGTAGAACTCGCATCCCTAATAAGTCGGTACGTGACAATGGGATGGCCTTGGTTAACACAAGTCATGTGGGAGGATAAAAGGGCCAAGTAATGGAGCCTATGAGGGATGAATATGATAGGGTGATGAATCAGCGTCTGTGGCCCAATATATAAGGAGTGGAGGCCTTGGCAAGACAAAACAGGAGAAAAGAAAAGTGAAACAGTAAATAAAAGTAAGGAGCTCGGAAGGAATAAATAGTAGGGAGCAGTATTAAGGTGAGTTATATTATATCTTGAATTATAATCTAATTTATTTTATGTATGTTTCAAGTTATCATAATTTGTTTTGTACAATTCATGTTTGTAAGTTATATTACTATTCTAATTACGTTAATTATTTTTTAAATTCTATTTGTTTGAATTGAAACTCATGAATAAGATTGTTTAAAGTTTTAAAATTATTTGACAATGATTATATAAATAATTACTTTTGTAAGTACCATCACGAGAGTTTCATGTGTTGGGGGACTTAAATAAATAATTGGCTTCTGATTGGTCACTTCGTGGCCTTCTGTTTGTCGTGAATCTATTGACATTTGTTTTGATTATCACTTTGATGACCCCTATTATGTTCTATACTGTAATTATGATTATTTTGCTTATATGGATTCTGAATTAAAATTTTATTGTTTAAATAATTTATTTATTCAAACTGAATCATTTAATATATTAGCTTAAATAATTATACATGATAATTTTTGTACCCTCATGCTCACTGTATAATATTTCTCACCCTGTCATGTGTTTATAACTGTTATCCTCTTTCAGGTGATGAGATTTAGAGGGATTAAAATTGGAAATAAATCACAATTTTTTTTTTGTATTTACTATTTGTAATCCTGATTAGACTTTTGTAATTAAATAAGGCTCAAATGAATATTTTCTTTTAAATAAATTTTTTTTGATACCTATTTATTTTATTTTATCCGCTTGCACTATTAAAATAAAAATTTTAGAATTATTTTTTTTATTGTCACGACGCCTAACCCCTAGGTACTGAGGTTGGGTCGTGACAGAAAAGACCCAAAATAAATATTTAGAAATTGGGAAAAAATAGACCCAAAAATAAATTTTTAAAAGAAAAGTTTAATCCGTAAATCGCCCGCATATCCATGAACCCTATCCACACAAACTACAACCCGCATAAGAACAAATTCTTATTATTTTAGTGACAAACCTTAAACCTTAAACCTTAAACCTTGGGTCTAGTGAAACAAATTCTTACTATTTTAGTGACACATAATATATAAAAAATATTTTATTTAATTTTTATTTATTTGAATTATGTAACTGCTAGTTTGATTTAAGTTGACAAAGCAAAAGGACAAAAAAAAAATAATAATAATAATAAATAAGAACAATATCGATTAAGATTTATGTATTTAAAATAAAATTTTGGCATTTGAGTCTAAATACTTTACCGATTGATTGAAAAATGATAAATTCATTTACTTGGTTTGATATAGACTTTTTCCATTTAAAAAAAAATTATAAGGAGCTCAAATAAATTACACCAAATAGTTTTTTTATATACAACTTGTGTTGATATAAATTAATAGATAGAAATAATTAAATTTAAGTTAAAAAGTTAATTATTTAAAAATTAGGAAAGACATGTTTTTACTTTTATTTTTTTATCATTAATTTTTAATCTATAATAGATTACACTAAGGCCTCGTTTGATAATATCACTTTTTAGCCTAAAAGTTAAAAAGTCACTAAAAAAATCAAAAAATCGATAACTTACTAAAAAGTCAAAAATTATATTTTCTTTATACTTTTTGCACATCTTTTCATAAAAAATTAAAAAGTTATCCCAAATATATTAATTTTTTTTATATTATATTTTAGTTAAAAAATTAAAAAATTACTAAAAAATCTGTTCCTAAACGAGACTTAGGCCTCATTTGGCAACAAGCCAGTTTAGCTAAAAAGTCAAAAAGTTATTAAAAAAGTCAAAAAGCCAACAATTCATACCAAAAAATCAAAAATTTTATTTTCTCTCTACTGTTTGCACATCTTTTCATAAAAAGTCAAAAAATTATCCCAAACATACTAATTTTTTAAACTCATATTTTAACCAAATGACTAAAAAATTACTAAATTAACCTGTTCCCAAAGGAGGCTTTAAATAGCTCAATAATTACTCCCACCAAACACAGAAGAATTGTCCTTGCAAAAATTATGGGCTTGGCCCAATAACCTACCTCAGTTCTCATCATCAAAACATTGTGTCCTTTTGTTGCGGGAGTAAATTTTCTGGTTTGGGAATTAATTATTTTAATTGATTATTTAATTTTTCATAAAAAGATATATAAAAAAATAAAAAAAAGTAATGTGACAAATTTATAGTGATTTTTTGATTTTTTAATTAAAATCTTAAATGCCAAAGAGAGGTAACATTTAAAGCTCTACTTGTTTGGCTTAAGTTATCTTTTTGAAAATTAGGTTTTCTATTTTTTTGGTTTTGGTAATTTTTTTTTTAATATTGTACGTAATTTTTTATTTTTTAGATAGATTTAATTTAGATATACTTAAAAAATATAATATTTGTAAAAAAAAAAATCACTAAATACAATAAATATAAAAACTCAATATATTTTTGTATTTTGTTATATTTGATATTTTTTAAAAAAAAATTTATATAAATTTTATACTTTTTAAATATATCAAGATTAAATGAATCTAAAAATGTAAAAAAAAAATTAATTAAAATATTTTTAAAAATTACTAAAAATATAAAAATATGAATTGAAAACTTACAAAATTAATTTTGAGAATTCTAAACAAAAATATTAGAGATACTAAGTAATTTACCAAAAACATCATCAAACACTTATCTAAGTGTTTGATAAATTAAATTTTCTAGTTTTTATTGTATTTTTAAGAGAAGTGGGGTATCTTTATCGCAAGTCAATGTGGCAAGTCTATGAAGATTGCGACTCCTCATTAATCGGAGCACATGCTGCTACAGAGAGTAATGCTGTGCGAATAACATGTTGATTGTTTGGGAGTTTATCTTTTTAGTTTATTTTAATAATTTAAATGGTTGATATTATGAAGTTCATATTTATTAGGGGTGAGTATACTAGGGTGAGTATGATCTGAATTAATTTGGAATAAAATTAGGATTAATTTGCCTATGATTTTATGAAAATTGAAATCAAATCAATTCATTTAAATCATGAAATTAATCTGAACCAAAACATTTAAACACGGTTCTGCCCAGTTTGGAACCATACTTTCACATAATTCATTCACAAAGAAAAATCATATAATATTTTCATTTCAACATTAATCTATCAATGATTTTTCGAAATATAAACATATATATTGTTCCACAATTAATGTAAACAAACATAATATCTAGTACATAAATATATTGTTCAACATGAAGCAAATATATTTTTGAGTACCGACACGTGGCAAGGTGACGCCGACGTGTCAGCCGAGGTGCCACGTGTCCAGGTCATGACGCCGAGGTAATCTCGGTTAAGCCGGGGTTATCTCCGAAGATATCGGAGTCCGAGAAAAGCAAATAAAGGACAAGAGTCCTAGAATGAGGAAAAACTTCAAGATGGATAAGGATAATGTTCTTAGGGAATCTATCCATATCTCTTGAGGAGTTCAAAGTATATACTGAACGGGAGTCCATAGAGATCAGGCTTCTATTAGGACTAGGATTGAGTTAGCTAAAAAAGAGAGGCACCCCCGTAGATCTAAGGTACGCAATTTTATGCTTTGAGCATTGAGTTTAGCATTATTGATTATCTTTGAGAGATATATTGCCTTGATCGTCGGAGTGCCCCCGGGTGGACGAACCACCGCCGAAATCTTCTCTTTCTATTACAGGTTAGCCAGGTGTCATCTATTCTGCCAGTGTTCCCCAGCTGAATACTGAGTTGGGCAGTGTGATCGGAAAATCACTCACACAATTTGGCGCCGTCTGTGAGAATGAAAGGAGAATAGATGGCCAGTAACGAACAGAAAGAAAAGGTTGGGGACGACACTCCTGCTGGGAATGGGAGACTTATTGACCTCGATATCACAGGAGACGAATGCAACGAAGAAACCCGAGATAAGAATCACGGAGAAGAGAACGTCGTCTAAGAGGGCGACGTGCCGAAGAAAACAGATCGAAACGAGTATTATAACGAGGACGACCTCCAGGTATAGAAAGATAGGTGCCTGCGGAGGGACGAAGAGGTAAGAGATATGGCAAACAAATTGGCAGACTTACAGTCGGTCGTCAATTTCATGATGCAAAATAACGTCATGCAGCCACCATTTCCGCTGCAGGACACGCCGATTCCCGCGGCCAATACCCAGAAGGGAGGGCAGAAAACAATCCCCATAGCTCCTCAGCACAACAAGAGCAAAAGATACTCTCACCAACCTTCTAGGGAGGTCGGACGAAGAGAGTCAAGAAGAGAAGAATCACGGAGGACGCATCACACAAAGGAGGCAGACCCCAAAGGACATCAGTATGTTCAGAGGCAGGCACTATGCTTCGACACAACTCATGGAGAAGGGTCAAAAAGGGTTCACCACGAGGCCGAGAGCAGTATACCGAAAAGATTAAAGTCAAAAGATAGCTGAGCTCCTGGGCGGAGCAAAAAAGACTTAAGAGATTACCTCAAGAGGAAGCAACAGAATGCCTACGCCGAAGTAATCTCCCCAGATAAGCCGATGACACCATTCTCGGTGGAATTAGACAAGTTTGAGGCGCCGAAGAGATTCAGTATGCCGAGGTTTCAAATATACGATGGTAAGTCAGACCCCAACTTCCACGTTGGACTATATTTGAACTCAATGGCATTGTATAGTGGGAATGAGCCGTTGCTCTGCAAAGTGTTCCCCTCATCTTTCGGGGAGATTGCATCAGATTGGTTCCACAAACTACCGAAGGGAAGCGTGAAGACTTGGGAAGGCCTGGCCGAGATGTTTGTGGCCAGGTTTGTGACAAACAAGCTCTAGCCACTAAGGGTGGACGCATTGATGGCTCTGAAGATCAGCAAGGATGAAGGCCTTAGGGCCTATGCAAAAAGATACTATGAGGTGTTCAATCGAATACCCGAATGTAATCAAGAGGTGGCGATCGTATCTTTCAAGAACGGCCTGAAAGACAACTGTCCACTACGAAAGTCTTTGGCAAAGACATTGCCAAAGAGTATAGAAGAGCTCATGGCGAGAATCGAAAAGTACGCCAAAGCCAAAGAAGACACATCGGGAACCAGGGAGGTAAAACAAGAGAAAGGAAACGGCTCGCCGAAGCGAGGCCGAGGTAACAATGGAATGAACAGGCAAGAGGCAGAACTGAGGGCCACACAAGCAGTAACAACTGTGTTCCAAATCCCAATTCCCAAAGTCCTGGATTAAATTCGGAACCAGCCCTATTTCAGAACGCCAGAGAGGACTCCAGGAGAGTTCATGGGAAGAAACATTGGCAGGCATTGTGCCTACCATAATGAAGATGGGCATACAACTCAAGGTTGTAGAGCCCTAAAAACATATTTGGAAGACCTGGTAAGACAAGGACATCTGAGAGACCTTGTCGATGAGACCAGGACAAGGAAAGAACGGGCAAGGTTGCCTCAGGCACTAGCAGCCCCACCTTCCCCAGCACAACAGCCGCAGGCAGGAGGACCTCGGATAATCAACGTAATCCACTCGAAGGTCAACGAAAACGAAATCCGAGGAGAGACCCAAAAAGTGAAGCATCTGCAACATGTCTACCAAGTCAGGGAGAAAAGACATCGGGCAGAAGAGTGCCAGGGACCAATGATAACCTTTACTGAAGCCGACCTAGAGATAGTCCAGCATCCGCATAATGATGCCTTGGTAGTATCCCTCCAGGTTGGGGAGTGCCAAGTGAAACGCATCCTGATTGATCAAGGCAGCTCTTGCGATATCATATACGTCCGATGTTACAAGGAGCTCGGCCTTCACCCAGATGATATGGAACAATCCAATGACCCAATGGTTAGGTTCAATAGAACGCCGACATGGCCACTGGAAACAGTAAGCTTGGAGGTACAGGCTGGCACCAGGAAGATCAAGACAGAATTCACCATTATCGACACACCCTCCCCTTACAACATCATCTTGAGAAGGCCATGGTTACATGCAATGGGGGCAGTTCCCTCAACATTGCTTCAACTATTGCGATTCCTAACAGAGCATGGGATAGACGAAGTTAGAGGCGATCAGCTGCAGGCGAAGAATTGCTCCATGGCAGCAATGAAATCTACCTACAGCGTACGAGAGCCAGAGAAGGTAGAAATTGAGGATGAGGACGTGGAAGTCCTAGAAAACGTCGGCATGGAGCCAGCCGAGAAAAGCGAAGAGGCACTGAAGAAAATTCTCGTCCAGGATGGGGATGAAGAACGCTTCTTTCTTCTCGGCTTGGGCTTAGCCGAAGAAGAGGAAAAAGAGTTGGAAACTTTTTTTAGAGCAAATATTGAGGTGTTCGCTTGGACACCTTATGAAATACCTGGCATTGACCTCGAGGTCACTTGCCACAAACTGAATGTTGACAGGTCGGCCAAACCTGTAATTCAACGAGCCAGAAGACCGACGCTGATGCACGTCGAAGCAGTAGAGGAAGAAGTAGATAGACTTCTGGAGGCCAGGGCTATTAGAGAAGTACACTACCCAACATGGCTATCCAATACAGTGGTGGTAAAGAAGAATAGCGGTAAATGGAAGGTCTGCGTAGACTTCACCAGCCTCAACAAAGCCTGTCCCAAAGACAGCTTTTCTCTACCTAAGATTGACCAGCTAGTAGATGCCACTTCAGGGCATGAAAGAATGAGCTTCCTAGATGCCTACAGGGGGTACCACCAAATAGCCATGTACCCCCTAGACGAAGAGAAGACAACGTTCATCACCCCAAAAGGCCTGTACTGTTACAGAGTAATGCCTTTCAGGTTGAAAAATGCAGGAGCAACTTACCAAAGGCTGGTAACCAAAATGTTCAAACACTTGATCGGCCGAACAGTAGAAGTCTACATCGACGACATGGTCGTTAAGACCAAGGAGCCCAAAGGTCATCTTGCCGATCTAAAAGCAGTCTTTGAAATCCTTAAAACATATCGGCTCCGACTCAATGCATCGAAGTGTGCATTTGGAGTTGGATCTGGTAAGTTTTTGGGATACTTGGTGACTAGAAGGGGCATCGAGGCCAACCCAGATCAAATCAAGGCCATCCTAGAATTGAAAAGCCCGACGTCAACAAAACAGGTGCAGATGCTAACTGGAAGGGCCGCAGCCCTGAACAGATTCATCAGCAGAAGCTCAGATAAGTGCAGACCTTTCTTCAACTTAGTAAAGAAAGCCACGGACTTCCTATGGACAGAAGAATGCGAAGCCGCTTTGGCCAACCTAAAGAAGTACTTGATCACAACTCTAGTTCTTTCAAATCCAGAACCTGGGGAGGAGTTGTTCCTGTACTTAGCCGTTTCAGAACATGCGATAAGCGCAGTACTAATCCGAGAAGAAAAAGGGGAGCAAAGGGCTGTTTACTATGTAAGCAAAACCTTAGCCGATACAGAAACGAGGTATCTACCCTTAGAGAAATTGGCACTAGCTTTAGTAATGGCTTCAAAGAAGTTGAACCATTACTTCCAGGCCCATAAAATTGTGGTGCTAACAAAGTACCCCTTGAAGTCCTTACTGCAGCAAGGAGACCTGACAGGAAGAATAGCCAAGTGGGTAGTCACCCTAGGCCAGTATGACCTGGAGTACAGGCCAAGGACAGCAATTAAAGGCCAGGTTCTGGCCGACTTCGTGGCCGAGTTCACGCCAAGTTCCATCGAACATCAGGCTCCGTCGAGCCAAGATGAACGATGTCCAGACAAGCAAGGAAAAGCCCAGGCAAAGGCAAAAGAACAAAAGAAAGAAGAAAAACTCAGACCCTGCAGCATTTACATCGGCGACTCCTTTCGACTGTTCGTTGATGAGAGTTCAAACTAACAAGGAGCGGGGGCAGGAGTAATATTGATATCCCCAGATGGACAGGTACTAGAATAGTCAATTCGTTTGGGGTTCAAGGCCTCAAACAATGAAGCAGAGTATGAAGCACTCATTGCAGGATTGAAGTTGGCAGCAGCAGTGTAAGCAGATGAGGTAATAGTTTTTTGTGATTCACAATTGATAGTTAACCAGACAATAGGCAAGTTTGCAGCCCGAGATGAAAGAATGTCGGCCTACGTAAAAGAAGTAATCAGACTGTCAGCCTTGTTTCAGAACTGCTGACTACTTCAGGTAAGCCAAGATGATAACAGCCACGCCGATGCGTTGGCCAACTTAGCTAGTGCAGTACAACCTGGAAAAGCAAGGACAATAATGATTGACTACCTGTCGGGCCCGAGCATTAAACCAGCAATTACAGAGCATGAAGCAATGTGCGTAGACATGGGACCAAGCTGGATGGACGCAATTGTTGCGTTCCTAAAAGAAAAAAAGCTACCAGACGACCACAAGGAGGCACACAAGATCAGATTGAAGTCAGCAAGATTCAGTCTAACAGCAGAGGGACACCTCTACAGAAGATCCTTCACTGGACCCCTTTTAAGGTGCGTACACCCTTTGCAGGTTGAAGATTTTTTATACGAAATATATGAAGGAATTTGTGGAAGCCACGCTGGGGGCAGATCACTAGCTCACAAGGCCATGACCCAGGGGTATTGGTGGCCTTACATGCAAAAAGATGCAGAAGCCTACGTGAAGAAGTGTGAACAATGCCAAAGGTATGCACCTTTGATTCACCAGCCAGCTGCTGACCTGAACCCTATATCCAGTCCTTGGCCATTTGTCCAATGGGGCATGGATCTCGTTGGGCCATTACCCCAAGTAACTGGACAAAGAAAGTACTTGCTGGTAGCAACAGACTACTTCACAAAATGAATAGAAGCAGAACCTCTTGCCAAGATTCGAGATGTGGATGTCAAGAACTTCATATGGAGAAACATCATCACCAGATTTGGGATTTCGAGAGCAATTGTTGCAGACAATAGAACTCAATTTGACAGCAAGTTAATCAAGAACTTCTGTGCAAAGTTCAAGATCAAGATCAAGAACTACTTTTCAACCCCAAGCTTTCCACAAAGCAATGGACAAGCAGAAGCATCCAACAAAGTAATTCTGGATGGGATAAAGAAGAGGTTGCAGTCAGCAAAAGGAAAATGGGTAGATAAATTACCCAATGTACTCAGGGCATATCGAACTACGCTGAGAAAATCAACAGGAGAATCCCCCTTCGCCATGGCTTATGGCACAGAAGTAGTCATTCCGCTGGAAATCGGCATCCCAGGAATCAGAACCCAGGGAGTAGAAAACGGGACTAATGATGTACTTTTAGCCTGAGATCTAGATTTTCTAGAAGAACGAAGGGAGAAAGCTGCAATTCAGCTCGCAGCATACCAGCAGCAACTTGCAAAAGCTTATAACAAAAAGGTCAATCCAAGAGAATTTCAGATTGGTGACCTCGTCCTAAGAAAAGTCGTCAGCAACAAGAAGGATCCCAGAGAGGAAAAGCTTGGCCCAAATTGGGAAGGACCCTACAGAATCATCTCGGTACTGGATAATGGGGCATATCGGCTTGAAGATAATGAGGGCAAAGAGTTGCTAAGACCTTGGAACACTTGTAATTTGAAATTTTTCTATCATTAGAATTTCTTTGTTCCTTTGCCATTTGCCGAAGTAAATAAATAAAGATTAAGTTCTTTTTTCAAGATACTTGACATTGTCTCTAGAATACATGCATAATGAGAACCCAAGTGGAATTCAAGTTCACATTAGAGGGCAGAAAAAAGAAGAATATGTTTAACACTTGTTAAAATTTGTGGACAATTTACAAGTTAAGTTAAACCGAAATCATTGCTTAACACTTGTTGAAATTTGTGGACAATTTACAAGTTAAGTTAAGCAAAGCAAAATCATTGTTTAACACTTGTTGAAATTTGTGGACAATTTACAAGTTAAGTTAAACCGAAATCATTGTTTAACACTTGCTGAAATTTGTGAACAATTTACAAGTTAAGTTAAACTGAAATCATTGCTTGACACTTGTTGAAATTTGTGGACAATTTACAAGTTTAAGTTAAGCCGAAATCATTGTTTAACATTTGTTGAAATTTGTAGACAATTTACAAGTTAAGTTAAACCGAAATCATTGTTTAACACTTGTTGAAATTTGTGAACAATTTACAAGTTAAGTTAAACCGAAATCATTGCTTAACACTTGTTGAAATTTGTGGACAATTTACAAGTTGAAGTTAAGCCGAAATCATTGTTTAACACTTGTTGAAATTTGTGGACAATTTACAAGTTAAGTTAAACCGAAATGATTGCTTAACACTTGTTGAAATTTGTGGACAATTTACAAGTTGAAGTTAAGCCGAAATCATTGTTTAACACTTGTTGAAATTTGTGGACAATTTACAAGTTAAGTTAAACCGAAATTATTGCTTAACACTTGTTGAAATTTGTGGACAATTTACAAGTTGAAGTTAAGCCGAAATCATTGTTTAACACTTGTTGAAATTTGTGAACAATTTACAAGTTAAGTTAAACCGAAATCATTGCATAACACTTGTTGAAATTTGTGAACAATTTACATGTTGAAGTTAAGCCGAAGTCATTATTTAACACTTTGTTAAAATTTGTAGACAATTTACAAGTTGAGTTAAACCAGTATGATGTTCAACACTTGTTAAAAGTTTATAAGTTAAGATTAAAACCAAGAAGTTTGTCTATCCGAGGTGTGTCACCCCGAAAAGATTGTACAAAGAAGGAAGAGTATGTGAAAGACATGTAGAATATTCTAAGTATAGAATCACGCTAGAGCAGTCAAGAAAAGACAAAAGTACAAGCAATCAGTAAAGGAAAGTTGTATTAGCATTCAACAAAAAGGAGGCACATCGGCCATATGGAGGGCTTACATTGTTTCAAAAAACAAAGAAAAACAAAGTACAAAAGAAAAGACATGAAAACTAAGGTTCTTCAGCGTCAAAAGTGAGCTGGGTTAGGACCTCGGATGATTGTTGAGAAGTAACCTCGGCCGCCTTCTCCGCCGTTAGCTCAGCATCAATTTTTTGCAAAGTTTCTTCAATACTCTTGTCGGCGAAGGGGACGTCGGCTGATACTTTCTCATGAGCAGCGTCTTTGGAAACCTCATCACATTCCTCATCTTGAATCAAGTCTAGGACTTGCTCCTTCTGAAGAAGGGACTTGGCC
The DNA here is from genome assembly GCF_055761805.1 of Camellia sinensis. Lineage (NCBI taxonomy): Eukaryota > Viridiplantae > Streptophyta > Magnoliopsida > Ericales > Theaceae > Camellia > Camellia sinensis. The sequence goes on along the minus strand of NC_138973.1, from coordinate 89,541,645 downwards.
CCATTAGCATCCTTGGATTTTCTCACCAAGGCCTCATCCTCATCCTCATCATCATCCTCAGACTCAGATTCGCCGATGTCTTGACTTGGAGGTGGAGATGGAGGGAATGGAAGAGGAATGGCGTCGGCTTTTCTCAAGGGCGAGTCCTCAAGAACGTTGAGCTTTTTCAGAAGGGACATCCAACCATGGGTGAAACCCTTGTTGCATGCCTCCTTCACCTGTTTTTCATAAGCCTCAGTAACATCGGCCATGCCCTGGGCGTACGCCTTTTCATCGGCGTCTTTGATTTCAGCCTCTTTGGTGGCCAAGGCTTCTTGAAGCTCTTTTTTGGCATGGGCCATCTTCTCCTCAGCCTATTTTCTTTGGGACTCAGCAACCTTTCTGATGGCTTTTGAAGATTCAACCTTCTCTTGGGCTTCAGTTTGGGCTTTGATTGCAGCCTCGGCTTGGTCCTCTAATTTTTTGATCTTTGACTACAAATTCTTGTTGGCTTTTTGAAGAGAATAGAACTCCCTCTTCATATCGGCCAGCTTCTGCCGATTTTCAAAAGATTGAACAGAAAAAGAGTGGGCATGCTGGATGGCCTGAAAAAAACACAAGGTAAAAGTTATTGCAAAATTTTCTAAGTACATAAAAGAAAGAAGAAAATTACCGAGTAGAAGATACTCACTTGGACGGAGCATTGAAGTATCAGAGCGTAATTTTCATATTCGCTCAGCTCGACATTGCGATCAAGATCGCCGGGCAGAAGCAAAGCGATACTGAGCGCTACGCCGACATTTATGTCATCAGCACTATCGGTAGCAAGGACTGGCTTATCCTCCAAAGTAATTTTTGGGGACCAGGGGGCATCATTCTTTTTAGACCCCGAAGTTGTAGCGGATGATGACTTCGGCTTTTTGGATTTTGGGGATTCTGATGGTTGGGCTTTAGAGCGCCTCTTCCCAGCAGAGGGTTGAGGTTTGTCACTCTCAGCCAACTTTGAGGTAGGCAAGGTATCTTCAGACTCAAGTTGAGTTACCTTAGCCATTGGTTGAGCCTTCTTTATTCTTTTCGGCTTCGGTGGAGGTTGGGTTTATGCTGGTTGATCGTCAACGGATGATGGAATGCTGGCCAGAAGATCTTTTGTAACCGGTTTTGGGCGGCCCATCTCGGCAGTAGAAACTGTTCGGCGTCGGCGGCAGCGTTGTGATATTGGAATCAAGTATGGAGCCGAGGTTGATGGCTGATCAGCTGGATCAGAAGTTGACCCTTGATCTGTCCGAGATGTGGACGCAGTCTGTGGAGTTGTGGCAGAAGGAGGAGAGAGGCTTTTCTTCTTCCTCTTAGGGACGTCGGGCAAAGCTGACTTATAGGTTGGGATAAAATTGAGAAGCAAAGGCACCTTCTGCTTGTGAACTGGCAGGTTCAGTAGTTTCTTCAAATCTCTGCTAGGGAAGAAGGATTGGAGGAAGTTCTTTAGAGGCAGAGGAAGAACTGTAAAGATAGAATAGCATAGATATTAGAACAGAATATTGAAAACTTTATGCAAGAAGATAAGAAAAATTATAAAGAGTGGCCCTTACCAGCTCCTTTCCCGAGAACAGTTCGACTTAAGGGATAAAGATGAAGGTCATCATTTGGCTGAAACTCCCAATTACCTGAGACGATGATAATCGTCTCCAGCTCCCTTGTTGGAGTCTGGGAGGTCGGCTACGATTTTATATTCAGTAGATCTCGGCTTGAGGTAATAGACATAGTCCGTGTATTTTCTAAGGCGACACATGGTATAACAGTACAGGAAATCGGCAAGCCTAATCCTGGCATTCTCTTGTTTAGCTAAAGCTATGGTACCAGTAATAACTCGGTAAGAATTGATGGCGAGTTGCATTGGGTTCAACTTATAGAAGTGTAGGATTTGATGGAAAAAAAGGGTCAAGTGAAAACTGAAGTCCACACTCAAAAAAGGCAACCATAGGGAAGGGCATGGAGTTGTCTGTAGGCATGATGGAATCATCATCTCCAGCCAACCTCAGATTTACATCAGCTGGGATTTTAAACTCTTGCCTAAAAAATTCTAGCTTGGAGGGGGTATCTATCCGATGTTTCCACATACCCATGATATCGGGATAACTAAAGGTATTGGATTTCAGAAAGAAGATGTATCAAAAAAGGGTTATTGGGACCTCGGCAAAAACCTAGGTTTGAGCTGGTGCAGAAATTTGTAAGGGATGTTCCAGTTTTTGCCCTAAATTCTGGGTTCTACAGACAAATCCCAAAACACTAAATCTATGAAAACAAAGACTGAAGGCACGAATCTGGAAAAGACACAAAAAATAGAAAACAAGAACAGAGTTTCAGAATCAAGAACAAAGACGGTCTATCAAGAGCATAAAGAATACAAGAAGTATACGGCCAAGATCAGTGGCAAAAGTACAAGGAAGTGGTGAAGCAGTGCGTGTGTTCAAGATATGGGCAAGGGCAAAATCGTGGAAAAAACACATTCAGATGAATGATTCACAAGATCGAATGTTTAAGCAAAACAGTAATGGCAACAAGTTCAAGAAAAAATTAAGAAACTGAAATAAGAAGGAATAGTATATTACCAGAGGAAGAACGAAGCCGGTGTTAAACGTTGTCGAGGACAGACGACGGTGGTGGACCGGAGAATCAGCACGAACCTAGTCAAGGAAAACAAACACCGGTGGCTGCAGAACTTTGGAAGCTTGAGCAATGGAGGATTTCAAAGGGTAAAGCAAGAAAGAAAGAGAAAGAGCTTCAGACGCGAAAGAGTAAAGTGAAAAGATGGGGGAAAAAGAAAGAGTTTTTGATTAAACTTGAAACGGCAGCAAAAAAGGAAAATTAATGATTCTAGAAAAACGAATCCGTCAGGCGGCGCATACAGACGCAAAAAATGATCTACAAGCACGTCTGGAGTACGATCCAGTAAAAAGAAGACGCGTGGCTGAAATAGTTGAGTTGTTTGTGCATGACAGCTCACAAAATTCTTGATCTTTAAAAAGACATATCGGTCTACGATAATGATCTCGGATTAAACCGATGTACGAGCATGAGGTACTGATATAGGTTCCATCACCTCAGAATACCGAGGTAATGGAACCTAGGGGGCAGTTATGGGGATATATTTTTGAGTACCGACACGTGGGAAGGTGACGCAGACGTGTCAGCCGAGGTGTCACGTGTCCAGGTCATGACGCCGAGGTAATCTCGGTTAAGCCGAGGTTATCTCCGAAGATATCGGAGTCCAAGAAAAGCAGATAAAGGACAAGAGTCCTAGAATGAGGAAAGACTTCAAGATGGATAAGGATAATGTTCTTAGGGAATCTATCCATATCTCTTGAGGAGTCCAAAGTATATACTGAACGGGAGTCCATAGAGGTCAGGCTTCTATTGGGACTAGGATTGAGTTAGCTATAAAGAGAGGCATCCCCGTGGGTCTAAGGTACGCAATTTTATGCTTTGACCATTGAGTTTAGCATTATTGATTATCTTTGAGAGATATATTGACTTGATCGTCGGAGTGCCCCCGGGTGGACGAACCACCGCCGGAATCTTCTCTTTTTGTTACAAGTTAGCTAGGTGTCATCTATTCTGCCATTGTTCCCCAGCTGAATATTGAGTTGGGCAGTGTGATCGGAAAATCACTCACACAAAAACTCTCATCAAATAAATATTTTGTTTTTTTTTTCTTCTTGATTTTGAGGAGACTTAAGACAGTTTGCAATATGTTTTCTCAATGTGCTAGTTTTATTTTCACTAACCAAAGCATAAAAAGCTTTACAATAATTACATTTAACACATGCAACAATCTTACTGCCTTCTTTATGTAGTTTAAGTTAGATATGGTCCAGATTAATTCTAATCTAGAACTGTGACCTCCAATGTAGAATTGAGTAGTGGAGAACGGATTTTAAATTTTTCAATCCAGAATCGAATCATGGACTCAAAAAATCAGACCAAACCTACTAGATTAGATTGGATCAGTTTGAATTGCGAATTTTTTGGATTTCTTACTCAATCCTACCGTATACTATTAATAAAAAAAATTAAGTCAATTAGGCCTTCATGATTTATGATTAAATTCTAATTATTTTAAGAAAAAAATTAGTAAAATCATTTTAATTGTATATTTTTTTAAAAATAAATATATCTTATTATGAGGCTATATATATTTCATTAATTTGATTTTTTGTATGAATGAACTACTTGACGAATCCTATAATATGAATAATTTGGATAATTAAAATAAGCTCGATAATTTTTTGAGGACCATTTAGTAAAACATCTATGTAAAAATAGGGTTGAGCTTTTTTCAATTTCAAAGATAAACTTAAGAGGATTTGAGAGGCCCTTTGGATCAACCATAAGTCTCGTTTTGAAGGTTTGAACTGTTTATTTTATAAAACCCTCAGTGTGTATTGTTCATAAAAAAATTAACGTTATTTTTGGTTCTCTTTTGGAATTATGATTTCAATAAAAAAATTTCATTTTTTTTTTCAAAATTCATAACCAAACACACAATGCAAAACTCCTCAAAACTCAATTAAAAAATTATTTTCAAAACTCATAACTAAACACATAAAAACCAAACTTTTCTCAAAACTCTATTTAATTTTTTTTTATAATTTTGTTTTTAAAATTATTTTTAGAATCATGATTTGAATGTGAAGTCGTATTTTGAGTTTTGAGTTGAGTTCTGAAAATAAAAAATTTGTTTGGTTATGAGTTTTAAAAAAAGTGTTGACTTATATTTTGAGTTTTGAGTTGTATTTTGAAATTTTTTAGATTTATTTTTTAAAAATTTTAAACAAATTTCTTATTTATTTTTTTAGGGTAAATATTTTAAATATTTATTTATTTATTTTAATGTGCGCTATATTTCATACATTTGTGTGTTGTATTTTTCAAAAATATTTTTAAAATATAAAAAAATTTAATTTTTTTTATTTTAAATATATAATTTTTATTTTAAATATTTTTTTATTTTATAAATATGTGTTTAAATATTTTAATTCTTTTGTTATGTGTATAGTATGATTTGAGTGTGGTGTTTTGAAAGTAGTGTGAAGTTTCAAGTTATGTATTTAGTTATGAGTTTTGAAAATAATTTTTGAATTGAGTTTTGAATTATGTATTTGGTTATGATTTGAGTGTGAAGTTTTCAAAATAGTGTGGAGTTTCAAATTATGTGTTTGATTATGAGTTTTGAAAATAGTTTTTGAATCGAGTTTTAAGTTATGCGTTTGGTTATGATCTGAGTGTGGAATTGTGTTTTGAGTTTAAAATATTAAAATTAAAAAAAATTAAAATATTTACAAAATAAAATAAAATATTTAAAAAAATTTAAATAAAAATTATATATTTAAAATAAAAAATAATTTTGTAAAACATTTTTTAATATTTTTAAAAAATAATTCAAAAAATTTCAAAATACAATTCAAAATTCTTTTCAAAATTTAAAACTCTTTTAAAATTCAAAAACTATTTTCAAAACATTTTCCAAAACTCTTTTCAAAACTCATAACCAAATAAATTTTCTATTTTCAAAACTCAACTCATAATTCCACACTCAAATTATAATTTTAAAACTAAACTAAACGGAGCCTTTGAGCTTTTTTTTCAATTTCAAATATAAACTTGAGAGGACTTGAGCGGCCCTTGGGATTAACCATAAGCCTCATTTTGAATATTTGAATTGTTTATTTTGTAAAACCCACAGTGTATATTGTTCATAAAAAATTAAGTTGATTAGATAAATATAACATTTTTATTTTATTGCATTTTTTTTGAAAAAATAGTCGAGAAGTATGTTTTTTTAAAATAGATCATCTATTTTTTTAGATACAAACACAATAAAATAAAAAATTTATGATTATATGGTTCAAATTATCGAAACAAAACTTATAATAGGCCTAATTAACCTCTCAAGTTCTCTCAAATTTAGATTTGAACTTGAGAAATCTAAACTTGAGAGAAGGATAACTCATGAAGAAAATAGAAATCACATTTATTATTAAAAGAGTAGAGGACAAGTGCAATTTTAAAAATATATCATTCACTATTTGAAGATATGTAATCTAATTGTGTGTTTACTATTATATGGTAATTTAATTTTTTTCATAAATAACATATTTAATAGATTTTACCATGTAAATGATTTGAATGATCAATATTAATCATGTGGTAAGCTCACAAGGCCTAGGGGTGTAAATTTGGTCCAGCTTGAACTCAAGCCGGTCCATGTCGGGTATTGTGAGCTCCCACCAAAATTCAAGTCGGGCCATCGAGCCCACGGGCTAGAAAATTAGGCCTAGGTCTAGGCCCATGGGGTATTTGGGCCTTGGGCGGGTCAGGCCTCGGGCAGGGCTGGTAGGCCTAGACTCAAGCTTGGGTCGGGCTTGGGCAGGTTTTTAAATTTTTTTATTTATTTATTTTTTTAACCGATTTTTTTTTTCCACCAAAAATGACATTTGCCCCGTTTGGTAGAACTGTGGGAAAGTGATTATAACTTATACCTTAACAGCTTATAGCTTATAACTGTGAACCTAAGCTGATTTTTGACTTATAAATTAAGCTTCTCCTCCCCCACTCAAAGAATAAGTTGATTTTTGACTTACAAAAAGTTATAAGCTGTATTGTTAAGCTGAACCAAACATATCAAAATATCTTAAATTAAGCTGGAAGCTGAAATAAACCCTACCAAATAGGGCTATTAGGTCTCGGGCGGGCCAAGTTTTGAGTGGTTATTGAGCAGGCCGATGGGCTGGCCACAAGCTGGCCCAGGCAAACTAGGCCGGGCTTCAAAATGATGGCTCAGCTCTAGCTCCAAGGTCTCGAGCTAGGCTCAGGCCCAGACCTAACCAGACCGGGCCCGTCTCAGGCTATGAACAGGCTATAAGCCACCTACGAACCGCGGGCCATTTTTACACTTCTAACCAGGCCTAATAGTACCTCTACCCTTGCCCTTAATATAAAGTAAATTTTGTTATATTTAATATGACAAATCCAAATCATGCAATCTCTACTGCAACAAAACATTTTTGACACATGCTTAACAAGACTCATAAAAATTCATAAATGGGTAATTTTTTGTTTCTCAATTTATCCAACTAGATAGTTTCTATTAACACAATTTTTTTTATTACTTAATAATATTATGATATCACTATTTTATTTAATATTTATGTGTCACAAGCATGCAAACCTAACTAAGATCACATAACATTCTTTATCTGAAATTCTTTTGTTCTATCATTTTATTAATTTTGTGCAATTAGATAATGTCTTAAGATTTTTATAGGAGTTATTACATCTCAGGCCTCGTTTCGCATGTAATATTTTTTGTCGAAAAGTCAAAAAGTTATTAAAAATATCAAAAAGTCTACAACTTATATCAAAAAGTTAAAGATTTTATTTTCTCTATACTTTTTGCACATTTTTCATAAAAAATAAAAAAATATTCCAAATATATTAATTTTTTTGCCTTGTATTTTAGCCAAAAAATCAAAAATTTACTAAAATAGCTTATTTCCAAACAAGGTCTCAGTGATGTCAAAAAAAAATTAATACAAATTAATAGAAAAGTTTGTATATTTAATTATTAATATTTATTAAATTTCTTATTGATTTGTAATTGCTTTTTCAATAAAATTCTAATGTGATATTTCCCTATTTTTTTATATTTTAAACTTATCACATAATTTGACTAATTGATGTGTATTTTGAAATAAAATACAGATAGATTTTTGGGAACATAGGGTGGTTACATCATTAGCACAAGTCATTTTCAAAATTGCCAAGGATTATAAATTGCCAAGGATTTTTGGGAACATAGGATGCTTCCACGTGTGAGGACTATCATTTTCCTCAAAAGTTCAACAACCTCCTCAGTGTCTTCTTCTGTCATAGCTTGTAGGAGCAATTGTGACTTCCCTCAAAAAAACCAAAATAAAAAAAAACAAAAAATGAAACAAAACAAAACAACCGGGGAAAAAAAAGAAGAAGATTAGTAATGGAATATGAGATTTATTTGTTATTAAGGTCTTGTTTTACAATTATATATTTTAGTTAAAAAATTAAAAAGTTTTTAAACGTTGTCGCATTACCTTTTTTTTTATTTTTCTATGCATTTTTTTTATAAAAAATTAAAAAATTATTAAAATAATTTATTTCTAAACGAGACCTAAAATTATTGAGAAGTCCAGAAGTTATTGTATGGACTTTGAAGAGGCTAGGCATGTATTACTTGATGGATTTTATCTTATTTTTTTAAAAATAAAATAAAAATGATATTATGTCAATTCACATAACAAACATAAAAGAATAGTAGTGGGTCATATTATTTTAGGGAATACACATGATTCAAAATAATTATAAATATATAAGAGTGTAACTTTTTTGGTGTAAAAATAAATACAACAAAAGTTGCTATCCAAGATGATTCCCACATTTTAATAAATATTTTCTTTACTTCTCACTGAATTGTAATTTCCCTTATTATTTTTTACATATGATAGATCCTATAAAGTTTCGAGTTCAAATGAAATGTAAAAAAGGCAAGGTGAAATTTGGTGACAGTTACTATTTTTTCTTTTCAAAAATAATTAAGAGGGGAAAAGTTAGGGATCATGAAAATTTTTCATGAAAATGATCATGAAAAATTTATGATCTTTGAATTATCTTAATTAGTGTGTGGTGTTTTATTCTAAATGAGAGATCGAATCTAGGCAGTGGCCAAACCACATGCAGATCAGGGCCTGGGTTTCGGATTTTTAATTTTTTTAACATATGTATATAAATAAAATTTTAAATAAAAATAATATTTTAAATAAAATGTCAATGACATTTTTAAATTTATAGGAACAACAGTGATTATTTATTGAAAATAAAGGGATTACAACAAATTATATTTTTATGTATGAAAATTATGTGAAAAAATCTTAACATAAAGGTAATATTCATCATTATTAACATACAAATATAATTAATTTCACTATATATATAAAAGTTACTAGAGTGTTAATTAAATTTGCATGCAGAGTTCACCCTTCATATGTTGTTTTACTACTGGTTAGTGATATCATATGTCAATGATGATATGATATCACTATTATGTGAAATTTTTACTCAAATTTTGTAAATTTTTTACTTATCTTACCATTATATAATTTATTTTAAGACTTAAATATATATGATTTTTTTTGCATTATTCATGATACACTAATTACATGTAATACTTTCTTTTCAATTTTACTTATAAATTTTATTTGAAATACTTTTGTAATAATATATTTAAGTTTTTGTACTTAATATTAATTCAAAAAGTATTATTATCTTCTTATTGTTGATTAGGAAAAAAAAATTGAAATTATATTTAATAAGTGCTCATTTTGATTTAATTTTTTAGTTCTGCCATTGAATATAGGTGAAGTGAGCGTGATTTAATTCATCAATTGGAGCTTGTAGTATTTAACAACGTAATTTTTTTTTTTTTGAGAAAATTTATAATGCATTTATATTAAAATAAAAGTAATAACACCCCGAACAAGAAAAAGAAAGACAACAAAGCCTCAAAGGATTAAATAAGAAGCCTACAGTAACAACACAACAAAATTACAAAAGTTGTCAAAAAAATCAATTGTAATTCAAAAAAAATTATCAATCTTCTTACAAGTGTTATTTAAAAGAAACGAGATTTGTATAGTATTTGAACTCAAGATTTGTCATTTCACAATTTTTCAACTCGAGACTTGCATTAAAATAATAATAATAATTCAAAACAAAACAAAAAATTGTTTCCCACGAGCCCACGAGGTCAAAATAATTTTCTCAGTGGTTGGTAGTAGTTGCCTTTCATTCTCAACGGTGCCCAACTTTCTCCAATATATTATTAGGGGAAATAACTGGGGACAGAGAAAAAAATATATTAAAAGATGATAAACATTATAAATATTACTAATTATAATTATAATTTTTTGTATTAATGTGTAATAATTTTTGAAGATTACCACTGATTGGTAATTTCTTCATAATATTATATGTTTGGTTTAGTGCACTAAATTTTGAAGAAAAAAAAACAGTTAAGTGTTAAGTTCTAAAAAATAATTACAAATAAATGTAAATTTTATAAATATTAATAGTTAAAATTGTAAAATTTTCATAAATTAATAATAATGTTATCAAATTACCGCTAAATGGCAATGTCCCATTAAATTTTTTCCATATTTATTGATTAAGTATTATAGTTTTGTATCCGTGTGTGAATGCATATCTTTGTAGCTGAAAGCATTGTTTTCAATCTGTAAAGTAGCATACTTAAATTTGTATTGAAAATACAGTAATGCTATTTTATATCATATATTTATCAGGGTACTTATCAACATGACATTAGTGTAATGAGTCCACTGTTAATACCGTCTCTAATACTATTAAGCATTGTTTTATTATTATTTGGAAGTTACTCTAAAGTATATAGTTTATTTTGCCTATTTATTTTTTTATGTTTCTATTTCAATTATACTTTTTTATTTTAGTTATATATCAAAATACTATTCACTCTGCTTGATTTCAGTTTTCAGAATTTACTTTTCAAAAAAATTTACTTTTTTGTTTTCGTATTTTTTTTTATTTTCACTGAATTTTTTTACTATTTTAAGTAATTTTTTTTTAATTTTTAAACGCACCTAATATCGATACACTTAAAAAGGTATAATATTTGTGAAAAATATCTTTAAAAAATTCACTAAATATGAAAAATACAAAAAAAAAGAAAAAAATTCAGTACATTTTTCATATTTTTGTGTATTTATTAATTTTTTAAAATATATTTTTGCAAATATTTTACTATTTAGATATATCTAAGTAAGGTGCATCTAAAAAAAAAATTGCTTGAAAATTCTAAAATATTCACTAAAAATAAAAAAATACAAAAAATAAAAATTCAATTTTTTAAAAATTGAATTCAGGAAACTAAAACTAAATGCACTGATTCATCTTTTACAATGACACATAAGTAGCAAGGATGGAGAGAAAATATTATAAAGATTGAATACATTTGGCTTAACTTTTAAAAACTAGTTACATTTAGTTAGTATATGTAGGTTGATACAAAATGCCTAATCATATACATAGTATTTTGGAGTTGAAAAAATAGATTACATTATATATTTTGATTAATAAACATTATATGCTTAGTGGGTTGAATGTGCTCTAATATATATCTCTAATATAGTACTGATATTAGATTGACACATCAAATAATACAACAAAATTAATAAATGTCATTGCAGCATTCCTTTTAGAATAATTTTTTTTTTTAATGATGTATTACCACATTATGTGTTAACATTAGTTTGATAGTTGTCCCACCACTGTGTTTGTTACCTTTCTTTCTTGTTTCTTTTTTTTTTTTTTTTTTTTGATTCAATTTGTTACCGACCTTTCCTACATGATTTGTTATGGTAAAAAAATAGGACTCATAACATTATAATAGCAGGACCCAAAATCATACGTATATGAAAAATGTTAGAGATATTAACACTTATAAAGCTTATGTGGTCTTACACCAAGTGATGGTTGATCACACCAAAATTTTATGAGTGTGTTAGTAAGATTGCTAGTATAAGTGCTATTATTTCTAATATTGTTATATATATATATGTAATATTATATAGAATGATGTGATAGAGTTGTGGATCTATCCAAAAATAAATAAATAAATAAATCAAAATATTTTAAAAGTTGAAAAGGTCGATGTTTAAAAATTACTACAAAATTATTTTTTCAAGTAAAAAAAATTAATGTGACATGTGATTTTTTTAGCTGATAAATAATTTGGTGACTTTTTGACTTTTGATTTTATTTTAGGTTAATTACTCCAACACTCCTTCAACTATTAATGAATATCACTTTATCATTTCATCTATGAATTCGTATATTTTGACAATTTCAACTTTAAAGATTCGTATATTTTTGACAATTTCAACTTTAAAAACGTATACGTATACTTTTTTGGAGTTGATATGAAAATAGTAAAAATAATACATTCTAGGGAAAATTACATATACACCCCTCGAGGTTTGGCTAAATTACAGATGCCCCCCTGAGGTTTGAGAAATTACGAATTCCCCCCTGAATGCTATATTTGCATAAGAAATTAGGGGGTAATTTGTTATGAAATATAAACCTCAGGGGGCAAATTGTTATAAAAATACAAACCTCATGGGGCGGGATGTAATTTCTGAAACCTCAGGGGATATCTGTAATTTAGCCAAACCTCGAGGGGTGTATATGTAATTTGCCCTACATTCTAATAGTTGATATGTTAAAATATACATATTCATAGATGAAGAAATAAAGAGATATTCACAAATAATTAAGGGGTGTTAGTTAATCCTTTTATTTTAGCAAAAGCTGGCCTCTTAGCATTACTCCAAACACCAACTTAATGTAAAAAAAATTATATCATTGGCACTTCATTTAAGTCAATAATTATATTAAAAAGAATAAATGATAATTTTGTGACTTTTAAAAGTTGATATTTAATTTTTTTTATTTTTCTTAAGAAAATACATAAAAAAATAAAAATGATATAATATAAAATAAATTAAAAATTCAAAAAATAACTTTTAGTCAATATTTCAAAATTTTGAATGAAGGTCTGGCTCACATTCATCGGGGTTTGGGAAATAGCTTGATCCTAAAAAATGCAGGTGATGCACTACTAAGGTCACATATGCTTGATTATTAAACAGGCGTTTATTGTTGACCAACAACTGGTGTACTTTTTATTTTATTTTTTTGGGGACAATCAAAGTGCATTGAAAATTTTATAATTTTAATTATTAATATTAATAAATTTTATTATTAATTTGAAATTATTTTTTTTAAAAATATACTGATATGTAATTTTCTCATTTTTTATTTCTAGTAAACAAGTTCTAGACAAACACATTTTATATACTGTAAATTTGTACAAAATGATGTAATAGTATTTTTTTTTTCTTTTTGAAATAATGACTAATTAGTGTTTTTATTTGACCTAAAACAATTAGTATTTTTTTTTAATAAATAATTCTATGAGAGAATTATATACAAAAACCTAATCTGTATATTATTACTTGTTAAGTTTTATTTCTTGGCAATCCCGTTTGACAAAACTCCTTTGAGTTGTAATTTTATTCGTTCTTTTTTTTTTTATTTCAGTGAGGCTATGAGTTTATTAGATGCGAATCCAACCCGAATTGTGCCGTTCAGAGAAGTTTGTGATGTTAATGCTTTCAAGATTGCCACTTCGCTGATTATTACGGGGGTCGAGCTGCCCGGTCAGCTCGCGGCCGAAGCAAATTGCAAAATTGCATTCAAAATTGCATGTCCGCCCATGTTCGCTCGAGCCAAGGCTTTCTCGCTCGAGCCAAGGAGTTCTCGCTCGAGCCAAGGATTGCGTTCATACAAAAACCTGAAAGAGTGTATTCCTCGCTCGAGCCAAGGATCCGTCGCTCGAGCCAAGGCACTAGTAGAAATCATGAAAAATACACTCCTCGCTCGAGCCATCAAATCTTCGCTCGAGCGAGCCTCAGAATCCGGATTTCTCAAGGAGTTTGTTTTCTTCCCAATCTAGGATTACTTTTGGTTCTCTATAAATACTTGGTTTTCTCCCAAAACTAAGGCATTGATTGAAGTTCTCCAGATCTTATTTTTTGGATCTTAAGGTTTATATCTGGAGATATTTTGTTTGTTTTCTTTGATGCTTTTATTGAGTCTTCAACTCATGATTTAAAGAGAGTACATCAAAGGTTTGTTTGTTATACACAAAAGAGAGAGTTGTTCTTCAGTTGTGGATTTTGAAGAATTCGAGCCTGAAGCTTTGGTGGAATCCAGAGTGGCTCATCAGAAAGACAATTCCGTGGTGAAGATGGGGTTGGAAGAGGCACATAGAGGTTGGTTCAATTAGGCGTTGTGGATTCGCTAGGTAATTGAGAGTATACCTGTGTAATTCCTTTAAATCTTCTTAGTGGATTGTTCTTGTGGCTGTTGCCCGTGGTTTTTTTATCACAGTTGGAGGTGTCCAATTGTGGTTTTTTCCACGTAAAATCGTTGTGTCTCTTTGTCTTGATTGTTTGATTGGGATTGTTATATTCTGCTTAAAATTGATACGTAATCACAAATCAACATCTAGGGGATTTCTAGATTTTTCATTACTCTTTGATGACCATCTTTACATAAAATAAGTCAGCAATTAATGCAATCCAAAAGATATAAGGGGGTGTTTAGGAATTGATTTTTTTAGTAATTTTTTGACTTTTTAGGAAAGGTGTAAAGAAAAATAGAGAGAATGATTTAATAACTTATAATGACTTTTTAATCAAAAATTTTGTTTGGTTATAATTTTTAGAAATTATTTTTAGATGGGTTTTTGTTTGTCTTTATTGAACTTTGGTCATATTTTAGTTTTTATTTATTTATTTATTTTTATAGATGCATCAAGATTAGATGCATCTAAAAGGTTAAAAAAAAAATGTGAAAGAAATTACTTAAAACAAATGAAAATCCTAACAAAAATGTACACAGATTTTTGTTCAAATTTTTATTTATGTTGAATGATTTTTTTAAATATTTTTAGTTAATTTGTTTTACTTTTGGATGCATCTTGATTAGGTGAATCTAAAAAGAATAAAAAAATTCAATAAAAATAAATGAGAACTCATCTAAAATTAGTTTTTAAAAAATCAAAGCAAACATATACAAAAAGCCCTAAGTATTGACTTTTTAGTTGTCAAAGTGTTGATTATGTTTTATATATAAAAAAGAGATAATTAGTGTTATTTAGGTATTGATTATTATTTAAATTTGTGTAGAAAGTGTTTTGGAACGATAAAAAAAATTATAAAAACTTAAAATCAATGAAAAGTGTTTTGAGATTAGTAAAAAAAGAGACTTGTATGCTTCATTTGCTTTTATTTATTTATTTTCAAAAACACTTGTTAACAAAACTTTTTAAAAAAAGTGTATCAATCCCTCGTTGCGATAAGCTATGCGTGAAGTTATAAGAAAATGTATTTGAAGATATGACTCAACCACATTTTATCATAATTCCAATGATTTTTTGTTTTTTTGATCGGCATAGCTCCAAGAACTTAGTAAGCTATTCAACGAATTGTGAGTTGTGATTTAATATGTTCATATCGTAACTTTAAGCACATAATATTGTGACTTGTTGAGAGTGCATACAACAAACTGACTTATGAAAACAAAAGTGACTGAAAGAACAAAAAATAACAGCATAGTAATGTGATCAAGGGACAATGTACAATTGTTGTGAAGATTGCAACCACCTTAATGGAAGCCAAATACAAAAAATATTATTGACATAGAATTTGCAAAGTACACAGATGATGATTATTTTGTTAACACATGATTAAAAACTGCTAGTATTTTTTTTTTAAAGCTAAAAGAGTGGGAAAATACTTTTTTGAAAACAGTGTAACACAACTTTCTACACAATTCTGTGGAACCAAATATACTAATCAATTGTATTTTAATTTTCTCTACACTCAGGTGGTGTCGATAATCAGCACGGAAAACTATTGAAAAAAATCCTAATACTATGTGAAACACGCAATAATCATACCAAATATATAATCAAATTATATAAATATATAAGTTGAAAACAATGTAATTTGTTTGGGTAAAACAAAATCAAAATATTTACAGAAAAGTAAAAAACTTACAAACATATTGCAAAAATCTAGAACCAAAAATAGTTTGATCAAGACTTGTGTGTTGGATACAATTTCCTAAAGACGAATTTCGCCCCTCGCTCCAATGCTCACAAGTTTGAATGGGCACAGGATACAACAATTTGAAACCTCACAAAAATAGCACTTCAATCTGCGAATCTAGCGAACCTTGCTGTGCATGTACTCTCTCTGTTATACTGGACCTCACGTGTAATGTATGAATCCTAAAATTCCTATCTTCAATTAATGCCATGGAGATAATATATATATATATATATATATAGTAGTATTGGTGACTATTTTGAAGGGTTGTAACTCTTCTATGAAGAGTTATACCTTTCTATTTTAGCAAACACCATGAAGATTCGCACCCTTCCAACTTTAATAGAGTAAATTTCTATTCATACTAAAATATCCAACAATCCCCCTACATGAATAAAATTGACGACACAACGCAAATGAAATGCAAATACTGACGAAAAGAGTACAAAATGGAAATATCCTGTATTGGGTTAGATAGTTTTTGGTTTTGAACCTTCTTCAATAAAAAACTATCAGATTTACTAGCTAATCAGTGGATGCAATTCAGTCATTTGTGACAACAAAGATAATGGAATTCACACAGAATAGCTCTGGGCACAGCTAAGTTGTCATGGTTGTGCCCGTTTTGGCCTTCGGCATGTCTTGGTGTTTCATAAGTGCTTTAAAGAATTTAGCCTTATCAATTCTTATAGAAGCGACCCCTTTACACATATGTAGATGATCCTTATTTCAAGTTTCTTATATACTCCTCTTGAAAGATACCCTTATATGTTTTTCAAGATATAAGTGATAATTAAAAATATAGTTTACCCAAAGTCCCCTGCATACAACACATGTTATAGATATCATTCTCATCATATATAGGAATAGTTAGAAGATAGATTCACTTAGTGATTTTTAAAGAGTCATCCATAATTCGATTGTCCCTTTGAACCTAAATCTTGAGATCTCCAGTCAGGTAGATTAGGTTGCCATTATGGTGACTCAGAATTAATGGGCTTTAATCACTTTTCCATTGATGTGATGAACTTTTCCTCATTTACTCTCTGGTCAAACCTTTTGTTTAGCGACCATTATTTTTCGTTTGACTTTCTCAGTTATACATTATTGAGTAGTTAGTGGATCCACTATATTGTTCTCAAACAATACTCACAGCAAAGAGCGAATGTTTTACGGTATTAAAGTTTTTAAATAAGTCAAGACTTACTATTATTCTATGTCACTCTCATTTATGAATTCAATTTATAGATATAGAGATGTTCCTTAGAAGTTAACAAAATTATTTTTACTTCTACTTTAACTTTGTCCCAGACAAAGAATTTTAAGCACTTCCTTTTAGCAAAATCCTTCAAGCACTCCCACATTTTAAGTTTTCCAAGGAAAAATAATTTTCCTTGTTGGTCTATAACCACATGAAAACATCAATATATCCCTACAATTCTGATGTAATTCAAAATATAACATTCATTGCTAATTAACTATGGTGTGCTGGAAGAATTTATGAAACAAAAATCATTGAATAATTATGACTACACAAGTCACAATTAATGATTTTACAAAATTATATCCTCATAAAAATTTGGCTCAAGAGCCAAACAATTCAAAATCACATTTGATTATACAAATCCTTGCAATGCATTCATGGAAGAGCTTGCACCTCCAAATTAAGATTTTAATTCTTGAATTTGAGTACTTTTTATTTGAATTTTTATGGATAACTTGTCATGAATTATAATTAAGAAACAACTCTACTTCTCACTTCCACATTTGTGATAGTACATAAATTAGCACAAAAACACGACTCATTTTCAAACAAGTGTCATTGTCACAACTAATAATTTGTTTTTCATAAATCAACTTTTATTCATTCAAAACAGATATTTGTAACAAAAATAATTAAAGTATCTCTTCAAATTCAAGAGATAAGCTTGCACATAAGTAACTATTTACTCTTTCTTTATGGTTAATGCTCAGTGCAATAACCATTTATGTAATCCTAATATAATTGAATACTCACTAAAGCATATAAACCGACTCTACTGCATAAGTTTAATAATAATTGATGACAACTTTTGTCACAAAAATCAAAGTTATTTTAAGAATAACTTTCAAATTGATTACTAACAAAATAATATTCAACACAAAATATTCCTGAATCTGCTTCCAATTAAATAGAACGACATCACTATTTAAACTATCATGTTTAAACTTCTCCAGTGTTAATGATTGCTTTGATATTGTAAGAATACTACTACCACAATCAAATGAAAAGTTATTTACACATAAAATATACTTTTTTCACATAATACTCCAAAAGAGATCCACTGGTGATGTTATCATCACAATCATAAATTAATTAAAAATTTCACAAAATTTTAAATAAAATTTTATTTAAATCCCAAACATAGCACCGGAAATAAATCAATCAAAAAATAACACATTACACTTTTTTTCCATAAAAAAATTTCATGACAATATATAATGTCATAAAAATTCAAATTAATTAATAATACTAAAATTAATACACTCATATAAATGACATCATTTCTAGTGACATGAAACTACTATTATGCTTTATGCCCAAGAAATTATATAACAAAAGTGTCAAACAATGACATCAATATCATGTCATAATCACCACCGAAGGTGGTGGCCCAGTGGTGAAGGCATTGCCTTTCCATAACCTTGGGTCAAGTTCGACTCCTGGGGGGCGCGAAAATCCTGGATTTTTCAAGGGCTCTTTCCTAAGATCTCGCGCTGTACTCCGATCGCACTTGGTCAGGGCTGGGGCGGTTGATGAGCTCCACTGGTGCCTTGGTGGTAGGTCCCTTCCTATGGGTTGGGTTAAACTAGGCCGGCAATTGACTACCCCGGGGCCTGGACCTGCGGAGGTCGTGATGCCCCCACAGAACCTCCTTTTTTCTGGTTAAAAAAAAATATATATATCATGTCATAATCAGACTACCAAATCAATTTCTACTTTGAAATGTATAAGCTTTCTATTGCATAATATTATAAAACTAATAAAATAATTAATTATGCAAACAGAAAGTGACGAAAGGCATGTGGTGCATGTGATGTTTCTCTGCAAACCCAACAGGTGTTTGACTCATTCAAAAAATTCATATATTTATATGAATTTACATACAATTGTAAGCATATACCAAAACATGTGAGAGCGAAATTTATGTTGTTAAAACATTGCCTAATACACAAATTCATGAATCACAATGTGAAATTGTAATAACAATTTTAACATGAAGTAGAATCTGGTTCAAATATATATTCAGGTAAAAACAATACACAATGGATTATCCAGAATACAGAGCAAAAAATTTGTGGTTAAAAAAATACAAAACATACAATCTATATTAGAACCATAAAATACACAAACAAAATTATGTATTGAAATCAGAACCGGAATAATAATAATAATAATAATAATAATAATAATAATAATAATAATAATAATAAGTTTGTATTAAACGTAACAAATTTTGAAAATCATCTTAAGATTGTTGGCAAAAATTCTTATATGTACTGTGTGAAACACGAAATAATCATACCAAATATATAATTATTGGCTATATATTTTGTATAAGCCAATCTCAGCTTAACACGTGGCACGTAAAGGGTAATTTGGGGAGTTAATGCAAGCTTCCAATCAGTAATAAACACGTGGCAGTTTATATTGGTAATAATGGATTTGCGCAGTATTGAAGTAGCTAGAAGGCGCAAGATGACGTGACCCAACAGTTACTCACAAATTCAAATTCAAATTTAAGAGGGAAGCCTAACTGCAAAAATAGTGTAGTGGAGGCTAACGGTGAGAGAACATAATCAGGGATCATGTGAGGACTTTTTGACGATTGAAAGCCCACTTCGACGGTTGCCATCCGAAAGTATAAATAGGAGAGAAGGCCCCAGAATGAAAACCCCAGACTCAGATCCAGAAACCAGTTTATTACTTCATATTTCTTACCATTTTTTACATTTCCAGTTCTTTACATTTTCAGCACTTCAATTCCTGTACTGCACTTCATTTTTTAGGAGTAGTTTCAAGTAGTTACTGCTGTAAACCTTTTCAAGGCTGGGTCATTTCATTGTAAGTTCCTATTTACTTAATGAAATACAGTTTCTGAACTAATTTGTATATGTTATTTCTTATAAATTTCTCCTAAAACAAGTCACCAGTAAAAGTCCTCTTCATTGAAAGAATTTCAACACAATCGTTTGATAATTGTTTGGCAATTAAAATTCTGTAAGAACTGATTGATCCTTGCTGGCATGCTTAAATTTACACTATTAACCCTCGAAAGCCAAAAAAGCCAACAATAATCAAATTATATAAATATATAAATTGAAAACAACATAATTTGTTTGGGTAAAACCAAACCAAAATACTCACAGAGAAGTAAAAAGCTTACAAATAGATTGCAAAAACTAGAACAAAAAACAGTTTGATCGAGTATTGTGTCAGACACAATTTCCTCAAGACGAATTTCACCCCTCGCTCCGGTGCTCATGAGTTTGAATGGGCATCAATCTCTCAAGATACAACGATTTGAAATCTCACAAAAATAACACTTCAATCTGTGAGTCTAGAGAATGTCGTTGTGCATGCGCTTTCTCTGTTATACTTGACTTAATATATAATGTATGAATCCTAAAATTCCTATCTTCAATTAATGCCATGGGGATAATATATATATATATATAGTAGTATTGGTGACTATTCTGAAAGGTTGTGATTTTTCTATGAAGAGTTATACCTTTGTATCCAAATAGACACTTTAAAGAGTCGCACCCTTCCAACTTTAATGGAGTAAATTTCTATCCATACTAAAATATCCAACAAAATTGAATATGTTAAGTGAAAATTAATTAAACTCGCTTGATAACTACAAATGATATCACTTAAAAATTTAAGTGACTCTTCAAATGTAAGCTAATTTTTTTTTAAAAATTAGGTGATAAAAAACTTACTTAATTCTGTCTTAATTTGTAAATATTTATACATTAGTATCAACATACACTGTTATAACCTCACAATCGCAAATCTCAAATCAAAACTCTATTTGCTCTTTATCTCTCCAAGAAACCCTAGTGGTTCTCTCTTTCTCTTCTCTTTAGGGAGAAGATGGTGGTACTTTTGACCTTCCTCTCACCTCCGTTTATTCTCCTGCGGTTTCTATCATCATGTTAGCGACTATCGCTCATCTTTTCTTCATTATCGACTTGCCAGCAAGGAAGTTTTAGGTTCTAGTTTCAGATCTGATTCATGACCGAGATCTGATACTGTTAAATGCGTTGTTATACGTTAGGCAATACCATAATATTTTATTTTGTAACATAAAGGCGGGGATTAAGGTATTAAAGTTGCCGATTGTGACGATGAACGGATTAGGAAGGTGACTAATATAGTTTCTTGGTGGTGATCGTTTTATTTATTTATTTAATCTTTTGTATTGCAATAATATCTCTCTATATAGAGGTTTCCTCCTTTCATGGGGGTTTTCTCCTCCATACGTGTAGGTATGTTTTTCTCTCTATAAGGAAACTCGTATCGTGTTGAGATTCTCTTTATCCCTTTTGGGATCTATTTTGTACTCTAATGTACTTTATTGGATGACTTATTGTCAGATGTGCAATATATTAAGTCTTGTACTTTCTCATAAATTTAAAAAAACCTGACAATCGCCGACATCACCACAACCACTACCATCACACCGCCACCGCCATGACCACCACCACTACCATATGTAAGAATGGTTTTGGAAAAATAGTTTTTTTTTATATTTAAACTTTGGTCTATTTTTTAGGTGGGACCTATGCGCCGAGGTTGGTAGGTATTGGTGGTAACGCATTCTATGCCACGTTGTGATTCACGTAGTATATTTGGTTGTTCAAAACCATTATTGGGTGAATAAGAATTGAAGCCAAAGTAAGCTCCATGAAAATGGTGTTTTGGTGGGTTTCCCAAATTGAAAGAAGAAAACTTGTCTCACATTGCTTAGCTAAGCTAACATTGTATAGGTTTATAAGCCTTGGGTTCACAACTTAGGAAGGGCCCCAAGGGGCATCCAAGTTTTGTGGAATGGTGAGGCTATGGGTAAAGTGGGTTAGACCCATGGGACTCAAAACAAACACACACACACGCCGCAATCGCCAGTCCGTCTATCCGGTCGGGTAGGCAGGCTAAGCTTGGGTGCGTAGTGTGAGGTTAGATTGGGCTTGTTCGATCCAATGCTTATCTTTTGGGGGCAATTTGGTCTAGCACACCTGTCCAGATTTTTCCTCAAATCGAACAGGTTCATTATCTATTCAAATTTAACCTGAATAGGTACTTTACATGTTCAAATATGTCTGAACAGGTTTGTTACCTGTTGAAGTCTATTTTGAAAAGCCACCAATTCACCTATAAATAGACAAGTCCTCAAGTTGATTTTTCATCTAATTTTCGTTCTTCTTGTTTGCTTTTATTTCCTGCATTTTGTAGCATAAATTTCTTGTGAGAAAGAGTATAAACACAAAGTAGGGGTGAGCATGGTCCGGATTGGACCGGATTAGGATAAAATCAGGACCAATCCGTTATTTACGGTTCCTAAAAAATTGGAACCAATCCAATCCGTTTAAATCATGGAACCAATCCGAACCAATCCATTTAAATACGGATTGGATCGGTTTAGGATCACGGATTCACATAATTAAATAACAAAAATATATATATAACACTTGAATTTCATAAAAATATAAACATAGCGCTATATTAGTTCCATAATAGCAACATGTTTTTCTATAATAACGACATACTGTTCTAGAATTTAAACAACCATAAGAAAACTGGTTTCACCATAAGTATTTAGACCATTGCAAATTAAAACTTAAAACTAACAAACAAAAGTAATAAAAGAAGATATTATACGATTTTAGGTTTGAGTTTAGATTTTACATAGAATAAGAAAAGATACTATGGGGGAGGATGTATAATAAAAATATAGACTATTTGTATACGGTCCGGATCGGTTCCAATCCGGAACCGAACCACGGATTCAAAAAACCAATCCAAACCTATCGGATTGGACTGGACTGGATCGGATTACGGATTTCACGGATTCCTTGCTCAGCCCTAACACAAAGTGTGTTCGTTGGACATTTAGTTTGTAGTGCTGCTACTAAATTGTCGTTGATCATTTTATTTTGGGAGATAGACGTCCATGATCTGAAAGCATCGTGGACAGGACGAATCTGTCTTGTAACGCCCCACCTTTTATTTCAAGGATGCCATTACCAAATCCTTTATTATAATACAATTTCTGAGATAACGTATGGAACTTCAATAGATTAATAAGGAAAATTAAGTAAAGGTTCTCTCGTTCGAATACATAATGAATGCAACAAAAGTTATAATTAAATGAATTGCCCATAGGCTTACATCACTACATATAAGAGAAAGGGTTCAACCATTTTTACAACAACAATATTCAGCCAACAATTAAGAGGTCTCGTTGCCAATAAATAATGAAGATCCTCGATCTCAAACCACTTTTCAATATTTTACCGAAAAAGGATTAGCAACGTATGATGAACATAAAGTCTAGTAGAGATCCCAACATGATCCTAAACAATAACAACATACAAATAGCTATGATCATGAATGCTTTAAGTCATATCATATACATAAGTGTCAGTTTATACATGAAGATATACTTACATAGATATTTTCATCAAAAATGTTCAATTTGTTCAACAACACAACCATTCGTCTCTTTTTGTTACCTTTTCAATTTTAAACTCACCCGACGACAGCTAGTTTTCGAAACGAATCCATAGAACCCAATCACGTTTTCTTCGATTACCGAACTTACACCCATTTCACTTACATTCCCAAATAACAATATCCCAAATGGACACAAAGATAATACACAATAAACGTTCCTTTTATAACCACATAAGACAATTGACATTCTCCACAAAATAATCATCACTAGGCATGGTACACATAAATAGAACCAGAATGATAACGAGAAACCCAACAATGCTCTACCTACCTTAAGCACAGTAAGCCAAGGATACACTTTTCCAATGCTCACACTAATTTTCCAAACACCCGTTGGAAGGTAATGGTATCTCTGCCAAGTTCTCCAAGCACTAGCTGGAAGGTACTGGTACCTCACATTCTCAGCGTAGTCAATTCTCCAAGTGCTAGCTGGAAGGTAATGGTACCCCTTATTCTTAGCGCATACACATTTCCAACCATCACATAATTCAATAAACTAACTTAATCCGAGTGCAGTGATACAAAAAATCTGTTTAACATCACAATGTCATCCTCCACAGATGATCAAGGACAAAACCTCTAAGCAATAATGTTTAAACACACGTAACACGATAGTTCGATGCTCACTTGACCTTAAATCCAACAACAATGATAATGACAACAATATTCAAATATTTTAAAATCCAACCTCAAGTTCAATTTCTAAATTTACAATACATCATGGTTGTGTTCTTTTCTTCAAAATCAACCTTTTTATTTTCCAAGTTAACTTGTCCAATTCCTTTTCTTTCAAAAAGAACAATTTCCACATTTTCAATAAAACCACATCCATGGATTCCAAGCCATAACCCAACTCAACTTAGCATGATTATCCAAATAAATTCCGATACCAAAATTAATTCACCCATTTATGCTACCAACACAATAACACAACTCAGTTTATCAAAACACAAGTTTTATTCAATTTTATCCCTTTTTAATTCGTTAGGTCAATTTATCAAATTAGGGCTTTGTCTTTTTTTCTTAACATAAACACCTTAAACCATTCCCTAACTAATGAAACAACGACCAATTTAATCAATTTGAATCCCAATGATCAAACCTTAGATCCCCTTTCATGATTTTCAAAAGATCCACAATAGATGTGATTTTTATGCAATAAAGTCTACCACATGTCTATCTATACACAAAGTATTGAAAAGGAGCAAAAGAATTCCTACCTTAAGCAATGAAGAGAAAAAAGCTTGAAAAATCAACTTTAATGAAAACACGATCCGCTCAGATCAAATGGAAGCCCTCATCGAGCTCTACGTTTTGGTATAAGGAACTAGGGGTCAAAGATGTATAAAAGTATATGAAAACCAGGTAAAAAGAGCTTGAAAGCTCAACAATAGCGAATGAAGAGAGAAGAGGGAGAGAAAAGTGTTCTTGATATGACCAAAAGTGACTTTTATAGTTTTTGAATTCGGACAGACCGCTCGAGCACAAGAAGTGTTGCTTGAGCATCTAGACACAATAAGGTGTGACTGCTTGAGTGCAAGAATCACAACTCGAGCGAAGAATGCACCCTCTTAGTAGTTTTGTAAACCTGCAAAAATACTAAGAGTTTTCAAATACTGCTCGAGCGCAAGAAGTTTCGCTCAAGCGTAGAGACAAAATTTAGGGCAACAATAGTTTAAAAAAAACAAGCAGCCAACTTGCTTTAAATGCAACCAACACACTTCAATAACCAAACTCAATGAAGACTAAAGGGAAACAAGACATGAACAACCATATAAGACAATGAAACACGGATCCAAAACATCAATGGGTCGGATCTAAACTAGAGTCGCTATATGTCTTAAGGACACAGTGTTGAACATTGGACTTGATCAAATTTTGTTTCGAGAAAATAATACTGTAAGTGGTTGGTTCTGTTTTTTTTTTTTCCTTTCCTTTTTCCCAGATTCTAGTTTTGTTTTTGTAACAAAATAAGAATTTGTTTTTCTTATTTATTTATGTACTATTTTGATTTTTGTAATCAAACAGACTCTCTCATTTCTTAATTTTCTTTCTTCGAATACTGTGAAGATTGGCTAACAATCTTGAGACAGATTTCGTTTCTTCATTGTATTCACCATTCTGATTTGCTTTTCTAGTTTTTGTAACTAGAAAATTGTATAGCTTCTAGTTTGTTTTCTAATTTTTGTAATCAAATTTGATGGCTACTGAAACTAGTACACTGAATCTAGTTGTGACACCAACACCTGTTATTGCCAAGAACCCTATTCAATTGCCTGTGGTACCTGTGAACCATGGAGAGAACTCGTTAAAATTTAACGATACAAAGTTTAAGAGATGACAACATAAAATTTTGTTCTATCTGACAACTCTCAATCTTACTCAGTTTCTCCATGAAGATGCTCCAATACTAAAAGAAAATGAAAGTGATCGACAAGTTGTTATTGTGGTGGATGTGTGGAAGCATTCTGATTTTCTTTGTATAAATTGCATCCTTAATGGCCTAGACAACATGCTGTATAATGTTTAAAGTCCTCTGAAAACAGTAAAAGAATTGTGGGATTTTTGAAAAAAAATACAAGATAAAGGATGCCGACACAAAGAAATTTGTTGTCGGTAAGTTTTGGATTTTGCTATGGTAGACTCCGAAATGGTTATTTCTCAAGTTCAAAGTCTTTAATTAATTTTGCTCGATAGTCATGCCGTGGGTATGTCTCTTAGTGAGTCTTTCCAAGTCACTGTTATAGTGAAAAAATTACCACCGGCTTGTATTTAAAACATAAACATAACGAGATGACCGTGGATTAACTTATTGTAAGACTGAGAATTGAGGAAGATAACCGTAAGGATAAAAAGATGAATGGTAAAAATCCCATTGAGTCCAAGGCTAATGTAGTGGAACAAGTGCTTAAACCACATAATAAAAAGAGGATGTTTGCTGGAGATGGTCCTAAACAAGGCGATAATAATGGTAGTAAAAAGTTCAAATGAAAATGCTATAACTATGGCAAGACTGGACATCGTGCCTCTAATTGCCGATGCCCTAAGAAGGATCACAAAAGTACAAGTAAGAAGACTACCAATCAAGCCAATGTGACAGAACTAGAATATATCGTTGAGGTAAATGACAGCAATCTCTCTGTTGTGGTGTCTAAAGCTAATTTGGTTAGAAATCTCAAGGAGTGGTGGGTCGACACTGGGGCAATTCGGCACATTTGCGCGAACAAAAAGATGTTCACTACTTATAATGAGGCTGCAAATGGTAAACAACTATTCATGAGAAATTTGTCTACTTCTGCTGTGGCTGGACAAAGGGAAAGTTATCTTGAATATGACATCGGGGAAGGAACTTACCCTCAACAACATGCTACATGTACCAGACATCTGGAAGAATTTAGTTTCTAATTCTTTGTTAAGTAGAAATAGTGGCTTGTATTTAAATTTGATAAGTTTGTATTAACAAAGAGTGGTATGTATGTGGGTAAGGGATACTTGAGCAATGGCCTCTTCAAGTTGAATGTAATAACTGTTGTACCAAAATCTATTATTAATAAGAGTAATACATCTTTTGCTTATATTTTTGAGTAAATTTATGGCTTGATAGATTAGGACATGTGAATTTTTATGCTTTGCGTAGACAAATTGGTTTGGATTATATACCAAAGTTTGAAATTGATCCTGATCACAAATGTGAGCTATGTATAGAAGAAAAACTAAGGCTCCATTTAAATCAGTTGAAAGGAAAACTGAATCTCTAGAATTAATTCATACCGATATGTGTGATCTCAAATTTGTTCAAATTAGAGGAGGAAAAAAGTATTTCATAACATTTATCGATGATTGCATAAGATATTGTTATGTATATTTACTTAGAAGTAAAGATGAAGCCTTGGTAATGTTTGAACTCTACAAAATTGAAGTTGAAAATCAACTTGGTAAAACCATTAAAATGGTGAGAAATGATAGGGGTGGTGAATATGATGCACCTTTAAATAAATTTTGTGCACAACATGGCATTATTCACCAAACTACAGCACCCTATTCCCCATAGCAAAATCGAATTATTGAAAGAAAGAATATAAGCCTTAAACAAATGATGAATGCCGTGTTACTAAATTCAGGCTTACCGCAGAACTTGTGAGGGGAATCAATTTTATCTGCTAATTATGTCCTCAATAGGATACCACACAAGAAAACTAACGGCACTCCTTATAAATTGTAGAAAGGTCGACCACCTTTCTACAAATACTTAAAAGTGTGGGGATGTTTGGCAAAGGTAGAAATTCATGTTCCGAAAAAGACTTAGATAGGACCAAAAACAGTAGATTGTGTATTTATTGGTTATGCACATAATAATAATGCATATCGGTTTCTGACTTATAAATAAAAAATGCTTGATATACATGTGAACACTATTATAGAGTCAAGGAATGTTGTTTTCTTTGAATATATTTTTCCTTATAAGAAAGGACAGGAATTAAGTTCACAGGAAAGAACTTATGATTATACATAAAGTCAAGAGACTAATGACAATCAACGCAAGAGACTAGTAATGGTCTTGACCAACAGGATTTAACTGATGATGAACTAAGACAGAGTAAGAGAGCGAGAATATCAAGATACTTTGGTTCAGATTTTCTGACATACCTATTAGAAAATGAGCCTCAGGGCTTTAAGGACGCAATGTCACGTCCTGAAGCACCTTTGTCGAAAGTGGCTATTAGTAGTGAAATTGAATCCATTATGCAAAATCATACTTGGGAATTAGTGGATCTTCTACCTAGTTCTAAACCTCTTCAGTATAAATGGATATTCAAGAGGACAATTAACGCATATGGTTCAATAGACAAGTATAAAACAAGACTTGTGGTTAAAGGTTACGTACAAAAGGAAGATCTTGACTATTTTGACACCTACTCTCCAGTAACAATGATTACATCCATTCGCATGTTTATTGCTATAGTAACGTTATATAATTTTGAGATACATCAAATGGATGTTAAGATAGCTTTCTTAAATAAGGATTTACATGAAGAAATCTACATGGAACAACCCGAAGGGTTTGTAGTGCCGGGAAAAGAAAAGAAAGTGTGTCGGTTTGTAAAATCTCTCTATGGATTGAAATAAGCTCCTAAGCAATGGCATAAAAAATTTGAATGCTAACTAATGGTTTCAAGATAAACGAATGTGACAAATGTGTCTATGTTAAAAACACTGACAAAGGTTGTGTCATCGTTTGTCTTTATGTGGATGACATGCTTATCATTGGAAGCAGTAAAAGCATGATCAAATCAACCAAGCAAATAATAAACAAAAGATTTGATAAGAAAGATATGGGGGTTATAGATGTTATATTAGGAATGAAAATTAATAAAACATCTTATGGATATGCATTATTTCAATCTCATTATGTTGAGAAAATCCTTAGTAAATATATCAAGGATGATGTGAATGTATACAAGAACACCCGTAGATATCAATCTTTATTTATTGAAAAATAAAGGTGATGCGGTGTCTCAATTAAAATAATCCCAAATCATTGGAAGCCTAATGTACCTAATGAATTGCACTCGTCCTGATATAGCTTATGCTATCAATAAATTGAGTAGGTACACTAATAACTCTAGAGAAGACCATTGGAAAGCAATAAATTGAGTAGGTACACTACTCGATATCCTGCAATACTGGAAGGTTATTGTGATGCCAATTGGATATCCGATACTAAAAATTCAAAATCTACTAGTGGATATGTCTTTACTCTGGAAGGCGTTGCTATTTCTTGGAAATCCACGAAACAAACATGCGTCGCACGATCCACACTGGAATCTGAGTTCATTGCTTTAGATAAAGCAGGAGCAGAAGTATAATGGCTTCGCCATTTCTTAGAAGACATTCCAATGTGGCCAAAACCTGTGCCAGCTATTTATATTCATTGTGATAGTCAATCTATAATAGGCAGGACACAGAGTCATATGTATAATGGTAAGTCACGACATTTTCATCGTCGACATAATACCGTAAGGCAATTGCTCTTAAGTGGAATAATCTCAATAGATTATATAAAATCTAAAGAGAATATTGTGGATCCGTTAACGAAAGGTTTGGCAAAAGAGCAAGTGTATGGTTCATCGAAGGGGATAGGTTTAAAGCCTATTACATAAGAGTCATCATAATGGTAACCCTACTTAGATAACTGGAGATCCCAATAACTTAGTTCAAAGGGACAACTAAGTTATGTGTGGCTCGCTAGAAATCATTAAGGGGTTAAAATTCCCAACCCATTCCTATGGTAAGAGTGATATCTGCAACATGTGTTGTATGTAGGGGTTTAAGAATAAGCTTTGCTTTTAATGATTACTTATATCTTGATTTAGGCATAAAAATCAAAACGAGTATAAGAGATACTCACAATAAGAATCACCTATATGAATGTCGAATTGGGACCGGTTCTATGAGAATGAAAATACTAAATTCTCTAGAGCACTCATGAATAACCAAGAATGTTCAGGGCCAAAATGAATACAATCGTGAGAACCACGATGTGTCAGAAGATATTTTGTGTGAAATCTACTGTCTTGGTTTACACTAACGGCTGAACAATTCAAGGAATCACGTCAATTGGTTAGCTAGTAAGTTCGATAGGCTATCACTAGGGAAGGTTCAAGGCCGAAAGCTACCTATCCTGATACAAGATATTTTCAATTTATACTCTTTTGACAAATTCTGCATGTTGTATTTCCGTTGTCATCAAATTCCATTCACGTGGAGGATTGTAAGAATAGTTTTGGAAAAATAGTTTTTTCTTAAACTTTGGTCTATTTTTTAAATGGGACCCATGCGCTGAGGTTGGAAGGTATTGTTGGTAAAGCGTTCTATGCCGCGTTGTGATTTATGTAGTATATTTGGTTGTTCAAAACCATTATTAGGTGAATTGGAAATTGAAGTCAAAGTAAACTCCATGAAAATAGTGTTTTGGTGGATTTCCCAAATTGAAGGAAGGAAAGCTTGTCCCACATTACTTGGCTAGGCTAACATTGTATGGTTTTATAAGCCTTGGGTTCACAACTTGGGGAGGGTCCCAAGGAGTACCCAAGTTTTGTAGAAATGTGAAGTTATGCACAAAGTGGGCAAGACCCATTGGATCCAAAACAAACATACACACGCGCGCATGCGCCGCCGCCGTCCATTCGTCCAGTCGGGCGGCTGGGCTAGGCTTGGGCGCAGGTGCGTGGTGTGAGGTTGGGTTGGGCTTGTCTGGCCCAATACTTATCTTTTTTGGCCAAAAACATTTGAATTTTATTTTTTCTAAAATTAAATTCTTACCGTTTGGAATTTGAATTTTGGTTTGAAATTCAAACTTAATTCCGAAATGACCCCAATATATTGAAATGCTAGCAGTTTGGTCCAACACACTTGTCCAGATTTTCTTTTCAACCGAATAGGTTCATTATCTGTTCAAATTTAACTCAAACAGATTCTTTACCTATTCAAATCTGTCCGAATAAGTTTGTTATCTGTTGAAGTCTATTCTGAAAAGCCACTAGTTCACCTATAAATAGAGAAGCCCCTCCATTTGATTTTTCATATATTTTTCGTTCTTTTTGTCTGCTTTTATTTTCTGCATTTTGCTGCATAAATTTCCTATGAGAAAGAGAATAGACACAAAGTGTATTCATTGGACATTTAGTTTGTAGTGCTGCTGTTAAATTATCATTGATCATTTTATCTTAGGAGATAGACGTCAATAATCTGAAAGTACCGTGAAGATGACGAATTTGTCTTAAGGATACAATGTTGAACGCTAGAGTTGATCAAATTTTATTTGAGAAAGTAATACTGTAAGTGGTTGGTTTTGTTTTTTTTCCTTTCATTTTTCCTAGATTATGGTTTTGTTTTTGTAACAAAATAAGAATATGTTTTTTTTTAAATTATATATATATATATATATACCATTTTGATTTTTGTAATCAAATAGTCTCTCTCCTTTTTTAATTTTGTTTCTTCGAATACTATGAACATTGGCTAACACCATCATCACTATTGTCATTATTACCATAAGCACCATTATCATTTCACTACTACCAATACAATCGTTACTGCTATTACCACTACCACTACAATAACTAATACAATCCTTCTCCTACTATAATAACCACTATCATTATACCACTCCTGCCACTTCATTTTTATCTTTACTACATTACCCTCCATCGTAATTGTCACCACAATCACTATTTCTTTATATCCACCACTATTTACATTGGTATCATAGGCACTATTGTTGCCTCCACTATCACCAACTCATTATCATAATATAAAATTTAAAAATAATAATTTTTAAATTTAATATTATATATATCAAACAATTTGTTTTAGTTCAACACTTAAATTTTTAGCAAATAGTTTTCGGTTTAAAAAATTCCAGCATTCAGTTTTCATTATTAAATAATTTTCAATTTTATCAAATATCACCTCACAGTAGGACTTTCCTAAAATAATTGATTAAAAAAGAAAGAAAATATTATACATAAATAAAATTTTCACTAGCAAACAAAAAGATATCCTATTCTACAAAAATAGATGTGAAATTGTTGCTTTCATATTAGCTAGGACTTTCTTAAAATAATTTATTAAAAAAGAAGGAAAATATTATACATAAATAAATTTAGGAAAAATAAAATTTAGTGGAGCAGTGGCAAAAACATTGTATTTTTATGATGGTGTAACTTTCCTATGTATATGATACAAATTCATTCATGTGCTTAGTACAACTTTTCTTGTGTATCAGAGTTATATATATATATATATAAATCTCATTTATAATGTAATTATTTTGTGACTATTCCATTTATTAGCAAAAATTTCTCCATAAATTCTTCACTAACAAACACAAAGATATCCCATTCTACAAAAATGGATCTGAAATCTATTACTTTCACAATAGTGAGAGGGAAAGTGGACATGCTAGATTCATAGTTTTTATTCTATCAAAAAGAATAAATTTAAGTGCATAAATAATTTTCAAAAAATGAGATACCGAAATAAAAGAATTGAGTGTGTTTATAAACTAAAATTATTAGGTGCACTTGGAACACCACGTGTCCATACTTCATTACTAATCATCATACTTCATGTCTCCTTATATTTCTCAATCATTTAACACAAAATTATAGACCTTACTTTCTTCATTAGGGATGGCAATTTGAACCTGGCCCGACGGGGACCCGACCCCCCGTCCCCGATATGAGCAGTTTTTTCCCGAAAAATACTCTCGACGGGCCGGGGATAGTATTTGAAATTAAATCCCCGATCAGTTTCAGGCCGGGGACAAGGATCACTTTCATAGCCCCGGACACGGCCCCGTTCCCGTCCTCGGCCTCGTTTCTCCTAGAAATAAAATTACCATAATACCCTCTGTCCATTTATATATATAACCCCCTTTCTATACAATCTAATCTGATCTGTCTCTCACCCTCATCAATACAATCTAATCTGATCTCTTTCATCACTCTTTGATCTGTCTCTCTCACTCTCTTTCTTCTCTCCACAGTCGACTCCTCCGTCTCCCGTCGCCTCTTCCACTGCTGTCTCCTCCTTCTCCAGGCTACCACCACCTCCTCATTTTCCTCTTTCGATCGTCCTTCTCGTTGTCCACCGCCTCCGATGTCGCACTCACAGCCACCCATCGCCTCTGAATCTCCGATCATCCTCCTCCGTTGTCCGTCGCCATTGTCCGCGACGCTGATCGTCCTCCTTCGTCCACCATCGCCTCCTTCATCATCCATCGCCGTTAATAGTCCACTCTCTCTCTCTTTCTCTCTTTGTGGCACATATCTCAAATCTGTTTGTATGTATACATGTATGTCTATGTATCTGTCTCTTCTTTTTTTTTAAATGATCTGTTGATGATTGGGGATGTTGTTGATTGAGGCTGATGATGATGATGATGTTGTTGTTGCTGTTGATTGTGTTGCAGTTGAAACAGATTTGGGCGGCGGAGAATTTTCGGGGTCGGGGAAACCCGATCCCCGTTAGGGGACGGGGACGGGGATGGGGATGGTGGTAAGTTCCCCGTCGGGGATCGGGGTCGGGGCCGAGGAGATTTTCACAATCGGGGATCGGGGACGGGGAGTGTGATCCTCAGCCCGGCCCGGTCCGGCCTCGTTGCCATTCCTATTCTTCACCAATCACAACACCTTGGTTCACCATGAGGCTGTATTCCCGGAGCACCCAAAAACTACTAATTCATAACACAGTTATTTCAAAAATGCCATCTTTCTCCAAAATGGATAAATTGTAAATATATCCACACTTAAGATTTACTTAAAATACAAATCACACCTTGTAATTTTGAAAATTACATGCTATCCTTGAGATTTTTAATTTCATAAGAAATGGTTCATTTTATTAATAAATCATTAACTTAATTAGCATTTTTTAATAATATCATGAATATATTTTAATTAATAATTCATGTAATTTTATTATTATATAGGAGGATAGTTATGAATTTTATTTTTTTTGATTAATTCTGTTAAATAAAAATTTATGACAATGGAATATTTGTAATTTTCCAAATTGTAAGGGACAATTCATATTTTAAGCAAATCTCAAGAGGAATATTTGTAATTTACCTATATATTTATGGGTGAAGCATCAATAAATGAGTGATTCTACTTACACCATTAAATAAACTCCTTACACCCATTTTCCTTTTACACCACACCTAAAAATTCCTCTCTCTCTCTCTCTCTCTCTCTCTCTCTCTCTCTCTCTCTCTTTACACTTCTCATAATGCCAAACTTACCCTCATCTCTTTCATCCCAACATTCCAAACCCTAAGTCTTCTAACTACCACTTCCAACAATTACTCCATTTCCGGCAGCTACTGCCACTACCTTCACAGCTTTTCAACCACAATGTGATCACTACTGTCTCAACTACTACCTTCACAACCCTCACCACCGCTGTGACCATCACCACCCTCTCAACCACCCCATTTTGTAACACTTTTGGATATGCTTCTTTACCACCGTGATCCACTGCTAGGGTGAAAGAGACAGAGAAAGATGAAACCTAGGATTAGGTTTTCGGATGAGAGAAGAAAATGAAGGATAAGGAGGAGGAAGGCAACGACGGAAGGAGATGGAGGTGATGAAGAATCTCCGCAATTAACCATCCCCATCTACAACACCTTCATATCTGCGTTCCCACCATCACAATCCTTTACTATAGCCATTGCCTCATTTCTGTAAGAACGAGAGAGAGAGAGGGGAAAACCTAGGGTTATGTTTTCAGATTTGGAAGAAGAAGAAGAATGAGAATGAGAATGAGAATGAGGATGATGGCAGCAGGGTGAGGCGGTGAGGGACTGAGTGACGGTTGTTGGCGGTAAAGAGTTAGCCGACGGCAAAGGGACGACGGCGGTGAAGGACTGATAGAAGTGGTGATGATCGAGTGTAATGAAAAATTAGGGTTTTTAAAATTTAATGTGAAAGGATAGTTTAGTAATTTTATATCAGGATTGAAATGTAATAAAAAAAAATTAAAATTGAAGGACGTAAGGAGTTTATTTGGTGGTGTAAGTAGAATCACTCCCAATAAATTCTAATTTTTTATCTTATAGACTGTTTAGTCTTCCTTTTTCTTATGAACCAAAAGGTCCAAGTAGAAATTACACAAAAGGCCAAACATTAACATGCAGATCGTTTTGTGGAAGGGGAGAAATGTGGTTTTTTAGTTGAAGTGAAATTATACGTTTGGGCAATTCATACTATAGACTTTTTTGTTTTCCCTCATTTGCAACCAAATCATATGAGAGGGAGAATTATGAGCCGGGTATGAGCCGAGTATGGGCCGAGTTAGAGGTCGAGCAAATTGGAGGCCCAATGGTGTATTGGGCCGCGATAACATTGGATTTGCCCGGAGTTGGAGGTGCTCAGAGATGGACCGAGCCACTTGGATCTGTGCAGGTGATAACCACACAACTTGCGTTGCTCGGTAAAAGGCGCGCACCGTTAGCCCGGTCGAGAAGCTTGTGCCAGAAGCCCGGCTGGATGGCCTTTGGTTGACCGGTACGACCAGTCTGAAGGTCGGCTCCGCCGGAATGTTGTCGAGCATGGCTGGAAAGGATCTCAGTTCTTGGAGCAATTGGGCATGGAACACAGCATGGCCGTCGACAGCCGAGAAGATTCAGCCCGGCTGTCGAGCTCCCAGTAGAGTAGGCTAGCAGTCGGGTTAGGTGATGTTCAGCAAGAATTGTGCTAACAGATGGGATAGCAGAACCACGTGTCGAGAGATCATTAGGAGTAGATTTGGGGCACAAAAGGTATATAAGCAAGTCTGTGCCCCCCATGCTGGGAGGACGAACATTTGGTAAGAGAAATACTTATACTCCATTCACTCCTCATTCTTTCTATCCTCAGGTGTGTGCTAACTTGATCGTCGGAGGGGTTTTTCGGCCACACACCGTCAGGTAGCTCCCCGCTATTGTGCACGCAGGTGATCGGATAGAAACAGAGCTCGGGAGCAAGGAGTGCGGGCTCGCCTGGATATTTGCCCCTTGCACAATTGGCGCCATCTGTGGGAAGCCGACAAACAAAACCTTGTCTTCCAGGCTCATCTGATCGCCATCCATGGCGAACATCGAGGAGATTCCGCTGTCCGCCGTCGACCGAGTTACCCCGAAGTCGGGCAGACAGAGAGAAGGATATCCTACCA
This sequence comes from Camellia sinensis, assembly GCF_055761805.1. Lineage (NCBI taxonomy): Eukaryota > Viridiplantae > Streptophyta > Magnoliopsida > Ericales > Theaceae > Camellia > Camellia sinensis. The sequence goes on along the minus strand of NC_138973.1, from coordinate 89,505,366 downwards.
TCATTCCTCCGCTGGCAAACCTGCAGATTTCTATAGGAGGACATTCAAGAGATGTGCGGGATAAGCGCGGAAGAAGTTATGGTCATTCACGGAGTCCAGACGGTCATCGGCGGCGGAGAGAATCACATGCCAGACGTCTGAAACACAAGTTAAGGGACCAGGACGCCGTCATCCGGCGAATGGCGGCGGAGATGGAGGAGCTGAAGCGGCATGTCAAAGGAAAGGGTGTCGCTGGAGAGGGAGACCACAGTGAGCACACCCAACCCCGCCGTTCAAGCAGTCAGAACCAGCGGCGTACACCGTCCATCTCAATCACCAGAAGTTACAAGGTTGGAGATTCCGACGCGCACGAAGAGAAATCCAGCGCGTAAGATAGTACCTACCGACCCTCACATCCAGCGACGACATCGAGGTATTCTTATTCTGCTCATTCAGAGGATTTGCGGGCAGTTTTGAAGGAACGAGCTCCCCGGCAGGAGGCTCAAAGGGTGCCGGCGTTCCAGCGGCAATCCTATGGGGTTCACGCCAGCGAGGAGGTCGGAATGCCTCTATCCCGCCCAGCCGCGCCTCTCCTTGTAGATACAGACTTGGCAAGGCTGAGTGCCACTCCATTCTTTGTGGATATTGAGACCGCACCGCTTCCGGCGGGCTTTCACCAGCCAAAGTTCACGCTCTATGACGGAAAAACCGACCCGTATATGCATGTAAGTCATTTCCGACAAGTCATGGCCGGACATAGGCGGAATGACGCTCTTATGTGCTTAATCTTCCCATCGAGTTTGGTTGAGTTGGGTTTGAAATGGTTCGAGAGGCTATCGGAGGGGAGCATTGAAAGGTGGCAGCAGTTGGCCGAAGCCTTTGTAACGCGCTTCAAAACCAACACCAAAACACCAAAGGAAGTTGATCACCTCCTGAGTGTCAAGATGGAACTGAGCGACACATTGAAGGCATACAACTCCAGGTATAGGGAGACCTTCAACGAGATTTTGGATTGCCCGACCAACCTTGCAATCACACAATACAAGCGAGGTCTCCCGGTCGGACATAGACTGCGGGACTTGCTTACCATGCACCAACCGACATCCATGGGCCAGCTAATGCAGCGTATCAATGAGCACATCCGAATGGAGAATGATGCGTCAGCATCTACCATGAAGGCAACTCAGGTTGCAACTGACAAGCGGTCAGCCGGCAAAGTGCACGCGGTCGGGCAAGAGTCCGGCCGATCCAGCGACCGCGCTGAGGAATCGAACCGTGGCACTAATCGCAAGAACCGCAGTAGGGGACGTCGGAATGATCGGGATGACTACCCCCAGGATGACGTAGCCGATGCTAATAGAAGGTTGAAAGCAAGGACAGGCATCACCACGGTCTTTAAGATTCCAATCTATCCCATACTTAGTGAAATCCGTGACGAGGAGTATGTCCGGTTTCCTGCTAAGTTAGGCGACGGACAGAAGGGCTTCAATCCGCGGTACCGTTGCACGTTTCACCGGGAGTGAGGCCATCAGACAGAGGATTGTTTGCCTTTGAGGCAACTCTTGGAAGAGCTGGTCGCAGCCGGACACTTGGACCTTTACATTGATGGCGACGTGAAGGCCAATCAAGCTCCGATTGATCCGCGAGGACCGAATGACCGAGATGCGCCTCCCCAAGGAATTATTAATGTCATCCACGGCATAGTGGAACCGGCGCGTGTGTGCGAACTCCGAGGAATGATCAAGAAGGCAGAACACATGAGGGAAGTTTTGTCGGTTCAGCCTACAATCAAAAGGGGGAAGACCGAAGAGAAAGACGTGATCAGTTTCTCCTCAAGAGACCTAGAGCGCATTCAAACGCCGCACAACGATGCCCTTGTGGTAACACTCCGCGATGTCAAACGGATCTTGATCGATCAGGGAAGCTCGGTCGAGATCATGTACTACGACGCTTTCAAACAGCTCAAGCTCCGGGATACAGATTTGGCCCTGGCAACTTCGCCACTAGTTGGTTTCAACTCACAACCGGAGTGGCCTTGGAAAAGATTATCCTGCCGGTCAAAGCGGGATCCGTTGTCAAACAAGTGGAGTTCTGGGTGTTGCAAGTGCCATTCACTTATAATTTGATCCTTGGAAGGGGATGGCTTCACGCTATGCAAGCCGTAGCGTCGACCTATCACCAGGTGATGAGATTCCCCTCGGTTATGGGGGCAATCAAGGAAATTTGGGGCGATCAAGTCATGTCGAAGCAATGCTTCGTGGTGGTCAACGGGAGCCGAGCTGCCAAAGGCTTCGTTCAAATGATTGAGGGACTGGGAGATTGGAGAGTGTTTGACGATGTGGGCACCAAGGCCAAAGACAAAGCTATCGAGGAATTGGTGGAAGTACGCATCGATATGGAGCATCCGGACAGGTTCTTCTTGCTCGGCTCAAGCCTTACAGCCCAAGAAAGGACCGACATGGTTGAATTTTTGATGGCCAATATCGAAGTCTTTGCATGGTCACCTTACGACATGCCCGGTCTCGATCCAAGTTTTATATGCCATCATCTCAATGTCTTCCCCGGAGCAAAGCCGGTCATTCAGCGCACAAGGAGATCGGCGCTGCATCACACCGAGGTAGTTACGGAGGAAGTAAAGAACTTGGTTGAGGCGCGAGCAATTCACGAAGTGCACTACCCTCGGTGGATTTCAAACACGGTCGTGGTGCCCAAGAAGAATGGGAAGTGGCGAGTTTGCGTTGACTACAAGACCGTCAACTGAGCTTGTCCGAAAGACAACTTCCCTCTGCCTAGAATAGACCAGCTTGTGGACTTAACGACTGGACATAACAGGCTCAATTTCTTGGACGCCTGCCGCGGCTACCATCAGATTGCCATGCATGGGCCCGACCGAGAGACCACCTCGTTTACTACACCAAGGGGACTATTCTGCTACCGAGTCATGCCTTTTGGTTTGAAGAACGCCGGGGCAACTTTTCAAAGGATGGTGACCAAGATGTTCGCTCCTCTGCTAGGCCGGACAATGGAGGCTTATATTGATGATATGGTGGTTAAGAGCCGGCATCAAGCAGACCATTTGTCCGATTTGGCCAAAGTGTTCGCCATTCTCAAAAAGCACAAGCTACGCCTGAATGCGTCTAAGTGTGCCTTCGGCGTGGGATCCAGAAAATTTTTGGGTTTCCTAGTCACGAACCGAGGTATCGAAGCAGACCCTACACAAATCCGAGCTGTGCAAAAGCTAAAACAGCCTAGCTCGGCTAAGGATGTGCAGCATCTGGCCGGAATGGCCACCGCGCTTAACCGATTTATAAGTCGGTCATCAGATCGCTGCCGCCCTTTTTTTCAAGCCTTGAAATCAAAGTTCTCATGGGATGAAGAGTGTGACCGGGCTTTGGCTGAGCTTAAGGAGTATTTGTCTTCCGCGCTGTTGTTGGTCACACCGAAACCCGGAGGAGAACTTTACCTTTATCTGGCCGTATCACAGCATGCAGTCAGTGCAGTCCTTGTCCAATCGAAAGGAATCAAACATCTACCCATCTTCTATGTCAGCAAAACCTTGCTACCGGCAGAGTCGAGGTACTTGCCGCTGGAAAAACTTGCGTTAGCGTTGATGATGGCTTCAAAGAAGTTGGCACACTATTTCCATGCCCATACCATCATCGTCTTGACCGAGTTCCCTCTCAAAGCTTTGTTCGAATGGGTAGACTTCTCTGGTCGGATTTTTAAGTGGGCAGTCGAATTGGGATAGTTTGATGTGAAGTTCCAGCCACGCACAGCCATAAAAGCCCAGACTCTGGCCAATTTTGTTGCTGAATTCTCACCTGGAACTCATCCGGCATGCCCGGTCGATATTGCCGTGGCAGATGAAGAAATGAATGCAAGCTCGACCGAAATACCACAGCTTAGCGGCATTGGCGACGCGGAGCTTGCGAACCCCACCGAAGCCCCTTCAGTTAATACGGTACTACAACCCGGTGATGCGATGGCGGAGTTGGCTGTCACTGACCAACCCGCTTTGTCCGACACCACATCACCGCGGAGGGAAGAAATGGAACCGCTCAGCCCAGAGCCTGCGGCCGGCATAATACCGCAACCTGGCGATTCGCCTACGGACTTAAGCATTGTGGATCAACTTGCTGAGTCTAGTGCCGAATCACCAAGGGGGGCTGAAGTGGAACCGCTCAGCCCGGGACCGGAAGCCGAACAGTCGAGCAACCATGATCCCATCAACCTTCAAGCTTCTCAGGACCCCTCAGAGTGTTGGAAGCTCTTTGTCGGCGAAATGTGGAAACTTTTTGTTAATGGAGCCTCGAACCGTCACGGTGCCGGGCTGGGTATAGTCCTGATTTCGCCAGGCGGACTGACTATTGAACATTCTATCACCCTTGGCTTCCCAGCATCCAACAATGAGGCCGAGTATGAGGCACTATTGGCCGGTCTCAAAAGCGCGCTTCAGATGTAAGCATCCGAACTAATGGTTTACAGTGATTCCCAGCTTATGGTAACCAAGTTTCTGGGGTTTAAGAGGCCAAGGATGACAGAATGATGAAGTACTAAGCTCTGGTCAGAGACCACATCAAGCGATTTCAGGCGATCAGGGTCCAACAGATTGGCCGAGAATAAAACGGCCGAGCAGATGAGTTGGCTGGCCTTGCTTCTATGGTTGACAGCACATCTCCCAACCCTCTTTTGATTGAATTCCTTCCGAGGCCCAGTATTGAGGAGGCCCAGTATTGAGGAAGCCGGGCAGACAGAAGTAATTTGTGCCGAGCTAGGTCCTTCTTGGATGGACCCCATAATCCTCTTTCTCAGAGAACAGACCCTTCCAGCCGACAAGAAAGAAGCGCATAAAGTGCGGGTGAAGTCTGAGCGGTTTTGGCTCTCTCCATCAGGCGCTTTATACAAGAAGTCTTTCACCGGCCCCTACATGAAGTGTGTGTACCCTAGTAGCGTGGAAGCCTTCCTTTGCGAGATACACGAAGGCATCTGTGGCAGTCACATAGGGGGCAGGTCCTTGGCCTATCGAGCTATTTCGCAAGGCTACTGGTGGCCGTGCATTCAAGCTGACGCCCAAAAATATGTTCGCAGGTGTGACAAATGCCAAAAATTTGCCCACCAGATCCATCAGCTGGCCAGGGAACTTCTTCCCCTCACTAGCCCTCGGCCCTTTGCTATGTGGGAGCTAGATATAGTTGGGTCGCTCCCAATAGCACCAGGCAACCAGAAGTTCTTCATCGTGGCCACAGACTACTTCACCAAATGGGTTAAAGCGGAGCCTTTGGCAACAATCAAGAAGAAAGACGTGAAGCGGTTTGTCTAGCAGAACGTGGTCACGCGATTTGGCATCCCCAAAATTCTGATCTCTGATAACGGCACCCAGTTCGACAGTCGCTTATTCAGAGGGTTTTGTGAAGATTTGAAGATTGAATTGTACAACTCTACTCTGGCTTACCCGCAGTCCAACGGTCAAGCCGAGGCTTCGAACAAGACCATTCTTGATGGACTGAAGAAGAGGCTTGAGAAAGCCAAAGGAAAGTGGGCTGAGGAACTCCCCAGTGTCCTTTGGGCATACCAAACAACCCCGCGGCGATCTACCAGGGAAACTCCTTTTGCTTTGGCATATGGCATGGAGGCGGTCATCCCTTTGGAAGTTGGTATGCCCATACTCAGAAGTGAAAGTTTTGAGCCCGAGCTGAATGCTGAAGCCATGGCCTTGGAATTGGACCTAGTGGAAGAACGCCGGGAAAAGGCTCTTATCCATGTGGCCGCCTAACAACAAGAGCTTTCAAGGAAATACAACAAATCCGTGCACCCCAGACCGTTCAAAGTGGGTGATTAGGTCTTGCGGAAGGTCATGGGCAATACCCTGGTGCCAGGCGAAGGCAAACTAGGGGCAAATTGGGAAGGACCCTACAAGATAACCAGTCTGGCGGGCAAGGTGGCATATCACTTGGAAGACTTGGATGGTAGAGGAATACCCCAACCATGGAATGCAGCCAACCTCAAGTTGTATTATTTCTAGCTTTTGCCCTCTTTTTTGTGCAAAGAAATTTTTTGCCTTACACTTCATGTAATATTCATTTTTGTCAATATATAGAAGTGACTCATCTTTGCCTTGGCATTTTTTGTTGCTTTGAGTTTTGCATATTCTCAACCGAGATGTTTATTCCGGTTGAAAGAGTTGATGTTTTGTTCAACTTAGGTATTCTCAACCGAGATGTTCACTCCGGTTGAAGGAGTTGATGTTTTGTTCAACTTATGTATTCTCGACTGAGATGTTACTCCGGTTGAAGGAGTTGATGTTTTGTTCAACTTTGGCACTCTCAACCGAGATGTTTACTCCGGTTGAAAGAGTTGATGTTTTGTTCAACTTAGGCACTCTCAACCGAGATGTTTACTCCGGTTGAAAGAGTTGATATTTTGTTCAACTTCGACATTCTCAACCGAGATGTGTACTCCGGTTGAAAGAGTTGATGCTTTGTTCAACTTAAATACTTTCAACCGAGATGTTTACTCTGGTTAAAAGAGTTGAGGTTTGCTCAAATTCGGCATTCTCAACCGAGATGGTTAGTCCGGTTGAAAAATTGATGTTTTGCTCAACTCTAGGTGTACTACTAAGATGATTTAATCCGGTTATATGAGTTAATTAATGAAATTGGCCTTGCCGAGATATTTTGTCCGGTTGAAGTTATTCAATTCTAGGATCGTGCAAACACTTGGTGAAACTAGATCTTTTTCATTAATGAAAAAAAAACAGAAGGTACAAAAGGAGGGGCAGAGAGCTCGGTTACATGTGCAAAGCAAAAAATGAAAGAAAACTACACAATGGGGGAAAGATTGGAGAATTCGTCATCAGCTGCTTCCAGGTCAACCGTTGTTCGCTCTTGGACACCGGTCTCAGTTTCTCCAGGCTGCTCCTGGCCACTTCCCTCCTCGGCATTGACCTCGGTTTCTTTGCCAAGCTCTTCCTCAGCCTCAGCTTGCAACGCGCTGAAGACGTCGTTGGCATAGGGCACGAGGTAGACCGGTAGGAAGGCAGCCGGGGGAGCAGCAAACATATCGATGTCAGGACCTTGACCGAGATGTTCGCAGGCTGACTTTTAGCCCGCTTTGAAATAAATGTCTTGAGTAGCGAAGACCTGCTTTTTATAGTTGTCCTCGGTTTCCTTGAAGCTGGCGTTGTTGGTATCCTCGCACTCCTTCTCCCTTGACTTCTTGAGCGCATCTAGCTCGGCCTGGAGCTCATCCCTCTTCTTCTCAGCTTCATCAAGCTGGTCGAGCAACCTATTGTTGTCAGCGTTGGCAATTTGCAGAGAAGATTTTGCTCGGCCCAGCTCGGTTTGAAGGCTCTGCACTTGGCCGGCAGTATCATTCGCCTTCTGCCGAAGTCGATGGATTCGCTTCATGACCAAGTGTTGCTTCTGGATGGCCTGCAAGAAGAAAGTTCGATCAGAGGAGAAACCGCGTAAACACTTGTAAAATTTCAGTAGAAGATTGAGATTCTTACCCCGGTCATGGACTTCACAGCTGATTTCACCAACCGGGTGTCAGGGACGTGGTCGCTGCCCACCACGTCACTCGGCAGCAGAAGGGCTTTTGAAAGGTCGAAGGCGAGCAAGTGCTCATTGTCGCCCTTGACTGAAGCATTTGCCGGGATGTCTTTACCCCGGTGCTTTAGCTATGGTCACCACGGAGGTGTTGGGTCGACGATTTCGGTGGTTAGCTCGGCAACCAGCTCGGCAGTTGGATCTGCGCGAGGTCTTTTTCCAGCCCGACGAGTCTCTTGTCTGGCTTACCCGGCGGGTGGAGACGCCAAGGCAACCATGGGGCCGCTGGATTGACCAGCTGCAGGAGAGTGGGTGGTGATGCCCGGTATCTCGGCTGAGGTGGCTGTTAGGAGGTTCTTGATGCGGCTTCGTTTTGCCATCTCTTGTTCTTCGGTCAGTCGGATTAGTGGCACGTCCAGTAGAGTTGTGTCCGGAGGAGGTGTTGGAGCACGGAGAAAGTCTGCAACTTTGCTCCGGCGTGGAGCTGAGTATCTGTAGGTTGAAGTGTAACCGAGCAACTCGTTACAATCTCGGTGGCTGTAACGGAGCACGGTTCGGATGGCTTCAACGTTGGGATATTGGTAGTTGGATTGCAAGGCTTGAATTGCTGCAAAAGAAAATAGAAAAAATAGTAAGTACAGAATGTTGAAGGCAGGGACTTAACCGAGCAAATTAGCGCGGCTTACAAGTGGAACCAAAGTTCTTACTGATGAACCAGCCCGGTACGTCGACTGTTTCATAATTGCCAGACACCCAGAAGAAGTCGTCATCATGTAAGTCCTTGTTCGGGGTGCCAGTTACTATCTTCTCTTTGCCCGGTCTTATTTTTAAATAATAGGCCAGGTTGTCGCCGGTGTGCCCAAGGGTGTATTGTCGTAGTATCTCGGCTAAACCTAAGTTTGTTCCTAGCCGGTTGTTTAGCTCATGCATGCCATTGATTATTCGGTAGGTGTTGGTCGAAACCTGGGTGTGTGCTAGCCCGGTGCGGCGCAGAAATTCGGTCATCAGAGGGTTGATCGGGAAGCGGAGGCCTCCTTCAATTATTGACAGCACGGTGAAGGGACATTGGTCAAGCCTGCCCCAATGGGTTGTTTCCATCTCGGCGAGCTCTATGTGGACGTCTGCCAGGATACCGTATTCTTCCCTGAAGGCAGCCAAGGCAGCAGGTGTGTCCACAAGGAAGCGAAATTTCCCAATGTTTGACTGACTAATCTAGCTCGGCTGAGGTGGATTGGCACAAGCTGGGAATTAATGGCTGCTCGGTCCTTGAGAGCCTCAGGACTGGTCTTTGATCCCCTTGGACTCTACAGGAAAACGGAGGGTAATTGTAAGTGGGAGCGCGGAAGCGCAAAACGAGCTAGAGTTGAGCTCGATCGTGGATTGTGCCAAACCACCTCGGTCATAAATGTTAGCCAACGAGCTCGGTCGCCCGAGCGAACCAGAGATTAGCCCGGTCGAGCGGCCAAGTCCTTTTTGCTACCCCGGTTTCTTCTAAGGTTAGGACAAACTAAAGATTTGCTCGGTCTGAGTGATTTTTTGGATCGAATGAAGATCTGGAGCCCGGTCCGCCCCAGATCTTCATTGTTCATCGGGGAAATTGAAGAACAGTGAAGAAACTAAGGGGCATTGAAGGTTTTGGGTGGGGGAGGCCCTAAACCTACGGATTTGGTGCTCTAAAGAAGAAAAATATGAAACGAAAACAGTAATAACAAGGGCTCGGAGAACTTACCAGGAGAGGGCAAAGTCTTCTTCTTCGAAGACGAACTCAGTAATGGCAAGCAATCGAAGGCAGAAGCTCTGGATCGACAAGGAGGAGAGAGAGTCGGTAAGGTTGAAATGAAAGAAGGTTCAATATGTTTATAGAGATGAATAAGACCGCCAAAAATTTGAATCTAAACGGACGTGATGTTTGGCTGCTCGAGGCCAATCAACCCATGACACGCGTCTCTATTGACAGCGGCGTCACTACTGAAGAGACAGGATGGTGAATCGAGGCATCGACCGGGCAAGTTTTGAAGACAGGCATGTCAAGTAGCCCGATCACCGTATTGCAAACCGAGGACCGAGGAAGTGTTACCCCAGTCAGAATTGGTAATCCCGGCACGCTTGTGCGGACGGAATTAAGGGGCAATTGAGAGGGAGAATTATGAGCCGGGTATGGGCCGAGTTAGAGACCGAGCAAATTGGAGGCCCAATGGTGTGTTGGGCCGCGATAACTTTGGATTTGCCCGGAGTTGGGGCTGCTCAGTGATGGACCGAGCCACTTGGATCTGCGCAGGTGATAACCACGCAACTTGCGTTGCTCGGTCAAAGGCGCGCACCGTTAGCCCGGTCGAGAAGCTTGTGCCAGAAGCCCGGCTGGATGGCCTTTGGTTGACCGGTACGACCAGTCTGAAGGTCGGCTCTGCCGGAATGCTGCCGAGCATGGCTGGAAAGGATCTCAGTTCTTGGAGCAATTGGGCATGGAACACAGCATGGCCGTCGACAGCCGAGAAGATTCAGCCCGGCTGCCGAGCTCCCAGTAGAGTGGGCTGGCAGTCGGGTTAGGTGATGTTCAGCAAGAATTGTGCTGAGAGATGGGATAGCAGAACCACGTGTCGAGAGATCACTGGGAGTAGATTTGGGGCACAGAAGGTATATAAGCAAGTCTGTGCCCCCCATGCTGGGAAGACGAACATTTGGTAAGAGAAATACTTATACTCCATTCACTCCTCATTCTCTCTATCCTCAGGTGTGTGCTAACTTGATCGTCGGAGGGGTTTTCCGGCCACACACCGCCGGGTAGCTCACCGCTGTTGTGCACGTAGGTGATCGGATAGAAACGGAGCTCGGGAGCAAGGAGTGCGGGCTCGCCTGGATATTTGTCCCCCGCACATCATACACTACAAACATGGAAAGATTCCCAAAACCACAATAACATTGTTCACTTCCCTTGTGAGTTTAGTACAAACATAATTGGAAACGAAGGATTTGTTACATCGAATCATCGATTTCCACATTCAAAATTATGGAAAATACACAACATCATTGAAGCCCTACATTCTCACACCCAATAGAACAGTGATTCAAACTGCCTCCAAATATCAACAGAAAAATAAACATCAGATTGTCGCTATCTATTTCATCATCAAAATTGGGATACAAACCTTACATTTGTCAAATGGTTACTATTGCTGTCAATATTGGAAACTCATGCAAATGAGATGGGAATGTATGCAATGGGTGATGAATCAATGTAATGTTGAATGTAATGGTAGGATTTGTGTCATTGGTAAAATCTAGGGTTTTTCCAGTTTGCATTTGTTGTATGTTAGTGGAATGTTTGTAGTGTTCGTTTGTCCATTAGGCGTATTTGAAGTCGACGATGTGGTATGGTTGTTGTACTATGATAATGTCCCGATTTGAATGTCAGTTTGAATTTGGTCACCTATGTTTGTCGTCGTGTCATGTTAATGTGACTTATAAAATTTTCACATTTGGGTGCCTTGTTTTAGGGTTCGCTTTGTTGAACTATGGGTTGGTGATGTATTGATATAGTAGTTATGAGGGGGAATTTGGCTTGAAAAGCGTGGTTTTATGGGAATTTATGTCATATTTTTTGAGCAAATGATTCGTCGTGAAATTAATAACTCTGTGTGTCCCATTCGTGGACGTGTTCATTTGGAATATAGGTCCAGGTATGATTTTGGTTTGAAGGGTGGTTTGTTAGCTTTCAATTTGGTTGTCAACATTATGTTGAATGATGATGAGGGTATGGTTACATTGTATTTCATTTAGTGCGTGATTTTGGTTTGAAGGGCTGTTTGTTAGCTTTCAATTTGCTTGTAAACATTAAATTGAATGACAATAAGGGTATAGTTACATTAAGTTGAAAGTGATATTGTAACATTGTGTTTCGTTTAGTATGTGATTTGCGGATGTACCTAGTTTGAAAGTTGACAAGTTTAACGTGATGTTTAAATGCAAATCATTCCATTGCAAACCCCTTGCCTTGCTTTTTCCATTGAAAAAAACGTTGAATGCATGAACTGAAAAATATTGATGTTGTTTTCACAAAAGCAATGGGTGGTTGGTTACACGAAACAATTGATCAAAGCAAGAGCGGCAACGGATAAATTGGCAACGCAGGATGTTAATGGTACACTAGAAGAATCGGACTAGTAAGTGACACTCGATTAATAAAAACTACACTGATATAGTCATGACATTGTATACCTTGTCGTCTAACATCATCATGCGTGTTGTCTTACATGCCTGATTGTGCAATACTGGTGTGTTTCATCATACGACAATACGTTAATAAGGTGGATTGACTACTCGATGAATGGCCTGATGCCAGGCATATTTTTTTTGGGGGGGGGGGCATTGGTTGAAACATTCATTAATGACTTGAAAAAAGGGCTATGCGCACCCGGGCTCCGTGATGGTCCTAGCTACTGTTGATCCACATACTGTTATTTTATCATTTTTGGATGAACATCGGTACGCTAGTTTAGCTCGACATTAAGATATTTTTGGATAAATTTACTAATTCATTTTTTGTTTAGCCTCAAGCACCATATAGTTTAAGTCAATATGAATCTTGTTACAACATAGCTACACTGAATTCCAGTTTTCCACCCCATAAATATATACGCCATGCTTAGTAGTTTCTGAAGTGAATGTGTCGGTGTTGTTTTTTACTATAATTGTTGATCAATATTACGTCTTGACACATCCACTTAACATGTTCAATTGCATGCCCCATTGCCTATACCTATGTGAAATGTGTGTGTGTTGAAACAAGAGTCTGTGCCTGGTGTGACCCTTGAAATGGTTGTAGCTAAACATAGATTGTTTCTTTCCAAGAGGCATACCGTGGTTAAACATAGATTGATTCAACTCATCATAGCCTAGTGCATAATGATGTGCATGTTACAATTTATGATGACTGCGAACATAACACCAAGTTATGTATGCCAATTTGAAAACAAAAATAGATTCCATACAGGACCATACTCCTTGCAAACACAAACACGGGAACTATACCACTCGTATATACAAACGTGCTTTGTGTAACGTTAAGTGTAAGAATCTAGATATCACTTCCCATTTCGATAGGTAATGTAACGCCCTAAAAATAATACAATGAATCCAACCCACAAGCGAAAAGATAATAGAAATAATATACTTCCATTCATCAAAGTTCGTGTACAAAGGCTAACACATGCGATATACATTCACAAACTATTCATCCTGAATCTACAACGTGTGTTATATTGATATAAGAACTGAAAACTAAACAGATGACCATATGCTCTGTGGGTTTACATCTTTCCAAGTCATTGCTTGGTTAAAACAAAAGTAAGCCTAGCTCAATATATTTAAAGCCCTTGGCTATACAAAAGAATACAACAAAATAAAGAACCTCTTGCTCCCAAATGTCCCTCTAAACTATTGCCTTGGCAGAGGCATATCACCAGCACTTGAAAATGGTTTTTTCCAAATAGGTTAAGCCAAAATCCAGTATGAATAATCCAACACAATATATGAGATTTAACAAGGATATAAGTACAATGTGCATATACAATGCCTGTAACAAAACATTCATATTGTTATATAATCATAAAGCACCAATTTCACATCTGATTCCATTTCCTTCAATTCATTTCAATTTATGAGCCAATTTCATTATCTCTCAACAGCCCAACTGAGACTACAATTCATTGGTTATACAATTAACACAATTACCATACAAACACTTAAATCTGCCATTTTACAGGAATTTCGTCCGCGGGATCGGCAACCATGTATACGCGTGATTTCGGGACTTTCACCCAATACACTCCGGCCAACTTAATTTCAATGAAATTCATCCCCTATCTTCTCCCAAACATAGAGTACATCCACTTTCTCCTCTAAAATATCATATATGTACAATGTATTTAAAACATAGTCATATTCAATGACAATCAACAATAGATTAGTTTTAATTCACGTAATTCTCATCCAATTTCTACAACAATCAGAGCTATCCTCCACCGACAGCCCAATGCAGTTATTTCTAAATAGATATTCAATCTCAAGACAGATAATTTATTCAAAATTTCCAAAGGTGAGAGGTATTACATACTCAGCTCCACCATCTATTTCAATATTCGTCCAATTTTATGTTTAAAACACCAATTTCATTTATTTATACAAAATAAATATTCGAATCATTTTAGGGCAAACTCCGCTCTTTTAAATATCAACCCAAAGCCAAAATCAACTACATTGTAACCATACCACCTTATATTTAACCTCATAACTATTCCCATAACATATACTTAGAAACCCCTCTTTTGATTTTATAACTCAAATCCTAGGTTTCTCCATAATACACCCAAAGCCCACCATTGTTGCACAATTATCAAATAACTAAGTTAAAAACCATATGAAAGTGTAGAAAATTCTTATCTCAAACTTAGAAGACCAAAGAAACAAAGGAGAAGCTTCAAAGACGTTGAAACCAACTTCTACTCGGATCGAAACGAAACTCTTGAGGTGCTCTACCTTTTTCTCAAAGGCACTAGGGTGAAGATCCTAATGGATCTAGGTGAAATAGTAGAGAGAAGATGAGTTTTAGAGAGAGAAACTCAAGATCTAAATTTTTGGAAAGTTTTAGAGAGAGAGAGGAATGAAAAAGTGGTGAAAAAGTCGTCTTCGCGATCTGTTATACACGCAGTTCGCTCAAGCGTGAAAAGTGACACTTGAGCGTCAGACACATTGTTTCGCTTGAGCGCGAGAAGTGATACTGGAGCGTAGAATACACACTTTCAAAAGTTTTGCAGATGAAGGACATCACTCGAGCGCAAGATTGGACGCTCAAGTGTCTACCCACTCAAGCGTAGGAAACGTCGCTTGCGCGTAGAATACACTCTTCCAGTATTTGCTGGTCTGCAAAAATACTGAGAGTTTGCAAATCCCGCTCGAGCGCAAGAATGGTCGCTTGAGCAGAAAAGAAGAATTGCAAAGCCCACTCAAGCACAAGAATGGTCGCTCAAGTGGAGGAGTAAAAATCTGGGCAACAAAGGTTTGGAAAAACAAGCAACCAACATGTTCCAAACACACAACTACAATCCAAATGACCAATCCAAGGAACAACAAGGGGAATAAGAGATGAACAACAACATTGAATCATGAAACCCGAGTCCGGAATATAATAAAATGTCGAGTCAAAGCTAGAGTCGCTATAGGTAAATGGGAAATTTGGTTCGGGCTGTTACTAAGTTCTGTAAATCGATAAATAGGAAGTACATAAAAAAATAATGTAATATCGATGTGCATACGTTTATTTGTACCACATGGGACAATGAGGATAACATCAAAGTCCAAGAATGCAACAGAACTACAATAAGATAAAAACATATGGTCACCAAAGGTAATATTAAATTCAAAATGACATGGAACTTAAACCAGTTAAAGGTCGTTACGTCCCACAACATAGATAATCATAATTAAAAAATAAAAATAAAAATAAAAAATTGCTAAAATAAAAAATGTTTGTTGTAACGAAACTAAAAAGCAAAATAAGACCAGCATCTCATGGTGCCAAAGTTCATCAGATTGTGGCACATCTAAATCAGTTCCTTGCACGTCTTCCTACTTTGATTACCCAACTTCGTATATCGGCTACATTGAACATGTTGCACTACCTAACCTCTTGATGGAATCTTTTTTTGTTTGGGCCTTCTAGGTGGACGCTTCACAATTGGCGGCGCGATCAAGTAACCACAACACAAACAACCCACACAATGTAACCATCAACAACCAATGCACGTACCTTCCGACAGTTCGTCTGGATCAGCTACAAGCGAACTCAGCAGCACCCCTCTGATAGAGAACCACACCAACAGAAATGGAGTTTTCCCTACTAGATGACCAACACTACATACCCCAACTCAGCCAACATGATTCACCAGCCACCCAATCCCCCCAATCCCTTCGACAAAGAATCTTGCACACCTCACCTTTCTATTTCCAAACTGAGAAATGTACAAGAAATTTGGACACATGAATCACAAAAGGGTATTCTCGTAAACACAAATGGAACCAAATCAAACACATCAACCTTTACAACATCAAATAAGACTAATTGGTTTATAAAAAAAACTCTTAAGACTAAATGAATTAATATTCCCCTATATAGGATTTATTGATAATTTTTCCTATATTTATTCCAAAAATTACCTTGAATTTAAAATGAACATACTACAATCAGAATGAATATTATTTTCAGACTATAATTTTTGAGTGTTTTTTTAAATAAATTTTCTCTATTGGCAACTCACAATTTTAATTTAAAAGTAAAAAAACTACTAAAAAAATTCAAAAATTAATAAATTATATAAAAAAAGAATAATGTTTGAGGGCCCGAAATTAGGGGCTCGAATTTGGCTCGAAACCCAAAACGACGTCGTTTTGGATTTCAATTTTTTTTTCTTCCTTTTCTTTCTCTTCATTTTCTTTCTTTCTTTTCTTCTTCTTCGTTGAACACAGGAGAAGAGCAGAGAAGAGAGAGAGAAACAGAGTCGTCGTCGTCGTCGTCGTCGCAGCTCGTTGGCCGATCGTCGCCTCGCTCGTCGCTCGTCGGCATCGCAGCCCCGCCTCCGCCTCTGTCTCTACCTCCGCCGCCGCCGCCTCCGTCTCCGCCTCCGCCCTATTTTGTTGGCCCCTCCAGTCCAGTTCTTTTTCTCCTTCTCCTCCTCCTCCTTCTTCTTCTTCTTCCCCCTAATTTCGAGCCAAATTCGAGCCCCTATATTCGGGCTTTGTACCGGGGTTGATAAAAAAAATTTCTATTTTCTCTTTACATTTTTATACCGTCTTTTTTGTTTTTTTTTATTTATTTATAAAAAGTTGTAATTTCAAATATATAATTTGTTTACTTTATATTTTATTTAAAAAATTATTAAAATCTCATGTTCCAAAGGAGGCCAAGTCGCTTGGTTTCACTTTTCAGAAAATAATTTTTAGAAAATTTTACTTTCTTATTTTTCGTGTTTTTTTGTTTTTATTGATTTTTTTTAATATTTTAAGCAATTTTTAAAATTTTTAGACATACCTAACTTTGATGTATCTAAAAAGTAAAAAAATTATAAAGAAAACCTTTTAAAAATTCACTAAATACCCAAAATACAAAAAAAATACGAGAATTCAATACATTTTTTTTATATTTTTATGTATTTATTAATTTTTTAAAATATTTTTTCACAAATTTTTTACTTTTTAGATGCATCTAAGTAAGGTGCATCTAAAAAGTAAAAAAATATATATTTAAAATTTAAAAAACATTCACTAAAAACAAAAAAATACGAGAATTAAAATATTTAATTTTCAAAAAACTTAATTCAAAAAACTCAAACCAAACACACTGTTGATAAAAAATCAAAAAATCAAAAGGAAAGTCTCCAAACTCATTAGCCTTATTTGAGAAAGGGGTTGGATATTAAAATAGTCAATAAAAATAAAATAAATTAAAATAACTAATAAAATAAAATATTATATTTAAATCATAATTATTTTATTTTTTTCTTTTACAACTATCAAATCAATTATAAAAAAAAAACAAACTACCTTTCTAAACACAATTTCTTTAATTAAATTAAAATAATTAAAAAAATCAAAAAATTAATTAAAACAATCAAATTTTCAAACAGGCCATTATTAACACAAGAAAAGAATTAGATTTAACATTTGGAAAGATTATGCTACATACCTTATAAGTAAGAAGAAAAAAAAACCTAATTTTATATTTTCTGAATCTTAACTAAAAAAATCATAATCAAATAACACATAAAATATAATTAAAAATATCATAAATCATAATTAAATAAAAAAATTAATTATAATTAAAAAAAATTGACGTAACGTATGTATATTAAAATTTCCCTTTACATTTTAATCTCAAACCAACCTTCCTTTGTCCTGGCACTTATCATTTGTCCTAGACTTTATCATCAATTTCTTGTAATTCCCATTTCACCACGTGTATATTTTTTATATGATTTATTTATTTATTTACTTATACTTTCGTTTTCGTCTTCGTCTTCGTCTTCGTCTTCGTTTTCACCCCCATTACATAAAATAAATATTTTGTTTTCACCCCCACCACACAAGATAAATATATCTCCCTTCTTCCCCTTCTCTCTCCAAAACCCATCTCTCTCTCTCTAACCAGCAAAGGACGAAGCAGAACCAGTGGTGTGTTCAACATGTTGGATTTCATGGCGAGCTGGTTCACACCCACTACTCTCTTCTGTGTCCTCAACCTCATGATTGGCATTATCTTCATCACCTCTAACCTCAAATCCCACCACCACAAACCACCACCGTCGCCATCGCCGGACGACGAATACCACCACCACCACCACCACCACCCCCTGCTCCGAGCTCCGTCCATTTTAGAACGAGTCAGGTCCTTCAATTTCTCTCTCTACAGCTCCGAACAACAACCCGACAACGACCCATTACACTTCTCGCCCTTCCACCTCGACCCACATCAACAACCCAACTACCACCCACCCCAACTGGTCCGAGCTCCATCTCTCCTCGAACGAGTCAGGTCCTTCAATCTCTCCCTCTACAGATCCGAACAACAACCCGACACCGACCCATTACAGTTCTCCACCCACCACCTCGACCCACAACAACCAGACGATGAAGATGAACACAACAAGAAGAACAACAACCCACCCCAACTGGTCCGAGCTCCGTCACTCCTGGAACGGGTCAAGTCCTTCAACTTCTCTCTCTACAGATCCGAACAACCCGACCCGGTACAGCACGAGACCCACCACGTCGAGGAGGCTCACGTGACGAGGAGGAGCAAGTCTGACAAGACGGGCGAGGGTCCGGGTCCGGGTCCGGGTCCAGCGAAGATGAAGAATTCGGCGAGCCAGAAGGCGAGGGCTGCGGCGGAGGAGAAGGAGGAGGAGAAAGTGGATCGACGGCGGCCGGCGACGATGAGGGAGAGGAACGCGGCGGCGGCGTATGGGGAGGAGGAAGAAGAGGTGGACGCGAAGGCCGATGACTTCATCAACAGGTTCAAGCAACAGTTGAAGTTGCAGAGGCTCGATTCGATTCTGAGGTACAGAGACATGTTGAACAGAGGGTCTGGGAGGTGAGTGAGTGAGGTCTATCTATGGTTTGTCAATGAGCTTGCATGACACACACACACACATATATATGTATGTATGTATGTATGTATGTATGTATGTATGTATGTTGTGTTGCTAGTTATGTCCTTCTCTTGTAGGATGCTTTTGCTTGAAAGTTTTGGGGTATATAGGTCATTTGAGTCATTGAGGTGTACGAGGTGAAATTGCAAGTGGAAGTTGCAGGGAATTGTGGTACGACTACTACTGATGCTGATGCAGTAGGAAGAAGATGAATAACTGAGCAGAAGTTGAATGACCAAAACTGTTCCTCTTATTTTGATGGAATTTTGTCAAGCTTTATTATGGGTCTTTTTTTTTTTTTTTTTTTTTTTTTTTTTCTTTTTTTTTTTCTTTTTTTTTTTTTGTCTTTTCACATTGAACAAGTTGGAGCATCTCCAATCGTTTCCAATCGTTTATTAGATGTTTTATTAAATTTGAGTAAAAAATTTAAGAAAAACTTTGATTTGATATGATGTATTCCAATTCATTCAACAAATCTAATCAAATTTGAATGGTTGATCAGCTGGTCGGCCACTTAAAGTAAATTTTTATCAAATTTATCCTAAAATCGGTCTAAAGTAAATTTTTATCACATTCATTCTAAAATCGGTTGCTCAAAAGATGTCTAGGAGGACTTATGCCCGGCCAATAGTCACCTATAAATTTAGGGATAAATGTTTTTTTTATTTGATAAAAGAAAGTATTGTTTCTTTCATTTGATATAAAATTAATTAAACGTATTATTGTTATTACTTTTTTATTAAATTTAAATTTTATGAAAAATTTGAATTGAAGATGGTCTTATTTTTGAGTCACTACACTTGTGGGTTAACTTGTGGGTGATGTAGCCTTCGTTTAGAATGTAGTGGATGATTTTTTTGCTTTTTATATTTTATGCTTCGTTGGATATGTGCATATTTTAGCTTAAATTTAAGAAGTTATTAAAAAAATTAAAAAGAGTAGAACTAAAGATTTTTTTTTCTTTATTTTTTGTATATTTTTTTGTAAAAAAATTAAAAAGTCAATTTAAATATATTAATTCTTTTAATCTCATATTTTAATTAAAAAATTTAAAATTTATTAAAGTAGTTTGTTTTCAAACGAAGCCTAAGTCTGAGGTTAAAAAGTTTCGTTTGGGATAAATTTTTTTGACTTTTGTGAAAGAAAAAAATAAAATAATTATGATTTGGATATAATATTTTATTTTATTAGATTAAAAATTTATTTTATCTTTTAATGACTACTTTAATCCAAGAAGATGATGCCAAACATTGCCGTAGTTTATTATAGGTTGGAAGTTAATAATTCGAAAATACAAGTGAAAAACATCCTACACTCTTTAGATGATAAGATTTTATTTTTTATTTTTTATTTTATTTTATTTTTTTTCAAGTTAAGAGTATTGTTATTTAAGATATATAAAAAAAAAAATTAGACACAATTTTCAAGTCTAGTGATGTGGTGATCAACGATTCGTTTGGAATATGGATTGTTTTTTTGGCTATTTTGATAAAGTCTCGGTTTGGATAGGTTTTTTTAATTTTTTTGACTTTTGTAAAAAAAAAATAAAATTATTATGAATTAGATGTGATGTTTTATTGGGTTAAAAAAGTTAAAAAGCTGGCATGTCAAACGATGGCCAATTAAAATATTAAAAGTAACATTTTCTTTTATATCTTCTTTAATAATCAATGAATAATATTACTTATACATTATTGAATCTAGAAAATAAATTTAAAAAGTTTATCATTAGATTAAAAAATAGATTTAGAAAGTTGACTTACATATTATTTTTTAAAAAATTATTTCTGTCTAATAAATTACAAATTGAATTTATACTAAACAATATCACACACATATTTTCAAATTAAATAAATTATAAACAACTTAATTAATAGGCAGGAAACACCCCCAATGTAATGCCCTGGTTCCAAGTAATTCGAATCGTTTTCTTATTTTTTTAATTTTTCAAGATTTTATTTATATAATAAATTAAGTTGATTAAAAAAATTAAAATCATATAATTAGATTTTAAATTAGAAAATTGTTTAGGCTGTGTAGCCTATATACTTAGGTAGTATTTAGTAGCGTTTTAGAATTATGATTTAATAATAGAGTTGTATTTTGAATTTGTGAATTTTGAAATTATGATTTGAAAAAAAAAATTAATTTGGTTATGAGTTTTGAAAAGAGTTTTGAATTGAATTTTAAATTTTTGATGTGACATATGAAATGAGAAAAGTTGTTTGAATATTTTTAAAACTTAATTCAAAAATTTATAACTCATAATCAAACACACAATTCAAAACTCTATTAAAAATTATATTCAAAACTCATAACTAAATTCTTTTTTAAATTCAATTAAAAAAATAATGTCATTTTGGTTGAAAAAAATAATTTATATATTTAAAAAATATCAAAAATAAATAATTTTTTTTTCTAAATAACAGGTGGCGATTGACAATTGCAAATAAAAAAAAAGAAAAAAAAAAGAGTACTATTCCGGTCAACCGGCTAGACATCCGGGAGGATATCCGGGTGGACGACCGGATAGACTAAAAATTCAAAAATTATCTAATTTACCAAACAAATTTGCAAAATGTATTTTGAAATTAATTTAGAATCATAATTTGAAAACTCAAATCAAACATAGCATTTATGCATTTTATGGAGCATGTTACATATATTTGTCAAAATATTTTTGAACCACAAAATGTGTAATATTATTATAAGACTATATAATTTTATTTTTGAATCACAAAGTATTATAATTTTATTAGATGATTATGTAATATTTATCATAAAAATATATAATATACAATAGAAAAATACGTAACAAGGTATATATATCAAAGGAACATTTGTAAGGCCATCTCCAACGTTTTTAATCAAAGTCATCATCAAATTTGAATTTGGTGAAAAATGTGACCTTTTTTTTTTTTTTTTTTTGTCTCCAACGGTTTTATCAAAACAGTATCAAATTGAGAACGTTTCAAAATTTTCACCAAACTAAAGATCTGGCCAGATTTCAGCAGCTTACTGTGCGTGTACGTTAAGGGTGGGTCTCACTGGACGACCGGCCGGTTGTCTCCCTAATCATCCTACGCCTTCAGTCTAATACCCTTTAGCCTAACTTAGAATGATCACTTTGTTGTTCTTGGGACAAGAATGGAAGTTGGGCTACTGAACTATGCGATTTTGAACTGTTACACTTTTGAAGAAAAACATTCTTGCGATAAATACACATCAAAATGGAAATTTCTATCAATCTTCGAGAGGCTTTGAAGTGGAGCTAGTTTCTTGGAATCGATATCTTTATCAATACCCTCATTCATCTCTGTTTTCATAGACACATGTACAAGGGGCGAAATTGTCACGACCCAAACCCGGCCCTATGGGTTTAGCACCGTAACCGGCCAGTAATCCGAGATTACCGAAGGCCTGCTTAACAGAAATACAGTAAAACAGAGTACAGGGCCTGGCGGAAGCCAATACAGTAATTAAACAATGTCCAATGAGCTGTGACAGTCTGTATGCCAAAAAGATTTTTCACGCATTAACACATAAACAGTACAGAACAATATGTACAATATTCACATCCATTCAAACTAGGGACTCAACCCTACATAACAGTATAGAAAACATTCCGTCTGTACAAAACAGTACGGTCTATACAAAGTTTACAGTCACACAGTACAGGGACCTAATCCCTTTATAACAGTACAGTAAACAGTCAGTCTATACAGTACAGTTAGACAGTATGAAGACAGGCGGGGGAAAACAAACAAAACACCCCCAAGCCATAGCATGGCAACTCGGAACCTCGCAGTGAGGCACAAAGGCTGGCTTGACAAAACTGGAGTTACCCTGATGCTCCTAGCTCCGATCTGGTGCCTGTACACCTACATATATATATATGAGCAGTGAGCTAAAGCCCAGTGAATAACATAAAGCGTAAAGGGGTTTAGAATGAATGTCCTTACAGTAATGAAAACAGTTCACTTCAATCAGTATTTCAGTTGTTCAGTACAGTAAACAGTCATATGTGGTACATCCATTAGCATAACAGTAACAGTAGGTCTTAAAAGACCAAACAGTAATGATGGCCATCAGTCAGTAAACAGTAGTGGCTCCACGAGGGAACCGACAGAGAATTCTGTCGCAGTAACAGTAACAGTAAACAGTAAGTACTAAGGATGCCACAGTACAGTTCAGAAATAAAGGACATACATTCATTCAGTAAATAATACCAGTTCAGTAAACAGTTCAGTTCAGTATTCGAAAGATATCAGTTGAACATATCTTTACACAATTGTTACTCACAGAGTTTGGGCTACAGTATGCTAGAGCGTGTCTCCCCAGTCGCCAACCCTACACAGTTAACAGGTTGAACACACACTAAGCTACTCAGTTGGGAAATATCATAACTTAATCCCTAATTTGCCTTGGTGTGTTCTACAACGATATCCTCATCTAAATGTCTTAAACTAGGCCTAAGAATGCCTAGGATGGGATGAGGATGCAAAAATGCACATTTAAAAGCATTTTCAGAAAAACAGAGTCCCGCTCGAGCGTAGGTTTCCCCGCTCGAGCGTACAGGCAAACAAAGGTACACGCTCGAGCGTAAACTTTCCCGCTCGAGCGTACTGTAAAAGTACTGGATGGGTGAAATCCCCGCTCGACGCCCGCTCGAGCTTGAGACATGACTCCGCTCGAGCGCCCAATCCTCCGCTCGAGCGGACTGTAAAACAGTGCAAGATGCTGGAAGCTCGATTTTCCCGCTCGAGCGGCACTTCTCCCGCTCGAGCGGACTACTGAAATCTGGAAATCCCAGATTCGAGCTCCAGGTCCAAAACCAAGCTCAAAAGCATCAAAACCAATCCTCTTGGGCCCATTTTCTGGAAAACATTTATAAACGCATAGAATAACATGAATCAAGGTTCAATTTGAGAAATCAAAGCCCAAGGGTGTTTTATTCAAACCCAATTTCAAACCATTTCCCAAGAACAATCCTCAAACATGACATGCATGATCATAAATCATTTTCAAAGCTTCAATGCTGTTTCAAAAGAGCTCAAACCTTCAAAAACAAGATGAACTCATGGAGTATGACCAAAAGATGGACATGCATGTGAGGCATTATGAACTACAACCTCAAAACTTCAATATATGTACATGCATGCAAAGATTGAGCTTCAATTCACCATTAATGACCCAATTCATGACTTAGCTCTACAATCTAACATGGACCATGCAACAATCAACTCAAAACACGAACAAGAAGACAATGGAGCTACCTTTAGTCTTGTAGTTCAAGAAGGGAGCTCAAATATGCAATCACTTCAACAATTTCTTCAATTACCAAGCAATTTACAAGCAAAAATTGAGATGAACTCCACTCCTCTAGTTTTTCTCTCTCTATGGTCGGCTAGAACAAGAAGAAATGGCTGATGAAATGTTCTACAAGTGTGTACATAAGGCTCAAGTGTGTGTATTGAGTGGGCCACTAAGGGTGGCAGTTCGGTAATTAAGTCCAACTCTTTAATTAGCTTAATTTAATCTAATTTAATCATACCTAATCAGTTTTCAGATAATTATACCATAAAATCACATTAATTCTAAGGATCATTAAACATCAATCGGTTTCTAATTCGGCCGCCGATAAGGCCTTCAATTAGCAGTTTAAACATATAAGCATGAACAGATAATCATACAGTCAAACAGATAGAATGCAATTTAACTAACATATACTCAGTCAATTCAGTTTCCAATTTCAATCAGTCAGTTCAGTACTTTAATCAGTTCAATTATCAGTCAGTTATCAGTCATCATCAGTTCCGTTTAGCAGTAATCGGTGAATATCGGTAATCAATCAGTCATTAATCAGTAACCAGTATGGGGGTTGTTACAGTCTCCCCTCCTTATAAAGAGTTTAGTCCTCTAAACTCGAGTTACCTTCATTCTGGAAGAAAACAGGATTCAGTGGAAACAGTTCAGGATATCGTTTGGCCATGTCATCTTCCCTTTCCCAAGTGGCATACACGCCACCATGGTTTTGCCAGTCAACTTTCACTAACGGAATCTCTTTGTTCCTCAGTTTCTTGATCCGTCGGTTTACGATCTGTATAGGCCGTTCCTCGTAAGTATAGTCATCACTCAACACTACGTGGGTAGGCTCTATTACATGGAACAGATCCCGAAGGTAGTCTCTCAACATAGAGATGTGGAAGACGTTATGCATGTGCTCCATTTCGGGAGGAAGCGCAACTTGATACGCCACCGGATTGATTTTCTCAATGATCTCATATGGTCCGACGTATCTCGGTGCTAACTTGCCTTTGACTCCAAAACGAGTCTGGCCTTTCATTGGTGTCACTTTCACAAAAACGTGATCACCCACTTCATACTCTCTGTCCCGTCTCCTGATATCTGCATAACTTTTCTGTCTACTCTGTGCAGTTTTCAGTCTTTGCTGTATCAGTTTCACTTTCTCAGTTGTCTCATACACAATCTCGGGCCCAAGCAAAGGCCCATCTCCAACTTCTGCCCAGCAGATTGGAGATCTACATTTTCTGCCATACAATGCCTCGAAAGGCGCCATGCCAATACTCGAATGGTAGCTGTTGTTATACGCAAATTCAGCTAAGGGCAAATGGCTTTCCCAGTCTCCCTGAAAATCAAGGACACACATTCTCAGTAAATCCTCCAGAGTTTGGATGGTCCTTTCTGATTGGCCATCTGTCTGAGGATGATAGGCACTACTCAGTCTCAGTTCAGTACCCAGTGCAGCTTGTAGGCTTTGCCAAAACCTCGATGTAAACTTCGAATCCCTGTCAGAAACAATAGACACAGGCACTCCATTCAGTCTTACAATTTCATCAATATAGATAACAGCCAATTTGTCCGCATTATAGATTGTCTTGATAGGTAAGAAGTGAGCAGATTTGGTTAATCTATCAACAATAACCCAAATTGAATCCATACCTTTTCTGGAGCGAGGCAATCCAACGATAAAATCCATCGTGATATGCTCCCATTTCCACTCTGGTATGGGTAGGGGTTGCAATAGTCCGGCAGGTCGTTGATGTTCAGCTTTGACCTGTTGGCAATGAAGACATTTGGATACAAAATCAGCAATTTCTTTCCTCATTCCCGGCCACCAGAAATTCTGTTTCAGATCTTGGTACATTTTCGTATTCCCCGGATGGATAGACAATTTCGAATTGTGGCCTTCTTGCAGAACTCTTCTTTTCAGTTCAGTATCATTTGGTACACACAGTCTTTCTTGAAATTTCAGTACATTATTCTCAAATTTGAATCCCGGTCTCGGTTTAGATTCTCTTTCTTCGATGATCTTTTTCAAGAAGTCATCCAGTTGCTGTTTCTCTTTAATCTCTTCAACCAGTGCTGGTTGGGCAGAAATAGCAGCTAAGGTTCCACCTTGTTCTCTCAAAACAATTTCAATTTTAGATTTTTCAAGGTCACAAAGCAACTCTTTCTGTCCTGTAAGCAAACATGCTAAGTTTCCGATCGATTTCCGGCTCAATGCATCGGCAACGGTATTGGCTTTTCCCGGATGGTACAATATCTGTAGGTCATAGTCTTTAATCAGTTCCAGCCATCTCCGCTGTCTCATGTTCAGTTCTTTCTGTGTGAAGAAATACTTTAAACTCTTGTGGTCGGTGTATACTTCACATGTCACCCCGTACAGATAGTGACGCCAAATTTTCAGTGCAAACACCACTGCAGCAAGTTCCAGATCATGGGTCGGGTAGTTCTTTTCATGTGGTCTCAGTTGTCGGGAAGCATAAGCAATAACCTTCCCATTCTGCATTAAAACACATCCCAAACCCTTATGAGAAGCATCACTATATACAGTATAACCATCCGTACCTGAGGGTAAAGTCAAAACTGGTGCAGTCACAAGTCGAGTTTTCAGCTCCTGGAAAGCGGATTCTCTTTGGTCAGTCCAGTCAAATGATGTCCCCTTTTGAGTTAACTGAGTCAATGGTAGGGCAATTTTGGAGAAATCTTTGACAAATCTTCTGTAATATCCAGCCAATCCCAAAAAGCTTCGGACTTCGGTCACATTGGTCGGTCTAGGCCAGTTCACTACAGCTTCAATTTTCTGCGGATCAACAGAAATTCCATGTTTGCTAACAACATGCCCCAAAAACATAACATGGTCAAGCCAAAATTCACATTTAGACAGTTTAGCATACAGTTTCTGTTCTCTTAAGGTTTGCAGGGCAAGTCTTAGATGATGTTCATGCTGTTCTATACTCTTGGAGTAAATCAATATGTCATCAATAAATACAACAATAAAGTCATCAAGGTACGGTTTAAAAATTCTGTTCATGAGGTCCATAAAAGCAGCAGGGGCATTCGTGACTCCGAAAGGCATAACCAAAAATTCGTAGTGTCCATACCTCGTTCTAAAAGCAGTTTTATCAATGTCATCTGGTTTAACCTTCAGTTGATGATACCCCGATCTAAGATCAATCTTGGAAAACACTTGTGCCCCCTGTAACTGATCAAATAAATCATCAATACGCGGTAATGGGTATTTGTTCTTTACAGTTACCTTATTCAGTTCACGGTAGTCAATGCACAGTCTCAGTGAGCCATCTTTCTTCTTGACAAACAAAACTGGAGCACCCCATGGCGAAGTGCTAGGTCTGATGAACTTTTTGTCTAACAATTCTTGCAGTTGCACTTTCAGTTCTTTCAGTTCAGTTGGAGCCATTCGGTACGGAGCTTTGGAAACTGGTTGCGTTCCGGGAATCACATCAACGGTAAATTCAATTTCCCTGTCAGTCAAATCTCCTGGAAGATTATCTGGAAAAACATCTGGAAATTCTCTGACTATAGGAATACAATTCACATCAGTTTTAATACTATCATCGGTCGACACAGTCAGTACAGAACACAGATATCCTTTACATCCCTTTCTAATCAGTTTAACAGTTTTCACAGACGAAATTAGATACGGAGGAGGTACTACTCCACTCCCATTAAACACAAATTCAGGCAAACCAGGTGGACGGAAAACAACTTGCTTGGTCACACAGTCAATAGTGGCATGATATTTTTGTAACCAATCCATCCCTAATATTACGTCAAAATGATCAATGTTCAATGGCAGTAAATCAATAAACAGATGCATATCCCCAACCATAATTTCACATGCGGGATACATATAAGCACATGTCATGGATCCCCCTACGGGTGATGATACGGCTAGCAGATAGTTCATAGGTTCTAAGGGTCTATTCAATTTTCGTGAAAAGGCATGCGACACATATGAATGCGTAGACCCCGAATCAATCAGTACATATGCATTTTGTGCACAAATAGAGAGAATACCTGACACAACGGTCTCAGTATTCTGCACATCTCCCGGTACTAGTGCGAACACTCGGCCTTGCCTCACAGGCTCTTTCTCGATAGCTTTAGGGTTAGGCTTTGGTGGAGCATTTGATGCTGCGCCGCTGGCTGCAGCTTTGCTATTGCCTTGAGGAGCAGAAGGGCAATCTTTAACCATGTGGCCCACCTTGCCACACCTGTAACAGGCTCCAGATACTCTGTAGCAGACCCCCTTGTGCTTCTTGCCACACTCAGGACAGGGTGGTATGAATCCACTCCCTTGACTGGGGCTAGTTGTCGTCCCCGTATTCTGTTTCTTATTGGCTGGGTTGTGCTTGCCTTTCTTGAATTTGAAACCCTGCCTTTTTCCATGCCATTCAGTGGTTGGTGTTTCAGATTGTTTCACCGCTGCAATGTTCGACTCGGCCATCAATGCCCGGTCGAGAACACCCACAAAAGTCGGTAATTTCAAAACATTTATCCGGTCAAGTATTGCCACATTAAGGCCACCTTCAAATTTTCTGGCCTTCTTATATTCAGTATCTACCATGTGCGGTGCATAACGGGCAAGTTCAGTAAATTTGGTTTCATACTCTGCAACGGACATTGTGCCCTGCTTCAGCTGTTCAAATTCAGTCACTTTTCTATCCCTAACACATTGTGGGAAGTACTTTTCAAAGAAGGACTCCTTGAACTGAGCCCAAGTCATAACAGTATTTGTGTCACGGATCAACATCCACCACCTTCTAGCCTCTTCTTGTAGGGTGAAGGTAGCTAACAATACCTTATTCGCTTCCGAGCACGGAAACACTTCAAATAGTTTTTCTGTTTCCAGAACCCAAGCTTCAGCTTTTAGCGGTTCAAGGCCTCCCTGAAAGGATGGCGGTTTCATCTTGCTGAATTTATGGGTGAGAGCAATTATATCCCCATCATCCACAATCGCATTAGGTTCCGGCTGTACCGGAGGAGGAGGAGGAGGTGGTTGGTTCTGTTGTTGTTCAAGTCTAGCAGTTATCAGTTCTATCATTCTTTCCATTCTTTCCATTCTTGCCTCAGTAGATGAGGACTCAGGTTCATTTGCATTGTCCATTTCACTATAAGCAGTTATAACAGTTTTAAACATAAGCAGTCATTTGTTTAACAGTTTACCACATTAGCATGTATTCAGTCATAACATAACCACACACTTATCATGCTCATGAGATGCCCTAATAACTTTCTAGGACACCGTATAGCTCATTTGGACACGTGTGTGCGGTATAACTCGTGGTAAGTATCGCTCTGATACCACTCTGTCACGACCCAAACCCGGCCCTATGGGTTTAGCACCGTAACCGGCCAGTAATCCGAGATTACCGAAGGCCTGCTTAACAAAAATACAGTAAAACAGAGTACAGGGCCTGGCGGAAGCCAATACAGTAATTAAACAATGTCCAATGAGCTGTGACAGTCTGTATGCCAAAAAGATTTTTCACGCATTCACACATAAACAGTACAGAACAGTATGTACAATATTCACATCCATTCAAACTAGGGACTCAACCCTACATAACAGTATAGAAAACATTCCGTCTGTACAAAACAGTACGGTCTATACAAAGTTTACAGTCACACAGTACAGGGACCTAATCCCTTTATAACAGTACAGTAAACAGTCAGTCTATACAGTACAGTTAGACAGTATGAAGACAGGCGGGGGAAAACAAACAAAACACCCCCAAGCCATAGCATGGCAACTCGGAACCTCGCAGTGAGGCACAAAGGCTGGCTTGACAAAACTGGAGTTACCCTGACGCTCCTAGCTCCGATCTGGTGCTTGTACACCTACATATATATATGAGCAGTGAGCTAAAGCCCAGTGAATAACATAAAGCGTAAATGGGTTTAGAATGAATGTCCTTATAGTAATGAAAACAGTTCACTTCAATCAGTATTTCAGTTGTTCAGTACAGTAAACAGTCATATGTGGTACATCCATTAGCATAACAGTAACAGTAGGTCTTAAAAGACCGAACAGTAATGATGGCCATCAGTCAGTAAACAGTAGTGGCTCCACGAGGGAACCGACAGAGAATTCTGTCGCAGTAACAGTAACAATAAACAGTAAGTACTAAGGATACCACAGTACAGTTCAGAAATAAAGGACATACATTCATTCAGTAAATAATACCAGTTCAGTAAACAGTTCAGTTCAGTATTCGAAAGATATCAGTTGAACATATCTTTACACAATTGTTACTCACAGAGTTTGGGCTACAGTATGCTAGAGCGTGTCTCCCCAGTCGCCAACCCTACACAGTTAACAGGTTGAACACACACTAAGCTACTCAGTTGGGAAATATCATAACTTAATCCCTAATTTGCCTTGGTGTGTTCTACAACGATATCCTCATCTAAATGTCTTAAACTAGGCCTAAGAATGCCTAGGATGGGATGAGGATGAAAAAATGCACATTTAAAAGCATTTTCAGAAAAACAGAGTCCCGCTCGAGCGTAGGTTTCCCCGCTCGAGCGTACAGGCAAACAAAGGTACACGCTCGAGCGTAAACTTTCCCGCTCGAGCGTACTGTAAAAGTACTGGATGGGTGAAATCCCCGCTCGACGCCCGCTCGAGCTTGAGACATGACTCCGCTCGAGCGCCCAATCCTCCGCTCGAGCGGACTGTAAAACAGTGTAAGATGCTGGAAGCTCGATTTTCCCGCTCGAGCGGCACTTCTCCCGCTCGAGCGGATTACTGAAATCTGGAAATCCCAGATTCGAGCTCCAGGTCCAAAACCAAGCTCAAAAGCATCAAAACCAATCCTCTTGGGCCCATTTTCTGGAAAACATTTATAAACGCATAGAATAACATGAATCAAGGTTCAATTTGAGAAATCAAAGCCCAAGGGTGTTTTATTCAAACCCAATTTCAAACCATTTCCCAAGAACAATCCTCAAACATGACATGCATGATCATAAATCATTTTCAAAGCTTCAATGCTGTTTCAAAAGAGCTCAAACCTTCAAAAACAAGATGAACTCATGGAGTATGACCAAAAGATGGACATGCATGTGAGGCATTATGAACTACAACCTCAAAACTTCAATATATGTACATGCATGCAAAGATTGAGCTTCAATTCACCATTAATGACCCAATTCATGACTTAGCTCTACAATCTAACATGGACCATGCAACAATCAACTCAAAACACGAACAAGAAGACAATGGAGCTACCTTTAGTCTTGTAGTTCAAGAAGGGAGCTCAAATATGCAATCACTTCAACAATTTCTTCAATTACCAAGCAATTTACAAGCAAAAATTGAGATGAACTCCACTCCTCTAGTTTTTCTCTCTCTATGGTCGGCTAGAACAAGAAGAAATGGCTGATGAAATGTTCTACAAGTGTGTACATAAGGCTCAAGTGTGTGTATTGAGTGGGCCACTAAGGGTGGCAGTTCGGTAATTAAGTCCAACTCTTTAATTAGCTTAATTTAATCTAATTTAATCATACCTAATCAGTTTTCAGATAATTATACCATAAAATCACATTAATTCTAAGGATCATTAAACATCAATCGGTTTCTAATTCGGCCGCCGATAAGGCCTTCAATTAGCAGTTTAAACATATAAGCATGAACAGATAATCATACAGTCAAACAGATAGAATGCAATTTAACTAACATATACTCAGTCAATTCAGTTTCCAATTTCAATCAGTCAGTTCAGTACTTTAATCAGTTCAATTATCAGTCAGTTATCAGTCATCATCAGTTCCGTTTAGCAGTAATCGGTGATTATCGGTAATCAATCAGTCATTAATCAGTAACCAGTATGGGGGTTGTTACAGAAATATCCTCTGCTTTCCGTACTCCTTGGACTCAAGCTTCACGTGACGGCGTCTAACCTGGCAACAAAGAAACGGTGAGCTGTCCGGCGGTGGGTCGCCGGATAGACCCTCCGACAATCAAGTCAGAACGCTTGAGGAAGAAGAATACTGTTAGAAAGAGAGAATCGCTCAAAGTTGCATACCTCTAACGTTCATCTTCCATTCCTTTTTCTAGGCTGGCCATGCAGCCTCAGGATTATGCGCGCACTACCTCTGCTGTCCTTCCCTGGACAGGTGGCAGTGCTTGCCTCTCACCACCTTACACGTGTAAAGGCCAAATCCCCCAACAAGTACATGCAAACCTGCCAAACGGTATTGACGCGTGCCTGGAGCAGATTTCCTCTCCCTTGCACCATTGGCCCAGGTGGCACACTTCACCGGAGTACCACGACCGACCTACCCCTCGTGGAGAATCGCCAACACAGGCAACACAACCGAGCTGTGTCTCGCCGACCTATCCCTTGGAAAGAAGCAAAAGTATGATGCTCATGGCCGAGCTGCGTGGGACCAGTCCATCCTGGCTGACCGGCCGCGAGGCATGCTGGCCTTCCCCCGCTCTACCCTTATTCTAGGTTATATGAAGTCGGGCCATCTCGGCTAACTGGTCGGAGGTATGCCGGCCCTTGCCCCGTCCTCAGTCTAGTCCGAGCTGTCCTTAGCTCGGTTGCGTCATGCCACTGCGTGCCCAGCCGAATGTTCAGCCATGGCATGGCCCGACGAGGCCCTGGACCACGCCCAGTCGTTCAAACTACCCCGGCCGTGTAGATCAAGTCGGAGAACCGCACCAATTGAGAAAACCGGTCTGCTCCCGCGAGATTCGCCCCAACCGGCGTTACCGTAGGTCGGTCATACCAGTCCGGAGCAAATCTCCCTCTCAGGATGTAATTCTCTCTTTTTTATTATTATTTATATATGTTACATATATTTTTCTAGTAATTATGCATTTTATGATACATGTTAAACATTTTTGTCGAAATATTTTTGAACCACAAAATGTACAATATTACTATAGAATTATATAATTTTATTTCGGAAATACAAATTATCGTAATTTTATTAGACGATTATGTAACATTTATTATAAAAATACATAATATGTAGTAGAAAAATGCGTAACAAGGTATGTATATCAAAGGAATTCCATTTGAACAAATACACGACAAGTTAATTTTAATTTTTACATGACTAATTCGTAAAAAGGATAGTAGAACATGAACATTTGAGACATTTGAGATATTTTAATTTTTACATGAACGTTTGAGATAATGAAGACTGTGCATGCCATAGGCTCACTAAAATCTAAATTTTCTTTGGTTTTAAATTTTCAAAAATAATTTTTTTGAGCTTTTTATTTTCTGTGTTTTGTTATTTTTAGTATTTTTTTTGGGTGATGCACCAATAAATCCCAAATTAACAACTTATACACTATTTAGTCCTAAAATTTTTCTTATAGACTGAAAGGTCCCATTATAAGGAAATTGACCATAGAGGGCATATACATCACGGGCGTGAATCTGGACGTTAGTGGGTAAATTTGGTAATTTGACACTCTGTAAAATTACAGAATTGGGACATCTTGGGCAGTGGTGAAGTTGTCAACATTCATCATCAACATCAAGGCCACGATCAACATCGCAACATCAGCGATCGTAATGTTCATCATCAAAACCCTAACTCTCCAAGGCAACATGAGTCATCATCAGCACCAACATTAGTCATCAAACAAGGATCGAACATCACCAACCCATTCGCTGATGTTGCGATGTTGATCATGGCGTTGATGTTAATCATGGCATCGTTGGAGAGAGAGCGAGAGATTTGGAACTAGAGAGATCGACGCCTTGGAGAGTTAGGGTTTCGATGGCGTCTTGGAGGGCTTCGGAGGTGTCCATGCCAAGATCATCGATGTTCTCTTTCACCATTTCGTTGAAGTCTTGTTGATAAGTTGGCCGATTTGTGTTTGATCGAAGGATCTGGAAATGCTGCCATCGCCATGAAAAACAGGGGGCTCGAATTGGTTTGTTCTGTTTGTTTGAAGCTTCATGGTGATGACTAATGTTGGTCCGATGATGGTTATCAAATAAACATCATTACCAAAATAAAATGGGACTAATGATGCATAAGAAAATTTTTAGGATTAAATGGTTCAACTTTTCAGAAAATAAGATTTATAGGTAAATTTTTTTTTTTTTTTTTACTTTTTGCATTGTTTTAAAATTAAAAGTTAAAAAAATCATTTTTAAACACTTTATTTTATTTTATTTTTTCATTTCATGTTTTAGTCATTTTTTCTTTTTTAAAAAGTTGCGTCTCTAGACAAATCTTTAATCTAATTTTTATCCTAGTAGTTATCAGTTTTTACATGTAGTACACAATGACATAATCTTTTTTACATAAAGTATCCTATCCAATTTAGGGATTTTTATTAGGTTACGTCAGGTTTGTTTCGTGGCTTGGGTGGTTGGATTAAATTATTATGGCCGTCAGTCAACATGGTTCGTAATGGAAAAGGACAGATTGGTAGTCCAAGCGCTTAGTAATTTCCTTTAATAGGAAAATTAGTTTGGCTGGATTTTTGATGTGATTATAAAAATAGTAAAGAAATTAAGTATATTTTATACAAAATTTATTTTTTTAATATTTGTTTTAGTTTTTTTAATATAAAAATAAATTATTTATTTATTTTTAATAATAATAATTTAACAATTTCATCACTAATCATATTTTATACTATCATCAAAATAAACACATTTTTATTTAATCTCCTCACTAATAATTTTTACATTAACAATTTTTTTACTAATTATTTTTTCACAAATAATCTTATATAACTTAGCCTCCGTTTGGGAAGTGGGTTAGTTTTTTGGTTTTTTGACTTTTTTGACTATGCCTGGGCTCAAAAACTTAGTTTGGGAAGAGTTTTTGGCTTTTTGACTTTTTTGATTTTTTTGTGAGAGAAGAGTGTAATGATTATGTGGTTGGATGGGATGTTTTGTCTGTTGTGGCTCATGAGTCTATTCTGTCTTTTATCCCAATGAGCCCTTGCCAAACCAACCCTTAATATACCAAACAAACACGACCTTAAGTTCTTCGAGTGAATCGTCTAAAAACAAAGGGTGATTATTCAGTATTTTTAAAAAATAGATACGTGATGTTCTATAAAATTTTGATTAGTATAAAAGGATAAAGGCTCATAATTTATATTAAGAATAGAGAAATAATATGAAAACTAAATAATTGATGATTGATTTAAAATATAACAACTTAATATTTTCAAATTATTAAATAATTTCCAAGAACAACGGACAAAGAAAAATGCTTTAAGTCGAGGTTTCCACATAAAGCCGCCTTTCCTTTCCTTTTCTTCAGTTTTGTTTAGCAATGGCTTCAACAGTTTATTCCGCCAATTTTTTTCTCCTTTGATAATGATGGATTTAAGGAGAAATTACAGACAACCACATCAGGAAGCTCACGCTGCTGTCCACCTTGGTAGTAGTGCTAGAAGCCTCGAATTTGTCTCATTTTTTTTTTTTTTTTTTTTGACTGTGTGAGTTAGTTTTTTATTTATTTTTTTTTATTTTAAAGATAGTTATATATAAGGATGTGTTAAAAAATTAGACATCTCGTATAAATTTATCAAACAAAACTATATGAAATTAACAAAATTTAACCAAAAACTTAATTGATCAGTCAATTTTATCACAAAATCAGTCCAACCTAATTGGCTGATCAATTAGGCTGTTGATTAAAGTTTGTTAATTTTATATAATTTTATACGATGAGTTAGTGCGAGATGTCTAATTTTTTAACACATCCCTACATATAACCATCTTCTTTTAAAATAAAAAAAAAACAAACCAAAACAACACAGGCCAAAAAATAAAAAAAAAATAAAAAAATTAAAAAAAAACTAACATAGCCAAAAAAAAAAAAAACAACTCAACCTATGTGATTTGATAAAGTGAGTGAATTAGGTTGGACTGATTGGGTGATAAAATTGATTGATCAGTTAGACTGCTGGTTAAAATTTGTTAATTTCATATAATTTTGTATGAGTCTCTATTATATTTTTATTTCAAATTAGGAAGATTTCGAAGAAATTGAAATGGCTTTGATTTTAATTCTTTCGAATTTTTCTAATTTGAAATAAAAATATAGTATAGACTCGTACAAAATTATATGAAGTTAACAAATTTTAAAATTTTTTTTTTCTTATAAACATCACATTTAATTGCAAAAAAAACCAACCCTCATTCCAAATACAATTATTTTAACCTACGAGGTCAAAAACTAAAATGACTCACTAAAATAACTAACTTTCCAAACACCTCCATTGTACAAAAGTTGGCGCAGGTGGACGATGGGTTTTTAACGAGTAGTAGATTTTAGGCTTGCGGTGGTGGAAAACGGAAGGGGAAAACCCAAGGGGTTGTGGCATTGTGGTAAGGCCTTAGGGTTTAAGTCCCAAGGTCACAAATTCAATTCCCCCTTTGGGCCAATCTCCTGGACGAAGCACTGTTGGTTAGGAGGTTGGACCTCAAGGATGCCTAATCAGTTACTTGGTGTGGGTTTAATGCTCCCCCGCTGTGCGAGTCCTGACTTAATCAAAACTTGCCTTGGGAGGTCGGGACAAGCTTCCAGGTTATAGTCTCTTACTCGGAACGGACAACAGGACACCCTGGTGATCTCCTCATGGGGCGCTGCCTTGGACCTGCGGGAGGGTGGGAGGATTTCCCTGTAACAAAAAAAAAAAAAAAAACGGAAGGGGAATAGAGAGGAAAAGTGAAAGAAAGAGATGAGAGAAGAAGATGAGGGTTGGAGTTGGTGGTGATAACAGGTTGATGACAGTAGTGATAAAGTGGAAGGGGTGAAGACTGGTGGAGTGGCCAATGGCTAGAGGTGGTGGGAAAATACTGGCCATCGACATTAGAGGATAGGAAGAGGAAGGGAAAGGGATGATGGAAAGAATTAGGGGGTAAACGTGTAAATGGCATCATGGTTTTGCAAAATCTTTTTTAGTTTGCATGTTTTATGCAATTATTTTTTATTCCAACCCATTTTTGCAATTATTCCAACCCATTTTTGCAATTATTCCTTCAACTTTTCATTCTTCTGCAATTTCCTCTTGATTTATTCCAAAAAAAAAGGAAAAAAGAGTTAAATTATCAACGGGTTTTACTTTTGAGACTTATTATTTAGGCTTTGTTTGAGATGTGAGTTGTTTTTTAATTTTTTGACTTTATCGCTATTTTAGCATGAGATTAAAAAGTCTCATTTGGAATAGGTTTTTTAATTTTTTGATTTTTATGAGAGAAAAAATGAAATGATTATGATTTGGAAGTGACATTTTGTCTTATTAACTTTTTAACCTATTTTCGCTTTTTGTGACTATTTTATCCGAAAAGCCCAAAAACACTATATGCGAAACGAACGCTTATTAAGTCATATTGATAAATTTATCAACCTCTTTTATTTTTATGAATAAATTTACAGTGATAAATTTATCAGTCATGACCTATATGTAAATAAGTTTAATTAAAAAGACTGATTGGTAAGTTCTAAAAAAAAAAGTTTTCTATTGCTTTACAACTACTTTCTTTTCTTTTCTTTTCTTTTTTTTTAACATTTTCCAAATACATTAATTTGGGGATTTTTTTTTTAAGATCTCTGATATTAAGATTTTATAAGATAAATGACATATAATATTTTCATAGCAGTTGGGGTCCCTCAACATTTTCACAAAGAAATTTTAATTTTCACATTAAAATTTCTCTGATATGATTATAGAGAAATTTAATAGAAGAACCTTAACTAATAAAAAAATATATATATTGGACCTCTCATACTATTATAAATTTAAAAAAGAAATCGAAAAAATCAACCAAACTGGTTAAATCGAATCAAATTGGCTATATTTGGTTGATTTTTTAATAAGAATCGTATTGTGTGATTTTTAAAATTATTTTTTCGATTTTCGGTTCAGTTCGGTACTCGTTTAGGCACATTGTGTATTGAATTAAATCGAAATCGACCAAAAGTTTCGCATATTAAACCTAATATCTATTAAATATATAATGAAGTTAGCTTACAAAGTTCAGTTGATTCACTTAATTATTTATTTTTTCTTAAATATTCTAGATTTGACAATAGATATTGACAATGTGATAAGTTGTTAGTTTGCCACTCATATGTACTTGAGTCAAGTTTTGCTATTACTATGCCTATATAACTATATCAAATGCTTATGTCATTTTTAATTTTCAAAAATGCTTCAGAGCTCGAAATTTCCATGGCTTAAGTGGCCCAAATCCAAAATGACGTCATTTTGGATTATTTTTTTTCCTCTTTTATATCTGAAACAAAGGGATAGAGGAAGAGAGAAAGAGAGAAGGAATAGAGAATATGAAGGAAGAAAGAAGAAGGAGGGGGAACAGACCATCATTGGTGCCAGACCATCACCGGCGCCGCTATCACCGGCACCTGCCATCCTCTGTGTGTATACACAGATCTGTATCTCTCTCTTTTTCTCTCTCTCTCTCTCTCGTTCTCTGTATCTCTGTTTCTCTCTGTGAATATGTGTGATGATGATGATGTATTGGGTGGGTTTGATTTTTGGTTGATCTTTATCGGTGATGATGATGTGTTGGGTGGGTTTGATTTTTGGTTGATGATGATTCTCTCTCTCTCTCTCTCTCTCTGCTCCTCTCCTCTTCTCTTCTTTCTTTTTCTTTTGTGAGTTATGGAAAGGAAGAAGAAAAGGAAAGGAAAAAAAAAAAAACCCAAAACGGTAGGCCACTAAAGCCTCTAATTTTTTGAACTACGTAACAGAACTGTTTAGTTTTTTATTTTAACTTTACTTAATAGACTTGTGACTATGAGTTGATGGTTTTAAACTTGAGTACTCAATCCAACAATCCAATTTTAATTTTTTTGGTCCATAAGTCCATGCGCTAAATAACTTTGTCTATAAGGACATGCTTTAATAAAATGCACAAATGACCCTTTCTTTCCATTGTGAGTAATTTCCATTCCCAAACCCATTCTCTCTCTCTCTCTCTCTCTGCATTCGATCTGTTCAAATCCATTCCCAAAACTCATTTTCTCTCTTCTCATCTTCTCTCTCTTCATTGACGACCGGCAACCTCCTTCTCTGCTGCACCACCATCTTCCGATATTGACCTCCTTTTCCACCGCACTAGCCTTTATGTGTTTCACAAGCGACGGATCTACCGAGGCCAAAACCATCTCTAGTTTTTATATGACTAATCTAGATCAGCCGAATGTGTGTATATATATATGTGTGTGTGTGCGCGCGCACGCGCGTGCATTACTCAACTAGGTCTATAGTTCCATACTGAACTTGGAAAAGCTTTTGAATCTTTTAGAGAGGTTTCCCTCTCTCAAACACACAACATTTGTTTATTCATTTGTCCTCTCTCTCTTTCTCTTTCCCTCTAGCCATCAAAATAGGTTTCAAAAAATTAAAATGATAGATATTTGAACAGAAAAGTGAAAATATTGAACAGATAATAAAATTTGGACAGATGTTTGAACCGATAAAGAAAAAAATTGAACAGATAGTGAAAAAAATTTGAAAAGATAAAAACTAATTTGAACAAATAGGGTACAAAATTGAGCAGATAGTGAAAAGTTTTGAACAGATAGGGAAAAAAATTAAACAGATACTCAACGAAAGCCAACCAATAAAAAAAGTCAACTAATAAATTAAGGAGTAAAATTGAAAACAATAAAAAATCTCTTACCAACAAAAAATATCCACTAAACCTAATGCCTTATACCTTTATTGACTTAGACTTTTCAACAATTTATCCTTTGAACTTTGGTTTTGCTTGGTGTCAAGGTTTCGCTTTTTAGATTATATTTTGTTTTTAATTCTACTTCACTAAAGGTTTTGGTTTTCAGATTATATTTTGTTTTTAATTCTACTTCAGTAAAAGCTTAAACATTTAGGTGCTGTTTGGTAACACTTACGTTTTCAGTTTTCTGTTTATATTTACAAAAATTTAAAAAACTCAAATAAAAACTTGTTTGGTAAAATTTTTGATTTATAAATCAGTGGTCTCAGTTTATAAATTTGGGCAAAAAATGAAAACACAAAAAATGTGTTTCCATTTTGAGTTTTCAGTTTTTTTTTTTTTTTTACCACCCAACACTAGCCACCACTCGCCACCATTTTCCACCACCGTCTTCCGCCACCACTACCCACCACCCGCCACCATTTTCCACCACCACCCACCCCCCACCACCACCTGTCACCACCACTGACCACCCACCACTACCACCCACCTGCCACCCACTCGCCACCATCACCACCCACCCCTTGCCACCACCACCACCCACCTGCCATCCACCACCCGCCACTACCACCCGCCACTTACTTGCCATCACCACTCACCACCCACCTACCACCACCACCAACCACCACCAACACCAACCACCCACCACCAACCACCCACCACCACCACCACCACAATCACCCACCCGCCACCTACCTACCACCACTACTCACCATCACCCACTCGCTACCACCCACCCACCCACCCACCTACCCACCACCACCCGCCATCCGCCACCCACTTGCCACCGCCGCCGCCGCCGCCACCACTACCCACTCGCTACCACCCACCACCCGCCACCGTCACCCACCCAACCACCGTCACCACCCACCACCCACCCGCCACCACCCGCCATCCGCCACCCACCTGCCACAACCACCACCACCACCGCCGCCGCCACCCACTCGCCACCACCCACCACCCGCCACCCGCCACCCGCCACCGTCACCCACCCACCCACTACCACCACCTGCCACCACAACCTACCCGCCACCACCCACCACGACCCGCCATCCGCCACCCACCTGCCACCACCACCTACCACCTGCCACCGCCACCGCCACCACCACCACCATCCACTCGCTACCACCCGCCACCATCACCCACCCACCTGCTACCATCACCCACCACCAGCTACCCACCACCCACCGTCACCACTTTCCACCACCGTCTTTCGCCGCCACTTGCCACCACTTGCCATTTTTCACTCTTTTTTATATTTTTTAAATTTTTTAAACATTTTGTCAATTACCAAACACGTTTGTAGTTTATGTTTTTCTAAAAATAAACAAAAAATAAACAAAAACCAGTTTATAAAATTTTTGTAAATATAAACTGAAAACGTAAACGTTACCAAACACACACTTAGTATATATTTGTTTGTATTTTTGTGAATGGTTAGATTGGATATTGAAATAATATACAAACGGCTAATTTAATATTTTTATTTAAATTATTTACTATACTACAAATTTAAGAAGTTACTCAAATTTAAAATGTCGTAAATTCAAAACTGTACTGAGTCGAACCGTTTGAATTGGTTCAGTTTAGTGAAAAATTCAATCTGTATCAGTTTTCAATATAATAGAACTGAAATTATCTGTTCAATGTAAAATTTCACTTAAACACTGACTTTCTAGAACCGATTGCATCGCTACCTATTACCCAAAATTAGAGACGAGTATTTTACTATTTTTTTTAATTTTTAACCGTCATTATTATTAAAATAATAAAAAGATGGAAAATAAAATTACTAGAGGAAGTATTTGCGAAACTCTAACTTAAAGTCAGTATTTTTATTTTCATTTTTATGAAAGAGCTGTGAAACTCCAAAGTCTCGATCCATGAAATTGCAAATCAAAGGAACTAGGGCATCCTTCTGTTCGGGCAGTCCTGACTTTAATCTAGGCAAAAAAAGAAAAATATTTGTGAAAGAAACACAATTGGCCCTCAAGATTTGATCATGTGCAATGTTTGTGTTTTTATTTTTAGGCAAATTACATCCTTTGTATTTGTAGTTTGTATCATGTATTAATTGGTCTTTATTATTTTAATTGCATTAGTCTTACATTTGAATCTTTTATATTTTTTCATTAATTTAATTGGTAGCACTTTTTTACAATTTGAACTAAAATTTATGGTTAAAATAGTTCATTTATTATTCACAAAGTAATTGAGCCTCTGTTTGGCAAGTGAGGTTGGAGGCTTTTTTGGCTATTTTAGCCACAAAAAATAAAATAGGCTATTTTAGCCATAACAAACAAAACATCACATCCAACCCATAATCATTACATTCTTCTCTCACAAAAAAACTCAAAAAAGCCAAAAAGCCAAAAAGCCCTTCCCAAACTAAGCTTTTAAGCCCAGGCTAAAATAGCCAAAAAAGCCAAAAAGCCAAAAAGCCAACCCACTTCCCAAACCAAGCCTGAAGGGTTCATGTGAAATTTAAAATAATTTTATTTGTTTTTCAATGGATTATTTTGCTATTGATTCATTTCTAATTTTTTAACGGATGTTATTAATTGAACTAAATTGATAGTGTGTAAAATTTATTGATAAAATTAATACAATTAGAACTATAAGACCATATCGATATAAAAAATAAATTACAAAGATCACAAACATAAATTACGCGTACAAAAAAACACTGAACACAAAATGCACAGATAAAAAATAAAAAATATTTACAGAACATGTTAACATCTATATTTACAAATATTTATCTTATATTTGCATCCCATTTTTTCTATGCACATAAACATTTTGATATATTTTTTTTTTATCTTCACAAAAACTAATTGCCTCGAGATAGGATCACCATGCTTGAAGGATGACGGAATCAAGAACCTTTCTTCCTACGTCACTTTTCGCCGGTGGAGCATACCCAAGTATTTGTTGCGTGGTAGGAAAGTCGACTGTGATTTAAAACCACTTTTGTC
Source organism: Camellia sinensis (assembly GCF_055761805.1). Taxonomy (NCBI): domain Eukaryota; kingdom Viridiplantae; phylum Streptophyta; class Magnoliopsida; order Ericales; family Theaceae; genus Camellia; species Camellia sinensis. The sequence goes on along the minus strand of NC_138973.1, from coordinate 89,462,632 downwards.
ACGTGCTGATTTAAGGTCATGTTTGTTTGGGTAGATATGAGATTCGGATTAGATTAATAGTCTAATAAAATTATTAATCCGATATTTGATTAAACAATTGAAGTACGGATTAGTTATTTTAAACTTGACTATTAGTTAAGATAGGATACATAATCCAACGGATTGGTAGTCCTAGGACTATTAGTCATGGGAATACTAATCCAGTCCGCCCAAACAAACATGGCCTAAGTGTTTAAAGTTTTTTAAGAAAATCACAATTTAGTGTAAATTAAAAAAAAAAAGATTTGTGATAAACTTTACAAATTTTATTAATTATAATTATAGTCTTTTCATAAAAATTTATAATTATAATTATAGTCTTTTCATAAAAAAAAAGATTTGTGATAAACTTTACAAATTTATAATAATTTTTGTTGGTTTGTTTGTTTTTTTTTTATTCTTTCAATTTTTTTTTGAATCTAAAACATTTCCCCTTTTTTTTGGGTATGCTCCCCGGGCGAAAAGTGACGTAGGAAGAAAGGTTGTTGATTCCGTCATCCTTCAAGAATGGTGATCCTATTTGGAGGCAATTAGTTTTTGTAAAGATAAAACACAATATCAAAATGTTTATGTGCATAGAAGAAATGGGATGCAAATACGAGATAAGTATTTGTAAATATAGATGTTAATATGTTTGTAATTATAGATGTAAATATTTTTTATTTTATATTTGTGTATTTTGTGTTCGATTTTTTTTATACACGTAATTTATGTTTGTGATCTTTGTAATTTATTTTTCATATCAATATGGACGCGTAGTTCTAATTGTGTTAATTATATCAATAAATTTTACACATTATTAATTTAATTCAATTAATAATATCGGTTAAAAAATTAGAAAGGAATCAGTAGTAAAATAATCTATTAAAAAACAAATAAAATTATTTTAAATTTGACATGAATCCTTCAATTACTTTGTGAATAATAAATGGACTATTTTATCCATAAATTTTAGTTCAAATTGTAAAAAAGTGTTATCAATTAAATTAATGACAAAATATAAAAAATCCAAATGTAAATCTAATGCTATTAAAATAAGGAAAATGTTATGCACCCTAAAGAAAAATGATTCGTAACTCGAAATTCTTCCGACTCAATTTTTTTTTTCTTTCTTTCAAACACAGACAGAGGGAAGAGAGAGAGAGAGAGAAGAGAGAAGAGAAGAGAAGAGGAAGAGAGAAGAGGCGACAGAGAAGAAGGAGAAAAGATGATCGATGGTGCTGGTGGGTAACACCGATCTCCTCTTTTAAACTTTGTTTTCTCTTTCTTTCTTTCTTTCTTTATTTTTTTTTTCTAAGTTGATCTGGATCTAAAATAAAATAAAATAAAAATTAAAAAAAAAATTGTTGATGATAATAATGTGTTGATGATGATGATGATGATGATGATGATGATGTTGATGAAGATATTGTTGTTGATGATGATGATGATGATGTTGATGAAGTTGTTGTTATTGATGATGATGATGATGATGTGTTGATGAAGATGTTGTTGTCCAGCTCCCTCTTTATGTTCTTCGGCTCCAGCTCCCTCTTCTCTCTCTTCTTCTTCTTCTTCTTCACTTTCATGTTCTTCATTTTCAAAAAAAATGAGAAAGAAAAAGAAAGGAGAAAAAAGAAAAAAAAAACCAAAATGTCGTCGTTTCGAAATCGGGCCATTCGAGCCTCATAATTTTAAAGCTACAAAACACGATTGGCACCCCAAATAATCTATCAAATTTTTTATCAAACCTTTCACATGGGTGTGAGACTCACACAAACTCATATGCGTGTAAATCCCACACTTATGTGAGAGGTTTAGTAAAAAATTTAATAGATTATTTGAAACCTTTAGTATCACTCTTAAAATAATAATGACCAATTAATACAAGATACAAACTGCAAATACAATGGATGTAATTTGCCAAAAAATAAAAACACAAAACATTGCACATGATCAAACCTTGAGGGCCAACCGTGTTTCTTTCACAAATCTTTTTTCTTGTTTTTGCCTAGATTAAAGTCAGGACTGCCCGAACAGAAGGATGCCCTACTTCCTTTGATTTGCAATTTCATGGATCGAGACTTTGGAGTCTCACAGTTCTTTGATAAAAATGAAAATAAAAATACTGACTTTAAGTTAGAGTTTCGCAAATACTTCCTTTAGTATTTTTTTTTTCTCTTTTTATTATTTTAAAAATAATAACTGTTAAAAATTAAGAAAAATTATTGAAACATTCTTTTCTAATTTTGGATAGTAGGTAAGGATATAATCGATTCGGGACGATCAGTGTTTAAGTAAAATTTTACGTCGAACAGATAATTTCAATTTTATTATATTGAGAACCGATACAGACATAATTTTTCACTAAATCGCACTCATTCAAACGGTTCGGCTAATGCGGTTTTTAGTTTACGATATTTTAAATTTGAGTTACTTCTTAAAATTGTAGTATGGTAAATAATTTATGGGTGAATTACACTAATAGTCCCTATAGTTTGAGACTTGTGTCACTTTGGTTCCTGACTTTTCAATTATGACACATTTGACCATAAATTTTGAATCTTGTTCTAAATAAGGACAATTAAAGATATCATTAGATTTTTCAAGGATAAAATCGTCAATTTGATAAAATATAAACTAATTTGACAAAAATAAATGTCAAACAAATATTTTAAAATTTTTAAAAATTATTTTTACCCACTAAAAATAAAATTATGTAAAATTGATAAATCTTTTAGACATTTATTTATTTTTTACCAAATTAATTTTTATTATATGTTTGGATGATGATCATGTAAAATTAATTTTAAAAATTAATCATGTAATTTTTATTAATTTTTATCAATTTTACATAATTTTATCATTGGTGGATAAAAATAATTTTTTTAAAATTAAAAATATTTGTTTAACATTTATTTTTATCAAATTAGTTTATATTTTATTAAATTGACGATTTAACCTTTGAAATTAAACAATAATATATTCAATTGTCCTTATTTGGAATAAGATTCAAAATTCAGGATCAAATGTGTCATAATTGAAAGTCATGGACTAAAATGACACAAGTCCCGAACTATAAGACTGTTAATGTAATTCATCCATAATTTATATAAAAATATTAAATTAACTATTTGTACATTAATTCAGTATCTAATCTAATCATTCACAAAAATACAAATAAAAGAATTAATAAATACAAAATATTTAAGCAAGTAAAATTAAAAACAAAATATAATCGAAAAACCAAAACATTGACCAAAAAAACACAAAAAAAAACAAAGTTTAAAGTGTAAATTGTTGACAGTGTCCACATTATTACTTTTTCTAAACATGTCATCATTGTAACTGATAGAATCAAAGGGAAATGAGTGGTTGCGGGGAAATGTTTTTACAGAATCGTGAAAAAAATATGGGGTGCGTTTAGTTTGAAATAAATTTTAAAAACACAAAATTTAAGGAGGGAGGTTAAATTTTTTTGTTAGTTTGTTTTGTTATATATTTTGAAAATAGTTTTGGAATTTAGAATGTTGGAATAATTTAATATTTTGTTATTGATGATACAGTTATGATACGACGGGTTCCTGGTAGAACGGGTCGGACTGATCCACGCTTCTCAAGCCAATATCCGAGTGGTCAAGCCCACTTGAGAAGCTGCACAAGAGTTCAACGAGGAACGGGGTATCCCCAGCAAACCCTCCGACGAGTAAGTTAGAGAGAGGAAGAAATAGAATGTAAAAATATGAATTAGAGATAGAAAGCTTAACCTTCTTCTTGTCTCCAACGTTTGCTTATATCCTTTGGTAATTATTTCGTTGTCCCGTCCTATCTGTCACCTTGGCCCTAGGTCGATGCTGTAGCTTACCTTGTTCAGGGTGAGGGCATGCCGTCCCGACGGAGAGGTGTTGTCGTAATAAATGCTGTGAGAGGCTGCATTAATGGCGATGTGCAGTGGCAATAACTTTGCAGATCTTTGTCTGCTGATGTGGCTTGCCCTTTACGTGCCACGTGTCTGAATATCATTGGTCCTTCATGTCATATTGATTTCTAGCTGTGCTGGGCTTTATCAATTGGGTTATGTCTTGGGCCTTAAGTGGTAGGCTTGGGTTGTTCATAGTGGGTTATGGCCTTTCTAGGCCTAACCACATCAGTAGTCTCCCATTCCCGAGTGCAGCTTTAGTCCAACGAAGGGAATAATGAGGAAGATGGGGGTTAAAGGTCGAGTGAAAGGAACGACCGACCAGAAGTGGTCGAGTGGAAGGACCGACCATGAGGAGGGCCGACCGTGAAAGGTGGCCGAGCGGAGGGACCGATCATGAGGAGGGCCGACTGCGAAGGGTGGCCGAGCGGAGGGACCGATCATGAGGAGGGCCGATTGCGAAAGGTGGCCGAGTGGAGGGGCCGACCGCGAAGGGTAAGGTGGAGGGGGCGCGGGTCTCGAAAGGCGGCGTGTCACGTGGTGATTTGAAGTGGAAAAGACAGGGTAAGGGAAGGGGGCAGTGAATCGTGGTAGTATCTCGTGGTGAGGGAGGTTAGGCGTTGAGCTAGAAGTGAAAGGATAAGTCATTGTAGGTGTTGAAAAGACAGTTTTGGCAGAGTTTTTTGAAAAGTTTTCAAACTGGCGAAAGTTAATTGTAATCCTTGGAATACGGGCAAGCCTTGGGCCTTTGGTATTATTCGATTTACCTACCTCTTTGCAAAAAATCAAAACATTTCAAGTGTTATCTCCTTTGTTGCTGACGATACACCTCTGCGGCATTTTTTGAATTTCCTTGCGCCCGGATCCGAAGCTATTCGTAGACACACCACAGAAATGGCCTAAGAAGAAGTTGGAATCGCCAGGGTTGACCCACTTGGGGATAACGATGCGGTAGAGTTGGTAGAGCAGTACAGGGCGGAGAGGCAAATGGAGAGGGTAGGGGAGCCAGCGGTACGATCTCAATCTTCCACCATAATGGTGGCCCCAACGCCGATAAGCCAGGTGGAGCCAGATCATTGGCATACAAAGGCTGATAAATCGATCATTACCGCGAAGGAGCTGGAGGGGATGCGGGAGAAGTACTAGATCCCCGCAGAGATAGAGTTGAAACTGCCGGAATCAAAGAAGAAGGCATCTGATGCTCGACTGGGGGGAGTTTGCCTTGTACGAGGAGGCACTGAAGGGAGGGTTAAGGTTGCCCCTCCCCCGGATAGTGGTGGATGTATTGAACCGGTTGGAGGTAGCCCCAGGCCAGCTATTGCCCAACGCGTGGAAGATCTTGCTAGCTTGTGCGAGTGCGTGGCCGAAGGCGAACGGGGGTGCTGAAATGACAATGGACGAGTTTTTTGCGTGCTACAAGACGTCAGGGCAGCAGGAGACTTGGGTTATCTTGTAGGCAGCAGTAGGAAAGGGGTTGGTGGCAGGGCTGCCGTCATCGATCAAGGGGTGGAGGCTGCGGTGGTTCTATGTGTCCGCCAATGGAGGGGTTGGGGTGCGTACAATTTGGAAAGTGCCCACCAAATCGATGGAGCCAAGACTGGAGGCAGCAGCGGAGGAGAGGGTGAAGAAAGTAAAGGAATGGCGGGAGAATGAAGGGGCCAAGTGGGACGAGCTTGTTCAGCCGTCAACCTTGTTTGCGGCAGGGTTGGGTCCTCAACCGAACAGTGGAGACCTTGACCGGATGGAATTAGAGGTGAGAAGGAAGGCACAAGAGGCGGAGGATAGGACTATCCTTGCCCAAGCCAGTAAGTTCAAGGAGGCGTAGGAAGACCGATCGCATAAGCCGATCGCGCGGGAGAGGATCCGACCGTACCCCAAATCGCTGGGGGAAAAAGACTTGGGTGAATCTGAGCCACGACCGCTCCCGATTGATCCTTTGAAACAGAGGGCTAACCAGGAGATGGGCAGTGTGGAGAAGAAGAAGAGAAAGGTGAGGAGGAGTGAGGAGGAGCGTGCCTTGAAGAGGATGAGGGAAGTGACGGCAGAGGAGAACCCCATGGCCAAGGAGGCAGAGGAGGAGGGAGTAGGGGAGGTCCCAAGAAGAGTGGTTGCCTCAGAAATGGTGGAGGTCGCCTCAGAGGTCGTGGAGGTCATCCCAGTAGTGGTGGAGATCGCCCAAGAACTTCAAGTAGAGGGTGGGGCAATTGGCCCTGAGCCAAGGGGAGAGAAACAGCCCCAGGGGGGTCCTGCGCCCCAAGGAGGGGGGGTCAGGCTGACGACTGCTATCTACCACGCTCGCGCGGTGTCTGGGCGACTGGAGGGAGAAGAAGCCCCAGCCAGGGCAGCTGCAGATCGCCTTGTGGGGATAGTGGATGATGCAGCCGTCCGCTCGGTGGCCAGGTTCAATGAGGCTGAGCTGCTAAGGGGGTTATGCTCTGCCCAAATTGAGGTAACCACCTTAAGAGGGGCTCTGCTGAGAAAGGCGGCGGCAGCGAAAGCCAAGTTGAAGGAGGTGAAGGCTCAACTTGCAAGGCACGCGTGCCAGGAGTTGGGAGAAGGCTGAGAAAGCGAAAAAGTTAGGAGTGTCGGCGGTGGTGAAAAATAATGTTGTCGATCGTGCCCACGCTAAGCTGCTTACGGCCAAGTTGGAGCTTGAGGATGAACGCCGCAGGATAGTGTCGCTCGAGTTCCAGTTTGCTGGCGAGCAAAAGAAGCTGGGGGATGTTTGAACGGCCTGCGCGGTCACCGTCGAACGATTTGAAGAGGCTATGACCAATAATGAAGATCTGCGTGCCCAGCAGATCAACGAAAAAGAAGACGCAGACCTGAAGATTGCTGGGCTGCAGAAGGAGCTGGATGATGAGCGTGCCAAGTTGTTGGAGGAGAGGGCGAGGTTGGAGAAAGAGTTGGAAGAAGAGAAGACCAAGGCGGCCTCTGAAAGGGCGGCATACCCTGACCTATGCGTTGCAACAGTTAAGCAGTTTAAGGGGTCTGCTGAATTTCAGATGGCGATCAGGGAAGTGTCTAGGGGGGCGAGCTCATCGGGAACGACCGCTGGGGGCAGGACTGAGGCAGAAGTTATTGAGAGTTTCCAGCGGTCAGACTTCTATAAGCACGAAATGGCTGAGTTCTAGGACAGTGGCTGGAAGATGTTCAAGCGTAAAGCTGAAGAGTTGTTCCCAGACTTAGACCTCAGTAGTGTAAAAATTGACGAAAACGATGTGGCCCAGACCCCCCTGGATGAGGGTATTGAAGAAGAAGATTTCGTTTCCAGTGAGGAGGAATAATTTGAAGTGAACAAAATTTGTACTTAGAGTTATTTTTGTGTGTTTGTTTTTGTTTTTGTTTTTTGTTTTGTTTTGTTTTTTTTTTTTTTTTGAAATACTGTAATAAACTTATGTACAAGTTTGTGAATAAATAAAATTTCAGTTGTGTTTTCATTCGATTGTTCTTGCTTATGCATCTGAAATGAATGAGAATGGTGGCGTGTGTGTGAAGCTTGTGTAGAAATCGTTGTGAAAATCTCAATGTAAATTGGAGTCGGTCTTGTATTAAAAACTTAATGCAGAGTGAAGGTTAAGATGTAATAAAATTACAAGTGTGTGTCTGCCACGCTGTTAAAGTGAATGAGAGTGGTTTATTAAAGTTAGGCTTGACTTGTAAAGGAAACATGTAAGAATGTCAGAGATGTGAAGTTTTAAATTATGCCCAAAAATGGAGTTGCAAATCATGTTGCAACAGTGTTGGTAAATAAAAGATTAGTTTGCAATTTGACTATGTAAAGAGTGGTGTAAAAACATGGACCTGAAATTTTGACTAAGTGTGTCTACGAGTGCCACAAGCATGAGGTTTGCTTGAATGGCCTTAACTGAGCTCTGTATGCGTGCCCAGTTGGGGTTAAGCTATGATTCATTGACTCTGCAAATAATTCAGTGGCTTGAAGTAACTCAGTTTTGCGCTGACCGAGGAGTTTACGCTCAGCCTGGCTGAGGCTTGTCATGCTCAGGCTGGCGGAGGCTTTTGGTGCTCAGTCTGGCTGGGGCTTTTAACGACTTGGTCTGGCCAAGGCGTTTGGTGTTCAGTCTGGCTGAGGCTTTTTGTGCTCAGTCTGGCTGAGGCTTTTAACGACTCGGTCTAGCCGAGGCTTTTGGTGCTCAGTCTGGCTGAGGCTTTTTGTGCTCAGTCTGGCTGAGGCTTTGTACGCTCGGTCTGGCCAAGGCTCATCATGCTCAGTGTCACGCCCCCAAACCGCCCCTAGTAGTTTGGTGCCGTGATGGCCAGTAATCCGAGATTACCGAAGGCCGACTTACAAAATTCACACACAATTAGAGTATAAAATATGGGGCTTACAAGTGCGGAAGCAATATATATACATATACAGAGTCTAAATAGTCCATGAGAGCCGTGCATAAGTCCAATGAAATGACATACATCTTTATAAAGTCTTACAACTTAAATACAAGAAGGAAATGAAATACAAAACACATCTTGACCAAAAGGCTTCTCAAGCCGACATATACAAGTACAAATGAAAAATGAGCCGAGAAGCATGATTTTCAAGATGGTGCAAAAATGCTAATCCAAAACATGTCGGCAAAGCACCCAAAACGCATCGGCAATCACGTCTAGGCCTCAATGCCTTCTTGTTCATCACCTACATATATATAGAGAGGGTGAGCTTGGATACTCAGTGAATGATATTAGAAATAAAGGTTTTGCATGATTGATATCCAAGATTTCTTTCAAAACAATACATAGCATACTTTACAATCAAGGGGGAAAAATCAAGTTCATTGCCGGCCTTTCAAGTTCTTTGGATGTTATTACATCTACTTAATACAAGAGGGTGATGACATTCCCAAGACAAGAGTGCAGTTGCATTATAGTCCCCTGCAGCTAAGGACTTTCAAGACAAGAGTGCAGTTGCATTATAGTCCCCTGCAGCTAAGGACTTTCAAGACAAGAGTGCAGTTGCATTATAGTCCCCTGCAACTAAGGACTTTCAAGACAATGTCATCAAAACAAGATAGTGTTTAATATACAAGTAGGAATAGTCATTCATGCTAGATCAAGTACTTTTCAAAACAAGGCAAGACGAGATTTACGAAAACAAGTGTAACATAGCTTTATTAAAAATACCACTCACATAGTTTCTTCACACGTCGGGGTCGAGACAAGCCCAAATCCTACAAACACATGGCAAAGCCTATTGAACGCACCTTCAACAAGTTTCGTATGTATACAAATGATTTCGGAAAACATGCTGGGCACCAACCAGGTCTAGGCCGAGGTTCCACACCTCCTCGCCGAGGTGTGTTCCCGAGGGCCACATGCAAGGAAAAGAGGTCGGGAAACTCTGGGTTTCCCTTTGCTGATGAACATGAAGAACATGAGTGTGAAAACATGAAAAATATGAATGTTCGATCACAATCTGTTATCACAAATCTGGGATTTTCATGTTACGGGTTTGAAAACATGGACCTGGGTACCCATAGTTGAAAATCATGCAAGAACAAACACAAAACACGAGTCTAGGCAAAAAGCTTTCGGATCAAAACATGACTTTTCTTGAAGAACACATGAATGTCATTTTCTCTTTCTAAAATCGAGCTTCAAAACGATGCATGGCTTACAAATCATATCCGATCATGCAATGCAATAACATGAACGTAGAGAACATCATGAGCAGATCAAGAATCTAACCTTAGAACACGGATCTAACGGTTCAATCTCTAGGAATCAAGCTTGAAGATCTACTTCCTCACTCTAAAACTCTTTCTTCCTCCTAGAGCTTCTCTCTCTACAAGGCAAGTTTATGATACCAAATAATAGTTTTCTATACCCGGTTCTGGGGTTAGCCCTCTGCTGAGACACGTGGCGGCGACTGGTTGGGTTCATCCTGAAAAGGTGGCTGACAGACCAGACAAAGCATGGTGGAAGGGTGTTCAACAAGCAAAGCGGTATGGGCTCTCTGACGGGGCAATGACATCGGCTAACAACAAGGCGTATCTAATACGCCACACGGAATGGCACTCCGGCAAGGAAGGTCATCGGCTAGCAAAAGACTTCGGCAACTAAGGTGACAATGACCTCGGCTAGGAAGGACAACACTTGACTAAGCTGTGCCACATCTTGGCCTAGATGTGCCATACCTCGGCCTAGGTCATACCACTCCAGGACGAGATCACTTGGGTGCAAGGTAACATCTCGGCTAATGTGGTCAAGGCAAGGACGGAGGTCAACAAGGGGTCCCAAGATACTACTACTACTAGACTAAGGACGACCTCGGCTTGGAATAACATCGGCTAGCAAAACTCAGGCAAGGCGCGACCTAAGTTTCACATCAAGGAAAGAACAAGACAAGCATTCTACACTTAGACAATTCACAAGGTTTCAAAACAAGGCATGGGTCACATGAGCTCAGCGAAACAAATCACAAACATACACATGCAAACTTAACAAGTCATAATCATACCGATGCTCATGAACATGATGAGGACATAAAATGTGGGTTCCTACACTCAGTCTGGCTGAGGCTTTGCATGCTCAGTCTGGCTGAGGCTTTGCACGCTCGGTCTGGTCGAGGCTCGTCATGCTCAGTCTGTCTGCCACATTGGAATTTTGATTAAATGTGTCTACGAATGCCACAAGCATGAGGTTTGCTTGAATGGCCTTGACCAAGCTCTGTATGCGTGCCCAGTTGGGGTTAAGCTATGATTCATTGACTCTGCAAATAATTCAGTGGCTTGAAGTAACTCAGTTTTGTGCTGACCGAGGAGTTTACGCTCAGCCTGGCTAAGGCTTGTCATGCTCAGGCTGGCCGAGGCTTTTGATGCTCAGTCTGGCTGAGGGATTTGGTGCTTAGTCTGGTTGAGGCTTTTGGTGCTCAGTCTGGCTGAGGCTTTTAAATACTTGGTCTGGCCGAAGCTTTTGATGCTCAGTTTGGCTGAGGCTTTGCATGTTCGGTCTGGCCGAGGCTTTGATGCTCAGTCTGACTGAGGTTGCAATCAAAGTGTTATTTGAAAGATCATGCAAATATTTGAGATATAAGCTTGTTGTCAGTAAAGTGTAGCCCATTGGATCATAAATTTACACCATATGTGGAGAAAATGAGAACATTCAGGTGTGCAGATTGTCAGAAAGAACATACATTAATTGGACAATACAAAAATACAAGTTTTATTGAATATAGCGCTTCAAATGCTCAGCATTCCAAGGATGGGGAGGTCTCGACCTTCCATGTCCTGAAGTCGGTAAGTGCCTGGGCGAGGTCTGGCTTTAACAACGTAAGGTCCTTCCCATTTGGCTGCTAGCTTGCCCTCAGCCGAATTCTTGGTGACGAGGGTTGCTTCGCGTAAGACAAGGTCCCCTACGGCGAACTCCCTTGGTCAAACTCTGCGGTTGTAGTGTGTTCTCATTTTTTGTTGGTAGGAGGCCAGTTTGACAGCAGTGGTTTCTCTAAGCTCTTCAATTAGGTCAATGTCAGCCCCCGGAGCTCTTTGGCCAGTTCTGGGTTCGGGTGTAAAACCCTTGGGGTAGGCAGACCGACTTCCACTGGGATGACCGCCCCAGTGGGAGTCCGAGCGGTAATACGGTAAGCCTAGAGTACGTTCGGTAATTCCTCAGCCCAAAGTCCTTTAGCAGCTTCTAACTTAGTTTTGATGATCTTCAGAAGAGAACGGTTGGTGACCTCGACTTGGCCATTGGCTTGGGGATGACCTGGGAAGGAAAAATAGGGTTGGATCTGGAGGTCTGCACAAAACTTCTTGTACTTGGCGTTGTCGAATTGCTTGCCGTTATCGGAGACGATGGCTTGAGGGATGCCAAACCTGCATACGATCGACTGCCAGATGAATTTGGTTATGTTCCGTTCGGTAATGGTGGCAAGGGGTTCTGTCTCTACCCACTTGGTGAAGTAATCAATGGCGATAATCGCGAACTTGGTCTGGCCTCGGCCGGTGGGAAGTGGACCAACTAAGTCGATCCCCCATTTGGCGAACAAATAAGGACTGCAAAGTGTGATCAACTCTGTGGGAGGAGCATGGGAGATGTTGGCAAAGCGTTGATATTTATCACATTTGAGTACGAAGTCGGTCGCATCTTGGTTGAGGGTAGGCCAGAAATAACCAGTGCGAAGTATTTTGTGGGCTAGGGACCGGCCGCCTGAATGATTTCCGCAGATACCCTCATGGATTTCACGCATCACATAGGTTGCTTGAGCTAGACTGAGGCATAGCAGATACGGGCGTGAAAAACCACATTTGTACAAGACACCACTGACGAGGATGTAATTGGACGACCGGGCCTTAACTTTGGCGGCTTGCTGTTGGTCATCTGGAAGTTCCCCCGTTGTCAAAAATAGAAAGATGTCCAACGCCCAAGGGATGGGCTCATTCTGGAGGAACTGTACTTCTTGCTGATCGGGAGAAATGGCAGGATAAGCTAGGTACTCAAGACGGACACTATGACTGAGGTCGGACTGGTCTGCAGAAGCCAACTGAGCCATCTCGTCTGCCTTTGAGTTTTCCGCCCGAGGAATGTGCTGGATGTGGAAAGTATTGAAGAGGCGCACAAGGGGAAGGGCAATATCCCTGTAAGCCCGCATTGTGCCCTCCTTTGCATCGAATTCCCCCGTAATTTGTCCGACAATGAGCTGGGAGTCTTTGAATCCCCGGATGTGGCTGACACCAATGTCCCTGGCTAGGCGGAGCCCTGCTATCGATGCCTCATATTCGGCCTCATTGTTACTGGCATCGAACAAGAAACGAAGAGCACATTTGAAATAACCACCCTCGGGGGCGGTGAGGATGAGGCCAGCCCCGCTGCCTTCTCTGCGGGATGATTCGTCGACGTTGAGAGTCCAAGAATGAGGGTCCACTGGCTCGGTAGGGGTTGGTGGGAGTGGAGTGGCCGTGGTTGGGGTAGGATTAGTGAACTCCAAGATGAAATCGACGACAGCCTGCCCCTTAATTGGTGTTCAAGGTCGGTAGGAGATGTCAAACTGGCTGAGTTCCACTGACCATTGCATAAGTCTGTCAGAGAGCTCTGGTTGCTGCATTACCTTCTTCAAAGGTTGGTCGGTGAGGACCACTATGGAATGGGCTTGGAAGTAAGGACGAAGTCGTCTGGAAGGAGTGACCAAGGCCAGGGACAATTTTTCTAACAGTGGGTAATTCTGCTCGGCGCCTCTGAGGGCCCGACTGATGTAGTAGACTGGCCGTTGAACAGAGTCGTCTTCTCTGATAAGAGCTACATTGACTGCAGTGCTTGAAACGGCTAAGTAGAGGAAGAGGGGTTCGCCAGTGATTGCTTGAAAAAGGAGGGGGGGTTGGCCATGCACTGCTTCAACTGCTGAAAAGCCTCTTCGGACTCGATCGTCCATTCAAAAGTTTGTCGAAGAACTTTGAAGAAGGGGAGGCACTTATCCGTTGCGCGGGAAATGAAGCGGTTGAGGGCGGCAACTCGGCCAGTGAGTCTCTGAACTTCCTTAACCGTTCTGGGTGACTGCATTTCAATCAAGGCCTTGATCTTTTCAGGGTTAGCTTTAATGCCCTGCTGACTGACCATGAAACCCAAGAACTTCCCAGATCCTATGCCGAAGGCGCATTTCTCCGGGTTGAGCTTCATTTGGTACTTTCGTAGGGTGGCGAAGGTCTTTCGCAAGTCGTCCAGATGATCAGCGGAGAGTTTGCTCTTGACTAGCATGTCGTCGACATATACTTCCATGTTTCGACCGATTTGATGATAGAAAACGGCGTTGACCAACCGTTGGTAGGTGGCCCCAACATTTTTCAGTCCAAATGCTATCACACGGTAATGGTAAGTGCCTCGGTCGGTAATGAAGGAGGTGTGTTCCCGATCAGATGGGTGCATTAGAATTTGGTTGTATCCAAGAAGACATCTATGAAGCTAAGCATTTGGTGACCGGCTGTGGCGTCGACCAGCAAATCTATGAGGGGAAGAGGATAACTGTCTTTGGGGCAAGCTCGGTTGAGGTTTGAGTAGTCGACACAGAGTCGCCATTTATCATTGTTCTTGCGGACCAGGACCACGTTTGACAACCATCTAGGGTAGTCCACGTTCTTGATGAATTGTGCCTCAAGAAGTTTGTCGACCTCTGCGGCAATGAGAGTATTGCGCTCTGGGTGGAAAATGCACTGCTTCTGGCGGTAAAGTCAGAAATGGGGTTCAATGCTGAGGCTGTGGGTTATGAATGAGGGGTCAATACCCGGCATGTCTGAGTGGGTCCAGGCGAATACGTCGTTGTGCTCGATCAGGAGGGCAGTAAGGTCGGCCTTTGCTCGGGGGGACAGTTGGCTACCGATTTTGGCAGTTTTCGTCGGGTTGGTGGGATCGATGGGAACCTCAACGAGCTCCTCTACAGGTTCCCCTCTGACCAGCTCATCCTCATCCCGGGCGTCTAGTCCTTCAATGATCATGGCTTCCTCTAACTTGACTTCTTTGAGTTAGGCGACATAGCATTCTCTGGCTACGGTCTGCTCTCCCCTTATAGTCCCGACCCCCAGATCGGTGGGAAACTTAATGGCAAGGTGATAAGTTGATGTGATAGCTTGAAAGGCATTTAGGGCAGTGCGGCCAAGGATGATGTTGTAGGCAGATGGGTAGTCGACAATAAGGAAGGTGAGCAACTTTGTAGTCTGCCGTGGGTACTCGCCGATTGTGATGGGGAGATCGATGGAGCCGATGGAGGCCACCCGGTTGCTAGTGAAACCGACTAAAGGGGTTTTGAGAGGAGATAGATTTTCCTCCCCAATTTTGAGCTGGCGAAAGCAGTTGAGAAAGATGATGTCTGAAGAACTGCCGTTGTCGATGGAAACTCGTCTGACCTTGTAGTTGGAGAGGAGGGCAGAAATGACGAGATGGTCATCATGAGGATAATGGATGCTTGTACAGTCGGTGTCCGTGAAGGTGATAGGCTCGGTCCACTGCTTGGGCTATTTGGAGGGTCAGTCGACCGTGGCAACTGCTTTGTCTGAGCCCTGCCTTATCTTTCTGAGTTCTGCCCTCTGAGCCGAGTGGGATGATCCGCCACAAGCAAGGCCGCTTGAAAATGACTCTAATTTCTCCAACAGGTGGAGGGGGGGCGGCCGAGGTTGCTGTGGAGGGCTATCATGGCCTTGGTTAGGTTGGGCTGGCTGCTGGGGGGGCTGCGCCGACGGTTGTCTCTGGGGGGCTCAGTTCTTTGCCTCTGCAGAGGGCGGGTGTCCGTGAACCGGTTAAGACGTCCCTGACATATTAGGGTCTCGACCTGATCTTTAAGGTTAACACACTCATCGGTGTTATGGCCATGGTTTTGGTGAAAACGGCAATATTTAGATTGGTCTTTCCGATTGGAAGGGGTTCATGAAGGTTGGGGCCATTTGAGGGGGTAGTCCCGCTAGATCTGATTGAGAACTTGTTCCATGGGGGAATTAAGAGGTGTGTATCGCTTGAACCGACTGGCCGATCGGGCTAGTGTCGACCGGTCAGTTCGGGGGGGTCGGTTGGTATAGTGCGGTGTTTGGCTATTATACTGAGTGTTTCTGGGTTCTGAATCTTTTCTCTTTTCTCTGGGGGTCGGGTTTTTGGTTATTGGATCTTGCCGAGCGGCTAGGGAATCCTCAACATTCATGTACTTTTGGGCTTTGGAGAGTAGGGCTGCCATGGAGGTTGAGGGGTTTTTAGAGAGGGAGAACAGGAAGTCGGACGACCGCAGACCGGCCATGAAAGCGGTGAGGATGACCTTGTCATCATTTTCCGCTACTTGCAGGGCTTCGGTGTTGAAGCGGGTAACGAAACTGCGTAACGACTCTCCCTTGGTCTGCCGAATGTTGAGGAGTTGGGTTGCCGGGCGTTGCTGGCGCTCGGCTCCAATAAAATGGCTGAGGAAGGAGTCACTGAGGTGCTAAAAAGTGGAGACGGAGTCTACTGGTAACTAGCTAAACCACAGTCGAGCTGACCCCTTCAGTGTCACGGGGAAAGCTCGACACATGATCTCGTCAGGGAATGCATGGAGGATTATGAGGGTTCTGTAGGTCTCCAGATGGTCGACTGGGTCCGTCGTGCCGTCAAAAGAGTTGATGGTGGGCATTTTGAACTTGGGGGGTAGAGGTTTGTCTCGGATGGAGGCAACAAATGGTGAGTTTGTTATGGTAGAGGGTTTATGCTGGATGTTCTGCATGACCCCTTGGAGTTGGAGCTTCATGGCTCGGAGTTCTGCATCCCAAAGAGGGATGTTATCACCACCGGAAGGGAGCGGGGGTTGGACGCTACTGGCTTCTCCTTCGAGGGTAAGTGTCAGGACCGATGGATGCGGGGGTCGAGGTGGGGGATTTATATGAGGAGGAGGAGGTTGCAGGCCTTCCAAGTTGGGTGGATAGGGTTGCGGGATAGTATGGCTCGGAACTCGTTCTTGGTTAGGTGGAATATCTGGAGGTGGAGGAGGAGGCATAGGAAGGTCCCTTTATCAGGGGCTTGGTTTTGCTCGGCCATGCGATTGATGCTGTTGGTAAGCTTGATGAAATACTATGGTGGGTTGTTTGGATTGAGGGGGTCGGCTTGATGGTCGGCGGCATTTTGGTGAGAAGTTATGGATCTAGTCGTGACCATACACGTTGATGGGTAGCAGGAAAAGGTTATTGGAATAGGGTCCCCGGCGACAATGAGCACAACTGGCGTGCGGAGCAAAGCGACTTCCCACAGACGGCGCCAACTGATGATACAGTTATGATACGACGGGTTCCTGGTAGAACGGGTCGGACTGATCCACGCTTCTCGAGCCAATATCCGAGTGGTCAAGCCCACCTGAGAACTTGTATAAGAGTTCAATGGGGAATGGGGAGTCCTCCAGCGAACCCCCCGACGAGCAAGTTAGAGAGAGGGAGAAGTGGAATGTAGAGATATGAATTAGAGATAGAAAGCTTAACCTTCTTCTTGTCTCTAACGTTTGCTTATATCCTTTGGTAATCATTTCGTTGTCTCGTCCTATCTGTCACTTTGGCCCCAGGTCTATGTTGTAGCTTACCTTGTTCAAGGTGAGGGCATGCCGTCCCGACGGAGAGGTGTTGTCGTAATAAATGCTGTGAGAGGCTACATTAATGGCGATGTGCAGTGGCAATAACTTTGCAAATCTTTGTCTGCTGATGTGGCTTGCCCTTTACGTGCCACGTGTCTGAATATCATTGGTCCTTCATGTCATATTGATTTCCGGCTGTGCTGGGCCTTATCAGTTGGGTTATGTCTTGGGCCCTAAGTGGTAGGCTTGGGTTGTTCATAGTGGGTTATGGCCTTTCTAGGCCTAATCACATCAGTTATAATTGAATAGATGTGTGTAAGAGAAAAAATAATTGAGAATGAGAGAGGAGAGAAAAGAGAGAAAAAATAATAATTGATATGTAATAGAGAGACAAGTAGTTTTTAAATTTTTTGAGAAAATTTGTAACAAAAAATGTTTTGATAAATTTTCTTTCAAAAATATATTTCAAAATACGAACCAAACATACTCATAATATTTTAATTATTAAAATTTGTAAACTTTATCACTTATTTAATATTTATTTATTTATTTATTTATTTTTAATACACTGGTTGTTATTCTCTCTAGAATCAATCTCAGCCATCAACCAAATAGTGACAAGTTTTTCCAATGCAGGGATGTAAAAATAATAACTGTAATTCTCCCTTCAGTAAATTTTTTTTCCTCTTTTTATTATTTTAAAAATAATAACTGTTAAAAATTAAGAAAAATTAATGAAACATTCTTTTCTAATTTTGGGTGGTAGGTAGTGTTAGAATTTACCTTCACCTACACCACTATCACCTCACCTACTCCACTAAACCTAACCCACTACTTCACCCACTCTCCACCTACTTCACCCACTTAAACCTACTCCACTAAACCTAACCCACTACACCACTACCACCTCACCTACTCCACTAAACCTAACCCACTACACCACTACCACCTCCACTTCACCTACTCCTTACCTACTACACACTCACCCTCTTCTATATATAGGAATCATGAATCATTGTAATATATATTAATAACATTATATCAATCAACAATACAATTCTCTATTTCTCTTTATACATTAAATTTCTACATGGTATCAGAGCCATAAGATTTAGGCCCGTATTTTGTTTTCTCACCGGCGGGCAGCCGGCCGGCAACCTTGCCTTCGCTGCCCGCTGTAATTTTGTACACATACCTTCACTTTCCTGCATCTTCCAACTTTCTTACAACTGTTGTCCCATAGATGGGCTTCATATCTACCAGTCCATCTATGCCTTGTGACACCTCTATACTGTGAAGTCCTCTGTCCAAATGTATCAATGGACTTCCTATGGCCAACCTGCTTCTGATCAAGCTTCTCAGCCCTCTTTTCTTCCCCTCCTTGAATGGTGTTTGGTACACCTCATGGCCTCTAAATGCATAGTAATCTGAGTATTGCTGGGCTTGAATCTGCTGTTGTTGACTATTGTTGGTCTCATGATCTGGGTTGTGGTGGTAGTACATGCTCTCTTCTTACATGAGAAGGCGCGTCACTGTCGGAATACGGGCTGCCGCCTCTGGCCCCTTAAGCTTCCGCTGCTTCCGCCCTACTCTTGCTGGCGGCGCCGCACCTGCGCTGAAGGTTGCCCAATTTAGGTGGAAAGTTTGCTCGGTATTTGGCATTGTAGTACCATTGGTTGTCGATGGCATCATCTTCACAGCCTCAATCTCTCTCCTCGAAATCACAGTGAATTGAAATTCGGCAACAAATGGTATACAGAGTGGTAGTAGTACTGTTTTTGTGCGAAGGGACAGAAATCATCACATTTCTCACCTTTTTTCTTTTATTTTGTCCTCCACTTTACACCTCACATGCCTTCTCTCTGTCTAAACAATAATTTTCCACCACCCAACTTTCTTTTTATTTTATTTTCTTTTCTTTTATTTTATCACCAACTCACTTCTTATGATGAAAACACATGCCTTAATTTATTTTAATAACATGAGTGGCCTCCCTTTTCCACCATCTCCCTCTTTTTCTACACAATATTTTTTGTACCACCGCCCACTCCATGATACCCATATTAATATTATTATTATTTTCACAAAAAAAAAAAAAAAAAAATTCATTCCAGTTGATTTTTCTGCATTACCACACCTACCATTCGAGTTTGCCAAACACACTTATTTTATTCATGTCAGGATCAACCCCGATCACAATTTTACACAAAAAAAAAAAAAAAAAAAAACAAACAAACAAACAAACCACCACAACACACCCAACACCCACAGTGGGATTTTTCTTCTCTACTCTGCTGCAGGTCTCTTCTTCTTGCCTCCGTCCTGGACGGCCCTTGCCGGTGTTGCCTCCGTGTTTCCCACACCACCGAGCACATTCACTCCACCCTGCTCCTCCACTACAGCATATGGCGGCCCTCCAAATCGGACCATAAAACTGGCCTTCCGCTTCAGCTCCTTGTTTTCCGCCTTTAGCACACTTATCTCTGCTCGCGCATCCTTATACATGCGTTGGAGCAGAGCCAGTTGGGCGTTTAACTGCTGCACCTCATTTGTCCTACTCTGCAGCCGGTTCGACAAATTTGTAACCGCAGTCATGGTTTCCACACATGACTTCAAGGTATACTGATTGGCCTCCACATCCGACTGCACCGCCATTTTTTGCTCCACTGACCGCATCGGAAAGTTCAATGGAGCAAACACAGAGGTGTTTGGTTGAGGTTCACTGGCCACCGCACCAGTTCTCTCTCTTGTTGACTCATTGAGGTCGGGAAAGAGGGTGAGCAGCCCGCGGGAAGACGAAGCCATTTTTCTGGGCTACAAAATGTTCCACAGTTTCTCTCTCCAAAGAGGTAGAGTTTTTTTCAGAGAAGGGTTGGTTTCAGAGGTTTCAGAATGGTATGCCTCAGCCTCAGCTTTCATCTTGGTTAAATAGCCAAGGCAGCCACGCGCATCGCGCGCCTCTTGCCACCAGCCGACAAACGGGCACGCAAGCCAAGGCGCCCATGTGCCTCGCCATCATGTCCGGCACACCTTTTGATGAATTGGGCACGCCTTTTGATGGCACGCCTTTTGATGGATTGGGCACGCCTTTTCATGGCACGCCTTTTGATGACTCGGGCAAGCCTTTTGATGGCACGCCTTTTGAGGGTGCGGGCACACCTTTTGAGGGTGCAGCTTTCTACAACGGTCCGACATGACCCTATAAACTGTCCCGACATTAATTCCGGTTAGCTCCTTTATGGGTCCGACAAGACTCTGTAAACTGTCCCGACATAGATTCCGGTTAGTTTCTACAAGGGTCCGACAAGACTCTGTAATCTGTCCCGACATAGATTCCGGTTAGTTTCTACAAGGGTCCGACAAGACTCTGTAAACTGTCCCGACATTGATTCCGGTTAGCTCCTTTATGGGTCCGACAAGACTCTGTAAACTGTCCCGACATTGATTCCGGTTAGTTTCTACAAGGGTCCGACAAGACTCTGTAAACTGTCCCGACATTGATTCCGGTTAGTTTCTACAAGGGTCCAGCAAGACTCCGTAAACTGTCACAACAACTGTCACAACAGTGTCTGTTACAACGGTCCGACATGACCCCGTAAACTGTCTTCTACAACGGTCCGACATGACCCCATAAACTGTCTTCTACAACGGTCCGACATGACCCCATAAACTGTCTTCTACAACGGTCCCACATGACCCCATAAACTGTCTTCTACAACGGTCCGACATGACCCCATAAACTGTCTTCTACATCGGTTTGACACCCCCATACAGTGTCCTCTACAACGTTATGACACCACCATACAGTGTCCTCTACAACGTTATGACACCACCATTCAGTGTCTTCACCAATGGTCTGACACGACCATACAGTGTCTCCTATCCTTTTTTTTTATTTTTTATGTATTTTCTTGTTTTGTTCCTCTCTCCAAACTCAAGTTGGTTAGTTTCTATCCTCCTTGAGTTTGCGGGGGGCTGTTAGAATTTACCTTCACCTACACCACTATCACCTCACCTACTCCACTAAACCTAACCCACTACTTCACCCACTCTCCACCTACTTCACCCACTTAAACCTACTCCACTAAACCTAACCCACTACACCACTACCACCTCACCTACTCCACTAAACCTAACCCACTACACCACTACCACCTCCACTTCACCTACTCCTTACCTACTACACACTCACCCTCTTCTATATATAGGAATCATGAATCATTGTAATATATATTAATAACATTATATCAATCAACAATACAATTCTCTATTTCTCTTTATACATTAAATTTCTACAGGTAGGAATGTAATTGATTCGGGACGGTCAGTGTTTAAGTTAAATTTTACACCGAACATATAATTTCAATTCTATTATTTTGAGAACCGATATAGACTAAATTTTTCACTAAATCATACCAATTCAAACGGTTCAGCTGATGCAGTTTTCAGTTTATGATATTTTAAATTTGAGTGATTTCTTAAATTTGCAGTATAGTAAATAATTTATATAAAAATATTAAATTAACCATTTGTATATTAGTTCAGTATTCAATCCAATCATTCACAAAAATATAAATAAAAGAACTAATAAATACAAAATATTTAAGCTTTTATTAAAGTAAAATTAAAATAAAATATAATAAAAAAATCAAAACGTCCACACCAAAAACAAAAACCAAAGTTTAAAGAGTAAATTGTTGACAGTGTCCACATTTTTACTTCTAAAAATATCATCATTGTAACTTATAGAATCAAGAGGAAATGAGTGGTAGCAGGGAAGTGTTTTTACAGAGTCGGAAAAAAAATGAAAAATGTCTCGTAGTTCAAATTTTGTGGCTTAAAAGTGGTTTAAATGGCCAAAACGACGTCGTTTGGCCTTTTTTATGTTGTTCTGTACTCAAAACGACGTCGTTTTGGCCATTTGAGCCACTTTTGAGCCACAAAATTTGAGCTACGTAGCATTGTCGGAAAAAAATATAGGGCGGGTTTAGTCTGTGTCTTGAAATAAATTTTTCAAAAAAAATTTAGGGGTAGTTTAGAAATATTTTTAGTTTGTTTAGTTGTATATTTTGAAAATAATTTTAAAGTTTGGGAGTTTAAGATGATTTGATATTTTGTTGTAATTGAGTAAATGTGTGTGAGAGAAAAAATGATTGAGAATGAAAGAGGATAAATAAGAGAGAAAAAATAATTCATTGATGTGTAATAGAGATAATTAATTTTGAAATTTTTTTAAGAAAATTTATATCCAAACATGTTTTTATAAATTTTCTTCCAAAAATATATTTCAAAATACAAACCAAACATATCCATAATATTTTAATTTTTAAAATTTGTAAGCTTTATCACTTATTTTAAATTTTATTTTATTTTACAGCGGTGCTAGAGGCCTCGAATTTGCCTCACAACATATATTTTTTTTTGGAGGGTGGTGGCTGTGTTGGTTTTTTTTTTTTTTTAGGGGTGGTTTATCCGTAAAAATGTGTCAAAAAATTAGGCATTTCACACCAACTCATCGTATAAAATTATATGAAATTAACAAAATTTAACTAACAGCCTAATTGATCAGTCAATTTTATCATTTAACCAGTCAATTTTATCACCAAACCAGTCCAACCTAATTGACTGATCAGTTAAGTTGCTGGTTAAATTTTGTTAATTTCATATAATTTTATACGATGAGTTGGTACAGAATGTTTAGTTTTTTAGTACATCTATACACATAACCACCTTTAAAAAAAAAAATACCAAACTAACATAGCCCAACAAATAAAATAAAATAAAAAAAACCAACATAACCCAACAAATAGAAGAAAAAAAAAAAAACTCAACCTTTATAGTTTGATAAGGTGTGTAAATTGAGTTAGATTTTATCAAACCATATATACTGAGTTAGTGCGAAATATCCAATACATATAACTATCCTTGCAAAAAAAAGATGGAAAAAAAAACAAAAAAAAAAAAAACCAAACACACAGTTAAAAAAAAAAAAAAAAAAAAATTTCGAGGAAATTGCGAGGACTCAAATTCGAGGCCTAAAGCGTTAATCTTTTTCCAATGCAGCATGGCACTTTTTTGACTTGTTCCGTGCTCAATATTTGTTTTTCGAAATTTCTAGAGAACTAGTAATAAATATTTTCATCCCTATCAGACAAAGGCATTGGCATCATTAATTAATTAAATTTCTTTCAAATCTAGTTGATTCTTATGTTATTATCTACATTGAAAAATGCGAGGGATTTTAAAATATGGAAAAAGTTAAGGATCATAAAAATTTTGTCATGAAAATGATCATGAAAAATTTATGATTCTTGGATTACCTTAATTAGTGTGTGGTGCTTTATTCTAAGTGTAATTCAAGGGTCACAAAACTTTCATGATTATTTTCATGACAAAATTTTCATGATACCTAGCATTGCTGTTAAAATATTTTATTAAGGATGCGTTTGATTTGTGTTTTGAAACACATTTTTGAAAGAAAATTTTTAAAAACATGTTTGGTTACAAATTCTAAATTTACTTCTCTCTATTACATATCAATCAATCATTTTTTCTCTCTTCTCTCTCATTCTCAAGCACTTTTTTTTCACACACATATCTACATAATTATAACAAAATATCGAATCATCATAAACTTCTAAATTCAAAAACTATTTTCAAAATATACAATCAAACAAACTAAAAAAAATTCTAAACTTTGTGCTCGTTTGGCAATGACTTTTTAAGGCTCCGTTTGACAAGGAGGTTTGGGACTATTTTAGCCACAAAAGACAAAATATGCTATTTTAACCACAACAGACAAAACATCACATTCAACCCATAATTATTACACTATTCTTTCACAAAAAAGTCAAAAATTCAAAAGCCCTTCCCAAACCAAGCTTTTTAGCCCAGACTAAAATAGTCAAAAAAGTCAAAAAGCTAAAAAGCCAACCCACTTTCCAAACGGAGGCTAATTGATTTTTTGACTTTTTAACTTGGACTTTTTTAGTCGTTTGGTTTTCTTGTTTGACTTTTTTGGCTTTGGAATTGTGTATTTTTTTTTGTCTTTTTGTAATTTTTGTTCTTTTGTGATTTTTTGATTTTTTTTTGTCCTTTTGTGATTGTGATTTTTTAGTCCAAAATGAAAACCAAACGACCGCTCTCTCTAATTTTTTTTTTTTGAAAATTTATCTCAAAACACAAACTAAACACACCCAATATGTTTAGGAAAAAGTACAAATTTGGACACGGTCAACAATTTACTCTTTAAACTTTGAATTTTTTTGTTTTTTGGGTGTCAAGAGTTTGATTTTCAGATTATATTTTATTTTTAATTTTAAAGCTTAAATATTATTTATTTATTAATTCTTTTATTTGTATTTTTGTGAATAGTTAGATTGGATGAAGTAATGTACAAATGGCTAATGTAATATTTTTATATAAATTATATATTATACTACAAATTTAAGAAATAACTCAAATTTAAAGGTGTTGTTTAGAAAGTGAGTAGACTTTTTGGCTTTTTGATTTTTTTTGACTATTTTAGCCTGGGCTAAAAAGGTTGGTTTGGGAAGGGTTTTTTTTGACTTTTTTTTTGTGAGAGAATAGTGTAACGATTATGGGTTGGATGTGATGTTTTGTTTGTTGTGACTGAAATAGCTTATTTTGTCTTTTGTGACTAAAATAGTCAAAAAAACCCATAAACCTTCTTCCCAAACGGAGCCAAAATATCGTAAATTGAAAACAGCACTGAGCCGAACCGTTTTAATTGGTGCGGTTTAGTGAAAAATTCAATCTGTATGGATTTTCAATATAATAGAACTGAAATTATCTATTCAGTGTTAAATTTCACTAAAATACTGACCGTCCCAAACTGATTACATCCCTACTTACTACCCAAAATTAGAAAGGAATGTTTCACTAATTTTTCTTAATTTTTAACTGTTATTACTTTTAAAATAATAAAAAGGGGGGGGGGGGAAAAATTGCTAAAGGAAGTATTTGCGAAACTCTAACTTAAAGTCAGTATTTTTATTTTCATTTTTATCAAAGAACTGTGAGACACCGAAGTCTCGATCCATGATGTAAAATAAACTGATAGAGAGAGAGAGCATAAATTGTGTATATATTATGATTGATGTATATTGATTGATGTGTTTATATTTTGTACAAGAATTCCTATTATATAGGAGATGATTTGGGAGTAGGTGAGGAGTGAGTAGGTGGAGTGGGTGAGTGTGTGTGGTAGGTGGTAGTGGTAGGTTAGGTGAGGAGTAGGTGAGGAGGTGAGTGTGTGTGGTAGGTGGTAGTGGTAGGTTAATACAATTTACATTAACAGCCCCCCTCAAACTCAAGGAGGATAGGTACTAGCCAACTTGAGTTTGAAGAGAATAACAAAACAGAAAAAATAAGTTGACAAATAAAATTAAAAATGGGATAGGAGACACTGTGTGGTCGTGTCAGACCATTGTAGAAGACAGTTTATGAGGTCATGTCGGACCGTTGTAGAAGACAGTTTACGGGGTCGTGTCGGACCGTTGTAGCAGCTGACCGGAATCAATGTCGGGACAGTTTATGGGGTCATGTCGGACCGATGTAGAAGCTGACCGGAATCAATGTCGGGACAGTTTACGGGGTCATGTCGGACCGATGTAGAAGGACAGTTTACGGGGTCATGTCGGACCGATGTAGAAGACAGTTTATGGGGTCATGTCGGACCGTTGTAGCAGACACTGTGTGGTCGTGTCAGACCGATGTAGAAGACAGTTTATGGGGTCATGTCGGACCGACATAGAAGACAGTTTATGGGGTCATGTCGGACCGGTGTAGAAGAGGTTGTGGTGGTGCACAGTGCGCCATGAGCGACTTATACATGATACTGTGTATAACCCCCCCTCAAACTCAAATAGGTGTGAAGATAGAAACCTATTTGAGGGTGAAAAGGGATTGATAAAGCTGACTGGTATAGAAGACACTGTATGAGTGTGTATATAGGCTGCCCAAAAGATATACATGGATGTAGATATCGAGCCCTCAAAAGTCGTGCCCTCAAAAGGTGTGCCCAATCTGTCAAAAGGCGTGCCATCAAAAGGCGTGCCCGATGCATCAAAAGGCGTGCCAGATATGATGGCGAGGCACGTGAGTGCCTTGGCTGGCGTGCCCGTTTGTCTGGCGTCAAGAGGCGCGCGATGCGCGTGGCTGCCTCGGCTATTTAACCAAGACGAAGCCTGAGGCCGAAGCAGAGGCAAAAAACTTGCGAAATCCTCTGAAAAACTCTTCGTTGTGCTGAGAGAGATAGTCTGTAACACTCTGTTGCGAGAGATATTCTGTAACACTCTGTTGCCCAGAAAATGGCCTCTTCGTCCCGCCCTCTGCTTACTCTCTTTCCCGACCTCAACGAGTCCACAAGAGAGATAACTGGTGCGGTGTCCTGTGAACCTCAACCAAACACCACTGGGTTTGCTCCGTTGAACTTTCCGATGCAGTCGGTGGAGCAAAAAATGGCAGTGCAAACGGATGTGGAGGCTAATCAGTATACTTTGAAGGCATGTGTGGAGTCCATGACGGCGGTCACAAACTTGTCGCACCGGCTGCAGAGTAGGACAAATGAGGTGCAGCAATTAAACTCCCAGCTGGCTCTGCTCCAACGCATGTATAAGGATGCGCGAGCAGAGATAAGCGTGCTAAGGGCAGAAAACAAGGAGCTGAAGCGGAAGGCCACCGTGATGTTCCGATTTGGAGGGCCGCCATATGCTGCAGTGGAGGAGCAGAGAGTAGTGATCGTGCCCAGTGGAGTGGGAAACACGGAGGCAACACCGGCAAGGACCGCCCAGGACGGAGGCAAGAAGAAAAGACCGGCGGCAGAGTAGAGAAGGGATGTCGGTGTGTGGCCGTCTGCAAAAAAGAAAACAAAGCCGTTGTTGTGTTTGTTATTTTTTTGTTTTTGTTTTTTTTTTTTTTTTTGTGTAAAATGGTGATCGGGGAGGATCCCTGAGATGAATAAAATATAGTTTGGTGTGCAAAGCTATATGGTATGAATGGAATTGAAAAAAAAAAGATTAAAAATAATGTGAAAGAAAAATAAAGAAAAAAAAAATAATAAAAAATATATTTGAAATCAAAAAATGAAAGATGGGGGAAATAAGGAAAGTGGTGGGGAGAAAATAAATAAAAATAATGGAGTTGGAAATCAAACGGAGGAGAGATGATGTGGTGTTTTTTTTTTTTTTTTTTTTTGTGTGTTTGTTTAAGAGAATAAAAAGAGATATATATTAATATATATATATATATATATATATATATATAATAAAGAAAGTGGGGAACAAGAGTGGAATGAAAAGAATCGTGGGTCACATGGGTGAGTAAAAGAAAAAAAAAAAAGAAAGGAAAAGAGAGGGGACAAAAGTTGGTGTCTGGGTGTGATGATATTGGAGAATGAAAAAAAAGGTATATAATTACTAGAAAAGTGAATGGGGTGGCCGAGAGAGAGAGAGTGTGTGTCTGTTGAGAGAGAGAGAGAGTATGTTTCCCTCAAAACAGTGTGTATAATAATTAGAAAACTTTGTTTTCTTTTCTCGTTGCTGGTGAGTATGTGTCCCTCAAAACAGTGTGTGTGTAGCTCAATTTGTGAGTCTCAAGCTTTGTGTGTGAGTATGGCAGTGTATGGAGGGTGGGAGGAGGATGGCGCATGTCTCTTAAAATGAGTGTGTGTATGGCCCTCTCCCTCCCTAACCCGAGAGAGAGAGAGTGAGGTGGCAGTGTGTGTGTTTGCAAGTTCCAACTTCTGCAATGCTCTGTAAGGCAGGTTTCCA
The DNA here is from genome assembly GCF_055761805.1 of Camellia sinensis. Taxonomy (NCBI): domain Eukaryota; kingdom Viridiplantae; phylum Streptophyta; class Magnoliopsida; order Ericales; family Theaceae; genus Camellia; species Camellia sinensis. The sequence goes on along the minus strand of NC_138973.1, from coordinate 89,434,887 downwards.
TTGCCCCCCACCACCACCGACATGATGCCTACTGATGCTACTCCCACCACGGCGGCTTCCTAGTTGATGAATCTGCTTCTCCATCTGAACGGAAGGGCAGCCCTCTGGTTTCGGATTTGAGCTTTCAGCATCTAAAGAAGCATCAAACTCGGTTAATGGAAGATGGGAGGAACTGAAGCTTCCCCATTGCATGTTAATCACCACGGGAAGTGAGGTAGAGAGAGAGAGAGCTCTGACATGTCGACAATGGAGAAGCTCAGAACTGGGTCTCCGATGATGGGTTTCTCAGAGCTGGGGATTGCGTGGGGATGCGACCATCGGACAACAATACAGCCCCATACGTGGCGCTTGCGGAGAAGATTGAGGCGGATAATCGGAGCAATATCAAGGTTAGGGTGCGGTGGTACTACCGGCCGGAGGAGTCGATGGGTGGTCGAAGACAGTTTATGGGGTCATGTCGGAGTTCTTGTCGGACCATTAGGATATTCAGAGTGCTCACACCATTGAAGGCAAGAACTATACTAAGCTTCAAAAATGTTGGGACTGAAGATTACTATTGCCGATTTGAGTACAAAGCCGCCACGGGTGCATCCACACCTGACTGTGTTGCAGGGTATTGCAAATATGAAAGGCCATATAACCCAGATGATTTGATGGTACAGTGTGAGGGGTGCAAGGACTGGTATCATCCTGCTTGTGTGAACATGACCATTGAACAAACAAAAGAAAAAAAATGTTAGATCACTTCATGTGTTCTGTTTGAAACGCCGATCCCGACGGGAGCACGGTGGAGGCGTGGAAGCTCGCCGACGAGACAATTGGTGGTGATTGGTTGACTGGGTGAGGCGAGGACAGCGACTCAAAGGAGTTGGGCGCGAAGGTGGTGGACTCGAAGAAATTTCAAGGTATGTGTAAAAAAAAAAATTCTAGCGAACTAGGTTGCGGTCCGGCGGGCGGCCAAAGCGAGGTTGCCGCCCGCCGGTGAAGCGAAAAATACTAAGTCCTTAACCTTGCTCTGATACCATGTAAAATAAACTGATAGAGAGAGAGAGCATAAATTGTGTATATATTATGATTGATATATATTGATTGATGTGTTTATATTTTGTACAAGAATTCCTATTATATAGGAGATGATTTGGGAGTAGGTGAGGAGTGAGTAGGTGGAGTGGGTGAGTGTGTGTGGTAGGTGGTAGTGGTAGGTTAGGTGAGGAGTAGGTGAGGAGGTGAGTGTGTGTGGTAGGTGGTAGTGGTAGGTTAATACAATTGACATTAACACATGAAATTGCAAATCAAAGGAAGTAGGACATCCTTCTGTTCGGGCAGTCCTGACTTTAATCTAGGCAAAAACAAGAAAAAAAATTTGTGAAAGAAACACAGTTGGCCCTCAAGATTTGATCATGTGCAATGTTTGTGTTTTTATTTTTAGGCAAATTACATCCTTTGTATTTGTAGTTTGTATCTTGTATTAATTGGTCTTTATTATTTTAATTGCATTAGTCTTACATTTGAATTTTTTTTATATTTTTTCATTAATCTAATTGATAACACTTTTTTACAATTTGAACTAAAATTTATGGATAAAATAGTCCATTTATTATTTGAAAAGCAATTGAAGGGTTCATGTGAAATTTAAAATAATTTTATTTGTTTTTCAATAGATTATTTTACTATTGATTCATTTCTAATTTTTTAATAGATGTTATTAATTGAATTAAATTGATAATGTGTAAAATTTATCGATAAAATTAATTATAATTAGAACTATTGTTGGCTAAAATGTTGGCTTATTTTTCCTACGAAGGAAAATATCATAAATGCGAGCGTGCCAGCAAGGATTGAAAAATCCTTACAGATTAAATTCAAGCCAATTATCAAGCGATTGTGTTGACGGTTCTTTTGCCTCAACGAAGAGGACTTCAAGATTGCCAAGTGTAAAGAAAAGAAAAAATTAAAAGAAGAATGGGGAACGGAGAAAGATGATTGAGTGAACAATCAAAGTAATAATTACTTACCTCTACTCCTATGCTTCGAAAAGAAAGTGCATAAAATGCTTCGAAATGGAAATGCTGAAAATAAATGCTTCGAAATATAAATCTATGTTAAACTACTCCTAAGATAAGGAAAATAACAAGAAATATTGAAATCAAGTGTCTTTGATTATGAATTCTGGATCCTTTACAATGTAGCCATTAATGGCTATTTATAGAAGAAAAAATACAGCAATAACTACTTAGTAACTACCTATTTCTTCCATCTTCATTCTTGTCTTGCCATGTGTCATTCCACTCATCCACTTTGTCCTCCCACTCATCCACTTTGTCCTTCATATTCTCCATTATCTTTATAACTTCCTTTAACTTCCAAATGAATAAGAGGATGCCACGTGTCCTGCAATTATATAAATAATAAATAATAATAAAAATTGCAGATTTATGGTGTTAACATTACCCCCCGCGGCCCTTAAAAATGATGTTTACTTGAATTTTTGAAGGGCCGAACCAAGCACATGACTAACCTAAGCAGTAAAGTGCTTCGAATGATGTAACAACACCAATAAAGTGCTTCGAATGAGTATGAAATTATGACTAGATGACTCGAATTATGACTAGTAACAAGCTTCGAAAGTGATATAAAGGACCAAAATCATTCTTCGAAGGTCGATGGAGCCGACAAAAGACGAATTACATCCTCAAAAATACTCGGCAAAGCTTCGAAGGTTCACAACCACCATTATTATTTCTTCGAAGCTGTTGTTGATGCAAGATAGAGTGCTTCGAAGCTTACAAAATTATGGCAAAACGGCTTTCGAAGCAACTTTGGAAAAACGGCTTTCGAAGCTGTTTTTGGCCAACATTGTGGTTATTCAAAACTTATATGTTCTGGTTCACACATAATTAATGAAAATATTAATTTTGTGCTTCGAACCAATTATTAACTCTTCGAAGATACCAAAACTGTTGTTCTTCGAACCAACTTATCATGCCAAAAACAGGCATTATTCGACAACTAATTAATTGTCATTTTACATATATTTGAAGAGATGTACACATTTCGAAAGTTTTCAAAGTTTTATACAGTTTCGAAGGTGAAGTAATCAACCTTCGAAACAACTCTTGATGTTTCGAATGTATCTTCAAAGCTTTATACAGCTTCGAATGTGAAGTAATCAACCTTCGAAACAACTCTTGATGATTCGAATGTATCTTCGATGCTTTGATTGTGTACATACAAACAACTGGCCATCAATTTGGAAAGATAAGCCATTCTCAACCATTTATTTAAATGCACAGGCTTTTTCTAGCCAAGTTCATGCATTTTAAATGGCCATCCCTTGTTCTTAGTGCTTTGAACTCATAAGAACAATTTGTTAATTTTATTAGCCACATCATCATAATTATATTTTGATGTGAACCACAAATCCAAAAAGGATTTTGAACACCAAAAGTCATGGTATAGTGTGACCATGAAAATTTATACTTTTTGACATTTTGAAAAATATCAAAAATTTTGAATTCATGAACAGTGGCTTGTTCATTATTCTTGACCATGTTTGGTTTAAAAACATGACTTTCGCCAAATTGATTTTCATAATTCTTTGACAAAGTGGGTTGTTTTTCCATGTTAGCCATTAATGGCTTATGAAAATCTCCCATAAGAATGTTATTTTCATGACTTGACTCTCTAAAAATTGGTTTTTGGACCCCCCGAGTCATGTATGAAATATCATTCTTAGCCAAATTTGGCTTAAAAATATGCTCTTTCGTTATGTTAATTTCATAATTTGGCTCTTTAAAAACGGATTCTTGAACCCCCCGAGCCATTGATGAAATCAACTCCTTGCTTTTGCTATTTTTAATCATGGAAAAATTCTGAAAAAATTCACCAATTCCGGCCATTAAGGCCTCAGTTAAAGACTTGGTAGTGAGAGTTGATAACTCATCATTCCATTGGCGAATTTCCATATCAAGTTGATGAATTTCTCCAATTAAATGGTGTCTTTTTTCTTCCACCAAATAATATTGTAAGGGATGAAAATTTATTTCATCAAGAAAATGGATCTCTTCTTGAAGATCCAAAATTTCTTGTTTACGCCAATAAATTTCATCTAGACTATTCGAAATGGACAAATCCAATTCATTTTCCATTTATTACACTTGACGTCCCACTGGGCGTGCCAAAAAATGTTGGCTAAAATGTTGGCTTATTTTTCCTACGAAGGAAAATATCATAAATGCGAGCGTGCCAGCAAGGATTGAAAAATCCTTACAGATTAAATTCAAGCCAATTATCAAGCGATTGTGTTGACGGTTCTTTTGCCTCAACGAAGAGGACTTCAAGATTGCCAAGTGTAAAGAAAAGAAAAAATTAAAAGAAGAATGGGGAACGGAGAAAGATGATTGAGTGAACAATCAAAGTAATAATTACTTACCTCTACTCCTATGCTTCGAAAAGAAAGTGCATAAAATGCTTCGAAATGGAAATGCTGAAAATAAATGCTTCGAAATATAAATCTATGTTAAACTACTCCTAAGATAAGGAAAATAACAAGAAATATTGAAATCAAGTGTCTTTGATTATGAATTCTGGATCCTTTACAATGTAGCCATTAATGGCTATTTATAGAAGAAAAAATACAGCAATAACTACTTAGTAACTACCTATTTCTTCCATCTTCATTCTTGTCTTGCCATGTGTCATTCCACTCATCCACTTTGTCCTCCCACTCATCCACTTTGTCCTTCATATTCTCCATTATCTTTATAACTTCCTTTAACTTCCAAATGAATAAGAGGATGCCACGTGTCCTGCAATTATATAAATAATAAATAATAATAAAAATTGCAGATTTATGGTGTTAACATTAAATGTTGGCTAAAATGTTGGCTTATTTTTCCTACGAAGGAAAATATCATAAATGCGAGCGTGCCAGCAAGGATTGAAAAATCCTTACAGATTAAATTCAAGCCAATTATCAAGCGATTGTGTTGACGGTTCTTTTGCCTCAACGAAGAGGACTTCAAGATTGCCAAGTGTAAAGAAAAGAAAAAATTAAAAGAAGAATGGGGAACGGAGAAAGATGATTGAGTGAACAATCAAAGTAATAATTACTTACCTCTACTCCTATGCTTCGAAAAGAAAGTGCATAAAATGCTTCGAAATGGAAATGCTGAAAATAAATGCTTCGAAATATAAATCTATGTTAAACTACTCCTAAGATAAGGAAAATAACAAGAAATATTGAAATCAAGTGTCTTTGATTATGAATTCTGGATCCTTTACAATGTAGCCATTAATGGCTATTTATAGAAGAAAAAATACAGCAATAACTACTTAGTAACTACCTATTTCTTCCATCTTCATTCTTGTCTTGCCATGTGTCATTCCACTCATCCACTTTGTCCTCCCACTCATCCACTTTGTCCTTCATATTCTCCATTATCTTTATAACTTCCTTTAACTTCCAAATGAATAAGAGGATGCCACGTGTCCTGCAATTATATAAATAATAAATAATAATAAAAATTGCAGATTTATGGTGTTAACATTACCCCCCGCGGCCCTTAAAAATGATGTTTACTTGAATTTTTGAAGGGCCGAACCAAGCACATGACTAACCTAAGCAGTAAAGTGCTTCGAATGATGTAACAACACCAATAAAGTGCTTCGAATGAGTATGAAATTATGACTAGATGACTCGAATTATGACTAGTAACAAGCTTCGAAAGTGATATAAAGGACCAAAATCATTCTTCGAAGGTCGATGGAGCCGACAAAAGACGAATTACATCCTCAAAAATACTCGGCAAAGCTTCGAAGGTTCACAACCACCATTATTATTTCTTCGAAGCTGTTGTTGATGCAAGATAGAGTGCTTCGAAGCTTACAAAATTATGGCAAAACGGCTTTCGAAGCAACTTTGGAAAAACGGCTTTCGAAGCTGTTTTTGGCCAACATTGTGGTTATTCAAAACTTATATGTTCTGGTTCACACATAATTAATGAAAATATTAATTTTGTGCTTCGAACCAATTATTAACTCTTCGAAGATACCAAAACTGTTGTTCTTCGAACCAACTTATCATGCCAAAAACAGGCATTATTCGACAACTAATTAATTGTCATTTTACATATATTTGAAGAGATGTACACATTTCGAAAGTTTTCAAAGTTTTATACAGTTTCGAAGGTGAAGTAATCAACCTTCGAAACAACTCTTGATGTTTCGAATGTATCTTCAAAGCTTTATACAGCTTCGAATGTGAAGTAATCAACCTTCGAAACAACTCTTGATGATTCGAATGTATCTTCGATGCTTTGATTGTGTACATACAAACAACTGGCCATCAATTTGGAAAGATAAGCCATTCTCAACCATTTATTTAAATGCACAGGCTTTTTCTAGCCAAGTTCATGCATTTTAAATGGCCATCCCTTGTTCTTAGTGCTTCGAACTCATAAGAACAATTTGTTAATTTTATTAGCCACATCATCATAATTATATTTTGATGTGAACCACAAATCCAAAAAGGATTTTGAACACCAAAAGTCATGGTATAGTGTGACCATGAAAATTTATACTTTTTGACATTTTGAAAAATATCAAAAATTTTGAATTCATGAACAGTGGCTTGTTCATTATTCTTGACCATGTTTGGTTTAAAAACATGACTTTCGCCAAATTGATTTTCATAATTCTTTGACAAAGTGGGTTGTTTTTCCATGTTAGCCATTAATGGCTTATGAAAATCTCCCATAAGAATGTTATTTTCATGACTTGACTCTCTAAAAATTGGTTTTTGGACCCCCCGAGTCATGTATGAAATATCATTCTTAGCCAAATTTGGCTTAAAAATATGCTCTTTCGTTATGTTAATTTCATAATTTGGCTCTTTAAAAACGGATTCTTGAACCCCCCGAGCCATTGATGAAATCAACTCCTTGCTTTTGCTATTTTTAATCATGGAAAAATTCTGAAAAAATTCACCAATTCCGGCCATTAAGGCCTCAGTTAAAGACTTGGTAGTGAGAGTTGATAACTCATCATTCCATTGGCGAATTTCCATATCAAGTTGATGAATTTCTCCAATTAAATGGTGTCTTTTTTCTTCCACCAAATAATATTGTAAGGGATGAAAATTTATTTCATCAAGAAAATGGATCTCTTCTTGAAGATCCAAAATTTCTTGTTTACGCCAATAAATTTCATCTAGACTATTCGAAATGGACAAATCCAATTCATTTTCCATTTATTACACTTGACGTCCCACCGGGCGTGCCAAAAAATGTTGGCTAAAATGTTGGCTTATTTTTCCTACGAAGGAAAATATCATAAATGCGAGCGTGCCAGCAAGGATTGAAAAATCCTTACAGATTAAATTCAAGCCAATTATCAAGCGATTGTGTTGACGGTTCTTTTGCCTCAACGAAGAGGACTTCAAGATTGCCAAGTGTAAAGAAAAGAAAAAATTAAAAGAAGAATGGGGAACGGAGAAAGATGATTGAGTGAACAATCAAAGTAATAATTACTTACCTCTACTCCTATGCTTCGAAAAGAAAGTGCATAAAATGCTTCGAAATGGAAATGCTGAAAATAAATGCTTCGAAATATAAATCTATGTTAAACTACTCCTAAGATAAGGAAAATAACAAGAAATATTGAAATCAAGTGTCTTTGATTATGAATTCTGGATCCTTTACAATGTAGCCATTAATGGCTATTTATAGAAGAAAAAATACAGCAATAACTACTTAGTAACTACCTATTTCTTCCATCTTCATTCTTGTCTTGCCATGTGTCATTCCACTCATCCACTTTGTCCTCCCACTCATCCACTTTGTCCTTCATATTCTCCATTATCTTTATAACTTCCTTTAACTTCCAAATGAATAAGAGGATGCCACGTGTCCTGCAATTATATAAATAATAAATAATAATAAAAATTGCAGATTTATGGTGTTAACAACTATAAGATCATATTAATATAAAAAAAATCAAACACAAAATATACACATGTAAAATAAAAAATATTTACATCTATAATTGCCAACATGTTAACATCTGTATTTACAACTATTTATCTCATGTTTGCACCCCATTTTTTTTTATCCACATAAACATTTTGATATATTTTTTTTTATCTTCACAAAAACCAATTGCCTTGAAATAGGATCACCATTCTTGATGGATGACGGAATCAAGAATCTTTCTTCTTACGTCACTTTTCGCCGGTGGAGCATACCCTAAAAAGGGAAAAATGCTTTAGATTCAAAAAAAAAAAAAAAAAAAAATTACAAATCAGTTGTACCATTTCAAAACAATTATAAATTTTTATGAAAAATCTATATTATAATTATTAAAATTAGTAAAATTTATCACTAATTTATTTTTTACAATTTTTTTAATTTACGCTAAGGGATAGTTTAGGATAATTTAAGTAAGTGTATTTTTTGACTTTTTATAAAATATGATTTAGATTTAAAGTGATATAATAAAAAAATAATATGATTTAAATAAAATAATGTAACTTAAATAAGATAATAATTTTAATAAAATAATAATTTTTTGACTTTTTTAAGATGGTCAAAGAAGGCGTAAATTGCGATTTTCTTAAAAAAACTTTAAACACTTATAGTCACCACGTGACAAAAGTGGTATACCTCGCAAATCAATCACAGTCGACTTCCCTACCACTTGTTGCTATCCAAAATAGGCCAGCTATCCAAAATAGGCCCGCATCTGTTTGGGAAGTCGGTTGATTTTTTAATTTTTTTAATTATTTTAGTTTGGATTAAAAAATTTGATTTAGAAATTTTTTTTTAATTTTTTTGGCTTTTTTTGTGAATAATTATGGATTAGATGTGATGTTTTGTTTGTTATAACTAAGATAGCCTGTTTTATATTTTATAGCTAAAATAACTCCAAACTTCCTTACCAAACGGAGCTTAAAATAGCTATACGTGTGGCAAGAAAAATAGGTGTTTGGCAAGAAAGTTTTTAGTCTTTTTTAGATTAAAATTTACAAAAAAAATAAAATAGACTAAAATAATTAATAAGATAAAATATCACATCAAATCCATAAAAAAATCTAATTATTTTCTCAAATACAAAAATTTTAGCTTACTAAAATAAATACTAAAATAACAATTTTCCAAACATCCACTTAGTTATAATTTGGAGTGTTTTGGGAAGATAGTTAAAAATTAATTTTTGACTTTTTTTGATAACCAAACTTTTTAGCTTTTTTGAAAAATAATTTGGAAAGTTAGTAAAAAATTATTTTTTAGTTTTTTGGGTTAATATTTATTTATGATATCACATCACAATAAAATAATCAAAACACTCCATCCAAAATTACTGTTTGACCCTTTTTGTCTCGTTTAGCTGCTTGTTAAAATAAGAAAGGTAGTCATGTAATTTCACACTTGGCGTTTGCAAACTTTCCAAATATCCATCTAACTTTTATAGCTACCTCAGGCGAATCCGGATCCTCCGTCGCCTTTTCCTATGCCCGACCCTGTCGCCCTCCAAAACGACGTCGTTTTGGAAGGTTTTTTTCTTTTTTCTTGTCTTCTTCTTTTTTCTCTCTCACTGATAACTTTCTCTTTCTCACTGATAACTCTCTCTCTCTCTCTCTCTCTCTCTCTCCTCATTACAATCATTGACCCAAACCACCTCTCTTCGGTACCCCCATGCCCGTCCAACCCATGAAATCCATCGCCGCCGTCGCCATCTAATTCCCAGTCTAACTTGTATACCAGAAGAGACTGCTGTCTGTGGGGAAGTGAATTTTCAGTTTTCTTCTTTGATCCATCTAAAGAAGCCAATCTTGATGAAAATCGCCTCACGGATAGCAATGGTGCATCCAAATCCAATTGCTTTTTCCCCATTTAAGTCTTATACCGGCTAAGAAGTGTTCTCACTCCCCTCTTTGATTCAAAGTTGAAAACTGACCGATAGATCAAGAGATAGAGAGTGAAAAAACTTAATCCATTTAAGTAATTTTCCTCAAAATATATGTAAAACAAAGATTAAAAATTTTGTTTATCAAACTAATACATGTTCTTAGTCATATCATACTCAAACTATGAGCTAAGCTATTCATGGATATGCAAGAATAAAGGATATGTGGACATTTTATTCAAAATGGAAAACAACTAATTAAGAACAAATAGTTTGATTTTGGAGTGGAAAATAGATAATTAATAACAAATATTCTGATTGCGGAGTGACAAATAATTAAGAAGAATTATTTTGATTTCAGAGGCTTCAGAAGAAAGTGCATGTGATTTGAGGAGAAATAGGGGAAGGAAAACTACACAGAATTTTGTTAAATCCTCTGTTTTTCCAAGCAAGCTTTTAATAATAATAAAAACATATTAAAAATGAGAGAAGATAAGTACTTGAAGAAGAAGAAGAAGATGAAGGAGGTGAGGTGGGTTTGACACGGCGGTGCTTGGCGGTGAGGCGACTAGAGCACAGACAGATTCTGGGTTTTGCTCTTAGTGGATTTTGTTGATTTGTTTTTGGTTTAGATTTGAAATTGGTTGAGAGTTTCCAATTTCTCAGAAATTGGTTCAGATTTGAAATCTGATTTTTTTTTACAGATTTACTCACAGATCTGTATTGAAAATATCAATTTAAAAAAAAACGGAAATGAAATGTTGAGGGGAATTATTTTGAAAAAAATAAATTAGGAGGAAATAAAACCGAGAAACAAGCGTACTGGTATGTTTTTCACCGCAAAATTTTCATGAAATGTTTTTGGTTCAGTTCGGCTTTATCACAGTGAGAAGAAGAAGAAAAAAAAAGAAAGAAAAGAAGCTCCAAAAGCTTAGATCCGTTCAGATGAAATGCCAAAATTTTCATCGAATCTTTGTTTTATGTGAAATAGTCAATTAAGTGTTTTGAGGGAGAGAGAGAGAGAGAGAGAGTTATCAGTGAAAAGAAGAAGAAGTTTCTAGTTCAGTTCGGCTTCATCACAGTGAGAAGAAGAAGAAGAAAAAAAAAATAGGAACCTCCAAAAGCTTAGATCCGTTCAGATGAAATGCCAAAATTTTCAGCGAATCTTTGTTTGTGTGAAATAATCAATTAAGTGTTTTGAGGGAGGGAGAGAGAGAGTTATCAGTGAGAAGAAGAGGAAGTTTTTGGTTTAGTTCGGCTTCATCACAGTGAGAAGAAGAAGACAAGAAAAAAGAAAGAAGAAAAAAGAAAACCCTCCAAAACGACGTCGTTTTGGAGGGCAACAGGATTGGGCCGCAGGAAAAGACGACGGAGGATTCGGATTCACCTCAGGCTGCGTTTTTGGCTGGAAAAACGCAGCTTTTATTTATGTTGCCAAAAACCACATTTAAGTTTCATAATTTTTTCATTTTAACTCTTAAAATATAATTTTTTTATCACTTTGGCATAGTGCCACATGGACAATGAAGCGAATAAAAAGGATAAATTACACTTGTGCCCTTAACGTATTTTTTTCTCACTTTGATTTTTAATGTTTGTAAATTTTCTCAATGTACTCCTAAAACAAAGTACCACCAAATTTTGGATGGAAAAATGTCACTTTAGTAGCCATGTTTCTAAAAATTAATTATATTAAAATTGGTTGAGTTTTCATAATTGAATTATTATTTTTTTTGAATAATTGACAAAAATAATTACCAAAGAATATATTTTTGATGTTTTAAAAATATTTTGCATATGAAAATAATTGGTGTTATTTATTTATTTTCACTAAATTAGTTTTTGATTTTTTTTCAGAAAAACTTATTATAAAAGCTTAACTAAACAAAGAGGTATTTAGGTGTATAATGATAACCGTGGTATAAGGGTGAGACAAGGGTGAGACGAAGAAAGAAAGTGACAGAGAAGGACATTAAAGGTGGAGGGAGGTGGTGGGAAATGTGGAGGTTGGCGGTATGGGGGTGTTGGTGAAGGAGTAGTGGAAGTTTAGGAGAGTGAATTTAAAGAGGAGAAAGAAAAGGGGTTTGGAAATTGGGTTTGTATTTTGGGGTTTTGGTTTTGGATTTTGAATTTAGTCTTGATTTTGAGTTTTGGGTCTTAAATTAGAGAGAAATTGATTTTGGGAGTAAATTCAAAAAAATTACAAACATTTAAGATCAAAGTAAGAAAAAAAATATGAAACTTAATAGAACAAAGAATAATTTATCTATTTTTATGCCAACATGCAATTTTTCATCCAAAATTGGTGGTGATTAATTCAGACAGTAGGGATTATCACTTTTACCACCACTCATGTTTATTGTAATGTAGTAGTGACACATAAAATAATAAAATTTTATGTCATACAAATTTAAAGCTGCTATAAAAATTGATTTTTTAGTACATTTTAATTCTTTTATCAAAAAATTTGTAAAAATTAGTGCGAAGAGCTAATTTTTATAGTAATTTTTTTACCTAAAATTTCAACGTTTCAAGATAGTCCTTAGTCATTATATTGTTATCATAATTGTGGGGGAACGGATCGTCGGTAGCACTACCCTGTCGCCCTTTCCTGTCGCCCCCAAAACGACGTCGTTTTGGGGGCGAATTTTCAGAAAAAAAAAAACGCAGAAGAGGGAGGAAGGAGAGGAAGAGGGAGGGAGGAGGGAGGAGGAGGAGGAGGAGGAGGGGAATGGCCGGACTGGAGGGGGCCATAAATACAGAGGAGGAGGAGGAGGAGGAGGTGGAGGCGGGTCGGAGGTGGAGGCAGCGACGGCAGCGATGGCAGCGACGGCGGCTGCGACGAGGTGGAGCTGCTGTGATGACAGCGACGGCGGCTGCGACGGCGGCGAGGGACGAGGACGGCGAGCTGGAGGACGACGACGGCGGCTCCTCCTCCCTACCCTCCCTCTCCCTCTCCCTCTCCCTCTCCCTCTCCCTCTTCCTCTCCTTCCTCTTCTCTGCGTTTTTTTTTTTTCTGAAAATTGCCCCCAAAACGACGTCGTTTTGGGGGCGACAGGAAAGGGCGACAGGGGAAGGCGACGGGTGGTCCGGATTCTAATTGTGGACCATTCTTTCATGACTACTCGATAAGTTTTTAATTTTGTTTCCTTGGAATTTGTTAAAGGTTATCAGGGGTCATTTGGTCTCTTGGCAATCACAAATGGGTTCTATTTTGGATTTGAAAACGGTGATGTGATAGGTATCAATTAATATATTAATTAATGTATTAATATATTTTATAATATTATTATTTTAAAATTTTAATTTTACTTATTGTATAAATTATAAAGATTTAAAATTATTTTATATCATTTGTTAATATATTAATTAATATATATAATATTATTTCTTGAAACGGTAAGTTGATTGTGAATTATCAATATATAATGACTTGTAATTTAGATAAGAACATAAGAATCAACTAGATTTGAAAGAAATTTAATTAATTAATTATGCCAATGCCTTTGTCTGATAGGGATGGATGGAAAATATTTATTACTTGCTCTCTAGAAATTTCAAAAACAAAATATTGAGCATGGAACAGGTCAAAAAAGTCATGCTGCATTGGAAAAACTTACTATCACTATTTGGTTGATGGCTGAGATTGATTCTAGGGAGAATAACAACCAGTGTATCAGTTAAAAAAAAAACAAAAAAAATATGATAAAGAATACAAATTTTAATAATTAAAATATTATATTTTATCATGATTCTGTAAAAAAATTTCCCTTCTACCACTCATTTTCCCTTGATTCTATCGGTTACAATGATGATATGTTTAGAAAAGGTAAAAATTTGGACACTGTGACCATGGTTAGCTATTTCAGTCAATGTTGATGGATTACTAATTTTGCTTTATCAACTAAAACCACTAGCAAAAAAACATACGAAAAGCCTACTGACTATAAAGACATAACAACCAATTTATGTTTGGTCATGTTGTTTGTTGTTTTTTAAAGAAACATTAAAAAGTGAGTAGGTCCCAATGTACCAAACTGTCCATCATAATTTGGGTGATAAAAATCGTGACCCCTAAAACTGCTGCTTTGGGTGCTCTCTTTAACTTGGAAGAGAAATATTCAAACATTAGTTTGATTTTTTAAAAATTGTTTTTAAATAAATTTTTATTTATGTTTAGTGAATTTTTTTTTAATATTTTAGTGAATTTTTTTAGTACTTTCTAATTGCACCTAATTTATGTGTATATAAAAAATAAATTAAATTGATTAAAATATGAAAAAAAAATACTAAAAATTAGAGTAAAAATCTGTGTATTTTTGTTTGACTGTTAGTTTATTTTTAGTGATTTTTTTTAATATTTAGCCTTTTTTTATATTACTTTTTAGATGCATTTAATTTGTTGTATCCACAAAGTAAAAAAATTGACTAAAATATGAAAAAAATTAATTAAAAAAAATCGTTTACAAATAATTTTTGAGAATATAAACTAAGCGGAGCTTATAATTCTTTCAGGTTAGAGCAACTTTAACGGTAAATTACTATAGAAGATAGCTAAAGTTATAAGTTAGCAATGAAGTGCAAAAAAGTTATAGAACAGCAATGTTACTCCAACGGTGAAATTTTTATTTTTAACTTAACCGGACGACCGATAGGCTTCAAAATTCTGCACCTTGCAATTGCTACCGAGTGGTTGACCACTCGATCATTCATCGGGTTAACTACCAACTTCTCAAAATTGTTACACTGTCAGTTTTAACTATAAGTAAAACTAGTGCCAAATTTGACTGAAGATATAACAAATGTATAATTTAACATCTCTGACAACTCACTATTGAAAATGAAAATGGTAAATTTCATACTATTTTATAGCAATAGCAGCTTCAATGACTTATTGTTGGAGTTGCTCATAGATTTGAGAATAGTATTTTTAATATTTAAAAAAAAAAAAGAAGATTGGAATGACTAATGCGTTTGGAAAATAATAAGAAATTCTATTATTTTATTTTTTTTGCTATTAGGAAAGTTTAAATAAGTTGATGCACTTATTTAGTAGTTTTTAAAATTTTATAACACATTAGATACAGTGAATATTTTTTTGTTAATGAGAGGTTCATTCTTTGTGAAATAATTTAGTCAGAAGTTTAGAGAACATTTTGTTTCTAATTTTGCTCTTTAATTTATCTGTTGATTTTTTTATTTATTTAAATTTTTTTGACTATTTGTTCAAACTTATATCTATTTGTTAAAATTTTTTGTTTATCTACTCAAAATTTTTGACTATCTAATCAAATTTATATCCATCTATTAATTTTTTTTTTGTCTATCTGTTCAGTTTTTTTGACTATTTATTCAATTTTTTTCCCTTATCTGTTCAAATATCTATTTAAACTTTATTATCTATTGAAGTTTTTTTTTTTTTAGTTCAAGTTTTTCCCTGAATTCTATTTATCTATTCATATCTTCAGCCTATCTATTTAATTCTTTGAACAAATATGGATACACAAATAGAACTATGTGGAGGCACAAACAGATCTGTCTGTTCAACAACAACACAGATATTTTTTGCCACTATCTGTTGCAATCAACAACAATAACAATAACAACAACAAAGAGAAAATACAGATCAATAGCAACAACAACAACAAAGAAAAAAAAATACAAATCAAAAAAAGGAAAAAAAAATCATCATTAACAACAACAATCCAATCAAGAAAAAAAATTAAAAATTAAAAATAAAACACACAAATCATGAATGAACAAAATATGAAACACAAATCGACTGAGATCAATGGTCCTTCTCACTAAAGATTTACACATACACACACACAGACACACACACACGTACATACACATATACATGTAATTTTGAACCCAAATATGGGTCGAGGACTTGTTCTTGTCATATCTGAGATATTTATATATATATATATATATATGTAACTTTGAACATGGCCTAAGACTTTGTTACAATGGAAGCTTCCGTCATAAATGCCGACTACTCTCTTTGGAGTGGACGAGACAGCAACAACAGCAACAACAACTAAGAAAGAAGAAACCCTAGGGTTGGCCTTGATGAGAGAGACAAGGATTAGATTAAGATTGAGTCGATCCAGATTCCCCATTGACAATTTTAGGTCCGATTCAGATTATGGCGGTAGGACTTGGGGTTTGAAAAAGATTCTAGAGGCCTCGAACAAGAAAAATGCGACAGCGAGAAGAAATAACAGAATCTGCCACCATTTCCAGAGAGCCGAAGATCTCTATCGTCTTGGTTGTCGTCGGAGATTGAGATCGATACGCCAACAAGCCTTTATCATTAGTCTCGTCGGTAAAGAGAGAAAGGGGATATTCTATTTCCACATACCTAATTAGCTCAGGGCACATCTTTAGCTCAGGGCACATCTTTTCTCAATACACGCATCTAATAATTTGATTATCAATTAAATTTCTCAATCCACACACTTAAAGTTACAATTACACCATTCACTCATAACCATTGTACACACACCACTAACCATTTTTCCACACACTTTTGATTGAACCTACTTCTACATTGACCTACTCACATCCTTGAAGACTTTGGTCTGAAGTGAAATATTTCCTCCATTGAAGACTTGCGCAGAAGGCCTCCATTCAACCTCTATTGAAAATCATTGTAAATCCTCCAGAATAGTGTTGAAGGTAAGAAATATTTCCATTTTATCATTACATTTATCATTTGTGTATTGTATTTATCATTTTCGGATCTATGTGCACTCCATTTATCATTTTATTATTACATTTATCATTTTCGGTTATGTAGTTCCAAAATTATTCCATATTTTTGACAGTTTATGAATTTATTCGGTTCTGTGTGAATTAGTCTTTTCTCACTTCCTTTGGAATATTATGAGATGAAGATTCAAACACTTGGAAAGAACTTGGGTTTCAATTCAGGGTCATTATTGTATGGCTACGTTTCAGCCAACCACTTAAAGAGATAATAATGTGTGCAGATGAAGAAAAATAGGGAAAATTATATTTAAGTGAAGCAATGAGAGAATAATTTTATAGAGACAAGCAAAGTGATAACAATGGAAAAATTAAGATTTATTTTTTTTAACTCAAAAGATGTACATTAAATTTTTTTGTTTTTATTTTTTATTTTTAAAAGATGTGTACAGATAATTTTTGTATATAATATTATGGGTGTTGTTGGATGTCTATTGTAACAATCCCGACCTATGATTAATTGTTAAACCACGATTAAGGATGCCTAGTAAATAATTAAGAAGAAATCTTAATTTAATTGCATGTGTGTTGCATTATTTGTGTTTATAACTGTCTGTCGTAGAAATATCTGTCTGTGTTTCTGTTCTGTTATGTTCTTCGAATTGACGACCTTAATGGCATCTGATCACAAAACTGACTTAGTTTATGTGTTATTTAGATTTTTTTAGCATTTTATAGTGGCTTTAATTGAAATTCGATTCTGAACGAATTAATTAGAATAAAACCATGCCCATTAGATTAGTGGTAAGCCTAGTTAATTAAATTTCCTAATCAAGCCTATATCAGGCTTATGCACCACGTTAGAGTCACCTCATCTTCGTCAATTTGAGCCCACAAAATGTGTGTGTGTGTGTGTGTGTGTGTGTGTGTGTGTGTGTGTGTGTGTGTGTGTGTGAGAGAGAGAGAGAGAGAGAGAGAGAGAGAGAGAGAGAGTGAGTGAGTGAGACAAAGAAACTACATCCAAGTGTGAGAATTGGAGGAGAAAGTGAAGAATTGACTTGTGAACTTAAAATATCTACACATCTAAGCCATAATTAAGCACCTAAGGTAAGAAATCAAGCTTTTAGTTGTGTAATTGGGGTACTCAACACATATATTCAAGAGAATTAAGTGAATTGAGGCAAGAATTAAGCTTAATGGAGTAGACAAGAAGAGTATACACACATGCAGGTGTATTGCATTGCAATTAGAACATGTTGTCTAAGAATTTGTCCCATGCATGTTCATATTTTGGTTTTAGTTTAAGAATTCAACATGTTTTTGTACCAAATTCTCTATTCATCATGTTTTAGAAAGTTAAAGCTAATATCATTGCATCCAAATCATGTTCTTGAAGTTTCAAGTTGAATTTGGAATAATTGACTTACTCTTGGGCCTTAATTTTATAAAGTAATCCTTAATTCTTGATGTTTTACAAGTTTAGACATGTTTTATCAAGTTTTGGAGGCCCAAAGGTTATGTTTTAAGGCTTTGAATTTGATTTTAGACTTGGAAGTGCAATCTGAAAATTCTAGAATTTGCACCATTCGCTCGAGCGGTGAAGTCTACGCTTGAGTGGATAATGAGAACTTCCAGAAGTTTTACAGACTTTTGCAGACCGCTCAAGCGACCGTAGTTGCATTCGAGCGGAGACCCTTTTTACTCAGTTTTGTGCTCGAGTGACCATTGAGCGTCCGTTAAGCAGAAAAAATCAAGCAACCAATACTTTTGCAGGCTTTACAAACCGCTCGAGCGAACTGGCATATTTTTAAAAATTTGACTAAATGTTCTAAAATGCATTTTAGCATCCTCATTACATCTTAGGCATTCCCAAGCGCTAATTAAGACATAGTAATGAGGATAAAGATTAGAAACACACCAAAATAGAAATGAAAAGAGTTACGTACCTTTCGAGCATGTGTTGCAGTATGTATCTGTTATGCATGTGTGTAGGTCACGTGCTGTAAGCTATTTAATCTGTCTGCCATATCTGTCTACTTTGGAGCCAACTGTGAGTAATACCTTAGAAAAGCTATGTTTAACTTTATTTATTTTCTGTATAATGAAATAAGATATGTTCTCTTGAATGCTATGTTCTGGTCAATAAATGATTGTCCAATTTCTGAAATGTAATTGTGGCATCCTTAACATCATATGATATATGTTAGCTGTTATCCGGTATTGAAGGTTCCATTGTGGAACTTAATATGTCTGGAATCTATTACTCGTACCGGAGGCTCCATCATGGAGTTCAACATATCTGTTATCTGTTACCCAGATCTAGAGGTTTTTTTTATGAAACTGGTTACTTGTAACCGTTATCTGCTCTGTATCTTTTCTGTTAGCGCTAATAGATGTACCACATATAATTAAGCAGGAAACTCTGATTTCTGTATGTGATTTGAACAAGAATATGAAAATAAATCTGCTTCTGTTTCTAAAATAAATATGAGTCTGTTTTCCGAATCGGACATAAGATATCATTCATTTAAACTCTTTACTCTGTTATTATTCACTAGGTTCCAGCTTACTGTAATATTTATGTATGTAGGAGGCCCAAAATTAATGGCCTGGAGTTCTGTTTTGCCAGCCAGCTACAGTGCCTCCCGAGGAGGTTCTCGTTGCAGTGGTCGGTCATGTTTTGTGAACCATATTGAAGAACTTTTGAATTTCTTTTGTTAAGTTCGAACAAACCTTTTGGTTTCAGCTTGTGTTTGGCAAGTGGGTTTGCAGGCTTTTTTGGCTATTTTAGCCACAAAAAACAAAATAGGCTATTTTAGCCATAACAAACAAAACATCACATCCAACCCATAATCATTACATTCTTCTCTCACAAAAAAACTCAAAAAAGCCAAAAAGCCCTTCCCAAACCAAGCTTTTAAGCCCAGGCTAAAATAGCCAAAAAAGTCAAAAAGCCAAAAAGCCAACCCACTTCCCAAACGGAGGCACATATGTACGATTTTTGACGTGAGTGTGATCTTATATATAAGTTTTAAATTTCTGTGCCATACATGTTTGCACAGCTCAAGGGACTATGTATATTTTATATATCTGCTTCCGCAACCCCTTATCATGTGTTAATCTGTCCAGAAGCCTTCGGTAATCCCAGGATTACTGGCCAGTTATGGTGCTGAACCTATAGGGAAGGGTTTGGGTCGTGACAGAGGGGTATCAGAGCACAAGTTATACCACACCCATGAGTCCATATGAGTTATAGGATGTCCTAGAAAAGAATTAGGGACAGTTCATTTGCATGTGTGAGTGTGCATTAATTTCTATAAATGTGAAAATTGAATCTGAATATGAACATATGAAATTTGAAGAAATGAACTTACTCCGAACACTGTGAACAAGATTATTCCTATGTTTATTATTGTCTTGTTTACCTATAGTAACATGGAAAATGCAAGAAGTAATGATACAACTGAATCTTTTGAAACTTGAATAAGCCGAATAGAACGAATGCTTGAAGCTTTGACAGAAACAATGATGCAACAACAAAGACAACAACCTTTGCCTCCTCTGGTCTAAGCAGAACCGGTAAGCAATGACATCATTAGCTTGACTTAGAAATTCAATAAGATGAAGCCACCGACTTTTTTGGGTGGAATTGAACCCTTAAAGGCTGAAACATGGATGCTAGAGACTGAAAAATTATTTGAAGTTTTTTCATGTACCGAGACTCATAAAGTTTTGTTGGCGACTTACACCTTACAGAACGAAGCCCGATATTGGTGGATGCTTGTCTGTGAAAGCAGTAGGACTTTGATTTGGGATCAATTCAAAGAGATCTTTTATGAAAAATACTTTCCTCAGTGCATCTAAGATAGAAAGGTGTCTGAATTGCAAGAGCTTAAGCAATGCAGCATGTCTGTAGCTGAGCATAATGCTAAATTCACTGAGTTAGCCCGATTTCCTTCTCACATGGTGGATACGGACTACAAAAAGGCTCAAAAATTTGAAGGAGGACTAGATCTGGATGTGTTTGATTGGGTAGGTGTCTTAAAACTGCCAAAATATGTTGATGTACTTGATAGAGCTCTAATGGCTAAAGCTAACTTAGCAGCACAGAAACAGACGAAAGCTCTAATAACTGAATGACGAGGTAAAAAAACTGGATTTAGTTTTAGAAAGGGCAATTCATTCACTACAAATAAGAAGCAAAGCACAGGGTCTTCTAGCAGTTTAAGCCAAATCAGTGGCTCTGCCCCGTCTGTTTTAAATGTGGAAGAATGCATAGGGTTGTGTGTTACCGTGCATCTGGAGCCTGTTTCCGATGTGGCAAGACATGCCATGTAGTGAAAGATTGTCCGCTTGGATCTGATAATACCAATCGTCCTGCGGTAAGTTTAGTCGGATCTGCTTTTGCATCTAGAACAAATATGAGAACTAACATTAGAAGAGAAAATGTAAGGCAAGGCTGAGTTCTCGCACTAGTGCCTAGTGATATGTAGAACACTGAAGCTATGGTATCAGGTATAATTCCCATCTGTGCCCAAAATGCATATGTGTTGATTGATTCCGATTCTACCCATTCATTTGTATTGCATACTTTTTCTCGAAAATTAACTAGACCTTTAGAGCCTATGAACTGTTTACTACCCGTGTCTACACCATTTGGAGGTTCTATGATATGTGCATATATTTATCCGGCATGTGATATAATGATTGGTGATATGACATGGTACGTTGATATGTTGCCTTTGAGTATTGATAATTTTGATTGTATATTGGGCATGGATCGGTTGACTAAATATTATGCTACTATTGATTATGTGAATAAATTTATTGTGTTTCGACCTCTGAGGTTACCTGAATTTGTGTTTGCTGAGAATGGGGTAGTTCCTCCACTGTATCTGATCTCTGTTATGAAACCCAATAAATTGTTGCGAAATGAGTGTTGAGGTTACCTATGCTGTGTTTCGATTATAAATGCTGATAATGCTAATTTTGAAAACATCCCTTTAGTTAACGAGTTTCCTGATGTATTTCCTAATGAACTACCTGGAGATTTGATTGATAGAGAAATTGAATTTTCTATAGACGTTATACCCGGAACACAACCAATTTCAAAAACCCCATGCCG
Source organism: Camellia sinensis (assembly GCF_055761805.1). Taxonomy (NCBI): domain Eukaryota; kingdom Viridiplantae; phylum Streptophyta; class Magnoliopsida; order Ericales; family Theaceae; genus Camellia; species Camellia sinensis. The sequence continues at coordinate 89,413,145 of NC_138973.1, read as the reverse complement.
AATGTCAACCTTTGAATTAAGAGAATTGAAAACTCAATTACAAGACTTGCTAGACAAGAAATTTATTCGTCTGAGCACTTTACATTGGGGTGCTCCAATTTTGTTTGTTAAGAAGAATGATGGGTATTTGAGGTTGTGCATAGACTACTGTGAATTGAACAAAGTAACCGTGAAGAACAAATGCCCACTACCTCGAATAGATGATCTGTTTGACTAACTTCAGGAAGCACAAGTGTTCTCTAAGATTGACCATAGATCCGGGTATCACCATTTAAAAGTCAAGGCAGAAGATGTAGAGAAAACTGCATTCAGAACTAGATACAGGTACTATGAATTTCTAGTGATGCAATTTAGGGTAACTAATGCACCTGCAGCCTTTATGGACTTGATGAATAGGGTTTTCAAACAATTTCTTGTTGAATTCATAGTTGTATTTGTTGATGATATTATGATTTACTTCAGAAGCAGGGAAAAACATGAAAATTATTTGAGAACTGCCTTACAAATTTTGAGAGAAAAAAAATTGTATGCAAAACCGTCCAAATGTGAATTCTGGCTTGACAGTGTAGCATTTCTGGGGCCTGTAATCAACAAGAATGATATCTCTGTTGATCCACAGAAAATTGAAACTGTTGTGGACTGGCCTAGACCAACCAATGTATCAGAAGTTCGAAGTTTTCTAGGGCATGTAGGCTATTATCGTAGATTTGTGAAAGATTTTTCCAAACTTGCTTTGCTACTCACTCAATTGACATAGAAAACTACACCATTTGATTAGACTAATCAAAGGGAGTTTGCCTTCTAAGAGTTAAAGACCAGGTTAGTAACTGCACCAATTTTGACATTGCCTAATGGTACTAATGGGTTTCAAATTTATAGCGACACTTTGTACAAGGGCTTGGGATGTGTATTAATGCAGATCGAAAGGGTCATTGCTTATGCTTCTCGATAACTCTGTCCACATGAAAAGAACTATTCGACCCACGACCTTGAATTAGCAGCTGTGGTGTTTGCATTGAAAATTTGGCGATACTACCTGTATGGTGTGACTTACGAAGTGTACAGTGATCATAAAAGCCTCAAATATTTCTTCACCTAAAAGGAACTGAACATGAGACAGAGAAGATGGCTTGGATTAATAAAAGATTATGATTTGCAGATACTGTATCATCCAGGAAAGGCAAATACGGTTACAGATGTCTTGAGCCGAAAATCTCTTGCCAATTTGTCATGTTTGCTCACCAGTCGAAAAGAACTGTTATGTGACTTGGAAAGAGATAGAATCGAAATTGTGGTGCATGAACAAGGTGGAGTCTTAGTTGCCATTTCTGGTCATCCTCCAATCATTGAAGAAATTAGAGAAAAACAACTTGAAGATGAGTTCTTGAAGAAAATTGTTGATGAGAGTGACTTAAAACCAAGACTGGGATTTGTGCTTGATAATAATGTGTTGAAATTTTAGAATAGACTTTGTGTATTGGATTGTTCTGACTTGAGGAAATGTGTTATGATTGAAGCTCACAATTCTAAATTTGCTATGCATCCAGGGAATACGAAGATGTACCATGACTTGAAACAAAATTTCTGGTGGCCAGGAATGAAGAAGAACATTATTGATTTGTGGCTAGATGCTTGCATTGTCAACAAGTTAAAGCTGAACATCAACGACCCGTTGGTTTACTTCAACTACTTCCAATACCAGAATGGAAATGAGAGCACATCACAATGGATTTCATTATTGGACTAACTCGTTCCTCTCGAGGTATGGACTCTATCTGGGCTATTGTTGATCGTTTAACTAAGTTTGCCCATTTTTTGCATGTTAAAACTTTTTATAATGTGGACAAATTAGCTAACATGTGTGTAAATGAGATTGTGAGATTGCATGGTGTGCCAGTGTCTATTGTATTTGATAGAGATCCTAAGTTCACTTCCAAATTCTTGCAAAGTTTGTAATAGGCTTTGGGAACCGAGCTTAGATTAAGCAGTGCCCATCATCCACAGACAGATGGCCAATAAGAAAGAACGATACAGACTTTGGAGGATATGCTCAGAATGTGTGCCCTAAATTTCCAAGGAAATTAGGAAACTTATCTACCACTAGCAGAGTTCGTATATAACAACAATTATCATTTGAATATTGGTATGGCTCCTTATGAAGCTTTGTATGGTAGAACATGCCGTTCTCCGATCTGTTGGGCCGAGGTTGGTGACAAACCTTTGTTGGGACCAGAACTTGTGCAAGAAACAATTGAGAAAGTGAAACTGATTCAACAGAGAATGAAAACTGCACAAAGTCACCAAAAGAGATATGTGGATGTTCGAAGAAGAGATAGAGAATATAAAGTCGATGATCACGTGTTTATCAAAGTAACTCCTATGAAAGGGCAAACACGGTTTGGTGTAAAGGGCAAGTTGGCATCGAGATATGTTGGGCCATATGAAATCCTTAAGAAAATCAACCCGATGACGTATCAGGTAGTCTTACTGCCAGTTATGGAACATATGCACAATGTTTTGCACGTTTCAATGCTCTAAAACTATTTGAGGGACCCATTACATGTTATTGAGCCAACACACGTACTTTTGAAGGATGACTACTCATATGTGAAGAGAGACTAATTCAGATTGTGAATTGCCGAATCAAAAGATTGAGGAACAAAGAAATTCCATTGGTGAAAGTGGATTGACAAAATCATGGAGGGACGTATGCAAGATGGGAAATGAAAGAGGATATGATGAAAAGATACCTTGGCTTGTTCACTTTGGATTCGATATTCTACCAAAACGAAGGTAATTCGAGTTTGGAGGACTAAACTTTTTAAGAGGGGAAGACTGTAACAACCCCGAGTTGTGATTAACTGTTAAACCACAATTAAGGATGCCTAATAAGTAATTAAGAAGAAATTCTAATTTAATTGCATGTGTGTTACATTATTTGTGTTTATATCTGTTTGTTATAGAAATATCTGGTTGTGTTTCTGTTCTGTTTTGCGAATTGACGACCTTAATGGCATTTGATCACGAAACTGACTTAGTATATGTTTTTTTAGCATTTTATGGTGGGTTTAATTGAAATTCGATTCAGAACGAATTAATTAGAATAAAATAATGTGAATTAGATTAGTGGTAAGCCTAGTTAACTAAATTCCCTAATCAAGCCTATATAAGGCTTATACACCACTTTAGAGTCACCTCATCTTCATCAATTTGAGCCCACAAAATGTGAGAGAGAGATAATGAGACGAAGAAACTACATCCAAGTGTGAGAATTTGAGAAGAAAGTGAAGAATTGACTTGTGAACTCAAAATATCTAAGCCATAATTGAGTACCTAAGGTAAGAAATCAAGCTTTTAGTTGTGTAATTGGGGTACTTGACACATATATTCAAGAGAATTAAGTGAATTGAGGCAAGAATTAAGCTTAATGGAGTAAACAAGAAGAGTATACATACATGCATGTGCATTGCATTGCAATTAGAGCATGTTGTCTAAGAATTTGTCCCATTCATGTCCATATTTTGGTTTTAGTTTAAGAATTCAACATGCTTTTGTACCAGCATCTGTATTCATCATGTTTTGGAAAGTTGAAGCTCATATCATTGCATACAAATCATGTTTGTCACGACCTAAACCCACCCCTATAGGTTTAGCGTTGTAATTGGCCAGTAATCCTTGAATTACCAAAGGTCTTAGAATAGTTTATCATATATTAAGGGGCTGCGGAAGCAAATATATAAACATACATAGTCCATTGAGTTGTGTTGACGTACATGGGACAAAATTTTCAAAGAACTTTATATACATACATGTGGCGTCATAAATACAGTAGTTTTGCGTTACCCATTTACACAGATAAAGTCAAGAAGGGGACTTAGCCCAATGTACAGATAAACATAAAGCTTGCACATATACCTAAAAAAAACAAGTCTTATAAGTTTACAAAACATGATCACATGACTTTACTTAATCCAGATCCTCCTTGGGAGGCACACAAGGTGGCCAACAAAAATAGAATTCCAGGCGATCATCACTGAGCCTGGCCACGTGCCTGATCACCTACATACATAAATAATACAGTGAGTTGAAGCTCAGTGAATAACAACAAAGTAAAGGTTTTATTAAATGTTGTCCATAACCGTTACAGAAACAGAATTCAGAAGTTGTCAGAAATGAATTCATAATCATGTTGATAAATCAGAGTTCATAACAGAAATAGATTCAAAGTCATACTCATAATTAGAATTTACAGTTAATCATACTTGGTACATCCATTAACACTAGCAGAAACAGTTGACTTATAAAGGGATGGCCATTAAGGCATATAGTTGACTCACGTGCACAGAGATGGTACAGTTGACTCACGAGACGTATAATTGGCCCATAAATGGGACGCATATAGAAATATCCATAACAGTTGGCTCATGAGTTGTATAGTTGGCCCATAATTGGGACATAACAGAACAGATAATAGATGTCATCTGAAACTAAGAATTCCACGAATATATTTCAGAAATATTAGATAACCATTCATTCATGCAAAAAATAATATTTCAGAAAACAAATCATCTTGTATCATTAAAAAAAAAATACTTATAATTGAACATAGCTTTACAAAGTTATTACTCACAGTTGGCTCCAAAGGCAGACAGACTGATCAAACAGCTTATGGCGCGTGACCTATACAAACGGATAACGGATGCACACTGAAACACATACTCAGAAAACACTTGACTTAATTTGCCTTGCTTTTAGTGTGTTTCTAAGTCTCTGTCCTCATTACTATGTCTTAATTAAGGCATAGGAATGCCAGGATTCAATGAGGATGCCATAATGCACTTGAAAACACTTGGTCTGATTTGCCGAAAATAGAGTCCTTGCTCGAGAACAACTTCCTTCGCTCAAGCGGAGGTTCAAAAATGTGAGTGGTCGCTCGAGCTCAACTTCCTTCGTTTGAGTGGTCTATAAACTATGCAAAAGTACTGGTTGCTTGATTTTTTTGCTCGACGGTCGCTCAAGCGTACGACCGAGGTCCTCGTTCGAGCGCAACTCTTGTCGCTCGAGCAGTCTACAAAACATGTAAACTCTTGGGAGCATGCATTTTATGCTTGAGCCAACTTCTACCAAAACGAAGTACAAAAATATGTGCAGTCGGTCAAGTGCAGGTTTTGTCGCTCGAGTGGAGAAGCAAAATCTAGAATTTCCAGATTGTTCTTCCAAGTTCAAAACTCAATTTCAAAGCTACAAAACACATCTTTTTGGACCAAAAGCTTAAGAAAACATGTGTAAACTTGTAAAACATTGAGAATTAAACATCATTCCATGAAATCAGGGCTCAAAAGCTTGCCAATTGTGCACACTTAAACTTGAAATGTTGGAAACATAACATGCGTATAATTTCTTGACTTCAAAGCTTTCAAAACATGATCAAACAAGGTAAAATGGTATGAAACTTAATGACTTTTCAAAACCAAGCTATGATCAATGCATGCATGTGAGAATTCTTCAAATCTAACTCTAAATGCAAGAGAATTTGCATACATGTATGGTAATCTTCTTAATTCTCCTCCCCTAGCTTAATTCTTGTGTTAATTCCTATTGAATTCATGTATTATGTCTCAATTACACAAGAAAAGGCTTAAATCCTTGCCTCACTCTTGATTAAGGCTCTAGCTTGCTATATCTTTAAGCTTCCAAGCCAATTTCCTTAATATTCTAGCAAATTCCTTCCCAATCTCAAGTTTGATCTCACACCCCTCTTGGTCTCTTTTTCCTTTCTCTCCCCCTCTTTCTCTCTCTCTCTCTCTCTCTCTCTTTTTCTTACGTTTTGCTTGATTGTGTAGGCTCAAAGATATGATGAAGAAAAAAGCTCTCTCTCTCTCTCTCACGTTTTGCTTGATTGTGTAGGCTCAATGATATGATAAAGAAAAAAGATGAGTTGAGGCATATAAGAGTCTTATATAGGTTTGATTAGGGAGTTTAATTAAAGCTAATCAAATGGACATTAATTATTCTAATTTATTCATTCCAAATCAAATTTTGACGAAACCTACCATAAAATTATAAAAATCTCAAATAACATAGAAATCAAATCAATTTCATGATCGGATGTCGATAAGGCCTTCAATTCCCAGAACAAAATAAAAACATAAACATATATTTCTATGATAAATAGATAGAAGAACAAATAATGCAACACACAAGCAATTAATTTAGAATTTAATCTTAATTACTCATTAGGCATAATTAATCATGGTTTATCAGTTAATCATAGGTCGGGGTTGTTACAATGTTCTTGAAGTTTCAAGTTTAATTTGGAATAATTGACTTACTCTTAGGACTTGATTTTGTAAAGTGATCCTCAATTCTTGATGTTTTACAAGTGTAGACATATTTTCTCAAGTTTTGGAGGCCCAAAGGTTGTGTTTTAAGGCTTTGAATTTGAGTTTAGACTTGGGAGTGCAATATGGAAATTCTAGAATTCGCACCCTCCACTCAAGTGGTGGAGTATAGGCTCCAGTAGATAATGAGAGCTCCCAGAAATTTTACAGACTTTTGTAGACCGCTCGAGCTACCGAAGTTGCGCTCAAGCGAAGACCCTTTTTACTTAGTCTTGTGTTCGAGTGACCGTCGAGCGTCCATCGAGCAGAAAAAATCAAGCAACCAGTACTTTTGCAGACTTTACAGACCGCTCGAGCGGTAGAAGTTGCGCTCGAACGGACTGCCCTATTTTTGAAAATTTGACTAAATGTTCTAAAATATATTTTAGCATTCTCATTGCATCTTAGGCGTTCTTAAGCCCTAATTAAGGCATAGTAATGAGGATAAAGATTGGAAACACACCAAAATAGAAATGAAATGAGTTACATACCTTCCGAGCTTGTGTTTCAGTATGTATCTGTTATGTGTGTGTGTAGGTCACGCGCTGTAAGTTATTTGATCTGTCTGCCATATCTGTCTGCTTTGGAGCCAACTGTGAGTAATACCTTAGTAAAGCTATGTTCAACTTTATTTATTTTCTGCACAATGAAATAAGATCTGTTCTATGAAATACTATGTTCTAGTCAATGAATGATTGCCCAATTTCTAAAATGTAATTGTGGCATCCTTAGCATCATGTGATATCTGTTAGCTGTTACCCAGTATTGGAGGTTCTATTATGGAACTTAATATGTCTGGAATCGGTTACTCGTACCGGAGGCTCCATCATGGAGCTCAGAATATCCGTTATCTGTTACCTAGATCCAGAGGTTCTTTTATGGAATTGGTTACTCGTAACCATTATCTGCACTGTATCTATTCTGTATTTGTTCTGTTAGCGCTAATGGATGTACCACATATAATTAAGCAGGAAACTCTGATTTTTGTATGTAATTTAAACAAGAATATAAAAATGAATATGCTTCTGTTTCTAAAATAAATATGAATCTGTTTTCCGAATCGGATATGAGACGTTATTCATTTAAACCCTTTATTCTATTATTATTCACTAGACTCCAGCTCATTGTAATATTTATGTATGTAGGTGACGAGACGTGTGATGGCCTGGAGTTCTGTTTTGTCAGCCAGCCACAGTACCTCTTGAGGAGGTTCCCGCTGTAGTGGTTGGTCATGTTTTGTGACCCATATTGAAGAACTTTTGTATTTCTTTTGTTAAGTTCAAACAAACCTTTTGGTTGTCTGTATGTACGATTGTTGATGTGGGTGTGATCTTATATATAAGTTTTAAATTTTTGTCTCATTTATGTCTGCACAGCTCAATGGACTATGCATATTTTATATATCTACTTTCGCAACCCCTTATCATGTGTTAATCTGTTCAAAGGCCTTTGGTAATCCCAGGATTACTGGCCGGTTACGGCGCTGAACCTATAGGGGCGGGTTTGGGTCATAACATCTATTATAGTCATTTTAAATTAGGATATAATTGTCATTAAATTAAAAATTCATTAAGTGTGTCCCTTGAGTTAATTAGGTGTATGAAAATAGAATTTCCCGAGAGAAAGTTAAAGAGAAAAGAGCGTGTGGGAACCGGATAATTGGAAAAGTCAGAAGCGAACTCTGGAAAACAGATATTACTCGGCTCTATCCTACATGATCAGAATGCCGAATAATACATATAGGCCGAATAGATATTGAACTATGGAGCCGAGTAAATAAGAGGATAATGAGTGAAAAGTGGACTTGGCCCCGAGACCCAGGAAACAAGTATAAATAAAGGAGCAACAGAATAAGAAAGGTATGTGAGAATTGTTGTGCTTAACTTAGAATACAAGCATTCTTGAGTGTGGAGACTGACTTGTCCGTCGGAATGCTAATTTCGGCACCCCCGACTAGAGTGTTTATTCCTTTTCAGGTGACTATCAGCGGATCACGAGCGTCCCCCAGGATCAAAAGAGCATTTCCAAACCACTTGTCCACAATTGGCGCCATCTGTGGGAATACTCAAACACATCCATGGCGGGCGCAACGGAAGACCCTCCGATAGCCACTGATGAAACGACGCAAAGAGATGACCTCACTCCATCAAACATGCTTGGACTGGACACCATCCTTGTAAGACGCGCTATAAACTTCGCCTCACCCTTGACTCTAGAACATGAAGCAATGCAAGCGATCATGGAATAAGCAAAGCAAAACGAACAAAGGTTGGAGAACATGATCGCAGAGAACGAACGTCTTCATGAAGATTTGGCCTTAGAAGCGGCAAAGTCCAAACAAGCTGTACGCCTAAATCAGGAACGATCTCTGAAGGCAGGTGCTCGACGACCTCGAGCCCGACAAGACGACACTGATAGCGGCTCCGACTCGTTATCCCCAGAGCCCAAGAAGAAGAGGCAACCTGAAACTACCAGTTCTTCTGAAGAAAGTCCCGGTATAAGGCATCAGCGAAGAAGGAACAGTTCAGATGAAAATCAACACGATCCCTTCGTACGACGGATTGCAAAGGCGGTGCCACCTAAGAAATTCAAAGCACCGTCATTCACCTTGTACGACGGCAAATCAGACCCCACCGACCACATCCGACACTACAAGCAAGCCATGACATTGCATGCAGACGACGAGGCCCTCATGTGCCAAATATTCCCCAGCAGTTTGGGACCATTGGCTGTGAGGTGGTATTATAAACTGGAGCCGGCTTCGATCAAAACTTTCCACCACTTACAGAAATCCTTCAGGGCCAGATTCATCACTAACGAGGTCCAGCCGAAACAAGCTGATTCTCTCTGGGCAATGCAGATCCAGCCAGAAGAAACACTAAGGGCGTATTCGGTACGATATTAGGAGTGCTTTAATCTTGTTGATGACACCTGCAACAACTCAATGGCCATTACCGCCTTCAAAATGGGATTACACCCAGACAGTGCCCTCCGCAGTTCCCTGACAAGAAGGCCCTCCAAAAAAGTCTGGGCATTGATGAAGAAAGTTGAGGAATACTGCAAAGTGGAAGACGACGCCTTGCGGGTTAAAGCTGGACAAATGGCCAACAAAACGGCCCTTCCTGAAATTGCTCAGCTAATAAGTTTTGTACCACCTTAGAGTCCTAAACCACGACAATGAGCAAAACGAGACAAGAAACGGGATTCTCGTCGATCGAGCGATCAATGCTTACACCGAGCAAATGAGCAACTGCAGGTCGATAGTAGGCGCACAAAGCGCGCCGACAAGAAATATACGGAGCTGTCAGAGCCAATCAGCTCGGTTATGTCCAAAATCCAACATCTTTCGTTCTTCAAATGGCCGTCCAAAATGGTTGGACCCCCTAACATGAGAAGGCGGGACAGGCGGTGTGAATGTCACAAAGATCATGGTCATGATACGGACAGTTGCTATGCTTTGAAAGACCACATTGAGGAATTGGTCCAAGATGGTTGGTTCCAGCAACATGTCCAAAAGAGCTCAATCAAAACAGTTGCCCTTCGGCAGGACTTACCTCCGCTCGACGTTATTCATATGATATACAGCCTTCCAACGCCACGTACTGTACACACAATTCAGTCAGCCCCCCAAAAGTAATGCACACCAACGAAACAGCCCTACGAAGCTACGAGTGTTATCTTCGATGATTCCAATCTTATCGGCATAATACTCCCCCATATTGATCCATTGGTCATTGAACTATACGTAAACTGATTTACCGTTGAACGCGTCCTCATAGACTAGAGGAGCACTTTTGAGGTTATGTATTGCGAGACCTTCATCAAACTTGGCTTCAACGAATTAGACCTGTCTCCGGCTCCTCATCCATTATTCGGCTTCAACGCAAATCATGAGTACCCGTTGGGAAAAATCACACTTCCCGTTCGAGCAGGCTCCCAAACAGTGGATGTGAAATTCTTGGTCGTCAAGATCCCTTCGCTATATAATCTCATCATGGGGCGAATTTGGTTGCATCGTATTCAGGCCGTGCCAAGCACCTATCATCAGCTACTACGCTTCCCGACTGAACACATCATTGAGCAAATCCGTGGTTCCTGGCAATCCGCACAAGCATGTTATCTCCTTTCTGGAAAGACACCAACGAAGTCGCAGGTCAACTTCACTGAAGTGCCGAATCGAAACAGCCTTGACGATGTCGGACGGCTCCCTAGCGAAAAGCCACGGAAGCTCTAGGCGATACCAGCAGCAGCTTGCCAGGATGTATGATCAACGCGTTCAGCCGTGCCGCTACACACCGGGAAAGTTGCTCCTAAAGGTATTTCCGGATGATAGGAGACCGGTTGATGGAAAATTAGGTACGCGGCATTGCTCCTGAAGCACTCACGAAAATTCTGTCATCAAACTCGACTTGTGGGGAATGATCCTAGTTCTAAATGATTCGCCATGTACAAATTCCACCTTTGTAATGGAAGGATTCTTGTTCAGAAGTTGGATTCTTATTTAAAATAGCGCTCCGATGAAAAAGCCTCCGGATTTGGAGCGCCCTTTGTGGATATCACAATTGGCCAAAAAGACTCCAGATTCGGAGCCCTATCGGCGCATGACGTCTTTGGGCCGAAAAAGCCTCCGAATTCGGAGCGCCCTTCGTGGATGTCACGATTGGCCAAAAAGACTTCGGATTCGGAGCCCCATCGGCGCATGACGTCTTTGGGCCGAAAAAGCCTCCGGATTTGGAGCGCCCTTCGTGGATATCACGATTGGCCAAAAAAACTCCGGATTCGGAGCCCCATCGGCACATGACGTCTTTGGACTGAAAAAGTCTCTGGATTCGGAGTGCCCATTGTGGATATCACGATTAGCCAAAAAGACTCCGGATTCGGATCCCCATCGGCCCATGACGTCTTTGGGCCGATTAAGTCTCCGGATTCGGAGCGCCCTTCGTGGATATCACGATTAGTCAAAAAGACGTCGGATTCGGAGTCCCATCGGCACATGACGTCTTTGGGTCGAAAAAGCCTCCGAATTCGGAGCGCCCTTCGTGGATATCACGATTGCCCAAAAAGACTCCGGATTCGAAGCCCCATCGGCACATGACGTCTTTGGGCCGAAAAAGCTTTCGGATTTGGAGCGCCCTTTGTGGATATCAAGATTGGCCAAAAAGACTTCGGATTCGGAGCCCCATCGGTGCATGACGTCTTTGGGCCGAAAAAGCCTCTGGATTCGGAGCGCCTTTCGTGGATATCACGATTGCCCAAAAAGACTCCGGATTCGAAGCCCCATCAGCACATGACGTCTTTGGGCCGAAAAAGCTTTCGGATTCGGAGTGCCCTTTGTGGATATCACGATTGGCCAAAAAGACTTCGGATTCAGAGCCCCATCGGCGCATGACGTCTTCTGGCTGAAAAAGCCTTCGGATTCGGAGCGCCTTTCGTGGATATCACGATTGGCCAAAAAGACTCCAGATTCGGAGCCCCATTGGCGCATGATGTCTTTGGGCCGATTAAGTCTCCGGATTCAAAGCGCCTTTCGTGGATATCACGATTGGCCAAAAAGACTCTAGATTTGGAGCCCCATCGGCGCATGACGTCTTTAGACCGAAAAAGCGTCCAGATTCGGAGCGCCCTTCGTGGATATCATGATTGGCCAAAAAGAATCCGGATTCGGAACCCCATCAGCGCATGACATTTTTGGATCGAAAAAGCCTCCGGATTCGGAGCCCTATCGGCACATGACGTCTTTGGGCCGAAAAAGCCTCCGGATTCGGAGCCCCATCGACACACGACGTCTTTGGCCGATAAAGCCTCCAAATTCGGCTAACCAGATTGTGCTACCGGGCGACGCTCAAGGACCGAGTAATATTCCGAATTCGGAGCGCCCTCTAGAATGAAAACATTTACACATTAAGGCAGGGATATGTAGGTTGAGCCAGTACAACCGCATGAACAAGACAAAACGTGCCAGCATTCAAAATAAGATGCTTAATTAAGCATATAAAAATTCAAAATGAGATAAACTTTTAAAATAAAACATTTTATTCGATTAAACAATAATTACAAAAACGTAATCCGCGTTCGAAGCATTACAATATTTATTCTCATACGGCGTCGCGTTGGTACAACAGCAGCGCCGAATCAATGCCTGCTAATCGGAGAGCATCCGCTACTTGAAATGCCTTGATCTGACCGCGCTTGAATCCATGATGTTCACACCGGCGAGACAATCACTCTTGAGGTGGAGAGCTTCGACACCATAGACAACGTCAAGGCTAAGATCCAGGACAAGAAAGGAATTCTCCATGAAAACAGTAATACTCAACGGTCGCGGCGCTACGTCGGCCTCATTTCTCGATCGCGATTGCGGAGAACTCCCCCATTGCTGTTTCTCCCTTTGGGCTGATCTGCTTCGACGACTTAGAGGCTGACGTTTTTTCCATTTTTTGAATGCCCTACCTCTCGCGCGAGTGGGTTCTCTGTTGCGATTCATTGCAATGTCAAGCTCAGCCAAAGTCCAAGTTTCTCCTCTGCTGCTGAAGAAAACTCCATTTGACATTCACACTTATCTAACCCCACACAACAAAATCGTTTTAAAATGAATCTGAACACAGTAAGCGAAGTTACTAGAGCGAAAAGTCCGAGGCAATTTATTTCTAAATCCTTGCAGTGACCCCAAGGCAATTTCATTAACACAACCCCAAAGACGGACGCCGAGTGATATTGGCCACAGCCGCTCCATGTACTAATTTTTAGCTTTTTTGGAGTTAAAATGGCCTAATTATATAAACGACAATTATAGATGGGCTGACTATCTCCGGATTCGGAGCCCCTGGTGCATAACACCTTTGGGCCGATTAAGCCTCCGAATTCGGAGTCTCATCGGCGCAATTGACCGTGCGTGACACATGCCAAATATATATTTAATGAAGAATGCTTATGACAAGCCGGCATATAACCGTTCGGAATGAAAATGCCTAGTTGATTTGGGCCGGTCAATGTTTATACAATGAAACACATGCAAACACGTGTGTGCCGAATGCAAATTACAATGAAACATTTTATTCAATCAGGCAATAATTACATAGTCATGAACGCGATTTGCGTTCGAACGTTACATTGAGTGTTTTTACACGACGTCGCCCTCATCTTCACTATGCTCGACTTCAAAGGCGGAAAATGGAAAATGGTTACGTTAGTACAGTGGCAATGCCGAGTCGACACCCACTGCTCGGAGAGCTTCTTCGGCCTGAAGCGCCTTGATCCAACCATACTTAAATTCACGATTTTTGCATCGGCAAACTTCCTCGGTGAGCTTTTCCTTGGTCTTCTGTATCCCTACTTTCCGGCCTTCATGGAAGCCTTTTTCATAGGCCCTTCCCTTCGCGGATTCCATCGCAAACATGCTCGCCATATCGCGATCGGCGAGCGCAGTACTGATAAGCCACTCGGTGACCCTTTCTTCCACGATTGGGTTAGCCTGTCCGACGGGTTGTGCCTGAACGGTCTTGACCTTCCTTAGCTCACGCTCAGTCGCTTCTACGCGAGCCTCCAAGCTTCGGATACGTTCATCCCTCTTCTCTATTTCTCGGCAGGCGGCACGGAGACACATGCCAATTTCATAGGCGGTGTAGAGCTCCTTCACCGCACCGTGAATGCCTTCACGAAACACTTCGAAGTCCTGCCGACCTACCATCGACTGTTGGACCTCGGGAGGAAAAATCTGTCGAGCAAATTCGACTGCCACACTTGAATCTTGAACGATCGAGTCCGCATCTGTCATGGGTCTATTCCCTATGAGGACTGCAAAACTTAATGGACGTGGGTTCGCACCGGGCTCCCATCCAGAACGGGGTTGCGGGGATTTTCCCTGTGGCTCCTTGTCCCTCCTACGCAACCTACTTCGACGACGAGGAGATTCACGTCTTGCCCGATCCCTCGAAATCCTACCTCCTGCGCTCGAAGGTTCACCACTTCGATTCATGTCTCTTCCCAGCTCAGCTAGCGTCCTCGATTTCCCTTTGCTGTTAAAAAAGAGTCAATTCGACATTCGCGCTTGTTTATTCTTCATCAAAGACCTGGACTGAGTTGCTCACTGAGCACATAGATAGGACCTTCATTCATTTATTCCCTACGAGGGCAGCGCCACTGAGGCAATCTCATTAATATCGAAACCTCAACAGCCCGGCGCCGACCGAGTTGTGCCCCCATCAAACACTGTTATTTGGCAGTCTTAACTTTCGCAAGGGCAAATTCGTGAACCAGCCGGGGCAAGGGCAGATTCATCAATCTATTCAGCTTGAGTAGTGCCGCAGCTGCTTCACAAATTGACTCATAAATATTGTGTGATTCGGCGTTTAATATTCATGAACCAGCTGGGGCAAGGGCAAATTTATCAATCTATTCGGCTTGAGTGCCGTAGCCGCTTTACGAATCCACTCATCAATATTGTGTGATTCGGCGTTTAATGTTCATGAACCAGCTGGGGCAAGGGCAGATTCATCAATCTATTTGGCTTGAGTAGTGCCGCAGTCGCTTCATGAATCGACTCATCAATATTGTCTGATTTGGCGTTTAATGTTCATGAACCAGCTGGGGCAAGGGTAGATTCATCAATCTATTCGTCTTGAGTAGTGCCACAGCTGCTTCACGAATCGACTCATCAATATTGTCTAATTCAACATTTAATGTTCATGAACCAGTTGAGGCAAGGGTAGATTCATCAATCTATTCGGCTTGAGTAGTGCCGTAGTCGCTTCACGAATCGACTCATCAATAGTGTGTGATTCGGCGTTTAATGTTCATGAACCAGCTGGGGTAAGGGAAGATTCATCAATCTATTTGGCTTAAGTGCCGCAGCCGCTTCATGAATCGATTTACTAGTCCTATTCGGCACCAAGAGTCGATTTACTTGTTTGGATAAATTAAAGTTTAACTAATATAATTGCCAAGCTTACACTGTTATCCAACTGATAGTTAGAAGGCACAATAGACAGTAATCATTTTATCCAAAGTAGTGGAAGGCAAAACTCTTCATTAATATAAAAAACTGCACACAAGTAATAGTGAAATGGGAAGGAAATTTTCATTAATAAATTGAGCGTAGATAGTAACTAATTTATACATGAAAATTGCCTTGAACTAACAAGAATCCACGAAATAAAAACATACATTGAAATTGAAGATACCTAATAAAACTAGAATGTCTCCTAGATCAATCCTTGGGATCAGACTCAAGTGGCTCAACGTCCACTTGGTCGTATGGAATTGGCAAGGACGATGTAACTCTAGCGGCAGCAAGGGCTTTGAGCTACCCATGTTTGAATCCCCAATTCTCGAATTTGGGGACCTCATCTATGTATTCCTTTAAGGCGGTACTCTTTCCAGCCTCTAGCGTCGTAGAAGCTTCAGATTCAGCTTTTTCCTTGGCCGCCTTCAATTCTTCTAACTTGGCCTCTGCCTTGGAAAGCGCCTCTTGGGCTAACTTGAGCGACTCCTCGCTCGCGTTCGCCCTATCCTCGGCTTCGAATCTGAGCTGGTCAGCAGTCTGAGCCTTCTCCTTTTCAACTTTGGCTCGAACACTGTCTATTGCAGCTCTCATCGCCTCGAACTCGGCCCTGCTTCTTTCACCTTCAGCTTCAAACTTTAAGCAGCCAATTCTTTCAATGGCATCACGCTGCCGGCAGCCTAGTTCGGCTATCCTTCCAATTGTCTGCAAAACAAGTTTGGATCACCACACCAAGCAATATCGTATGCAAACCAAACCAAACGAGCAAAAAAGAAAGTATCGTATACATACTAGAAGGGCCGACTAGGCAGCGAACGTTATAGCTACCAAATCCAGCTCTTCTCGAAAGGTGGCCTTGTCAGTCGGTAGCGAAACTGAGGCGGCCAAGTTCAACGCCACGGCTGGATCCTTCATAGTAGATGCGTCAAAGGAGATTGGTGTGTCTTTGATCTTTGGTTGAACAACGAAAGGGACAACCACATCGGACTCCTCTAAGCGAGACTGTTTGTCAGCAGGGTTATCCTCTTGGCCGGCCTCTCCCTCGGCGGAACGTTTTTTGCCCCGCTCCTTTGAAACTAGTCGTTCTTCCATAACCTGCTGTTCAGCTCCCTCCGTCTCGACCATAACAACTTGAGCCGTTTCTTCTCCAGTAACCGGTTGTGAAGATTCAACTGGGGCAGGCCCAGAATGAGCGGCCTCAGCTTTCTTTCGGGCGGTCATTCGTTCGGCATTTCTCTTTCTCGCCATTTGGGTGAGATTTTCCCCAGCTATGCCTTCAGAAAAAGCGCCGGGTAGATCTCCCAAGTTTGTAAAAATATCTCCGAAGGAAAACTTTGCCCGACCCGAAGTGGACGGAGGGTTAGGCTGGTTAAGACCGGCTACCGCAAATGCTGATTTCAGAGCTTCGTCGACCTCTTCGGCCTCTGCAGTGAACACCTTCGTTGATTCGGCAACTATTTCGACCACCAACTCTAAGTCTTGCTCCGAATCAGAAGCTTCGAGACCAATTTGCTTGAGGGTCTTGAAGCTGGGGAAGATAAAAGCCGTAAGGTGTTGTTTGCCGGTTGGGATCGGAATGTCGTCCGCGGCTGAGAATGTAGTATAGGTAGGGTCGTACCGCAGGAGAATATGGGCGGCTCTCCCTTGCTTATGTACGTTTGGATGACCAAAGTACTTTAGTGCAGTCTTAATTTCTGCAAGGACTTCGTCGTCAGTCGAGGTTAGAATCCTTTTCAACTTATTGCCTGTAAAAACAAAGGGTTAGACTTCAAGAAAAACCTGAATAAAAGAAAGATCAATAAACAAAGAGTTATACGGTAACCTGGTTCACCCCTCCGTCTGGGAATAGGGTCTAGGCGATCTTCGCCTTCGTTGAATTCCCAGTTGCCTCGGACATTGACCATTACATCATCAACTCGTTTGCCAGAGCTGGCAAACATCTTTACCAAGTGATGGTCGGTGCCCTTAGCCCTGAGAAAATAGCGCCCAAGCCGACCGGAGGATTTGGCTAAAGCGTAGCAGTGCCGAATCGCCGAAATGCCAAGGTTGATCCTAAGACATCGGTTCAACTCTACGATTCCCATTACAATTCGAAAAAAATTCACATTGGGTTGCGAAGGAATCAAACCCCAATAGCGGAGGACGACCCTAAGAAATGGGTGTAGGGGAAAGCGAACTTCGCCCTCCGCAATGGATAGGAGAGGAAAGACAATTGTATTTTGGTCATCCCTCTCCATATCAAGGTCATTGTCCGTTACTAGAGATAGATGGACATCATCGGGGATAGAGAAATGTCTTCGGAATCTAGAAATTCGACCCTCAGAAAGGAGGTCTTTCAAATGCTTAGCCATTCTGGTGAGGACCCAAGGATATTCTGAATAAAAAATAAATACAGAAAGTAGGGTTGCAAAGAAAAGAAAACTTACGAAAGGCAAAGGAGAAGACGGAGATGAGTTGCAGAAAACGCGTCGGAGGAGAGACACCGACTGGCAATCTAGGAGGTTCAAATATTTGAAAAAGAATGCATTCAAAGGGACTGAAGTTTCAAATCGTAATATATGGGAGAGAAGCACGAATGAGATGGGAAAACGTTGTAGTGACCAAAAAGCATGTACGAGTTCTGATGCGCATCGAGAAGAGGGTTAACGGCCAAATTTTTGACTGCCCAGACTAGAAGCCAAACATGCCGACTAACTGATGGTAGTGGGGTGTTTGGGGGGCAATTGTGGGAGTCGGATAATTGGAAGAGTCAGAAGCTCATTCTGGAAGAAAGATATTACTCGGCTCTATCCTGCACGATCAGAATGCCGAATAATACAGATAGGCCGAATAGATATTGAACTATGGAGCCGAGTAAATAAGAGGATAATGAGTGAAAAGTGGACCTGGCCCCGAGGCCCAGGAAACAAGTATAAATAAATGAGCAACAAAATATGAAAGGTATGTGAGAATTGTTGTGCTTAACTTAGAATACAAGCATTCTTGAGTGTGGAGACTGACTTGTCCGTCGGAGTGCTAATTTCGGCACCCCCGACTGGAGTGTTTATTCATTTTCAGGTGACTATCAGCGGATCACGAGCGTCTCCCAGGATCAGAAGAGTATTTCCAAACCACTTCTCCACAGAGAGAGAGAGAGAGAGAGAGAGAGAGAGAGAGAAATGAGGGTTTGGTGAGTGAATGGGGTTTGGTATGTTCGGTTTCCAGAGTGTACACTATATAGATGGATAATTTGGGCATTTTATAGGACCTTATTCTTATGGACAAAATATTTTAGAGTGGGGACTTTAGGCAAACAAACTTCAAAATTAGATTTATGGATTGAGTGCCCTACTTTTTATATTTAACACAAAGATAAATCTTGTTTATTTATTTATTCTTTTTTTCTCATTCATCAGCTAAATAAGCTCAAAGGCAACAATTAAAAAATATATTTTAATTAAATAGCCAAAAAAAAAAAAGTGCCTAAAAAAAAGTTGTAGTCTAATTGAGCATAAATGTGTCTCTCAATAGAGGTACTGATAAATTTAGCATAAATACTATTAATGCCTGTATTTCAGGACTCCTTTGGCCATAACTTAAATCATTTTTGATCCTTCATTTTTTTTTATTTTTTATTTTTGGTTATCAAATTTAAATTTGATAAAAACTAATTTAAAATAATTTTTAACCCATTTATTAAATGTTCATCAAATTAAGAAAGAGTCATTTTTTTTTTTATCAAATTGAGAACTTATCAAATTTAAATTTAATGAAGATTTAAGAGAATGAAGTGTTGGAGAAGAACTTTGGGATAATAGAAAAAATTTTAAAAAGATTTTGATGTCTCGCTCACCTCTCTTCTTTCTCTCTCTCTCTCTCTCTCTCTCTCTCTCATTTCTCTCTCACTCATCACTCTTCTCTTTAGCTCTCTCATCTCTCTCCGCTCTGTATTTTTCTTGCCCATCTCTCTCTCTCTCTCTCTCTCTCTCTCGCTCGCTCATCTTGTTTCTCTCTCTCTTTCTATTTGTCTATCTCTCGCTCATCTTGTTTCTCTTTTTTTTTTCTTGGTGTGTGTGTGTGTGTCTTTCTCTCTCTCTCTCTCTCTCTCTCTCTTTCACTTATCTCTCTTCTCTCTCAATTGTTCATTTCTCATAATCACATTCATCTCTTTCTCTGAGCCCATTGTTGTTGAAAGAGGAAAAAGTCAAAAAATAAAATGGGTCTCTCTTTCTCTCTCTATGTGTCTCGCTCATCTCTCTTCTCTCTCTTTCACTCATCTCTCTTCTCTCATCTCTCTTATCTTTCTCTGTCTCTCTTGCTCATCTCTCTTTTTTATGTCTCTCTATATCTCTCTCGTTCATCTCTCTCTCTCTCTCTGATCATCTCTTGTTTCTCTCTTATTTCCATTTGTCTCTCTTCCTAGCTTTCATTGCGCATCAAAATGGACACTGAGGTTTTTGGCAAAACAATAATATATATATATATTTTTTATTTATTATTATTTTTTTTTTGCGATGGCAACCTTCCCCTGTTGCAAATATAGGTTATCAGCAATGGCAATACCTCCGTTGCAAATAAAAAAATTACTAAACGAGCCATGGATTCAATGTTTCGGGCCTGTTTGGTAACCATTTCGTTTTAAGTTTTCAGTTTATATTTACTAAAATTTACAAAACTGTCATAAAAACTTATTTGATAATTTTTTTGATTTATAAATGGTTGTCTTAGTTTATAAATTTAAAGAAAAATTGTAAACTCAAAAAATGAGTTTACGTTGGTTTTTAGACAAAAATTTGAAAATTTGACTAACAATTTTTTTTAATTATTTTTTTTAAATATATTTTTTTTTCAATTAATTTTTTTACTATAGAAAAATTTCATTCTAGACAAACTAGTTTCTTAAGAAACTTAGAATTCGAGGTGTTAACGTCCCAAAATCACCAAACGGTGTTAGAGTAGCACAAAACTAGGCACACACGGCCGCTTAGGCATGAGAGACTTGTGGGAGAAGACGGGACTCAAATCGGGTTTCTGATTTGGGAATTAGAGTCGGATTTCACACTAGGCTAATTAGTTCCTTAAAAAATTTAGAATTCGAGGTGTTGACAGCCCAAAATCCCCATACAGCGTCGGATTAGCACGAAACTTGGCATACACGACCGCCTAGGTGTGAGAGACTTGTGGGAGAAGACGAGACTCAAATCAGGTTCCCGGTTTGGGAGTTAGAGTTAGATTTCACTATAGACCAACTAGTTTCTAAAGAAACTTAAAATTCGAGGTATTAATGCCCCAAAATCACCAAACGGCGTTGAATTAGCACAAAACTTAGCACATACGACTGCCTAGGCACGAGAGACTTGTGGGAGAAGATGAGACTCAAATCGGGTTCTCGATTTGGGAGTTCGACCCAGATTTCACTCTAGACAAACTAGTTTATTAAGAAACTTAGAATTCGAGGTGTTAACGTCCCAGAATCACCAAATGGCGTTGGAGTAGCACGAACCTTGGCACATACGACCACCTGGGTAGGAGAGACTTGTGGCAGAAGATGGGACTCAAATTGGGTTCCTAGTTTGGGAGTTAGAGTCGGATTTTACACTAGGCAAACTAATTTGTTAAAAAACTTAGAATTTGAGGTGTTGATGGCCCAAAATACCAAACGGCGTCAGATTAACATGAAACTTGGCACATACGACCGCCTAGGCACGAGAGACTTGTAGGAGAAGACGGGACTCGAATTGGGTTCCTAGTTTGGGAGTTAGAGCCAGAATTCACTTTAGACAAACTAGTTTCTTAAGAAATTTAGAATTCGAGGTGTTAATGCCCCAAAATCACCAAACGGCGTGGGAGTAGCACGAAACTTGGCACACACGACCGCCTAGCCATGAGAGACTTTTGGGAGAAGACGGGACTTAAATTGGGTTCCCGGTTTAGGAGTTAGAGTTGGATTTCATGCTAGGCAAACTAGTTCCTTAAAAAACTTGGAATTCGAGATATTGACGCCCCAAAATCACCCAACGGCGTCAGAGTAGCACAAAACTTGGCACACACGACCACCTAGGCACGAGAGACTTGTGGCAGAAGACGGGACTCGAATTGGGTTCCCAGTTTGGGAGTTAGAGCCGGATTTCATTATAGAAAAACTAATTTCTTAAGAAACTTAGAATTTGAGGTGTTAACACCTCAAAATAACCAAATGACATCGGATTAGCACAAAACTTGGCACACACAACCGCCTAGGGACGAGAGACTTATGGGAGAAGACAAGACTCGAATCGGGTTCCCGATTTGGGAGTTAGATCTAGTTTTTACGCTAGGCAAACTAGTTCCTTGATAACTTAGAATTCGAGGTGTTGACGCCCCAAAATCACCAACCGACGCCAGATTAGCACGAAACTTGGCACACATGACCGCCTAGGCACAAGAGACTTGTGGGAGAAGACAGGACTCGAATCAGGTTCTCGGTTTGCGAGTTAAAATCGGATTTCACTCAAGGCAAACTAGTTTCTTAAGAAACATAGAATTCGAGGTGTTGACGCCCCAAAATCACCAAACGGAGTCAGATTAGCACGAAACATGGCACACACGACTGCGTAGGCACGAGAGACTTGTGGAAGAAGACGGGACTTGGATCGGGTTCCTGATTTGGGAGTTAGGACCGGATTTTACTCTAGACAAATTAGTTTCTTAAAAAAACTTAGAATTCGAGGTGTTAACGTCCCGAAATCATCAAACGACGTCAGACTAGCACGAAACTTGGCACACACGACCGCCTAGGCACAAGAGACTTATGGAAGAAGACTAGACTCAAATTAGGTTCTCAATTTGGGAGTTAAAGTCGAATTTCATGCTAGGCAAACTAGTTCCTTAAAAAACTTAGAATTCAAGGTATTGATGCCCTAAAATCACCAAACGGCTTCGGAGTAGCACAAAACTTGGCACACATGACCACTTAGGCACGAGAGACTTGTCGGAGAAGACGGGACTAAAATCGGGTTCCCGGTTTGGAAGTTAGAGCCAGATTTCACTATAGATAAACTAGTTTATTAAGAAACTTAGAATTCAAGGTGTTGTCGCCCCAAAATCACCAAACGGCGTCGGATTAGCACGAAACTTGGCACACACGACCTCCTTGGGACAAGAGACTTGTGGGAGAAGATGTGACTCAAATCGGGTTTCCAGTTTCGGATTTCACGTTAGGCAAACTAGTTATTAAGAAACATAGAATTCGAGGTGTTGATGCTCCAAAATCACAAAACGGTGTCGGATTAACACGAAACTTGGCACACATGACCGCCTAGGCACGAGGGACTTGCGGGAGAAGATGGGACTTGAATCGGGTTCCCGGTTTGGGAGTTAGAGTTGGATTTCACTCTAAACAAACTAGTTTCTTAAGAAACTTAGAATTCGAGGTATTGACGCCCCAAAATTACCAAAGGGCGTCAGGTAAGCACGAAACTTGGCACACACGACCGCCTTGGCACGAGAGACTTGTGGGAGAAGACAGGACTCGAATCAGGTTCCCAGTTTGGGAGTTTTAACCGGATTTCGGTCTAGGCAAACTAGTTCCTTAAGAAACATAGAATTTTAGGTATTGACGCCCCAAAATCACCAAACGACGTCGAATTAGCATGAAACTTGGCACACACGACCGCCTAGGCACGAGAGACTTGTAGGAAAAGACGAGACTCAAATCGGGTTCTCGGTTTGGGAGTTAGAGCCGGATTTCGGTCTAGGTAAAATTATTTACTTAAATATCTTTGTAATTGTATAATTGTTAAATTTTTATATATTTTTTTTTGTAATTAACATATTAACACATAATTATGTTGTCATTAATTATTTTTATTTTTTGTTTTCAAATATTTCTCGAGTAGGAGTTTGCTTCTTGTACAATGCATGCCTGTGAAAAATACGACAAACCTTTGTTTTTGTTACCCACAGAGAATGATGAGGAAAACTTTTAATTTTGGTTTATGTTATTTTGAATTATGTACAACATTATGTTTTTAAACGTTATATATGTAGTATGGAACAATATGTAGTGGGGTAATTTTGTTGATGTGCACAATATGTAGTGGGGTAATTTTGTTGATGTGCAGTTATAGATGCAAGAATATTTTTATTATTGAGAAATTGTTATTTCTATATAGGAATTTTTATATTATTATGCACTTTTTGGTTTCTTTTTTAATTGTTTTTCATTTAATACAGGTAATTTTAATATATTTATTTATTTATTTATTTTGCGACGGCACCACACCGTCGCAAAAAAAGAAGTAATTTTAATATTTTTATTAATTTTATTGCATTATTTATTTATTTATTTATTTTTTGCGACGGTTCTACATTGTCGCAAAAAACATTAGAACCATTGGGGACAATGGTCATGTTGTTGTAAAAAAAACACAATTTGCGACAGCATTTCTTACCGTCTCAAATAAAATTTTAGCGACGGTAAAACAGTGCCGTCACAAAAGGTCTCAATTTTTGTACGTATTATAGGCGACAGTAAAATGCCGTCGTAAAAGGCAACAATTGCAACGCCCTCTGTTGTGACCCCCTTTTGCTGTCCCTAAAAGTCATTTGCTATCGCTAAAATTTTTTTAAGACAATTTTAAGATTATTAACGACGACATTTTACCGTTACAAAAACCTAAAATTTTTGTGGTGCTTCCAGAATAACCAAGGATTCACATTTCTTTTTTATCCATGAACAGCCTTCCATATCTCTACATAAGGGATTCTTTGCACATCCATTTGCGTTTAGCATGAATTTTCCTACAAGGGGTGATTCCGGTGAATTAGTATGGAGTTGTTTTGCCTAGTAGATAAGGAAAAATTAAAGGCTTTATGAATTTCTAAAACGTATTGAGTTATTTGATTCATGCTCTCACTGGGCTTTATATCCACATCATCAAACACTCTATGATTTCTATCAGCTTTGCCACAAGATGACAATGAACCAAATATTCCAAGTACACTTTGGAAACACATTCAGTTTGTTTTATTTGTGTTTTTTGAATTAAGTTTTTTAAAAATTAAGTTTTTTAGTTTTCGTTTTTTTTTATTTTTAGTGAATATTTTTAAAATTTTAAACATTTTTTTTACTTTTTTAGATGCACCTTACTTAGATGTATCTAAAAAGTAAAAAATTTGTAAAAAAATATTTTAAAAAATTAATAAATACATAAAAATACAAAATATATACGGAATTCTCATATTTTTTTTTGTATTTTCGGTATTTAGTGAATTTTTAAAAGGTTTCTTTTACAATTTTTTTTACTTTTTAAGTATATTTATGTTAGATATGTTTAAAAAATAAAAAGAATTCTTAAAATATTAAAAAAATTCAGTAAAAACAAAAAAATACAAAAAATAAAAAAGGAAAATTTTCTAAAAAGAAATTTCAAAAAATTCTAACCAAACATGCTGATTGCTTTTAAGTTTGGCATTTTGGCTAAGCCATCAGTGAGAGGCTTGCCATTTGCCTCCCTTATCCACAGTCTTTAAACATTACCCACAACTTCAAGGCACAGGCGCAATCCAACAATCAAATTAAACTATTTACTCAAATTTAGAATTAAGGTCTATTTTGATAAGTTAAAATTTTAAACAAAAAGTAAAAGAATTAATATAAAAAAGTCGATTATTCATTCTATTTTTGGTATATCTTTTTAGCCAAAAGTAAAAAAAAATTAATATAAAAAAGTCAATTATTTATTTTATGTTTTTGGATGTCTTTTTATAAAAAAACTAAATAAACTACTCTAAAAGCAAATTTTCAAAATAACTTGAATTAGATGAAACAATTGTTGAAGAGTTAAAAATAGACTTATAAATCAGTTTATAAGGCAATAATTGTTGGATACGTTTGGCATGGTTTGTTTTTTTGGCTATTTTAATTATAAAAAAATAAAATAAATTAAAAAGTTAATAAGATAAAATGTTACATTCAAACTATAATTATTTTATTTTTTCTCTTATAAAAGTCAAAAAAATCATCTCAAACAAGACTTGTGTGTCTCAAACTAAAATAGTCAAAAAGATAAAAAGCTAAAAAATCAACTCACAATTTAAATAAAGGCTTAGAAATTGACTTTTTTTTTTTTTATTATTATTACAAAAAATATATAGAAAATAAAGAAAAGTTGTCACTTAAATAAATTACTAATAAATAGTTTATTTACAATGTTGCTAAGTCAAGATTAGTATGGTGTGGTGTCCTATCTTTTTTTTGAACAGAGTACGGTGTCCTATCTGACACCTACTTATTTGTCACTTTTGCTTAAAAAGTCACGAAACATTAAATAATATAAAAAATTAAAAAATTATTATCTTATTTAAGTCACATTATTTTATTTAAATCATATTATTTTTCTGAAACATTACATCAAATCTAATTTAAACCCAACCCATATAAGTCAATAAGTTAAAAAGTACACTGAGAGGGAAAAATATGGTCTGGATTGGGCCATGATAATACTAGGCAAATTGTGGGCCGAACACATTTGGGCCGTGGTATCCCGGGTCCACCCAAAAGTGATTTTTTGCTCGGTAATAGTAAGGGCATGTGGAACCGGGCTTCACATTGTCGACACGGAGGCCGGTCAAGTAAGGGTTCCACGGTTTATGCGTTGCGCGGTTGGGAAGCACGCATCCATAGCTCGGCGTGAAGGCTCATGCCCGAAGCTCGGCCGGAAGGACTTTGGTTGACCGGTATGACCAATCTCAAGCTTGGCTTCGCCGGAATGCAGTTGAGCCTGGCTGGAAAGGAGCTCGGTTGTTGGGGGCACCTGGGCATGAAACGCAGCATGGCCGTTGACAGCCGAGATGCTACAGCCTAGCTGCCGAGCTCCCAATGCAGTGGGCTGGCAGTTGGGTTAGGTGATGTTTAGCAAGATTTGTGCTGACAGATGGGATAGCAGAATCACGTGTCGAGAGATCACTGGGAGTTGATTTGGGACGCAGAAGGTATATAAGCAAGTCTGCGCCCCCCATGCTGGACAGATGAACATTGGGTAAGAAAAACACTTACACTCAACTCTCTCCTCACTCTCTCTATCCTCAGGTGTGTGCTAACTTGATCGTCGGAGGGGTTTTTTGGCCACACACCGCCGGGTAGCTCACTACTGTTGTGCACGCAAGTGATCGGATAGAAACGGAGCTTGGAAGTAAGGAGTGCGGGCTTGCCTGGATATTTGTTCCCTGCACAATTGGTGCCGTTTGTGGGAATTTTGCAGACAAAACCTTGTCTTCCAGGCTCGTTTGATCACCGTCCATGGCGAACAACAAAGAGATTCCGTTGTCCGCCGTCGACGGAGTTACCCCAGAGTCGGGCAGGCGGAGAGAAGGGCATCCCACCATCGTTCCTCCGATGGAGGACCTAGAGACTTCTCTAGGAGGACACTCAAGAGACGCGCGGGATAAGCGCGGAAGAAGTTATGGTCATTCACGGAGTCCAGACGGTCATCGGCGGCGGAGAGAATTGCACGCCAGACGACTGGAACACAAGCTTAGGGATCAAGATGCCGTCATCCGGTGAATGGCGGCGGAGATGGAGGATCTTAACGGCAGGTCAAAGGAAAGGGTGTAGCTAGAGTGGGCGACCATAGTGAGCGCACCCAACCACGCCGTTCAAGCAGTCAGAGCCAGCGGCGCACTCCGTCCATCTCAATCACCAGAAGTTACAAGGTTGGAGATTTCGACGCGCACGAAGAGAAATCCAGCACGCAAGATAGTACCTACCGACCCTCACGTCCGGTGACGACGTCGAAGTTTTCTCATTCTGCCTATTCGGAGGATTTGCGGGCAGTTTTGAAGGAACGGGCTCGCCGGCAGGAGGCTCAGAGGGTGCCAGCTTTCCAACGGCTATCCTATGGGGTTCACGCCAGTGAAGAGGTCGGAATGCCTCCACCCCGCCTGGCTACGCCTCTCCTTTTAGATACAGACTTAGCGAGGCTGAGCGCCACTCCTTTCTCCTTGGAGATAGAAACGACACCGCTTTCGACAGGCTTCCACCAGCCTAAATTCACACTCTACGACGGGAAAATCGATCCCTACATGCATGTAAACCACTTCCGACAGGTCATGGCCGGACATAGGCGGAATGACGCTCTTATGTGCCTTATTTTCCCGTCAAGTTTAGGAGAATTGGGCTTGAAATGGTTCGAGAGGTTACCGGAGGGGAGCATAGAAAGGTGGCATTAGTTGGCCGAGGCCTTTGTGACGCGCTTCAAAACCAACATGAAAACACCAAAGGAAGTTGACCACCTACTAAGTGTCAAAATGGAGCCGTGCGACACATTGAAGGCATACAACTCCAGATATTAGGAGACCTTCAACGAGATTTTGGATTGCCCGGTCAACCTTGCAATCACACAATACAAGCAAGGTCTCCTGGTCGGACATAGGCTGCGGGACTCACTTACCATGCACCAGCCGACATCCATGGGCTAGCTAATGCAACACATCAATGAGCACATCCGTGTGGAGGATGATGCGTCAGCATCTAGCGCGAAAACAACTCTGGTAGTAGCGGACAAGAGGTCAGCTGGCAAAGTGCACGCCGTCGGGCAGGAGTCCGGTCGATCCAGCAACCGCGCTGAGGAATCGGACCGTGGCACTAATCGCAAAAACCGGGGTAGGGGACGTCGGAATGACCGAGATGACTACCCCCGGGATGATGTAGCTGATGCAAACAGAAGGTTGAAAGCAAAGACCGGCATCACCACAGTCTTTAAGATTCCAATCTATCGCATACTTAATGAAATCCGTGACGAGGAGTATGTCCGGTTTCCTACTAAGTTAGGCGACGGACAGAAGGGCTTCAATCTGAGGTGTCGTTGCACGTTTCACCGAGAATGAGGCCACTAGACAGAGGACTGTTTGCCTTTGAGGCAACACTTAGAAGAGCTAGTCGCAGCCGGACACCTGGACCTTTACATTGATGGGGGTGTGAAGGCCAATCAAGCTCCGGTTGATCAGCGGGGACCGGATGATCGAGATGCACCTCCACAAGGGGTTATTAATGTCATCCACGGCATAGTGGAACCAGCGCGCGTATGCGAGCTCCGGGGTATGATCAAGAAGGCAGAACACATGAGGGAAGTTTTGTCGGTTCAGCCTGCGATCAAGAAGGGGAAAACCGAAGAGAAAGAAGTGATCAAATTCTCCTCAAGAGATCTGGAGCGCATTCAGACGCCGCACCACGATGCCCTAGTGGTTACACTCCACGTCAAAGAATTTGATGTCAATCGGATCTTGATCGATCAGGGAAGCTCGGCCGAGATCATGTACTACGACGCTTTCAAACAGCTCAAGCTCCGAGATACAGATTTGGCCCCGGCAACTTCGCCACTGGTTGGTTTCAACTCATAACTGGAGTGGCCTTTAGGAAAGATTATCCTGCCGGTCAAAGCGGGATCCGTGGTCAAACAAGTGAAGTTCTGGGTGTTGTAGGTGCCATCTATTTATAATTTGATCCTTGAAAGGGGATGGCTTCACGCTATGCAAGCCGTAGCGTCAACCTACCACCAGGTGGTGAGATTCCCCTCGGTTATGGGGGCAATTGAGGAGGTTTGGGGCGATCAAGTCATGTCAAAGCAATGCTTCGTGGCAGTCAATGGGAGTCAAGCTGCCAAAGGCTTCGTTCAAATGATTGAGGGACCGGAAGACCAGGGAGTCCTTGATGATGTGGGCACCAAGGCCGAGGACAAAGCTGTCAAGGAATTGGTGGAAGTGCGCATTGATACGGAGCATCCGGACAAGTTCTTCTTGCTCGACTCAAGCCTTACAGCCTAAAAAAGGACCGACATGGTTGAATTTTTGATGGCCAACATCGAAGTCTTTGCATGGTCACCTTACGACATGCCCGGCCTCGATCCGAGTTTTATATGGCATCATCTCAATGTCTTCCCCGGAGCAAAGTAGGTCATTTAGCGCATAAGGAGATCGGCGCTGCATCACGCCGAGGTAGTTGTCGAGAAAGTGAAGAACTTGCTTGAGGTGCGAGCAATTCAGGAAGTGCACTACCCTCGGTGGATTTCAAACACGGTCATGGTGCCCAAGAAGAATGGGAAGTGGCGAGTTTGCGTTGACTATAAGACCATCAACCGAGCTTGTCCAAAAGACAGCTTCCCTTTGCCTAGAATAGA
This sequence comes from Camellia sinensis, assembly GCF_055761805.1. NCBI lineage: Eukaryota > Viridiplantae > Streptophyta > Magnoliopsida > Ericales > Theaceae > Camellia > Camellia sinensis. The sequence goes on along the minus strand of NC_138973.1, from coordinate 89,383,632 downwards.
CCAGCATGTGGACTTGACGGCTGGACATAACAGGCTCAGTTTCTTAGACGCCTACCGCAGCTACCATCAGATTGCCATGCATGGGCCCGACTGAGAGATCATCTCTTTACTACACCAAGGGGACTCTTCTGCTACCGAGTCATGCCTTTTGGTTTGAAGAACGCCGGGGTAACTTTTTAAAGGATGGTGACCAAGATGTTCGCTCCTCTGTTAGGCCAAACAATGGAGGCTTATATTGATGATATGGTGGTTAAGAGCTGGCATCAAGTAGACCATTTGTCCAATTTGGCCGAGATGTTCGCCATTCTCAAAAAGCACAAGCTACACCTGAATGCGTCTAAGTGTGCCTTCGGCGTGGGATCCAAAATTTTTTTAGGTTTCCTAGTCACGAACCGAGGTATCGAAGCAGACCCTACACAAATTCGAGCCGTGCAAGAGTTAAAACAGCCTAGCTCAGCTAAGGATGTGCAGCATCTGGCCGGAATGGCCGCCGCGCTTAACCGATTTATAAGTCGGTCATCAGATCGCTGCCGCCCTTTTTTTCAAGCCTTGAAATCAAAGTTCTCATGGGATGAAGAGTGTGACTGGGCTTTGGCCGAGCTCAAGGAGTATTTGTCCTCAGCGCTGTTGTTGGTCACACCGATGCCCGGAGAAGAACTTTACCTTTATCTGGCCGTATCGCGGCATGCAGTCAATGCAGTGCTTGTCCGGTCGGAAGGAATCAAACATCTACCCATCTTCTCTGTCAGCAAAACCTTGCTACCGGCAGAGTCGAGGTACTTGCCGCTGGAAAAACTTGCGTTAGCGTTGATGATGGCTTCAAGGAAGTTGGCACACTATTTCCATGCCCATACCATCATCGTCTTGACCGAGTTCCCTCTCAAAGCTTTGTTCGAATGGGCAGACTTCTCCGGTCGGATTCTTAAGTGGGCAGTCGAATTGGGACAGTTTGATGTGAAGTTCTAGCCGCGCACAGCCATAAAAGCCCAGACTCTGGCCGACTTCGTTGCTGAATTCTCACCTGGAACTCATCCGGTATGTCCGGTCGATATTGTCGTGGCAGATGAAGAGGTGAATGCAAGCTCGACCGAAATACCATAGCTTGGCGGCATTGGCGACGCGAAACTTGCGTGCCCCCCACCGAGGCCCCTTCAGTTAATATGATACTATAGCCCGGTGATGCGACGACGGAGTTGGCTATCACTGACCAACCCGCTTTGTCCGACACCACATCACCGAGGAGAGAAGAAATGGAATCGCTCTGCACAAAGCCTGCGGCCGGCATAATACCGCAACCTGGCGATTCGCCTACGGACTTAAGCATTATGGATCAACTTGCTGAGTTCGGCGCCGAATCACCAAGGGGGGCTGAAGTGGAACCGCTCAGCACGGGACCGGAAGCCGAACAGCTGAGCAACCGTGATCCCATCAACCTTCAAGCTTCTCAGGACCCCTCAAAGTGTTGGAAGCTCTTTGTCGGCGAAATGTGGAAACTTTTTGTTGATTGAGCCTTGAATCGTCACGGTGCCGGGCTGCGTATAGTTCTGATTTCGCCAGACGGACTGACTATAGAACATTCTATCACTCTTGGCTTCCCAGCATCCAACAATGAGGTCGAGTACGAGGCGCTATTGGCCGGTCTCAAGAGCGCGCTTTAGATGCAAGCTTCCGAACTAATGGTTTATAGTGATTCCCAGCTTGTGGTTAACCAAGTTTCTGGGTTTTACGAGGCAAAGGATGACCGAATGATGAAGTACCAAGCTCTGGTCAGAGACCACATCAAGCGATTTCAGGCGATCAAGGTCCAACAGATTGGCTGAGAACAAAACGGCCGAGCAGATGAGTTGGCCGGCCTTGTTTCTATGTTCAACAGCGCATCTCCCAACCCTCTTTTGATTGAATTCCTTTCAAGGCCTAGCATTGAGGAAGCCGGGTAGACAGAAGTACTCTGCGCCGAGCTAGGTCCTTCTTGGATGGACCCCATAATCCTCTTTCTCAGAGAACGAACCCTTCCAGCCGAAAAGAAAGAAGCGCATAAAGTGTGGGTGAAGTCTGAGCGGTTTTGGCTCTCTCCATCAGGCACTTTATACAAGAAGTCTTTCACCAGCCCTTACCTGAAGTGTGTGCACCCTAGCAGCGTGGAAGCCTTCATTTGCGAGATACACGAAGGCATCTGTGGCAGTCATATAGGGGGCAGGTCCTTGGCCTACTGAGCTATTTCGCAAGGCTACTAGTGGCCGTGCATGCAAGCCGACGCCCAGAAATATGTTCGCAAGTGTGAGAAATGCCCGAAATTTGCCCACCAGATCCACTAGCTGGCCAGGGAACTCCTTCCCCTCACTAGCCCTTGGCCTTTTGAGATGTGGGGGCTAGATATAGTGGGGCCGCTCCCAACAGCACCAGGTAACCGGAAGTTCTTCATCGCGGCCACAGACTACTTCACCAAATGGGTTGAAGCGGAGCCTTTGGCAACAATCAAGGAGAAAGACATGAAGCGGTTTGTCTGGCAAAACGTGGTCACGCGGTTTGGCATCCCCAAAATTCTGATCTCTGATAATGGCACCCAGTTTGACGGTCGCCTATTTAGAGGGTTTTGTGAAGATTTAAAGATTGAATTCTACAACTCTACTCCAGCTTACCCACAGTCCAACGGACAAGCCGAGGCTTCGAACAAGACCATTCTTGATGGACTGAAGAAGAGGCTTAAGAAAGCCAAAGGAAAGTGGGCCGAGGAACTCCCCAGTGTCCTTTGGGCATACCGAACAACCCTGCAGCGATCTACCGGGGAAACTCCTTTTGCTTTGGCATATGGCATGGAGGCGGTCATCCCTTTGGAAGTTGGTATGCCCACCCTCAGAAGTGAAAGTTTTGAGCCAGAGCTGAACGCCGAAGCCATTGCCTTGGAATTGGACCTAGTGGAAGAACGTCGGGAAAAGGCTCTTGTCCATGTGGCCGCCTACCAACAGGTGCTTTCAAGGAAATACAACAAAACCGTGCACCCCAGACCGTTCAAAGTGGGTGATTGGGTCTTGCGGAAGGTCATGGGCAATACCCTGGTGCCAGGTGAAGGCAAACTTGGAGCAAATTGGGAAGGACCTTACAAGATAATCGGTTTGGAGGGCAAGGGGGCATATCACTTGGAGGACTTGGATGGTAGAGGAATACCCCGGCCATGGAATGCAGCCAACCTCAAGTTGTATTATTTCTAGCTTTTGCTCCATATTTTGTGCAAAGGAATTTTTTGCCTTACACTTCATGTAATATTCATTTTTGTCAATATATAGAAGCGACTCATCTTTGCCTTAGCATTTTTTGTTGCTTTAAGTTTTGCGTATTCTCAACCGAGATATTTATTCCGGTTGAAAGAGTTGATGTTTTGTTCAACTTAGGTATTCTCGACCGAGATGTTCGCTCCGGTTGAAGGAGTTGATGTTTTGTTCAACTAAGGTATTCTCGACCGAGATGTTCACTTTGGTTGAATGAGTTGATGTTTTGTTCAACTTAGGTACTCTCGACTGAGATGTTCACTCCGGTTGAAGGAGTTGATGTTTTGTTCAACTAAGGTATTCTCGACCGAGATGTTCGCTCCGGTTGAAGGAGTTGATGTTTTGTTCAACTATGGTACTCTCGACCGAGAAGTTCACTTCGGTTGAAGGAGTTGATGTTTTGTTCAACTTAGGTACTCTCGATCGAGATGTTCACTCCGGTTGAAGGAGTTGATGTTTTGTTTAACTAAGGTATTCTCGACCGAGATGTTTACTCCGGTTGAAGGAGTTGATGTTTTGTTCAACTGAGGTATTCTCGACCGAGATGTTTATTTCGGTTGAAAGAGTTGATGTTTTGTTCAACTTAGGTACTCTCAACCGAGATGTTTACTCCGGTTGAAAGAGTTGATGTTTTGTTCAACTAAGGTACTCTCAACCGAGATGTTTACTCCGGTTGAAGGAGTTGATGTTTTCTTCAAATTAGTTCGCCTCAACCAAAGTGATTGTTCCCGTTGAAAAGTTAATGTTTTGTTCAACTTAGGTATTCTCAACCGAGATGTTTATTCCGTTTGAAAGATTTGATGTTTTGCTCAGTTCTAGGTGTACTACCGCGATGATTTATTCCGGTTATATGAGTTAATTAATGAAATTTGTCTTGCCGAGATATTTTGTCCGGTTGAAGTTATTCAGCTCTAGGACTGTGCAAACACTTGGTGAAATTAGATCTTTTTCATTAATGAAAAAAAGAAGTACAAAAGGATGGGCAGAGAGCTCGGTTACATGTGCAAAGAAAAAAATGAAAGAAAATAGAAAACTACACAAGGGGGGAAAGATTAGTGAATTCGTCATCAGCTGCCTCCAGGTTGACCGTTGTTGGCTCTTGGACACCGGTCTTAGTTTCTCCGGGCTGCTCTTGGCTGCTTTCCTCCTCGGCATTGACCTCGGTTTCTTTGGCGAGCTCTTCCTCGGCCTTAGCTTGCAACGTGTTGAAGACGTCGTTAGCATAGGGCACGAGGTACACCGGCAGGAAGGTAGCCGGCGGAGAGGTAAATACGTCGATCTCCGGACCTTGACCGAGTTGAGCACAGGCAGACTTCCAACTAGCTTTAAAGTAGATGTCTTGGGTGGCAAAGACTTGCTTTTTGTAGCTGTTTTTGGCCTCCTTAAAGCCGGCGTTATTGGCATCCTCAAGTTCTTTTTCCCTTGACTTCTTCAATGTATCCAGCTCGGCCTGGAGCTCATCCCTTTTCTTCTCAGCTTCGTCAAGCTGGCCGAGCAACCTGTTGTTGTCAGCATTGGCAATTTACAGTGAAGATTTTGCTCGGCCGAGCTCGGTTTGAAGACTTTGGACTTGGCCGGCAGTGTCATTTTCCTTCTTCCGCAGTCGATGGATTCGCTCCATGACCAAATGTTGCTTCTGGATGTCTTGCAAGAAGAAAGTTTGATCAGAGAGGAAACCGTGCAAACACTTGGCAGAAAATTTTTTCATTAGAAGATTGAGACTTACCCTGGCCATGGACTTAACAGACGATTTCACCAACTAGGTGTCAGGAACGTGGTCGCTGTTGACCACGTCGCTCGATAGGAGAAGGGCTTTGGAAAGGTCAAAGGCGAGCAGGTGCTCTTTGTCACCTTTGATGGAAGCGGTAGCCGGTATCTCCTTTCCCCGGTGCTTTAGTTGCGGTCGCGACGGTGGTGTTGGGTCGACAGTGACGGTGGATTGCTTAGCTTGGTAACCAGCTCGGCGGATGGGTCCGCGCGAGGCCTCTTGCCAGCCCGGCGAGCTTCTTGTCTGGGTTGCCCGGCACCTGGAGATACCAAGGCGACCACAGGGCCGCTGGATTGTCCGACAGCTTGAGAGTGGGTGGTGATGCTTGGCATCTCGGCTGAGGTTGCTGTGAGGAGGTTCTTGATGCGGCTTCGTTTTGCCATTTCTTGTTCTTCGGTCAGCCAGATTAGCGGCACGTCCAATAGAGTTGGATCCGGAAGAGGTGTTGGAGCATGAAGAAAGTCTGTAACTTTGCTCCGGTGTGGAGCTGAGTATCTGTAGGTTGGAGTGTAGCCGAGTAACTCGTTATAATCCTGGTGGCTGTAACGGAGCACGGTCCGGATGGCCTCTACGTTGGGATATTGGTAGTTGGATTGCAAGGCTTGAATTGCTGCAAAAGAAACAGGAAAAATGGTTAAGTACAGAATGTTGAAGGCAGGAAATTAACCGAGCAAATTAGCGCGGCTTACATGTGGAACCAAAGTTCTTGCTGATGAACCAGCCCAGTACGTCGGCTATTTCATAATTGCCAGACACCCAGAAGAAGTCGTCATCATGTAAGTCCTTGTCCGGGGTACCGGTCACTATTTTCTCTTTGCCCGGTCTTATTTTTAAATAATAGGCCAGGTCGTCGCCGGTGTGACCAAGGGTGTATTGTCGTAGTATCTCGGCTAAACCTAAGTTTGTTCCTAGCTGGTTGTTTAGCTCGTGCACGCCATTGATTATTCGGTAAGTATTGGTCAAAACTTGGGTGGGTGCTAGCCCAATGCGGCGTAGAAATTCGGTCATCAAAGGGTTGACCGGGAAGCGGAGGCCTCCTTCAATTACTGACAGCACGGTAAAGGGGCATTGGTCAAGCCTGCCCCAAGGGGTTGTTTCCATCTCGGCGAGCTCTAAATGGACATCTGCCGGGATACCGTATTCTTCCCTGAAGGTGGCCAAGGCAGCAGGTGTGTCCACAAGGAAGCGAAATCTCCCCATGTGTGACCGACTAATTTAGCTCAGCTGAGGTGGTTTGGCACAGGCTGGGAATTAATGGCTGCTCGGTCCTTGAGAGCCTTAGAATTGGTCTTTGGTCCCCTTGGACTCTGTAGGAAAATAGAGGGTAATTGTAAGTGGGAGCGCGGTCGCGCAAAACGAGCAAGACTTGAGCTCGGTCCTGGATTGTGCCAAACCACCTCGGTCGTAAAGGTTAGCCAAGGAGCTCGGTCGCCCAAGCGAACCAGAGATTAGCCCGGTCGAGCGGCCAAGTCCTTTTTGCTACCCTAGTTTCTCCTAAGGTTGGGCAAACTAAAGATTTGCTCGGTCTGAGTGATTTTTTGGATCAGATGAAGATCTGGAGCCCGGTCTGCCCTAGATCTTCATTGTTCATCAGGGAAATTGAAGAACAGCGAAGAAACTGAGGGGCATTGAAGGTTTTGGGTGGGGGAGGCCCTAAAACCTACGGATTTGGTGCTATAAAGAAAAAAATATGAAATGAAAACAGTAATAACAAGGGCTGGGGGACTTACCAGTAAAAGGCAGAGGCTCCTTCTTCGAACACGAGTTCAGGGATGGCGAGAGAGAAAGGGCAAGAGCTCAGAAACGCTTGAAACAGAGGTATGACAGTGAGAATGAATCAAAGAGGGAGGGGGCATGTTTATTGAGGAAGAAAAAACCGCCCAAATTCGAATTTTAGGGGACGGCTGGGTTGGCTGCTCGAGGACCAATGAGAGATTGACACGTGACCCCATTAATGGCAGTGTCAGAGTTGAAGAGACAGGAAGGTCAGACGAAGCGTCGACCTAGCAATATAAGGAACCGAGCGTAGAAATTAGCCCGGTTTGCCTCTTGCAAATTATCGACCGAGGAAGAGTTTATCCCGATCAGAACAGGTAATCCTGGTCTCTGGCGTGGGCGGAATTAAGGGGCAATTGAGAGGGAAAAATATGGTCTGGATTGGGCCATGGTAATACCAGGCAAATTGTGTGCCAAACACATTTGGGCCGTGGTATCTCGGGTCTACCTAGAAGTGATTTTTTGCTCAGCAATAGCAAGGGCATGTGGAACCGGGCTACTTCACCTTGTCGGCATGGAGGCCGGTCAAGTAAGGGTTCCACGGTTTATGCGTTGCGTGGTTGGGAAGCATGCATCCATAGCTCGGCGTGAAGGCTCATGCCCGAAGCTCGGCCGGAAGGACTTTGGTTGACCGGTATGACCAATCTCAAGCTTGGCTTTGCCGGAATGCAGTTGAGCCTAGCTAGAAAAGAGCTCGGTTGTTGGGGGCACCTGGGCATGAAACGCAGCATGGCCGTTGACAGCCGAGATGCTACAGCCCGGTTGCCGAGCTCCCATTGCAGTGGGCTGGTAGTCGGGTTAGGTGATGTTCAACAAGATTTGTGCTGACAGATGGGATAGCAGAATCACGTGTCGAGAGATCACTGGGAGTAGATTTGGGGCGCAGAAGGTATGTAAGCAAGTCTGCGCCCCCCATGCTGGACAGACAAACATTGGGTAAGAAAAACACTTACACTCAACTATCTCCTCACTCTCTCTATCCTCAAGTGTGTGCTAACTTGATCGTCGGAGGGGTTTTCTGGCCACACATCGCCGGGTAGCTCACTGCTGTTGTGCATGCAGGTGATCGGATAGAAACGGAGCTTGGAAGCAAGGAATGCAGGCTTGCCTGAATATTTGTTCCCCGCACATACACTTTTTTAGAATATCCCAAACCAACCCTTAGAACGCAACCAAAAGAGCAAAAATAAATAAATAAGGAAAAAAAAACTCAGATTATTGAAACGAAATAAATTTTGAACTTTGAATTATATTAGTTTAAATTTTGATCTTATAATTTGTTTTAAGTCTAAATTATTAATCTATTTTCGTTAAATAAAACTGACAAAAAAAGTGCACTCGTTTGGCATGAGAATTTTTGGGACTAAAGGACTAAAATAGTCACCAAAAGATAAAATATGTTAAAAAATAATTAAGATAAAATGTTACATTCAAATCATAATTATTTTATTTTTTCTCTCATAAAAGTAAAAAAAACCAAAAAACTCGTTCTAAACGAGACTTTTTCATCCCAAACTAAAATAATCAAAAATTTAAAAAGTCAAAAAATCAAACCTACATCCCAAACGAATCCAGTATTTTTGTTAGTAAATTTAATGTATTATACATAAAATATGTAAAATATTATTTTTTATTGAGTTTGTTGATTAAAATATAATTTTTTTTGTCAATCTTATTTACATAGAAATAGGCAAATAGTTTAAACTGAAAATAAATTAAAAATTTAAGATTTAAATTGACAAAATTGAAAATTAAGAATTTATTTTTTCACAAAGGATCTGGAGCTTTTTTTTTTGTTGGTGTAATTTCTCTAAAAAATAATAATGTTTTAAGAAAAATTTGCCTATTAAAATAAAAAATTAGTATATTAAAAGACTATTTTACCCTTACTCTGATGCATTACAAAAAATTGAAAAATCTTCTTGTCACTTTTGCTTAAAAAGTCAAAAAACAACAACTCATCCCATTCAACTAAAAGAGCAGAAATAAAAATAATAAAATATATTTTTAAAAATTCAAGTTTATTAAAATAAAAAATTAATATATTAAATGACAACTTTACCCTTGCTTTGTTGCACTACAAAAAGTGAAAAAAATTAATAAATATCATATAGTCATTTTGTTAAAAAAAACAAACAAACAAACCTCCATTGTGAAATAATTTGATGAAAATAAAACAGAAAAACTAATTTGATGAAATAAACAAAAGAATAATAATTTCTGTTGGCTACATATTTTGTAAAAGCCAGTTACAGTTCGACACGTGGCATAGTAAGGGTAATAAAGGAAGGTTATTCAAGCCTTTAATCCTGATCGTACACGTGGCAATAAATATTGGTCCTCACATGATCTGAGTAACACTAGATCAAATAACGGGATGCAAGATGACGTGTCTTCAACGGTTACTCATATTCAAATCCAAATACAAGAGGGAAGCTCAACTGCCAGTAATGGCGTAATGGAGCTACTTGTAAGGAAGCATGATTAGTGATCATGGAGGAGCAGTTCGACGGTTCGAAGTGCAGTTCGAAGGTCATCACTGATGAGTATAAATAGCAGGGCAGCCCCCAGAAAGACAGACAGACTCAGATCATACAAACCAGTCATTTACTTCATATATTTTCTTTTCCAGTCATTTACATTTCCAGTCTTTAAATACCTGTTCTTTAAATACCTGCACTTTAAATACCAGTACTGCACTTCGATTCATAGGAGCAGCTTCAAGTAGATTCAAGTAGATTGCTGTTGTAAACCTCTCTGAGGCTGAGTTCGGACCATTGTAAGTGTTCATTTTTATGAAATACTTCAATTGTTCTTCATATTACTGTTATTTTCTATTAACTTCTCCTAAATCAAGCCACCAGTAAAAGTCCTCTTCATTGAGGCTGAAAAGAACTAAAACACAATCGTCTGATAATTGGTTGGCAATCACCATTTCTGTAAGGACTGATTGATCCTTGCTGGCACGCTCACATTCACAAAAATACCCTTCGAAAAGCCAAAAAGCCAACATATATTTTTGGCACGCCCAGTGGGACTTAATTAAAAATGGCTAGAAGAAGACGACAAGGAGAAAATGAACGCTTCGAAGAAGGCGTGGAAGGAGAGGTAGAAATACCAAATTCAGAGGATAATGTGGTAACACATCCTGTGGAAACTCCTATATTGTCAGAACCTATGGTCGAACAGACCAGTACTTCTGGACAAGAACCATACGTTCATATTATTGGACAAAACCAAGGAATTGGACCATCCACTGTGCCATTTATTCAACCAACAAATCCATGGGATGGTTTAGTAAATGCCATGGGACAACAATTAATGAACACAATGGAAAGGTGGGCAACATCCTTTTTGGATCGAATGAATAACCACCAACCAACAAACACAAGACACACGGAGGAAGTCGTAAATGTCCCCCAACAAAGATTGGCTAGAGAAAAACAGCCTATGCAAGTTAATGGACAGTATAATGATCAAACTAGTAATCAGAACCATGAAAGACCCTCACCTCAGTCTTGGTATGAACCCATTTCAAGGCCTATAGCAGGCCAAAATGCCTCAATACTTAATAATGAAGCCACACAAGTTGGTGGATCTGGCCAAATACAAGAAACTGGCATAAGAATGGTTACAAATCCCATGTTCGAAGCCATACCTGGCACAAGGGGGTAAACTAATCCCTTATTCGAATTTACACCCGGGGGGTTGGAGGGTTTTCCTACAAATGTCAGAGACACAACACCTGTTCCAGCACCTTTTGCAGGTCCTTTCGCAGGTCAGGCTCAAAGGGGTTACCCACACCCCCAACAGCAACCTGCACCGCAAGGACAACTAGCCCCAAATTTACCACCTTATGGACCAAGAGGACCACAAGCACAAGTTTGTCCACCAAATCCTGTGTTTGCCCCTCCAGTAGTGGTTCAGCAGGCACAAAATATGGTCCCTAGAGACCAGATTGCTGATATTGTTAGGGAGATATGTGGACCAATGGCTCGGGGGGTCCAGACTCCTATATACAGAAAACCATACCCAGAATGGGTAGATAGGGTACATGAATACCCAAGGGGATTCAGGATACCAGATTTTACCCTTTTTTATGGGACTGGAAATCAATCAACGATAGAACATATTGCCAGGTTTGCTGCTCAATGCGGTGAATTTACTAACCATGACTATATGAAACTGAGATTATTTCCAAATTCCCTAACAGGGGGAGCATTTGTGTGGTACATCAACCTTACACCTGGCTCCATTCAAAATTGGCAACAAATGGAAGATGCATTTCATGCCCAATTCTTCCAATCAGAGCCAGAAGTATCTATGGCAGATTTGGCTAGATTGAGTCAAAGGCCTGAAGAAAAGGCTACTCAGTTTATTGCCAGATTTAAAAGGGCTCGAAATAAATGTAGAGTTATCCTGCCAGAGCCAGAATTCGTCAGATTGGCTCAAAATGGTTTGGAATTCAGGCTTCGAAAGAAGTTTGATTCAACTGAATTCAGAGATTTGGTCGAACTGACCTATAAGGTGTCTCGATATGAAGCATTGTTAGAAGAGGAACAAGATCGAAATAATGCATCATATAAGACATATTATAGAGATCCTAATTATGAAATAGATGCAGCAGAGATTGTAGGCAAAGAACCTGTAATCTGTGAAACATTAATTCATAAGGATACAATTATAGACCAGCAGTTTAAAAAGAAAGACTTTCACAGAAAATACTCTTTCGCTTTAACAAAAGCAGATGACATCTTTGATCATTTGCTCGCGGCTAATTTCCTTAAGTTACCTAAAGGAGTAAAACTACCATCTCCAGATGAACTGAAAGGAAAAGTATACTGTAAATGGCATAATTCTTGGTCTCACTCGACTAAAAACTGCATTGTTTTTCGAGACAAGATCCAAGAACAGATTCGAAAGGGAAGTTTGAAGTTCTCAGCTAAAACAGAAAAAGCCATGGGAATTGACAGTGATCCCTTTCCAGAAGTTGGAGAGGCAGCAGCCAATGTCATCACATCAGACTTTCAGAACTTGTCCTTGACAGAATTGGAGGAAGTCAATGTGCAGATGCATGTTGCTAATCAAACCAACATCAAGAAGAATGTTAGAGGCCCACCAGTTATTGAACAAGGTTTCTCGCACCAGAAGGAACACTTTGATGAAGAATCACTGGATGATGATTCTTTAGAAGCAGCGGTGTTGCAGAGAATGTGCCCCAGGTGCAGACTCAGTTACAAGTGGTTGAAGGGGCTCCCAACTGATGGGAAGCAATACTACAGGGATGTTCAGAGACGTCCTAAGTCAACCAATGCTTACAACAAAAGGCCGTATCCGGCTAGTGATAGGCAGAGACCACCAGTGGTTGAGCCTGTGGTGAACGGAATGCATGACAAAGGCAAGAAGCTCTTGCATGAATCCAGGCCACATAACTATTATAGAATGGAGAGTAGCCATTCTGAAAGAAAACTGGAGAGAGGTTCAGTTCATGGAATCAGAGCCAGAGATTGGCCCCCTAGACCAGTTTCACGCAGGACAGAAAATGGTCACCCTTATCGAAGGTCTGAATCAGATTCAAAACATGAGGACAAAACCAAGCACTTACCTTCATGGCCAGTTTCGAAGATGGCTTCGAAGGTGGAAAAGGGCAGTTCAGCGTCTGAATCAGCAAGTTCATGGGTACCTGGAGTCCCAGACTGGTTTGTAATGCAAAACAAACCTAGAGAATTGCCTGCTCGAGGAGATGTTGCAAACCAAGGCAGGATGATCAGGCCTCCTATGGTGGCTCCGAATAACTGGGTGCTGCTTAAACACCCAAAGACAAGGGAGCCAGACATGGTCCCAGTCATCTCAAGATCACAGAGGAGAAAAATTCAGCGCAGGTACACCCAGTACCAGAAAGATCTGAAGGAAAGTGAAGAAGGAAGGAAGAACCCAAAGTCAGACCATGCTCCAAAGCCGGTTCCACAGAGCAAAGTGGTCTGCAACCGAGAACAATTGGCTAAGGTTCATGCCGAACTAACAGCCAGAGAAAAGTCTAGTTTAGTTGGATTGGAGAAGACTCTGATGGAGACAGATAGCGAGACCGAAGAAGAGAGTAGCGTAAGCCAGAAGAAAGAGGTCGTGGAGGAAGAGATGTTCGAAGCCTTCATGGCTGAGCAAACGTTTCTGACTGAAGAGCCGGTTGAGAAAGATCCTTCGAAGGGATCAGTTAGCAATAAAATACCAGAATGCATCATGCAGGATGTTTCTGAGGGAGTCGACCAAAGTAGCCAAGAGGGGGAACAAGTACAGCCAGCCATCCAGTTTGGCTCGTTTCCCCCAGTCTCAGTGAACATGTACACATACTACCACAGGAATTCCAAGCTGGAGATGAAAACCAAGAGGGGCAGGAAGCTGATCCAGTTCAGATCTCCAGTGAAGACTCGCAAGCAAGCATGGTGCAAGATAACTTCGAAATGGTTACACCGATGGAAGATGAATATGAAAGTGAGGAAGTGGTAAGCATCAATCTATCGTATCCATTCGAGTATCCCTCAGATTCGATGACGCAGCACGTCAGGCCTTTGTACATCAAGGCTTTCTTTGATGGAATACAGCTGAACCGAGTCCTGATAGATAATGGGGAAGCAGTAAACCTACTCCCGAAATCTTCTTTGAAGAAACTAGGGAAAAAGAATCCCAGGTTGATACCAACCAGCACAACCATTGCTGGTTTTGCTGGAGATAAGCAATTGGCTCAGGGGATTCTACCCATTAATTTAAGTGTGGGAACCAGGGACTGTATGACAGCATTCTTCGTGATCGACAGTAATGCTAAATACAATGCTTTGCTTGGAAGGGATTGGATCCACACTAACAAATGTGTGCCTTCTTCTTTACATCAGAAAATCATGATGGCTTTAGGCAATGGAGAGACAGAGGAAATCGATGCAGATCCTCAACCCTTCATAGCCTGTGCAGACTTTGCGGAGGCTAAATTGTATATTGAGGGAGTGACACCTCTCAGTATACTGATGAAAGATGACAGCTCAGCCGAAGTGACGGCTGATGAGGAGGTGACACACCTGAAGCACTTAGTCCAGAAAGGTGCTGATGAAGAGGTTGTCCTTAGAGATGACAATGATGCCTGGTTATAGGCAAAAAGAGGAACCGCAAGAAGCCAAGTCCTTGGCTTTGATTAAATTTTCAGTATTGGACATAAAAGCAATAATCCAGAAAGTTCAGGAGCAAGAGAGAGAGGCCATGATAATTGGCTGCAAACGGCAGCAGCAACATGCTAGAGTCTTGACTCTTGGTAAGTACTGTGCCTTGGACATTGAAACGAAAGTCCAGGAGATACAGGAAGAGGAAGCCTTGTGGACAGATTTTGTCTATGAGGAGGAGGACAGAGATATTGAATTGAAGAACCTGGGGGCAGAACCAAGCTTGAAGATCACTTCAAAGGTAGAAGAAACCAGAGGGAGTTCTCATGCACAAGACCCTTTAGAAGAAGTAAATCTAGGGGAAGGTTCTGTACAACAGCCCACTTACATAAGTGCTTGTTTGAATGCTCTGGACAGAAACCAGCTATTGGTTGTTCTGAAGAAATACAAAGATTGCTTTGCATGGTCTTATAATGAACTACCAGGATTGGATAGGTCATTAGTGGAACATAGGCTCCCCATGAAGCCTAATTTCAAGCCTTACAAACAGAAACCAAGGAGGATGAGTCCAGAAGTAATTCAGAAGGTCAAGGAAGAGATCCTTAGACTCCTCAAGGCAGGTTTTATTAGAACAGCCAGGTATGTCGAGTGGCTATCTAATATTGTGCCTGTAGTCAAGAAGAATGGCAAAATGAGGGTATGTATCGATTTCAGAAATTTAAATCTGGCAACTCCCAAAGATGAGTACCCTATGCCTATAGTGGACTTGCTGGTGGACAGTTCAGCAGGTCACCAAGTCTTGTCAATGATGGATGGGCATTCCGGCTATAACCAAATCTGCATTGCAGAGGAAGATATCCACAAGACAGCATTCAGATGTCCTGGGAATATTGGCACCTTTGAATGGGTTAAAATGCCATTTGGTCTAAAGAATGCTGGAGCTACGTATCAAAGAGCCATGAACACTATCTTTCATGATCTTATTGGAGGATATTTGGAATGTTATATTGATGACATTGTGGTTAAGTCCCAATCCATGGAAGAGCACCTGTTTCACTTAGAAGCAGCTTTTGAAAGGATGAGGAAGTTCAAATTAAAGCTCAATCCTCTTAAATGTGCTTTTGGTGTATCATCTGGAAATTTCTTGGGCTATGTTGTTCACAAGAAAGGAATACAGATTGATCAGAATAAAGCCAAAGCAATCATTGAAGCCAAACCCCCATCAAGTAAGAAAGAATTACAAAGGTTCCTTGGGCAGGTTAACTTTCTTCGAAGGTTCATTTCTAACACTGCAGGGAAAACTAAAGTATTTTCTTCCTTGTTAAGGCTGAAAGATGAAGAGGAATTTGTGTGGACAGCAGAGCATCAAATTGCTTTCGAAGGTATCAAGGCCTACTTGGCTAATCCTCCAGTGCTGATGCCACCAAAGGGGAACAAGCCCTTGAAGTTGTACATAGCTGCAGCAGAGGATTCATTGGGAGCTTTCTTAGCTCAAGACAATGAAGAAGGCAAGGAGCAAGCTATTTATTACCTTAGTAGGTTTTTAAATTCTTGTGAATGTAAATATTCAGCTGTTGAAAAGCTGTGTCTTGCTTTGTATTTTGCTGCAATAAAATTAAGATATTATCTTTTGCCTACAACTGTCTTGGTAATTGCAACCACAGATTTAGTTAAATATATGTTATCTAGACCAATATTGAGGGGAAGAATTGGCAAATGGATACTTGCCTTATCAGAATTTCATCTAGAATATGTCCCTCAAAGGGCAGTAAAAGGGCAGGTTTTAGCCAATTTCTTGGCAGATCATCCATCTCAAACAGAGAGTCAGGAGATAATGGAACTTGGTATGACCAGTGTTGAGCCATGGCAAATGTGGTTCGATGGGTTGAAAGCAAATGGGTTAATTGGAATTGGTATTGTAATCAAGTCTCCACAGGGGACAGAAACTACCCATGGTTTTAGAGTGGATAAAGCTACCTGTTCCAATAACCAGGCTGAATATGAAGCCTTAATTGTGGGACTAGAGATTCTTATTGGATTACAAGTACATGCAGTTGACATATTTGGAGATTCTCAATTGGTGGTTAACCAAGTGAAAGGAATTTTCAAGTGTCAAAGCATAAGTATCCTGCCATATTATGTTGTTGCATTACATTTGCTTTCTCAGTTTCAAATAGCAAATGTAACCCATGTTCCAAGATTCTTGAACAATAGAGCCAATGATGTGGCTCAAAAGGCTTCGAACTTCAAGAGAAGGGATAATACCCAAAGGGACATAAGCCAAACAACATATCAGAGATTAATACAACCTTTGAATAAAAGGAATGTGATCTTGGAAGTCAATCATAATGACTTACAAGAACAAGACTGGAGGCATCCAA
The DNA here is from genome assembly GCF_055761805.1 of Camellia sinensis. Taxonomy (NCBI): domain Eukaryota; kingdom Viridiplantae; phylum Streptophyta; class Magnoliopsida; order Ericales; family Theaceae; genus Camellia; species Camellia sinensis. The sequence goes on along the minus strand of NC_138973.1, from coordinate 89,367,296 downwards.
TAATGCAGTACTTGGCTGGTCCATCTTCGAAGGCCAGTAGAAAAGTTAAGTTGCAGTCTATGCAATATATAATATATGGTAATGCTCTCTACAAAAGGGGGGGAGATGGCTTATTGTTAGAATGTCTAGGCCCGAAAGAAGCATTAACAGCCATGGCTGAGGTTCATGAAGGCATCTGTGGTGCTCATCAACCTGGTGTAAAAATGAGGTGGTTGCTTCGATGGCATTCCTATTATTGGCCAACCATCCTTAAAGACTGCATAGAATATGCAAAGGGGTGTCAGGCATGTCAAAAGCATGGCACAATAAGGCACGTGCCCATAACTGACCTACATGCAGTAGTGAAGCCTTGGCCATTCAGAGGGTGGGCCATGGATATGATGGAAAAATACACCCACCTTCTTCGAAGCATTATTGTTTCATTTTAGTGGCCACTGACTACTTCACTAAATGGGTCGAAGCTAAGCCATACAAGGCTATAGACCAAACAGAGGTTATTGGTTTTATTAAAGATTTGATCCATAGATTTGGCATCCCGCAAACCATAACAGTTGAAAATGGAACTGTGTTTGATGGGAAGATGGTGAAGTCTTTTGTGGCAGAATTTGGAATTAGTCTTGTTAATTCCACACCCTATTATGCACAAGCTAATGGTCAAGCTGAGTCATCCAATAAATCCTTGAAAAAAGGAATACAAAAGGTTGTGGATGACAATCCTAGGGATTGGCATAACCTGTTATTGGATGTTCTGTGGGCATATAGAACCTCACCAAGGTCAAGCACAGGAGCCACTCCCTATGCCTTGGTGTATGGACACGATGCAGTCTTACCAGTAGAGATTAATGTTAAAACTTTGAGAGTAAGATGTCAAGACCAGTTGAATCCTGAACAATACCATCAAAGTATGTGTTTAGAATTAGAAGGCATAGATGAAGCCAGAATTTTGGCATTAAATAGCATTCTTTTCCAAAAGAAGAAAGCAGCCAAGAATTATAATAAGAAAGTCAAACACATTGGCTTTGATGAAGGAGATTTGGTATGGAAGACAATACTCCCAATTGGGATTAAAAGCCACAAGTTTGGCAAGTGGTCACCTAACTGGGAAGGACCATATCAAATTCATAGGGTTCTGCCTTTTGGAGCATACTATTTAAGAAATTTGAATGGTTATGTACATCCCAAAAAGATTAATGGCAGATATTTAAAACCTTATTTTCCAACCATTTGGGAAACACAAGGGATAGAGTGAACACCATATGCAAAAACACAAGCTTGTTCAAGTAATATTCAAAATATTGTGCTTTCATAAAGAATTAAGTACATTGTGCCACAAATTGGCCCAAAAATCATTACAATGCTTTAGTTGTTTTTGTACAATAGCTTTCCTATTGCTAAGGGAAGGAAATAATTGGATAGCCGCAGCCATGTCTTCTTTTCGATTAGCCAGCCCTTGATTGGTGATGTGCAGTTTCTTATCAGTTCGAACCAAGGCTTGGTTTACTGCGGCTAACTCCTCTTCGAGCTGAGCTTTCTTCTCCAGAAGTTGGACTCGAAAGTGGGAGGCAGAAGAGTGTTGTTCTTTCAGAGATGATACTTCGGTATGCACTTGAGAAACAAAACTCTGGTCCTTAGCCAGCTTATCATCCGCAGCCTTAGCAGCATGGCAAATGTTAAGATAAAAATCAATAGTAGCTGCAGCCTGAGATAGATGACTTGAGACACTCATGGCAGACTGCTCAGCAAAGTTACAGCATTGAAGGAACCCATTCCTGATGATAGGCCTTTGTAGAGCCTCGAAGGGGATCCTTGAAAAGGAAGTCAGCAGTTGCAAGCATGTGTCCAAATCTACTGAAGGTACAAAAGGCTTGTTACTGGAGGAAGGAGAACTCTCGAAGATTTCCAATAAGGAGTTAGCCAAGGCTAATGGCTCAGCTTCAGCAGTAGAGGTGGGGGAGGTAGAAGGTATGTCAAAGAGACTAGCTAGTCTTCCTTCAAAAATGTCTACCTCATCCCTTGACATTAAGGACATAGAGAGTGTTGTGGTGGAAGACGCAAAGGGCTGCATAGGGATGGGAGAAACGGATGGAGAATCTTTGGCAGCCTCTATGGTCTTGGCCACCAGCAAATCAAGAGAAGAGGGACTGGAAGTGGGCATTGGTGATGAACCATGAATTGAAGGGCTACTAGTGTCTTCTGTGGAAGAATCAACTGCCATTGGGAATGGAGTAGCAGTTGGATTTTCTACAAAGGATGGAGAAAGAGCAAGGCTCGAAGGAAAAATAGATTGAGGTAGGTTACGAGCCAAAAAAAGGAGGTATGGCTTTAATCCAAGAAAGAGAGAGGCAGGAATACTGGGACTTAAAGAAGGTACGCCAAATATAGGCTTTGGAGATGGAAGTACGATTTGAACAACCCTGACTTTCTGCATTTGATCAACCTCAACTGAAATTGAGGAAGGCCTTATTGGAAAGGTGAGTGCAGTAGTTGTCGCTGCAAAAGGAAGAAATTCAGAACATTGTTAAACTTCAATACCATAAGCTGACAAAGCAAAAAACAGCAGAGGTACGAAAGAAATTACTTGTTCCAGAGGCACTGGTACTGATGGGAGAATTGCGGAGAGAATAGTGTCCAGCAGACCGTTGTTTTCTGGCTAGTTCCCTTTGCAATGCATTGGCAGCAGCAGCTCTCTCTCTTAAAATTTGTTGTTGCCGTCTTTTCTCAGCCCTTTCAAAGACGACTATGGCTTTGGAATGTTCTTGTTCCACGGCCTTGGTGGCTGTCTCATGAAGGGGATCTTCAACCAAAGCAGTAGTTGAAGCAGTCATTTTTCTTCTCTTTCCTATGGCTTGGGCAATTGTCTCCGAATCAGAATCCTCATCAAAGCTGGAAGGGGAGATATCAAACTCAGAAGGAGAGACAGTAATCTTTCTTCTCCTTTTTCTTTGAATTGGCTTTGTCTGCCCCTCAATTGTTTTCTCAGCTCCTTTAGCCTGAGGTTCGGATCCCTTAAAAATAATCTCCTCCTCTACTTTCCTAATGGTTGTTTCTTCTTGGGGCAAGTCAATCGCCTTTTTTCTTCTCATCAAAGGTTCAAGTAGTCTCTGTTTCTTTTGTTTCTGATTATCTTCAACTAAATAAACTTCCATATTACTCACCCACCAACTCTGATATCTCTTCAAAAAGGAGCCGTGAGGTATGAAAGGGATATACTCAAAAGTGGCCAGATCATCCATAAACTTGAAGGTTGCTTCTTCTAGCCTTGACTTTCGAACCTTCAAATCTCTCTTGGTCAGAGTTAGGTTGGTGTTGCTGCAGAGAGGTATTGGAACTCCTTGTGTGAGGCCAAATTGTCTAGCAAATTGAGCAGGACAATAAGGCTCAGCTATGCATTTATAGGCTCTGGGGTTGGTGGTCCCAATAAACAGTTCTCTAGGGATCAGTAGGGAAGCCCACATATCTTTGTGAATAGGCAAGGCACAGAGCCTGTCACTAAGGAAGTGATTCAACCAGGCTGGACCTATGCTAGTTTCAAAGGGACGGAAACGGTGATTAGGAAGAGCAGCTGGTAGTTGATGAAAGAAGGAGAAATAAAAGGAAAAAGTAGCTGGATAAAGTGAAGCATTGGCTAGTTTTATGCCATGAGTGAGAGAGTGTAGCCCAGAAAATTTAAGGCATTTGGATTGTAGTTCAGTAAAATAGGCAAAGAGCCAAAGCTGAAGGATCCAAAATGGTCCCCCTTGACTAGCATCTAAAGGTTTCTCACAAAAGAGGGAACAAACTCTGTATACATGACCCAGAATGTATGGGGCTAAGGCCACTCTTTTCTGCAAAACCAAGGCTTTGGCAATAGGAGCAAATTCAGGCATGATTCTTTGGGAGGAGGTGCAGAATAAAAATTTGCAAAGCCAATATAATAAAAAGGAAAAGAATTCCCTATCAGTTACTGGACCCACTCTTTTGTTCTCAGTTCTAACAAAATCACTGTAAGATGAATTAAGAGAGGGGAGGGAGAAAGGGACTGCTAAGTCAGGAAAATCTGGTGTTATGGGGGTACCAATGGGAGATACTCCTAATAGATGGCAAATATCAAGAACAGTGGGGGCCATCATCCCACATCTGAATTGAAAGAAATTGAAGACGGGGTTCCAAAAGCACAAAGCAGTAGGAACTAGGAAAGGGTCCTCAGAGATAGTTACCCTAGATAGTCGAAGGGCATCGAGGAGGCAGAGCTCCTGGAGATCCAGTGTCTTAGCAGGAATGATCCGATCATACCATTCTTGCCATTCCAGTCTTATCGTGGGCCAGCATCGATGAGGACGATTGCTTTTCCAGTTCTTCCAGTCAAGGCCACCTTCATAAAGGAGACGTTGGTCCACCAGACGCGGATAAAAGGTTGGGAGCTCAGTAAGGACTTCCTTGAAAATTGGTCCGAGCACGTAGTTCTGCTGCTCATGATGACGAGGGACAAAGATACGCCCATCGGTGGCGCTTTTCTCTCCAGCCTTGTACTTCTCACATTCTGCGTCAATAAGCCTTTTCAAAGCTAAAGATGAGCTTACGCGCTCTGGGGCTGGCACCTTTTGTGAAGAAGAAGCCATTGATGATACACTCTTCAGAAGATGAAGACCAAAGCAAAGAGGAACCAGTAGAGAGAAGGGTTTCTAAAAGGCAAGAGATTTCGGAACATAAAACGAGAGGGTTTTAAAACCTTTGTGTCCGAAATTATACCCCGTAAGTCGTTAAGTACAAAAAGTACGAATGCGAGGAATTTCTTCCAAATTGATAGTTTTGGAGGGAAGAGCTTATTCCGGGGATTGGGGCCAGCTTCGAAATGAGATATTTGGCTTCGAAAACAAGATCTTGGCGTCAAAAAATCAAATAACAACGGCTTCGAAATACATAAGTCAGCTTCGAAGCCTAGTATCTGCTTAAAGGTGCTAAATTGCTTGATTATGGGTCTGTTTAGGAGTTATAAATCAAGGTAACGACCTTCGGAGCAAACCCTAGTATTCTCTGAGTATGAGAAGCGTTGTTCAGAGCATACTACATGCTTAAAAATGCCTGAATGCTCAAAGTATTGGTCTACTTCAAAAAATCCAAAGACCCGTTTGAAGGTTATCAGTCAAAATGACTCTTTAAGGAAGAGGGGCACTGCTCGAAACATCCAAGACCAATCATTGGTTTCTGTATGAGCAAGTGGGAATTGCCATAGGTTGCCCTTCGAAGCCAAAAGAGATCAGTTTAAAATTGATTGGCTATATCAACCATGACCATATATTGGTTACAGTTAGTGTTGAAAAAGTAAAGTCATTGAAATCGAAGTACTAAAATAATATCTGCCAGAATTGTCAATTTTACTCCATGAATTGGACAAAGACATGATTGGTTCTTTTAGTTCTTCATTAAACAGTTGATTCGAAGGATGAGATTGTTCAATTCGAAGTTATGAGTTAGCTTTTAGAGATGAAAGGAAATAGAGTCAAACAGTGTTGAGTACAGAAAGACTTTGTTTATATTAAAGCCAAGATGATTACATTAAGTAACTCTATCTGGGTACAAATTCAAGCTCATAAAAATAAGGAATAGAATAAATAACAAGGTCATGAAATTTTGTCCAGCAATGGTCAATAAATTTCTGTTCTTTCTTTATTATTTCTTCTATCTCTTCTAAAGTTGATTGCATAAGCTGATGAGCTCTCACTTCATAATAGAGTTCTTCAGCCTTTGCTTCGAAGGCCTCTTCTCTTGATTTTTGTTCCAATTCATCTATAACCAAATCATCCCAGTATGCAGAATCTTTATTCCTGAAGTCATCGAACTCTTCGATAAAATTCTCTGCTTCATATTGGGCATGAATTCGGAGAGATAAGAGTTGATCCAGATTTTGGATGGTGATCTTAGAATTTCGATGCCAGTAGAGGAGCACTGGGAGTTGGTCCAAAAACAAATGAAGCTCTGCCTGGGCAATAGGGTTGAGAACATGACCTCTAGTCAAGATATCACAAGCCCATTGAAAGTTCTTAAGAGGAATGTCATCCTCAAGAACATTGAAGGGCAGATGGGAGAAAGCCGCGAGCAAAAGTTGAGCTTGCTTTCGCTCGGCTGGAGAAGGGGGTGACGGAGGTTGGTAAGGTGGAAAGACTTTGTCCATTGGAAGGGCAAGTCTTAGTTTTTCTGTCTAGGAAAGGATGGGAGGAGGAGAAGGAGAAGATGATTCTGCTTCAGAAGACAAAGGGGAAGGAGCAGGTGTTTCTATCTCAGAAGATGCATATGCAGAAGAAGGTGTGGATGCTTCTATTATGGGAGATGGCACGGGAGCAGAAGGAACAAAGGCATTAATGTAGTCAAGCCAATCAGAAGAACAAATCTTCGCCTTTTTGGCTAAAAACGAAGGGGTGTACTCTTGTGCTTCTTCTGGACGCTGGGCAGGGTGCATTATCTTCGTAGGCACGGAAGAAGTATACCAAGCCACAAGCAGATTCTCCTCCAAGCTACGTCGAAGGTCAATGGGCACGTAAGGGTAGACCACTAAGCTTCGAGCGTAGGAGGGAAACTCCAAGGGGTCAGTAAACTCAACAAAATGGTGATTGACTCGCTCCCTTAAATCATAAGTCTCAGGAGTTGACCAGCTTGTCCAGCCAGAAGCCCCAGAGGATGAAGAAATCACAGTTTCATCCCATGCAGGGGTCTGTGAAGAAGAGTTTCCTAGCTCCATATTTGCAACTTGTCGAAGCAAAGGCTCGAGGGTAGTTCGGTCAGAATACAAAGGGAGCTTAGGGGAAGAACTCTTTGTATTTGTAAGTTTGTAAACCAAGGGATTAAAGGCAATGTGTTCATAGTCTAAAGGTTTATAATCTGCAAAAGCCTCCATTACCTGAATATAGAAGGGCGGGTAAAGGTGACTAATGAATGCGTGGAGGTTCTTTCGAGGGGAAACAACATCACTCAAAGGCTCTTCATATGCTTGATCAATAAAAAGGGAAGTTGATGCAGCCATAGCCTGTTCGAATACTAAGGTATTGGGATGTTCGACGAGTTAATGCAAATGATCTCCAAATGGATGACGGTTGTGTTTCCAGAATATGGACTCCATACACGTTCTAGAAGTGCGGGAAAACTGCAATCCACTAATATCACCAAGTATTGGGTATATTAGTGCGGGGGGTAATGTTGGCTACATATTTTGTAAAAGCCAGTTACAGTTCGACACGTGGCATAGTAAGGGTAATAAAGGAAGGTTATTCAAGCCTTTAATCCTGATCGTACACGTGGCAATAAATATTGGTCCTCACATGATCTGAGTAACACTAGATCAAATAACGGGATGCAAGATGACGTGTCTTCAACGGTTACTCATATTCAAATCCAAATACAAGAGGGAAGCTCAACTGCCAGTAATGGCGTAATGGAGCTACTTGTAAGGAAGCATGATCAGCGATCATGGAGGAGCAGTTCGACGGTTCGAAGTGCAGTTCGAAGGTCATCACTGACGAGTATAAATAGCAGGGCAGCCCCCAGAAAGACAGACAGACTCAGATCATACAAACCAGTCATTTACTTCATATATTTTCTTTTCCAGTCATTTACATTTCCAGTCTTTAAATACCTGTTCTTTAAATACCTGCACTTTAAATACCAGTACTGCACTTCGATTCATAGGAGCAGCTTCAAGTAGATTCAAGTAGATTGCTGTTGTAAACCTCTCTGAGGCTGAGTTCGGACCATTGTAAGTGTTCATTTTTATGAAATACTTCAATTGTTCTTCATATTACTGTTATTTTCTATTAACTTCTCCTAAATCAAGCCACCAGTAAAAGTCCTCTTCATTGAGGCTGAAAAGAACTAAAACACAATCGTCTGATAATTGGTTGGCAATCACCATTTCTGTAAGGACTGATTGATCCTTGCTGGCACGCTCACATTCACAAAAATACCCTTCGAAAAGCCAAAAAGCCAACAATTTCAAAATTATTTTCGCATAAAAAAGAAGAGGAAATCCACATGAAAATTATGAGTTCTTTTTGTTTTTACATTTTATTCACTAAATTACACTATAAGAATGTTCACTTTTCGTGACTAATTTTTTAGCTGCCAAAAGTTAATTTTTAGTCGCTGAAGGGTTTCAGCGACTAAATTATTTGGTCGTAGAAGTAGTCGTGAAAGAATTGTCGGCAAAGGTAATTAGTTTTAGTCGCCAAATGTATTCAGTTTCTGACTAAATTTTTAGTCGCCAAAAGGTTGGACATAAAATTAAATTGGTACATTTTCGGTGACCAAACTTTTAGTCGCCTAAAGTATAGTAATTTCGGTTTTGACCCGATATTCATTGTATTCTACAGTCGCATTTCGTGGCTTAATATTGTTATTCATGTCTCTTTCCCTCTTTTTTCTTTCCTATTTGAGTATTAGAATGTGTTACCCAAAAGACAACTTAAGAGGAGGGGGGTGAATTAGGTTTTTACAATTAAAAATAAAAATACCTTAATAAAAATTATGACTAGCATAATAGATAAATATAGTTGATGAAATAAAAATAATTAAAACAAGTGTTTTAACAATTATGTCAATTAATGATTTTAGCATAATAAAAATATGAAATATAGCTATGGCAATAAAATAAAGAGATAAGGGAGAGAGAGACAAACAAATTTATAGTAGTTCGGCTTCAATCGGCCTACATCCACTCTTCAAGCTTTACTTGAGATTTTCCATTATACTCTAGCTTCACAGGGTGCTAGCAACCTTTTCACAGATGGAGCAATCCTTCACAGATTTTACACAGACTTTCTAAGTCAAGAACACTGAGTGTACTACACTCTTACAAGGTTGAAAAAAATGTGTTTTTGCTTTCACAGAAAGCTATAAGAATTATCTCTCAAAGATAGATATAAAAATGAAGCTCTCATTTTTCTGTAAACCTCACACAGGAAAGATAGGCTTAAAGCTATACGTCTCAATGTATAATTTCTGAAAGAGGATGTAAACAAAAATTGAAGAACACTTCTCAGAGAATGTTTCAGAGGACAGATGTGAGTGATTATAGATAAAAGAATATTTTCTGATTTTTTGGTGATTTGTTTACATTAGAAGCTTTGGTATATATAATGAAACTTATACCCGTTTATAGCCATTGTATTCATTTGAATTTATAGCCGTTTATAGTCGTTGTACTTCCATCATTACTAATTTGAATATTTTCCACTTCATCATTACAAATTTGAATATCTTCCACATGAACCTTTTGGCCTACTGCTGTGCTGGGCTGTTTGAACCTTTGTTTTGGGCTGTTTGAATTCCTGATTTAATCAAATATTAAAATACATTCTAACAACATTTAGGATAAAGGTTTAGGTAAGAAATAATAGGACAAAATAAATTATTATTCTATTTTTCTCTTTCAAATAAATCATCAAAATAAAATTTGGATTTTATTTTTCTTTTTCAAATAAATTAAAATATAATTAAATAAATCATCAAAATAAATTTTAGATTCTATTTTTATCTTTCAAATAAATTAAAATATAATTAAATAAATCATCAAAATATATAATTTTAACAATCTCCCCCTTTTTGATGATGGCACACAATGATGTTTTGATTTGATTTGGGAGTAAGAAAGGCCCCCCCTCAAGTTATGCTTCCTGAATTCATTTCTAAATACATAGGTTAGCACATGTGTAATAAATAAGCTTTAATCAACAACATGATATAAGATTAAGATATCAAACTATAAATACATAACATCAGATTAGTTAGAAAATAATACCATAATACATAACATCATATAATTTATCTCCCTGTGACATTATTAAAAGGAAATCATGGGTCAGAATTTGGAGGAGGAGGAGGAAAATGATAAAGACAAATGGCATCAAAAAAATAGATAATCAAAACATATATATATGACATAGCTACACAACATATATACATATATGCATACACATACAACTTTCATGCGTCTCTCTCTTTCTTCGCAAAACGCGGTTGTCACGTGGCCTGGCTTTTGCTTCATTTGGCCGACAAAAGAAGCTCTCCTCGATTGCCGCTCGCCTCGGCTATCTCTCCATCCTTATCTTCTTCTCTTCAGCCTCTTCTCGTCAGTCTTTTTCTTAATCACACTCGTCTACTTCTTCTTCCTTGAAAGACAGAACAGAGATACTATGCAGAGCATAGAGGTTGCCAAAAAATGACCCTCCTTTCTATTCAATCTCTCTCTCCTACTACATGACCTCGTCCCGTCCCCTTACTCTCTTTCCGGACCTGAATGACCCAGTAAGCGCTGCTGGGCCGAGTGCCTCGGCTCCTACTTTTCCTAACCTTCCTATAATGTCGATTGAGCAAATAATGACAGCTCAATTAGACATTGAAGCCAATCATTTCACACTGACGTCCTGTATGGAGACGGTGACTACAGTCACAAAATTGACTCATGGACTGCAGAACAGGACGAGTGAGTTCCATCAGGTCAACGCCCAACTCTCTTTACTCCGGCGCATGTACAAGGATGCGCGAGCAGAAATAGGCGCACTGAAGGCCAAAAATAAAGAGCTTAAATGGAAGACCATCTCCATGGCCCGATTTGGAGCAACGTCGTTCTTGGCTTTTGATAGTCAGCGGAGAGTCGTCGCTCTCGACGAAATCACGGGATTAGGGGCGTCAAGGGTTGCCCAAGGTGATAAAAAGAAGAAGAAAACGATGGAAGAGGCGAGTAAGTAAGATCGGCGTATGGCCAAAAAAAAATGAAGGGCTTTTATTTTATTTTTATTTTTTTTATGTTTATTTTGATCGGCGTGTGGCCGTAAAAAAATGAAGGATGTTTTTTTTTTTAAAATGTAAATATTTGTATTTTAATTTGTTTTTGTTTTTATGTTGAAGTACTGAAAAATGAAATTAAAAAGCAGAAAAAATAAGAAAATTAAGCCCAAACAAAAATAATAATGAGAAAAAATAAAAATAAAAAAAATTAAACCTAATAACAAAATAAAATAAATAAAATAAATTAAAATAAAATAATACTTGCAGAAATTAAACTTAATGAGATGTTGGTGTTGCTGGAATGGTAAAGTAAAAAAAAAAATACCATGAGGGTTTAAAAAAAATCAATGTATGCAAAATTAATTTTACATCAAGATGTAGAACGTAAAGAAAAATTATACAGTTGAGAATAACAAACTGTTATGGAGAATAAATGTATGAAGGACTTGAGAGCATACAACTGATATAAATGGTTCCATATCAATGGAGCAATACACATATATCATTTTAACAAGAATTCAAGTTTCATAGTCATAACAAAACTTTTTAAGTAGAAATCGATATTCCAAACTCGCCACGAATAAAATTGAAGCGATCCTTGCTTAGGGGTTTAGTGAAAATATCCGTCAATTGCTTGTCGGTGTTTACAAATTCAAGTATAATATCCCATTTTTGAACATGATCTCTTAAAAAATGATATTGAATTTCAATATGTTTTGTTCGTGAGTGTTGAACTGGATTTTTACTTAAATTGATGACACTAGTATTATCACATTTAATAGGGATATGATCATAATGCAAATCAAAGTCCTCCGATTGTTGTTTCATCCAAAGTATTTGGGCACAACAACTTCTAGAAGCTATATATTCAGCTTCGGCCATTGATAAAGCAATAAAATTTTGTTTTTGCTGTACGAAGATACTAATGAGTTACCAAGAAAGTGACAAGTGCTACTGGTGCTTTTTCTATCAAGTTTACAGCCGTCAAAGTCAGCATCCGAGTAACTAATTAAATCACATGCAACACCTCTAGGATAAAATAGTACCAAATTTTGAGTGCCAACAAGATATCTAAAAATTCTTTTAACAGCAAAGAGATGCGATTCTATAGGATTTGATTGATATCTAGCACACATACAAACACTAAACATAATATCGGGTCTACTTGCAGTTAAATAGAGAAGTGAGCCGATCATACCTTGATATTTTGTTTGATCAATGGACTTACCTTTTTCATCCTTGTCTAGCTTAATGGATGTGCTCATAGGTGTTCCAGCTATTTTTGAGTCATACATAACAAACTTTTTGAGTAGTTCTTTTGTGTACTTAGCTTGGTTGATAAAAATTCATTTCTTATATTATTTGATTTGAAGTCCAAGGAAATAATTTAGCTTCCCCATCATGCTTATCTCAAACTCACTTTGCATACACTTAGCAAATTCCTTACACAAGGTTTCATTAGTAGCACCAAATATAATGTCATCCACATATATTTGCACAATAAGTAAATCATCATTTTTAGTTTTAACAAAAAGTGTTGTGTCAATCGTTCCTCTAGAAAAATTATTTTCAATCAAAAATTTACTTAATCGTTCATACCACGCACGAGGTGCTTGTTTCAAACCATATAAAGCTTTTGATAGTTTAAAAACATGATTTGCAAAAGCATGATCTTCAAAACCTGGGGGTTGTTTAATATAAACTTCCTCATTTATAAAACCATTAAGAAATGCACTTTTTACATCCATTTGATAAAGTTTGAAATCTCTAAAACATGCAAATGCAAGTAACATGCGAATGACTTCTAATCTAGCAGCCGGAGCAAAGGTTTCATCGAAATCAATACCTTCTTCTTGATTGTATCCTTGTGCAAAAAGTCTAGCATTGTTTTTTATAATTGTGCCGGATTCATCAAGCTTGTTTCGAAAGATCCATTTGGTACCGATAATGGTATGATCTTTAGGTTTTGGCACAAGTTCCCACACTTTGTTTCTCTCAAATTGGTTAAGCTCTTCATGCATAGCTATCATCCAATGTTCATCGAATTCGGCTTCTTGAAAGTTTTTAGGCTCAACCTGTGAGAGAAAAGCTAAGTTACTACAAATGTTTCTAAGTGAAGAGCGAGTTTCAATACCTTTTGTAGGGTCACATAAGATTAAATCCTTAGGGTGATTATGAACAAACTTCCATTCTCTTGGCAAATCATCATTGTTTCCTCATTCTTCTTGAGGTGGGAGAATAGGTTGTTCAATCTCTTTGTTCAACTTATATGGTTGGTTCTTTTCTTTATAGATACTTGAATCTTCCACATTTGATTCCAAATCAATATTATCACTAACAATTTGCTTTTGAGCAGAGATGTTATTTTCATCAAATGTTACATGTATAGATTCTTCCATAACAAGAGTTTTTTTTATTAAAAACATGATAAGCTTTGCTAGTTAAGGAATAGCCAAGAAAAATTGCTTCATCAGATTCTGAATCAAATTTACCTAAGTTATCCTTACCATTATTATGCACAAAACATTTACAACCAAAAACATGAAAATGACTAATGTTGGGCTTTCTATCATGCCAAAGTTCATAAGGAGTCTTTTTGAGAATAGGTCTAATTAATGCACGATTTAAAATATAGCATGCGGTGTGAACGGCTTCGGCCGAAAAATATTTAGGAAGATTATTTTCGCAAAGCATTGTTCTATTCATCTCTTCTAAAGTTCTATTCTTCCATTCTACTACACCATTTTGTTGAGGGGTTCTAGGTGCTGAAAAATTATGTCCAATACCATGCTCATCACAAAACAATTCAAATTTCTCATTTTCAAGTTCTTTACTATGGTCGGTTCGAATATTAGTAATAAGAAAGCCTTTTTCATTTTGAATTCTACGACAGAGTTTTGTGAAAGAAGAAAAGGTTTCAGCTTTATGTGCTAAAAACATAACCCATGTAAATCTTGAATAATCATCAATAATAACAAGACAATAATGTTTACCACCTAGACTAGATGTCCTTGAGGGACTAAATAAATCCATATGCAATAGTTGTAAAGGTCTAATTGTGGAAATATAAGATTTTGATTTAAATGATGTTTTAATTTGTTTTCCTTGTTGACAAGCACTAAACAGATGAGCTTTTTCAAATTTAATTTTTGGAAGTCCAATGGTCAAATCCTTTATCAAAAGTTTAGCAATTAAATGCATATGAGCGTGACCAAGTCTTCTATGCCATAACCAACTATTTTCATTATTAATATATAAACATTTAACACCACTAGCATAGAGATCATTAAGATGAAAAATATAAATATTATCAGGGCGATTACCAACGAATAAAGCTTTATGATCATTTATACTTTCAATTGTGCAATGTGATTTATTAAAAATAACTCGATTACTTTTATCACATAATTGACTAATACTAAGTAGGTTATGCTTAAGTCCATCAACAAGTAAAACATTTTCAATAAAAGCGTTAGGAGAAATACCGATGCTACCAATACCGATGATTTTTCCTTTCTTGTTGTCTCCCAAAGTAACAAATCTTCCATCTTTCGATGATAGTTTAGTAAAGAATGATTTATCTCCGGTCATGTGTCTGGAACATCCACTATCAAGGTACGTTATAGCGATCCCGGGTTTACCCTTGTTATACCGTGATCCGGACATGTGTCCGTGGATGTCGGTAGTTGTTATTATTTTGTTTACATCCTTTTACTTCGTAATTGAGTTATAGGATGTGTTGGGCGGATTTGTTTCAGGTTGGTTGAGTTTAGAAACCAAAACTAGTTGCCCAGATTTTTGGCCTGTACGCTCGAGCGGAGGTGTTGGCGCTCGAGCGGGTAATACACCCATCCAGTATTTGTTGTGCAGTGTTGTACGCTCGAGCGTGGAGTTGGCCGCTCGAGCGGATCTGTGTGAGTGGACGCTCGAGCGTAGGGTTGGGAGCTCGAGCGGAGGCCTGGTTCTGCAAAAGTGCTGGGCGAGTGCATTCTGCGCTCGAGCGGGAGGTTGGCCGCTCGAGCGGAAGTCTGTGAGTGGCCGCTCGAGCGGGGTGTTTTACGCTCGAGCGGAGACCTGGGTTAAAGTCCCGAATTTGTGACTCTTCAAATCACTTTTTCACTTTCTCTTCTCTCTCTTACTTTTCCAAAATCACCATTGTTGAGCCTCTCACTCTAGACTCTACCTTCTCTCTAGGTTTTGATCTAGTAGGAGTGATTTACTCACCTTTGGCCTTTACAAAAAAGTTGTTGATCGTCGAGGGCTTCATTTTAATCTGAAAATCTCGGGTTTTGGAGCATGTTGGGTTTTGTCGTCTTCTCCTTTGGGACTCCGAATTTGAGGTAGGGATATCCTACTCCTCTCTATGGGTTTTGTCTTTAAATTTTGGTATTTTGAGATGTTGGGCTTGGTTTGGTAATTTTGTGAAAGTTTGGGGCTTTTGTGTAATTTTACAAAAGTTGGGGTTTTATTTACAATAAACCTAGATGCATGTTTGGCATGGGGAAATGGAATTGATGTTGAATCATTGATGAAAATGGGACCTAAGGGTTGAAATGGTAATTATGGAAAATGGCCTAATTACATTGTTTAATTAATTGAGATAATTAATTGTGAGAAATGAGGAATGAAATGTTGATTGAATATCCATTTGTGCATTTATTTTCTGTTTAGAAATAACTGCTTTGGGCTATCGGTGGAGGATAGTCGTGATTGTTGTAGACAATGCATGATGATTAGGTAAACTGAAACTAATCAATGAAATGTGTCATGGAACTTGACGGTTGATAGAATACATTATTTGTATGTATTGGGTGATTGTATATAGAACCATTGTGTTTGTATACGTTATGTGTAGAGGAGGAGATAGGGGATGTACTCCGCGGTTTAGGGGAAGATAGGGGATGTACCTCTAAACCAGATAGGTATTGGGAGGAGATAGGGGATGAACTCCGTAGACACAGCTCATATGCTTGTCTAGAGAAGTGAAGATAGAGCTCATATGCTTATCTTTGTGAAGTGTGGATACAGCTTATATGCTTATCTATGAATGTGGGATATTGTTGTTATACATATCTGTTGAGAATGTGGATATAGCTTGTATGCTTATCTGAATGTGAGATATAGTTTTTATACATATCTGTGGAAATGTTGATAGAGCTAGCATGCTTATCTGTTGAAAAAAAGGGAAAATGAAAGGTAACTTAGACTCATAAGTTGTAAGACATAAATATGTGATTTATGTGATTGTATCAGTGTTGACCATCTATCAATTGCTAATATTTTAGTCATTGTCCATGGTTGGTTTAGTATATTTCTACTGGGCTGTGGCTCACCCTATATGGGAATATCATTTTCAAGTGCAGGAAGCATGCCACCTCCAAGGACATAGCTGGAGGCTAGTGGCGGACATACTTTTGTCGCTTAACTTTTGATGTATTACATGTAACTTCAAGCCTAGGGCTTATTGTGTAAACGAGTTAGTACTCTTTTGTTGTAACCAAGTGTTAACTTGGAAAGCTGTAAGCCCGTAGGGCATTTTGTTATGATGTTGACATGTAATACTTATGTAATGAAATTCTAATGAATGAAAGAATGTGGTTAGTTTATATGTAAATGTATGTCTTATTTGATGGGTTTATTGTTGTTATTTTGAGGCCGTTACAACTTCCATTTTTGGCACAAAGTGTCTTTCAAAAATGACAAAGTGTCTTTCAAAAATAATGTGTCTTTCCACTATCATGGGTCCATCTTGGTTAGTTTTGTTAGATCCCTTAATAATCCAAATCTTTTTAATTCGTATGTTCATATTTTTTTTGAATGGACAATAAGATATATAATTGTCTTTCTTTCTACAATAATGACAAATAATATGAGGGCGTGTCATGAGAGGCGCCTTTCCAAAAATTGTATTGAGATTTTTTTGTTTCTTAATAGGGTCATATCCAATACTCGCTGTATTAAAAACACATATTTGATTTCTAAGAAACATGTTGAGATTATCTCTACCTTTTACAAAATTTTCAAGTGTTTTTTTTTTTAAAATCATCAATATTGTTTTTTAAAGTAGTTTTCTCATTAGAGATCGTATGAAAATTATTTTTCAAAACAATTTTTTCTTTCTTTAATTATTCTACATTAATAGATAAAGATGCAACAGATTTCTTCAACACATTATTTTTGGCACAAACTTTTCTAAATTCATCTTGTAGTTCATGGAATGTACTTTCAAATTCTTCATAAAGAGTAGTTACCTCATCTTGAGTAGAGTCTTCATCTTCAAGAACCATGAGACATAAGTTGGCTATTTCATTTTCAATTTCACCACTTGAGCTTTCATCTTCACTTTCTCCCCAAGCTGCTACCATGGCCTTTTTTTTTTTTTTTTTTTTTTTTTCTTTTGTAGTCTTTTCCATGATTCTTTAATTTTGGAAAATCCATTCTTATATGTTCAGGATTTTTGCACTCATAGCAAATAATAGGTTGTTTCTTGTTATCTTTGTTGCACTCCTTCTCGAAAGGTTTTCTTCCTCCATAATTGTTTTTCTTGAAGTGTTTTTTGAGATTTCTACTAAACATGGCATAGCTTTTATCCTCACTGGATTTTTCATGTTCTTCTTCATTTGATGAGGCTTTGAATGCAATTTCACTTTTCGTTTTGTTTTAAAAATCCTCATGTCCTTTCATGGTGATCTTATGAGTCATAAGGGAACCCATAAGCTCATCCAATCCAAATGTGGAGAGATTTTTGGCCTCTATAATGGCCGTGACATTTGCTTCCCAATTCTTTAGTAAACACCTAAGAATTTTTCTCACCAACTCACTATTAGTATAAGTTTTGCCAAGAGATTTCAAAGAGTTTACAATTTCAGTAAATCTAGTAAACATACTTGAAATAGATTCATCAGAGTTCATTTTAAACAATTCATAACTATGAACAAGCATGTCAATACGAGATTCCTTCACGTGGTTTATACCTTGATACGTTACCTCAAGTTTGTCCTAAATTTCTTTTGTCGAATCACAAATTGAAATTCTATTATACTCCTTAGAGTCTAATCCACAAACAATGATGAATTTGGCTTTAGCATTGGCTTGCAATAATTTGTGATCCCTCTCATCACATTCATCTTCAGTTTTAGGTACACTAATATTGTATACTAATTTGGTAGGAATTTTTGGACCTTTGGTGAAAATAATCCACATGGCATAATCAGTGGCTTGTAGGTATAGGGTCATCTTATCCTTCCAATGACTATAGTTGTTTCCGTCAAACAAGGGTGGCCTATTTGTGGCTTGTCCTTCAGCTAAGGTTGCCATGGATTGAAACTCCTAGATGGTTAAATCTAAAACAAGAGTCTAGGCTCTGATACCAATTATTACCCAAAAGACAACCTAAGAGGGAGGTGAATTAGGTTTTTACAATTAAAAATAATAATACTCTAATAAAAATTATGACTAACACAATAGATAAATATAGTTGATGAAAGAAAAATAATTAAAACAAGTGTTCTAACAACTATGTCAATTAATGATTTTAGCACAATAAAAATAAGAAATATAGCTATGGCAATAAAATAAAGAGATAAGGGAGAGAGAGGCAAACAAATTTATAGTGGTTTGGCTTCAACTTGGCCTACGTCCACTCGTCAAGCTTCACTTGAGATTTTCTACTATACTCTAGCTTTACAAGGTGCTAGCAACCTTTTCACAGATGGAGCAATCCTCCACAGATTTTATGTAGACTTTCTAAGTTAAGAACATTGAGTGTACTACACTCTTACAAGGTTGAAAAGAAGGTGTTTTTGCTTTCACAGAAAGTTACAAGAATTATCTCTCAAAGATAGATATAAAAATGAAGCTCTGGTTTTTCTATAAATCTTACACAGGAAAAATAGGCTTAAAGCTATACGTCTTAGTGTATAATTTCTGAAAGAGGATGTAAACAAAAACTAAAGAACACTTCTCAGAGAATTTTTCAGAGGATAGATGTGAGTGATTATAGATCAAAGAATATTTTCTTATTTTTTTTGTGACTTGTTTACATTAGAGGCTTTGGTATATCTAATGAAACTTATAGCCGTTGTATTCATTTGAATTTATAGCCATTTATAGCCGTTTATAGTCGTTGTACTTCCATCATTACTAATTTGAATATCTTCTACTCCATCATTACAAATTTGAATATCTTTTACTTGAACCTTTTGAACCTTTTGGCCTGCTGCTGTGCTGGGCTGTTTGAACCTTTGTTTTGGGCTATTTGAACTCCTGATTTAATCAAATATTAAATACATTCGAGCAACATTTAGGATAAAGGTTTAGGTGAGAAATAAAGGGACAAAATAAATTTTGATTCTAATTTTCTCTTTCAAATAAATCATCAAAATAAATTTTAATTCTATTTTTCTTTTTCAAATAAATTAAAGTATAATTAAATAAATCATCAAAATAAATTTTGGATTCTATTTTTCTCTTTCAAATGAATTAAAACATAATTAAATAAATCATCAAAATAAATAAGTCTAACAGAATGTCTTGGGCATGTTTGGGACAGGTTGATTGATAGTTGGTCTAGAATGCTGTTGCCTAGATTTTGGCTTCTTGCCCTCGAGCGAGCTTTGTGAACTCCCAACATTTTTGCAGAGCTGCAGAGATTCTGGGAGGGTAGGGTTTTTCGCTCGAGCGAGGCTTTTTGCGCTCGAGCGACGATGTGCGTCTGTAAATCTTTTGAAGGTGTGTATTCTACGCTCGAGCGACGCTTCTTGAGCTCGAGCGAGGTCACTTATTGTGTCTGGTCGCTCGAGTGACAACTCCTTCACTCGAGCGAGCCTCGCCTATATCAAATCACAACAGCTCATTTTTACGTAGAGTTTTTGTATTTTTTCACTCAAAAACCCTAGATCGGCTCTTTTTCTCTCTAAAAACCAACTTCTCTTCACAAATCTCCTAGGATCTAAGGGTCTCTCTACCCTACTCCCGTTGATAAAGAGTTGGAGCATCTCAAGAGCTACCATTTCATCTAAATAGAGTTTGATTTCGTCACTTTTGAAGTTCCACTATTTCTCCTTTAGACTTCTACACTTGAGGTAGGGATATTCTACACTCTGTTATAAGCTTTAACTTAGTTATTTGTTGTTATGTATATATGGTGAGATTTGTGGTGTGTGGAGAAAACCTAGGGTTTGGGTTCATGATTTAGAAAGAGGGGTTTCTATGTTGTGGTCTATAAATGAATATGGGTTTTTGAATATGGGGTTATCTTGGGTTAGAATGGCAGATTTTAACCTTTGGATTGATATTTGGAAAAAAGGGAAAAATTTGCCCTAATATGTGTTAAATAAGTATTTTGTATAAATAATGGGATTGATATGAATAATGTGAAATTAGGGGGGATGTATGAATGAATGGTGTAGTTGGATTTGTTAAATCACTCACCAATGAAAATTCGATGAATTATCTGGTACAAAGATTGTATATCTATTTAGAAATATCTGTATTTGGCTATCGATGAAGGATAACTATGATTGTTGTAGAAATCGCATGAGGATTAGGTGTATTGAAACTAATCACTTAATTATGTCATTGAATAAGGTATGTTAAGGCATTGAATATGTAGAATTGAATGTCATTGAATATGACGATACTTGTAAATACAATGTATATATATAATGTTTTAGGAGGAGAAAGGGGATGTACTCCATGTTTTGAGAAGAAATAGGGGATGGACTCCATTGAAAATTAAGTTGACCAGAGTGTCCAGGGTGAAAGTCCTGAAATCTTATGTATACATGGGTGCCGATCCCGTAGACGAAATTTCCGTAAAATGAAAAGATTGAAGTGTTTATGTGATAGTTATGTTGATTGAAAACCACTGGGTTGTAGTCTCAGTTGGGTTATTTGGAAAAGTATAAATATGGTCTACGGGTTGAAATGAAATGAACTAATCTGAAATGAATAAATGGAAATGGATCTAGATGTGAATGTCGGTATCGTGTGATCATGTGAAGAATGTACATTTGTCATAAACATGGAATATATCTGACACTTATATCTTAGTTAATTCTCATATATTGTGTTAGACTGTTGGACTGGGCTTTGGCTCACCCTACTTGGGAAACCATTTTCAGGTACCAACGACATGTTTCCTCCAAGGATGTTCTTGGGAGGACTTAGGAGCTGGAGGCTTTATCTGGTTATTTTGTGTTTAAATATTTATTCAAGCTTAAGGCTTTATATGTACAGAGCTTATGACTCTCTTTTGTTGTAACCAAGTAATGTCTTGGAAAGATATAAGCCTGTAGGGCATTTATTTTGTTGTTATTAGTTAGTGTTACATGCTGTAGATTCAGGATGAACATTTATGAATGTATAATGCATGTAACATCTTTTGTAACACAAGCTCTGATATATGAAAATATACGAATTCTATTATATTCACTTGTCTTATGAGTTTGGTTATTTATATTATATTTTGGAGGCGTGACATAAAGTCTCACATTTTTAGCTACTAAAATTTTAGTTGGCAAAGAGTTCTTGTTCTGGCTACTAAATATTTGGTTGCCTAAAGTCTCACATTTTGGCTACCAAAATTTTTGTCAGCAAAGAGTTCTTGTTTTGGCTACTAAATATTTGGTTGCCTAAAGTCCCACATTTTTGGCTACTAAAATTTTAGTCGACAAAGAGTTCTTATTTTGGTTACTAAATATTTAGTCGCCTAAAGTCCCACATTTTTGGCTGCTAAATTTTTAGTCAGAAAAAGTGTTTTTAATTTTTAGCTTTTGTTTTTAGTTACGAAACATTTTAGTCGCCAAATGTTTGATTTTCTTTTGGCTACAAAATTTTTAGTCACAAAATCTTTACTTTTCTTTTGGCTATAAAATTTTTAGTCGCAAAATCTTTTCTTTTCTTTTGACTACAAAACTTTTAGTAACCAAATGTATTTTTTTTTTCTCTTCTCTACAAAACTTTTAGCCACCCAAGCTATTTTTCCAATTTCTTTTTAGCTACTAGTTGTTTAGTCGGCAAAAACATGATATTATGTTTTATCGCAAAATTATAATTTCTCCACAACCTATCTATATTCCATGCAACCTGTAATACGTATATAAAAAAAATGATACATATGCTATCAATCATTCCATAATCTGTATCCATATACAAAAAATAAATAACTTTAAATATCAAAGTCCATACAAACCAACTATTGTCCAAACTAAAATAATAATTCCATACAAAATATAGAATTATACAAAAATCAAAGCCCTCTGTATACAAAAAATACATTTACTGCCAAGCGAAATTACCATTTGGCATGGTACAAATTACCATTGTAATTTGTACCACGACAAAAGGTGATATATGTACCACGACAAAAGTTTTTCTATAGACCATGATAAAAGGTCATATATGTACGCCGACAAATGGTCATATATGTACCACGACAGAAGGTGATTTATATACCACGCTAGTCATTATCTGTTGATTACCAAAAGTTTTATGTATCAGTAATAGTGAACTACACAAAAGCTGAGGACGACAAAAGTATTATATTAGTTCTATACAAAAGTGAAATTTCTTCTCCATACACCAAAATGGATTATCCACAAGTCCACGCAACAAAGCCATCTACAAGAAGGCAAAAAAAAAAAAAAAAAAAAAAAATTAGAATTGGTTACAAAATATCAATTTAGTCAGCCATAAGGAACATGCTCTATGCATTTAAGGTAGAACAATCGAGAAATGTCTTCTTGGAAATAAAAGCATATATATATATATATATATGTATCATGCAATATTTATTCTAACCAACTACACAAACAATCTAATATGTAATTACTTTGTCCTATAAATATATAAAGACAATTATTAGAATATGTGGATGTCATTTTCATAAAGTTGTCGCTCTTTAAACTAAGTTTTACAAGTTTTTCGACTAAGTGTAAGGCATTTTCGGCTCAAACTCCAAGCCTACGGGTCCTAATTACATTCCACTAGTTGTCAGAGGTCGTAATTATCATAGGGAAGCTATCTGTGAGAGCCACACGGTGGTTTGGGGCATGTTTTGAATTTTTGCCTTCGAAACGCCCCTTTTCGAGTAAGTTTAAAACGTATTCAACTCTAACTCCCAACCTACAGGTCTGGATTACATTTCGTCAGTTGTCACAACTCCTATTTGTCATGGGAAAGCTGTCCGCGAGAGCCACACGGTGGTTCGGGGTCTGTTTTGAATTTTCGGTCCCCGGATCGCTCCTTTTTGACTAAGTTTAAGGCGTTTTCGCCTCAAACCCCCAACCTACGGGTCTGAATCACATTCCATCAGTTGTCACAAGTCCTATTTATCATGGGGAAGCTATCTATGAGAGCCACATGGTCATTCGGGGGCTGTTTTGAATTTTTGCCCCAAAAACGCCTTTTTTCGACTAAGTTTCGAGCGTATTCGACTTTAACTCCAAACCTACGGGTCTGAAATACATTCCGTCAGTTGTCACAAGTCCTATTTGTCATGGGAAAGCTATCTGTGATAGCCACACAGTGGTTTGGGGGCTGTTTAGAATTCTTGCCCCCGGAACGCCCTTTTTCGACTAAGTTTAAGGCGCATTCATCTCTAACTCCCAACTTACGAGGCTGAATTACATTATGTCAGTTGTAACAGGTCGTAGTTGTCATGGGGAAGCTATTCGTGAGAGCCACATGGTGGTTCGGGGTCTATTTGGAATTTTCGCGCCCGAAATAACTTTTTTCGAGTAAGTTTAAGGCGTATTCGACTCTAACTCCCAACCTACAGGTCCGGATTACATTCTGTCAGTTCTCATAAGTCTTATTTGTCATGGGGAAACTGTCTGTGAGAGCCACACAGTGGTTCGGGGGCTCTTATGAATTTTCGTCACTGGAAAGTCCTTTTTCAACTAAGTTTAGGGCGTATTCGGCTCTAACTCCCAACCTATGGATCTGAATTACATTCCGCCAGTTGTCACAAGTCCAACTTGTCATGGGGAAGCTGTCCGTGGTGCCATACGGTGGTTTGGGGGATGTTTTAAATTTTTGCCCTCGGAACGCCATTTTTCGACTAAGTTTATGGCGTATTCGGCTCTAACTCCCAACCTACGGGTCTGAATTACATTCCATCAGTTGTCACAAGTCTTATTTATCATAGGGAAGCTGCTTGTGAGAGCCACACAGTGGTTTGGGGGCTGTTTTGAATTTTTACACCCGAAACGCCCTTTTTCGAGTAAGTTTAAGGCGTATTCAGCTCTAACTCCCAACCTACGGGTTTGAATTACATTCTGTCTGTTGTCACAGGTCATAATTTTCCTAGGTAAGTTGTTTGTGAGAGCCACACGGTGGTTCGGGGGCTGTATAGAATTTTTGCCCCCGAAACGCCTTTTGCGATTAAGTTTAAGGCGTGTTCGGCTCTAACTCCCAACCTTTGGGTTTGGATTACATTCCGTCAATTGTCATAAGTCCTATTTTTCATGAGGAAGCTATCCATGAGAGCCACATAGTGGTTCAAGGGTTGTTTTGAATTTTCGGCCTCGAAATGTCTTTTTTTTGAGTAAGTTTAAGGCGTATTCGGCTCTAACTCCCAACCTATGGGTCTGAATGACATTTTGTCAGTTGCCACAAGTTCTATTTCTCAAAGGAAAGCTGTCTGTGAGAGCTACACGGTGGTTCAGGAGCTGCTTTGAATTTTCGCCCCCAGAAAGCCCTTTGTCGACTAAGTTTAAAACGTATTCGGTTCTAATTCCTAACTTATGGGTTTGAATTATATTCCGTCAGTTGTCACAAGTCCTATTTGTCATGGGGAAGCTGTCCGTGAGAGCTACACGGTGGTTCGGGGGCTGTTTTGAATTTTTGCCTTTGGAACGCCCTTTTTCGAGTAAGTTTAAGGCGTATTCGACTCAAACTTCCAACCTACGGGTCTGAATAACATTCCATCAGTTGTCAGAAGTACTATTTGTCAAGGAGAAGCTCTCCTTGAGAGCCACACCGTGGTTCGGGGGCTGTTTTGAATTTTCACCCCTGGAAAGCTCTTTTTTGACTAAGTTTAGGACGTATTTGGCTCTAACTCCCAACTTACGAGTGCAAATTATATTTTGTCAGTTGTCACAGGTCATAATTTTCATGGGAAAGCTGTCCGTGAGAGACATATGGTTGTTCAGGGGATGTTATGAATTTTCATCCCCGGATTGCCCTTTTTTGACTAAATTTGAGGAGCATTCGGCTCAAACTCCCAACCTACGGGTCCGAATGACATTTCATCAGGTGTCATAAGTCCTATTTGTCGAGGGGAAGCTGTCCGTGAGAGCTACACGGTGGTTTAGGGGCTGTTTTGAATTTTTGCCCTCGGAAA
Source organism: Camellia sinensis (assembly GCF_055761805.1). Classification (NCBI taxonomy): domain Eukaryota; kingdom Viridiplantae; phylum Streptophyta; class Magnoliopsida; order Ericales; family Theaceae; genus Camellia; species Camellia sinensis. Next base: position 89,342,194 of record NC_138973.1, on the reverse strand, counting down.
GCTCTTTTTAACTAAGCTTAGAGCGTATTCAACTCTAACTCGCAACCTACGGGTCCGAATTACATTCCGTCTGTTACCCAAAAGACAACCTAAGAGGGGAGGGGGGGTGAATTAGGTTTTTACAAATAAAAATAATAATACCCTAATAAAAATTATGACTAGCACAATAAATAAATAATAATATCCTAATAAAAATTCAAGTACAATATCCCCTTTTTAAACATGTTCTCTTAAAAAATGATGTCGAATTTCAATATGTTTTGTTCGTGAGTGTTGAACCGGATTTTGCTTAAATTGATGGCACCGGTATTATCACATTTAATAGGGATATGATCATAATGCAAGTCAAAGTCCTCCAATTGTTGTTTCATCCAAAGTATTTGGGTACAACAACTTCTGGAAGGTATATATTCAGCTTCGGCCGTTGATAAAGCAACATAATTTTGCTTTTTACAAAACCAAGATACTAATGAGTTACCAAGAAAGTGACAAGTGCCACTTATGCCTTTCCAATCAAGTTTGCATCCGGCAAAGTCGGCATCTGAGTAACTAATTAAATCAAATGCAACACCTCCAGGATAAAATAATCCCAAATTTTTAGTGCCAACAAGATATCTAATTTTTTTTTAACAGCACTGAGATGTGATTTCTTAGGATTTGATTGATATCTAGCACACATATAAACACTAAACATAATATCGGGTCTACTTGTAGTTAAATAAAGAAGTGAGCCGATCATACCTCGATACTTTGTTTGATCAATGGACTTAACTTTTTTATCCTTGTCTAGCTTAATGGATGTGTTCATAGGTGTTCCAACTATTTTTGAGTCATACCTACCAAACTTTTTGAGTGGTTCTTTTGTGTACTTAGCTTGGTTGATAAAAATTCCTTCCTTACATTGTTTGATTTAAAGCCCAAGGAAATAATTTAGCTCCCCCATCATGCTCATCTAAAACTCACCTTGCATATACTTAGCAAATTCCTTACACAATGTTTAATTAGTAGCACCAAATATAATGTCATCCACATATATTTGCACAATAAGTAAATCATCATTTTTAATTTTAACAAAAAGTGTTGTGTCAATCGTTCCTCTAGAAAAATTATTTTCAATCAAAAATTTACTTAATCGTTCATACCATGCACGAGGTACTTGTTTCAAACCATATAAAGCTTTTGATAGTTTAAAAACATGATTTACAAAAGCATGATCTTCAAAACGTAGGGGTTGTTCAACATAAACTTCCTCATTTATAAAACCACTAAGAAAGACACCTTTTACATCCATTTGATAAAGTTTGAAATCTCTAAACATGCAAATGCAAGTAACATGCGAATGGATTCTAATCTAGCAACCGGAGCAAAGGTTTCATCGAAATCAATACCTTCTTCTTGATTGTATCCTTGTGCAACAAGTCTAGCCTTATTTCTTATGATTGTGCCGGATTCATCAAGTTTGTTTCGAAAGATCCATTTGGTACCTATAATGGTATGATCTTTAGGTTTTGGCACAAGTTCCCATACTTTGTTTCTCTCAAATTGGTTAAGCTCTTCATGCATAGCTATCATCCAATGTTCATCGAATTCGGCTTCTTGAAAGTTTTTAGGCTCAATTTGTGAGAGAAAAGCCATGTTACTACAAATGTTTCTAAGTAAAGAGCGAGTTTCAATACCTTTTGTAGGATGACCTAGGATTAAATCCTTAGGGTGATTATGAATAAACTTCCATTCTCTTGGAAAATCATCATTGTTTCCTTATTCTTCTTGAGGTGGGAGAATAGGTTGTTCAATCTCTTTGTTCAACTTACATGGTTGGTTCTCTTCTTTGTAGATACTTGAATCTTTCACATTTGGTTCCAAATCTATATTATCACTAACAATTTGCTTTTGAGCAGAGATGTTAGTTTTATCAAATACCACATGTATAGATTCTTCCACAACAAGAGTTTTTTTATATTAAAAGCACGATAAGCTATGCTAGTTAAGGAATAGCCAAGAAAAATTGCTTCATCAGATTTTGAATCAAATTTACCTAAGTTATCCTTACCATTATTATGCACAAAACATTTACAACCAAAAACATGCAAATGACTAATGTTAGGCTTTCTATCATGCCAAAGTTCATAAATAGTCTTTTTAAGAATAGGTCTAATTAATGCACGATTTAAAATATAGCATGCGGTGTGAACGGTTTCGGCCCAAAAATATTTAGGAAGATTTTTTCGCAAAGCATTGTTCTACTCATCTCTTTTAAAGTTCTATTCTTCCATTCTACTACACCATTTTGTTTAGGGGTTCTAGGTGCTGAAAAATTATGTCCAATACCATGCTCATCACAAAATAATTCAAATTTCTCATTTTCAAGTTCTCCACCATGGTCGGTTCGAATATTAGTAATAAGAAAGCCTTTTTCATTTTGAATTCTATGACAGAGTTTTGTGAAAGAAGAAAAGGTTTCGGCTTTGTGTGCTAAAAACATAACCCATGTAAATCTTAAATAATCAGCAACAATAACAAGGCAATAATGTTTACCACCTAGACTAGATGTCCTTGAGGGACCAAGTAAATCCATATGCAATAGTTGTAAAGGTCTAGTTGTGGAAATATGAGATTTTGATTTAAATATAAGGAAGCCTTGAAGAAAATTCTGGTCCAGCTAGGGAGTGAAGAGCGCTTCTTCCTCCTTAGCTTAGCCTTGACCGAGAAGGAAGAAAGGGAGTTAGAAGCATTCTTCTAAGCAAACATAAAGGTGTTTGCCTGGACGCCATACGAGATGCCTGGCATTGACCCTGAGGTAATATGTCACAAAGTGAATGTAGATAGGTTGGATATACCGGTCATTCAGCGAGCGAGGAGGCCAACGTTGGTCCATGTAGAGGCAGTCGAAGAAGAAGTGAACAAATTGTTAAAGGCCAGAGCCATTCGTGAAGTAAACTACCCTACTTGGTTGTCCAATATTGTGGTTGTAAAAAAGAATAATGGGAAGTGGAGGGTCTGCGTGGACTTTACTAGCCTGAATAAGGCTTGTCCCAAGGACAGTTTCTCACTCCCCAAGATTGATCAACTAGTGGATGCCACTTTAGGGTATGGAAGGATGAGCTTCCTAGACGTTTATAAGGGTACCATCAGATAGTAATATACCCCCTGATGAGGAGAAGACTGCATTTATCACCTCAAAAGGTCGATATTACTACAAAGTGATGCCTTTCGGGTTGAAAAATGAAAGAGCAGCGTACCAGAGGTTAGTGACCAAGATGTTTAGACATCAGATTGGCAAAACAGTGGAAGTATACATTGACGACATGGTCGTGAAGACCAAAGGCCTTGAGGATCATCTGGCCGACATGAAGGCAGTTTTCGACATCCTTCGGCTTCGGCTTAATGCTTCGAAATGTGCATTTGGAGTTGGGTCTGGTAAGTTCTTGGGGAACTTGGTTACCAGAAGGGGCATTGAGGCAAGCTCAGATCAAATCAAGGCCATCCTGGATTTAAAAAGACAACGTTGGCAAAACAAATATAGATGTTGACTGGAAAGGCCACATCCCTGAACAGATTTATAAGCAGAAGTTCAAATAAGTGTAAACCATTTTTCAGTCTGTTGAAAAAGGCCATATATTTCTTGTGGACAGAAGAATACGAAGCCGCGTTGGCCGACTTAAAAACATACCTGACCATAGCTCCAGTTCTCTCAAATCCAGTACCTGAAGAGGAGTTATTCTTGTACTTGGCGATTTCAGAGCATGTAGTGAGTGCATTGATAATTAGAGAAGAGAAAGGAGAACAAAGGGCAGTATACTGTCTGAGTAAAACCCAAGTAGGCACAGAGACCAAGTATTTACCCTTGGAGAAATTGACATTGGCCTTAATGACGGCTTCCAAGAAGTGGAACCATTATTTCCAAGCCCACAGGATTATGGTGGTATTGACTAAGCACCCCTTGAAGTCCCTGCTACAACAAGGAGATCTAACAAGCAAGGTGGCCAAATGAGCAGTGGTATTGGGGCAATACAATTTAGAGTTCAGACCCAGAATAGGAATCAAAGGCTAGGTTCTGGCTGACTTCGTGGCCGAGTTCACACCAAGTGCCATCCCACGTTGGGATTTGGTGAGCCACGACTTAGGATGCCAGGGGGAACAAGAAGAGACCCAGCTGGGAATGAAAAACCACACAGCAAATTAGAAGAAAGAAGAAAAACTCAAGCCCTGCGATATCTACATCGGCGACTCCTTCGTCCTATTTGTTGATGGAAGTTCAAAGTATTAGGGAGTGTGACAACCTTCACCATTGATTAGTGCTAGTCTATGATTAAGCATGTTAACTGACTGATTGACTGAAATTCTGAACCGATTGATTGAGTGTATTAGCCTAAGTGCATTTCTATCTGTTGACTGTTAGATCATTTGTCCATGTTTTATGTTTTAAACTGCAATTTGAAGGCCTTATTGGTGGCCGAATCTGAAATCGATTAATGTGTTTTGTTAATTGGAATTAATGTGATTTTATAGTATATTTAATTGAAATGTCATTTGGTATGATTAAATTAGATTAAATAATATAAATTACAAGAGTTGGCCTTATTTGCATTTTTGCCACTTAGTGGCCCACCTCATAAAACAATGTTGGAGCTTATTACATCTTGGTATATCAATTCATTAGCCCATTTTAAGAGACAAAACCGAGAGAGAGAGAGAGAGAGAGAGTGAGAGAGGAAGAACTTGATTTTATCTTGAATTTGCTTGGAGACTTGGTAGATTTGGAGGATTAATTGCCAATTGGGCTTCCCTTCTTGTAATTCAAGACTTAACGTAGAGCCTTTACCTTCTTGTCCATGTAATTAGGTCATATGTTGCATGGTTCATGACATATTGAGGATTAGAGTCAAGATTTGGTCTAAAAATGTTGATTTGAGGCTTGAATCATGCATGCATGTTTATATTCTTGCATTTTGAGGTTGATTTCATAGAAATTGTTAGATGCATGTCCATACTATCATTATAATCCATGAATTCATCATGTTTTTGGAAGAATGGAGTCATTTGATCATGTATAGGTAGCTTGTTTTCAGTTGAACACTTGCATGTTGCATACTCAATGTGTTCATGAAGTTTTATTGGAAAATTGTATTCAATTGAACTACCTTTGGGCTTTGATTTCTCAAATTGATCTTTTAAACATGTCATATTATGAGTTTACAAGTGTTTTCCAGAAAATTAGCCCAAAAGGGTCGAATTTGATGCATTTGGAATTGATTTTGAGCTTAGAGGTTCATTCTGGAAATTCAAGGATTTGAACCCACGCTCGAGCGGGTAACTCCATGCTCGAGTGTACACACTGAGTCTTGCACTTCCGCTCGAGCATATGACGTAATACTCGAGCGTGATTTTAGTGCATCCAGTACTTTGCTTTTGGTTACAGTTCGCTCGAGCGGGTATCGAGCGCCCATCGAGCGTGAATTTCACATATCCAGTACTTTTACAGTCCGCTCGAGCGGAATAACTCACGCTCGAGCGTATACCTTTGTTTGCATGTCCGCTCGAGCGGATAAATCCACGCTCGAGCGGGACTCCTATTTTCTGAAAAAATTTGACAAGTGTTTTAAAAGTGCATCTTTGCATCCTCATTCCATCCTAGGCATTCCAAGGCCGAGTTTAAGGCATCTTAATGAGGATATTGATGTAGAAACCACACCAAGTCAAGTTAGGGGTTAAGTTATCAAATCCAAGTGAATAACTTAGTGTGTGTTCATTCTGGGACTATATAGGGTTGGCATCTGAGGACGCTCAATAGCTTATATCTAGCCCAGAACTCTGTGAGTAACATTGTTATAAAGATAAGTTCATTTATAATTATTTCATGAACGATCGACTGAACTGCTTCTTGAAGTGATATTGCTTACAGAGTGGATGCTTGTCCTATTGTATGAACTACACTTGTAGCTCCCATAGTGACCTACCATTACTGTCACTGCAATTGTACTATTACTGTTACTGCTATTGTCCCGTTACTGTTACTGCTATTGTACCATCCCGGTTACTGCTATTGTACCGTTACTGCTACTGTTATTGTACCGTTACTACTACTGCTATTGTACTGTTACTGCTACTGCTATTGTACCGTTACTGCTACTGCTATTGTACTTCTACTGTTACTGCTATTGTCCCGTTACTATTACTGCTATTGTCCCATCACGGTTACTACTGTTGTACCGTTACCGTTACCGTTACTATTACTATTATTTTACCGTTACTACTACTGTTATTGTACCATTATTGTTACTGCTACTGTACTGTTACTGTTATTGCTACTGCACTGTCACTGTTACTGCCACTGCTACGGTTACAGAAATCTCTATCAGTTCCAATGTTTGGAACTACTACTGTCTACTGTTTTGATGGTCATCATCAACGGACTGATCGGTCTATCAAGACCTACTGTACTATCCCGCAATTGAATGTACCACGCATGACTGTTATGATTTCTAAATGATTGATACGACATGAAAAATGAACCACTGATTAGTTAACTGATCCATTGATGTAAATGACCGTTTAACTACTGTAGGGACATCCATTCTTAACCCTTTGCGTAGTTGTTATTCACTGGGCTTTAGCTCACTGTTTATATTTATATGTAGGTGCCCAGGCATCGGACCGGAGCTAGGAGCGTCGGATTAGCTCTCTTTTTGCCAAAACCAACCGCTGTGCCTCACTTCGAGGTTCCGTGACTGTTCAAGCCAAGGCTTTCGGGTGTCTCAGTTCACCTTTTTTGTTTCTGTTCTGTAATATTGTCTAAGACTTGTACTGCATAGTTAAGGTGAAGGGATTGGCTCCCTAACCTGAATGTTTATGTATATGATGTTTGTACGTAAGTTGTGGTCATGAGATGAATATGTTTTGAAACTTTTTTTTCCTGCAGTCTGTCACAGCTCATTGGACATCTTTTATTTACTGTTTCGGCTTCCGTCAGCCCTTGTACTCTGTATTATTGTCATTACTGTTAAGCAGGCCTTCGGTAATCACGAATTACTGGCCGGTTACGGTGATAAACCCATAGGGGCGGGTTTGGGTCGTGACAGAGTGGTATCAGAGCACGAGTTAATATCGCACGCACGTGTCCATTTAGCATTAGAATGTCTACAACTGATTTAAGCTTCGTGCATATCATAAGTAAGTAAAGAGTTATGTATGCAAAAATACGTGTATATACGTTTGTGTTGTAATTTTAAATATTGAACTAAGAAGTAAGTCCTATTGTGGATTTTGATGATTATAAGGAAATTGGAATGTGTTAGATCAGTTCAGCTATGGGGTTGAAAGCTAAGAATTATGGGAAAATTCCCGAAATTTCTATTGTTATGAGGAAACTAGAATACTCGACTAGTACTTTAGTGAGAATAAGTATGCTGATTTGTGGAAACATAATATCATGCAGAATGAGAACCTTGACGCAAGTCATAGAAGCTAGATGAGATATCTGTCAAATTGGACTATGAGAATATTTGGGAAATTACGGAATTTCATGATCAGTGTAGTATGTGGACTTATAGTAATTGGGAATGAGAAAAGTTACTTGATTTGTAAAATGGTACATTTGACGAGAACCCCTCATGTGGAACCGTAGGGTTTCATGCCTTGCTGAATGACCTTGAAGTCCGATTGGAATCACGTTTGGCCAACGTTGCTTTGAATTGAAAATTCTTGGTAAATTCCATGGGAATGAATAGGTTACCCCACCAGTGTCCTTATATGCTCATATGTGTATGTTTACTTGTGTGTGATGTGTGCCTTGTGTTTTAATCTAAGTCAGTTAACCCTAGTGTTGTCAACCATCTTCTTGTGTTTAACCCTTCTCTTCTGTCATTAGGAAAAGATGGTGAAAGGTATGAAGGAAGTAGAGGTTGAATCCTTATCAAAGCGCCTAGACAGGGTAGAAGAAGTGGTAGAGAATGTGGTGAAGGCTATGCAAACGTGTTATGAGAAAATACAAGATCAAAGGAAGAAGCTAAGTGTGAAGTCAATGAAGGGATCAAAGAATATATTTGGGGGTGTTGCAATAGGAGAGACGAACAATCCTAACTAGGGTCGTAAAAGGAGTAAGTTTGCCCCAACATGTCCAATATGCCTCAGACGTCATAAGCAACAATGTTATTGACTCACGGGGACATGTTTCAGATGCGGAGAAATAGGACATCAAGTGAAAGGTTGCCCGAAACCTAAGGGATGTTCCAAGTCACTCAATCAGAGTATAAGTGAGTGGTATTTTTTTTTTGTAAAGCTATGTTATAAAGTTTTGATAAAGTTTTGCTTCGTTTTGGAAGATCAAGCATGAATGATTATTCATAGTTTTTGTATCAAGTATTATCTTGTTTTGATGACATTCTTGGAAAGTCCTCCCATGCTAGGGGACTTTAAGCCCACGTAGCACCATGTTTGAGAGATCTTTACCATCGACGGTCTTGTACGGGTGGATTATGTTTTACCATCGACGGTCTTGTACGGATGGTACCACCGACGGTCTTGTACGGGTGGATTATGTTTTACCATCGACGGTCTTGTACGGATTGTACCACCGATGGTCTTGTACGAGTGGACTATGTTTTACCACCGATGGTTTTCTGGGTGGGCTGTCTAACCGATTCCGGGTCGGCCACCGATGGTCATGAACGGGTGTGCTACGATTCTGGGACGGTTATTCCTTTGCCTTGTCAAGAATACTATTCTTCGTATTAAGTGGATGTTAGTAACCATCCCACGAGACCTTGAAAGACTAGACGAGTTAAGCTAATGATAAGCTAATGAACATTTTCCTATTCAGTGCCCGAGTAAGCGTAACTTAATTTACTGAAATCATATCGTTATTGAGCCTTCTGATAATGTTGAAAAATGTGATATTCATGTTTTCCTGACATTGTAATGCTCATACATAAATGATTGATAACGTTAGGATTCATTACTTGGCTATCAAAACCTAACTTAGAATTGTCGGACTTGGAAAAACGAGATCTAGATTTAAAATGACTTGGAGAAGAGGATCTATTGGCTTCGTATCTGAATAGTAGTTAGAAAGGGATGATATGATCTTAAAGACGCATAATTGGAGTTTGATTTCAAACCCTAACTAAGATAGCCTAATTTATTGTAAAGAAAATTAAACTCCAGTGTTAGCCGGAAGGAGGGTTTTGTAGAGAGTAACAAGGAAGTGAATCCCAGTTGAATGACAAGTGTATATTTCTAATGGACCCTTAGAGACATAAAAATTTCAGCCAGCTATTGTAATGATTTGAAAAAGTTAAAAGTTTTGCCCTAAGCTACCGTGTGACAATTTATCAAGTCAATGAATGAATGATTGTGCAATTTTCTTGAAACGTAATTGTGGTATCCTTAACAGAAGCCCTCGCCCCGGGGAAATAATACCGTGGCCAATGTATGAGATGTGTTCCCCCTATTTCGAAATAACTAAAATTGATTGGTCCCAAGACGTCTGTTTGAAATGGAGGCCATTAATATGTGAGTGCATTTCCACATAATTCAGAAATTATGTAATAAATTGGCAAAACCATGATGGCATGTATGCCACTTGGAAAGGGGAAGACGATATAATCAAGAGATATCCTGAACTGTTCCCTCTGGATCTGATTTTCTTCCAAATAAAGGTAATTTGAGTTTGGAGGACCAAACTCTTTGTAAGGAGGGGAGACTGTGACAACCGTCACCATTGATTAGTGCTAATATATGATTAAGCATGTTAACTGACTGATTGACTGAAATTCTGAACCGATTGATTGGGTGTATTAGCCTAAGTGCATTTCTATCTGTTGACTGTTAGATCATTTGTCCATGTTTTATGTTTTAAACTGCAATTTGAAGGCCCTATTGGCGGCTGAATCTGAAATCGATTAATGTGTTTTGTTAATTGGAATTAATGTGATTTTATAGTATATTTAATTGAAATGTCATTTGGTATTATTAAATTAGATTAAATAATGTAAATTACAAGAGTTGGCCTTATTTGCATTTTTGCCACTTAGTGGCCCACCTCATAAAACAATGTTGGAGCTTATTACATCTTGGTATATCAATTCATTAGCCCATTTTGAGAGACAAAACCGAGAGAGAGAGAGAGAGAGAGAGAGAGAGAGAGAGAAAGAGAGAGAGAGAGAGTGTGTGTGTGTGTGTGTGAGAGAGGAAGAACTTGATTCTATCTTGAATTTGCTTGGAGACTTGGTAGATTTGAAGGATTAATTGCAAATTGGGCTTCCCTTCTTGTAATTCAAGACTTAAGGTAGAGCCTTTACCTTCTTGTCCATGTAATTAGGTCATATGTTGCATGGTTCATGACATATTGAGGATTAGAGTCAAGATTTGGTCTAAAAATGTTGATTTGAGGCTTGAATCATGCATGCATGTTTATATTCTTGCATTTTGAGGTTGATTTCATGGAAATTGTTACATGCATGTCCATACTATCGTTATAATCCATGAATTCATCATGATTTTGGAAGAATGGACTCATTTGATCATGTATAGGAAGCTTGTTTTCAGTTGAACACTTGCATGTTGCATACTCAATGTGTTCATGAAGTTTTGTTGGAAAATTGTATTCAATTGAACTACTTTTGGGCTTTGATTTCTCAAATTGATCTTTTAAACATGTCATACTATGAGTTTACAAGTGTTTTTCATAAAATTAGCCTAAAAGGATCGAATTTGATGCATTTGGAATTGATTTTGATCTTGGAGGTTCATTCTGGAAATTCCAGAATTTGAACCCACGCTCGAGCGTACACACTAAGTCTTGCACTTTCGCTCGAGCGTATGAAGTAATGCTCGAGTGTGATTTTAGTGCATCCAGTACTTTGCTTTTTGTTATAGTTCGCTCGAGCGGATATCGAGCGCCCATCGAGCGTGAATTTCGCACATCCAGTACTTTTACAGTCCGCTCGAGCGGAATAACTCACGCTCGAGCGTATACCTTTGTTTGCATGTCCGCTCGAGCGGATAAATCCACGCTCGAGCGGGACTCCTATTTTCTGAAAAAATTTGACAAGTGTTTTAAAAATGCATCTTTGCATCCTCATTCCATCCTAGGCATTCCAAGGCCTAGTTTAAGGCATCTTAATGAGGATATTGATGTAGAAACCACACCAAGTCAAGTTAGGGGTTAAGTTATCAAACCCAAGTGAATAACTTAGTATGCGTCCGTTCTGTGACTATATAGGGTTGGCATCCGAGGACGCTCAATAGCTTATCTCTAGCCCAGAACTCTGTGAGTAACATTGTTATAAAGATAAGTTCATTTATAATTATTTCATAAACGATCGATTAAACAGCTTCCTGAAGTGATATTGCTTACCGAGTGGACGCTTGTCCTATTGTATGAACTATACTTGTAGCTCCCATAGTGACCTACCATTACTATCACTGCAATTTTACTATTACTGTTACTGCTATTTTCCCGTTACTGTTACTGCTATTGTACCATCACGGTTACTGCTATTGTACCGTTACTGCTACTGCTATTGTACTGTTACTGTTACTGCTATTGTACCGTTACTGCTACTACTATTGTACTGTTACTGCTACTGCTATTGTACTGCTACTGTTACTGCTATTGTACTGCTACTGTTACTGCTATTGTCCAGTTACTGTTACTGCTATTGTACCATCACGGTTACTACTGTTGTACCGTTACCGTTACTATTACTGTTATTGTACCGTTACTACTACTGTTGTTGTACTGTTACTGTTATTGCTACTGTACTGTTACTGTTACTGCTACTGCACTGTCACTGTTACTGCCACTGCTACGGTTACAGAAATCTCTATCAGTTCCAATGTTTGGAACTACTACTGTCTACTGTTTTGATGGTCATCATCAATGGACTGACCGGTCTATCAAGACCAACTGTACTATCCCGCAATTGAATGTACCACGCATGACTGCTATGATTTCTAAATGACTGATACGACATGAAAAATGAACCACTGATTAGTTAGCTGATCCATCGATGTAAATGACCGTTTAACTACTGTAGGGACATCCATTCTTAACCCTTTGCGCAGTTGTTATTCACTGGGCGGTTACGGTGCACTTCCGCCCGAGCGTATGAAGTAATGCTTGAGCATGATTTTAGTGCATCCAGTACTTTGCTTTTGGTTACAGTTCGCTCGAGCGAGTATCGAGCGCCCATCTAGCATGAATTTCGCACATCCAGTACTTTTACAGTCCGCTCGAGCGTATACTTTTGTTTGTATGTCTGCTCGAGTGGATAAATCCACGCTCGAGCGGGACTCCTGTTTTCTGAAAAAATTTGACAAGTGTTTTAAAAGTGCATCTTTGCATCCTCATTCCATCCTAGGCATTCCTAGGCCTAGTTTAAGGCATCTTAATGAGGATATTGATGTAGAAACCACACCAAGTCAAGTTAGGGGTTAAGTTATCAAACCCAAGTGAATAACTTAGTGTGTGTTCGTTCTGTGACTATATAGGGTTGGCATCCGAGGACGCTCAATAGCTTATCTCTAGCCCAGAACTCTGTGAGTAACATTGTTATAAAGATAAGTTCATTTATAATTATTTCATGAACGATCGACTGAACTGCTTCCTGAAGTGATATTGCTTATCGAGCGGACGCTTGTCCTATTGTATGAACTATACTTGTAGCTCCCATTGTGACCTACCGTTACTGTCACTGTTATTGTACTGTTACTATTACTGCTGTTGTCCCGTTGCTGTTACTGCTATTGTCCCGTTACTGTTACTGTTATTGTACCATCACAGTTACTGCTATTGTACCGTTACTACTACTGCTATTGTACTGTTACTGTTACTGCTATTAAACCGTTACTGCTACTGCTATTGTACTATTACTATTACTGCTATTGTACCGTTACTGTTACTGCTATTGTACTGCTACTATTACTGTTATTGTACTGCTACTGTTACTGCTATTGTCCCGTTACTGTTACTACTATCGTACCATCACGGTTACTGCTATTGTACCATTACCGTTACCATTACTATTACTGTTATTGTACCGTTACTACTACTGTTATTGTACCGTTACTGTTACCATTACTGTACTGTTACTGTTACTGCTACTGCACTGTCATTGTTACTGCCACTGCTACGGTTACAGAAATCTCTATGAGTTTCAATGTTTGGAACTACTACTGTCTACTGTTTTGATGGTCATCATTAACGGACTGACCGGTCTATCAAGACCTACTGTATTGTCCTGCAATTGAATGTACCACGTATGACTGCTATGATTTCTAAATGACTGATACGACATGAAAAATGAACCACTAATTAGTTAACTGATCCATCGATGTAAATGACCGTTTAACTACTGTAGGGACATCCGTTCTTAACCCTTTACGCAGTTGTTATTCACTGGGCTTTAGCTCACTGTTTATATTTATATGTAGGTGCCCAGGCATCGGACCGAAGCTAGGAGCGTCGGATTAGCTCTCTTTTTTCCAAAACCAACCGTTGTGCCTCATTTCGAGGTTCCGTGACTATTCAAGCCAAGGTTTTCGGGTGTCTCAGTTCACCCTTTCTGTTTCTGTTCTGTAATATTGTCTAAGACTTGTACTGCATAGTTAAGGTGAAGGGATTGGCTCCCTAACCTGAATGTTTATGTATATGATGTTTGCACGTAAGTTGTGGTTATGAGATGAATATGTTTTGAAACTCTTTTTGTCTGCAGTCTGTCACAGCTCATTGGACATCTTTTATTTACTGTTTCGGCTTCCGTTTGCCCATGTACTCTGTATTATTTTCTTTACTATTAAGTAGGCCTTCGGTAATCACGAATTACTGGTCGGTTACGGTGCTAAACCCATAGGGGTGGGTTTGGGTCGTGACAGGGAGAATGAGGCATTCCTAGTCTGAAATCTAGACCTACTTGAGGAGAAAAGGGAGAGAGAAGCAATTCCATTGGGGCCATACTAACAACTTGCTAGGGCTTATAGTAAAAAGGTCAACCCAAGAAAGTTCGAAGTTAGGGACCTGGTGCTAAGGAAAGTGGTCAGCAACAAAAAAGGATCCTAGGGAGGGAAAGTTGGGCCCAAATTGGGAAGGGCCTTATAGAATCATCTTGGTTGCCGACAATGGATCATATCGGCTTGAGGATAGTGAAGGCAAAGAGTTACCAAGACCCTGGAACACTTGCAACTTAAAGTTTTTCTATCATTAGACTTTTTTGCTTTTTGAAATTTATGTCATAATTTTCTTAGCCAAGGTAGTAATAAAATTTTTGCCTGATTTTTTATGAACTTGAAATTTGTGTGATTGGGCTGACTAGTTCTATGGCGATGTTTCTGATTGAAACATGACGAATAACTTAGATTTATTATATGACAGAGTTGAACTATGCTTGCATATAATAGAGTTGAACTAAGTTGGCAATGTTTTTGATTGAAACATGCATATAATAGAGTTGAACTAAGTTGGCGATGTTCTTCATTGAAACATGTCGAGTAACTTGGACTTATTTTATGACAGAGTTGAATTATACTTGCATATAATAAAGTTGAACTATGTTGAATTGAAACTAGACTTGCCATGTCAGCAGAGTCAAACTTAGAATGGAACTAAGTACATTAACAGAGAAACCCAGGTTTAACGTCTCGGATAGCCTTTGTTCGACAATGACTTAGGCGAAAGGCCTCAAGTTTTTAATGTGAACATAAGTGAAACTTAAGTTCACATTACGGGGCAGAGAGCTGGAGAATGGTGAGTAAAAGTTTAAAGTGCTTGGGACTTATTGAAATTTTACAGAAAAATTTACAAGTTGAAGTTAAGCCGAGGTGTACTTGCTGAGATGACCAGGTTACCAAAACTTGGGAAGGATAAAAGACAAAAATCTTAATAGAAGACAGTAAGTGATAGTGAAATGGCAAGTTTGAGGAAACAACACTTGTGAAAATATTCAAAATATTTTTAAGTGTTAAGCCAAGGCTGAGATAAACAATCAGAAGATATATCTGAGGTACTTTACCCCGAGGAGATTGCACAGTTAAGGTATACTTTTATTCTAAGTATGAAAGTGGTAAACATACATGAGAGAAATGAAGGCATACAACCCTTCAAAAGAGAAATCAAATTTGTATTCAAAAGGTAAACTTATTCGAGCACAAAAAGGCACATTGGCCATACTGAAATTAAAACATTGTTCAAAAAAAAGTTACAAAGACTACAGCGGAAACTATTACAAAGTAGAAATAAGGAAAAGCTTCTTAGTAAACTATTCAGCGTCATCGGCTGGCTGGGTTTCGGGCTTAAAAGACAATTGGGAGTTCCTTTCGACAGTCTTGTCAGCCTTGATCTTGGCATCAATCTCGAGAAAGGTTTGATCGAGGCTCTTCTCGGCGGTATACACCTCGGACGTACTCTTCTTAGGGGAGGCACTTTTGGAGACCCCGTTTTCCTTATCTTGAGTCAAGTCTAGGACTTGCTCATTCAGAGTTGGGGACTTGGCCCCAGCAGCTATAACCCCACCAGACTTGTCGGCTTCGACATCCTCCTCTGTCTCAGCCTCGACACCTTCAAGGATAGCCAACTCTTTCAAGGCAGCCATCCAACCAAGGGTGTAACCCTTGTTGCATGTCTGCTTCACTTGATTTTTGTACCCGTCACGTACATCGGCCAGCCTCCCGGTGTAGGCCTTTTTATCAGCCGCCTTGATTTCGGCTTCCTTCATAGCCAGTGCTGCCTGAAGCTCAGTTTGGGCTTGGGCCCCTTTTTCTTTGGCCTCTTTTGCCTCGGCCTGAGCGACCTCAGCTACATTTTCTGCATCCTCGGTGAGGTCCTTGGCATTTTTTAGGGCCAGTTCAATAAACTTGGCCTGGTCAGGAAGGCCTTAGATATGGGCCTCGGCTTTGTTCAAAGAGGACGTTAGCTTGGTTGCCTCCTTGGTTTTTTGGGCTAGTTCTTTTTTAAATTCATTAGTCTTGACTACAAGGGTGTGACCTTACTGGATAGCCTGCAAGAGTGCAAAGGAAGATAGTTAAGTATGAAAACCAGAGTTAAAAGTTACAAGTATTGAGACTTACCAAGACGCAATGCTGTATCATCATCGCATAGTTTTCATACTCTGAGAGCTCGGCCATTCGATTGATGTCAGTTGGGAGAAGAATGGTAGTGGAGATGGAAGCTCCTACTTCCAAACTGTTGAGAGCACTATCCCCAGCAAGAAGAGGACGGTCTCCGACGTTGACAGACGGGGTCCAGGGAGCATTGGCACGAAACCCAGAAGGTTCAGAAGACCAGCTGGACCTCGGCTTTTTTGGTTGGGGTTGGTCAGATGCCTTGGCGTTGGCAGGTCTCTTCTTGGTCGAGTTCTTTGCTTCAGCCAATTTTGAGATTGGTATTGTGTCCTCTGACTCTACCTCAGTGGCGCTGGGCTTGGCCTTGGCCCTTTTAACCCTCTTTGGCTTGGGTTTTGGCTGTGGTTGGAAAGAACTGAAGGAATGGACTGACACCACCCTCGGGATGTCGGCTAAGAGTTCATCTGGAATGATCTTTGCATGGACCATTTCTTCGGTGGTGGCGGCAATAGTGACCTTGGTGCTTAAGCGGATCGCTGGAAGTACAGTAGGTGGGTTGGTTGGATCGTAAGCCGACGCCTCAGTTTTTGACATTTGCGGCTATGAGTTCTGCCTGTTGAAGCAGAGAGTATACCTCGGCGTCGGCATTGGCATTGGCATTGGCATTGGCATTGGGCTGGAGGAATTGGTTGAGGAGCAGACGTTGATGCAACCTCGGTTGGATCAAAAGATGAGGCCTGGTCTGGCCTTGGTGAGGAAGCAACTGTTGGAGTTATAGTAGAGAGATGAGTCCTGCTCCTCTTGGGAACGTTGGCAATGTAGATTTGTACGTTGGAATGTAGTTAAGCAGTAGAGGGGCCTTGCGCTGATCAACCGGTAAGCCCATCAACCTTCTCAAGTTCTTGCTGAGAAAGAAAGACAGGCGAAAATCTTTTGAGGGTTGGGGGAGAGCTGCAAGAACGAAAATCATAGATTAGAACATATAGAAGGAATAAAGTGTTATGTCTTAAAACAGAAAAATTGACACTTGGGTCTTACCCTCATTCTCTTTAAACACCGATTGGCGTAGAGGATAGAGATGAAGGTCATCGTCAGGTGCAAATTCCTAGTTGTCTGAGATGATGAAGTAATCATCTCCAGTACCCTTGTTAGAGTTTGGGAGGTCGACTACGAGTTTGTAGGCTGTGGATCTCGGCTTAAGGTAATAGATGTAGCCTTTTTCGAATTTCAGGCCACACATGGTGTAACAATATTGGATGTCGGCTAGTGTTATCCTAGCGTTTTCTCGGCTTGCTAAAGCAATTATACCGTTGATAACCCTATAGGAGTTAAATGGCCAGTTGCATCGGGTTGAGCTTGTAATAGTGAATAATTTCTCGGAAAAGAATGTTTAGAGGGAACCTAAGTCCACACTTTATGAAAGCGACTACGGGGGAAGGCATGGAGTCCCCATCAGGCATGATGAAGCCCTCCTCCCCTGCCAGCCTAAGATGAACATCGGCTGGGATGGAGAACTCTCGACGGAAATACTCTATTTTTTCTAGAGTATCTACCCTCCACCTGAACATACCCATGATGTCGGCTAAAGGAAGAAGGTGCAAGGTTTGGAAACGAAGTAGTGGAATAGGTTTGAATACCTCGGCTGAACCCTAAATTGAAAGCTTCTAGGGTTTTTTTCGGATCTGAGGGAGGATTTGGTTTAGTTTTTCCTAAAGTATGTGATTTCTATAAATACCCAAGGCCTAGATCTATATGGAAACAAGAAATCAAGGGAAAGATCTAGAAATTAGCAGGAAAAATAGAAAATAACAATAATTTAGACCCAAGAAAACCAACAAAGATTCAAGAACATTGTGTAAGTGTGTGCAGTTGTGCAAAAGTCAAGAACAGTGATAGATTGTTAAAGTATCAAAACACATGAACATTGTGTATGTGTGTACAGGGACCATGAACCATGTATGCATACCCAGTGGTAGATTGAACGAGTAAGTCCCAAACAAGCACATTTGATACCCAAAATGATGAAATTCAAAGTACAAGAAAAGATTTAAGAGCACAAAACAGATTCACAATGGCAGCAAACAACATATAAACTTGTAGTAGATTTTGAAATAAATCAAAGAACTGAAAATGGAGGAAACTGTGACTTACCAGAAGCAATGAACGCCGATATGAGGCTCGCTGAAGGCAGACAACGAGAGTATTCAGAACCAAATGGCTGAAAGCTCACTGGAGGAGGTGATCAGAGCCGTTGCAGAAAGCTCGAAGAAACAGCAATGGAGGTTAGGGATTTGTTAGGGAGAGAAAAACTTGTACACAGAGGGAAAACAATAATATAAAGTGAAGAGACGGAGAGAGAGGGAGATGTTTTGTTAAAACATGAAAAGGCGGCAAAGCATAAATGATATGCTTTGGACGACGTGTCTGTCAGGCGGCGTACGCAGAAGCAACGCGACCTGATGGTGCGTGTCAGGTACGAATCAATAAGACAAGGACACATGGATGAAACGGTTTAGAAAACCATGCGTGACAGCTCATGCGTAGATTGAATTCTTAGAGTTCTTGATTTAATGAAGCAAGAACCTCAGTTAGGGGAACGGTCTTGGTTAAGGAGCTTGAAGAACTTGGTTCTTGGTCAAGTGGACTGCAGAATCTTGGTCATGTCAAGCCGACGTGTGATGATCTCGGTCATGAAGGATGGAGTAGGTCTTAGCCGGCATGCTATATGGACAAATTGTATAGGTTCCATCACCTCAGGATGCTGAGGTAATAGAACCTAGGGGGCAGTTGTGGGGACATATTTCATGAATGACAACACGTAGCCAATATGGCACCGGAGTCTTAGCCGAGGTGCCACGTGTCTTGGTCATGTTGCCGGGGTTATCTCGGCTAGGCCGAGATAATCTGTGGAGAGACCGGAATTCAAGAAAAGCGGATAAGGGATTGGAGTCCTAGAATTGGAGAGGACCTCAGTCTGGATAAAGATAAAGCCCTTAAAGAGCTTATCTCTATCTGGTTGGGAATCCAAGATGAGTATTGAATCAAAGGCCATTGAAGCTGGGCTTCTACAAGGATCAGGTTAGTGCTGGCTATAAAAGTAAGGCACCATCGTGGGTCTATGGTACGTTTTTTGTATTTTGGCTTGTGAGTTAAGCACTATTTGCTATCTTTGAGAGATAACTGAGTACTGACTTGATCGTCGGAGTACCCCCGGGTGGATGAACCACCGTTGGAGTCTTATCTTTCTGTGACAGGTTGTTCGGGCATGATCTATTCTGCCTGTGCTCTCTTGTTGAGTTCCTGTTTAGTAGTGTGGTCAGAAATCAGGACCTACACCCTCCTAACCATTTTTCTGACTCCCCCCACTAATTGCCTTATGGTGGACAGGGGAGATGTGAATTCCTTCATATCCTTATCATAATTCCAAGAAAATTCCTTCATAAACTTATTATAATTCCAAGAAAAATAAATCAAAATTTTGAAAAGGGTGCATAATGTGGACATATTTCAGTGACGGAAAAAGATTCGGACCCCCTTTTGGGGGTCACCCCCACGACCCCCTTTGCTTTTGATTGGTCAATTTTTTTTTCTTCTCCCCTAATCACTAACCCCCACGTGTGTGGGAGGGGGGGGGGTGGAAGTTTGAGGAGATCTCAATCATATCCCTTTCAGTGATTGACCCATCTGTGAAAAAGATAATAAAGAACTCATTTGAAAGTTGGGAAAGTAGTTTTGGAGTAAATTCATCTGGTGTTATTAGGCACTCATTTGGGGTTTAATTTTAATTTTTTTAATGAGATTAAAGAAATTAATATATTTAAAAATAATTTTTTTAATTTTCTAAAAAAAAATGACTAGTGCATGTGATTGATTATTTTTGAACTTTTTATTTTTAATTTTTAAAACTTTTTTGGCTTAAAAAATAAATTTTCAAAAATAATAGTTGGCCACTACGACTCTATTAAAGAATACCTCTCAATGGGAGGTGGTGTGTTTAAGTCTCCTTAAGAGAGAGATGAATTAGGAGATCAACATTTAGTACTTTGTAAGAGTGAGAAGGCTAACTCCTATAAGTGCTACTTTAAAAACGACTTTTGCCAATAAAAAAAGATTGATTCAAATAATTGTACCTTATACTTTAGTGCTAGCTTTTGAGAAATAAATATTTTTTTTGGGTGGTCTAAGGACATTACGTGACAATGTCTTTTATCAGTATCAATCACCAAATATTATGCTCCTTGACGTTTCCTTATTGCTCAATATAAAATCATAGATCTAATCCATTTTACCCGTCACAATGCATATAGACATCATTTGTTTGACTAATTATTCTTTCTTGTTTCCTTGTCACTTAATACAAAATCATAGATCTCATTCCTTCTACTAACTACAACACACCTAGGCATTGTTTGTTTGACTAATTAGGATGAATGAGACTATGAATACGGTATGATTGAGTATTGAGTGATGAGCTTATTAATACGGTGATATTAAGTTAGAGACGTAAGATAAAATGTGTTAATTTATGAACATGCAATGGTATTAGTTAGTTAGAATTAAATCTACAAATTACATAAAAACCCTTATTATATAAAATATTATTTTATTGATTTTATAAAATGGGAGACAAAATAATCTTTTAACCATCAATCCAAGAGATTGATAGTGCCACCGGATTACCGATTTCATTTACAAACAAGTACATGATGGCGCTGTTTGGCAACTCCAGTTTGAGGCTAAAATAGCCTAAAAAACTAAAAAAGTCTAATAGCCTCAAATAGTACCTAAATCAATAATTTTTTTTTTAAAAAAAAAAAGAAAAGAAAAGTAGCTGGGCAATCAGCAGCCTACACTGTCAACGTGACAGTGTAGGCATTGTACAGTGACAGCTAGTCTCCCAGCTGGTAAATTACAAATTTGCCCCTTTAGATTAATTTTGAAAAATGTGAGGTTAGTGACAAATTTGTCATTTTACTTCAAACATCATTTCAACATATTTTTCAATACAAGAACTCAAAAACTAAAATAACCTACTAAAATAATTAAAAAGTAAAAAAATTTCTAAAATAACCACTTCCCAAACACCCACAATATAAGTAAAATCTACAAATTACATATTCAATACCCTTTTGTCCAAACCCCCAAACACACATGATTCTACTACTAGAAAAAAGGGCATTTGACACGGAACAATTTGCAACGGTTTAAGTGCCATCGCAAAAGCTTGCTTTTTGCGACAGTTTAAGTGCCATCACAGAATTTATAGTTTTTGCGACGGAAAAAGTTAGACCGTGGAAAAAAGTAAGGTTATATGTGACGGTAAGTTAAACGTGGCAAAATTTTTTTGGTTTTAAATTTTTTTTTCCTATTTTGCGACGCTCTTTTGGCAATCCGTCGCAAAATTTTTCTTTTTTCTCTTTCATTTGCGACGGGCCTTAATATCGTCACAAATAGTAATTCCTAAATTCGCGCCAAAACCCCCTCCTACTCTCCCACTTTCCCAAGATTCCCAAATTCTCTATTATCTCTTGAGATAAAAAAAAAGCCCTAATCTCACTACTCTCTCCCTCCCTCTCACCCAGTCGTCACTGTATCTCTCTTGCAACGGTAACAGCAGTGTTTAGGTAACCCTTTTCTTTCCTCTCGCTCTTGCTCACGTATACTCTCCCTCTCACCCAGTCGTCTTTCTGTCTCTTTTGCAGCGGCAACAACCGCGTCTGTAGCAGCGGCAACAATAGTGTTTGCATTACCGTCTCTCTTGCAGCGGCAACAACAGCGTCTCCTTGGTTCTCCTTCTGGCATCCAAGTATAGCCTTCTTTTGCTTTCCTCTGCTCTCCTCTGCCCTTTTATCGTTTGTTTCTCCCTGCTCATCAATTCATTGAAACTCTTTTGATTAAGAATAAAACAGTTCAAGAATTTGTGTTGGTGTGTGTGTTTGATTTGTGCGAAAATTGGATGTGTGTATATATATATATCTTTTTTGTGGTTTGTGGTTTCTGTCATGTTCCACCACGACAAGGCCTTGTAATTCTTGATTCTCAGATTCTCATAGAGACGGTGTCAGGCCTAACATGTCCACTTACTCTTCTGTTTTGAGAGCCTCCCATGGTTTACCCAACTTTCAACAGCTCCACTCTAGTATAATCAAGACCAGCTTAGATTCTGATGTCTTTGTCCTCAGTGCCCTCATAGATTCTGATGTCTTTGTTGTTGTGGTTGTTGTTGTTGAATGCCATTCATTTGAAGGTAATTGCGAGCATCAAATGACTGAGATGGCATCAGCTCATACTTAGGTCCTCCTGGCATCAAACTCATCTGCTGCTGTGCTCTCTCATTCTCAGCTATCTACTCACAAACAAATAGACAAACCATACAATCACCCCCCTCCCCCAAAATAAATAAATAGAAGAAGATCCACATAAAACTTTAAATGGTAACTAACTAACAAACTGACTAACTAACTAGATATGAGTGACAGTGAGCCAGAGAAAGAGAGAACCTTTGCTCGGAGGTACTGGTTATTGTTATGCAAGTCGATTTCCTGCATTAGATAGACAATTTTATACATATATCATCAAAATGAAAGCATGATTAGGATAGTAGACTATGAAGCTCGAGGAAGTAACCAATAAAATCAATACCAAGCATTGAAAAGAACTTACAAGGAAAATGCTACACACCCACTTTACATTACTTGATTTCAAGGGCAATTTGCAGACATAGTTCCTGTAGTTGGTCTCTTGTTTAAATTTGGTACTCTAACTCTAATTGTATCATTTTTATAGTTTGAATTTTTTGTATTGTGTCAATTTATTATAATTAATAATGCCCATACAAAAATTAGACTAAAATTAATAGACAAAATAGTCCATTTACTATTCTTATATTGATTAAGGGGCTAACGTCTAATTTGAAATTGTTCGTATATTTTTTAATAGATCTTTTGATTTCTATTCAATTTCTTAAAATATATTTTCAATTAGACTAAATTAACATATTTAAAAAGTTAAATGAAAAAAAATAAATAATTAAAATTATAAGGACTAAATTATAAAAACCACATATACATAATTCGTTCTTTTTTCAACCTTACACATTATATTCCATTTGAATTATTATTTAGGTAAGTCTCATTATATTTTGTTTGAGTGAAAAGATACGTTAACCACATTATTTTGTTAGAATAACCACATTATTTTGTTTGATAACTAATATAACGATGACATATTACGTGATAAGTAAAATATGATAAGATAAAATAGTCATTATAGCATTATCGTATAAGAAATAAAAAGAACGTTGATAAATAAAAAATAAAATATTAAAGACTCATAATTTTAGACTCATAAATATACCCCGATATTGTGGCAAGAAAGGTGAGTATTATATGGTTAGTATGTCACAAATCAAAATTTAACATCTATCATATTATACCATTGTGGATCAAATTAAAAGGGTTATTTTTAGGATATCAATTATTTTTCAATAATAAACCACAACCAAGATGAGGACAATGAAAAGAGATAACTTTATATTTTACTGGAAAAGATGATAAAGTCAATGGTTACCTCCTAACTTTAAACTTTATGGTAAGAGGTAACGATTGAAAAATATGGTTATCATTACCTCTTACCTCTTTATATACTTTATATTTTAATGGTTACCCTTACCTCTTAACTTCATCATCTTTATCATTACCTCTTACTTTATATTTTATTGGTTACCAAAGTTTATACTTTATGGTAAGAGATAACTTTATACTATATTTTACCTCTTAACCTTATACTTTATGGTAAGAGGTAAGAGGTAATGGTTACCTCTTAAACTTTATGGTTATCTCCTTTCATTCTCCTTTATGGTAACCATTGAGCAAACTGAAGTTTAATGTTCATCTTAGGAAGTAAAGAAACCCGATGGAATCGAACCGACCACCCAACACCAAGAAGAATTTATGTTTTCAGTTTGTTTTCACAATATAAGGTTTGTTTTGATTAATCAATACAAACCAAACCGATCAAAATATTATAATTAATACTTTTATATCGTAATTCCTTGAGTATTAGGAGACAGATGGCCAATATAATACACATTTTGTGATAATAAACCGTCGTTAGTTATTATATATATCACTTTCTTACAAGTTCATCTGCCCCTGCCGCTTAGCGGCCATTCATTCCTAATTTTGTTATACGTAAACAAAAATAAAAATAAAAATAAAGAAAGAGGAAAAAAACACAAATCAAAAATAAAAATAATATAATATATATATATATATATATTATGTGTGATTCTTGATGAAACTCACAACTCAAACATGTGGCCCGTATATGTATAAGTATATATATTATGCAATTGAGATTTTTTGGCAATGGTTTAGCTTATCTCTATTTTTTCTTTTCTTTTTTAACATGAAACACTCAAACTCACACCACAACACTGATAATAGACAACACCAATTATCAATTACATGGCATATATATAAAATATATAGCTTTTTTAAGTACGGATTTGTCACAGTTTTGCATTTTAAAAAAATCACAATATTGATTTTAGTTACCTGAAGAGCCATCTTATTTACTACTAGAATATATGCATGTTTTTACTTTGAGCTTGTCAAATGTGGACTAGTCTAGATAATGAAGGTTCTAGGATTAGCAGTTGCACATAATTACTCTTTTGTCACTGTCCCTATTTCTTTGAACACTCCGTATTTTATATGAATTCAATTATAATCAGAGACTTGGAGAATAAGCTGGCAAATTCTAACTGGTGAAAGTCAGAGCTAGATGCCTTTTACTTCATGGAAAGGTCATCACAATGAAATTCTGTAGTGACTTGGTAGTATTATACCAATAGCTTGCTAGAGTGGTCATATTTCTAATAAAGTTAGTCAGAAACATTTGTAAACTTATAATAGTGTTGTGAACTGTCAACAGAGAAATTAAAATTGCAATCAAATAATTGGTTACAGTTCATCATAAAAATGCATATTTGGGAAGTTATACACTTCTTATCACATTTTCTTATTTGACATGTTGGGGGTCAACCCTTGACAATGTGTTAGGAGTGTAGAATAGTCTGCTTTGCTGAGTGGTATACTGTCCTTGTGTTTGTATGAGTGGATGATGGTGATTTTATGAGCATAGTAATTTAATGGCACAATGGTGCTGTGAGTTTTCTTACGGAGAGTTAACAGAGTTAAATTGAATGTTTGGTGTTGGACACATGGCAGTAGAGAGACATTGGGACAGGAAAATGGGACACATAATTGGGACAGGTGATCCTGTGCCATATTAGAAGACTAAATACTGTATTTGCCATATTAGGTGTTAGTAAGAATGAAAGGAGTTTGTTTTGTGTAGTGGGCATCAGTTGAATTTACTTTCTAGTCCTTTATTCCCAACAGCCACAAAGCATAGCCGACACCTCTTTTTCTTTTCCCTTTTCTCTCTGCCACAGTGATCTCCTCTCTTACTTTGTCTTATCCGCTTCCTCTTGTTTTTCTTCTCTTCTTCGTTCCCCCCTTTTCTTCATTTCCCCTTTGATATAAACCAAAATCAAACTAAAGTGTAAAACCACCCCAAAGATATATGTATATATATATATATATGTGTTAAATTTGATGTATGGAAAAATAAAGAGAATGAAATATGTATTGATAATTGATATTATTGATTGATATATTACAAGATTGTTGTATATCTATTTTGTACAAGAATTCCTATTATATAGGAGATGATTCTGGAGTAGGTGAGGAGTGAGTGGTGGAGGTAGGTTTGGTGGAGTGTAGTAGGTGATAGGAATGAGTGGTGGAGGTAGATTTGGTGGAGTGTAGTAGGTGATAGGAGTGAGTGGTGGAGGTAGGTTTGGTGGAGTGTAGTAGGTGATTTACATTTACATTAACAGCCCCCCTCAAACTCAAGGAGGATAGGTACTAGCCAACTTGAGTTTGGAGAGAGTAACAAAACAGGAAAGTAAACTGATAAATAAAAACAGGATAGGAGACACGGTATGGTCGTGTCAGACCGTTGTAGCAGACAGTTTACGGGGTCATGTCGGACCGTTGAAGCAGACAGTTTACGGGGTCATGTCGGACCGTTGTAGCAGACACTGTGTGGTCGTGTCAGACCGATGTAGAAGACAGTTTATGGGGTCATGTCGGACCGATGTAGAAGGACAGTTTACGGGGTCATGTCGGAACGTTGTAGAAAGTTGTGGTGGTGCACCAAGGGGGCGACTTAGGGAGTGCGCCATGAGGTGACTTGAACATGATACTGTGTATAACCCCCCCTCAAACTCAAATAGGTGTGAAGATAGAAACCTATTTGAGGTTGAAACAAAGGGAGATTGATAAAGCTGACCGGTGTAGAAGACACTGTATGAGTGTGTATATAGGCTGCCCAAAAGATATACATGGATATAGATATCGAGCCCTCAAAAATCGTGCCCTCAAAAGGTGTGCCCGCACCCTCAAAAGGCGTGCCATCAAAAGGCGTGCCCGAATGCATGAAAAGGCGTGCCATGAAAAGGCGTGCCAGTTTGTCGGCGAGAAGAGGCGCGCGATGCGCGTGGCTGCCTCGGCTATTTAACCAAGACAGAGCTGAGGCAGAGGCGAAGACAAACAATTGGCGAAAATCCTCTGAAAAACTCTTCGTTTTGCTGAGAAGGTTTTGCTGAGAAGATACTCTGTAACACTCTCTATAACACGCTGTTGCCCAGAAAAAAATGGCTTCGTCTTCCCGCGGGCTGCTTACCCTCTTTCCCGACCTCAACGAGTCTACAGGAGAGAGAACTGGTGCAGTGGCCAGTGAACCGCAACCAAACACTGCTGGGTTTGCTCCGCTGAACTTTCCGATGCGGTCTGTGGAGCAAAAAATGGCGGTGCAGTCGGATGTGGAGGCCAATCAGTATACGTTGAAGGCATGTGTGGAGTCCATGACGGCGGTCACAAATCTGTCGCACCGGCTACAGAGTAGGACAAATGAGGTGCAGCAATTAAACTCCCAGCTGGCTCTGCTCCAACACATGTATAAGGATGCGCGAGCAGAGATGAGCGTGCTAAGGGCAGAAAACAAGGAGCTGAAGCGGAAGGCCACCGTGATGTTCCGATTTGGAGGGCCGCCATATGCTGCAGTGGAGGAGCAGGGTGGAGTGATCGTGCCCAGTGGAGTGGGAAACACGGAGGCAACACCGGCAAGAGCCGCCCAGGACGGAGGCAAAAAGAAGAGACCTGCAGTAGAGTAGAGAAGAAAAATCCCACTGTGGGTGTGGGTGTTTTGTTTTGGTTTGTGTTTTTTTTTTTTTTTTTTTTTTTTTTTTTTTTGTGTGTGTGTGTTGTTGTAAAATGGTGATCGGGGTGAGCCCCAACATGAATAAAATGAGTGTGGTAGCAGTTCTTCTTCGTCTGCTGTTTTTTTTTTTTTTTTTTTTGGTTTGTTTGTTGTGTGTTGTTTTTTTTTTTTTTTACGCATAGCCATGTGCTGCGGAGAGAAGGCTATGGAGCGCACTGACATAAACAGAGAGGAAGGGGGAAGAAAATAAAGTATAAAAGAAAATAAAAAAGAAGAGAAGTGTGTGTATGGTAAAATAATAAAAAATGAAAAAAAAAAAAAAAAAAAAATTGGGAGATGCAAATGTGGTGGGGCGGGGCGACCACGGATGGAAAAGGAAGATGATGGGTTTGCTGGGTGTGGCGTGGGCTTGTCAAAAGAGGGAGGAAAGGAAATATAAAAAAAAGAAAAGAAATAGGAAAGTAGATGGTGGTTGGAAAGGAGAAATAGGAGAGAGAGAATGAGGGGTGATTAAAAAAAAAAGAATGGTGGGTTGGAAAGTGGAAAGATGAGAATGGGGAGAATATTAAAAAAAAAGAGAGGAGAGGATGTGAGAGGATGAAGAGAATAATACACAGAGAGTCACATGCAAAATCGGGGCTCCTTGAAGACGAGCCTCTGCAGTATCCTTTGGCTTGCAGAAACGAGTCCGTTGTCGACGATTATCATGGCGTTCGCATCTCCGATCCATATCGATGGCTTGAGGATCCCGATGCTGAGGATGTAAAAGATTTTGTAGAACAGCAGGTGAAATTGACAGAATCAATGCTAGAGAAGTGTGATCCCTCTGGGCCAAATTTAAATGGCAGTGCTGTGCAAGAAAGGTTTCTGATCCGTCCAACCATGTTGATCGCTGGTAGGTGGTGTGTCGCTGTGGTTCGGTCACGAGTGCGGTGCTAGCCGTGCGCCCTGGTTTCTCGGACACCACCGGTGAGGCCGGTGTTTCATGGTTCTGGGGTGAGTCGTCACCACCGGTGTGGTTGTAGCCGGTTTCACTTCCGATGTGAATAGGTATGGGCTGCTCTGGGTGCTGTCTTAGGAGGAGTAGGTTCTTGAAGGAACTAGAAGAGAAGCGTACAAGTTGCGGGTACAAAGGTGGAAGAGAAGCAAACGCTGCGGGTACAAAGGCGGTGGCGTCCGCGGTAGGGGTAGGTGCAGAAGGCTCGGACCAAGCCAGCATCAAGGTATGTGAAAAAAAAATAAGCGGAATAGGTTGAGGTCCGGCGGACGGCTAGGGTGAGGTTGCCGTCCGCCGGTGAAGCGAAAATATTAGGTTCTAAACCTGCTCTGATACCATGTTAAATTTGATGTATGGAAAAATAAAGAGAATGAAATATGTATTGATAATTGATATTATTGATTGATATATTACAAGATTGTTGTATATCTATTTTGTACAAGAATTCCTATTATATAGGAGATGATTCTGGAGTAGGTGAGGAGTGAGTGGTGGAGGTAGGTTTGGTGGAGTGTAGTAGGTGATAGGAGTGAGTGGTGGAGGTAGATTTGGTGGAGTGTAGTAGGTGATAGGAGTGAGTGGTGGAGGTAGGTTTGGTGGAGTGTAGTAGGTGATTTACATTTACATTAACAATATGTGTGTGTGTGTGTGTGTGTTTTCCTTCACCTTCTCCACGTCCTCTATTTTCTCTTCTATGCTATTAAAACCCAAATCAAACCTATGTATGGCAACACAGAAATAAAGGGACAGACAATTGACACAGTTATTTGCTTGCCAAATATTGCAGTCCACTGTTGGAAGCTTGTCAATGTGTAATTTTTTTCAGACACAATTGACTAAACATGTATAGCTTTATGTTTGCATTCTCGTTTTTAGAATGTTTAATTATGTTTGTATATTGATTAAAATACCAAGTTGCCTGGCTGTGATATTTCTATGCCAAGTGGAGCACTTGCTCATACCATTGTTTTCTTTATGTTTTCCTTGGTACATTTGTATTCTCTGGTTTTTGAAAGTGAAAATGTATCGAAGTGAAGTAACCAAAGTGCATTTGAGTAGAAAATTCTCTCTCTCTCTCTCTCTCTCTCTCTCTCTAAAATGTTGATTTCGTTTAAAATGAATGGTTATGATTGGACTGGATGTGGTTGTTTATTATGATTTTATTGCCTCAATATTGTCCTGATTGAATTTGTTATTGGTTACCCACTGTTATGCTTTTCATGTCTTAAACATTTTTGTATCTCTTCCTTCCTTCTTTCTTTCTTTTTTTTCTGGTGGTAATTTATTATTATACTTGGGACAGAAAATCCCAACCCTTCTAATATTTATAAATAATTTCTTCCTTTTTTTTAAAATTTATTTATTATAAAATCTAGCTACAAAAAAGTTCAAATCCATACTACTTAAGGAACAACTGTTAGAGAGCATTAAATATGGTAGTTTGACCCTTGAGGAGTTGGCTAAATGATCTTTTTTGCCAATGGGTTGGTTGTGTGATCAAAAGTTTAAGATTTGTGAAAAGAGTTGGGTTAAGAATACATAAAGTTTTAAATAAAAATTACATAAATGTGAGATAACAAATATTTATATCTGTAATTATGAATGAATTACATTTATATATTTTATATTGAGAACTTTCTATGTTTTTTGGACCTTTTTTTTTGTGTTGTGAAAGTGAGTTATAACCAACAACCAATGTGAATCACCATCACTTTTCAAATAGAATTTTTTAATATTTGTACAATAGTAACCTAATCACCTTGAGATAAGGAATATTGTTAATGTGAATCACCTTCTTCCATATAGGTTTGTGACTTTTAAGATTATTTTTTGGTGAATGATGCATTGAATTGTTATGTGGTCTGGTTTTTATTGGTAATGATACAATCTAATCATAATGAAAATTTCCATCTTTAACTTCCATTTTTGTCCATGATATATTTGCTCACCTATTGGAATGTTTGCATTTTTGTCCATGATATATTTGCTCACCTATTGGAATGTGTGCATTTATGATGTATAAAATATTAGAATTGTTGTTATGGTTAATTAATATGCATGTTCATGTATACAGAATATATATTTAGGAGAAGTAAACAAAATGGATAAGAGTTGGATTGATTTTCCAAATAGGATGTCGAGAGAATACATGAATGGAATCGATCGATTTCTAGTGTTTGCATACACCAATAGGGCTACAAGTTCGATGATTTGTTGTCCATGTAGGAAATGCGAGAATCGCTATAATCTTGTCCGAGATAGTGTGCGAGAGAACTTGATTTCAAATGGCTTTCTAAACAAATACAAACATAGGATTAATCATGGAGAGTTGTATACTTCTGTGCATGGTAACCGAGATAATGAAGCCTTAGCGAATGAAAACATTAGGGATGATATGGTGGGAATGATACATGATGTTATTGGTATTTCAATTCCTAGTACAAGTGTTGTAGGTGATGAACCATAGGCACCAACTAATCCCAATGTAGCAGAACTACTTGCAACTGATCCGCAGTTAGGTCCAGATGTAGAGACTGCAAATTATTTCAAACTTTTAGAGGATGCTCAGAGTGAATTGTATCTGGGTTGTCAGAAGTTCACATCTTTGTCGTTCATTGTTTGACTTTTACATATGAAGGTGCTAAATCAGTGGAGTGACACTTTTGTTACTATGTTACTTGAGTTGTTGAATGAAGCTTTCCCTGAGGGTGCGAAACTTCCTGATTCTTACTATAAAGCTCAAAAGATCCCTACAGATTTGGGCTTCACATATGAAACGTAGGATGTATGCCCCAATAGTTGTATGTTGTTCCGAAATGAATACATCAATCTTGATGAATGTGTCATATGCAAAAGTTATAGGTGGAAACAAAATGGAGCTGATAGTTCAAATGTTCCTCGTGGAGGCGGTAAACAGATACCCTCTAAACAGATGAGGTATTTCCCTTTGAAGCAAAGATTGCAGAGGTTGTTTATGTCATTGAAAATAGCCAAGCTCATGAAATGGCATGCAGAGGAACGACAAGATGATGGTGTCTTAAGACATCCTGCTGACTCCCTTGCATGGAAAGATTTTGACCGTTAAAATACTGACTTTGCTGATGATTGTCGAAGTGTAAGGCTTGGGTTAACATCTGATGGTTTTAACCCATTCAGATTGATGAACATAGTTTATAGCACCTAGCCTGTTGTTCTCATTCCATACAACTTACCGCCATGGATGCGCATGAAACAACTATTTTTGATTTTGTCTACACTTATCGATGGCCCAAAAGGACTTGGTGACAAAATTGATGTGTATATGCAACCGTTGATTGAGGAGTTGAAAGAACTATGGACTGATGGTGTCTCTACATTTGATGCATTAAGAAATCAAATGTTTCAAACGCATGCAGCTTTGTTATGGACAATTAGTGATTTTCCAGCATATGTGAACTTGTCAGAATGAAACACGAAAGGAGAATATGCATGTCCATGTTGCAATAAGGAAACTAGATCGTGTTGGTTAAAACATGGTAGGAAACATTCATATTTAGGTCATCGTAGATTCCTACCTAGTGGTCATAAATTTCGAAAGGATAAAGTATTATTTGATGGTACTCGAGAATTGAGTCTTAAACTGAGATTGTTATTTGGATCAGAGATTTTGCTACAAGTAGAATCTGAGGGTATCTTAACCTAATACAGGCTGGATGACCTTAAAGAGAGGCATATGAGACAAGTGGAAAGGGAGAAAGCTGGACCTCGCACTCATAGTTGGAAAAAAAAGAGAGTATATTTTTGAATTGCCATATTGGGAGCACAATCTAATAAGACATAACCTTGATGAGATGCATATAGAGAAGAATGTGTGTGACAATGTATTATGGACAATACTAGGGGTTGTAGGGAAATCCAAGGATAATGTCAATGCTTGGCGTGATCCGCAAGAAATGAATATTAGAAAACCCCTACACTTGCAGTCAAGGGGGACGAATAGAGCTTATTTGCCATCAGCACAATTCACAATGACCAAGGATGAGAAATATTTGTTCTTGAAAATGCTTAAGGACGTTAGAGTTCCTGACGGGTATTCATCAAATTTCTCTCGCCGTGTACGATTACAGGATAGAAGCATTTCGAGTCTAAAGAGCCACGATAGTCATATTCTGATGCAACAACTTATTCCTTTGGGTGTACGAGGATTGTTGTCTAAGAATGTTGTTCAAGCCTTGATAATTAAGTAATTTCTTCAGACAATTGTGTTCCAAAGTAAGTCGTCAAACAGATGTAGGATATACCCAAGGTCGTATAGCACTAACACTTTGTCATTTGGAGAAAATATTTCCACCAGCTTTTTTTGATGTAATGGAGCATTTGTCTATACACCTAGGTGATGAAGCATTGGTGGCTGGAGCGATTCAATTTCGATGGATGTATCCAATTGAGAGATATCTTCTTACTTTAAAGCAATATGTACGTAATCAGGCTCATCCAGAAGGTTCAATGGCTAAAGGTTATTTCATGGAAGAATGCATGAATTTTTGCGCTCAATATCTGAATGATGTGGAAACTAAATTGAATTGGCCTGTAAGGAACTACAATAGTGCAGCTAATATGGGTCGTGCTGTTGGTGAAGCCACAACTTTCAACCTTGGTCATACTTCTTATGTACAGTGTCATCGATATATCTTGCTCAATACAAAAGCAGTTGAACCATTCCTAAAGTAGGTACCCCTCTTACTCAATATTTGCCAAGTTTTTTTTTTTTTGTTTTTTTATTACATTTCAAACATTAATTTGTAATTGATAATTTTTCAACGTATATAGGAAACACCTTGAAAAACTTAAGATGAAAATGCCTCGTGCTGATGATCATCAACTCCGAAATGAACATTTCAGAACTTTTCACACTTGGCTTAAAGAACACGTATGTATGGACAAATCTAGCTATATATTACAACTTAGGTCGATTTGTGTTTTGAATTTGCTTTCATTTTTTAAATAGGTTCACACTTTGCGAAGGACTGATAATACCATATTTTCTGAAGAGATTCAAACATTGGCAAATGGACCTCATAACGGAGCAAGAAGGTTTACCGGTTACATAACTAATGGGTTCCGTTTTCGGGTCAAGTCTATGGATGACCGTCAAGCCAGTCAAAATTCTGGTGTAGCTTTGAAAGTAGATACTATTAGTTATGCAAGCCGGGAGGACAAAAATCCTCTTGTGGGGGCTGTGTACTATTGTGGACAAGTGACAGATATCATTGAAATCCAGTACACCAATGCAATGAAGTATGTATTGTTCAAGTGTGATAGAATTGACAATGTTCGGGGGAAGAAAAAAGATAATTTCAAGTTCACGCTGATTAACTTCAACCATTTGTTGTATTGAGATGATCAAATCACCAATGAACCTTTCATCTTGGTATCCCAAGCTAAGCAACTTTGGTATGTTGCAGACCCTATAGAATCAGATTGGCAAGTGGTTGTGAAGATGTCTCAAAGGGGTTTATTTGATATGTATTCTGCTGATCCAGAAACTGAGCCATATATGAGTCAACAATTAGAAGAAAATATAATGGTCCGTGATGAAGAAGTTGGCTGGGTGAGGGAAGTCGTAGAAGGAGAAACTGTTGATGTTGAAATGAGAGAGAATTAAGATATTTTGTAATAATTTTTGGATTCTATAATGACACAGTAAATTGTCATGCTTTAATGACTTGCATATTTGGGCATGTTACTTTATTTAACAATTTTATGTACTTCCAATTTATTTATTATGTTTGTTTTGTATTTACATTATTAACTCCAAACTATTCTCTATATTTTTAATTATATTTGTTACAGCTTGTTATGGCACGGAAGAGGAAGCTTAATAATCCCTCTCGCACTATGGCTGATGTTTTGCGTATGCGGACATAATCACCACCACTATCACAGCCACCGATACAGCCACCACCACCATCACAGCCACCGATACATCCACCGCCATCATCACAATTGTCTCGACCAACGTTGTCTTCACAGGCCACCACAGATATACAAATTTGTTATGTACTTAAATTATATTAATTAAATTATTTTATTTTCACTATACATAAACTTTCTAATTTCATATGCTAGGACCGACGACTTCTTCATATCCCACTTCAGGTACAATTTTGCTTTCATGTATTTAATTTATGCTTTAATTTATATGTTGTTTATTATATTCTTATATAATCTATTTATTCTTATAATGTGTTATAAATCCAGCGACTAATTCACAAGCCAACTCAGGTATAACAAATGGCTATATATCTAATTACATTAATTTAACTACAAGTTATTTATCATCAATTTTTGTAATATGTGTTTTTTTTTCCATTACTCCATACATGCCCTACAGTTTCTTTATCTTCCTCCCGAGGTTGAGGATTTGCGAAAGGCATTAAAGATTGGGGTACGGACAAGAAGTTGGCCATTGATTTTGACGCCAACTTCAATCCTACAGGAGATAATGAGTCTAAGTTAACTAGCCAACTTGGGTTCATGGTACGTAATGGGAACATTGTTTCTCTTACGTACGTTGATTGAACTGAAGTGCCTATTGATGTTCTTGAGTCAATATGGGCAGATGTTAAGGTAAAAGCATATTTACTAAATTGTTCAATTATATTATTAATTGAACTAATGATTCAAATTGTACTGTAGGATAATTTACAAATTTGTCTGGAGGGGTACAAACCACGTTGCTTGAAAAAGTGCAATGACTTGTGGAAGGATCACGAAAGCAAGATCAAGAATAAGTATTTTGAGCCTAACAAGGATCATACTAATATCAAAGACATGGTGCCTCCGCAAACTGTTCCAGAACAGTGGTATGGTCTTGTTGATTATTGGAAGACTAAGAAAGTAGAGGTATATAAAATAAGTTAATTACAAAGCACGTATCTTTAGAAAAATTATTAACTTTGTATACTTGCGACTTACATTTATGCAAACTTTATAGGACATTGCAGTCCACAATGTTGGAAGTCATTTCTTTCATTATATTAATCATACGATAGGACGTATTTCATTCACTCATATTCGAAGGAAGGTATATATTATTTAGGTAGATACCAATATGAATGTAAATTACTGCAATAATAATTAATTTTTGAATTTTTAGATGATTGCTGAAGGGTTGCCCACGGATAAAATGAGTGTTTGGAAATATACACGCAATCAAAACTGACCCAGATGTCAGGCAAACCATGGTATTTTTAAATCCTTAAATTTGTATTTATATTTGATTTTGTTTGAACTGCCTAATTATGTATATGTACTTGTTATTTTAATTTATAGTACGAGTTTGAGCACCAATTGTCCATGTTGCCTGAAGATTACCGCACTACCGAAGATGCTCGAGACAGTGTTTTCCACGACGTGGTCGGTGAAGATGGGCATGGATATTGTCGTACTTACGGCAAGGATATGCCTTGGAGCATGGTATATGGAGATAAATCTAAGTCATCACAGTCAGGATCTTAGTCATCGATTGTTGCCGAGATCACAAAGCAGGTTCGTACGGAGTTGAGACAAGAGCTGAGGGATGAGATTAGAGAGGAATAGAGGGAGAAGATGCGAACAGAGCTTTCGACACAGATACAAGAAATGAAAGCTGAAATGTTGGCTATTATGTCCTACGAAGGGGGTACAAATCACAATAAACAAGTTCGGTATAAATAAATGTTTTATAAATATTTAATTATAGCACAATTGTATCATTGAATATAAATACAATTAACAAAGAATACCATGAACATCATAGGTACCGGATGAATTGAGTGGCCACCTGTAGACGTCCCCGAACGCCCTGGGAGGGTGAGTCCCGTTCTGTTCATTTGGGGTCACTACAGCTCAGGACTCTTAAATTGTCACGGTTCTAAGTCTGAACCAAAGAGTCCAAATCCGGCAAATCGTTTTGAGAAAACAGATTTTTGAAAGAAGTGTCAAACATGGACTGCTTTGCCAGATACAGAGTCGCCACCTAAATATTTTATTTTGAGGGAAATTTAGGAAACCCTGACTCGTTTGCCTAAGGCCACGTGTCCGTCATCACCAAAGTTGCCTCGGCTCGGGAACTTGGGTACGATTGGGGAAGGTCACTTCGTGAGCACCCCCGCTCGCCCGATCAAAGATCGGCCTCTACTAACCATGATATCTATTTTTTAAAACATTATGTGTTCTTATTTCGGTTATTAGCCTAGATTTACTATGTGATGCGCACAGCATACAAGTATAGACTGGATCGCCTAAGTTGGAACAAAACATTTCATGTTTGTTTATCTGAAAGATGGTTCGCTACTCGCAAGTAGGCTTAAAATGCAGATTTTTCCACCCTCAGGTGGGCTTAAGAAAAGATGGTTTTGCCACTATCTAGTGGGCTTAAAACTCACAGTTGATGATTTGTTCTAATCCAAATAACCCAACCTTCACCCACAGGCATTCAGGAAGTTATATCACATAAGCAAATAGCCTCATGGTAAGCATGCTATTCATGGCAGTCACTCACACGCATGCAAGGATGCTAAAGCATAAAACTTACCGAGTACTCCAAGCCAAAACAGAAGCTAATTAGAAATTCATGTATGATTCTAATTATACAGAAATGCCTAATGCAACACATGCAAAAATGCAACTATAGCAGGCTCGGCTATTCTAAACATGGCATATGAAATGCTACAGCTAACATGTATTCAACTTGGAATTGAAAATACAATGCAGTTAGTATGATGCGTCGAGCCCGGTGCATGCAAAACAGATGAATGAATGCAAACATGCGATCATACTGTATGCTAATTGAAACATGCCCTAATCTAACCATCATAAGCTGGTAAATAAAAGGGAGAAAGATATGGGGTTGGAAGACATACATCACACACACGCACACTTATTACAACATTGCCCTCGCGCAGAGGGTCCGAATAAATAGTACAGTCCAAATAACACAGTCCAAATAATACAGTCCAAATATATACAAATTCCTAATTAATTTACAAATTAACTAAGAAAAATAGTAAACTGGCATGCAAGCCAGGGCCTGCCTTGACTCTTCTTCAGATGATGGATGATGCATGTCTGGGCTGCCTTGCGCGAAAATCCACTGGAATGCCCCGATTAGCCTCTGTTTTACAATTATTCTTGGAAAGCGCGCTAAGCTCCGGAAGGTTGCTAATTCTTGATTTGCTGCAACAGAGAGCAGGAAAGGGGCATAGCAATGTATTTTCATGCATGCCTCGATCCTCGTGCCACCAATCACGCATCTCGATGCATGATGGGCGAGGAGTCGAAATGTGCAACTCAATATAGAATGAATGCACAAGAAAACTCAACTAAAACCTTACTCCATCATGGATAATCCGGAGTGTCGGTGACTGGGAAATTGAGACACGTTCCGTCACTCGGAGTACGAAACGTACCTCGTTTCCCGTGCTTGGGCTAACTCCTATCCCAAGCACAATCCAATATGCATGACATGCATGAATGCAACTAATATACAACCTAGCATGCACAATGCTATGAAATGGCATACACGATGCACGAGGTAACATGGCATACACAATGCTCTAACATACAACCTAGCATACGTAATGCTATGAAACGAAATGGCATACACAATGCATAAATGGACTTACACTAACACAAGTGGACCTCAGCCACACTCGCATAAGAGGCCAGTTGATGAAAATGAGACACTCGAAATGCGTGCACGCATGCACGCAAACTGAGGACCAAACCTAAGGCACGGAATGCCATTCTAACAAGACATGGCAAGGCATGAAATATGATATGCAAACATGCAAATTTCAGTGCTAAAATAGGACCTGAAACAGCCCCGAATCATGACAATATAGCACCCGATGCATGAAATGGTCCTGAAATGCAAGATTAAGCACATGAAATGACTTATAGATACATCAAGCATGCATTATTTGATCATGGAATGTAAATACAGAGTTAAGAAAGCCCTAACATAAGCACATTTACAGCTTTAAGCAAGGCCAAACAGCAAACACAAATAGGGCAAAACTAGCATGCAAAAATGGCCCTAAATGTGAGATAAAGAAGTGAGTCACAGCTGCAGACCTCAAACAGGTGAGGGCCCTTCAACAATGTTTAAGAGGGGCCCAAAATATGATATTTTATAGTTTACAACAAACCCCAAAAACCAACACAGGTATGGCTAAAATCTCATGCAAGAAATGGGCCAAAAGAGGGACAAAGAAGCAAGTGGTGGTTTCTGGCCTTAAACACAAAGGGGCTCTTCAACAATGTTGAAGAGGGGCCAAAAATAATGCACTTTACAGTTGATGGACAGACCCAAAACAGTATGCAAGAATGCTCAAAATGCTATGCAAAATAGGGCCAAAAAGAGAGATATAACACAAAGTATACAAAGGATGCCTCAAAAAATGAAAGACCCTTAATGAAACATGAAGAGGGGGTCAAAATAAGGTCACTTATAGTTCGGACCAGAACCCAAAAACAGAAGCACAAGAGGCTAATAAATCATGCAAAAATAGAGCCAAAAGAGAGATATAAAGGCAACTGATAAATAGAAGCCTCAAATAGTGATTAGCCCTTCAGCAATGTTGAATAAGGGCTCATAATAAGACACTTTTCAGTTCATGACATACCTCAAAACAGTCTATACGTAGGCCAAAAATACTACACAAGGAATGGCATACAAGAGGGATAATGAAGCAAGTGCAACAAGGAGGCCTCAAACAGTGAGAGGCCCTTAATCAAACATGAAAAATGGCTCAAAATAAGCCTAATTCCAGTTAGGGTCAGAGCCCAAAACAGCAAGCAAGTATGACTTATAAATGAATCAAGAAAAGGCTAGAAAAGGGAAAATGGAAGCTCACCCTTGAAGACTTGTCTTTGGCAGCTCCTTGGCTTGAGTTGCAGCACTCCTAGGCTCTGGAAAACAACTTCAAATGGCTGCAATGGAGGTTGGAGGTATGGTGCTAGGTGGTGGTGTAGAGAAGGGTGTTGAACTTGAGAGGTTTTGAGCTTGGGAGTATAGAGAAACAGAGATACAAGGCAAGGGCTTAGAGGGGAAGTTTTGTAACCCTAAAATCAGAGCTGGAGCCCCTGTTATTAAGGCAAAAAAGGGGGAGAAAAAGGGGGGAGAAAATGGAGGGAAAATAATTAAGTTTCCCCCAAAAAATGCACCCCCCGGATACATAATCTGGGAGGAAAACAGATACACAGCTGTAAGGAATAGGGTGCAAGGAGCATGGCCGGCCGGTTATCTAGGTTGTAGGTGGCCGGCCGGCTACTTCCCATGGCCGGCCGGCCAAGGGTCAAAAGGTTCAAGTATAATTAGTGGCCGGCCACCACAAAAAGAGAGCCTCTGATGTGTGCACAACACAACCCTGTGGTTAAACACTGGAAAAAGTGAACCAGGAGAGAGAACAACCCACTTTTCAAAGGGGTTCAAAAGGGTTAACAACAATTACTGGCCGGCCACCAAATATTGGTGGCCTCCCAGATGTGTACATCACAAATATGGGGTTTAGGGTTCAAGAAAAAGGCCCAAGGGTGTTCAACATTGGCTTTGAAGTGAGGAAAATCGGGCGACAGAGGGCGATGAAGGGATAAAGTTGGCTGACAGAACAATTACTGGCCTCCCACCCTTCTACGGCTTTCTTACCGATGAAACAGAGGTCCCTACCAAAAATGAACCAAAACCAATGCAGAATGAACGTTCGGGGGTCGAAACGCGCAGCCCGAGGGGGATCCCGAAAACTGGCTGTTAGGCACCGGGAGTGGTGTTCGACCACGAAGTTGGTCTCTCGGACCACAGTGTCCCTCAAAAGGGAGCAAATGAGACGTATGCCAAAAACCGGAGCAAACGGAGATGGTTAAGCGGTCCTAAACCGAGGCACACGGCCAACGATTCCGAAAAACCGGAAACCGGACTCCAAACGGGCAAAAATGGCCTACGACCATGAAACGTAGCCTACGGCCACTGAGGGATGGTCTACGAGACCTCTCCCTCCCTTCGGGAAGAGAAACAGAGAAAATCGAGCTTGGTTCGCAAACCGAGGCAAAGCATGAAAGAGTCCGAAAGTTCGGAGGCTAGGCTCGCAGCCGAGATTCTGAAACCTCTGGACGAGCACGATATGCAATATCACCAAGCGCTCTATCGGTGATGTCTGAGTCTTAAGGTCGGTCAAAAATGGGGTGTCTACAGTTGCCCCTCTTTGACAGAACTCGAAAGTCACACGTGACGGGAGTGAATGTCAAAGCCGAGAGACGACCCATTTTTGACAAGGCCGAAGACTTAGACAAACAGGTAAGATAACAAAGATGTGCTCGCAGGCATGCCCACAGGTAGGGGGCAAGATGCAAAATGATATGCAGGAAGATTTTGATAATTGGACTTATACGCTACGCGAAGCCGATTTGAAAATTGGACTTACACGCTACGCGGAGCCGGTTTGATAATTGGACTTATACGCTACGCGAAGCCGGTTTGATAATTGGACTTATACGCTACGCGAAGCCGGTTTGAAAATTGAGGATTCATGCAATGCACTGTAATGTAATAACTGAAATGCAATGTAACAGCTAGGAAATGAAGG
Organism: Camellia sinensis; assembly: GCF_055761805.1. Classification (NCBI taxonomy): domain Eukaryota; kingdom Viridiplantae; phylum Streptophyta; class Magnoliopsida; order Ericales; family Theaceae; genus Camellia; species Camellia sinensis. Next base: position 89,301,244 of record NC_138973.1, on the reverse strand, counting down.
TACCTCACAGGGGCAATTGGCAATGACTTACCTCATGCTGCTGGGGATCTCCCGCTTCTTCTCAGTTGAACCACAGGTACTACTTTTCTCCCTGACTATGGTTGCAGCTTTCCCTATTCTCCAACAGGGTGACAAACTAGGTTGGATCAGTATCCAGAATTGAGGTGCATACAGATGCTATCTCAATCTATGGGGCTGCCATACAGATTTCGAGCCGAGGATATACCCCTGGGCATTTAAACCAGACTTTAGTCTCGGAAATCCCGAACCTTTGCGTTCTAGGCATAAGCCATTCGAACTCTAGTTTCCACCGTCTCAGTTGGTCTCCTAGGAACTCACCGCAAACACAGGCAGGTGGCTATACCAGACCACTGGAAGTCATTCGGGCACGACAAACCCCAAAGGAATTGTACCTTTAGAGGATTTAAGGTCTCCTGGACCAGAAAGTGCACCAGACGGTGCGAATAAATGCAAGTGCGATGCGCAAAACAACGCGAATGATGATGCAGGATTTAAGGTCTCCTTAGACCGAAGGATTTAAGGTCTCCTAGACCAGGTGAGTGCACAAGACAGTACGATACAGGTAAGGTGCGCAAGATAGCGCGAGTATAAATTGCACCAAACAGCTTACGACATAGCACACAGCTTAGCGCGGCAAGATAGCCCGATGCACAAAATAGCGCGGTAAAATGCATGCACAATGCAAGTAATGGTCACAGCGCAAAATAGTGCGATGAGACGCATGCACAATGCAAGACTTAGCACACAGCTTACGACATAGCATTCTATTCAGTTGGCACACAGCTCACACCATAACACTTTGTTCGTTTGATCCACCGCTCACAACACAATATTCTATTCATTTGGCACGCAGCTCGAAACACAACACTCTGTTTAATCTCGGCACACAGCTCTTTTGGGCAGACAGTAGATCTCGGGCACATAGCTATTTCTTCAAGTACGTAGTTCATTTTTGGGCACATAGTTATTTCTTCGGGCATACAGCTCATTTCCGGGCACACAGTTCGTTTTTCGGGTACATAGCTCCTTCTTCGGGCACACAGCTCGTTTATTGGTCACGCAGCTCCTTTCTTCGGGCACACAGCTCATTTCCGAGCACACAGCTCATTTCGGTTTGTAGCTCAAGCACTTGAATTTCTGAACACACAGCTCATACTCTTTGTCGTGATCGCGCGGCCCACACTGATCGAGAGTTGAACACGCAGCCCAAACACTGATTCTCTAAACACACAGTCCAAATTGAAGGTGAACACGCAGCCCACACTGATTGAGAGTTGAAAACGCAGCCCAAACACCGATTTTCTGAACACGCAGTCCAAATTGAAGGTGAACACGCAGCCCACACTGATTGAAAGTTGAGCACACAGCCCAAACACCGATTTTCTGAACACGCAGTCCAAATTGAAGGTGAACACGCAGCCCACACTGATTGAGAGTTGAGCACGCAGCCCAAACACCGATTTTCTGAACATGCAGTCCAAATTGAAGGTGAACACGCAGCCCACACTGATTGAAAGTTGAGCACGCAGCCCAAACGCCGATTTTCTGAACACGCAGTCCAAATTGAAGGTGAGCACGCAGTCCACATTGATTGAGAGTTGAGCACGCAACCCAAACACTGATTTTCTGAACACGCAGTCCAAATTGAATGTGAACACGCAGCCCACACTGATTGAGAGTTGAACACGCAGCCCAAACATTGATTTTCTGAACACGCAGTCCAAATTGAAGGTGAACACGCAGCCCACGCTGATTGAGAGTTGAGCACGCAGCCCAAACACTAATTTTCTGAACACGTAGCCCAAACACTGATTTTCTGAATACGCAGTCCAAATTGAAGGTGAACACGCAGCCCACACTGATTGAAAGTTGAGCACGCAGCCCAAACATCGATTTTCTGAACACGCAGTCCAAATTGAAGGTGAACACGCAGCCCACACTGATTGAAAGTTGAGCACGCAGCCCAAACGCCGATTTTCTGAACACGCAGTCCAAATTGAGGTGAACACGCAGCCCACACTGATTGAGAGTTGAGCACGCAGCCCAAACTGTGATTTTTTGAACACGCAGTCCAAATTGAAGGTGAACACGTAGCCCACACTGATTGAAAGTTGAGCACGCAGCCCAAACACCGATTTTCTGAACATGCAGTCCAAATTGAAGGTGAACATGCAGCCCAAACATTGATTTTCTAAACACGCAGTCCAAATTGAAGGTGAACACGCAGCCCACAGTGATTGAGAGTTGAGCACGCAGCCCAAACACCGATTTTCTGAACACGCAGTCCAAATTGAAGGTGAACACGCAGCCCACACTGATTGAGAGTTGAGTACGCAGCCCAAACACCGATTTTCTGAACACGCAGTCCAAATTGAAGGTGAACACGCAGCCCACACTGATTGAGAGTTGAGCACGCAGCCCAAACACCGATTTTCTGAACACGCAGTCCAAATTGAAGGTGAACACGCAGCCCACACTGATTGAAAGTTGAGCACGCAGCCCAAACACCGATTTTCTGAACACGCAGTCCAAATTGAAGGTGAACACGCAGCCCACACTGATTGAGAGTTGAGCACTCAGCCCAAACACCGATTTTCTGAACACGCAGTCCAAATTGAAGGTGAACACGCAGCCCACACTGATTGAGGTTTGAACACGCAGCCCAAACACTGATTTTCTGAACACACAACCCAAATTGATTCTTCTGAACACACAGCCCAGTTTGAAAGTGAACACGCAGCACACACTGATTGAGAGTTGAACACGCAACCCAAATCACTAATCTTTTGAACACACAGCCCAAATTGAAGGTGAACACACGGCACACACTTACTTTACTTTGCACGCAGCCTATTCATTTTATTCGCACGCAGCTTTATTCATTTCATGCTGAAACATGTGTTCATTCTGAATGCAGGTGACTTCTCGCAACGTGCGAGGGTATGGCTCTACAGCAGCTAGAGACTGGTATGCTGAGCTCCCGGAGGCCGTTCGGGATTTGGTTGACTTAGCGGGGTTCGGGCCCTTTTGTGCTGGGCTATCTCGTTGTCCTGCCAGGAGGACGCTGATGGCCGCCCTGGTGGAGAGATGGTGGGACACCACCAACTCTTTCCATTTCTCTGCCACTAGGGACATGACTATGACCCCTTTTGACTTCGCTGTGTTGACCGGCCTTGATGTGGGACGTTGGGCGATCCCATATGATAATGACATGGGCGAGTGGGAGGCCGCTTGGATATATCTACTGGGGGCTCGCCCGCCTGTTGACAGAGCTTCGGGGAGAGTCCGATACACCTGGTTCTCTTCCCAATTCCGGCGGGTGGAGATGGAGCCCGGGACTCCTGATGAGGCAGCACAGTATGCCCGTGGCTTTTTGATGTTCCTCTTCGGGACCACTCTGTTTGCCGATAGAGGGAACACTGGTGGGCTTGATCTGTTGAGTGCCTTGGTGGACCTGTCACAGGTCAGGCGGTATGACTGGGGTGGTGCCGGCTTGGCCACCCTTTATTGCTATATGAGCGCGACTTCCCGCGGACGGGGGGACTTACTTGGTGGCTATTGGAGAGTCTGGGAGGTACTTTCTGCCTTTTTACATTTCTGCTCCTCATTACCTGCACATCGCACACATGGCACACTTTATACTCTGTATCGTGTATTTTGCCCTCAGCATTTCACATTCTGCTTTATTTTCTACAGTTGTGGGCCTATGTATATTTCCCGACATTGGCCCCGGAGTTGATGGTAGCAGGACCCCTCATGACCCCGTACTCACTCGTTTTTGAAGGCTGGCACCGGCCAAGACCTCGGGAGTCTCTCCTTTACCTGCGACAGTATTTTGACACGGTGCGCTCATCAGAGGTACTTCAGAACTCTCAGTTCTTTCTGTTTTCATCTTTGTTTTGTCCTGTACATCTTTGATTTCTGCTTGGTTTATGCACCTGTTATCTGCAGATTACATGGCAGCCATGGGCGCCTTTAGGTGAGGGTCTCCGATTCCAGTTTGCTGGAGGGTGGGGTGCCTCCCGGTACAGGCTCTTGTTCGAAGGGCCGGTTGGTAGGGCCTTTTTTCTGGGGGAGCATTTCTTGCGTCAGGTCTGGGGGTACACTTCTCAGGATCCTCCCTCAGCACCCCCAGTCGATATGCGGATCGCTGATGTGCTCATTTCCCGAGATGTTGTCAATGCTATGCTGGGCACTGATGCTTTGCTATGTCTTGAGGAGGGGGATTACGCCACTTACCGTCACATATACCTGATGTCTCCATTGACGGGAGTTCGTACTCCGATGATGAGGCCTACTGGTATGCCATCTTCGAGCCAGGCCCGGGCTCGGGCTGTAGACGCCCTTCCACCAGCAGGGCTGGTACATCTAGAGGTGGGAGTGGATCGGTTCCCCCGATTCCTCCGACTTTTCCTCATCCTGGGTGGCCGGATATGCCGACTTAGCTGATGGGGTGGCAGTATGGGACTACCTCTCCGATTTCGATTCCGATAGAGCCTCCGATGCCCGATCATCGATATGTCAGAGACCCCGACTCGTCACCGGTATGTTTTACAGCTTTGATTTATCACTCAGATATTTGGACGTTCACTCCTTTACTGACACCCTTGCCTTTGCACCTGCAGCCCCCTGTTGAGTATATGGATCAGGTGCTCGAGATGGTAGCCTCACTTGAGAGGATGGTCCTGCGGAGGGAGGCACGGTTGTCTATCATGGGCTTCCAGGTACCCTTTAGTTTTTCTGGCATTTATCATACTTCTGGTGACATGCTGATTTCTACTGCATTGGTAGGCTACTTGTGTAGAGCACATCTGACACACACCCCACTTGTACGCTGTGCTTACATGCACCCACTTCATGTAGTTTTTGCTTGTATCCGCATCTGATGTACATATTTGGACTGATGTATTTAATTTGAAGTCTTTGTTCTCAGATGCCTCCGATATATGCTCAGCCGTAGGCCGGGCCACCTGGGCCTTTTCACGGAGCTGGGCCATCCAGGCCTTTCCGGCGAGCTGGGCCATCCAGGCCTTTTCGAGGGGAGGGGTCGTCTCGCAGACGCAGGGCACATATTGTGGAGGAGGAGCCTGGTGAGGATGAGGAGGAGGAGGTTGCAGACCGTCAGTCTGAGACATCTGCTGATGGAGAGGACGGCTCCGGCCTTGGTTCCGGGAGTGGAGGCGAGGCTAAGGGGGATCCCGAGGATGACGGCTTTGATTCAGATGATGGCGAGGGCGATGGTGGCGGAGAGTCTATTCCGCAGAAGAGGACGAAGAGGGCCTCTTATTATTGCTCTTGAGAGCACAAATGCGGCTGTTTCCTGTTTTATTTATCTTTTTGCTAGTAGTTGTAGCACATTGTACATTATCGGGCAGTTTTATTTTCTGTATAACTTGTGCCTTAGTCTGTAAAATGTTGTAACAAGCGGGGCATGATGGGATGAAACAGCTTTTGAAAAAAGTATTGTATTTTAAACATTTAGCATCAGATTGCATCATAATGAGATTGAATGAAAATGTGTATTGTGCATTTTGCCCAGTCAGGTAGTGAACCGACGCAACAACTTAACTTTCTAAGATATAACAAAACCTTAGCAAGTTTACAACTCGATAAGCAAAACACAATAATGTTGACAACTCGATAAACAAGACTCAAACAAAAGCTTAAACAAAGAGTAACAACTCAAAAACACGAAACACGACAGCTCGACAAACAACTCGATAAGCAAAATGACAACTCGATAAACAAAACAACAACTCGATAAAAAAAGCTTTAACAAAACGAAGTGTACTTCAGACGATCTGGACAATGGAACGCATCCGAAACAGAGGGAAATAGAGGCCTTCGACACGTCTGTTGCATGGAAATGCTTGAAACTTTCCCTCGGAGGGTAAAACAGGGCTAAAGACACACCTTGGAGCATGGCCGGCCACTTTTGGGAGCTGGCCGGCCAGATTTTGGGGGTCACCGGCCAGTTTTGAAAAAAGAAATGGTCGGCCGGCTAAAAAAGGTGGCTGGCCGGCCACTCAGCTCAGCAACCGCCCAATTTTTTACACTTGTCCCCCCAATAGTGTCTTTTCCTCTTTAAAAGCCTTAGCTCCGTGTTTTGACTCAATTCATCTTAGTTTTGCACAAAAATGGAGGCGTTGCTCGTTGAAAATCTCACAGCTTGGATCGCTTCTCTAGATGGCTCGGAAAAGTTGAACTTCCGGGGTTTCGGCTTCAAAGCACTATTCACGCTGAGTCACACTCCGCTACATCTCCCTTTCCTCCATGCCGCGGCGAGGTTTTGGAACCCGGTGACGCATGTCTTTAGCTTCGGCGGTCAAGAGGTATGTCCAACTTTTGAAGATTTTCAAGTTTTGATGGAGTCTGCATGTCATGAAGAGATCTTGCCTCAATTCCGCTTTGGCCACGCTCAGGCCTTAGGGCGAATGTGTGGACTCATCGCGCATGATGCTCGGTTTCTGATCTGTAATGGGGAACTGGATATCCTTGGTTTGATTCATCGTTTTTCTGACACCGGTGATCGCAGCAACCATTATTGGCAAGGTTTCCGGCAACACGCCCTTTGCTTGTGCCTGTTGTCTCACTTTCTGCTTTTCCCGGGTTTTGGCGGGTTTAGTATTCGTCTGATTGAAGTTGCTCAAGGATTGAAAGAAGGAAAGAGCTGCATCGCCACGACCTTGGCCGAGACACTGATGGGCTTGGATTCTATCTATCGCCAGGAGACGACTAGATTTGCTGGGAGTCCACTGCTGCTGCAGGTAATGTTTCCCACCCAATCTTACATATGTATTTGCTCACATCACTCAGCCCTCAGGCTCGGTTTTTCTCACAAAACCCTTTTCTCACTTTTCACTCACCGTACATCTCTCTATTCTTTACTCTCTCATTTTTTATCCCTCTCCAGGTATGGTTGATGGACAAATTGCAGGTTGTGGACTCTTGCCCAGTTTACTCAGCTCGAGGCTATTTCTTTCGACAGCGCCTAGTTGATGCCCCTGATGAAAGGTGGTGGTTTGACTGGATATGAAATTTGCCCGCAGATCGCATTGCTTGGCGTTGTCCTTGGCTCAATCTCCCGGCAATGAGCTATAGCATGTCCCGGCTGATCGGGATCCAGTTGATTGGTCTAACCCACTGTGTGTTCTACTTTCCGTTCCGGTTCCTGCGCCAGTTTGGTCATGATCAGATTTCCCACCAGAGGGGATTGAGTACCCGGCTACTTTCCCGGTCCGAGGTGCACAGCTTTCCCGATATGCCACAGCATGGAGGACTAGAGAGCTCCTGGCTCCTGCTCCCACTTTCAGTTGCACTTTGTCTGACGAGTGCTTGGATTGGCTCAACGAGGAGGCACAGGTTGGGCCTAGCTTGGCGTCAGAGGCTTTGACCGGCTCTGGGAGGGGGCGCAGGGATACTTGACTCGACTATGCCCCAGATTTATTGCTTTATTAGTACTTTCAAGTTTTCTTTATGAATGTAATAAAAAGAAACTTCGATTGTATGCAAGAGCAGGAGAACTTTGTTTTGAAATCAATGAAATTGAAGGTTGTGGTACTGAAAATTTTCCGCTTTGGTCCAAAAATGGTCTTAGTTGTAAAGAGATTAATTTGAACAAAATCAACTTTTATTAAAACTTTTCAAAACCATTTTCGATATGGATCAGAACTGGACACGCCTAAGATCTGTCACTGAGATGCACAACCCCAGACCCCTGCAACTGGAAAGTTGCCCCTAGTTTGAAGAGTACCGCGGCACTGCATGGCAACGGAAAGGTGCCCCTAGTCTGAATAGTGCTGCACCGTCGTGGCAACGGAAAGTTGCCCCTAGTCTGAGTAGCACTGTATCGGAGATCGCGATAAAAGCTGATGGATAAAGATGACCGAGATGGTCAAAATGGACAAAGTTGATCGGGGAAAAGTTTATGGCTGAACTTCAGGCTACGTATCCCAAAGATGGGAATCAAGCCTTACGTAGTTCAGGCATAGGTTCACTTGGGTATTTTCACTCTCCTTTTACGCTCTAACTTTTGCCAAGGTCGCCCTTTGCGGGTTTTCAACCTTGCGAGCTCAGTTTTTATATTTTCCAATTTTTTGTGCTCTAACTTTTGCCTAGGTCGCCCTTTCGGGTTTTCGGCCTAGCGAGCCTCTCAAGGGTAATATTTCTTCAACTTGTCCATGTTGATCGGTTGGGAGAACTCTAGGCCATCTAGATCCATCAGAACCACAGCTCCACCTGACCAGATAGCTTTGATGATGTAGGGACCAATCCAATTGGGTTTGAACTTGCCTCTTGGGTCGTGGATGGGAGCTCGGTTGTCCTTGAGCACCAAATCTCCTTCCTTTAGATTCCTGGACTTAACTTTCTTGTTGAAAGCCCGGGCAATTCTGCGCTAATAGCCTTGAATATGGTACAGTGCTTTCAGTCTTCTCTCGTCAAAAAGCATGAGTTCCTCAAATCTGCTCTGCTGCCAATCTGCTTCAGCTATTTGACACTCAGCCAATACTCGTAATGACGGAACCTCAATCTCAATGGGTAGAACGGCCTCCATCCCATAAACCAATGAATACGGAGTCACTCCGGTAGAAGTTCTGATTGAAGTCCTGTAGCCCCACAGAGCAAATGGCAACTTATCTGGCCAATCCTGGCAGGTTTCCACCATCTTCTGCAGTATGTGTTTGATATTCTTGTTGGCGGCCTCGACCACCCCGTTGGTTTGCGGTCGGTATGTAGATGACTTATGGAAAGCCACGTTGTATTTCTCCAACAAGTCTATCACTTCCTTCTTGAAGTGGGAACCATTGTCTGAAACGATCTCGTTCGGGACCCCATAGCAACAAATGATGTTGTTTTTGATAAACTTCGCAACGTGTGACGCCTTCAACACCGCATACGATTGGGCCTCGACCCACTTCGTGAAATAATCTATCGCAACCAGGATGAACTCATGCCCATTCGACCCCTTCGGAGTGACAGCCCCGATCACATCGATTCCCCAAACTGAAAATGGCCATGGCGAAGTCATGTTGTACAGCTTCGACGGCGGGATGTTCATGCGGTTTGCATGAATCTGACACTTGTTGCATCGCCGAACAAAACTAATACAATCCTCCTCAATGATGGACCAGTAGTAACCCTGTTTGATGATCTTTCGTGCTAGCAATACTCCGTTCATATGCGCACCGCATTCTCCTCCATGGATGGCCTCCATCAGGCGCTTCGATTCCTCGGCTTCAACACACAGCTTGTGCATTCCCAGATGACCTCTCTTATACAGCTTACCCCCACAGATGATGAACTGGACGGCCATTCTTCTGATTGCCCTTTTATCCTTGGCATTTACCCCTGGCGGGTACGTTTCCTTTTCTAAGAAATTCCAAATGTCATAATACCAGGGGTTTTGGTCCTGAACCTCATCTATAGCAGCGATCGACTCATAGGCTGGCGCAAATTTCTGGTCAATGACGACTGGACACATCCGGATTCCAAATGGGATGTCTATCATGGAAGATAGAGTTGCTAAAGAATCTGCGAATCTGTTGTTCTCTCTTGAAAGATGAGCAAAGTTTAGCTTTTCAAACTGAGGGATTAGCAAGTCCAAGGTCTGATGGTACATCATCATCTTTTCTTCTTTGACTTTCCAGTCTCCGTTTGCCTGAGATACAACAAGGTTTGAATCCCCGATGACGTCCAAACGTCTTGCCCCTAGTTCCAAGGCCGCTTCTAGACCGGCAATGCACGCCTCATATTCTGCTTCGTTGTTCGAGACTTTGAACCGGATTTTGAAGGCTAGAGGGATACAGGAATTGTCGGGTGCTATTAGCAACACCCCTATTCCATACCCGTATTGATTTGATGCTCCGTCAAAGTACATCATCCAATGTTCGTCGTCGATGTGCAAAATGGCTTCATCTGGGAATAAGTACTCAACTGCTTCACCTCCTTCGACTGGATGATCGGCCAAGAACTCTGCCACTGCTCTTCCTTTGACTGACTTGCGTGTCACATATTTCAGATCGAATTCGGAGAGCAACAGCAGTCAACGAGCTAGCCTACCCGTAAGTGTCGGTTTCTCGAAAAGGTATTTGATGGGATCCAGTCGTGAAACCAACATTACGGAGTGAGCTAACAAATAGTGCCGCAGTTTCCTGGTAGCCCATACCAAAGCTAAGCAAGCCTTCTCGAGCGGAGTGTAGCGGGTCTCATAGTCCAACATCTTCTTACTCAGATAGTAGATGGCCCTCTCCACCTTATCCTCCGATTCTTGTGCGAGCATGTAGCCCATTGTAGTCTCAGTCACTGAAAGGTACAATATCAACGGTTTCCCCGGCTCTGGTGGCGACAGCACGGGCGGGTTCTGTAAATATTCTTTGATCTGTTCAAAAGCAGCTTGGCATTGGCCGTCCCATTGGAACTTCTTGCCTTTCTTCAGGAGACCAAAAAGTGGTTCACAAGTCAAGGTTAATTTTGAAATAAACCGTCTTATGAATTGTACTTTACCCAGAAAGCCTCGCACCTCCTTTTCAATCCTTGGTGGTGGCATTTCTAAGATGGCCTTGATTTTTGAAGGGTCGATCTCGATGCCCCTTCGTGTAATCAGAAATCCCAGCATTTTTCCTGCTGTAACACCGAACGTACACTTCTGAGGATTTAGCCGCAACCGAAATTCTCTGATCCTTTGAAAGAACTTTTTCAAGGCGGTGTAGTGGCCCTCTCTTTCCTTGGACTTGACAATCATGTCGTCCACGTACACCTCAACCTCTTTGTGGATCATGTCGTGCAATATTGTGGTCGCGGCCCGTTGATAAGTAGCTCCAGCATTCTTCAACCCAAACAGCATTACTCTGTAGCAGTATGTTCCCCACGGGGTGGTGAATGCAGTCTTTTCTCTGTCTTCTGGTGCCATCACTATCTGATTGTACCCTAAGAAGCCATCCATGAATGAGAACAAAGCATGCCCTGCTGTGAAATCTACCAACTCATCAATATGCGGTAAGGAAAAGTCGTCCTTCGGACTAGCTCTGTTCAAATCCTTGAAATCCACGCATACCCGGATCCTGCCATCCTTCTTCGGCACTGGAACAATGTTGGCCAACCAAGTCGGGTATTCGGATACCAGCAGGAAGCCTGCATCGATTTGCTTGGTGACCTCTTCCTTAATCTTGAGAGCCCAGTCCGGGCAGATCCTTTTGAGTTTCTGCTTAACAGGTCGGGCTTCGGGGTCAAGGGGGATCCGGTGCTGTACAATCTCAGGATCGATCCCAGGCATGTCTTCGTAGGACCACGCGAAAACATCTTTGAAATCTTTTAGTAAAGCGACTAAGCGCTCGCGTTCCTCCAATGACAACGTGGACCCGATCTGGACCAGCCGCGGGGTCCTCCTCAGTACCAATATTCACGGTAATGATTTCATCCGTTAAGGGTTTGACAAATCTCTCCTGCTCCTGCTCAATTAAACGTTGCAAAACCGAAGGAATTTCGTCCCCGTCGTTTTCATCAAAATTTTGAAAGTCTGAGTTTATGCAATAAATTAAGGGCACAGAAAAGTACTCAAAAACCACAGTTACTTGATTCTCATTAAGCTCATCCAAATCGTTCGAGTTCTCGGTTACAACAGACTCAAATGAGAAAGAAAAAGACGACCTGGACATAACTGTGGCATCCGGGTTATCATCCCCAGGATTACTAGACTCAGACTCAGGTGAGCTGGAACCTGATTCCGACTCACAGGACTCGGTGGAATCAGATTCTGGCTCACTACCTGACCCGGTGTTGCTGGACAAAAATCCCTCCTCATACTGCCAAGTGAGAGAGGGTGCGATAGATGCATCCAAAATAGTCGCTGGAAGGCCCGCAGCTATTTCATCTCCAATCATGGAAACCGAGGAGTTATCCCCCAAGCACTTTTGGTCAATCGAAGGATCTGAAAGTAGACATGCCAGTGCTACCCCCATCTCAAGTTCGGTGCTCTCAGAATCCACTGCCTTACACTGCCCAACCTCAGCTGATGGGTCTGTCTGCTCTTCGGCAACGTCATCCCCAGGTAGTTGCAGGTCGAAGAAGATCTCGAAACCAGGCACGCGCTTCCTCTCCGCGTTCAGCCATGGCTCTGGGAAGCCGTAAAATGGAAAGTCTTCCCCCTCCCGGACAAAGCGTCCGTTTAGGGTACTCTGAATGGGCCTATGCATTAATTCAAAAGGCTTCCCAGCCTTCTTTGCTCTGGCTCTTCCGGCCAACTCCTTTCCCTTCCTCACCCAGTCCTCTTTGGTGGGCAGATAACCCAATCCAAAGGTGTGAGGGTTGTGTGGCACTTCAGCCAATGTTGCGACGCCCTTCCGGCCGCTTTTTCCTAATCCCATTCTGGGGATGTGTTGTAACTTGTTCATGAGGTAAACGGATTGAGCACTGACGTACACCTCCTCATTCACAGCCATAACATTCTGTACCACTCGAGCCTCAGCCAAAGTGAACCCTGATAAGAACACATCCTCAGTGCCGTGCTCGATTTCCAAGACAGGTGTGGACACTTCCGGCGGCGGATGGATTGATGAATTCCCAAAAAAAATAGCCACCCCCTTCCCGTGAGGGTACTTCAGCATCTGATGTAAAATGGAAGAGACTGCCCTGACCTAGTGCAACCACGGTCGCCCCAAAAGTAGGTTGAAGCTTGCGGGAACGTCCAAGACATGGAATTCAATGTTGTGTTGTCCGGGACCAACCTGGGTTTGAATTTTGACAGTCCCCATCACTTTCATGCTAGTATTATCGTATGCTCTGATCACTTGAGTAGTCGGTACGAAGTCCGCGGGCTTCAACCTGATTGCATACGCTGTTCTGGTTGGACAGACATTGATAGCGGACTCGGTATCAACAAGTACCACCGGTATCCACTTGTCTTTACATTCCACAGAAATGTAGAGGGGTTTGTCGTGATTTGTGCCCTCAGGCGGTAGTTCCTTGTCTGAAAAGGTCAATGCCGGGGAACCTCCTCCCGGAAAAACCAGCCCAACCAGCTGTTCTGGTGTAGTAGCTATGGAGAGTTTGGACTTGTCCATAGCAGATAAGACAGCTTGTCTATGTACTCGTGATGCCATAAGCAGTCCCCAGATGGAGATGTTTGCTTGTATCTTCTTTAGCTATTTTAGCACAGCTTCCTCTTCGATCTACTTCTCCTTCTGTTTCTCAGCTTCTTTATCCTTCCCGGATGCCTCGGGTTGGTCTAGGTACGGGGGCTTGAAGTACCACCCACTTCTTGTCATGTGATCAACCTCATCGAGGTACCAAGTGTCACCCGGTTGATTGCTTCCCCAGTCTTCGTCTGTGTGGGCAAGACAAAAGTCATCATCTTCCCACCACATTCCGCTGGCATTCAAAAGGCACCTGTCTGGTTCAGACATGTTTGTACTCACAGCACTTTCAATCTGGATGCCCACAGCATCCTCTGTTCTTGTGCCCGCAGCACTTTCGATCCCCTCATGGATTTTGGCTTTCCCGGTTCTCTCAGAACCCTGTTGTTCCACCTGCGTCAGTGCAGTTTGTTGTTCAACTTTCCCTACATTCACGATGCTTCCGTCTCGAGCGAAATTCTTCGTACCGGCGCTCTCCGGCAGTGTAACCTGACTTCCGGCCCTTCCGGCCACAGCTGATACTCTTGCCCCTGCTGGGCCCTGTTCTGGTTGGGATTCTCCCACCACATCTGGTTGATCATCGAGCCATCTAGTGGCCTCTGCCGATTCCACATAGTCAAACCAGTTGACTGCCGCGTCCCCTGGTTCCTGGTCATCGAAAAACTGTAGGTTGGCAAAGTCCTCCTCCACAGCTGTCAGATCATTTGTCCCTTGCTCAAATCCATCCCCCCGGATCACACACAGCTCTCCCTTCTCTGGCAATTCTATAACTAGCCCAATCTGGCCTGCTGACAAGATGTACTCACTCGGGTCGTAGGCTCCCCCATCAAAACTCTGTTCAATCCCAGACTCAACAATCTCATTCTTTCCTGAAGTTTGCCCTGCCCCATCTTCGATGGTCACCACCGTCGGTTCTGGTTGGGTTGTGGAGATGTCCAACATGCACAAGAAGTCAGTGCAGTCGGGAAGGAACACTTCCGGCTTAGGTAGATGTGTAGGAGTAATATAGATGCTAGGATCGTAAGACACGACCCCAGTCTGGATAAGGTTGACTCTTTTGGGAGGTGGAGTTTGGTTGTGTGTAGGGAGGGGGTTAGTTGTGACGTTGGGTTTTTCTGGTGGCAAAATCACATTTTTGTCAACAAGGTCTTGAATCTCGTGACGCAGCCTGAAACATTGGTCAGTATCATGGCCGTGCTGCTGGTGATACGCACAGTACTTGGCTGGGTTGTGAGAGAGAGGGAGTGGATTCGGCAATGGCCTCGGCTCTAGGGGTTTCAGATGTCCCTTTCTGATCAAGACCCCCAGAGCCTTAGACAAAGGCATATATAGTGGGGTGAAGGTTCTTTGGCCTCTGGGCGGGTATTTAGAGGTTTGAGTATTGCTTCCGGATGCACCGGAGAAGGGTGTGGCTGCCATGGGCCTTGGAAGGGGAGGGGGAATGGTGGTGACCATGCTGACCTCCGAAGCTCTTACAGTTGCAGCGCCACTCGGGCCTGCATTGTTATTTCAGTTGAATGTTCTCCGGGGTTGCTCCCTGTCCTAGTCGATCAGACCTTGCTTCATCGCGTCTTCGATTTGTACCCCCATCTCGTGTAAATCTGAGAAGGTGGGAAAGGGGAGTACAATCATTTTCTGCATCAACTTTGGTTGGAGATTGCGCACAATTATCCGGATTTGGTCCTTATCAGTGGGCCTCAAAGTCATCATCGACGCCTTTGCCCTCCACCGGGTTACAAAATCTGAAAAAGTTTCCTTGGGTTCCTGCCTTGTCGTTTCGAGATCATGAGTTGTAATCTCGATCTACGTGTTGTACGAGTACTGTGCGACAAAGGCCTCTGCCATTTCATCCCAACTCCTCTTTACCTCATCTTCTAACTTCGCGTACCAGATGGCGGCCACGCCCGACAGGGTTCGGCCGAACAGCGAGAGCTTTTGTGGTCGGGTTAGGCCCATTGGCCGCAGGATGTCAGAGAATAGCCGAAGATGGACCATGGGGTCCCCGAACCCGTCGAAACGGTCAATTTGCGACATCTTGAACCTATCGGGCAATGTCACGGCCACATCAGTATATCTGTCCTCGATATTCGGAATAGCCTTTACCCCTTGTGATTTCTTGAAAAG
Organism: Camellia sinensis; assembly: GCF_055761805.1. Lineage (NCBI taxonomy): Eukaryota > Viridiplantae > Streptophyta > Magnoliopsida > Ericales > Theaceae > Camellia > Camellia sinensis. Next base: position 89,285,969 of record NC_138973.1, on the reverse strand, counting down.
CTTCTCAAGCTTGCTCAGTTTCAGAGCTGTATGGTCTATTTCGAACTCGAAGGGAGAGTCCGGGTGGTTGGGTGTATGGGTCTTGGACAGTTGAGGCGGAAGCGGGGGCGGAGCTGGCCCCGTTGGAAGGTTTGTGTCCTCTTGTAGGTTCTGGATATTTGGCACGGTGTTTTGGGTGTTTGGCAGAGCGTTTTGGACAGTAGGTGCCTGCTCGGGTAATGGAGCCCCTGGCGGAGGAGGAATTTGATGTGAAGCAGATACCGCATTCTGCTGTTGCAGTCTAGTGACTAACTCGGCCTGCTGGGCCATGATCACGGCCTACTGTTTGGAGAATTCTGCTTGACGGGCGGCATCTTCCTGCATTTGTCTCATGCTCTCCTGCATTTGGCGCATCAGGGCTTCCATCCCTGATGTATTTTGCTAATCCATCTGACTAACTGGTATGTCTATTTCTATAGTAACAATTGAGACCTCAGTCCTATTGTCCTCTGATTGAGTAACCCACTGTTCTGGCAACCTCTGTTCTGACACACTGTGCTTTCTCGGCTTTCTTCTGACAACGGGGGGTAGAGAATAAAACACTGGCTGTCCGTCAATTAGATCCTCGGATCGATTGAGTCGGCGACCTCGTGTCCAAAGTGCTTGGGGAATATCTACTGGGTTGGAAGCAATTGTGCTAGAACTGCCCTTGTAAAAAGATAAATAAAGCAATAAGGAAATAAATAAACAGATAAACGGACAGCATAACAGCTTAAAATAAATGCATGACACACAGCCGGGCATAGCAACACACGGTCGACAAGCTGAATACACACTGTCCTCAATCACTGATTATTACCCCTGAATCACTGTCCCCAAAGACTGAATCTGATACCCGCAGATAACTGATTCTCAAATACTGACTGATGCCCGCAAGCCTGATACCCACAATACTGAACTGACGCCTGCAGGCCTGATGCCCAAACCATGTAAACTGATACATGCATTTGTATGGAGACACACCCCAAAGCACATAACAAGTAAGTGAGAGCCAAAACACCCCTATGTTGGGGTAGGGTTTCCCTGTCCTATTTTGTCAGGAGCTAGGGTTTCACTACGCATACAGCGGTTTCGAACAACCTATAAACGGGTAAGTAACCTGTCCTAGTTTGGAATGGTCACTATGGATTCGAATATGCACTAGGTCGAATGGTCAAAAAGGGTGCCCCGGTAAAACCGGGGTTTGTGTTCCCATACTGGCAGAGCCCACAACCGGTCAGCCTTATGTTCATGCCTTGACAAGACAAGCCTCCGGCAAACCGTTTAGGAATAGCAGATGGCAAACACGGTGTCCTAGGCGCACCAATGCAAATGCAATGCAAAGAAACACACAAGTGTAGTCAAAACCAAATATCATGAGTTCGAGTCAAGTTCTCTAATTCCCCAGCAGAGTCGCCAGAAACTGTAGACGTCCCCGAACGCCCCGGGAGGGTGAGTCCCGTTCTGTTCATTTGGGGTCACTACAGCTCAGGACTCTCAAATTGTCACGGTTCTAAGTCTGAACCAAAGAGTCCAAATCTGGCAAATCGTTTTGAGAAAACAGATTTTTGAAAGAAGTGCCAAACATGGACTGCTTTGCCAGATACAGAGTCGCCACATAAATATTTTATTTTGGGGGAAATTTAGGAAACCCTGACTTGTTTGCCTAAGGCCACGTGTCCGTCATCACCAAAGTTGCCTCGGCTCGGGAACTTGGGTACGATTGGGGAAGGTCACTTCGTGAGCACCCCCGCTCGCCCGATCAAAGATCGGCCTCTACTAACCATGATATCTATTTTTTAAAACATTATGTGTTCTTATTTCGGTTATTAGCCTAGATTTACTATGTGATGCGCACAGCATACAAGTATAGACTGGATCGCCTGAGTTGGAACAAAACATTTCATGTTTGTTTATCTGAAAGATGGTTTGCTACTTGCAAGTAGGCTTAAAATGCAGATTTTTCCACCCTCAGGTGGGCTTAAGAAAAGATGGTTTTGCCACTATCTAGTGGGCTTAAAACTCACAGTTGATGATTTGTTCCAATCCAAATAACCCAACCTTCACTCACAGGCATTCAGGCAGTTATATCACATAAGCAAATAGCCTCATGGTAAGCATGCTATTCATGGCAGTCACTCACACGCATGCAAGGATGCTAAAGCATAAAACTTACCGAGTATTCCAAGGCAAAACAGAAGCTAATTAGAAATCCATGCATGATTCTAATTATACGGAAATGCCTAATGCAACACATGCAAAAATGCAACTATAGCAGGCTCGGCTATTCTAAACATGACATATGAAATGCTACAGCTAACATGTATTCAACTTGGAATTGAAAATACAATGCAGTTAGTATGATGCGTCGAGCCCGGTGCATGCAAAAGAGATGAATGAATGTAAACATGCGATCATACTGTATGCTAATTGAAACATGCCCTAATCTAACCATCATAAGCTGGTAAATAAAAGGGAGAAAGATGTGGGGTTGGAAGACATACATCACACACACGCACACATATTACAACATTGCCCTTGCGCAGAAGGTCCGAATAAATAGTACAGTCCAAATAATACAGTCCAAATATATACAAATTCCTAATTAATTTACAAATTAACTAAGAAAAATAGTAAACTGGCATGCAAGCCAGGGACTGCCTTGACTTTTCTTCAGATGATGGATGATGCATGTCTGGGCTGCCTTGCGCGGAAATCCACTGGGATGCCCCGATTAGCCTCTGTTTTACAATTATTCTTGGAAAGCGCGCCAAGCTCCGGAAGGTTGCTAATTCTTGATTTGCTGCAACAGAGAGCAGGAAAGGGGCATAGCAATGTATTTTCATGCATGCCTCGATCCTCGTGCCACCAATCACGCATCTCAATGCATGATGGCCAAGGAGTCGAAATGTGCAACTCAATATAGAATGAATGCACATGAAAACTCAACTAAAACCCAACTTCATCATGGATAATCCGGAGTGTCGGTGACTGGGAAATTGAGACATGTTCCGTCACTCGGAGTACGAAACGTACCTCGTTTCCCACGCTCGGGCTAACTCCTATCCCAAGCACAATGCAATATGCATGACATGCATGAATGCAACTAATATACAACCTAGCATGCACAATGCTATGAAATGGCATACACGATGCACGAGGTAACATGGCATACACAATGCTCTAACATACAACCTAGCATACGCAATGCTATGAAACGAAATGGCATACACAATGCATAAATGGACTTACACTAACACAAGTGGACCTCAGCCACACTCACATAAGAGGCCAGTTGATGAAAATGAGACACTCGAAATGCGTGCACGCATGCACGCAAACCGAGGACCAAACCTAAGGCACGGAATGCCATTCTAACAAGACATGGGAAGGCATGAAATATGATATGCAAACACGCAAATTTCAGCGCTAAAATATGACCCGAAACAGCCCCGAATCATGACAATATAGCACCCGATGCATGAAATGGTCCCGAAATGCAAGATTAAGCACATGAAATGACTTATAGCTACATCAAGCATTCATTATTTGATCATGGAATGTAAAGACAGAGTCAAGAAAGCCCTAAAATAAGCACATTTACAGTTTTAATGAAGGCCAAACAGCAAACACAAATAGGGAAAAACTAGCATGCAAAAAATGGCCCTAAATGTGAGATAAAGAAGTGAGTCACAGCTTCAGACCTCAAACAGGTGAGGACCCTTCAACAATGTTGAAGAGGGGCCAAAAATATGATATTTTACAGTTTACAACAAACCCCAAAAACCAACACAGGTATGGCTAAAATCTCATGCAAGAAATGGGCCAAAAGAGGGGCAAAGAAGCAAGTGGTGGTTTCTGGCCTTAAACACAAAGGGACTCTTCAACAATGTTGAAGAGGGGACAAAAATAATGCACTTTACAGTTGATGGACAGACCCAAAACCGTATGCAAGAATGCTCAAAATGCTATGCAAAATAGGGCCAAAAAGAGAGATATAACACAAAGTATACAAAGGATGTCTCAAACAATGAAGGACCCTCAATGAAACATTAAGAGGGGGTCAAAATAAGGTCACTTATAGTTCAGACCAGAACCCAAAAACAGAAGCACAAGAGGCTAATAAATCATGCAAAAATAGAGCCAAAAGAGAGATATAAAGGCAACTGATAAATAGAAGCCTCAAACAGTGATGATCCCTTCAACAATGTTGAAGAATGGCTCAAAATAAGCTACTTTTCAGTTTATGACATACCTCAAAACAGTCTACACGTAGGCCAAAAATACTACACAAGGAATGGCATACAAGAGGGATAATGAAGCAAGTGCAACAAGGAGGCCTCAAACAGTGAGAGACCCTTAATCAAACATGAAAAATGGCTCAAAATAAGCCTAATTCCATTTAGGGTCGGAGCCCAAAACAGTAAGCAAGTATGACTTATAAATGAATCAAGAAAAGGCTAGAAAAGGGAAAATGGAAGCTCACCCTTGAAGACTTGTCTTTGGCAGCTCCTTGGCTTGAGTTTCAGCACTCCTAGGCTCTGGAAAACAACTTCAAATGGCTGCAATGGAGGTTGGAGGTATGGTGCTAGGTGTTGGTGTAGAGAAGGGTGTTGGACTTAAGAGGTTTTGAGCTTGGGAGTATAGAGAAAGAGAGATACAAGGCAAGGGCCTAGGGGGGAAGTTTTGTAGCCCTAAAATCAGAGCTGGAGCCCCTGTTATAAAAGCAAAAAAGGAGGGGAAAAACGGGGGAGAAAATGGAGGGAAAACAATTAAGTTTCCCCCCAAAAATGCACCCCCCCAGATACACAATCTGGGGGGAAAACAAATACACAGCTGTAAGGAACAGGGTGCAAGGAGCATGGCCGGCCGGTTATCTAGGTTGTAGGTGGCCGGCCGGCTACTTCCCATGGCCGGCCGGCCAAGGGTCAAAAGGTTCAAGTATAATTAGTGGCCAGCCACCACAAAAAGAGAGCCTCTGATGTGTGCACAACACAACCATGTGGTTAAACACTGGAAAAAGTGAACCAGGAGAGAGAACAACCCACTTTTCAAAGGGGTTCAAAAGGGTCAACAACAATTACTGGCCGGCCACCAAATATTGGTGGCCTCCCAGATGTGTACATCACAAATATGGGGTTTAGGGTTCAAGAAAAAAGGCCCAAGGGTGTTCAACATTGGCTTTGAAGTGAGGAAAATCGGGCGACGGAGGGCGATGAAGGGATAAAGTTGGCTGACAGAACAATTACTGGCCTCACACCCTTCTACGGCCTTCTTACCGATGAAACAGAGGTCCCTGCCAAAAATGAACCAAAACCAATGTAGAACGAAGGTTCGGGGGTCGAAACGCGCAGCCCGAGGGGGATCCCGAAAATTGGCTGTTAGGCACCGGGAGTGGTGTTCGACCACGAAGTTGGTCTCTCGGACCACAGTGTCCCTCAAAATGGAGCAAATGAGACGTATGCCAAAAATCGGAGCAAACGGAGATGGTTAAGCGGTCCCGAACCGGGGCACACGGCCAACGATTCCGAAAAATCGGAAACCGGACTCCAAACGGGCAAAAATGGCCTGCGACCATGAAACATAGCCTACGACCATGAAACATAGACCTCTCCCTCCCTTCGGGAAGAGAAATAGAGAAAATCGAGCCTGGTTCGCAAACCGAGGCAAGGCATGAAAGAGTTCAAAAGTTCGGAGCCTAGGCTCGCAGCCGAGACTCTAAAACCTCTGGACGAGCACGATATGCAATATCACCATGCGCTCAATCGGTGACGTCTGAGTCTTAAGGTCTGTCAAAAATGGGTGTCTACACCACCGTGAACCTGCGGATTATGACGCTGATGAGAACCCACATACACCGCCACCAAATGATGAGGCAAACTTTCAAACAATTTGAAAACTTATCGTTTATGAAAATTTGTCGTTTTCTAACTTTTTCCCCAAACTGGTTGACACCCTAAAATGCTAAAACGGGTTTGGATGTCAACAAAACTTGACACGCACAACATACTAGGCACACATGACTTGTAGGAGAAGACGGGACACAAAATCGATACCCGGTTTTGAATCTAGAGCCCAATTTCCGTTAATGAAAACTTTTTACTTAATAACTCATTTTCAAACCGATTGACACACTAAAATGCTGAAACGGGTTCGAATGTCAATGAAACGTGGCACACACAACTTACTAGGCACACATGACTTGTAGGAGAAGACGGAACTCGAAACTGAATCCTGGTTTTGAATCTAGAGCCTAATTTTAGTTTACGAAAACTTATTAGTTAATAACTCTTTTTCAAATCGGACGCCGCGCTAAAATGCTCAAACGGGTTCGAATGTCAACGAAACTTGAAAGGCACAACATACTAGGCATACATGACTTGTAGAATAAGACGTAACTCGAAACTGATTCCTGTTTTTGCATCTAGAGCCTAATTTCTGTTTATGAAAACTTATTACTTAGGCCTTGTTTGGGAACAGGCTAATTTAGTAACTTTTTGACTATTTGGCTAAAAAGATATGTAAAAAAAACTTGTATGTTTGGGATGACTTTTTGGCTAATTACGAAAAGATGTGCAAAAAGTAGAGAGAAAAGAGAATCTTTGACTTTTTGGTATGGGTTGTTGGCTTTTTGGCTAATTTAGTAACTTTTTGGCTAATTGGCTAAAATAGCCTATTGCCAAACGAGGCCTTAATAACTTTTTTTCAAACCAGTTGACACACTAAAATGCTCAAACGGGTTCGGATGTCAACGAAGCTTGACAGGCACAACATACAAGGCACACATGACTTGTAGGATAAGAAGGAACTCGAAATCGATTTTCGGTTTTGAATCTAGAGCCTAATTTTCGTTAATGAAAACTTGTTACTTAATAACTCATTTTCAAACTGGTTGGCATACCAAAATGCTCTAACGGGCTCGGATGTCAACGAAACTTGACAGCCACAACATACTAGGCACACATGACTTGTAGGATAAGGCGGAACTAGAAACCGATTCCCAATTTTGAATCTGCAGCCTAATTTTCGTTAATGAAAACTTGTTACCTTATAACTCTTTTTCAAACTGGTTGACACACTAAAATGCTAAAACGGGTTCGGATGTCAACGAAACTTGACAGGCACAACATACTAGGCACACATGACTTGAAGGAGAAGATGAAACTTGAATCCAATTCCCGGTTTTGTATCTAGAGCCTAATTTCCGTTTATGAAAACTTGTTACTTAATAACTCATTTTCAAACCGGTTGACATACCAAAATGCTCTAACGGGTTCGGATGTCAACGAAACTTGACACGCACAAAGTAGTAGGCACACATGACTTGTAGGAGAAGACGAGAATCGAAATCGATTCTCGATTTTGAATCTAGAGCCTAATTTTCGTTAATGAAAACTTCTTACTTAATAACTCTTTTTCAAACCGGTTGACACACTAAAATGCACAAACGGGTTCAGATATCAATGAAACTGGACAGGCACAACATACTAGGCACACATGACTTGTAGGAGAAGACGAAACTCGAAACCGAATCTCGGTTTTGAATCTAGAGTCTAATTTCAGTTTATGAAAACTTATTAGTTAATAACTATTTTCCAAACTGGACGACGCGCTAAAATGCTCAAACGGGTTTGGATGTCAACAAAACTTGACTGGCACAACATACTAGCCACACATGACTTGTAGGATAAGACAGAACTCGAAATCGATTCCCGATTTTGAATCTAGAGCCTAATTTCCATTTATTAAAACTTATTCTCTACAAACTCTTTTTCGAACCAGTTGACACACTAAAATACTCAAACGGGTTCGGATGTCAACGAAACTTGACACACACAACATACTAGGCACACATGACTCGTAGGAGAAAACGGAACTCGAAACCAATTCTCGATTTTGAATCTAGAGCCTAATTTCAGTTAATGAAAACTTGTTATTTAATAACTCTTTTTCAAACCTATAGACACACTAAAATGCTCAAACTGGTTCGGATGTCAACAAAACTTGACAGACACAACATACTAGGCACACAGGACTTGTAGGATAAGATAGAGCTTGAAACCGATTCCCGGTTTTCAATCTAGAGCCTAATTTCCATTAATGAAAATTTGTTACTTAATAACTCTTTTCCAAATAGGCTGACACACAAAAGTGCTCAAACGGGTTCGGATGTCAACGAAACTTGACAGGCACAACATACAAGGAACACATGACTTGTAGGATAAATGGAACTCGAAACCGATTCTCGCTTTTGAATCTAGAGCCTCATTTCCGTTAATAAAAGCTTGTTACTTAATAATTCTTTTTCAAACCGGTTGACACACTAAAATGCTCAAACGGGTTTGGATGTCAACCAAACTTGACAGCCACAACAGACAAGGCACACATGACCTGTAGGATAAGACGGAACTTGAAACCGATTCACGGTTTTGAATCTAGAGCCTAATTTCTATTAATGAAAGCTTGTTACTTAATAACTCTTTTCCAAACCGATTGACACCCTAAAATGCTCAAACAGGTTCGGATGTCAACGAAACTTGACAGGCACAACATACTAGGCACACATGACTTGTATGAGAAGAAGGAACTTGAATCCGATTCCCGGTTTTGTATTTAGAGCCTAATTTCCGTTTATGAAAACTTGTTACTTAATAACTCATTTTTGAACCGGTTGACACACTAAAATGCTCAAACGGGTTCGGATGTCAACGAAACTTGACGCGCACAACATAGTAGGCCCACATGACTTGTAAGAGAAGACGGGACTCAAAACCGATTCCCGGTTTTGAATCTAGAGCCTAATTTCCATTAATGAAACCTTGTTACTTAATAACTCTTTTTCAAACCCGTTGACACACTAAAATGCTCAAACGGGTTCAGATATCAACGAAACTTGACAGACACAACATACTAGGCACACATGACTTGTAGGAGACGGAACTCGAAACCGAATCTCAGTTTTGAATGTAAAGCCTAATTTCAGTTTATGAAAACTTATTAGTTAATAACTATTTTTCAAACCGGATGATGCGCTAAAATGCTCAAACAGGTTCGGATGTCAATGAAACATGACACGCACAACATACTAGCCATACATGACTTATAGGATAAGACAGAACTCGAAACCGATTCCCGATTTTGAATCTAGAGCCTAATTTCCGTATATGAAAACTTATTCTTTACAAACTATTTTTCGAACCGGTTGACACACTAAAATGCTCAAACGGGTTCGGATGTCAACGAAACTTGACAGGCACAACATACTAGGCACACATGACTTGAAGGAGAAGACAAAACTTGAATCCAATTCCCGGTTTTATATCTAGAGCCTAATTTTCGTTTATGAAAACTTGTTACTTAATAACTCATTTTCAAACCGGTTGACATACCAAAATGCTATAACGGGTTCGGATGTCAACGAAACTTGACACGCACAAAGTAGTAGGCACACATGACTTGTAGGAGAAGACAAGAATCGAAATCGATTCCCGATTTTGAATCTAAAGCCTAATTTCCGTTAATGAAAACTTCTTACTTAATAACTCTTTTTCAAACCGGTTGACACACTAAAATGCACAAACGGGTTCAGATATCAATGAAACTGGACAGGCACAACATACTAGGCACACATGACTTGTAGGAGAAGACGAAACTCGAAACCGAATCTCGGTTTTGAATCTAGAGTCTAATTTTAGTTTATGAAAACTTGTTAGTTAATAACTATTTTCCAAACTGGACGATGCGCTAAAATGCTCAAACGGGTTCGGATGTCAACAAAACTTGACAGGCACAACATATGAGCCACACATGACTTGTAGGATTGGACAAAACTCGAAATCGATTCCCGGTTTTGAATCTAGAGCCTAATTTCCGTTTATGAAAACTTATTCTCTACAAACTCTTTTTCGAACCAGTTGACACACAGAAATACTCAAACGGGTTCGGATGTCAACGAAACTTGACACACACAACTTACTAGGCACACATGACTCGTAGGAGAAGACGGAACTCGAAACCGATTCTCGATTTTGAATCTAGAGCCTAATTTCAGTTAATGAAAACTTGTTATTTAATAACTCTTTTTCAAACCGGTTGACACACTAAAATGCTGAAACTGGTTCGGATGTCAACGAAACTTGACAGACACAACATACTAGGCACACAGGACTTGTAGGATAAGACAGAGCTTGAAACCGATTCCGGTTTTCAATCTAGAGCCTAATTTCCATTTATGAAAATTTGTTACTTAATAACTCTTTTCCAAACAGGCTGACACACAAAAATGCTCAAACGGGTTCGGATGTCAACGAAACTTGACAGGCACAACATACAAGGAACACATGACTTGTAGGATAAATGGAACTCGAAACCGATTCTCGCTTTTGAATCTAGAGCCTCATTTCCGTTAATAAAAACTTGTTACTTAATAATTCTTTTTCAAACCGGTTGACACACTAAAATGCTTAAACGGGTTTGGATGTCAACCAAACTTGACAGCCACAACAGACAAGGCACACATGACCTGTAGGATAAGACGGAACTTGAAACCGATTCACGGTTTTGAATCTAGAGCCTAATTTCTGTTAATGAAAACTTGTTACTTAATAACTCTTTTCCAAACCGATTGACACCCTAAGATGCTCAAACAGGTTCGGATGTCAACGAAACTTGACAGGCACAACATACTAGGCACACATGACTTGTATGAGAAGAAGGAACTTGAATCCGATTCCCGGTTTTGTATTTAGAGCCTAATTTCTGTTTATGAAAACTTGTTACTTAATAACTCATTTTTGAACCGGTTGACACACTAAAATGCTCAAACGGGTTCGGATGTCAACGAAACTTGACACGCACAACATAGTAGGCCCACATGACTTGTAAGAGATGACGGGACTCGAAACCGATTCCTGGTTTTGAATCTAGAGCCTAATTTCCATTAATGAAACCTTGTTACTTAATAACTCTTTTTCAAACCCGTTGACACACTAAAATGCTCAAACGGGTTCAGATATCAATGAAACTTGACAGACACAACATACTAGGCACACATGACTTGTAGGAGACGTAACTCGAAACCGAATCTCAGTTTTGAATGTAGAGCCTAATTTCAGTTTATGAAAACTTATTAGTTAATAACTATTTTCCAAACCGGATGATGCGCTAAAATGCTCAAACAAGTTCGGATGTCAATGAAACATGACACGCACAACATACTAGCCATACATGACTTATAGGATAAGACAAAACTCGAAACCGATTCCCTATTTTGAATCTAGAGCCTGTAACAAGCCCGCGGGGGACCTCGCTACAGCTCGGACTCGACTTTTCGTAGTCATGGTTCTAAGTCTGAACCAAAGAGTCCAAATCCGGCAAATCGTTTTGAGAAAACAGATTTTTGAAAGAAGTGCCAAACATGGACTGCTTTGCCAGATACAGAGTCGCCACCTAAATATTTTAATTTGGGAAATTTAGGAAACCCTGACTCGGTGCCAAAAGGCCACGTATCCGTCATCACCAAAGTTGCCTCGGCTCGGGAACTTGGGTACGATTGGGGAAGGTCACTTCGTGAGCACCCCCGCTTGCCCGGTCATAGACCGGCCTCTACTAATCATGATATCAATTTTTGAAAACATTGTGAATTCTTATTCCGGTTATTAGCCTAGGTTACTATGTGATGCTCGCAGCATATAAATATAGACTGGGTCGCCCGAATTGGAACAAAACATTTTGTTTATTTGAAAGTGGTTTGATGGTGCTACCCGCAAGTAGGCTAAGACGTGGATTTGCCACCCTCAGGTGGGCTTAGAAAAATATGATTTTGCCACTATCTAGTGGGCTTAAAACACACATTTGATGAATTATTCCAATTCAAATAACCCAACCTTCACCCACAGGCATTCAAGCAGTTATATCACATAAGCACATAGCCTCATGGTAAGCATGCTATTCATGGCAACACTCACACGCATGCAAGGATGCTAAAGCATAAAACTCACCGAGTACTCCGAGCCAAAATAGAAACTATATTAGAAATCATGTATGATCCTAAGTATACAGAAATGCCTAATGCAACACATGCGAAAATGCAACTATAGTAGGCTCGGCTATTCTAAGATGATATATGAAATGCGACAACTAACATGTATTCAATTTTGAAATTGAAAGTACAATGCAGTTAGTATGATGCGCCGAGCCCGGTGCATGCAATACAGATGAATGAATGCAAAACATGCTGTCATACTGTATGCTAATTTAAACATGCCCTAATCTAACCATCATAAGCAGGTAAATAAAAGGGAGAAAGACGTGGGGTTGGAAGACATACATCACACTCACCCACACTTATTACAGTTGTGCCCTCACTCAGAGGGTCCGAATAAATATACAGTCCAAATATTACAGTCCCAAATAAAAGAATATTACAGTCTAAAATATTACAGAATTCTAATTAATTAATGAATTAACTAGAAAGCAAATAAAAAACTGGCGTGCAAGCCAGGGACTGCCTTGCTTCTGGTGGATGGTGCATGTCCGGATTGTCTTGCGCGGAAATCCACCGGAATGCCCCAATTAGCCTCTGTTTACACCTGTTATTCTTGAAAAGCGTGCCAAGTCCCGGAAAGTTGCTGATTCCTGGTTTTGCTGCAACAGAGAGCAGGAAAGGGGCATAGCAATGTATTTGCACAAATATATGCATGTCTCGATCCTCTTGCCACCAATCACGCATACCGAGGCATGATGGCCGAAGAGTCGAAATGCACTACTCAATATAGGATGAATGCACATGAAACTACAGCTAAAACCTAACTCCATCATGGATAATCCGGAGTGTCGGTGACTGGGGAATTGAGACACATTCCGTCACTCGGAGTACGAAATGTACCTCGTTTCCCATGCCCGGGCTAACTCTTATTCCGGACACGATGCAATATGCATGAAATGCAACTAAGATACAATCCTAACATACTCAATGCTATGAAAATGAGATGCCTCGAAATGCGTGCACACGGGCACGCAAACCGAGAAAATGATATGTCTCGAAATGCGTGCACGCGGGCACGCAAACCAAGAAAATGATATGTCTTGAAATGCGTGCACGCGGGCACGCAAACCGAGAAAATGATATGTCTCGAAATGCGTGCACGCGGGCACGGAAATCGAGGCGATGATATGTGTCTCGAAATGCGTGCACACGGGCACGCAAACCGAGGCGATGATATGTGTCTCGAAATGCGTGCGCGCGGGCACGCAAACCGAGGCGATGATATGTGTCTCGAAATGCGTGCACGCGGGCACGCAAACCGAGGCGATGGCGGAATGCAATGTAATGACATGAGAACATGATGTGGGCTTATACCAACATGAGTGAGCCTCAGCCACACTCACATGGGATGCCGGTGGATAAAAAAAGGGTGCCTCGAAATGCGTGCACACGGGCACGCAAACCGAGGCAATGATGGAATGCTATGAAATGACATGGAAATGACAAGTGGGCTTATACCAACATGAGTGAACCTCAGCCACACTCACATCGGATGCCGGCGGATAAAAATGAGGTGCCTCGAAATGCGTGCACACGGGCACGCAAACTGAGGCAATGCATACGCAATGCAAATGACATGGAAAATGACAAATGGACTTATACTAACATGAGAGAGCCTCAGCCACACTCACATAAGATGCCGTTGGCAGAAAATGAAGTGCCTCGAAATGCGTGCACACGGGCACGCAAACCGAGGCAATGCATACGCAATGCAAATGACATGGAAAATGACAAATGGACTTATACTAACATGAGAGAGCCTCAGCCACACTCACATAAGATGCCGACGGACGAAAATGAAGTGCCTCGAAATGCGTGCACACGGGCACGCAAACCGAGGCGATGATAAGATGTGATGAAATAACATGGAAATGACAAATGGGCTTATACCAACATGAGTGAGCCTCAGCCACACTCACATCGGATGCCGATGGCAGAAAATGAAGTGCCTCGAAATGCGTGCACACGGGCACGCAAACCGAGGCAATGATAAAATGATATGAAATGACATGGAAATGATATGCAAGCATACTAATGGAATTTCAGCAACAAAATATGAGGGAAAACAGTCCCGAAATGAAGCGAAATGACATGAAATGCAAGGAAATGTCCCGAAATGCAACATTAGGCATCCGAAATGGCCTATAGCCATACTAAACATGCACAACATGGACATGCAATGCAAAGACAGAAGCTAGACAGTCCCAAAATAAGCACTTTTCCAGTTATAAACATGGCCAAACAGCAAATATAGGTATGGCAAAAATAGCATACAAGAATAGGGGCCAAGATAGGGGTAATGAAGCAAGTGGTATAAGCTAAACCCAAACTGAAAAAATTCCTTCTACAACACTGAAGATGGACCAAAAATATGAACATTTACAGCATATGGAAGCCTCAAAATCAGTATACAAACATGCTAAAAATATGATGCAAAATAAGGCTCAAAAGGTGCTAAAACATGAAGTGTATAAAATAATCACCAAACAGAAAAAAAGTGTGAATGAAACATGAAGTATAGGCCAAAATAAGACCACTTTCAGTTCGGACCAAGGTCCAAAAACAGAAACAAAGAGGGCTACTAATTTATGCAAAAAAGGGGCCAAATAATGGATATAACTACAAGTGACACATGGAGGCACCAAATGGTGAGGGGCCCTTCAACAATGTTGAAGAAGGGCCCAAAATAAGCACATTCACAGATTACAACATGCTCAAAAACAGATTACATATAGGCTAAAAATAGCATGCAAAATGTTGACATACAAGAGGGTCAATGAAGCAAGTGCATCATGGAGGGCTCAAACAGGGTTGAGCCCTTAATGAAAAGTGAAAATGAGCTCAAAAGAGGGCCACTTTCAGTTATGGCCGGAGCTCAACACAAAAAGCATGCATGGCTTACATATTGATCAAGAAAAAGGGTCAAAAGGGTCAAAGTATTACTTACCCTTGAAGATCAACACTTTTGTTGCTTCTTAGATGGATTTGCAGCTTCTTTAGCCTTCAAGAATCCTTCCTTGTTGCTAGAAATGAGATGGTGGTGGTAGAGCTTGGTGGTGTAGAAGGAATGATGGTTAGGGACTTAGGGTTTTTTCAAGAATTGAGAAGGAAGAAGATGGAGTTGGCTATGGAAGCTTGAAGATGAAAGTTTCTAACCCTTGTCAAGAAGGACCTCAGCTGGTTATATGGACAAGAAGATGGGTGTAAAGGTGGGGCCAAAAGGAGGCAATCTTTCCCCACAAAATATCCCCGAATTGGGATATTTTCTGGGGGGAAACAGCTGGACAGCTGTAAAGCACACACAGTGAGGAAGCAGGCCGGCCCATTGCTTTGGCTGCAGGTGGCTGGCCGGCCACCCCCCCTAGCCGGCCGGCTAGGGGTCAAAAGGTTCAATCAAATTTGGTGGCCGGCCACCACATGGTGATGTTCCCCTAGGTCTCCTCATCACAACCATGTGGTTCAAAGTCCAAGAAAATTGGTCCAAGGGGTTCAACATTGGCTCGAAAAGAGGGGTTCAAAAGGGTCAATCAACATTAATGGCCGGCCACCACTTTTTAGTGGCCTCCCATGTGTGTACATCACAAATATGTGGTTGAAAGTTCGAGAAAATGGGCCCAAGGTGTTCAACATTGCAGTTAAAGAGGAGGGGCAAAAATGGAAAGAAAAATTAGTAGTCGGCCATGGGTTTTTAGGAGCCTCCCAGGTGTGTAGATCACAGATATGTGGTTGAAAGTTGACAACACTAACCCTAGGGTATTCAACATTAGCCCGGAAGTGCGAAAAACGGGCGTCGGGAGGCTCCGGAGGAGAGATAACTGGTTGCTGCAACAATTGCTGGCCTCCCACCCTTCAGTGACCTTCCTGGTGATAAAACAGAGGTACCTGCCAAAAATGAACGAAAACCGATGCAAAACGAATGTTCGGGGGCCAAAACACGCAGTTCGGGGCCCCGGAAACTGCCCGTTAAACACCGAAAGTGGCGTTCGGCCACGAAGTGGGTTTCTCAGACCCCAGTGTCCCTCAAAAGGGAGAAAATAAGATGTATGCCAAAAATCAGAGCAAACGGAGATGGTTAGGCGGTCCCGAACCGAGGCACACGGCCTGACGGCTCCCAAAACCGAGAACCGGACTCCGAAATGGGCAAAATGGCCTACGGCCACCAAATGTAGCCTGCAGACATTGAGAGATGGTCTACAGGACCTCTTCCTTCCCTCAGGAAAAGAAACAGAGAAAACCGAGTCTGGTTCGCAAACCGAGACAAGGCACAGAAAGGGGTTCGGGAGTCCGGAGGCAGGGCTCACGGCCGCAACTCCGAAACTTCTGAACAAGCACATTATGCAACATCACCAAGTGCTCAATCGGTGACGTCTGAGTCTTAAGGTCGGTCAAAAATGGGGTGTCTACAGTTGCCCCTCTTTGACAGAACTCGGAAGTCACAAGTGACGGGAGTGAATGTCAAAGCCCAGAGACGACCCATTTTTGACAAGGCCGAAGACTTAGACAAACATACAAGATAAACAGAAATGTGCCCGCAGGCAGGGGGGGCAAGATGCAAAATGATATGCGAGAAGATTTTGAAGATTGGACTTATACGCTACGCGAAGCCGATTTTGAAAATTGGAGATTCATGCAATGCACTGTAACGTAGTGGCTAAAACGCAATGTAATAGCTAAGAGGTAAAGGTACCTTAAAGGGGCAATTGGCAATGACTTACCTCATGCTGCTGGGGATCTTCCGCTTCTTCTTGGTTGAACTGCAGGTACTACTTTTCTCCCTGACTATGGTCGCAGCTTTCCCTATTCTCCAACAGGGTGACAGACTAGGTTGGATCAGTATCCAGAATTGAGGCGCATACAGATGCTATCTCAATCTATGGGGCTGCCATACAGATTTCAAGCCGAGGATATACCCCTGGGTATTTAAACCAGACTTTAGTCTCGGAAATCCCGAACCTTTGCGTTCTAGGCATAAGCCATTCAAACTCTAGTTTCCACCGTCTCAGTTGGTCTCCTAGGAACTCACCGCAAACACAGGCAGGTGGCTATACCAGACCATGACGAGTCGTTCGGGCACGACAAACACCAAAGGAATTGCACCTTCAGAGGATTTAAGGTCTCCTAGACCAGGGAGTGCACAAGACAGTGCGATGCAGAGATGCAGGATTTAAGGTCTCCGCAGACCGGAGGATTTAAGGTCTCCTAGACCAGGGGGTGCACAAGACAGTGCGAATAAAGATGCAGGATTTAAGGTCTCCGCAGACCGGAGGATTTAAGGTCTCCTAGACCAGGGGGTGCACAAGACAGTGCGAATAAAGATGCAGGATTTAAGGTCTCCGCAGACCGGAGGATTTAAGGTCTCCTAGACCAGGGGGTGCACAAGACAGTGCGATGCAGAGTGAATGCACAAAACAATGCTAAACATATGCACAAAATAGTGCGATGCTAAAGGTGTACAAAACAGTACGAGCAAGGTGAATGCACAAAACAGTGCGATACCAATAAGGTGCGCAAGATAGCGCGATACAATGCACTAACAAGTACAGGTGAGATGCGCAAGATAGCGCGATGCAATGCACTAAAAAGTACAGGTAAGATGCACAAGATAGCGCGATGGAATGCATGCAAAATGCAAGTAAGGTGCACAAAACAGTGCAATGCGGAAGAAAGCGCGAGTGATTTGAAATGCACAGGACAGTGCGATACGCTAAACAGCGCGATTGAAATGCACTAAACAGTGCGATTGATTCGAAATGCACTAGACAGTGCGATACGCTAAACAACGCGATTGAAATGCACTAAACAGTGAGATACGCTAAACAGCGCGATTGATTTTGAAATGCACTAGACAGTGCGATACGCTAAACAGCGCGATTGATTTGAAATGCACTAGACAGTGCGATACGCTAAACAGCGCGATTGATTTGAAATGCACTAGACAGTGCGATACGCTAAACAGCGCGATTGATTTGAAATGCACTAAACAGTGCGATACGCTAAACAGCGCGATTGATTTTGAAATGCACTAGACAGTGCGATACGCTAAACAGCGCGATTGATTTGAAATGCACTAAACAGTGCGATACGCTAAACAGCGCGATTGATTTTGAAATGCACTAGACAGTGCGATACGCTAAACAGCGCGATTGATTTGAAATGCACTAGACAGTGCGATACGCTAAACAGCGCGATTGATTTGAAATGCACTAAACAGTGCGATACGCTAAACAGCGCGATTGATTTTGAAATGCACTAGACAGTGCGATACGCTAAACAGCGCGATTGATTTGAAATGCACTAAACAGTGCGATACGCTAAACAGCGCGATTGATTTTGAAATGCACTAGACAGTGCGATACGCTAAACAGCGCGATTGATTTGAAATGCACTAAACAGTGCGATACGCTAAACAGCGCGATTGATTTGAAATGCACTAAACAGTGCGATACGCTAAACAGCGCGATTGATTTTGAAATGCACTAGACAGTGCGATACGCTAAACAGCGCGATTGATTTGAAATGCACTAAACAATGCGATACGCTAAACAGCGCGATTGATTTTGAAATGCACTAGACAGTGCGATACGCTAAACAGCGCGATTGATTTGAAATGCACTAAACAGTGCGATACGCTAAACAGCGCGATTGATTTTGAAATGCACTAGACAGTGCGATACGCTAAACAGCGCGATTGATTTGAAATGCACTAAACAGTGCGATACGCTAAACAGCGCGATTGATTTTGAAATGCACTAGACAGTGCGATACGCTAAACAGCGCGATTGAAATGCACTAACAGTGCGATACAACCACAAGATGTACAAGACAGTGCTAGTGAGATACAAAGTGTAAGTGCACAAGATAGTGCGAGTGAATGCATGTTCTATGCAAATGAGGTGCATTTTCTATGCAAAAGATACGAGCATATTCTATGCAAGTATGGAAGAGTGCATTTTCTATGCAAAAGATACGAGCATATTCTATGCAAGAAACAGGAGCATATTCTATGCAATATTGAAAGCAAATTCTATGCAGAATCGAAAGCAAGCATATTCTATGCATGAATCATAACGATGTGTGGCACGCATGCAACAATAGTGTATATGAAAATTCACATTCTATGTAGTTGAGGAGTATCAAATATGTACTCTGATGCCTCTGATTTACCTCTTAGAAAAGCTCAAAGGGGCACACCCTGTTCATACTGGCGAGAGGTAACATCTGCTGCCGCTGCTTTAATTGCCATTCTGACTTGAAGCATGCTTAAGCTTGGAGTAGAGGCACACTCATTTTTCAGGGCACTGGCAAGGCCTGAAGAGGTACATATGGAATGTGATCTCAGAATTTACTGAAGTTGAAACAAACTCAGATGCCCGACATTTCCTCTTTTGCTTTTGCTTTGCAGTCTGGAGCCCATATAGCTTCAAATAGGTCCTAGTTCTACTGTTCTCGCATGACCTGGGTTGAACCCTGCGGTTTTTATGAAAGAACGAATCTTGTTTTTGCACAGATGTGGAGAACGGCACGGCGCTCGGAGCGCAAAACAATTTTATTCTTGAATTGATAAATGAGTTCTCGATCGGGTATTGAGCCTACGACTGAACACAGCGAAACGACTCAACAAAGAAATAAAAGGCACACAACCTAGACACATCGAGTAACACTCGAAACGACTCAAAACAAGAATCGAGATAAAACAAAAAGACACGACACTCAGACGTGCACAGGGAGCCTGTTTCACCGGGTAGTGTTTCCCACCCTTTCTCATTTGTAGTTCTCACATCGCTCGGCCCTCAAGCTCTGTTTTTCTGAAAAAGCCCTTTTCTCACTTTTTCTCTCAACGCACGTCTCTCTATTCTTCAATCTCTCATTTTTCATCCCTCCCCTGGGTGGTTGATGGACGAACAGCAAATTGTGGGCTCACGTCCCTAGCATTCTGCTAGATTCTCTTTCTTCTGCTCACAACAGTGAGTTCCTCCTATGGAAAGGTTGCGCTACAACTGGGTGTGTAGCAAATCTTCAGCTAACATCGGTTGATGATGCTCTGCTGGGGAGTTTGGACGTGATCAGATGTGTCCAGACAAGAGAGTGGAATATCTTGCCCCATTCTAGTTCGTGCTTCGCACTTTGCTTGATACCTCGTTGCTTGGAGGATGTGAGAGCTTTCTACCCTTAGTTGTGCCCTTTTCTGGCAGGTAGAGTGCCCTTCTTTTCAAGTATGTTGACAATGGGAAAGACAGGAAGCCTGACTCAACTATGCCCTTAGTTCATCATTTTGACCATTTTTTGTTTTAGTTTTCTCCTAAAAAAAATTTTGACCAAAATGAGAGTTAGATTAACATGCTTGTTCAATTTTCTGATTTAAAATCATGCAAGTTAGGCTGTGAGCACTAAAAATTTTCCTTTTTGGGGTCCAAGAAAAGGTCCAGTTTTAAAAATGGAATACCTTTCGAGAAGATTAGTCAACCTTAGTAAAAATTCTCAAAAACTATTTTTGCAAACGACCACTGCTCAACGAGCACGGAACCTACTCTCGAGATGCACAACCTCGGATTCAAAGGAAGATTGCCCCTTGCTTGAGGGGAACTGCATGGCAACGGAAAGTTGCCCCTTGTTTGAAATGACATTGCGGCGTTTTGAATGGCAACGGAAAGTTGCCCCTTGTTTGGATAGCACCGCAGCGCATTGAATGGCAACGGAAAGTTGCCCCTTGTGTGGATGGCACCGTAGTGTATTGTAGTCAGTCCTCAGAGCGATGATTGCAATCGAACTCTCGGATACAGAGAAGACAAAGATTATCAGAACCATTACATGGACATGATCGAATTGTTTTGCGGCTGGACTTCAGAATGAAGTTGCCTACGTATCCCAAAGATGGGAATCAAGCCTCACGTAGTTCGGGGTTAAGGTACACTCGGGTATTAACCTCTCCTTTTTAGGCTCTAACTTTTGCCAAGGCGCCTGTTGCAGGTTTTCGACCTTGCGAGCTTTGTTTTTCTTTTCTTTTCAATTCTTTTCATTTCTTTTTTTTTTTGATTTTTTTCGTTCTTTTCTTTGCATCTTTCTTTTTGTTCTCTTTTTTTCTTTTTTTGCATTTTTTGCTTCTTCTTTTTTTGTATTTTTCTCTTGCTCTAACTTTTGCCTGGGTCGCCCTTCCGGGTTTTCGGCCCAGCGAGCCTCTTAAGGGTGAAAGCGTAACGAGTCCATGCCAAATGGTTTTGAGATCTTGGAGTCATCTGAATCCAGGAGAATGGCTGCTGCTTTGCTTTGTAAGCTTCTTCTGATGAGGTCTGATCTTCTTGACCTGACTTTGGTGCCTCTTGTTCGAGGGCTGCTTCAAATCTAGCCACACAGACCTCACATCGTAGTTGACCGTCGAACCTTCTGATTTCAAGTTCAAGGTTTGGAAGCGAAGGGGTTGAGTCTCGAGGCTGAGAGCGATCCTAGGCTGCACAATCTCAAGAGCGATTCCACACAGGTCTTCGCAAGACCGCGCAAAACATTTTGTTTTTGAAAATTTTTAAGAAAGCGACAAATCGCTCGCGCTGAAGATAGTGTAGAACCAATCTGGATCAAGCCAGGGTCCTTCTCAGTACTCACGCTAACAAGCATGATTTCATTCATTAAGGGCTTAGCATGCCTCTCTTTCTCTCAAATGATCAAAGTTTTGCAAAACCCGAGGAATTACTTCCTCTTTGTTTTCACCGCAGTGTTCAAAAAGTTTTGAAAAACTTAGGTTAAATGCAATGATTTTGGGGTGCAGAAGAGAGCAGGTGGAACGTACTTCCATTTTATTCAGATTCCGTCACAACTAGCACACGGCAGAAGCGAACATAGAAGTGCAAAAATTACTGCTGTTTCATTCAAATCTGTTGGTACAACTGGCTCCCTGGCAGAAACGGACTCAAAACAAAATGAAAAGACAAACACAAAACAAAATGGTGACGCCCGAGGTAACACCCCCCGGAATCACCCGACTCCTGTACAACAGGACTGACTTGATACAACAAGACAGATCCAAAATAAAAAGAGACTGACTCAAAACAAAAAGACAGACTCAAAACAAAACAACAAGACTGACCCAATACCCGAGTCGGAAACCGGCATTCGCCAATGCTCAAAACAGTGCATGCCATCCACCATATCTGGAGTAAACTGAGCGCTGCCCGCAGGTGGTTCATCCCTCCAATCACATCACATTATCCCCTACAAGTTCACTGATCAAGTTCCGATAGACTTTGCAGGACCTGGTGCGGGGATGACCCCATTGTCGATCAGATCTTGTATTTCGTGATGGAGACGAAAGCACATGTCAGTGTCATGACCGGTTTGCTGATGGAAGGCACAGTAGTCGGCTGGGTTGTGCGAGAGAGGGAGGTTCTTTGGTAATGGCTGCGGCTCCAGGGGCTTCAAATCCCCCTCTCTAACCAAGATCCTAAAGGCCGCTGATAGAGACATGTATAGTGGTGCGAACACCCTCTGGCCTCGAGGTGGGTATTTTGAGGTTTGTGGATTTTTACTGGGTGCACCAGCAAAGGGATTGGCAGGTGCTGGCCTGGTTTGCCGATCTCTTCCGAGTAAGGGTTTAGAGCTGAAAGGAACATTCCTGGTACAGCGGCCCTTCTCCCGGATTGCCCCTTGATTCAGACTAATCTCATGCTGAGTGGCGAAAGTGTTATCTACAATTTCTGCAACAACTGCGAGTACTTGCTGCTTGTTCAGCCCTTCGGCTTTCAAAGCCTCAATATCCCACCGAAGGTGTTCATGGGGACCAATGCCTGCCCCTACCTTGCTCTTACCAGTCGCTTCCACTTTGCCAAGGGATTGGCCTTCCTCAAATGCAGCTCGTCCCAACATCGGGGAGTCTTTTGACATGAAGTTCCCGGTATGTGGTATGGTCGATGATGGAGCCAATGTCCCGGAGGCCAGATCCATCACGGTTTTTTGAAGATCTTTAATCATTCCCATCAACTCAGAAGTAGTGGGTTCATGGGTTTGAGATGGTTGAGGTTCGGGTGTACCCATCATGCATAAGTCCATGCTTTCTGGGATAAACACCTCAGGCTTGGGTAGATGGGCCGGGGTGATGTATATGCTGGGGTCAAAGGTGGATGGCAGTATGTGGATGTGATTGAGGTAGGCAGGAGATGTTTGGTCATTGGGGTCCGAAGGTGGAGCTATCGTCCGGTTGTCGATGAGATTTTGGATCTCATGACGAAGGCGGTAGCAACGGTCGGTGCCATGACCGCGCTGCTGATGGTACACACAGTACTTGGCGGGGTTATGTCTGGCTGGGAGTGGGTTGGGAAGAGGTTGAGGATCGAGGGGTTTGAGATGCCCTTTTTCCATCAAGGCTTTCAGTGTGCTAGTCAGGCTCATATAGAGGGGGGTGAAAGTTCTACCTTGA
This sequence comes from Camellia sinensis, assembly GCF_055761805.1. Lineage (NCBI taxonomy): Eukaryota > Viridiplantae > Streptophyta > Magnoliopsida > Ericales > Theaceae > Camellia > Camellia sinensis. Next base: position 89,262,501 of record NC_138973.1, on the reverse strand, counting down.
GCTCGGGCTGGGCCAGCTGTTTGTGGGCTTGGTTTGGCAAAAGGGTTGGCTGTGGTGACTGTATTGATTTCGGTGGGTTTGGGAATAGCGCTACTACCAGCGTTGGTACTCCCTGAAATCACCTTTCTTGTCAATTCCCTTGTCCTAGGAATGATCCCGCTGTTGAACGCATTCTCGACTTGAACCCCCAGTTCATGCAAACTTTTGAAAGTGAATAGTGGAGCGACTATCAACTTTTGCAACAGATCATGCTCAAGGTTTCGGACCATCATCTGCACTTGATCCCTCTCAGAAGGGCGACGATCTGTCATTTGTGCTGCCTTTGCTCTCCACCTTGCAATGAATTCCACAAAAGGCTCTGTTGGGTTCTGGCGGGTTGCTTCAAGCTCTTGGATGGTCATTTCAACTTGGGTATTGTAGGAATACTGATCGACAAAGGCCTCAGCCAGTTCTTCCCAGTTTTGCTTCACTGTATCCTCCAGTTTGGTATACCAAGTAGCTGCTACACCCGACAGGGTTCTTCCATACAGAGAGAGTTTCTGTGGCTTAGTCAGACCCATCGGCTTCAGGACATCCAAAAAAAGTCGGATATGTACCATTGGATCTCCAGACCCGTCGAAACGGTCGATGTATGGCATTTTGAATCTGTCTGGGAGCCGGATGGCATCCTCGGTGTGCCCATCCTCAATGCCAGGAATGGAGTTAAGGCCCTGTGCCCTTTTGAATTGCTTCTCAAGGTTTGCAATTTTCACTGCAGTCGGATTGAACTCATCAACATGAAAGGGTTGAGTTTTCTCATTAGGCTGCACCAGGGGTCTGAGCACCTGAGCTTGAGCCAACCCTTCTCGAGGATTCAGACACTGCAAGTCTTCAACTGGCGGAATTGGGTCAAAGTTCGGCTGGGGTCCCAAAGCTGGATGTGAGGCAGATGCCCCAGATGGGCGCTGCGTTTCAATACTGGTCTCAGCCTGCGTGGCAGTTCCCTGATTTAGCGCTGCTGTCACGGCTGCGAATTCTTCCGAACCTTGTGCCATCACGGTCTGCTGAGTCCGAACAAAGATGATGTGACTGGCGACTGACGGATTAGATGAACAGATGAGCCCTGACCGGCTTTTCTTTACCTTGCCTCAGCGAAAGAACACTGATTGCCCTTGAACTGAATCTCTGACCTAGCAAAGTCTATCAGCACAAGTTTGATGAACCTCAGGGGATATCGGAGCCTTCTGAAGCTATGGTTCCCAGACTACCTTGCAAAAGAGAAAACAGACAGCATCTCAGCCTGATTCCACCTGAATAGATATGAGCCTATTTGAATGAGTGTGCTCTCTACTGAATTCTGCCCCAAACTTCGGCCTCAAAATCTGAGTCTGATACCCACGGGTAAAGCTGACTCCCAAATACTGATAGTAATGCCCGCAGGCATGATGCCAAAATTAGCAAACTGGTGCCCGCAGGCCTGACGCCCAAACTCATACACTGATACATGCATTCCTGTAGAGACGCACTCTAAAGCACATAACAGATAAGTGAGAGCCAAAACACCCCTATGTTAGGGTAAGGTTTCCCTGTCCTATTTTGTCAGGAGCTAGGGTTTCATTACGCACACAGCGGCTTCAAACAACCTATAAACGGGTAAGCAACCTGTCCTAGTTTGGAATGGTCACTATGGATCCGAATATGCACTAGGTCGAATGGTCAAAGAGGGTGCCCCGGTAAAACCGGGGTTTGTGTTCCCATACTGGCAGAGCCCACAACCGGTCAGCCTTATGGTCATGCCTTGACAAGACAAACCTCCGGCAAACCGTTCAGGAATAGCAGATGGCAAACACGGTGTCCTAGGCGCACCAATGCAAATGCAATGCAAAGAAACACACAAGTGTAATCAAAAACAGATATCATGAGTTCGAGTCAAGTTCTCTATATCCCCAGCAGAGTCGCCAGAAACTGTAACAAGCCCGCGGGGGACCTCGCTACAGCTCGGACTCGACTTTTCGTAGTCATGGTTCTAAGTCTGAACCAAAGAGTCCAAATCCGGCAAATCGTTTTGAGAAAACAGATTTTTGAAAGAAGTGCCAAACATGGACTGCTTTGCCAGATACAGAGTCGCCACCTAAATATTTTAATTTGGGAAATTTAGGAAACCCTGACTCGGTGCCAAAAGGCCACGTATCCGTCATCACCAAAGTTGCCTCGGCTCGGGAACTTGGGTACGATTGGGGAAGGTCACTTCGTGAGCACCCCCGCTTGCCCGGTCATAGACCGGCCTCTACTAATCATGATATCAATTTTTGAAAACATTGTGAATTCTTATTCCGGTTATTAGCCTAGGTTACTATGTGATGCTCGCAGCATATAAATATAGACTGGGTCGCCCGAATTGGAACAAAACATTTTGTTTATTTGAAAGTGGTTTGATGGTGCTACCCGCAAGTAGGCTAAGACGTGGATTTGCCACCCTCAGGTGGGCTTAGAAAAATATGATTTTGCCACTATCTAGTGGGCTTAAAACACACATTTGATGAATTATTCCAATTCAAATAACCCAACCTTCACCCACAGGCATTCAAGCAGTTATATCACATAAGCACATAGCCTCATGGTAAGCATGCTATTCATGGCAACACTCACACGCATGCAAGGATGCTAAAGCATAAAACTCACCGAGTACTCCGAGCCAAAATAGAAACTATATTAGAAATCATGTATGATCCTAAGTATACAGAAATGCCTAATGCAACACATGCGAAAATGCAACTATAGTAGGCTCGGCTATTCTAAGATGATATATGAAATGCGACAACTAACATGTATTCAATTTTGAAATTGAAAGTACAATGCAGTTAGTATGATGCGCCGAGCCCGGTGCATGCAATACAGATGAATGAATGCAAAACATGCTGTCATACTGTATGCTAATTTAAACATGCCCTAATCTAACCATCATAAGCAGGTAAATAAAAGGGAGAAAGACGTGGGGTTGGAAGACATACATCACACTCACCCACACTTATTACAGTTGTGCCCTCACTCAGAGGGTCCGAATAAATATACAGTCCAAATATTACAGTCCCAAATAAAAGAATATTACAGTCTAAAATATTACAGAATTCTAATTAATTAATGAATTAACTAGAAAGCAAATAAAAAACTGGCGTGCAAGCCAGGGACTGCCTTGCTTCTGGTGGATGGTGCATGTCCGGATTGTCTTGCGCGGAAATCCACCGGAATGCCCCAATTAGCCTCTGTTTACACCTGTTATTCTTGAAAAGCGTGCCAAGTCCCGGAAAGTTGCTGATTCCTGGTTTTGCTGCAACAGAGAGCAGGAAAGGGGCATAGCAATGTATTTGCACAAATATATGCATGTCTCGATCCTCTTGCCACCAATCACGCATACCGAGGCATGATGGCCGAAGAGTCGAAATGCACTACTCAATATAGGATGAATGCACATGAAACTACAGCTAAAACCTAACTCCATCATGGATAATCCGGAGTGTCGGTGACTGGGGAATTGAGACACATTCCGTCACTCGGAGTACGAAATGTACCTCGTTTCCCATGCCCGGGCTAACTCTTATTCCGGACACGATGCAATATGCATGAAATGCAACTAAGATACAATCCTAACATACTCAATGCTATGAAAATGAGATGCCTCGAAATGCGTGCACACGGGCACGCAAACCGAGAAAATGATATGTCTCGAAATGCGTGCACGCGGGCACGCAAACCAAGAAAATGATATGTCTTGAAATGCGTGCACGCGGGCACGCAAACCGAGAAAATGATATGTCTCGAAATGCGTGCACGCGGGCACGGAAATCGAGGCGATGATATGTGTCTCGAAATGCGTGCACACGGGCACGCAAACCGAGGCGATGATATGTGTCTCGAAATGCGTGCGCGCGGGCACGCAAACCGAGGCGATGATATGTGTCTCGAAATGCGTGCACGCGGGCACGCAAACCGAGGCGATGGCGGAATGCAATGTAATGACATGAGAACATGATGTGGGCTTATACCAACATGAGTGAGCCTCAGCCACACTCACATGGGATGCCGGTGGATAAAAAAAGGGTGCCTCGAAATGCGTGCACACGGGCACGCAAACCGAGGCAATGATGGAATGCTATGAAATGACATGGAAATGACAAGTGGGCTTATACCAACATGAGTGAACCTCAGCCACACTCACATCGGATGCCGGCGGATAAAAATGAGGTGCCTCGAAATGCGTGCACACGGGCACGCAAACTGAGGCAATGCATACGCAATGCAAATGACATGGAAAATGACAAATGGACTTATACTAACATGAGAGAGCCTCAGCCACACTCACATAAGATGCCGTTGGCAGAAAATGAAGTGCCTCGAAATGCGTGCACACGGGCACGCAAACCGAGGCAATGCATACGCAATGCAAATGACATGGAAAATGACAAATGGACTTATACTAACATGAGAGAGCCTCAGCCACACTCACATAAGATGCCGACGGACGAAAATGAAGTGCCTCGAAATGCGTGCACACGGGCACGCAAACCGAGGCGATGATAAGATGTGATGAAATAACATGGAAATGACAAATGGGCTTATACCAACATGAGTGAGCCTCAGCCACACTCACATCGGATGCCGATGGCAGAAAATGAAGTGCCTCGAAATGCGTGCACACGGGCACGCAAACCGAGGCAATGATAAAATGATATGAAATGACATGGAAATGATATGCAAGCATACTAATGGAATTTCAGCAACAAAATATGAGGGAAAACAGTCCCGAAATGAAGCGAAATGACATGAAATGCAAGGAAATGTCCCGAAATGCAACATTAGGCATCCGAAATGGCCTATAGCCATACTAAACATGCACAACATGGACATGCAATGCAAAGACAGAAGCTAGACAGTCCCAAAATAAGCACTTTTCCAGTTATAAACATGGCCAAACAGCAAATATAGGTATGGCAAAAATAGCATACAAGAATAGGGGCCAAGATAGGGGTAATGAAGCAAGTGGTATAAGCTAAACCCAAACTGAAAAAATTCCTTCTACAACACTGAAGATGGACCAAAAATATGAACATTTACAGCATATGGAAGCCTCAAAATCAGTATACAAACATGCTAAAAATATGATGCAAAATAAGGCTCAAAAGGTGCTAAAACATGAAGTGTATAAAATAATCACCAAACAGAAAAAAAGTGTGAATGAAACATGAAGTATAGGCCAAAATAAGACCACTTTCAGTTCGGACCAAGGTCCAAAAACAGAAACAAAGAGGGCTACTAATTTATGCAAAAAAGGGGCCAAATAATGGATATAACTACAAGTGACACATGGAGGCACCAAATGGTGAGGGGCCCTTCAACAATGTTGAAGAAGGGCCCAAAATAAGCACATTCACAGATTACAACATGCTCAAAAACAGATTACATATAGGCTAAAAATAGCATGCAAAATGTTGACATACAAGAGGGTCAATGAAGCAAGTGCATCATGGAGGGCTCAAACAGGGTTGAGCCCTTAATGAAAAGTGAAAATGAGCTCAAAAGAGGGCCACTTTCAGTTATGGCCGGAGCTCAACACAAAAAGCATGCATGGCTTACATATTGATCAAGAAAAAGGGTCAAAAGGGTCAAAGTATTACTTACCCTTGAAGATCAACACTTTTGTTGCTTCTTAGATGGATTTGCAGCTTCTTTAGCCTTCAAGAATCCTTCCTTGTTGCTAGAAATGAGATGGTGGTGGTAGAGCTTGGTGGTGTAGAAGGAATGATGGTTAGGGACTTAGGGTTTTTTCAAGAATTGAGAAGGAAGAAGATGGAGTTGGCTATGGAAGCTTGAAGATGAAAGTTTCTAACCCTTGTCAAGAAGGACCTCAGCTGGTTATATGGACAAGAAGATGGGTGTAAAGGTGGGGCCAAAAGGAGGCAATCTTTCCCCACAAAATATCCCCGAATTGGGATATTTTCTGGGGGGAAACAGCTGGACAGCTGTAAAGCACACACAGTGAGGAAGCAGGCCGGCCCATTGCTTTGGCTGCAGGTGGCTGGCCGGCCACCCCCCCTAGCCGGCCGGCTAGGGGTCAAAAGGTTCAATCAAATTTGGTGGCCGGCCACCACATGGTGATGTTCCCCTAGGTCTCCTCATCACAACCATGTGGTTCAAAGTCCAAGAAAATTGGTCCAAGGGGTTCAACATTGGCTCGAAAAGAGGGGTTCAAAAGGGTCAATCAACATTAATGGCCGGCCACCACTTTTTAGTGGCCTCCCATGTGTGTACATCACAAATATGTGGTTGAAAGTTCGAGAAAATGGGCCCAAGGTGTTCAACATTGCAGTTAAAGAGGAGGGGCAAAAATGGAAAGAAAAATTAGTAGTCGGCCATGGGTTTTTAGGAGCCTCCCAGGTGTGTAGATCACAGATATGTGGTTGAAAGTTGACAACACTAACCCTAGGGTATTCAACATTAGCCCGGAAGTGCGAAAAACGGGCGTCGGGAGGCTCCGGAGGAGAGATAACTGGTTGCTGCAACAATTGCTGGCCTCCCACCCTTCAGTGACCTTCCTGGTGATAAAACAGAGGTACCTGCCAAAAATGAACGAAAACCGATGCAAAACGAATGTTCGGGGGCCAAAACACGCAGTTCGGGGCCCCGGAAACTGCCCGTTAAACACCGAAAGTGGCGTTCGGCCACGAAGTGGGTTTCTCAGACCCCAGTGTCCCTCAAAAGGGAGAAAATAAGATGTATGCCAAAAATCAGAGCAAACGGAGATGGTTAGGCGGTCCCGAACCGAGGCACACGGCCTGACGGCTCCCAAAACCGAGAACCGGACTCCGAAATGGGCAAAATGGCCTACGGCCACCAAATGTAGCCTGCAGACATTGAGAGATGGTCTACAGGACCTCTTCCTTCCCTCAGGAAAAGAAACAGAGAAAACCGAGTCTGGTTCGCAAACCGAGACAAGGCACAGAAAGGGGTTCGGGAGTCCGGAGGCAGGGCTCACGGCCGCAACTCCGAAACTTCTGAACAAGCACATTATGCAACATCACCAAGTGCTCAATCGGTGACGTCTGAGTCTTAAGGTCGGTCAAAAATGGGGTGTCTACAGTTGCCCCTCTTTGACAGAACTCGGAAGTCACAAGTGACGGGAGTGAATGTCAAAGCCCAGAGACGACCCATTTTTGACAAGGCCGAAGACTTAGACAAACATACAAGATAAACAGAAATGTGCCCGCAGGCAGGGGGGGCAAGATGCAAAATGATATGCGAGAAGATTTTGAAGATTGGACTTATACGCTACGCGAAGCCGATTTTGAAAATTGGAGATTCATGCAATGCACTGTAACGTAGTGGCTAAAACGCAATGTAATAGCTAAGAGGTAAAGGTACCTTAAAGGGGCAATTGGCAATGACTTACCTCATGCTGCTGGGGATCTTCCGCTTCTTCTTGGTTGAACTGCAGGTACTACTTTTCTCCCTGACTATGGTCGCAGCTTTCCCTATTCTCCAACAGGGTGACAGACTAGGTTGGATCAGTATCCAGAATTGAGGCGCATACAGATGCTATCTCAATCTATGGGGCTGCCATACAGATTTCAAGCCGAGGATATACCCCTGGGTATTTAAACCAGACTTTAGTCTCGGAAATCCCGAACCTTTGCGTTCTAGGCATAAGCCATTCAAACTCTAGTTTCCACCGTCTCAGTTGGTCTCCTAGGAACTCACCGCAAACACAGGCAGGTGGCTATACCAGACCATGACGAGTCGTTCGGGCACGACAAACACCAAAGGAATTGCACCTTCAGAGGATTTAAGGTCTCCTAGACCAGGGAGTGCACAAGACAGTGCGATGCAGAGATGCAGGATTTAAGGTCTCCGCAGACCGGAGGATTTAAGGTCTCCTAGACCAGGGGGTGCACAAGACAGTGCGAATAAAGATGCAGGATTTAAGGTCTCCGCAGACCGGAGGATTTAAGGTCTCCTAGACCAGGGGGTGCACAAGACAGTGCGAATAAAGATGCAGGATTTAAGGTCTCCGCAGACCGGAGGATTTAAGGTCTCCTAGACCAGGGGGTGCACAAGACAGTGCGATGCAGAGTGAATGCACAAAACAATGCTAAACATATGCACAAAATAGTGCGATGCTAAAGGTGTACAAAACAGTACGAGCAAGGTGAATGCACAAAACAGTGCGATACCAATAAGGTGCGCAAGATAGCGCGATACAATGCACTAACAAGTACAGGTGAGATGCGCAAGATAGCGCGATGCAATGCACTAAAAAGTACAGGTAAGATGCACAAGATAGCGCGATGGAATGCATGCAAAATGCAAGTAAGGTGCACAAAACAGTGCAATGCGGAAGAAAGCGCGAGTGATTTGAAATGCACAGGACAGTGCGATACGCTAAACAGCGCGATTGAAATGCACTAAACAGTGCGATTGATTCGAAATGCACTAGACAGTGCGATACGCTAAACAACGCGATTGAAATGCACTAAACAGTGAGATACGCTAAACAGCGCGATTGATTTTGAAATGCACTAGACAGTGCGATACGCTAAACAGCGCGATTGATTTGAAATGCACTAGACAGTGCGATACGCTAAACAGCGCGATTGATTTGAAATGCACTAGACAGTGCGATACGCTAAACAGCGCGATTGATTTGAAATGCACTAAACAGTGCGATACGCTAAACAGCGCGATTGATTTTGAAATGCACTAGACAGTGCGATACGCTAAACAGCGCGATTGATTTGAAATGCACTAAACAGTGCGATACGCTAAACAGCGCGATTGATTTTGAAATGCACTAGACAGTGCGATACGCTAAACAGCGCGATTGATTTGAAATGCACTAGACAGTGCGATACGCTAAACAGCGCGATTGATTTGAAATGCACTAAACAGTGCGATACGCTAAACAGCGCGATTGATTTTGAAATGCACTAGACAGTGCGATACGCTAAACAGCGCGATTGATTTGAAATGCACTAAACAGTGCGATACGCTAAACAGCGCGATTGATTTTGAAATGCACTAGACAGTGCGATACGCTAAACAGCGCGATTGATTTGAAATGCACTAAACAGTGCGATACGCTAAACAGCGCGATTGATTTGAAATGCACTAAACAGTGCGATACGCTAAACAGCGCGATTGATTTTGAAATGCACTAGACAGTGCGATACGCTAAACAGCGCGATTGATTTGAAATGCACTAAACAATGCGATACGCTAAACAGCGCGATTGATTTTGAAATGCACTAGACAGTGCGATACGCTAAACAGCGCGATTGATTTGAAATGCACTAAACAGTGCGATACGCTAAACAGCGCGATTGATTTTGAAATGCACTAGACAGTGCGATACGCTAAACAGCGCGATTGATTTGAAATGCACTAAACAGTGCGATACGCTAAACAGCGCGATTGATTTTGAAATGCACTAGACAGTGCGATACGCTAAACAGCGCGATTGAAATGCACTAACAGTGCGATACAACCACAAGATGTACAAGACAGTGCTAGTGAGATACAAAGTGTAAGTGCACAAGATAGTGCGAGTGAATGCATGTTCTATGCAAATGAGGTGCATTTTCTATGCAAAAGATACGAGCATATTCTATGCAAGTATGGAAGAGTGCATTTTCTATGCAAAAGATACGAGCATATTCTATGCAAGAAACAGGAGCATATTCTATGCAATATTGAAAGCAAATTCTATGCAGAATCGAAAGCAAGCATATTCTATGCATGAATCATAACGATGTGTGGCACGCATGCAACAATAGTGTATATGAAAATTCACATTCTATGTAGTTGAGGAGTATCAAATATGTACTCTGATGCCTCTGATTTACCTCTTAGAAAAGCTCAAAGGGGCACACCCTGTTCATACTGGCGAGAGGTAACATCTGCTGCCGCTGCTTTAATTGCCATTCTGACTTGAAGCATGCTTAAGCTTGGAGTAGAGGCACACTCATTTTTCAGGGCACTGGCAAGGCCTGAAGAGGTACATATGGAATGTGATCTCAGAATTTACTGAAGTTGAAACAAACTCAGATGCCCGACATTTCCTCTTTTGCTTTTGCTTTGCAGTCTGGAGCCCATATAGCTTCAAATAGGTCCTAGTTCTACTGTTCTCGCATGACCTGGGTTGAACCCTGCGGTTTTTATGAAAGAACGAATCTTGTTTTTGCACAGATGTGGAGAACGGCACGGCGCTCGGAGCGCAAAACAATTTTATTCTTGAATTGATAAATGAGTTCTCGATCGGGTATTGAGCCTACGACTGAACACAGCGAAACGACTCAACAAAGAAATAAAAGGCACACAACCTAGACACATCGAGTAACACTCGAAACGACTCAAAACAAGAATCGAGATAAAACAAAAAGACACGACACTCAGACGTGCACAGGGAGCCTGTTTCACCGGGTAGTGTTTCCCACCCTTTCTCATTTGTAGTTCTCACATCGCTCGGCCCTCAAGCTCTGTTTTTCTGAAAAAGCCCTTTTCTCACTTTTTCTCTCAACGCACGTCTCTCTATTCTTCAATCTCTCATTTTTCATCCCTCCCCTGGGTGGTTGATGGACGAACAGCAAATTGTGGGCTCACGTCCCTAGCATTCTGCTAGATTCTCTTTCTTCTGCTCACAACAGTGAGTTCCTCCTATGGAAAGGTTGCGCTACAACTGGGTGTGTAGCAAATCTTCAGCTAACATCGGTTGATGATGCTCTGCTGGGGAGTTTGGACGTGATCAGATGTGTCCAGACAAGAGAGTGGAATATCTTGCCCCATTCTAGTTCGTGCTTCGCACTTTGCTTGATACCTCGTTGCTTGGAGGATGTGAGAGCTTTCTGCCCTTAGTTGTGCCCTTTTCTGGCAGGTAGAGTGCCCTTCTTTTCAAGTATGTTGACAATGGGAAAGACAGGAAGCCTGACTCAACTATGCCCTTAGTTCATCATTTTGACCATTTTTTGTTTTAGTTTTCTCCTAAAAAAAATTTTGACCAAAATGAGAGTTAGATTAACATGCTTGTTCAATTTTCTGATTTAAAATCATGCAAGTTAGGCTGTGAGCACTAAAAATTTTCCTTTTTGGGGTCCAAGAAAAGGTCCAGTTTTAAAAATGGAATACCTTTCGAGAAGATTAGTCAACCTTAGTAAAAATTCTCAAAAACTATTTTTGCAAACGACCACTGCTCAACGAGCACGGAACCTACTCTCGAGATGCACAACCTCGGATTCAAAGGAAGATTGCCCCTTGCTTGAGGGGAACTGCATGGCAACGGAAAGTTGCCCCTTGTTTGAAATGACATTGCGGCGTTTTGAATGGCAACGGAAAGTTGCCCCTTGTTTGGATAGCACCGCAGCGCATTGAATGGCAACGGAAAGTTGCCCCTTGTGTGGATGGCACCGTAGTGTATTGTAGTCAGTCCTCAGAGCGATGATTGCAATCGAACTCTCGGATACAGAGAAGACAAAGATTATCAGAACCATTACATGGACATGATCGAATTGTTTTGCGGCTGGACTTCAGAATGAAGTTGCCTACGTATCCCAAAGATGGGAATCAAGCCTCACGTAGTTCGGGGTTAAGGTACACTCGGGTATTAACCTCTCCTTTTTAGGCTCTAACTTTTGCCAAGGCGCCTGTTGCAGGTTTTCGACCTTGCGAGCTTTGTTTTTCTTTTCTTTTCAATTCTTTTCATTTCTTTTTTTTTTTGATTTTTTTCGTTCTTTTCTTTGCATCTTTCTTTTTGTTCTCTTTTTTTCTTTTTTTGCATTTTTTGCTTCTTCTTTTTTTGTATTTTTCTCTTGCTCTAACTTTTGCCTGGGTCGCCCTTCCGGGTTTTCGGCCCAGCGAGCCTCTTAAGGGTGAAAGCGTAACGAGTCCATGCCAAATGGTTTTGAGATCTTGGAGTCATCTGAATCCAGGAGAATGGCTGCTGCTTTGCTTTGTAAGCTTCTTCTGATGAGGTCTGATCTTCTTGACCTGACTTTGGTGCCTCTTGTTCGAGGGCTGCTTCAAATCTAGCCACACAGACCTCACATCGTAGTTGACCGTCGAACCTTCTGATTTCAAGTTCAAGGTTTGGAAGCGAAGGGGTTGAGTCTCGAGGCTGAGAGCGATCCTAGGCTGCACAATCTCAAGAGCGATTCCACACAGGTCTTCGCAAGACCGCGCAAAACATTTTGTTTTTGAAAATTTTTAAGAAAGCGACAAATCGCTCGCGCTGAAGATAGTGTAGAACCAATCTGGATCAAGCCAGGGTCCTTCTCAGTACTCACGCTAACAAGCATGATTTCATTCATTAAGGGCTTAGCATGCCTCTCTTTCTCTCAAATGATCAAAGTTTTGCAAAACCCGAGGAATTACTTCCTCTTTGTTTTCACCGCAGTGTTCAAAAAGTTTTGAAAAACTTAGGTTAAATGCAATGATTTTGGGGTGCAGAAGAGAGCAGGTGGAACGTACTTCCATTTTATTCAGATTCCGTCACAACTAGCACACGGCAGAAGCGAACATAGAAGTGCAAAAATTACTGCTGTTTCATTCAAATCTGTTGGTACAACTGGCTCCCTGGCAGAAACGGACTCAAAACAAAATGAAAAGACAAACACAAAACAAAATGGTGACGCCCGAGGTAACACCCCCCGGAATCACCCGACTCCTGTACAACAGGACTGACTTGATACAACAAGACAGATCCAAAATAAAAAGAGACTGACTCAAAACAAAAAGACAGACTCAAAACAAAACAACAAGACTGACCCAATACCCGAGTCGGAAACCGGCATTCGCCAATGCTCAAAACAGTGCATGCCATCCACCATATCTGGAGTAAACTGAGCGCTGCCCGCAGGTGGTTCATCCCTCCAATCACATCACATTATCCCCTACAAGTTCACTGATCAAGTTCCGATAGACTTTGCAGGACCTGGTGCGGGGATGACCCCATTGTCGATCAGATCTTGTATTTCGTGATGGAGACGAAAGCACATGTCAGTGTCATGACCGGTTTGCTGATGGAAGGCACAGTAGTCGGCTGGGTTGTGCGAGAGAGGGAGGTTCTTTGGTAATGGCTGCGGCTCCAGGGGCTTCAAATCCCCCTCTCTAACCAAGATCCTAAAGGCCGCTGATAGAGACATGTATAGTGGTGCGAACACCCTCTGGCCTCGAGGTGGGTATTTTGAGGTTTGTGGATTTTTACTGGGTGCACCAGCAAAGGGATTGGCAGGTGCTGGCCTGGTTTGCCGATCTCTTCCGAGTAAGGGTTTAGAGCTGAAAGGAACATTCCTGGTACAGCGGCCCTTCTCCCGGATTGCCCCTTGATTCAGACTAATCTCATGCTGAGTGGCGAAAGTGTTATCTACAATTTCTGCAACAACTGCGAGTACTTGCTGCTTGTTCAGCCCTTCGGCTTTCAAAGCCTCAATATCCCACCGAAGGTGTTCATGGGGACCAATGCCTGCCCCTACCTTGCTCTTACCAGTCGCTTCCACTTTGCCAAGGGATTGGCCTTCCTCAAATGCAGCTCGTCCCAACATCGGGGAGTCTTTTGACATGAAGTTCCCGGTATGTGGTATGGTCGATGATGGAGCCAATGTCCCGGAGGCCAGATCCATCACGGTTTTTTGAAGATCTTTAATCATTCCCATCAACTCAGAAGTAGTGGGTTCATGGGTTTGAGATGGTTGAGGTTCGGGTGTACCCATCATGCATAAGTCCATGCTTTCTGGGATAAACACCTCAGGCTTGGGTAGATGGGCCGGGGTGATGTATATGCTGGGGTCAAAGGTGGATGGCAGTATGTGGATGTGATTGAGGTAGGCAGGAGATGTTTGGTCATTGGGGTCCGAAGGTGGAGCTATCGTCCGGTTGTCGATGAGATTTTGGATCTCATGACGAAGGCGGTAGCAACGGTCGGTGCCATGACCGCGCTGCTGATGGTACACACAGTACTTGGCGGGGTTATGTCTGGCTGGGAGTGGGTTGGGAAGAGGTTGAGGATCGAGGGGTTTGAGATGCCCTTTTTCCATCAAGGCTTTCAGTGTGCTAGTCAGGCTCATATAGAGGGGGGTGAAAGTTCTACCTTGAGCTCGGGCTGGGCCAGCTGTTTGTGGGCTTGGTTTGGCAAAAGGGTTGGCTGTGGTGACTGTATTGATTTCGGTGGGTTTGGGAATAGCGCTACTACCAGCGTTGGTACTCCCTGAAATCACCTTTCTTGTCAATTCCCTTGTCCTAGGAATGATCCCGCTGTTGAACGCATTCTCGACTTGAACCCCCAGTTCATGCAAACTTTTGAAAGTGAATAGTGGAGCGACTATCAACTTTTGCAACAGATCATGCTCAAGGTTTCGGACCATCATCTGCACTTGATCCCTCTCAGAAGGGCGACGATCTGTCATTTGTGCTGCCTTTGCTCTCCACCTTGCAATGAATTCCACAAAAGGCTCTGTTGGGTTCTGGCGGGTTGCTTCAAGCTCTTGGATGGTCATTTCAACTTGGGTATTGTAGGAATACTGATCGACAAAGGCCTCAGCCAGTTCTTCCCAGTTTTGCTTCACTGTATCCTCCAGTTTGGTATACCAAGTAGCTGCTACACCCGACAGGGTTCTTCCATACAGAGAGAGTTTCTGTGGCTTAGTCAGACCCATCGGCTTCAGGACATCCAAAAAAAGTCGGATATGTACCATTGGATCTCCAGACCCGTCGAAACGGTCGATGTATGGCATTTTGAATCTGTCTGGGAGCCGGATGGCATCCTCGGTGTGCCCATCCTCAATGCCAGGAATGGAGTTAAGGCCCTGTGCCCTTTTGAATTGCTTCTCAAGGTTTGCAATTTTCACTGCAGTCGGATTGAACTCATCAACATGAAAGGGTTGAGTTTTCTCATTAGGCTGCACCAGGGGTCTGAGCACCTGAGCTTGAGCCAACCCTTCTCGAGGATTCAGACACTGCAAGTCTTCAACTGGCGGAATTGGGTCAAAGTTCGGCTGGGGTCCCAAAGCTGGATGTGAGGCAGATGCCCCAGATGGGCGCTGCGTTTCAATACTGGTCTCAGCCTGCGTGGCAGTTCCCTGATTTAGCGCTGCTGTCACGGCTGCGAATTCTTCCGAACCTTGTGCCATCACGGTCTGCTGAGTCCGAACAAAGATGATGTGACTGGCGACTGACGGATTAGATGAACAGATGAGCCCTGACCGGCTTTTCTTTACCTTGCCTCAGCGAAAGAACACTGATTGCCCTTGAACTGAATCTCTGACCTAGCAAAGTCTATCAGCACAAGTTTGATGAACCTCAGGGGATATCGGAGCCTTCTGAAGCTATGGTTCCCAGACTACCTTGCAAAAGAGAAAACAGACAGCATCTCAGCCTGATTCCACCTGAATAGATATGAGCCTATTTGAATGAGTGTGCTCTCTACTGAATTCTGCCCCAAACTTCGGCCTCAAAATCTGAGTCTGATACCCACGGGTAAAGCTGACTCCCAAATACTGATAGTAATGCCCGCAGGCATGATGCCAAAATTAGCAAACTGGTGCCCGCAGGCCTGACGCCCAAACTCATACACTGATACATGCATTCCTGTAGAGACGCACTCTAAAGCACATAACAGATAAGTGAGAGCCAAAACACCCCTATGTTAGGGTAAGGTTTCCCTGTCCTATTTTGTCAGGAGCTAGGGTTTCATTACGCACACAGCGGCTTCAAACAACCTATAAACGGGTAAGCAACCTGTCCTAGTTTGGAATGGTCACTATGGATCCGAATATGCACTAGGTCGAATGGTCAAAGAGGGTGCCCCGGTAAAACCGGGGTTTGTGTTCCCATACTGGCAGAGCCCACAACCGGTCAGCCTTATGGTCATGCCTTGACAAGACAAACCTCCGGCAAACCGTTCAGGAATAGCAGATGGCAAACACGGTGTCCTAGGCGCACCAATGCAAATGCAATGCAAAGAAACACACAAGTGTAATCAAAAACAGATATCATGAGTTCGAGTCAAGTTCTCTATATCCCCAGCAGAGTCGCCAGAAACTGTAACAAGCCCGCGGGGGACCTCGCTACAGCTCGGACTCGACTTTTCGTAGTCATGGTTCTAAGTCTGAACCAAAGAGTCCAAATCCGGCAAATCGTTTTGAGAAAACAGATTTTTGAAAGAAGTGCCAAACATGGACTGCTTTGCCAGATACAGAGTCGCCACCTAAATATTTTAATTTGGGAAATTTAGGAAACCCTGACTCGGTGCCAAAAGGCCACGTATCCGTCATCACCAAAGTTGCCTCGGCTCGGGAACTTGGGTACGATTGGGGAAGGTCACTTCGTGAGCACCCCCGCTTGCCCGGTCATAGACCGGCCTCTACTAATCATGATATCAATTTTTGAAAACATTGTGAATTCTTATTCCGGTTATTAGCCTAGGTTACTATGTGATGCTCGCAGCATATAAATATAGACTGGGTCGCCCGAATTGGAACAAAACATTTTGTTTATTTGAAAGTGGTTTGATGGTGCTACCCGCAAGTAGGCTAAGACGTGGATTTGCCACCCTCAGGTGGGCTTAGAAAAATATGATTTTGCCACTATCTAGTGGGCTTAAAACACACATTTGATGAATTATTCCAATTCAAATAACCCAACCTTCACCCACAGGCATTCAAGCAGTTATATCACATAAGCACATAGCCTCATGGTAAGCATGCTATTCATGGCAACACTCACACGCATGCAAGGATGCTAAAGCATAAAACTCACCGAGTACTCCGAGCCAAAATAGAAACTATATTAGAAATCATGTATGATCCTAAGTATACAGAAATGCCTAATGCAACACATGCGAAAATGCAACTATAGTAGGCTCGGCTATTCTAAGATGATATATGAAATGCGACAACTAACATGTATTCAATTTTGAAATTGAAAGTACAATGCAGTTAGTATGATGCGCCGAGCCCGGTGCATGCAATACAGATGAATGAATGCAAAACATGCTGTCATACTGTATGCTAATTTAAACATGCCCTAATCTAACCATCATAAGCAGGTAAATAAAAGGGAGAAAGACGTGGGGTTGGAAGACATACATCACACTCACCCACACTTATTACAGTTGTGCCCTCACTCAGAGGGTCCGAATAAATATACAGTCCAAATATTACAGTCCCAAATAAAAGAATATTACAGTCTAAAATATTACAGAATTCTAATTAATTAATGAATTAACTAGAAAGCAAATAAAAAACTGGCGTGCAAGCCAGGGACTGCCTTGCTTCTGGTGGATGGTGCATGTCCGGATTGTCTTGCGCGGAAATCCACCGGAATGCCCCAATTAGCCTCTGTTTACACCTGTTATTCTTGAAAAGCGTGCCAAGTCCCGGAAAGTTGCTGATTCCTGGTTTTGCTGCAACAGAGAGCAGGAAAGGGGCATAGCAATGTATTTGCACAAATATATGCATGTCTCGATCCTCTTGCCACCAATCACGCATACCGAGGCATGATGGCCGAAGAGTCGAAATGCACTACTCAATATAGGATGAATGCACATGAAACTACAGCTAAAACCTAACTCCATCATGGATAATCCGGAGTGTCGGTGACTGGGGAATTGAGACACATTCCGTCACTCGGAGTACGAAATGTACCTCGTTTCCCATGCCCGGGCTAACTCTTATTCCGGACACGATGCAATATGCATGAAATGCAACTAAGATACAATCCTAACATACTCAATGCTATGAAAATGAGATGCCTCGAAATGCGTGCACACGGGCACGCAAACCGAGAAAATGATATGTCTCGAAATGCGTGCACGCGGGCACGCAAACCAAGAAAATGATATGTCTTGAAATGCGTGCACGCGGGCACGCAAACCGAGAAAATGATATGTCTCGAAATGCGTGCACGCGGGCACGGAAATCGAGGCGATGATATGTGTCTCGAAATGCGTGCACACGGGCACGCAAACCGAGGCGATGATATGTGTCTCGAAATGCGTGCGCGCGGGCACGCAAACCGAGGCGATGATATGTGTCTCGAAATGCGTGCACGCGGGCACGCAAACCGAGGCGATGGCGGAATGCAATGTAATGACATGAGAACATGATGTGGGCTTATACCAACATGAGTGAGCCTCAGCCACACTCACATGGGATGCCGGTGGATAAAAAAAGGGTGCCTCGAAATGCGTGCACACGGGCACGCAAACCGAGGCAATGATGGAATGCTATGAAATGACATGGAAATGACAAGTGGGCTTATACCAACATGAGTGAACCTCAGCCACACTCACATCGGATGCCGGCGGATAAAAATGAGGTGCCTCGAAATGCGTGCACACGGGCACGCAAACTGAGGCAATGCATACGCAATGCAAATGACATGGAAAATGACAAATGGACTTATACTAACATGAGAGAGCCTCAGCCACACTCACATAAGATGCCGTTGGCAGAAAATGAAGTGCCTCGAAATGCGTGCACACGGGCACGCAAACCGAGGCAATGCATACGCAATGCAAATGACATGGAAAATGACAAATGGACTTATACTAACATGAGAGAGCCTCAGCCACACTCACATAAGATGCCGACGGACGAAAATGAAGTGCCTCGAAATGCGTGCACACGGGCACGCAAACCGAGGCGATGATAAGATGTGATGAAATAACATGGAAATGACAAATGGGCTTATACCAACATGAGTGAGCCTCAGCCACACTCACATCGGATGCCGATGGCAGAAAATGAAGTGCCTCGAAATGCGTGCACACGGGCACGCAAACCGAGGCAATGATAAAATGATATGAAATGACATGGAAATGATATGCAAGCATACTAATGGAATTTCAGCAACAAAATATGAGGGAAAACAGTCCCGAAATGAAGCGAAATGACATGAAATGCAAGGAAATGTCCCGAAATGCAACATTAGGCATCCGAAATGGCCTATAGCCATACTAAACATGCACAACATGGACATGCAATGCAAAGACAGAAGCTAGACAGTCCCAAAATAAGCACTTTTCCAGTTATAAACATGGCCAAACAGCAAATATAGGTATGGCAAAAATAGCATACAAGAATAGGGGCCAAGATAGGGGTAATGAAGCAAGTGGTATAAGCTAAACCCAAACTGAAAAAATTCCTTCTACAACACTGAAGATGGACCAAAAATATGAACATTTACAGCATATGGAAGCCTCAAAATCAGTATACAAACATGCTAAAAATATGATGCAAAATAAGGCTCAAAAGGTGCTAAAACATGAAGTGTATAAAATAATCACCAAACAGAAAAAAAGTGTGAATGAAACATGAAGTATAGGCCAAAATAAGACCACTTTCAGTTCGGACCAAGGTCCAAAAACAGAAACAAAGAGGGCTACTAATTTATGCAAAAAAGGGGCCAAATAATGGATATAACTACAAGTGACACATGGAGGCACCAAATGGTGAGGGGCCCTTCAACAATGTTGAAGAAGGGCCCAAAATAAGCACATTCACAGATTACAACATGCTCAAAAACAGATTACATATAGGCTAAAAATAGCATGCAAAATGTTGACATACAAGAGGGTCAATGAAGCAAGTGCATCATGGAGGGCTCAAACAGGGTTGAGCCCTTAATGAAAAGTGAAAATGAGCTCAAAAGAGGGCCACTTTCAGTTATGGCCGGAGCTCAACACAAAAAGCATGCATGGCTTACATATTGATCAAGAAAAAGGGTCAAAAGGGTCAAAGTATTACTTACCCTTGAAGATCAACACTTTTGTTGCTTCTTAGATGGATTTGCAGCTTCTTTAGCCTTCAAGAATCCTTCCTTGTTGCTAGAAATGAGATGGTGGTGGTAGAGCTTGGTGGTGTAGAAGGAATGATGGTTAGGGACTTAGGGTTTTTTCAAGAATTGAGAAGGAAGAAGATGGAGTTGGCTATGGAAGCTTGAAGATGAAAGTTTCTAACCCTTGTCAAGAAGGACCTCAGCTGGTTATATGGACAAGAAGATGGGTGTAAAGGTGGGGCCAAAAGGAGGCAATCTTTCCCCACAAAATATCCCCGAATTGGGATATTTTCTGGGGGGAAACAGCTGGACAGCTGTAAAGCACACACAGTGAGGAAGCAGGCCGGCCCATTGCTTTGGCTGCAGGTGGCTGGCCGGCCACCCCCCCTAGCCGGCCGGCTAGGGGTCAAAAGGTTCAATCAAATTTGGTGGCCGGCCACCACATGGTGATGTTCCCCTAGGTCTCCTCATCACAACCATGTGGTTCAAAGTCCAAGAAAATTGGTCCAAGGGGTTCAACATTGGCTCGAAAAGAGGGGTTCAAAAGGGTCAATCAACATTAATGGCCGGCCACCACTTTTTAGTGGCCTCCCATGTGTGTACATCACAAATATGTGGTTGAAAGTTCGAGAAAATGGGCCCAAGGTGTTCAACATTGCAGTTAAAGAGGAGGGGCAAAAATGGAAAGAAAAATTAGTAGTCGGCCATGGGTTTTTAGGAGCCTCCCAGGTGTGTAGATCACAGATATGTGGTTGAAAGTTGACAACACTAACCCTAGGGTATTCAACATTAGCCCGGAAGTGCGAAAAACGGGCGTCGGGAGGCTCCGGAGGAGAGATAACTGGTTGCTGCAACAATTGCTGGCCTCCCACCCTTCAGTGACCTTCCTGGTGATAAAACAGAGGTACCTGCCAAAAATGAACGAAAACCGATGCAAAACGAATGTTCGGGGGCCAAAACACGCAGTTCGGGGCCCCGGAAACTGCCCGTTAAACACCGAAAGTGGCGTTCGGCCACGAAGTGGGTTTCTCAGACCCCAGTGTCCCTCAAAAGGGAGAAAATAAGATGTATGCCAAAAATCAGAGCAAACGGAGATGGTTAGGCGGTCCCGAACCGAGGCACACGGCCTGACGGCTCCCAAAACCGAGAACCGGACTCCGAAATGGGCAAAATGGCCTACGGCCACCAAATGTAGCCTGCAGACATTGAGAGATGGTCTACAGGACCTCTTCCTTCCCTCAGGAAAAGAAACAGAGAAAACCGAGTCTGGTTCGCAAACCGAGACAAGGCACAGAAAGGGGTTCGGGAGTCCGGAGGCAGGGCTCACGGCCGCAACTCCGAAACTTCTGAACAAGCACATTATGCAACATCACCAAGTGCTCAATCGGTGACGTCTGAGTCTTAAGGTCGGTCAAAAATGGGGTGTCTACAGTTGCCCCTCTTTGACAGAACTCGGAAGTCACAAGTGACGGGAGTGAATGTCAAAGCCCAGAGACGACCCATTTTTGACAAGGCCGAAGACTTAGACAAACATACAAGATAAACAGAAATGTGCCCGCAGGCATGCCCGCAGGCAGGGGGGGCAAGATGCAAAATGATATGCGAGAAGATTTTGAAGATTGGACTTATACGCTACGCGAAGCCGATTTTGAAAATTGGAGATTCATGCAATGCACTGTAACGTAGTGGCTAAAACGCAATGTAATAGCTAAGAGGTAAAGGTACCTTAAAGGGGCAATTGGCAATGACTTACCTCATGCTGCTGGGGATCTTCCGCTTCTTCTTGGTTGAACTGCAGGTACTACTTTTCTCCCTGACTATGGTCGCAGCTTTCCCTATTCTCCAACAGGGTGACAGACTAGGTTGGATCAGTATCCAGAATTGAGGCGCATACAGATGCTATCTCAATCTATGGGGCTGCCATACAGATTTCAAGCCGAGGATATACCCCTGGGTATTTAAACCAGACTTTAGTCTCGGAAATCCCGAACCTTTGCGTTCTAGGCATAAGCCATTCAAACTCTAGTTTCCACCGTCTCAGTTGGTCTCCTAGGAACTCACCGCAAACACAGGCAGGTGGCTATACCAGACCATGACGAGTCGTTCGGGCACGACAAACACCAAAGGAATTGCACCTTCAGAGGATTTAAGGTCTCCTAGACCAGGGAGTGCACAAGACAGTGCGATGCAGAGATGCAGGATTTAAGGTCTCCGCAGACCGGAGGATTTAAGGTCTCCTAGACCAGGGGGTGCACAAGACAGTGCGAATAAAGATGCAGGATTTAAGGTCTCCGCAGACCGGAGGATTTAAGGTCTCCTAGACCAGGGGGTGCACAAGACAGTGCGAATAAAGATGCAGGATTTAAGGTCTCCGCAGACCGGAGGATTTAAGGTCTCCTAGACCAGGGGGTGCACAAGACAGTGCGATGCAGAGTGAATGCACAAAACAATGCTAAACATATGCACAAAATAGTGCGATGCTAAAGGTGTACAAAACAGTACGAGCAAGGTGAATGCACAAAACAGTGCGATACCAATAAGGTGCGCAAGATAGCGCGATACAATGCACTAACAAGTACAGGTGAGATGCGCAAGATAGCGCGATGCAATGCACTAAAAAGTACAGGTAAGATGCACAAGATAGCGCGATGGAATGCATGCAAAATGCAAGTAAGGTGCACAAAACAGTGCAATGCGGAAGAAAGCGCGAGTGATTTGAAATGCACAGGACAGTGCGATACGCTAAACAGCGCGATTGAAATGCACTAAACAGTGCGATTGATTCGAAATGCACTAGACAGTGCGATACGCTAAACAACGCGATTGAAATGCACTAAACAGTGAGATACGCTAAACAGCGCGATTGATTTTGAAATGCACTAGACAGTGCGATACGCTAAACAGCGCGATTGATTTGAAATGCACTAGACAGTGCGATACGCTAAACAGCGCGATTGATTTGAAATGCACTAGACAGTGCGATACGCTAAACAGCGCGATTGATTTGAAATGCACTAAACAGTGCGATACGCTAAACAGCGCGATTGATTTTGAAATGCACTAGACAGTGCGATACGCTAAACAGCGCGATTGATTTGAAATGCACTAAACAGTGCGATACGCTAAACAGCGCGATTGATTTTGAAATGCACTAGACAGTGCGATACGCTAAACAGCGCGATTGATTTGAAATGCACTAGACAGTGCGATACGCTAAACAGCGCGATTGATTTGAAATGCACTAAACAGTGCGATACGCTAAACAGCGCGATTGATTTTGAAATGCACTAGACAGTGCGATACGCTAAACAGCGCGATTGATTTGAAATGCACTAAACAGTGCGATACGCTAAACAGCGCGATTGATTTTGAAATGCACTAGACAGTGCGATACGCTAAACAGCGCGATTGATTTGAAATGCACTAAACAGTGCGATACGCTAAACAGCGCGATTGATTTGAAATGCACTAAACAGTGCGATACGCTAAACAGCGCGATTGATTTTGAAATGCACTAGACAGTGCGATACGCTAAACAGCGCGATTGATTTGAAATGCACTAAACAGTGCGATACGCTAAACAGCGCGATTGATTTTGAAATGCACTAGACAGTGCGATACGCTAAACAGCGCGATTGATTTGAAATGCACTAAACAGTGCGATACGCTAAACAGCGCGATTGATTTTGAAATGCACTAGACAGTGCGATACGCTAAACAGCGCGATTGATTTGAAATGCACTAAACAGTGCGATACGCTAAACAGCGCGATTGATTTTGAAATGCACTAGACAGTGCGATACGCTAAACAGCGCGATTGAAATGCACTAACAGTGCGATACAACCACAAGATGTACAAGACAGTGCTAGTGAGATACAAAGTGTAAGTGCACAAGATAGTGCGAGTGAATGCATGTTCTATGCAAATGAGGTGCATTTTCTATGCAAAAGATACGAGCATATTCTATGCAAGTATGGAAGAGTGCATTTTCTATGCAAAAGATACGAGCATATTCTATGCAAGAAACAGGAGCATATTCTATGCAATATTGAAAGCAAATTCTATGCAGAATCGAAAGCAAGCATATTCTATGCATGAATCATAACGATGTGTGGCACGCATGCAACAATAGTGTATATGAAAATTCACATTCTATGTAGTTGAGGAGTATCAAATATGTACTCTGATGCCTCTGATTTACCTCTTAGAAAAGCTCAAAGGGGCACACCCTGTTCATACTGGCGAGAGGTAACATCTGCTGCCGCTGCTTTAATTGCCATTCTGACTTGAAGCATGCTTAAGCTTGGAGTAGAGGCACACTCATTTTTCAGGGCACTGGCAAGGCCTGAAGAGGTACATATGGAATGTGATCTCAGAATTTACTGAAGTTGAAACAAACTCAGATGCCCGACATTTCCTCTTTTGCTTTTGCTTTGCAGTCTGGAGCCCATATAGCTTCAAATAGGTCCTAGTTCTACTGTTCTCGCATGACCTGGGTTGAACCCTGCGGTTTTTATGAAAGAACGAATCTTGTTTTTGCACAGATGTGGAGAACGGCACGGCGCTCGGAGCGCAAAACAATTTTATTCTTGAATTGATAAATGAGTTCTCGATCGGGTATTGAGCCTACGACTGAACACAGCGAAACGACTCAACAAAGAAATAAAAGGCACACAACCTAGACACATCGAGTAACACTCGAAACGACTCAAAACAAGAATCGAGATAAAACAAAAAGACACGACACTCAGACGTGCACAGGGAGCCTGTTTCACCGGGTAGTGTTTCCCACCCTTTCTCATTTGTAGTTCTCACATCGCTCGGCCCTCAAGCTCTGTTTTTCTGAAAAAGCCCTTTTCTCACTTTTTCTCTCAACGCACGTCTCTCTATTCTTCAATCTCTCATTTTTCATCCCTCCCCTGGGTGGTTGATGGACGAACAGCAAATTGTGGGCTCACGTCCCTAGCATTCTGCTAGATTCTCTTTCTTCTGCTCACAACAGTGAGTTCCTCCTATGGAAAGGTTGCGCTACAACTGGGTGTGTAGCAAATCTTCAGCTAACATCGGTTGATGATGCTCTGCTGGGGAGTTTGGACGTGATCAGATGTGTCCAGACAAGAGAGTGGAATATCTTGCCCCATTCTAGTTCGTGCTTCGCACTTTGCTTGATACCTCGTTGCTTGGAGGATGTGAGAGCTTTCTGCCCTTAGTTGTGCCCTTTTCTGGCAGGTAGAGTGCCCTTCTTTTCAAGTATGTTGACAATGGGAAAGACAGGAAGCCTGACTCAACTATGCCCTTAGTTCATCATTTTGACCATTTTTTGTTTTAGTTTTCTCCTAAAAAAAATTTTGACCAAAATGAGAGTTAGATTAACATGCTTGTTCAATTTTCTGATTTAAAATCATGCAAGTTAGGCTGTGAGCACTAAAAATTTTCCTTTTTGGGGTCCAAGAAAAGGTCCAGTTTTAAAAATGGAATACCTTTCGAGAAGATTAGTCAACCTTAGTAAAAATTCTCAAAAACTATTTTTGCAAACGACCACTGCTCAACGAGCACGGAACCTACTCTCGAGATGCACAACCTCGGATTCAAAGGAAGATTGCCCCTTGCTTGAGGGGAACTGCATGGCAACGGAAAGTTGCCCCTTGTTTGAAATGACATTGCGGCGTTTTGAATGGCAACGGAAAGTTGCCCCTTGTTTGGATAGCACCGCAGCGCATTGAATGGCAACGGAAAGTTGCCCCTTGTGTGGATGGCACCGTAGTGTATTGTAGTCAGTCCTCAGAGCGATGATTGCAATCGAACTCTCGGATACAGAGAAGACAAAGATTATCAGAACCATTACATGGACATGATCGAATTGTTTTGCGGCTGGACTTCAGAATGAAGTTGCCTACGTATCCCAAAGATGGGAATCAAGCCTCACGTAGTTCGGGGTTAAGGTACACTCGGGTATTAACCTCTCCTTTTTAGGCTCTAACTTTTGCCAAGGCGCCTGTTGCAGGTTTTCGACCTTGCGAGCTTTGTTTTTCTTTTCTTTTCAATTCTTTTCATTTCTTTTTTTTTTTGATTTTTTTCGTTCTTTTCTTTGCATCTTTCTTTTTGTTCTCTTTTTTTCTTTTTTTGCATTTTTTGCTTCTTCTTTTTTTGTATTTTTCTCTTGCTCTAACTTTTGCCTGGGTCGCCCTTCCGGGTTTTCGGCCCAGCGAGCCTCTTAAGGGTGAAAGCGTAACGAGTCCATGCCAAATGGTTTTGAGATCTTGGAGTCATCTGAATCCAGGAGAATGGCTGCTGCTTTGCTTTGTAAGCTTCTTCTGATGAGGTCTGATCTTCTTGACCTGACTTTGGTGCCTCTTGTTCGAGGGCTGCTTCAAATCTAGCCACACAGACCTCACATCGTAGTTGACCGTCGAACCTTCTGATTTCAAGTTCAAGGTTTGGAAGCGAAGGGGTTGAGTCTCGAGGCTGAGAGCGATCCTAGGCTGCACAATCTCAAGAGCGATTCCACACAGGTCTTCGCAAGACCGCGCAAAACATTTTGTTTTTGAAAATTTTTAAGAAAGCGACAAATCGCTCGCGCTGAAGATAGTGTAGAACCAATCTGGATCAAGCCAGGGTCCTTCTCAGTACTCACGCTAACAAGCATGATTTCATTCATTAAGGGCTTAGCATGCCTCTCTTTCTCTCAAATGATCAAAGTTTTGCAAAACCCGAGGAATTACTTCCTCTTTGTTTTCACCGCAGTGTTCAAAAAGTTTTGAAAAACTTAGGTTAAATGCAATGATTTTGGGGTGCAGAAGAGAGCAGGTGGAACGTACTTCCATTTTATTCAGATTCCGTCACAACTAGCACACGGCAGAAGCGAACATAGAAGTGCAAAAATTACTGCTGTTTCATTCAAATCTGTTGGTACAACTGGCTCCCTGGCAGAAACGGACTCAAAACAAAATGAAAAGACAAACACAAAACAAAATGGTGACGCCCGAGGTAACACCCCCCGGAATCACCCGACTCCTGTACAACAGGACTGACTTGATACAACAAGACAGATCCAAAATAAAAAGAGACTGACTCAAAACAAAAAGACAGACTCAAAACAAAACAACAAGACTGACCCAATACCCGAGTCGGAAACCGGCATTCGCCAATGCTCAAAACAGTGCATGCCATCCACCATATCTGGAGTAAACTGAGCGCTGCCCGCAGGTGGTTCATCCCTCCAATCACATCACATTATCCCCTACAAGTTCACTGATCAAGTGCCGATAGACTTTGCAGGACCTGGTGCGGGGATGACCCCATTGTCGATCAGATCTTGTATTTCGTGATGGAGACGAAAGCACATGTCAGTGTCATGACCGGTTTGCTGATGGAAGGCACAGTAGTCGGCTGGGTTGTGCGAGAGAGGGAGGTTCTTTGGTAATGGCTGCGGCTCCAGGGGCTTCAAATCCCCCTCTCTAACCAAGATCCTAAAGGCCGCTGATAGAGACATGTATAGTGGTGCGAACACCCTCTGGCCTCGAGGTGGGTATTTTGAGGTTTGTGGATTTTTACTGGGTGCACCAGCAAAGGGATTGGCAGGTGCTGGCCTGGTTTGCCGATCTCTTCCGAGTAAGGGTTTAGAGCTGAAAGGAACATTCCTGGTACAGCGGCCCTTCTCCCGGATTGCCCCTTGATTCAGACTAATCTCATGCTGAGTGGCGAAAGTGTTATCTACAATTTCTGCAACAACTGCGAGTACTTGCTGCTTGTTCAGCCCTTCGGCTTTCAAAGCCTCAATATCCCACCGAAGGTGTTCATGGGGACCAATGCCTGCCCCTACCTTGCTCTTACCAGTCGCTTCCACTTTGCCAAGGGATTGGCCTTCCTCAAATGCAGCTCGTCCCAACATCGGGGAGTCTTTTGACATGAAGTTCCCGGTATGTGGTATGGTCGATGATGGAGCCAATGTCCCGGAGGCCAGATCCATCACGGTTTTTTGAAGATCTTTAATCATTCCCATCAACTCAGAAGTAGTGGGTTCATGGGTTTGAGATGGTTGAGGTTCGGGTGTACCCATCATGCATAAGTCCATGCTTTCTGGGATAAACACCTCAGGCTTGGGTAGATGGGCCGGGGTGATGTATATGCTGGGGTCAAAGGTGGATGGCAGTATGTGGATGTGATTGAGGTAGGCAGGAGATGTTTGGTCATTGGGGTCCGAAGGTGGAGCTATCGTCCGGTTGTCGATGAGATTTTGGATCTCATGACGAAGGCGGTAGCAACGGTCGGTGCCATGACCGCGCTGCTGATGGTACACACAGTACTTGGCGGGGTTATGTCTGGCTGGGAGTGGGTTGGGAAGAGGTTGAGGATCGAGGGGTTTGAGATGCCCTTTTTCCATCAAGGCTTTCAGTGTGCTAGTCAGGCTCATATAGAGGGGGGTGAAAGTTCTACCTTGAGCTCGGGCTGGGCCAGCTGTTTGTGGGCTTGGTTTGGCAAAAGGGTTGGCTGTGGTGACTGTATTGATTTCGGTGGGTTTGGGAATAGCGCTACTACCAGCGTTGGTACTCCCTGAAATCACCTTTCTTGTCAATTCCCTTGTCCTAGGAATGATCCCGCTGTTGAACGCATTCTCGACTTGAACCCCCAGTTCATGCAAACTTTTGAAAGTGAATAGTGGAGCGACTATCAACTTTTGCAACAGATCATGCTCAAGGTTTCGGACCATCATCTGCACTTGATCCCTCTCAGAAGGGCGACGATCTGTCATTTGTGCTGCCTTTGCTCTCCACCTTGCAATGAATTCCACAAAAGGCTCTGTTGGGTTCTGGCGGGTTGCTTCAAGCTCTTGGATGGTCATTTCAACTTGGGTATTGTAGGAATACTGATCGACAAAGGCCTCAGCCAGTTCTTCCCAGTTTTGCTTCACTGTATCCTCCAGTTTGGTATACCAAGTAGCTGCTACACCCGACAGGGTTCTTCCATACAGAGAGAGTTTCTGTGGCTTAGTCAGACCCATCGGCTTCAGGACATCCAAAAAAAGTCGGATATGTACCATTGGATCTCCAGACCCGTCGAAACGGTCGATGTATGGCATTTTGAATCTGTCTGGGAGCCGGATGGCATCCTCGGTGTGCCCATCCTCAATGCCAGGAATGGAGTTAAGGCCCTGTGCCCTTTTGAATTGCTTCTCAAGGTTTGCAATTTTCACTGCAGTCGGATTGAACTCATCAACATGAAAGGGTTGAGTTTTCTCATTAGGCTGCACCAGGGGTCTGAGCACCTGAGCTTGAGCCAACCCTTCTCGAGGATTCAGACACTGCAAGTCTTCAACTGGCGGAATTGGGTCAAAGTTCGGCTGGGGTCCCAAAGCTGGATGTGAGGCAGATGCCCCAGATGGGCGCTGCGTTTCAATACTGGTCTCAGCCTGCGTGGCAGTTCCCTGATTTAGCGCTGCTGTCACGGCTGCGAATTCTTCCGAACCTTGTGCCATCACGGTCTGCTGAGTCCGAACAAAGATGATGTGACTGGCGACTGACGGATTAGATGAACAGATGAGCCCTGACCGGCTTTTCTTTACCTTGCCTCAGCGAAAGAACACTGATTGCCCTTGAACTGAATCTCTGACCTAGCAAAGTCTATCAGCACAAGTTTGATGAACCTCAGGGGATATCGGAGCCTTCTGAAGCTATGGTTCCCAGACTACCTTGCAAAAGAGAAAACAGACAGCATCTCAGCCTGATTCCACCTGAATAGATATGAGCCTATTTGAATGAGTGTGCTCTCTACTGAATTCTGCCCCAAACTTCGGCCTCAAAATCTGAGTCTGATACCCACGGGTAAAGCTGACTCCCAAATACTGATAGTAATGCCCGCAGGCATGATGCCAAAATTAGCAAACTGGTGCCCGCAGGCCTGACGCCCAAACTCATACACTGATACATGCATTCCTGTAGAGACGCACTCTAAAGCACATAACAGATAAGTGAGAGCCAAAACACCCCTATGTTAGGGTAAGGTTTCCCTGTCCTATTTTGTCAGGAGCTAGGGTTTCATTACGCACACAGCGGCTTCAAACAACCTATAAACGGGTAAGCAACCTGTCCTAGTTTGGAATGGTCACTATGGATCCGAATATGCACTAGGTCGAATGGTCAAAGAGGGTGCCCCGGTAAAACCGGGGTTTGTGTTCCCATACTGGCAGAGCCCACAACCGGTCAGCCTTATGGTCATGCCTTGACAAGACAAACCTCCGGCAAACCGTTCAGGAATAGCAGATGGCAAACACGGTGTCCTAGGCGCACCAATGCAAATGCAATGCAAAGAAACACACAAGTGTAATCAAAAACAGATATCATGAGTTCGAGTCAAGTTCTCTATATCCCCAGCAGAGTCGCCAGAAACTGTAACAAGCCCGCGGGGGACCTCGCTACAGCTCGGACTCGACTTTTCGTAGTCATGGTTCTAAGTCTGAACCAAAGAGTCCAAATCCGGCAAATCGTTTTGAGAAAACAGATTTTTGAAAGAAGTGCCAAACATGGACTGCTTTGCCAGATACAGAGTCGCCACCTAAATATTTTAATTTGGGAAATTTAGGAAACCCTGACTCGGTGCCAAAAGGCCACGTATCCGTCATCACCAAAGTTGCCTCGGCTCGGGAACTTGGGTACGATTGGGGAAGGTCACTTCGTGAGCACCCCCGCTTGCCCGGTCATAGACCGGCCTCTACTAATCATGATATCAATTTTTGAAAACATTGTGAATTCTTATTCCGGTTATTAGCCTAGGTTACTATGTGATGCTCGCAGCATATAAATATAGACTGGGTCGCCCGAATTGGAACAAAACATTTTGTTTATTTGAAAGTGGTTTGATGGTGCTACCCGCAAGTAGGCTAAGACGTGGATTTGCCACCCTCAGGTGGGCTTAGAAAAATATGATTTTGCCACTATCTAGTGGGCTTAAAACACACATTTGATGAATTATTCCAATTCAAATAACCCAACCTTCACCCACAGGCATTCAAGCAGTTATATCACATAAGCACATAGCCTCATGGTAAGCATGCTATTCATGGCAACACTCACACGCATGCAAGGATGCTAAAGCATAAAACTCACCGAGTACTCCGAGCCAAAATAGAAACTATATTAGAAATCATGTATGATCCTAAGTATACAGAAATGCCTAATGCAACACATGCGAAAATGCAACTATAGTAGGCTCGGCTATTCTAAGATGATATATGAAATGCGACAACTAACATGTATTCAATTTTGAAATTGAAAGTACAATGCAGTTAGTATGATGCGCCGAGCCCGGTGCATGCAATACAGATGAATGAATGCAAAACATGCTGTCATACTGTATGCTAATTTAAACATGCCCTAATCTAACCATCATAAGCAGGTAAATAAAAGGGAGAAAGACGTGGGGTTGGAAGACATACATCACACTCACCCACACTTATTACAGTTGTGCCCTCACTCAGAGGGTCCGAATAAATATACAGTCCAAATATTACAGTCCCAAATAAAAGAATATTACAGTCTAAAATATTACAGAATTCTAATTAATTAATGAATTAACTAGAAAGCAAATAAAAAACTGGCGTGCAAGCCAGGGACTGCCTTGCTTCTGGTGGATGGTGCATGTCCGGATTGTCTTGCGCGGAAATCCACCGGAATGCCCCAATTAGCCTCTGTTTACACCTGTTATTCTTGAAAAGCGTGCCAAGTCCCGGAAAGTTGCTGATTCCTGGTTTTGCTGCAACAGAGAGCAGGAAAGGGGCATAGCAATGTATTTGCACAAATATATGCATGTCTCGATCCTCTTGCCACCAATCACGCATACCGAGGCATGATGGCCGAAGAGTCGAAATGCACTACTCAATATAGGATGAATGCACATGAAACTACAGCTAAAACCTAACTCCATCATGGATAATCCGGAGTGTCGGTGACTGGGGAATTGAGACACATTCCGTCACTCGGAGTACGAAATGTACCTCGTTTCCCATGCCCGGGCTAACTCTTATTCCGGACACGATGCAATATGCATGAAATGCAACTAAGATACAATCCTAACATACTCAATGCTATGAAAATGAGATGCCTCGAAATGCGTGCACACGGGCACGCAAACCGAGAAAATGATATGTCTCGAAATGCGTGCACGCGGGCACGCAAACCAAGAAAATGATATGTCTTGAAATGCGTGCACGCGGGCACGCAAACCGAGAAAATGATATGTCTCGAAATGCGTGCACGCGGGCACGGAAATCGAGGCGATGATATGTGTCTCGAAATGCGTGCACACGGGCACGCAAACCGAGGCGATGATATGTGTCTCGAAATGCGTGCGCGCGGGCACGCAAACCGAGGCGATGATATGTGTCTCGAAATGCGTGCACGCGGGCACGCAAACCGAGGCGATGGCGGAATGCAATGTAATGACATGAGAACATGATGTGGGCTTATACCAACATGAGTGAGCCTCAGCCACACTCACATGGGATGCCGGTGGATAAAAAAAGGGTGCCTCGAAATGCGTGCACACGGGCACGCAAACCGAGGCAATGATGGAATGCTATGAAATGACATGGAAATGACAAGTGGGCTTATACCAACATGAGTGAACCTCAGCCACACTCACATCGGATGCCGGCGGATAAAAATGAGGTGCCTCGAAATGCGTGCACACGGGCACGCAAACTGAGGCAATGCATACGCAATGCAAATGACATGGAAAATGACAAATGGACTTATACTAACATGAGAGAGCCTCAGCCACACTCACATAAGATGCCGTTGGCAGAAAATGAAGTGCCTCGAAATGCGTGCACACGGGCACGCAAACCGAGGCAATGCATACGCAATGCAAATGACATGGAAAATGACAAATGGACTTATACTAACATGAGAGAGCCTCAGCCACACTCACATAAGATGCCGACGGACGAAAATGAAGTGCCTCGAAATGCGTGCACACGGGCACGCAAACCGAGGCGATGATAAGATGTGATGAAATAACATGGAAATGACAAATGGGCTTATACCAACATGAGTGAGCCTCAGCCACACTCACATCGGATGCCGATGGCAGAAAATGAAGTGCCTCGAAATGCGTGCACACGGGCACGCAAACCGAGGCAATGATAAAATGATATGAAATGACATGGAAATGATATGCAAGCATACTAATGGAATTTCAGCAACAAAATATGAGGGAAAACAGTCCCGAAATGAAGCGAAATGACATGAAATGCAAGGAAATGTCCCGAAATGCAACATTAGGCATCCGAAATGGCCTATAGCCATACTAAACATGCACAACATGGACATGCAATGCAAAGACAGAAGCTAGACAGTCCCAAAATAAGCACTTTTCCAGTTATAAACATGGCCAAACAGCAAATATAGGTATGGCAAAAATAGCATACAAGAATAGGGGCCAAGATAGGGGTAATGAAGCAAGTGGTATAAGCTAAACCCAAACTGAAAAAATTCCTTCTACAACACTGAAGATGGACCAAAAATATGAACATTTACAGCATATGGAAGCCTCAAAATCAGTATACAAACATGCTAAAAATATGATGCAAAATAAGGCTCAAAAGGTGCTAAAACATGAAGTGTATAAAATAATCACCAAACAGAAAAAAAGTGTGAATGAAACATGAAGTATAGGCCAAAATAAGACCACTTTCAGTTCGGACCAAGGTCCAAAAACAGAAACAAAGAGGGCTACTAATTTATGCAAAAAAGGGGCCAAATAATGGATATAACTACAAGTGACACATGGAGGCACCAAATGGTGAGGGGCCCTTCAACAATGTTGAAGAAGGGCCCAAAATAAGCACATTCACAGATTACAACATGCTCAAAAACAGATTACATATAGGCTAAAAATAGCATGCAAAATGTTGACATACAAGAGGGTCAATGAAGCAAGTGCATCATGGAGGGCTCAAACAGGGTTGAGCCCTTAATGAAAAGTGAAAATGAGCTCAAAAGAGGGCCACTTTCAGTTATGGCCGGAGCTCAACACAAAAAGCATGCATGGCTTACATATTGATCAAGAAAAAGGGTCAAAAGGGTCAAAGTATTACTTACCCTTGAAGATCAACACTTTTGTTGCTTCTTAGATGGATTTGCGGCTTCTTTAGCCTTCAAGAATCCTTCCTTGTTGCTGGAAATGAGATGGTGGTGGTAGAGCTTGGTGGTGTAGAAGGAATGATGGTTAGGGACTTAGGGTTTTTTCAAGAATTGAGAAGGAAGAAGATGGAGTTGGCTATGGAAGCTTGAAGATGAAAGTTTCTAACCCTTGTCAAGAAGGACCTCAGCTGGTTATATGGACAAGAAGATGGGTGTAAAGGTGGGGCCAAAAGGAGGCAATCTTTCCCCACAAAATATCCCCGAATTGGGATATTTTCTGGGGGGAAACAGCTGGACAGCTGTAAAGCACACACAGTGAGGAAGCAGGCCGGCCCATTGCTTTGGCTGCAGGTGGCTGGCCGGCCACCCCCCCTAGCCGGCCGGCTAGGGGTCAAAAGGTTCAATCAAATTTGGTGGCCGGCCACCACATGGTGATGTTCCCCTAGGTCTCCTCATCACAACCATGTGGTTCAAAGTCCAAGAAAATGGGTCCAAGGGGTTCAACATTGGCTCGAAAAGAGGGGTTCAAAAGGGTCAATCAACATTAATGGCCGGCCACCACTTTTTAGTGGCCTCCCATGTGTGTACATCACAAATATGTGGTTGAAAGTTCGAGAAAATGGGCCCAAGGTGTTCAACATTGCAGTTAAAGAGGAGGGGCAAAAATGGAAAGAAAAATTAGTAGTCGGCCATGGGTTTTTAGGAGCCTCCCAGGTGTGTAGATCACAGATATGTGGTTGAAAGTTGACAACACTAACCCTAGGGTATTCAACATTAGCCCGGAAGTGCGAAAAACGGGCGTCGGGAGGCTCCGGAGGAGAGATAACTGGTTGCTGCAACAATTGCTGGCCTCCCACCCTTCAGTGACCTTCCTGGTGATAAAACAGAGGTACCTGCCAAAAATGAACGAAAACCGATGCAAAACGAATGTTCGGGGGCCAAAACACGCAGTTCGGGGCCCCGGAAACTGCCCGTTAAACACCGAAAGTGGCGTTCGGCCACGAAGTGGGTTTCTCAGACCCCAGTGTCCCTCAAAATGGAGAAAATAAGATGTATGCCAAAAATCAGAGCAAACGGAGATGGTTAGGCGGTCCCGAACCGAGGCACACGGCCTGACGGCTCCCAAAACCGAGAACCGGACTCCGAAATGGGCAAAATGGCCTACGGCCACCAAATGTAGCCTGCAGACATTGAGAGATGGTCTACAGGACCTCTTCCTTCCCTCAGGAAAAGAAACAGAGAAAACCGAGTCTGGTTCGCAAACCGAGACAAGGCACAGAAAGGGGTTCGGGAGTCCGGAGGCAGGGCTCACGGCCGCAACTCCGAAACTTCTGAACAAGCACATTATGCAACATCACCAAGTGCTCAATCGGTGACGTCTGAGTCTTAAGGTCGGTCAAAAATGGGGTGTCTACAGAGCCTAATTTCCGTATATGAAAACTTATTCTTTACAAACTATTTTTCGAACCGGTTGACACACTAAAATGCTCAAACGTGTTCGGATGTCAACGAAACTTGACACACACAACTTACTTGGTGCACATGACTTGTAGGAGAAGACGGAACTCAAAACCGAATCCCCGTTTGGAATCTAGAGCCTAATTTCAATTTATGAAAACTTGTTACTTAATAACTCCTTTTCAAACCGGATGACGCGCTAAAATGCTCAAACGGATTAGGATGTCAACGAAACTTGACACGCACAACATACTAGCCACACATCACTTCTAGGATAAGATGGAACTCGAAACCGATTCTCGATTTTGAATATAAAGCCTAATTTTCGTTTATGAAAACTTGTTACTTAATAACTCTTTTTCAAACCAGTTGACACACAAAAATGCTCGAACGCGTTCGGATGTCAACGAAATTTAAAAGGCACAACATACTAGGCACACAATACTTGTAGGACAAAATGGAACTCAAATCCAATTCCCGGTTTTGAATCTAGAGCCTAATTTCCGTTAATAAAAACTTGTTATATAAAAACTTGTTATTTAACAACTCTTTTTCAAATCGGTTGACACACTACAATGCTCAAACGGGTTCGAATGTCAACGAAACGTGACCGGCACAACATAAAAGGCATACATGACTTGTAGGATAAGACAAAACTCGAAACCGATTCCCAGTTTTGAATTTAGAGCCTAATTTCTGTTAATGAAAACTTTTTACTTAATAACTCTTTTTCAAACTAGTTGACATAGTAAAATGCTCAAACAGGTTCGAATGTCAACAAAACTTGACACGCACAATATACTAGGCACACATGACTTGTAGGAGAAGAAAGAACTCGAATCCGATTCCCGATGTTGTATCTAGAGCCTAATTTCCGTTTATGAAAACTTGTTACTTAATAACTCATTTTCCAACCGGTTGACCTACTAAATTGTTCAAACGGGTTCGAATGTCAACAAAACTTGCCAGGCACACATGATTTGTAGGTCAAGACAGAACTCGAAATCGATTCCTGGTTTTGAATCTAGAGCCTAATTTTCGTTAATGAAAACTTGTTATTTAATAACTCTTTTTCAAACTGGTTGACACACTAAAATGCTGAAACGGGTTCAGATGTCAACGAAACTTGACACGCACAACATACTAGGCACACATGATTTGTAGGTCAAGACGGAATTCGAAACTGATTCCTAGTTTTGAATCTAGAGCCTAATTTCTGTTAATGAAAACTTGTTACTTAATAACTTTTTTTCAAACCGGTTGGCACACTAAAATGCTCAAACGGGTTCGAATGTCAACGAAACTTGACAAGAACAACATACTAGGCACACATGACTTGTAGGATAAGACGGAACTCAAAACCAATTCCCAGTTTTGAATCTAGAGCCGAATTTCCGTTAATAAAAACTTGTTATTTTGTAACTCTTTTTCAAACTGGTTGACACGCTAAAACACTCAAACAGGTTCGGATGTCAACGAAACGTGACAAGCACAACATACTAGGCACACATGACTTGTAGGGGAAGACGGAACTCGAAACCGATTCCTGGTTTTGAATCTAGAGCCTAATTTTAGTTAATGAAAACTTGTTACTTAATAACTCTTTTTCAAATCGGTTGACACACTAAAATGCTCAAACTGGTTCGGATGTCAACGAAACTTGACAGACACAACATACTAGGCACACATGACTTGTAGGATAAGACAAAACTCGAAACCGATTCCCAATTTTGAATCTAAAGCCTAATTTCCGTTAATGAAAACTTGTTGCTTAATAACTCTTTCTCAAACCGGTTGATACACTAAAATGCTCAAACGGGTTCGGATGTCAACGAAACTTGACAGGCACAATATACTAGGCACACATGATTTGTTGGTCAAAAAGGAACTCGAAACCGATTTCCGGTTTTGAATCTAGTGCCTATTTTCCATTAATGAAAACTTGTTTACTTAATAACTCATTTTCAAACCAGTTGACACACTAAAATGCTGAAACGGGTTCGGATGTATACGAAACTTAACAGGCACAACATACAAGGCACACATGACTTGTTGGATAAATGGAACTCGAAACCGATTCCCAGTTTTGAATCTAGAGCCTAGTTTCCGTTAATGAAAACTTGTTACATAATAACTCTTTTTCAAACCGGTTGACACACTAAAATGCTCAAACGGGTTCGGATGTCAACCAAACTTGACAGCCACAACATACTAGGCACACATGACTTGTAGGAGAAGACAGGACTCGAAACCGATTCCCGGTTTTGAATCTAGAGCCTAATTTTCGTTTATGAAAACTTGTTAATTAATAACTCTTTTTCAAATCGGTCGACACACTAAAATGCTCAAACGGGTTCGGATGTCAACAAAACTTGACAGGCACAACATACAAGGCACACATGACTTGCAGGATAAATGGAAGTTGAAACCGATTCCCGATTTTGAATATTGAGCCTAATTTCCGTTAATGAAAATTTGTTACTTAATAACTCTTTTTCAAATTGGTTGACACACTAAAATGCACAAACGGGTTCGGATGTCAACCAAACTTGACAACCACAATATACTAGGCACACATGACTTGTAGGAGAAGACGGGAGTCGAAACCGATTCCCGGTTTTGAATCTAGAGCCTAATTTCCGTTAATGAAAATTTGTTACTTAATAACTCTTTTTCAAACCGGTTGACACACTAAAATGCTCAAACGGGTTTGGATGTCAACGAAACTTGACACGCACAACATACTAAGCACACATGACTTGTAGGAGAAGCGAAAACTCGAAACCGATTCTCGGTTTTGAATCTGGAGCCTAATTTTCGTTTATGAAAACTAATTCTTTACAAACTCTTTTTCAAACCGGTTGACACACTAAAATGCTCAAACGGGTTCAGATATCAACGAAACTTGACACGCGCAAGATACTTGGCACACATGACTTGTAGGAGAAGATGGAAGTCGATGAAAACTTTTTCTTTACAAACTCTTTTTGTGTTTATTCGATTTATGTTAGATTATAGCTCAATGTGTACAATCATTGCCTATTTTTAATAGTATTATCATCATTGTAGGATGTAATTAAAGTTTCTTTGGAGAGTTCTGTAATACCAAGAGTCCAATTGGCGGAGGGACTTCTTATTAGTGTTGATCCGTTGTGTGAAATTGATGGAGTTCCAATTGGCCCTGAATTTTGCAAAGTTTTTGTTTTAAAAGCGAACAAGCCGAACGCTGTTTTGGAAACAACATCCCGATGTCTAAGGATAGTTGGAGAAGCTGTGGGAAGATACATTGTGTGGTGCTCAATTCATGTATATGTTACAATCTTATTTTTTTATTTATTGAAATAAATATCAAATGTTTTACATTTTCTGTAAGCTTGAAATTAATTATATTGTAAATGATTTTTTTTTTTTGGTTTTTTTTTTTTTTTGTAGGTGCAACCCTTTTGAGTATATGTGATGATATCTTCGCATATCGATATTAGAGTTTACAATCTTATTTATTTATTTTTTTTTTTGAAAAAAAATCAAATGTTTTACATTTTTTGTAAGTTTGTAAATAATTATGTTGTAAATGATGATTTTTTTTTTCTTTTTTGTTTCTTTTTGCAGATGCAAACCTTTTGAGTACGTGATATGGGAGCTTACTATTGATATCAAAACAAGCTACATTATATCTTTTTTTATTTTTTTATTTCTATTGTCGATACTAAAAATTTGAGTTCTTGAATTTCAAAAATTATTAATATTGTTAGAAGTTATTTTATATATTTTTGTAAAGAATATTTAGTTGACAATTGTTACAAGGTACATATATTATTCTTGGTATATGATTTTTTGAATGTGAATTTGGATGTGGATGTCGATGTGGATGTATTTTAAAAAATATTAATAATTTATATAGGGAATATTTAATAAAATATGATTTTATAAAAAATAATTTTATTGCAACAATAATAAACCGTCGCTAATGTAATTCTCATTTCCTTATATTTTATTAGCGACGGGTTACCTTGTCGCATATACGTATTAGTTCCAATCTTTTGTGACGGTTTCAACTGTCGCAAATAAATCTTTTGCGACGGTTTA
Source organism: Camellia sinensis (assembly GCF_055761805.1). Classification (NCBI taxonomy): domain Eukaryota; kingdom Viridiplantae; phylum Streptophyta; class Magnoliopsida; order Ericales; family Theaceae; genus Camellia; species Camellia sinensis. The sequence continues at coordinate 89,223,024 of NC_138973.1, read as the reverse complement.
AACTGTTGCCAATACGGTATTAACTTAATACTGCTTTTTTGGCGACGTTTTAGACCGTCACTAATAATACTTTTTGTGACGGTAATCAACATCGTCACTAAAAATGCCATTTTTTTCTCTTTTTTTGTGTCGGGCGAAGCCGTCGCAAAAACTATTGATTAGCCGTCGCTACAAGAAAGCGACTGTTTGTAACCGTCGCAAATACTTTTTGTCACGCCCCTTTCCGCCACCCCTCATTTTCCGTCGCTGCACTGTCGCAAAAAGCCTTTTGCGACGATATATGGACCTTTTGCAACGTTTGAGACCGTCGCAAAAAATCCGATTTTTAGTAGTGCTCCATTTGGTTAATATCTCACCATCACCAAATAACATCTCCGTTTGGAGTACGCCAAATAACCAGCGTTGGAGGAATAAGCATGGAAAAATTATTGGTTGACATCACGTGATTATCTTCCTTATCAATCATAGTTTATTATGTTTATTCATATTTTAAATATTTACTTAACACATATTCGTGAGTTTTATATTTTTTATCAATCATAATATCATTGAAGTAACCACTTAACAATGCCCCAAAATCATCCAATAACTCCTCATAAGCATCGGATTCGCTGATTTAGCAATCTTACATCATCAAAGGACCACATTCAGATGCAGATGCACATGCACATGCACACTACCTCCAATTCAGTGGCCGACACTGGTTTGTGCTGGCTCAACTCGCACATCTTGGGATGACCACGGAACATGCACGTTTAGTAAATATAAATGAGGAGGCAGAAGGAAAATCCGTCCTTGCCCAGTTTAGTCATTCCTACTCTTAACTAATTCAATTTAAAGAAGTTTGCTTCGAGAAAAATTTTAAAATGTTTAATAAGGTTTGTTTTGAGTAATACTATATTTATTCATTTTTAATATTACATTTGATGTATCATTAGATGTGTCAATATATTATTATTGTAATGGGATCTCATTGCTCTTGTTTATCTGCAATACAATATAGATACATGGTACAAAATGTGATATAAAAAAGATGATAAGGATATCATTTCTTATAAAGTTTTATATTTACAATTTTTTTTTGGTTATCAATTTTAAAAACAATTTATAAAATTTACAAAATTCTTATAACTAGAAATAACAACAACAACAACAACAACAATAATAATAATAATAATAATAATAATAATTATTATTATTATTATTATTTCACTTGTTTAGACTTTATTTTTTATTTTTTTTTATTCATTCTTCTTTCTCTTACTTCTTTATCCACCACCTAAAGCTCATTAGTTCGTTTGTGATGTTAGTTGGCTTTTTAATTTTTTAGCTATTTTAGCCTAATACTAAAAGCCTCATTTGGAATAGACTTTTTGAATTTTTTGACTTTTATGAGAGAAAAAATAAAATAATTATAGGTTTTTTTTTTTTTTATCAGTAGAAATCCATTGAAGGAAGCCAAAAACGGCATTTACAGGAGCCAACAAACAACCAAGCTTGCACCAAAATAGAGTAAAGAAAATTACAAGAAGCACTTTGGAGAAAAAATATGAAAATATTCAGACGCACATCATGTGCTCTGGCCCATAATGCAAAAGCAGAACCGATCAAAATCGACAATAAAGCCTGTCTAAGATAAATCATATAATTCAACCACAAAGTTTGGAAAGCCACAATCCAAGCACATATGACCCCAAAATCACAAGCAAAAATCGAAAAAAAAAAAGAAAAAGAAAGGACCTCTATCCCAGGATCCATGGCAAATCTGGTGGTGGAGAGGTGGTAGGAGGAGCAGATCTGATGCCCAACACACTTAGGAGACGGACGATCCGGCAGATCTGGTAGGGCAGAGGCGGTGCCGACGAAAGATGGAGGACGAGATTGGCAGGTCCGGTGAGGCCCTGGTTGGGGAAGTCGGGGAAGAGCGAGGATGAATGGTAGAGTTCCACCAAGAAGGGGATAAGGACCTCGCATGGAGGGAGAAATGGAAAGACTAAGCTTCCAAAATATTATTGAGCCAAAAAGGACAAGGAAAAAATGAAAGAGAGGAGGGGCAGAAGGGAGGGGAGAGGCTGCTGGAGACCGGAGCCCCCCTCTCCCGCCCCGAGCTGCGCCTTCAGAGAAACCCTAAGAGATGTAGAGAGAGAAGTTGTAAAATGTAGAGAGAGAAGTGATAAATAATAATTATAGGTTGGATGTGACATTTTAGCCCAAACACTCAATCCCAAACGGGGCTATAGTCTACCACATCCGAACATCAATGCCAATGACCTCCTTTGCCAACTAGGCGAAATCACGTAGTCACTACAACAAAAACACACTTTAGTGACACTATACTAGTGGCATCTTTTTAGAAAATGACATAAAAATAATATTTAGTGGCACGTTTTTTAAAAAAGTCACAAAACAACAAACATAAAAGGTTCTAGTGACATTTCAATAAACAAGTGTCACAAGTGTTGTGACCAACAAACCACCAGTGACAATCACTTCTTGTTGGCCAACCTTCCACTAGCGACAGTTACCTCTTGTTGACAGCTACATTTGATGATCATCATATCTAACCGTTAACAATCACTTTCGTCCACTATCTCCTGCCACCGACAGCCATATTTGATCACCATTCTAACCATCGACAATTACTTTTGTTCACTATCTTCCGCCATTGACAATCACCTTTGATCACCATCTCGGACCATTGACAATCACTTTTATTCACCATATCTCGCCACTGACAACTATCTTTGGTCACCGCCAACCATCTACCACCGGTGGGCCAGGGGTGAATCTAGGATATTCTAGCATAGGAGAAGGGACGGATACATGTACTAACAAAAATTGTAAAAACCCCAAAATATAAAGTATAACATATAAACGGTGAAAAATAACATGAGAATTAATGTAAATAAACATATTTTTATTTTTATGTTGAGTTACAAATGATAATGATGGTAAGACAATCTATTAATATTTGTTGTGATAAACTAATTAGTTTTGATATATGTTCAAATTGCTAAATTTTATACTTCAAATCTCATGTTTCATAAATATAGAGGTGTATACCATGCAACTACTTAATTTTTTATTTTAAAAAAAAAATTATGTAAAAGGATTTTTTTGAAATCATAGCCCACGGTCAACAACCACCTTCACCCATCATAACAGGCTATCGACAACCACTTTCGCGACCATCTTCCGCCACCCATCTTTTCATTTATTATCAAAATAAATTTTAAAATATTTGTGTATTAAACAGATTTTTTCTTTTCATTTTTTATAAAAAAAAATAAATAGTAGCTATAAATATTATCAAACAATTTATATTGTTATTTAATTTGATACTGTGTTTGATTTTAATTATTAGGATAATTTACAAGTACATCTCTTGAAATTTGTTTAAAATATTTATTGTTCTCTCTAATTTTATAATTTACATTCTGTCACTTCAAATTTTTAATTGCATAACAAAACGACTCATTCAATTAATCAATCATTAAGTCAGTTAATATTTTTTAATGATGTAAGAAATATATTTCAATTAACAGTTTTGGTAATTTTTTATTATTTTATTGGAAGAAACTTAGTAATTTCATTTTTTTTGTCGACTTTGTTAAATAAGAAGTCTTGACAATCGAGCAATTATATAATTTCTAAAACTATAAGGCAATTCATATTTGAAGTAAATCTCATGTATTCGTAATTTACTCAAATTAATACAAGTGATTTATATGAGTAATTAAATATATTCCAGGTATGTTGTTTGTTTATTATATTTTTTATTTAATTTGATATAGAGTTTGATTTTAATTAATATAATTAAATGTATTCAAAATATAGTGTTGTTTTAATCTGAAAGTGGTGGGATTGTACTAACAATTCGATAAATTTCATATAATTATGCTTGTTTTGAAATAATGCCACATAAGACTAAAGGACTTCAAGTCCACTCCAAGCAAAATTATACAATAGTCCTTGAGTTTCATGTGGTTATACTTTTTTTTATCAATTACTGTATATTATATCTTCTCATGTTTCTCAATCACCAAATACAAATAATTAATATTTCATTTTCTCTACAATCATATATACTATTATGAAATATCACATGACTATATTGTGTAACTATCAAATAATCACTCCCTTTCAAAGGGTATTAGTAATCCCATAATATTGAAGATAAAAATATTATTGTAATCTCACTTTACAAAATAACAAAGTTATCCTTTTACATTTGGAATTCCCTATGCTCTCCTCGACTAGGAACATTATTATGCACTTTTCTTATACATGTTATGCATTTTCTTTATGCATTTTTGGAACAAAAATTATGTAATCTTCTAATAGGATTACATCAATTTGTAGTTTGTGGTAATGTTATATATTTTTTCATCAAAATATCTTTGAACCATGGAAAGTGTATATTACAAAAATGTGTAATTTTATTTTTATTTTTTTGTTTTTGGAATAAATCGATATCCAGCTCAATATACCGTATAGGACCCACCATCCATTAGTTGCGTCCCAATTAAAGTCATGATACAGCCTCATATGGATTGGCCCGATAAATTGTTTGCACGTACAATGTCTCAAATGTCAAACCTTGGAGGAAATACACTCCACATGCCTTATGCCTTCACCGCTAGGTCAATCCCTTAGGATTGTATAATTTCATTTTTGAATTATAAATTATTACAATTTTATCAAAAACTTATATAATATTTGTCACAAAAATATATAACACGTAATAGAAAAATACATAACAATATGCATATGATATACAGTGCATATTAAAGGGATTCCCTTTATATATTGATGACTTTTAGGTAAAAATATAGATTTAATCTTAACTTACTAATCTCACTACATTAGTGCACAAATAAATATAATTTATCTTATATTTTTAATTGAATACCATGATACTAATATTCTTCTCATTCAATCACCACAAGAAAAAGTATTTTTGGCGACTAAAAAATCACCTTTGGTCGCTGAAAGTATAGGTTTTGGCAACTAAAAAAGTATTAGTAGCCAAAAGTAAAGATTTTTGGCGACTAAAAATATTTAATAGCCAAAAGTATAGGTTTTGGCGACTAAATATCTGTTTGGTCGCCCATATATGGCTTTTACCGACGAAAAAAATTTTAGTAGTCAAAAGTAAGGCCTTTTGGCCAAAAGTGAGGCATTCGGCGACTAAAAAGATGTTTGGTCACCAAAAGTGAGGCTTTTACCGACTAAAAAAAATTTAGTAGCCAAAAGTAAGGCCCTTTGGCGACTAAAAAAAAATTAGTAGCCAAAAGTGAGGCATTCGGCGACTAAAAACATGTTTAGTAGCCAAAAGTGAGGCTTTTTGGCGACTAAACAGAAGTTTAGTCCCCAAAAGTGGTAATTTTAGCGCGGGAATTTTATTTTTTAATGACTAAAAAATAATTAATAGCCAAAAGTGGTCTCTTTTTTTTTCTACTAAATAATTTATGTTTACATAAATTATGTTCAATAAAAAATAATTATGTTTATATATATACTTTTATATTAATACGAGTCTATATACTATATAAATAATATATGTTGCATGTATAATCATATGGTGTTATGGTGGCGTAGTGGAAAGAGTGTTGTATAAAGTTTATGGTGTGGGAGGTTGTTTGTTTGAATCTCCCGAGTTAGCTTTTGGCGACTAAAAGGTTTCGTCGCCGATTCCTTGAGTATTGGCGACCAAAATATTAGTCGGTAAATGTATAATTTTAAAAAATATAATTGACTATTGGTGACTAAAACATTTGTTGGTAAATGTATAATTTAAAAAATATAATTGATTATTGGCGACCAAAGTTTTGGTCGCTAAAGACTTGCTTTTTGGCGACTAAAAGTTTTTTAGTCGCCAATACCTTTCCCGATGGTCTTTTGGCGACCAAACCGGCGACTAAAAAATTTAGTCAGGGAAACTAAAAAATCAACTTTTGACGACTAAATATTGACTTTTGGCGACTAAAATTTAGTCGCCAAATGTTTTTTTTTTTTTGTAGTGAATATTATTATACTAATAACAGATCAAACCTAATATAACAAACAAATGGGATAAATCCACATACAATTATTTTTTCCCGTTTTGTATATATGATGAATGAAACTCGTAATTATACACTTTTTATATTCTTTTTTATTTTTTATTTTTGAAAAATTACAAAACAAACCCCAATGTTTGACCTTTGTAACAATAATATAAATGCGGAGTTTTTAATTTTATCAATTTAATCCTTATTCTTTTACTTTATTTTCAATGCAAATCATTTATCTATTTTTGTTAATTAAAATTGACTAAAAAAAATAGTATTTTAGTCATTAAACTCAATGTAGTATACATAAAATGTTTAAATTATCTATTTTCATTGAATTTAGTGACTAAAATATTCATTTTTATTGATTTTACTTAACAAAAATAGGTAAATAATTCAGATTAAAAATAAATTAAAAGTTCAAAATTTAAATTAATAAAATTAAAAATTCATAATTTATTTTATTATACGGGTCAAATGTTAAATTATATATATATATATATATATCTTTCTTTTCAAGTTGCTTTCAAACACAATAGACAAAGCATTTTGTGGCAACAACGTTAGCATCATAATAAGAAGTTAGCATCTCATATCAATTGTGAATGATAATAAAAAGTGGACTTATATAATCACTGTTCTATTGTGGCAACAACGTTTAGATTGGAGACTCGAAAATTTTAGGGGTCATTTGGGATAAAACTAAAATAGTTAAGAAGTTAGAAAATTATAGAAAATATATTTTTCTTTTCATTCTCTTTATTTTTGCACGTTTTTTGTTGTTGTTGTTGTAAAATGTTAAAAATTCATTCCCAAACACTTTACTTTTTTTATCACATATTTTAATAAAAAAAATTAAAAAATCCCAAACAAATTCATAATTAGTAACATCTTTTATTTTTTTTAAGTGTAGTTACATCAAGGTCATAAGTACTTATCCCTCTCTGCCTTTAATCAATAGATCAAAGGAATTTTCCATCTGGTATATATTATTTTTGTTTTTCTCATTTAGTTGCTTTCCCATCTTCGCACCATTTGTGCTTATATATATATATATATATATGGAGTTTGGAACATGAATTTGGTTAAAGATTTTAACAAAAAAAATTAAAAAATTAAAAAATAAATAAAATATAATTATATTTTACTTAAATATTTTCTTTTCTTTTCTTTTTTTTTTCTTTTATTTTATTTTATTTTATTTTTTATATCCCTAACACAATCCATGATTCAAAACAAATTAAAGGTCAATTGTTGAAATCTGAGCCTCCAATTTACAATGTGGAGGAGGGACCTCCCTTAGAGGCATAGGATTCTTGTCCTTTATGTTCAAGGAAGTGACGGTCCTTTTCTTCTTTTTTTAGTTATTTATTTATTTTATTTGGGATAAAAGGGAATCCTATAATAAAAGTCTCTAATTTCAACACAAAAAAAAAGGGCCTCTAATTTGTTGGGTTAATGTTCTAGGAATTAAGGTTTGGTTTGGACATATGTTGGAAACTGTTGCACAAGATTAGTTTAAAATCTAAATCATGCGGGGTAGTTATCATCTTCAACGATAATTATAGTAACTATGATGTAGGCATTTCAAATCAGTTCTATTGAAGATTAATTTATAAGGCCGCACAAAATATTTTGACTCTCAACTTTATTTGATTTGATTTATCAAAAATTATTTTTAATTGGTTTATATATATATATATATATATATATTTGTCTTTAGTGAACTTTCTTAAAATAATTTTTTTTTATATATAAAAAAATTAAAATTTGACAAAAATATGAAAAGAATTCATTGAAGGCAAAAGTGAACCTGTCTAAAAACATTTTTAAAAAATCAAGCTCTTCGGTTTTAGAGGCACTTTTTTGAGGTTAGAACCTAAAAAGAGAAACTAAGACCATCTTCACGATGAACCAAATTTTTCACTAAATTTGAGTTAAAAAAACTAATTTTTTCAATCTGATATTTCTTCCTCCAACCGTGCATCAAAAGGAGAGGGTCAACCGGTAAGGCAAAAAATTATTTATTTATTTATTTTTACTTATTTGAACCTTTTTGACCGGTTTGAACCTACCTATTTGAAAGGGAACCAGTCGACTGGTTGGTCAACCGGCTGGTTGACCGGTTGGTCTCCTCCAACGGTCACGCACAGTAAAGTAGTGAAATCTCTACCCTGTTCTCACTTTGATGATTTTTTTGATGAATTCTCATTTTAATACCAATTTGCTGAAACCATTAGAGTTTCAAAAAGTGATTTTTTTACCAAAATTTAAATATAATGCCAGGTGTGGTTCACTGTTGGAGATGCTCTAAAGAGAGTGGTTGTTGAGTTACATCAGAGGTTGGAGTCGCGAACTAAGTATGTAATTTGGTACTAGAGCTACATTCATTGATGCGGAGATATTTGACATCTCAAATAAGGTGTGAACTTTCAAGTTGGAGAAACGTTACATGAAATAGGCCCATTACCCTTTTATATTAGAGACAAATCCATAAAGCGACAGATGGGTTTATACTTCTATATTGGAGACAAATACACAAAACCAAACTATTGGGCCCTTTGTCTAACACAGCATTGAGCCTTCAAAAATAGCCAGTTTGTAATGTTATCCAATCACGAGAAGAGTTATTTATTTATTTATTTGTATTCATTTATTGCGGGGGAGATTATTGCAGCGTTATCGCGGGTCATAGATGGCCTGCTTGATGTTATCTCCGTTTGGAAAGTTAGCTTAGCCGTTTTTTTAGTTAAAATAGTCATAAAAAATAAAATGGACTTTTTAATCTAATAAGACAAAATATCATATCTAACTCATAATCATTACATTCTTTCTCTCACAAAAAAAAGTTAAAAAAACCAAAAATGTCAAAAACCTTTCTGAAACCAGACTTTTTAGGCCCAGGCTAAAATAGTCATAAAAACCAAAAAGTCAAAAAACCAACCCACTTCCCAAGCAAAGCTGTTGACAGTATGGAAGCTTTGGCTTTGTTCTATGCGGCTGAATTTGCAATGGATTTGGCTCTTCCATGGGTGGTGATTCTTTTAACGCTGTATTTGGTTGAAGAGTTTGAAAAGAAATTTAAAAAAAGAAAAAGAAAATATAGATAAAATATTAATAAAATAACTTTATATTTTATTTAATTTCACATACTTTTTTTTTTTCTCTTTTCAAATCTCCCTCTAAATTTCCCAATCAAACACAGGTTAAGTGCTGTTTCAGCAGTGTGTTCCCCTGCAAACTGTTATGCTGGGATTGGCCATGTCATTCACTCTACCTGTGAGGCCATGGGGTGTTTTGATGAAAAGGTTGTCCAACATGTGAAGCATCAAGGCAACTTGGTGGCACATTGCCCCGCTCGGGTGGTGGTTGACTTTCAGGAATCTATGATTTGTGTGGGGATATATTTTCTGTATACCAACACGTGGCATGGTGACGCCGACGTGTCAGCCGAGGTGCCACGTGCCCTGGTAGTTAAGCCGAGGTAATCTCGGAGAAGCCGAGGTCATCTCCGAAGATATCGGAATCCGAGATATGGGGCAAGAGTCCTAAGGCACAAAGAGGATTGAACCAAGATAAAGATAAAACTCTCAAGGAGTTTATCTATATCATTTAAAAGAGTCCAGAGTAAACAGTGAACTAGAATCCATAGAAGTCATACTTCTAGTGGGACTTGGATTGAGTATATTATAAAAGAGAGGCACCCCCATGGGTCTAAGGTATGTAACTTATACTTTGAATATTCAATTTAGTACTTGATTATCTTTGAGAGATATACTGACTTGATCGTCGGAGTGCCCCCGGGTGGAAGAACCACCGCCGGAGCCTTTTCTTTCTGTTTCAGGTTACTTTAGCCATCTATTCTGCTTGTGCTCTCCAGCTGATCACTAAACGGGCAGTGTGGTCAGATTTTCACCCACACAATTTGGCGCCGTCTGTGGGAATCGAAGGAAGAATAGATGGCCAGTAACGGACAGCAGGAAAATATTGGGGAGGACGCTCCCACTGGGAGGGACAGCCCAATTGATCTCGATATCGAAGGAGATAACCGCAATGCAGAAGCCCGTGACCAGGGTCACAGAGAGAACGACGTCATCCCAGAAGGCGACACGTCAAAAAGAGCTAACCAAGGAAAATACTACAATGAAGATAACCTCCAGGTATGGAGGGACAGGTGCCTACGGAGGGATGAGGAAGTAAAGGAACTAGCAAACAAGTTGGCGGACCTCCAGTCAGTCGTCAACTTCATGATGCAGAATAATGTTATGCAGCCACCATACCCGCTGCAAGATACGCCGATGCCAGCGAACAACACTTAGAAGGAGGTAAGAAAAACAATCCCCGAGGTCCCTCAGCATACCAGAAGCGGAAGGCATTCACACCGACCTTCCAGGGAAGTCGGACGGGAAAAGCCGAGGCAAGAGGAGTCCCGACGGACACACCACATGAAGAATCCAGACCCCAGAGAACATCGACATGTTCAGGGGCAAGTATTCCATTTTGACACATCCCACGAAGAAAGATCCAAACGACCCCACCACGAGGCCGAAAGCAGTATACCAAAAAGACTAAAATCCAAAGACAGCCGAGCTCCAGGGAGGAGCAAAGAAGACTTGATGGACTACCTCAAGAGGAGGCAACAGAATGGAGAAGCCGAGGTAAACTCCCCAGTGAAACCAAAGACAGCCTTCTCGGCGGAACTGGACAAATTCGAACCACCCAAAAGATTCAGTATGCCGAGGTTTCAAATCTATGACGGTAAATCAGATCCGAACTTTCATGTTGGGTTGTACCTAAATTCAATGGCGCTATATAGCGGAAACGAGCCGTTGCTCTGCAAAGTATTCCCCTCGTCCTTTGGGGAAATTGCATCTGATTGGTTCCACAAGTTACCAAAAGGAAGTATAAAGACATGGGAAGGCTTGGCCGAGATGTTTGTGGCAGATTCGTGACCAACAAGCTGCAACCCCTGAGGGTTGATGCTTTGATGGCTCTACGAATCACCAAAGAAGAAGGCCTCAGGGCCTATGCAAAGAGGTACTACGAGGTGTTCAACCGAATACCTGAATGCAACCAGGAAGTAGCAGTCGTATCCTTCAAGAACAGCCTGAAAGATGACTGCCCACTACGGAAATCTTTGGTAAAAACATTGCCAAAAAGCATGGAAGAACTCATGGCAAGGATTAAGAAATACGCCAGGGCCGAGGAAGATACATCGGGAAACAAGGAGGTGAAACAAGAAAAGGGAAACGGCTCGCCAAAGCGAGGCCGAAACAACAATGGACCGACCAAACAAGAAATAGAATTGAGAAATAAACAGGTGGTAACAACGGTATTCCGGATCCCAATCCATAAAATCTTAGATCGGATTCGAAATCAACCTTATTTCAGGGCTCCAGCAAGAGCACCAGGGGAATTCATGGGAAGGAACGTTAGTAGACGTTGCGCCTACCACAATGAAGAAGGGCATCCAACTCAAGGTTGCAAAGCCTTAAAAGCACACTTGGAAGACCTAGTAAGACAAGGCCTTCTGAGGGACCTGGTCGACGAGGCCAGAACGAGGGAAGAACAGGCAAGGTTGCCTCAAGCACCAGCGGCACCCCCTCCCCCAGCACAGCTACCACAAGCAGGGGAACCGATGGTGGTTAATGTGATCCATTCAAGGGTCAACGAAAACGAAGTCAGAGGAGAAACCCAGAGGGTAAGACATTTACAGCATATCTACCAAGTCGGGGAAAAGAGACATCGGCCAGAAGAATGCCAAGGGCCAATGATAGCCTTTACTGAAGCCGACCTAGACCTGGTCCAACATCCGCATAATGATGCCTTGGTAGTATCCCTCCAGGTTGGGGAGTGCCAAGTAAAACGCATCCTAATAGACCAAGGCAGCTCCTGTGACATCATGTACGTCAGATGTTACAAAGAGCTAGGCCTTCACCCCGATGACCTAGAACAATCCAGCGGCCCGATGGTCGGCTTTAATGGAACGCCGACATGGCCACTGGGCGCAACAAGCTTGGAGGTACAAGCCGGCACTAAGAAGATCAGGACGGAATTCCTGGTAATTGACACACCTTCACCATACAACATCATCCTGGGAAGACCGTGGTTGCATGCAATGGGGGCAGTTCCCTCGACGTTGCATCAACTACTCCGGTTCCCAACAGAGCATGGGATTGAAGAAGTCAGAGGGGATCAACTACAAGCCAAAAATTGCTCCATGACAGCAATAAAATCCACCTGTAGTATACGAGAGCCCAAGAAAGCAGAAGTTGAAGACGAGGACATGGAAGTCCTAGAAGACGTCGGGAAAGAACCAGCCGAGAAAAGCGAAGAGGCGCTAAAGAAAATCCTCGTCCAAGAGGGCGACGAAGAACGGTTTTTTCTTCTCGGCTCCGGCTTAGCTAGAGAAGAAGAAAAAGAACTGGAAGATTTTTTAAGGGCAAACATAGAGGCGTTCGCCTGGACACCTTATGAAATGCCTGGCATTGACCCCGAGGTCACTTGCCACAGTCTGAATGTCGACAGATCGGCAAAACCTGTGATTCAACGAGCCAGAAGGCCGACGTTAATGCACGTCGAAGCAGTCGAGGAAGAGGTAGACAGACTCCTTGAAGCCAGGGCCATCCGAGAAGTCCAGTACCCAACGTGGCTGTCCAACACAGTAGTAGTAAAAAAGAAGAATGGCAAGTGGAGAGTTTGTGTAGACTTCACCAGCCTCAACAAAGCTTGCCCAAAAGACAGCTTTCCTCTGCCCAAAATCGACCAACTGGTAGACGCCACCTCGGGACATGAAAGGATGAGTTTTTTAGATGCATACAGAGGGTACCACCAGATTGCTATGTACCCTCCAGATGAGGAGAAGACCGTGTTCATCACCCCGAAAGGCCTGTACTGTTACAGGGTAATGCCTTTTGGGCTGAAAAACGCAGGAGCAACCTATCAGAGGTTAGTGACAAAGATGTTTAGACACCTGATTGGCAAAACGGTAGAAGTTTACATCGATGATATGGTCGTAAAGACCAAGGAATCAAAAGGTCATCTTGCCGACCTAAAAGAGGTCTTTGACATACTCAAAACATATCGGCTCTGACTCAACGCCTCAAAGTGCGCATTCGGAGTTGGGTCAGGTAAATTCCTAGGATATCTGGTAACAAGAAAGGGCATTGAAGCCAGCCCAGACCAAATCAAGGCCATCCTGGAACTACAGAGCCCAACATCGGCAAAGCAAGTTCAAGTGCTCACTGGAAGGGCCGCAGCCCTAAACCGATTCATCAGCAGAAGCTCAGACAAGTGCAGACCCTTCTTTAACCTGGTGAAAAAAGCCACAGACTTCCTGTGGACAGAAGAATGTGAAGCTGCCTTAGCCGACCTAAAAAAGTACTTGACCACAACCCCGGTCCTTTCTAACCCAATCCCAGGGGAGGAATTGTTTTTGTACTTAGCAGTCTCTGAACACGCAGTCAGTGCAGTGCTAGTCCGAGAGGAAAAAGGGGAGCAAAAGGCTGTCTATTACGTAAGCAAAACTCTGGCTAACGCGGAAACAAGGTACCTACCACTGGAAAAATTGATGCTAGCCTTGGTAATGGCCTCAAAGAAATTGAGCCATTACTTTCAGGCACACAAGATTGTGGTTCTAACAGAGCACCCACTGAAGTCCTTATTACATCAAGGAGACTTAACAGGAAGAATAGCAAAATGGGCAGTAACACTAGGCCAGTTTGACCTAGAATTTAGGCCAAGAACAGCAATAAAGGGCCAAGTTTTGGCCGACTTCGTCGCAGAACTCACACCTGAAGCCATCACACCTCGGGCTCCGTCGAGCCAAGAGGAACATTGCCCCGACAAGCAAAAAGAATCCCAGTCAAAGACAAAAAAGCAAGAGAAAGAAAAGCTCAGACCATGCAGTATCTACATCGGCGATTCATTCAGACTATTCGTCGATGGAAGTTCAAACCGCCAGGGAGCAGGAGCAGGAGTACTGCTGATATCTCCAGATGGAGAAATTGTAGAACAGTCCATCCGTCTGGGGTTCAAAGCCTCCAATAATGAAGCAGAATATGAAGCATTAATTGCAGGGCTAAAGCTAGCAGCAGCAGCAGAGGCAGACGAGGTAATTGTTTTTTGTGATTCACAATTGATTGTTAACCAGTCAACAGGGGAATTTGCAGCCAGAAACGAAAGAATGTCGGCATATGCAAAGGAAGTCATCCGACTGGCAGCCCTATTCCAGAACTGCAGATTACTCCAAGTAAGCCGAGATGACAACACCCACGCCGACGCGTTAGCCAACTTGGCCAGCTCAATTCAAACTGGAAAAACAAGGACAATTATGATCGACTACATGTCGGCCCCGAGCATAGATAAACAAAGCATCGAACAAGAAGCAATGTGTGTGGGCCTTGGACCAAGTTGGATGGATGCAATCATTGCATTCCTAAAAGAGGGGAAGCTGCCAGAAGACCATAAAGAAGCACATAAAATTAGGCTGAAATCGGCCAGATTCAGTCTAACAGCGGAAGGCCAACTCTACAGGAGATCCTTCACTGGACCACTTTTAAGGTGCGTACACCCTTTGCAGGTTGAAGATTTCCTTTACGAAATTCATGAAGGAATTTGCGGAAGCCATGCAGGGGGCAGATCGTTAGCCCACAGGGCCATTACCCAGGGGTATTGGTGGCCCTACATGCAAAAGGACGCCGAAGCCTATGTAAAGAAGTGCGAACAATGTCAAAGGTTTGCACCTTTGATACATCAACCAGCTGCCGACCTAAACCCAGTATCCAGCCCTTGGCCGTTTGCCCAATGGGGCATGGATCTGGTTGGACAACTTCCCCAAGCAACTGGGCAAAGAAAATACTTGCTGGTAGCAACAGACTACTTCACAAAATGGATAGAGGCAGAACCTCTTGCCAAAATCCGAGATGTGGATGTCAAAAATTTTATTTGGAAAAACATAATCACCAGATTTGGGATTCCTAGAGCAATTGTTGCCGACAACGGGACACAGTTCGACAGCAAACTCATCAAAAACTTTTGTGCGAAATTCAAGATCAAGAATTATTTCTCAACACCAAGTTTTCCTCAAAGCAATGGGCAAGCAGAAGCATCCAACAAAGTAATCCTGGATGGAATAAAGAAGAGGCTCCAGGCAGCAAAGGGAAAGTGGGTGGACGAATTGCCCAACGTACTTTGGGCATATCAGACTACGCCGAGAAGATCAACAGGAGAATCCCCATTCGCCATGGCATATGGCACAGAAGCAGTCATCCCATTGGAGATCGGCATCCCAGGGATCAGAACCCAGGGAGTAGAGAATGGCACCAATGACATACTCTTAGCCCGAGACCTGGATTTATTGGAAGAACGAAGAGAGAAGGCTGCAATTCAGCTCGCAGTATACCAACAACAGCTTGCCAGAGCTTACAACAAGAGAGTCAATCCAAGAGATTTTCAAGTTGGCGACTTAGTCCTAAGAAAAGTCGTCGGGAACAAGAGGGATCCCAGGGAGGGCAAGCTTGGCCCAAACTGGGAAGGACCCTACAGAGTTACTTCGGTACTTGGGAATGGAGCATATCGGCTTGAAGACAATGAGGGCAAAGCATTGCCCAGACCTTGGAATACTTGTAATTTGAAATTTTTCTATCATTAGAAAAACATCATTGTTTAGCCGATGTTATCAATAAAGTCTTTTCAGAATCCTTTCAACATGATCGATTGATAAAGTTATGCACGGATGTTTTTGAAGACATATCAAACTCAAAGCTAAGCTGATTCCTTAATCCACTTGTTGAAATTTGTAGCAATTTACAAGTTGGAATTAAGCTGATTCCTTATCTTCACTTGTTGAAATTTGTAGCAATTTACAAGTTGAAGTTAAGCCGATGTTATTCCTTAATCCACTTGTTGAAATTTGTAGCAATTTACAAGTTGGAATTAAGCTGATTCCTTATCTTCACTTGTTGAAATTTGTAGCAATTTACAAGTTGAAGTTAAGCCGATGTTATTCCTTAATCCACTTGTTGAAATTTGTAGCAATTTACAAGTTAGAATTAAGCTGATTCCTTATCTTCACTTGTTGAAATTTGTAGCAATTTACAAGTTGAAGTTAAGCCGATGTTATTCCTTAATCCACTTGTTGAAATTTGTAGCAATTTACAAGTTGGAATTAAGCTGATTCCTTATCTTCACTTGTTGAAATTTGTAGCAATTTACAAGTTGAAGTTAAGCCGATGTTATTCCTTAATCCACTTGTTGAAATTTGTAGCAATTTACAAGTTGGAATTAAGCTGATTCCTTATCTTCACTTGTTGAAATTTGTAGCAATTTACAAGTTGAAGATAGGCCGAGGTTATTGCTTAAAGTTCTCATAGCAATATGTGGGTTGTTTAAACCTAAGGGAAGATGCTTAATACTTGTTGAAATTTGTAGCCATTTACAAGTTTATGTTAAGCCGACATATGATCACCCGCCGAGGTATACAGTAAGTTACAGGTTAAAATAAAGACATAGTATATTGTTCATTACTTGTTAAAATTTGTAGCAATTTACAAGTAGGTAGGACTAAGATTGCCATTTAAATACTTGTTGAAATCTATGAAAAGATTGCAGGACAGTATCTTGCCGAAGTAAAAGTCTCATGGTTATACCCGAGGTATATAACCCCGAGAAGATTGCACAAAGGAAGCAACATGCAAAAGATTAAGCAGTCAACAGAATAGCGCAAGATCAAAACATCCAAAAGAAAGAACTGTTACAGTTACATGTTGAAGAAACCACGTCGGCCAAAAGAAAGAGTTTTGCATTACCCAGAAAGTACAAAGTGCAAAGTACAGAAAAAAGAAGGAAAAAAGTACAAAAAACATTTTCAAGATTCTTCAGTATCAGCCACTGCAGGAACGGGGACCTCGGACGATTCAGGTGGAATCTCCTCAGCCACTTTCTCCGCTTGTATTTCGGCATCTATCTCTGCCAATGTTGTGTCAAGACTTCTTTCAGTCAGAAGGAGGTCAGATGATAGATACCCTTGAACAGACTCCCTGGGCACTTCCTCAGCATCATCAACCCCCTCATCTTGAGTTAAGTCCATAACCAGCTCAGCGGGAGAAGGGGACTTGACTTCGGCAGCATTCTTGGGTTTTCTCACCAAGGCCTCACCATCATCTTTTTCTTCATCTTCCTCCTCGGCCTCGGACTCTGATTCACCTTCAGGAGGAGGTGGAGGAAATGGTAACGGAATAGCGTCGGCCTGACGCAATGGCGAGTCAGCAGGAAGGTCAAACTTCTTTATCAAGGACATCCAACCAAGGGAAAATCCCTTGTTGCATGCCTGCCTGACTTGAAGCTTGTAGTCTTCTGCAACGTCGGCCATACCTTGAGCATAGGCCTTTTCATCGGCCTCTTTGATTTCGGCCTCTTTGGTGGCCAAAGCTTGCTGTAGTTCTTTCTCCGCTTGGGCCTTCTGAACCTCGGCCTCTCTTTTCTCGGCCTCAGCAACCTTTTTAACGGCCTCAGCAGCCTCGGCCTTCTCAAGAGCTAGAGTTTGAACCTTAGTTGCAGCCTCGGCTTGATCCTCCAATTTTTTCATTTTTGCTTCAAGAGACCTGATCTCTCTCTTCATAGAAGATGCTTCCCTCTTCATATCAACCAACCTTTGATGATTTTCAAAGGCTTGCATGGAAAAAGAGTGGGCATGCTGAATGGCCTGCAAAAAGAACAGAAATATGAGACAGTACTCTCAGTGAAGAACGGAAGAAAGAATCACAAGTACAGACAGAAATACTTACTTGAGCAGAGTGTTGGAGCATCAGAGCGTAATTTTCATACTCACTAAACTTGGCATTTCGCTCCAAGTCATTTGGTAGAAGAAGAGCAGTGCTAAGGGCGACAGCAACGTTGATATCATCAGCACTTTCACTAGCCATGATAGGCCTGTCCTCCAGGGATAGATCAGGGGCCCAGGGGACGTCGGGCTTCTTCGAAGCCGAGGTCTCCGCAGACGATGACCTTGGCCTCTTTGTTTGTGTAGACCCTGAGGGTTGGCCCTCAGCAGACCTTTTGGTTGAAGTAGAGGCTGAATTTTTGCTTTCAGCTAGCTTCGAAATCGGCAGAGCATCCTCAGCCTCGGCATCTGTAGCCTTGGCCTTAGGCTGAGCCTTTTTTACCCTCTTCGGTTTGGGTGGAAGCATTGTTTGCGTTGGTGCGGCTTCGGCGTCAGTTGGAATGTCGGCGAGAAGATCTTGGACGACAGGCCTTGGACGAACCATTTCGGCTGTTTTTACAAGCTTTCTTCGGCGTTTACGTTCAGGAATTGGTACTAAGTAGGGGGCCGAAGTTGAGGGAAGATCGGCTGGGTCAGATGTGGATTCTTGATCTGTTCGGGATGTAGAGGCAGTTAAGGTTGTGGCTGTAGGTGGAGAAAGGCTCTTTTTCCTTTTTCTTGGGACGTCGGGTAAGGTGGATTTGTATGTAGGGATGAAGTTTAGTAATACTGGGGCTTTTCATTTATGGATTGGAAGGCCAAGAAGTGTTTTCAGATCTGTTCCTGGGAAGAAGGATTGGCGAAAATTTTTCGATGGCTGATGAAGATCTGCAAAGAAACGGGCATCAGAAATAAAATATTAAAATCTTAAATAAAAACAACTAAGTGTTGACTCAGGGCTCTTACTCTTGCCCTCTGTAAGTGTTCGAGGAAGAGGGTAGAGGTGGACATCTTCATCTGGGCCAAATTCCCAATTTCCAGAAGCAATGAGAAAATCATCTCCAGCCCCCTTGTTGGAGTCTGGGAGGTCGGCTATAATTTTGTACTGAGTGGATCTCGGCTTAAGGTAATAGACAAAACCCCTATCCTTCAGATCGAGAGGGCACATGGTATAACAATATTGAAGGTCGGCTAGGGTGATTCTAAGGTTTTCTTGCCTAGCTAAGGCAATAATACCGTTAATTACCCTATAGGAATTGATAGTAAGTTGCATAGGGTTCAGCTTATAGAAATGGAGAACTTGACGAAAAAGGGGATCGAGGGGAAGCCGAAGTCCACATTCGGTAAAAGCAACTATTGGAAAGGGCATTGAATGATCTGTGGGCACGATGATATCATTATCCCCAGCCAATTTAAGATGAACGTCGGCTGGGATCGAGAATTCTTGCCTAAAGTATTCAAGTTTTGTCGGGGTATTTACCCTATGCCTCCACATACCCATTATGTTGGATTAAACTAAGAGGAATATGTTTCAGGAGATGGGCGTTTTTCAGGTTTCCCTAAAGATTAAGGGTTCTATAGACAAATCCCAAATCTATAAGGTATGAAGATAAAAATCGAGGGCACAGATCTGGGGCAGATACAAAAAAGAGAAAACAAAGATGAAGTTTCAGATTCAAGAACAGAGGTATAGTTCTCAGAAACAATAGAAATACAGAAAAAATCAAGGACAGCGGCAAAGAGAATGATGAAACAGCATAGAAGTTCAAGGTAAAAGCCACAAATTCAAGATACAAATAAATCCAAGACCTCGAACAAGATCGGTAATGGCAACAGACAGACAAAAGCACATAAAGAGAATGGAAAAATTAAAGAAGAAGATCTTACCAGGACAAATGAAGCCAAGGCTGTGCTCACCGAACTCAGAAATTGATTGCAACAGCAAAGAGGGCTTTTGCAAGAATTAAGAGCGGTTCCAGAAGAAAGAATGAGGCAATGGCAGATTCAAAGACGAATGAGCTTTTCAGAGAGAGAGGGAGCGAGAAGATGGAATGCAAAAGTGAAGAAAAGATAGAGGCAAAAGAAACGTTTTGTCAAAAATATGAAACGGCGGCAAAATTAGGGCAATCATTACGCCTAGGGTAACGCACGCGTCAGACGGCGCAGACGAAATGAACAGACAGCTTCAGGCGCGTCACTAACACGCTCCAATAAAGACGAAACACGTAAGAGAAACAGTTAGAGATGCATGACAGCTCATGCGCATGGGAGAATACGATCAAAGCCTTGTTCTCCGAAGAGAACACGTCGGCTGAAAGTAGATAAACTTGGCAAAATAGTTTTTGAGCCATTACTCAGGAAAGAAGCGATAAAATTTCGGAATAGGTTCCATCACCTCAGAATGCCGAGGTAATAGAACCTAGGGGGCAGTTGTGGGGATATATTTTCTGTATACCAACACGTGGCATGGTGACGCCGACGTGTCAGCCGAGGTGCCACGTGCCCTGGTAGTTAAGCCGAGGTAATCTCGGAGAAGCCGAGGTCATCTCCGAAGATATCGGAATCCGAGATATGGGGGAAGAGTCCTAAGGCACAAAGAGGATTGAACCAAGATAAAGATAAAACTCTCAAGGAGTTTATCTATATCATTTAAAAGAGTCCAGAGTAAACAGTGAACTAGAATCCATAGAAGTCATACTTCTAGTGGGACTTGGATTGAGTATATTATAAAAGAGAGGCACCCCCATGGGTCTAAGGTATGTAACTTATACTTTGAATATTCAATTTAGTACTTGATTATCTTTGAGAGATATACTGACTTGATCGTCGGAGTGCCCCCGGGTGGAAGAACCACCGCCGGAGCCTTTTCTTTCTGTTTCAGGTTACTTTAGCCATCTATTCTGCTTGTGCTCTCCAGCTGATCACTAAACGGGCAGTGTGGTCAGATTTTCACCCACACAATTTGGATCGAGGAGGGTCCCTCCATCGTTACTGCAACTTGTTTTGTTTGTGGTCTCAGATTATCTTATTTGATGTTTTTCGTTTTGGCAGTTATCAATATTAGAAGAAAAAAAAAAAACGAGAGATTTTCTAATCAAATAAAGTACGAGGATTCTTCATGCCAAATTAATATGAACTCTTAGCGATGGGTGGTTTCACACACTAAAAATAAATACTAAATCATATCAAATTTTTTAGAATAACGATAAGTCCAGTATCGATTCATAAGGACAAACGGGAAATTAAATTAATTGAATTATTAAATTCCTAAATTAATTTTGATGAAAGAGATGGTTGTTCATAACCTAATGATAATTAAATTAAACAAAGCTAATAAATTAACAATTATACATAAAGATGAAATTATTTAGGGGTGAGCATGGTTCGGATTGGACTGGATTGGGATAAAATCAGGACCAATCCGTTATCTACGGTTGCTAAAAAATTGGAACCAATCCAATCCGTTTAAATCATGGAACCAATCCAAACCAATCTATTTAAATACGGATTTGATCGGTTTAGGACCACGGATTCACATAATTAAATAACAAAAAAATATATATAACATTTTAATTTCATAAAAATATAAACATAGAGCCATATTAGTTCCACAATAGCAACATCTATTTCTATAATAGCGACATACTGTGCTAGAATTTAAACAACCATAAGAAAACTGGTTTCATCATAAGTATTTAGACCATTACAAATTAAAACTAAAAACTAACAAACAAAAGTAATAAACGAAGATATTATACGGTTTTAGGTTTGAGTTTAGATTTTATATAGAATAAGAGAAGATATTATGGGGGAGGATGTATAATAAAAATATATACTATTTGTATACGGTCCGGATCGATTCCAATCCGGAACCATGGGGTTCAATCTGGAACCAATCCGTGTACTACGGATTTTTAATTTTTCAATCCGGAACCGAACCACGGATTCAAAAAACCAATCCAAGCCTATCGGATTGGACTGGACTGGATCGGATTACGAATTTCACGGATTCCTTGCTCAGCCCTAAAATTATTGATTTTGAGAAAAACCTAGGATAATGAATTCATCACTAGTTACATAAATAAGGCTTCAATTTAAGTCTCAATTATGTTACGGTTCGAACTAAATAATACTTAAACTACAAACTCAAAGCATTTATTAAGAGAATTAACACGTTCAATGTATAAGCACAAACCATCTCAAGTAATATGAGTCGTTCGTTCTAAATTAGGATAACAACACAACTCATCCCTCGTAGTTTGACTCGTCTCATATCATGACACATGAAATAATAGAAAACTATTGTATGTAAATCATTTAACAATCACAAAAAGAAAAATACTCAAAGAAATAATGGAAAATTATATTTGAAAACTTTTTGAGAACCATACAACTATTCAAACCATTATATAAAAGAAAACTAAAAAGAAAACCTACTTACTTGGCTAGCATTTCATCAAAACCCTAGAAATAGGAGCCTAGCCACTTATGGAAGAGTGAAAAGAAGTAGAAGCAGCAGATACCTCCATGAAAATCACTACAAGAAATTACACTTTTGGCGACCAAATTTTTAGTCGCCAAAGGTTGTTTTTTAGTCGACGAAAGTCAATGGCGACTAAATTTATTCGTCGCCCCGTTGGTCGCCAAAGCCTTGTCGGCAATAGTCAATGGCAACTAATATAACGTTGGTCGATAATAATCTTATATTTGACTACTAAACGAACTTAGTCGCCAAACATAACATTTTGGCGACCAAATATTTAGCCGCCAAAAGTAGTTAAATCAAAATGAAATTCTCTTTCAGCGACTAAAATATTTAGTCGCAAAAACATTTTAGTCGCCAAACATAATGTTTTGCCGACCAAATATTTAGTCGCCAAAAGTAATTAAATCAAAATGAAATTCTCTTTCAACGACTAAAATATGTAGTCGCTAAAACATTTTAGTGGCCAAACATGACGTTTTACCGACTAAATATTTAGTCACCAAAAGTAATTAAATCAAAATGAAATTCTCTTTCAGCGACTAAAATATTTAGTCGCTAAAACATTTTAGTCGTCAAATATAACGTTTTGCCGACCAAATATTTAGTCGCCAAAAGTAATTAAATCAAAATGAAATTCTCTTTCAGCGACTAAAATATTTAGTCGCTAAAACATTTTAGTCGCCAAATATAATGTTTTGCCGACCAAATATTTAGTCGCCAAAAGTAATTAAATCAAAATGAAATTCTCTTTCAGCGACTAAAATATGTAGTCACTAAAACATTTTAGTGGCCAAACATGACGTTTTGCTGACCAAATATTTAGTCGTCAAAAGTAATTAAATCAAAATGAAATTCCCTTTCAGCGACTAAAATATTTAGTCGCTAAAACATTTTAGCCGTTAATAATAATACATTTAGCGACTAAAAATTTTAGTCACTAATAATAATACATTTATAGTTTAGTTGTTAGTTTTCACGACGAAACATTTTAGTTGCCAAAAAATTAGATATTTTCTTTTCATGGTATTTTACGACCAAACATTTTAGTCGCCGAAAGATGCCATGTTCTTTCGTGACTAAAATCTTTAATCAGCAAAAGTTTCTTCCCTCATCTTGATTTATTTTAGCTACTAACTATTTGGTTGCCAAAAGCTTTTTTGTTTCTTTTTACTACTAAATGTTTAGTCATGAAAAACCTTTGCTTGCATTTTTGGCTACCAAAATATTTAGTCGCCAAAAATTTTATAATTTTTTTTTAATTACTTTCTCAACCACCTGTATTTATTCCATTATTAGTACAATCTGTAACCTATATATATATAAATATAAAATTATCCATATACTGATAAAATTAGCAACCATTCCACAACATGCACACATTTCACTTTCAACCATCAAAAAAATACATATTTAACATCAAATTAATACTTCCAATAGAAATTCCATACATACCAAGTATAATCCAATCTAAAAAATATAATTCCATACATAGCATAGGATTAAACAAAATTAATATCCAATTGTTAATCTGTACCACCAAAAACTAATTTGTACCACGCCAACAGGTAATCTGTACCATGCCAAAAAATTAATCTGTACCATGTGAAAAGGTAATTTGTACCACATCAAAAATTAATCTCTACGACGTCAAATTCAGTCTTTTGTACCACGCTATAAAACTAATATGTATGAACCAATGCTAATTTGTTGACTAAAAACAATATCTTTCGTACTTGTGAAAAAAAGTCTTTCACTGCAATTCCATGCCAAAAACCATCTGTACAACAAAAAATTAATCATTAGTATTGGCTAAATTTTGGCAAATTTAAAATTATAAAAAAATATATACATACAACTCGAATATAATTAATATTTTCAAATAATTCATTAGTTTTGCATAATCGAATTTATAATAATAAAAAAAATATGTAAACATATATCATGCAACAAGTAATATTTTACAAGTAATCATTGCACATAATTAATAATTATTTTTGCATTTTTGTCCCCCGAACGCCTTTTTCGACTAAGTTTAAGGTGTTTTCTCCCCTAACTCCCAGCTTACCTATCCTATTTATGTACCATCTATCCCTATAGGTCATATTTGACACGAGAAACTTGCCGGTTACATCACAACATTAGTTGGGGGGCTTTTTTGCATTTTCGCCCCCTGAACGGCTTTTTCCGAATAAGAGTTGATTTTGGCAAAACATAATATTAGCAATACTTGAGTGGAACATCTCTTGGCCCTCAGAGGCTGTTTTTTGAGTGCACTTTAAATTGTAGAGCATTTATTGGACTAGCATACATTTGATTCATAATAGGACTGGGGTAAAATTGAACTATTGTTATTGGACACTAGTAGGTATCATATTCCAAAACTATTCAATCAATAAACGAATAACCAACTATGCATAGCCAAAACCTTATGGTATGGGAAATAGTTGACGGAAAATGTGTAGAAGCCTTGAACGATATTATCACTACGAACATAAGAGGTCCAGAAATCAAGTTTGCTCTCGAGCAAAGACAAAAGTAATGGGAATGATTGTGCAAACTCTACTGTGCATATTTTTGGTTTTAAACTTGAGATGAAAGATACAAAGCACTTTGTCTTACTTTCCAACATCTTACATGTAACTAATATTTATCTCCACGTATATGTACATTGGATGTTTTTGCAATTAGATTAACAGCAGATATAAGTTTTTGCAAAGCATTCCACAAACAGAGGCCACATCATGGAAAATTAGGTAGAGATGAAGGAAATTTGTGAAAGGTACAAAGAAAATGCAATCAGCAATTTGAGAGCACAAAATAAGATACATAGTAACACCTCTAACAATGTACAACAATCCAGAATATTTAATAGCTGAGCAATAGACACAAATCAACCGGCACATAAGAACTCTAGGAAAATACAAAAGGCAATTCCTTGACAGCTCATAAAGTGTCCAATTTCGTCATAAATTATATATAAAAACCTTAACACATTCAAAAAAGAATTTATAGTCCCAAAGTAAATTTTATTTCCCACAATCAGACATTAGAAACATGATGCAGCAAAGAAATGGAACTAAATCCAATATTATGCATACTACAGAAACTAAACACAGAATATGACTAAATCCAAGGCGGTAACAGTTCAGATCCAGTGACTAAATCCAATATTACAAGTTTGCACCTAAATCATGGTTGATTTATTGATGACACCTAAAACATGACTACTTTAGGTGATAATCTCCAATAATTTGAAGGACACAAAATATGGTGATCACAATTTTAGACATTAGAATTGCTTTGCACCACAAGGCGGTAACAGTTCAGATCCTGATGTCACCAAAAAAGTTAACAAGGGAAAAACATCGAGTAGTTGAAAAGAGCTAGTTTTTAACCTACACAAAGCCCAACAATGAACATCTAATAAACCTGCAAAGCTGATTTCATAACCATAAGTAGCATATACTTTTTTGAATTGTTACGTGACGAAAATTCTAATTGCATCACCGCACTTTGTGAAAAAGTACAATAAAGATAATATGCAATAACAAAAACTCAACAATCCAGCAAAAATTAAAAATTTGGACATCAAAGATTTGTTTATATAAAAGGTTGTGACCTGGCATGCTTACATGTGTTATCCGCCCCAAGTATTATTATTATGGTGTGGGTTCAAGTGACCTACATGCCCTATTCACATACCGTCTGTCCCTACAGGTCAATTGATTAATTCATTGTTAAATCTAGCAAATTTTAACAAATTATTTTAAACATTAATAAAATTGTACTTACCAAATAGTAAACGTCATTCGACCACCTTAAATCCCCAAGAGTTGCGTGAGTTTGGCGACTACATTATTCAGATTATCAACCTTTTTATCTGTCTCCTCCCGATCTTTCTGTCCTTGCGCCCGTTGTTGCAACATCTCATTGTAACATCTCTCGCGCTCCTCTCGCTCTTTTAAGATATCATTGTGATATTTCTCGCGTTCCTCTCACTCTCTCAACATATCATTGTAATATTTCTTGCGCTCCTCTCGCTATCTTATCAACTCCTCACAATCTCTTTGTTGCTCCATACGAAGTGCCTCCATCTCAGCTCTCATTGCCTCCATGTCCTTATCACGTGCTCATGATGCAGCTATGGTGGACGGTTGTGGGCCGATCCCAAATCCAAGCAAGTACTTTTTCTTCGCGCCAAGCACTTTCCTTGAAAGCTCCTCCTGCGTCAATGGCGTCCCTGATTAAGTGGCAGCCTCTTGTAGATTGACCATCTTTTGCTGTCATTGCAATAAAGAAGACAAAAAGGCATAATAAGATATATATTTTTGGGTACTAAGTCATATTAAATACAATTAATTCATTGTTTCATACTTACATGCAGCTCACCGCATTTGGGATGGATCCAGTCATTCGTCTTCTTGGACGTGTGGCTGTCCTCATAAAACTTAGGAAAATCCAAGTCCACATTTTTCGCTACCTGTTGATTTCAAATAACAACAAATAAAAAAATCACAACATATTATTCATAACAAAAAAAAATAATGAAGTTAATTTTAAATAAAATCAATCTCACGATAGCAGCCATCATGATAGGAAATGAGCGAGATCCACTAGTATGATTTTATGGCAACTGAGTTCTGTTACTCTGACCAGCTTTTGACTGTTTCTACAAAAAATAAGTTCATAAACAATTTTTTGTTAAATATTGAGTCATATCACATTTGGAACAGGACTATGTATGATGCATTAGTATTTTACTTTGTGAGATGCATCTTGCCATGCCACGTCGATCAAATGTTTTCAATCATCCAAACTCATCCCTCGGGGCAGATGAGCATATAGGTCATCAACACCCTCTTCCTTTAATAGCTCGAATTCTTGCTTTCAAGTTATACCTCCAATCTTTGTACAACTTATATGCCTTTGTATTCACAATTTGCTGAGCTTGTGAGTCATTGTGAAAATCATCCCCAATATCAAACTTGTCTTACAACCATAACAAGTGAAAATGCCAATCATTAAAATAAGTGCTTCTTACAAGTACAAATAATAGAGGAATACATATTGCCCAATATTATCAATTACGAGAACAGCTTGGATGATGGTAGCTTTGGTAGTCTCATCCATATTTAGCCACGACGTAACATCCTTGAGAGGGCACATAGTCCTAATCTGAAGCCCTAACTCATTAGCTGCTGGAGTGGCATAATCTCCGGTCATTGCATTTAGGACACGATCGATGTGAACATATAATTTTCCCCCTTTGTTAGATCTCATTATTTTTTGTATTCCTTTTCCAAGTGTAGGTCCTCGTACACGTGTGGACCTAGAAGTCTCTGATAACAAAATAACAATAAACAAATAGAAAATAATGATAATTGATAATTGACATAGTTGAAGTACAATGATCTTACTTGTGACATGATTTTGAGTTTCTGACGGTAGTTGTGTCTCATCAGAATCCTCGAATGGTGGGCTAGTCGCATCAAGAGAAGATGTACCGATTGATCCTGAGGGGACAACAGGAGGTGGTGCAACTATTGATCCTAAGGGAACAGCAGCTAGCGAGTTTGTTTCAGTGGTCATCAGTGACCTTTTATTGAGCCAACCAGTCTTCAAGCCAGGAACCATGATGCAAACTGCAATAACACAACTGACAGCACGAAATAATTTTATATACAATAAGACATTTAATTATAAAGAAGAGATATAACAAGCTACTATGGCATGCTTTTTAAATTATTTGTTGCGTAGATAGCTAACATTATAAATCATGATATACATGAAATAATTTATAAAAAGATATATAATAAGCCATGACATGATTTTGATGAAGTAATAAGACAAATATTTTAGTTCATTATCATATCCAAATCATAAAAGCAAATACATCAACATTATACGTCAACATCTGTATCAAAATCACTTTGCAGGTCACATTCTTCGTCTGTGTCATTACCCTCCCTCATTAATCCATTTTCATCATCACAGATGAAAGCATCATCTATAACACCTTCGGCTTCTACACCTCTAATAGATTGGAAAACTTCCATTGGAATAATTTCAGATTCAATATCATCTCAACGCAAAACCACATCATCGTCAATAGCCTCAGCTGGTACAACCTCGATAGTTTCTTCTTGTTGGAATACATAATCAGTTTCTATGCCATCCATCTCCGGCACATCCCAAATTCCTCGATGTTCAAACTTTTCTACAACTCTCCAATTGGCACCTAGTTTGGTATCATTAACATAGAATACTTGTTGAACTTGACTTGGTAATATAAATGAGCCGTCTTTGTACCATTGACTTCTTACATCAACCGTTGTCAAATGTGGTTCGACATGCATAGTTCTGCTACTACCAGTGTTAAACCATTCACATTGGAACAATATGATTCGATGTCTAAACAAATAGTTCATTTCCCACACTTTGCACAAGTACCCATAGAAGTTTGTCAATTGGCCTTCATACTCCCCTTCCACGACCAACCCACTATTTTGACTTTTACGACGGTTGTTACGGTCGATAGTATGAAATCGGATGCCATTACAAGTACATCCTGAATATGTGTTCACTAAGCCACTAGGACCATTGGCTAATGACCACATCTCATCAATTACTTCAGGGGACACTTGGTTCCGCAATTGATTCATCTACATGTACAACATGTGTTATGCTACAAGTATACGCAATATTAAGGTAATGTATGACTAATTCTGAATGGGAATTCCAGCTTACACAATTTTTGAACCATTTACAAAATTGTTCGCGTTGCCTCTTTGCGATGTCAAATGCACCTCCAGTTTGTTGTAACAAGTTTTTGTGCTCCCTAGTTACACAAATGGCTCTCAAAATAAATTAAAAAAATCATCACTATCGATTTGACAGCTATAACATATAAATCCGTGGAATGGATCCATACTCTAAGTATTTTTCAATTTCAAAGCTATTGTGTAGGACAAACCAATGAGTCATCTCGCGTTCAGCTACGGACACATCAGATGCCCTTGTCATTAGACCAAAGGGACGGACATTTTGAGTGAATACTGCCAACCCTGGGCCAAGGTCACCCATGTCGTAATTCCTTTCTACCCGGTTAAAAATTGCTTCAACTCCATCTAAATACATTGAACAAAATGTTGTACACTCTTTTGAAATGTAAGCCTCGGCAATAGAACCTTCAGGATAAGCTTTATTGGCCACAAACCCTTTTAGAAACCTAAAAACCAAGACAATGAGAATGTTATATTTAAATTTATATTGGCAATGAAGCGTTATTTACAATTTTCACACTACAAAAGTACCAACATACCTCTCAATTGGGTACATCCATCGATATTGCACTGGCCCCCCAAGCATAGCCTCTCGAGACAAGTGAATTGCCAAGTGGACCATAACATCAAAAAAAGCTGAAGAGAAAATCTTCTCAAGTCTACAAAGTATGAGTATGATTTGTTCCTCCAATTTCTCCAAATCTGTTACCCTCAATGTCTTTGAACACAACTGTTTGAAGAAATTTCCCAACTCAAAAAGTGTGGTGCCAAGTTCCTTATTAAGGTAGCCACGCATCCCAATCGGAAGAAGTCGTTGTATAAGGACATGACAGTCATGACTTTTGAGGCCAGATAATTTACCTCCTTGAGCGGCCACGCAATTGGAGATATTTGCTACATAGCCATCAGGATACTTAATTGATTTCAAAAAATGACAAAAGCCTTCTCTCTCTGTCGGGGACAATGTGTACAATGCGGGGGGCTTCTCGAAGGATCCATTGGCACGTCTCTTCAAGTGTAACTCTTTACGTATTCTCATATCCTCCAAATCTAAGTGTGCTTTGTTCGTGTCCTTGTTCTTTCCATCTATGCTCAAGAGTGTCCCGATCACATTGTCATATATATTTTTGTCAATATGCATGACATCGAGATTGTGTTGAAGCTTCAGTGTTTTCTAATAGGGCAAGTCAAACATAATGCGTCTCTTTGTCCAATTCAAATTTGGATTTTCATTCCATTGTCATTTTTGATTGTGTGAGTGCTTTCCATATGGCTTGTAAGTCCCACAACCAATTTGCTCTAGTATTTCTTCCCCTGATAAGTCCATAGGTTTGGACTTGTCCTCAATCTGGCCGTTGAAAAGCTTACTCCTTCGCCAACTGTGGTTCTCAGGCAAGTAGCGACGAGCACCCATGTACCCTATCTTACTTCACAAATCCTGTGACGATGCATTCATGTTACAATTAGGGCAAGCCAAGTAACCCTTTGTACTCCACCCTGACATGTTACCATATGCTGATCGTCCGGGAATAACAATGACATCATGCAAAATTGCTTTTTCATACACTTCCACGGTGGGAGGTTATAAGGCATTAAGATTACGGGCCACATGCTATACGATGTGCTCATATTTCCAAATGGATTGAAACCATCAGTCGCCAGCCCTAGCCTTACACTTCGAGAATCAGCAGAAAATGTCGGATGTTGCTTATCGAAGTCTTTCCATGCTATCGGCCGGATGCCTTAATATGTCATCATCCACACGCTTCTCTTTGTTCCATCTCATATCTGCGGCTATTTTTTTTTTTTTTTTTTTTTGACATATACAATCTTTTCAACCTCGGTGTCAAATGAAAGTACCGCAATAGCTTGTGAGGAATCTTTTTACCCCTATCATTGTTCAACTTGTATCTTAGCCCGTCACATGTAGGGCATTTCTCCAAATTTGTATTCTCCTTCCAAAACACTGCACAATCATTCTTGCACGCATGAATGGTTTCATATCCCAAACCCAAGTCACGTAAGAACTTCTTAGCATGATAGAGCGTCCATGGAACATTTTGATCACATTCTGGTAGAATGTCCTTGAATACCTGCATAACCATATCGAATGACTTGTTGCTCCATTTGTTGTACACCTTTACATGAAGCATCTTAATAACGCATGACAACACAAAAAACTTTTCACATGCTAGGTAAATTTTGGATTGAGCATCTTCAAATAACCCAATGAACTTCTGCAAATCCTCCCTCTCAAAACTTGTAGGTTCTTCATCGATATGATCATCCATAAGACCATTCATGTAAATTTCTTTCAACATATTAGGCAATTCACCCATCATCGGATGATCGGTATCTGGCATACCTTCTCCACTACTTCCAAAATGGTCATTTTATACACTAGGATGAGAAATGGAAACATGTTCTCTGTGGTGCACCCAAGTTATATACGAAGACGCAATTCCTCTTTGGATTAGGTGCGTCCACACAACTTGACTGCTAAAATTTGTGCCATTCATGCAATCGACACAAGGACACCTAATTTCATCATGTGGGCCTAAATTTGCGGTAGCAAAGTCAAGGAATGACTTCACCCCTTGTTGATACTCTTTTCTTGTCAACCTATTATTTATCAACATCCAACTCTTGTCCATTATTGTGACCTACAAATTAAGCAAAGATTAACCTAGGAACAAAATGGGAATTTTGGTTCAATTATTAAAAGGGATGCCTTCCAAGTCCAAATTATGTCCTATCAACTTATTTAGCTACAAGTATTTTGTTGAAATTTTAATACAATTAAATTAAGTGTTGTATCTCAATAACGTGGAATCAGTTATATAAATCATTTCTCAGTCTTTTGTCATTAAAATTAAATTATCAATAAAATAAAATAAATCTATATCCAATTTCTCGTCTTACTCGCATATTTGTATTTAGATTCATGAATTCATACTCAGAAGAGATCCACTGAGTTATCATGTTACCAAGTTTTTTATTTTTTTTTTACCAAGGAAGGGCGAGGGTATAAGCAAAAGAATCCTACAGTGGGGTGCATGATTAGTCTACATTTTTTAACATGAACTTAGTACCAACAATGTTGAATATGTACAACACACAGGGAATTCATAAAATTCATAGTTATATATATGGATATAGATGTAGATATTTGTAGTATGAGTCTATACCAGTGGGCTAGAAAACATTCTAAAATTAAACTAATCCAAATAAGTACCTAATGCATTATACAGACTTATAGACTACATATAAATCAAAGTTCGATCAGTTTATCTAACATAGCCTAGGAAGCACGGATACGGATACGGGATATGGATACGATACAATACGGATACGGCGATACGACAAAATTTGAAAAACTAGGATACGAGTACGGCGGGGATACGTTCGTAAAAAATATTATTTTAACAATTTTTAGTAATGCAGTATGCATAAAAATAAAACCTAAAGCAAAAGACAACTTGATAAAGAAGAAAGATTCCTATAAAACTAAGAGTCTTCAAGTTCAATAGCTTCAACTTGTTCCCCTTCATCATTGAATATCACAAGACCTTAGCTAAAGCCAAAAAACCATTCTTAAATAAAAATTTCAGCAAATATACTTTTTTAAGTCATCAATGATAGCCTAGGAAGCACGGATACGAATATGGTGATATGGGGATGTGGATATGGCGATATGTCAAAATTTGAAAAAGTACGATACGGGTACAGCGGGGATACATTCATAATTTTTTTTTTATATAATTTTAATAATGTAATATGCATGAAAATAAAACTTAAAGTAAATTAATAAATAAGGAGAGGGATTTCTATTAACCTAAAAGTGCTCAAACATTCATAAAACATCCAAAACTAAAAGTAAAAGCAAATGCAAATGCAAATTAAACATCATCCTTACATGCCAACACCAAAAAAAGAATGAGAGCAGAGAGAAGAAACGTGAGAGAGTGAAAAAGCGAGAGAGAAGTGAGAGAGACAACAAGGATACATCAATTTGACAAATTCTATTACTTTAACTCTCACTATATTCCTCTTATCAAAGAACTAAACAAAATATTATAAGTAATATATAACTTCGAGTATCCGATACTTCAAAATTAAGTATCCGATACTTCAAAATTAATAAAAAATTAATTAAGAAGTATCTGATACTTTTAAGAAGTATCCGATACGTATCCGCGAGTATCCGAGAAGTATCGGTATCCGATAAGTATCCGATACGGATACGTCACCCTTTTTGAAGTATCCGTGCTTCATAGAATATAGCACACAAGGCACAACAAGTTTGCCAACAAAATTTAATTAAAATTTTGGAAGAACACTTATACATTAGTTAGACTAAATAAACAAAATGAAATACTGATCTATCTACACTCTTACCAAGTTTGTCAGGCAAAAAGTGACATTAATTTGGGCTTTTTTATTTAAAAAAAAAAAAAAACCAATTTTAAGTCTCAATATTAACAAAAAGCACCTTTCATAAACACGGGCAAATGTTGAAAACTTCAGGAATATGAAATTGTAAATAGCATATCGATTTTGTTTCTCTATTTTATATGCTAGACAAGGATAAACAGATTAGGCAAAATTAAAAATACAATATTATTTATACTAATAAGCAACTGAGTGGCAATTACCAAACTACCATTCATCTAATAATGTAACAAGTCATACATCTTTGTTCCTGTGTACTAGGTTCAGAAAAAAAATAATAAAAAAAATCCATGTTTTTTCATTCTTTCTTTCCTTCTTTTTTCTTTTTGTTTTCTACTTGTTAAGAGAAGAAGCATCTAGGCAATGAATTGGAATACAATATGATAGAGTTACTTTGTAGAAGAATTAACGAAAAGGCCTTTAAGAGATCATACTGCTTAAATTTGTGTAGTTAGATAAATTCATGGTTTCATTTGGATTATGAATTTGTCTAACAATTTCTAAGCCAACAGCTAAAAAGCCATGTGGCATACAATGCACGTATATAATTATATATTTATGTATATACATATATTGAATTGAATTGTAAGTTGAGATGGTGTGAAACTTGTTCAGTGGGGCATAGATATGATATGTGGTCTCTCAAGCATGTGAGTCAGATGTAAGTTCTTTATTTGATTAGTTTGATGAATTTGATTTTAATTTCCAATCAAGTAGTATTGTTGTTTATGGAGCACAAGAAAAAACCAAAAATTGTAAATGGGGCCAAACTCGCAATGAAATCAATTGAGTTTCTAGGCACATATGAATAAATGGTGTAACCATACAAATTACTAAAATAGAAAATTTAGAATTCAATAGTAAAATTCAATTAAAACTAAAAGCCACAATTCAAGTACAGATACAAATAAATTAGAAAGTTTTGGTTTATATGTTCAATAAAAAATTCCTTGACAGACACAATAACATTGCCTCACAGGTCATGTAAAACTTATCTAACATAGCAATAGAGACTTCATTTTTTTGCTTATGTTTTTCATAGATTCAATCGCAACATAAAATTAACAAATGGTTAAAAGGGAACCAATATGAGAGATGAAAGACATTTAGTTCGGTTTATATCAGATTTTGATAAGCATTGTGTATCTACTATCAAATGAAATAGGTCTTTTTCTATGAAATGGGTTTCTCTACTCTACTTTATGTTATTTTTTACTCTGTTTACCTACTATCACAGTGTAACAAGTAATCAGATTTTTTATTCTGTTTATATCAGATTTTAATCCTGTTTATCTACTAGAAGAACCTCTTCACCCCACCCTCCGTCACTTCAATCACACAAATAGTTGCTATTCTTCTCATTTTATAAACAAATAAACCCAAGTTTCTACTGCTACTGTTGCTGCTATATTTTTTTTGATCAACAACAAAGAACACTTTATTGATGAACGAAAACCTTACAATGAAGGAAAAAGACATCAACAAAGGGAGGGAGAGAGGGGGGGGGGGGGTGAAGATGCAGCGCCCATCATAGTGAAACAGCCCAATCCCAACTAAGTTGGCACTAAGCAACTCGCTTAATCACATGGCAGCATCCAACTACGAACCTGTTAGTGACAGACCAACATATACACAGTAACACAATAACAGAACTGACAAAACAGGGCTAGCAGCAGCAGAAAACAGAAACAGCAGAGAAACCCACTGCTACTAACGCCCAACCATTAGAGTAACACAGCCACAACTGAATCAAGTGATACCCAATGAAGATCCCATCAATGTAACAGATCACCCCAAACACATCAGACTAGATCACCCAAAAAAGAAAAAAAAAAAAAAAAAAAAACATCAGACCATAACACAACAGACCAGATCACCCAAAACCAGCAAAACACTACAGACCAGAAACCTCAGATTAAAATACTCCAAATAGCTGCCCTCAGATAATAGCAGCCGTCAAGTTAAAATAGACCAAATAGCAACCCTCAGATTAAAATAGTCCAAATAGCAGCCTTTAGATAATAGCAGCCCAAAACACACTAGAAGTAACAACCCAGGAACCAACTGCAGTCCAGACCAAACTCAACTACAGTCCTTAATCTGAGCCAAATTGTTGATTAAGTCCATGGCAGAGTACATGATCCCTTTTGAAGAAGCTTTAACCCATAAAGCAAATCTGATCTTAATAAGCTCATATAACTTCGACCCACTAGGCTGCACTCCATTAAATATACAATTGTTTCTTAACTTCCAAATGGACCACAGAACTATAGAAGGCAAGGCTCAGCACAGTTTCCTAATCAGTTTCTTATGATTCCAACCTAACCCCCAATGAAATAAACAATCAATAGACCTAGGCACCACCCACAAACACCCGCACCATAGTAGTAGATCAGACCAAACACCCCCACCATAGCACCACCCACTGGTTATTAAAAAAATTAAATCAATTCATTAGTGTTTTGAGGAAGGTTTTTAGTAAGTTTGTACTAGTTATTGAATGAACTTAAACTTACAAATGACATTGTGAAAAATGCCAAAAAACATACATTTGATCTGTTTATACTTGGCTGGCATTGAAAACTAATGATTAGAATAGGTTTAGCCCATGTAATACTAAAACCTTTCCCTCTTTTCACTAATTTTTATTGGCCACTTCTCCCCCTTAAATATTTTAAAATTTCAGCTAGCAATCGTAGTCTAAATATGAGTCAGGTCTCAATTATTGCTATCTTATTTCTTAATATTCAACAAAGACAAGATTTGCTATTCTTTATCTGGTAAATTCTAATGTATTATCCTCTGATGCAGGTTGAGTGAGGTTTTTTCTTAGGTCCCTCTATCTGAGGCAAAGTTGGGCTTTCTTTGTGGTAAAATTTCAAAGTCAGTGTCTCTTCTAGTCTTTTATTTTATTCTTTCTTTGAATGGATTCTATAACATCTTTTATTTATTTATATATTCATCTTTTGTTGTTCACTAAAAGCTCATATGGTGTTTTGAGGATTATCAAAGCATGAAGGTCACCTTTCTCATCAATGACACTATTGTAGCAAACAAAGATAACTCCCCACGGTTCACAACAAAGTTATAAAACTAACAATAAAATAAGAATGAGAAGAGAATGAAAACAGAGAAAACACATGGGTACATTGCTTTAAAATATAAACTTAGATATGCTAACCCAGGGAAGAATTTCCAGTACACACAAATTTTTTTACATCCCATCTGTGTAATTAATATCTGTGGTTAATTCATAGCTCCCAATATCAAAGTTTCCCAATTAGTATATTAATACCACCAAAAAATTATTGAAAAATAGCAATAAACAATTTAAATACATAGAACTTTGTCAAAGATTGAGATTTCGTTCCACTTTCTCTTTCTTTCCATTCTTGGCTACTTTGAGTATTTTGTTTATACCGACTAATTGATAAATAGCATTAGAAATATATATATTGTTCATGCCATTTCAACTATTTCAACCAAATCTTGATAATTTCACTTATCCTTCTATCAAAGACTCTAGAAACAGGATTTGAACAATTGGTCTTTGAATATCATATAGTTATATACTTTTCAGGATTTCTACAAAAACTGACCTACGAGAATATATGATGAGTTAGTTGATTGATTATGGACAATGATTTGGAACATTTGCATTGAAACACATTCAATTTAAGGGATTAAGATGTTGGCATCATAAACACCATATATTAGGCTACTGTATTGCTTCTAATCAGACTAACAGAGTTCAAGGGGTGAAAGTCTAGATAATTGGAACAAGCTTGGCTAGAAGCATCATTCTAGCTGTTTACAGGTGTACAAGCGGTGAAATCCAAAGAGCAGTCCAATCACCACTCCAGCAAGATGGGTCGATTTGGGGTTGGGTTGAATTTGGGGTTAGGTGTGAAGGTATATGCGAATGCAAGAAGACATAGAGAGGGAGAGAGAGAGAGAGAGAAAGAGAGGACATACCTATCTGAGACAAAGCAACGGTGGTGCTAACCCTTGCGGTAGTGCTCGTGTAACCTTCACGGTGTGATCGTTTAACCCTTGCGGTGGTGCTCCAGTAACAGAGAGGAGGGCAGAGGTGTGAGGCGTGAGAGAGAAGAGACCCAGAATGGTGGGTTTGTTTAATCAATGGATTATGCTTCCATTTCCGACCAACTGATTGCTGTCTAAATTTTAGTCGCTAAAAGTAAGAAAAATGCTGACTAAATCACTTTTAGTAGCTATAGGCCATGTTTGATCCATAAGCAATATTTTGAAAACCGGGCCAGTGAGCAAACCCAAAAAAACATCGGATAGATGGGTCACTGGTTCAATCGTTGGGTCGAAACGGTCGAACCATGACGTCATAATTAATATTATATAATTAAAAATATAATTAAAAATTATTAATGAATAAAAACATATATAATTACTAAAATAATAAAAAAAAATGTTGCATAATATTTACTAATAATATTTAATAAATTCATAATTGATAAAAAAAAAGACACTAGTTTTAAAGAAATTAAAAAAAATTAACATTGTCTCCAAACAAATTGATTGAATGCTAGATTTAATTTTGGAGGGAAATAAAATTTTCAACTCTCCCTCGAATCAAATATGATTCAAACAATTTGATTGAATCCCACATTGAATTCTTAGCTTCTCCTTGAACAATTTTTTTTTCCCTATAAATAGGAATAGACTTTCATAATTTCTACAAACTTTCAATGAGACTCCTCCTCATGAAAGGAAACTTGAAGTAACAGTTTTTAGTCAAAATTTTGATGCATATATAATATATAAGAAAGAAAGGGAAAAAAAAAAAAAACTAGGTTGGTCAAGAACCAGTACCAATTCGCCGGTTATATTGGTTGAACCATCGGTTTTTGCAAATAAGACCAGTTTTTGGCCTAGTCCGGGTTTAGAGGGTTTTCCAGACCTTTAGAAGGACCAGTTCCCCGTTCAACCGGCCGGGCCAGTCCGGGTTTGAAAACATTGTTCACAAGATTAATAGTGAAAGTATTAATAATCCCATTAAATTAGTGTGACATTCACAATCCAATTAGATTAGTAGGATCAATTATCAACGTTTATTCACAATCTTTACTTTATCAAAATTTCTTCATAAACGTGATTTTTAAAAAAAAATTATAAATAAATAAATAAAAACAAAATAATATACAAAATACAAAGGCCATGTTTGCTTTGTTTTTAATTTTTTTAAAAAAAATATATATAAACTAATTTGATAAAATAAATATCAAAAAATATTTTTAATTTTTAAAAATTATTTTTAGCTTTCTAAAATATAAAATTATATAAAAACAATAAGTGTTTTAATTTTTAGTCAAGGGTAAAATAGTATTTTTATTTTATTCCCCAGCTTAGGATATATAATCTTATATCTACTCCATTACTAATAATCCTATAAATTTATTAGATTAATTATCTATAGGATTAATAATCCTGAAACAAAATTTCAAAACAAACATAGGATTACGGGGCTCACAGATTAATGGTTAAAATTGAAATAGTAAGAGTTAAAGTGAAATTTGAGTCAAATTATAAGGGTGACAAGTATAATTTACCCAAAAACGAACCTTTTCAACTCCAGAGGTTTATATCATAAATAATCACTTCTAAAGCCTTGAATTTAACCATTTAAATCCAAAATTGCAGGCAAACCAAACCTCCCTAAAAATCCTGCAAACTTGCCCTCTTGGAAATCTGACACATACATTTCCAAACCTTAGAAGCTTCTCATAGCCAAAAACCACCACAGATCTAATTGTTGGCAGCATTAGGACATGTTTCCTATAGACATCGTCCTACATCAGAACTATTAATTCCTTCACCTCTTATAGCCACTACAAGAAAAAGCATTTTTGGCGACTAAATTTTTAGTCGCCAAAAGTCCCTTTTTAGTCGCTGAAAGTCGAGTTTTTACTTTCAGCGACTAATTTTTTTAATCGGCAAAAAATAGCTCTTTAGCGACCAACTTTTTAGTCGCCAATAGTGATTTACACTTTTTAAAATCACACATTTGGCGACTAATCTTTCAGTCGCCAATAGTCCATGAATCGCCGACTAAACAGTTTAGTCGCCCAAAATAAACACTTTTGCTGACTAAAATTTTCGTCGCCAAAGGTCCTTCCGCGAAAAAAAAAAAAAAAACCAATTTCTTTGCTTTTTCTGAGATTCGAACCACCAACCTCTCCCACATTCAAACCGCCAACACCTTTAGCAACACACTCCCTCCACTATGCCACTTCAACATCACATGAATATATATGCAATATATATTATTTATATAGTATATTGACCGGTATTAATACAAAACTATATATATAAATATAATTATTTTTATTCAATATAATTTATGTAAAAAATAAATTATTTATTAAAAAAAAAATTAGGCCACTTTTGGCGACTAAATCCATTATTTAGTCACCAATTCTATTGTTTTGGGCTACTAATTAATTTTTTGTCGCTAAAAAAATAAGTTCAAATTAAAAATAAGCAAATTTGGCGACTAAATCTGTTTTTAGTCGCCAAAAACGTCCCCTTTTGGCTACTAAATTGAATTTTAGTCGCCAATTGACTGTTTTTAGCTACTAATTTTTTTTTTTGTAGCCAAAAAGCTTCATTTTCAACGACCAATCTGTTTTTAGTCGGCAAAACACCTATAATCAGCGACGAAAATGATTTTTAGTCGCCAAAACCATCACTTTTGGCTACTAAATTATTTTAGTCGCCAAAAACCGTCACTTTTGGCTACTAAACAACCTTTAGTCGCTAAAATCCCTACATTCGGCAACTAAACTTCCTTTTAGTCACTAAAACCCATGTATTCGGCAACTAAACTCTTTTAGTCGGCAAAAGTGTTCGATTTTGGCGACTAATTCCATTTTAGTCGCCAATTCTACTACTTTCAGCGACGAAAAATGAAGTTTTAGTCGCCAAAAACGCTTTTTCTTGTAGTGAGTTAAGCATTATTACTGTGGATTAGTAGAGCACTATATGCAGTTCAGTAGCTGACTTTTTATTAACACGATCAAATAAAAATTCCTAGTTGAAGGTATCCCAAAGACACTAAAGCTATTAATTTTTTATTTTTCATTCGGCGACTAAATAATTTTAGTAGTCAAAACTAACTATACAGCGACTAAAATTTTTTTTAGTGGCTGAAAATACATTTTTGGCAGCCAAACTTTTGGTCACCAAAGATAAAAATTAATTTTTTTATTTTTTATTCAGCGACTAATAATTTTAGTAGCCAAAACTAATTATACATCGACTAAAATAATTTTTAGTCGCTGAAAATACATTTTTTGCGACCAAACTGTTGGTCGCCAAAGATAAAAATTAATTTTTTGTTTTTCATTCGGCGACTAAATAATTTTAGCAGCCAAAACTAACTATACAGCGACTAAAATTTTTTTAGTGGCTGAAAATACATTTTTGGCAACCAAAAGATAAAAATTAATTTTTTTTATTTTTCATTCGGCGACTAAATAATTTTAGTAGCCAAAACTAACTATACAGCGACTAAAATAATTTTTAGTGGCTAAAAATACATTTTTTGCGACCAAGCTGTTGGTCGCCAAGGATAAAAATTAAATTTTTGTTTTTCATTCGGCGACTAAATAATTTTAGTAGTCAAAACTAACTATACAACGATAAAAAAAAAAATTAGTCGCTGAAAATACATTTTTTGCAACCAAACTGTTGGTCGCCAAATTGAAAAATTAGTTTTTTGTTTTTCATTCAGCGACTAAATAGTGACTAAAATAATTTTTAGTCGCTGAAAATAAATTTTTTGTGACCAAACTGTTGGTCGCCAAAGATAAAAATTTAATTTTTGTTTTTCATTCGGCGACTAAATAGTTTTAGTAGTCAAAATTAACTATACAATGACTAAAATAATTTTTGCTGAAAATACATTTTTTGCGACCAAACTGTTGGTCGCCCAAGATAATTTTTTTTTTTTTTTTTCATTCGGCGACTAAATAATTTTAGTAGCCAAAACTAACTATACAACAACTAAATTTTTTTTTAGTGGCTGAGAATACATTTTTGGCAACCAAACTGTTGGTCACTAAAGATAAAAATTTAATTTTTATTTTTCATTCGGCGACTAAATAATTTTAGTAGCCAAAACTAACTATACAACGACTAAAATAATTTTTAGTCGCTGAAAATACATTTTTTGTGACCAAACTGTTGGTCGCCAAAGATAAAAATTAATTTTTTGTTTTTCATTTGGCGACTAAACAATTTTAGTAGCTAAAATTAACTATACAGCGACTAAAATAATTTTTAGTGGCTGAAAATACATTTTTGGCGACCAAACTTTTGGTCGCCAAAGATCAAAATTAAAATTTTGTTTTTTAGTCGGCGACTAAATAAGTTTAGTAGTCAAAACTAACTATACAGCGACTAAAATGATTTTTAGTCGCTGAAAATACATTTTTTGCGACCAACTGTTGGTCACCAAAATAAAAATTATTTTTTTTGTTATTCATTCAGCGACTAAATAATTTTAGTAGTTAACACTAACTATATAGCGACTAAAATATTAGTTGGTCGCTGAAAATAAATTTTTGGCTACCAAACCTTTGGTCGCCAAAGATAAAAAGTAAATTTTGGTTTTTCATTCGGCGGCTAAATAATTTTAGTAGTCAAAAGTAACTATATAGCGACTAAAATTTTTGTTTTGTTGCCAATTGTGGCATATTTAGCGACTAAAAATTGTTTTCGTTAGCAATTGTGACATTTTTAGCGACAACATTTTTTTTAGTCGGCAATAATCAATATACCCCGACTAAAAAAAATAGTAGCTAAATCTTGTACTTTTGTCTACTAATGTAATGTTTGGTCGCCAATTCCACAACTTTTGGTGACTAATATTTTTTTAGTCGCCAAATTTGGTCGCCAAAAGTGTAATTTCTTGCAGTGAATTGATCTCCAAGCTTGAGAATCCCCTTTTTCCAACCCTAGCCCCTCATATCTTTTGAAATTTTTAGAACTCTAATCCAACCTTTTTTCTATCTTTTTATACCTTTGCTATTTCCCCTACATTCAAAACATTAGGCATGCTTCTCGAGGTACGGCCACACATGCGGGAAATACCGCTGCATGTGCAGGAATGGGCTTCTGTACGTGCAAGTTTTCCAGGCTTTGTTTGGATGCGATAAATGGGCCGCCCATGCGGGAATAGTCCTCCGCACGTGTGGGAAGCATTTTTCTCTACAATTTCTGCATTTTTGCTCATTTTATGCTCCCACTGTGTCCAACCTAATTGACATTAAATATGCATAAAATATATAATTTGACAGGCAAGTAGGGTTAAGAGATCCTAATTATCGGTGTTAGTGTTGTACAATTCGGCCTCAATCACATGCCCCAGCTTTCAATTTGTTGGTCCTCAAGTAAGGAATAAAGAAAGAAAAACAAAATTAAACAGAATCTAGCTACCTCTTCTTTCGTGGGAAGAACAATTGCATTTAGCATATGCAACAAGCCTTTAAACCACAAAGTTACCCCAAGTGGACGAGTATAATCTTGTGAGGGTTTCCAGAGTTGATATCCACAAACATTAACATATTCATCTCTGCCTAACAATAATTAATCACACTACGCCACTCAAGAATTAACTTACTATAGACAAGCATGAAGAAATCTATTGAGCAAAGATCGCAATTTAGTATTACAAAAATTAAGTTCCATGTATTTGTCAATGCTAGTAGATACATCATTAGTACCCTCAGTGTAAAGTGCAATCCCCATAACAAGTTACCTGTCCATTATAATAGCCCAGTGTAACTCACAACAACACCCAACATATACAGAAAAACTAAACTTTTGCAACAAGATTCTCAATTTTTTTTTTTGGAAAGACTATGCAATGTTCTGATCCATTAAGCTTTCTAATCAACCCATGTAACAAGTATTGGGCCAATGACTCCCAAACCAGACGGTTTTAGAGTATTAGGTGTGAAGACAACCCTACAGGCTTAATAACTCGAGTTGAAAAGGTTACAAACCTGAATAAGTCATTTTTCGTATTTTTCCTTAACAGTGCAATGTCTAGTTCCCTTAAGCTTTCTAATCAACCCATTTAGCAAGTATTAGGCCAATGACTCCCAAACCAGACAGTTTTAGGGCACTAGGTGTAGAGACGCCCCTACGGGCTTAATAACTCGACTTAAAAAGGTTACAAACCCAAACAAATCATTTTCTTTACTTTTCCTTAACTATGAAATGTCTAGGTCCCTTAAGCTTTCTAATTAACTCATGTAGCAACTATTGAGTCAATCACTCCCAAACCAGACGATTTTAGGACACTAGGTGTAGAGACACTCCTACGGGCTTAATAACTCGAGTTAAAGAGGCTACGAACCCAAACGAGTAGATTTTTTCTTTTCTTTTTTTTTGGTGTGGGAATCAAGGCTACTCATTTATTTTTTCCTATAACCCCTAGCAATTATCAATGATGTACACCAGGGATTATAATAGAGAGGTCACCGCTATGATAGTGTGTTCATGTGAATAAAGGCATACTCATGATAAATGTAATAATACAACAACTGCAAGCAACTATCTTAGTGCAAACATCACATGTGAGTCTTTACCTAATAAACCATTTTTATACAAGTCTACTATGTTCCCCAATTAACATATGCTTATATCACCACTTTATTATCAACAAGTCAACATCAAGTGAAGTAGTGCAATTAAGTGAAGCAGGTATAACCCTGAATTATGAATTAGGAGCCAAGTAGAAGTACACAAAAGAAAATACCCTCATCCCCCAACTTGAATATGACATAGTCCTCAATGGAAACAAATACGAAGAAAATAGGAAAAAGAGAAAATATTACCAGCTATTGTAGGTACACCTCCAGCTAGGTAGATATAAACAATTTTTTTTTGAAGAAATAAAAAT
Organism: Camellia sinensis; assembly: GCF_055761805.1. Classification (NCBI taxonomy): domain Eukaryota; kingdom Viridiplantae; phylum Streptophyta; class Magnoliopsida; order Ericales; family Theaceae; genus Camellia; species Camellia sinensis. The sequence goes on along the minus strand of NC_138973.1, from coordinate 89,178,608 downwards.
AAAAATAAATAAATAAATGAAGAAAACAAAACAAAAGATAGTAGGTGACTATTGAGAATCCGCCGGTGGTGGTGGCGGTGGAAAATGCTGTGCAAACAAGGCGTGCATTAATGATCGCGTCTCGAATTCTTCGTCATGAACCCGAGCGCTAAGTTGGTCAAAACATTACTAGCTGGACTCCCGATATGTATACAAGTCAGTTTGCAAGGAAGCAACTAACTCCATTAAGGTGGTCAAACGCCACTTGAGAATAATCCCTATGCGCTTGAAGGCCCGTGCGCAACACCATGAGAAGCTAGTGGTGCTCCTAAAGAGTACTGTGGACCTGATCCACAGAGTGTTGAAGTTGCAAGTACTCCTCTCGAGTCATGTACATCGGCTCCTCTTGGAGAGCCACAAGAGAGACATGAGGAGGTGGTGGGTCGTGTATCAGGCCATCGGCTTTAGCAACCGGGGCACCCGCCTGTAGTGGTATCAGGGATAAGTTATGCTTCCATTCCTGCTGGCCGAAAGTAGGGTAGGCAGTGTCAATCTCTTCGGCCGGATAAATCGGAAGGTCGTTCAACTGGAAGAGTAGCGTGAGCAGGTTGGCAAAAGGTAGAGGCCAAGTCGTGTTCTGCATAAGTTGAGGCTGAATGGCATCCTGCATAAATTTTTGCATGTGTACCTAGATTACGTGCTAAAGGTGTACCCAATAACCATGATGGTAACATTGTAAGACCCGCACAAACTCCTTTCGGGGCTCAACTTTGTGCCCAGGTAGATGGGGGCATTCTTATATAACACCGAGTTAATGAATAATAAGTGGCCACATAGCTTGCTTCAGCACAGGCACATGAAGTTAGGATCATCATGGGCCCCCAGGAAAAATTCTTTGATGATACGGGGTATGGGTTGCTAACTCTCAACTTCAAGGAATGGCTGGCCGTCACGCTCGTTATAGAAACCAAACGCCCAGGAAATCATGGGTTGCGTGATGCTAATACTGTGGCCATCAATGGTGGACAAAAGGGCGAGAGAGGACACCATGGGCTCCTCTTATAGGTTTTCGTAGAAGAGCTAGACTAAACGAGGATAAGTTGGCGCCGTAACAGTGCAAATGCCCAACTATTGCCAGAGTTGAAACTGTTCAATGGCCCAAGAAGTGATTGGGCCATGCTTAAAATATGGGATGTTGAATTGAGTGAGCTTGTGAAGCAGGCAAGAAGCCCACTCCAGTCGTGGTAATTCAACCGATGGTGGTGGCAAGGATGGTGGTAACAGCGGCGGCGACGATGGTGCCGAGGAGGATGAACCTCTGGCCTTTTTGGAGGCCTGGGTGGATAGCCGTCTACTCATGTCCTGTACACACCAAAAGCATATACACACATACCCATGGAACCAACATAAGAATAAGAATATCAAACCACAAGGCTGCTCACTTGTTTACCACATGCGATTCTCTTCATCAATTTTTATTTATTTATTTAATTTTTTTTTATAGAAAGAGAAATAATAAGAGAAATAAAATAAAGAACATACATGAAAAAAAATTGTAATAATGATTTTTTTTTGAATAGATAAATAAATAAAATAAAAATAAAAATAATAGAAACACTCTAACAAGTATGGAACTAACTTAGTATATCATAACTAGTCATAAGCATCTACATTAAACTAACTACTTAACAATGGTGTGGTTAGACACAATACTATTTTATTTAAGTAACTAATAACAAAATAATTAAAATTAACTGAACCAAACAAGTAATGAACTAAACTATTTTAAGCAAGAAAAATAATAAAAAAATAAAAAATAAAAGACACAATCTATTAAATAATAAAATAAAGAATTAAATAGGCTAAACAAATTTTTTTTTTTTGAATTGCCGCACGTGCGCCAATGAGGGTTGCACGTACGGGAGTGCACGCCTAGAATTGTCTTCAGATTTTTTTTATTTTTTATTTTTTTATTTTTGAATCTTTACAAGTTAAGATTGAAAGAAGAAAAATATAAATCTACACAAAAAGAAGGATTTACCTTGAAAGAGAGAGAAAGAATGAAGATTCGTCGGAAAAAATGGTGGTCGTCGGAGATCGCCAGACGGAGAGACAGTAGGGCGCTGACAGTGAGGCTCCGGTGGTAAAGTGGTGGTAAGAAGAGGTTGGATGAAGGTTGGTGATGGTGGGATGAAGAATGAAGAAAGTTAGTGGTGGTTGGGTTTGAGTGAAAGAGAAAGGAAGGAAGAAGATGATAAGGTAGAGAGAGGGAGAGAGAGAGAGCAAGAGAGAATGAATGAGAGGTAGAGAGAGTGTATCTATGAGAGTGATGGGAGTGGGCTAGGGTTTTAATGAAATTAACTCATTTTTTTTAAAGGAAAAATGAAAATAAAATAGATAAAATAAAAAACAAATTTAATAAAGGAATTTGATTTTTTTTATTTATTATTATTTATTATTCCGACGTGTAGCACGTGCGAGAGTGAACGCCACACGTGCGTAAGCACCCTTACACCAATCCTTGCTCATGCATATAAAAAAGGAGATGGATTTGCTTTAGGAAATATCCCGTACATACGGGACCTAGGCTATATGTGTGGAGACTAAGCCACACCACCTCGCGCACCTACAATTAAAATAGTAGCAAATTTGTGGACTGAAATTTTGCTGCACATGTGGGAATTTTTTTTTTTTTTTACAAACCCAATTACAAACCCCCCCCCAAAAAAAAAATTCAAACCATTTCTACCTTCATTGCACATCTGAAATAAAAATAGCACTCCGAAAACATCTAAATGCTTAACAAAGGTATAATCTTCAAGCGAAAACCACGGGTATTACTTTTCTTCCTAACAATGTTTGTAACTTTCCCTATTCTCCAACAGGGTGGTAGACTAAGTTGATTCGGTATCCAGAATCATGGCGCATAAAGCTAACTCGACCTATGGGGCTGCCATACAGAGTTCAAACCAGGATGGTTTTAAAGCAATCTCCACATCCCTGGGTATTTAAACTAGACTTTAGTCTTGAAAATTCCAAACCTTTGCGTTCTAGGCTTTGCCATTTGAACTCTAGTTTCCACCGTCTCAGTTGGTCTTCTAGAAACTCACTACAAACACAGTTAGGTGGCTATACCAGACCGTCAAAAACCGTTTGAGCACGGCTAACACCAAAGGAATTACACCTTTAGAGGATTTAAAGTCTCGTAGACTCAAAACAATTACGATGGAAGATATATTGGGTTCGTCAAGTGGACAACCTCAATCATCTCCCCTCTTTTAATACCATCCACATAATGTTTCAATCTTTGGCCATTGACCTTGAATGTCGTACCATCTTGTGGATTTTTATTCTCAACCGCCCCATGCGGAAAGACTTCGATAACCTCATATGGGCCATGCCATCGAGATTGGAGTTTACCCGGTAATAACTGCAATTTAGTATTGAACAGCCACACTTTTTGGTGAGGCTCGAAGAACTTATGAGAAATGTGTTTGTCATGAAATGCCTTAGTCCTAGCCTTGTAAATTTTGGAGCTCTCATATGCATCATTGTGAAGCTCCTCTAACTCATTGAGTTGGAGTTTTTGATGGTCACCGACTTTGGCCATATTAAAATTGAACTTCTTAATGGCCCACAAAGTCTGGTGTTCTAATTCAATAGGGAGATGACACGATTTCCCGAACATAATCCTATATGGAGACATCCCGATAGGTGTTTTATATGCAATGCAATAGGCCCAAAGTGCATCAACCAACCTAGTGGACTAATCTTTCATATCAGGCCTCACAGTTTTCTCGAGGATGTGTTTGACTTCCCTGTTAAAAACCTCTACTTGACCATTAGTCTAAGGATGATAAGGAGTGCTAACTTTGTGAGTGATCATGTATTTGTGCACGAATGCCTCGAAGAATCGGTTGCAAAAATGTTTGCCACCATCACTAGTTATGGCATGTGGAAACCCAAAACGACAGAAAATGGTCTCATGGAGAAATTTAACCACAACTTTGTGGTCATTTGTTCTGGTGGCCAATACCTCAACCCACTTGGAGACATAGTCCACAGCCATCAAAATGTATTTAAATTCAAAAAGATAGTGGAAAGGGACCCATAAATCGATGCGACAAGCATCAAAATCTCAACAATCAAAATAGGGGCCATCGACATCATATCTCGTCATGAAATAGAGCCCATTCGTTGACAACGCAAACAAGCTCTACAAAAGTTATGGGCATCTTTGAAGATAGAGGGCCAATAGAACCCACATTGTAAAACCTTAGCGGCCATTTTCTGCCCACTGAAATGGCCTCCACATGCATGAGAGTGACAAAAGGTGAGAATGCTATGGGTTTCACTCTCAGGCACACAACGATGAATCACTTGATCCGGACCATACTTGAACAATTCTGGGTCTTCCCAGAAATAGTGTTTGACCTGTGAGAAAAATCTGTCTTTGTCTTGCTTAGACCAAGTTTTAGGAATTTGCCCAGCCGTCAAGCAATTCACTATGTGAGCAAACCACGGGAGGGTCACTTGTGACACTACAAAAAGTTGCTCGTCTGGAAACGAGTCGTGCAAGTCTAAGGGATCACTTGTGTGCTCAATAAGGGTTTGTAATAGATGATTCGTAACGACATTCTCGGGTCCCTTCTTGTCTCAGATTTCTAGGTCAAACTCCTGGAGGAGTAAAATCTATCTAATCAACCTAGGTTTAATCTCTTTTTCGGATAATAAGTATCGCAAAGCAGCGTGGTCAGTGAACACAATGACTTTAGACCCTAGGAGGTAGGACCGGAACTTATCAAAGTGCAAAGACAACAGCTAGTAACTCTCTCTTAGTGGTAGTGTAGTTTAATTGAGCATTTGAAAGAGTGCAACTAGCATAATAGATAGCATAGGGTGCTCTATTCACCCTTTTGCCTAACACAGCCCTGACAGCATAGTTCGAGGCATCACACATGATTTCAAATGGGAGCGACCAATTTGGTGATTTCATGATTGGAGCGGTAGTAAGGGCTGCTCAAGGTGTTTCAAAGGCTTTCAAATATGCATCATCAAAGATAAAAGGTGCATCCTTAGCAAGTAAACTACACAAAGGACAGGATATTTTCCTAAAGTCTTTGATGAGTCGATGGCAAAAATCTGCATGCCCTAGGAAAGACCGAACTTGACGCACAGAAGTGGGTGGAGGAAGGCCTGCAATGAGGTCAACCTTAGCTGTCTACCTTTATACCTTGAGGCGACACACTGTGTCCCAACACTATACCCTCACAAACCATAAAATTGCTTTTCTTCTAACTCAAAGTTAGGTTTGCCTCAGTACATCATTTCAACACTCTAACCATCGAGAAAGCAATAGAAGCCTTACCTCGTTAACCTCTCCAAAATTTGGTCCATAAATGGCAATGGAAAATGGTCTTTCTTAGTCATGGAATTCAGTCTCCTATAATCAATGCACACTTGCCACTACATAGTGGCTCATGTGGGGACTAACTCTCCTTGCTCATTCTCAACAATAGTGATGCCCAATTTCTCAGGCACCACTTGTGTGGGACTTACCCACTTGCTATCCGAGATGGAGTATTTAATACCTCTATCCAAAAATTTCAACACCTCTTTTATTATTGCCTCTTTCATATTGGGATTAAGCCTTTGTTGCATTTCACGAGAAGGTTTGGTATCCTCCTTTAGATGTGTATAATGCATGCACATGAAGGGATCTATCTGTCGCAAATCATCCATCGGCCACCTTATAGCACTCTGATGTGCCACGAGAACACTCATTAATTGACTTTTTTGCTTTGCAGTTAAGTTAGATGCAATTATGACCGGTAAAGTATCCTGGGGCCCTAAAAAAGCATACTTGAGTGCAGCTGGGTGTGGCTTCAACTCAAGCATAGGTGGTGTGACTAGAGATGGTATGGCAGGCTCCTTAGACAAAGGAGGAAGGGGCTTGTAAACACCCCATTTTTGACCGCCCTTAAGACTTGGGTACCTCAGGTTAATCACTCGATGATGAGATTTATGTTGTACAAACGTTCAATTTCTTCAGCAAGAAGAGCTTCTAAATCCCAACCTTACACCCTATTTTGGACCAAAACTATTTTAGACCTTAAAACCCTCTTTTTCAAAATATTTTTAAAAATGTTTCTACGATGTTCTGAGGCTCGCATTTCATTAAATGTTGCACTTTTCGGTAAACCGATCAAGGACAAAGTGGAAATAAGTGGAAGAGAGGTGAACTCTTTGAAAAATCTTTTTAAACCTCTTATTTATAGGTTAGGAGTTAAAGAAAATTGGAGGAAAGGGAAGAAAACTAGTTAGGGAAGAAGTTGGGCTTGAAATCGTTAAGAGAGAATTGGGCAGCCTCACTAAATTAGTCTTATCTCTTTGTGCACTTAGACTTTAGTTGTGAGGCCACCACCATTGGAAATTGGACTTTTGGGGCTTTAATTTAAACTTAAGAATCTCCTAAAGCTGAGTCCGGATGATGGAGATATGGCCGTTTGAAGTTGGGCATTAATCCGTTTAGGACAAAAATGAGCAACCTTCAATAAAATAGGCATATCTCTTTTCATACTTAGAATTTAGATGTGAAGTTTCCATCATTAGAAACTAGACTTCCGAGGCTTCAATTTAGACTCAAGAATAACCTGAAAATGAGTCCGAATGAAGGAGATATGCCCATTTGAAGTTAGGCCTAGAAGCAGATTTTTGATGGCCGGCAGGTGACCGGCGGATGGCCGGCCGGCCACCATTGATGGCCGGCAATGCACACTTCTGGCCTGCCGACCACTGGTGAAAAACCTAGATATTTTTGGCTAACTGTCCCCCAAAAGCTTTAGCTGTTCCAAGCTTGATATTTTTGACCTGAGGGGCTGTTTTTCTATATAAAGGGGACTTTTCTTCATGGTTTAAGGTTGAAAAAAATTCCAAAAGTTCTAAAACTTGAAATTCTCTCTCTATCTCTATCTCGCAACCTATACATGCTTTCTCTACACTTCCTAAACCAATAGTGGAGCTAGGGGTAGGCATAGGGTTATCCGACCTGCCCAACTAGACCTACCCTACCCGACCCGTAGACATTTGGGCGGTTTCACAAACACGTTAGGGTTGGATGCGGTTTGGATTATGGTTGAATTTTGGGTTGCGGGTTTTAACCGAACCCGCCCAATCCGCCTGCTTAAACAGATTTTTTTTTTTTATATGTAAAATCTGGACTGTTGATCTTCATCTTTAGTATAACAAACAAAAGTAAAAAAAAAACCCCCTAATCTCTCACAATCAAACACAATTACATTTGCGCAGCTGGAGAGAGCTCATTTTCTCTCATCTCATATTAGTCTCTCTCTTCTTTCGTTTTTCATCGCACCGATCGCAACTCTACTTTCAACTTTGCTTTCTCATCACCGATCGACCTCTGGTTTGTCATCGCACCAATCGACCTTTGGTTTCTCATCGTACCAATCGATCTCTGCTTTCTCATCGCAACTTTGTGTGCAGCTTCACTTCGAATCTCACCCTCTCGTGCTTCGCAAGATCAACTTTGCTCTACAACTCACAGGTAAGACTCCGCTCTGCTCTTCAATCTGTCTGTCTGTCTCTCTCCCTGGTCTCTGTTTTTTTTTTTATGCAATCAGATGTGCAAGCAATAGATCTGTGTTAAATCTATTAAATTTGTGTTAAATTAGATGTTTTTATGCAATTAGATGTGTACGCAATCAGATGTTTTTTTTATTTGTTTATTTGTTAAATCTGTGTTAAATCTGTTAAATCTATGTTAATCTGTGTTAAATCTGTTATTTAATCTGTGAGATATGTAATTGAATCTGTTATTCAATCTGTTATTAATTATTAATTATGTTGAATTTGTAATTATTAATTATTAATTATATATGTTATTAGATATGTTATTGAATTTGTAATTAGATAAGTTATTCAATTTGTTATTCAATGTGTTATTCAATCTGTTGAATCTGTAATTATTAATTATGTTGAATTTGTAATTAGATTTGTTTATGCAATCAGATTTTTTTTTAATGTAAATTATGCAATCAAATTATGTAAATTTTGTAATGTAAATTATGCAATTAGATTTTTTTGAAATATAAATTATGTTAGGCAATCAGATCTGTTTAGTGTTTATGCAATCAGATTTTTTTTTTTTTTGGGTAGCAACAGATCTCTGCGATTGGAATTAAATGGTGATTGGAATTAAATCTATTCATTTTTATATCTGTGATTTCAATGGAGATTTGTTTCAATGGTGATTGCAATTCTATTTGGAATTATTGAAATTGAATTTGTAATTTTTGTAATCCAGTTTAAATGGAGGATAGTGTTCAATTTTCCGCAATCAATCTTGTACCTCCGGAATCCTCTAATTCTCAAATGAATCCCCCCATTAGCTGAACTCGAACCTGAACCTGAACCTGAACCTAAGCCTCCTAGTCCCCTAAAGAGAAAGAGTGAGGGTGGAGGGGGGAGAGTACCATCTACAGTTTGGGATCATTTTGATAAGGTTTTTGGGACCGATGGGAAGCGTAGAGCTGTATGCAAATATTTCAAGAAAGAGTATTTGGTTGACTCTAGACTTCATGGGACTACCAATTTGAGGAGTCATACACCCAGTTGTAAAGAATATCCAAATAGGGATAAAGATGGTCAACAAACATTAAATCTTAAACCGAAACAAAATGAAGAGGGTGTTGAGGTTGTAGCAACAACATTTAATTTTGATTCTTGTAAAAGGTCTCTTGCGGAGATGGTTTTCATTGATGAGTTGTCATTTAGATTTGTGGAGGGAGTTGGGTTTAGAAGATTTTGTAATGTCATGCAACCGAAATTCACACTAATCCCCTCTCGTCATACCATATCTAGAGAAGTGATTAACATATTCAAGAATGAAAGAGATAAGCTAAAGAAAGCCATGAAGGGTCGTAGAATTTGCTTTACTACGGACACTTGGATATCTATTCAAAATTTGTGTTACATGTGTTTGACTGCTCATTTCATTGACGATAACTGGAAACTTCAAAAAAGAATCATAAATTTTCAACAAGTTGAAGATCACAAAGAAGAAACATTGGGTAAGAAAATTGAGTCGTGTTTGATTGAGTGGAACATTGATAGCATATTTACCTTAACAGTTGATAATGCTAGTTCTAATAATCTTACCATTCAATATTTGAAAACAATAACCAAAGATTGGAAGCAGACTATTTTGCAACATAAGTTTATTCACATGAGTTGTTGTGCACATATTCTTAATCTTGTTGTGAGTGATGGGTTGAAAGAAATGGGCGATTCTATTGTCAACATTAGACTTGCGGTGAGATATGTGAGGTCTTCTTCTCATAGGCATGACACTTTTAAGAAGTGTGCCGCCACATTGAAACTTGATTCAAAAGCTCTTGTATGCCTAGACGTACCAACTAGGTGGAACCCTACCTATTTAATGTTAGAGGCCGCCGAAAAGTATGAGAAGGCTATTAACCGCTTGAAGTTTGTGGATTCCAATTTTGAACCTTATTTCAAGGATGTTGACGTTGGCATAAGGAGAAGTCCTAGTGAGTTGGATTAGAAAAAATGTAGATTGTTTTTGAGGTTTCTAAAATTATTTTATCTTGCAACTAAAAAATTTTCAAGGTCTCTCTTTGTTACTTCCAATGCTTTTTATAAAGAAATGTTTGTTATTGAAAGCAAAATATACCAATTAATTTTGAAGGAGGATGATACTTTGAGCACAATGGTAAAGACTATGAAACAAAAGTTTAGCAAGTATTGGGGGGATGGAAGTAAAATCAATTTGTTATTGTATGTTGCGGTTGTTCTTGATCCTACCAAAAAAATGACATACTTGGAGTTTTACTTTTCAAATTTATTTCTTGGAGATACTAAGAAGGTGGAAGATATGGTAGATAAGGTTAAGGGTTGTTTGAGTCGTTTGTATAGCCATTATGTCACACTTTATCCTTCAAATGAGAAACTTCCAAGTGTGAGTGAAGTTGTGAATATGGTGGAAAATGATGATGATGATGATCCTTATTCTTTGGTTGACTCCCAATTTAATTCCTATTTGGAGGGGCGATGCACTAGTGGATCTAAGTCGGAATTGGAACAATATTTGTTTGAGGTTGAACATTTTGCGAAGAATCAAACATTTGAGATTTTGGATTATTGAAAGGTAAATGCAACCAAATATAGAGTTCTATCGTAACTTGCAAGGGATGTGTTGGCCATGCCTATTTCTACCGTTATGTCGGAGTCCGCTTTTAGTATGGGGGCGTATTCTTAACCCATTTCGTAGTTCCCTCTCGCCTTCTATGGTTGAAGCTCTTGTATGTACTCAAAATTGGCTTCGAAGCAACCTTTCAATTTCTCTTCGAAAGGTGATGGATGATGTGGAGGAACTTGAGTAATATGACTCGAGTAATATGATAATTTATTTATCCTCATTTTTATTTGTATTGTTCATTTTCTAATGTAAGTTTTATTGATCTTCTCTTGTTGACTCTTAATTAGGTCCTTTGGAGTCATGCTCATCTTCAAGTTCAACCTATAATGTTGATCCTAATACTATAATCGAACTCTAATCCATTTGCTCTTTGGTATATTTTTCATTACTTTATTCTTTTATACTTTTTTTTTGTCAAAAGAATTATGAAGATTGAAGATTAATTTTTTTTATTTTTCAGTTTGTTTTTGTACAGGGTTCATCAACCAAATGCATGGAATTGAATTTTTTAGAACTTGGCTATGATTCATGATGATGGATTTTTGAGATATTGTGTTGCAAGTGTTTTTATTTTATTTGACAACAATTTTATTTTTTATTTTTTTTCTTGCGTTTTGGATGAATGTAATGGTTAATGAAGTTTGAATGATTTTATTTTAATTTTGGATGAATGTAATAGTTAAGCTTAGGATTTTGAATGATTTTATTTTAATTTTGTATTATTGGGTAGTAGTAGTAGTAGATGAAGAATGTTGAGAAAGTAGTTGAAGAATGAGATTGATGATTTACCTTAGGATTGTAAATGATTTTGCTTTAATTGTATTGTTGGGTAGTAGATTAATTTTGAATGCTTTTAGGATTTTGAATGATTTTGAATGATTTTGAATGATTTTAGGATTTTAAATGATTTGTTTATGTTAGGAATTGATTTTGAAGCATTTTAAAAAATTGATTTTGAATGATTTGTAAGTTTTAATGATTTAATTATTAATGTTGAAGCATTTTATAAAATTGGAAGAAAATGACCTAAAATAAATATTTACAAAATGGGGAAAAAAATTCAAAAACTAATTTTTAAAGGGAAAAATTCAAACCGCAGACTGCCAGCACATCCGCAAACCCTATCCGCATAAATCGCAAACCGCACTGCGATGCGGTTTGACTTTTTCCCAAACCGCAGAGGTGTGGGCGGGTCAAAACCGAACCGCACAAAACCGATCCGCGAACACTCCTAATTGGAGCTCTCATTGCTGAGATTATTGAGTCCAAATTTCAGCCATTGAGAGTGAGAACTTATTAGTTTGTGAACAAAAGTGTTATTCCTCTTCAAGAGGTATAATTTTGAGCATCTTTGAAATACTTCTTTTCTATCTTTTCTTGCTAATTTTGAAGTGTTTTTGGACTATTTTTATGGGTTGAAGTTTGTGGTTTAAAGATATTAAAGGTAGAGGGGTTAATCACCCTTCTTTGAACCTTGTTCTCTCAGCTTTTACCCTTGTGTTTCCTACCTTGTTGTAACCTTTTTTTGAGCTTTTAAATACTAAATTTCAGAGTTATTTCAGTGGCTAAAAACACTTTTTGAAGTCCAAAATTAGAGGGGTTAGCCTCCCCTCCTTGTATCTTGCTTACTAGCCTAGCTTGTGCTATGTTTTAGCATATTAATCTAGTTTTTTTTTGTCTTAATTCCAGCATGTTTTAGGACTATTTTTAGACTGTTTTAGCACTATTTTTGGTTGATGGTTGCATTTGAGCTTTGTTTTTCATGCTTATAGTGTAATAGTCCCATGAGCTTGGTGTTCTAGGCCTTAGACACCATCTCTTTTGAGTTGATAGCATTTATTTATGCTTTTCTCACTCATTTTCAGCACTACTAATCTCTACAACCTCCCTCATTTCCTGGCTTTTTGTTTGCTTTGAAAGTGGTTCAAACTACTTGTTTGTTTAAAGCATGAGATTGAGGTGTCATGCTTAATGATTTAATCCGTTACAGGGTTCATTACCAACAGTATGATATCTCTTTCATGCCTAAGACAACTCTTGGTTTGAGCCTTCTTTCCATTAGAGGACTTAAACTCACCCTTTGGACTCAATTGGTTAAAGAATGGTTGGTAATTAACATGGAGCAATTAAAATTGAGACTAAAATGGTGAAAGATAATAATTTGGTTGTGTTCAATCAGACGTTAATTGAACCCAGGGAACTTGGACCATTTCATACTTGCTAGTGATAAAATGATTCAAGTTTCCAAGGTCATCACTTCCCTTGATCTTTCATGATAGGGAGGTGGTTTTAAGAGTCTCATTTTGTTGCATTTATTGAACTTGCACACTTTGGTTTATAAGCCATCATGCAATGAAATTGCTTGAGTTGGTGGTTTGTGAACCAAGTTCATTACTCCTTTGATTTGCTCATGAAAAGGAGGGGTGAGTTGTGCAAACAAACCCTTGAAATACCCTGTATATGCTCTGTTTGTCCTCTGTTACAGCAAGGAGAACTGGGCAGTAGTGTCCCGCAGGTGGCCGACAGACCACCTTTGATGGCCGGTCAGCCATCACTGGTGGTTGGCAACCCTCATCACTGACTGGCCGGCCACTGATGCAAAATTCAGCGATGTGTTTTTTAGGCAAAGCAGAGTTATTCTGGAAGTGGGCAAAAGTGTTAGTGTTCTATTGCACAACAGAGGCTCTCCGGAAGCAAAACAGTGACTTTTCGGGTGAAAACTGGGCACACGCATGAACATCCCTCACTTCTCGAGGCGGAGTAGTTAGCTTAACATTTAAATTGTTTAGCTTACTTACTTCTTTTAATTGCACTTGTGTTGTAATTATTGAATTAGTTAACGTAGTTAGCTAGTTGTGATGTTGTAATCGTTTTAGTTAACTAGCATAGTTAGTTAATTAGTTAACGTAGTTAGTTCATTCAAATGTTGTAATAATTAGTTAAGTAGTTTAGCTATTTATTCATTTCATTTTGTAATAGTTAGCTTAATTAGCTTAGCATTAGTTAGCTAGTTTATTCATTTGGACTCTCCTTCGTGAGAGTGCAATGTTGTAATAATGTGTATGTCTTCCAACCCCACGTCTTTCTCCTTTTTATTTACTAGCTTATGATGGTTAGTTTAGGGACATCATGTTTCGTTTAGCATTACTCATGTTTGCATCCATTTGTATTGCATGCACCGAGTCTCGGTTCATCATTCTAACTGCATTGTGAGTTCAATACTTCTTTGAATACGTGCTTAGACTGTATGCTATTATGCCAAATTAGTAGTTGAGCCTAATAATTGCATATCGCATGTGTTGCATTAGTCATATTGCATAGTTAGGATCATGCATTCTTCTAACTCTTTTTTTTTTTTTGGCATGGAGTACTAGATGAGCCTTTACTCGCTTTCGTATATTGCATATGTATGTGATTGTTTCCATGTCTAGCATGTTTTCCATGAGGCTAAGTGCTTAAGTGTTAAATTGCTTGAATGCCTGTGGCTGAAGGCTTATTGCTTGCATTGGAATAATTTGAGTAAATGTTCATATGCGATCACTTTTTCAAGTGGTACATATTCGAAACAATTTTCAAAACAAACATGAATCGAAATATTCCAATTCTTGCAAGTTAGTCTATACTTGTGTGTGTGCTCATCACATAGTAATGTTAGCCTAATAAATCGGAACAAGAGCATATAATGTACATAAGATTCATATCATGATTAGTAGAGGCCGATCTTTGATTGGGTGAGTGAGGGTGCTCAAATGTATTCATGACCTTCTTCTCTTGTACCTAAGTTCCTGAGCTGAGACAATCTTGTTGATGACGGACACGTGGCGTTTGGCACGAGTCATGAGTTTCCTAAATTTTCTCAAATAAAATATTTAGGTGGTGACTCTGTATCTGGCAAAGTAGTCCATTTTTGGCACTTTTGATTCAAAATCGATTTTCCAAAAGATTTACTGGATTTGGACTCTTTGGTGTTTATCAATTTCATATTGCACTTGTGAGATTAGATTTAGAACCTCGGGAATCTGAATTGTAGAGTTTATTTTGACTTTTGAAAGGGGGTGTAGAAAAAGCTGGGCTACAGTTTCTGGCGACTCTGTTGGGGAATTTAGAGAACTTGACTTGAAATTTATGATATGAAATTTTATCAACACTTAAATGTTTCTTTGCATTGCATTTGCATTGGTGTGTTTAAGTCACTATGTTTGCCATCTGCTATTCCTGGACGGTTTGGTGGAGGCTTTCCTAAAAAGCTTGCCAAGGTGCTGACCGATCGTGGGCTCTGCCACGATGGGAATACAACCCTAGGATTTGGACTACTGCTGTACCGTTTGATCCTCCTTTCACTTCTCGGTGTTAGGTATGACAGGTATATTAGGTAGTCTTGCTGAGGTACCATTTGACCATTCGGCCTAGCTGCAAATCAAAAAGCCATAGAGACTGTTCCAAACTAGGACAGGATGCTTACCTGAATGCAGGATTACGTGAAAACCGCTTTGTTTGAATAGTGAACCCTAGTTCCTGACGAAACTCGGACAGGGTAACCGTACTCCCTCATAGGGGTGCTTTGGCTCTCACTTAACTAGTATGTGCTTTACAGTGAAATTGTACAGGAATGTGCATATCAACTGCAAGTTGGTATTTATTTTGGGGTGTGTAGTACAGTCACTCAGCTATGATCATATCTGTTCTAGTAAAATTATGCTGAGGTGCTGTCTGTTTTCTCTTTTGCAAGGTAGTCCTGGAGCCATAGCTTCAGAAGGCTCTGATATCCCCTAAGTACTCTGGACTCGTGTCGATAGACTTTGTAAGGTCGGGGACCTAGTTCAGAGGCAGCCAGTGTTTGCTTTACTTTCGCCGGTGGCAAGACGAAGAATGGCAAGACGATGAAGGGCCAGATAGGGTTCACCAGTTCCACTGTTTCGACGTTCACAAGTTAGATTACCTTCGTTCAGCTCATCCCAGGCATCTACCCCTATTATGGCTTAGCCTCCGAAAAATTTAGAAGGATTATTACTCCATATATGGCAAACAGTTGACTCCCTCTAGTATGACGTGATCCGTCAAGCGGAGGTTACGACTCGTCAGACCGAGGTTATAACTAGCCTACAGCAACAGCAACTGCAGCCAGCAGCAGCCTCTGCATCACATGTACCCATTACGACTATCCATATGCCCGATACCACAGCTAATGCTGTTCAAGATCCAAAAACCAAGGGTGTTCCAGTTCTCCCAGCACAAACATCTAGAGCCCCGGTGTATCAAATCGAGGCACCGTTCAAACTCAAGGTTGATCCAACTGCGTTCAAAGTTAATAAGCTGGAAAAACTGTTCAAAAAGGCATAGGGGGTCAACTCTATTCCAGACATAGAGGATGGGCACACTGAATCGGCGGTTACCTTACCGGAGCGGTTCAAGATGCCGTATATTGACCACTTCAATGGCTCTAGAGATCCGATGGTGTATTTGCATCTGTTTTCTGATATCCTACGACCAATAGGTTTGACCCAAGTATAGAAGTTGTCACTATTCAATCGAACCATGTCCGGGATAGCGGCCATTTGGTATGCTAAATTAGAGGACTCTGTGAAACAGAGCTGGTAGGAGTTGGCCGAATCCTTTGTTGCCCAATATTCCTACAACACGCAGATCGAGGTCACAACTCATGGTCTTGAGGCAACGCGTCAGGAACTGAAAGAGGGTTTTTCAGAGTTTGTTATTCGATGGAGGGCCAAGGGGGCTATGATGGCAAGCAGGCCTCTAGAGAAAGAGCAAATCTGTATCATTGTTAGAAATCTATATGAAAGGCTATTACAGAAAATGATAGTCCTCCCACAATTCAACTTTAAGAACCTCCATGAAATTGGGGTTCAAATCAAGGATGCTATTAGGCAAGGGATCATTGTGGAGGGTAATGAACCTATGAGGAAGAATGTTTTTCGCAGTTCCAATGGTAGCATAGCTGCGAAATGCTCAGAAGTAAACACTGTCACCACTCCCATTAATAGCAAAAAACGCACCACTTCAACTTGGCCCTAAGCCCGAAATTTCCATCCTCTTTACATGAGTCTCTCTAAAGCCTTGAAAATGCTGCTAGAAAAAGGGTACCTAGAGCTCCTAGAACCCCGACCCCTCCCAAATCCTCTACCACCAAGATATGACCCCACTAAATACTGTGCCTATCATCAACATCACGGTCATGATACAAACTGTTGCATCCGTCTCCGTCATAAGATTCAGGATCTTATTGACGAAGAGATCATAGCTTCACCAAAAGGACTTCAGGCCACCTCTAACCCGTTACCTCCATATCTCAACCTAATCCATACATTACCATCCACCTACAACCCCAACATATACATCACCCGGATCCATTTACCCAAGCTTGAGGTGTTTATTCTAGAAAGCATGGACTTGTGTATGATGGATGCACTTGAACCCCAATCATCTCAGACCCATGAACCCACTACTTCTGAGTTAATGAGAATGATTGAAGATCTTCAGAGAACAGTAGCAGATTTAGCCTTTGGGATTTTGGCGCCATCATCAACCACATCACATGCTTGAAATTTCACGCCAAAAGACTCCCCAATCTTAGGGCGGGCTGCAATTGAAAATGGCCAACCTGAAGCTATCTTAAGTCTGGGTGATGGCATGTCAACAACAACTGGGCTCTGCTCTAATATAGCGATCCAATCCCTTGGCAAAGTAGAGGCAAGGGGCAAGAACAAGGTTGGGGCAAGCATTGATCCCTATGAACATCTTCGGTGGGCTATTGAGGCTTTGAAGGGCAAAGGGCTGAACAAACAACAAGTGCTTGCAGTTGTTACAAAAACTGTAGATGAAACTTTTGTTGCTCAAGTTTGGAGCATTTTGAATCCAGGGATAAACCATGAAAAGGGCCACCATGCTAGAAACATCCTTTTCATCTCCAATCCTATACCCATAAGAGGTCATCAAACCCAGTCAACACCTGCCAACCCCTCTGTCAATCTTGTCAGGATTGGTAACCGCACCTTCAATCCCCTTTACATGACCTTGTCAAGAGCTCTCTAAATCCTCATAGGACAAGGCCATCTCAAACCCCTTGACCCTCGGCCTGTCCCTGATCCCTTTCTATCCAAGTATAATGCTGCCATGTACTATGCCTTCGATCAACAAACCGGCCATGACACTGACGGTTGTTTTCGTCTTCGCCATGAAGTTTAAGATTTGATTGACAATAAGGTCATCACGCCACCGGGTCCTATAAATTCTATCGGTGCTGGACCGATGAACTTGGGGGATAATGTGACTGTGTGATCAGGGATGAACCACATGCTGATGGCTCTCATTTTACTCCAGATGTGGTGGATGGCACGCATTGTTTTAGCACTTTGAAAATGCTTTTTATTGTACTTTCGGACTTAGTTATTGAGTCAGTCTCATTGTATTTAGTTAGCCTTGTTGTGTCGGAGGTTGATGATTTCGGGGGTGTTAACTCGGGCATCACTTTCTTGTTTTGTGTTTGTCTTTTTCACTCTTTCTTTTGTGCCTGTTTCTATCCTTGAGCCAGTTGTGCCAGAAAATCTGAATGAAATGACAATACTTTTCCACTTATTTCTCTGTGCCTTTAAATCATTGCATTGACCAAAGTTAGTTTTTCAAAACTGTTTCCAAAACTGTGATGAAAACAAAGAGGAAGGAATTTCTTGAAATTTGCAAAAAAATGATCAACTGAGAGAAAGAGAGGCCTGTTAAGCCCTTGATCAGTGAAATCATGTCTATTAATGTGAGTGCTGAAAAGGATCCTGGGTTGATCTAGATGGGTTCTACATTGTCTTCAGAAGAGCACGAGCAACTAATCGCTTTATTAAAAGATTTCAAAAAATGTTTTGCGTGGTCCTACGAAGACATGTCTGGAATTGATCTTGAGATTGTACGACATAGGATCACTCTTGGCCTCGAGACTCGACCCTTGATGCAGAATGCTCAAACAATCAACCACAATGTGAGGCTTGCATGACCGGATTCGAAGTAGCCTTTGAACTAGGGACAATAAAGTCAGATGTCATCAAAGTAAGCTTGCAAATCTAGATGAGAAGCATTCCTTGAACTAGCAGATACACTCAAAGATTCAAAACTGGGTCATTTCTCAAGCTAATGGAGATCGGCAAGTGTGGCCTCGCCTTTTTCCGTTCCTCCGCCTTTCGGAAAGGGTTTGAAAAGAAAGGCCTCACAGTTTGGACTCCTGTGGTTCTGAATCTAGTCTCATAGTGCAATATGAAACTAATAATCACCAAAGAGTCCAATCAGGCAAATCTTTTTGGAAAATCGATTTTAAATCAAATAATGCCAAAATTGGACTGCCTTGCCAGATACAAAGTCGCCACCTAAATATTTTATTTTTGGGGAAATTTAGGAAACCCTGACTCGTGCCAAAGGCCACGTGTCCATCATCACCAAAGTCGCCTCTGCTCGGGAACTTAGGTATGAAGGGAGAAAGTCATGAATTGAGCACCTCCACTCGCCCAATCAAAGATCGACCTCTACTAATCATGATATGATTTTTTATAAACATTATGTGCTCTTGTTCCGGTTATTAGACTAACATTACTATGTGATACGCACAAGAAAGTGTAGACTACGTCGCAAGAATTGGAACATTTCAAGCATGTTTGTTTGCAAAAATGGTTTGAATTTGCCACCCTCAAGTGGGATTAAAGTTACAGATTTGCCACTTAACAAAATGGGCTTAAAATGCACATTTGTTGAATCGTTCCAATTCAAACAAGCCTTCATCCACAAGCATACATGCAGTTTAAGCATTTAAGCAGATAGCCTCATGGAAAGCATTCTAAATTATGGCAACATTCACATACATGCGAGTATGCTAAAATGTAAAAACTCACCTAGTACTCCAAGCTAAGAAGATATGAGTTAGAAAAATGCATGATTCCTAACTATACAAAATGTCTAATACAACACATGCAATATGCAATTTAATAGGCTCGGCTAGTAATATGGCATATGATTCAATTTGATATAACATGCGATAAAACACGTATTTAAAGAAGAAATTGAAATAGCAATGCAGTTTGAATGATGTGCCAAGCCTTGGTGCATGCAATACAAAAATGAATGGATGCAAATATGAAAGCATAAGGTATGCTAATTGAAAATGTCCCTAATCTAACCATCGAAAGCGATTAAATAAAAGGGAGAAAGACGCGAGGTTGGAAGACATACACACAGGCATACACACTTATTACAACATTACGCCCTCGCGAAGGAGGGTTTGAATGAATAAGCGCTAACTAGTTACGCTGATTAAGCTAACTATTATTACAAAACACAAAATGAATTAACTAACTTATTCTAAGCTAATTAATCATTACAAAATAAATTAATTAGCTAAATACTTAACTAACTAATTACAAAGCAATCAAGCTAAATAATTACAACATGAATTAATTAACTAATCTACTTAAATAATTACATCACTTGCAAGAATTAGCTACAACTAATTAACTAAGCAAAGCAACTAAATGGCCTTGGTAAGTAAGGGATGAATGCATGCTCGGTTTTCCACCCGAAAATGCCACAGCCTCACTGCTGTAAGACTCTGTTTGCACACTTGAACACCAAAGAAGCTACCAACTTCCAGAACACCTCTGCCCTCCTTTTCTATCACACTAAGCAACTTTCTTCATTGATGGCCGGTCTGCTACCAATGGTGGCCGTCGGCTACCATTGGTGGCCAGTCGGCTACTGCTGCTGGCTGTTGGCCATTGCTGGTGGCCGGTCAGCCACCCCTGCCCTAAACTTCTTTTTGTTGCAACAGAGAACAAACAGAGGCAAAACAGTGTATTCTCAAGGAGTGTTTGTACTCTTATGCTCCTTATCATCACACAAGTTCAAAGGAGTGTAACTCTTGGTCCTCAAACCATCAACCAAGCAATTTCTATACATGATGGCTAAGGAACCAAGCTTACACAAGCGTAATGAATGCACAAACAAGACCAAAACAACCACCACCTTATCATGCATGATCAAGAGCAATGGAGACTAAGGAAAGTGGCACATTTCATCACTTTTAAGTATGAAATGTTCCATTTTCCTTGCATTTGAATTAACATCTGATTCGAACACATGCAATGCAACACGAAAGATGCTTATCTTGCCTCTTTTACTTGTTCATTTTGCTTACTCATTTTACATTACCAATTCATTCTTTAATCGATTAAGTCCATTGGTGAGTGTCCTCTAATGGAAAGAGGGCTTAAACGAAAGGTGCCTTGGGCATGAAAGAGACCTTATGCCGTTGGTAATGAATCTCTAAAGGGATTAAACCATTAAGCATAAATGTCTCAATTTCATACTTAAGTAAACAAGGGGCATAAAACCACTTTCAAAGCAAACAAAAGGGTGAAGACTTGAGGGAGAATGTAGAGATTAAAGTGCTGAAATTAAGTGCAAAACAACACTAAAACATGCTATCAACTCAAAACAATGATGAATAAGGCACTAAAACATCAAGCTAGTGAAGGAAATTGCACTACAACCATGCCATACAAAGCTCAAATGACTTAATCAGCCCAAAATAGAGCTAAAACAGGTCAAAACAGAAGCAAAAACATGCTGGACTAGAGCTAGGTTAAGCTAGAAAAACATGATAACATGCGAAGTTAGCTAGACATGCAAGCAAGACACAAGGAGGGGAGGCTAACCCCTCTAATTTTGGACTTCAAAATTTGATTTTTACCACTGAAAAACCTCTGAGATTTAGTGGTTAAAAGGCCCAAAAAAGTTGATTTGAAAGTGAGGAAAAATAGCACAAAAAGCTTAACAAGCTAAGGAACCAAAAGGGTGGACAACCCTTAACTCAAAAAGGCTCAAACCACCATTTTTAGGTCACAAAAATAAAGTTTTTTACACTTCAAAAACAACCTTAAAACAGTTGAAAAAGATAGGAAAATAAGTATGCACAATAAGCTTAAATAAGGTAAGTGCTCTACCTTTGAAGCAAAGCATAATTTAGGCACACATCCAAGCTCAAACTCCTTCCATAGCTCAAACAAGACTCCAAGGGACCTCAGCTCAATAATGGTCAAGTTTGATTAAGGGTTGGTGTGCAAAAGTGTGGAGGAACTAGGCAATCAAGCACAAAATATCAAGTGAGAGAGAGATAGCTAGAGAGAGAGAGTGAGATATTTTTGGTCCAAAATCTTTTAACCCTCAAAAATGGGGGAGGAACCCCCCCTATTTATAGAGAAACAAATCTTGAGCTTAGATACATCTCACCATACATGTGTATGAAGATGTAGCTTAGTGAGCAACAGCTGGCACAACTGTCAACAAATATTTAGAAAAAGAGACCAATGGCCATCGGCCACCACTGGTAGCTGACAAGCACAAGCCATTGCCGACAGATTCTAGGGCTGGCCGACAGGTCACCCTCTTTTCCAGGCTAGAGGCAACAAGCTCTTTGCGTAAAAACATGCACAAAACAGATAAGGTTTAGAGGCTCGAAGACAAGGCGTTCCGCTGAGGACTTCGGGCTCTCAAAACAAACACAAACAAGCACAATCATCGAGTGCACAAACGATGACGTCCAAGTCTTGAGGACGGTCCAAAATGGGGTGTCTACAGTTGCCCCTCTTTGACAGAACTTGGAAGTCATGAAATGAAGGGAATGAATGTCAAAGCCCAAAGACGACCTATTTTTGACAAGGCCGAAGACTTGAACAAACAAACAAACAAAACAAAAAATAGTTGCGCTTGTAGGTTGCCTACGTATCTCTTTGTAAGGAATCAAACCAACGTAGTTCTAGGGCAAAATACAAGTGATATGCACAATGCAAGAATATAACTTGTGATCATGCAATGAGGCTGTAATGAAACATCTAGATGCAAGTGTTATGCAAAGAAATGCCACATTTAAACAAACTGAAGTAAGGTATAGCAACCTCTAACATGAATAGAAGTAAGTAAACATGAACCAAACCACATTTCATGCAAAAAGGATGTAAGAAAATTATGCAAGCTTAACACGCAACGCGTAAGAAAGGCGAAGAGCGACCGTGGGCCATACCGAGGTCTCAACCGAGATCCTAATGTGTTACACATAAAAGGAAAAGGGTGATGTGAACACCAGGACGCACCTGAGTGTCTCTAACCGAAGATGTCCTAACACGTCACACGCGAGAGGAGAATGTGGTAATGTGAACACCGAGACACACCCATGTGTTCGAAAACGAAGCATCCTAACATGTCGCATGTGAGAGGAGAAAGTGGTAATGAGAACACCAAGACGTACCCAAATATCTCTAACCGAAGGCATCCTAACGCGTCGCACGCGAGAGGAAAAGAGGTGATGAGAACACCGGGACGCACCCAAATGTCTCTAACCAAAGGCATCCTAACGCGTCGCACGCAAGAGGAGAAAGTGGTGACGAGAACACCAGGACACACCCAAATGTCTCTAACCAGAGGCGTCCTAATGCGTCGCATGTGAGAAGAGAAAGAGGTAACGAGAACACCGGGATGCATCCAAATGTCTCTAACCGAAGGCGTCCTAACGCGTCGCACGCGAGAGGATAAAGTGGTGACGAGAACACCGGGACACACCTAAATGTCTCTAACCGAAGGCGTCCTAACGCGTCGCACGCGAGAGGAGAAAGTGGTGACGAGAACACCGGGACACACCTAAATGTCTCTAACCGAAGGCGTCCTAACGCATCGCATGTGAGAAGAGAAAGAGGTAACAAGAACACCGGGACACATCCAAATGTCTCTAACCGAAGACGTCCTAACGCGTCGCACGCGAGAGGAGAAAGAGGTAGTTCGAAGGAAACAAGTGATTCTACCTGGAACTCCTCTAAATGAACCGTACATACAATATCGTGTCTGCATAAGAAAGAAACTCAATAAGTATAACATAGTAAGAGTGCATGTTCCATGCAAGATGAATAACCAAGACACAATGCTAAAGGCATGTTCTATGCATAACACGCAAGAAACAAAATAGAAGCATATTCTATGCGGCGTGAGCCAGAGCATGTTCTATGCCACATTAGGATGCATATTCTATTCAAAAGTATAGGATGCATGTTCTATGCAATGATCAACAGTAGAAAATGCATGATCAATAGTAGAAAATGCATGTTCAATGCAAGATTAACAGCATGTTCTATATAAAACACCAAATGCATGCTCTATGAGAATGGGAAATAGAAGCATGCTCTATGCAAATGTGAGAAGTGCACTTTCTATGCAAAAATCACATGTGAAATGCACGTTCCATGCAGCGACAAAGAAATGCACGTTCTATGCAATGACAAAAGCGTGCTTGACAAAACCAACTTAGTCGCAACTTCCGATTTACCTCTCGGAAGAGTTGCAATATGTTTCAAAAGGATACACCTTGTTCATGTTGAGTATCGCACACCAAAGATACGGTTTGGAGCTTCCGCAGAGATAATTTGAGTTTAAAAGTGAACCTTTCCTGCACTTTCTCGGGAAATGAGGACATAAAACAGCAGAAAGACCCAATGTAGGAGCACTGGGAACCTGTCGGCCATCAGGGGAGGTCGTCAGCCACCCGTTGGCCACACCTGAAGATTCTCGGCCACCGATGATAGCTTTGGGCCATTTCGGTCTTTTTACGTCAGGTCTTTAAATACACACTCTCAAACTTCATTTCCACACACCCCTATTGCCGAAAATCCTCACTTTCTCTCTCTAGACATTTTCCCCCTCTAGATTCGCACTTTATATACGTTTTCCAATGCCGCACGGACATTTGATTCGCCAAATCCTCTTTGTATACTCTGTTTTGAACCGATTGAAACTCGATTTCAGTCTTTTTCTTGGAGTTTCACCATTTGAGGCTCGTTCCCCTCGAGTTCTTCTTGAGTTCAGTGACCTTTTTCGGGCTTTGACTTTTTCTTCCCTTTTTCTCTTTCCTAGGGTTGACTTTTGTTGACTTTTGGCATTCTCCACCCATTTTGCTCATTTTCGCCCACTTTCTCACCTCCTTTCTAGATAGCAGATGACATCCTATAGACACCCCATTTTTGACCGACCTTAAGACTCAGACATCATCGTCTGTGCACTCGGTGATTATGCATGTTTGTGCTCGTTTTGAGTTTTCGGAGCCTTCGGTTGAGCGCCTTGTCTCAGGACCTCTTAACTTTCTTCTCTTGGCCTGGTTTTTGGACCATGCCTTGATGCCTTTTCCTAGAGGGAAACAAAGGCCTGTAGGCCACTTTTTGTAGTTGTAGGCTACCTTTCCATCTCGTAGGCCACTTGTAGTGGCCTGTAGACTAGTTTTCGGGGCTTCTGGCTGAGTGCCTTGCCTTGCGAACTCTTGTCTTTCTTCCTTTTGGTTTGTTTTTGAACCAAACCTTGTTACCCTTTGCCTAGAGGGTGGAACAGGGGTGTAGACCAGTTTTCTCCCCTGTAGACCACATTTCCTCCCTGCCAGCCACTTTGGTGGTCGGTCAGCTAGGGTGGGTGGTCTGTGGACCACCTAAGGTAGTTGACAGCCTGCTACCACCTTCTACTCTCTCTATAGACTCATTTCCTCCCTTGCCGACCAGTTTTATTCCCTGTAGACCACTTTTGGTGGTCGGTCGACTAGAGGGAGTGGTCGGTCGACTACTTTAACTGGTCGGCGGCCTTTTTGCACTTTCTGCAGATATTTTCCTTGCTAGCTATTGGGCACATAAGGCATCCTCCATACACGTGTATGGAGGGATTGCACCAAGCCTCTAGCTTGTCTAACAAGCTTGATGCATGAATTCTATA
Source organism: Camellia sinensis (assembly GCF_055761805.1). Taxonomy (NCBI): domain Eukaryota; kingdom Viridiplantae; phylum Streptophyta; class Magnoliopsida; order Ericales; family Theaceae; genus Camellia; species Camellia sinensis. The sequence continues at coordinate 89,153,608 of NC_138973.1, read as the reverse complement.
AAAGGGAGCTTCCTCCCTCTTGTTCAAGGTTCAGAAAACTTGGATTAGGGCTATACATATATCTCTCTCTTGATTTCTCCTTCTCTCTCTATATTTGTGCTATTTTATGCCTTAAAGTGAGTTTTGTTCACACTTTTGCACTAAACACTTAGTGAAACACCTTCACTCTTGAGCTGAGATTCTTGGAGGTTGCATTTGAGTGTTTTTGGCTTGGTTTTGCCTCAGAAGTGGCTGTTCTTGTTGTTCTTCAAGGGTGAGTCCTATTCCCCCTTTTAAAGCTTTGTTTTGATTGCATACTTAGCCACCTTTGCATACTTCTTTTGGCTTAACCTTCAACTGCAAAAACCTTTGTTTTGAAGTGTTTTAAAAGGTTGTTTGGGGCCTTGTTTGAGTTAGGGGTGTCTTTCACTCTCTTGTGCCTTATTTGCTTAACTTCTTGCTATCTTTTGAAGCTATTGGGACCACCTCTTTTTGGATTTCTTACCACTAAAACTCAGAGGAATTTCAGTGGTAGAGAGGTGGTTTTGAGGTTCCAAATAGATGGAGGTGGTCCCCCTCCCTCTGGTGTTTTGTTTGCATGTGTTGTTGGCTTAACAGTTTGGCATGCTTTTCTACCTTCATAAGGCTGTATCTTAGCATGTTTTAGGCCTTATTTTAACACGATATAACTCTGTTTTGGGTTAGTTTGGTTGTTTCTTACATGCTTCATGTACTTGTAGTGCAATTCTCTTAGTTAGCCTAACATGCTCTATGCTTTGGACCACCATTTTAGCATATTTTTGGCTCCACTCTAGCAGGATTTTACTTATGTTTTAGCATGCCTTAGCTCTGTTTCTGGTTGGTTTGCTCATTTGTTTCTTGCTTCTTACACTTGTAGTGTAATCCTTGCAAACTAGCCTTGTATGCTTAATGTTTTAGCTCATCTTTCTAGCATGTGTTGGTTCCATTCCAGCATGTTTTTGGTCATTATTTAACATGCCTTAAATATGATTTTTGTTGGTGGAGTCACCTCTTGCTTGGTTTTTACACTTGTAATGTAATCCTCTTTGTTGGCCTAGTGTGCTCCATGTTTCATGCCTCTAAGCCTAGCTTGTGTTAGCTCTATCTTAGCATATATTTGCCATTATTTTGACCTTCCTTAGCTCTGTTTTGAGTGGTCTTGGCCATGCGGGGCTTGTTGTGCATGGTTGTAGTATAAGGGCCTTGACTAGCTTTGAGTTTCAAAGACCTCTTGCATGCTTACTTGTGATGATTGCATGCCTTAGCCTCATTTCTCACATGATTTTAGTGTGTATAGCATAGTCACACTCTCACATATTCCACTCTTTCATAGCTTTTGTGAGTTGTGCTTTGTGCCTCGTTTATGGGGTAATGCGTATGCATGCTTGTTTAGGCTTTTGAGCTCCCATCCTAGCATGTTTTGGTCTTTGTTTTGACCTAATTGAGCTCTATCTATGGCTGGTTTAATCATTTGTGCCATGTATTGCATGCCTTTTGTGTAGTCCCCTTTACTAGCCTTGTGCCTTAGGCCTTCTAGCATGCCTTATTTGTGGTGTTTATGTGATATGGCATCATTTCTCACATGATTTCAGAGCATATAGCCTTCCTAAACTCTCATGTTTATTACTCTTTAATTGTGTTTAAGAGTTGTGCCCTTATCCCTTATTGGTGAGCCAATGCATGAGCATCATCATCTTGCCTTTCATGCTATCATTTCAGAGTGTTTTGGTCACTATCTTGGCATGCATGAGAGCTGTCTAGGGCTGGTTTAGTCCATTGAGCATTGCATTGCATAGTCCTAGTGTTGTGTACTTCACTAGCTTTAATGCTTAAGGGCCCTAGTATGCCATACTTGTGTTGTTTGCATGATATGTCATCCCTTAGCATATGATTTCAGTGCTTGTACTTATGCCATGCTCTAATATATGTCGCTCTTTCAATGCGTTTGAAAGTTAAACTTTGTGCCTTGCTTGCGAGCAAACGAATGAGCATGCGTTCCTCGCTGTTTTGTGCCTAAGTTTTGGTGTGTTGGCCACTGTTTTGGAGCATCTTAGGTCTGTCCATATGCAGTGTGATCACTTGAGCATTGTAGTGCATGCCTCGTGTGTAATGTACTTCATTAGCTTTAATGCCTTAGCTTCTAAACATGTCTTGTATGCATTGTTCACATGATAGAACCTTGTGCTTGCCACATTAACATTGACAGATAGGCATGTTGTGTGCGTTGCATTGTGTTTGGATTGGACGTTAATCCAAACACGAGGAATGTCGCACGTTTCATACTCAAAGTGATGATGTCATGACCCAAACCCGCCCCCATGGGTTAAGGACATAACCGGCCAGTAATCCTAAGATTACCTACGGCCTCAAACCAAATCAGACTTAACTCATTAGAGTAAAGGGCCAAACGGAAGCAGAATTTAAAACTTTGTCCATAGAGCCGTGCTTATATGCACATCATAACATTCCACATTTACATATGTTAATAACTCACAACAGATTACAGTAGCATAAGTTCTGTACAAACAAGATCATCCAAAAACTAAGTCAACCCATGAAAACTATATACAGACATATGCAAAGTCCTCGCCAACATGACAAAAATAACATAGCATAGCAGAAAGGCGAAGACGAGTCTCGTGCGTAAGACACTAGGGCTGACTCTCCAAAACTCGGTTGTTCCACACAGACTTCACTGGGGCTGGGTCTGGACCTCTCTTGGCTCACCTACAAACACATGAATGAGCGTGAACGATAGCCCAGTGAATAATATCAAATAAGAAGATACAAAAGATATGTAGAACAACATACTCCGAACGACCTTGGGCCCAATTCACATTTTTATTTAACATTTATATACACAATTTAAGTCAAGTGACTGTGGTTTCAAACATACTGGCCTTTGGCCCATTTATCTTTCATTCCTGTCAAAACGGCCTCTGGCCCACTCATTTGTGTCAAAATGGCCTTTGGCCCATCCATTCATGTCAAAACGGCTTTTGGCCCATTCATTCGTGTCAAAACAGCCTTTGGCCCATCCATTCATATCAAAACGGCCTTTGGCCCATCCATTCATATCAAAACGGCCTTTGGCCCATCCATTCATATCAAAATGGCCTTTGGCCCATCCATTCATGTCAAAACGGCCTCTGGCCAATCCATTCATTCTTTGTCCGAATGGCCTCTGGCCTATTCACTTATTCTTTGTCAAAACGGCCTCTAGCCCATTCATTCATGTCAAACTGTTATTCGTGTCAGATTATCATTCGTATCAGATCGTCATTCGTATCAAACTATTATTCGTGTCAGACTATCATTCGTGTCAGATCATCAGACTATCATTCGTGTCAGATCATTTGTATCAGATCATTATTCGTATCAGACGGCCTTTGGCCCAATACATAGCATAACAGATATTTGTCCCCAATTTAGTATAGCAACTTACAAGACTTATATGAAAGTAAGCAATTGGACAAATAACATACTTCAGATATCTTTATTAAGATATTACTCATAGTGATCGGCTGATTGATCTGCCCTGGAGCTCGACCCTACACATACCATGAACACAAAAGGGTCACTAACAATTCAATCCATTCTAAATTCACATTTTTCCTCTTTAGGCCTCATTCTTATCTCTTTAACTTAATTACAATGCTCAATGCATGCCTAAGAGTACTTAAAAGTGAAAGAGAACTGAAAACGGAACTCATAATACCTTTTCAAAATTTCAGAAAATAGGGTCCCCACTTGAGCGAACCCATGAGGCCTGCAAAAGTACTGGTTATGTCGAATTTACGCTCAATCGTGCACTCTGGCACTTGAGCAAAAGGCCTCTCTACATGGCTCCCTGCTCGAGCGTGAACTTCCCCCATGCTTGCAGAAAATACTGGGAGCTCGAAATTCACGCTCGAGCGGCGATTCTCCCGCTCAAGCGGACGTCAAATTTTCTAGGTTTTCCAGAATGTGTTCTTGAGCTTCAACTAGATATTCAAAGGTTCAAAATACATGTTTTTGGCTCAATCTTCACATATACATATACTAACATGGTATAAATACCAAATTACAACATTTTGAAGCGCAATTTCACAAATCAAACCCATGCATGGCTCATTTTCCACCAAATTCGTTACCAACATAACAACTTCATGCATTCAAAGCTTCTACTCCCATGGATTGTACATGCATGTGACATATAACCCTCATTCTCATCTCATATGATGAAAAGATGGTCAAATACATGGATTTCAACCAAAGTTCATCATGAGTCATGCAATTCAAGCTCAAATATGCAAATTCAAAACAATTACATACATACATGCATCTATTGGCTTTAAGTTCAACAATTACAACTCAAATTATGCCCTTGATCACAAATAAACCTTGAACTTACAAAATTATAAATCCAAACTTATGAATTCATGGTCAATTACCTATCTAGGGGCTCAATTTTTCTAATCAATAGCAAGTTCTTGAGTATGGCTTCAAGATTATCAAGCTTCAAGACCAAACTTGAATTATCTCCCCTCTCTCCCTCTAATTTCGGGTCTCTATCTCTCTAGAGAGTTGATTTCAGCCAAAGATAAAATAAAAGAGGGAATTGAACATATCATGGCCCCTTATACAACCCCACTCAAGCATAATATTTTAATATAAGGTATTTGGGCACTTAATCCATTAATTTAATCAATTTAATCTGATTCGAATCAATTTTCACTCAAATTTCACCGTAGGCTCTAAAAATTATGCCAATCACAATGGCGCAGTCAATTTCGGGTTCTGTGGCCGATAACGTCTTCAATTTAATTTCCAAAGCAAATAATCAAGCAGATATTCCTACGGTGAACAGATAGAAATTCAAAACCACATATTTTCACATAATGGCACACAAAATCATACTAGACACATAATCCTACTCACATTAAGGACCAATTAACATAATACAGAACATGGGTCTTACAGATGAAACATGTAGCATTTCTTGGTCGCCGACCCTCTTGATCAAGCATGATAGAGGTGGAGGCCCTTATGTGTTATTTGTGCATTCATTGACATTGACTTGTGCAAATTTGGCTTCTCGGCCATCGAGCATTGCGATGCTCGGTTGGTGGCCCGAGAGTCGAGTACCGCACTCCCTTGAGTTTGAGAAATGATAGGGAGGGTGGTTGTGCACACATATCTTGCAAATACATTGCTATGCCCCTTGTTGTTCTCTGTTGCAGCAAAATTGGAGTTTGGCAAATATTCTGGTCGGCCGACCAGTAGGGGTGGTCGACCGACCACTTTTTCTGGTCTACAACCAGTTTTTCTAGTCTATAGCCCCCTTTTTTGGTCGGCAGCCCACCAGGAGGTCCCCATGTTGGAGCAGAAGCAATCTGGAAATTAGTGCACTTTTCAAAGATCAAATCAAATGCAAAGAGAGGCAATTCTGGGCATAGCAATGGATTTCCAAGCAAGGCGATCGGGCATGCATGCACCCCTTGCCCCGAGGACCTCTTTTAACTACTTTAGCTGCTTTACTTAGTTAGCTAATTCGTCGGTTTTGTGCTTAATTAATCGATTTGTTTTGTAATAATTAGTTAACTAAGAATAGTTAATTAGTTTTGGCTTGTAATAATCAGTTTAATTAGCGTAGCTAGTTAGTTTATTATTCAGACCCTCCGTCGAGAGGGCATATGTTGTAATAAGTGTGCGTGTGTGTGTGTGAATGTCTTCTAACCCCACGTCTTTCTCCCTTTCATTTACTATGTTTTGATGGTTAGTTTAGGGCATATTTCAATTAGCATACCTTATGCTTTGCATGTTTGCATCATTCATTCGTATTGCATGCACTGGGCTCAGCGCATCATTCAAACTACATTGTATTTCAATTCCTATTTGAATACGTGTATCAAATTATTGCATTTCATATGCCATCTTAGATAGCCGAGCCTACTTAGTTGTATTTTTGCATGCGCTGCATTAGGCATCTTAACATAGCTAGGATCATGCATGGATTTCTAACTGGCCTCTGTTTTGGTTCGGAGTACTTGGTGAGTGTTTATGCTTTAGCATCCTTGCATGTGTGTAAGTGATTACCATGATAGCATGCTTACCATGAGGCTATATGCTTATGTGTTCAACTACATGAATACCTGTGGATGAAGGTTTGATTGCCTGAATTGGGATAACTCGATGATTGTGAGTTTTAAGCCCACTTTGCGATGTCGCAAAATCATGTTTTAAAGCCCACTTGAGGGTGGCAAATCTGCGCTTTAGCCTACTTGCGAGTAGCACTTTCAAACCATTTTCAAAAACAAACATTGAATTGTTTTGTTCCAATTCTCGTGATTGAGTCTATGCTTATATGTTGTGCGTATCACATAGTAAGATAGCTAATAATCGAGGAAGAACACATGTGTTTTCAAAACAACATATCATGATAGTAGAGGCCGATCCTTTGTTCGGGCGAGCGGGGGTACTCATTTTAAGACCTTCCCCTCTCGTACCTAAGTTCCCGAGCCGAGGCAACTTTGGTGATGACGGACACGTGGCCTTAGGCACGAGTCAGGGTTTCCTAGATTTTTCCAAAACAAAATATTTAGGTGGCGACTCTGAAATCTGGCAAAGCAATCCATGTTTGGCGCTTTTTGATTAAAATCGATTTTCCAAAACGATTTGCCGGATTTGGACTCTTTGGTGATTCATCAGTCTTACATTGCATTTTGTGAGATTAGATTCAGAACTGTGACAGGAGTCCGAACTGTAGTAGCTAGAACCCAATTCGCGCCCTCTCCAAAAAGGGGGCGCACGGAGCGAGTTCGGGCGGTCTACACATCTCCCATGACAGAGCTTCTCCAGGGATAGAGGCAGATCCCAAGCATGTACCAATACCACCCAGGGTTCGACCCTTTGATCCGGAGACATATCACCCAGAGGTGCATGTGCTACCGCACGATACTATTCGTCATTTTAGAGGTTTTGCACGAGGTGTGCCAAAGGATCTCTTGCTACGAGAGCTAGAGTCTCATTTATCCTACGGCGCCACCAAGGTATACATTGTCTTCTTATATTTTTTTGCAATGTACCTTGCATTTCTTGCATAGATCACGCTTGCGCTGTCTTTTATTTGTTTAACCTAAACACATTCCTGCACTGTATTTTTTACACTACCTTCTCAAACACATTCTGATTATAGGAGGACTCTCACTCTATCCGAGGAAATGGAGCCATATTTGCGAGGGAGTGGTATATGGACCTCCCTGTTGGCGTCCGCCTGATTATTGATGAGGTTGGATTTGGCTTATTCTGCATGGGGCTATCTTGTCTCATAGCGAGCAGGCCCTTACTTGGCACACTGGTAGAGAGGTGGTGGGACACCACCAACTCTTTCCACTTCTCTACCGCGGGAGACATGATGATGACTCCCTATGACTTCACTATGCTCACCGGCATCGAGGTAGGGGCTTGGCCGATCCCTTATGATACAGACATGGGCGAGTGGGAGGCCGCCTAGATCTACCTGTTGGGGGCACGCCCACCTCTCTTTCAATTAGGGATGGTTCGATATACTTGGTTTGCGGATCATTTCAGAGGGACAGAGCCAGAGACCCTAGAGGAGATTGAGCAGTACGCCTGAGGCTTCTTGATGTTCTTTTTGGCACCACTTTGTTCGCCGACAGGACGAACACTATTGGGTTGTATGTCTTGAGTGCCTTAGTGGACTTGTCTCAGGTCTAGCTTTACGACTTAGGTGGCGTTGGCCTCACTACCTTGTACGACTACATGAGCTCGACATCCCGCAGGAGCAAGAACAGAGTCGGTGGCTACTAAAGAGCCTGGAAGGTATGCTTTACTTTTCTGCTTTGCATTTCCTGCTGTGCTTTTTGCTTTGTGCTTTCTGTACACTACGCGCACATAGTCTGATCTCTGCTTTGCACTTGCACTTTCTATATGCTATACTATACATTCTGCTTTCTGCATCCTCCTTGTATTCTGCATTCTCTGCACATTTCACACATACTTTGCTTTCCGCATTACTTGTGTTTATCTGTTGTATACTAATTGTCGCCCTTTTGCTTTTTATAGCTATGGGTATATGCATATTTTTCGACCCTCGCCCCAAAGCCGAAGGTGGAGATGCCTCCTGTTGTACCTTACTCTCATTGGTACGATGATAGGTGCGTGAAGAGGACCAGGGAGACCTTCTCATTCTTTCGTCGGTATTTTGACACGGTGACTGTAGCAGAGGTAACTCACAACTTAATAGCTATTTCTACTTTACTTCAGCTCTGATTCATATTGCATATCTAATGGCAACTAACAATCTGTGTATTTACTGTCTACAGATCTCGTGGCAGCCCTGGGCGACGATGCCTGAGGGTGTCAGGTACCAATTTGCTGGTGCTTGGGGCGCTTCTCGTTACCGGTTTGTACTCGAGGGACCGGTAGGCCGAGCCTGGTTCTTAGGCGAGCACTTCCTATGCCAGACCTTGGGTTTGCCGTTGCAGGTGGTTCCCATGCTACCTTCGTCATCTATGCGGACTACAGAGAGTCTCTCTTTCTAGGAGGTGATCGACTTTACACAAGGCGTGGATGCTGACTATTTTCTTGGAGAGGGGGACTATGCGACATATATCCAAACGCATCTCATGCCTTCCTTAACGGGTACTCATGCTTGTGCAGGGAGAGCAGCAGACGCCCCTTCAATGAGCAGGGCTCGAGCGCCGAGGGGCAGGGCTAGAGGGATGTCCTCCGTCCGACAGGGCTTCGGTTAGCCTGCGCTTCCGATCGAGTTGACATGTTGGCGACACACTGGAGAGGCCTATCAAATTCCTATTAAGCCTACACTGGCAGGGCACAGATATGTCAGAGCGCCTGATTCACCTCCGGTATGCACTACAGTTCTTATTTTTTTCCATTCTCGCTCAAATACTCAGATATTCATTCCTTCTGGATATTGATCATTCCCAATACATTTGCAGGGACCTGCAGGGTATGTTAAGGGATTGCTTGAGCTAGTAGCTTCATTCGAGAGCATGATATTGAGGAGAGAGGCACTGCTCGGCTTCTACAACATTCAGGTATTTTCTTCAGTTTTCTTACATTCTAGTTATCAAATTTCTGCTGACATACTGAAATTGACATTTTAACTGAACACTTCCCTACACTGCACTAATACACTACATCTATAGATCACATCTGACACACTGTATTCACACACTGTATCTGACCTCTGCATCACATCTAATATACCTGCTATTACTAATATGAACTATTCTTTCAGGTTCCACCCGTACTGATGGGACCAACAGCACCTGCAGTATCAGCACCAGCGGTGCCCCCTCCGACGGCAGGGAGAAGAGAGAGACAGGCTCCGGCACGCGGCTGGGGGAGACATCGTGGTCGAGATCAGAGGAGCCCTTCAGAGCCTATCATGAGCGATGACGATGATGAAACCAACGAGACCGAGGAGGTTGTGGGTCAGCATGCCGAGTCATCCGAGAGCGGAGACAATGATGCTGGCTCGGGTTCTGCTAATGGAGATGATACTGAGCCAGGCTCTGAGGCAGAGGGTGGTGATGACTCTGGTTCAGTGGGAGGTATATACAGCGGCGCTGACAGAGACAGCTCTGAGTCCGTGCCCAGGAAGAGGACGAAAAGGGCCTCTCGAGACTGAGATAGCTGGCGTTGATTCATATGTTTTTGCTTAGTTTCTTTTTTCTAGTAGTGTTAGCACATTGTACATCTTAGACAGTTTTATTTTCTTTAAAAACTTGTACTCTTTTGTAAAAAGTAACTGTGATCGGAATGAAAACCAGTTTTGTATGAAAAAGTGTTGTACTTTGTATTCTGAGCATCGCAAAAGCACCACATTAAATAAAAACGAGATTGATCTTGATTGAAAACTGCACATTGTATTGGCATTTTCTTAATCAAGTAATGAACTGACCAACACTTAGCAAACAAAATAAGACAACTTGATAAACAACTAACAATAACAACTCGATAAACAAAACAATACAAATACAATTCCATAAGCAAAACAAATACAACTCGATAAGCAAAACAAGACAAATTCAACTCAACAAACAAATTGAAACAAAACAGCTCAACAAAACTAACCAAAACAAGACAACATAACGCACAAAGAGCAGAACAAAACACAGGTTCTTAGCACTCTCGACATACAGGTTGACCACAGGACAAACGAGGAGGCCATCGGCCATGAACAGAGGTTGTCGACCACCAATGGTGGCTGTCGGCCACTAGTTGTGGCCGGTTGGCTATAAAAGGTGGCCGTCGGCCATCACCACTAGACGGTCGGCCATCAATGTGAGGGACGTCCAAATTGTTGCCACCTATCTTCCACTCAGCGCCTTATCTTCTACAAAAGCTAGGATTTCGTAATTTCTTCATTCCAGCTTTGTTTTTTCCACAAATGGAGCCATTCTTTACTGAAAAACTTTCAAATTGGATTACAACTATAGACGGCTTGGAAAAAGTGAATTTCTGGGGTTTTAGGATAAATGCACTATTCCTGTTAAGTCGCTCTCCACTGTGTTTTCTGTTCCTTCAGGCCGCGGCTAGGTGTTAGAACCCGATCACACATGTTTTTAGCTTTGGGGGACAAGAGATATGTCCGACAATTGAAGAATTCCAAGTTTTGATGGAATCCCGACATGACGAGGAAATCTTGCCTCAGTTCCGTTTTGGTCACATCTAGGCTTTAGGAAGGATATGTGGGCTTACTCTGTATGAGGCTCGATCTTTAGTTCATAATGGGAAACTAGACATCCCCAGTCTAATTCATCAATTTTTTGACGCCGGTGACTGCGGCGATCTTCTTTAGCAGGGTTTTCAACAACATACCCTTTGTTTGTGCATATTAGCACACTTCCTTCTTGCCCTTAGTTCCGGGGGTCTAGCATTCGGGTAGTTGAAATGGCCCAAGGTTTGAAAGAGGGCAAGAGCTGCATCGGCTTAGTGCTAGCCAAGGCCATGATGGGTTTGGACGCTTTCCATCGACGGGAGACAAACAAATTTTCAGGAAGTCCACTACTCCTTCAGGTAATGTTTCCCACCATTCTCATATGTGTTTCTCATATCTCTCGACACTCAGGCTCTGTTTTTCTCTCAAAACCTTTTCTTAGTTTTTTCTCTCAATGTACATCTCTCTATTCTTTAATCTCTCTTATTTTTCATCCCTCCCCAGATATGGCTCATGGACAGGTTGAAGGTAGTGGACTCTTGCCCTGTATATTCAGCACAAGGCTATTTTTTTCGCCAACGGCTAGTTGATTTCCTGAACGAAGGGTGGTTGTGCCATTGGATGTGTAACAGGTCTGCTGTTGACATTGTTTGGCATTGCCCGTGGTTTGATCTGCCCGAGATGAGCTACAGCATGGCTTGGCAACCTGGCATTCAGCTAGTTGGCTTGACACACTATGTATTCTACTTTCCGTTTCGATTTAGGCGTCAGTTCGGACATGACCAGACTTGCCCCGAAGAGGGGGTAGAGTACCCGGCATCGTTCCCAATCCGAGGTTCACAATTGGCTCGATATCGCACTACGTGGAGGATAAGGGAACTTCTGGCTCCTGCTCCCGATTTCAGTTGCGCCCCTTTTGGTGAATGCCTGGCTTGGCTCGAAGATGAGGCACAAACCGAGCCCACTTTAGCATCAGAAGCTTCCACGAACACAAGCGGGGGACGCAGGAACCTGACTCATCTATGCCCTAATTTTATTGCTTTAATCTTTCTTTTCAAGTCTTCCTTTTGAATGTAATATAATCAACTTTGATTCGCATCAAGAGTTGGAGAACTTTGTACTGAAATCAATGAAATTGAAGTTGTGGGCACTGAAATTTTTTCTTTTGGTCCAAAAATGCTCTAAATTGTAAAAAGATTAATTTGAACAAAATCAATTTTTATTAAAACTTTTCAAAACCATTTTCGATAAGGATCACAACTGGACACACCTAGAATCTGTCCTCGAGATGTACAATCTCGAATCTAGAAATAGAAAATTACCCCTAAACTAAATAACACTGCTCAACACTGTAATCAACTCTTCTCTCAGGGTAAGGATCACAACCGATCTTTTAGATAATGAGTGGACAAAGATGCCTTGATCAAACACATGGACACAATTGATTTGGAAGTGTTTACAGCCGGACTTTAGAATGAAGTTGCCTACGTATCTCGAAGATGGGAATCAGGCCTTACGTAATTCAGTTCGGGTAATAACGCTTTCCATTTGTGTTCTAACTTTTGCCAAGGCTTCCCTTTTTGAGTTTTCAACCTTGCGAGCTCAGTTTTTCTTTTTTCAATTTTTTTGTGCTCTAACTTTTGCCTAGATCGCTCTTCCAGGTTTTTGGCCAAACGAGCCTCTCAAGGGTAATATTTCTTCAACTTGTCCATGTTGATCGGTTGGGAGAATTCTAGGCCATCCAGGTCCATGAGAATAACAGCTCCAGTAGACCAAATTGATTTGATAATGTAAGGACCAGTCCAATTGGGTTTGAACTTGCCCCTAGGGTCATGGATAGGAGCTCGGTTGTCTTTCAGCACCAAATCCCCTTCCTTAAGATTCCGAGACTTAACTTTCTTGTTAAAGGCCCTAGCAATCCTACGTTGATAACCTTGAACATGGTACAGTGCTTTCAACCTTCTCTCATCGAACACCATTAGTTCTTCGAACCTGTTCTACTGCCAATCCGCTTCTGCTATCTGGCACTCAGCCATAACCCACAGTGATGGAACTTCTATTTTAATCGGCAGAACAGCCTCCATCCCATAAACAAGTGAGTAGGAGTTGCCTAAGTGGATGTCTGAATTGAAGTCCTATAGCCCCAGAGAGCAAATAGCAATTTGTCTAGCTTGTCCCTGTAAGTCTTAACCATTTTATGCAAAATGTGCTTGATGTTCTTGTTGGCAGCCTCAATAACTCCGTTGGTTTGCGGCCAATATGTGGATGACTTATGAAAAGCCATGTTGTATTTCTCCAACAAGTCGATCACTTCTCTCTTGAAATGGGAGCCATTGTCTGAAACGATCTCATTCGAGACCCCATAACGGCAAATAATGTTATTTTTGATGAACTTGGCTACATGCAACGCTTTTAGGACTGCATAGGATTGGGCTTCGACCCACTTTGTAAAATAGTCTATTGCCACCAGGATGTATTCGTGTCCATTTGACCCTTTCGGTGTAACTGCCCCAAGGACATCAATGTTCCAGACTGAGAAAGGCCATGGTAAAGTCATGTTGTACAGCTTTGACAGCGGGATATTCATGCGATTTGCATGAATTTGGCATTTGTAGCATCACCGAACAGAACCAATACAATCCTCCTCCATGGTTGACCAATAGTACGCTTGCCTGAGAATCTTCCAAGCTAGCATTGCTCTGCTCATACATGCTGCACACTCTTCCCCATGGATGGCCTCCATTAAGCGTTTCAACTTTTCTGCATCAACACACAGCTTGTGCATTCCCAGATGACCCCTCTTATACAACTTACCCCCGCAGATGATAAATTGAACGGCCATCCGCCGTATTGCCCTCTTATGTTTGGCACTTGCCCCTAATGGATAAACCTTATTTTCCAAGAAGTTCCAGATATCATAATACTAGGGGTTTTGATCTTGCACTTCATCTATTGTGGTGATCAACTCGTAGGCTGACACAAATCTCTGTTCAATGATGATTGGACGCATCCAGACCCTAAAAAGGATGTTTATCATAGAAGATAAAGTTGATATGGCATCAGCGAACCTGTTGTTTTCTCTTAATAGATGCGTGAAGGTTAGCTTTTCAAACCTAGGAATCAGAATATCTAGGGTTTGATGATAGATCTTCATCTTCTCTTCTTTAACCTTCTAGTCTCCTTTTTCTTGAGACATAACCAGGTTTGAGTCTCCGATAACGTCTAACCTTTTTGTCCCTAGTTCTGGGGCGGCTTCCAAACCATTGATACACGCCTCGTATTCTACTTCATTGTTAGATACCATGAATTGGAGTTTGAAGGCTAAGGGTATATGGGCATTGTCAGGTGCTATTAACAATACCTTTATCTTATAACCGTACTAGTTAGACGCTCCATCAAAGTACATTGTCCAAGTTTCTTCCTCAAGTTACAGAGTAGTTTCATCTGGGAATGGGTATTCTACTGCTTCATCCCCTTTCACTGGGTAAGCTGCCAGAAACTGAGCTACCGCTCTCCCCTTGACAGACTTACGCATGACATACTTCAAATCAAATTCAAAGAGAAGAAGCAGCCAACGAGCTAGCCTACCCGTAAGTGCTGGTTTCCTGAAGAGATATTTGATGGGATCTAATCTCGAAACCAAGATTACAGAGTGAGCTAACAGGTAGTGCCTCAACTTCTTGGTAGCCTATACCAAGGCCAAGCAAGCCTTCTCGAGCGGGGTGTAACGGGTCTCATAGTCCAACATCTTTTTACTCAGGTAATAGAACGCTTTCTCCACTCTATCCTCAGATTCCTGTGCAAGAATGCATCCAATCGTTGTGTTCGTTGCTAACAGATATAAAATCAACGGATTCTCCAGCTTTGGTGGTGACAATACGGGCGGGTTCTAAAGGTACTGCTTGATCTGCTCAAAAGCGAATTGGCATCGGTCATCCCATTGGAATTTTTTTCCTTTTTTCAGGAGACCAAACAGTGGTTCACAAGTCAAAGTTAACTTTGTAATAAACCGTCTTATGAATTACACTTTACCCAAAAAATCTCGCACCACTTTTTCAGTCCTTGGTGGTGGCATTTCTAGGATGGCCTTGATTTTAGAAGGATCGACCTTGTAGACGTCCCCGAACATCCCGGGAGGAATGAATCCCCGCCGTTCTGTTCGTTTGTGGGTTTACTACAGTTCGGACTCAAATTGTCACGGTTCTTAATCTGATCTCACAATGTGCAATGTGAGATTGATAAAGCACCAAAGAGTCGAAATCCGGCAAATCGTTTTTGAAAACAAATTTTTTTTTTAGAAAGAAGTGCCAGATATAGACTGCTTTTCCAGATACAGAGTCGCCACCTAAATATTTTTATGGGGGAATTTAGGAAACCCTGACTTGTTTGCCTAAGGCCACGTGTCCGTCATCACCAAAGTTATCTCGGCTCGGGAACTTGGGTACGATTGGGAAAGGTCAGCTATGAGCACCCCCTCTCGCCCGATCAAAGATCAACCTCTACTAACCATGATATCTAGTTTTGAAAATATTATGCGTTCTTATTCCGATTAATTAGCTAATCTTACTATGTGATGCGCATAACACAAAAGTATAGACTAGATCGCCTAATTTGGAACAAAGCATTGCATATCCGTTTGTTCGGAAAATAGTTTGAAATTTGTTACTCGCAAGTAGGCTAAAATACGGATTTCAACAAGTTGTTCCAACTCAAGCAATCTAACTTTCACCAACAAGCATTCAAGCAGTAATATCACATAAGCACATAGCCACATGGTAAGCATACTGTCATGTTAATATTCACACTCATGCGAGATGCTAAAGCATAAATACTTATAGCGTACTCCGAGCCAAAACAAAGAACATGTTAGCAATCAAACGTATGATCCAAGTCCATGTTAAATAGCTAATGCATCACAGGCAAAATGCAATCTAGAATAGGCTCGACTAATCCTAGGATGGCATGTGAAATGCAACAATTAACATGTATTCAAGTTAGATTTGAAATACTATGCAGTTAGCATGATGCGCCGAGCCCGGTGCATGCAATACTGATGAATGAATGCATGCATGCATAGCATAAGGTATGCTAAATTAAATATGCCCTAGTACTAACCATCAAAAGCAGGTAAGTAAAAGGGAGAAAGAAATGGGGGTTGGAAGACATGCACACCCACACCCACACTTATTACACATTCACCCTCGCTTGGAGGGACCAAAAGAATAATACAAATTAATTAACCTAAAAGCTAATTAATTATTACAGACCACTTAACTAGTTAAAGAAATTAACTAAGCGAAGAAAGCAATAAAACAGCCTCGGGAAGAGGGTCCAATGCATGCGTGCTCGGGTTTGCTCGGAAATCCGTCACCATGAACAAGCTGCCTTTGTTTACTCTGCTCTACTCTTCTGAAAATTGCACAAGTCCCAAGGAACACTCTCTGAACACTGTGGAGCATCACCGACCAGGGAGCAACATCACTGACCATGGTAGAAGGGTCATCGACCAAATATTCAGCTCTCGGCCATCCATCATTGGTCAATCGACACTTTATGCAGTCGACCGGCCATATTTATCTGCAGAATCCTATTTTGACAGCAACAGAGGGCAAACATGGTATGACAATGCATTTCAAGCAAATGTTTGCACAAACACCCTCCTTATCATGTTCATGACTCAAAGGAGGATGGTCCTCGACCCTCGGGTCACCAATCGTGCATTTCAATGCGTGATGGCCAAAGAGGCCAAGTTATGCATTTTGATGTCAAATGAAATGCAAACCAAATAAACACATAAGACCCAACCTCTATCACTTGATCAAGAGACAAGACATGCATGCTCAAAGACATGCAACCTAGACATGTGAGCTAAGTATGCAATCATGAGCATGAAAGCAAGTAATGTGTACTAAGCACACAACCTAAACAAACAAACATGCAAGGCATGTAACAACATGTGCAAGCTAACAAGCATGCAATATGCAATGCGAACATGCAAACATGCAAGACACGTAACATGTTAAGCAACCAAGACAAAAGGAAGAAAACATGCTAAATGCAATGTGATTCAAGCATGCAACACATGCGATAGGCCAAGTATGCAACAACACACAAGGCGAGCATGCAACAACATGCAAAAGAGGGACTTACACCAAGATGGACAGCTCTCTACTAGGTCCAAAACAGTGGCCAAATGCTAAGGAAATGAAGGCCAAAACACATACAAACATGCATGCACACATGGCCCAACTCTTAAGCATAAAGAAGCAACTTTTAAGCACACTTAAAAGAGGATAAACATGGACTAATGGCAACCATAGCAAGCTCTAAAAATACATGAGGAATGATGCCGAATCAACCTATCAATGTAAGCAAGGCATGCAACTATGTCCAAAACTCAAGGTAAGCCAAGGGGCTTAAACCATAGCTATATGAAGCAAGTCCTAAAGGGCCATGGGGACTCAAAACCACCCCAAGGCAGATCAAAACAAGGTCAAAGGTTCACCTATATAGCATCTAAAAGGCCTAAGTCTAAAGGCATGCAAAAGGGTTCAAACATGGAGCATAAGATACCAACCTCTTGAAGCATTAAAGGAGCATCAAATGCAAGCATACAAGCATACCACAAGGACTGAAATGATGTTATAAGTGGTGCCAAACCACTGAAACAAGCCAAGTAATGCATGCTCAACACTCACACACCCAAGGCTAACAAGCCAAAATGCAAGGTGGCTATGCAAAGCATGTCATGGATGGCCAAAACAACTCCAAATAGACCTTAAGCATACTAAGACATGCATAAAAGCTTCACAAAGCTAGGCCAAAAACATGCTAGAACCAAGGCTCAAAGCACAAAGCATGAAGCATGTTAAGGCAATTCATGACATTACAAGACAAGTATGCAAAGCAAGCATGGTGTGTCTAAACCAACTTAAAACAGTGCTATATCATGGAAAAATAAGCACAAATACTAGCTAAGACATGGCCAACATGAACTCAACAATGGTGCTCACACATGAGGCTAAAATGACAACTTTTGAAGACAACAAGGAGAGGGGATGGCCCTCTCCTTCTTAGGCCCTCAAAGCACCATCCCTACCACTGAAATCCCTCTAGATTTCAGTGGTGAGGAGGCCCAAACAAGGTGGTCCCAGAGCTCACCAAAATAGCACAAAATAGGGGCCAAACAAGGCCTAAGAGGGGTCAAACAATCCCAAACACCAAAATAACCTTAAACAACTATTTTAAGCACTTAAAATCAGAACTTTTATATGTTATAAGTTAAGCTTAAAAACAGATGCAAGGATGGCTAAAAGCCTATGCAAAAATTGGGAATAAAAGGGTAAAGTTCTTACCCTGAAGACCTTCTTCACAAGGACCACTCCAGCCCCTTTTCCAAGCTTAGATCAACTCAAGAACTCTGAAAATCACTCCTTAGTACCTCAGTAGCTAAAGGAAAGTGTAACTCTAGGTGTTTGTGTGCAAAACTATGAACAAAACACCTTAATACACACACAAAGAGCAAAAGAGAGGGAGATATAGAGATAGATAGATACACAAGACCTAACCCTAATTCAGACCTCTGGAACTCTTTTTTGTAACCCTAAAGGAGGGAGGAGAAGGCCTCCCTTTATAGGGGATCAGTCTTGCAAAGCTTACAAAACAAGCTAAGCAAGAGTGAAATCCTTCCATACACGTGTGTGGAGGGGGTGCAAAGTGGGTACCAGCTAGCACAGCTGGCACAAAATATATTCCAAAAGCAGATACACAGTAGTCGGCCAGCCAAAAATGCCAAATTGACTAAATAAATGGTCGACCGACCAAACAGAGTGCCGACCAACCAAACATTTGGCCGATGGCAACAAAACAATGGCCGGTGGCCTCAAGCCATGGCCGGTGAGATGTGGGGATGGCCAACAAGCCATTCCCTACTCCTCAAAAGCAAAACACAAGTGTTTGGTACAAAACCAAACACAAAACAGGCAAGTCGAGAGGTCTTGAGGCAAGGCGCGTGGTCGAGACCTTCGAGAACTCAAGACAAACACGAACATGGATGATCACCGAGTGTTCAAACGGTGACGTCCAAGTCTTGAGGACGGTCCAAAATTGGGTGTCTACAGTTGCCCCTCTTTGACAGAACTCGAAAGTCATAACAATGACGGGAGTGAGTGTCAAGGGCCAGAGACGACCCATTTTTGACAAGGCCGAAGACTTAGACAAACATGCAAGACAATAAAGATATGCGCCTGAAGGTGGGGGCAAAATGCAACTAACAATGCAAGAAGCCGATCATAACTCATAATCATGCAAAGAAAGCTGTAACGAAGCATAACATGCAACAGTTTTAAGTAAGAACCAAGCTACATTATAATGTAGAAAGGATGTAAGAGAATTATTCAATTCTCGATACGTCTCACACAGAGAATACAATACCTGTGCAGCTCGTCTGGTTGCACCAGCTTCAAATGAACCGTACATACAATATCATGTCTGAAAGAGAAAGAACACTTAACAGGTACGATATCGTTAGCAACATGCATAACAATGCAATCTAAGCTGCGTAACAACGCAAGTGAAGGAGTGCATGACAATGCAACCTATGTGTGACAACGCATAATAATGCGAAATGGATGCAAAATGATAATGCAATATATACAAAACTATATATAAACAATGCAAATGATATGCAATGCAATTGAAACATGATCAAACCATAAGCAGTTCAAAACCACACAATATCATAAAGATGATGGAGATACAAAGTCCGTCTACCATAGAAAAGGTGTCGACACCCTCAAACCACAATACCAGCAGTGGAATAGGCGCGTACACATGCAGAACTATGAGTGTGTAGACGGAACACAAGATACAAGTAATTTGGTGGGATGATATAAGTGGGGAATGCTCTGCTCAGAAGAGATCGTGATCCTAAATGCTGGATGCAAAACACTACACTACAATGTAATGAATGAAATGGATATGGCGCGCAACCAAAACATATCTTGCCTAGGAAAGGCATGGACACAAACAAACCACGTTTAACACAGAAACGGTGCCGTCACCCTCAACACTAGATGCGTACACATAATATCATAACTGTGCTTTAACGCGAAAAGTATGGGCACATACCAGACCAAGCTCAACGTGGAAAGGCGTAAGCTGTAGATGGAGGTGATGCAGTGAATGCATGCAACTACAATGCAATACAATGAATGCATGACAATGCACTATTTACAATGAAACCTACTTACTAAATGATGCAGTAGGGAAATGCATGACAATACAAAGTAAGGAAGAATGCACTACAATGCATGTAAGGAAAGATGCATGACAATGCAAGCTATGTACAATGCAATATTTACTAGCTAAAATGCAATGGATATAGTGGATAAGGCTTGCGGCCAAACCGTATCTTGCCTAGGAAAGGCATGGACACATACAGACCACGTTTAACACAGAAACGGTGCTGTCACCCACAACACTAGGTGCGTACACATAATATCATAACCATGCTTCAACGCGAAGAGTACGGGCACATACCAAACCAAGCTCAACATGGAAAGGCACAAGCCGTAAATGGAGGTGATGCAATAAATGCATGCAAGCTACAATACAACATATACAATATGCAATGGAATGTAATATTTACAATGGATAAGGCACGCGGCCAAATCGTATCTTACCTAGGAAAGGCATGGACACATACAGACCATGTTTAACACGAAAACGGTGCCGTCACCCACAACACTAGGTGTGCACACATAATATCATAACCGTGCGTCAACGCGAAGAGCACGGGCACATACCAAACCAGGCTCAACATGGAAAGGCGCAAGCCGTAGATGGGGGTGATGCAGTGAATGCATGCTAGCTATAATGCAATATATACAATATGCAATGGAATGTAATATTTACAATGAAATGCATGGCAATGCACTATTTACAATGATGCATGACAATGCATTTTTGTTTTTTTGTTGTTTTTTTTTTGTTGTTGTTTTTTTTTTTTTTGAAATGCAAATGATAATGCATTTTTTTGTTTTTGTCTTTTGAAATGCGAATGAAAAATGCATGATAATGACAATGCACATGAGACACGTATGACAATGCAAATGAACTGCGCATGACAATGCGAGGTAAGGAAGATGCACGACAATGCATATAAGGTGCGCATGACGACGTGTGATAAGGATCATGCATGACAATGCATGTAAGGTGTGCATGATGATGCGGCCTAAAGAAGATGCATAACAATGCAAGTATGGCGTGCGCTACAATGCACAAGGTGTGTGCATAACAATGCGAGTACGGCGTGCATGATAATGCAACCCAAGATAAAACCCGCCAAGAGTCATTTAGGCACGACAAACACCAAAGGACTTGCACCTTCAGAGGATTTAAGGTCTCCTAGACCGATATTAAAATGCATAACAATGTAAGTATGATAAGCATGACAATACGAGTGAAATGACGTATAACTCAACGCGCGTTCGTGACAAAACGTTGTAACGTAACGTATGTAAAGCAATTTTCAGGTCTCTCAAGAGACAAAAGGATACAAAAAGGATACACCTTGCATGTATTCGAGTGCTATACACAGAAGACACAGCACAGAGACCGGTTAAGCTTCGGAAATGCATTTTCCTGCACTGTGTTGAGCAATGGAGGCCCTAAACCGCATCAAAGACCCAAAAAAAGGTGTAGGAGACTCACCGGCCATCGGGGGAGGTCATCGGCCATCCATCGGCCACAAAACAATGCCATCGGCCAAATATTTGGCCGACCGGCACACAATGTGGCCGACCGGCTAAATATGCCTGAATCGGGGTAGTTTGGTCAATTCGGCACAGGTCTTTAAAAATAGGGCTTATAGCCCTCATTTTTCATTTCCCACAAACTTGAAAACCATTTCCCTCTTCCTCTAGGTTATTTTCCAACCTTCTATCCTCCGTTTTCCTCGGTTTTAGGGCCCATTTCATCGTTCGATTCGTGAACTCCTTCGCGTTTGGAACATTTTGAATCGAACAAATCTTTGTTTCGGTGTCTCTTTCTCGATTTCCACCATTCGGGGTTTGCTTCCCTCGAGTTTTCCTTGATCTCTGTGCCTTTTCCGCACCCCGACCTTTCCGGCCATTTTTCACCCTCCCGGGGTTGACTTTTCAGTTGACTTTTTGCATTCTTGCCCGGTTTTCACTCTTCTGGCCATTTTCACACCATTCTCGGCATGGCGGATGGTATTCCATGAGGTGGGACTCCTCCAGAGCAGGAGATGGACCCCGAGGCCAAGCTCTTGCCTCTCAGTGTCCGACCGTTCGACCCAGCGACCTACAGCCCGACGATTCACGTGCTACCTCCTGATGGTCTTCGCCAGTTCAGGACTTTTGATAGGGGCGTGCCACGAGAGCTTCTTCTGCGCAAGCCAGAGTCACATCTGTCTTACGGCGCTTCTGAGGTACAGTCTTCCCTCTGTTTTATTTTCCGCAATGTTGAACATAACTGCAATAGTTGATTCTGTTCTTTAACTGCTTAGCCCGGATACACCGATATATTACACACTGTAATTCATCTGTGAGCACACTGATACCCGATAGCTGTTTGAACCTGAAAATGTGCACGCACGCTGTGTTTTCACTGAACCAATCAGACACACTGACACATCATATGCTGTAGTTCACTTCGAGCATACCGGCACTCGATATCTGTTTGAATCTGAAAACGTGCGCACACGCTGTATTTGCATCAATTTTGACTGTTCTTCAAAACTGTACATTTAATATTGCTTCGCAACTGCTTGCTTTTGAATACAAGGGGATTCTTATGCCTTCCGGGGGTATGGGAATGTTGCCGCCAGAGGATGGTATATGGAGCTACCGGACGCGGTCCGCCATATTGTTGATCAGGCCGGCTTCGGCACTTTCTGTAGGGGACTGTCGCGCCTTACTGCGAGCAAGCCTCTTCTTGCCGCTCTGGTGGAGAGGTAGTGGGACACTATCGATTCCTTCCACTTTTCCACCACGGGAGACATGACGATGACTCCCTTCGACTTCTTGATGCTCACCGGCATCGGGGTAGGGGGTGATCCGATCTATTTCGATACAACATGGACGAGTGGGAGCCTGCTCAGATGTACTTGCTTGGCGACCTACCGCCTCTTGCCCGTCCATGATTTGTCAGATATTCGTGGTTCGAGGACCACTTTAGGATTCAGCCAGCCTTAACTGAGGAGGCGCCGATGGCTCAAGAGGAGGCGGAGCAGTATGCACGCGGCTTTCTTATGTTCTTGCTGGGGGCGACCCTCTTCGCCAACCGGGTGAACACTGTGCCCCTCTATCTGCTGAGCGCTTTAGTGGACGTCACGCTGATCTGCCGCTATGACTGGCGCAGGCTTGGCCACACTGTACGGCTACATGAGTTCATCCTCTCACCTCCGCGGACAGTTACTCGGAGGCTACTGGCGGGCTTGGGAGGTACATCCTCTTTCTTTGTTTTACATTTCTGCTCTACATTATCTGTACTCTGTACACTGCACACACTGCGGTCTGCCTCACGCTGACTGTATACTATACACACGACACACATATAATCAGCTTTACACTAATTGTATATTGCATAATACTTCACATACTGCACAATCTGATGCCAACTGACTATAAACCGCATATACTGCAAACATGCAATCTGCTTTACACTGACTGTATACTTCACACATTGTACACTCTGCACAATACACGGTTCTGTAATTTCTGCTTTATTCTGCATTTTGCTTTATCTGATAAGCATACTGATATTTGCTCTGCAGTTGTGGGTCTATGCCTACTTCCCAAGGCTTGCCCTAGTGCCGAACAAGGAGACCCCCCTCAGCGTTCCATTCTCCCGTTGCTTTGACGTGAGATGCGTGCGGAGACCCCGGGAGTCTTTTATATTCTTCCGTCGCTATTTCGACACCATCACCGCTGCAGAGGTATGTTCAACTTTAGAGTTTATTTCAAGCTTCGTTTTGCATTGTTCTTTCGATAATGGTAGATAACCAACTGTGTATCATTTACAGATCACTTGGCAGCCTTGGGATTCGTTGCCAGCCGCAGTTCGGGAGCGGTATGCTGGTGCTGAGAAGACTGCCCGGTTCAGGATTCTGCTAGAGGGCCCGGTTTGTCGGGCTTGGTACCTGGGCGAGCGTTTCCTGCGCCAGACCTTAGGTTTACTAGAGCAGATAACCCCAGGTCCACCTCCTATCGACATGAGGCAGACAGAGAGATACCCCCTACATGAGATGGCTGATTACACGATCGGATGGGAGGCAGAGGGCTTTAGAGGCGAGGGCGACTATGCAGAGTACGTCCAGACCTACATCATGTGGCCTCTGAGCAGTGGCCGTCGAGCTGAGAGAGAGAGGCCTGCGGCGCTAGCGGCTGGAGCGGGAGCGGGAGTAGGGGTAGGAGCACCTAGGATGGCTCGGGCCCATGTCAGGAGTGGGCCTCGGAGACGGCGGGGAGCTGGATGGCCGGCATTACCCACGATGACGACATATAGAGGGCAGAGTGGGGAGACTTATCAAATCCCCATCACTCCCCCTCCGGCTGATCATGAGCTGGTCGGTTTCTACGACTTGCCCCCGGTATGTACTACTGCATTTTGTACAGTCCTTTTATTTCATTTCTCTTGATATTCCGCAAAATATTGATACTTCCAACACTTTTGCAGGCTTCCTTCGAGTACACTCGCCAGTCCCTGGAGTTGAATGCCTCCATGATGGGGATGCTCCAGCGGAGCTTAAACCTGCTGGCCCTTTACAGTATCCCGATAAGCCTTTCTGACCACCGACTCAAACTTTACACAATCTGATGCATCACACTTATCAACACAACACTTGATACACGGCCCTCACGGCATTCATACACTACACTCAGTCACTGCATTTTGTATTCATACACTATACTCATACACTGCATTCTGTACTGATACACTGCTCATAGCATTCATGCTCTGCTTTTGTGTAGCATACTGATGCATTTGCCATTTGTGCTTTTCAGTCTCCATTCCAGATTCCTACTGCAGAAGGTGCTCCAGCTGGGCCTTTTGTTCCTGCTCGAGGAGGAGGGCGAGGTGGCACAGTATTCCCCCTCACCAAAGTGGGGCGCACTCATGTTGGGAGTAGCTCTCGAGCACTGATCCCAGATGATGACGAGTCTGAGGCAGGGACGGAGGCAGAGGCATCTGAGGAGGAGACCGGAGATGACTCGGACTTGGGCTCAGACTATGGAGGTGGCGATGACGCTCCTAGACCTTCGTCCAGGAAGAGGACGAGGACAGACTCTCAGGCCTGAGATGATCGATGCTGATCCAGATTTTTGCTGCTTTTCTTCTTTTTGTTTTACTTTTTCTTTTTGCTGGTAGCTTGAGTACCTTGTACTGCCGCAGGCAGGTTTTATTTTCTTCGAAACTTTGTACTTGAAAAGATGATGAAATAAAACAAACTTTTTGCCTGAAAAAGTGTTACATTTGTGTATTTCATACATCGCATCGCATCATATTACACAACAATGGAAATGAGATTGATCTTTTGTCTGAAAATCAAACACTTGTATTGTAATAACCAAGTAGTGAACCAGCTAATGACAAAACAACTTGTACAACTCACTGCTCATTCTGAACACACAGCCCATAACACAGTGCTTGGTTTACTCTGTATACAGCCTATACACACAGCCTATTCTAAAAACTGCTCATTCTGAACTCGTAGCCCACAGCAGCATATTGCTCATTCTGAATACACGGTTCATTCTGAACTCCGCATAAGTTGAAACACACTCAGATGCTCCAAAATTTCTTACTTCGCAATCCGGAACCCAAAAGCTTCAGATAGGTCCAGGTTTTTCTGTTCACACTTATCGGGGGTGGACCCTGTAGTTTTATGAAAGAACCAAATTATGTTTTGCACAAATGTGGGGAATGACACAGCACTCTGAGCACAAAATGATTTGAGGAAAGGGTTTTCAACCGGGTATTGAGCCTACGACTGAACACAGCGAAAAGGACTCAACAGAGAAAACAAAAAGGCACTCAACCTAAACAAATCGAGTAACACTCGAGACGACTCAAGACAAGAATCGAGACAGTCAAAACAAAAGACATGACACACAGACGTGTTATAAAAGACAAGAGACCTCTTAGTTTACAAGGAGCCAGTTTATCCGGGTATTGTTTCCCACCCTCTTCTCATTTATGATTCTCACATCACTCGGTCCTCAGGCTCGGTTTTTCTCTCGAAACCCCTTTTTGCTCACTTTTCTCTTGACTTACACCTCTCTATTCTTCACTCTCTCATTTTTCATCCCTCCCTAGATATGGTCGGTGAATAAACAAGAGGTTGTGGGTTCATGCCCAACACTGTTAGCTCGCAGCTACTTTTTCGGGCGACGTCTAGTCGATGCTCCGGATGAGGGAATGGAGTATCTTAATCCATTCCGACTCGTGCTTCGCACTTGGCTTGATACCTCATTGCTCGGAAGGTGAGAGAGCTTTCAGCCCTTTACAAACAGCTCCAGTTGCGCTCTTTCTGGCAAGTATGCTGGCGATGGGGGAAAGACAGGAAGCTTGACTCAATTGTGCCCCTTAGTTCATCATTTTGACCATTTTTTTTTGTTTTCTACTAAAACAATTTTGACCAAAATGAGAGTTAGATTAACATACTTGTTCGATTTTTGATTTGAAAATCATGCAAGTCAGGCTATGAGCACTGAAAATTTTCCTTTTTTGGGTCCAAGAAAATGGTCCAGTTTTGGAAAAGATGGAATAATTTTTGAGAAAATAGTCAACCTCAGTAAAAATTCTCAAAAACCGTTTTTGCAAATGGTCACTGCTCAACGAGAACGGAACTTACTCTCGAGATGCACAACCTCGGATCGGAGGCAATGGAAAATTGCCCCTTGTTCCAAAGGGCACAGCATGGCAACGGAAAGTTGCCCCTGATTTGGATGGCGACTCATGGCAACGGAAAGTTGCCCCTTGTCTGGATAACGCCACAGCATACTGTAGTCAGTCCTCATTAGTGATGATCGCAACCGAACTCTCGGATACAGAGAAGACGAAGATGGTCAAAACAATATATGGACACAGTCACTTTGAAAGCGTTGGTGGCTGAACTTCAGGATGAAGTTGCCTAAGTATCCCAAACATGGGAATCAAGCCTTACGTAGTTCCGGTTGTGTCACAACCGAACCATCGGATTCAGAAAAGGCAAGGATGATCAAAACCATTACATAGACACACTTGATTTGAAAGTGTTTGTGGCTGGACTTCAAGATGAAGTTGCCTACGTATCCCAAACATGGGAATCAAGCCTTACGTAGTTCCGGTTAAGGTACACTCGTGTATTAACCCTCACTTTTTAGGCTCTAACTTTTGCCAAGGCCGCCCTTTGCGGGTTTTCAACCTTGCGACCTTTATTCTTCTTTTCTTTTCAATATCTTTTTTTTTGTCTTTTCTTTTTCAAATCTTTTCATTCTTTTTTTTTTGTATTCTTTTCTTTTCTTTTTCTTGCTCTAACTTTTGCCTGGGTCGCCTTTCCGGGTTTTCGGCCCAGCGAGCCTCTCAAAGGGTAGAAGTGTAACATGTCCATGCCAAATGGTTTTAGGATCTCGAACCCATCTGTATCCGGGAGGGTGGCTGTTGTATTGACTTGCAGAAGGATCCATCTTCGGCTCTTCGAGCACATCAGACATTTTTGCCCTTAGTTTGAGGGGTGCTTCTGTTCTAGCTTCGCAAGCTTCTTCTGATGAGGTCTGATCTTCTTGATCTAACTTTCTTAGCCTCATGTTCGAGGGCTGCTTCAAATTTGGCCACGCAGGCCTCATGTTGTAGTTGACCGTTGAACATTCTGAACTAAGGTCCAAGGTTTGAAAGCAAGGGCTTAAGTTTTGAGGCTGAGAGCGATCCTAAGCTGCACAATCTCAAGAGCGATTCCACACAGGTCTTCGCAGGATTGCGCAAAACATTTTGTTTTTGAAATTTTTTTAAGAAAGCGACAAATCGCTCATGCTGAAGATAGTGCGGAACCAATCTGGATCAAGCCAGGGTCCTTCTCAGTACTCACGTTAACAAATATGATTTCAATCATTAAAGGCTTAGCATGCCTCTCTTTCTCTCAATTTGATTAAAGTTTTACAAATCCTGAGGAATTCCTTCCTCTTCATTTTCATCACCACAGTGTTAAAAAGGTTTTGAAAAACTTAGGTCAATGCAATGAATTTGAGGTGCAGAAGAGTAAGTGAGATGCTCCACCGTTTCATTCAAATTTTCTGGCACAACTAGCTCGAAGTAGTAATAGGCACGGAAAACATGATAGCCGCAACTGTTTCACTCAGATTTCCTAGTTGCAACTGGCTCCACAAGAGAGACAAACTCAAAAGAAAACAAAAGGGTAATTACAAAACAAAACGGTGTTCGAGGCAACAACCCCGAAATCACATGACATTCTATACAATGGGACTGACTCGACACAACAAGACAGACCCTTAAGCAAAAAGACTGACTCAGGACAAAGAGACAGACTCAAAACAAAAACAAAGAACTGACTCGACACCCAAGCCAGAAGTTACAAAATTGCATTCGCAAATGCTCCCAACAGTGCGTGCCAAACGCCACATCTGAAATACACCGAGCACTGCCTACAAGTGGTCCAATCCCTGATCACATACTTGCAGTATCCTCGAAATCCAACAATTCAGCGGTGACAGACTTTGCTGAGGTGGGTGGGAGGATGACCTCATTGTCGATCAAATCTTGCACTTCGTGGCGAAGGCGGAAGCAACCGTCGGTGCTGTGACCGGTTTGCTGGTGGTACGCGCAGTACAAGGTAGCATCATGTGTGAGAGGATGATTCTTCAGGAGAGGTCGGGGCTCGAGGGGTTTAAGATGCCCCTTTTTAGCCAAAATTTAAAATGCCCTAGACAAAGGCATGTAGAGGGCATGAAAGATTCTGCGCCCTCGAGGCAGATACTTCGAAGTCTGAGGGTTCTTGCTAGACGCACTAGCGAAAGGGTCGGCAGGCACTGCCTTGGCTTTCTGATCTTTTCCCAGTGCAGGGTTGGGAGCGGAAGGAACTGTTCTGGCATGACGGGGCCTATCCCGATTTTTCGCCTGGCTTGAACTGCCTTCGGTTGGAGTGGGGAAAGCATCATCCACAGTCTTAGCCATGACTGCGAGTACTTGTTGCTTATTCATCCCCCCGGCTTTCAAAGCCTCGACTGCCCACAACAGTTGTTCAACGGGATCAGCATCTGTTCCCACTTTGTTCTTACCTCTAGCCTCCGCTTGATCGAGGGTTTGGGTTGCTATATCAGAGCGAAACCCGGTTGTTGTTGGCACGTCACGGTCATAGCTTGGGACAGCCTCAGGTTGGCTAAGCTCGATCACAATTCACCCCAATAGCGGGGGCTCCTGCGGTACAAAATTCTCGGCATATGGTGCATTTGGTGGCGGAGCCGACATTCTGTAAGCGAGATCAGCCACAGACCTCTGAAGGTCACCAATCATTCCCATCAATTCAAACGTGGTGGGCTCACGAGCTTGAAACAACTGGGGCTCCCAGATCGGGCATGCGGCAGATGACCTCGGCGGATGTGATACTTTAACATTGGCCTCATCCCGCAAGATGGTTCCTTGGTCTAATGCGGCTGCCATTACCACGATTTCCTCTGAACTTTAGGTCATCATAAGTCTGCTGAACTTGAACAGAGATTATGCAACCGGCGATTGACGAATCAAACGTCTGCCTTGCCTCAACGAAGGAGAACACCAAATCTATGAATTGAAAGGGAAAACAAGCAGCATTTTAGCCCAAATGGAACAGACACAGGCGTAGCTGAATAACTGTACTCTACTACTGATCACTGTTCCCCAAAATCACTCCCCCAAAAAACTGAATCTGATACCCGAAGATATAACCGATTCCCCAAAACACTGATACTGATGCCCTCAGGCCTAGTACTAAACTTGCAAACTGATATGTGCGTTCCTGTAGAGATACACTCTAAAAGCACATAGCAAGTAAATGAGAACCAAAACACCCCTATGTTGGGATAGGGTTTCCCTGTCCTATTTTGTCAGGAACTAGGGTTTCACTATGCACGCAGCGGTTTCAAACAACCTATAATCGGGTAGCAACCTGTCTTAGCTTGGAATGGTCACTATGGATTCCGAATATGCACTAGGTCGAATGGTCAAAAGGGTGCCCCGGTAAAATCGGGGTTTGTGTTCCCACACTGGCAGAGCCCGTAACTGGTCAACCTTATGGCACGTAGCCTCAGGCTAACCGTTCAGGAATAGCAGATGGCAAACACGGTGTCCTAGGCGCACCAATGCACATGCAATGCAAAGAAACACATAAGTGTAGTTAAAACAAGATATCACGAGTTCGAGTCAAGCTCTCTAAAGTCCCCAGCAGAGTCGCCAGAAACTGTAGACGTCCCCAAACGTCCCGGGAGGAATGAATCCCCGCCGTTCTGTTTGTTTGCGGGTTTACTATAGTTCGGAGTCAAATTGTCACGGTTCTTAATCTGATCTCACAATGTGCAATGTGAGATTAATAAATCACCAAAGAGTCCAAATCCGGCAAATCGTTTTTGAAAATAGATTTTTTTTAGAAAGAAGTGCCAGACATGGACTGCTTTGCCAGATACAAAGTCGTCACCTAAATATTTTTATGGGAGAATTTAGGAAACCCTGGCTCGTTTGCCTAAGGCCACGTGTCTAGCATCACCAAAGTTGCCTCGGCTCGGGAACTTGGGTATGATTGGGGAAGGTCAGCTATGAGCACCCCCTCTCGCCTGATCAAAGATCGGCCTCTACTAACCATGATATCTAGTTTTGAAAATATTATGCATTCTTATTCTGATTAATTAGCTAATCTTACTATGTGATGCGCATAACACAAAAGTATAGACTAGATCTCCTAATTTGGAACAAAGCATTGCATATCCGTTTGTTCGGAAAATGGTTTGAAATTTGCTACTCGCAAGTAGGCTAAAATACGGATTTCAACGAGTTGTTCCAACTCAAGCAATCCAACCTTCACCCACAAGCATTCAGGCAGTAATATCACATAAGCACATAGCCACATGGTAAGCATACTGTCATGTTAACATTCACACTCATGCGAGATACTAATGCATAAATACTTACAGCGTACTCCGAGCCAAAACAAAGAACATGTTAGCAATCAAATATATGATCCAAGTCCATGTTAAATGGCTAATGCATCACAGGCAAATGCAATCTAGAATAGGCTCGGCTAATCCTAGGATGGCATGTGAAATGCGCGATTGGTGGTCCGAGAATCGAGTACTATCTCCCTTTGAGTCATAAACATGATAAGGGGTGTATTGGTGCACACATTTGCTTGAAATGCATTGCCATGCCTTGTTTTGTCCTCTGCTGCTGTCAAAATAGGTTCTGCAGGAAGCTTTGGCCGGTCGACTACATCAAGTGTCGATCGACCAATTATTGATGGCCGATTACTCCATAGATGGTCGATGACCATTTCTATTTGGCCGGTGACCATTCCTCATGGCCGGTGGCATTCCCCAGTGTTCATAAGGTATACCTTGGGAATTGTGCCATTTTTAGAGGAGCAGAGCAGGGAAAACAGAGGCAGCTTGTGCATGGCATTGGATTTCCAGGCGAAGCCAATCCGAGCACGCGTGCATCCCTCTTCCCGTGGCCTTTTAATGCTTTCCTTAGCTTAATTGATTTGTTAATTAATTAGGTGGTCTGTAAATTATTTAATTAGCTTGTAGGTTAATTAAAGTGTATTATTCTTTTGGTCCCTCCGAGTGAGGGCGAATTTGTAATAAGTGTGGGTGCGTGTGTGCATGTCTTCCAACCCCCATTTATTTCTCCCTTTTACTTACCTGCTTTGATGGTTAGTATTAGGGCATATTTAATTTAGCATACCTTATGCTATGCATGTGTGCATCATTCATCAGTCTTGCATGCATCGGGCTCGGCGGATCATGCTAACCGCATAGTATTTCAATTCCAAACTTGAATACGTGCATCGAGATATTATATTTCACATGTCATCCTTAGATTAGCCGAGCATGTTCTAATGACATTCGGTATGCGATGCATTAGCCATTTGTTAACTTGAACTAGGATCATGCATGATTACTAACTAGTTCATTGTTTTGACATGGAGTATGATGTAAGTATTTATGCTTTAGCATCTCGCATGAGTGTGAATGTTAACATGACAGCATGCTTACCATGTAGCTATGTGCTTATGTGATATTACTGCCTGAATGCTTGTGGGTGAAGGTTGGATTGTTTGAGTTAGAACAACTCATTGAAATCTATGTTTTAGCCTACTCGTGAGTAGCAGATTTCAAATCATTTCCAAACAAATGGATATGCGATGCTTTGTTCCAAATTAGGCGATCTAGTCTATACTTTTGTGCTGTGCGCATCACATAGTAAATCTAGGCTAATAACCAGAATAAGGACGCATAATGTTTTCAAAACAAGATATCATGGTTAGTAGAGGCCGATCTTCGGATCGGGCGAGAGGGGGTACTCATAGCTGACCTTCCCCAATCGTACCCAAGTTCCCGAGCCGAGGCAACTTTGGGGATGACGGACACGTGGCCTTAGGCAAACGAGTCAGGGTTTCCTAAATTCTCCCATAATAAAATATTTAGGTGGCGACTCTGTATCTGGCAAAGCAGTCCATGTTTGGCACTTCTTTACGAAAATCTGTTTTCCAAAACGATTTGCCGGATTTGGACTCTTTGGTTCAGATTAAGAACCGTGACAATTTGAGTCCGAACTATAGTAAACGCACAAACAAACAGAACGGCGGGGGTTCATTCCTCCCGGGACATTCGGGGACGTCTACAGATGGCATCTAAATGGCCTAAGTCTAAACAAAAGGGTTCAAACATGGAGCATAAGATACCAACCTCTTGAAGCATTAAAGGAGCATCAAATGCAAGCATACAAGCATACCACAAGGACTGAAATGATGTTATAAGTGGTGCCAAACCACTGAAATAAGCCAAGTAATGCATGCTCAACACTCACACACCCAAGGTTAACAAGCCAAAATGCAAGGTGACTATGCAAAGCATGTCATGGATGGCCAAAACAACTCCAAATAGACCTTAAGCATACTAAGACATGCATAAAAGCTTCACAAAGCTAGGCCAAAAACATGCTAGAAACAAGGCTCAAAGCACAAAGCATGTTAAGGCAATTCATGGCATTACAAGACAAGTATGCAAAGCAAGCATGGTGTGTCTAAACCAACTTAAAATAGTGCTATATCATGGCAAAATAAACACAAATACTAGCTAAGACATGGCCAACATGAACTCAACAATGGTGCTCACACATGAGGCTAAAATGACAACTTTTGAAGACAACAAGGACAGGGGATGGCCCTCTCCTTCTTAGGACCTCAAAGCACCATCCCCACCACTGAAATCCAGAGGGATTCCAGTGGTGAGGAGGCCCAAACAAGGTGGTCCCATAGCTCACCAAAATAGCACAAAATGGGGGCCAAACAAGGCCTAAGAGGGGTCAAACAACCCCAAACACCAAAATAGCCTTAAACAACTATTTTAAGCACTTAAAATCAGAACTTTTATATGTTATAAGTTAAAATTTAAAACAGATGCAAGGATGGCTAAAAGCCTATGCAAAAATGGAGAATAAAGGGGTAAAGTTCTTACCCTTGAAGACCTTCTTCACAATGACCACTCCAGCCCCTTCTCCAAGCTTAGATCAACTCAAGAACTCTGAAAATCACTCCTTAGTACCTCTGTAGCTAAAGGAAAGTGTAACTCTAGGTGTTTGTGTGCAAAACTATGAACAAAACACCTTAATACACACACAAAGAGCAAAAGAGAGGGAGATATAGAGATAGATAGATACACAAGACCTAACCCTAATTCAGACCTCTGGAACTCTTTTTTGTAACACTAAAGGAGAGAGGAGAAGGCCTCCCTTTATAGAGGATCACTCTTGCAAAGCTTATAAAACAAGTTAAGCAAGAGTGAAATCCCTCTATACACGTGTATGGAGCAGGTGCAAAGTGGGTGCCAGCTAGCACAGCTAGCACAAAATATCTGTCAAAAGCAGATGCACAGTGGTCGGCCAGCCAAAAATGCCAAATTGACTAAATAAATGGTCGACCGACCAAACAGAGTGCCGACCGACCAAACATTTGGCCGATGGCAACAAAACAATGGCCGGTGGCCTCAAGCCATGGCCGGTGAGATGTGGGAATGGCCAACAAGCCATTCCCTGCTCCTTAAAAGCAAAACACAAGTGTTTGGTGCAAAACCAAACACAAAACAGGCAAGTCGAGAAGTCTTGAGGCAAGGAGCGTAGCCGAGATCTCTGAGAACTCAAGACGAAAACGAACATGGATGATCACCGAGTGTTCAAATGGTGACGTCCAAGTTTTGAGGACGGTCAAAAATGGGGTGTCTACAGACCTCGATGCTCCTCTACGTAATCAAGAACCCCAATATTTTCCCAGTCGTTACGCCAAATGTACACTTCTGTGGATTCAGCCTCAACCGATATTCTCTAATCCATTGGAAAAATTTCTTCAAGGAGGTGTAGTGGCCCTCTCTTTCCCTGGACTTGACAATCACGTCGTCCACATACACATCGACCTCTTTGTGGATCATATCATGCAAGATAGTGGTTGCAGCCCGTTGATAAGTAGCCCCAACATTCTTCAGACCGAACAACATCACCCTGTAGCATAGGTTCCCTACGGAGTGATGAAAGCAGTCTTCTCTTTATCCTCGAGTGCCATCAGAATCTGGTTATACCTAGAAAATCCGTCCATAAAGGATAGCAACACATGGCCTGCGGTGAAGTCCACCAATTCATTGTTGTGCGGTAGAGGAAAGTCGTCCTTCGGACTGGCTTTGTTCAGATCTCTAAAATCCACACACACCCAAATTCTCTCGTCTTCCTTTGGCACCGAAACAATGTTGACCAACCAAGTCGGATACTCAAATGCTAGCAAAAACCCTACATCTATCTGCTTGGTGGCCTCCTCCTTAATCTTCAAAGCCCAATCCGGGCGTATTCTCTAAAGCTTTTGCTTGACGGGTCAGGCCTTGGGGTCAAGAGGGATTCGGTGCTATACAATCTCAGGATCGATTCCAGGCATGTCTTCGTAGGACCACGCGAAAACATCTTTGAAATCTTTTAGTAAAGCGACTAAGTACTCACGTTCCTCCGAAGATAACGTAAACCCGATCTAGACTAAACGTGGATCCTTCTAAGTACCCACATCAATTGGAATGATTTCATCAACAAGGGGTTTTACAAACCTCTCCTCCTCTCAATCAATCAAATGTTTCAAAACTAGAGGAATTCCTTCCTTGTCGTTTTTATCAAAATTTTGAAAGTCATGATCAATACGATATACAAGTGGCACAGAGAAGTACTTGAAAACTGCAGTGGTATTCACATTCAAAAGATCCATCTCATCCAATTCCTTGATTACAACCGACTCAAAAGAAAAGAAAAAAAAATGACTTGGACAAAACTACGGCATCCGGGTTATCAACCCGAGGAATACCAGACTCCGACTTAGAAGAAATAGAATCTAATTCCGACTCCATAGACTCTGTGGAATCAGATTCTGACTCACTACCTGATTCAGAACTGCTAGACAAAAAGCCCTCCTCTAGTTGTTAAATGAGAGAGGGTGCGTTAGATGCATCCAGAATACCACCGGAAGGGTCCACACCTGATTGATCTCCGATCATGGAAACAGTGAAGTCATCCTCTAAGCTCTCTGGTTTGATCTGAGGATCCAAAAGGAGACACGCTAGTGCTGCTCCTATCTCAAGTTCATTGTTGTTGGACTCACCCTCTGTACTATGTTCAGCCTCAACAGTTAAATTAGCCTATTCCTCTGAGGCTTCATCCTCTTACAGCTATAGGTCAAAGAAAATCTCAAAGCCAAGCAGACACCGCTTCTCAAAGTTCAACCATGGCTCAGGAAAGCCGCAAAATAGGAAGTCTTCCCCCTCCCGAACAAAGCGGCCATTCAGAGTTCCCTGAATTGATCTATGCACAAGCTCATAGTGCTTCCCGCTTTGTTTAGCTTTGGTTCTTCCTGCCATTTCTTTCCCTTTTCTTACCCAGTCCTCTTTGGTAGGCGTGTCACCGATACCAAAGGTATGTGGGTTATGTGGCACTTCAACCAGTGCAGTAACGCCCTTTCGGCCACTCCTTTCTAATCCCATCCCGGGTATATGTTGTAGCTTGTTCATAAGGTAAACTGATTGAGCACTGACACACAACCCCTCATCAATAGCCAAGATATCTTGTACCACCCATGCCTCAGCTAAGGTAAACCCAGACAAGAAAACATCCTCATCGCCGTGTACAATCTCCAGTACTGGTGTGGTGACCTCAGGTGAAGGATGTATAGATGAATTTCTAAACACAATGGCTACCCCCTTTCCAAAAGGGTACTTTAGTATCTGATGAAGAGTGGAAGAGATAGCTTTTCACTTGGTGTAGCCACGGCCGTCCAAGGAGTAAGGTAAAAGTGGCTGGAACATCCAGGACGTGAAACTCAATATCTTGTTGTGTCGGGCCAACCTATGTTCTGATCTGAGCTGTCCCCATCACCTCTCTGCTTGTGTTATCATACGCTCGGATCACCTGGGCCGTAAGTACAAAGTCTGTTGGCTTCAAGCCAATAGCATAGGCAGTGCGCGATGGACAAACATTGATTGCAGACCCAGTGTTAACCAATACATCCGGCACCCACTTCTCTCTACACTCAATTGAGATATACAATGGTTTGTTATGTTCAGAGCCCTCTGGCGGTAATTCCTTATCCGAGAAGGTCAAAGTAGGTGAAGCACCTCCTGGGAAGACAAGTCTTACTAGTTGTTCGGGAGTTGTGTCGATAGACAGCTTAGGCTTATCCATTGCTGATAGGACGGCTTGCCTATGTACTTGCAAAGCCATGAGCAACCCCCAGATGGATATGTCTACTTGGATCTTCTTTAGCTGCTTCAGTACAGCTTCTTCTTCCAACTGCTTGTCCTTCTGTTTGTCGGCCTCCTTATCCTTTCCGGATGCTTCTGGTTGGTATAAGTGTGGGGGCTTGAAGTACTGCCCACTTCTAGTCATATAATCCACTTCCTCAGAATACCAAGTGTCATCTGGCAGGTCTTGGCCCCAATCCTCGTTTGTGTGGGCAAGATGCAGATCAACATCTTCCAACCATACTCCTCCGGTAACCAACAGGCAATTGTCTGGTTCTGTTGTAATTACTCTCACATCACAGTTATCCCCCCCAGGGTGTTTGGCTTTTCCAGCTTCCTAACTATTCCCATCCCTTTCCTGTTCAAACTGCTTCAGTGCGGCTTTTTGCTTTGTATCAACAGTACTAATGGTGCTCATTTCTTGAGCGAAATTCTTGATACTGGCGCTCTCCGGCAATTTCCCCTTATCCTCTGCCGTTCCGGCCCTTGTAGCAATTCCTACTTCTGGCTATTCTAGCTTTGATTGAAATCCCTCATCCACATCAGGTTCATCACTGAGTCACCCCGAATTATTTGTTGACCCGTTCATATCAAACCAATTAATTTGCACATCACCCAAATCTTACTCATCGAAGAACTGCAGATTGTTGATGTCCTCCTCGAGGTCGGCTAAGTCATCCAATCCCTAGCTTGGTCCATCCTCCTGGACTACACTGACCTCCATCCCTGTTGGCAACTCCAGCTCTGGTTTGGCTTGATTGGTCGGCACAATATAACAGCATGGGTTGTATTCCTCCTCAGATAAATCCATGGAGCCCTCAGGCACTAAACTGACATTACCGTTTTCCATCAAGGCTATCCTGCCTTTATCTACCACGGTTACCACCACAGGTTTAGATTAGGATGTGGATGCGTTCATCATACACAAATCTGTGCTTTTCAGAATGAACAACACCGGCTTAGGTAGGTGGGAGAGGGTGGTGTGTATGTTGGGGTCGTAAGGGACGGCCAATGTACGGATAAGGTTTATTTGTCAGGGAGGAGGGGCTTGGTTATGTAGTAGGAGAGGGTTTGTAGTGACATTAGGCTTTTCGGAAGGCGCTATCACTTTGTTGTCAATGAGATCCTGAATCTCATGACGAAGTCTAAAGCACTGATCAGTATCATGACCATACTGTTGGTGAAAGGCGCAGTATTTGGCCGGGTTGTGTTTAGGAAGGAGAGGATCAGGCAATGGGCATTGTTCTAACGGCTTCAGATGCCTTTTTCTAATCAAGACTCTCAGGGCTACAGATATAGACATGTAGAGTGGGGTGAAAACCCTCTGGCCTCAGGCCTGATGGCTTGGGGTTTGGGAGGTTGGGTTGGAGGTGCCGGCAAAAAGATTGGCGGTCTTGGATATGGTGGTGACCATGCCCACATCTAAAGGCCTTGCAGCTACACTACTGCCAGTAGTTGTATTGGAACTACGTATGAAAGCCCTCTTGGGCTGCTCCTTCTCGTGGTCTATCAGACCCTGCTTCATGGTATCCTCTATTTGCACCCCTATTTCGTGGAGGTCAGCAAATGTAGACAGAGGTAAGACTATCATCTTCTATAGCAGTCTTGGTTTACTGACCACCATTCTGATCTGGTCCTTTTCAGCCGGTCAGATGGTCGTCATAGAGGCCTTGGCCCTCCAACGGGTCACAAAATCTGAGAAGCCTTCCTTCGACTCCTAGCGAGTTGTTTCGAGATCACGAGTTGTGACCTCAATTTGAGTGTTGCAGGAGTACTGTGCTATGAAGGCCTCAGCCATTTCCTCCCAGCTTCTCTTCACAGAGTGTTCAAGTTTGGCATACCAAATGGCCGCTATACCCGATAGGGTCCGGCCAAAGAGCGACAACTTCTGTAATCTGGTGAGACCCATGGGTCATAGGATGTCACAGAATAGCCGTAGATGGACCATAGGATCCCAGAACCATCAAACCAGTCTATATGCGACATCTTGAATCTATCCGGTAATGTCACTTCCGAATCAGTATAGCCATCCTCTTTGTCAGGGATCGAATTCACACCCTGTGCCCGTTTGAAGAGCTTTTCAAGCTTGCTTACTTTCAATGCAGTAGGGTCAACCTCGAATTCAAACGACACCTCTGTCGGGTAAACCGGTGCCTTGGAGATGTGAGGTAGGATAGGATCCGCCTGAATGCCATCATTTTCTTGGACATTAATTGTGACCCTGGGTGCTGGAATTCCTACTGTGGATGCATGGGATGCTGATGTTACTGCAGTTTTGGATGCACTTGTCGATGCCTTTCTATTACCTCTGGTTGGCGGGCTACATTAGCGAGCTGTGGTCTTAGCTTGTCAGGCAGTATCTAGCTGCATGTTCTCAATAGTCTGCTGGAGTTGGTGCAACATATCTTCCATAGTGAATGAAGGATTTTGAGCCACCGGAACTGATGAATACTCTCTGTCTGGACTAGAAGTAGATGATTGAACTTCATTGAATGAAGGTAATTACTGAACTGGTGAATTATGCCTGACTATCCTCTGTCTTGTAACCAGCGGTAGTGAAGCAAACACTGGTTGTCCTCTCACAAGATCCCCGGATCGGTAAAGTCACCTTACTCGGGTCCAAAGTGCTTGGGGTGTAACAGACTCGTCTGAAGCAATTGTGAAAGACTACCTTACAAAAGGAAAATAAAGCAAAAGAAACAAAAATCAGAAACGGATTGCACCTTGGCTCAGACAGAAACAACACACAGTTGCAATCACAAGCTGGATAACTGTACTCAAACACTGATTTCTCCCCTAAAACTGATTCCCTCAAACTAATATCCAGACTTGCAACTGATACATACATTCCTGCAGAGTTTCACTCTAAAAGCATGTAGCAGGCAAGTGAGAGCCAAAACACCCCTATAATGGGGTAAGGTTACCCTGTTCTAATTTCGTCAGGAACTAGGGATTGACTATGCAAACAAGCAGTTTTATACAATCCTGCACTCGGGTGAGCAACCTGTCCTAGTTTGAAACAGTCTCTACGGCTTCCGATATGCAACTAGGTCGATTGGTCAAAAATGATACCCCAGCAAGACTATCTAATATACCTCTCACACCTGACACCGAGAAGTGAAAGGAGGATCAAACGATACAGTGGTAGTTCAGATCCAAAGGTTGTGTTCCTATCGTGGCAGAGCCCACAACCGATCACCCTTTTGGCAAGCTTTTCCAAGCAAGCCTCCGACAAACCATTCAGGAATAGCAGATGGAAAACATTGTGACTTAGACGCACCAATGCAAATATAACGCAAAGAAACACATAAGTGTAGATAAAACAACATATTATGAGTTCGAGTCAAATTCTCTAAATCCACAACAGAGTCGCCAGAAATTGTGGGCTCACCTTTTTCCGCACCCCTGCCTTTTGGAAATGGTTTGAAAAGAAAGGCCTCACAGTTGGGAGTCTCGTGGTTCTAAATCTAGTCTCACAAATGCAATGTGAAATTGATAATCACCAAAGAGTCCAATCCGGCAAATCTTTTTGGAAAATTGATTTTAAATCAAATAATGCCAAAATCGGACTGCTTTGCCAGATACAAAGTCGCCACCTAAATATTTTGTTATTGGAAAAATTTAGGAAACCTTGACTCGTGCCAAAGGCCACATGTCCGTCATCACCAAAGTTGCCTCGGCTCGGGAACTAAGGTACGAGAGGGAAAGGTCAAAAAGTAAGGGGTTGCCCCGTCATCACCAAAATAGCCTCCATTCTCTATACCAAAAAGTAAGAGGTTGCCCCTGTAGACATTCAGATTGATGTCCTGTATCCCCAAAGTGCAAAAGGCAACTTATCTAGCCAATCTCTATAAGTTTCTACCGTCTTACATAGAATGGTCTTGATGTTCTTATTTGTAACTTCAATGACTTTATTGGTTTGTGGCCTGCAAGTTGATGACTTGTGAAAAGCCACGTTATACTTCTCATGTAGAACTGCCACTTCTCCTTTGAAATGTGAGCCATTGTCTGAAATTATTTCACTTGGTACCCCATATCTACAGATGATGTTGTTCCTGATGAATTTGGCCACTTGTGATGCTTTTAACACTGAATACGACTGTGCTTCAACCCACTTGGTAAAATAGTCAATGGCAACCAAGATGAACTGATGCCCATTTGAACCTTTCAGTGTGACTGCCCTGATGACATCTATGCCCTGGACTGAGAAAGGCCAAGGCGAAGTCACGTTGTAGAGTTTTGATGGTGGGATGTTCACGCGATTAGCGTGGATTTGACATTTGTGGCATCGCCTAACAAAGTTGATACAATCATTCTCAATGGTTAACCAGTAGTATACTTGTCTAAGGATTTTTTTGGCTAGCTTTATACCGTTCATATGGGCTCCGCACTCTTCTCCATAGATGGCTTCCATGATACGCTTTGCTTTTTCTTCCTCTACACACAACTTGTGCATTCCTATATGCCCTCTCTTGTATAACTTATCTCCACAAATGACGAATTGAGTGGACAGACACCGTATCTCGCTTTTGTCTTTGGTGTTTGCCCCTTGTAGGTATGTACCATTTTCCAGAAAATTCCAAATATCAAAGTACCAAGGGTTTTCATCTTGAACTTCTTCCATTGCGGCTATCATTTCATACGTGGGGGTGTACCTTTGTTCTATAAGGATCGGGCACATCTTGACCCTGAACGGTATATGTATCATTGATGCCAGGGTTGCCAATGCATCAGCAAATCGATTGTTCTCTCTTACCAGATGTGTAAAAGTCAGTTTTTTGAACCTTGGGATCAACATGTCCAAGGTTTGATCGTAGACTTTCATTTTTTCCTCTTTAACTTTTCAATCTCCTTTGGCTTGAGAGATGACCAAGTTCGAGTCCCCAATCATATCCAACCTTATTGCCCCTAGTTCTAGGGCTACTTCTAATCTGGCAATACACGCCTCATACTCTGCTTGGTTGAATCGGAGTTTGAAAGCTAAGGCGATATGGGACTCATCCGGCGCTATGAGCAGCACACCTATCCCATAGCAAAATTGATTGGACGCTCTATCAAAGTACAACTTCCAAGTGTCTTCTTCCATCTCCATGACCTCTTCATCTGGAAATGAGTACTCCATATCTTCTCCTCCTTCAATTGGGTGATCAGCCAAAAATTCTGCTACGGCCCTTCCTTTGACAAATTTGTGAGTGACATACTTAAGGTCAAATTCGAAAAGCAAAAGCAACCAATGAGCTAGCCTACCAGTAAGTGTTGGTTTCTCAAAGAGCTATTTGATTGGGTCTAATCTTGAAACCAGAATTACCGAGTAAGCTAACAAGTAGTGTCTCAACTTCTTGGTGGCCCATACCAAAGCTAAGAAAGCT
Organism: Camellia sinensis; assembly: GCF_055761805.1. Lineage (NCBI taxonomy): Eukaryota > Viridiplantae > Streptophyta > Magnoliopsida > Ericales > Theaceae > Camellia > Camellia sinensis. The sequence continues at coordinate 89,111,519 of NC_138973.1, read as the reverse complement.
TTTTCCAAAGGAGTATAGCGGGTCTCATATTCAAGCATCTTTTTACTTAAAAAGTAGATGGTCTTCTCCACTTTCTCATTCGACTCTTGTGCAAGCATACATCCCATAGTTGATTCGGTTACTGATAATACAGGATCAGCGGGTTCCCTGGCTTAGGTGGTGATAACACAGGTGGATTCTGTAAATACTGCTTGACTTGCTCGAACGCAAACTGACATCGATTATCCCATTGGAACTTCTTCCATCGATTATCCCATTGGAACTTCTTCCCTTTCTTTAGGAGACCAAACAGTGGTTCACAAGTTAAGGTTAACTTTGAAATAAACCTCCTTATGAATTGCACCTTTCCTAGAAAACCTCACACCTCTTTTTCAGTCATTGGTGGCGGCATTTCTAAGATGGCCTTAATTTTAGATGGATCAACTTCGATTCCTCGTTACGTGATCAGAAATCCCAACATCTTGCCCGCAGTTACCCCAAAGGTGCATTTTTGTGGATTGAGCCTTAGCCTGTATTCCCTAATTCTCTTAAAGAATTTCTTCAATGCAGTGTAATGGCTTTCCCAATCTTTGGACTTGACAATCATGTCATCTACATGCAACTCAACTTCCTTGTGGATCATATCATGCAAAAGAGTGGCAGCAGCTCTTTGATAAGTGGCCACGGCATTCTTCAAACCGAATGACATAACTTGTAGCAGTATGTCCCCCATGGTGTGGTAAATTTGGTCTTTTATCTGTCCTCTGGAGCCATAAGGATTTGGTTATACCCTAAAAAACCATCCATAAATAATAGTAAGGCATGCCCTGCAGTGAAGTCTACCAATTCGTCAATATGTGGCAATAGGAAATCATCCTTCGAACTAGCCTTATTCAAATCCCGAAAGTCAACACAAACTCGGATTATGCCATCTTTCTTTGGGACTGAAACAATATTGGCTAACCAAGTAGGATATTCTGATACGAGCAAAAACCCAGCATTGATTTTCTTGGTAACCTCTTCTTTAATTTTCAAGGCCCAATCCGGACGAATTCTACGAAGCTTTTATTTGACAGGTCGGGCCTCAAGGTCGAGAGGGATCCTATGTTGTACAAGCTCAGGGTGAATTCCTAGCATCTCTTCATAGGACCATGCAAAAACATCTTTGAATTCTTTTAATAAAGTAACTAATTGTTTACGTTCCTCTAAAGACAATATAGAACCAATTAGATCAAGCGAGGATCTTTTTCAATACCCATATTTACAGAAACAATTTCATCCACTAATGGCTTAGCACGTCTTTCTTCCTCCCAGTCGATTAAATTTTTCAAAGCCCGAGGAATTTCTTCCTCTTCATTTTTATCAAAATCTTGAAAATTTTGGTCAATGTTATGAACTATGGGCACAGAAAAGTAAGCGAAAATCACATCTTCATTGAAAGCCTTGAGCTCACAAGTTGCAACAGACTCAAAAGAGAAAGAAAAAGAAGACTCAGACATCTTAGACAAACTTAAATCTGCCTCAAACCCCACAGGCCCATCGGACTCAGACTCAACAGCCAATTCAGAACTCTCAATACAACTCTTTCAAAATGCCAATTTATTTGTGAGCTATTCACTACATCCATGATGAAGCTTGAGCAGTCAGCAGGTACCTCTTCCTTGATCACGGCAATGGTCATATCCCCAAAATTCATCGGTTCGGCGCTAGTATGCGATTCTGTCAGTAAATCAGCCAGTGTTAGACCCAAGACTTCCTCTTTGCTGCTTTCTGAGCTGACTTCTTTATCTTATCCGATGTCGATACTAGGATCTACCCACTCCTCGTCATTATCGAAGAGCTGATGATTGAAGAAGATCTCAAACCCAGGGTATCTCTTCCTCTCCACTTGCTCAATCCGGTGCTCAGGGAAACCACAGAAAGGGAAGTCTTCTCCTTGTTGGACAAAGCTTCCATTCAAGGTTCCACAAATTGGCTTATGAACCAACTCAAATTGCCGCCCGGTTCTCTTGGCCTTGATCCTCTCCCTAATCTCTTCAGTTTTCTTTTTCCAGTCATCAACCGTGGGTGCATACCCTAGTCCAAATGCATGTGGATTATGAGGTACTTCACTAGCTGTAGTAATACATTTCCTGCCACTTTGTCCCAATCCCATCCCTGGAATGTGACCTAGTTTACTCATGAAATGGATTGATTGGGCACTGATGTATACGCCTTCGTCTTCTGCCATGAGCATTTGAACTAGCTGGACCTCTGCCAATGTAAAACCTGATAGTGGTGTTGTGACTTTTGGGGGAGGATGAATGGATGAATTTCCGAAGACAGTGGCAATTCCTCCGCCATATGGGTACTTTACTAATTGATGTAGTGTGGATGATACAGCTTTCATCTGATGAAGCCAGGGCCTTCCCAATAGCAGGTTAAATGTTGCGGGAACATCCATGACATGAAATTTAGCTTCATGCTCAGTGGACCCACTGTTATTTGTACTTTGATTGTCCCTATCACTTCCCGACTAGTATTATCATAGGCCTGGATTAATTGAGTAGTAGGCGTGAAATCTGTCAATTTTAGCCCGATTGCATAAGCAGTGCGTGTAGGGAAGACATTGATGGTTGATCCAGTGTCAATCAGAACAATCGGGATTCATTTCTTTCTGCATTCTAGTGATATGTACAAAGGCTTATTATGTTCTGATCCTTCTATTGGCAGCTCTTTGTCAGCAAAAGTTATTGTTGGGATGGTTTCTCTCGGGGTGATTAATGACACTAATTGCTCGGGAGTGGTGTCAATTGACAACTTAGCTTTGCTCAACATTGACAATATCACTTGTCAATGTTCTCGAGAAATCATAAGAAGACCCCAAATGGAAATGTTTGCTTGGATCTTTTTCAATTATTTTAGAACTAGGTCTTCTTCTACCTCTTTCTCTTTTTCTTTCTCTTGCTCTTTCTCTACCTCTTTATCTTTGCCAGAGGGCTTTCCTTGGTCTAGATGTGGACGCTTGAAGTAGCGCCCACTCCTGGTCAATGATCAATTTCATCGGCATATCAAGTCTCATCAGGCACATTGTTTACCCATTCATTATCAGTGTGGGTAAGCTATAGGTCATTATCATCCCACCATTCACCTTCATTGACCGAAAGGCAATTATCTAGCGCTGCTTGAATCATTCCTATAGTATGCTCTAAATGGCTTTCTGGTTCTTTTTCTTTTCCTCTAGAACTCTTTCCTTTACCACATTCAATAGGTTTTTTGAAATCAAGTCTCAGTTCATCTCCTTTTCTTTTAGTTTTCTCATTAGAAGCTTCGTCACCGCTTGACTAACCGTGACTATAATTCTTCGGTTCCCACCATCCCATCTACACATTCCCAAGGTCTAATTCTTCAAAGAAATAGAGATTAGCCAAGTCCTCCTCTAGGTCAGCCAAATCATCTAACCCCTTTTCAAGTACATCCTCTCTGACAACATTGATAGAAAATGAGTCAGGCAGATCAACCTCAAGCTTTAGTTGACCACTAGGAACAATATACCGGCTAGGATCATACTTTTTCTCTGATCGTTTGCCAGTCTCAAGCATAGGTACTACCACCATAGGGATTTTAGGTTTTGGCTGGGTTGGAGGTGCATCCATCATGCACAACTTAGTGCCTTCAGGAATATGTACCTCAAGTTTTTGTAAATGGGTTGGTGTTATATAGATTCTGGGGTTAAAGGTGGATGAAAATGTATGGATAAGGTTAAGAAGAGGAGGTAGTGGAACTCTATCATGGGATGGCTATAGGTTGGTAGTAACGTTGGGTTTTGGTGGTTGTGGGGGAGCTATGACTTTATTGTCTGTGAGATCTTGGATCTCATGACGAAGACGAAAGCAACGGTCTGTGTCATGTCTTGGGTGTTGGTGGAAAGCACAGTGTTTGGTAGGGTCTTGTTTGGCTGGGAAAGGTTCGGGAAGAGGTCGGGGGTCCAAAGGCTTCAAATACCCTCTTTCTATCAAGATTTTCATTGGTTTGGAGAGAGACATATAGAGAGGGGTGAATGTTCTGATTGGGGCTCGGGTTGTGTTCATTGTTTGCGGGCCAGCATGAGCAAAAAGATTGGTTGTTTTAGTGGTGCTGGCAACCAAGTTGATTTTAGAGGGCTTCACAGCTGTGCTACCACTGGTGGTAGCATTAGAACTATGCCCAAAGGTCTTTCGTATTGACTCTTTGTCGTCAATGATAATTCCCTGTTTGATGGCATCTTTTATCTGGACCCTTATTTCATGTAAGTCATTAAAAATGAAGAGCGGGAGGATTATCATTTTTTGTAACATCTTTCCATGTAGATTTCTAGCTATCATACGGATTTGGTCTTTTTCAAGTGGTCTATTGGTCATCATTGCTGCTTTTGCCCTCCATCTGGTGATGAAGGCCACAAAACTTTCATTGGGCTCTTAACGGGTGGCCTCTAATTCCCAAGTAGTTACTTCAATCTGGGTGTTACAAGCATAGTGGGTGATAAAGGCCTCGGCTAATTTTTCCCAACTTTGTTTTACCGAGTCCTCTAACTTGGCATACTAGATAGCAACCACTCCTAACAAAGTTCATCCGAACAAAGAGAGCTTTTGTGGACAAGTCAAACACATAGGCTTTAAGACGTTAGAGAACAGGCGAATATGCACCATTGGGTCATTGGAGCCATCAAACCTATCAATGTGTGGCATTTTGAACTGTTCTAGCAACTCCACAACTGTCTCAGTGTACCCGTCTTCGATGTCCGAGATTAAATTGACTCCTTGTGACCTTTTGGAAAGTTTTTCCAACTTAGACAGCTTCATCATAGTTAGGTCAGACTCAGGTACCTCAGAGGGAAAAATCTCTCTCGCTGGTTGTGGAAGGGGAAATGATCCTCCCGAAGCTTGTACAGGAAGCCTCAGATCTTCTGGTGAGTTAAGTTCGGGAAACTCGTCAGCTGGTGGAGGTGGAACTAGATGAATCACTGGAGGTGGTTGAGTAGTGGACACCCTAAATGGGCGTTGCAGCTCAGCAAGAGTATTACCTTGAGCGGCAAGAGTAGTGCCTTGAGCAGCAACCGTAGTGGCAATGGTATCTGTGGGAGAGTGGTTTGGAAATACTCTTTGGATCCAATAGGACGCTCCAGATCCACAGCTAGTCACCTGAAAATGAATGAACACTCCGGTCGGGGGTGACAAAATTAGCACTCCGACAGATAAGTCAGTGTATACTCTCTTGATTGCTCGTATTTTAAGTTAAGCTTGCTTTTTCTCACATACCTTTCTTTGACTGTTGTTCCTCTATTTATACTCGCCTCCTGGGCCTCGGGGCCTGGCCCACTTTTCACCCATTATCCTTTTATTTATTCAACTTCTCCTATGATGAAGCAATTATCACTCGGCTCCATAATCCAATGACTATTCGGCCTATTTATTATATTCGGCCTCCGGATCATGCAAGATAGGGCCGAATAATGTCTATCTCCTAGGCCTCCAAATGTATATTCGGCTCATCTGGCTCCGTTATTATTCGGCTCCCATAATTGCCCCCCAAACTCCCCATTAACAACAGTTAATTGGTGTGTTTGGTTTCGATTTTGAAAAGTCAAAAAACATAAATTAGGCGGCTTCACCCATCCCAATGTGAATGTCAGAATGCACACACGCCTTTTGGTCATCATTATATGTTCTAGCCTTCTTCGAACATTTCTTGCATTTATTATGATTTGAAACTCCAGTCTCTTCGAATGCATGCTTTTCGAATACTTGAGCCTCCTGGACTGCCAGCCGATATTCTTCCTCTGTCTTGCATCTTCTGCAACTTCCTTCCATCTCTCCTTGTCTCCTTTGCCTCTCGTAAGTTTTCTTTTCTTCTTTTTATAATCCTATTTTTCGTGTTTATTTTCAATTTAGCATATCCCTTAGAATGGCTAAGCATTTGAAAGACCTCCTTTCTGAGGATTGTATTTCTGGGTTTCGACGTCATTTTTCTATCCCTGATGATGTCCATTTGTCTCTCGTGACGGACAACACTCTTGATATGGAGAGGGATGATGAAAATACAATCGTCTTTCCTCTCCTATCCATTGCAGAGGGCAGAGTCCGTTTTCCTCTACATCCATTTCTTAGGGCCATCCTCCACCATTAGGATCTGATTCCTTCCCAACCTAATGTAAATTTTTTCCGAATCATAATGGGAGTCGTAGAGTTGAACCGACGCCTTAGGATCAACCTTGGCATTCTTGCCATTCGGCACTGCTATACTTTAGCCAAATCCTCCGGTCGGCATAGGCGCTATTTTCTCAGGGCCAAGGACACTAACCATCACTTGGTAACCATGCTTGCCAGCTCTAGCAAACGAGTTGATGATGTGATGGTTCATATCCGAGGCAATTGGGAATTCAGCGAAGGCGAAAATCGCCTAGACCCTATACCCAGATGGAGAGGCGAACCAAGTTGCCGTGTAGCTCCTTGCATTTATTTATTCTTCTTTTACTCGGCTTCCTCTCCAAGTCTAATCCTTTGTTTGTACAGACAATAATTTGAAGAAAATTCTGATCTCGGCCGACGACACAGTCCTCGCGAAAATCAAGACTGCACTCAAGTTTTTTGGCCGTCCAAGCATACAAAAGCAAGGGAGAGCCGCCCATATACTTCTGAAGTACGAGCCAACTTACACTATGTTCTCGGCCGCAGAGAACATTCTAATCCTATCCGACAAACAATATCTTACGGCTCTTGTCTTCCCCCGCTTCAAAAACCTTAGGCAAATTGGTTTTGAATCTTCTAATTCGGAGCGAGACGTATAGCCGATGGTCAAAGTGATTGCCAAACAAACGAGAGATTCTGCCTTGGAAGCCGAAGAGGTCGACGAGGCTCTAAACTCAGCGTTTGAGGCAGTCGGCCATAACCAGTCCAACTCTCTATCCATTTCGGGTCGGGAGGAATTTTCTGTCGGAGATATTTTTACTAGTTTGGAAGACCTCCCCGGCTACTATCCCGAGAATATGGAGAAGGAATCTCTTTCCCAATTGGCATGAAAAAAGAACGTCAAACGGTTGGCCGCCCGGCAGAGGGCCGAGACCATTAGTTCTAAACCTGCCCCAACTAAATCCTCCGAGCTAATTGTCATAGGGGAAACGGCTCAAACTTTGACCGCCGAGACAGAACGGGCAGTCGAACGGTTGAGCCCGGAGGCCGATCAGAGGGGGGAGAAGCGTCCTGCCAAGGTCGAGGCCGCCTCTGAAGAAAACCCATTCAAAAAATGGCCGCACTTAGAGGAGTCGGATGTGGTTGTGCCTTTTGTCGTTCAACCAAAGATAAAAAACATGCCGATCTCCTCTGACATGTCGGCTGTGAAAGACCCAGCCATGGCATTAAGCCTGGCCTCGTTGGTCTCGTTGCCGGCTGACAAGGCGACTTTCTGGGCAGAGCTGGATGTGTTGGCAATAACATTAGCCGCTCAATCAGCTCTTCTAGTATATAGCTTCATCTTATCTTTTGCGTTTCTACGTATATTGTTTTGGTTTTAATTTCCTGTTTTGCAGACGGTCGGAAGGATAGCCGAGATAGGCCAACGCCAGCACGACACCATCAAACAAATTGGCCGTTTAAGATCGGAGATTAAGGGCGAGAGGAGCAAGGCCGAGTTCGAAGCGGCGAGGGCAACGATGGAAAATGCAAGGGCGGAGGCCAAGATGGAAAGAGCGAGAAATGCTAAATAGCATAGATTGGCCGCTAAGCAGAAGGCAAACACGAGTGATGAAGCGCTCAAGTTAGCTCAAGAGGTGATTGCCAAGATGGAGGCCGAATTGGAAGAATCGAAGAAGGCGAAAGAAAAAGCCGACTCCGAGGCTTCCAAGGCGTACGACGCTGGGCAAGGCACCGCCGTTGCAAATTACGTGGAAGAAGTCCCCAAATTAAAAACCGGGGATTCAAACACAGCTGGCTCAAAGCCCTTACTGCCGTAAATGTGACATTGGCTATGCCGATTCCATACGAGCAAGTGGACGTTGAGCCGCTGGAGTCTGACCCCGAGGATTGATTAGGGCGACATTCTAGTTGTTTTTGTTAAGGATTTTGAATGTATTTTTTTTTTTTTTTACTCAGGGTGATCTTCATGTATAAAGTGATAACTTATCTGTATTCAGTTTATAAATCAAATTTTCCCTTGCTTTGCATTATTGTCTGTATTTAGTTGTTGTTATCAATGAATGTTTTTTGCTTTCACTATTTTGGGGAGCACTATTGCTATGTGCTGCACATTAGATAAACGTTCCATTAAAAAGATGGATAATTCAAGAATTGGGAAAAAGGTAGCAGCTAATATTCATGATTTAGACTTTGGATTTAATCGAATCGGCTTAAGAACATGCCCTTGCATTTAAACCTATCGGTGCCAGGCCTTGTATTATGTATGAATGGTAAAGGCATGAGATCCTTTTAGCTTTGTGAAATGGCTAAGGCACGATCCTTTTGGCTTAAGGCCATGGGATTTAGCCGATTCGAGTAGCGAACCTTTGGCCGTTGGGACTAAGGAATCTGCCCTTGCCTCAGATATGAACTGGAACGCCGAATAACTCTGATTCATGAAATGGATGAGGCACGATCCTTTCAGCTCAAGGCCATGGGATTTAGCCGATTTGAGTAGCGGACCTTTGGCCATTAGGATTAAGGAATCTGCCCTTGCCTCAGATATGAACTGGAACACCGAATAACTCTAGTTCGTGAAATGGCTGAGGCACGATCCTTTCTGCTCAAGGCCATGGGATTTAGCCGATTCGAGTAACGAACCTTTGGCCGTTAGGATTAAAGAATCTGCCCTTGCCTCAGATATGAACTAGAACGCCGAGTAACTCCGGTTCGTGAAATGGCTGAGGCACGATCCTTTCGGCTCAAGGCCATGGGATTTAACTGATTTGAGTAGCGAACCTTTGGCCGTTAGGATTAAGGAATCTGTCATTGCCTCAGATATGAACTGGAACGCCGAATGACTCCGATTCGTGAAATGGCTGAGGCACGATCCTTTCGGCTCAAGGCCATGGGATTTAGCCTACTCGAGTAGCGACCCTTTGGCCGTTAGGATTAAGGAATCTACCCTTGCCTCAGATATTAAGGTTAAGGAATTGCCCCTATTTGAGGTAAATCTAGAAAGCCGAACACCGGCGGCTTATGGAGTGCGGGCATTAATGAGGTCGCCTCGAGAGTACGGTGCGCACATGAATTATTAAAGAGGGGGTTGTGTCCAAACAAAATTCATCCCTGTTGTAGACACCCCATTTTTGACCGCCCTTAAAACTTGGGCGCTACTAATTGTTTACTTGGTGTTGGAAGATGTGCAGTGCAAAGGTTCAATTTCTTCGGCAAGGAGAGAGTGAAATCCCAACTTCACACATCTTTTTGGACCAAAACTATTTTGAATGGTTTTAAGACCTCAAAACCATCTCTTTCAAAACATTTTTGAAAATAAAGTTCCTACGATGTTCCGATACTCGTATTTCATTAAATGTTGCACTTTTCGGTAAACCGAGCAAGGACAAAGTGGAAATGAATGAAAGAGATGAAATCTTTGAAAAAACTTTCAAAACACCTTGTTTAGGGGTTTGGAGTTGAAGAAAAGGAGAGAGGAGAGAAGAAAACTAGTTGAGGAGAAGTTCGGCATAAATTCGGCATAAATTCGGGAAGGATCGAAGCTGAGCGGCTTCACCAAAACAGGCATAACTTTTTTCATAGTTAGAATTTTGATGCAATGATTCCACCATTGGAAATCTTACTTCGGGGGCTTCATTTTGGACACAAGAATGACCTGAAAAGGAGTCCAGATGAAGGAGTTATGGCCATTTGAAGTTGGGCCTAGAAAGCAGAATTTTGCCTACCGACTAGGAAAACTGGCTAGCCGACCAAAAAAACTGGCTGGCCGACCAGAAAAGTGGTCCGCAGGTCCCAAACTCAGATTTTTTGAAGATATTTTCTCTCCACCTGTCTTCCACAACCTCCAGCTGTTCCATAGACAGATATTTCGAACCAACTCTTGCTTTTTGCTATATATGAGCCATATCTCCCATTTTTGTAAAGAAGAACATTGAAGCAAGTTTTGGGGAGTCTCTCTCTCTAAAGTCTCTCTCTCTCTCTCTCTATAATTTTGAAGAGCAAAACTCTCTCTCTCCCTAGAATTCTCTCATTCTCCTCTTATTTTTGAGCTTTAAGCTTAGAATTCTCTACACTCTTGCAAAGAGACCCTTGATCAAACTTAACTACCATTGGGCTGAGGTTCTTTGAGGATCATTTGGAGCTCCAAAAGGCTGATTTTGGCTCAGATTTTGGCTGGTTTTATTGTTGTCCTTCAAGGTGCTTCAAGGGTATGCATTTGTCCCTTCAAACCTTTTCTTTGCATGCTTATTTTACCACCTTTGTAAACTGTTTTTAGGGTGGTGTTGAACTACAAAAACCTTTTTTTTTTCCTCTGTTTTTCAGTCCTAATAGTGTTGGTTTAGGCTTTGTTTGGCTAGGGGGTGTTTCCTCCCTTTTGCTCCTTGGCTTGTAAGGCCTTTTGAGCTAACTTCCAAGATTTTCAAACAAATTCTTTTTGGCCTTAAAACCACAGAATTCTAGAGGAATTTCAGTAGTAGAAAACTTGTTTTGAGGCCCCAAATGGGAGGGGGTTGTCCCCCCCTCCTCTTCTCTTGTTTACTTGTGTTGATGACCCATCAAAAGAGCATGTATTTCTCCTTCTTTTAAGTTGATGACCCATTGTTTGCATGCCATTAGCATAGATAAGTTGATCATGTTGCATTGCATTGTGTTTGTATGCTCATGTTACATTACCGTTGTTTGCATGTTTGAGTTGCATTGCATTGTGTTTGGATTGGGTGTTGATCCAAACACGAGAAGCGAGGGACGTTTCATACTTGAAGTGATGAAACGTGCCCCATTTCTCGGTCGTCGACGCTCTTGATCATGCATGATAGAGTTTAAGGCCCTTAAGCGTTATTTGTGCATTCATTTATATTGAATCGTGCAATCTTGGCTTCCCGGCCATCGTGCATTGTGATGCTTGGTTGGTGGCCCGAGAGTCGAGAACCACACTCCCTTGAGCTCATAAAATGATAGGGAGGGTGGTTGTGCACACATATCTTGCAAATACATTGCCATTCCCCTTCTTGTTCTCTGTTGCAGCAAACTGGAAGTGTGCAGAATTTTCTGGTCTGCAGCAAAGGTAGGTGGTCGGCAGGTGGTTGGCAACACCAATAAGTGGTCGGCCATGCTCTTGGAGGTCCCCATGATGGAGTAGAAGCTATCTGGGGCTTTGTGAAATGTCCTGAGAACAATTGCAAACAGAGGCAAGTTGGGGCATCACGATGGATTTCCGAACGAAATGACCGAGCATGCATGCACTTCTCGCCCTGAGGACCTCTTCTTTTACTGCTTTACTTAGCTTCTTGGCTTAGCTAGCCAATGCTTTGGTTTCGTGCTTGAGTAGTTAATGCAATTAGCTATTTGTTTCAATTTGGGTTGTAATAACTAATTAGTTAACTAGGACTAGTTAATTAGTTTCGTTTTGTAATAATTAGTTTAATTAGCTTAGATTTGCTAGTTAGCTTATTATTCGGACCCTCCGTCGAGAGGGCATAACTGTTATAATAAGCGTGCGTGTGTGATGCATGTCTTCCAACCCCCATTTCTTTCTCCCTTTTACTTACCAGCTTTTGATGGTTAATTTTAGCGCATGTTTCAATTAGCATACTTATGCTTTGCATGTTTGCATTCATCCATTTGTCTTGCATGCACCGGGCACGGCGCATCATACAAATTGCATTGTATTTCAATTCCAATTTGAATACATGTTATCAAGTTGCATTTACATGACATCTTAGAATAGCCGAGCCTATCCTAGTTGCATTTTTGCATATGTTGCATTAGGCATTCTTGACATAGCTAGGATCATGCATTGATTACTAACTAGCTTCTTTTTTGGCTCGGAGTACACTGTGAGTATTTACGCATTAGCATACTGCATGAGATGTATATGTTGCCATGTATAGCATGCTTGCCATGAGGCTATTTTCTTAACTGGTATAACTGCATGAATGCCTGTGGATAAAGGCTTCATTGCTTGAATTGGAATAATTCATCAAAATGCAAGTTTTAAGCCCACTTGAAGTGGCAAATCACCATGTTTTCTAAGCTCATTTGAGGGTGGCAAAATCCGCGTCTTAGCCTACTTGCGAGTAGCAACTTTAAACCATTTTCAAACAAACAAACATGAGATGTTTTGTTCCAAGTTGAGTGATTTAGTCTATACTTGTATGCTGTGCACATCACATAGTAATTCTAGGTTAATAATCGGAATAAGAACACATGTGTTTTCAAAAAAAACATATCATGTTAGTAAAGGCCGATCTTTGATCGGGCGAGCGGGGGTGCTTCTTGTATCATCTTCCCTTCTCGTACCCAAGTTTCCGAGCCGAGGCAACTTTGGTGATGACAGACACGTGGCCTTAGGCACGAGTCAGGGTTTCCTAAATTTCCCAAAATAAAATATTTAGGTGGCAACTCTGAAATCTGACAAAGCAGTCCATGTTTGGCACTTCTTGATTAAAATCGATTTTCCAAAACGATTTGTCAGATTTGGACTCTTTGGTGATTTATCAGTCTTACATTGCACTTTGTGAGATTAGATTCAGAACCATGATAGGAGTTCGAACTGCAGTAGTTAGAACTATGATTCGCGCCCTCACACGCGGAGCGGAGTTTCGGGCGATCTACCGTTTCTGGCGACTCTGCTGGGGATTTAGAGAACTTGACTCGAACTCATGATATGTTGTTTTATCTACACTTATGTGTTTCTTTGCATTGCACTTGCATAAGTGCGCCTAAGCTACCGTGTTTGCCATCTGCTATTCCTGAACGGTTTGCCAGAGGCTTGCTTTGAGAAGCGTGCCATAAGGTTGACCGGTTGCGGGCTCTGCTATGATAGGAGCACAAACCTCAATTTTTACCGAGGCACCTTTTTTAACCATTCGACCTAGTACATATCGGAAAGCCATAGTGACCATTCCAAACTAGGACAGGTTGCTTACCCGATTGTAGGTTGTTTGAAATCACTGTGTGCATAGTGAAACCCTAGCTCCTGACAAGATAGGACAGGGAAACCCTACCCCTCCATAGGGGTGTTTTGGCTCTTACTTGCTTGATACGTGCTGTCAGAGTGTGTCTCTACAGGTTGTATGTATCAGTTTGCAAGTCTGGATATCAGGCCTGAGGGCATCAGTATTTTTTGGGGAATCAGTTTTACCTGAGGGTATCAATTTACAGGCAGAATTTTGGGCAGAATTCAGTAGAGAGCGCAGTCATTCAGCTATGCTCATATCTGTTCTAGTGAAATCAGGCTGAGATGCTGTCTGTTTTCTTCTTTTGCAAGGTGGTCTTGGAACCATAGATTCAGAAGGCTTCAATATCCCCCGAGTACATTGGACTTGTGCTGATAGACTTGGTCAGGTCAGAGATTCAGTTCAAGGGCAACCAGTATTCCTCTACCGAAGGCAGGGCAAAGAAAGGGCCAGACAGGGCTCATTGGTTCATCTGATCCGACAGTCACCTGTCACATCAACTTTGTTCAAACTCAGCAAACCATGATGGCACAGAGTTCAGAAGAAGTTGTGGCCGTGATAGCAGCATTAAACCAGGGAACCGCCATGCAGGGTGAGACCGATACCGAGATGCAACGCCCATCTAGGGTACCTACCACCCATCCAGTCTCGGAACCCCAATCATCTCAAACCTGTGAACCCACTACTTCTGAGCTGATGAGAATGATTGAAAATCTTCAGAGAGCAGTGGCAGATTTAGCCTTTGGAGTTTTGGCTCCGTCATCAACCACATCGCCTACCAGGGATTTCACGCCAAAAGGTTCCCTAACCTTGGGACAGGCCGCATTTGAAGAAGGCCAATCCCTTGGGAAAGTGGAGGAAAGTGGTAAGAACAAGGTAGGGGCAGGCATTGGTCCCCATGAACACCTTCTGTGGGCTGTTGAGGCTTTGAAAGCCGAAGGGCTGAACAAACAGCAAGTGCTTGCAATGGTTGCAAAAACTGTGGATGGCACTTTTGTCGCTCAAGATGAGAGCATTTTGAATCAAGGGGCAAGCCGGGAGAAGGGTCGTCGTACCAGAAACGTTCCTTCCAGCTTTAATCTTGCTCTTGGAAGAGTTCAGCAAACCCAATCAGTGCCTATCAATCCCTTTGCTGGTGCATCCAGCAAAACTCCACAAACCTCGAAGTACCCACCCCGAGGCCAGAGGGTCTTCAATCCCCTCTACATGACTTTGTCCAAAGCTTTCCAAATCCTTATAGGACAAGGCCATCTCAAGCCCCTGGAGCCGCGGCCATTACCAAATAACCTCCCTCCTTCACACAACTCGGCCAATTACTGTGCCTTCCATCAACAAACCGGCCATGACACTGACATGTGTTTTTGTCTTCGCCACGGAATACAAGATTTGATTGACAACGAGGTCATTGTCGCACCAGGTCTTGCAAAGTCTATCGGTACTGGATCGATTAACTTGGAGGATAATGTGATTATGTGATCGAGGGATGTACCACCTGCGGATGGCGCTCAGTTTACTCCAGATTTGGGGATGGCACTCACTGTTTTGAGCATGTGCAAATGTTGTTTATTGTACTTTATGACTTGGGTGTTGGGTCAGTCTTGTTGTGTTGCATTGAGTCAGTCTTTTTGTACTGAGTCAGTTGGGTCTGTTTTGTTGTATCGAGTTAGTCCTGTTGTGTTAGAGTCGGGTGATTTCGAGGGTGTTACCTCAGGCATCACTTGCTTGTTTTGTGTTTGTCTTTTACACTCTTTCTTTTGAGTCTATTTCTGTCTTGGAGCCAGTTGCGCTAGAAGATCTAAATGAAACAACAATGATTTTCACCCCTTTGCATTTGTTTTTGCCCTGAAGCCAGATGTGCCAGAAGATTTGAATGAAATGGCAGTGCTTTTCACCTACTTTTCTGTGCCTTGAAATCATTGCATTGACCTAGGTTTTTCAAAACTTTTTGAACAATGTGTTGAAAACAAAGAGGAAGGAATTCCTCGAGATTTGCAAAAATTTGATCAATTAAGAGAAAGAAAGGCATGCTAAGCCCTTGATGAATAAAATCATGTTTGTTAATGTGAGTACTGAGAAGGATCCTGACTTGATCCAGATTGGTTCTACATTGTCTTCAACGCGAACGATTAGTCGTTTTCTTAAAAGATTTCAAAAAATGTTTTGCGTGGTCCCGCGAAGACCTGTGTGGAATTGATCTTGAGATTGTGCAGCCTAGGATCGCTCTCAACCTCAAGACTTGACCCTTTTTGCTTTCAAACCTTGAACTTGGATTCAGAATGTTCAAACAATCAACCACAATGTGAGGCCTGTATGGCCAGATTTGAAACAGCCCATGAACTAGGGGCAAGAAGGTCAGATCAAGAAGATCAGATGTTATCAAAAGAAGCTTGCAAAGCCAGATCAAAAGCAGCCCTTGAACTAGGGGCAAAAATGTCAGATGTGCTCGAAGAGTCAAAAATTGGGGCATTTCTCAAGTTAACGAAGATCGGCAAGAAGGTTAGATTCCAGCAGCTGGAAGAAGAAAATTTATTGCTGAAGGACAATCAAGTTCCTATCCGCAACACTAGGGGCAAATTCAGACCCGATTGGATGGACTCCTACATCATCAGCGAACAGCAGCCATTCTACTGGATTTAGATGGCTTCGAGATCTCAGAACTGATTAACATGGACCAGTTAAACTTTTTTACCTTTGAGAGGCTCGCTGGGCCGAAAACTCAGAAGGGCGTCCCAGGCAAAAGTTAGAGCAAATGAAAAGGAAAAAATGAAGAAAATGCAAAGAATGAAAGAAAAAAACAAAAATGAAATAAAAAGCAAAAATGAAAAGAAAAAAAGAAATGAAATGAAAAGATGAAAGGAAATGAAAAGTAAAGAAAAACAAAGCTCGCAAGGTTGAAAACCCGAATGGACGACTTTGGCAAAAGTTAGAGCGTAAAAGGAGAGGTTAAATACCCGAGTATACCTTAACCCGAAACTACGTAAGGCTTGATTCCCATCTTTGGGATACGTAGGCAACTTTATTCTGAAGTCCAGCCATAAACACTTCCAAATCGACTGTGTCCATGTAATGGTTCTGATCATCTTTGTCTTCTCTGTATCCGTGAGTTCGGTTGTGATCGTCACTTTGAGGACTGATTACAGTGCGTTGTGGTGCCATTCAAACAAAAGGCAAATTTCCGTTGCCATGCGGTGTCATTTAGACAAGGGGCAATTTTCCATTGCTTTGGATCTGAGGTTGTGCATCTCAAGGGTAAATTCCGCGTTGGTCGAGCAGTGGCCATTTGCAAAAAATAGTTTTTGATAATTTTTAATGAAGTTGACTAATTTTCTCTAGAAAATTATTCAATTTTTCCAAAATCGGACCATTTCTTGGACCCAAAAAGGGAAATTTTCAATGCTCATAACCTGACTTGCATGATTTTAAATCAGAAAGTTGAACAAGTACATTAATCTAACTCTCATATTGGTCAAAATTGTTTTAGTAGAAAGCCAAAACAAAAATGGTCAAAATGATGAACTAAGCGGCACAGTTGAGTCAGGTGTTCTGTCTTGTCCCCATTGTCAACATACTTGCCAGAAACGGCACTCTATTTGCTAGAAAGGGCACTCTACCTGCCAGAAAATGGCACAACTGAAGCAAACAGCAAAGGGCCGAAAGTTCTCTCATCCTCTGAGCAACGAGGTATCAAGTCAAGTGCGAAGCACAAATTGGAAAGGAGCAGGATATTCCACTCCCTTATTCGAAAAGGTCTGGTCACATCCGAACTGGCCAAGCGCATCATCAACTGATGTCAGCTGCAGATTTGCTACATACCCAGTTGTAGCGCAACCCCTCTGTGGAAAGTTCACTGTTGTGAGCAGAAGAAGAAGAATCTAGTGGAATGCTAGAGGCAAGAGCCCGCAACTTCTTGTTTATCCATCGACCACCCAAGGGAGGGATAAAAAAGAAGAGAGATTGAATGTCACGCCCCACTTTTTATTACTCGGAAGTATTACCAAATTCATTACTTAAGTCAATTTTAGAGATAACATGCAGAAATAAACTCTTTAGTCCAATGAGTAGAAATAAATAATCATTCTCTCATCCGAATGCAAATTAAATACAACATGAGCATATTGAATAAAATGCCCGAAGGCTTACATCATTTATTTAAAAGAATCAAGAAGAAGGGTGTAACCCTTTTACAACAATGGCATTCCGCCAACATAAAAGAGGCCCCGTGGCCAACAAATAAGAAGATCCAAAATCTTGTAGCACATCCTGCTTATTACCTGAAAAAGATTCAACAACGTGGGATGAACATATAGTCCAGTAGGGATCTCAACATGATCCTCAACAATAACAACTTACAGATAGCTATGATCATGAATGCTCAATCTCATACTGGAATAATAATGTGGTAGTTTATACAAAATATACATAAGTATAAACTTTTATCGAAAACAGCCATTTCATTTAACGCTATAAGCGATTCATCTTTCTTTTCTTTTCACTACCCTTTGTTCCCAAACTTTCACAACAATAACAACTTCTTAGAAAATCAATTTCTCTAAGCCCATTACCTTTCTCCCATTTTCCATGCTTACAACAGACTTTTCCTTTTTCAAAACATACTTTCAAATACCCAATTTTCCTTCACACTTTCCCAAAATCTCACAATGGCATTTTGGTTTATTCCCAACACATTCATAACTATACATGCATGCCTTTAATAGAAATGAGATAACAAATCAACAACATGTATTTAATCAACAAATGAGGCAACTCGGCCCTCCAAAACTGTAACCATCGCAATCCAGGATATACTCAAATAGACTGAGACAATAATAATAAAGCTCTACTCTACCTGCCATAAGCACGGTAAATTAAGGATACCTCTTACAATCAAATGACTAGCCACATTCTCCAGACACAAGCTGGAAGGTAATGGTACCTAGTCCAAGTTCTCTAGGCGCTAGTTGGAAGGTACTGGTACCCCCTATTTTAAGCGCGGTATATAACACCAACCATCTCAATATAACAAAGCACAACCAATAAGTGTAATACGTACACATAAACTATTCAAGGTACATAAGCAATGTGTTAAAATATATGAACACATAGGTGTGTGGAGTACATCCCCTATCTCCTCCCACACACTGGAGTGCATCACCTATCTCTTCCCTAACAATTATACATATATAATGTATCATGGCACTACATTACCTACAATGGTAAATCAACACAAGTGTAATGCATACACGACAATTCAACAAAACCATGTCATCCTCCACCGATGACCAAGGACAAAACCTCTAGATGCATGATTTTAATACACCTATTATGAAGACTCAACTCTCATGAGATCTTAAACCCAACAACGACACCAATAAGATAGGTAAGGGTAAAACCCCCAAATGTGTGTATTCAACACTCATGATACAATAATTAAATTCTCATATTCATTCTCCGAGACTCACATAGAGTTAACATTTCATTTTCCATTTTCAAGGTCAACTTTAATAAACTTTCCAAGTCAACAAGTTATACCACTTATTCCCAAAAACACTTTTCCCATTCACAAAATCAATTCCATTCTTTTTATTTTACAAAACCAATTCCATGGATAATAAAAGCCATAATTCAACTCGGTTCAACACATTCATTTCAAAACAACCCCAAAGCCATAGTTAACCCCTTAGGCATTAACACCGTCACCCAACTCATATTAACAATGGTAATTTATAATTATTGTTCAACTACCCTCCATTTTAATTTACCTAATCAAAACATAAATTAGGGCTTTTTCCTCTTTCCACAATAACATGCTAATTTATACGCCAATTAGCCTAAAGAACTATCAATGATAAAAATAGTCATTCTCAAACAACCCACCCTAGGTTCCCTCACATGGTTTTCAAAGAAATTCAACATGATATGATTTTCATGCAATACAAAACTACCACATGTCTATCTATAGACGGAGTATTGAGAAAGAACAAGGAGAATCCCTACCTCAAATGGAGAACCCAAGGGGAAGAAGAGCCAAACTCGAAAATGCTCCAATCCCAAAGTTTTTCGGATCAAAACGAAGCCCACGTAACCCTCTATCTTTCTTTCAAAGAGATTAGGGTAGGAACACCCAAGAACTAGATCAATCCCTAGAGAGAAGGTGAGTGTAGAGAGAGAGAGAGTCGAATCTAGGGTTTGAGACAAAAGGGGAAATCAAAAAGTGAAGAAGAAGCTGCTGCTGCGAACTGATATATACGTTCCTCACTCGAGCGAAGGAGTGGTCGCTCGAGCACACAAAGCCTCGCTCGAGCAAAAAACACAAAGCTTCAGGTCTACAACCCAAAAGCACGCTCGAGCGAAGAAGCCCAAAACATACAGCTTGCTCGCTCGAGCAAAGAACAACTCACTCGAGCCAAGGCTGCGTTTGAACAAAACCTGAAGACACGAAAAGCTCGCTCGAGCGTACAAACCCCCGCTCGAGCGAAGAAGCAACAACACAAGGCTCGCTCGAGCGACAAAGTCCTGGCTCGAGCGAAGAGGCTAAAAATTGGACAGCAACCATATGCTTCTAATCACAACCAACCTGAAACAAACCTGCCCAAAACATCCTATAACTCAAATACAAAGTATTGAAGGACGGAAACAAGCTAAATACAACAATCCACATCTACGGAACCAAGTCCGAAATACAAAATAAAATGGAGGGAAAACCGGGATCGCTATATTGAAGAATAGAGAGATGTGCGCTGAAAGAAAAAGTGAGAAAAAGGCTTTTTCAGAAAACAAGAGATTGAGTGCCAGAGTGATGTGAGAATCACAAATGAGAAAGGGTGGGAAACAATACCAGAAGAAACTAGCTCCTCGTGAACTAAGAGGTCTCTTTCCATTGGAACATGTCTAAGTGTCCTGTGTGTTGTTTTGTTTGTGTCGATTCTTGTTTTGAGTCGTTTCATGCGTCAATAGATGTGTTTAGGTTGTTTTACCTTTGTTTTCCTTTGTTGAGTCATTTTGATTGTGGTCAATCGTAGGCTCAATACCCGGTTAAGAATTCATTTCTCAATTTCAAAATGATTTGTTTTGTGCTCAGAGTGCTGTGTCATTCTCCACATTTGCATAAAACAAGATTTGTTCTTTCATAAAACTGTAGGGTTTAACCTAGGTCATGTCAGAACAGTAAAACCAGGACCTATCTAAAGCTATATAGGTTCCAAACTGCAAAGCAAAAGATAAGAGGGAAAATCGAAGCATCTGAGTGTGTTTCACCTTCAGCAAATTCCGTGATTGTACTTCGGATGTACCTCTTCAGGCCTTGTCAATGCTCCGAAGTGTGAGTGCGCCTCTACCTCAAGCTCAAGATCAAGCCTGTTTCAAAGGTAGAATGGCAATCAGAAGTGCTCTCCCTGAGTACTATTCCCCACCAGAGTTATCTTGGCTATGTTTGCAATGAGTTCCTAGGAGACCAACTGCGATGGTGGAAACTAGAGTTCGAATGGCTGATGCCTAGAACACAAAGGTTTGGAATTTCTGAGGATAAAGTCTGGTTTAAATACCCAGGGGTGTATCTTCGACTTGAAATCTGTATGGCAACCCCATAGATTGAGATAGCATGTGTATGCGCCTCAATTCTGGATACTGAACCAACCTAGTCTGTCACCCCGTTGAAGAATAGGGAAAGTTATGAATATGGTCAGGAAGGAAAACGGCATTTGTGGTTTCTACATGCAAAAGTTACCCCTTGTCAGCATTTCAGGACCTTTGTACTGTGAGTTGAAGGTAAGAGTTCGAAGAACACAAGGGGAGGTCCCCGTCAGAGTAGAGCGGTTCACCGCCACTCACCCCATGAGGTGGTTTCTAAAGCTCCGCTTTGTTTGTTTATTGCATTTCCCTAAACATCATGCACTGCGTTGCTTGTAGCATGTATCATATCATCACACTTATTGCATTTATTTGCATCTTGTGTTATCTTGAATCATTTATCCTTTTACGCTGAGTAGTGTTTAGGATCGTTGTCCCCCGGGGCTTTCTCAGGTTGCGTAGAACACGCTCCTGATTGTTTGTATTCAGATCTCTTCTCACAATTTCAGCGTGGTTAGAGTGTTCCTTTCCTCATATGATTTCATCGTGTTTGAAATTTATCTCAGGACGCGTGATGCGCGAGCCTGGGCGTGTTTTATCTCAGGATGCGTGAAGCGCGAGCCCGAGCGGTTGTCTTCGGGCCTCTTCTCACGATTTTAGTGTGGTTAGAGTGTTCTTTTTCTCACACGATTTCAGTGTGTTTGGAATTTATCTCAGGACGTGTGAAGCACGGCCCTGGGCGTGTTTTATCTCAGGTTGCGTCGAGTATGCACTTGGGCAGTTGTTTCTAGGCCTCTTCTCACGATTTCAGTGTGGTTAGAGTATTTTTTTCCTCACACGATTTCAGCGTGTTTGGAATTCATCTCAGGTTGCGTTGTGCGCGCACCTGGGCGGTCGTTTTCGGGCCTCTTCTCACGATTTCAGCGTGGTTAGAGTGTTCTTTTCCTCACACAATTTCAGCGTGTTGGAATTTATCTCAGGGCGTGTGAAGCGCAGCCCTGGGCGTGTTTTATCTCAGGTTGCGTCGAGTGTGCACTTGGGAGGTTGTTTTCGGGCCTCTTCTCACGATTTCAGCGTGGTTGGAGTGTTCTTTTCCTCACACGATTTCAGCGTGTTTGGAATTCATCTCAAGTTGCATTGTGTGCGCACCTAGACAGTTGTTTTGGGGCCTCTTCTCACGATTTCAGCATGGTTAGAGTGTTCTTTTCCTCACACGATTTTAGCATGTTGGAATTTATCTCAGGACGCGTGAAGCGCAGCCCTGGGCGTGTTTTATCTCAGGTTGCGTCGAGTGCGCACTTGGGCGGTTGTTTTCGGGCCTCTTCTCACGATTTCAGTGTGGTTTGAGTGTTCATTTCCTCACACGATTTCGGCGTGTTTGGGATTTATTTTTCCTCCTCTCACAATTTCAGCATGGTTGGAGTATGTTCCCCTTTTGCATCTATTATACTATCTGTTACATCTATCGCATGCATCTACTGCATTGTTTCATCATGCATCCTTTCCATGTTAAACTTGGTCTGGCATGTGCCCGTACTTTTCACGTTAAAGCATGGTTCTATGATAATGTGTACGCGCTTATTCCACTAAGAGAATTGTGCTCCGAGGGTGTCGGCACCTTTTCTGTGTTAGACGTGGTCTGTTTTTGTGTTCATGCCTTTTCTAGGCAAGATATGGTTTGGCCGCGCGCCTTATTCACTTCATCCATTGCATCGCATTTTGTTTCATTGCATTCAGCATGTAGGATCACGATCTTTCCTCAGCAGATCATTCCTCGCTTATATCATCCCACCCAACTACTTGTATTCTCTCTGCGAAACACATAGTTCTGCATGTGCATGCACCTATTCCACTAAGAGAATTGTGGTTTGAGGTCTCCGGCACCTTTTCTATGTTAAACGTACTTTGATTTTGCATCTCCATCCCTTTATGATATTTGTGTAGTTTTGCACTGTTTGATAATTCAATTACATTGCATGTCATTTGCATTGTTTCAATTACGTTGTATATCATTTACATTGTTTTGTAATATTATGTATCATTTGCATTCCGCCCCTGAACTACGCTGGTTTGATTCCTTGCAAAAGGATACGTAGGCAGCCTGCGGGCACAACCATTTATTTATCTATATTTTGTTTGTTTGTCCAAGTCTTCGGCCTTGTCAAAAACGGGTCGTCTTTGGGCTTTGACATTCACTCACGTCATTTCATGACTTCCAAGCTCTGTCAAAGATGGGCAACTGTAGGCACCCCATTTTTGACTGCCCTTAAGACTTGGGCGCTACTAATTGTTTACTTGGTTTTGGAAGATGTGTAGTGCAAAGGTTCAATTTCTTCGGCAAGGAGAGAGTGAAATCCCAACTTCACACCCTTTTTTGGACCAAAACTATTTTGAATGGTTTTTAGACCTTAAAACCTTCTCTTTCAAAACATTTTTGAAAATAAAGTTCCTACGATGTTCCGACGCTCGCATTTTGTTAAATGTTGCACTTTTCGATAAACTGAGTAAGGACAAAGTGGAAATGAATGAAAGAGGGATGAAATCTTTGAAAAATATTTCAAAAAACCTTGTTTAGGGGTTCGGAGTTGAAGAAAATGAGAGAGGAGAGAAGAAAACTAGTTGAGGAGAAGTTCGGCATAAATCCGGGAAGGATCGAAGCTGAGTGGCTTCACCAAAATAGGCATAACTTTTTGCACAGTTGGAATTTTGATGCAAGGATTCCACCATTGGAAATCTTACTTCTGGGGCTTCAATTTGGACACAAGAATGACCTGACAAGGAGTCCAGATGAAGGAGTTATGGCCACTTGAAGTTAGACCTAGAAAGCAGAATTTTGCCTGCCGACCAGAAAAACTGGCTGGCCGACCAGAAAAGTGGTCTGTAGGTCCCAAACTCAGATTTTTTGAAGATATTTTCTCTCCACCTGTCTTCCACAACCTCCAGTTGTTCCATAGACAGATATTTCGAACCCACTCTTACTTTTTGCTATATATGAGCCATATCTCCCATTTTTGCAAAGAAGAACATTGAAGCAAGTTTTGGGGAGTCTCTCTCTCTAAAGCCTCTCTCTCTCTCTCTCTATAATTTTGAAGAACAAAACTCTTTCCCTCCCTAGAATTCTCTCATTCTCCTCTTGTTTTTAAGCTTTAAGTTTAGAATTCTCTACACTCTTGCAAAGAGACCCTTGATCAAACTTAACTACCATTGGGCTGAGGTTCTTTGAGGATCATTTGGAGCTCCAAAAGGCTGATTTTGGCTGGTTTTGCTGCTGTCCTTCAAGTTGCTTCAAGGGTAAGCACTTGTCCCTTTAAACCTTTGCTTTGCATGCTTATTTTACCACCTTTGTAAACTGTTTTTGGGGTGGTGTTGAACTACAAAAACTTTTGTTTTTCCTCTGTTTTTCATTCCTAATAGTGTTGGTTTAGGCCTTGTTTGGCTAGGAGGTGTTTCCTCCCTTTTGCTCCTTGGCTTGTAAGGCCTTTTGAAGTAACTTCCAAGCTTTTCAAACAACTTCTTTTTCGCCTTAAAACCACTGAATTCTAGAGGAATTTCAGTGGTAGAAAACTTGTTTTGAGGCCCCAAATGGGAGGGGGTTGTCCCCTCTCCTCTTCTCTTGTTTACTTGTGTTGATGGCCCATCAAAAGAGCATGTATTTCTCCTTCTTTTAAGCTTAGTTCAAGAACTTTTTTGTGACTTTTAGGACCTTCCATAACTCTATTTTAGGCTGGTTTGGTCACCTCTTGCATGCTTTATACACTTGTAGTGTAAACTTGCACACTAGCCTAACATGCATCATGCTTTAGACCATCATTCTAGTGTGATTTTGGCTCAACTCCAGGAAGATTTTACTCATGTTTTGCCATGAACTAGGACTGGTTTATGTTGTTTTGGTCATGCATGCCTTGCTTTGTATAGCCATAGTGCATTCTAGCTCACTAGCTTTGTGCATTGAGTCCATTAGCAGGCATTACTTGGACTATTTTCATGATTTGGCATCATTTGAAATGTGATTTCAGAGCATGTTTCATTTCCATGCACTCACATCTTTTACTCTTTCAATGCTTTGAAGAGCTCATGCTTTATGCCCTTAACATGAGCCATTGTGTATGCCTTCATGCCTAACCTTGCGAGCTATCATTTCAGTGTGTTTTGGGGGTTATTATGCCATGATATAACTCTGATTTTTGTTGGCAAAGCCATCTCATGCTTGGTCCTAGTAGGTGTAGTGTAATCCTCCTTATTGGCCTTGTATATCCCATGCTTCATGCCTTCTCGCTAGCTTATTTTGGCTTCCTTCCATACATGTTTTAGCATCATTTTGACATGCCCTAGGACTTTTTTGGGTTGTATTTGCTATATGCTTCATGTATTGCATAGCTATAGTGCAAGTGCCTATGCTAGTTTCAAGCTTTGGGCACCATAGCATGCTTCATTTGTGACATGTGTATGATTTGGCATCATTTAACATGACATTTTAGAGCATATAGCATTGCCATGTTCCCACTTCTTTCACCCTTTGAGTGCCTCTAAGGGTTGTGCATTGTTGCATTGCTTATGGCCTGGTGTGCATGCATGCATGTCTAGACTTGTGAGCTCCCATCTCAACATATTTTGGTCCTTGTTTTGACCTAATTAAGCTCTGTCCATGGTTATTTCAATCATTTATACCATATGTTGCATGCCTCTTCTGTGGTCCCTCTTTGGGGGCCTTGTGCCTTGGGTCCTCTTGCATGCTATGCTTTTGTTGTTTGAATGATTTGGTATCATTTCACACTTGATTTTAGTGCTTATAGTATGGCTACACTCTTACATTTGTCACTCCTTGAGCACTTTTGAGAGTTGTGCTCTTATGCTTAATTGATAGGCCATTGCATGAGCATGCATTTTCTAGCCTTTCATGCCATCTTTTAAGAGTGTTTTGGCCACTGTTTTGGGCATGATTGAGGTCTGTCCATATTCAGTTTAAGTCCATATAGCATGTTGTTTGCATGTTGTTGCATTACACTGTGTTCCCATGTTGTTTGCATGTTGTTACATTGCATTGTTGTTTGCATGCTTATGTTGCATTAGCATTGTTCGCATGCCATTAGCATTGCTAGGTTGGTTGTGTTGCATTAGCATTGTTTGCATGCCATTAGCATAGATAAGTTGATCATGTTGCATTGCATTGTGTTTGTATGCTCATGTTGCATTAGCATTGTTTGCGTGCTTGAGTTGCATTGCATTGTGTTGGGATTGGGTGTTGATCTAAACACGAGAAGCGAGGGACGTTTCATACTTGAAGTGATGAAACGTGCCTCATTTCTCAGTCGTCAACACTCTTGATCATGCATGATAGAGTTTAAGGCCCTTAAGTGTTATTTGTGCATTCATTTACATTGAATTGTGCAATCTTGGCTTCTCGGCCATCGTGCATTGCGATGCTCGGTTGGTGGCCCAAGAGTCGAGAACCACACTCCCTTGGGCTCATGAAATGATAAGGAGGGTGGTTGTGCACACATATCTTGCAAATACATTGTCATTCACCTTCTTGTTCTTTGTCGCAGCAAACTGGAAGTGTGCAGAATTTTCTGGTCGACAGACCAGTAAAAGTGGCTGGCCGATCACTTTTTCTGGTCTGCAGCAAAGGTAGGTGGTCGGCAGGTGGTTGGAAACACCAATAAGTGATCGGCCATGCTCCTGGAGGTTCCCATGATGGTGTAGAAGCTATCTGGAGCTTTGTGAAGTGTTCTGAGAACAATTACAAACAGAGGCAAGTTGGGGCATCACGATGGATTTCCGAACGAGGCGACCGAGCATGCATGCACTCCTCGCCCTGAGGACCTCTTCTTTTACTGCTTTACTTAGCTACTTGGCTTAGCTAGCTAATGCTTTGGTTTCGTACTTGAGTAATTAATGCAATTAGCAATTTGTTTCAATTTGGATTGTAATAACTAATTAGTTAACTAGGACTAGTTAATTAGTTTCGTTTTGTAATAATTAGTTTAATTAGCTTAGATTAGCTAGTTAGCTTATTATTCGGACCCTCCGTCGAGAGGGCACAACTATTATAATAAGCGTGCGTGTGTGTGATGCATGTCTTCCAACCCCCATTTCTTTCTCCCTTTTACTTACCAGCTTTTGATGGTTAGTTTTAGGGCATATTTCAATTAGCATACTTATGCTTTGCATGTTTGCATTCATCCATTTGTCTTACGTGCACCGGGCTCGGCACCTCATACAAACTGCATTGTATTTCAATTCCAATTTGAATGCATGTTATCAAGTTGCATTCACATGACATCTTAGAATAGCTGAGCCTATCTTAGTTGCATTTTTGCATGTGTTGCATTAGGCATTCTTGACATAGCTAGGATCATGCATTGATTACTAACTAGCTTCTTTTTTGGCTCGGAGTACACTGTGAGTATTTACGCATTAGCATACTGCATGAGATGTGTATGTTGCCATGTATAGCATGCTTGCCATGAGGCTATTTTCTTAACTGGTATAACTGCATGAATGCCTGTGGATAAAGGCTTCATTGCTTGAATTGGAACAATTCATCAAAATACAAGTTTTAAGCCCACTTGAAGTGGCAAATCACCATGTTTTCTAAGCCCACTTGAGGGTGACAAAATTCGCGTCTTAGCCTACTTGCGAGTAGCAACTTTAAACCATTTTCAAACAAACAAACATGAGATATTTTATTCCAAGTTGCGTGATTTAGTCTATACTTGTATGTTGTGCGCATCACATAGTAATTCTAGGTTAATAATCGGAATAAGAACATATGTGTTTTCAAAAACAACATATCATGTTAGTAAAGGCCGATCTTTGTCAGGCGAGTAGGGGTGCTCATTGCATGGCTTTCCCCTCTCGTACCCAAGTTCTCGAACTGAGGCAACTTTGGTGATGACGGACACATGGCCTTAGGCACGAGTCAGGGTTTCCTAAATTTTTCAAAATAAAATATTTAGGTGGCAACTCTGAAATCTGGCAAAGCAGTCCATGTTTGGCACTTCTTGATTAAAATCGATTTTCCAAAACGATTTGTCGGATTTGGACTCTTTGGTGATTTATCAGTCTTACATTGCACTTTGTGAGATTAGATTCAGAACCATGATAGGAGTCCGAACTGTAGTAGCTAGAACTACGATTCGCGCCCTCGCGCACGGAGCGGAGTTTCGGGCAGTCTACACCTGTATGTTAAACGTGGCCAGAGAAGAGTGAATGTCTAGCAGACTGTTCTTCAACAGTAAAGGTGAAGGCTGGACACTGGTGGAGCTGGACTCAGCAATGAATCGAGGTGGCGAACCTCCCAGAACAGGAGTTAGAGCATCTGCTAAGCGTGAGAGGCGTCACTCTCCATGTCGACGAAGCAGGTCACCTAGAAGGGAGAAAGGTCAACGGGGAAGTTTCCCTCGTCCGCGTAGTGAAGCCAGTGGGCCACCATGCCCATTGAGCTTTTCAATTTTTGTCAGGAACAAACCGATGACGGAGACAGATTCAATCATCCGAGATCCAAACGTAGCAGTTGAATTTGCACGACAAATTTTTTCGTCAGAAGTTCAACACTCGATGGTTGGTCAACAAGACTTCGAAGTGTTTCGAGAGGGCATCCATGGGGCAGTGAAGGGGCTATACACCGCCTACAAAATTGGCATGCACCTTCGTGCTGCTCGGCAGGAGATAGAGCAGAGAGACGAACATATTCGAAGCCTAGAAGCTCGCGCGGAGAAAGCCGAGCACGAGCTAAGAAAGGTCAAGACTGCGAGGGAACAGTTGGCCGGAAAGTCTAACCCGATCGTGGAGGAAAGGGTGACCCAACGGCTAATAAGTCATGCGATCGCCAATCGGGATACAGCTACTGAGACCGCCAAGACCAGGGCTTACAAAAAAGGCTTCCACGACTGCCGAAAGGTCGTGATAGAGAAGACTAGGGAAAAACTCACTGAGGAGGTCTGCCAATGTGAGAATCGGGGATTTCGGCACAGGTGGATCGAGGCGCTTAAGGCCGTGGATGCCCTCCGTGCAGCAGGTGTTGAGTCGGCATCACCGTTATATCATGGCCACAATCTTCTCTTCGAGGCATACGAGATAGAGAAGAGTGACGATGAAGGTGGTGCCGAATAAAACCTTATGTAAAAATAAATACATTTTGTATTTATTTATTAAATTATTGCTTAATTAGTAATATATTATTTTTTTATTTATTTATTTTTTGTTAACGCAACAATGGATGCGGATAATGTATTCGAAGCCAATGTAATGTATTCGAAATTAGTCTAATTAGAACATATATTTTTCAGAATGTTTTGTTGTTATGTCAACTAATTCGTGAATGGATTTAACTATGATAGTATGATATTTTTATTTTAAATCAATTTGTTCATAAAATGACTATGACATCAATGGTTTGCACGAATCGCTCCGAATTTGGAGGACTTAGTCGGCCAAGACGTCAATTCCGCAAAGTGCTGCGAATTTGGCCCAAACATATGGTGCTCCGAATCCGGAGTCTCATTCGGCTCAAGGGGGACTTGCACGGATGGGGCTCCGAATCTAGAGTCTTTTGTCTTAGCCAATCGTGACATCCACGAAGGGCGCTCCGAGTCCGGAGGCTTATTCGGCCCAGGCGCGACTTACACAGATGGGGCTCCGAGTTCGGAGACTTTTACTTGGCCAATCATGACATCCACGAAAGGCGCTCCAAATCCGGAGGCTTATTCGGCCCAAGCGCGACTTGCACCGATAGGGCTCTGAGTTCGGAGACTTTTACTTGGTCAATCGTGACATCCACGAAGGGCACTCTGAATCTGGAGGCTTATTCGGCCCAGGCGCGACTTGCACGGATGGGGCTCCGAATTCAAAGACTTTTACTTGGCCAATCGTGACATCTACGAAGGGCGCTCCGAATCTGGAGGCTTATTCGGCCCAGGCGTGACTTGCACGAATGGGGCTCCGAATTCGGAGACTTTTACTTGGCCAATCGTGACATCCACGAAGGGCGCTCCGAATCTGGAGGCTTATTCGGCCCAGGTGCAACTTGCATAGATGGGCTCCGAATTCAGAGACTTTTACTTGGCCAATCGTGACATCCATGAAGGGCGCTCCGAATCTGGAGGCTTAAATCGAAAGATTTTTTAACTGAGTTTCACAATGAGAAAATACGTAACTTTGCGTTGCAAAAAGCGAATTTCGTACATGGTGAATCGTTCAAAACAACTATCATGCCCCATAGGTCGAGTTTAATGATAGAATTTACGCAAATATGAGGAATTCCAAGGGCATGGCAGACTCCTGCCAGACATGTCTTTGAGCCGATAAGCTCCTATTCTCGCGATTAAGTCGATCTAGTAGGGGCCGTCTCAGTTAGGACCCAATTTTCCATCAGCCGGCTTCCTGGCAGCTGGAAGTACTTTCTTCAAGACCAATTCGCCTGGTACATAGTGGCGTAACTGAATGCGTTAGTTGTACGACTTAGCAAGCTGCTGCTGGTATCATGCCATGGATGCAAGGGCACGGTCTCTTCGTTTTTCAATCAAAATTAAATCTAAGGCCAGCATCATGTTGTTTCAGCCCATATTAAAAGCTTTTGATTTCAAGGTCAGGAGGCCGATCTCCAAAGGGATAATTGTCTGTGTTCCGAAGCACAAAGCGAATGGCGTTTCTCCGATGAACCGTCTCGGGCTAGTGCGATGAGCCCATAATACACTTGGCAATTCTTCGACGCATCTGCCTTTAGCTTTCTCCAACCTCTTTTTGATGCCATCCAAAATGGCTTTGTTGGAGGCTTTAACTTGGCCATTACTCTATGAATAAGCTAGGGTGGAGAAATAGGGCCGAATACCGTACTTGCTGCACAGTTCTCGGTAGACACCGCAATCAAACTGGGTGCCGTTGTGTCACGACCCGAACCCGCCCCTATGGGTTAAGGCCATAACCGGCCAGTAATCACAAGATTACCTATGGCCTCAAACCAAATAAGACAAAACTCATCAGAGTAAAGGGACCAAACGGAAGCAAATTTAAAACTTTGTCCATAGAGTCGTGCTTATATGCACATCATAACATTCCACATTTGCATATGTTAATAACTCACAACATAAAGTATAGTAGCATAAGGTTCTGTACAGACAGGATCATTCAAATTTAAGTCAACCAAACAAAACTACACACAGACGTATACCGAAGTCCTCGCCAACATGACAAAATACACAGAAAGGCAAAAGGGCGAAGACGTGTCTCGTGCATGAGATACAAGGGCTGACTCTTCAAAACTTTGGTTGTTCCATACAGACTTCACTGATACTGGGTCTGGACCTCTCTTGGCTCACTTACAAATACATGAATGAACGTGAGCAAAAGCCTAATGAATAATATCAAATAAAGAATATACATTGGAACAATATACATCAAATGGCCTTGGGCCGCCCAATTTATATTTCTAACTAGTACATACATACATAGGCATATGTAAGTTAAGTAATTGCGGTTCCAAACATATCATACGGCCTCGGGCCTAATTCATTGGTATCATTCAGGTCAAACTAGCCTTTGGCCCATTCGTACTTTCGTTCACGTCGAACTGGCCTTTGGCCCATTCGTTTATGTCAAACTGGCATTTGGCCCATTCAAAGTGACAAACTGTTATTCGTGTCAAACTGTTATTCGTGTCAAACTATCATTCGTGTCAAACTGTTATTCGTATCAAACTGGCCTTTGGCCCATTCAATCTTTCATGTCAAACTGGGCCCTGGCCTATTCATTTATGTCAAACTGGCCTCTGGCCCATTCATTCATTCTTGTCAAAATGGCCTTTGGCCCATTCATTCATGTCAAACTGGCCTCTGGCCCATTCATTCATGTCAAACTAGCCTCTAGCTCATTCATTCATTCTTGTCAAAATGGCCTCTGGCCCATTCATTTGGTATAGCAAACATTGTCCACCAATCGAATCAACGTATCTTATAAAAGTTACATGGACGTAAGCAATTGGACAATAACATATTTTAGATATCTTTGTTAGATATTACTCACAGTGATCGGCTGATTGATTTTCCCTGGAGCTTGACCCTACACATCACATAACACATATGGGTCACAACTGATTCAATTCGTCCTTAATTCACATATTCCTCTTTAGACTTAATTCTTATTCTTCTAACTCATTTACTATGCTCAATGTATGCCTAAGAGTATTTAGAAGTGAAAGGCAACGGAAAACGGAACACAGAATGCATTTTTAAAATTTCAGAAAACAAGGTCCCCGCTCGAGCGTGGACCTCCCCGCTCGAGCAGACCCCTGAGGTCTGCAAAAGTACTGGATGCATCAATTTTACGCTTGAGCATGAAGTCTGGCGCTCAAGCTGAAGGTCTGTCTACATAGCTCCCCGCTCGAGCGTGGACTTCCCCACTCGAGCGGACATCCAAGTCTGCAGAAATACTGGGAGCACGGAATTCACGCTCGAGCGTCGGTTTCCCCGCTCGAGAGGACATCAAATTTTCTGGGTTTTCCAAAACATGTTCTTGAGCTGAAATTTGACTTTCAAAGGTTCCAAAACACATGATTTCAGTTCAAAAACATACAAACACATTACATTACATGGGAGTATAAAAGTATGACACCAAATTGTTCTAAGTCATCATTTAATTCCCAAATAGATCGACATTTCTTTCGTATGATCAAAATCCAAACATTCAAACTTCATACCAATTCCATAACTTCTTCAATCATGCATGCATGTCAAATTTTGACTTGTTTCTATTACAAATGGTACAAATGATGCTCCAAATCATGAAGCTACACAAAACTACTCATGCATGTAAGGTTTGATGCTCCATTCTTCATATTTAACATGCTACATGCTAAAACACCCAAAATTGTAACAATTATGCACATGCATGTTCATTTTAACTTCAAATTCATTTCAATTCTTGCTCTTGATCACCCAACTAGCTTGAATACACAATTTACAAACTTATACTCATAAGTTTATGCTCAAATGCTCACCTAGAGGTTCAATCTTCCAAATAGAAGCAAGTTCTTGAGCCTAGCCCTTCAAAGTTTGAGCTCCTTAGCAAAATCTTCAAAATTGAACCCTCTCTCTCTCTCTCTCTCTAGAGAGGAATTTCAGATGATGAGCTCAAAAAGGAACAAAGTGAGGGTGTATAATGGCCTCTAAAAGCCCCCTCTCAAATACATTATTCTAATGTAAAAAAATTGAGTACTAACCCATTAATTTAATCTAATTAATTTGATCCAAGTCAATTTTCAATTAAATTTCACCGTAGGCTCTAAAAATTATGACAATCACAATGGCGTAATCAATTTCAAGTTCTGTGGCCAATAAGGCCAATTTAATTCCCAAAGCAGATAATCAAACAGATATTCCTACAGTGAACAGATAGAAATTCAAAACCACATATTTTCTCATAATGGCACACAAAATCATATTAAACACATAATCATACTCATATTAAGGACCAATTAACATATTACGGAACAGGGATATCACACGTTGTCTGATATAAGTGCTCTTGGAATGCCGAATCGTGTTATGATATTTCTCCATACAAAACGCTTCACGTCGGTATCTCGGATGTGCGTTAGTTCTTCCGCTTCTACCCATTTTATTAAATAATCTGTCACGACAATCAAAAATCGCTTGTTACCCGGGGCGCAAGGCAATGGTCCGACAATGTCAAGTCCCCATTGGGCGAACGACCAAGGGCTGGTTATAGAGTTTAACTCTTCAGCAGGCAGATTGGTTAGAGGAGAAAACTTCTGGCATTGTTCACATTTTTTCACGTAACATTCGGCATCAGCTCTCATTGTTGGCCAATAATACCCCTACGTAATAGCTCGATGAGCCAAAGAACGCTCGCCAGAATGGGCACCACAGCTACCTTCATGTATTTCAGTCAGGAGTTCCTCGAATTTATCTGGATGAACGCATTCTAGGTATGGACCAGAAATGAATTTTTTGTAAAGCTTTCCTTCTGGATCCAAGTAGTATCGCAGGGCTTTGTTTCGTAGCTTGTGCGCTTCTTTCTTGTCCGATGGGAGCTGTTCGGAAGACAGGAATACAGTAATAGAGTCCATCAAACTCGGTCTTGGCTCTATGATATTAGCCTGGACTTTCTCCGAAGGGCCAATGCTCGGCTCTGGGATGAAACCCACTTCAATGGTCCGTTTAATCTCTGAGTTGATGGCGAAGGCTAGGCAAACCAAGGCATCTGCTGTGTGTTCTGGTCACAGGTTATTTGGTTCAATTCATGATGGTCAAATTTTGCTAGCAGGAAATTTACTGTTTTCATGTAAACTACCATACGGTCGTTTTTGGTTGCGTACTCCCCTTTTAGTTGATTGATCACCAGTTTCGAATCGCAAAGTACAAGCAAATGCCGAGCACCCAAAAGATGTGCATTCCGCAAGCCGGTTAGCAGGGCTTCGTATTCGGCCTCATTGTTCGATGCTTCGAAGCCGAGTTTGACGGCCTACTCAATTATTGCTCCGTCGAGAGCCATGATTACTACTCCAGCTCCACTGCCCCGTTGGTTGGATGATCCGTCACAATATAACTGCCAGATGTCCCTAACATAAATTCTCCAGTTCAGCTTGGGTTGAATTTGGTCAGACTTGAAATCGGCAAGACCCCCCGTGAATTCGACCACAAAATCAGCAAACACTTGCCCCTTGATTGAGGTTCTAGGCAGAAATTGAATATCATACTGGCCAAGTTCGAGAGCCCACTTTGAAACGCGTCCTGATGCTTCTACCTATAGGGTACTGACCGGAGGGTGTAATCTGTTAGTACCCCAATGGTATGCCCTTGGAAGTAATGCATCAGTTTTCTTGCTGCCATGACGAGGGCCAGGATGAGTTTTTCCAACGAAAGGTAACGTGTTTCGGTATCAACCATTGCCTTGCTCACATAATACACTGGTCGTTGCTCCCCAAGCTCTTCCTTTAACAGTACGGCGCTGACGACCCTGTCGAAAACGGCCAGATATAAAATAAGCGGGTCCTCTGCCGATGGTGTTGTCAATAGTGGAATTGATCGAAGATAAGTCTTCAGACCATTGAAAGTGGCTTCGCACTCAAGTGTCCATTCAAAAGCTTTACCCTGCCGTAGAGTATGAAAAAATTGTCGGCAACGGTCCATGGAACGACTGATGAACCTGTTGAGTGCGGCGGCCATCCCCATCAACTTCTGAACCTCCTTGACCGATCGAGGGGAGCCGAGTTTCAGGATTGTTGTGATCTGCCTCGAGTTGGCTTCGATTCCTCGGTGGTTGATAATATATCCCAAGAATTTGCCAGAGCCGATCCCAAGCGGACGTTTGGAAGCGTTCAGCTTCATTCTGTACTTGCGTAAAATGTCGAATGTCTCTTCCAGATCGGTTAGATGAGTTTGCTCATCTTTGGACTTGACCACCATATCGTCAATCTACACTTCCATAGTATGGCCAAGTTGCTCCTTGAATATGGCAGTGGCTAGTCTTTGGTAAGTTGCCCCTGCATTCTTCTGCCCAAAAGGCATAACCTTGTAGTAATAGGTTCCTCTTGGGGTGAGGAATGCAGTTTTGTCTTGGTCCTCGGGATGCATGGCAATTTGATGGTAGCCTCTGTAGGCATCGAGGAAGCTCATATGCTGATGACGTGCCGTAGCATCTACGAGTTGGTCTATTCTGGGGAGAGGAAAACAATCCTTGGGGCAAGCTTTGTTTAAGTCCGTGAAGTCAACGCAGACACGCCAAGCCCCAGTTTTCTTCTTCACAACCACGGTATTCGAGAGCCATGTAGAATAGGTCACTTCCCTGATTGCTCCGGCATCAAGCAACCGGTCAACCTCTTCAACAACGGCGGCAATGTGCTCAGCTGTTGACCGTCGACTTTTCTGTACAATCGGCATACATTTGGGGTCAACATTTAAACAGTGTTGAGAGACTGATGGATCTATCCCTGGCATTTCATACGGTGACCATGAAAATATGTCAAGGTTGCCAAGTAAGAAGGTAATTAGGTGTTGTCTGTCGACTTCATTCAGGGAGGCACAGACCATGAAGACCCTATCAGGATTCTAGGCAATTTCAACTTGATCCAGGGCTTCCGTGGCCTTTTCACTTGGGAGCCGTCCAACATCGTCGAGGCTCTCTCGATCCGGCACTTCAATAGAGTTTACTTCCAGTTCTCTTGGTATCTTCGCGGCAAGGAGATAACATGCCTGTGCCGATTTCTAGAAACCACGGATTTGTTCAATGCCTCGCTCAGTCAGGAAGTAGAGCAATTGATGATAGGTGCTTCACACGGCCTGCATGGTGTGCAGCCAAGTTCATCCCATGATGAGATTATATGGCAAAGGCAGCTTGACAACCAAGAATTTCACATCCACTGTTCGCGAGCCCGCTCGAACTAGTAGTGTGATTTTGCCCAACGGATATTCTGGATTGGCGTTGAAGCCGAATAATGGATAAGGAGCCGGAATCAGGTCCGACTCAGTAATCTCGAGTTTGATGAAGGTCTTGTAGTACATGACTTCCGAAGTGCTCCCCTGGTCAATGAGAACACGTTCAACGGTGAATTAGTTTACGCGTAGTTCGATGACCAATGGATCGATGTAGAGGAGCATTACGTCGATCAAATCAGAATCATCGAAAGTAATACTCGGAGCTTCATGGGGACGTTTTGCTGGTGTGATTTACTTTTGGGGGTCGGGATGCGACTGAATCGTATGCACCACAGATTCCATTGGCAGGCTATACATCATGTGAATTACGCCAAGTAGAGGTGAATCCTGCCGTAAGGCTATTGCTTTGGTTGAATTACCGTTTCGAACGTACTGTTGTAGCCGACCATCTTGTACCAATTCCTCCAGGTGATCCTTCAATGCATAACAACTCTCGGTATCATGGCTGTTGCCTTTGTGATACTCGCACCGCCTATCCCGTCTTTTCGTATCGGGAGGTCCCACCATTTTGGATGGCCATTTGAAGAACGGGAGGTGTTGGACTTTAGCCATAACCGCGTTGATCGGCTCTGACAACTCCGTATACTTCTTGTTTACGCACCTTGTGCGCCTGCTATGTACTTGAAGTTGTTCACTAGCTCAGTGGGAACATTGGTCGTTGGATAGGCGTGACTCCCGTCTCTTGTCTCGTTTAGCCTGTTGCTGTGGTTCGGGGCTCTGAGGTGGTACAAATTTACCGACTGAACAATTTCAGAAGAGGCCGTCTAATTGGCCTTGTTCCCAGCTTTAACCCGCAAGGTGTCATCTTCCACTTTGCAGTATTCCTCGACTTTCTTTATCAATGACCAGATCATTTTGGGGGGCCTTCTAGTCAAGGAACTGCGGAGTGCGCTATCGAGATGCAACCCCATTTTAAATGCGGTGATGGCCATGGAGTCATTGTAAGCGTCGTCGACAAGATTAAAGCATTCCCAATAGCGCGGCGAATATGCTCGTAAGGTTTCTCCTGGCTGGATCTACATTGCCTAGAGAGAGTCGGCTTGCTTTGGCTGGACCTCGTTAGTGATGAATCTTTCCCTGAAGGATTTCTGTAATTGATGGAAACTCTTAATCGACGCCGGCTCCAGCTTATAATACCATCTGACGGCCAATGGTCCCAAACTACATGAAAATATTCTGCACATGAGAGCCTCGTCGTCTGCATGCAGCGTCATGGCTTGCTTATAATGACATATATGATCAGTGGAGTCCGATTTCCCGTCATACAGGGTGAACGACGGGGCTTTGAACTTCTTGGGTAGCACTGCCCTTACGATCCGTCGCACAAAGGGATCATGCTGGTCTTCCTCGTCTGAACCATTTCGTCTTCACTTATGCCTTACACGTGGACTCTCTTCAGAGGAACTAGTAGTTTCAAGTCGTCCTTTCTTTTTGGGTTCTGGGATAATAAGTCAGAGTCGCTGTCACTATCTTGTCTCCTAACTCGAGGTCTTCGGCCATCCGCTCTCAAAGGTCGTCCTGGATCTTAGCATGTAACTTGTTTAGACTTTGTCACTTCCAAGGCCAAATCCTGACGGAGGCGCTCGTTCTCGGCAATCATGTTTTCCAACCTCTGTTCATTTTACTTCGCCTATTCCATGATCACTTGCATTGTCTCATGTGCTGAAGTTGAGGATGAGGTCTGGGCAACAGATTCGAAGTTCAAGACGCGTCTCGCGTTGATGTTCTCCGGTCCCAGCATGTTCGTTGGAGTGGGGTCATCTCTCTGGGTGGTTTCGTCAACGACTATCGGAGGATCTTCCGTTACGCCCGCCATGGATGTAGTTGAGTATTCCCACAGACGGCGCCAATTGTGGGAGAGTGGTTTGGAAATACTCTTTGGATCCAATAGGACACTCGAGATCCACAGTTAGTCACCTGAAAAGGAATGAACACTCCGCTCGGGGGTGCCGGAATTAGCACTCCGACGGATAAGTCAGTGCATACTCTCTTGGTTGCTTGTATTTTAAGTTAAGCTTGTTTTTTCTCACATACCTTTCTCTGACTGTTGTTCCTCTATTTATACTCGCTTCCTGAGCCTCAGGGCCTAGCCCACTTTTCACCTATTATCCTCTTATTTATTCGACTTCTCCCATGATGAAGCAATTATCAGTCGCCTCCATAATCCAATGAATATTCGGCCTATTTATTATATTCGGCCACGGATCATGTAGGATAAGGCCGAATAATGTCTATCTCCTAGGCCTCCAAGTGTATATTTGGCTCATCTGACTCTGCTATTATTCGGCTCCCACAGTATCCATACTCCGTTGAAGGGCCAATAGTATGTCTGCTATATTTTCTGGAATCTGGGCCATCACTGATTCTGGTGAGTTGAGTAGTGATGATATAACAGGTGAAAAAGGGATATTTCGAATAGTTGATGAAACTTTTGTTTTTCTTCGTGTAACCGGTGGCAAAGAAACTAACATTGGCTGACCCTGAACCAAATCTACACTTTTGCAAAGTCTACCAACGCGAGTCCACAGAACTTGGGGGGATATTAGACCTTTCGAAACCTATAGTGCTTGACTACCTTGCTGAAACAAAACGGGACCCCCAATCAGAATTTCGTTAGCAACCCAGCTCAACTGATTACTACTAACTCATGTTGAAAAACTGAACTCAACCCCACAAACTGAAATGACTGAACCACTCATCTGAATTTGAGAATTCCCATAAATTGCACATAACACATAGCAGGAAAGAGAAAAAACACCCCTAAGGAGGCTAAGGTTACCCAGTCTTAACTTTGAAATGATCTAGGGTTTCACTATTCAAACAAGCGGCATCATACATCCTAGAAATGGAAGAGCACCCTGTTCTAATTTTGGAAGGTACTATCGCTAATTATATGCACAAGGTTAGCTCTACTCCAGGGGTTGAAGTCAAGGTGACGTTACCAAAGAGTCCTTTGGGTCATAACCAATGAAGATCTTAGGAAATCAGAAGAGTCAATATAGCCTCTCTTCAAAGTTTGAGAACCTTTAGATCTCAAAAGATTATAACACAAGGCCTCCAAAGTAACGTAGAGATAGGTGTAGTGTCACAAAAAGTGTGTCTGTGCTCCCACCAGTATCTGGGCAACACAGGAACTTTAAGTGCACCAATGCATGCAATGCAATAAACATATAATTGAAAATAAAAGTTATATCATGGAGTTCGAGTCAAGGTTC
Source organism: Camellia sinensis (assembly GCF_055761805.1). Taxonomy (NCBI): domain Eukaryota; kingdom Viridiplantae; phylum Streptophyta; class Magnoliopsida; order Ericales; family Theaceae; genus Camellia; species Camellia sinensis. The sequence continues at coordinate 89,072,199 of NC_138973.1, read as the reverse complement.
ATAAAATTCCCAGCGGAGTCGCCAAAAACTGTAACATACCCGGGGGGGTACCCGTGCGTGTTAAACAATTCAGACCCTTGATTTCTTTGATCTAGTCTCACTAGTGCAATATGAAACGTAGACGAGAGTCTAGAGTTGGCAACTTTTAGAAAATCCATTTTATTGCAAAACCTTTTACCATAAATGGACTGCATCATCAGATCTCAGAGTCGCCACCTAATATTTTTGGGAAATTAGGAAACCATAACTTGTGCCAAGGCTGCTGTTCATCATAACCAAAGTTGTCTCGATTCGGAACCTTAGGTATGAGAGGGGAATGTCATTAATTAAGCACCCTCACTCACCCGATCAAGAGATCAGCCTTTACTAAACTATGAAATGAATTTTATTTATTTTATATGTTCATATTTTGATTATTTAATAAATCCTAAAAATTACTATGTGAAGCATACAAATATAGACTATGTCATTTATTTTGGAATAATTTGATTTCATATAGTTTTGAAAGAGTTTTGAAGATGTACAACCCAAATAAATTGAGTTTACAAACATGAAAATCAACACTATTCCAAATTAAGAGACACAACCTTCATCCACTGGCATTCATACAGTTATATCAAGTAAGCAAGTAACCATATGGTAGGATGCTTAAACATAATAAGAAAAAACGCACACAAACGGGATGCTAAAGCATAAAAACTTACATATTTACCAACGTCCCTCGAACAACTACAAAACAAAGTTAGTAAAATATGCATGATCTTATATTCAAAATCCTAATACAATTCACTCATGACATGCAACTAAAGATTCGACTTCTAAGATATGGCGTGTGAATCATCTCAAGAACATGAAGTAGTGCACATAATCACATAGGAATTTATTAAATCCACAAATGTAAACTTAGCTGAATCAAGATGCATGAAACATAGATGCAAAGCATGGATATAACAACAAAAAATAAAATAAAATAAACATGATGCATATTTACAAATAAGGAAAGCAAGTAAAAGAACGAGATAGAAATAAGTGGGGCGGGAAATTATTACAACACTTTGAAGAAATTATTACAAACCAACTTAGTGGGGGGTGAGGAGAATATTACAACAAAATAAAAACCTCACAATACACTTAAAATAAAATAAACGAAAGAAAAAAAAAAGTTTCATGTGCCTTGGAAACCACTGGAAGTTAGTTAACATCGGAAGATAACGCCGTCTTGTCCAAAAGAAACTAACCGGCCAGCCAACTAAGCCTAGCAAAACCTGTCTTATTGCGAAACCAAGAAAAGAAACAAACAAGAAATATGTAGGTGGCTCAACTAACCACTACCGGTTAGATTAAAAATAAGAAAACAAATATAAAATGAAAAAAAGTGCAAACTTACAACAAAACTAATATAAACTTAAAACAAGAAAACAAATATAAGATAGAACATGCAGGATTACAACAAAACTAATATGAGACTAATACAAGAAAAATATAAGTTAGGAAATGCAAGATTATAGCATAATTACTATGAAACTAAAACAAGAAAATAAATATAAGATAGAACGTGCAAGATTACAACAAAACTAACATGAACCTAAAATAAAATAAAATAAAAAGTAAATATGAGGTAGAACATGCAAGATTACAACAAAACTAATATGAGACTAATACAAGAAAAATATAAGCTAGGAAACGCAAGACTACAACACAATTACTATGAAACTAAAACAAGAAAGCAAATATAAGATAGAACATGTAAGATTATAACATGAACTTAAAATAAGAAAGCAAATGTGAAGTAGAACATACAAGATTACAACAAAACTAATATGAAATTAAAGCAAGTGAGTAAAAATAAATAAATAATTATGAGTTAAACAAACCACTTAATTACAACAACACACTATGAAATATAAAGTAAAAAAATAAATATGAGATAAACAAACCACTTAGATTATAACAAAACACTATGAAATAAGAAGTAAGAAAAAAAATATGAGATAGAAAATATAAGAAAATGAAAGACTAGAAACTCACATTCCAAAGAAAGATAGAACTTCTTGATTCCCAAACTTCCTCTTCATCACCCTCAAGTTTAGGAAGTGTGTTCTCAATCCTCAATTTGAAACTAGAATGGAACTCTAGGTATGTATGGTAGAAAAGTAGCTAACTCTCTCTTTTTTTCTCACTTTTAACAACACTCACTCTTTCCTTTGATTAATTACTACTGAAATTTAGCTATTTCAGAATTTTTAGAGGAGTTTTGGGTGTAGGAAATATGGAATTTCAGTTTGTATGGAAGGTACAGGGTGTATATGGAAGATAGGAGTATTTTTGGCTCAAAAACTCAATTTTTCTCTCTTTTTTCACCATTTTCTCACTCTTTTCTCTTCAATTTCGCGGTCACCCCTCTCTCTCTCTCTCTCTCTCTCTCTCTCTTCTCTCTCTCTCTCTCACTCACACACACACACACACACAATATGACCATTCTATATAGGCAATGAGGGAGAGTAAAGGTCAAAAAGAAGATGGGAGACAAGAATGTGATAAGATGGCAAATTTTCAAGGTGGTTGTATAGGATACTCCTTTATGAATGCCAACAAAACCTCTTTGACAATGGGGGATGATTTGGTATAATGGAGGATGAGTGGGTGCACTTGAATGGATCAGAAAATAGGTAAATGGGGTGTCCCAACAGAACCAAAACCAAGAAAACAAAATCTGCTATTAAGCCTAACTTAAAATGGGCATATCTATTCAGACTTGGTTTTAGGTAATTCTTGGGTCTAAATTGAAGCCCCAGAAGTCTAATTTTCAACAGGTGGTGGCCTCCCATTTAAATTCCAAGTGTTCAAAGAGATATGCCTAATTTAGTGTAGGCTGTTCATTTCCCTAGGGCCAGGTCAACAAAATCTGCTCTTAAGCCCAACTTCAAATGGACATATTTCCCTTATATGGACTTGGTTTTAGATTATTCTTGAGTCTAAATTGAAGCCCCAGAAGTCTCATTTCCAATGGTGGTGGCCTCATATTTAAAATCGAAGTGTACAAAGAGATATACCTAATTTAGTGAAGGCTATTCATTTCCTTCTTAACAATTTGATGACGGCAAGCTTCCTTAAGACCGGATCATCATAGATTTCGTACCAATGGTTACATCTTTCGAGCTTTCTTATGATTCTCTTAGGGGGAGTCGTCCCCATGCAGACCCCTCGATTCTCTTTCTATATCGATGTGACTGCAAGCATAAGTGCTCAGGTACGCCGTTAGTCTAAATTCCTAGCAGTATTTTGCAGTTGTCCCTACCTTCTGTCCTATCTGCATTTGAAGTTTAGTATCAATCTTTTACTGTAACTGACTTAGAAGTTCTAGCTTCAATCTAGTAACTTACTGAAATCCTTGTAGTTTCGGTACTCATCTTTTCCCTAAACTAGTTTTTTTCCATCCCCTCATGTTTCCTTCAAATCCAAACCTATCCAATCCTATAAAGAAGATGTTTTTTAAATATATATATTTTTTAAACAGTTCACCTGCCTTCCATTTATTTCTACTTTGTCCTTACTCGGTTTACTGAAAAGTGGAATAATTTAATTTAAATGGGAGCCTCGAAACATCGTAGAACCATTTGGAAAAATATTTTGAAAAGAAGATTTTAAGGTCTAAAATAGTTTGACCAAAAATGTGTGAAGGTTGGGATTAAAGCTCAAATTCTATTTTTCTTGTTGAGGACTGCTGGGGAACACATTCTGATTTGTCATCATCGGGTAATCAATAGAAAGCGCCCAACTCTTAGGGCTGGTCAAAATAGGTTGCCTATAGGCAGGCATAGAAATTATTACACAAGATTGATTATTAGAGTGAGACTCTTGACATGAAAACCAAGCAAAGTAAAGCTATCAACTCAAATGACTCAGTGTCTAAGGCCTAAACAACCGAAGCCATGAGGACTTACAACACAACAAGCGAAGTATTCAAAGCCTAAACGAATTAAATAAGTTAAATCAACCCTAAACAACTCCTAAATATGGAAAAAAAAAAAAAAAAAAAAAAAAGAGTAGCTACAAGTGTATGAAATAGCACAAAAAGATAGGTAATAGCAAGGAGATACCAAACAAGTAAGCAATAACAAGGAGAGGTGGCTAACCTCTCCACTTTTGAGAGTTCAAACCATGTTTTTTAGCATTTTTTAAACTCTGAAAATCAGTTTAAAAGTCAAAGAAAATAGTGTAAAAACAAGGGTATGAGCTATGGAGTTAGGTGCAAGTAAGGAGGCTAATCCTTACTACCTTTGGTAGCTATTCAAACCCAAGTTTCAACACTTGAAATGGATCTAAAACAGCACAAGAACACAAGAAATAGATAGAGATAGATTGAAATGAAAGCAAAAACAAAGGTGACAAGCTTATAGCTCTTGAAGAGAGTAAGCTTTGATTGTTGATCAAACTCAATCCTAGCACACTCTTAAGGTTGAATTATAGTTCTCAAGGCTCAACCAAGGCTCTAAGGTTAAGGTTTGAAGGTGTATATGGTGTATAGATATAACTCAAAGATGGCAAGCTTGCTCAAAGATGGCTTGCACAAGAAGAAAGAGCTCTCAAGTGAGTGTATAGGCTTTTTGGAAATTGTTTAACCCTCAAAACAGAGATATATACTCATATTTATAGAATTTGAGCAAAATAGGTCAAAAATATCTTCAAAAATAGACAATTGGTAGGTTCCCACCCAGAATAATGTTTCTTACTAACAAGTCATGGCCGGCTCCTAATGGGACACAGCCGGGCCCCAATGTGCTCCCTTGTTCCTTTGCTTCAAGCTCAGTGTAGGGTGGCACAATGTACAAAAAGGGACCTTTGAGGTAAGAATTAGGTAAATATGACAGTTTTGGGATTGTTTCCAAGCTCAACCTTGGATTCCTTCGAATCATACACAATACAACTTTCATCATCGAGTGCACAAGATAAAGCGCCTAAGTCTTGTGGGCGGTCAAAAATGGGGTGTCTACAGTTACACCCCTTTGTCAAAACTCAAAGTCATAAAATAATGCGAGTGAATGTCAAAGCCCAAAGACGACCCATTTGACATGGTTGTAAGACTTGGGCAAGGAAATAAATCAAAATACAATCGGTTGAACCCGAGGGCTGCCTACGTATTCCTTTGCAAGAAATCAAACCTGCATAGTTCAGGGACATAACACACAATGATACATAAAATGCGATGCATTTTGAAAGTTGGACTTACACACTGCGCGGAGCCGACTACTTTTGAAAAACTCATGCGCATGCAAAACAATGCAATAAGCAATAGCAGAATAACCACACATATGACCAAACAAACCGTGCCTCACACGGAAAGAAGAAAGCAAACAACAATCCCAAACACGTCTCACGTGAGAGGAGGATGAAAGATACAAACCAAATCGCGTCTCATACAGAAAGAATATAAGAAAATGTAAGCCAAACTACGTCTCACGTAGAGAAGGAAAAAGCTCCTAATTGTGTCTCACACAGCAGGGGTGGAGGGTGGTGTGAATAGAAGGCATACCTAATGTTTCTAACCGAGTAAACAGCTCCAAGCGCGTCTCATGCAAAAAGAGGGAAGATGGTGTGAACACCAGGCGCACCTGATATTTTTAACTGAAGAAAAACAACTCCGAGCACGTCTCACACGAAAGGGGGAAAGATGGTGTGAACAATAGGAACACTTGTTGTTTCTAACCAAGGGAATCAACCAAACGCGTCTCACGCGAGAGGAGAAAAGGTGGAAGTAATGAAGAGTAAAGCCCACGAAGACAACCTAAAACAAGGTACAAAGCGTAAACGCAAATCAAGGTAAAAAGCGTAAACAAGACTTTAACGAGGCTTCAAATGTAAATTTTCACAAACTAAACAAAGATAAAATCAACACAATCAAAACGATGCTCGAATTATCAATTTGAAAATTAATTTCACCAATTTGTTTCGAAAATAGGCTTAACAACATACCTATGAAAGATATAAATTTGAACAACACAATCTTATTTTCTATTTTCTCTTCTATTTTTTTCTCTGTTTTTCTTTCCTTTGGTTTTTTGCTTATTGTTTATTGTTGTTTTTTGTTCTTTTCATGTTTTGTTTTTCTATTTTTTTATTACCCAGATCTGAACTAAGGCTGCCCAGCACTAAAATAATCAAAACATACGAGTTGTATTGCATTTGGAGCCGGCTGGGCCCAAATGAAGCACAGTTGGGCTCTAATAGAGCCGGCCAGGTTGTGACAGCGGCAGCGGGGCAGATCAGTCCTTTTATGAGCCACAGTTGTTTTAAACAAACCCAACCCTCATTTCTACACACACACCTATTAGTAACTCCCTCTCCTCTCTCTCTAACCTTCCTCTCTCTCTAGATTTCCTTCTCCTTATGTTACTCAACAACCCTTGCAAATTTTTCCTTTGAAACCCTTTTACCCCCTCTTCATTTTGAACTGAACAAAATTTGTTTTGGTGGAGTTTTGGGTTTTCTCTTGGTTTTTCTTAGATTCTCACACATTTACCCACACTTTTCTCTTTTCCCCTTTGACTCCTCACTCTCTCTTTGCTTTCTTTCTCATAGGGTTTAGACCTTTTGGGTTTTTTAGGATTTGCACTCAAACTCACTCACTTGCTCACTTTTTCATCATTTTTTCCCACTTTTCACACTATGGCTAGTGACGAGGTTCCTATCCCTGACCCCGTTGTGGGTATTGGTGCCATCCTAGGTAAGGATATAGAGGCCAAGGACGTTCTTGAGCCCGCATTGTCATCTCTTGCCGATTGGACTCTTGATGCGGCCACCTACTAGCCCCGCACACACGCTTCGACCCCTGGCGGAATCTTGAGATTCGAGGGCCTTATTCCTGGGATTGAATAGGACATCTTATTGTGGGAGCCCACTAAGCACCTATTCGCCGATGCCTCCACGATAAGCAATCTTTCCTTTGTTTTGCACCTATTTTGAATCTCACAAGCAAATTATCCTTTAATGCCATGCAAATACTAATAAGATTTTCAACCTACAGGTGATACCCAGGAGGATTGATGGTTGTGGATCCATATCAGGTCCTCGGCACTGGTATGCCACACACTGGTTGATGCTGCCGGCTTTGGGCCTTTCTGTGTGGGACTGGTACAGATAAGGGCAAAACCACTACTCTAGGGCCCTTGGTAAAGAGGTGATGGGACACCACGGACTCGTTCCACTTCTCATCGATTGGGGAGTTGACTTTAACCCCATATGACTTCTCGATGCTCACTGGCCTGCAGGTCGGGGTTGGCGGCCTGATCTCGTTTGATTCTGATGTGATGCAGTGGCGAGCTGCACAACTTTAACTTCTCGGGGTGATTCCAGACGCTACTGGCCACGAGATGGTTTGGTAGTTAGCTCCTGGATCACTTTATTGACCTTTAGCCAGTCACCTCGGAAGAGGTTGCTCAGTATACCCGCAGGTTCCTCATGTATCTCCTCGGTACTACCCTGTTTGCGAACAGGGAGAATACCGTAGGGCTGTACATCTTGGGGGCACTGGTGCATCTTCCACGGGTAGCGAAGTATGGTTAGGGTGGTGCCGGCCTGGCCACCCTGTACTGCTACATGAGCTCCGTATCCTGCCGCAAAGCGGATTCACTTGGCAACTATTGGAGGGTTTGGGAGGTACACCTCACACTTACTTTTCTATTCCGCTTTGCATTCCCTGCTTATACTTGCTTTGTATTTTCTATTTATATCTGCTCATTTACTTTACTTATCCTTCTCTTCTTACAGCTATGGGTTTACACAGTTTTCACTTTTTTGGCTCCTGTCCCAGTGAGGCCGATTGAGTTATCAGTACCCTGCTCCCAGTACTACAACTCCCGATTCGAGTGGCGCCACCGCATAGACCGAGACTTCCCTTACTTCCGCTGCTTATTTGACACCATCACCTCAGATAAGGTAACAAAATCTCTAGTCTTCCTTTTTTACTGTTGTTTCCATATTGTTGTTCAACCCCGAATACCTGATTCTTGCCTTGCATCTTCTATTCATAGGTTGAGTGGCACCCTTGGGCGGGCATCCCTCTGGCGTCGAGGGTGACTTATGCTATTACATAGGAGGCCTCCACCATGCAGATCCTATTTAAGGGCCCTTTCGATAGGGTGTACTATTTGGGGAAGCAATTTATTCACTAGACCAGGGGCCAGGCCGATCCTGACGTCCCACATCCTCCTCCTTCAAACATGAGGATAGTCGATGACCTCCAGGATGAGCCCTTGATGGATCACCTTATGCAGGGAGAGGACAATGACCAGTACCATGAGGCCGATGACTTCACTGCCTTCTTACAACTCGGGTAATTTTCGTGTCATTCTTGAGGTTGTTGCTGCTACCGCTGCCACTGGAGGGGTTCTTGCTGCAGTTCCCATCCCTGAGCTTCCGGTGATTCCTACTGAGGTTATATATATGCGACCAGACGGGGTGATTAAGCTGATCCCCCTTGAGCACATTAAGAAGAGGGATCGCAGGTTGGTGATTGCCCTCGGCGTCGAGGAGGTACACACTTCTCTATATGTCTGTCCACTGTACATTCTCATTTTCTGCCTACTGTGCTTTATTACTTTCTGCCCAAATTCTCAAGTCTTTTTACCTTTTGTAAGTGCCCTCAGGATATGTTGATGATCTCCTTCAGATAGTTGATTGATTGCTTCTGATGGTACAGAAGAGGCAGACTACTCTATCCACCCATGGGATCGAGGTACACTTTGTCCCTAGTTTACAGTCATTACAATCTCACTCATAATTCTGTTGGTCTTTTTCTAATATCTGTACTCTTTTTCAACTTGAGCCAGCACTAGTTGCACTTGCAAAACCTCCTCTAGCTAGGAGACAGAGACGGGGCCCAATAAGAGGTAGAGGAGGGGCTGATCAAGGGAGAGGCCAAGTGAGATAGCGCTCACCCTCTGAGGAGTCCTTCGATGAGTACACGACCCCCGAGGAGGAGGGAAAGGAGGTCGACATGCAGTCTAGCAGCCCCAGTGATGAAAGTGATACACCTCCTCCGTAGCGAAGGAAGAAGAGAGCGAGAATGCGTTTCTAATTTTCTTTGCTTTTCTTTTGCTTTATAGTTAGGAACTATGTAGCTTCAAAAAGACTTATGTATTTTGTTTTTGAAGGCTTTTCTTTTGTTTTTGGTCTTTGTAAAACAATGATCGGGGTTGGACCTACTAGTTAATGAAAAGAATATTTCGGACAATTTCTCTGCATAATATGTGATAAATGGCACAACCTTTGTATGATAATCTTGTACAACACTTTAAAACTATGAATGCTCACTCTTGGATTTATTCTCAAAACAGATAATAAACTACAATCAGACAAAATGCAAAATACAATTTGATAACAGAAAAACAAACTGAAAACCTAAAAACACTAAAAAACACTTAATGCAAACAAGGCAAAACTCAAAATACAGCTGTAGTGAACCAAGGCAAGAGCCAGCCTTCTTCTATACTCTAATTTTGGCCAACATTTAGACTCAGCCAGGTCCAAATAAGCATGACCGGGCTCTAATAAGTCACGGTCGGGCCTAAAAATGAGGTCGGTCAGTATGATCCAACTATTATGCACTGCATCTTCCCAAACTCTATAAAAGGTGCTCTCATGCTGTTTTCCTGGCAGAATAGCAAGTCTTTGATATTTTTCTCTCAAGATAGAGATTTTACTCAACAATAGGCTCTGAGACTAGGTAGCCACTTTGGACGGCTCAAAAAGGTGAACTTTCATGGTTTTGACCTAAACATTATTTTTCCTTTGAGCTGTACTTTGCTTTGTTTTTCGTTCCTCCATGCTGCTGTTCGATGCTGGAACCCGATCGCACATGTATTCCACTTCAGATTACAAGAAATGTGTCCAACGCTTAAAGAATTTCAAGCATTGATAAAATCCCGACGTGACAAAGAAATCGTGTCTCAGCCCCGTTTTGGCCACGCCCAGGCTTTGGAACGGATGTGTGGGCTCATTTTTCTTGAGGCTCGATCCTTGGCTTATGATGGGGAGTTGGGTATCCCAGGTTTGATTCATCAATTTTCCGCCACCGGAGATAGAGGCAACCTCCTTTGGCGAGATTATCAGCAACATGCCCTCTGTTTATGTTTACTCACACACTTCCTACTTGCCCCTAGTTATGGTGGAGCTAGCATTAGGTTGATTGAGGTGGATCGATGCCTGAAAGAGGACAACAGCTGCATTGGTTTTGCACTGGCCGAGATCTTGATGGGTTTAGATGCCTTTTATTAGCGAGAGCCTACCCGATTTGCAGGGAGTTCGCTGCTTCTTCAGGTATTGTTTCCCACCATTTCTTATTTATGATTCCTCGCATCACTCGACACTCACTCTCTATTTTCATCTCCAGACCCTTTTCTTACTTTTCTCTTAACATACATCGCTGTATTCTTCAATCTCTCTTTTTTGCATCCCTTCCCAAGTATGGCTCATGGATAAGCTGAAAGTAGTGGACCCTTGCCTCGAGTATTCGATCAGAGCTTACTTTTTCTACCAAAGGCTAGTGGACTTCCCTTCAGAGTGATAGTAGTGCAACTGGATGTGCAGCAGATATGCAGCTGGCATAACTTAGCGTTGCCTCTGGCGTAATCTGACTGAGATGAGCTACAACATGTCACGATAGTCTGGTATACAGTTAATTGACCTCACGCAACGCGTGTTCTATTTTCCTTTTTGGTTCAAACACCAATTTAGAGATGATCAGACTTGTCCAAAAGAAGGGGTGGAATACCTGGCTTCGTTTCCTACTCGTGGCTCATACTTGCCTCAGTACCTTACTACTTGGAGGATGAGGGAACTTTTGGCCCCTACCCCTAACTTCAGTTACGCCCTTTCTGGCGAGTGCTTGGCTTGGCTTGAAGACGAGGCATAGGTTGGGCCAACTTTGGTTGCAGAGACTTCCACAAGTATGAGCAGAGGACGCAGAAACCACCAGACTTGTCTATGTCCCTAGTTTATTGCTTTGACATTTCTTTTCAAGTTTCATAACCAACCCTTCCTGCCAAACATGAAGATCACACAATCGAGCTAACTGATAATAGAGAAAGATGGCCCGATCAAAATGAACGAATATGAGAGTTGAGTTAGAGATGGTTATGGCTGATCTTCAGGATAAAGTTGCCTACGTATCCCAAAGATGCAAATCAGGCCTTACGTAGTTCGGTTCTGGTTCACTCGAGTACTAACTCTCTCCTTCTGTGCTCTAACTTTTGCCAAAGTCACCCTTTCGAGTTTTCAATCTTGCGAGCTCAGTTTTTCTTTATTTCTAATTTTTCATGCTCTAACTTTTGCCTAGGTTGCCATTCCGGGTTTTCGGCCTAGCGAGCCTCTCAGGGATAGTATTTCTTCAACTTGTCCATATTAATTCGCTGTGAAAACTCCAAGCTATCTAGGTCCATGAGAATAATCGCTCCTCTTGACCAGATAGATTTGATGATATAAGGACCAGTCCAATTGGGTCTGAACTTACCCCTAGGGTCATGGATGGGAGCTCGGTTGTCTTTCAGTACCTTGTCTCCTTCCTTGAGATTCCTGGACTTAACTTTCTTATTAAAAGCCCTGGCGATTCGGCGCTGGTAGCCCTAGATGTGATATAATGCCCTCAACCTCCTTTCGTCAAACAACATCAACTCCTCAAACCTGCTCTGTTACCAATCCGCCTCTGCTATTTGACACTCAGCCATAATTCGCAAGGACGGTACTTTAATTTTGATTGGTAGAACGGCTTCCATCCCGTACACTAGAGAATAGGGGGTAGCCCCTATGGATGTCCAAATCGATGTTCTATAACCCCAGAGAGCAAATGGCAATTTATCCGGCCAGTCTTTTTAGGTCTTAACCATCTTCCGCAAGGTATTCTTAACGTTCTTGTTAGCAACCTCAACAACTCCATTGATCTGTGGTCTATAGGTTCATGACTTGTGAAAAGCCACGTTATATTTCTCAAGCAAATCCACAACCTCTTTCTTGAAGTATGAGTCGTTATCTGATATGATCTCATTTAGGCCTCCATACTGGCAGATGATATTGTTTTTGATGACCATGACTACATACGATGCTTTCAGCACTGCATAGGACTGAGCTTCCACCTACTTTGTGAAGTAGTCAATCGCCACCAGAATGAACTCGTGCCCATTTGACCCCTTTGGTGAGGCTGCACCGATAACGTCAATTCCCCAAACTGAGAAGGCCATAGCGAAGTCATATTGTAAAGCTTTGACAACGGTATGTTCATGCGATTGGCATGGATCTGGCATTTATGGCATCGCCGTACAAAACTAATGCAATCCTCCTCCATGGTTGACTAGTAATAACCTTGTCTGAGGATCTTCCGGGCTAGCATCACACCATTTATGTGTGCCCCACACTCTCCTTCGTGGATAGCCTCCATGAGACGCTTCGATTCCTCTTCCTCTACATACAGCCTGTGCATTCCCAGATGCCCTCTCTTATACAGCTTACACCCGCAGATGATAAATTGGATAGCCGGACGCTGTATTCCCCGTTTATCCTTGGCATTTGCCCCTGGTGGATACATCTCATTTTCTAGAAAATTTCAAATATCGTAATACCAGGGATTTTTATCTTGTGCTTCATCTATTGCAACAATAGTCTCATAAGCCAGCATGTATTTCTGTTCAATAATAATTGGACACATCTTCACTTCCAGCAGGATGTTTACCATAGAAGATAGAGTTGCCAAAGCATCAGCGAACTTGTTGTTCTCTTTCAGTAGATGCGTAAATGTTAGCTTTTCAAACCTTGGAATTAGAATATCCAGGGCCTGATGTTAAATCTTCTTTTTCTCCTCTTTGACTTTCCAGCCTCCATTTGCTTAAGAAACAACCAAATTTGAATCTCCGATAACATCCAACCTTATTGCCCCTAGTTCTAGGATAGCTTTTAAACCAGCAATACATACCTCATATTATACTTCATTGTTGGACACTTTGAATCGAAGTTTGAAGGTAAAGGGTATATGGGAATCATCGGGTGCTATCAGTAACACACCTATTCCATAACCATACTGGTTAGACACTTCGTCGAAGTACATCGTCCATGTTTTTTCTTCCACTAGCAGAATGTCTTTATCTGGGAACAGGAATTCTACTGCCTCATCTTCTTCTACTGGGTGATCTGCCAAGAATTCCGTGACAGTTCTCCCTTTAACAGATTTGCGCATGACATATCTAAGATCAAATTCAGAGAGAAGAAGTAGCCAACAAGCTAGCCTACCCGTAAGCGCTGGTTTCTCAAAAATATATTTGATGAGATCTAATCTTGAAACCAAAATTACGGAGTGAGCTACCAAGTAGTGGCTTAACTTCCTAGTAGCCCATACCAAGGCTAAGTAAGTTTTCTCCAAGGAGTGTAGTCGGTCTCATAGTCCAGTATCTTCTTGCTCAAGTAATAGATAGCCTTCTCCACCTTATCTTCAGATTCTTGATCTAACATGCACCCCATGGTTGAGTCTGTCACCGGCAAATATAGAATCAGGGGCTTCCTCGACTCTGATGGTGACAATAAGGGCGAATTCTGGAGGTATTGCTTGACCTGCTCGAAGGCAAACTGAAATCGATCTTCCCATTAGAACTTCTTTCCTTTCTTCAGGAGACCAAATAGTGGTTCACAAGTCAAGTTTAATTTGGAAATAAACTGTATTATGAATTGCACCTTACCCAGAAAGTCGTGCACCTCCTTTTTAGTCCTTGGTGGTGGCATTTCTAAGATAGCCTTGATTTTGGAAGGATCTACTTCAATTCCTTTCTATGTGATCAGAAATCCCAGCATTTTCCCTGCCATTACACCGAATGTGCATTTTTGTGGGTTTAACCTCAATCTATATTTCCTAATCCGTTGAAAGAATTTTTCCAATGCAATGTAGTGGTATTTTCGCTCTTTGGACTTAACAATCATGTCGTCCACATACGCCTCAACCAGGGCCGGCCTTGGGGTGAGGCGACTGAGGCGATTGCCTCGAGCCCCCAATTTTGAACAAATTTTAGGGCTCCCAATTAGAGGAGTGTATCATGTCATGTTATTTCATAATTATTTTAATATTAGCTCAATTTATTTATTTTTATGTTGTCATGTGGTGTTATTTTGATTCGTGTTCGATTGATGTTTAATGTGAAAACTTTCACTTTTAGTTAAAAATAACTTAGCAAGTGTATTGAGATATTAAAATTTTTCTCATAAGTTGAATTTTATAAAATTTATTTCAACTAAATGAAATTATTCATAGAATGTTTGATTTTAATTCAATTGCATTTTTCTAATTAAAAAAATTGTACCTTATTACTATATATTTTTATTAGATTGACTCTAAAATAGGTAACAAAAAAATATATATCTTAAATGAAATATAGATATTAGCCTTAATTATTTTGTTACATACTTTTTTATTCAGTTAGATAGAGATAAATAAAAGATTAAAAAAATGTCATGGCATCCCTTAGTGAACATTCAAATATATAACTAATAATTCATGTTATTGAGTTGTGTCATACTTGGATTCATGTTGAAAATAGTCAATCTTAACTTGCTAATTTTATATATTACTTGTGTTATGTCGAAAATTCTCATCCTTACCCCCCAATTAATTTTTGTTCTTATAGCATTGGTAAGCTAAAAAATAAAGATTCGATTCAACTAATTAAAGTTCAACTATTATATATATATATATATATATTTTTGTTATCTAAATTTTGTTAAATTGTAATGCAATAGAAATAAATTTTTATCTTTTTTGTTTTATCCAAACAATTTTTTTTTTTTTTTTTTTTGGATAATGATATATGAAGGGCCCAATTTAAAAAATTCGCCTTAGGCCCCTAATAAGCCAAGGCTAGCCCTAACCTCAACCTTTTGTGGATCAAGTCATGCAAAATAGTGGTCACAACCCTCTGATAGGTTGCCCCAGCATTCTTCAACCCAAAAGGCATGACTCGGTAGCAATACGTACCCCATGGTGTAGAGAAAACAGTCTTTTCCCTATCTCCCGGTGCCATCAGAATTTGATTATACCCAGAAAACCCTTCCATAAACGAAAGTAAGGCATGGACAGTAGTAAAGTCCACCAACTCATCTATGTATGGCAGTGGAAAGTCGTCCTTCGAACTCGCTTTGTTTAAGTCCCAAAAGTCAACACAAACCAAAATTGTGTTGTCTTTCTTCAGCACTAGGACGATATTGGCCAACTAAGTTGGATACTCGGATACTAACAAGAATCCTGCATCAATCTACTTGGTGACCTCCTCTTTGATTTTCAATGCCCAATCCGAACGAATTCGGTGCAACTTCTGTTTAACTGGTCGGGTCTCAAGGTCAAGAGAGATCCGGTGTTATACGATCTCAGGGTCGATTCCAAGCATGTCTTCATAAGACCACACGAAAATATTTTTGAAATTTTTTAATAAAGCGATTAAACGCTTGTATTTATTTGAAGAGAACGTGGAACCGATCTGGACCAAGCATAGATCCTTCTCAGTACCCATATTAATGGCAATGATTTCATCAATACAAGGCTTAGCACACCTCTCCTCCTTTCAATTAATCAAGTTTTTTAAAGCCAAAGGAATTTATTCCTCTTCATTTTCATTAAAATTCTGAAAATCTTGGTCAATACAATAACCAGCAGCACAAAGTAGTACATAGAATCTGTAGTATTCTCATTTATAAGTTCTAGCTCTTTTGTTACAACAGACTCAAAAGAAAAAGAAAAAGAAGACCTTGACAAGACCTTGGCAACCAAGTTACCACCCCCAGGAATGCTAGACTCAAACCCCCTAGACTGACTTGAATCTAATCCCGATCCGACAGACTCAGTGGAATCAGATTCTGGCTCATCATCACCTGATTCTAAGCAGAAAAGAAAGCCCTTCTCCAGCTGCCAAGTAAAAAATGGTGCCCTCGATGCATCTAGAATACCACTAGTTGGGTCCACACCTAGTTTCTCCTGGTCGGTCGGGGGATCTGTCAAGAGATCTGCCAGTGTTGCCCCTATGTCAACCTCACTATTGTATGAATCATCCTCTTTGCTCTAGCCAGTGTTAATGCTTGGTTCAGCCCTTTCCTCATCACTATCCTACAGCTGTAGATCAAAGAAAATCTCGAATCTGGGGACGCACTTCTTTAAGGAATTTACCCAAGGCTCGGGAAAGCCGCAAAAAGGAAAATCTTCTCAATCTCAAACAAAATGGTCATTCAACGTCCCCCAGATTGGCCTGTGGATGAGCTCATAATGCTTCCTAGCTCTCTTGGCTTTGGCTCTGCCTTTTATTTTCTCTCCCTTTTTTATCTAGTCTTTTTTGGTTGGCACATATCCCAACCCAAAGGCATGTGGGTTGTGTGGCACCTCTGTCAATGCTGCAACGCCTTCCATCCACTCTTTTCGAGCTCTATTCCTGGAACATGCCGCAACTTGTTCATGAAATAGACAGACTGGACACTAACATACATACCTTCATTCGAAGCCAAAAGTGTCTGCACTACTCGGGCTTTTGCCAGAGTAAATCCTGAGAGGAATACATCCTCATCGCCATCATTGATCTCGAGCACTGGCATAGTCACCTCTGGAGGTGGGTGGATGGATGACTTCTCAAAAAATGTTGATACTCCTCCCTCATGAGGATACTTCAACATCTGATGGAAGGTGGAGGAGACAGCCTTTATGTGATGTAGCCAAGGCCTCCCTAACAGCAAGTTAAAGGTTGCCAGTACATCCAGTACGTGGAACTCGATCTCTTGCTCAGACGGGCCCATTTGGACTCGCACTTTCACTATACCCATGACCTCTCTGCTTGTATTGTCATACGCCTTTATCACCTAGGCTGTGGGGATAAAGTCTGTCGGTTTAAGGCCAACTGCATAGGCAGTTCGACAAGGACAGACATTAATGGCAGAACCAGTATCTACCAAAACCACTGGCACCCACTTCTCTCTACACTCTACAGAGATGTATAATGGCTTGTTATGAGCTGTCCCTTTTGGCGGGTAGCTCTTTATCAGAGAAAATGAGCATTGACTTGGCTCTACTTGAAAAAACCAAACCCACAAGTTGTTTGGGCGTAGTATTGATGGACAATTTAGCCTTATCCATTGCCGACAATACTTCCTGTTGGTGCACCCGTGAAGCCATGTGTAGCTCAACTTTTCCGCGCCCCCTTTCAGAAGGCGAAATAAGCCCTACAGTTCAGACTCTCATGGTTTTGAATCTAATCTCACAAGTGCAATGTGAAATTGATAAACACCAAAGAGTCCAAATTCGACAAATCTTTTGAAAAATCGATTTTGAATCAAAAATATCAAAATTGGACTGCTTTGCTAGATACAAAGTCGCTACCTAAATATTTTTATTTTTGAAAAATTTAGGAAACCCATGACTCGTGCCAAAGGCCACGTGTCCATCATCACCAAGATTGTCTCCGCTCGGGAACTTAGGTATGAGAGGGAAAGGTCATGAATGAATTGAGCACCCCCGCTCTCCGATCAAAGATTGACCTCTACTAATCATGATGTGAATCTTATTTACATTATATGCTCTTGTTTCGATTTATTAGGCTAGCATTACTATGTGATGCGCACACACACAAGTATCGACTAAATTACAAGAATTGGAATATTTGATTCATGTTTGTTTTGAAAATTGTTTTGAATATGTACCACTTGAAAAAGTGATCGTATATAAACATTACTCAAATTATTCTAATTCAAGCAACTAGCCTTCATTCACGAGCATTCAAACAATTTATAGCACTTAAGCAATTAGCCTCATGGCAAGCATGCTAAACATGGCAACAATCGTAGACATGCAATATGCTAGAGCAAGTAAAGGCTTACCTAGTACTCCAAGCCAAAAGAAAAATGAGTAAGAAAAATACATGATTCCTAACTTTGCAATATGACTAATGCAACATATGCGATATGCAATCTAAATAGGCTTGGTTACTTAACATGTCATGTGAGTCAATTAAACAACATGCGTTCTAAGCACGTATTCAAAGAAGTATTTAAACAAGCAATGCAAGTTAGAATGATGAACCGAACCCTGATGCATGCAATACAAATGGATGCAAACATGAAGTACGCTAAACGAAACGTGATGTCTCTAAACTAACCATCATAAGCTAGTAAATAAAAGGGAGAAAGACGTGGGGTTAGAAGACATACACATTATTACATTGCGCTCTCACGAAGGAGAGTCCGAATGAACTAATTAAAGCTAAGCAGCTAATTAAAGCTAAGATAACTATTACAAAACAAATGAAATTAACTAAACTACTTAACTAATTATTACAACACTTGAATAAATTATTCTAGCTAACCGAAATAATTACAAAACGAAATCGAATAACTAGTTAACTAACTAATTAATTATAATACTTTACAAAATTAACTAGCTACAACTAATTAATTATAACAAACATCTAAGCTAAATATTTAAACTTAAACATGCTTGATATGCGAGGAATGCTCATGCACGTGCTCAGTTTCCACTCGAAAAGCCACTGTTTTGCTTCTAGAAGGCCTGTGTTGCACAATAGAACACTAACACCTTTGTCCACTTCCAGAATTGCTCTACTCTGCTCAAAGAACACACTGCTAAATTTTGCATTAGTGGCCGGCCGACCAATAGTGAGGGCCTGCCGGCCACCAATAATAGTCGGTCAGCCATCAAAGGTGGCCTACTGGCCACTGCTACCTAGTTCACCTTACTGCAACAGAGCATAAACAAAGCATGCACAGGGTATTCTCAGGGGTTTGTTTGCACAACTCACCCTTCCTTTTCATGAACAAATCAAAGGAGTAGTAAGCTTGGTTCACAAACCATCAACTTAAGCAATTTCATTGCATAATGGCTCATGAGCCAACGTGTGCAAGTTCAATGAATGCAATAAAATAAGACTCTAACCTCCTCCCTTTCATGAATTGATCAAGGGAAGTGGTGGCCTTTGATACTTGAGCCATTTCATCACTAATAAGTACGAAATGCCTCAAGCTTCCATGTGTTCAATTAACGTCCGATTGAATACAAAGCCAAGTTATTATCTTGCTCACTTGTAGTCCCATTTTAATTACCAACCATTCTTTAATTCATTGAGTCCAATGGTGAGTTTAAGTCCTCTAAATGGAAAGAAGGCTCAAACCAAAAATTATTTTAAGCATGAAAGAGACATCATACCATTGGTAATGAACTCTAAAGGGATTAAACCATTACGCATGATGTCTCAATCTCATGCTTTAGACAAACAAGTTGTTTGAACCACTTTCAAAGCAAAGCAAAAGCCAAGAAAGGAGGGAGGTTACAGAGATGATTAAGAATGATCCCAAGTATGGAAAGCCATAAATAAATGCAATCAACTCAAATAAGAAGGTGTCTAAGACCTAGAACACCAAACTCATGAGGACAATTACACTATAAGCATGCAAAACAAAGCTCAAATGAAACTATCCACCAAAAATAGTGCTAAAATAGTCTAAAATAAGTCCTAAAACATGCTAGAATTAAGACAGAAATAGCTAGATTAATATGCTAAAACATAGCAAAAGCTAGGCTAGTAAGCAAGACACAAGTAGGGAAGGCTAACCCCTCCAAATTTGGACTTCAAAACATGATTTTGGCCGCTGAAATAACTCTGAAAAATAGTGTTTAAAATCTCAAAAAACAAATAGTAAAAGGATGGGAAACACAATGGTAAAGGCCTCCAAAACAAGGTGCAAAGAAGGATGAACCACCCCTCAACCTTTAATGGCCTTAGAACCCAATTTTCAATCCAAAAATACAGAGTTTTTATAGCCCAAAAATAGTTTGACAATTGCAAGAAAAAGAGTAGATAAAGCTAGCAAAGAGGCAAAGCCTTATACCTTTTAAGAGAAAAACTAATTCCAAGCAATAATCTAAGACAAACACACCCTCAAGAGCTCAAACAAAGCTCTAGGATACCTCAACTCAAGTATGGAGAGGTTTGGTTAATAATGTATAGGCAAAGGTTGAGGATATGTAGGCAAAAGTGTAGAAATTTGGAAGAGAGAAAGAGGATTGTAGAGAGAGAGTAAAAAATTTGCTCCAAAATTTTTCTAACCTTAAAACATGAGAGGGAGGCCCTCTATATATAAAAAACATGAATTCCCCTCAAGAACATCTAGCTCTACACGTGGGGCAGATGCATGTATTTGTGCAAACAGCTAGCACAACTGTCACAAAATATCTACAAAAGACAATGCTGGCCGACAGGCCACATTAATGGCCGGCAACCAAGAGTGATAGCCGGTAGCCCAAAAGGAGTGGCCGGTAGGCCACCAGAAGCTACAGGCTTGAAAAACCAAGGTTTGGTCCAAGAATGAGGCAATAGGGGTGTAGGGTTTAAAAGGCTCAAAGTTGTGGCATTTCGCTGAGGACTTCAAGCACTTGACAAGCAAATAAACTCATCATTGGGTGTACAAGCGATGACGTCCAAGTCGTAAGGGCCGTCAAAAATGGGGTGTCTACACCATGAGGAGTCCCCAAATAGAGATATCGGCTTGAATTTTCTTAAGCTGCTTTAGAACTAGCTCCTCTTCTAGTAGCTTTTCCTTCTGTTTCTCGACCTCTTTGTTTTTTCCTGATGGCTATTCTTGATCCAGGTGTGGCGGCTTAAAGTACCATCCATTTCGAGTAAGATGGTCTATCTCCTCGGCATACCATGTATTATTTGGGACGCAATCCCCCAGTATTCATTAGTATGGGCCAGATACAAATTATTGTCGTCCCACCACTCACCATCAGCCATCGACAAATAGTTGTCTGGCTCTACCTGAATCATTTTACAGTGCAAGTGTCCCTCTCAAGGCGACATGTAGTTGCGATTTTCTGGTTGTTTTCAATTCTTTTTTCTTTCAACCTGCCTCAGCGCAGCTTCCTATCTAGTATCGGTCGTTTCCATAATACCCACAGCTTGAGTGGGTTTCCTTGAATATATGCCCTCTGGCAGTTTTCCTTTCTCGTCAGCCTCCCCGGCTACCACAACTATCTTAGCTTTCTTTCCTTTTATTTTACCCCCAGTTTCTTCTTCCTTGTCTAGCTCATCACTCAGCCATCCGGTAGCATCAGTCGATCTGTTCAGGTTAAACCACCCAATCTGTACATCTCCCTATTCATGCTCATCGAAGAACTGTAGGTTGTCCAGATCTTCTTCTAGGTCAGCCAGATCATCCAATTCCTAGTTCAGGCCATCCTTTCTGACCACATTAATGTCTGCCGAGGCTGGTAGCACCACCCCAAGCCTGAGTTGAGTGATATGAACAATATAATGACTCAGGTCGTACTTGCTTTCAGATGAGTCCTCGGGACATTCCGATAGCAAGCCAGTACCTCCCTCCAAGGTCAACATCCCTTTTACTATGGGTGTTGTCACCACTGATCTAGAAAGTTTAGGTTGTAGGTTAAACGTGTCTATCATGCACAAATCTGTGCCCTCGGGAATGAACAGCACTAGTCGGGTTGAATCTCATGACGCAAGCGGTAACATTGGTCGATTCCATGACTGTGCTGTTGGTAGAACGCACAATATTTTGTAGGGTCATGCTTGGATGGAAGAGGGTCGAGAAGTGGGCGAGGTTCTAAGGGTTTCAGATGCCGTTTCTTAATCGACACCTGTATGGCTTTGGATAGGGTCATGTATAGTGGGTGGCAAATTCTACTCGGGGGTCAGGTAGGGTTAGGTGATGTTTGTGGGCCTGTGTTAGCGAAGGGGTCGGCAGTTTTTGTTGTGGTTACAACACTTACGTCAGACGGCCTTGCAGTTGTGCTACCACTGGGAGCATTGGAACTATAAACAAACGCCCTCTTAGCCAGCTCCTTATCATCAGTAATAATCCCCTATTTCATGGCGTCTTCAATTTGTACCCTTATTTCATGAAGTTTTTTGAAAGTAAATAGAGGGAGAATAATCATTTTCTACAATAACTTCCCATGCAGGTCTTGGACAACTATTCTGATCTAATCTTTCTCTGAAGGTCGAATAGTCATCATGGATGCTTTAGCCCTCCATTTTGTCACAAATTCAGAGAAACCTTCTTTTCGCTCTTGACGCGTTGCCTCGAGATCAGGAGTTGTGACCTCGATTTGTGTGTTGTAAGAGTACTGAGTGATGAACGACTCGGCTAACTCCTTCCAGTTCTATTTTACTGAATCTTCCAACTTGGCATACCAAATAGGAGCTATGCCTGACATAGTGTGACCAAAAAGTGATAGCTTTTGTAGTCTAGTTAAGCCCATTGGCCGCAAGATATCCGAAAACAACTGTAAGTGAACCATTGGGTCTCTGGAACCATCAATGCGGTCAATGTGTGGCATCTTAAACCGCTCAGGTAATGTAACCACAAATTCGGTGTATCCATCCGCTATGTCTAGAATGGAATTGACCCCTTGCTCTTTTTTGAACAGCTTCTCTAATTTGTTGACTTTGAGCATAGTAAGATCAGCCTCGAATTTGAACGGTGCCTCGGCCTAATAAACTGGGGCTTTGGATGCTTGTGCTGGGATAGGTTCTATTGGGATTAGAACAACCAGAATACCCTCTGTTTGTAGATCATGAGCAGCAACAGTATTAGCAGTGGCACCGGGCACAGGAATAGCCGTAGTGGGTGCATGGGATGCAGAGGCCACAACCAATTGTGGTTACTATTGCTGCATCCTAGTTATAACCTTGGCCTGACAGCCCACATCATGCTGTAGTATCTCAACTGTTTTTTGCAGTTAGAGTATTAAGTCCTCCATATTTTCCAGGAGATACTGTGTCATTAGAATAGGTGGCTGTTCTCGAGCTGAGCTGGAAGTAGCTAACCGTTCTCGAACCAGGCTGAATGCAGGTGAACTAAGAGGTGACTGCTGTAAAAACTGGACAGGTGAACTTTGTTTGATTCTCCTCCGCCGCATAACAGGTGACAGCGAGGCAAACACAGGCTGTCCCCGAACAAGATCTCCGACCTTGCACAGTCTTACGACACGGGTCCAGAGTACTTGGGGGATATCAAAACCTTCTGAATTTTTAACTACCTAACAAAAGAAAATAAAGGAAAAAAATGTAATCAGAAACCGCATAGCACCTCAGCTAAGATGTTATCAACACAGACATGATCAAAGCTGTAGAATTGTACTCCACACTAAATCCTGCCCCAAAATAGATACCAACCTTGCAACTAATATGCACATTCTTGTATGGTTTCATTATAAACCACACACCAGTTAAATGAGCCAAAACACCCCTATAAGGGGGAAGGGTTACCCTATCCTAGTTTTTGTCATGAACTAAAGCTTCACTATTTCAATCAAGCGGTTTCACGCGGGTGAGCATCATTTCCTAGTTTGGAACAATCACTATGGCTTACTACATGCAACTAGGCCAAATGGTCAAAGAGAGTACCTCAGCAAGACTACTTAATATACCTCTCACACCTATCACTGAGAAGTGAAAAAAGGATCAAGCGGTACAGCGGTAGTCCAAATCTGAGGGTTGTGTTTCCAACATAGCAGAGCCTACGACCTGTTAGCCTTTTGGCAAGCGTTTTAGGCAAGCCTTTGACAAACCGTCCAGGAATAGCAGATGGAAAATACAGTGACTTATAGTAACCATGCAAATGCAAATGCAAAGAACATATATATGTAGATAAAATTTCACATCATGAAGTCCAAGTCAAGTCAAAGTCAGTTTCACATTAGAAACTGTAGCTTACTTTTCGTGCTCCTTTCGGATATGATAGCCCTACAATTCGAACTCCCGTGGTTCTGAATATGATTTCACAAGTGCAATATGAAATAGGTAAGCACAAATGAGTCCAAATCCGACAATTCTTTTGGAAAATTGATTTTGAATCAGAATGTCAAAAATAGACTGTTTTGCCATATTATAGAGTCGCCACCTAAATGTTTTGAAAAATTTAGAAAACCCAAGACTCGTGCCAAAGGCCACTTATCTGTCATCACCAAAGTGTCTTGGCTCGGGAACTTAGGTACGAGAGGAGAAGGTCATGAATTGAGCACCCCACTCACCCGATCAAAGATCGGCCTCTACTAATCATGATGTAATTCTTATTTACATTATATGCTCTTGTTCTGATTTATTTAGGCTATTTTACTATGTGATGCACACAAGTATAGACTATGATTTACTTAGGCTATTTTACTAATCAAATTGGAACACTTTGATTTTTTTTTTTTTTTTTTTTTTTTTGAATATGTACCACTTGAAAAAGTGATCCCATATGTACATTCATCAAATTATCCCAATTTGAACAATCAGCCTTCATTCATAGGCATTCAAACAGATATATCACTTAAGCACTTAGCCTTATGAAAGATATGCTTAACATGGCAACAATCACACACAATGCAACATGCTAAAGCAATAGGTGCTCACCTAGTAGTCCCAGACAAGCCAAACAAAAAAAAAATTAGAAAACATGCATGCTCCTAAATAATGCAATATGACTAATGCAACACATACAATCATGCAAATAACAAGTTTGGCTACTAGCATGACATTTGATTCAATCAAAGACATAGGATAAAGCATGTATTCAAGCAAAGATTTTGATCTTGACATTGGTTAGAATGATGAGCCGAACTCTTATGTATGCAACACGAGTGGATGCAAGTCATGAAAAAAATGCTAAGGAAACATGATGCTCTATGCTACCATCATAAATGGAGAAATAAAAGGGAGAAAGTAATGGGGGTTGGAAGATATACACATATTATTACATGTTTTGCCCTCATGCAATAGGGTCCAAATGGGTGTCTAAGTGTCCGAATTAACTAGCTATTACAAAATCGAATGATTAATGAATAGCTAACTATCTATTACATATCCGAATGAATTCTAACTTAACCAGCTCTCTAATGTATTACAACAAGTATATTTACAACACTAATTACAACAATGAAATTGCAACAATAATTATGTACAACAATAATAATACAAGCAAGAATGAAGCACAATGATCGTATGCACAGTGTCTAGAAACTGCTTTGTCAGCCCAGACTTGCTCTATTTCACCCTCAACCACTGCCTTCTGTTTTTTCCAGAATTCACTATTTACCAAACATTGGGGGTCGGCCGGCCCCAAATGAGACTTGGTCAGATCCAAAAACAACCGGTCGTGCCCTAATTTCATGCCAAAAAATATATTTGTGCTCTGAGGTGAGAACAGTGCAAACAAAGCCTTTCTAAGCCCTGTTTGTCCCTTCTACTCTTCTCTGTGATAGAGAAGTCAAGAGAAGAACGAATTCGAGTCCAAAACCACCAATAATAGCAAGTTGATTGCTTGATGATTTTGGGCACGTTTGGACAAAAAATTAATATATGCGACAAATGTGACCACCCCTCCTTCCTATCATGGAAATTCAAAAAGGAAGCTAGACACGTATCAAGACTCATCAAAACATCATGAATTGGTATGTGACGATTCTTGACACAATGGATTCGGCATAACGTCCAGCCGAATCCAACTATTCTAACCCTTTTCTTTATGTCGGTTTCATTGATTTTAAACCAATTTTGTTAGTCTTTCCCATTCTTTAGTCCATTTGTCCAAAGTGATAGTTAAGTCCACTAAGTGAGAAGAAACATCAAATGAGAGGCGATTCTTGGCATGAAAGAGAGACTACACCTTCATGATGAACCTCCATCGAGGTTAAGCCATTGAGCATAGGTCTCTTTCCCATGCCTTGAATAACCATCAATCTTTTGAGATGACTCTCAAACAAAAGAAAAAAAGAAAAGAGGGAGGGAGGGCGCATAAATTATTACATGAGATTGATTATTAGAGTGAGACTCTTGACATGAAAACCAAGCAAAGTAAAGCTATCAACTCAAATGACTCGGTCTCTAAGGCCTAAACAACCGAAACCATGAGGACTTACAACATAACAAGCGAAGTATTCAAAGCCTAAACGAATTAAATAAATTAAATCAAACCTAAACAGCCTCTAAATATGAAAAAAAAAAAAAAAGAGTAGCTACAAGTGTATGAAAGAGCACAAAAAGATAGGTAATAGCAAGGAGATACCAAACAAGTAAGCAAGAACAAGGAGAGGTGGCTAACCTCTCCACTTTTGAGACTTCAAACCATGTTTTTTAGCCATTTTTAAACTCTGAAAATCAGTTTAAAAGTCAAAGAAAAGAGTGTAAAAACAAGGGTATGAGCTATGGAGTTAGGTGCAAGTAAGGAGGTTAATCCTTACTACCTTTGGTAGCTATTCAAACCCAAGTTTCAACACTTGAAATGGATCCAAAACAGCACAAGAACACAAGAAACAGATAGAGATAGATTGAAATGAAAGCAAAAACAAAGGTAACAAGCTTATTGCTCTTGAAGAGAGTAAGCTTTGATTGTTGATCAAACTCAATCCTAGCACACTCTCAAGGTTGAATTATAGTTTTGAAGGCTCAACCAAGGCTCCAAGGTTAAGGTTTGAAGGTGTATATTGTAGACGCGCCCGCGGAGGGGCCCCTCGCTACTACAGTTCGGACTCGATTTTTGTCGCGGTTCTTAATCTTGAACCAAAGAGTCCAAATCCGGCAAATCATTTTGAGAAAACAGATTTTTGAAAAGTAGTGCCAAACATGGACTGCTTTGCCAGATACAAAGTCGCCACCTAAATATTTTTTAATGGGGAAATTTAGGAAACCCTGACTCGGTGCCGAAGGCCACATGTCCGTCATCACCGGAGTTGTCTCGGCTCGGGAGCTTGGGTACGATCAGGGAAGGTCAGCTATGAGCACCCCCTTTCGCCCGGTCCGAAGACCGGCCTCTACTAACCATGATATCTGATTTTGAAGACGTTATGTGTTCTTATTCCGGTTATTAGCCTAGAATTACTATGTTATGCACACAGCAAACAAGTATAGACTAGATTGCCTAATTTGGAAATAAGCATTGCATATCCGTTTGTTTTGAAAAGCGCTTTGGAATTTGCTACTCGCAAGTAGGCTAAAATACGGATTTCAACGAGCTTTTCCAACTCAAACAATCCAACCTCCACCCACGGGCATTCAAACAGTCTATCTTATATAAGCACTTAGCCACATGGCAAACATACTGTCATGGCAACATTCACACGCATGCGAGATGCTAAAGCGAAAATACTTACATCGTACTCCGTGCCAAAACAATAAACTAGTTAGCAAACATGCATGTCCTAGTTCATGTCAATTGTCTAATGCAACACATACAGGATGCAGTTAGAAGTAGGCTCGGCTGACCTAAGCATGGCATGTGAAATGCGGTCAATTGATGCACGTATTCAATTTGGAATTGAAGTTCGAATGCAGTTAGCGTGATGTACCGAGCCTAATGTATGCAATACAAATGCATGAATGCACGCATGCATAGCATAAGGTATGCTAAATTAAACGTGCCCTAATACTAACCATCAAAGCAGGTAAGTAAAAGGGAAGAAAGAAGTGGGGATAGGAAGACATACACACCACTCACACACACTTATTACAGATTTGCCCTCACTCGGAGGGACCGAATAAATAATACAAATTAATTAACTACACAGGCTAATTAAATATTACAAATTGCCTAATCAGCCAAGCAAATTAACCTAAGCTAAGAAAGACAGCAAATCGCCTCGGGAAATGCGCCGCCATGCATAGGCTGCCTCTGTTTTCCTTCCTTCATTCCTCTGGAGGCTGCCAAAACCTCAGGACTGCTTCCTTGGACATCGGGGAACACCACCGGCTGGATGGAATTGCCACCGGCAGTGGCATGTGACCACCGGCTATGGATGAAGCTATCGGCAGAAAAGAGATTGCCGGTCGGCACTTATAACTGCCGGTCGGCAGAGTGTTCCTACAGAATCTGCAATTGACAGCAACAGAGGGCAAGGCAAAGCATGGCAGCACAATTCAAGGCATATATGCACCAATCATGTCTCTTATCATGGTAATGACTCAAAGGGACATACTTCTCGGTTCTTGGACCACCAATCACGCATTTCCATGCATGATGGCCCAAGTGACCAAGTGTGCAACTTTCATGTCAAAAGAAATGCAAACCAAACAAACACATCAAGGCCCAATTCCTATCATCAAGTCAAGGAACAAGGCATGCATGCAAGATGCAATGCAACCTAGGCATGCAAGCTAAGGATGCAACATGGCAAGGCAAGGCACTTATGCAAGCATACAAGCAAACATGGGGCAATGCAAATGGATGAAAAGATGGACTTATGCACGATTTAGGCAACTCTAAATAGGCCCAAAACAGCGGCCAAAGTGACCAAAATAAGGGACCAAATGCACATACACGCATGCACATGTTAAGACCCAAATGCTTAAGTATCAAAGGGCTATTTCTAAGCACATTTGAATGAGGCAATCATGGACATATAGCATGCAAGGTAAGCATTATAAATCATGTTAGGATGATGTCAAACCAAGCAACAAGATAAGCTAAACATTAGTATGCAAATGGTCCAAGTACTCAAAGTAAGCCAAGGAGACTTGAACCATGGCTAAGCCGACCAAGCCTCACAAGGCTAAGAGGACTTAAAATAGGTTCAAGACAGTCCTAGACCACGCAAAGGGGACTCCCTAGATGGCATCTAAGTGGCTCAAATTCAAAGGCATACGCAATGGCCAAAACATGGCGCATGCAAGACAAGCTTTCAAAGCATTAAAGAGACAACTAAAGCAAGCATACAAGCATACTATAAGGTCTGAAATGACATGGTGGATGGTCCCAAATCACCAAATCAATGCCAAAATGTCATGCTATACACTCATACACTTAAGGCCAACAAGCCGGAATGCAAAGGAGCTATACTAAGCATGCCAAATTCGACCCAAACAACTATGGACAGACCTAAAACATGGCAAAATATGCACAAAAGCTTCACAAGACTAAGCCTAAAATATGCTCTAACAAGGGCTAACAACCTAAGGCACATTAAGGCAATATCATGGCATTACATGGTAGGTATGCTAAGCATGCATGGTGTACCAAAACCAACAAAAAAATAGAGGTATAATATGACATATTAAGCACAAAAAACAGCCAAGGCATGGTCAACATGAAGCTTAGCTAAGTGCTCCCTCAAGAGGCCAAAAACGGTCCTTTTCAAGGACAACAAAGGGAGGGGGTGGCCCTCCCCTTTTGGAGACTTCAAGGCACCATCTCCACCACTGAAATCCCTCAAGATTTCAGTGGTGAAGAGGCCCAAACACCAAAGTCTCGGAACTTGCACAAAATAGCACAAAATGAGGCCTTACAAGGCTTAGAAGGGGCCAAACACCCTCAAACCAAAAAACACCCTTAATAAACAATCAAGAGGGCTAAAAAACAGAACTTTTTTGTATTATACACTAAGCACAAAAACAGTTCTAAGATAGGCAAAAACAAGATGCAAAAATGGGGTAAAAAGGGGTAAAATTCTTACCCTTGAAGACCTCTTCAACAATGATGCTCCAATGGCCCTCCTTGGCTTGAATCCAACACCAAAACACTAAAACCAGTCCCTTAGAACCTCAGTAACCAAAGGAAGGTGAAACACTAGGTGTTTGTGTGCAATAGTATGGACTAAAACACCTAGAACACTAAAGAGAGGGAAAGAGAGATAGGATATGTATCAAACCCTAACCCTAAAACCAGAGCTCTCCTCTGTCTTTTTATCTCTAAAAATGTCTAAAGTCTCTAACCCTTGCAACAAGAGAGAGCCCCTCTCTTTATAGAACTTCTTGTCTTGTAAAGCTTACAAGACAAGCTTCTCAAGAGGGAAATCCCTCCATACACGTGTATGGAGGGGAGCCAAAAGCAAGACAGCTGTCTTAAAATATCTGCAAAAGCAGATGCACAGTAGTCGGCCGGCCAAAAATGTTATTTTGGCAAAAAAGAGTGCCGACCGGCAAACAATAGTGCCGACCTGCAACAAAAAGTGCCGACCGGCAACAAATAGTGCCGATGGCAGCAAAAAACCAGCCGGTGACCTCTAGCCACTGCCGGTGATGTGTGGGGATGCCTCACAAGGCATTCCCTGCCCCTCCAAGGCAAAACACAAGTGTTTGGTGTGAAACCAGACACTAAACGGTTGAGTTCGGAGATCCTGAGGCAAGGCACGCGAGCCGAGACCTCCGGGAACTCCAAACGAATACAAACATGGATAATCACCGAGTGTTCAAACGGTGACGTCCAAGTCTTGAGGACGGTCAAAAATGGGGTGTCTACAGTTGCCCCTCTTTGACAGAACTCGAAAGTCATAATAATGACGGGAGTGAATGTCAAAGCCCAGAGACGACCCATTTTTGACAAGGCCGAAGACTTAGACAAACATGCAAGACAATCAAGATATGCGCCCGAAGGCAGGGGCAAAATGCAAGACAATGCACAGAGCCAGACATAACTTATGATCATGCAAAGAAAGCTGTAATGAAGCAAACATGCGACAGTTTTAAGCTAGCATACACCGAACTACACTACAATGCAGAAAGGATGTAAGAGAATTATGCAATTCTCAATACGTCTCACTCGGAGGATATAATACCTATGCGGCTCGTCTGGTTGCACCAGCCTCAAATGAACCGTACATACAATATCGTGCCTGAAAAGAAAACAAACTTAACAGGTACAATATTGTTAGCAACATGCATGACAATGCAAGAATGGATGCAAAATGATATGCAATATATACAAAACAATGTATAAACAATGCAAATGAAGATGCAATGCAATTGAAACAATGCAAACTAAAATGCAAAGCAATTGAATCACGATCCAATCACGAGTGGTTCGAGACCACACCTATGTCAAATAGATTGATGGAGGTAACAAGTCTGCCTACCATAGAATGGTCAACTGAACTATGAGCATTGTAGACAGACACAAGAACAAGTATTGGGGGAGAATTGACATAAGTGGGGAAACAACCCGCTGGAGAAAGGACAATGATCCTAATGCCGGATGCAAAAATTACACTACAATGTAATATATATATATGAATATGGCACGCGGGCCAAACCAAATCTTGCCTAGGTAGGGCATGTACGCATACAAGCCATGTCTAACACAGAACGGTCTACTGAACTATGCTTCGACACGAGAAGTATGGGCACATACTAGACCAAGCTCAACATGGAAAGGCGCAAGCCATAAATGGAAGATGATGCAATGAATGCATGTGATCTACGATGCAATGGATATGGCACGCGGGCCAAACCAAATCTTGCCTAGGAAAGGCATGTACGCGTACAAGCCATGTCTAACACAGAAAAGGTGCCGCAACCCTCAAACCAACATACCAGCGTGGAATAGGCGCGTACACATGCAGAACTGTGCTTTAACGTGAAAAGTAAGGGCACATACCAGACTAAGCTCAACATGGAAAGGCGCAAGCCACAGATGGAAGGTGTGATGCAATGCATGCAATCTACAATGCAGTGGAAATGGATATAATGGATATGGCACGCGGGCCAAACCAAATCTTGCCTAGGAAAGGCATGTACGCATACGAGCCATGTCTAACACAGGAAAGGTGCCGTAACCCTCAAACCAACATAAAAGCGTGGAATAGGCGCGTACACATGCAGAACTGTGCTTTAACGTGAAAAGTAAGGGCACATACCAGACCAAGCTCAACATGGAAAGGCGCAAGCCATAGATGGAAGGTGTGATGCAATGAATGCATGCAAACTACAATGCAATGGAAATGGATATTTACAAAATGCATGACAATGCAGTATGATGCGATCTACTGGGGAAAATGCAATGGATGCATGCAAGCTACGATGGAAATGCATGACAATGCACTATGATGCAATGGCTATGATTGCAACTTTCCCTATCTTACCAACAGGGCGATATACTAGGTTGGTTTAGTATCCAGAACTGAGGCGCCGACATGCTGCCTCAACCTATGGGGCTTCCATACAGATTTCAAGCCGAGGATACACCCCTAGGTATTTAAACCAGACTTTAGTCTCGGAACTCCCGAACCTTTGCGTTCTAGGCATAAGCCGTTCGAACTCTAGTTTCCACCGTCCCAGTTGGTCTTCTAGGAACTCACTGCAAACATAGGCAAGTGGCTTTACCAGACCACCAAAAGTCGTTCGGGCACGACAAACACCAAAGGAATTGCACCTTTAGAGGATTTAGGGTCTCCTAGACCGGGATGCAAAATGTATGCATGACAATGCACCGAAGGTTTCGCACTTCCAAAGGATTTAAGGTCTCCTAGACCGTGCGTGTTTAAGGTCTCGCCAAACCATGCGTGTTTAAGGTCTCGCCAGACCGAGTAATATGCATGACAATGCAAGAATGAGGCACGCATGCTAACGCTAATGACGACACACATACCAGCGAAAATGTGACACACATGCCAATGAAAATGAGACACGCATGCCGATGAAAATGGGGCATGATGCAAGATGATACAAATGAGACACGCAGGCCTCATAAGATGCAAAATGATACAAGTGTGACACGCATGCCACACGGAATGTAAAATGATACAAATGAGACACGCGTGCCTCATAAGATGCAAAATGATGCAAGTGTGACATGCATGCCACACGGAATGCAAAATGAAACAAATGAGACACGCGTGCCTCATAAGATGCAAAAATAATACAAGTGTGACACGCATGCCACACGGAATGTAAAATGAAACAACTGAGGTGCACAAAACAGTGCGATGCGCAAAACAGCGTGATTGAAATGCAATGCACAAAACAGTGCAATTGACTTGAAATGCACAAAACAGTGCGATGCGCTAAACAGCGCGAGTGATTTGTAATGCACAAAACAGTGCGATGCGCTAAACAGTGCGATGCGCTAAACAGCGCGAGTGATTTTGAAATGCACAAAACAGTGCGATACGCAAAACAGCGCGATTGAAATGCAATGCACAAAACAGTGCGATGCGCTAAACAGCGCGAGTGATTTTGAAATGCACAAAACAGTGCGATACGCAAAACAGCGCGAGTGATTTTGAAATGCACAAAACAGTGCGATGCGCTAAATAGCGCGAGTGATTTTGAAATGCACAAAACAGTGTGATACGCAAAACAGCGCGAGTGATTTTGAAATGCACAAAACAGTGCGATGCGCTAAACAGCGCGAGTGATTGCATGCTCTATGCAAATGACGACACGCATGCCAATGAAAATAAGGCACGCGTGCCGATGCAAATGGGGCACGCATGACGATGCAAAATAATACAAATGAAATAAATGAGACACGCATGCCTCATAAGATGCAAAATTATGCAAGTGTAGCACGCATGCCACACGGAATGTAAGACGATGCTAAGTGTGACACGCATGCCACACGGAATGTAAATGGACTTAGATGCGTAACAACGCACATGTTTCGGAATGCATGACAATGTATGGAATAAAAATGCAATGACAATGCATGAGAGATGTGCATGACAATGCAAGGGGTGCGTGTTACAACGCATGTAGTATGTGCATAACAACGCGAATGTGAGGCTCATGACAGCGCGATGTAATGCACCGAAGTAGTGCGATGAACGCGTGCAACGCACATGGGGCAACTTTTGAATTTAAAAGGATATAAAAAGGATACACCTTGCACAAATTCGAGTGCCACGCACAGAAGACACGACCCGAGGTCAAAGCGGAGACCGGTTGAGCGTCGGAGATGCACTTTCTTGCACTTTCTTGAGCTATGAAGACCAGAAACTTCTCATATGGCCTAAACAAGGCTGTGGGAACACCACCGGCCGGGAGGGGAGGCCACCGGCTGTCCACCGGCTGCAGAATAACTCCATCGGCACAATATTATGCCGGCCGGCACAAAACATTGCCGACCTGCAAAAAGTTGCTGAGTCGGGGCAGTTTCGAGATTTCACTTCGGGTGTTTTAAAATAGGGCTTCCAAACCCTATTTTTCATTTCCTCCACCGCCGAAAACCCAAACCCTCTCTCTCTAGAGTGTTTTTCTCTCCTCTTTCGCCCGTTTCTTCCCATTCTACGCCCGTTTCATCATCGGATTCGCGATTTTCTTCGCGTTTCGGACATTTTCAACCGAACAAAACTTTGTTTCGGTGCCTCGTTTGGCGTTCCCGCCTTCTTGGGGTTTGTTCCCCTCGCTTTTCTCTTGATTTCCGTACCATTTCACATCCCGGCCTTTCCGGCCATTTTCGACCTTCTCGGGAGTTGACCTTTCGGTTGACTCTTCGTATTCTAGCCCGGTTTTCCTTCCTCTGGCTATTTTCTCATCATTCTCGACATGGCGGACGACATTCCACGCGGCGGGACTCCCCCGGATCACGAGATGGATCCCGGGGTCGAGCTTCTACCTTTGCGTGAGCGCCCGTTCGACCCGGCGACCTACCGGCCGGCAATCCATGTTCTGCCCCCCGACGGACTCCGCCAGTTTCGGAGCTTCGAGAGGCACGTGCCACCCGAGCTATTGCTGCGCGAGCCTACCTCCCACCTGTCCTTCGGCGTTTCCGAGGTAACTCTCTTTCCTCTACTTTACTTTCTGCAATGTAGGGCACAAAAACTGTCGTAGCTTATTTATGCTCTTTAACTGCTTTAGCTGATATACCGTATACCGTAGTTGACTGTAAACATACACACAACTGATATCTGCTTGAAACTGACACATGCACACACACTGCACTAGTCCTGAGTCACCCAAACACACGGCGCACACTGTATACACTCTGGCACCCGATATCTGCTTGAATCTGAACGTATGCACACATGCTATACTGTACTGAACCACCCGAACACGCTGACGCATCACACGCTACAGTTCACTGTAAGCACACCGGCACCCGGTATCTGTCTAAATCTGTTAAACTTGCACGCATGCTACATCTGTTCTGAACCACCCTAACACGCTGACACATCACACACCGTAGTTCACTGTAAGCACACCGGCACCCGGTATTTGTCTGAATCTGTTAAACTTGCACGCATGCTGCATCTGTATGCTTTTTAAAACTGCATTTTGAATGTTGTCTTGCCATTGTTATTTTCTGTTTACAGGAGGATTCCCATACCATTCGCGGGTATGGGAACACTGGCGCTCGGGAGTGATACGACGAGCTCCCTGACGAGGTCCGTCGCATAGTGGACCGAGCGGGCTTCGGCGCTTTCTGCCGAGGACTCTCCAGGCTTTCTACATGCAGACCTCTCCTTGCCGCTCTGGCAGAGAGGTGGTGGGACACCACCGATTCATTTCACTTCTCCACTGCAGGGGACATGACGATGACCCCTTACGATTTCTCGATGCTCACAGGCATCGGGGTAGGGGGTGATCCGATCCCCTTTGACATAGACATGGATGAGTGGACCGCCGCTCAGGTCCATCTGCTGGGTGAGGCGCCACCCCTTGCTCGTCCAGGTTTTGTGCGGTACTCCTGGTTCGAGGTACAGTTTAGGGTCCAGCCCACTCTCGTTGATGCAGATCCGATGACCCCGGAGGCCGTGGAGAGGTATGCTCGCGGCTTCCTCATGTTCTTATTCGGGACGACCATCTTCGCCGACCGAGCGAACACCGTGCCTCTCTGCCTTCTCAGCGCACTGGTGGACGTCCGAGACATCCTGCATTGTGATTGGGGTAGCACCGCTCTGGCCACCCTCTATGGATACATGAGCTCAGCTTCTCGCGGCAGCGGCCAGTTGCTCGGAGGCTATTGGCGAGCTTGGGAGGTACATTTCTTCTCCGCTTTTCATTTCTGCTTTTCTATCTTTTCTATACTCTGTACACTGCACACACTGTAGTCTGCTTTATACTTGCTGTATACTGTACACACGGCATACACATACAATACGCTCTACTTTACACTGACTGTACACTGCTCACACTGTACACTGTACACAATACACTGCACAACACACGGCTCCGCCATTTCTGCTTTATTCTGTATTCTGCTTTATCTGATAAATGCACTAGTATTTACCTTGCAGTTGTGGGTTTACGCCTACTTTCCTAGGCTCGCTCCCGTACCAGTCACAGAGAATCCTCTGGTCGTCCCCTTTTCACGTCGCTTTGACGGGAGATGCACCCGGAGGCCACAAGAGACATTCGTCTTTTTCCGCCGATACTTCGACACCATACCCCCGCGGAGGTATGTTTTACTTACAGTTTATTTAAGCTTCGCCTTTCCACTGCATATTTCAAAGACAGTAGATAACAAACTGTATTGCATTTTCAGATCACCTAGCAGCCGTGGGCTCCTTTGCCAGCCGTGACGCGGGATCGGTTCGCCGGTGCCGATGAGACCTCACGTTTCCGGATCTTGTTGGAGGGCCCGGTCTGTCAGGCTTGGTACCTGGGTGAGCGTTTCCTACGCCAGACCCTAGGGTTACCTGAGCAGATAGTCCCGGTTCACCCTCCTACAGACATGAGGGAGACCGAGAGGCTCACCACCGAGCAGATGGACGATTACACTATCGGCTGGGAGGAGGCCCGCTTCAGAGGTATCGGCGACTACCGGGAGTACGTGCAGACGTACCTGATGCGACCTCTGAGCGGCGGCCGTCGAGCGGAGGGAGCTAGGCCCGTGGCGCCAGCGGTTGGGGCAGGAGTAGGAGCTGGAGCGGGAGCTTCGAGGAGGGCCTGAGTCCGTGGCAGGGGCGGAGCTCAGGGAGGACGGGGGGCTGGTTGGCCCGCCCTGCCTGCTGTACTGACTTTCCGGGGACAGGGTGGGGCGACCTACCAGATCCCCTTCGCCCCTCCGCCAGCTGATCACGAGTTTGTCGGTGTCCCCGACTTACCTCTGGTATGTATTACTGTATTTCTGTACAGCCATTTCATTTCAGTTTATTTGATATTCCACAGAATATTGATGCATCTGATATTTTTGCAGGCTTCTTCTGCGTACACCCGGCAGTCATTGGAGATGAATGCCTCCATGATGAGGATGCTCCAGCAGACCTTTGATCTCCTGGCCCTCTACAGCATTCCAGTATGTTCTTCTAACACTGGCCTCAAACCATTCATACACTGCTTCACATAATCTGATGCACGGCACAACACCTGATACACTGATCTCACAGCATCTGACACACTGCATACACTGCATTCTGCACTGTACTCTGCATTCTGGACTGACAAGCTGCTCACGGCATTCATACACTGTACTCATACACTGCATTATACACTGTTAAACTGTCCACAGTATACACACACTGTACTCATACACTGCATTCTGCACCGTTAAACTGTCCACAGTATACTGATGCATTTCCCTTTTTATGTACTTTTTCAGCCTCCTTTCCAGATTCCTATGGCAGGAGGTGCTCCAGCTGGACCTTCCGTCCCTGCCCGAGGGAGAGATGAGGAGGGCCGAGTATTCCCCTGCTCCAAGGCGGGGCGCACTCATGTCGGGAGCAGCTCGCGAGCTCCAGTCCCGGATGATGATGATGACGAGGAGTCAGAGGCGGAGGCAGAGGCGGAGTCCGGGTCATCGGAGGAGGAGACCGGAGGCGGTTCTAGCTCGGGCTCTGACGACGATGCTGATGATGCTCCTGGACCCTCGTCCAGGAAGAGGACCAAGACAGACTGATGGCCCATGGAGTCGCTTGACATTGGTTTTTGTTGTTTTTCTTTCTTTCTTGTACTTTTCCTTTTTAATAGTCAGGATACTTTGCACTGCCGCAGGCAGATTTTGTTTTCCTCAAAACTTTGTACTTGAAAAAGATTATGAAATGAACAGAATTTTTTTGCTTAAAAAGTGTTACATTTACATATCTCATGTATTGCATCGCAATCCATCATGTTACACCTCAATGTAAACGAAATTGATTGGTTGTCTGAAAATTGAACACTTGCACTATAATAATCAGATAACTAAACGGCCAACAGCAAAATAACCCAAGCAGCCCACTGCCTGATTCTGGACACACAGCCCTTTACCCTGTTGGGGATTAATCTGCATACAACCCATAACACAGCATTCGATTCATTCCGCACACAGCAAACTTTAAGCGAAACAGCCCAATCTGACAAAACGGCCTACGGGGGTGAAACCAGCTGGGGTTGAAACACGCTCAAGTATAGAGAATGGCACAGCATTCTGAGTGTAAATGATTTTTGAAATCGAATGAGGGTTTTTCAACCGGGGTATCGAGCCTACAAATGAACACAGCGGGGAGGACTCAAATAAAAGGTACACGACCTAAACATAACGAGACACGCTCGGGAGAATCCTAAAACAAAGGATGAAACCAACAAATCAAACGACACGACACACAGGCGCATTAGCGAAGACGGGGGACCTCAGATCACGAAGAGCCAGTTTCTCTGGGTATTGCTCCCCACCCTTTCTGATTTGTGATTCTCACATCACTCGACTCTCAAGCTCGGATTTTCTCTCAAAACCCTTTTCCTCACTTTTCTCTCAACTCACACCTCTCTATTATTCATTCTCTCATTTTTCATCCCTCCCCGGGGTGATTGATGAATGAATAGGAAGTTGCGGGTTCATGCTCAACACCGTTAGCTCACGGCTATTTCTTCTGGTGGGTAGAGTGCCCTCCTAGCAAGTATGTTGACGACGGGGGAAAGACAGAACGCCTGACTCAACTGTGCCCCTAGTTCATCATTTTAACCATTCTTTTCGTTTTTGCTTTCTACTAAAACAAGTTTGATCAAAATGAGAGTTTGATTAACGTACTTGTTCGATTTTTGATTTGAAAAACATGCAAGTCAGGCTGTAAGCACTAAAAATTTTCCTTTTTTGGGTCCAAGACAATGGTCCAGTTTTGGAAAAATGGAATAGTTTTTCGAGAAAATAGTCAACCTCAGTAAAAATTTTCAAAAACTATTTTCCAAACAGTCAATGCTTAACGGGGATGGAACTTACTCTTTGAGATACGCAACCTTGGATCGGAGGCAATGGAAAATTGCCCCTGGTTTGAAGGGGGGTCGGAGGCAACAGAAAGTTGCCCTTGGTTTGAACGGCGTCTCACGACGGCTCGTGGCAACGGAAAGTTGCCCCTTGTTTGGATGGTGCCGCAGCAATCCGCAGACAGTCTTCATTGGCGGTGGTCGAGCTCTTGGACACAGAGATGACGAAGTCGGTCACGACAAATATATGGACACAGTCGCCTTGGAAGGTGTTGGCGACTGGACTTTGGGATGAAATTGAAACCATTGCATGGACTGAGACGCTATGAAAGCGTTGGGGGCTGGACTTC
Organism: Camellia sinensis; assembly: GCF_055761805.1. Lineage (NCBI taxonomy): Eukaryota > Viridiplantae > Streptophyta > Magnoliopsida > Ericales > Theaceae > Camellia > Camellia sinensis. The sequence goes on along the minus strand of NC_138973.1, from coordinate 89,033,000 downwards.
ATGATGAAGTTGCCTACGTATCCCAAACATGGGAATCAAGCCTTACGTAGTTCCGGTTAAGGTACACTTGGGTATTTTAACCTTCACTTTTCGGGCTCTAACTTTTGCCAAGGCGCCCAATGCGGGTTTTCGACCTTGCGAGCTTCTTTTCAATTTTTTTTTGTTCATCTCTTTTTCTTTTCTTTTTTGCATTTTTTCTTTTCTTTTCTTTTCTTTTCTTTTTTTGCTTTCTTTTTGTATTTTTGCTTTCTACTTTTTTTGTATTTTTCTCTTGCTCTAACTTTTGCCTAGGTCGCCCTTCCGGGTTTTCGGCCCAGCGAGCCTCTCAAAGGGTAAAAGTGTAACAAGTCCATGCCAAATGGTTTTTTGAAGTTGAAGCCTCTCTGTGTCTGGGAGAATGGTTGTTGCACTGATTTGCCGAAGAATCCATCATGGTTGCTCCACGAGCTTCTTCTGGTGAGATCTACTCGTTTTGATTCGGTTTTGATGCCTCCTGCTCGAGGGCTGCTTCTGATCTGGCCATGCGGGCCTTACATGGCGTTTGACCGTTGAATGTTCTGAACGGGTTCAAGGTTCAAAACGGGATCTTGAGGCTGAGAGCGATCCTAGGTTGCACAATCTCAAGAGCGGTTCCACACAGGTCTTCACAGGGCCGCATAAAACATTTGTTTTTGAAAGTTTTTAAGAAAGCGACAAATCGCTCGCGCCAAAGATAGTGTGGAACCAATCTGGATCAAGCCAGGATCCTTCTCAGTACTCACGCCGACAAGCATGGTTTCACTCATTAAAAGGCTTAGCACGCCTCTCTTTCTCTCAAAATGATCAAAATTTTGCAAAACCCGAGGAATTCCTTCCTCTTCGTTTTTATCACCGCAGTGTTCAAAAGAGGTTTTTTTTTTTTTGAAAAACTTAGGTTAATGCAATGAGTTTGGCGCGCAGGAGAGCAGGCGAGATGTACTGTCAGCCCAATCAAATTCTCTGGCACTTATGCTGAAAGCAAGCATGAAAGTGAGATAGCAACAGCTGTTTCATTCAGATTTGTTGGTGTAACTGGCCCCTCGGCAGAAACAGACTCAAAAACAAAACAGGTAATTACAAGACAAAACGGTGTTCGGGATAACAACCCCAGAATTACCTGGTATTTTATACAAAGGGGACTGACTCGCTACAACAAGACAGACCCTTAAGCAAAAAGACTGGCTCAAGACAAAGAGACAGACTCAAAACAAAAGACTGACTCGATACCTAAGCCAGGATTTACAAAGTTAGCGTTCACAGCCACTCAAAAATGCGTGCCAGACGCCACATTCAAAATACATCCAGATGCCGCCCGCAGGTGGTTTACTTTCTGATCACATACTTGCAGTATCCTCAAAGTCCAATAGCTCGGTGGTAACAGACTTCGCTGAGGTGGGTGGGAGGATAACCTCATTGTCAATCAAATCTTGCACCTCATGACGGAGGCGGAAGCAATTATCGGTAGCATGGCCTGTCTGCTGGTGGTACGCACAGTACTGAGCAGCATCATGCGTGGCAGGGAGATTCTTCGGGAGAGGCCGAGGCTCCAAGGGTTTAAGGTGTCCCCTCTCGGCAAGGATCTAAAGTGCCTTGGACAGAGGCATGTAGAGAGCATGAAAAGTCCTGCGCCCCCGGGGCAGGTACTTTGGAGTCTGAGCGCTCTTACTAGCCGCACAAGCAAAAAGGTCGGCAGGTGCCACCTTGGCTTTCGGATCTTTCCCGGGTGTGGGGGCGGGAACAGGAGGAACTATTCTGGCAGGACGGGGCCTATCCCAATTTTCTGACTGGTTTGAACTACCCTCAGGTGGAGTGGGGAAAGCATCCTCCACAGTCTTTGCCACAACTGCGGATATCTGTTGCTTGTTCATCCCCCCGGCTTTCAAAGCCTCGACTGCCCACAGCAGTTGTTCAATGGGATCGGCATCTACCTTCATTTTGTCTTTTCCCCTGGCCTCAGCCTGATCGGGGGTTCGAGTTGATGCTGACATGCCATTACCATAGTTGGAGGCCGTCTCCGGTTGGCTAAGTTCAATCACAATTTGCCCCAACAGCGGGGGCTCCTGGGGTACAAAACTCCCGGCATATGGTGCGGCTGGAGGTGAAACTGACATTCTGTAGGCGAGATCCGCCACAGACCTCTGGAGATCACCTATCATCCCCATTAGTTCGAATGTAGTAGGCTCGCGAGCCTGATATAACTGGGGTGCCCAGACCGGGTGCACAACAGGCGACCTGGGTGGATGTGACACATCAATGCTGGCCTCACCTTGCAGGGTGATCCCTTGCTCTAACGCGGCTGTCATAACCACAATCTCTTCTGAATTCTGTGTCATCACAAGCCCTGCCGCGGCAAGGGGGACACTGGCTATTCTGTACCGATTCTGGACACTCTGAACAGAAAGGAGAAACAAACAGCATTTCAGCCCAAACAGATCGAACACGGGTGTAACTGAACAACTGTACTCTACTGCTGATCACTGTTCCCAGAAATCACTGTCCCAAAACTGAACCTGATACCCGCAGATAACTGATTCTCATAACTGACACTGATGCCCTCAGGCCTACTACTCAATCCTGCAAACCGATATGCACGTTCCTGTAGAGCAACACTCTAAAAGCACATAGCAAGTAAAGAGAGCCAAAACACCCCTATGTTGGGGTAGGGTTTCCCTGTCCTATTTTGTCAGGAGCTAGGGTTTCACTATGCACGCAGCAGTTCTCAAATAACCTAACATCGGGTAAGCAGCCTGTCCTAACTTGGAATGGTCACTATGGATCCGAATATGCACTAGGTCGAATGGTCGAAAAGGGTGCCCCGGTAAAACCGAGGTTTGTGTTCCCATACTGTCAGAGCCCATAACCGGTCAACCTTATGGTCATGCCTTGACAAGACAAGCATCCGGCAAACCGTTCAGGAATGGCAGATGGCAAACACGGTGTCCTAGGCGCACCAATGCACATGCAATGCAAAGAAACACATAAGTGTAATCAAAACAGGATATCACGAGTTCGAGTCAAGCTCTCTAAAATCCCCAGCAGAGTTGCCAGAAACTGTAGACGCGCCCGCGGAGGGGCCCCTCGCTACTACAGTTCGGACTCGATTTTTGTCGCGATTCTTAATCTTGAACCAAAGAGTCCAAATCCGGCAAATCGTTTTGAGAAAACAGATTTTTGAAAAGTAGTGCAAAACATGGACTGCTTTGCCAGATACAGAGTCGCCACCTAAATATTTTTTAATGGGGAAATTTAGGAAACCCTGACTCGGTGCCGAAGGCCACATGTCCGTCATCACCGGAGTTGTCTCGGCTCGGGAGCTTGGGTACGATCGGGGAAGGTCAGCTATGAGCACCCCCTTTCGCCCGGTCCGAAGACCGGCCTCTACTAACCATGATATCCGATTTTGAAGACGTTATGTGTTCTTATTCCGGTTATTAGCCTAGAATTACTATGTTATGCACACAGCAAACAAGTATAGACTAGATTGCCTAATTTGGAAATAAGCATTGCATATCCGTTTGTTTTGAAAAGCGCTTTGGAATTTGCTACTCGCAAGTAGGCTAAAATACAGATTTCAACGAGTTTTTCCAACTCAAACAATCCAACCTCCACCCACGGGCATTCAAACAGTCTATCTCATATAAGCACTTAGCCACATGGCAAACATACTGTCATGGCAACATTCACACGCATGCGAGATGCTAAAGCGAAAATACTTACATCGTACTCCATGCCAAAACAATAAACTAGTTAGCAAACATGCATGTCCTAGTTCATGTCAATTGTCTAATGCAACATATACAGGATGCAGTTAGAAGTAGGCTCGGCTGACCTAAGCATGGCATGTGAAATGCGGTCAATTGATGCACGTATTCAATTTGGAATTGAAGTTCGAATGCAGTTAGCGTGATGTACCAAGCCTAATGTATGCAATACAAATGCATGAATGCACACATGCATAGCATAAGGTATGCTAAATTAAACGTGCCCTAATACTAACTATCAAAGCAGGTAAGTAAAAGGGAAGAAAGAAGTGGGGATTGGAAGACATACACACCACTCACACACACTTATTACAGATTTGCCCTCACTCGGAGGGACCAAATAAATAATACAAATTAATTAACTACACAGGCTAATTAAATATTACAAATTGCCTAATCAGCCAAGCAAATTAACCTAAGCTAAGAAAGACAACAAATCGCCTCGGGAAATGCGCCGCCATGCATAGGCTGCCTCTGTTTTCCTTCCTTCATTCCTCTGGAGGCTGCCAAAACCTCAGGACTGCTTCCTTGGACATCGGGGAACACCACCGGCTGGATGGAATTGCCACCGGCAGTGGCATGTGACCACCGGCTATGGATGAAGCTATCGGCAGAGAAGAGATTGCCGGTCGGCACTTATAACTGCCGGTCGGCAGAGTGTTCCTGCAGAATCTGCAATTGACAGCAACAGAGGGCAAGGCAAAGCATGGCAGCACAATTCAAGGCATATATGCACCAATCATGTCTCTTATCATGGTAATGACTCAAAGGGACATACTTCTCGGTTCTTGGACCACCAATCACGCATTTCCATGCATGATGGCCCAAGTGACCAAGTGTGCAACTTTCATGTCAAAAGAAATACAAACCAAACAAACACATCAAGGCCCAATTCCTATCATCAAGTCAAGGAACAAGGCATGCATGCAAGATGCAATGCAACCTAGGCATGCAAGCTAAGGATGCAACATGGCATGGCAAGGCACTTATGCAAGCATACAAGCAAACATGGGGCAATGCAAATGGATGAAAAGATGGACTTATGCACGATTTAGGCAACTCTAAATAGGCCCAAAACAGCGGCCAAAGTGACCAAAATAAGGGACCAAATGCACATACACGCATGCACATGTTAAGACCCAAATGCTTAAGTATCAAAGGGCTATTTCTAAGCACATTTGAATGAGGCAATCATGGACATATAGCATGCAAGGTAAGCATTATAAATCATGTTAGGATGATGTCAAACCAAGCAACAAGATAAGCTAAACATTAGTATGCAAATGGTCCAAGTACTCAAAGTAAGCCAAGGAGACTTGAACCATGGCTAAGCCGACCAAGCCTCACAAGGCTAAGAGGACTTAAAATAGGTTCAAGACAGTCCTAGACCACGCAAAGGGGACTCCCTAGATGGCATCTAAGTGGCTCAAATTCAAAGGCATACGCAATGGCCAAAACATGGCGCATGCAAGACAAGCTTTCAAAGCATTAAAGAGACAACTAAAGCAAGCATACAAGCATACTATAAGGTCTGAAATGACATGGTGGATGGTCCCAAATCACCAAATCAATGCCAAAATGTCATGCTATACACTCATACACTTAAGGCCAACAAGCCGGAATGCAAAGGAGCTATACTAAGCATGCCAAATTTGACCCAAACAACTATGGACAGACCTAAAACATGGCAAAATATGCACAAAAGCTTCACAAGACTAAGCCTAAAATATGCTCTAACAAGGGCTAACAACCTAAGGCACATTAAGGCAATATCATGGCATTACATGGTAGGTATGCTAAGCATGCATGGTGTACCAAAACCAACAAAAAAATAGAGGTATAATATGACATATTAAGCACAAAAAACAGCCAAGGCATGGTCAACATGAAGCTTAGCTAAGTGCTCCCTCAAGAGGCCAAAAACGGTCCTTTTCAAGGACAACAAAGGGAGGGGGTGGCCCTCCCCTTTTGGAGACTTCAAGGCACCATCTCCACCACTGAAATCCCTCAAGATTTCAGTGGTGAAGAGGCCCAAACACCAAAGTCTCGGAACTTGCACAAAATAGCACAAAATGAGGCCTTACAAGGCTTAGGAGGGGCCAAACACCCTCAAACCAAAAAACACCCTTAATAAACAATCAAGAGGGCTAAAAAACAGAACTTTTTTGTATTATACACTAAGCACAAAAACAGTTCTAAGATAGGCAAAAACAAGATGCAAAAATGGGGTAAAAAGGGGTAAAATTCTTACCCTTGAAGACCTCTTCAACAATGATGCTCCAATGGCCCTCCTTGGCTTGAATCCAACACCAAAACACTAAAACCAGTCCTTTAGAACCTCAGTAACCAAAGGAAGGTGAAACACTAGGTGTTTGTGTGCAATAGTATGGACTAAAACACCTAGAACACTAAAGAGAGGGAAAGAGAGATAGGATATGTATCAAACCCTAACCCTAAAACCAGAGCTCTCCTCTGTCTTTTTATCTCTAAAAATGTCTAAAGTCTCTAACCCTTGCAACAAGAGAGAGCCCCTCTCTTTATAGAACTTCTTGTCTTGTAAAGCTTACAAGACAAGCTTCTCAAGAGGGAAATCCCTCCATACACGTGTATGGAGGGGAGCCAAAAGCAAGACAGCTGTCTTAAAATATCTGCAAAAGCAGATGCACAGTAGTCGGCCGGCCAAAAATGTCATTTTGGCAAAAAAGAGTGCCGACCGGCAAGCAATAGTGCCGACCTGCAACAAAAGTGCCGACCGGCAACAAATAGTGTCGATGGCAGCAAAAAACCAGCCAGTGACCTCTAGCCACTGCCGGTGATGTGTGGGGATGCCTCACAAGGCATTCCCTGCCCCTCCAAGGCAAAACACAAGTGTTTGGTGTGAAACCAAACACTAAACGGTTGAGTTCGGAGATCCTGAGGCAAGGCACGCGAGCCGAGACCTCCAAGAACTCCAAACGAACACAAACATGGATAATCACCGAGTGTTCAAACGGTGACGTCCAAGTCTTGAGGACGGTAAAAAATGGGGTGTCTACATATATGGTGTATAGATATAACTCAAAGATGGCAAGCTTGCTCAAAGATGGCTTGCACAAGAAGAAAGAGCTGTCAAGTGATACAGGCTCTTTGGAAATTATTCAACCCTCAAAACAGAGATATATGCTCGTATTTATAGAATTTGAGCAAAATAGATCAAAAATATCTTCAAAAATAGATAGCTGGCGGACTCACACCCTGAACAGTGTTTATCGCTGACAAAGCACGGTTGGCTCCCAATAGGGCATAGCCGGGCCCTAATGTGCTCCTCGTTCCTCTGCTTTAGGCTCAGTGTAGGGTGGCACAATTTACAAAAAGGGACCTCTGAGGTAAGAACTAGGTAAATATGACAGTTTTGGGACAATTTTTGAGCTCAACCTTGGATTCCTTCGAATCATACACAATGCAACTTTCATCATCAAGTGCACAAGATAAAGCGTCCAAGTCTTGCAGGCGGTCAAAAATGGGGTGTCGACAGGGTGCTTGATGTGTATTTGAACTCTCTATTTTTGGCACTTTGGTGCTTTGCTTGAGAGTATTTGCTTCTTTATTTATTTATTTATTTATTTATTTATTTTAGCACTTTAGTGCTACAGTTTGTTTTTAAAGCTTAGTTGCACTCCGCTTACATTTCAATGATAGTTCCACTTGCAAAAACTTTGCACACTTAGTAACACGAAAACATAAAATCCTAAACTAAAAATTAAAATAAGAATGTAATTTTAAATAAATTAATTTCACTAGAGTTCCTCAGCAACAGCGCCAAAATTTGATGGGTCGTTTCACACATCAAATATAAAAACTAAACTATACCAAATTTCTTAGAATAACGGTAAGTTCAGGTATTTATCTACCAAGACAAAGGGGAAATTAAACTAATTTAATAGCTAAATTCCTAAATTAATTTTGATAAAAAATATGGTTGTTCATAACCTAATGATAAATAAATTAAACAAACCGAATAAACTAGCAATTATAAATAAAGATGAAATTACTGATTTTGAGAAAAACCTAGGGTAATGAATTCACCACTAGTTACATAAATAACGCTTCAATTTGAGTCACAATTATGTTACGGTTCGAACTAAATAATACTTTGCAACTCCAAGCTTGAAGCATTTATCAAGAGAATTAACATGTTCGACGTATAGGCACGAACCATCTTAAGTAGTACAAGTCGTTCGCTCTAAAATAGGGTAGCAAAACAACTCGTCCCTCGTAGTATGGCTTGTCTTATACTATGAATATGAAAGAATAGAAAACCATTGTATGGAAAGCATTCAACAATCACAGAAAGTAGAATACTTGAAGAAATGATGGAAAATCATATTTGAAAACTTCTCGAGAACCATTCAACTATTCAAACCATTACATAAAAGAAAATCTATTTACTTGGGTAGGATTTCATCAAAACCCTAGAAATAAGAGATCCTAATTATCAACCTCAGTATTACACAATTCAACCTCAATCACTCAGCTATATATATATATATATATAAATTAAGAAAAATGAAGTTTCTAACCTATAAAGCCTTTAAGAGTTTCAAATTTTGAATCTAAATTTCCTAATTTTTTTGATTTTTAAAATTAAAAAATATTGTAATTTTCCACTCCTGCCCACCCTTCTTTTTTTGAACTTTTTGAATTTTAAAAAACGCCAACTATCTCGGCTGCCTACCCTTGTTTTTTTAATCACCATGGCCTCCTCTCTTTACTCCTGTATGTTTTGCCTACGAGTCCCCTTTCTCTAATGATTGCTTTTGTCTCATAGAAAATCCAACAATAAGCCACAGTAATGTATGGACTATTACGATTGCTTTTGTTCGAATTGCCACCTGCTTTTAGTGCTATTTTAGTTAATTTAGAGTTGTTTTGAAAATTTAGTTAAAAGTTATTTTTTTATTTTTTTAAAAAAAATATATAAAAAATATATAAAATAATATAATTCAAAATAGATTAAAAGTTAAAATTTAGCTTTTAGTTATCTGGCAAAAGGGTTATTAGCTTTTAGATTTATCTTTAAAAAAATAAAAAAATGACGATTTGTATAAAACGTTAAGGGCGCGTTTGATTCGCTGGATTTGAGGAGGAGGGAGGGAGACAATCCACTGTTTGGATTATAATCCATTAAAAACTCTTTATCTCCCATATAGGGGATTCCACTATCCCGGGGAGGGGGGGTGTGGGACAAGTTTAGTAGGATTATTTACTGTTAGGATTAGGGCGATGAGATGTCCATTTGCCTTCATAATATATAATTTGCTTCCTCTGTAATTTTTGGCACAGATCATTATTTGAGAAGAAGCAAAACGGCAAAATCCTAGCAGGCGAATCTTCTGTTTGAGGCTCAATTTCATCAAATCATTCGATCACCCATCTACACTCAAGTTTGAAACACTTTCTACATATTCCATTTTGTTTGCTATTTATTTTTTATTTCAATTTTGGTTGTTGTGGCTGATTTGGTTGGGATTTTATTTTCTCTCTCTGGTTATTTTTTTTGTTTCTTTCAAGTTTTGTTTTTTCTCTTCGTCAAACCAGATTTGAGGGATTTTGCAAAGCTCGTTTTTTTTTCTCTTTTTTCAATATGAGGGATTTTGTTTCTGTTATGTCTAGTTTGGTGGGTTCTGGGTCTATAGTTGTTTTTATTTATTTATTTATTTATTTATTGAGCCTTGAAAAAACATGTTGTTGCTGGTTGTTTGTTGTTAATGGATACTGCTTAGTTGTTATACATGCATGCATTGACTCGCAAGTCTATATTTTGTTCTGTGTTTTGTTGTAATCTTTTTGTTGCCTTGCCATTATTGGAAGTTGGAACTTATTTAACCAAAAATAGAGCATGTGAAGAACTAATATAGTGCAGCCCCATGGCTCCTCCTTAACCCATTTCGATAATTTAATCTATTAAATATATATATGTATATATATATTTAAATAAAATAAGTTAAATTAATCTAATAATTACAACCATTAATAAAGATAAATGACAAGTATGATTATAAAATATGCTATTTATTTTTTTAAACATAGTTATGGTGAAATTAAATTGACTATATTATTAATTGATTTAAGAAAAAAAATTTAATGCGAAACATTCTCTCTTAAGGAAAAATGTTTGTTCATGTTCAATTGTAAAGAATCTGTATATTGTAAAAGAGAAACTAAGAGGCCTCCATTTTTTCATCCATTGAAGTTATGGAATGGTTTCTGTTTGTTTATGAGGGTCCTGTAGTTTATGGAAGTTAAAAAAGCAAAGGAGAAGTGCCTATTATTTAGAACAACAATTAAATGTTTCAAAATCGTGGTCAATCTTACACCTGTTTACTGTGTTCCTTGTGCTATTCTAGTTTGGGTTTGTTTAAGCCAAGCATGCATTGCTCAAGCTCGGTTCAATTATTAAACAAAGTTTAAAAGTTTAATTCAAGTTCTTCATTCAACAAATAAACTACACTTAAACAAATTTAAAAAAAATCAAGCTCGAGTTGCGTTGATCATTCTGTATTGAAATGAAGTTATCTCAATGAAAAGTATATCATGAGAAACATCCATCACATAGGTGGCAGACAGAAATGACCAAAAGATTTGAAGGACAACGAAAAATGGCAGCAAGAAAACAGAAAAACATTAATGTTCCGCATTTATACACTTGCTTGCAAATTCTTATATGTTATCTATATGCCTAGAGATGCTCCATTCTTTAAATTATTTGTAATTCTAAATGGTTTTTGTCCGGTAATTTATTTTGATTGATGGATGAGAATATCAATGAATTTGACGATGAGAGTAATGATGAGCTTCAATTGTACGTAGTATTGCAAGTTGTAATGCAAGAGCTATTTGCCTTATGCACTGTAGCTTCTGTTGTCATTCAAGTTATCTTGAAGAAATATTTATCTAAGTATCCATGTAATCTTATTAGAGGACCCAATCGGTTGCAAGAACAAATGGACCATATTAACCGTTTAGTGAGAAAAAGTGACAAAACATGCATTGAACAACTCCGTAAGGATCGTCATTCTTTTATAACTTTGTGCAATATGATTCATATAATTGGTGGGTTAGGACCTTCAAAACATGTCACTTTAGGAGAGAAGGTGGCCTTCTTCCTCTTCATTTTGGCACAATACTTGAAAATACGAAATGTTAAGTTCAATTTCTATAGATCTTGACAGACTGTCAATCGATATGTCAATGATGTCTTAAAGGCTGTGTTACGCCTGCAAGCCAACTTACTTAGCACACCAAATCCTATTACCGAAGCAAACACAAATCCACGGTGGAATTGCTTCCAGGTAAATATATTGTCCACAAATTTGGTAACTTTACATTACTTTTTTCTTTTCTTTTCTTTTTTTCTCTATTTTACCCAAAACAAAAAATCATAACTGTTATAACATCTATTCAACTGGTTTGTTTAGAATTATCTTGGAGCACTTGATGGCATCTATATTAGAGTTCGTGTACCCGTGATTCATCAAGCAAGGTATATGACAAGAAAGGGAGATATTGCTACTAATGTTATAGGAGTTTGCTCCCAACAAATGAATTTTATATATGTGTTGCGGGGTGGGAAGGTTCAGCGGCTGACTCTAGGGTTTTAAGAGATGCGATCAATCGGCCTAATGGCCTAAGGATTCCAAATGGTAATTTCAAGATACTTAATTCTTCCTAAGTTCATGTATAATAATTGAGTTTAATGCATAACATTCCACACACAAGTTACTACTACCTAGTGGAAGTGGGCCATATAAATGGGCAAGGATTCTTAGCACCTTACCGTGGTCAATGATACCATGTGTTTGTTTAGAGAGAAGGGACAACACCAAGTAATTACCTAGAATTTTTCAATATGAAACAAGCACAAGCCAGGAATGTCATAGAAAGGTGTTTTGGATTGTTGAAAATGAGCTGGGCAATACTTCACAGTGCATCATACTACCCCATTAGAACCCAAAATCGTATTATCACAGCATGTTACTTGTTACACAACTTCATTCGAAAAGAGATGGCAGTTGACCCTATAGAGGATGACGATGATGACGAAGAAAATCAACCGCCAATGGGAGATGATTTCATTAATATTGTTGAGACATCTAATGAATGGACTGTGTGGCGGGATACACTCGTAATGCAATTGTACAATGATTAGTTGGCTAGTGGGGGGGCTGGATGAGAATAGTTTAGTGTTTATTTTCATTACTATTGTGCTCTACTTTGATTTGTTGTTAAACCATTTAAATTTGTAATGTGACATTGCTATGTATTTTTATTAATATCTGGCAATGTGGATGTTGAAAATGTATTTTTATTAATATCTGACAATTTATTTTTTGAGTTATTAATGATTTATTGTAATACGTATGAAATGTTGAATGATTACTTTAGACATGGATAATGAGGTATCTAGTTCTCATAAGAAAAAGAATGACAAGATTGATTCATCAAAACAAATGCGAATTTGGCGCCCACATGAAGAACATGCTCTAATTTCAGCATGGGTGTCCATTGTTAATGAAGGAATGAAAGTTGACAATGCTTTCAAGGTGGACTATCTTGCGAGACTGGAAACTAAATTGGCAGATATCTTACTCGTGACAAACTTACATGGTTGTCCCCATATTGAATCAAAAATTAAACTATGGAAGAAGCACTATAATTCTGTATCCGGTATGCTTGCTACTAGTGGGTTTGGATAGAATGACACCGAAAAAATCGATGTAGAGAGTGATAGTGTATGGGAGGCATATGTTCGGGTAAAGTTACCACGATGTAGATACTTTTTATTTTTTTTTTAATTGCTACATGTTTATGTAACTACTTTTGAAATACACTTTCCTATATTAACTAGGATTAGTTGGTCATTGCAGAGGGACACCGATGCAAAACACCTGAGGAACAAAACTTTCCCATATTTCAATGAATGGATTCAAATATTTTGCAAGGACCAAGCTACAGGAGAGTTTGCTGAAGGGCCTACTGATGCAGTTGAGACTATGAATGCTAAAGAAGATGTGTTGTTGCACGGCCTTGCAGATAATGATACTTTTCTTGAACTAATGAGAGTAAATAGTCACACTGGTGAATGAATGGATTGTTCAAACTCAGCAACTCAGTGGGCTTGTGAGAGCTCTACCAAAAAGAAAGACAAGAAAAGATCTAGATCTGATGATGATGTAGTTGAAGAGTTGTTTATGTTTGCTGACAAGTTGGTGGATGTCATGGGTAAAACTAATGAGAAGCTGGAATTCATTGGAAAAAGGATGGGGTATTCACATGATGTCACATCAAAACAGGCATCATTAAATGATGAACTTACAAAGTTTCCAATTACTATAGATGAAAGGCTAAATGCTTGCGAAATCAAATCCCATGATGTCCAAAAGCTTGACATGTTCTTCAGCCTGACACGTGATGATGGGCTGAGGTGGGTAATGAGGTTGTTAAGTAGGAATGCTCCATAACAAACTTGTGGCATGTGATGGGAATATTTGGTTTTTGGGTTATGCTCCATAGACTTAATTGCTGCTTTTTCTATTCGTCAAGCACCGTATTTTGTGGGTTAAAATGTTATATCATGATTTGGTGCCTCTAACTCATCTAGTCATGGGGATGCTGTTGTTTTTGTTGTTGAAGGCTGCTAGTTATAGAAACAAATATTTGTACCTGCTGACATCCTTATGAACATATACGACCTTCATGTTGGTTGTTGTTTTTATTTTGTTTGTTATACACAATTATCTGGATGATTGTTAATTGATGTGTTGTGTGGATTTGTTGGTGTCAATATGAAGCGTTGGTGTGTCGTGTATTGTTGCTGGTGTGTTGGAACAAATAATTTTTTTGTGTTGAATAAAAATTAAAAGGGATATGGTCTTATTTATATTGAAAAAATGTGACCATTAAAAAATATAAAATATTGAAAAAATGTATATTTCAAATATTGAAAAAATTAAATAATTAATTGTAATCCACTAATCAATTATAAATAAAGACTAAATTTAAAGACAAATTTAATATCGTTATTAATTAGTAAACAATTGAAAAATGATAAAATAATTTTTTATTTATTTATCTTTATCCAATCCATCCAACCAAATATTAGATTGATCAAATCTAACCCAATAATCTAAGAGATAAATAATTCCAAAATTCAAGTCGAATAAATTTTAATCCCCTTGTCCACTCCTTCAATCAAACAAACCTCTTTATTGTGGGTGTTGGTGTACTGTGGGGTGTGGATTACCAGCGGAGTAGTGCGAGTTCGGTACCGATTTCGAGAAGTGCAAGCCCTGGTTGATCCATTACGCCCCTCATCTCTACCCCGATCTTCTCAAAGGTCTTCATTTCATTCCTCGAATCGATTTCTATCTAATGCAATTTCATATTCAATTTTTGCTTTATTTATTTTTTATATTTGGGTATGTTTCAGAGGCGAATGCAAAGGAAGCTGATCAAGTCTCCGATCAATTCCAATCCGCTTCAATCTCCGACGCAACTGCCTCTTCTGGTAATTCAATTTCTGGGTTTTATATATTAGGTCGATAGATTTTGATGAATGAGGAAGATTTTTTGAATTTGAAAACCATTTATTTAGCTGTTATTTACGGGATGTGGAGTTTTAAATTAACCGAATTATGGTTTTGGGGAAGAAAAAAAAAGTGTGAGCAATTAACAATTTTATGGGCATTTTCAACAAAAGCAAAAGAAAAAAAAAATGATGAAGTTTTGGAAAACATTCACACATGTACACTTTATATAATAACGGTGGTGGTGCAAATGTGAATTGTTTGCAATTTTGCATTTAAATTTTTGGATGGTTTGATGATTGAGGGGCAGTTTTATGAATGGGAAAAATTGTTTAGCAGTAATTGGATGTGGCAGTTACTAGATTTTTTTTATTTTTTTATTTTTTTTATTTTTTTTATTTTTTTCAAAAGATTGGATGGCAGTTACTAGATGAGAAGGGTGTTCTTGAAAAAAAAAAAGCGTGACAGCATTGGCGCCAATATTAGCAGTGGGTGCAAACATTTACGTTGTGTTTGGTTGGGAATTTGAGAAGGGATTTAGAAAGGAAATAGAAAAAATTAGGTAGAATGTGAATAAAATATTCTTACATTTCACTTAGTTTCACACGCCTTTTCTCTTTCCTTTTCTAAATCCCTTCCCAAATCTTCTCACCAAACATAGCATTAATGCTCCCTTTTGCTTTCTTCTTCTACTAGCTTATCACCCGTGCTATGCACAGAATAATTATAGATATTTATATTTGTTTTAGATTTTTTTTAATAGATAAATTATGCTTTTAAGATTTTTTATAAAAATAATTTAACAATTTTATCACTAATCATAGTGTATGGAAAAAGTTGAAAACAGTACTGCAGTAACTATACACCAATTATATCTATAATTATTTGTATGAAGAAATTTTAAATGCTGATCAGGGGATTGTATTAATAAATGCAGGTATGTGGAAAGACATGTGGATTGAAAAAAGTTAATAAATGCTAATCAAGAGATTTTGACCAAATCAATAAATGCTAAGTTTTTTTTTTTAATAAAAAATTTAGAAAATTCAGATTGAGATATTAAAACTCTCACAGGTCTTGGGGGTTAAAAATCCCCTTTTGCTTAATATATAGTATAGATATAGATATAGATAATATAATATAGATAGATAGATGTGTTGAAATTTTTGAAAAATTATGATTATGCTGGTCTTTAATGCATTAAAGTTTAATTGTGAGGGGGTTTTGACCAAATCTCCCAAAAGACATGGGGATTGAGAGAAATTAATAAATGCTGAGATTTTTTTTTTTAAATCAAAAAAATTAGAAAATTAGGATTGGGATATTGGAACTCCCACAAACCTTGGAGGTTAAAAACCCCCTTTTGCTTAATATATAGTATAGATCCGCTATTGTTTTAAGGACCTGCAATATATTTTTAAGGGAGAATTACATCCTAGTGGGACAGGTTTTTTTTTTTTACACAAATATGGAGGGGTTGCACCCCACAGCATTTCACTTGTGTCCCATCACAGAATCACTTGTATCTTACATGTTTTTGTAATTTTTTTTACTTGTTCCCACTGTGCTGTAATTTTCCCTATTTTTAACATATCTAAAGTGAATGCAGGCTGGAGTTTTACTGTTAAACCCCTTGTTTTGTTTTTTTGTTGTTTTTTTAATGTTGGAGTTTCCAAGTTGGAGATGGGAAAGATACTATTAAAAAAATTTGAGGCATTAGAAATCTTTGCACATATTTCTTATGTTTTTTTGTTTTACATTAAGAAGTTAATTGTGCCTAATATGTGGAAAAGAAACATGATACAATAAATGATTTTGTCAATTATCAAATTTTGAACTAATTTCTTTTTTTTTTTCTTGTGTAGTCTTTGTCACATTGGTTTCCTCTGTTGTGTTTAAAAATGAATATATTGTCAAGTTTACTATAATCCTTAATGACAGAGATATGCATTGAATTCTTTTCACAATACCTTGGTTTGTCAGTTCTAATTAATGTGGCTCCTTTGTTTGACGACTTAAAAAATCAATTTGCACAAAGTGTATGTTTATTTTTGTCATATTCCTTTTAGGATTCTTCTAGATTGTAGATACTGCTTGCAAGCACAAACTATAATCAATTTTCACCACCCCAAAATCCCACTCGTTTGGTTGCAGGTGGTTCAACTTCTAAGCAAGAAGTAAAACACCTTCCTGGTGGGAAGATAAAAAAGAAGGTAAGAGGCTGTTTCTCTCCGCCATTCGAAGTGTATAAATTGCTTCTTCAGGATAACATTGTTCTCATAACATTAAGAGCTTCCCAGAATGATTTCTTTGTTTTCACACTAGAGTAGTGGGCAATATTCCGTTGATTTGTCTGCTCAATGCTGTAAATCTAATATCCTTGATTGAATGGTGAATTATTAGCTTACATGGATGCCTTGTTTGTGAAGGAAGAACATAGGCTAATTAAAGCAACTTTTCTGATGCCTAAAATTCAAACCACAGATCAAGAATGAAGCTCTAGGATAAAAACTATTGCTCTTCCTCATATTGGATTTTCAACAAATGAGGGAATCCAAAACTTATTGTTCCTTGAGAAAAACCTTTGGTCTAGAGTGGCGTCTTATGAAATCAACAAGAGTTTTTGATGTATTTTAAAAATACACCTTATAAAGTTCTTTGTCTGTTTAGAAGTATATACCAGTCATAATAGATTATTGTTGGGGACTGGGGAGCATTTTCAATGGTGTCAAAATTGCGTGAGAAGCCTATGTAAGTCAGTAAAATATGGGTGTTTTGGAATTGATGGGCTCCATGAATTAAAAATGAGCCTTTTGTTTTCTGTCCTGAACTTTTGTGGTATTGGATATTGAAGGAATAGGCCTTCTAACCTTTCAGTGGATTCTAAGTCCATTTCTTTTTCTTTTAGCTATCAATATTCTCTTCCTCTGCATGTCTCATTCCTCACATCCATTTATAGCTCGTATCCACGACAATTCCTGATTTTTACTTTAAAGCCTATAAATTTACTCATAAGTCCTAGTTGGCCAGCAAGGTTCTGAAAAGCGGTTGCAGTCGCCGTAACGGTGGCGGTGGCGCGGTTGCGGTTGCGGTTGCGGTTGCGGAGTGTAAAGGCCGTAACATAATGGCTGCGGTAACCGGAACCGTAAATTTTTTTATTTTTCGCACAATTTGAAAAAAACTTACCGATATGCATATTTTTTTTCCATGATCATATTTATTGGGTTTAAAATAAATATTGATCAATTTTAGTAAATTTTTAAGTATGATTCAATATATTTAATATTTTTAAATCACTATTAATTGAGTTTTTTACATTTTATTTTAATAATTAATGACTTTATATTATATAAAAAATCAATCACTAACTATTATATATAAGATAAACAATGACAAAAGTAAGGGAATAAATAAGAGCCTAAATATATATATGTATATATATACATATTTTAACCAAACCAAATAGATAATGACCACACTTATTATTATTATTGTTATTATTATTATTATTATTATTATTATTATTTTCAAACAATATATAGATGGACACACACAAACAAAATGGTTGAATGATAGCAGCTGAATAGAATAGCATAAGTCTTACAATTTCAACAAATCAATAACATGTTTTTCATCTTCCCTCTTCTCTCTCTCTATCTCTTGCTCCTCCATCTTCTCTCTATCCCTCTTCCCCCATTTTTAGCTTCTTTTTTTTTTTTTTTTGTGTTTTTTTCAAAAGAAGCAGTTCGGAACCATTACGTAACGGTGCGTAACAGGCCGCTACAGTTGTTATTGCACCGTTACGACTGCTACAGCAGCTGTTACGGTCGACACACTTGTGAATCTCAATCACACTGCAAAAGCGGCCGTAACGGGTGGCGGTAACCTATGAAGCACAGACACGGACACGGACACGGACACGAATACGGACACGGGACACGACAATTTCTAAAAAATGGGGACACGGACATAACAGGGGACACGGCGATTTTTTTTTTTTATATATATATTTTTATGTGTTATGTAGATTCGTATTACATTCATTCTAAATCAAAATTAACAAACACTAATATAGTACCATTAATTCAATAAATATAAGAGGCAAAAGATTCAACATCCAACATCCAACAATAAATATAAGGGGAAAACATCCAACATCTAACATCCAACAATATTCTTCACAAAAACACTAAATAAGAGACAAAGAAGAAGAAAAAAAAGAAAAAGAAAAAAAAGAAGTAGGCCTTTCAAAACTTCAAGTAGATCAAATTTCTTGCACGTCTTCATCATCATTAGCATCACCACCTTTTTCTTCGTTTGCACCTCCATCATCTGTAAACAACACAACCTCCATTTCAGGTTCATCAAGTGACAAATTTGCAACCTCAAGCATTCCAACATCATCAAATGAATCAAATGTGTCGCCCGCAATATCCTATAACTTGGTCTCTCCTTCATGGTATTGTGGGGTTCTCCTTGATAAAAGACGGAGGTTGCTATGAACAAAAACCAAGTCCTCTGCACGTTGGGGTGTCATCTTGTTTCTTCTCATTGAATGGATAAAAGAGTATATACTCCAATTCCTCTCAGCACATGATGAAGAAGAAGGTTGCACAAGTAGCCTTAAAGCCAAAGATTGAAGAGTGGGTGCAGATGCACCATGAACAACCCACCAACTATGAGGATCCATATCACATCTATCTCCAATGGAATCAATGTCAGCAAATGGCCCCTCTTTTGTTGAGAACTTAGCATACTCCAAATTTGCTTTAGTGCGCTCCATTGGATCATCAAAGAACCTTTTCAAGCACTTTTTTCTCTCAAGACAAACCTCCTCATCCCTATGTGGGGGAACTCGGCTTGGATCCTTATGAAGCCACACATCACTATAATACCTAAAATGAAAAAAAAAGTACTACTTATTATGAATGTGAAAGAATAATATTAAACTTAAATTAATAAAAATAGGAAATTGTGTTTTAATCACCTTGGATTCAATGAGTGTGCCAAGCAATGAAGTGGTGTGTTGTTCTTGTTACACCGGTCTACAAGAATCTGATGTACTACATTATAGAATGTAGACTCATATTCTAGTCGCTTTCCTTCATGCTTATATATCACCATCTTCACTTTTTCTATCATTGTATCCCACATGTCATATACTAAGTGAAGAGAAGGTCTACGGTGTCACAAACTCTAATCATGTCATAAATAGGAGCAGTAAAGGAAAGTATGTAGTCAACTTGATCCCACCAAAAGTCATCCAATAACTTATCCTTCACAAACTTGGCCTTGCCAATATCATCATCATCCCTATAACAACTCCATTTGTCATTGATTACCATTGTTTGGAGACCTTGCTTTATCAACCTGACCCTCTTAAGCATGACAATGGAAGAAGCAAAGCGTGTCTCGGCAACTGAAAGAAGCTTCAAACTCACAAACTTATTGTACATTGCTAACCTCATGGAATGATTACAAATAAAATTCTTGATCATCATCACATCACCTACAATCTCACTAATCCAATTACACTCTTCAAATGCAACTGAATTATTTTCCACATTCTTGGCAGCACAAATATTCTTCGAGGCAAGATTGAGGGTGTGCACAACACAAGGAGTCCAAAAGATGTGAGGAAATTGTGCTTCAATTAGGTGCCCGGCTACCTTGCAATTTGCGGCATTATCTATAATGACTTGAACCACATTTTTAGGCCCAACCTCCATAATTACTTCCTTCATCAAGTTGGAAATAAAATATTTGTCCTTTGTTTTCCCTGAACAATCAACCGCTTTAAGAAACATAGGCCCACCTCCGGTAACAACCATAAAATTTATTAATGGCCTTCGTTGGGAATTACTCTATCCATCACTGACTATACTCACCCTTTTCTCTCTCCATGAGCCTCGAATAGGATCTAACAACCTATCAATGTTTATCCTTTCTTTTTGAAGCAATGTAGTTCTCAACATGTTATACCCAGGTGGTACATATCCTTGTATGTTGTTATTTGCAACAAAAGTAAATGCACTAACATAGTAAGGATTTCTTGCCAAATGAAATGGCAAGCCTGCTGAATAAAACATTCTAGCTATCTCACTATTTAGTCGTTCTCGAGCCCCAATGTTAAATGCTTTCATAACAGGGCTACTACTACTTCCACTCCCTAAAGCAGTTGACCTCTTCCTTTTTGATCCATATATCTCCTCTGGTTCATTAAAACATAAACCTAATGATGCACTTGAACTAGGAGGAGGCAATGGGACTTTCTTCAACCTAGAGTTTTTCAATTTCAACTCTGCTTCTGCAATTGCTCTCTCAAAATCAGCTTTATCCTTACTTGTTACTTTTGGACACACTTCTATCCCCTGATTTTTAATTTGTATCAAATGGGCTTTTACCCTAGTGTATGAACCTTTACGTGTAACCCTACAAAAGTTACATTGAAAAGTATAATTCCCCCCCTTTGCACCAGATTTTTCTAATCTTGTCACATATTTCCACAATGGCTTATCATCTTCAGCATCAAAAGCAGATGGTGTGTTATTGGCAGAATTTGAACTAGACATTTTTCCTATAAATTAACATTAACATTAGAAGGATAAATAAAAAAATAAAAATAACAAAAAAAGAGCTTAAATAGAATTTAAATAAAACAGAATTTAAATACAGTTGTATATATATACATATATATAAACATATAATTAAAAAAAAAAGTTCTTGCATATATATATATATATATAAACGTATGAACAAATAAAAATAAAAATAAAAATAAAAAAGAGTCTTACATATAATATATATCAAAATAAAAAAAAATAAAAAAAAAATCTTATTAATAAATATCAAAATAAAAAATAAATAAATAAAAGAGTCTATTACATATAACATATATAAACGTAAAAAAAAATAAAAAAAAATAAAAATCAGTCTCATCTCAGTCGAAAGCTGAGAGAGAGAGAGAGAGAGAGAGCGAAAGAGAAGGAGACAGAGGCGAAAGAGAAAGAGAGCGAGAGACGCAGAGAGAGGGGCTTACCTTCGAAGACGACTGGATCGACTGAAACAGAGACTGAGACGACTGGATCAGAGGTCTTCGATCGACGTCGGAGGGCTGCGACTGAGAGACAGAGCTTCTATCGACTTCAGAGGGCTTCAACTGAGAGAGAGGGCTTCGATTGAGAGAGAGAAGGTCTTTGCAGGTCTGATTTTACTCCTTTACTCCTCAGTTGTTCGATTAGGGCTTGCCCATTGTTTTTCTTTTTTTTTTTTTACTTTATAAATATTATACTTTGACCCCAAATAAATATAAAAAATTCAAAAACGAGCCCCGCCGTGTCCCATGGCGTGTCCAGAAATGGACACGCGTGTCCCCGCCGTGTCCCCTTCCAAAAAAATCATTAAATTAAAGGGACACGCCAGATGCATGTCCACGGCGTGTCCCCGTGTCCCCGGCGTGTTCGCGTGTCGGACACTGCTACGACATCAATTTTGGAGTGTCCATGCTTCATAGGCGGTAACCACCAAAACCGTTACGTAACGGTTGCGGCCGCTTTTTAAAACCCTAGTTAATTGATTGGATCATTGGAGGTAGCCTTGCTAGCTGCTTTAGTGCAGTCTGTTAATATGTGGTGTTAAAGTGAACCTGGTTTACATGTGTTACTGCATGGAGTAACCTAGTTGACTATTGTTGTAGGTAGAACTAGATTCTTGTTCATCACCTCTAGATATTGTGCTCTACCTCTCAAACATGTTCTCAATCTTTCTGAAAATACCCAAACACCATTACACAGCTATAGTGATTTTTTATTAGGCATCCATGAAACAGTAAGCTTCATGAGGAGCCATTTTTGCATCCTACGGGTTAGCAGACACCATACTAAACTCCTAGAAATGTGTCAGACAGGTGGCTAGAAGAAAAGAAGCATGGAAGGGACACGTGTATACTGGTGGATATAAACTCCAGTATACATAAAAAGTGACGTTATGATCTTCATTGAGCTTATCTTTACAGTTTTGCATGGGTTTATATAGTAACCTATGAAGCATGGACACTCCAAAATCGGTGCCGTGGCGGTATCCGACACGGGGACACACCGGGGACACGTACGGGACACGCCAGATGGTGTATCCCTTTAATTTAATGATTTTTTTTAGTAGGGGACACGGCGGGGACACACATATCCATATCGGGACACAACAGGGCTCACTTTTTTTTTTTTTGGCCTTTTATTTAGTGCTTCTGTGAAGAATATTGTTGGATGTTGAATGTTTTCCTCTTCTTGTCTGAGTTCTTATTATTGTTTATTATGACTTTTTTGTGAATGGATGATTTGTTAATTTGTTTAAATGTAGTGGTTATATTTAATGAACTAATGTTACTATGTTAGTATTTGTTAATTTTGATTTAGGATAAATGTGATATGAATCTACATAACAAATAAAAATATATAAAAAAATAAAAAACAATTCGCCGCGTCCCCCGTTGTGTCCTTGTCTCTATTTTTTAGAAATTGCCGTGTCCCGTGTCGGTGTCCATGTCCGTGTCCGTATCCGTGCTTCATAGATAGTAACTTATATAATTCAGTCCAACTTATGTATTTGTTGAATATAGAATGTACATGATTTTAATTATTGCCATGTACTTGTCATGTCACTGTTTTTAACACAGGATTTTAGCTTATCCTTACTTGTCATGGTTTGTGTGGGGCTAAATTCCTCACTGTAGAGAGCAAGATGACTGTATGAGCATCCAGATCCCTGCCAAAGAGCACAACTGATGAGAGCTGCCCAACCAAAGTTTTTCAGTATGAGGGGGCTCCAATGGTCAAGTTGGTGAAAAATGTTCTTGAATCGGAACATGGAATACGAATACAATAGTGGTGCTAGTGATTTTTCATCTCTTTCCTTCCCTCTCCCCTTTTATACAGTCTGGTGATATCATTTGAGGCTGATTTTCTTGTGGAATAGCTTTTTGTAAATAGTTCAGCCGCTATTCCAGTGTTGGCAGGCCTCTGCGTGGTGCTGCTCACTGCCTTGTCAATCAAATATGATCAGCAAGATGACTAGCTTTCTTGGTGACTTCAACTTCATCCCATCTCATACCTGATGTCCTTTGGTCAGGGTCTTGTGCTTATTGTGATGAGTTTAGTTGGCACACAATTCCCAATCACCAGTCCTTTTTGGCCAGGCCTCCTCTTGCTTTGCCATCTGGGCCTCCTTTTCTGGTCTTTTCCATCCTCGTAGGCCTGCCTCTAATCGCAGTTTGTCTCCTTACCACACCTTTAATTGTTAACCCAAGGTTTTGACATGTTCCTTACAACATCTGCTTCATGGTCTCGTCTCTAAGGTTTTTACATTTATTGTTTTTGACACTCTGTATGCCTAGAATAAGAATCTGGGTAAGAGTAATTATGTAGAGGTGCTAGGACTTTTGTTTATGTCCAATTGTAACTTATTTTTGCTTTGATTTCATTTTTGTAGGATAAACAAGAAGTAGTCATAGAAAAGGTGGTTCGGAACAGACGAAAATGCATCACCACTGTGAAAGGCGTGGACTTTTTGGTAAGAAATATGCTTGAATTAATTGTCGTGTTTTCTAAATTTTAGGTCATTAGACTGTTTTTCTTCCCCGTAGTATCAAGTATTATCTCAATTTGTGGAATAACATTTTAGGTGTAAAACTTAGTGAGGCTTCAAAGAAGCTTGGGAAGAAGTGTTAGTTGCAACTCACATGCATGCAAAGCAGAGAAGGATGGCGTACGACGACTTCCATCACAAGTGACGGAAGTCTGAGCTTGGCATCTCTCCCTTCTCTTCGCGTTGTTGCCATTGTAGACTCTCACCAACAAAGGGTAGAAATTTTGGTGGGTTTGTTTTCCTCTCTCTCTCTCTCTCTCTCTCTCTCTCTCGCTCTGTGTATAAATAGAAACGGGAGGGAGAGGATGAATTGTATCAGAAAATTGAGAGAGAAATTTGTGAGTTGAGTGAGAGTTTTATCTCATTCTCTGTTCTTGTATTTTGCTTAGTTTTAGTGAAATTCTCTTTTCTGCTCCGTGGACGTAGACATTGAGCCGAACCACGTAAAGTTTGTGTTCTCTGTGTGTTTGTTTTTTTATTAATTTTAGGTGTCCATAATATTAACAAGTGGTATCAGAGCTGCGTTGGGTGTTTTTTTCGAAAAACATAGTGTGTTCTCAAAAATTGTCCAGAATTCAAAGTGGTTGAAATCTACTTTTGATCACACTAGGTTGAAGGTCTTGACGACATGAGCACAGAGGTGAAAACTGCATCGAAAAAGGATGCCGGAGGAGTCCCCACGCGCATTGTGACGCCGTGATCATGCGCTTTGACACGCTACCACGTCTCCACGCGTTGTCTCCAGTTCGCCAGGCGTTGGCGTCACAACGACGACCGCTGACGTCGTCTGAGCCGAGCCGAGCCGAGCCGAGCCAAGCAGCTGACGCGACATTGACGTCAGGCGATCCAGAGAACTTTTCCTGTGCTTCTCAACCGCACCAAATTCTGCCGATTTGAACCGTTAAAAAGTTTTTGGCTAGATTTGAGCCATTTGAAGTCCGTTTTTGACAATCCAGCATTGCTTTCCAACTATTTGAAATATTTCGGACTCATCCGTATGGTCAGATTTTGCAAATCAGATTTCAAAAATTTGTAGTTTTTATTTTGGCAATCCAAAGTGCCTTTTCGATTAGTTTGACCAGTCCAGACTCAACACTGAAGCCTAATTTTCAAACAGAGATCATTTTCTGTAGAGACAAGTTTTGATGGAGGACACAACGTCGACTTTGGGATCCATGATAAAGCTGACTACTTCCAACTATGCAATCTGGAAGCCCGGAATGGAGGATGTCCTGTATTGCCGAGATTTGTTTGACCCTATTGTGCTTAATGGAGTCAAACCAATAACGAAAAACGACGAAGACTGGAAGCGAAAGAATCAAAAAACCATTGGCCAGATCAGACAATGGATCGATCTGGACAAAGTTTGAAAGCATGTACCAATCGAAGACTACTTGGAACAAAGCCCTCCTAATGAGAAGATTTGTAAATTTGAAGCTAAAAAGCGGTATCTCTGTTGCTGAACACACCAATGACTTTCAAAATCTGGTGAACCAACTGACAACTGTCAAAATGGGACTGGATGATGAGATGCAGTCCTTATTGCTGCTCAGTTCTTTGCTAAACAGTTGGGAGACGACGGTAGTGTTCCTCAGCAACTCAGCACCAAAAGGAAGACTGACCACGAACATGGTCACTGATGCTTTATTTAGTGAAGAGGCAAGAAAGAATGACATAGGTGGAGATCAATCCCATGCCCTCGTCACAGAAAATAGAGGTAGAGGTAGAGGTAAAGGCAGAGGCAAGGGAAAAAGCAAAAGCGAAGGACGTAGCAGGGGAAGATCTCAAGATAGGGGAAAGTCCAGAGAAGGTATGAGCTAGCCGAAGTTTAAGTGTTACCACTGTGGCCAGGAGGGTCACATAAAGAAATATTGATATGCCTTGAAGGGAGAACAAAAACGAGGCACTAGACAGTTAAAGACCGAAGATGGGAACACTACAGTTACTGTGTCAGAGGATATTGCATTATTCTTTGTTGAAGAAGAAGAATGCCTCCATATGTCAGACGACACCGAGTGGGTGGTAGATACAACAGCTTCCTATCACGCTACATCTCGGAAAGAGTTTTTCAGTACGTACCAAGCTGGAGATTTTGGTATAATGAAGATGGGTAACTCCGGTTTTTCAAAGATTACGGGAATCGGTGATGTTTGCATCCAAACCAAAGTTGGGTGGACGATGGTGTTGAAAGATGTCAGGCATGTTCCCGATTTACGCCTGAATCTTATCTCAGGGATAGCCTTAAATCGACAAGGCTATGAGAACTACTTCGGCAAAGGCATATGGAAGTTGAAAAAGGGATCTCTGGTGGTAGCTAGAGGACAGACAAGTGGCACACTATACAAGACTCATGTAGAGGTGAATTCAGATAGTCTCAACGTGGCAAAAGATGAGGCATCACCAAATTTGTGGCTTAAAAGACTGGGTCACATGAGTGAGAAAGGGTTGTAGATTCTGGCAAAGAAGTCTCTTATTACCTTTGCCAAAGATGCGAAATTGAATCATTGTGACAACTGCATGTTTGGGAAGCATCATAGAGTCGCTTTCCACTCATCATCCAGAAGACAATCAGAATTGTTAAGCAGAGTATACTCTGATGTATGCGGTCCCATAGAAGTGGAATCTTTAGGTGGCAGAAAATACTTCCCGACGTTTATTAATGATGCATCGTGGAAGGTATGGGTTTATGTCCTAAAGACCAAAGTTAAGGTGTTCTAACATTTTCAGACATTCCATGCTATGGTGGAAAGGGAGACCGGAATAAAGCTGAAGTGTCTTCGAACAGACAATGGAGGCGAGTACACGTCAAATGAGTTTGAAGCCTACTGTGCTACTAGTGGCATTCGGCATGAGAAGATTGTTCCTGGCACCCCACAACATAATGGTGTAGTCGAGAGAATGAACTGAACCATTGTGGAGAAGGTCAGATGTATGCTCAAAATGACAAAGCTGCCAAAGCCATTTTGGGGAGAAGCTGTTCGTGTTACTTGTTATTTGATCAACAGATCGCCATCAGTTCCACTAAATTTTGAGATTCCAGAAAATGTATGGTCTGGAAGGGAGATTTCTTACTCTCACTTGAGAGTGTTTGGGTGCAAAGTATTTGCACATGTCTCCAAGGAGCACAGACAGAAGCTAGATGATAAAGCTACTCCGTGAATCTTTATTGGCTATGGAAATAAAGAATTTGGATGTAGACTATGGGATCCGAAAAACAAGAAGGTCATTCGAAGCTGGGATGTGGTATTTCAAGAAAGCTAGACCTTAGAAGACTTTAGGCAACCAACCAAACCCAAAGTTAATGATGTTTCAGAAATTATTCCCAATCCTGCACCATCACAACATGCCACTGATGAAGAAGAGCTATCGCGGCATGCAACCAATGATGTAGAGTTGCAAGATGGTTTTCGAGAAGAAGTTTCAGAAGAAGAGGGTGTTGAGCAGGGGGAGCCACAATCCCCTCCGCCAGAAACTGTTGGTCCACAGTTACGAAGATCAACTAGAGAGTCTAAGCCGTCATCAAAATACCCTGCTTTTAAGTATATTTTGCTTACTAATGAGGGGGAGCCAGAAAGTTTTCAAGAAGCTCAGAATCATAAGGAGAAGAGTAGCTGGTAGCAAGCTATGCAAGAAGAGATATAGTCCTTGTAGAAAGATCAGACTTATGATTTGGTAAAACTTCCCCAAGGTCAAAAAGCACTGAAGAACAAATGGGTGTTCAAGTTGAAGAAAGATGGCAACAGAAGGCTAGTCAAGTATAAGGCTCGATTGGCTGTCAAAAGTTTTGGGTAGAGGAAAGGTATTGATTTTGATGAAATCTTCTCACCAGGTGTGAAAATGACAAACATTCGAGTAGTTTTGGGACTAGCGGCCAGTTTGAATTTAGAACTTGAACAAATGGATGTGAAGACGGCATTTCTCAATGGTGATCTGTAGGAAGAAATTTACATGGAGCAACCAGAAGGCTTTGAAATAAAAGGGAAAAAAAACTTAGTTTGCAGATTGAAGAAGAGTCTATACGGCCTCAAACAAGTACCAAGACAGTGGTACAAGAAGTTTGACTCATTCATGGTGGGTCATGAGTACAAGAGAACTACTGCAGACCAGTGTGTCTGTTAGGAAATTTCTTGGTGGAAACTTCATCATACTCCTGCTCTACGTTGATGACATGTTAATTGTTGGACAAGATGCCACCGCAATCAAGTCACTGAAGAAGGAGTTATCACAGTCCTTTGACATGGACCTAGGCCCTGCACAGCAAATTTTGGACATGAAAATTATGCATGACAGGGAAGCCAAGAAGTTATGGTTGTCAGAGGAAAAGTACATTGAACGGATGATTGAGAAGTTCAACATGAAAGATGCCAAGCCTGTCAGTACTCCGCTGGCTAATCATTTCAAGCTAAGCAAGAGTTCTTGTCCCTCCTTTACGAAAGAAAGAGAAGAGATGGAGGCTATTCCCTACTCGTCCGTCGTAGGGAGTTTAATGTATGCAATGGTGTCCACCTGATCAGATATTGCTCATGCTGTTGGAGTTGTAAGCAAATTCCTTTCCAATCCAGGGAAAGAGCATTGGGAAGCAGTCAAGTGGATTCTGAGGTACCTTAAGGGTATAATCCAAAATATGTCTATGCTTAGAGGAGCAAAACCAATCTTGGAAGGCTATACGGATTCAGATATGGTGGGAGATCTTGATGGTAGAAAATCTACATCAGGAATTATGTTCACTTTCGCAGGGGGAGCTGTGTCTTGGCAGTCCAAGCTACAGAAGTGTGTTGCTTTATCCACAACCGAGGCAGAGTATATTGCCGCAGCGGAAGCTGGGAAAGAGATGTTGTGGTTGAAGCAATTTCCCCAAGAACTAGGACTAAAGCAAGAAAAGTTCACGGTACATTGTGATAGCTAGAGTGCCATAGACTTGAGCAAGAATCCTATGTACCACTCACGCATGAAGCACATTGATCTTCGGTATCATTAGATACGCAAAGTGATGGAAAAGCAGTTGTTGGAACTGATCAAGATCCATACAGAGAAGAATCTAGCTGACATGCTTACAAAGGTGGTCTTGAGAGACAAACTCGAAATTTGCAGACACATTGCTAGGATGGACTTCAAGTGAGAAGTCAGTCATGCATGTGGGTATGGAGGGGCAGAATTGTTAGTTCCAACTCACATGCATGCAAGGCAGAGAAGGATGGCGTACGATGACTTCCAGTGCAAGTGACGGAAGTCTGAGTTGGGCATCTCTCCCTTCTCTTCACGTTGTTGCCATTGCTGACTCTCACCAACAGAGGGTAGAAATTTTGGTGGTTTCTCTCTCTCTCTCTTTGTATATAAATAGAGACGGGAGGGAGATGATGAATTGTATCAGAAAATTGAGAGAGAAATCTTTGAGTTGAGTGAGTTTTTTCTCTTCCTCTGTTTTTGTATTTTGCTCAATTTTAGTGATTCTCTTTTCTGCTTCGTGGACATAGGCATTGGGCCGAACCATGTAAAGTTTGTGTTCTCTGTGTGTTTGTTGTTTATTAATTTTGGGTGTCCATAATCTTAACAAGAAGCTTCCTACTGGAGCCTCTGTTGTTAAGGTGTATTCAACATGGCAATTTCAAACCTCTTCTGCACATGATTTTTATACCACACACATCTATCCTCATCTAAATAAGAAAATATGTACACCTTTGTCATAAATATTTTTTTGAATGATGGTTTAGGGGCCAACTAAAAGGGAGCAAATTGATGTTCAAGGAGACATATCCTATGACATCGTGGAGTTCATTACGGATTCTTGGCCTGATGTAAGTTATCATTCACATCTTCTCTCTTTATCATCACGTTTTTGGTTTAGACAATATTTTCATTTGGGAAAATTTTCAGGTGGGTCGGGAATTTAAACATGGCGTGTCTGTTTAATTTTTAATGGCCATGTGTTCAAGTTGTTCCTATTTTTCCTCAAAAATGATGCATGCCCCCCATATTGTTGGGTAGGCATATGACCATGTGGTGTTTCCGATAATCATTTCTAGGTTTGTGAGACCGGCACGTCATATTGGCCTCTTTTATGAAATGGTGGGGTAAGTTTTAAACCCGAAATCAAAGTCTAAGATCCATTTATGCTTTGTTTCTACCGTTGCACTATTGAGTATTCTCTTCCAATGTCTAGGTTTGACCTGAATTCTAAGTTTTTACTGCAAAAATCAATTTTGAACTTCGGAAAATTGCAACACAATTGCCACTTATGGTTCTCTAACATGGACCTGTTCAAAATTAAAATCTGCATTTGATTGCAGTTGAGCCTCTCTCTCTCTCTCTTTGTGGGTTACTTCAGTCGTTTTCCCTTGTGTTTTTTTTCAGGTGCAGAAGCTGCAATTTTTTTTTTATTGAAGATGGAAAGAAAGTTCCGGCATGATGAATTTAATTTGGAAAATTTTCTGTAGGCGGTGTTTTATTCATTAATTTAGAAAGAGTTTTGGAAAGGGAAAAGTTTTGTGAAATATAATTATATTTATATTTTCTTTTTCCTTTTCTTTTTCCTTTTTCTTTTTCTTTTTCTTTTTAAATCGTTACTCAAATTCATGAATCAAACGCATCATTAATGTTATGCTCTTCTCTGCTTTTGTTACTCAAATTAATATATGAGATTATAGTTAATGTGTGGTTCGGATTTTGTCAGTGCTGCTATGCATGGTTTTGTTTTTGATTTCCGTCTGGATTTACATATGCTTTGGAATCAAAGAAATATATTCGTAATTTTGAACACAACTTTAACATGCTCAGAAAGAAACGGCCAAAAAAAAAAAAAAAGTCACTATAGGATGCATGGCCCTCCACTTGTCGTAGGGCCCACACCACACCCTCGTGTCTGTTCTGCTACTTTTTTTTTTTTTTTTTCTGTGTTTTTTTTTAATTTTTCAAAATTTCTCTTTTAAACTTTCAGAAATGTTTAGGACCCTTTTTTTTGGGATTTTAGGACCTCTAATTTGATCTTGGCCCTTGATGTGTGTGTGTGTGGGGTCTAGTTATGTATGTGTGAGTCTCACATTATGAGTGGTTGGAATGAGAGTGGGAGTTGTGAGAATCATATGTGTGGGGATCTTTATCGTAATTGTTAAACTTTTTACAAGCCAGAGGTTTATTTGTGTTTGGTTTATCAGCTTGGTGAAGTGTGTCTACATAATTTTCGAGTTTTGAACCTTGGGAAGTGAAATTTTATCCTAATTTAGGCTAAAATTTATAAAAAGATAAAATAAGTTAAAATAGTTAATGGTAAAATGTCACATCAAATCTATAATAACTTCTTTTTTTTTTCTTACAAACATCTCATCTAACTATAAAAAAATTTATTCACCTTTTCAAATACAAAAATTTTAACTTACTAAAATAGTTAAAAATTAAAACAACTTACTAAAATAGCAATTTTCTAAACACTCACAATGTAGTATAAATATGGGTTCGGGGTGTCACATTCAACTTTAAATAAATATTTTTTTTTCTTCTTTTTATTTATTTATTTATTTGCGATGATGTTAGTGTTTTATCTCTAGCTGAAACTATTATGGGAACTTGTTGAAGTTAGAAATGTGATGGATGATACAAGAGTTCCAAGAAGTTGTAGTTAAGAAAGCTCACCCCCATGAGACCTGTGGCAGGAAAATACAAACAGATAGGGCCCAAGAACTAAGCTCTTGATGGCCAGCCCAATGCGGGGGAAAAGGGGCCCAACAAACGGCGCTATGCCCGACTAGTTCTCATCAGGTGGGGGTATGAAGGACAAATCCACCAAGCCACCTCCCGGAGGTTGGAAGAAGAGTAACAAGTCCCCCAAATCTGCTAATATTTGACAGCGGCAGGATACTTCTGACGAACCTTCCCAAGTAATTGATTTGATTGTTGGAGAGAGTAATTGATTTGATTGCCAGAGTATCCTACTATCATTGATGGGGCAATTCTAACAATGTCATTAATGGGCAACTCTAACGTACCTTGTTAAGTAATTGATTTGATCGTCGAATTGCTCTTCAACTCATACATTGACAAGACAGCTCCAATGAGTTTGGGTTCTTTCTTGAGACATCATCATCTCAGGCTGTGTTTAGATTATAGATTTAGGGTTAAGATTTGAAAAAGAAAAAAAAAAATTGTGAGATAAATGTGAATGAAATATAAGGTTTTTTTTTTTTTTTTTTTTTCTTCCTTTTAAAATACCTACTTCAATTTATAATCCAAATACAATATGTTACTTTCTATATGGAGCAAGAATTTTTTTTTCCGAGCACAAGACCATATTTCAATCTAAAGTTAAAGTTAAAGGATGCAAATCCCTTGAAACTTCGATGTTATGTTGGACATGTATTTGGTAGGGATGGCAATATGAACCCGACCCGACGAGGACCCAAACCGCCCTGGCTCGATAAATAGGTTTTCCCCCGAAAATTATTTCCAATAGGGCTGGGACTGGTATTAAAAAATACATCCCTGATAATTTTTAGGCCGGGGACGGGGATAAATTTCTCGGCCCTTACCCCGGCCCCGGCCCCGGCCCCGGCCTGACATT
This sequence comes from Camellia sinensis, assembly GCF_055761805.1. Taxonomy (NCBI): domain Eukaryota; kingdom Viridiplantae; phylum Streptophyta; class Magnoliopsida; order Ericales; family Theaceae; genus Camellia; species Camellia sinensis. The sequence goes on along the minus strand of NC_138973.1, from coordinate 89,000,466 downwards.
TTCCCGAAGGATCGCCGCGTATATAGTACTTATATGTTTAGTTGTATTATATTTATATATCTATTTAGTTGTATTCTATTTATATAACTCTCACTCTTTGACTCATATACATCTCTCTGACTCTCATCTCAACTCTCTCCCCTACTCTCTCAACTCTCTCACTCTCTTATTCTTCTCTCTCTGGCAACTCTTTCACTCTAACAGTAACCGACGGCGACATCACCACCACCGCTAACCCCGACCCCCCTCTTTCTCCACTTCGTCTCTCTCTCTCTGTCTATTTCTTATGGCCACCACCACCGCCACCGCCACCGCCGCAGAAAGTCTATCTCTTTGTCATCACCACCGAACCCACCGCCACAGCCAGCCACTGTCGATCTCATGCCTGGTCACTGGCGTCGCTCAGATCTGAGCCAGACGATGGAGGTGTACGCAGATTTGTTATCTCTCTCTCTCTCTCTCCCTCCCTCCCTCTGTGTGTATATGTGATCTGATCTGTATGTAAGGATGGCTATATGTGTGTGTGTGAGATATGATCTGTGTATGTGTGTGTGATTTGATCTGTGTGTAGTATACTCATACTGATGATCTGTGTGTGTCCACTGTGATTAATTTTTTTTTTTAAATCTAAATATGTATTTGTTGATGATGATGAAACATAGGGATATATATTGATTTGTTGTTCTTGTGTTGAAGCTCGGGGATTTTTCGAGGTCGAGAAAACCCGATCCCCGTTAGGGGACGGGGACGGAGGGGTGATGGGTTCCCCTACCGGGGATTGGGGATTGGGGACGGGGACGGGGATTTTTTAGCCTTCGAGGATCGGGGACGGGGAGGGTAGTCCCCAGTCCCGCCCCGCCCCGCCCCGCCCCGTTGCCATTCCTAGTATTTGGGGAGAATACGTGAATGGAAAGGTTTTTTTTTTTAATAATTTTTTTTAACTTTATTGAGTTTTCTCTTCCATTGTGTTCAAATTTTGAATTTTAGGTTCGAGTCAGGCAAAGGAAAAGGAACAGGAAAATAATAAAAAATTACTTTTTATTTTTTTCATTCTTTTATTTTAATTTGTTATTCTAAGGCTTAAATTAATGTTAAAAGCACAAAAATTAAATGATGCTTTGGAAGCCCATCATCAGTTTTTGTGTGTACTTCAAGAACCTTCAAGAACTACTGTGGAGACATAATTTTTGAATGACAACACGTGGCCGAGGTGTCACCGAAATGCCAGTCGAGGTGCCACATGTCCTAGTCATGACACCGAGATCATCTCGGCTAGGCCGAGGTTATCTGCGAAGATATCAGAATCCGGGATAAGAGGATAAGGGACAAGAGTCCTAGAATGAGAGAGGATTTCAGTTTGGGTAAAGATAAGACTCTTAGAGAGTTTATCCCAATCTTACTGGGAGTCCAAGATTAGTAGTAATCCTAAGTCCATTGAAGCTAGGCTTCTATTGGGACTAGGTTTGTGTTGGCTATAAAAGAGAGGCACCCTCATGGGTCTAAGGTATGCTTTTTTATGTTCTGAATAGTGAGTTAAGCTCTTTTGCTATCTTTGAGAGATAACTGACTTGATCGTCGGAATGCCCTCGGGTGGACGAACCACCGCCAGAATCTCTTCTTTTTGTGACAGGTCGTTTGGGCTTAATCTATTCTGCCAGTGTTCCTCAACTGAGTTCTTGATTGGCAATGTGGTCGGAAATTGACACACACAATTTGGTGCCGCTTGTGGGAAAGAAAGGAGAATAGATGGCTAACAACGGACAAAAAGAGAAGGTTGGGGACGACACCCCTACTGGGAGTGAGAAACACATTGACCTTGACGTCGAAGAAGACAACTGCAACGAAGAGACTCGTGATAAGAATCACGGAGAAAAGGACGTCAGCCAAGAGGGCGGCGTACCGAAGAAATCAGACCAGTGTGGGTATTATAACGAGGACGACCTCCAAGTATAGAAATATAAATGCCTGCAGAGGGACGACGAGATGAAGGGAATGGCGAACAAATTGGCGAACCTGCAAACGGTCGTCAATTTCATGATGCAGAACAACGTCATGCAGTCACCGTTCCCTTTACAAGATATGCCGATTCCAGCGGCCAAGAAAGATGCCCAGAAATGCGGGCAGAACACAGTTCCTGCAGTCCCTCAGCACGACAGGGCAAAGGGGCATTCTCACCGGCCTTCACGGGAGGTCAGACATGGAGAATGATGCTTGGGAGTTGGAATTTTCAAGCCAAGATCGGTTTAACACTTGTTGAAATTTTAAAAATTTATAAGTTGAAGTTAAATCGAGGTCATGTTTAACACTTGTTGAAATTTTAAGGAAAATTTACAAGTTGAAGTTAAACCGATGTCATATTTAACACTTGTTGAAATTTTAAAAATTTACAAGTTGAAGTTAAACCGAAAACATGTTTAACACTTGTTAAAATTTTAAGAAAAATTTACAAGTTGAAGTTAAACCGAGATCATATTTAACACTTGTTGAAATTTTACGAAAAATTTACAAGCTGAACTTAAACCAGGGTCATGATTAAAGGAAGAAATGATATAAGTTTCATCACCTCAGGATGCCGAGGCAATAGAACCTAGGGAACAGTTGTGGAGACATAATTTTTGAATGACAACACGTAGCCGAGGTGTCACCGAAGTGCCAGCCCAGGTGCCACATGTCCTAATCATGACACCGAGATCATCTCAGCTAGGCCGAGGTTATCTGCGAAGATACCGAAATCCAAGATAAGCGGATAAGGGACAAGAGTCTTAGAATGAGAGAGGACTTCAGTTTGGATAAAGATAAGACTCTTAGAGAGTTTATCCCAATCCTACCGGGAGTCCAAGATTAGCAATAATCCTAAGTCCATTGAAGCTAGGCTTCTATTGGAACTAGATTTGTGTTGTCTATAAAAGAGAAGCACCCTCATGGGTCTAAGGTATGCTTTTTTATGTTCTGAATAATGAGTTAAGCTCTTTTGCTATCTTTGAGAGATAACTGACTTGATCGTCGGAGTGCCCCCGGGTGGACGAACCATCGCCGGAATCTCTTCTTTTTGTGACAGGTCGTTCGGCCTTAATCTATTCTGCCAGTGTTCTCTAGCTGAGTACTTGATTAGTAGTGTGGTCAGAAATTGACACACACAACTACTATGTAAATTATAGTTTTGCTAGATATTTAGAAAGACTGCTTAAATGTATAGACAAAATTGGGTATAATCAACAACACACTAACTTTAAAAGGAGACTACATTTTATTTTCTTAATAAAATTGTTATTTAATTTTTTGGGTAACTAGAATTATTAGTTGAGGCTCCATTTGGTTTGGGGCTTTTTAGTCACTTTTTAGTTAATAAGGCAAATATATATATATATATATATACACACTTTTTTGAGAGCTTTTTTGATAAGTCTTCTTTTAAGAGTTTTATTCCATTCAATTCATATTCTTTTTAACTATTTCATTAGATCCTATTTGAGGTAAGAAGACCAAAACACTCTCAATCTCTCATGCCCCCTATTAATGTTGATTGTTATTATGTGTTGGTAGTTCCTATACATCAGGATGTTAACTGTCATTATATTCATATTAATTTGAAATGAATTTTTGTCATTGTGTTGTCAATTATATGGTGTGAATATTCACATCATGTAATTGAAATGAATATTTACATCATTATATTCACATTAATTTAAAATGAATTTTTCTCATTGTGTGTGTCAATTACATGATATGGATATTCATATTAAAACATATGAATGTGAACGTTCATATCACTACATGTTGTGAATAAGAATGTGCTGTCAATTAAAAATATAATATGTTGTGAACATTCACATCACTACATTAGATGAGAGAAAAATTTTCAGAAAAGTGTTGTGAACATTCACATCAGATGAGAGAGAATGCTCACATTATTTTTAATGTGTTGTCAATTAAAAATAAAAAGATTCACATGTTGTGAACATTCACATCAGATGAGAGAGAATGCTCATATTATTTTTAATGTATTGTCAGTTAAAATATATTCACATCAGATGAGAGAGAATGTTCATATTATTTTTAATGTGTCGTCAATTAAAAATATATTCACATTATATAATAATAGAAAATAATAACATCAATATTATTTAATTTGTGTATGAAATTTCTTATATCTTAGTCATTTCCCTTCTCTCTCCATATTAAATATCAACATTAAATATTAATATTAAATATAAAGGCATAACAATCTAAGAAAATAATGTAAATAAAGAAAAATGACTTTATAGAATAAAAATATATGGGTTAAAAAATTCTTTCATGGACTTTTTGAGTTAAAACACTTCTAAATGAGATTTATCAATAAAAATTTCTATTTTTTTACTAAAAAAAACTGAAGAGAGGCTATAGAATTAACTTCTCCTCTAACAAAAACAAAAAGGTAAATTTTTTAGCATTTATTAAAGGGTTTATTAGTGATAAATCCATTCCTATGGGAGATATGACATTAGACCTACAAACTGATAATTTTTTTCGAAGATAATAACAGAGTTAACGAAATTTTTTGGTACGAAGGACAAATTATTAATTTGAAGGATTTTTTTTTTTTTTTTACCTATTATTGCTAAATTGCTATCAGACTACCAACCGAATAGTCGTCGGAAGCGGCTAGCAGCGGCAATTAGTGTTGGTGGTGATATAGGCAGATAGACCAATTAGATGTATAAATAAAGGGTCTGGTTTTGGTCCAGTTTATTATTGGATTAGATCGTGTTGTTGGGCTTGTGAGGTTCATCACAGGTCCCGTTTTGAAAATTTGAACCGTTCAGTGTGTAGAATTCTTCGAGTATTATATGCCTGTAAAAAATCACGTTGATTGGATATCGATAACTATGTGATCAAATCAGTTTTTTGTTAACCGTTAATTTATTCACCGTCTATTTTTTTATACAAAACTGATTTGATCAGATAGTTATCGATATCCGATTAACGTGACTTTTTACAGCCATATAGTACTCGAAGAGTTCTACATATTGAACGGTTCAAATGTTCAAAACGGAACCCGTAGTGAATTCCAACAAATTCAATAATATAATTTAATTCGATGATAGACTGGAGTAAAGCCACACCCTAAATAAGAGGGATGGACAAGCGAAAAGATACGTGATGTAGACAAATAGATAGATAGTGACATACAGGTACGGATAATATGATTTTTTTAAATTGTTGTCTTTTTGGCCTCTAAATATTTTAAACTTTTGGTCTGCATTCTCTTTATTAAGACCACGTTTAGGAATAAATTATTTTAATAATTTTTTAATTTTTTATAGAAAGATATGTAAAAAAGTAAGAAAAGTAATGTGATAATTTATAGTGACTTTTTAACTAAAATATGTATTTGTCAAACGAGGACTAAATCACTACGACGTCTTACAACAAAATGTACTTTTGGCGACTAAAAAAAATTTAGTCGTCAAAAGTTGTAGAATTGGCAACCAAAATTTTTTTTAGTCGGCAAAAGTATAATATTTAGTTACTAATTTTTTTTAGTCGGGGTATCTTGATTATTGGCGACTAAAAAAAAATTTAGTCACTAAAAATAAAAAAATTAGCAACAAAAAAAAAATTTTAGTTACTGTATATTGAGTTTTGGCTACTAAAACAATTTAGTCGTCGAATGTAAAATAAAAAATTATTTTTTATCTTTGACGACCAAAAGTTTGGTCGCCAAAAAAATATTGTAGTCGCCGTATATTGAATTTTAGCTACTAAAACAATTTAGTCGCCGAATATAAAATAAAAAATTATTTTTTATCTTTAGCGACCAAAAATTTAGTTGCCAAAAACATAATATCCATTGGTGCTTCTATTCTTATAATCGTACTTTGTTGATTTCCTCTTGCAAGAGCTTCAAACTTATCAAGTTCATTAAAATGTCCGTAAGTAGTAAAACAGAGCAATTGACTTGTTTACTTAAATAAAAATAAATAAATAACAATAATTGAAAATTAACCAAGTGAAGAGAAACACACACCTTAAAAGCCTCTAATAATTTCAAATGTGCACTATGAGCAACGGTTCCGACATAGTCAATGAATTACACTTTGTTTATTCTAATATCACTATCCCTATAAAAACCAGATAAATCCATTTGAAATAGTTATTTTCATTACCAAAGAAGGTTTAAAACAGAAAATAAGATCCCCGTGTATTATAAATATGGTCCTTTGTTTGGTGTGAATTTCTTGTTCCCAAGCATCCACAAATAAATATCACTTCCACTGCAAAATGCTAACTGATTGAGAGCATCAATAGAATTCACTTCCATTTCTCAAGAAGTTATGAAATAGAAAATAGAATTACCATACATGATTGTGATGTGTAAAGAAATGTTTTTGGGACAAAAATTTTTTTTATTAATAAATAATACAAGGGTTTCAACTTTGAAACGGACTCTTAGAAAAATAAAATTATAAGAAATCATTACAGAACTTTCTTCATACCTCTAAATCACCAAATCTCAAAACCAAATTACAATTTATACTCTCCCTTACCTGATCCATGCAAGTAACAAAGTTGTTAATTGAGGACTCCTTTATCTCCTCATATGCCTTCACCTGGTGCATTGTTCCCACTAGGATAATGTCTACAACTTCCTTTCATTATGCATTTTCATTATTAGAAATAAAGTTATTGCACTGAATCAAAAGAATGATTAAAACTGCAAAGAATAGTGACTCCCAGATTAATTTTTTCAATCCATTCATTTGAAATGAAAATCATCTTCTCATTAACCTTTTCAAATCAACAGGATATATCCTTCATGAAATGGACACAAGCTATTTTTAGTAATCAACAAATCACAAGTAACAAAAAACTTGAACTTTAGGTGGAATGGAGGAATTCTAAACCAATTCCAATTTGCATACTGACCTTGAGAGACCTTATGAATCTTGATGATGATTATAAAATGAAGCTACACAATATTGACCATTCCCAAGTCCATTTTATTTTATCCTCTGCCTCTAAGACAAGAATGAGAAATTAATGTCTTTGTCATCTTCCTCCCTTTCCAGAGTAAAAAGATCCCTCCAATATTCTAATCTCCAAACCCAAATAACCATGAAGATGCATGCAAGAATATAATAATTTAATTAGGAAAACAAAACCTAGATTTATAAATGATGGAAAATAATGGGATCTAATTTAATAAAAATAAATATGAAAAAATATATTTAATTTGTAAAAATTATATCTAACCACTCAAAAGATAAAATCACATAAAAATAATTATTTTTTATTGTTTATTTCTCAACCAAATTAAATTTTAATTTTTTAAAAAAAATTTAAAAATAAATTTCTAAAAATCAAACCAAACATATTCTAAGAATTTTTTGACAAGTCATTTCTTGTGTTTTTAATTTATTTAATTATTTGTTAATTTTATGATATTTTCACCATCTGACACTACAACATATAAGAGTTTTAGAGACTAATTTTTTTTATATCTAAAAGTGAAAATTTTGTTGCTAAAGACACTTAAAGACTAATTTCTATTGTCATGAGGATATCCGCTAAAAAGTCGCTCTGAAAAGTCAAAAATAAGGCTTTAGCCGATAAAATTTCAAAAATATCAATAATAAATAGACTTTTAGGGACAATAATTTGGTCTCAAAGTGATTTATTTTTTGAAACAAAAAATTTGATACCAAAAATATAATAATTAATCACTAATGTTCAATTTTCGTTCCTAAAAATATAATGACACTTTTCACAACAAAAATATTTGGTCCCCTAAAAATAATTTTGTCCCTAAATTTTGATATCTGAAACCATAATTTTTTGTAGTGTGATAAGTGTTTTTCCATTTTAATTTTGCATTTCATAACTTATTTAAAAATGATAATTTAGTCAAACCTCAAGGGAAAATCTATAATTTAGCTAAATCTCAGAGGAAATCTGTAATTTAGCTAAACTTTAAGAGGGTGTAGGTAATTTGCCCTTATTCGTCAAGAGGGCATTTTAGTCAATTTATGATACCCGTTAACGGCGTTAATTACAATAGGACAGGATGTAATTTTTGAAAACTCAGGAGAAAATTTGTAATTTCGTTAAACCTCAAGGGAGGTGTAGATAATTTGCCGTTTAATTTTTTAGAAGCTAAAAGAAGGCACCAAAACTGTGTTTCTCACCCTTACCTAAAAAATATATTACATCAACTAATTTATTCCATCAAAAATGATACGGACCCCTCCAAATGTGAACCCCACGACCCCCTTGGCCTCTGATTGGCTAGATTTTATTTATTTATTTATTTTTTCTCTTCCTCCAATCACCAACCCTCACGTGTGTGTGGGGTGGTGGGAGTTGGTGATTGCGGGGGTCTCAATCACTTTTGCATGGGAAATGACATAAACTATATTTACACATGCATGTCTCATATTTCTGCGATCCTTTCAGGCAATTTATCAAACACGTAAAGGTCAATTAAAATCCAAACTAAGCAAAAGGGTACATTTATCAACAAATGTATAAAAATTAAAAAGAAAAAAGAAATTAAGATTGTAAGCATGAAGAACAAAATTCTAATCAAATTCAAACATTTGATTTCTTTCTCAATTTCTCAATTTTAACCAAACTCTAAACAAAATTTAAAGTAAAAAATTAGGATTTATAAATATACGGTTCTTGTGAATGCAACATCACTATTTTAATGGCAATTCAAATATTGCTCCTTCTAAGTAGCTTAAAATAAAAGATCCATAATATAACGAAGATTCTAATATTTAACAATGATGGTGGAGTGTACTAACACTACAAGAAAAAACACCTTTGACGACTAAATTTTTAGTCGCCAAAAGTCTATTTTTTGTCGTCAAAAGTCGACTTTTCACTTTCCCTGACTAAATATTTTAGTCGCCGGTTTTGTCACGAATACATGGTCGCCGGAGGTATTGGCGACTAAAAAAGTTTTAGTCGGCAAAAAATAGGTCTTTAGCGACCAAAGCTTTTGTCGCCAATAGTCAATTACATTTTTGAAAATTATACATTTAGCGACTAATCTTTTAGTCACCAATAGTGAATTATTTTTTATTTATTTATACAGTTGCCGACTATTTTTTTTCGTCGCCAATAGTCAAGCTTTTGGCGACTAATTCCATTTTAGTCGCCAAAAGAATATTTCAGGAAAAAAAAAAATTACCCTCTGTTGTTCCCAAGTTTCGAACCACCAACTTCCTACATTCTAAACCTTTAGCAACACACTCTCCCCACTATGCCACTACAACATCACATGAATATAAATGCAACATATATTATTTATATAGTATATTGACCGGTATTAATACAAAACTATATATATAAAAACAATTATTTTTATTTTATAATTTATGTAAAAAATAAATTATTTACTAAAAAAAATAGGAGACCACTTTTGGCGACTAAATCTGTTTTTTAGTCGCCAATTCTATACTTTTTGGCTACTAATTACTTTTTTGTCGCTAAAATTAATTCCCGCATGAAACCTCCACTTTGGGCGACTAAACTGAATATTAGTCGCCAATTGTTGACTTTTAGCTACTAAATATTTTTTAGTAGCCAAAAAGCTTCACTTTTGGCTACGAATTTTTTTTTGTCGGTAAAACAAGTATAATCGGCGACCAAACTATTTTTTTGTCGCCAAAACCTATACTTTTGGCTACTAAATGTTTTTAGTCGCCAAAAACCTTGACTTTTGGCTACTAAAATTTTTTTGGTCGCTAAAACCCATATAATCGGTCACTAAATTGATTTTCAGTCGCCAATAACTATACATTTGGCTACTAAACTGTTTTAGTCGCCAAAAGTCTTCACTTTTGACTACTAATTCCATTTTAGTCGCCGAAAGTGCTACTTTCAGAGACGAAATTTTGTTTTTAGTCACCATTTGTGCTTTTTGTTGTAGTGTAATGAATTCTAATATGCAGCCATTTTAAATATGTAGACAAACACTTGCAAGACATTATATAAAATCACAATATAAATACAATAATAATAAATCACAATTAATTCTTGATATTAAAAGATGAAAATTAAATTCATGGATTAGAAGATTAGATTTTCAACTTGTATCAAGTTTTATGCCTAAAACACAAAAATCATAAATGAGAGACAAAAATAGAGGTATTGTGTGTGTTTGCTTGTCTGTGTGAGAGTCAAAAAGAGAGAAAAAATACCTAATGAATTCAGTAGATTGTAGAGGATAAAAACATTGCAAATATGTGGTGTAGATGGTAGATAAAGATGTCGTGAAAAATAAAGAATGATAAACCCTTATTTCAGTATGTTGCTCCCGCCTCTTTGTCCCACCAAAATCAATTTTACTTCACCCATGTCAGATTCGTTGGACTCGTGGATTGGGTCTCTACTCTAGTTTCTTTTGCTCCCAATCCACGAATTAACCTCAGTATTTTGCTTTCCCCTGTTTCCTTATTTCCTCTAAATATATATATATATATATAAAAGGAAAAAGTTGGAGAATTGGTAATGAGGTGAATGGTAGTGGTGTACCAAAAATATATTTATTTATTTATTTATTTTTAAATAAGTTTGTTCACATTTTAAATAAAAAAGATAAATATCAATTTTGGTCCTTACACTTTTAATTAAATTAATTTTGACATTTAATTTTAGATTTTATGTCAATTTGGTCCAATTGATAATACCATTAGTGTTTTTGACCAAAAATGATCAATGAATTGGTTGTGATTAACTCACCGAGTTGAGCAAATTTATGATTTTGCCTCTAAAAAAATGACATATGTTACTTATATGCATATTTTTTTATTAAAAAATACTAACAATTACAAGCAATTGGAATAAATTGAGAAATATCCATAAATTCAGAGTTAAAATCAAGTTAATTGAAATTATAAGGACTAAAATGACACAAAAACCAAATCACGTCCCTGAAGTTTCTAATTTCATAATAAATGACTCATTTTATTAATAAATCATCAAGTCAATTACCACTTTTTGATGATATCAGAAATTTAGAAATTTTATTTTTTCAATTAATTTATATAAGACCGTTGATCAATTTTGTACATGTGGCAAGCAGAGTTAAAAAAAACATGTTATATTTAGTTCAATTTATTTATTTATTTTTATTTGTGCATTTTAAAAAAAAAAACTGGAAGTATATTGGCATTTTTTGTTTTTTCAAAAACTTCCATCAGATAGTTTGAAAAGATTTTGGCTTTGTGGCATATTACAAAATGCCATAAAAATTTATTTGTCCATGACACTTTTCACTCAATGTCATATAAAGATACTTACACCTATCTAATTTAGTGACATTTTTTAAAAAATGTCATTCCTACTAAAGTTTAGTGGCATCTGATGATAAATGTCATTAAAACAACTTTTTGTGTCATTCTTTTTTAAAATGTAATAAAATTGATACTACTAAATCACATTATTGTTGTAATGATGTAGTGCTTCTTTATTGAAATGCTACTAGAGCATTTTATGTTTGTGGCTCTGTAATATTTTTCTAAGAGGTGCCACCAAATATTATTTTTGTGGCATTTTTTAAAAGCATGTCACCACTGGTATAGAGTCACTAAAGTGTGTTTTTGTTGTATTAATGCATCGTTTTTTTAACCAACAATTATATCATTTTTTTTATAAAAAAAATAATAAAATAAAACAAAAATAAAATTACAATTATAAAATGAAAAAATCAGCCCTAGCCAAAGCACTCCTAAATTAAAACTAGAAATTGCACTAAATAGTTGTGATTCAAAATTTTAGAATTAAACAAAATTAATAAACAGCTGAAATCTTTGGAAATATACAGGAGGATAAGACAAAATTCAAACAAATCGAAAGTAGGATTTGGTGGGAGGACCAAAGTTGTTGGAATTATTACAACGTGACCCACGTAAACTTGATTTCATGCATGCGTGCATGGAGTCAGGTCAATTTTAGCTAATAATGCACAAGGGGACCAGCTTAATATTCTGCCACCTTTCTCTGCTTTGCCTCTCTCTGTCTGTCAAACACAATCTTTGGAGGATACTGGGAACACACTACTTCTCTCTCTCTCTCTCTCGCTCTCACTACTAGTACTAGCACACTTACATACAGCCTGGTCCAGACGGTTTGGAAATTTATCCAATCTATCTTAAGATTTGGTGGATGTGAAGTTATTGACAAAATAACATCGAATCTGATACCATTCACATTGATAGTCATTATTTTCTCCCAAAGCAAGTTGGACATTGATTTGTCAAGTTTTTATCTCGCTGAAACTTGTAACATGACGAGTTATTAACACTTGGGTTACACCTGATTTTTAAAATTATACTTATCGTTAATTTTATTGAACACCAAATGTGATTGAATCATGAGCTAGAAATATTGAATTAATTGATTTTTTTTTGGTGAATGATCTACGTTCTAAAAACTCATGGGATCATATTATCAAAATAAAATCGGGGATAAACCCATAAGCCAAAATTGAATTGAAATGAACAAGAAACAAGCAGAGTCCTTTAGTAATGATCTGCACTATAAAGAAACTTCCACGGAGTGAACGCCGGAGCACACCTTCTTGAAATTTTGTCATATTTTTATTATTTTACTTGTTAACACGATGTTAGTGTAATAAATTTTACCATTCATATATACATGTAATAAAATCCTAGCAATCAACTTGACATATTAAATAATAAAATAAAGTGTAAATTACAAATATACTCTTTGAGATTTGCTTAAAATATAAATTATTCCTTATAATTTTAGAAAGTATAAATATCCCATTGTAAGAATTTTTTATTTAGCAAAATTAATAGAAAAATAAAATTTTAAACTATTCTCTTAAACAAAAATAAAATTATTTCTATTGTTAATTAAAATATATTTATGATACCATTAAAAATTGTTAATTAATTTAATGATTTATTAATAAAATGATTCATTTGTTATGTGATTAGAAATTTGAAGAAGCGATAATTTTCATAACTGCAAAGGGCAATTCATATTTTAAATAATTCTCAAAAGATGTATTTATAATTTATCTTAAAATTAAAATAACAATAACAAAGGATCATTGTAGCATTGCTTATTGATGCGTGTTTTTGTCTTTTGATGGACATTTTGGTCACTTTGTATGTTTTTGGGTTGTCCCATTCCTATTGACTCATATTGCACTGTTTTCCCGCTCAATGTATATATGTAAATAAAGAATACAGAGATTATAAATATAAAAAATAAGATACATATGTTTCATAAAAGATAGGTTCTATGTATGGGTTCAACATCATGTGGGCTTCACCTTTTTTAAGATGTTTGTGTCTGTTTAGTCTTCTGTACACTTACATTTGTTAATAAATAAATTACCTTTGCATGTGTTGAGGACCTTCTTAAGGATTTCTCATAAATGCCTTTGATTTTAAAGATTTACGAACCATTTTGTTTTTGTTGATAACTTAGGTAAAGTTTGACAACTTCTTAAAAAGATAAAAAGTCAAAAAGTTATTCAAAAAGTTAAAAAATTATCACTATGTGAGAGGGTAATTTTTGGGAAGAATTGGGCCGAGCTGCGTGATTGGGCTTTGAGGCCCAAAGTGCAAAGGGCTAAGTAAAAAGGCCGTAATTGGTACTCCGGCCCAGGAGAGCACGGTTACTCCGGCCTAGGAGAAACAAAGTTATTCCGGCCCAGGAAGGTAAATTTACTTCGGTTCAGGAATTATAAAGTTACTTCGGTCAGGGAGCAACTTGAAGTTATGTCGGCCTTAGAGGTGTACCGGTCTGAGAGTTATACCGGTCGAGAGTCGTTGGTTCGGTCCAAACACACTGGGATGAACAGATGAGAAACCGATATAAGGAAGAGTAAAGGGAGGGGCTGAACTAAGGATAGTTCGGCTCACTTTGTGGCTCAACATTGCCAGTTTTGCTTCGGTCAAATGGTAGTTCGGCCATGGAGAAAATCATCCCACTTGGTTTAAGCAGTGGGGGGGTGTAAAAGGATAAGCATTATCCTTAGAAGTATGAATCCTAGGAGGACTCTGCATAGAGAAATAAAAGTCCTACTAGGATTATGCCACTCGAAACCTATAAAAGCTCACAAGCATCACCTTGGAAGAGGTAATTGAACACAATTCTTCCTGAGAACATAAAACTTTGTCAATTTGTCAAGCTTACTGACTTAGGCATCGGAGAGGTTTCCGGCACACACCCGCCGGCTAGCTCACGCTTGTGTTTTCAGGTGATAAAGCGACGTTGTACGGAGGAGCGTGGACTTGATCAACAGGATTATACGAGGAGAATTATTTCCTCCCCGTACAATTGGCGCCGTCTGTGGGAACCAACAGACAAGAACAAAAACCTCTTGACTAAGTTTCTCCTTTTCTCAATCAATGGCAAACATTGAAGAACTACCGCAGTCCGCCGTCGACGGGCTAACTCCAGACGGGGGCGCAAGGCGAGAAGGATTACCCTCTGTCCCTCCTATGGCAGATCTGGAGCCCCAACAACATAACTCCAGGAGGAGTGGCAGGGGAAGGCGGAATAACAGCCCTCGTCACTCTCAAAGTCCTGACAGGCAAAGGAGGAGGATTGATCCTCAAGCCCTGGAGGATCGCGTGAAGGAGCAAGATGAACTAATTCGGAAGATGGCGGCGGACATGGAGGCTTTGAAACGCCAGATGAAGACTAAAGATGTGGCGACAGGAGAGGGGCGCAAGCACAAGACGCCCCCTCGCCACTCAGAGAATCGTAGTAGGAATACTACACCCTCCCACGGAGAAAGCAGAAGCCTCAGGACAGGCGACACTCATTCCTTATCCTCCAGAACTCGTCACTCCAGGTCTGAGAGGACGAGATCCGAAAGATCATACACTGAAGGAAGCACGTATTGGCCTTCGCACTCACACCAAACCAGATCTAGACAGACAGAGCTGCCCAGGTCATCCGACTTACGAACCGTGCTCGAAGAAAAAGCACGATGCAAGGAGGATGCCAGGGCACGCGATCCACACAGAGTCTCTGCCTTACAACGGTTGGCTCCTCGGACGCATGGAAGTGTCGAGGTTGGAATGCCAATACCGCACCCAGCATATGAACCAACGGACAAAGCCTTAGCAAGACTACAGACTTCGCCGTTTGTTCCAGCAATCGAAAACGCGCCCCTACCATCAGGCTTCCTTCAGCCGAAATTCAATACATATGAAGGGAAGACGGACCCGTATTCACACCTGAGCCACTTTCGCCAAGTCATGGCTGTGTACAGGCGAAACGAGGCCTTAATGTGCATACTCTTCCCGTCAAGTCTTGGCGACCTAGGCTTGACTTGGTTCGAGAAGCTCCCAGAGGGCAGTATAGCCTCCTGGGCCCAATTGGCAGAAGCGTTTGTAACAAGGTTTCGAACAAACACTAAAACACCGGTGGAAATAGACCAGTTGCTCTCCATCGACATGGGTGAAAAAGAGACCCTCAGATCTTACAACAGTCGCTACTGGGAGACATTCAACCAGATTGGAGACTGCCCCACCAATCTAGCCATTGCGCAATATAAAAGAGGCCTACCAGTAGGGAACAGACTAAGGGATTCGATTACCATGACGCCACCCCTCACCATGGAGGCCCTGATGGAAAGAGTGCATCAGCACATCAGGGTAGAAGAGGATGGCGCACGTGCAAAAGCAAAATCTAGTGCAACCGCAGTACCAGAAAAGAAGACCTCAGCAAAGGTCAATACAGTAGATCGGCAGAATAGAAACGGGCGTGGCAGACGAGATAACGGAGAAGACCCAAACAAAAGATGGTTGAGAATCCGCACTGCCATAACAACGGTGTTCAAAAAGCCAATATATCGGATTCTGAGCAAAATAAAAGATGAGCCTTTCGTCAAGTGGCCAGCCAAGCTAGGGGAAGCTCAGAAAGATTACGACGACAGATCACGTTGCACCTTCCACAAAGAAAAGGGGCACCGAACTGAGAATTGCACACCGTTAAGACAACACTTGGAAGAGTTGGTGGCAGCAGGCCACTTGGACAAATATATTGAAGGAGGGACGCAACCAGCCCTCCAAGATCATAATAACCATCCCAATGGGATGCAGATCGACGCCCCACCACAAGGCATCATCAATGTAATACATGGAGTCTTTGAACCTGAGCGTGTATGCGAGCTCAGAGGATCAATCAAGAAGGCTGAGCACTTTAGGGAAGTATTAAGTGCCCAACCTGCCATCAAGAAGGGGAAGACAGAGGCAACAAACGTCATGTCTTTTTCGGATAAAGACCTGGATCGAATATATTGTCCTCACAATGATGCTCTGGTTGTCACTTTCCGAGTCAAAGACTTTGACGTCAAGCGGATTCTGATTGATCAGGGTAGTTCATGTGAGATCATGTACTACGACACATTTAAACAACTGAAGCTGCAAGACAAAGACTTGGCGCCTGCAGTTTCTCCCCTGATTGGATTCAACTCCATGCCAGAGTGGCCCGTCGGCAAAATAATTCTTCCAGTCAGAGCAGGGAGTGTAACAAAACAAGTGGAGTTCTGGGTATTGAAGGTCCCCTCCACATACAACATCATCTTGGGCAGAACATGGCTGCATGCCATGCGTTCAGTAGCATCATCATACCATCAGGTAATGCGGTTCCCCAACGACACCGGCATAATTGAAGAAGTCTATGGCGATCAGATCATGTCAAAACAATGCTTCACCACAGCGAATGGAAGCCGAGCTGCCAAAGGATACGTTCATTCGATGGAAGAACCAGAAAGTAATGAACTATTCGCGGACGTCGGCAAAGAGGCTGATCAGAAAGCGGTGGAGGACTTGGTGGAGGTAAAAATAGATGAGAAGAACCCGGATACGTTCTTCTTGCTTGGCTCATCGTTGTCCAGCACTGAGAGATTAGAGGTCTTGGAATTCTTGACCTCTAATATCGAAGTATTTGCCTGGACACCCTACGACATGCCAGGTATTGATCCAAACTTCATCAGTCACCAACTAAATGTCCACCCATCCGCCAGACCAGTCATCCAACGCACACGCAGATCGGCACTCCACCACACCGAAATAGTGGTAGAAGAGGTAGGCAACCTGCTGGAGGCAGGAGCAATAAGAGAAGTGCACTACCCAAGATGGATCTCCAACACAGTTGTAGTGCCAAAAAAGAATGGTAAATGACGTGTCTGCGTCGACTACAAAACAGTCAACAAGGCGTGCCCAAAAGATAACTTTCCTCTGCCAAGGATAGATCAACTGGTGGACCTAACGGCAGGGCATAACCGACTTAGCTTTCTGGATGCATACAGAGGCTACCACCAGATCACCATGCATGAACCAGACCAGGAAGTCACATCCTTCACAACACCAAGGGGATTATATTGCTACAAGGTCATGCCCTTTGGCCTAAAGAATGCAGGGGCGACATTCCAACGGATGGTCACCAAGATGTTTGAACCATTGTTAGGCAGAACAATGGAGGCTTACATCGACGACATGGTGGTCAAAAGCAAGGATAAGAATGACCATCTTAAAGATCTAGGCGAGATGTTCCAGATCCTGAAGAAACACAAGTTGCGCCTCAATGTGTCCAAATGCGCATTCGGAGTTGGATCTGGCAAATTCTTGGGCTTCCTGGTGACCAACCGAGGTATAGAAGCAGACCCTTCTCAGATTAAAGCAATCCAGGAGTTGGAGAGACCAAACTCAGTCAAAGAAGTGCAGCATCTCACTGGTATGGCAACTGCGCTCAACCGGTTCATAAGCAGGTCATCAGACAGACTACGACCATTCTTCCAAGCTTTAAAAGCCAAGTTTGAGTGGGACGAAGAATGCGACCGAGCTCTGGAAAGCTTGAAGGAGTACATGTCTTCCCCACCACTACTTGTTACTCCAGTACCTGGTGAAGAACTCTTTTTGTACCTGGCAGTCTCTCAGCACGCAGTCAGCGCAGTGTTGGTTCGTGCAGAAAGAATACAACATTTGCCCATCTTTTATGTCAGCAAGACATTGTTGGGAGCCGAAACAAGGTACTTGCCCTTGGAGAAACTAGCATTAGCATTAATGATGGCATCCAGAAAATTGGCGCACTACTTTCACGCCCACACCATAGTCGTCCTCACAGCCTTTCCACTAAAAGCTCTGTTTGAAAGGGCGAACTTTAGTGGGCGAATTTTGAAGTGGGCAGTAGAGTTGGGACAATTCGACATCAAGTTCCAACCCAAGACCGCAATAAAAGCCCAATCTTTGGCAGACTTCGTCGCAGAGTTTACTCCTGGAAGTCATCATATCTGCCCAATCGACCTGACTGATACAACCGAACTAGGGACAGAAGTTGACGCCGGAATAGCGCAACCCCTAGTAGAAGGTAGTCAATCAAGCACCAGGGCAGACCATACTAAGGACAACAAGGAAGAGACAAACAAAGGCTCACCAGCAGTTCAAACAAAAGACGAAGGGCAGACAGCTAACATGGACCTTGAAGAAAACACCATTCTTGACCTCACGACATCATCTGATCCTTCCACTTGCTGGAAACTATTCGTTGGAGAGATGTGGAAGCTCTTTGTGGATGGAGCATCCAACCGACATGGTGCAGGGCTTGGCATAGTCCTCATCTCTCCAGACGGCCTGGTTATAGAGCAAGCAATCAACCTTGGCTTCCCAGCATCCAACAATGAAGCGGAGTATGAGGCACTTCTCGCAGGACTCAAGTCAGCACACTTCATGAAGGCAACCGAACTAATGGTATACAGTGACTCTCTGCTGGTGGTAAACCAAATTTCTGGCGAATACGAAGCAAAGGATGACAGAATGGCCAAATACCAAGAGTTAGTCAGAACAGAGATCAAGAAATTTGATGTAGTAAGAATAGAACAAATTGGCAGGGAGGAAAACAGCCGAGCGGACGAACTAGCAGGCCTTGCCTCAATGGCAGATACATCAATCCCTCATCCATTACTTGTCGACTTCTTACCAAGACCAAGCATAGAAGACCCCGAAGCAGAAGAAGTATGTTGCACAGAATTAGGCCCTTCTTGGATGGATCCCATCATCCTCTTCCTAAAAGACGGCATCCTACCGGAAGAGAAAAAAGAAGCCAACAGAATAAGGGCAAAGTCACAGCGATTTTGGCTATCTCCATCTCTGGCATTATACAAGAAGTCATTCTCTGGGCCTTACCTCAAGTGCGTTCATCCCAGCAAAGTAGAAGCATTCTTGTTTGAAATACACGAAGGGGTGTGTGGAAGTCATCAAGGGGGAAGGTCGCTCGCTTACAGGGCTATTTCGCAAGGATATTGGTGGCCCTATATGCAAGCAGACTCAGAGAAATATGTGAAAAAGTGTGAGAAATGCCAAAAATTTGCGCACCAAATACATCAACCAGCAAGAGAACTCCTACCATTAACTAGCCCATGGCCTTTCACAATGTGGGGCTTGGACATAGTAGGACCACTTCCAACAGCGCCCGGGGGCAGAAAATTCTTTCTCGCAGCAACAGACTACTTCACAAAGTGGGTAGAAGCAGAAGCATTGGCGTCAATCAAAGAAAAAGACGTGAAGAAGTTTGTTTGGCAGAATATCATCACTCGGTTTGGCATACCAAAAGCACTGATCTCAGACAATGGAACTCAGTTCGACGACAGAATCTTTAGAAGCTTTTGTGAAGAGTACAAGATAGAGTTCTACAATTCTACATCGGCATATCCTCAAGCAAATGGGCAAGCTGAAGCATCAAATAAAGTCGTCTTGGATGGACTAAAGAAAAGGCTAGAGAAAGCAAAAGGCAAGTGGGCGGAGGAACTTCCTCATGTTTTATGGGCTTACCGCACCACACCTCGGCGATCAACATGAGAAACACCATTCTCCTTAGCCTACGGAATGGAAGCAGTAATCCCACTAGAAGTTGGCCTCCCCACAATTTGAAGCGAGAATTTTCATCCTGACTTGAATGGAGAAGCCATAACATTGGAACTCGACCTTGCAGAAGAAAGAAGAGAAAGAGCACTAGTCCACATCGCCTCATACCAACGAGAGTTAATCAGAAAATACAGCAAAAAGGTGCATCCAAGACAATTCAAGATTGGGGATTGGGTACTATGCAAAGTAATGGGAAACACCTTGATCCTAGGAGATGGCAAGTTAGGCCCAAATTGGGAAGGTCCTTATAAGGTGGTTGGGTTAGCAGGTAAAGGGGCATACCACCTAGAAGACAAGGATGGCAAGGCAATCCCTAGGCCATGGAATACGGTCAATCTCAAGTTATTTTACTTTTAGCTTTTTCTTTTCAAACATATGTAATTTTCTCTTCCTTCAATAAAATGAGAAATTCTTTTTAGCACAAGTTGTTCCTTGTAAAAGTTAGTTTTAGTAAAGATTAGGCGCATTGCAAGCATTTTTATTCTAAGTTAGCCGGAAAAACTAACTTAGAGGTTGGCTGGAATAAACCAACACCCTTCCTAAGCCCAGGATAAGGATCCAGGCTGCAGGATATTTGGTCGGAATAACCAAATACTATAAGTTAGCTGGAAAAACTAACTTCGATGGTTGGCTGGAATAAACCAACTCTTGTTACTCTTCAGCCGAAGTAAGTGCAAGGCTGAAGAGTGGTTGGCTGGAATAAACCAACTCTTGTTACTCTTCAGCCGAAGTAAGTGCAAGGCTGAAGAGTGGTTGGCTGGAATAAACCAACTCTTGTTACTCTTCAGCCGAAGTAAGTGCAAGGCTGAAGAGTGGTTGGCTGGAATAAACTAACTCTTGTTACTCTTCAGCCGAAGTAAGTGCAAGGCTGAAGAGTGGTTGGCTGGAATAAACCAACTCTTGTTACTCTTCAGCCGAAGTAAGTGCAAGGCTGAAGAGTGGTTGGCTGGAATAAACCAACACTTGTTACTCTTCAGCCGAAGTAAGTGCAAGGCTGAAGAGTGGTTGGCTGGAATAAACCAACTCTTGTTACTCTTCAGCCGAAGTAAGTGCAAGGCTGAAGAGTGGTTGGCTGGAATAAACCAACTCTTGTTACTCTTCAGCCAAAGTAAGTGCAAGGCTGAAGAGTGGTTGGCTGGAATAAACCAACACTTGTTACTCTTCAGCCGAAGTAAGTGCATGGCTGAAGAGTGGTTGGCTGAAATAAACTAACACTTGTTACCCTTCAGCCATAGTAAGGGTATAGCTGAAGTTGGATTGACTGGATTAAGCACTTTGTACTCCTCAGCCGAAGTGATTATATCGGCTAAGGAGTGGTTGGCTAGTAAGCGTAGTTTAACCAGCCAAAACCGAAATAACAGTTGGAGTAACTGAAGGCATTACAAAGTACAGACATACATATTAGAACCGGAACAAGAGTTGAAGCAAAATTTTTCATTCATTGAAACTATTACAAAGGAGGTTCATAGTTCGGTTACAACGGCAAAGAGCAACAATGAAAAGAAGAAAAAATCAAGAAAAAAGATCTTCAATCTCGGCATCAAAAGCTGCATCACCATCAACTTGAAGACCGGTTTCTTGAGGAAGCTCATTCACAATTGGGAGAGCCGCTTCGGCTGGAACCACGGTTTCACTGGGAAGACCAACTGTTAGGTCTTCCACAATGGGCTCCGACTGGACTGGCTGGTCCACATTATCGACCGGAGTATCTTCAGAACTGGAGTCATCGGATTCTGACTCTTCCAGAAACTCTTGTTGCAGGGCATTGGCGTAGTCCGCAAGAGAGCTCGGTATAAAATAGGCTGAAGGGTTGAAAACCTCGGTCTGTGGATCAAGACCGAGCTTCTCAACGGCCGCCCTCCAGCCGCACTTGAAGAACAACTCCTTGGCAGCATCATACTGTTTCACATATGCTTCCTCCGCCTTCTTGTAACCCTGCTTGTAACCCTGCTTTTCGGCCGCCTCCACGCTCTTTTTTAGTTGGCTTATTTCGGTATCTTTTCTCTTTTCAAGTTTTACCAGCTCGCGCAGATATTTGTCCTTCATAGCAATAGCCGCTTTCTGCCTCTCTGCCTCGGCCGAACTAACCAAGTCGGCAAGACGGCCGTTCTCCGCTTGTAGCTCGACCATTTTCTTTTCGGCTTCTTCTAGCTCGGCCGCTTTTGCTTCGGCTTCAGCCATTGCCTACCTTGTGGTTTTTCTAAGCTCCTGGACTTTCTTGTAAGTTACGTTGTTCTTCTGTAAGGCCTGACAAAACGAAGAGTCTCTTGAGCCGAAGTAAAAGTTGGAAAATTCAAACAAGAAAAAACAGACAGAGCTACTTACCAAAATCATGGACTTCGATGTAGACCGGATGGACTTCATCTCGGTGTTCAATTGCTTGAGGTGGTGCTCCATGTCCTTGGGGGGGCACACACTTTTGGCCAGATTAAAAGCCAATAGATGATCTTTTTCAGCAATAACCGAATCAGTAGCTTTGATGTCTCGGTCGTTGAAGGTCAGCTGCGGAGCCCATTTCGAAGATTCTGCTCGGTCAGTTTGCTCCGGTTGGGGAGCAGGCTGAGGACTTTGGGGGATGGATTCGACCTCATCGAGAAGTTGCTGTTCGGTCGATGCTGATCGGGCACGTTTGGAAGGGCGAGATGAAGAAGGTTGCTGAGAAGGGAGGGCCACAACGGCAGGCTGCGTTTCTAAGGATGGTTGTACTTCGGCCCTGGTTGTTGCGGTCAGAAGGGCCCTCACTCTGCTTTTCTTCGCCATCTCTTCTTCAGCTGTTAGTGGGACAAGTCGTATTTCGGGCAAGTTGGGGTCCGGTTCAGGTGCTTCCTCTAGAAGGAAATCGGTCACTCAGGCCTTTCGACGACCGCTATATCGGTAGGTCGGTTCAAAGCTTAGAAGCTTGGCCCAACCTCTTTCTTTAATCCGTAGTGCGGCTCGAAGTGTGTTCAGATGTGGGTAACTATAGTAGGAAGCAAGATGGGCCAAGTCTGCAAAAAATACACGACTGTTAGATCGGTCATAACGCCTGAAACCGAAATAAAAGAAAGACATGCATAAAACCGGAGTAACTTTACCAGGTTCTCCTTTCTTCCAGTTAATACTTCGGCCTGGGATTTGGGCTTGGTGATCCTCAAAATTGCCCGATACCCAGAAGAAGTCGTCATCATTAACATCCTTATCCGGGGTATCTTTGATTATCTTTTCTCTACGTCGGCGTATCCTAAGGTAATAAACCCAGCCATCATCTTTGGAACCTATGGAGTACTGGTGGAAGATTTCGGCTAAACCGAGGTTCAAGCCTGCTTGGCGGTTTAGCTCGGCAATACCCATTATTATCCGGTATGTATTGGTGGATAGCTGGGTTGGGCATAGTCTGGTTTGCCTAAGAAATTCGCAAATTAAAGGCTGGACAGGGAACCATAGTCCGGTTTCTATAATAGATAAAACAGTAAAGGGGACAAAGCCTTGGTTGTTCCACGGAATGGTTTCCTTTTCGGCTAGGGTAAGGTGGACATCATCTGGAATGCCATAATCCCTTCGGAATTCGGCCATGCCACCTGGGGTATCTACCAGATACCTATACTTACCCATTTATGGTATAAATTATTAAATAAGTTATCTCGGTCGGAAGATTGGACTTAAGTAGCTCGGTTGGGCACAAGAAGGAATGCCTGGGTAACCTAAGTCTGCAAAGTAGAAAACAGAGGGGGTTAAAACACTGATCGTTGGACCGTGCTACAATTTAAAAGCAAGGTATAAGAGCCCTACTTCGGCCTCAAAAAACTGGTTCTATCTCGGTTCATCAAAAGGTTTGGTAGCTCGGTTTGAGCAGTTTGCTCGGTAGACCGGTTAACGTCTAGGGGCAGCTTTCTGAGTTCGGTCTAAAAAACTAAGAAAGCTGGTTTAGCCCCAAGGCCTAAATCGGTTGTAGTGTGAACAAAGTTACTTCGGTTAAGCCTCTAGGGGCAGCTTTCTGAGTTCGGTTTAGAAACTAAGAAAGCTGGCTTGGCCCCAAAAGCTTAGTACGGTTGAAAACCGAGGTTCCTAGTTTGATATGTTCAAAACTTGGTGATCTTATTTTGGCTGGAGTGAGTCAGGCGTTCGTGCATCTTTGAGACTTTCAAGTTCTAGTTCGGTTATTGACTACAGTGATCTGCCTATTTAGGGCAAACAGGATCCTAGTTCGGTTGCTACCTAATTTTGGATCTAAGGCAAGTTTTTTACAGAAGTTCATGCGCGTATGAGCTCTGCTATTATTTTGTCGTAAAAGTACAGTTGCAAAACAAAACTATACAAATGTGTTTTGCAAAAAACATACAAAACAAGATATACAGATGCGAAAAGCAAAACAGAGCAAGAAAGAAAGTAGATTTGCTTACCAGATTAGAGAAAAATGGACTGAAGATGAAAACTGTTGCAGAAAAGGAAGAGCACGAACAGCAAGAACACAGAGAGAGAAGACGAAGAATAGTGAAGGTGAATGGTTCAAAGGCAGAAAGGTTATTTTGTGAAAGAGGAGAGAGAAAAAAGCGGCAAAAAGGAGCGGGACTGTTCAAAAAGTTCGAAGTACGAAGGCGGCGTGATAACAGCTCACGGCCTATCAGAGCCCGCCACGTGGCAAGGGAAAGGGAAGCGTTACAGTCGTGATTGAAGAGACGTTTTGACCGGACGAAGTAAAGCCCGAAGTAAAATTAGCTCGGTCGGAGAGCCCGAGGGTTTTTTCGCTCGGCTGGAGAGGCTAAAGGGTTTTTAGCTCGGCCGGAAAGGCTTAATAAACTCTAGCTCGGCCAGTAGACTGGTAATCCCAATCATGATTGCACAGATGGGATTAAGGGGCAATTGAGAGGGTAATTTTTGGGAAGAATTGGGCCGAGCTGCGTGATTGGGCTTTGAGGCCCAAAGTGCAAAGGGCTAAGTAAAAAGGCCGTAATTGGTACTCCGGCCCAGGAGAGCACGGTTACTCCGGCCTAGGAGAAACAAAGTTATTCCGGCCCAGGAAGGTAAATTTACTTCGGTTCAGGAATCATAAAGTTACTTCGGTCAGGGAGCAACTTGAAGTTTGACCGGCCTTGAAGTTATGTCGGCCTTAGAGGTGTACCGGTCTGAGAGTTATACCGGTCGAGAGTCGTTGGTTCGGTCCAAACACACTGGAATGAACAGATGAGAAACCGATATAAGGAAGAGTAAAGGGAGGGGCTGAACTAAGGATAGTTCGGCTCACTTTGTGGCTCAGCATTGCCAGTTTTGCTTCGGTCAAATGGTAGTTCGGCCATGGAGAAAACCATCCCACTTGGTTTAAGCAGTGGGGGGGGGGGTGTAAAAGGATAAGCATTATCCTTAGGAGTATGAATCCTAGGAGGACTCTGCATGGAGAAATAAAAGTCCTACTAGGATTATGCCACTCGAAACCTATAAAAGCTCACAAGCATCACCTTGGAAGAGGTAATTGAACACAATTCTTTCTGAGAACATAAAACTTTGTCTATTTGTCAAGCTTACTGACTTAGGCATCGGAGAGGTTTCCGGCACACACCTGCCGGCTAGCTCACGCTTGTGTTTTCAGGTGATAAAGCGACGTCGTACGGAGGAGTGTGGACTTGGTCAACAGGATTATACGAGGAGAATTATTTCCTCCCCGTACACTATGCATCAAAAAAAAATATTAAAAAATTAATTTTCCACACATCCATACAACTCAGCAATCATGTGATCTCAACGCTACGCAGCATTTTGAAGAAAAATTGCACAGTTTGGATGTAATTTTCACACACTGCTATTCGACTTGTGGGGGCCGATCATGGGTCCTGTTTTCATAATCTGAACCGTTCAATGTATAGAACTCGTCGAGTACTATATGTTTGTAAAAAATCACATTGATCGGATATCGATAACTACATGATCAAATCAGTTTTGTATAAAAAAAATTGGATGGTGTTATAATTAACGATTGAAAAAAAAAACAAATCTGATCAAATAGCTATCAATATCCGATCAACGTGATTTTTTATATGTATATAGTACTCGACGAGTTCTACACATTAAACGATTTAGATTATCAAAATAGGACCCGTGATGGCCCCCACATGCCGAACAAAACCGTCCAGTGTAATTTCTTTGAAGCCATTACCAGGGCTAGCATTAATTTTTCCAGTGGTAGGTATCTTGTTTCTGCATTTGCCAAAGTCTTGCTTACATAATAGACAGCCTTTTGCTCTCCTTTTTCCTCTCGGATTAGCACTGCACTGACTGCGTGTTCAGAGACTGCTAAGTACAAAAATAATTCCTCCCCTGGGACTGGGTTAGAAAGGACCGGGGTTGAGGTCAGGTACTTTTTTAGGTCGGCTAAGGCAGCTTCACATTCTTCTGTCCATAGGAAGTCGGTGGCTTTTTTCACCAGGTTAAAGAAGGGTCTGCACTTGTCTGAGCTTCTGCTGATGAATCGGTTCAGGGCTGCGGCCCTTCCAGTGAGCATTTGGACTTGCTTTGCCGATGTTGGGCTCTGTAGCTCCAGGATGGCTTTGATTTGGTCTGGGCTGGCCTCTATGCCCTTTCTTGTTACCAGATAGCCTAGGAATTTACCTGACCCAACCCCGAAGTCACACTTTGCGGCGTTGAGTCGGAGCCGATATCTTTTGAGTATGTCAAAGACCTCTTTTAGGTCGGCAAGATGACCTTTTGACTCCTTGGTCTTTACGACCATGTCATCAATGTAAACTTCTACTGTTTTGCCGATCAGATGTTTAAACATCTTTGTTACTAACCTCTGATAGGTTGCTCCTGCGTTTTTCAGCCCAAAAGGCATTACCTTATAACAGTACAGGCCTTTCGGGGTGATGAACGCGGTCTTCTCTTCATCTGGAGGGTACATAGCAATCTGGTGGTACCCTCTGTATGCGTCTAAAAAACTCATTCTTTCGTGTCCCGAAGTGGCGTCTACCAGTTGGTCGATTTTGGGCAGAGGGAAGCTGTCCTTGGGGCAGGCTTTGTTGAGGCTGGTAAAATCCACACAAACCCTCCACTTGCCATTCTTCTTTTTTACTACTACTGTGTTGGACAGCCACGTTGGGTACTGAACTTCTCGGATGGCCCTGGCTTCAAGGAGTTTGTCTACCTCTTCCTCCACTGCTTCGACGTGTAATAACGTCGGCCTTCTGGCTCGTTGAATCACTGGTTTTGCCGATCTGTCGACATTCAGACTGTGGCAAGTGACCTCGGGGTCAATGCCAGGCATTTCATAGGGTGTCCAGGCGAATGCCTCTATGTTTGCCCTTAAAAAATTTTCTAGTTCCTTTTCTTCTTCTTTAGCTAAGCCAGAGCCGAGAAGAAAAAATCGTTCTTCGTCGCCCTCCTGGACGAGGATTTTCTTTAGTGCTTCTTCGCTTTTTTCGGTCGGTTCTTTCCCGACGTCTTCCAGGACTTCCATGTCTCCATCTTCAACTTCTGCTTTCTTTGGCTCCTGTATACTACAGGTGGACTTTATCGCTGCCATTGAGCAATTTTTGGCTTGTAGTTGATCCCCTCTGACTTCTTCAATCCCATTCTCTGTTGGGAATCGGAGTAGTTGGTGCAACGTCGAGGGAACTGCCCCCATTGCATGCAACCACGGTCTTCCAAGGATGATGTTGTATGGTGAGGGTGTGTCAATAACCAGGAATTCTGTCCTGATCTTTTTAGTGCCGGCTTGTACCTTCAAGCTTGTTGCACCCAGTGGCCATGTCGGCGTCCCATTAAAGCCGACCATCGGGCCGCTGGATTGCTCTAGGTCATCGGGGTGAAGGCCTAGCTCTCTGTAACATCTGACGTACATGATATCACAGGAGCTGCCTTGGTCTATTAGGATGCGTTTTACTTGGCATTCCCCAACCTGGAGGGATACTACCAAGGCATCATTATGCGGATGTTGGACCAATTCTAGGTCGGCTTCGGTAAAGGCTATCATTGGCCCTTGGCATTCTTCTGGCCGATGTCTCTTGTCCCCAACTTGGTGGATATGCTGTAAATGTCTTACCCTCTGGGTTTCTCCTCTGACCTCGTTTTCGTTGACCCTTGAGTGGATCACATTGACCACCCTCGGTTCTCCTGCCTGTGGTAGCTGTGCTGGGGGGAGGGGGTGCTGCTGGTGCTTGAGGCAACCTTGCCTGTTCTTCCCTGGTTCTGGCCTCATCGACCAGGTCCCTCAGAAGGCCTTGCCTTACTAGGTCCTCCAAGTGTGCTTTTAAGGCTCTGCAACCTTGAGTTGGATGTCCTTCTTCATTGTGGTAGGCGCAACGTCTGCCGACGTTTCTTCCCATGAATTCCCCTGGTGCTCTTTCCGGAGCCCTGAAATATGGTTGATTTCGAATCCGATCCAAGATTTTATGGATTGGGATCCGGAATACCGTGGTTACCGCCTGTTTATTTCTTAATTCTATTTCTTGTCTGGTGGGTCCATTGTTGACTCGGCTTCGCTTTGGCGAGCCGTTTCCTTTTTCTTGCTTCACCTCTTTGTTTCCCGACGTATCTTCCTCGGCCCTGGCGTATTTCTCAATTCTTGCCATGAGTTCTTCCATGCTCTTTGGCATGTTTTTGCCAAAGACTTCCGTAGTGGGCAGTCATCTTTCAGGCCGTTCTTGAAAGACACGACTGCTACTTCCTGGTTGCATTCAGGTATTCGGTTGAACACCTCGTAGTACCTCTTCGCATAGGCCCTAAGGCCTTCTTCCTTGGTTATTCTTAGAGCCATCAAAGCATCAACCCTCAGGGGTTGCAGCTTGTTGGTCACGAACCTGGCCACAAACATCTCGGCCAAGCCTTCCCATGTCTTTATACTTCCTTTCGGTAACTTGTGGAACCAATCAGATGCAATTTCCCCAAAGGATGAGGGGAATACCTTGCAGAGCAATGGTTCGTTCCCGCTATATAGTGCCATTGAATTTAGGTATAGCCCAATATGAAAGTTTGGATCTGACTTACCATCATAGATTTGGAACCTCGGCATACTGAACCTCTTGGGTGGTTCAAATTTGTCCGGTTCTACCGAGAAGGCTGTCTTCGGTTTTACTGGGGAGTTTACCTCGGCCTCTGCATTTTGCTGCCTCCTCTTGAGGTAGTCCCTTAAGTCTTCTTTGCTCCTCCCTGGAGCTCGGCTGTCTTTTGATTTTAGTCTTTTTGGTATACTGCTCTCGGCCTCGAAGTGGGTCCGTTTGGGTCTTTCTTCATGGGTTGTGTCAAAGTGGAGTACTTGCCCCTGAACATGTCGATGTTCTTTGGGGTCTGGATTCTTCATGTGTTGTGTCCTTCGGGACTCTTCTTGTCTTGGCCTTTCTCGTCCGACTTCCCTGGAAGACCGGTGAGAATGCCTTCCGCTCCTGGTATGTTGAGGGACCTCGGGGATTGTTTTTCCTCCACCTTTCTGGGTGTTGGTTGCTGGCATCGGCGTATTTTGCAGCGGGTATGGTGGTTGCATAACGTTATTCTGCATCATGAAGTTGACGACCGACTGGAGGTCCGCCAACTTGTTTGCTAATTCTTTTACTTCCTCGTCTCTGCGTAGGCACCTGTCCCTCCATACCTGGAGGTTGTCTTCATTATAGTATTTTCCTTGGTTTGATCTTTTTGTTGTGTCACCTTCCTGGATATCGTCGTTCTCCCTGTGACCCTGGTCACGGGCTTCTGTATTGTGGTTGTCTCCTTCGGCGTCAAGGTTAATCGGTCTGCTGCTTCCAGAAGGAGCATCGTCCCCAGCGTTTCCTTGCTGTCCGTTACTGGCCATCTATTCTTCCTTCGTTCCCACAGACGGCGCCAAATTGTGTGGGTAAAAATCTGACCACACTGCCCGTTTAGCGATCAGCAGCAAAGCACCGGCAGAATAGATGGCTCCAACAACCTGTAACAGAAAGGAAAAGCTCCGGCGGTGGTTCTTCCACCCGGGGGCACTCCGACGATCAAGTCAGTATGTTTCTCAAGGATAATCAAGTATTAAACTGAATACTCAAGATATGAATTACATACCTTAGACCCACGGGGGTGCCTATCTTTTATAATATACTCAATCCAAGTCCAACTAGAAGTATGACTTCTATGAACTCCATTCTTAGTACTTACTCTGGACTCTTTAGGAGATAGAGACAAACTCCCTAAGAGGTTTATCCTTATCTTAATTAAGTCCCCTTTTTGCTTCAGGACTCCTGTCCCTTATCTTCGGATTCCGACATCTTCGGAGATGACCTCGGCTTCTCCGAGATTACCTCGGCTTCTCCGAGATTACCTCGGCTTAACTACCAGGGCACGTGGCACCTCGGCTGACACATCGGCGTCACCATGCCACGTGTTGGTATACAGAGAATATGTCCCCACAGTTTGTATGGCCCTTTAAGGTCTTGTTTCTATGTATTGTTGTTTTTAATATAAATGCTTTCCATGTTCTCCCAAAAAAAAAAAAAAAAAAAAAAAAACAAAAAAACAAAAGGAAAGAGCATGCCAGAGATACCAAAGTTTTTACCAAAAAAATTCCACACAACACTCACATGGGCATGAAATCTACACCCACGTGAATATTTTATAGAAATTTTGTTAAAATATTTGAGGTTTCTAATATGCTGTTTTTGTAAAGGAATCACTTCTCTACAATCAATTAAATTGGCCTAGTATGATCTAATGTGCTCATTATAAAAAATAAATTTCTCGAAAAAAGAGTTTGGCTACTGTGAGCATTTGGACTTGATAAGCCTATTTTGTGATTGATACTGATAATTCAAATCGTTCATTTTTTTATAACTCATTAAGTAGAATATTCATGCAAAATATCAAGATGGTCGAATATCGGTAGATATATGTTTGAATGAAATTTATTTTACAAAAAATAAATAATTATACTTGTCGTCTATTTTCTAAAAATAAATTTGAATCAAATTTATAATTACTGATATCAAATCATTTTGATTTTTTTATATGAATATTCTATTTAACGAATTTTAAAGAGTAAATGGTTAGATCCTAGAATAGGAACATTGTCTTAAATTGATATCACAACTTAAAAAAAAAAAAAAAAAAAAAAAAAAAAAAAAAAAAAAACCAAAACCTTTTATACATATCACTCATTTTGAGAAAAAAATTTTAAATTTTGTTTGGTTTAAATATAAAAAAGAAAAAAAAAATCAAAATCACTTTCTCTTTCCTATACATCAATCAATCACTTTTTCTCTCTCATCTCTCATTCCCAATCATTTTTTCTCTCACGCACATGTACTCAACTACAACAAAATATCAAATCATCATAAACTCTCAAACTCCAAAACTATTTTCAAATTATATAACCAAATAAACTAAAAAAAAATTTCTCCCCAATTTTTTTTTTTTTTTTGAAAATTTATCTCAAAACACAAACCGAATACATAAGGACTATTTGGGAACAAGCTAAAAAAGTCGAAAACTAACTTTTAATCCATTTTAAATCACATCACCTTTCTCATAAAAAAAAATCTTAGAAAACTAACTTTAAATCATTTTCTCAAAACACTCAATTGTGTTGAGTGAGAACAAATTTATGTACTTGTACACGTAGGAAGAACATTATCCGAACATCTTTAAGGACTTGATACACTCTTCGTTTTTTTGTTTGATTGGGACCTCTTAGCATAGGATACTACTTTACACCCCTGAATTGGCAATGAATAATTCAATCTACCTCACCTTAATTACCTCAAATTTATCCCGAAAGAAGTTGTCTGGTTATGATTTAATTTGTGCAGTATAAAATTTATATATAAAATAAATTTGAAACATAAAATAATAATTTTAAATAATTTTTGAATAATTAAATTTAAATTTATAGTATTACTCATGAGGAATAGAGCATCTGATTTGATCCATTCATTTATGTGAGATCTTTACCCTTGGTTTGTATATTTTAGGACAAATTACAAGTACTAGTTTTACTTAAAATATGGATGGTTTTATATAATTTTGAAAATTATAAATACTCCATTATTATAATTTTTTATTTTACAAAATTAACCTAAAAGAGTGAAACTCATGACTAATCTCTTATATAACAATAAAATTAACAAAATTGTTATTTGAAATATATTTTTTGATATTATTCAAAATTGTTAATTGACTTAATATTTTATTAATAAAATGAATCATTTATTATGCGATTAGAAATATAAAGAGACGGGATATAATTTTTAAAACAATAGGAAACAATTTATATTTTAAGAAAATTTCAAAGAGTGTATTTCTAATATACCCTATATTTTGCACGTAGGAGATTTTGAACAGGAAATCTTAAAGAGAGCATACCTCCAAATCCAGAATCTTAACTACCAGACCAACTTCTTGAAGTTGAGTAAGGGGTTGTTTGGTTTTCATATTGGGCTAAATAATCATAAAAGGACAAAAAAAGTTAAAAAATCACAAAAAACTAAAAATCACAAAAGGACAAAAATCCCATCATTCCAAAGCTAAAAATCCAAAAAAACCAATCAAGAATACCAAACGAATAAAAAAGTCTCAGACTAAAAAAGTTAAAAAATTCAAAAAATCAGCTAAAAAAGTCATTGTCAAACGAAAGCTAACTGAATAATATTTTGTAGTTTTGTTTTTTTTATTTATGTTATTCTTATTTTTAACGACCATGTAAGATGTTAAACCTTTCCTATTAGCTAAACACACGTCACAATGAAATTTCTGAAACATTAGAGTATTACTCGGCTGGATTACCCCCAATAAATTTCCTCGTCGGAATGAATCACATATGTACAATTTTTGGATTTGTTTGGTGGAGATTTTTACAAATTGAAAATTAATAGTAAAAAAGTATAAATTAAAAGCAACTATTTTCTTATTTCTTAAAATTTATTTTTTTAAAACTTTTTCAAATTATTATTGCCTCATAAATGAGGAATATTTGGGTGTCAGGAGGACAGATGCCATGTGGTATCTTCTTTTATTGCGATTAAATTTGACACTAAAATCGATTACATTTATATTTAGTGTTTGATAGGTAATAAAAAATATGTATATTTGTGATTGGTGAAAGATACCACTTAACAATGTCGTGTGATATTCCAGTATACCAAAATTTCTCCTCATAATAAATAAAATATGCACCAAATACTTTGACATAAGATTTCTAAATGAAAAAAATTATGAAAATAACCTTATGAACTAGATGAAACAAGAATATTGCATAGATTTTTATTTTAATCCACGTGGGATTTTTTTGGGTAATTTCAAATAAGAGTGTATTTAGAAAAACATTTTCAAATTAGTAGGGTGTGTTTGGTAACGTTTACGTTTTCAGTTTAGATTTACAAAAATTTTATAAACTGGTTTTTGTTTATTTTTTGTTTATTTTTAGAAAAACATAAACTACAAACGCGTTTGGTAATTGACAAAATATTTAAAAATTTTTAAAAATATAAAAAAGAGTGAGAAGTGACAAGTGGCGGCGGAAGACGGTGGTGGAAAGTGGTGACGGTGGGTGGTGGGTAGCTGGTGGTGGTGGTGGGTAGGTGAGTGACAGTGGCGGGTGGTGGATGGTAGTGAGTGGGAGGTGGTGGTGGCGGGTGGTGGGTGGTGGTGGCAGGTGGGTGGCGGTAGGTGGCGGGTAGGTGGCGGGTGGTAGTGGTGGATTGGTGGGTGACGGTGGTGGGTGGTGGGTGGTAGCGAGTGGGTGGTGGTGGTGGTGGTGGTGGTGGTGGTGGAGACGGGTGGGTGGCGGGTGGTAGTGGTTGGTGGCGGGTGGGTGGGTGGGTGGGTGATGGTGGCATGTGATGGGTGGCAACGGGTGGTGGGTGGTGGTGGTGGTAGCAAATGGGTGGCGGATGGCGGGTGGTGGCGGTGGCGGTGGTGGGTGGGTGGGTGACGGTGGCGGGTGGTAGCGAGTGGGTGGTGGTGGTGGTGGTGGGTGGTGGGTGGTGGGTGGTAATAGCAGGTGGGTAGCGGGTGGTGGTAGTGGTGGTGGTGGGTGGGTGGGTGACGGTGGCGGGTAGTAAATGGTA
Source organism: Camellia sinensis (assembly GCF_055761805.1). Taxonomy (NCBI): domain Eukaryota; kingdom Viridiplantae; phylum Streptophyta; class Magnoliopsida; order Ericales; family Theaceae; genus Camellia; species Camellia sinensis. Next base: position 88,966,577 of record NC_138973.1, on the reverse strand, counting down.
GCGAGTGGGTGGTGGCGGGTGGGTGGTGGGTGGTAGTGGTGGTGCTGGTGGTGGTGGCGGGTGGGTGGCAGGTGGCTGGTGGTGGTGGTGGTGGTGGTGGGTGGCTGGTGGTGGCAGGTGGGTGGTGAGTGGTGGTGGCAAGTAAGTGGCGGGTGGTGGTGGCGGGCAGTGAATGGTAGTGGCAGGTGGTGGGTGGTGACGGGTGGATGACAGGTGGGTGGTGGTGGTGGTGGTGGCGGTGGCGGCGGTGGCGAGGGGTGGGTGGTGGTGGCAAGTGGGTGGCAGGTGGGTGGTGGCTGGTGGTAGCGGGTGGTGGTTGGTGGTAGCTGGTGGGTGGTGAGTGGTGGTGGCAGATGGTGGTGGAGGGTGGGTGGTGGGTGGTGGTAGCAGAAGATGGTGGTAAAAAATGGTGGCGGGTGGTGACTAATGTTGGGTGATAAAAAATAAAAACTGAAAACTCAAAATGGAAACACATTTTTTGTGTTTTCATTTTTTGGCCAAATTTATAAACTGAGACCACTAATTTATAAATCAAAAATTTTACCAAACAAGTTTTTATTTGAGTTTTTAAAATTTTTGTAAATATAAACAGAAAACTGAAAACGTAAGTGTTACCAAACGGCACCGTAGTAAACGTTGTAAATATCAAAAAGTAAAATTATAATTTTTTTGGTAATTAATAATTTTTGCAAAGACTTCTGTCATGAAAATTCCCCATTCAGCTTTTGTCTGGTGTCCAAACACGAGCACATCCTTGATTCTAATCAGACGGTACACAAGCATTTTGAAAAGGGATGAGTAAAATGTCCTGTTTTTACTACATATTGGGTGATTATTGGCTAATATTGATGACGGACGTGATTGAATTGAACCGAGTGCATTAGATTCGACCGTAGGAGTGGTGGGGTTGCTTTCTGGACCACGTGATCTGGTGGGCTCTCTCTGATCCCCAATAAGATCTCCAGCATCTTAACCAAATCCCCCCATGAGCTCTCTTTTGTCTCTCAACAATCTAAAAATTATTGAATGTGGTACTATGTGAGATATTGTCCCACATGTTTGTTGAGTTTTTTGTTTTTTTTTGTTTTAATATTTAAAAAATATAATAATTTAGAGAATTGATCGATTTTTTAAATTATTTAAAAAATTAACTTATTTTTTAAAATCTCATTTTGAAAATATAATTTTAAATTGAAAATTATATTTTCAACATGCAATTTCAACATGTCATCATAAAATTACATTTTTAACATGTGATTTCAAGTTGAAATAACATGTTGAAAATGCGATTTCAATTTAAAATTACATTTTCAAAATGTGATTTCAAAAGCAAGTTATCAATTCTCTAAATTGTTGTTGTTTTTTAGAATATTTAAAAAAAAAAAAACTCCATGTTTGTTTGGTGTAATTTATTTAAATTGTTTATAATATATACTCTTAAATTTTGAGAGTATATATTTGATATAGTTTTTGTTTACAATTTGTTAGGGAAAAAAAAAGCTAAAATGACTATTTGGTGTCGCTTATACTTCATTTTGTTTGATAGAATGAGATTAAATTGGATAAAATGATCATTCAATTAAATGATGAATAATGATTCTATTTACAATGTATTTTTTAATTATTTTTTTAGTCAATCAAAAATGGAAGTGAATATTTTGATAGAATAAATACTCTATTTTAGTGAACCAATTAAACATTTTAGGGCATCTGCAATGGTGCATCAAAATTTTCACCAAATTTGAGTAAAAATTTGAGGAAAAACTCTCTTTGATATTAAGTGCACCAACGGAGGGTTTTGTGGATTCATCAAACCACCAGTCGACTGGCACAGACGACCGGGTGGTTGTCCGGCTGGTTGACTAGCCAATGCAAAATTTTCACAATTTTTCTTCTTCACGTGGCCATCTGAAGGCCAATCAAGGGGACGACCAGATGGTCGAGTGACTAGTGTAATTTTTTTAAAAAAATTTTCCTTGAGATGGTCATCTAGGGGGACATCCGGTACTAAAAATTCAACGGCAATGAACAATAATTTGATGAAAGATACATCAGTCCTCAGTTTGATGAAAGAAAAATGAAATATTAAATTTGACACCAAGTTAATGAAACCGTTGGAGCTGAAAAATGAATCATTTTTTATCAAATTTAAATTTGATGATAAATTTAATACACAATTGGAGATGGTCTTATAAGTTAATTTTTATGATTATTATAACTCAAAAGATTTAAAATAAGTTTGTAAATTTATTTGGACTAGCTTTTCATTATTATAACCCCTTTTTTTTTTGCCCGGGAGGGGGGGAGCTATATTTTAAATTACAACCAAATATCATTAGTCAATTTTTTTTTAATCAAATAAACTAAACTAATTGACTTATAAGGGCTACTAAACATAGCCTAAATAAGTTGAAAAAGTTCATAACTTTGAGGGAGGGATATTTTGATATCTACTTTCTGATTATTAATTTTTAATTTATAATAAGTTGTACTAAATAGATCCAATATCTCAACTATGTCTCTCGACTAATTAAACTTATTCAATATTGTATACAGTATTTTAGTATTAATGCTCTATTTGATTTACTGGAATTAGATGAAATAGAATAAAATAGTTTTCCTTAGACTCGCTCTCCTAGGAAATAATCTTTTTCTTATAATAGTGAATAATGATCCTATTTATATATTTTTTTAATTATTTTTTTAGCCAATCAAATATTAGAATAAACAATTTTATGAAATGATCATTTCATTACATTATATTCTAATGAACCAAATACTACCTACTGTGTTTGGTTCATGAATTTTGATAGAAATTTAAAAATGAAAAATAAAAAGATGAATAAAATGTGAACAAAATATAATTACATTTCTACATCTCTTTCTAAATTTCCATCCACATTCATAATCCAAACACAGACTAAAGTATTTCAACTATTAATATGGGTCCCAAATGAGATCACACAATCAACAGTTGAGATTAGGCGTACCTCATATAGCACAAACACAATAATGAATGACTTTTCCTAGCTTAACCTTGTATTTAAATTCCTTTCAAAGTCAATGGTGATGGAAGTCTTTGCCTAAATGCCAAATCAAAGTGATTAGTTTTGATTACAATGCAAAATATAATGTTTGATTATGAGTCAAGGTAGTAATAGTTATAAAATGATATTTAGTAATGCACAATACACCAAATAAATATTGATTTAAATAAAATTAAAAAAAAAAAAACTTGTATAAATTAATCTTGGTACATATGAATTCAAAAGTAGGTGTATACTGTAGCAGGATCATATAAAAGTGCTAGTTTGATGTTTTATGTATTGTTTTATGACCATATATAAGTACAAGTTTGATGCTTTATATATTGTTTTATACGTAATTACCATGCTTTGACGTGTGAGAAAGATTCCAAGGTTGTTTTCATTAAGCTTCTTTCCACATTATTTAAATTGGTAAATCTATTACAATCCATTGATTTGACTTATTGGCATATATATACATATTTAATAGGAAAAACTATATTAGTAGTCAGTGCAACAAATTAAGATTTTAGGTATAAAATCACTTTTAGGTGTGAAAGCTGTTATTCAATTTGTTTCCGTATTATTTTGGTCCTTATAATTTTAATTACTTAATTTTAACTTTAAATTTTAAATTTTGTGTCAATTTGTTTCAATTAAAAGCACCAATTAATATTTTTGACAAAAAGTACACATGAAGACAATGTGACCGTTTTTTAGGGGCAAAATACACAATCTATGTTGTCCACATGCGTATTTTCAGTTGAAAACCTTGGATGGAAGTTATCAATTAGATTAAATTGATACAAATTAAAATTTTAAAGATTAAAATCGAGTTAATTGAAATTCTAGTAGGGATAAAACTCCCCTCCATACTTACATCCCTCTATACATATACATACTTCATTTGTGGGCCCAAATTCGAATTCATATCAATGATCCAAATCGTTTACTTTATAGGTCCCATAATAAAGGCCATCTATGGGAAAAAATCAATTTCATCGGATATCTATAAACACAACAAAAAATCATATTTTGTTTTATAAAACGAATAGCAAACAAGATTGTAAACTTAAACTATTCATCTTGAAAAACGAAGCGTGGTTTCTTTCTATGTTCATAGTTATCCAATAAATCTAATTTTTTGTATGAATAATCTTTACTGTGGAATCTACGAAGTAGACGACTTCGATCATCAAAGTGAGTTCGAATTAAGGCCCACAAAAAGAATATGAATGAATATAAAAAGATGAAATATGGAGGGGTCTCGAGCTTCATTAGGGTATTTATTGACTAGAAAGCAAATCAAAGATTACATTTTTATTATGTAACATAACATAATTTAGTAATGGAGATGTGTACACATACATTGTATGGTGTTCCAAGATCCTAACATTGGATATATGGCATGTCCTATTCCTATCTGTGCAATCTTCAAGGTCAAAGATTACAAGTTAGATGTCGTTTTACTTGGATACTAAGTTCTAACCCGAATCTTTGGATAGTAAGTTCTAACCTAAATCTTTGCTTAGGACCAGAAAATATCCCATAATATCTTATTATCAGGAAAAAATATATATTGACAATAAATAAATAAATAAAGAATTTATCATACACCTACAAACTATGTATCTGCATGAATGATACTATTTGGAGGTTGTAACTTAGGAGATAGGGAGTCTTATTTGTGACAAGATTTGAACATTTAGGTCAAGGTTGGATTGGACCAAGATGGTTGTGGGTCCTACTCACAATGTGTTTGGTGATGATTTGGGAGGGCAGCTTGATAATACGAGCGATTTAGTAATCCCTTCAGGGGAATGAACTTGGCTGGGTAAAGTGTGGGAATAGAAAAATAGTGAACGGATTGAATCTATTTAGTCGTCCGGAATAGTGCATATATATATATATATATATATTTTTTTTTGTGCAATTGCAACCTATTAGTTTAAAAAAGAATAATTTATATTTGTTTTAGATATTTTTTTAATATAGAAATTATTATTTTTTTATTGATATTTTATAAAAATAATTTAACAATCTCATCACTAACCATCTCCCACACTATAGAGCAATGATACATATCTCTAATTTTGGAGCTCTAATTGAACTCAAATGATGTGGCAAAAAAAAAAAAAAATCACATCAATGGGTGAATCCCACCCCTAGAGCTCCTTTAAAGCTTTTATTTTAAAGCTCTCAAACATTTTTACACACTATATCATCAAAACAAATACATTTTCACTTAATATCTTTACTAACAATTCACACATTAATAATCTCTTCACTAACTATCCCCTCACTAACAATCACATTCAATCTAATCTACCAAACAAACATGGCCTTAACCTCCAATGATGTGCAAGGATTCTAAGCTAAGAACACTTATGTTGTGTTTGGTTTGAGGGATTTGAAGAGAGATTTGAAAAGAAAAATAGAGAAGGTAAGTGAAATGTGAATAAAATATACCTATATTTCACTTAGTTTCACACACTTTTTTCCTTTTCCTTTCTAAATTTTTCTCCAAATCCTCTAACCAAATACAGTGTTACTGTCATTAAATTGTGTGATAACCTTGAGATATAATTCAAAAACTGTTTAATATTTTACGACAAATGGATAGGATCCCATGTTAGGATTATGGTCTACTGAACAAACTCCACTTGGTTTTTTTTTAATGTGAAAACACTTACGCTGTGTTTGGTTGTTAGAAAAGGATTTGAAAAGGAAAATAAAAAAGGAAGGTGTGGGTGTTTATTTCTGACCTCACTGTCAAACAGGTACTCAACTGGGGAACACCGGCAGAATAGATTGCGCCCAAACGTCCTGTCACAGAAAGATAAGACTCCGGCAGTAGTTCTTCTACCCGGGGGCACTCCGACGATCAAGTCAGTACTCAATTATGTCTCAAAGATAATAAACAATGCTCTAACTCACTAGCCAGAACATAAAAAGTATACCTTACACCCACGAGGGTGCCTTACTTTTATAACCAACACTAACCTAATTCCTCTAGAAGCTTAGCTTCTCTTGGACTTTGGCTCAATGCTCATCCTAAACTCTCCAATAGATAAAGATAAACTCCCTAAGAATTTTATCGTTATCCAGGTTGAGGTCCTCTCCCATTCTAAGACTTTTATAGCTTATCCGTTTACCCCGGATTCCGATATCTTCGTAGGTAACCTCGGCCTAGCCGAGATCACCCTAGCGCCATGACCAGGACACATGGCGCCTCGGCTGGCACTTCGGTGCCACCTTGGCCACGTGTTGTCATTTACAAAAATATGCCCCCACAACTGCCCCCTAGGTTCTATTACTTCGGCATCCTGAGGTAATGGAACCTATATCGTTTGTCCATATAGCACATCAGCTAAAAAAACTTACTCTACCCTTTTATTACCGAGGTCATCTTACGTCGGCTCCTCATGACCAAGACTACAGTGTGTTTTAATAATGCCTTAGAACCAAGAACCAAGTTTTTCAAGTTCCTTAGCCGAGATCGTCCCTCTAGCTGAGGTCTTTGCTTTATTAAATCAAGAGCTCCAAGAGCTCTATCAACACATGAGTTGTCGCGCACGGTTACTCAATCATTTTATCCACACATTTTTTCCCCATTGATCCGTACCTGACATGCCATTAGGTCGCGTCGCGTCTGCGCGCGCCGCCTGACAAGCACGTCGTCTAAGGCATATTCAATGTAACTTTGCTGCCTTTTCGTGTTTTAACAAAAACACTCTCTCTTTCCGCCTGTTCACCATTGCTTTCCTTGATTTCTCTTAAGCTTTCTCTCTTTAAAGTTTCTTGCTTCCAAACCGCCATTGTTGCCTTTTCGAGCTTCTTGCAACCACTCTATTCACCTCCTCTGATGAAGTGTCCACAGTTCTGCTACATCTACCGTCATTGTCTGACTTCGGCGACCTTATACCGGCGTCATTTTCCTTAGTAAGCCATTATTTCCCCTCTTTTCAGTTTTTGACTGGCTTCGAATTTTGTCATGTTTTATATATTGCTATTGTGAATCTATTCATGATCCTTGAATAATTGTTTGCGTGTTTAATTCCATCATTCGTGTACCTAGTACATTTGTTTCATGATTTTTCTTCTACCCAATCTGTTTCTGGATATATTTATACACATTTTGCTCACATACTTGCTATCTTGCCACTATTCTTGGCTTTGCACATCTGCACATACTTCGCACGATGTTTTTGAGTCTGAATCGTTGTTTTTTTTCTTATTTTTCTTTTTTTATTTCTAGATTCTTGACATCATTTCTTGTTTCTGTAGACCTAGGCTTGGGATTTGATTTAGAACCCTATCCCTTAGGAAAACTGAACCAAAATCCCCTTAGATCCGCAAAAACCTTCATTCCAGTGCTCTCTAGGATTCAGTCGAGGTCCCTGAAACCCACACAAACCTCTTTCTTTTGAATTCTCACACCTTGTCCCTCTAGCCGACGTCATGGGTATGTTTAGGTGGAGGGTGGATACCCCAGAAAAACTTGAGCATTTTAGGAGGGAGTGCTCCATCCCTGTCGATGTCCAACTCAGGTTGGCTGGGGAGGAGGACTTCATTATGCCTAATGACAACCTCATGCCCTTTCCAGTAGTTGCTTTCATCAAGTGCGGGCTTAGGTTCCCTCTTGACATCCTCTTCCGCCAAGTCCTTCACTATTACAAACTTAACCCAATACAGCTAGCCATTAACTCTTACAGAGTCATCAACGGTATAATTGCCCTAGCTAGCCGAGAGAACACTAGGATTACTCTAGCCGACATCTAAAACTACTATACCATGTGTGGCCTTAAATCAGAAAAAGGCTACATTTATTACCTTAAGCTGAAGTCGACCGAGTACAAACTAATTGCCGACCTCCCAAACTTCAACAAAGGTGCTGGAGATGATTATTTCATCGTCTCGGGCAACTGGAAGTTTCCACCAGATGATGACCTCCACCTCTACCCCTTGAGCTGATCAGTTTTAAAAGAGGGTAATGGTAAGAACCAAGTGTCACTTTACTTGCTTTCAAGTCTTTATTACTCTGTTCCTTTTATATGTTCTAATGTCTGTTTTTTACTTGCAGCTTTTCCTCAACCTCCAAAGGACTTCCGCAAAACCTTTTATCCCAGCAAAGACTTCAAGATGCTGCTAGGCTTGCCTGTCAATCAATGCAAGGCCCCTTTACTGCTCAATTACATCCCGACCTATAAATCCACATTGCCCGACGTCCCTAAAAAGAGCAAGTCTCCACCCTCAACAATAACTCCTCCTACCACTTCGTCACCACGGCCCAACCAAGCCTCAACATCTGACCTAGCAGAGCAACCGTCAATATCTGTTCCCCAACTAATCCCTCTAGCACAGCGTCGACGCCCTTACCGAGTTCCCTCCAACACTTCAGCTGGTAGAACTCGTAGCCAAAAACGCTAATCCTCTGAGGTGTCGGCTTACGATCCAACAAACCCGCCTACTGCACTGCCAGCAATTCGCTTTGGAACCAAGGTTACAGTCGCCGCCACCACTGACGAGATAGAGCACAACAAGGTTGTAATCGAAGACCTTTTGGCCGATATCTCGGGCGTCGTGACAGTCTAATCTTCCCCATCACAGTCCCAGCCCAAACCAAAGTAAAAAAATGTAAAAAGGGCCAAGGCAAAAGCCTCTTTTACTCAGGTTGAGTCTGAAAACACAGTTCCAATCTCAAAACTTACCGAGGTTGAGAAAACAAGCTCTGCCGCCGAGAAGAGGCCCGCAGAGGCTAACCCCTCTGAAACCACTAAGTCAAAGAAGCTGAGGCCAGACTCTACAGCCACCTAGGGTTCACTTAAAGCCAATGACCCTTGGGTCTCATCTATCATGATCGAGGACAAGCCAGTCAGAACCGGTGATAGTGCTTCTGACATTGAGGTCGGCGTTGCCCTCTCAACTACATTGCTCCTTCCCAATGACCTCAACTATATGGCCAAGGACAGCGAATATGAAAATTTCGCTCTGATGGTGCAGCACTCTGTATTGGTAAACTCCTAACACTTGGTACTCTCTATTTTCATACTAAAAGAGTTTACAAACTTTGTTCATTCTACTTTTTCTAGGCGATCTAGCACGCCCACTCCTTTGCGATGCAGGCTGAGGACTTAAAGAATGAGCTAGTCAATAAGACGAAGAAGGTTGCTGGTTTGCTTAAATCCTTAAACAACGTCGAGGCTAAGATGAAAGTCCTAATAGATCAGGCCAAGACAACTAAGCAAGTCCAAGACGAGGTCGAGGAAAATGCTGGTGTTGCAGAGACTGTTGCCGAAGTTCTCAAAGTCAAGAAAAAATAGGCCGAAGCAAAAACAGTTGAAGCCCAAGAAGAACTCTGAAATGTCTTGGCCACAAAAGATGCCGAAATCAAAGCGGCAGACAAACAGGCCCATGTCGAGGGGGCAGCCAACGTCCGTGAGGAGTACAAAAAACAAGTTAGACAGGCATGTAACAAGGATTACACCTTTGGTTGGATGGCTGCTCTGAAGGAGTTGGTTGTCCCCAAGGACTCTCCTCTTTATGATGAAGGCCGACTTGCAGTGTCATTCCCTCCCGCTTCAAGCCAATCTGAGGCTAAGGCTGGGGAGAAAGAAGGAGGAGAAGAAGATGAAGATGAAGAAAAAGACGAAGAGGCCGAGGTGGTAGCTGACACTGAAGTTTCTGTTAGGGCCAAGTCCCCAACTCTGAATGAGCAAGTCCTGGACTTGACTCAGGATGAAGAGGACGAAGTCTCCAAAAGTGCCTCCCCCAAGAAGACTATGCTCGAGGTGCCTATCGCCAAGAAGAGCCTCGATCAAACTCTACAAGAAATTGGCGCCGAGCTCGAGGCTGAGAAGGTTGCCGAGAAGATTTTTCAATTGTCTTCTGAGGCCGAGACACAGCCTGTCACCGACGCCGAGTAGTCTAACTATAAGCTTTTTCCCTGTACTTAGTACTTTTTACATTCTGAATAATGTTTTAGTTTTCATATTTGGCCAACATGCCCTTTTTGTACGTGAACAAGTAATCCTTCTGCAGGCCGAAGTGCCTTTTTGTCTCTGAATAACTTTCTTATCTAAATACTAGTCATTACATTTTCTTCCAAGTGTCTAAATGTATGCCTTCTTTTTTCCTATGTACCATTCCATACTTAGAATATTTTTGCATATTTTTAAAAGTACACCTTAACTGTGCAATCTCTTCGGGGTAATGTACCTTGGATATTTCTTCTAAGTACCTTTTAATTGTGCAATCTCAGCCTTGGCTTAACACTTGAAAACATTATAAAAATATTTCCACAAGTGTTGTTTTAAACTTGCCATTTATTGTCTTCTATACTCCCCAAGTTTGGTAACCTAGTTATCTCGTACCTTGGCTTAACTTTAACTTGTAAATTTTCCTGAAAATTCCAACAAATGTTAAGCCAACTATGGCTTGTAAATTTTTCTATAAAATTTCAACAAATCCCTAAGCACTTTGAACTTTTACTTATCATTCTCCAGCTCTTTGTCCCCTAATGTGAACTTAAGTTTCACTTGGGTTCTCATTAAGCATGTGGCTACGATCTTGTTACCGAAGTTAGATTCAAACAAAGATTAGCCGAGGTTCTCGACCTTGGTTTTTCTGTTAATCTTACTGTAATGTACTTAGTTTCAATCTGGGTTTGATTTTGCCGAGATGTCAAATCTAGGTTAATCCAACTTAGTTTAACTCCATTATATGCAAGTATAATTGTAACTCTGCCATATAATGAGTTTAAGTGATTCGTCATGTTTCACTTATAAATATTGCCAACTTAGTTCAACTCTATTATATGCAAGTATAATTCAACTCTGCCATGTAATAAGTCTAAATTATTCGTCATGTTTCAATCAACTTAGTTCAACTCTATTATATACAAGTATAATTCAACTCTGCTATATAATAAGTCTAAGTTATTCGTCATGTTTGAATCAGAAATATCACCAACTTAGTTCAATTCTATTATATGCAAGTATAATCCAACTCTGTCATATAATAAGTCTAAGTTATTCGTCATGTTTTAATCAGAAACATCGCCAGCTTAATTTGACTCTATTATATGCAAGTATAATTCAACTCTGCCATATAATAAGTCTAAGTTATTTGTCATGTTTCAATCAAAAACATCGCCAAGTAACTGGCCAGTCGTACTACACAAGTTTGAAAGAAAAATTGAGCTAAAATTTTATTATTACTTCGGCTAATAACAAAAAATTTTAAAAAAAAAAAACTAAAAATCTAATGATAAAAAAACTTCAAGTTGCAAGTATTCCACGGTCTTGGCAACTTTTTGCCTTCACTGTCTTCATGCCGATATGCCCCATTGGCCGCGATCGAGATGATTCTATAAAGTCTCTCCCACTTTGGGCCAAGCTTGCCCTCTCTGGGATCCTTTTTGTTGCTAACGACCTTCCTCAAGACGAGGTCCCCAACTTGGAACTTTCGTGGGTTGACTTTCTTATTGTAAGCCCTAGCAAGCTACTGCTGGTATATCCCCAGCCGAATTGCTGCTCTCTTCCTTCTTTTTTCCAGCAAGTCCAGATCTCGGGCCATAAATGCCTCATTAGTCTCATTCTCTACTCCCTGGGATGCCGAGTTCTAATGAGATTACTGCCATTGTGCCATAAGCTATGGCAAATGAAGATTCCCCCGTTGATCTTCTTGGAGTAGTCCGATATGCCCAGAGTACATTGGGCAACTCATCTACCCACTTTCCTTTTGCTGCTTGTAGCCTCTTCTTGATCCCATCCAAGATAGTTTTGTTGGATGTTTCTGCCTAACCATTGCTTTGAGGGAAGCTTGGAGTGGAATAGCAGTTCTTGATTTTGTACTTGGCACAAAAGCTCTTGATTAGCTTACTGTCAAACTGTGTGCCATTGTCTGCTATTATTTTCCTTGGGATCCTGAACCTGGTGATGATGTTCCTCCATATGAAGTTCTTTACATTAGTATCCCGTATCTTTACGAGGGGTTCAGCTTCTACCCACTTGGTGAAGTAATCTGTTGCTACCAGTATGAACTTCCTTTGTCCAGTCGCTTAGGGCAGTTGCCCAACAAGGTCCATGCCTCACTGGGAAAATGGCCAAGGGCCGGATACTGGGTTTAAATCTGTTGCTGGTTGATGTATCGAAGGTGCAAACCTTTGACACTTCTCACACTTTCTGACATAAGCTTCAGCATCTTTCTGCATATAGGGCCACCAGTACCCCTGAGTAATGGCCCTGTGAGCTAGTGATCTGCCCCCTGTGTGGCTTCTGCATACTTCTTCATGTATTTCATACAAGAAGTCTTCAACTTGGGAATGATGCACACATCTCAAAAGGGGACTAGTAAAAGACCTTCTGTAGAGATGTCCTTCTGCTGTCAGACTGAACCTTGTCGACTTCAGCCTGGTCTAGTGTGCTTCTTTGAGATCATCTGGCAGCTTCCCATCTCTAAGGAATATTACTATTGCATCCATCAAACTTGGTCCCATCTCTACGCACATTGCTTCATACTCTATGATCAGTGGTTCTACACTTGGGCCTGACAAATAGTCAACCATTATTGTCCTTGCTTCCCCTGATTTCATAGCACTAGCAAGGTTAGCCAAGGCATCGGCATAGCTGTTATCATCTCGGCTAACTTGCTGCAGTCGGCAATCCTGAAACAAGGCTAGTAGCCTAACAACCTCCTTGACATAGGCTATCATTCTTTTCATCTTGGGCTGTGTACTCACCTGTTGCTTGGTTCACAATAAGTTGAGAGTGTTGAGAGTCACAAAAGACCACAACTTCGTCGGCTTCCATTGCTGCTGCCAGCTTTAGTTCTGCGATCAGTGCTTCATACTCTGCTTCATTGTTGGAGGCTTTAAACCCCAAATAGATTGATTGCTCTAACATTCGTCCATCTGGAGATACTAGCACTACTCCTGCCCCCGCTCCTTGTTGATTTAAACTCCCGTCAACAAACAGGCGGAATAAGTCGCTAATGTAAATATCGTAGGGCTTGAGCTTCTCTTATTTCTTCTGCTTTGTTGTGGGGTTGGGGTTTTTCGTTCCCAGCTGGGTCTTTTCTTATTCACCTGGACATCCTAAGCCACGGCTCACCGGAGCCCGACGTGGGATGGCGCCAGGTGTGAACTCGGCCACGAAGTCCGCCAGAACCTAACCTTTGACTGTTGTTCTGGGTCTGAATTCTAGGTCGTATTGGCCCAACACCACTACCTATCTGGCTATCTTGTCGGTCAGATCTCCTTATTGCAACAGGGACTTCAAAGGATGCTCAGTTAATACCACAATCTTGTGGGCTTAGAAGTAGTGATTCAACTTCTTGGATGCCATCACTAAAGCTAGTGTCAATTTCTCCAGGGGCAAATACCTGGTCTCTGCGCTTGCTAGGGTTTTACTCATATAGTAAATTGACATCTGTTCCCATTTTTCTTCTATAATTACCATTGCACTCACTGTCTGCTCTGAAACTGCCAAGTACAAGAAAAGTTCCTCTCTTAGTACAGGATTTGAGAGAACTAGGACTATGGTTAGATATTTCTTCAAGTCGGCTAAGGCGACTTCGCATTCTTCTGTCCATAAGAAATTTGTGGCCTTCTTCACTAAACTAAAAAAAAGGTTTGCATTTGTCAGAACTTCTGCTTATGAACCCATTAAGGGTTGCGGCCCTTCCAATTAACATCTACACTTGTTTTGCCGATGTCGGGCTCTTCAAGTCCAAGATGGCCTTAATTTGATCTGGGCTTTCCTCAGTACCCCTTCTAGTAACCAAGTATCCCAGGAACTTTCCTGACCCAACTCTAAATGCGCACTTCGATACATTTGGTCGGAGCCGAAATGTCCTCAGGATATCAAAGACTGCTTTCAGGTCGACCAGATAATCCTCAGGCTCTTTGGTTTTCACGACCATGTCATTAATGTATACCTCCACTGTTTTCCCTATTAGATGTCTGAACATCTTAATTACCAATCTCTGGTAAGTTGCTCTTGTATTTTTTAACTCGAAAGGCATCACTCTATAGCAATATAACCCTTTTGGGGTGATAAATGTAATATTCTCCTCATCGGGAGGTACATGGCTATTTGATGGTACCCCCTGTAAGGGTCCAGGAAGCTCATCCTTCCATGTCCTGAAGTGGCATCTACCAATTGATCGATTTTGGGGAGTGGGAAACTGTCTTTGAGATAGGCCTTATTTAGGCTAGTGAAGTCCGCACAGAACCTTCACTTTCCATTCTTCTTTTTCACCACCACAATGTTGGATAGCCAAGTTGGGTAGTTTACCTCTCGAATGGCTCTGGCCTCCAGCAGTTTGTCTACCTCCTCTTCTACTGCCTCGACATGCATTTAGGTCAGCCTTCTAGCCCATTGAGTGACAGGTTTAGCTGGCCTGTCTACATTCAATCTATGGCAAGTGACCTTGGGGTCAATGCCAGACATCTCGTATGGTGTCCAGGCAAGCACCGAAGTGTTTGCTCGTAAGAACGCCTCTAACTCCTTTTCCTCTTTGTCGTCCAAGCTTGAGTCGAGAAGAAAAAAGCGCTCTTCATCCTTTTACTAGACTAGGATCTTCTTCAGGGCTTCGTTACTCTTCTCGGCCGGTTCTTTACCGATGTCCTCCAAGACCTCCATGTCCTCGTCCTCAATCTTTGCTATTTGTGCTTCTCGTATGTTGCAGGCGGATTTCATTACTACCATGGAGCAGTTCTTTGCCTACACCTGATCCCTTCTAACCTCCTCAATTCCATGCTTAGTTGGGAATCGCAACAGCTAGTGCAGTGTTGAGGGAACAGCCCCCCTTGCATGCAGCCATGGCCTTCCCAGGATAACATTGTAAGGGGTGAGGATGTCAATTATTGTGAACTCTGTGTTTACCTTCTTGGTGCTTGCCTGTACCTTCAAATTTATTGCCCCCAAGGGCCATGTCGGCGTTCCATTGAACCCGACCATTGGATTGTTGGACTGTTCCAGATCGTCTTAGTGAAGGCCGAGCTCCTTGTAATATCTGACATATATGATGTCATAAGAGCTGCCTTGGTCAACTAGAATGCGCCTTACCTGGCACTCTCCAATCTTCTAGGATATCACCAGAGCATCATTGTATGGATGCTGCACCATGTCTAGGTCGGCTTCAGTAAAGGATACCATTGGTCCCTGGCACTCGCCTGCCCTAGGCCTTTTTTACTAGACTTGACATACGTGCTATGAGTGTCTTACCCTTTGGGTCTCCCCACGTATCTCGTTCTCATTGACCCTCGAGTGAATCACATTGATTACTCGAGGTCCTCTTGCTTGTGGTTGCGGTGCTGGTGGGGGTGGTGCTGCCGGTGCTTGGGGTAACCTTGCCTGTTCTTCCCTTATTCTGACCTCATCCACCAAGTTCCTCAAGTGGCTTTGTCTGACTAGGTCTTATAAGTATGTTTTTAGGGCTCTGCACCCCTAAGTCAGGTGCCCATTCTCATTGTGGTAGGCACAATGCTTCCCTAGACTCTTTTCCATAAATTTGCTAGGGATCTTCTCTGGCGCTCTATAGTAACGCTGGTTCCTGATTGTCTCCAGGACTTTGTAGACCGGGATCCAGAACACTGTGGTGACTGCCTGTTTAGCCCTTAGTCCTATCACTTGCCTGTTACATCCAGTATTTCCTCGGCCTCGCTTCGGTAAGTCATTTCTCTTCTTTTGCTTCGACGCCTTTGTTCCTGGTGTGTCTTCTTTGGCTCTTGCATACTTCTCGATCCTAGCCATGAGTTCCTTCATACTTTTGGGCAGCGTCTTTGCTAGTGACTTTCGAAGCAGACAGTCATCCTTCAGGCCGTTCTTAAATGAAATGGCCGCCAATTCTTGATTGTACCCTAGTATTCATTTAAACACTTCATAATACTTTTTGGCATAAGCCTTGAGGCTTTCATCCTCGCCAATTCTCAGAGCCATCAGGGAGTCTACCCTTAATGGCTGCAGTTTGTTTGTCACAAACCTAGCCATGAACATCTTGGCCAGGCCTTCCTAACTCTTCACAGTTCCTTTCAGTAACTTGTGAAACCAGTCTGATGCGATTTTCCCAAAGGACGAAGGGAATACCTTACATAGCAGCGGCTTGTTCTTGGTGTACAATGCCATTGAGTTCAGGTACAAGTCGACGTGGAAGTTAGGATCAGACTTGCCGTCATATATCTGGAATCTCGGCATGTGGAATCTTTTCGGGGTCTCAAACTTGTCCAGCTCTACTGAGAACAGTGTTCTTGGCTTAACCGGAGATGTGACCTCGGCATCTTCTCGCTTCCTCTGTAGATAGTCTCTCAAATCCTCCTTAGTCTGTCTAGGAGCTCGGTTGTCGACGGACTTCAACCTTTTGGGTGCGCTGCTCCCGGTGTCAATGTGAGTCCTCTTGGACCTCCTTCCATTCGTCGTGTCAAAGCAAAGCTCCTTCCCTTGAACATACCGATATTCTTTGGTATAGGCTTCTTTGGCACGATGTGTCTTCTGGGACTCTTCTCTTATCGATTCTCCTCGCCCGACCTCTTGTGAAGGCCAATGAGAATGCTCCCTCGCCCTGTCATGTTGGGGGATTACGGGGATTGCTTTCTACCTCCCTTTCTGGGCATCGTTCTTGGCCGCTGGAATCGGCATGTCCTCCAATGGGAACGGTGGTTGCATGACGTTGTTCTGCATCATGAAATTGACAACCGATTGCAGGTTTGCCAATTTGTTTGCCATCCCCTTCATCTCACCGTCTCTCCTTAGGTATCTATCTTTTCATACCTAGAGGTCGCTTTCGTTGTAATACTCGCATCAGTTTGCCTTCTTTGGCGTGTCTCCCTCTTTGCCGATGTCTTTTTCCCCGAGATTCTACTCCCGGGGTTCTTCACTGCAGTTCTTTTCCTCTACGTTAGGGTCAATGTGTTTACCACTTCCAGTAGGGATGTCGTCCCCAGTCTTTTCTTTCTGTCCGTCATTGGCCATCTATTCTCCTTTTTTTCCCACAGACGGCGCCAAATTGTGGGTGTTGATTTCTGACCTCATTGCCAAATAGGTACTCAGTTGGAGAACACCGGCAGAATAGATTGCGCCCGAACGTCCTATCACAGAAAAATAAGACTCCGGTGGTGGTTCTTTCACCCGGGAGCACTCCGATAATCAAGTTAGTACTCAATTGTCTCTCAAAGATAGCAAACAGTGCTTTAACTCACTAGCCAAAACATAAAAAAACATACCATAGACTCACGAGGGTGCCTTACTTTTATAGCTAACACTAACTTGATT
Organism: Camellia sinensis; assembly: GCF_055761805.1. Taxonomy (NCBI): domain Eukaryota; kingdom Viridiplantae; phylum Streptophyta; class Magnoliopsida; order Ericales; family Theaceae; genus Camellia; species Camellia sinensis. Next base: position 88,949,278 of record NC_138973.1, on the reverse strand, counting down.
CCTCTAGAAGCCTAGCTTCTCTTGGACTCTGACTCAATGCTCATCCTGGACTTTTCAATAGATAAAGATAAACTCCCTAAGAGCTTTATTCTTATCCAGCTTGAGGCCCTCCCTCATTTTAGGACTCTTATAGCTTATCCGTTCACCTAGGATTCCGGTATCTTCGCAGGTAACCTTAGCCTAGCCGAGATCACCTCGGCGCTACGACCAAGACACGTGGCGTCTCGGCTGGCACTTCGATGTCACTTTGGCCACGTGTTATCATTTACAAAAATATGCCCCCACAGGAGGTGAAATGTGAATAAAATATATCTACATTTCACCTAATTTCACACACATTTTTCTTTTTCAAATCACTTTTCAATTTTTTCAACCAAGCATAACATTAGTGGTTGCATAATAAATATATAAAAACTAGGGAGTTAGCGAAATAGTTTGAAAAATTGGTAGAAAAAGAAATGTGGACTAGATTGATTATGTGAGGGGCTTACATTACATTAAATTTAAATGTACACAACATTTATTTTTTGACCACTTCCGAACTAGTTATCCTATCTCGGGCATAAAAGTTAGCTTTCACAATTAAAAATTAATTTTTTTGATTTGCCTAAAACTTTTTTAGTGTCTCCATAGTTTTAGTAAAATTTTACTTTAGTTTCTGCAAAATTAATTTCATCAACTTTAGCTCTACATTTTCATTTTTGATTTAATATTAGTCCCTCTGCTGTTATATGTTAATATTTCAAAAAGAAAACGAAATGTGCAAAATTAGAGTGACAAAAGTAAAATTTACGTAACACTATAAAGACTATTGATGTAATTTATTCAATTTTCCTTCTTTAGGCACGAATTGTTAAAATTTTCACATGAGTTGCATGAGCTCTTTTTTTGTTCAAAATACTAACTCTTGACAGAGATCACATTGAAGTACAATTAAAAGTGTTGTGCTTTCTTGTTTTTTAACAGAAAAAAATTAAATTAAATTAGTGGTTCCAATTGAAACCTTGTTAAAGCTTGAGGAGCCAACAATGTAATTTCCTCAAAAAGATTTTAAGCGTATCTCAAATAGTATGCTATTATCCTTGCCAAAATCAAAATTTGGTAGATCTTTTGAAAAATTCTTCTCCAATGGTGTGTCACAACTTGTCAAATTGTGACAAATATGACGGTTGTCCAAATTTAACAAAGCTTTTACTCTTTATGTGGCCCACAAATAGCATTTGGTGAGGAAAAATAAAAGTGTACCCCATAAACATTATAACATATTAGGATTTTAGGGATGAAACTTTTTGTGTCTAAAATTAAAATTTTATTACAAAAAATATTAAAAGATCAATTATAATTATCATACGAGTCATCACTAAAATGTGAGTCCCAAAAGTCAAAAAATAGATGGCTTCATTTGGAAATATGCTATTTTAACAATTTTTTTTTTAATTTTTTAACTAAAATATAAGATTAAAAAAATTAGTATGTTTAAGATGTTTTTACTTGTTATGAAAAAATAACAAAAAAATAGAGAGAAAAGAAAATCTTTAAGGTCCGTTTGGTTTAGTTTTAGAGTTGTGATTTGAGTGTAAAGTTGTGAGTTAAGTTTTGAAAAGAGAAAATTTGTTATAAGTTTTGAGAATAATTTTAAAAAGAGTTTTGAATTTTGAATTTTGGAAAGAGTTTCGAGTTTTGAAAAGAGTTTTGATTTGTGCTTTGAAATTTTTTCGATTTATTTTTTTTAAATATTTAAAAATGTATAAGAAAATTTTATTTTTTATTAAAAATATATAATTGCTATTTAAATATTTTTTAATTTTAAATAATTTATTTTATTTTGTATATATTTCAATTTTTTAATATTTTAAATTCAAAATACAACTCCACACTCAAATTGTAACCAAACACATAACTCAAAACTGAGAACCAATCTCTTTTCAAAACTTTATTAAAAAAAAAATTTCAATTTTTTTTAAATTTTGTCCTTTAAAATTATTTTTATTTTATATTTTTTTTTACAAAATAATTTTTTTCAAAAAATATTTTGTTTATTTTTATTTTTCAAGAATTTTTTTTTTCAAAAAATAATTTTTTGTTATTTTTTTTATTATTGACTAAATAATTTGTTATGATTTAAATATATCTGGTGATCAAATTTTAAAAAAAAAAATTAAAAAATAAAATATTTTTAGAAAAAGTAAAAAAATTATATAATATTTAAAATATTTAAAAATATATTTATAAAATAAAATAAAAAAAATGTTTAAAAAAATTATATATTTAAAATAAAAACTAATTTTTTTAAAATTTTTAAATATTTACAAAATATTTTTTTTTTTTAAAAATACAACACAAATGTATGAAAATATAGTGTACATAAAAATAAATAAATAATTAATTAAAATATAAAATATTTACCCTAAAAAAATAAAATTGAGAAATATTTTAAAAAAATAAATCTAAAAAAATTTAAAATACAACTCAAAACACAAAATAAAACTTAAACCTTATAACCAAATAAATTTTTTCTTTTCAAAATTTAATTCAAAACTCATAATTCAAAATACGAATCCACACTTAAATCATGATTTTATAAATAATTTTAAAAAATAAAATAAAGTAAATATTTTTTTGAATTTTTCTTTTAAAATAAAGTTTTGAAAAGAGTTTGGTTTTAAGTTTTGAAACGAATTTTGAATTGAGTTTTGAATTGCGTGTTTAGTTATAAATTTTGAAAAGAGAACCAAACATGGCCTTTGACTTTTTTGTATAATTTATTAATTTTTTAATGTTTGATCTGTGTGTTTGATTATAACTTTTGAAAAGAGTCTTAGAGAATTTTTTATTAGAATTGCGATTCCAAAAGAAAACCAAACATGACTTTTGATTTTTTGTATAATTTGTTAGTTTTTTAATTTTTTAATGATTTTTTAATTTTTTTAATTAAAAAATGAAATTGTCAAACGAGATAGTTTTATGTGAAAAAAATATTTACTTTTTTAGACTTAAATTTTGGTTTAAAATAATAATTTATTATTAAATGTCTAATTTTATTATAAAATATACCAATATAACATTTTTAATTTCTAAAATAATTAACCTCTAAAAAATGATTTCGACCATAAATTTTAATTTTTTATCATGTAAATTACACACGGTAACATGCCAAAATCTAACTTTGGCATTGTCTCGAGAATATGCTCTCAGATTACTCAGTCAAAATACTGTCCTGTTTTTTTTGATCAGGTCAAAATACTGTCCTTTGACCCCAAAAAAAATTAGAAAAAAGATACTGAAGAAAGTGGAGGTCGCTTTTGGAGATGGATTCGCTCCGATCCAATTCGTTAGGGGATATTGAATTTAGTGGTCCATTTTAAAATTTATTTTGATAATTAAAATTATTTATTTTATAAGTTTTATTAAAAAATATAATTAATATAAAAAAATTAAATTAATCAGATATCGATAGTTATATGTCCAAATTATATTACTAGTATAAAATTAACGGTGAATATGATTTTGATAATAAACTATCAATTTTTCTTAAAGCAATTATATTTCAATCAATTAACTATATATGTTCGATCAATATATAAATGTTCTTCTCAATGTATAGTACAAAATAAACGATTCGAATAACTCAAAATTGACCTTGAAATCCCAACAACAAATCTCAAGTTGAATCACAACTCCATTGGATAAATAATAAAGACTAATAAATAGTTGGAGCTTGACTTTGGACATTCACATGTAGTCTCGTACAAGGACCAACAAAATCTTCTAATGAAGAGAAAATCTGACTGATGTGTCTCTCCCAACCTTTCCATTCCATATCTATGTATGAATCTCAATGAAATAATGCCTTTGATTCGTGAGAATTCCATCAAATCCCAAATGGAAAAAGTTTCAAAGATTGTTTTGATATGCACATTTAACTCATTTTTTACTTTAAAATTTGAAATAATTAAAATTGAATGATATTTTGATTTTGAAAAGGATAATCGAATGTAATTAAATCAGTACTGACTTATGAAATCTTATTAGAAATTTGTAGTTAGGGCAAGAATAGTATTAAAATTGATGACTTTTGAATATTTTTCCGTACTCGTCTTTTTAAAAAAAAAATTTAAAAAACAAGAAACAAAGAAAGCAAAAATAAAATAAAAACAAAGACAAAGACAAAGGGTGACCAGTCAAGGTCAGATCACGATAACGGTCTGTGTAAAATTGTTTTGGTTTTCGGAGAAGGCCCCACATGAATGAACAAAACATATGGGGTGGGTGGATTTGGTATTAGCATGATAAAAATAGGAAAATATTAATTCAGTACAAGTTTTGAAAAATAATTATACATTAATAATAAAATTTATTAAAATTAAAATATTAAGTTATAAATTTCTTTATAAATGTATAAATATTTTTTAAAAATAATATTAATGTGTATTTTTTTCATAAATAAAAAATATGGCAAACTATTTTTAATTACTCAAGTAAGTTTGATTTTTCGCAAGTTCAAATTTGAATTTGATCTGGTGTGGTCTACTACGGATTCTATCATGATGATTCGAACTATTTATTTTATAAGATCCTCTGTATATATTTTCCTAAAAAAATTAAGTTGATCAAATAATTATGGTATTTTTATTTTATTACATTTGTTTCAAAAAAAATAAAATAAAATAAACGATAAATATGTTTTTGAAAATAAATCACTTATTTTTAAAGGCAAAAATGCTAAATGAAAAGACTGCGATTATCATATTGACTTAATTTGTTTAATAACTGACATACGTAGAGGGTCTTACAAAATGAATTGTTTGAATCATTAAAATATGACTCGTGGTGGGACTCATAAGGTGGAACATAACGGTCAAGTTAAAATTTGAATTTGAAAAAAGCATAAACCCCTTTAATAAATTTCTAAATACACCCACATGTACAAATGTTTCTCCCCAGGAGGAACAAGTTTTGTAATGTATGTTGTGGGTGTGGAGAGAAACTAAATGGGTTTATTTGGAAGCTCGGTTATTTTATTAATATCTATGAGAGATTAGAATTGCAAACGAGCTGAATTGAGCTGAGGGGAGTTTTAGTATATTTGGGTTTGTTCAGTAAGATTTTAATGAGTTCGAACTCGAGTTCGAGCTTAATAAAAATTTAACGAACTGAGCTTGAGCTGAGTTAGCTTAGACTTGACTCAAGCTCGAGTTTGAGTCTGTTCACGAGATTTAACGAGCCAAAAAAATTATAAATTCATACTTACATATGAGAGTAAAGTTACAATTGAAATTTAGATTATACATTTATATATAATCAATATTTTACCAAAATAATAATATTCACCACCACTATTATATAAATGAATTATCTATAATTAGCTATTATTTACATTTACATTTTTTAAATATATAAATAACATAATTATTTTATTTTTTATACATATTTTTACATTATTTAATATATAAATAATAAGTGTTAAATGAGCCAGCTAACGAGCTGAATAAAGTTTGAGCATGTTTGGACTTGTTTATCAAAATTTTAACGAGCTCGAACACAATCTTGAATGCAAAAATAAAAAAATAACGAATCGAGTTCGAACGACCTCTTACCGAGCCGAATTTGAACCTATTTATGAACGGTTCTGCTCATTTATTCACTAGATATGCAAAATAAAAAAAAAATAAAAAAATAATAATAATAATAATAATAAAAATAAATTCACTAGATATTCAACATCATACTTGTCCCCACTCAATCTATTAACTGCCATTTTCAAACAATTAACTTAATTGTGAGTATAAAAAAATTGCAATGATACCAAAGGTATCAAAAAAATTGAAAAAGTAAGATCATTTTATTGGATTTCATTTTCAGAATTTTTTTAATATATAAATTAATTTAATAAAAATAAATATTAAAAATATATTTTAAACTTTTGAAAAATTATTTTTGTCCCATGAAAGAGACAAGGCCATACTCAGGTTTCTAACATAGGTAGAAAACATATATACTAATAAAAATTAATATATATACACACACATATATATATATATATATAGAGTACAACATCAATTTTTAAAGTGAAAAATAACATAAATAACATATATGTGTTTGTGTGTATGTTTTTATATTTATGTTGAGTTATAAAATATAGTAATTGTAAGACAATCAATCAATACTGTCATGAAAAATCAATTTTTTTGCTATATTTTGTCAAAATTATTACATTTTACACTTTGAATCTCATATTTTATACAAATATATGTAAGGGTGATGCAACCCCTTAACTTTTTAAAAATTTTAGAGAGAGTGAATCGGTATAATTTAAAAATAATTATTAATTAATACTAATATATAAAGAGATTTTTTGAAAGTATAAGACAATCAATCACCCCCTCTAGCCCCTTCTGAGTCCATCCTTGAGACGAGAAAATCATATGAAAGTGATAAGTTTTTTTTTTTATTCTTTCATTTTTGTAACCAAATTAGCCTTCTATTTTTTTATTTTATTATATATATATATATATATTCAAAATAAAGTCAAAAAAGGAAACTAAACAAGGTGAATATTTCATTTTTTAAATGAATAATGTCATGCAAACATACAAATATTTCATTTTTTTTTTTTTGATGAATTTCCTAACTCTCCATACTTACTAAATCTCTTGGACATATTCAAATTCTTCTAGGCTACTTAGATTTTCTATCAAACACATATATTCCTAAGTTTTCTAGTTAATGTATTCATCTACTAAGTTGCTATCCTAACAATTCATATTTTTATTTTCAGAACATTGTAAGGTAATTAAATGAGGAGTATCCTATGATATGAAATAGTCAATGGAATAACTATTTTAGCCTAAGATATTCAAGATGGATGACAATATAATTATAGTACATGGCATTCTTTGGGGTGTCACAGTTCTATCGCTAGTTTGTTAGAAAAGTTCAATCCATTTATGAAGCTCAAATCTGGTTTCTTGTTACTTTTGTTTATTTTCTTTTGCTCTGTTTTTGTTTTTAGATGGTTTTGGGGTTTGTTTGGCTGCTTTGGTTGGCCTATCGCCAACCCTCGGTGTTGTGCTGGCATATGATTGTGCTTGCTCTTTGGTGCCAACTTAATTAGGATCGATTTGTATTGCTATGATACTCTTTGCACATACCTTTTCTCTATCTTTGTTGATGTAATTTCCTCTTGTATATCGGTTTTTTATATCAATAAAGTCTTTTCTTTTTTACTGATAAAAATATATATAGTATAGAGAAAAATAAAATAAAATGATGAGAAAAAGATCAATGCCTAGGAAGCATCAAATGGTCAATAATACTAGAATGGCATATACATGAAACCATTGTACTAGCTATAAAAAGGAACAAAGATCATCAAGAACTGAAAACTGAAATTAGATAGTCTTAGCTAGGACTTTCAAGCCCTATATATATATATATATATATATATATATAATATGTTACAACACACTTATAAATCCCAATCAAGAATTTTGCATAACATCATGAGCAATTAGCCTTAATTTGTTTTCAGCAAAGTGACTGCTCATGATGTTATATCATTTCTTGAAGCTCCATTTCAGTGTGCCGTGACAAAATTTGACCTATTGGAAGCCTCCTTCAAGAGCTGGTGCCTAGTGATCCACACCATTGTCGCTCCCAACTTGCAATGTGCATGATATCGAACTAGACACAACCCTCTACTCCTTAAGTCCTTTGGCTCTTCATGAGAATCCTAAAACAATTAAAATAAAATAAAATCATTAATTCAACTTTGTCAATTGAATCATACTATCGCAAAAAACCTATTTTTAGTGACAAAGTAAGCGACATTGTCACAAAAGCTCAGTTTTTAGCCACATGTATACAAATATTATAAGAACTAGTAGTAAAAGTTCATAGAAAAAAGGAGTAATTACATAATACTATTTTAATTTTGTCAATTTAATCCTCAAATTATTAAGGTCCCGTCTGGGGACTAGAAACTTTAGCCAAAAAGCTACTATAAGTTGTCACATCACTCTCTTTACTTTTTGCATATAAAAAATCAACTAAAATAATCAATTCCTAAGCGGGGCTTAAATGTGAAATTAAATGGTTGGGAGTCTTCACATCCAAATTGATTAATGGAAGCTGGAGTATTTTTATAATTTATCATGAAGACTAGAAGAAAATGAAAGACCAAATACATACGCGATCCCAAAAGTATGTACTTTTGTTGCATTTTGGATCCAAAATAAGTGTTTTGTTGCATTTTAGTTCCCAATCTCTTTATTTTGTTTTAATTTCTTAAAAATAATCCCTATTTCATAAATCAATTTAGGGCATGAGCATTGGGGGACCATTGTAATGCACATTTTATAGTTTACAAGCTAAATTGACAAAATCAAAAAATAAAAGATTAAAGTGCAAGAAAGTGCATATTTTTTAGGTATTATTGGTGTAATTAGTCAAAAAAATAAATAAATAAGAAAAAAAAAGAAAGAGAACAAGAGAACAAAGAAAAAGAAGTTAAATGGGCATATAATAGGCAAGAAGGTAGGTAAAAAGAAGGAAAATTAAGAAAATCTTGAAGGAGAAAAAGGTAGGTATGGCTCTATTTTAAGAAACTAAGAGGAGCAAGCTGGATAAGAATGTTGTTAAATCATTATGGTCTGGTGCTTGTTTTGAGTTTATTGAAGTTGATGCTATTGGATGTGTTGGGGGTTTATTGTGTGTTTGGAATTCTAATGTTTTTCAAGCTTGAGGATTGTTGTTGTGGCAAAAATTTTATATGTTTGGCTAGGGTGGTGGATTCTGATTTTCATTGTGTTGTGGTTAACATTTATGCACCAAATGAGGTATTAGGGAGAAGGAAGCTATGAGATTTGTTGGTTAAAATTAAACTTATGTTTTGCAATCCTTGGTGTATGGGTAGTGATTTTAATGAAATCACAACTATTGGGGAAAAACTAGGGTGTACTAGAAGGTCTGTGGGTATAAATGATTTGAATGCCTTCATCGATAGCATGGAAGGTGTGGAGATAACCATGTTAGGTAGGAAATTCACATGATTTGATTGTAGAGAGTTTGAGAATTAGAGTCGCATCGATAAGTTTGTGGTTGATCCAAGTGGCTACTTAAACTTGACTTCAAGTGCGGGGGGTTGCCATTATCTCTGATCACTGCCCCATTTTATTAATGAAGGATTATAGAGATTGAGGGCCAAGGCCATTCAGATTTTTGAATTGTTGGACCTCACACTCAGGATTTTTGGAGTTTGCTAAAAAGATTTGGTTGGAGGCTAGTTTTGGTGGTGGGGTTGCTTTTAGATTGTTCAGCAAGTTGGGGCATTTGAAGAGAGCTTTGAAGGAATGGAATGTGTCAATTTTTGGAAATCTATCACATTAGCTTAAAGTAGTTGAAGAGGAACTCCATTGTTTGGATTTGGTTGCTGAAGATAGAGCTTTAGTTAATCATAAGAAGAGTCAAAGGTCTATTCTGAAAGGGGATGCTTGGAGAATTAGCAAAAAACTTGAGTAGTGATGGGTACAAAAATCCAGACATAATTGGGCATTGAAAGGAGATAGGAATACCAAGTATTTCTACATTATGGCCAAAGGTAGACATCATTCTAATCTCATTAATTCATTGGATATGGATGGTCAGGTGTTTGAGGATCCTTACTCTATTAGAGAAAGTGTTTGGAGGCACTTCAAAAATGTGTTTTCTGAAAGTTGCAGGGATAGACCCAAACTGGTAGGTAGTTTCTAATCTATTACCACTTCTTAGTATGTTTCTGAGTTGGAGGTGGAATTTTCTGAGGAGGAGGTATGGTGAGTAATTAAAGATTGTGATAGAAATAAAGTTCCCAGTCTTGACAGATTCAATTTCTTGGCATTAAGGAAGTGTTGGAGTTTTATGAAAGGTGGCGTAATGTCTTTTTTTGAAGATTTCTTTGATCATAGCAGATTAGGGACTGGGATTAATTATTTTTTCATTACTTTAATCCCCAAAAATGATAATCCTTGTGGTCTTGGTGATTATAGACCCCTTAGATATACAACCAGATCTGTCTAGTTTATGTGATCAAATGAAAACCAGGGTTGCTTTGTGAGTTAAAGCATTTGCTCCTGATATGCCTTTCTCTGTCAATGACTTCTTGTTTAACTTGTAACAAATCAAGTTTTATAACAGAGAAATAGGTTGAATCTGTGCAAGATGTTGCTGGGGTTTGGGTTTGTTTGTTTTTGTTCTTCACTCTGTGTTTGGTGCTGCTGTGTTTTCTGTTGCTTCTCTGTTGGTGCTACCCTATGGGTTTAGGTGGTGCCTGCTGTTGCTATTTTTTTTTTTTGTTGTTGCCTTGTTGTTTTAGATTGGTCTTCACTCTGCTTTGCTGCTGTTGATTGTTTATTGTTTTTTGTTATTACTTTGTCGTTTAAGATTGGTCTTTACTTTGTTTTGCTGCTATTGATTGTATGTTCTAAACTCTGGGTGTTGCTTATGGTTTTCTTTGTTTTCCTTTGTTCTGGTTGGTTCCTTTTGGTTGGTTCCTCACCAACTCGTTGTCATGCTAGCAGATGATTGGGCTAGCTTATTGGTGTTAACCTTGTGCAACAACCTTCGTCACTGTTTACCGATTAACCACTGATTACTGCCAAATTGAGACTGATTACGGAAAGTAATTGAACTGATTGAAATACTGAACTGACTGACTGAAATCTGAAAGTGATTGATTGACTGTATTTGTTTAAATGCACTATCTATCTGTTTGACTGTCCGATTATCTGTTCATGTTTTTATGGTTAAATTGCAAATTGAAGGCCTCATCGGCGGCCGAACCAGTAATTGATTGATGATTTTTTATCCTTAGAATTAATGTGATTTTATGGCATATTTAGTTAAAATGTGATTTGGTATGATTTAATTAGGTTAAATTGAGTAATCAAGAAAGTTAAGCTTATTTACCAAACTACCCCCTTAGTGGCCACTCTCTTACACATATTTGAGCCTTATTATATACTTAGGCACACAATTCATCAACCTTTCTCCTTGTGATTGCCGACCATAGAGAGAGAGAAACTAGAGGAGTTGATTTCATCTCAACTTTTGCTTATGAATTGCTTGGAAATTGAAGGAATATCTAAGTTTCTACACTTGAACTACTAGACTTAAGGTAGAACTTCATCTTCTTATTGTTGTCTTCAAGTTAGTTTGTGCATGGTTCATGGTAGATGAGAGCCTAAGGCCATGAATTGGAGTTAAATTGTTGCCATGAAGCTCAATTGTTGCATGCATGTGCATATTGATAAGTTTGAAGTTGTAAGTTCATAATTCCTCATATGCATGTCCATGATATTGTTATAGTTCATGTTGTCATCTTGTCCTTGGAAGACTTGGCTCATTAGAGCATGGAATTTGAGCTTTGAAATGGTTTAAATTCATGCATGTCATGTTTCTAGCATGTTCATGAAAATTGGTTTCAAATTGAGTTTGTTTGAAACACTCTTGGGCTTTGATTTTACAAATTGAGCGTTGAATCATGTTAAAGTATGAGTTTTGATGTGTTTTCTGGAAATTTAGCCCAAGAGGATCGAAATTTATATTTTAAAAGTTGAATTTGAGTTTGAGGTTCAAATTTGGAAATTCCAGATTTTGAACTCACGCTCGAGCAGGGTGACTGGCGCTCGAGCGTGAAATTCGTGCTCCTAGTACTCTACACTATTTTGATGTCCGCTCGAGCGGGACATTGTGTCCTATGCTCGAGCGGGTGTTGCGCGCCCAATCGAGCGTGACTTTCACCTATCCAGCACTTTTGACTGTTTTGCAGAATGCTTGAGTGGGTAATTCTACGCTCGAGTGGAAACCTTTGTCTGCATGTCCGCTCGATCGGAGTAACCGACGCTTGAGCGTGACCCTTGTTTTTCTGAAAATTCTGAAAATGCTTTTAAAGTGCATCTTTGCATCCTCATCTCATCCTAGGCATTATTAGGCCTAGTTTAAGGCATCTTAATGAGGATATAGATGTAGAACACACCGAGACAAATTAGGGATTAAGTTATTATCTTTCTCAACTGTGTAGCTTAGTATGTGTTCAATCTGTAACTGTGTAGGGTTGGCAACTGGGGACGCGCTCTAGCTTTACTGTAGCCCAGAAACTTTGTGAGTAACAACTATGTAAATATATGTTCAAAATGATTATCTTCTGAACAATTGAACTGTACTGCTTTCTGAACTGTTACTGTTAATTGAATGAATGTATGTCCTATATTCTGAATTGTATTGTGGCATCCTTAGCAACTACTGTTTACTGTTACTGTTACAGAGATCTCTGTCGGTTCCCTTGTTAGAACTACTACTGTTTACTGATTGATGGCCATCATTTACTGTCTGGTCTTTTAAGACCTACTGTTTACTGTACTGTTATGCTATTGGATGTACCACATATGACTGAATGACTGATATACTAAGGCCAAGTTTGGGGACTTCAAAAAAAGCCAAAAAGCCAAAAAGTTACTCAAAAAGTTAAAAAGTTAACACTATTCACCAAAAGTCAACAATTACGGCTGCACAACTCCCAATTCAAATTTTTCCCTACAAATCAATTTTCACAATTTTTTATTACACATTTTTCAATAAAAAGTCAAAAAGTTAACCCAAACATCCATATTTTCAACCTCAATTTTTTAGTCCAAAAAGACAAAAAGTGCACTTTTTTAGTCTTCCCAAACTTGGCCTAAATTAATGAACTGTTTTCATTACTGTAAGGACATCCATTCTTAACCCCTTTACGCATTGTGTTATTCACTGGGCTTTAGCTCACTGCTCATATATATATGTAGGTGTACAGGCACCTGACCGCGGCTAGAAGCGTCGGGGTTAAGCTCCAGTTTTGTCAAGCCAACCACTGTGCCTCACTGCGAGGTTCCAAGCCTGTCAAGTTATGGCTTAGGGGTGTTTTAGTTCCCCCTTCTGTTTCTGTAACTGTTTTGTTTACTGTACTGTACTGTTTAATAGGGATTAGGTCCCTGAACTGAACGATTGTATATATGTACATACTGTTTTGTCCGACTGTATATATTTGAATGAAAGTCTTTTTGCATACAGACTGTCACAGCTCATTGGACACAGTTTATTTACTGTTTTGGCTTCCGCCAGCCCCTGTACTCTGTATTACTGTTAAGAAGGCCTTCGGTAACCTCAGATTATTGGCCGGTTACGGTGCTAAACCCATAGGGGCGGGTTTGGGTCGTGACAGAGTGGTATCAGAGCGATACTTACCCCGAGTTCTACCGCACACACGTGTCCAAATGAGCTATAGGATGTCCTAGAAAAGCGATTAGGGCATTACATGAGCATGATAAGTGTGTGGTTATGACATGACTGAATATATGCTAATGTGTTAATCTGTTTAAACAAATGATTGCTGTAACAACCCTCATACTGTTTACTGATTAATGACTGATTGATTACCGATAACCATCGATTATCGTTAAACTGAATTGATTATGACTGATAATTGAACTGATTAAAGTACTGAACTGACTGACTGAAATTGGAAACCGAATTGATTGAGTATATGTTAGTTAAATTGCATTCTATCTGTTTGACTGTATGATTATCTGTTCATGCTTATATGTTTAAACTGCTAATTGAAGGCCTTATCGGCGGCCGAATTAGAAACCGACTGATGTTCCATGACCCTCGTAATTAATGTGATTTTATGGTGTATTTACCTGAAAACTGATTAGGTATGATTAAATTAGATTAAAATAAGCTAATTAAAGAGTTTGACGTAATTACACTTTTGCCATCTAGTGGGGCCTTTGTTTACTCATATTTGAGCCTTGTGTATGCTTTATCAAAACATTTCTTCAGCTCATTTTGAGCACATCACCGACCTTGAGGGAGAGAGGGAGAGAATAGAATTGTTCTTGGGGGTTTGGCTTAGTCAACTTGAAGAAATTGTTAAGAAGATTGCATATTTGAGCTCCCTTCTTGAACTACAAGACTAAAGGTAGCTCCATTGTCTTCTTGTTCATGTTTTGAGTTGATTGTTGCATGGTCCATGTTAGATTGTAGAGCTAAGTCATGATTTGGGTCATTAATGGTGAATTGAAGCTCATTTCATGCATGCATGTTTGAATTAATGAGTTTTGAGTTGAATTCATGGTATAATGGTGCATGCATGTTCATAATTTTGTGGTACTCCATGAGTTCATCTTGTTTTTGAAGGCTTGAGCTCTTTTGAAACAGCATTAAAGCTTTGAAAATGATTTAAGATCATGCATGTCATATTTGAAGATTGTTCTTGAAAATGATTTGAAATTGGTTTGAAATTGGGTTTGAATTAAACACCCTTGGGCTTTGATTTCTCAAATTGAGCTTTGAACCGCGTTATTCTATGTGTTTATAAATGTTTTCCAGAAAATGAGCCCAAGAGGATCGGTTTTGATGCATTTAAACTTGAGTTTGAGCTTGGAGGTGCAATCTGGGTTTTCCAGATTTCGCACTTCCGCTCAAGCGGGGAAAGTTACGCTCGAGCGTGGAATCCGAGCAACCAGCATCTCTTTGCACTGTTTTGCAGTCCGCTCGAGCGGAGGATTGGGCGCTCGAGCGGAGTCATGTCTCAAGCTCGAGCGGGCGTCGAGCGGAGATTTCACCCATCCAGTACTTTTACAGTACGCTCGAGCGGAAAAGTTTACGCTCGAGCGTGTACCTTTGTTGCATGTCCGCTCGAGCGGGGAAACATGCGCTCGAGCGGGACTCTGTTTTTCTGAAAATGCTTTTAAATGTGCATCTTTGCATCCCCACTCCATTCTAGGCATTCTTAGACCTAGTTTAAGGCATCTTATTGAGGTTATAGATGTAGAACACACGGAGGCAAATTAGGGATTAAGTTATGATATTTCCCAACTGCGTAGCTTAGTGTGTTCAATCTGTTAACTGTGTAGGGTTGGCGACTGGGGAGACACGCTCTAGCTTACTGTAGCCCGAACTCTGTGAGTAACAATTGTGTAAAGATATGTTCAACTGATATCTTTTGAATACTGAACTGAACTGTTTACTGAACTGGTATTACTGAATGAATGTATGTCCTTTATTTCTGAACTGTACTG
The DNA here is from genome assembly GCF_055761805.1 of Camellia sinensis. Taxonomy (NCBI): domain Eukaryota; kingdom Viridiplantae; phylum Streptophyta; class Magnoliopsida; order Ericales; family Theaceae; genus Camellia; species Camellia sinensis. The sequence continues at coordinate 88,934,183 of NC_138973.1, read as the reverse complement.
TGGCATCCTTAGTACCTACTGTTTACTGTTACTGTTACTGTTACAGAGATCTCTGTCGGTTCCCTCGTGGAACCACTACTGTTTACTGACTGATGGCCATCATTACTGTTCGGTCTTTTAAGACCTACTGTCACTGTTATGCTAATGGATGTACCACATATGACTGTTTACTGTACTGAACAACTGAAATACTGACTGAATTGAACTGTTTTCATTACTGTAAGGACATTCATTCTAAACCCCTTTACGCTTTATGTTATTCACTGGACTTTAGCTCACTGCTCATATATATATGTAGGTGTACAGGCACCAGATCGGAGCTAGGAGCGTCAGGGTAACTCCAGTTTTGTCAAGCCAGCCTTTGTGCCTCACTGCGAGGTTCCGAGTTGCCATGCTATGGCTTTGGGGTGTTTTGTTTGTTTTCCCCCGTCTGTCTCCATACTGTTTGGATTACTGTATAGACTGTCAGTTACTAACTGTACTGTTATCAAGGGATTAGGTCCCTGTACTGTGTGACTGTAAATTTTGTATAGACTGTACTGTTTGTATATGTATGAATGCATGAAAAATCTTTTTGGCATGCAGACCGTCGCAGCTCATTGGACATTGTTTAATTACTGTTTTGGCTTCCGCTAGGACCTGTACTCTGTTTTACTGTATTACTGTTCAGCAGGCCTTCGGTAATCTCGGATTACTGGCCGGTTACGGTGCTAAACCCATAGGGCCGGGTTTGGGTCGTGACAATTGCCCATGTTGATAACTGCTATAACTACCTATAGTGAAATGGATAATGCGAGAACTGCAAATGAATATGAATCCTCATCCTTTGAGGCAAGAATGGCATGGCTGGAAAGAATGATGGAACTAATAACTGAAAGACTAGATCAACAACAGAATCCACAGCCCCCACCAATTCTTCCGGTACAACCGGAACAAAATGCCAATGCTAATGATGAAGACATAATTGCTCTCACCCATAAGTTCAGCATAATGAAACCGCCGTCCTTTCAGGGAGGCCTAGAACCGTTAAAAGCTGAAGCATGGGTTCTTGAGATTGAAAAATTGTTTGAGGTTTTTCCGTGCTCTGAAGCACATAAAGTACTATTGGCCACCTTTACCTTGCAAGAAGAGACTAGAATGTGGTGGATGCTTATCCGTAATGACAATACTGTGATGACTTGGGCTCAATTCAAAGGAGCCTTCTTTGAAAATTATTTCCCTCAGTGTGTTAGGAACAGAAAAGTGACTGAATTTGAACAGCTGAGACAGGGCACAGTGTCCGTTGCTGAAAATGAAACAAAATTTACTAAACTTGCCCGTTATGCACCACACATGGTGGACACTGATTATAAGAAGGCCAGAAAGTTTGAAGGCGGCCTTAATGTTACAATATTGGACAGAATAAATGTTCTGAAATTACCAAACTATGTAAATGTTCTTGACCGAGCCTTGATGGCTGAATCGAACATCGAAGCATTGAAAACTGAAACACCAGCATCTGAATGGCGTGGTAAAAGGCAGGGTTTTAAATTCAAGAAAGGCAAGTATAACCCATTGAACAAGAAACAGAATACGGGGTCAACAACTAGCCCCAACCAAAGGAGTGGTTTCATACCACTCTGTTCTGAGTGTGGCAAGAAGCACAAAGGGGTCTGTTACAAAATATTTGGAGCCTGTTACAGGTGTGGCAAGGTGGGCCACATGGTTAAAGACTGCCTCTCTGCTCTACAAGCCAATAGTAAAGCTGCACCAAGCGTAACAGCATCAACTGTTGCACCAAAACCGAACCCCAAAGCTACCGGAAAAGAGCCTATGAGGCAGGGCCGAGTGTTCGCCCTAGTACCGGGAGACGTGCAGAATACCGAGACCGTTGTGTCAGGTATTCTCTCTATTTGTACTCAAAATGCTTATGTACTGATTGATTCGGGGTCTACGTGTTCATATGAGTCGCATGCTTTTTCGCAAAAACTGAATAGACCATTAGAACCCATGAATTATCTGTTAACTGTATCATCACCCATTGGGGAATCTATGACCTGTGCATATATGTACCCTGCTTGTGAAATTATTGTTGGAGATGCACATTTGTTTATTGACTTACTGCCTCTGAACATTGATCATTTTGATGTAATATTGGGAATGGACTGGTTAACGAAATACCATGCTACCATAAACTGTGTAACGAAACAAGTAGTTTTCCATCCACCGGGTCTACCCGAATTTGTGTTTAATGGGGTTGGAGTAGTACTTCCTCCGTATTTGATTTCATCTGTGAAAGCTGTTAAATTGATTAGAAAGGGGTGTAAGGAGTATCTGTGTTCTGTATTGACTGTATCTACTGATGATAATGCTAACGTGAACAGTATTCCTGTAGTCAGAGAATTCCCAGATGTTTTTCCAGATAATCTGCTAGGGGATTTGATTGACAGGAAGATTGAATTCACCATTGATGTGATTCCGGGAACGCAGCCAGTATCTAAAGCTCCTTACCGAATGGCTCCAACTGAACTGAAAGAATTGAAAGTGCAATTACAAGAACTGCTGGATAAGAAGTTCATCAGGCCTAGCACTTCGCCATGGGGCGCTCCTGTTTTATTTGTGAAGAAGAAAGACGGCTTACTGAGACTGTGTATTGACTACCATGAACTGAACAAGGTAACTGTGAAAAATAAATACCCATTGCCACGTATTGATGACTTATTTGATCAGTTACAGGGTGCTCAAGTGTTCTCTAAGATCTACCTCAGATCAGGATACCATCAGTTGAAAGGTAAACCAGAAGACATTGACAAAATTGCTTTTCGAACGAGGTATGGACATTACGAATTTTTAGTTATGCCCTTCGGAGTTACCAATGCACCTGCTGCATTTATGGATCTCATGAACAGAATCTTTAAACCATACCTTGATGACTTTATTCTAGTATTCATTGATGACATACTGATTTACTCCAAAAGTGTAGAAGAACATGAACATCATCTGAGACTAGCCCTACAGACCCTAAGAGAACAGAAACTTTATGCTAAACTGTCTAAATGTGAATTTTGGCTTGATCATGTTATGTTTCTGGGGCATGTTGTTAGCAAAGATGGAATTTCTGTTGATCCACAGAAAATTGAAGTTGTAGTAAACTGGCCTAGACCAACAAATGTGACAGAAGTCCGAAGCTTTTTTAGACTAGCCGGGTATTACAGAAGATTTGTCAAAGATTTCTTCAAAACTGCCTTACCGTTGACTCAGTTAACTTAGAAGGGGATATCATTTGACTGGACTGACCAAAGGGAATCAGCATTTCAAGAATTGAAAACTCGACTTGTGACTGCACCGGTTCTTACCCTACCTTCAAGTACGGATGGTTATACTGTATTTAGTGATGCTTCTCATAAGGGTTTGGGGTGTGTTTTAATGCAGAATGAGAGAGTTATTGCTTATGCTTCCCGACAACTGAGACCGCATGAAAAGAACTACCCGACCCATGATCTGGAACTTGCTGCATTAGTATTTGCACTGAAAATCTGGCGTCATTATCTATATGGGGCGACATGTGAAGTATATACTGACCATAAGAGTCTGAAATATTTCTTCACACAGAAAGAACTGAACATGAGACAGCGGAGATGGCTAGAACTGATTAAAGACTATAACCTATAGATTTTGTACCATCCGGGAAAAGCTAACACCGTTGCCGATGCACTGAGTCGGAAATCGATTGGAAATTTAGCCTGTTTGCTTACCGAGCAGAAAGAATTGCTTTGTGACCTTGAAAAATCTGAAATTGAAATTGTTTTATGAGAACAAGGTGGAACAATAGCTGCTATTTCTGCTCAACCAGCACTGATTGAAGAGATTAAAGGGAAACAGTAACTAGATGACTTCTTGAAGAGGATCATCGAAGAAAAGGAAACTAAACCAAGACCGGGTTTCAAATTTGAAAATAATGTACTAAAATTTCAAGAAAGACTGTGTGTACCAAATGATACTGAATTGAAAAGGAGAGTTCTGCAAGAGGGCCACAATTCAAAATTTTCTATCCATCCAGGGAATACGAAAATGTACCAAGATCTGAAACTGAATTTCTGGTGGCTGGGAATGAAGAAAGAGATTGCTGATTTTGTGATTTGTCTTCATTGCCAACAAGTTAAAGCCGAACATCAACGACCCGTAGGCTTATTGCAGCCCTTACCTATACCGGAGTGGAAATGGGAACATATCACCATGGATTTTATTGTAGGATTGCCTCGCTCCAGTAAAGGTATGGATTCAATTTGGGTTATTGTTGATAGACTGACTAAATCTGCTCACTTCTTACCTATTAAGACGATTTATAATGCGGACAAATTGGCTATACTCTATATTGATGAAATTGTTAGACTGCATGGAGTGCCTGTGTCTATTGTTTCTGACAGGGATTCGAAGTTTACATCAAGATTTTGGCAAAGCTTACAGACTGCATTGGGTACTGAATTGAGACTGAGTAGTGCTTATCATCCTCAGACCGATGGCCAATCAGAAAGGACTATCCAGACTCTAGAGGATTTACTGAGAATGTGTGTCCTTGATTTTCAAGGGAACTGGGAAAGTCATATGCCCTTAGCTGAATTCGGCTACAACAACAGCTATCATTCAAGTATTGGTATGGCGCCTTTCGAGGCATTGTATGGCAGAAAATGTAGATCTCCGATTTGCTGGGCAGAAGTTGGAGATGGGCCTTTGCTTGGGCCCGAGATTGTATACGAAACGACTGAGAAAGTGAAACTGATACAACAGAGACTGAGAACCGCACAGAGCAGACAGAAAAGTTATGCTGATGTTAGAAGACGGGATAGAGAATACGAAGTGGATGATCACGTTTTTGTGAAAGTGACACCGATGAAAGGCCAGACTTGTTTTGGAGTCAAAGGCAAGTTAGCGCCGAGATATGTCGGACCATATGAGATTATTGAGAAAATCAATCCGGTGGCGTATCAAGTTGCGCTTCCTCCTGAAATGGAACATATGCACAATGTCTTCCACATTTCTATGTTGAGGGACTACCTCCGGGATCCTTTCCACGTAATATAGCCTACCCGTGTATTGCTGAGTGATAACTACACTTACGAGGAACGGCCTATTCAGATTGTAAACAGACGGATCAAGAAGTTGAGAAATAAAGAGATCCCGTTAGTGAAAGTTGACTGGCAAAACCACGGTGGCGTGTATGCCACTTGGGAAAGGGAAGATGACATGGCTAAAAGATATCCTGAACTGTTTCCACTGAATCCTGTTTTCTTCCAAAACGAAGGTAACTCGAGTTTAGAGGACTAAACTCTTTTTAAGGAGGGGAGACTGTAACAACCCTCGTTACTGTTTACCAATTAACCACTGATTACTGCTAAACTGAGACTGATTACGGAAAGTAATTGAACTGATTGAAATACTGAACTGACTGACTGAAATCTGAAACTAATTGATTGACTGTATTCGTTTAAATGCACTATCTACCTGTTTGACTGTCTGATTATCTGTTCATGTTTTTATGGTTAAATTGCAAATTAAAGGCCTTATCGGAGGCCGAACTAGGAATTGATTGATGATTTTTTATCCTTAGAATTAATGTGATTTTATGGCATATTTAGTTAAAATGTGATTTGGTATGATTTAATTAGATTAAATTGAGTAATCAAGAGAGTTAAGCTTATTTACCAAACTACCCCCTTAGTGCCCACTCTCTTACACATATTTGAGTCTTATTATATACTTAGGCACACAATTCATCAGCCTTTCTCCTTGTGATTGCCGACCATAGAGAGAGAGAAACTAGAGGAGTTGATTTCATCTCAACTTTTGCTTGTGCATTGCTTGGAAATTGAAGGAATTGGAGGTTGATCTCCATATCTAAGTTTCTACACTTGAACTACTAGACTTAAGGTAGAACTTCATCTTCTTATTGTTGTCTTCAAGTTAGTTTGTGCATGGTTCATGGTAGATGAATTGGAGTTAAATTGTTGCCATGAAGCTCAATTGTTGCATGCATGTGCATATTGATAAGTTTGAAGTTGTAAGTTCATAATTCCTCACATGCATGTCCATGATATTGTTATAGTTCATGTTTTCATCTTGTCCTTGGAAGAATTGGCTCATTAGAGCATGGAATTTGAGCTTTGAAATGGTTTAAATTCATGCATGTCATGTTTCTAGCATGTTCATGAAAATTGGTTTCAAATTGAGTTTGTTTGAAACACCCTTGGGCTTTGATTTTACAAATTGAGCGTTGAATCATGTTAAAGTATGAGTTTTGATGTGTTTTCTGGAAATTTGGCCCAAGAGGATCGAAATTTATATTTTAAAAGTTGAATTTAAGCTTGAGGTTCAAATTTGGAAATTTTAGATTTTGAACTCACGCTCGAGCGTGAAATTCGTGCTCCCAGTACTCTGCACTGTTTTGATGTCCGCTCGAGCGGGATATTGTGTCCTATGCTCGAGCGGGTGTCGAGCGCGCCAATCGAGCGTGACTTTCACCTATCTAGCACTTTTGACTGTTTTACAAAACGCTCGAGCGGGTAATTCTACGCTCGAGCGGAAACCTTTGTTTGCATATCTGCTAGAGCGGAGTAACCGATGCTCGAGCGTGACCCCTGTTTTTCTGAAAATTCTGAAAATGCTTTTAAAGTGCATCTTTGCATCCTCATCTCATCCTAGGCATTATTAGGCCTAGTTTAAGGCATCTTAATGAGGATATAGATGTAGAACACACCGAGGCAAATTAGGGATTAAGTTATTATCTTTCCCAACTGTGTAGCTTAGTGTGTGTTCAATCTGTAACTGTGTAGGGTTGGCGACTAGGGACGCGCTCTAGCTTTACTGTAGCCCAGAAACTCTGTGAGTAACAACTGTGTAAAGATATGTTCAAAATGATTCTCTTCTGAACAATTGAACTGTACTGCTTTTTGAACTGTTACTGTTAATTGAATGAATGTATGTCCTATATTCTGAACTGTATTGTGGCATCCTTAGCAACTACTGTTTACTGTTACTGTTACAGAGATTTCTGTCGGTTCCCTTGTTGGAACCACTACTGTTTACTGATTGATGGCCATCATTTACTGTTCGGTCTTTTAAGACCTACTGTTTACTGTACTGTTATGCTATTGGATGTACCACATATGACTGAATGACTGATATACTGAATTAATGAACTGTTTTCATTACTGTAAGGACATCCATTCTTAACCCCTTTACGCATTGTGTTATTCACTGGGCTTTAGCTCACTGCTCATATATATATGTAGGTGTACAGGCACCTGACCGCGGCTAGAAGCGTCGGGGTTAAGCTCCAGTTTTGTCAAGTCAACCACTGTGCCTCACTGCGAGGTTCCAAGCCTGTCAAGTTATGGCTTAGGGGTGTTTTAGTGTAACAACCCTCATACTGTTTACCGATTAATGACTGATTAACCGCTAATTACTGTTAACCGAGACTGATTTTGACTGATAATTGAACTACCTAAGGTACTGAACTGACTGACTGAAAACTGGAATCGAATTGACTGAGTATGTGTGTGTTAAATTGTGTTCTATCTGTTTGACTGTTTGACTATCTGTTCCTGTTTGTATGTTTAAACTGCTAATTGAAGGCCTTATCGGCGGCCGAATTAGAAATCGACTGATGTTCCGTGACCCTCACAATTAATGTGATTTTACGGTATATTTACCTGAAAACTGTTTAGGTACGATTAAATTAGATTAAAATAAGCTAATTGAAGAGTTGGACTTAATTACCGTTTTGCCATTGTTAGTGGGCCCTTATTATAACATGTTAGAGCCTTGGTATGCTTTAATCAAACATTTTGCTCAGCTCATTCTTGCTTTTGCCGACTAGAGGGAGAGAGTTAAGGGAGAGAGTTAGATTTCACCTCTTTTGGCTTGGTTTTGCTTGGAAATTGAAGAAATTGTTGAAGTGATTGCATATTTGAGCTCCCTTCTTGAAATACAAGACTAAAGGTAGCTCCATTGTCTTCTTATTCATGTTTTGAGTGGATTCTTGCATGATTCATGCTTCCTTGTAGAACTAAGTCATGTTTTGGTTCATTGTGGTTGAATTGAAGCTTAATTGTTGCATGCATGTTGCCATTCTTGAAGTTTTGAGGTTGTAGTTCATAATACCTCACATGCATGTCCATCTTTTGGTCATACTCCATGAGTTCATCTTGTTTTTGAAGGTTTGAGCTCTTTTGAAACAGCATTGAAGCTTTAAAAATGATTTAAGGTCATGCATGTCATGTTTGAGGATTGTTCTTGGAAAATGGTTGGAAATTGGGTTTGAATTAAACACCCTTGGGCTTTGATTTCCTAAATTGAGTTTTGAAATATGTTATTCTATGTGTTTAAAAGAGTTTTCCAGAAAATTGGCCCAAGAGGATCGAATTTTATGCATCTAAGCTTGGTTTTGAACCTGGAGCTCGAATCTGGGATTTCCAGATTTCAGTCGTCCGCTCGAGCGGGGGTAGTGCCGCTCGAGCGGTAAAATCGAGCTTCCAGCATCTTGCACTGTAGAACAGTCCGCTCGAGCGGAGTATTGGGCGCTCGAGCGGAGGACTGGATGACACGCTCGAGCAGGGACCTTTGTTTGCCTGTACGCTCGAGCGGGGAAACCTGCGCTCGAGCGGGACCCTGTTTCACTGAAATTTCTGAAAATGTTTTCTAAGTGTATTTTTGCATCCTCATCCCATCCTAGGCATTCTTAGGCCTAGTTTAAGACATCTTGATGAGGATATCGATGTAGAACACACCAAGGCAAATTAGGGATTAAGTTATGAGATTTCCCAACTATGTAGCTTAGTGTGTTCAATCTGTTAACTGTGTAGGGTTGGCGACTGGAGAGACACGCTCTAGCATACTGTAGCCCGAACTCTGTGAGTAACAATTGTGTAAAGATATGTTCAACTGATTATCTTTTGAATACTGAACTGAACTGTTTACTGAACTGGTATTATTTACTGAATGAATGTATGTCCTTTATTTCTGAACTGTACTGTGGCATCCTTAGCACCTACTGTTTACTGTTACCGTGACAGAAATCTCTGTCGGTTCCCTTGTTGGAACCACTACTGTTTACTGACTGATGGCCATCATTACTGTTCGGTCTTTTAAGACCTACTGTTACTGTTATGCTAATGGATGTACCATATATGACTGTTTACTGTACTGAGCAACTGAAATTCTGATTGAAATGAACTGTTTTCATTACTGTAAGGACATTCATTCTAAACCCCTTTACGCTTTATGTTATTCACTGGGCTTTAGCTCACTGCTCATATATATATGTAGGTGTACAGGCACCAGATCGGAGCTAGGAGCGTCAGGGTAACTCCAGTTTTGTCAAGCCAGCCTTTGTGCCTCACTGCGAGGTCCCGAGCCTATCTGCTAAGGCTTAGGGGTGTTTTAAGAATTCCCCCTTCTGTACTGTTTCACTGTGTTGTATAGACTGACTGTTCACTGTACTGCTATCTAGGGTAGAGTCCCTAGTTGGAATGAATGTAAATATTGTGCATACTGTTCTGTATTGTTTATGTATAAATGTATGAAAATCTTTTGGCATACAGACTGTCACAGCTCAATGGACATTATTTATTTACTGTATTGGCTTCCGCCAGGCCCTGTACTCTGTTTTACTGTATTACTGTATCTGCAGGCCTTCGGTAATCTCGGATTACTGGCCGGTTACGGTGCTAAACCCATAGGGCCGGGTTTGGGTCGTGACATTTAGTTCCCCCTTCTGTTTCTGTAACTGTTTTGTTTATTGTACTGTACTGTTTAATAGGGATTAGGTCCCTGAACTGAACGATTGTATATATGTACATACTGTTTTGTCCGACTGTATATATTTGAATGAAAGTCTTTTTGCATACAGACTGTCACAGCTCATTGGACATTGTTTATTTACTATTTTGGCTTCCGCCAGCCCCTATACTCTGTATTACTGTTAAGTAGGCCTTCGGTAATCTCGGATTACTGGCTGGTTACGGTGCTAAACCCATAGGGGCGGGTTTGGGTCGTGGCACATTGTTAGGATCAATTTGCTTTGCTTTGATGCTTTGCATTCAACCTTGTTATTGATGTAATTGCGTTTACTATCAATAAAGTTCTCTGTTTGCTGATCAAAAAAAAAAAAAAAAAAACCCATTAGCTTAATTGGGTCCATTTACAAAATTTTGGCAATGGTCCTTACTGGTAGACTTAAAAGGGTTCTTTCTTCCATTATTAGTATGTCTCAATCAGCTTTAAAGGGTGGAAGGTAGATCCTTGATGGTGTTTTTGTTGCAAATGAAGTAATTGACTAGTGGAAATCAAGAAATTAAAGTGGGATGGTTATTAAACTTGATTTTGAAAATGCATATGATTGTGTGAATTGGAATTTTTTGTTGTATATGATGGAAAAGTTTGGGTTTGGTGTAAAATGGAATAGCTGCATCAGATCGTGCATTTCATTTGCTAGAATCTCTCTCTTGGTAAATAGGTGCCCATCTTATGAGTTTAAGCCTAATAGAGGTTTAAGGCAAAGGGATCCTCTTTTTCCATTTTTGTTCAATTTGGTGGTGGAGGGGTTAAATATGCTGCTTATGAGAGCTAGGGTGTTGGGATTGTTAAAAGGGGCAGCCATTGGTCATGGTGATGTTACAGTGTCTCATTTATAGATTGTCGATAACACTATTTTATTTTCTGAAGCCATTTGCGTGGGTGTTTTGTGCATTAAAAGGATTCTTAGATGTTTCGAGGTGGTGTCTAGGCTCAAGATTAACTATCCAAAAGGTAAGGTGGTTGGGATTGGAGTAGAGGAGGGCTTGCTTAATCAGTTTGTTGATGCTCTCAATTGTCCAAGGCATGATCTACAATTCAATTTTTTGGGGCTTCCTCTTGAAGCCAGTCCTAGGCGGAAGTCCAATTGGAATCTTATTGTGATGAAGTTCAAGTCTAAATTAACTAGTTGGAAGAGAAAACATTTTTCGTTTGGTGGAAGGCTCACTCTCATCAAATCTGTGCTATCAAATTTGCCAGTGTATTACCTTTCCTTATTTAAGATGCCTAAAGGAGTTGCAAAGACTCTTGATAAAAATCTAAGCTAGTTTTCCTTTGGGAGTGGGAGTGGGAGGGGGAGGGGGAGGGGGAGAAGGGGGGAGGGAGTGATTCAATTAGAAAGTTAAGTATGGTCAGGTGGTCTGAAGTTACAAAAGGCATGGATGTTGAGGGTCTTGGATTAAAATATTGAGGGATATTATTCACTACCTCTTTGCTAAATGGTGGTGGAGATTCGGAAGTATGGAGAGTGCTCTGTGGAAAAAAATTATGTGTAGTAAGTATCACTATGATCTTTCTAGCTGGTTGCTTTCTTTTGATGGTCAGTCTAGGATTTCAAGAGCGTGGATGGATATTCGATCTATTTTCATCTGCTATTCCAAATCTAGTTAACTTTTTCCAATCTAATGTATGCATCAGTCTAGGAAATGGGGTAAGGTGCTCATTTTGGAGGGACAAGTGGCTTAGGAATGTTTGTCTTCAGGTTGTTTTTTCTAGACTGTTCTCATTATCTACATAAGGAGGGTTTGGTGTTCGAATTCTTTAATTATTTTGCAAATCATGGGCAGTGTTTATTACTTATTCAGAGGCTTGGCTCAGCTTTTAACTTGTGCATTGATGGTAATAATAGGTTGTCTTGGAAGGCTAATCTATCTGGCTGTTTTCAGTAAAATCTTTTTATAATTGGTTGTGTTTATGTAAGGGTGCAGTTGCTAAACCTCCACATAACATTGCCCCTCCAAAGATGAAGTTCATTTCCTGGTTGGCTTAGAAAGGCAGACTCAAAACCTCCTCGTTACTTCAAAGAGTTGGTGTTTTGGATGCAAATGCTTGTTCTTTATGTACTTTCTGCAAGGGGCATGTTGATGATATCGACCATTTGCTACTACATTGCCGTCATATTTACAATCTTTAGATTGATGTTCTATCATGGTATGGAGTCTAGAGGGTTTTACTTGCATCTGTGTCATCCTTGCTGTATTGGTAGAGTGGTTTTAAGTTTAGAAGGTGAGAGAAAAGCATCTGGGAGGCTTTGCCAACTGCAGTGATGTGGAATGTTTGGGAGGCTAGAAATGATTACGTATTTTACGGAGCTACAATTTCGTGGGATAGGGTTGCTGAATCTATCAAGGTTAGTATTGATACATGGGTAAAATTTACTGATCTGAGAGTGCCCTACTCTGTGTTTGATTTTGTTTTTAAATTGAGCTCTATTAGGGGTTGTTGATGTGGATTTTTTTGGTCTGTTGATGTGGGTTTCTTTGGTTGTGTTGTGTTTAGTTTGATTGTATCATGGTTGTCTCTTTGTCAACCATTGTGAGAGTTGCTGCAGATGATTTAGTAAACTTTGGCGTACCAATCTAGTTGGGATGTTGGGTTTTGCTGTGATATTTATAGCACCTCTTTCTTTTTTTTTTTTTTCTTTTATTCTCTTTATTGATGTCCAATGTAAGAGTTTCCTTTGAATCTTATTCAATAAAGTTCTTTTGCCGATAAAAAAAAAAAAAATTTATTCTTTCTATAGTAGTTGAATTGTTTCTTTTATGTTAATTTAGTAGGTCATATTTAAAATATTAAAATTTTATTATTGCCAATACAAGAAAAAGTACCTTTGGCGACTAAATTTTTAGTCGCCAAAAGTCGACTTTTTACTTTCCCCGACTAATTTTTTTAGTCGCTAGTTTTGTCGCGTACAGATGGTCGGCAGAGGTATTGGCGACTTAAACTTTTTTTAGTCGCCAAAAAGCAGCTCTTTCTCGACCAACATTTTAGTTGCCAATAGTGATTTACACTTTTCTAAATCATACATTTAGCGACTAATCCTTTAGTCGCCAATATTCATTGAATCGCCGACTAATCCATTTAGTCGCCAAAATAAAGACTTTTGGCGACTAATAATTTTAGTCGCCAAAGGTGCTTCCGTGAAAAAAAAAAATTACCAGCTTTTTTGCTTTTTCTGAGATTCGAACCACGGACCTTCTACTTTGTACACCTTTATCAACACACTCCCTCTAATATGCCACCACTAGATCGCAAGAATATAGATGCAATATATATTATTTATATAATATATTGACCCGTATTAATTTAAAACTATATATATAAATATAATTATTTTTATTCAATATTAATTTATGTAAAAAATAAATTAATTATTAAAAAAAAAGGAGCCATTTTTGGCGACTAAAGTTTTTTTTAGTCGCCAAAAACCTTAGTTTTGGCTACTACCAATAATTTAGTCGCTAAAAAAAATTAATTTCCGTTTAAAAATAACTACTTTCGGCGACTAAACTGATTTTTAGTCACCAAAACCGCCACTTTTTCCGACTAAACTCAATTTTAGTCGCTAATTGTCCACTTTTAGCTACTAAAAATCTTGTAGTAGCCAAAAACCTTTACATTTGGCTACAACATTTTTTTTTTGTCGGTAAAACACCTACAATCGGCGAACAAACCATTTTTTAGTCGCCAAAGCCTATACTTTTGGCTACTAATCATTTTTAGTCGCCAAAACCTTCACCTTTGGCTACTAAAATTGTTTTAGTCGCTAAAACCCATGTAATCAGCGACTAATCTGATTTTTAGTCGCCAATAAGTACACATTTGGCTACTAAACTGTTTTAGTCGCCAAAAGTCTTCACTTTTGGCTACTAATTCAATTTTAGTCGCCAATTGTCCTACTTTCAGCGACGAAATTTACATTTTTGATCGCCAAAACTACTTTTTGTTGTAGTGTGCATGTGGCATGTAATTTGAGATTTATAGGTTTGTATAATATTTTTTAATACAATATTTTAAAGCATTTTTGTAATTAAAATGCTTAAAATGTGTATTTGATGATTTCTTTAATTTAAATTTATTGGCCAACAGCTTGGCCACTTTATTCTGTATTGTGGGTTCAAATTTAAGGAATGTTAGAAACTTTTAAAGTATTAGTTCTAAATGTATCTCTAATGACATGAATTACTGTAATTGCTGATTTATGTAGTAATTCTAGAAACTTTTCTCAATCCCTATCACATGGGTACAAATACATTTACGTTGTGTTTGGTTGAAAGATTTGAGTAGGAATTTGGAAAGAAAAAGAGAAAAGTTGGGTGAAATGTGAATAAAATATACTTACATTTCATCTAATTTCACATACTTTTTCTCTTTTTCTTTCCAAATCTCTCTTTAAATCTCCCAACCAAACACAGTATTAGGGAGACTTAGATCTAATAGGTGAATTTATTGTCTAATAGATCTTGTAAGAATTAATGACATTTTTCATCAAACACTATTAAAAAAGGACAATAATTATTAATTTTTAACGATAGTTTGAAAATTTTATCACAAAAAATGTCATTAATTTCAACTTTCAGCGATAATTTTGAAACATTCATCATAGAAAAACGTTAACAATTGTAAGTTTTAGTAACAATTTATAAAAATCATGACAAAAAAGTCACTAATTGTCAATTTTTAATGACACATACAAAAAGTCATCACAAAATTATTTTTAGCGATGATTTTATTGAGACTTATTTTCAATAAGACTTGATGAGAATTAAATCCAACTATTAGGACCTATTAGAGCTAAATGTTTCTCAAATTCAAATTTGAACTTAACAATCATATTCAGGCTTTAAAAAATCATTCTTTTAAAAGCAAACGTGATAAAATAAAAATATTATAATTATCAAATCAACTAGATTTTTTTAAAAAAATCGTATACACAAAACGGTTTGAATTATTAAAATAAGATCTACAAATTCCATAAATATGAATATGAAAATTAAATTTAAATTTAAAAGAATTCTAATCCTAAAAACAATAATTTAAGAGAAAATGCACACAGTATGCAACTTTACTACAAAATTATATAAAATTTTATAAATTTATGTAAATAATCTCATAAAAATATATATGTTAAGGGTCTTGGGTAAATTTGTTTCTTAAATGAAATGTAGTGTCAATTTCAGTACGTGTGAGAGACTTGTGAGGCCGAGAATGGGGCCTAGAAATATTTCACAGCCAGTGGACTAGATTCATTCCCCATTAAAGGAAAAACAGTACATTTTATTGTTTTTAAGGCATTTACTCTCAAAATATAAAAAACACAAAAATCAAGAAATATTTATATCGTGACGTAAGAAAATCATGACGTTGGAAAATCCCAAGTCAAGTCATTCAAAATCTTTGAAAATTTACTCTCAAATATACATCAAGATTTTTCCGCTCAAATATTGTGTGATATTATTTAAATAATATTTTTAATTAAAAAAATTATAACATATAATAAATGAGTTATTTTTTATTGAAAAATTTGTAAATAAGTGCTATTTTACAAAATAGTTACAAATTCATAAAAAATAAAAAAAACTTGCATTAATTATCAAAATTGATAAATTTTTCCACGTAATTGCAATTTCTTTTGAAAACTTGCATTGAAGTACAAATTTTGCTTTTTTTTTTAGGTACTTGACAAAAATTTAGTTAATAAGAAATATTTTTACACTGAATTTGTGTTGAAAAGCTCTCACATGAATTCATGTGAGAGCTTCTTGTAGTGTGGGTCTCACCTTCATGTGAGGGCTTTTATATTTTCTGTACATTGAAATTTAGTGCATGTGGCATTGCTATTAGTCAGTATGTCGTATTCATAAAATTTTCTACTATATGATTGGTTTGGAGCATCATGTAAACATATAAGATTATTAGAGACTAAATTTTTTCTTTGAAAAAATGAAAAATTTGTCACAAAAACATTTGGGGATCAATTAATATCGTAGTAATGGTAGTCGCTAAAAGATTAACTTGAAAAGTTTATATATATATATATATATATATATAACAACAAAATTGTGAAAATGTCTCTAATCAAACAAAAATAATTTGGTGCCAAAAAGTTTTTTTTTTTCAGATAATTTGTCTAGAAAATATAGTAATTTATCACTAATTATTCAATTTTGTGGCTAAAAAATAACAATGACACTTTTGATAATTAAAATATTTTTTTTTCAAAAAATGATTTTATTTTTAAAATATTTTTTCTAAAATCTTGATTTATTGTAGTGTAAGCAACGACAAGAAATTCTGAAGATTCATATTTTAAATTTCATAATTCAACCACCCTAACATGGCTAACGAAACAAAAGAAATGCTTTACCTGATTAAATTTGTCACAAATTAAAAATTAACACAAAAGCTATTATGTGATTATAGGTGATACAATTATAAAATTTAAACTGAGTTACTCTTCCTATGTTCTTAAATAATATTCGGTGTGTTTGGTTTGAGTTTTCTGAATTAAGTTTTTTGAAAATTGATTTTTTTGGTTTTCGTATTTTTTTGTTTTTAGTGAATATTTTTAAAATTTTCAACATTTTTTTTACTTTTTTAGATGCACCTTACTTAGATGTATCTAAAAAATAAAAAATTTGTGAAAAAATGTTTTAAAAAACTAATAAATACATAAAAATATAAAAAATGTACTGAATTCTTGTATTTTTTTTTTGTATTTTTGGTATTTAGTGAATTTTTAAAAGATTTTTTTTATAATTTTTTCACTTTTTAAGTGTATTTATATTAGGTGTGTCTAAAAAGTAAAAAAATTACTTAAAATATTAAAAAAATTCAATAAAAACAAAAAACATAAAAAATAAGAAAGTAAAATTTCTTAAAAAGTATTTTTTGAAAAGTGAAAACAAGTATTTATATATAAAGACACACCACAACCCTGCAGCTCCACCGCCATCATCAAACCAACTTCTCCCACCCCCTCTCTCTCTCTCTCTCTCTCTCATGGCTGGGATAGTTTTATTCATTGTAAGTTGTTTAATGTTCATTATAGGGAAGTTAAGTCCTAGTTCTAGTATTTCACTCCCACGAGAACTCCTAACCCATTATATCTGCAATAAGCTTCGTTTAGACAACGATGCAATTGAATTAGCCTCTAGAGACTATGGTAAGCTAGTTCAAGAAACTCCACTTGGAGTTCTGTATCCGTCATTAGTTGATGATATCGCCACGCTGGTAAAATTTTCATATGATTCTCCAAACCCTTTTAGCATAGCGGCTAGAGGCCGAAGCCACTCGATCCGAGGCCAGGCCATGGCACATAATGGGGTTGTGGTGCAAATGACTTCTTTGAAACATAGTAGTTATGATAGTGGTATTAGGGTTGTTAGGAACCCTAGTTCATTATTAGGGTTTTATGCAGATGTTGGTGGTGGTGAACTTTGGATTGATGTTTTGCTAGCCACACTTGAGCATGGGCTTGCACCAGTTTCATGGACTGACTATCTTCACCTAACTGTTGGTGGAACTATCTCTAATGCTGGTATTAGCGGTCAGGCATTTGTTTATGGTCCCCAAATCAGTAATGTTCATGAAATGGATGTTATTACTGGTATACTCATTCTTTCTTTCTCTCTCTCTCTCTCTCTCTCTCTCTCTATATATATATATATATATATATATTTAATAATAATGAAGGGATACATATTGGTATTAATACAATAGTGTATTACTTGATATTAAACTCTATCAATCGATATCAGTGAATATAAAAATATAAGAGAAAAAAACTAAGTACTCATAAACTTTGCAAAGAATTTTACTTTGAACATAAATTGTGGTTGAAATTTAATGAACATAAATTGTGGTTGAAATTTAATTAGTGTATGTGAAATTCATGTATAGAAAGAATTTGAACTTGATATTTTTGAGTAAAATTCTGGATATATAATATTGCTCTATTAGAAATTCAGAATTCAAAATTCATATACCTATTTTTGATAACTTAGTATTTGGCCCAAAAGACCGATTAATCCAGGAGGCTAATCCCACCGTACGCTAACAGGGGCTCAATTAAAGTCGGGGCTCAATTAAAATTTGAGTTCAATTAAACCCCGTATAAATTGGTCCCAAGAAATTATTTGTCCCTAAAAAATTTCGAACCTAAATCCATGAAAGGAAGAAGGTTTCAATATTTAAAGTCCTGCTCTCTAGGTTATTTTTTCTCTTGAATATATGTACAAGTTGGTAGTTGTAATAAAATGATACAATCATGCACTTTAGTCACTTTCAAAAGATATGAGGATAAGAGTTCACATGGTCATGATCTAGATAGTACCATGAAAATTGATTCTTTATATATGCAAAGATGATCATTATATATTCATAGCTTAAGAGTAGTTCCAAAAAACAGGACCATGTTTTAGCCTAGGTTATCTCTTAGGTAGGATTCACCTCATAATGTGCATGAATTACATTGATTAGCAAATTTTATAAATTTTTCTTATTGATGTCCTAATAAATTATAATAAAATTTTGGTATTTGAAATAGGATTCAGTATGCTATCCAAATATATAATAATGAAATTTTGGTATTTAATATGGGATTCACTATAATAATATGACAAATATCTCATTTCAATAAATAAAAATAAATTTTAAATTTTTTTAGCCTGTATATATAGCATTATTGTATGTATGTTAAGCTAGTTTGCATGCATGAAATTATTAGGGTTTACCATCTATAAAGCTTGTCTTTTTGTTTGGTTCAGGGAAAGGAGAGCTTGTCACTTGTTCCAAACACATCAACTCGGAATTGTTCTATGCAGTTCTAGGAGGTCTAGGCCAATTTGGGATCATAACCAGAGCAAGAGTTGCCCTAGGAAAGGCTCCAAACAGGGTATGTATGACTCACCAATGGCCTAAAATATTTGGTGAAGACAACTTCTTTTTTTTTTTTTTTTTTGGATAAGCGAAAGTTAGTTGTTATTGTTAGATTAGCTATGGGTGTTAATCTTTCTTTCTTTATAAATCATTAAGTGCTTGCCTCCTAATTCAACTCCCCCTTAAGGAGAGTTGAACTCGTGATCTCTCTTTTGGAACTAAACCCTTAGGGAAATCATGATCGCCAAGTAAGTTAGGCCTAGTTGATTGGTAAAGACAACTTGGTTGATGTCACTATAACATATTAAGGTTTTATGAATAAAAAAATTGTGTTCCTAAAAGTGGAAGTGTCTAATTCCGTCACTAAAATTACACTACCTTTGCTAACTAAAATATTTCGACTCTAAAAAAGTGATTTTATTCTTAAATTTTTGTCTCTAAAACTTTATTTGTTATAGTGTAGTGTAAAAGGGCAAGTGTGTGGTTGTGTGTAAAAAGGCTTGTTTGGTGTAGTTTTTTATAAAAAGAGTATACATCTCTTAACTTTCAATTAATTAGTCTATTTAAACTATTTCTACTTCATAAGTTATAATAAAAAAACTATACAAAATGTTCTAACACAAATTTTCCAAACAATAAAACTATAAGCAATTTCAACAAGTTATACTAAACAAGGCCAAAGTACCCACAAGTGCACCACAAACTTCTACCAAATAATTGTTTGTCGTGAGATGACCAACAAGCTCTTTGTCTATCGCAATGAAAGAGGATTTTCAACTTGTTTGTTGCATTTTAATTAACTTGAAGCATTCATTCCTCTGCTTTAAGATACTTAGTTTTTTGATTTATTTTAGTTACTTTAAAACATAAGTTGTAAGCAAATAATTTAATGAAATTCGAAATATTAAATAATACAAACAGCTCATCTAAATGGCAACAGCACCTTTAAACAAATTTTAGCAACCTCTTTGCTAGGGACGGAATTAGGATTTTATTATCGGATGGACCAAAATAACAATATTTTTTTTACCATATACACAAACACACATGTATGTATAATATGATATATAAATTGTATATATGCATAGAAAAAAAATTATATATCATAGAAGCATTTTCTAATAGGATGAAGCAGTTGTTTTTGGTGCAAAATATAAAAAGAATACAAGATGGGAGAAGAATGAGATACATATTTTTTATATCAGGAGGTCATTTTATGTATAAAATGGTATATATATTTTTAAAATATTATGGCAATCAGTATTTTTTATAGAAACAAGAGGGCCATGACCCCCTATAGTCTTCTCTTAATTTCGCCCTTGCTCTTCGCCACTAGCTTATAAATTGGTTATTTTCTAACTTATTTTCGTCTTTAGTATAAAAAAAAATTAAAAGTAGGTTTTTTAAATTTATCAAAAAAAAAAAAAAAACTTACTATAAAATTTGGTTTAACTTTAAGATAATCTCAAAGTTAACAAAAAAACAGAAAAAAAGAAGTCAACAAAACAACTCAATTTATGTGGTGCAACCAAAAGAACTAAGCAAATTGAAAAGTCAAATAAATATATATTGAAATCGAAAGGTCTTCTTACAAAATTTTGACTGTATATTGCAAGCTTTGTGGCCTATATGAGGTACAAGTGACAGCCCATATGCTACTTTTGATTTTATTAATGAGTATGAATTTGATTGCAGGTTTAAGTGGGAGAGATAATTGTACTATGATTTCGTTCCTTCACAAGAGACCAACAACATCCAATCTCCATTAATGGAGATCTAGATTATTTGGAAGGTTCTGTGATGATGGACCAGAGCCCTCCAAATAAGTCAACCAAAAAAAAACTTATAAAAATTTATTTATTTTTACTGAATTTTTTTAATTTTTAGAATCGTCTAATCTAAATGAATTTAAAATGTTAATAAAAAAAAATCAATAACTAAACTTTTTAAATTTTTTTTCTTTTTAATTTTTAAAATTGTCTAATCTAAACAAATCTAAAACATTAATACTTTGACGCAAAGTTGACAAAAAATTACTTTAAAAAAATTAAAAAAAAAATTACAAAATACCTCAATTTATAAATTGTAGCCAAAAGAGTTGTTGCCTAGCTAATTGAAAAGTCAAACATATACATATATTTTGAATAGTGCTTTTATTTTCTGGGAAATAACAATACAATATAAGTTTTAAAAAAATTACGGATCAATGATAAAGTATATAAACTTTAATAATTAAAATTTTAAATATTTTTCATGAATTTGTAATTATTTTTAAAAGTTACCACTAAATTCTATTTTCTTTTTATTTTTCCCACTAAATTTCTTCAGACTCCTACCTCCATATCTTTTTATACTTTTCTTCTTTGGACTACTAACTTATTTTCAATTCTGCTTTCATCCCTAATTTTTGAAGCCTTAGCCCTAGCTGCCGCCACCAATTCCACCTCTGGTTGCCAGTATCACCACCACTGGTAGGTAAGAATGGGGTGGAAGCCATTTGGGGAGGATGGAGGAGCGCCAGTTAATAAGAATGGGGTTATGCATGGTAGGATAGGTGGGTGGATGGGGATGGGGCACGGTGAAGAGAGATGAATAAGGATTTCCAAATTTGGGATGGGCCTAATGGTGGTCAAAGTTGGTAGCGGTGGGTGTTGGTTGGGGTGGGGTAAAGTTAGGATTTGAAAGATTAAGATAAGAATAAAATTAAAATTTTATGATAAAAAGAAATTGTAATTAAAAAAAAAATAAAGGAATGATAAATGATATGCAATTAGCCGCACTAATTTTCATCCGAAAACTCTTTCTTACAAACTTTTTATTGTATAGCTTTGTGCCCTATATGAGCTACAAGTGACATACCATGTGCCACTTTTGATTTTAGCACTAATAATTGAATGCTTTGATTTCAGGTTAAGTGGGTCAAAATGTTGTACCATGATTTCTCCTCCTTCACTAGAGACCAAGAACATCTAATCTCCATTAATGGAGGACTTGATTATTTGGAAGGTTTTGTGGTGGTGAATCAGAGTCCTCCAAATAATTTGAGATCATCCTTTTTCTCACCATCTGATCAACTGAAAATAAATTCTCTAGTAGCCAAATATGGTGTTATCTACTGCTTAGAAGTCGTCAAGTATTATGATGATCTCACCATTGATACTGTCGAAAAGGTACATCATTTTTTCCTATTCTTACTTTAATGTTACGTTCAGATTATAGATTTACAGATAAATTTGTAGAAGAGGAAAAAAAATGAAACGAAAGATGTTTAAGGGCTAGTTTGGTAATTTTGATGTTTTCTATTTCTGTTTTTGTTTTCAAATATTTTGGAAACTGAAAATGAAAATACATTTGTGAATTGCTTTTGTTTCTAAAAAATGATAATAGTTTTAAAATTTGAGGAATAAAATAGGTACTTATGATGATCTTCACTTTCATCAAAGCCTAAAGTTATAATTGAATCATTGATTTACAAAATAATTAAAAAGAGAAGGGGAAAAGATAAGAAAAAAATGAAGTGAAAGAAGTAAAAGGGCCAATTTGGTAATTTAATTGTTTTTGTTTTAAAAAATTTCTAAAATTGAAACCAAAAATACATTTGTGAACGATTTTTATTTCTAAAAATGACAACAGTTTCCAAAATTTTAAAATTTGAAGAATGAAAGAGGGTACTTGTGATCATCATCATTTTGTTCATAATCTTGAGCCCATGTTTGGATGAAGAATTTATGGAAAGATTTGTTATTAGTGAAGTGAAAGAGAAAGTAAATGGAAAAGCTAAGAAGAAAAACCACTTTTGTTTTTAATTTTTTTTTTTAATTAAAAGAAAAGAAAAACCATGTTTCTTATTTTTTGTTGATAAAACAGAATACAAGAAACTGAAAACGTTACCGAATGTACCTTGCATTGATAAATCCATAATTGAGACATAGCAATATTTACATATTTCAAACATCATAAGAAGTTACATAACAATAATATATATGATCATAATTTTCATTATAGGAACTGCCATTGTTGCTGAAAGGGTTGAACTATCTTCCTGGTTTCATCTTCAAGAAAGACAAGTCGTTTGTAGAGTTTCTCAACAGAGTGAGAATTGGAGAGATGGAGCTTGAAGAAACGGGAACGCAAGATGTTCCTCATCCATGGCTAAATCTCTTTGTTCCAAAATCAACTATCATGGATTTCAATGCTGGTGTTTTTCTTGAGATTCTTAAAAAACAAAACAAGAACAAAGGGCCTATTCTTGTCTACCCGATGAACCGAAACAAGTAATTATTCTTATTCTTTTCCTTGTTTGAGAAAATGAGAAAAAGATTTATGCTCTATTTGTTTTGGCCAAAAATATTTTTTTGAGAAAGAATTTTCTTTTATATTTGATTTCCAACTTGAAAATGATGGTGTTAGTGATTTTGGTAGTGTGGTGGTGGTATTAGAAAGCTAGTGGTGGTCATGGTTCTAAGATGGTGGTAGGGGTGGCGATGGCTCCATTTGTTTCAACGAAGACAAATATTTTTTATATAAAAAAATGTTAATTACTATAGAAAATGCTTTCATGTATTGTAACGGCCACTCCAAACTTTTGAAAAGTAGCACTTTTACCATATATTTTGAATATTTATGAAAGTGCAAATATTTTGACTCTAGCCCATTCAAAATTTAAATAATTCTATCTTTCGCTACATAAAATTCTAAAAATTTTCGTTATTTTTATGCAGCTTTCAATAATTATAAAATTAATTGATATTTTGGTCACCCCAAACATTTGAAAATCTCATTACTTTCACGTAATTTTGAGTATATAAAATAAATTAGTATTTTGTTTGCCAAAATTTATATAATTTTATTTCAATTCTTCTAAAATTTAAATTATTTTACTTTAGTCTCCCTGCGCAATTTTTGAGTTGCTAATAGTGGAGGGGAAGGGGGTTTCGGCAACTGTAATTGTGACAAAAGGCGGTGGCGGTGTCGATGGTAATAATAGTGTGTTGTGGTGATTGTGGTGATAATAGTAATGCAGTTATGAAGACTTTAGTTTGTCTCATGTTGTTCAAAAAATAATTTTCACCTTTAAAAAAAATATGGTTTTCCGATCAAATTAATCAATGTGTTTTCATTTTTCATTCTACCAAATAGAAGAGGTAGCAAATATGTTTTACCAAAATAAAAAAAGCATTAATTATTATTAAATGTGATTTAAAACAATGTGTTAATTAAAGTGAAATTGCAGGTGGGATGATAGGATGTCTGCAGTCATACCAGATGAAGACACATTCTACACCGTTGGATTGTTGTTTTCAAGTGGTGAAGATGATTGGGAGGTCTTTGAAGATCTAAATAAAGAAATACTAAATTTTTGTGACAAAGCTGGGATTAAAGCTAAGCAATATTTTCCTCATTACAGTACCAAGGAAGAGTGGATGAATCATTTTGGTACAAAATGGGATACTTTTCAAGAGAGAAAAGCTGAGTTTGATCCCAAGATGATTCTATCTCCTGGGCAAAGAATTTTCAATAATTCTGTTTAAGGATAGACTCATATGTTTCTAATAGTTGTATGTCCTGATGTGTTTTGTGGTTGATGAAAAAATTATTTGTCTTATTATTGTAAGATAGTTTGCCTTATTGTACTCTATGGTTGTAATATTGTATTATAGTTTGTAATTGTTTATTATTGAGTCCGTATTATTATTATGAATGGTACTATGACAGACATTCTCATGCACTATCCATGTGTGTGTCGTTATTGTATTTTGTCCAGAAGCTCTCCTCCTTGTTTATATAAGAGGGCCTCATATAAGTGGGCCTTTAATAAACTTTTTAATTATTGTGTGCTTAACAATCTTCACTTTGTCTGTGATTGTAGTTACTCTATAGCTGTCTTATTTTTTTTTTCTTTTTCTTTTTTTTTAAAATTACATAACCATTGTTTGGAAAGTGGGTTAGGGGCAAAATAGTTATAAAAAATAAAATAGATTTTTTAGTTTTAATAAGACAAAACATCACATCTAACCTATAATTATTATATTCTTTCTCTCAGAAAAAAAATCAAAAAAATCAAAACCCTTTTCAAACTAGATTTTTTAACCTCAGACTAAAAAAATCAAAAAAATAAAAAGTCTATTCACTTTCCAAACTAAACATAGTATTAAAATGTGATTTATCTTTTAGGTTTTAGTATTTGTTTAACAATTGTTCTAGTGCGGATAACTCGATCCCACGATAGGACATAATAATTCTATGTGCCCCATGTGAGAACCGGACACAACCCTTTTAACAAAACTGTCGGTTAATTACATAATCAAATTCCACTAAAAACAAAAAAAAGCAAAAAACAAAAATAGTTCTACTTCATTTTGAATATTATTATTGGGTTCTATCAAATTTATGGACAATTAAGTCTTATTTTTATAAATTGTGGGGTCATTTATTTATAAATTTCTCTTCACTTATTTTTATTTCACTTAGTTTTAATTATTTTATTATATTTCAATAAGTTCTATGAGTAACATAGTTATCAAATTATTCCTAATAATAATAGGGTAAAGTATACATTAATATTCACATTGACAGTATTAATGTTCCATGATATGAATATTCACACTATCAAATATAAATGTTTATATCACCACATTGATAAGGGTTCAAAAAATATTTGCAATGATAAAATTGTTTATAAAATAACTTAAATGTGAAAATTAAGATTTAGTGGATCAAATGCCCAAACAATAAGATTTGTTATAATTCAAAAATATAGGGCAAATTACACTAACGGTCCCTATAGTTTGGGCCTTGTGTCACTTTGGCCCCTAATTTTTCAATTGCGACATATTTGATCCTAAATTTTTAATCTTGTTCCAAATAAGAATAATTGAAAATACCATTGTTCAGTTTTAAGGGCAAAGTTGTCAAATTGATAAAATGCAAATTAATTTGACAAAAATAAATGTCAAAAAAATATTTTTGAATTTCTAAAAATTATTTCTACGCACTAAAGATAAAATTATGTAAAATTGGTAAATTTTTTAGACATTTATTTATTTATTTATTTTACCAAATTAATTTTTATTATGTGTTTGGATCATGTAATAGGTGGTTGTTTTTATTTTTATTTAAATTAGTTTTTATTTTTTCAAAAGTCAAATATGACGACAACTTTGATATCATTATTAAACCAATCCATTAAATCAAAAAATCCAAAACTAAAAATTTTCATATATTAAATATATCGATTACACATTAAAAGCCTAAAAAGCACATATTACATGATCATTATCCAAACACATAATAAAAAATAATTTTGCAAAAAAAAAATAAAATAAATAAATGCCTAAAAGATTATCAATTTTACATAATTTTATCTTTGGTGAGTAAAAATTATTTTTAAAAATACAAAAATATTTTTTTAACATTTATTTTTGTCAAATTAGTTTATATTTTATCAAATTAACGATTTTGTCTTGAAATTGAACAATGATATTTTCAAATGTCCTTATTTGGAACAAGATTAAAAATTTATAATCAAATGTGTCACAATTGAAAAGTCAAAGACCAAAGTGACAGGAGTCTCAAACTATAGTGACTGTTAGTGTAATTCCCTTAAATATATATTATGAACTAATTGTGATACAATTAATTGAAAAATAATTTCCTACAGATACACCTATATGTTACTAGTTGGGCCAAGCTCATAGGCCCACCCATCAACCTAGTCCGTTGGGCAGGGCTTGTGCCTAAGATTTTGACCCACGAGTTAACTCAGCCCAGGCCTACCAGTACAATATACGACACTGATGTCAACCTTAATTCATTGCTGCCTTAAAATTGGACGTACCAAAATTTTTTTTTTTGCACAAGTTGAGAATATTTCATTCACAAACCCAAAACAAACCTGTTAACACGATCAAATGAAAATAGCAATAGCACAATAAAGCACAACTACAAATAAACTGCCTAAATTAACGAACAAAGCACAATAGTACAATAAAGCACAACTACAGATTTATCAAACCAAAGCTTCCCCAAATGTGAAGTTTGAAGAGGAGTTAAAGACTACCACATAGCAAAATAGCAATAGTTCAAAAGCTCAAAAAATACAAAACATGCAATCTAAAGGAACATCAGAAAAAACTTCCTGTGTGTGGAGAGGGTACATAAATAAACCTAAAACAAATAAATGATAAATTAAAACCAACTTAACAAGTAAACAATAGACGGTGAAATAAAAGAAATTGCACATGAAAAAATAATTACCTCAAAATCTGGCTTTCCAAATTCTAAGTCATTACTGTAGTGTGCCGTGACAGCCGTGAAGCCTCTCTTTTGGTTACTCAAAGTCCACATATCAGTTGTAATTGCAACTCTACTTGGATTATTTTCGATCTTCATTAAAGTCTCCTCCCTTTCATGATCATAGATTTTCAAACTATCCCTCTTCAATGTATTTCTAGAAATCATCTTGAACAGTACTAGTGGTTGAAGAGCAGCTGAAAATTTTCTAAACCCAACATGTTCAACTATTGTAAGAGGGTTCTCATGCAATATAACCATGTTTGCAAGCTCCTTCCTTGCCAGGTCTTCATCAAAATGATAAGGGTTTAGCCTCGCTTTGCCTTGTCTTCTTTCCCCCAAAGACAATTTCTTGTCTTTCCCATATAGTTTTTGTTTCTTAACATGATTTCCTACGACTGATGTCCTCCTCCTTTTACTAGCTTCCGGTGGAAATTCAGTTGGACTAGATCAAGAATCTTCCACACTATCACCTACCAACATTGGATATAGGGAAGACAACATGGGATTAGGAAATGATGGTGAGGCTGAGCCAGACCAGCTCTCTTGGTCTCCCATCTCCTTTTCTTAACCCTGCATTTTCACAAGGAACCACCAAAATTACTCTTTACTCATTAACAATGTGTTGCTGGTAGGCCATTTTGATATTCAAGTTACTTATAAGCGCAAAGTCTCAAAAGAAGAGAACTGCAAAATTAATGCTTTCTAAATATCTTGCAAGTACTAAGGTATTTTGATTTTTTGTGTTTTTCTGTAAATGCTTTTTAAATGGTCATAAGCCATTCATTTGTTTTGTTGCCAAAATGGTATAATGACTAAATTGGCCGATTCCGGTGGTATCAAACTGGCTTAGTGTGGGGACATAATTTTTGAATGGCAACACATGGCCGAGGTGGCACCGGAGTGTCAGCCGAGGTGCCACATGTCCTGATCATGATGTTGAGGTAATCTCAGCTAGGCCGAGGTTATCTACGAAGATACCGGAATCCGGGATAAGCGGATAAGGGACAAGAGTCCTCGAATGAGAGAAGATTTCAATTTGGATAAAGATAAGACTCTTAGAAAGTTTATCTCAATCCTACTGGAAGTCCAAGATTAGCAGTAATCCAGAGTCCATTGAAGCTAGGCTTCTATTGGGACTAGGTTTGTGTTGGCTATAAAAGGGAGGCACCCTCATGGGTCTAAAGTACGCTTTTTATATTCTGAATAGTGAGTTAAGTACTTTCGCTATCTTTAAGAGATAACTGACTTGATCGTCGGAGTGCCCTCGGGTGGACGAACCACCGCCAGAATCTCTTCTTTCTGTGACAGGTCGTTCAGGCTTAAACTATTCTGCCGGTGCTCTTTAGCTAAGTACTAGTTTGGCAGTGTAGTCAGAAATCGACTCACACAATTTGGCGTCGTCTGTGGGAGGGACAGAAGAATAGATGGCCAACGACGGACATAAAGAGAAGGTTGGGAACGACATTCCTACTGGGAGTGGAAAACATATTGACCTTGATATCAAAGAAGACAACCGCAATGAATAGAATCATGATAAGAATCACGGAGAAAAAGACGTCGGTAAGGAAGACGACGTAAGAAAGAAATCAGACCAAGGCGGGTACTATAACGAGGACGACCTCCAAGTATGGAAAAATAGATGCCTATGGAGGGACGGCGAGATAAAAGAACTGGCAAACAAATTGGGGTATCTACAATCTGTCGTCAATTTCATGATGCAGAACAACGTTATGCAATCACCGTTCCCATTGCAAGACACGCCAATTCCAGCGGCCAAAAAAGATGCCCAGACAGGAAGGCAGAGGACAATTCCTGCGACTCCTCAACACGATAGGACCAAGGAACACTCTCACCGGCCTTCAAGTGAGGTCAGGCGAGGAAAAACAAGAAGGGGAGATTTACGGAGGACGCATCGCACCAAGGAAGCTGACCCCAAAGAACATCAGCATGTTCAGGGAAAGGAGCTGTGTTTCGACACAACTAATGGAGAGAGGTCCAAAAGGACTCACAATGATACTAAGAGTAGCACACCAAAAAGGCTGAAGTCCGTTGATAACCGAGTTCTTGGACGGACCAAGGAGGATCTGAGGAATTACCTCTAGAGAAAGCAACAAGATGTCGAGGTAACCTCTCCGGTCAAGCTGAGAACACCGTTCTCGGTGGAGTTGGAAAAATTTGAGGCCCCGAAAAGGTTCAATATGCCGAGGTTACAGATATACGACGGTAAGTCAGACCCTAACTTTCACGTCAGCTTGTACCTGAACTCAATGGCATTATACACTGGGAACGAACCGTTGCTCTGCGAGGTGTTCCCCTCATCCTTTGGGGAGATCACATCAGACTGGTTTCACAAATTTCCGAAAGGAACTGTGAAAAGTTAGGAAGGCCTGGCCAAAATGTTTGTAGCCAGGTTCGTGACAAACAAACTACAGCCATTGAGGGTGGATGCCCTGATGGCTCTGAAAATTGGCGAGAACGAAAGCCTTAGAGCCCATGCCAAAAGGTATTATGAGGTATTTAACCGAATACCAGGATGCAACCAGGAGGTGACAGTCGTGTCTTTTAAGAATGGCATGAAAGATGATTGCCTGCTTTGAAAGTTATTGGCAAAGACATTGCCAAAAAGTATGGAGGAACTTATGGCCAAGATAAAAAAAATATGTTAGGGCCGAGGAGGACACGCCGGGGACAAAGGCGTCAAAACAAGAGAAGAAGAACGGCTCGTCGAAGCAAGGCCGAGGTGATGGTGGATACAATAAGCAAAAGACAGGACTGAGGGCTACACAAGCAGTCACTATCGTATTCTGGATTCCGATCTACAAAGTCCTAGAGAGGATCAGAAACCAACCGTATTATAGGGCACCAGAGAAGGCTCCTAGCGAGTTTATGGAACGAAGCCTGGGGAAGCATTGCGCCTAACACAATGAGAATGGGCATCTGACTCAGGGGTGCAGAGCCCTAAACACACATCCAGAAGACCTGGTAAGACAAGGTCATCTAAGGGACCTGTAGATGAGACCAGGACAAGAGAAGAGCAAGCAAGATTGCTTCATGCACCGTCGACACCGCCACCCCCAACACCACAACCGCAGGCAAGCAGACCTCGAGTGATCAATGTGATTCACTCGAAGGTCAATGAGAATGAAATCCGTGGGGAAACTCAGAAGGTAAAGCACTTACAGCATGTATACTAGGTCTGTCAGAAAAGACCCAGGGCAGACGAGTGCCAGGGACCAGTGGTGTCTTTTACAGAAGATGATCTATAGATGGTGTAGCATCCACACAACGATGTCTTGGTAATATCCCTCCAGATTGGAGAGTGCCAAGAAAAACGCATCTTAATCAACCAGGGCAGCTCTTGTGACATTATGTATGTCAGATGTTACAAGGAGCTCGGCCTTTATCAAGACGATCTGGAGCAATCTAATGGTCCTATGGTCGGATTCAATGGAACGCCGACGTAGCCCCTGGAAGTAGTAAGTTTGGAAGTGCAGGCTGGTACCAAGAAGATTAAAACTGAGTTTACTGTAATTGACACTCCCTCACCTTACAATGTTATCCTGGGAAGGCCATGGCTACATGCAATGGGGGTTGTTCCCTCAACATTGCACCAGTTGTTGCGGTTTCCAACAGAGTATGGAATTAAGGAGGTCAGGGGGGATCGACTGCAGGCAAATAATTGCTCCATAGCAGCAATGAAATCTACCTGCAACATACGAGAAGCAGAAACAGCAGAGATCGAAGACGAGAACGTGAAAGTCCTGGAAGACGTCGGCAAAGAGCCAGCCGAGAAGAGTGAGGAAGCCTTGAAGAAAATCCTTGTCCAATAAGGAAATGAAGAATGCTTCTTCATTCTCGGCTTGTGCTTGGCCGAGAAAGAGGAAAAAGAGCTAGAGGCATTCCTGAGAGCAAATCTAGAGGTGTTTGCATGGATACCATACAAGATGCCTAGCATTTACCCCGAGCTCACTTGCCATAGACTGAATGTAGATAGGTAGGCCAAACCTGTCATCCAGTGAGCAAGGAGGCCGACATTAATGAATGTTAAGGCAGCAGAAGAGGAAGTAGATAAACTTTTAGAGGCCAGAGCCATTCGAGAGGTAAATTACCCGACATGGTTATCAAACACAGTAGTGGTAAAGAAAAAGAATGGAAAGTGGAGAGTCTGTGTGGACTTCACCAGCCTGAACAAGGCTTGTCCCAAAGACAGTTTCCCATTACCCAAAATTGACCAATTGGTAAATACCAGTTCCGGGCATGGAAGGATGAGCTTCTTGGATGCCTACAGGGGGTACCATCAGATAGCCATGTACCCTCTAGAGGAGGAGAAGACTGCATTTATCACTCCAAAAGGGTTGTATTGTTACAGAGTGATGCCTTTTCGATTGAAAAATATAGGAGCAACTTACCAGAGATTGGTGACAAAGATGTTTAGACATCTAATTAGCAAAACTGTGGAGGTATACATAAACGATATGGTCGTGAAGACCAAGGAACCTGAGGGTCATCTAGAAGACTTAAAAGCATTTTTTGACATCCTTAGAACATATCGGCTCTGACTCAATGCATCGAAGTGTGCATTTGGAGTTGGGTCTGGTAAGTTTTTAGGATATTTGGTTACTAGAAAGGGCATTGAGGCTAGCCCGGATCAAATTAAGGCCATCCTAGAATTGAAAAGCCCAACATCAGCAAAGCAAGTGTAGATGTTGACTCGAAGGGCTGTAGCCCTAAACAGATTTATAAGAAGAAGTTCTGACAAGTGTAAACCTTTCTTCAGCTTAGTAAAGAAAGCCGCAGACTTCTTATGGACAGAAGAGTGCGAAGTCCCCTTGGCCGACTTGAAGAAGTATCTGACCACAACTCCAGTTCTCTCAAATCCAGTACCTGGAGAGGAGCTGTTCTTATATTTGGCAGTTTCAGAGCATGCAGAAAGTGCAGTACTAGTCAGAGAAGAAAAAGGAGAGCAAATGACAGTTTACTACGTAAGTAAAGCTCTGGTAGATGCAGAGACCAGATACCTACCTTTGGAGAAGTTAACACTGGCTTTAGTAATGGCTTCCAAGAAGCTGAATCATTACTTTCAAGCCCACAAGATTGTGGTGTTAACTGAGCACCCTTTGAAGTCCCTGTTGCAGCAAGGGGATCTGACAGGCAGAATAGCTAGATAGGCAGTGGCCTTGGGCCAATATGACCTAGAATTCAGACCCAGAATGACAATCAAAGGTCAAGTCTTAGCCGATTTCGTAGCCGAGTTCACACCAGACGCCGTCATACATCGGGCTCCGTTGAGCCGAGGTATACAACGTCCAAGTGAACAAGGAAAAACCCAGCTGGGGACAGCAGAACAAAGGAAGGAAGAGAAACTCAGGCCCTGCAGTATTTACATCGGTGACTCATTCCGGTTGTTTGTTAATGGGAGTCCAAACTGACAAGGAGCGGGGACAGAAGTAGTACTAGTATCACCAGATGGACAGATACTGAAACAATCCATTTATTTGGGGTTTAAGGCCTCAAACAATGAAGCAGAGTATGAAGCACTGATTGCAGGATTAAAGTTGGCAGCAACAATGGAAGTTGACGAGGTAATAGTCTTCTGTGACTCCCAACTTATCGTCAACCAGGCAACAGGCAAATACGCAACCTGAGATGAAAGGATGTCGGCCTATGTACAGGAAGTAGACAGACTAATGGCATTGTTCCAAAATTGCCGACTACAGCAAGTCGGCCGAGATGACAACAGCCATGCCGATGCCCTGGCCAACCTGGCTAGTGCAATGAAACCAAGAGAGGCAAGAACAATAATGGTTGACTACTTGCTAGGACCAAGTATAAAACCACTGAACACAGAGCATGAAGCAATGTGTGTGGAGATGGGACCAAGCTAGATGGATGCAATAATAGTATTCCTTAAAGAAAGAAAACTGCCAGATGATCATAAAGAGGGGCACAAGATCAGATTGAAGTCGGCAAGGTTCTGTTTGACAACAGAAGGACATTTCTAGAGAAGATCTTTTACTGGACCTCTTCTGAGGTAAGTGCATCCTGCACAAGTTGAAGACTTTCTGTATGAAATACATGAAGGAGTGTGTGGAAGCCACGCTGGGGGCAGGTCACTTGCTCATAGGGCCATTACTCAAGGGTACTGGTGGCCCTACATGCAGAAAGATGCTGAAGCTTATGTCAAGAAGTGTGAGAAGTGCCAGAGGTTCGCACCTTTGATACACCAACCAGCATCAGACTTGAACCCTGTGTCCAGCCCTTGGCCATTTGCCCAATGGGGCATGGATCTTATTGGAAAACTGCCTCAGGCAACTGGACAAAGAAAGTACCTGCTGGTGGCAATCGATTACTTTACCAAGTGGGTAGAAGCTGAACCCCTTGCAAAAATTTGAGATGTTGATGTGAAGAACTTCATATGGAAGAACGTTATCACCAGGTTTGGGATCCCAAGGGCAATAATAGCAGACAATGGTACCCAGTTTGACAGTAAGCTAATCAAAAACTTCTGTGCAAAGTACAAGATCAAGAATTACTATTCCACCCCAAGTTTTCCTCAAAGCAATGGGCAAGCAGAAGCATCCAACAAAGTTATCTTGGATGGGATTAAGAAGAGGCTGCAAGCAGCAAAGAGAAAGTGGGTGGATGAGCTGCCCAGTGTACTCTGGGCATATCAGACTACGTCGAGAAGATCAATTGGGGAATCTCCATTTGTCATGGCTTATGGCACAGAGATAGTAATTCCACTGGAGGTCGGCATCCTAGGGATCAGAACCCAGGGAGTAGAAAATGGGACCAATGAGGCATTCTTAGCCCGAGATCTAGATCTGCTAGAGAAACGAAGGGAGAAAGCAGCAATTCAGCTGGGGGCATACCAGCAGCAGTTTGCCAGGGCTTATAGCAGGAAGGTCAACCCACGAGAGTTCCAAGTTGGTGACCTCGTCTTGAGAAAGGTCGTCGGCAACAAGAAGGATCCCAGAGAGGGCAAGCTTGGCCCGAATTGGGAAGGACCCTATAGAATCATCTCGATCTTGGGAAATGAGGCATATCGGCTTAAGCATAGTGAAGGCAAAGAGCTGCCAAGACCCTAGAATACTTGCAATTTGA
This sequence comes from Camellia sinensis, assembly GCF_055761805.1. Classification (NCBI taxonomy): domain Eukaryota; kingdom Viridiplantae; phylum Streptophyta; class Magnoliopsida; order Ericales; family Theaceae; genus Camellia; species Camellia sinensis. The sequence continues at coordinate 88,900,073 of NC_138973.1, read as the reverse complement.
AGTTTTTCTTTCACTAGATTTTCTGGTTTTTTAAGTTTTCTTTTGTCTTGTTATTAGCAGAAGTATTAATAAAGTTTTAGCCTAATTTTTTAACTTGCGTAGTATGATTGTCTAATCACTTGGCGATGTTTTTTATTGAAACATAACGAATAACTTAGACTTATTATATGGCAGAGTTCCTACTTGCATATAATAAAGTTGAACTAAATTGGCGATGTTTCTAATTGAAACATGACGAATAACTTAGACTTATTATATTGCAGAGTTCTACTTGCATATAATAGAGTTGAACTAAGTTGGCAATGTTTCAGATTGAAACATGACGAATAACTTAGACTTATTATATGGTAGAGTTCCTACTTGCATATAATAGAGTTGAACTAAGTTGGCGATGTTTTTGATTGAAACATGACGAATAACTTAGACTTATTATATATCAGAGTTCCTACTTGCATATAATAGAGTTGAACTAAGTTGGCGATGTTTCTGATTGAAACATGACGAATAACTTAGACTTATTATATGGCAGGGTAGAATTATATTTGCATATAATAGAGTTAAACTAAGTTAAATTAACTGGGGCTTGCCATCTTGGCAAAGTCAAACACAGACTGGAACTCAGTACATGCCAGTCTGATTAACAAAGTGACCAAGGTTGGTAACCTCGGCCAGTCTTTGTCTGAATCTGATCTCGACAACAAATTCAAAGGCCACATGCTTAATGAGAACCCAAATGGAACTTAGGTTAATATTAGGGGGCAGAGGGCTGGAGAATGATGCTTGGGAGTTGTAATTTACAAGTTGAAGTTGGTTTAATACTTGTTGAAATTTTAAGAAAAATTTACAAGTTAAAGTTAAGCCGAGGTTATGTCAAAGGAAGTTGGTTTAACACTTGTTGAAATTTTGAAAAAAGTTTACAAGTTGAAGTTAACCCAAGGTTATGTTGGAATAAAAGAAGACAAAAGTCTTGAGCGAAGTGGCAAGTTGTAAGTAACACTTGTGAAAATATTATGAATATTTTCAAGTGTTGGGACAAAGCCGAGATAAACTGTTAATGGGTATAGCCGAAGTATTCCACACCGAGAAGATTACACAGTTAAGATGTACATTGAAGACATGTAAAATATTCTAACTAAGTATAAGATTCATACAAGAGTAAAAAGAAGACAAACATGCAAGCATTAAAAAGAAGAGGTTGCATTCACATTCAAAGAAAGGACACTTCGGCCTACAAAAAGATTACTTGTGTGAATTACAAAAAGCGGCACGTCGGCCCAACTAAAGCTAACACTGTGATTAAATTGTTTCAAAAGTTGAAAAAATTTACAAGGTACACGAAATAAAGAAAATGGACTAATCGGCATCAGCTGCGGACTGTGTCTCGACCCCAGAAGATAGTTGGGAGGACTTGTCGGCAGTCTTCTCAGCCTCGAGCTCAGCATCGATCTCCTGTAAAGTTTGATCGAGGCTCTTCTCGGCGATCGGCACCTCAGAGTTTGTCTTCTAGGATGAGGCATCCTTTGAGACCTCACCCTCCTCGTCTTGAGTCAAGTCCAGGACTTGCTCATTTAGAGTTAGGGACTTGGTCCTAACAGCCTCGGTCTTTTTGGTCCTCAGCCTCCTCCTCGATCTCAGCCTCCTCCTCGGATTGGCTTGGAGTGAGGGGGAATGGTAGGATGAGGTCACTGGAATTTTTGAGGGGGGAGTCCTCAAGGACATCCAGTTTTTTGAGGGCAGCCATCCAACCAAAGGTGAAACCCTTGTTGTATGCCTGCTTTACTTGTTTTTTTTAGTCCTCCTTGACATCGGCCGCCCCTTCAGCATATGCCTTCTCGTCTGCCGCCTTGATCTCGACCTTTTTTGTGGCCAAGGCAACACGGAGCTCGGCTTAGGCATCGGCAGTCTTTACCTCGGCTTTTTTCTTTTCAGTCTCGAGGACTTTGGCAATGGCTTCGGCAGCACCAGCCCTCTTCTGAGCTCTTTTTGCCGCCTTAGCCTGTTCTGTTAAATTCTTCATTTTTGCCTCGGCCTTGTTAATGGTCTCCTATAAACCAGCAACCTCCCTGATCTTGTCGGCCAACTCCTTCCTCATGTCAAAAGCTTGCATTGTGAAGGAGTGGACGTGCTGGATCGCCTAGAAGAAAATGGACAAAACAAAAGTTAGTAAAAATTTTCTAAGTATGCAAAAATAGATAAAGAAAAATGCCAAGTGCAAGGGACTTACTTGAACGGAGTGCTGTAGCATCAAAGCGAAATTTTCGTTCTCACTCATCTCGGCGTTACGATTGAGATCTTTCGGCAGAAGCAAAGCCGTAGAGAGGGCGACGCCGACCTCAAGATCAGTCGCGTTATCACCAACTCTGACCAACTTGTCCTCTATGGTGATGGGAGGGGCCCAAGGGGCATCTGATTTCATGGACCCCGAGGTTATGGCCGACTCGGACCTTGGCCTCTTCGACCAAGTTGATTGGGATGGTTCGGCCTCAGCAGGGCTCTTCCCGGCAGTGGAGAGGGTCTTCTCGCTCTTGGCCAATTTTGAAATTGGCAAGGTGTCCTCAGTGTCAATCTGAGTCACTGTTGGCTTAGGCTGGGCCTTCTTCAGTCTTTTGGGCTTTGGCTTTGGTTGAGGCTAGGATTGTGCTGGTTAAGCGTTAACAATGTCGGGGATGTCAGCCGAAAGATCGTCTGCAACTGCTTTCTTGTGACCCATCTCGGCAGCGATTGCAGTTCGACATCGGTGTTTACGTTGAGATAGAGGGATCAGATATGGAGTTGAGGTTGATGGTTGCTCAGCTAGATCGGAAGTTGATCCCTGATCTGACCGAGGTGATTAAGTTGCTGGTAGGGTTATGGCGGAAGGTGGAGACTTGCTCTTCTTCTTCGGGACGGCGGGAAGAACCGTCTTGTAAGTCGGGATGTAGTTGAGCAACAAAGGAGCTCTCCGCTTCTAAACTGGAAAATCCAACAGCTTCTTGAAGTCCTTGCTAGGGAAGAAGGACTTACGGAAGTCTTTCGCTGGCTGTGGAAGAGCTACAAAAAAAAACATACGTTAGAACATATAGAAAGAACAAAGTATTGAAGACTTGAAAAACAAGTAAGTGTAACACTTGGCTCTTACCATTGGCCCTGTTTGGTAGAGCTGTGGAAAAGTGCTTATAGCTTATACTTAAACAGCTTATAGCTTATAATTATGAACATAAGCTGATTTCTGACTTATAAATTAAGCATCTCCTGCCCCACTCAAAGAATAAGCTGATTTCTGACTTCCAAAAAGTTATAAGCTATAAGCTATAAGCTAAACCAAACACATCAAAATAATTTAAATTAAGCTGAAAGCTGAAATAAGCAGCTTTTAAGCTGCACCAAACAGGGCCATTACCCTCTATGAATACTGTTCAGCTAAGAGGGTAGAGGTGAAGGTCCTCATCTGGAGCGAACTCCCAATTGCCCGAGACAATGAAATAATCACCCCCGGCTCCCTTGTTGGAGTCTGGGAGGTCGGCAACAATTTTATATTTTGTCGACCTCGGTTTGAGGTAGTAGATGTAGCCTTTTTCTAACTTGAGGCCACACATGGTATAGCAGTATTGAATGTCGGCTAAAGTTACCCTAGCGTTTTCTTGGTTAGCTAAGGCTATGATACCATTGATGACTCTGTAAGAGTTAATGGCTAATTGCATTGGGTTGAGTTTATAATAGTGAAGGATTTCTCAAAAAAGGTTGTTAAGAGGGAGCTTAAGTCCGCACTCTATGAAAGCTACAACTGGGAAGGGCATGGAGTCGACTGTGGGCATGATGGAGTCATCCTCCCCAGCCAACCTGAGATGGACGTCGGTCGGGATATCAAACTCTTGCCTGAAGTATTTTAACTTGGTCGGGGTGTCTACCCTATACCTCCACATGCCCATGATGTCGGCTTGGGGAAAGGTATTGGATTTCAGAAGGAAGTATTTTGTGAAGGTTTGAAGGACCTCAGCTAAAACCTAAATATATGCTGGGGTAAGAATTTGTGAGGATCTAAGGGGAATTCATCTCAGTTTTCCCTAAGATTCGTGAGTTCTACGAAAAATTCCAAACCCGAGTCTAGGCAAATAAAGATTGAAGGCAAGAATCTGGAAAAGACACAAAAAACAGAAACAAAGAATAATGATTCAGAATCAAGAATAGTGATAAAGTTTTTGTAGGTGTGTAAGGCCAAGAATAGTGGCAAAAATCAACAAATATGTAAGCAGCATGTATATACTCAAGAATGGATTAGGCAAAAACAAAATCACGAAGCAAACATGCTCAATACATGGTGGAAATCGAGATACAAATGAAATGATCAATGACATGAGCAAGTTCGCAAAAGCAGCAGAATTCTTTGAAGTACAACAAGAAATTGAAACGAAGGGGACAGAAATAACTCCCTGAAGAGAATAAAGCCGGTGTTGAGTACGCCGGAGTCAGATGATGGCAGCGATCGGAAAAGAACAGCAAAGGCTTCGCCGGAAGGGAAGAATGGAAGTGGTTGCAGAGCTTGAGAGTTTGAAAACAATGGCGAATTTGGGCGAGTAGAGAGGGAGAGTTAGCATGAAGTTGAGGATGCAAAAGTGAAAAGATGGAGAGAGAGAAGTGGTTTTGATCAAAACCACGAAATGACGGCAAAATTGCAATCAATGTGCCTAGGGCAACGTGCTTGTCAAACGGCGTGCGTAGACGCAAAGCGACTTAAAGGCGCGTGTCAAGTACGATCCAATAAGGGAAAGAAGTGTGGCTAAAACGGTTGAGTTGTTGTGCGTTACAACTTATACGCGTAAAAAGACTCTTGGAGTTCTTGATTTAATCAAGCAAGACCTCGGCTACGGGGGCGATCTCGGCTCAAAGAACTTGAACAGACTTGGTTATTGGTTTTAAAGCGTTGATACAACCACACTGAAGTGTTTATCATATGGAAGCTGATGTATGGCAACCTTGGTAATGAAAGGTAGAGCGAGCTTAGCCGACGTGCTATGAGTTCAAATGATGTAGGTTCCATCATCTCAGTATGCCGAGGTAATAGAATCTAGAGGGCAGTTATGGAAACATAATTTTTGAATGGCAACACGTGGCCGAGGTGGCACCGGAGTGTCAGCCGAGGTGCCACATGTCCTGATCATGACGCCGAGGTAATCTCGGCTAGGCCGAGGTTGTCTATGAAGATACCGAAATTCGGGATAAGCGGATAAGGGACAAGAGTCCTCGAATGAGAGAAGATTTCAGTTTGGATAAAGATAAGACTTTTAGAGAGTTTATCTCAGTCTTACTAGAAGTCCAAGATTAACAGTAATCCAGAGTCCATTGAAGCTAGGCTTCTATTGGGACTAGATTTGTGTTGGCTATAAAAAAGAGGTACCCTCATGGGTCTAAGGTACGCTTTTTATATTCTAAATGGTGAGTTAAGCACTTTTTCTATCTTTGAGAGATAACTGACTTGATCGTCAAAGTGCCCCCGGGTAGACGAACCACCGTCGAAATCTCTTCTTTCTGTGACAGGTTGTTCGGGCTTAATCTATTTTGCCGGTACTCTCCAGCTAAGTACTAGTTTGGCAGTGTAGTCAGAAATCGACTCACACACTTGGGAATAAAATAAATTTTTAATTTGGTGAAGGCAATGCTTATGTTAGAGCTGCAACTAATATGGTTTGGGGTGGTTGTAGACAATACACAGAGAGGAGAGAAAAAAATAGTATCCAATATTCTCACATGTGCTCTAAGTCTAATATCCAGTACATTAGGAAAACACCCAAAAATATATTTAAAAAAACAAAGGCAAACATGACGATCTATAAGTTTGTTAACTTTGCTCACAAGGTGTCCGGGACTTCACTCCCAACTAATTCCCAGATACATGTCCAATTCGCCCTAACTAATTTTCATTTATAAATTAATTCTACAGCAAAATAAATAAAATAAACCATTGGTCCAAAAACAGAAAATTGCAAACCTATTGCTAAAACATTGATAACATATACTGTATGCAGATGTTGTAAATATATGAAATGCAAATAAAGAAAGATAACAGAGCATAGAGGTAACAAAGAATCTTCAAACATAGGGAAATAATACATCAAAAAACAGAGAGTGATCAATGAATCTCAAAAGCAAAAACAAATTATTATTATTATTGATGATACAGCGTGTTCCAGATGGAATGGGTCAGACTGATCCACGCTTGCCAAACCAGAGTCGGAGGTACCAAGCCCACAAAGAAACCTACACAAGAGTTCAACGGGGAACAGGGAGTCCCCCAGCGAACCCTCCGACGGGCAAGTTAGAAAGAGAGATGGAGTGTAGAGAGAGATTAGTGATAGAAAGCTTAACCTTTTTCTTGTCTTTGACGTCTGCTTATATCCTCTGGTAATCATTTCGTTGTCCCTTCCGACTTGTCGCCATGGTCGAAAGTCTATGCTCTACCTTGCCTTGTTCATGGTGAGGCCGTTCTGTCTCGACGGGGAGGGGTTATCGCAATAAATGCTGTAAAGGACCTCATTAATGGCTGATGTGTAGTGCAATAACTTTGCAGGATCTTTGTCTGCTTATGTGGCTTGTTCTTCTCTTGCCACATGTTCAAATGTCATTGGTTCTTAATGCCATGTGAGTTCCAGCAACGCTGGGCCTTAGTGTTTGAATTATGTATTGCGCCCTAAGTGGTGGGCTATAACCTTTATGGGCTTACCCATGTCAGTAGTTCCCCATTTCCAAGTACAACTTTAGTCCAACGAGGGGAATAATAAAGAAGACGATGGTGGTGAAATACCGATGGCGATGGGTGGCCCAACGGAGGGGTCGAGTCTGAGGAGGGGCGACCGCGAAAGGTGGCCGAGTGAAAGGATCGACCATGAGGAGGGCCGACCGTGAAGGGTGGCCGAGTGGAGGGACAGACCATGAGGAGGGCCGACTGTGAAGGGTGGCTGAGTGGAGGGGACTGACCATAGGGAGGGCCGACCGCGAAGGGTGGACGGGTGGGGAGGACCGACCATGAAGAGGGCCAACCGCAAAGGGTGGCCGAGCGGAGGGACCAACCATGAGGAGGGCCGACCGCGAAGGGTGGCCGGGTGGGGGGACCGACCTTGAAGAGGGGCAACTGCGAAGGGTGGTCGGGTGGAGGGGAGCGACCATGAGGAGGGCCGACCACGAAGGGCGACCGAGTGGAGAGAGAAGTGGCGGTGCGCGGGGCTCGAGGAGTGGCAGGGTCTGTGGTGATTTGAAGTGGAAAAGACAGGGTAGGGAAAGGGGCAGTGGATCATGGTCTTACACGTGGCGGAATCCCATAATAGGGAAGGTTAGGCGTTGAGCTAGAAATGAAGCAATAGGTCAATATAGGGTGTTGAAAAGACAGTTTTGGCGGATTTTTGAAAATTTTCAAACTGGCGAAATTTAACTGTGACCCTTGAAATATAGGCAACCCTTGGGCTTTTGGTGTTATCCACTTTACCTATCTTTTTATAGAAAATCAAAACGTTCCAAAAGTAAACTCTTTCATTTCTAGTGATACACCCCTGCAACACTTTGTGAACTTTCTTGTGCCCTCATCCGAAGCCATTCGTAGACACACAAGAGAAATGGCCCAAGAGGAAGTAGCAACTGCAAGGGTTGATCCGTTAGGCGACGGCGATGTGGTGGATTTGGCAGAATAATATCGTACGAAGCGAAGGGAGGGAAGGTAGCGAGTTAGGCGGTACGGGCTCGCCCCAGGACAATGATTGCAGCGCGAGGCCTATTAGTCAGGTGGAGCCGGACCACTGGCACACCAAACTGGACAGATCCATACTTACGGCAGAGGAGTTAGAGGGAATAAGGAGGAAGTATCAAATTCCCTCGGAAATAGGGCTGAGGTTGCCCATATCCAGGGAGAGAGCGTCGAATGTGCGGCCGGACGAATTCAGCCTCTACGAGGAAGCGTTATGAGGAGGTTTGAGGCAACCTCTCCTTCAAGTTGTGGTGGACGTGCTGAATAAGCTGGAAGTGGCGCCAGAGCAGTTGCTACCAATTGGTAGATACCACTTCAGGGCATGGAAGGATAAGCTTCTTAGATGCCTACAGGGGGTACTATCAGATAGCCTTGTACCCTCCAGATGAGGAGAAGACTGCATTTATCACCCCAAAAGGGTTGTATTGTTATAGAGTGATGCCTTTTCGATTGAAAAATATAGGAGCAACTTACCAAAGATTGGTGACAAAGATGTTCAGACATCTAATTAGCAAAACTGTGGAGGTATACATAAACGATATGGTCGTGAAGGCCAAGGAACCTGAGGATCATCTAGAAGACTTAAAGGCTGTTTTTGACATCCTTAAAACATATCGGCTCCGACTCAATGCATCGAAGTGTGCATTTGGAGTTGGGTCTGGTAAGTTCTTAGGATATTTGGTTACCAGAAAGGGCATTGAGGCTAGTCCGGATCAAATTAAGGCCATCCTAGAATTGAAGAGCCCAACATCGGCAAAGCAAGTGCAGATGTTGACTCGAAGGGTTGCAGCCCTGAACAGATTTATAAGCAGAAGTTCTAACAAGTGTAAACCTTTCTTCGGCTTAGTAAAGAAAGCCGCAGACTTCTTATAGACAGAAGAGTGCGAAGTCGCCTTGGCCGACTCGAAGAAGTATCTGACCACAACTCTAGTTCTCTCAAATCCAGTACCTGGAGAGGAGCTGTTCTTATACTTGGCAGTTTCAGAGCATGTAGAAAGTGCAGTAGTAGTCAGAGAAGAAAAAGGAGAGCAAAGGGCAGTTTACTACGTAAGTAAAGCTCTGGTAGATGCAGAGACCAGATACCTACCTTTGGAGAAGTTAACACTGGCTTTAGTAATGGCTTCCAAGAAGCTGAATCATTACTTTCAAGCCTATAAGATTGTGGTGTTAACTGAGCACCCTTTGAAGTCCCTGTTGCAACAAGGGGATCTGACAGGCAGAATAGCCAGATAGGCAGTGGCCTTGGGCCAATATGACCTAGAATTCAGACCCAGAACGACAATCAAAGGTCAAGTCTTAGCTGATTTCGTAGCCGAGTTCACACCAGACGCCATCATACATCGGGCTCCGTTGAGCCGAGGTATACAACGTCCAAGTGAACAAGAAAAAACCCAGCTGGGGACAGCAGAACAAAGGAAGGAAGAGAAACTTAGGCCCTGCAGTATTTACATCGGTGACTCCTTCCGGTTGTTTGTTGATGGGAGTCCAAACTGACAAGGAGCGGGGACAGAAGTAGTACTAGTATCACCAGATGGATAGATGCTGGAACAATCCATTCATTTGGGGTTGAAGGCCTCAAACAATGAAGCAGAGTATGAAGCACTGATTGCAGGATTAAAGTTGGCAGCAACAATGGAAGTTGACGAGGTAATAGTCTTCTGTGACTCCCAACTTATCGTCAACCAGGCAACAAGCGAATACGCAACCTGAGATGAAAGGATGTCGGCCTATGTAAAAGAAGTAAACAGACTAATGGTATCGTTCCAAAATTGCCGACTACAGCAAGTCGGCCGAGATGACAACAGCCATGCCGATGCCCTGGCCAACCTGGCTAGTGCAATGAAACCAAGAGAGGCAAGAACAATAATGGTTGACTACTTGCTAGGACCAAGTATAGAACCACTGAACACAGAGCATGAAGCAATGTGTGTGGAGATGGGACCAAGCTAGATGGATGCAATAATAATATTCTTTAAAGAAAGAAAACTACTAGATGATCATAAAGAGGTGCACAAGATCAGATTGAAGCCGGCAAGGTTCTGTTTGACAACAGAAGGACATTTCTAGAGAAGATCTTTCACTGGACCTCTTCTGAGGTATGTGTATCCTGCACAAGTTGAAGACTTTCTGTATGAAATACATGAAGGAGTGTGTGGAAGCCACGCTGGGGGAAGGTCACTTGCTCATAGGGCCATTACTCAAGGGTACTGGTGGCCCTACATGCAGAAAGATGCTGAAGCTTATGTCAAGAAGTGTGAGAAGTGCCAGAGGTTCGCACCTTTGATACACCAACCAGCATCAGACTTGAACCCCGTGTCCAGTCCTTGGCCATTTGCTCAATGGGGCATGGATCTTATTGGAAAACTGCCTTAGGCAACTGGACAAAGAAAGTACCTGCTGGTGGCAATAGATTACTTTACCAAGTGGGTAGAAGCTGAATCCCTTGCAAAAATTTGAGATGTTGATGTGAAGAACTTCATATGGAAGAACGTTATCACCAGGTTTGGGATCTCAAGGGCACTAATAGCAGACAATGGTATCCAGTTTGACAGTAAGCTAATCAAAAACTTCTGTGCAAAGTACAAGATCAAGAATTACTATTCCACCCCAAGTTTTCCTCAAAGCAATGGACAAGCAGAAGCATCCAACAAAGTTATCTTGGATGGGATTAAGAAGAGGCTGCAAGCAGCAAAGAGAAAGTGGGTGGATGAGATGCCCAGTATACTCTGGGCATATCGGACTATGTCAAGAAGATTAACTGGGGAATCTCCATTTGCCATGGCTTATGGCACAGAGGTAGTAATTCCACTGGAGGTCGGCATCCTAAGGATCAGAACCCAGGGAGTAGAAAATAGGACCAATGAGGCATTCTTAGCTCGAGATCTAGATCTGCTAGAGAAGCGAAGGGAGAAAGCAGCAATTCAGCTGGGACATACCAGCAGTAGCTTGCCAGGGCTTATAACAGGAAGGTCAACCCACGAGAGTTCCAAGTTGGTGACCTCGTCTTGAGAAAGGTCGTCGGCAACAAGAAGGATCCCAGAGAGGGCAAGCTTGGCCTGAATTGGGAAGGACCCTATAGAATCATTTCGATCTTGGGAAACAAGGCATATCGGCTTGAGGATAGTGAAGGCAAAGAGCTGTCAAGACCCTGGAATACTTGCAATTTGAAGTTTTTCTTTCACTAGATTTTCTTGTTTTTTAAGTTTTCTTTTGTCTTGTTATTAACAGAAGTATTAATAAAGTTTTAGCCTAATTTTTTAACTTGCGTAGTATGATTGTCTAATCACTTGGCGATGTTTTTGATTGAAACATAACGAATAACTTAGACTTATTATATGGCAGAGTTCCTACTTGCATATAATAAAGTTGAACTAAATTGGCGATGTTTCTAATTGAAACATGACGAATAACTTAGACTTATTATATGGCAGAGTTCTACTTGCATATAATAGAGTTGAACTAAGTTGGCGATGTTTCAGATTGAAACATGACGAATAACTTAGACTTATTATATGGCAGAGTTCCTACTTGCATATAATAGAGTTGAACTAAGTTGGCGATATTTTTAATTGAAACATGGCGAATAACTTAGACTTATTATATGTCAGAGTTCCTACTTGTATATAATAAAGTTAAACTAAATTGGCGATGTTTCTGATTGAAACATGACGAATAACTTAGACTTATTATATGGCAGGGTAGAATTATATTTGCATATAATAAAGTTAAACTAAGTTAAATTAACTGGGGCTTGCCATCTTGGCAGAGTCAAACACAGACTGGAACTCAGTACATGCCAATCTGATTAACAAAGAGACCAAGGTTGGTAACCTCGGCCAGTCTTTGTCTGAATCTGATCTCGACAACAAATTCAAAGGCCACATGCTTAATGAGAACCCAAATGGAACTTAGGTTAATATTAGGGGGCAGAGGGCTGGAGAATGATGCTTGGGAGTTGTAATTTACAAGTTGAAGTTGGTTTAATACTTGTTGAAATTTTAAGAAAAATTTACAAGTTAAAGTTAAGCCGAGGTTATGTCAAAGGAAGTTAGTTTAACACTTGTTGAAATTTTGAGAAAAGTTTACAAGTTGAAGTTAACCCAAGGTTATGTTGGAATAAAAGAAGACAAAAGTCTTGAGCGAGGTGGCAATTTGTAAGTAACACTTGTGAAAATATTATGAATATTTTCAAGTGTTGGGACAAGGCCGAGATAAACTGTTAGTGGTTATAGCCGAAGTATTCCACACCGAGAAGATTACACAGTTAAGATGTACGTTGAAGACATGTAAAATATTCTAACTAAGTATAAGAGTCATACAAGAGTAAAAAGAAGACAAACATGCAAGCATTAAAAAGAAGAGGTTGTATTCACATTCAAAGAAAGGACACTTCGGCCTACAAAAAGATTACTTGTGCGAATTACAAAAAGTGGTACGTCGGCCCAACTAAAGCTAACACTGTGATTACATTGTTTCAAAAGTTGGAAAAATTTACAAGGTACACGAAATAAAGAAAATGGACTACTCGGCATCAGCTGCGGACTGTGTCTCGACCCTAGAAGATAGTTGGGAAGACTTGTCGGTAGCCTTCTCAACCTCGAGCTCAGCATCGATCTCCTGTAAAGTTTGATCGAGGCTCTTCTCGGCGATCGGCACCTTAGAGTTTGTCTTCTGGGACGAGGCATCCTTTGAGACCTCACCCTCCTCGTCTTGAGTCAAGTCCAGGACTTGCTCATTTAGAGTTAGGGACTTGGTCCTAGCAGCCTCGGTCTTTTCGGTCCCTTGGTCCTCAGCCTCCTCCTCGATCTCAGCCTCCTCCTCGGATTGGCTTGGAGTGAGGAGGAAAAGTAGGATGAGGCCACTGGAATTTTTGAGGGGGGAGTCCTCGGGGACATCCAGTTCTTTGAGGGCAGCCATCCAACCAAAGGTGAAACCCTTGTTGTATGCCTGCTTCACTTGTTTTTTTAAGTCTTCATTGACATCGGCCGCCCCCTCGGCGTATTCCTTCTCGTCCGCCACCTTGATCTCGACCTTTTTTGTGGCCAAGGCAACACGGAGCTCGGCTTGGGCGTCGGCAGTCTTTACCTCGGCTTGTTTCTTTTCAGTCTCGAGGACTTTGGCAATGGCTTCGGCAGCACCAACCCTCTTCTGAGCTCTTTTTGCCGCCTTAGCCTATTCTGTTAAATTCTTTATTTTTGCCTCGGCCTTGTTAATTGTCTTCTATAAACCAGCAACCTCCCTGATCCTGTCGGCCAACTCTTTCTTCATGTCAAAAGCTTGTATTGCGAAGGAGTGGACGTGCTGGATTGCCTAGAAAAAAACGGACAAAACAAAAGTTAGTAAAAATTTTCTAAGTATGCAAAAATAGAGAAAGAAAAATGCCAAGTGCAAGGGACTTACTTGAACGGAGTGCTGTAGCATCAAAGTAAAATTTTCGTACTCACTCATCTCGGCGTTAAGATTGAGATCTTTTGGCTGAAGCAAAGCCGTAGAGAGGGCGACGCCGATCTTAAAATCAGTCGCGTTATCACTAACTCTGACCGACTTGTCCTCTATGGTGATGGGAGGGGCCCAGGGGGCATCTGATTTCATGGACCCCGAGGTTGTGGCCGACTCGGACCTTGGCCTCTTCGACTAAGTTGATTGGGATGGTTCAGCCTCAGCGGGCCTCTTCTCGGCAGCGGAGAGGGTCTTCCCGCTCTCGGCCAATTTTGAAATTGGCAAGGTGTCCTCAGTGTCAATCTGAGTCACTGTTGGCTTAGGCCAGGCCTTCTTCAGTCTTTTGGGCTTTGGTTTTGGTTGAGGCTAGGATTGTGCTGGTTAAGCGTTAACAGTGTCGGGGATGTCGGCCAAAAAATTGTCTGCAACTATTTTCTTGTGACCCATCTCGGCAGCGATTGCAGTTCGACATCGACATTTACGTTGAGATAGAGGGATCAAATATGGAGTTGAGGTTGATAGTTGCTCTGCTAGATCGGAAGTTGATCCATGATCTGACCGAGGTGATGAAGTTGCTGGTCGAGTTATGGCGGAAGGACGAGACTTGCTCTTCTTCTTCGGGACGTCGGGAAGAACCGTCTTGTAAGTCGGGATGTAGTTGAGCAACAAAGGTGCTCTCCGCTTCTGAACTGGCATATCCAACAGCTTCTTGAGGTCCTTGCTAGGGAAGAAGGACTTACGGAAGTCTTTCGCCGGTTGTGGAAGAGCTGCAAAAAAGACATACGTTAGAACATATCGAAAGAACAAAGTATTGAAGACTTGAAAAACAAGTAAGTGTAACACTTGGCTCTTACCATTACCCTCTATGGGTAGAGGTGAAGGTCCTCATCTGGAGCAAATTCCGAATTGCCCGAGACAATGAAGTAATCACCCCCGGCTCCCTTGTTGGAGTCTGGGAGGTCGGCAATAATTTTGTATTTTGTGGACCTCGGTTTTAGGTAGTAGATGTAGCCTTTTTCTAACTTGAGGCCACACATGGTATAGTAGTATTGAATGTCGGCTAAAGTTACCCTAGCGTTTTCTTAGTTAGCTAAGGCTATGATACCATTGATGACTTTGTAAGAGTTAATGGCTAATTGTATTGGGTTGAGTTTATAATAGTGAAGGATTTCTCAGAAAAGGATGTTAAGAGGGAGCCTAAGTCCACACTCTATGAAACCTACAACTGGGAAGGGCATGGTGTCGACTGTGGGCATGATGGAGTCATCCTCCCCAGCCAACCTGAGATGGACGTCAGTCGAGATATCAAACTCTTGCCTGAAGTATTTTAACTTGGTCGGGGTGTCTACCCTATACCTCCATATGCCCATCATGTCGGCTTGGGGAAAGGTATTGAATTTCAGAAGGAAATATTTTGTGAAGGTTTGAAGGACCTCGACTAAAACCTAAATATATGCTGGGGTAAGAATTTGTGAGGATCTAAGGGGAATTCATCTCAGTTTTCCCTAAGATTCGTGAGTTCTACGAAAAATTCCAAACCTGAGTCTAGGCAAATAAAGATTGAAAGCAATAATCTAGAAAAGACACAAAAAATAGAAACAAAGAACAATGATTCAGAATCAAGAATAGTGATAAAGTTTGTGCAGGTGTGTAAGGCCAAGAATAGTGGGAAAAATCAACAAATATGTAAGCAGCATGTATATACTCAAGAACAGATTGGGCAAAAACAAAATCACGAAGCAAACATGCTCAATACATGGTGGAAATCGAGATACAAATGAAATGATCAATGACATGAGCAAGTTCGCAAAAGCAGCAAAATTCTTTGAAGTATAACAAGAAATTGAAACGAAGGGGACAGAAATAACTCCCTGAAGAGAATAAAGCTGGTGTTGAGTACGCCGGAGTCAGACGATGGCAGCGATCGGAAAAGAACAGCAAAGGCTTCGCCGGAAGGGAAGAATGGAAGTGGTTGCAGAGCTTGAGAGCTTGAAAACAATGGCGGATTTGGGCAAGTAAACAGAGAGTTAGCACGAAGTTGAGGATGAAAAAGTGAAAAGACGGAGAGAGAGAAGTGGTTTTGATTAAAACCACGAAATGACGACAAAATTGCAATCAATGTGCCTAGGGCAACGTGCTTGTCAGACGGCATGTGCAGACGCAAAGCGACTTAAAGGCGCGTGTCAAGTACGATCCAATGAGGGAAAGAAGTGTGGCTAAAACGGTTGAGTTGATGTGCGTTACAACTCATACATGTAAAAAGACTCTTGGAGTTCTTGATTTAATGAAGCAGGACCTCGGCTACGGGGGCGATCTCGGCTCAAAGAACTTGAACAGACTTGGTTATTGGTTTTAAAGCGTTGATACAACCACACTGATGTGTTTATCATATGGAAGCCGATGTATGGCAACCTTGGTAATGAAAGGTAGAGCGAGCTTAGCCGACGTGTTATGAGTTCAAATGATATAGGTTCCGTCATCTCAGTATGCCGAGGTAATAGAACCTAGGGGGCAGTTGTGGGGACATAATTTTTGAATGGCAACATGTGGCCTAGGTGGCACCGGAGTGTCAGCCGAGGTGCCACATGTCTTGATCATGACGCCGAGGTAATCTCGGCTAGGCCGAGGTTATCTACGAAGATACCGGATTCCGGGATAAGCGGATAAGGGACAAGAGTCCTCGAATGAGAGAAGATTTCAGTTTGGATAAAGATAAGACTTTTAGAGAGTTTATCCCAATCCTACTGGAAGTCCAAGATTAACAGTAATCCAGAGTCCATTGAAACTAGGCTTCTATTGGGACTAGATTTGTGTTGGCTATAAAAAAGAGGCACCCTCATGGGTCTAACGTACGCTTTTTATATTCTGAATAGTGAGTTAAGCACTTTTGCTAGTCGGAGTGCCCCTGGGTGGACGAACCACCGCCGAAATCTCTTCTTTCTGTAACAGGTCGTTCGGGCTTAATCTATTTTCTCGGTACTCTCCAGCTAAGTACTAGTTTGGCAGTGTGGTCAGAAATTGACTCACACACTTAGGAATAAAATAACTTTTTAATTTGGTGAAGGCAATGCTTATGTTAGAGCTGCAACTAATATGGTTTGGGGTGGTTGTAGACAATACACAGAGAGGAGAGAAAAAAATAGTATCCAATATTCTCACATGTGCTCTAAGTCTATTATCTAGTACATTAGGAAAACACCCAAAATATATTTAAAAAAACAAAGGGAAACATGACGATCTGTAAGTTTGTTAACTTTGCTCACAAGGTGTCCGGGACTTCACTCCCAACTAATTCCCAGATACATGTCCAATTCGCCCTAACTAATTTTCATTTATAAATTAATTCTACAGCAAAATAAATAAAATAAACCATTGGTCCAAAAACAGAAAATTGCAAACCTATTGCTAAAACATTGATAACATATACTGTATGCAGATGTTGTAAATATATGAAATGCAAATAAAGAAAGATAACAGAGCATAGAGGTAACAGAGAATCTTCAAACATAGGGAAATAATACATCAAAAAACAGAGAGTGATCAATGAATCTCAAAAGCAAAAACAAATTATTATTATTATTGATGATACAGCGTGTTCCAGATGGAATGGGTCAGACTGATCCACGCTTTCCAAACCAGAGTCGGAGGTACCAAGCCCACAAAGAAACCTACACAAGAGTTCAACGGGGAACAGGGAGTCCCCCAGCGAACCCTCCGACGGGCAAGTTAGAAAGAGAGATGGAGTGTAGAGAGAGATTAGTGATAGAAAGCTTAACCTTTTTCTTGTCTTTGACGTCTGCTTATATCCTCTGGTAATCATTTCGTTGTCCCTTCCGACTTGTCGCCATGGCCGAAAGTCTATGCTCTACCTTGCCTTGTTCATAGTGAGGCCGTTCTGTCTCGACGGGGAGGGGTTATTGCAATAAATGCTGTAAGGGACCTCATTAATGGCTGATGTGTAGTGCAATAACTTTGCAGGATCTTTGTCTGCTTATGCGGCTTGTTCTTCTCTTGCCACGTGGTCAGATGTCATTGGTTCTTAATGCCATGTAAGTTCCAACAACGCTGGGCCTTAGTATTTGAATTATGTATTGGGCCCTAAGTGGTGGGCTATAACCTTTATTGGCTTACCCATGTCAGTAGTTCCCCATTTCCAAGTGCAGCTTTAGTCCAACGAACGGAATAATGAAGAAGACGATGGTTGTGAAAGACCGATGGCGATGGGTGGCCGAACGGAGGGGCCGAGTCTGAGGAGGGGCGACCGCGAAGGGTGGCTGAGTGAAGGGACCGACCATGAGGAGGGCCGACTGCGAAGGGTGGCCGAGTGGAGGGACTGACCATGAGAAGGGTCGATCGCGAAGGGTGGCCGAGTGGAGGGGACTGACCATAGGGAGGGCCGACCGCGAAGGGTGGCCGGGTAGGGGGGACCGACCGTGAAGAGGGCCAACCGCGAAGGGTAGCCGAGTGGAGGGACTGACCATGAGGAGGGCCGACCGCGAAGGGTGGCCGGGTGGGGGGACCGACCTTGAGGAGGGCCAACTGCGAAGGGTGGCCGGTGGGGGGGGGACCGACCATGAGGAGGGCCGACCGCGAAGGGTGGCCGAGTGGAGAGAGAAGTGGCGGTGCGCGGGGCTCGAGGAGTGGCAGGGCCTGTGGTGATTTGAAGTAGAAAAGACAGGGTAGGAAAATGGGCAGTGGATCGTGGTCATACACGTGGCAGAATCCCGTAATAGGGAAGGTTAGGCGTTGAGCCAGAAATGTAGCAACAAGTCAATATAGGGTGTTGAAAAGACAGTTTTGGCGGATTTTTGAAAATTTTCAAACTGGCGAAATTTAACTGTGACCCTTGGAATATAGGCAAACCTTGGGCTTTTGGTGTTATCCACTTTACCTATCTTTTTGTAGAAAATCAAAACGTTCCAGAAGTAAACTCTTTCATTTCCAGTGATACACCCCTGCAACACTTTGTGAACTTTCTTGTGCCCGCATCCGAAGCCATTCGTAGACACACAAGAGAAATGGCCCAAGAGGAATTAGCAACCGCAAGGGTTGATCCGTTAGGCGACGACGATGCGGTGGATTTGGCAGAATAATATCGTACGGAGCGAAAGGAGGGAAAGTAGCGAGTCGGGCGGTGCAGGCTCGCCCCAGGACAATGATTGCAGCCGCGAGGCCGATTAGTCAGGTGGAGCCGGACCACTGGCACACCAAACTGGACAAATTCATACTTACGGTAGAGGAGTTAGATGGAATAGGCAGGAAGTACCAAATTCCCTCGGAAATAGGGCTGAGGCTGCCCACATCCAGGGAGAGAGAGTCGGATGTGCGGCTGAACGAATTCAACCTCTATAAGGAAGCGTTGCGAGGAGGTTTGAGGCTACCTCTCCTTCAAGTTGTGGTGGACGTGCTGAATAAGCTGGAAGTGGCGCCAGGGCAGTTGATACCAAATGCCTGGAAAATATTGATGGCGTGTGTAAGTTCCTGGCAGCATGCAACCGAAGGAGTGGTCATGACTGTGGAGGAATTTTTCTCCTACTACAAGGCCTCTAGTCAGCAGGAGACGTGGGTTACGCTGCAAGCAGTAGCTGGGCGAGGTGTAGTGGCGGTGCTGTCGTCTTCGATGAAGGGATGGAGATCGAGATGGTTTTTTATGTCAGCGAACGGTGGAAGGGGAGTTCGGACAACGTAGAAGGTCCCTACCAAGTCAGTCGAGCCCAAGTTGGACGGGGCGGCTGAAGACCGAGTGAAGAAGATGAGGGAATGGAGGGAGCAAAATGGAGTGAGGTGGGACGAGCTGGTCCTTCCTTCAACGTTGTTTGCCCTGAACTTGGGGCCACAATCGTTGTGGGAGGATTCGGCAATGAAGGAGTTGGAGGTGTTGAGGAAGGCGGAGGAGGAAGAGGAGAGGAGATTGTTCACTAGAGCGGACAAATATAAAGAGGCAAAGTTGGGGCCTGCTCCGAAACCGACCGTGCCCCAAACCGCTGGGAGAGAAAGATTTGAGTGGTTTTGAGCCACAACCACCTCCAGTAGATCCTCTGAAGGAGAAGAGCAAAAAGGAGGTGAAGACTGTGTTGAAGAAGAAGAAAAGAGTAAGGGAGAGGGAGGAGGGGCCAGCCTTGAAGAGAACGAAGGAGGTGATGGCAGAGGAGACCCCCGAAATGGGACTGGAGGAGGCGACGAAGGAGATGGAAAGTAGGGCGACTGTCCCTGAAAAACGAGTGGAGGGTGGGGCGACTAGCCCTGAGGAGGGGGCAGAGCCGCAGCCCAAGGGGGGTCCTACGCCCCAAGGAGAGGGAGAGAGGGTCAAGTTGAATACTGCCATCTACCACGCTCCAGCAGTGTTTAGGCGATTAAAGGGAGAATGAGGCCCAGTCAAGACTGCTGCCGATCGGCTCTGGGTGTGGTAGAGGACGCGACAGTGCGCTTGGTGGAGAGTTTTATAGAGGCCGAACTGCTAAGGGGGCTCTGCTCGGCCCAGATGGAGGCGACGACCTTAGCAAGAGCCTTGCTGAAGAAAGCAGCATACGCAAGAGGCGAAGTTGAGCCATTGAAGGAAAAGCTGGAAGAGGTGAAGGCCCAACTTGAAAGTTTGAGGAGGGAGACCGCAGGCTAGAGGAAGACTACACGGAGTGCGTGTGTTAGGGAGCTGGAAGAGGCCCAGAAAGCCAAGAAGATGGAAGTGTTGGCAATGGTGCAGGACTATTCAGCCGATCGAGCCAATGCTGAGCTGCTCGCGACCAAGTTAGAGCTGGAGACGGAACGCCGCAAGGTGTTGTCGCTCGAGTTCCAATTAGGTGGCGAGCAGAAGAAGCTAGAAGAGGCCCAGAAGGCCCACACCGTCGCCAACGAAATGTGAGACGAGGCCATGGTCTGCAATGAAGATCTGCGCGCTCAGTTGATCAAAGAAAAAGAAGAAGCAAATCTGAAGATCGCTAAGTTAAAGAGGGCATTGGCGGACAAGCGGGCCAGGTTAGTGGTTGAGAAGGCGGGGTTGGAGAAGGCCTTGGAGGAGGAAAGGGCGAAGTTGGCATCTGAGAGGGCGGCGTACCCCGATCTGTGTGTTACAGCGGTAGAGCAGTTCAAGGGGTCCGCCGACTTCCTGATGGCCATTGACGCTGCTATCGCCAACAGCTTGGCGAGAGAGGGAGATAGGGAGGCTGGCCCGTCAGGGGCGACCGTTGGAAGCAAGAGTGAGGAGGAAGTGATCCAGAGCTTCCATCGGTCGGACTTCTACAAGCATGAGATGGTTAAGTTCTGGGACAGCGACTGGAAGACTTTCAAATGCAAAGCAGAAGAGCTGTTCCCAGACTTGGACTTCAGTAATGTAAGAATAAATGAAGACAACGTGGCCCAGACCCCCCTTGATGAGGGGGGGATGAAGAAGACTTGGCCTCAAGCGAGGAGGAGTGATTGATTGTAAACAAAATTTGTAAACAAAATTTTTGTTTTTGTTGTTTGTTTGTTTTTTTTTTTTTTTGTTGTTGTTGTTGTTGTTGTTGTGTAATTGCTGTAGTGAACTTATATGTAAGTTTGTTAATGAATAAAATTATGAGTTGTATTTTTTCATACTGTTGCCTTTATTTCTTGTAGATTTGAAAAGAATGAGAATGGTCACTCGAACAAGGCTTGTGTATAAATCACAGTAAGGGTTGAGAAGTAGGGAGCCAGTCTAACTTGTAAAAATGTGAAGTTTTAAATCATATTGTGAGAGTGTTGATAAATGAAAGGTTGGGTTGGGAAATGAAAGTTAAAAAATGTAAAGAATGTTAAGAGGCGTAAAAACATGGACCTGGAATTTGACTAAGTATGGCAACTATGCCACAATCATGAAGTTGCAAGAATGGCCTTGGCCGAGCTCTTCATTCGTGCTCAGTTTGGGTTGAGCCATAATTAACTCAGTATGGCTGACTCTTCAAGTAACTCCGTCTAGCTGAGCTCTTCATGCTCAGTCTGGCTGAGGCTTTAGGTAACTCAGTCTGGCTGAGCTCTTCGTGCTCAGTCTGACTGAGGCTTTAAGTAACTCAATCTGGCTGAGCTCTTCAGCTCTTCATACTCAGTCTGGCTGAGGCTTTAAGTCTACAATCAGGGTGTTATTGAAATACCACACAGATAACTGAGATACAAGATTGTTGTCATTTAAAGTATAGCCCATTGATCACAAATTTACACTATATGAGAAAAGAACAAAAACATCCAAGTGTGTAGATTGTCAAAAAGAACATACAGCAATTGATCAATACAAAAATAGGGCTTTATTGAAAATAACGCTTCAAGTGCTCGGCGTTCCACGGATGGGAGAGATCTCGACCTTCCATGTCCTAAAGTTGGTAAGTGCCTGGACGAGGTATGGCCTTAACAACGTAAGGTCCCTCCCACTTGGCTGCCAGCTTGCCCTCAGTTGGATTTTTGGTGGCAAGAGTTGCTTCGCGCAAAACAAGGTCCCCCACGGCGAACTCCCTCGATCGGACTTTGCGGTTGTAGTGTGTTCTCATTTTCTGTTGATATGAGGCCCGCCTGACAATAGTGGTCTCTCAAAGTTCTTCAATTAGATCCAAGTCTGCCCGACGCAATTCTTCAGTTAGCTCTGGATTTGGGTGCAGAACCCTCGGGGTAAGAAGACCGATTTCCACTGAGATGACCGCCTCAGCGCCGTATGCTAAGCGAAAGGGGGTCTCTTCAGTGGGGGTTCGGGCGGTAGTGCGGTAGGCCCAGAGTACGTTTGGTAATTCCTCAGCCCAAAGTCCCTTAGCAGCTTCTAGCTTAGTTTTGATGATCTTCAGAAGAGAACGGTTGGTAACCTCAACTTGGCCATTGGCTTGGGGGTGACCTAGGAAAGAAAAACATGGCTGGATTTGAAGTTCGGCACAGAATTTCCTGAACTTGGCATTGCCAAATTGTTTGCCGTTGTTGGAGACGATGGCTTGAGGGATGCCAAAA
This sequence comes from Camellia sinensis, assembly GCF_055761805.1. NCBI lineage: Eukaryota > Viridiplantae > Streptophyta > Magnoliopsida > Ericales > Theaceae > Camellia > Camellia sinensis. The sequence goes on along the minus strand of NC_138973.1, from coordinate 88,877,983 downwards.
CGGCACACGATCGACTGCCAGATGAATCTGGTTGTGTTTCGCTCGGTAATTGTGGTAAGGGGTTCCGCCTCCACCCATTTACTGAAGTAATCAATGGCGATGATTGCAAATTTGGTTTGGCCTCGGCCAATGGGCAATGAGCCAACTAAGTCGATCCCCCATTTGGCGAATGGGTAAGGACTGCAGAGTGTGATCAGTTCTGTAGGAGAAGCATGAGGGATGTCGGCGAAGCGCTGGCACTTATCGCATTTAAGAACAAATTCAGCAGCATCTTGATTGAGAGTAGGCTAGGAGTAACCGGTGCGAAGTATTTTGTGGGCTAGTGACCTGGCACCCGAGTGATTGCCACATATATCCTCATGGACTTCCCTCATCACGTAGGTCACTTGAGCAGGATTGAGGCATCGCAGGTATGGGCATGAAAAGCCACGTTTGTACAAGAGGTCGCTAATGAGAATGTAGTTGGACGACCGGGCCCGAACTTTGGCGGCCTGCTGTTTGTCGTCTGGCAGTTCCCCCTTTGTGAAAAACAGAAAGATGTCGGCCGCCCATGGAATAGGTTCATTTTGGAGGAAGTGGACTTGCTGGTAGTTTGGGGAAATGGCAGGGTGGGCCAGGTACTCGAGGCGGACACCGTGGCTGAGGTCTGACTAGTTTGTAGAAGCTAATTGAGCCATCTCATCTTCGTTGGAGTTTTTCGCCCGAAGGATGTGCTTGATGTGAAAAGTGTTGAAGAGGTGAGCAAGGGGGAGTGCGATATCCCTGTAAGCCCGCATTGTGTCTTCCTTGGCATCAAATTTCCCGGTAATTTGTCCGACAATGAGTTGGGAATCGCTGAACACTTGGATATGGCTAACACCAATGTCTCTGGCGAGGCGGAGACCTGCGATTAATGCCTCATATTCAGTCACATTATTGCTTGCGTTGAACAAGAAGCGGAGAGCACACTTGAAATAACTACCCTCGGAGGCGGTGAGGATGAGACCAGCCCTGCTGCCTTCTTTACGGGATGATCCATCGACGTTGAGGGTCTAAGAGTGGGGGTCTTCTGCCTCAGTTTGGGATCACGGGGGCGGTGGGGTCGTGGTTGGAGTGGGATTAGTGAATTCCAGGATAAAATCGGCAACAGCCTGCCCTTTGATCGTCGTTCGAGGCCGATAGGAGATGTCAAATTGGCTGAGCTTGACCGACCATTACATGAGTCTGCCGGACAGCTCTGGTTGTTGCATTATCTTCTTCAAGGGTTGGTCAGTGAGGACCACTATGGAGTGGGCTTGGAAGTAAGGACGGAGTCGTCTTGAGGTGGTGACTAAGGCCAATGACATTTTTTCTAATAGTGGACAGTTCTATTCTGCGCCTTTGAGAGCCCGGCTAATGTAATAAACCGGGCGCTGTACTGAACCGTCCTCCTTGATGAGGGCCGCACTGACTGCGGTGCTGGAGACGGCTATATAGAGAAAAGGGGGCTCATCCATGAGCGCCTTGGAGAGTAAGGGAGGGTTGGCCATGCACTGTTTTAATTGTTGGAAAGCCTCTTTAGATTCGGTCGTCCACTCAAAAGTTTTTCGAAGAACTTTGAAGAAGGGGAGGCACTTGTCCGTTGCGCGGGAAATGAAGCGGTTGAGGGCGGCGACTCTGCCAGTATGCCTCTGAACCTTCTTCGATGCCTCACTAACTAACCATAAAACCCAAGAACTTCCCAGATCCTACGCCAAAGGCGTATTTCTCCGGATTGAACTTCATTTGATACTTTCGTAGAGTGTCGAAGGTCTCTCGCAAGTCGGCCAGATGATCAGTGAAGAGTTTGCTCTTGACTAGCATGTCATCGACATATACTTCCATGTTTCGGCCTATCTGATGATGAAAGACGGTGTTGACCAACCGTTGGTAAGTGGCTCCGGCATTTTTCTACCAAAATGGCATGACACGATAATGGTAGGCACCCCGATCGGTGATGAAGGTGGTGTGTTCCTGGTCAGACGGGTGCATCAGAATTTGCTTGTACCCAAAAAGGCATCCATGAAGTTAAGCATTTGATGACCGGCCATGGCGTCAACAAATAGATCTATTCGAGGAAGGGGTAACTATCTTTGGGCCAAGCTCAGTTAAGGTAGGAGTAGTCGACACAGAGTCGCCATTTGCTGTTGTTTTTACGGAACAGGACCACATTTGACAGCCATCTGAGATAGTCCACGTTTGTGATAAACTGTGCCTCAAGGAGCTTATCTATTTTAGAAGCAATAAGAGTATTGCGCTCCGGGTGAAAAACGCGCTACTTTTGGCGGAAGGGTCGAAAATGGGGCTCAATGCAGAGACGATGGGTAATGAAGGAGGGGTCAATACCTAGCATGTCGGAGTGGGTCCAGGCAAATACGTCGTTGTGCTCAATCAGGAGGGTTGTAAGGTCAGCCTTGGCTTGGGAGGATAGTTGGCTGCCGATCTTGGCAGTTTTTGTCGGGTTAGTGGGATCGATGAGGACCTCAACAAGCTTTTCCACTGGTTCCCCTCTGACTAGCTCATCCTCGTCTCTGACGTCGAGCCCTTCAATGATCATAGCCTCCTTTAGCTTGACCTTTTTAAGTGAAGCGACATAACATTCTCTGGCCACGGTCTGCTCTCCCCTCAGCATGTCGACCCCAAGGTCAGTAGGGAATTTGACGGCAATATGGAAAGTGGATGTGATAGCTTGGAAAGCATTTAGGGCGGTGCGACCGAGAATGATGTTGTAAGCAGAGGGACAGTCGATGGTAATGAAGGTGAGCAACTTTGTGGTCTGCCATGGGTATTCACCGATTGTGATGAGAAGATCGATGGAGTCGATGGAGGTCACCCAATCTCTAGTGAAACCGACCAATGGGGTTTGGACAGGGGACAAACTTTCTTCCCAGACCTTGAGCTGGCAAAAGGCATTTAGGAAGATGATGTCTGAAGAACTGCCGCTGTCGACGAGAACCCGTCTGACTTTGTAATTGGAAAGGAGTGCAGAGATGACGAGGGGGTCATCATGGGGGTAACAGATTCTTGTGCAGTCGACCTCCGTGAAGGTGATGGGCTCCATCCACTACTTGGGCTGTTTGGAAGGACGGTCCAATGTGACAACTTCTTTGTCTGAGCCCTGTCTTATTCTTCTAAGTTCTGCCCACTGAGCCGAGTAGGATGGTCCTTCACAAGCAAGCCCACCAGCAATAACTCTGATTTCTCCAACAGGGGGGGCGGGGTTACCTTGTGCCTAAGGGTGCTATGGAGGGCAATCATAGCCTTGGTTAGGTTGTGCTGGTTGCCAGGGAGGGGTGCGCTGGCGGTTGTTTCTGATGAGTTCAATCCTTTGCCTCTGCTGAGGGCGGGCTTCCGTGAACCGACTGAGACGTCCCTGACGTATAAAGCCCTCGACCTGGTCTTTGAGTTTAACACACTCCTCGGTATTATGGTCGTGGTCCTGGTGAAAAAGGCAGTATTTGGACTGGTCTCGCCAGTTGGAAGGAGACCGCGACGGTTGAGGCCATTTTGGGGGATAATCTCGTTGAATCTGGTTCAAGACTTGTTCCATGGGGGAGTTGAGGGAGGTGTATCGTTCGAACCGGCCGGGCAGTCGGGTTGACGCCGACTGGTCGGCTCGTGGTGGTCGGTCAGTATACTGAGGTGTTTGGTGAGTGCACTAGGTGTTTCTGGTTTCTGAGTCCTTTCTCTTTTCTCTAGGGGTCGGGTTTTTGGCTACAGGATCTTGTCGAGCAGCTAGAGAATCTTCGGCGTTCATGTATTGTTGGACTTTAGAAAGTAGGGTTGCCATGGAGGTTTGAGGGTTTTTGGAGAGGGAAAAAAGGAAATCAGATGATCGTAGACTGGCCATAAAAGCCGTGAGAATGACCTTGTCATCATTTTCTGCCACCTGCAAGGCCTTAGTGTTGAAGCGGGTGACAAAGCTGTACAGCGACTCTCCCTCCATTTGGCAGATGTTGAGGAGTTGAGTTGCCGAACGCAGTTAGCGCTGGGCACCAATGAAGTGGCTGAGGAAGGAATCACTCAAGTGCTGAAAAGTAGAGACAGAGTCTGCTGGCAGTTGACTAAACCAGAGTCGAGCCGACCCCTTAAGTGTTACAGGGAAAGCCCGACACATGATTTCATCAAGGAACGCATGAAGGATCATGAGGGTTCTGTAGGTCTCCAAGTGATCGACTAGGTCCGTTGTACCGTCGAAAGAGTCGATCATGGACATTTTAAACTTAGGGGGTAGAGGTTTGTCCCAGATGGAGGCAACAAACGGTGAGTTGGCTGTGATGGATGATTTATTCGGTATGTTCTACATGACTCGTTGGAGCTGGAGCTTCATAGCTCGAAGTTCCGCATCCCAGAAAGGGACATTGTCACCACCGGAAAAGTTGTGGAGGCTACTGGCCTCTCCCTCGAGGGTGGGTGTCGGGGCCGATGGGTGTGAGACCCGAGGTAAAGGGTTCATATCTAGGGGAGGGGATCACAAGCTTTCCAAGTTGGGTGGATGAGGCTGCTGGATAATTTGACTCGGGGCTCCTTCTTGGTTAGATGGGATATCTGGAGGTGGTGGAGGTGGCATAGGAAGATTTCTTTGGAGTAGAGTATTAATCAGGGCTTGATTTTGCTCGGTCAGGCGGTTAATGTTGTTCATGAGCTCGGTGAAATATTATGGTGGGTTGTTTGGATTGGGAGGGTTGACTTGGTGGTTGGCAACATTGTGGTGAGAAGCCATGGATCTAGTTGTGACCATCCACCTTCGCAGGTGCTACGAAAGGGTTATTGGGAAAGGGTCTCCGGTGACAATGAGCACAACTGGCGCGCGGAGCAAAAGAATTCCCACAGACAGCGCCAACTGATGATACTACATGTTTCAGATGGAACGGGTCGGACTGATCTACGCTTCCCAAAACAGAGCCGGAGGTACCAAGCCCATAGAGAAACCTGCAAAAGAGTTCAATGGGGAACAGGGAGTCCTCCAACGAACCCTCCGACGGGCAAGTTAGAAAGAGAGATAGAGTGTAGAGAGAGATTAGTGATACAAAGCTTAACCTTCTTCTTGTCTTCGACGTCTGCTTATATCCTCTGGTAATCATTTCGTTATCCCTTCCGACCTGTCGCCATGGCCGAAAGTCTATGCTCTAGCTTGCCTTGTTATGGTGAGGCCGTTCTGTCTCGACGGGGAGAGGTTATCACAATAAATGCTGTAAGGGACCTCATTAATGGTTGATGTGTAGTGTAATAACTTTGCAGGATCTTTGTCTGCTTGTGTGGCTTGTCCTTCTCTTGCCACGTGTTCAGATGTCATCGGTTCTTAATGCCATGTTGAGTTCTAGCAACGCTGGGCCTTAGTATTTGAATTATGTATTGGGCCCTAAGTGGTGGGCCATAACCTTTATGGGCTTACCCATGTCAATTATTATTATTATTATTATTATTATTATTATTATTATTATTATTATGGAAATCTTGAAATGTTTGATTATATCTTAAAATTCTCAAAACCAAACAACGAGAAACAATATCCAACACCCACAATGTAAAACTACTTATCACTTACTAGAATAATAAATTTCAGAAATTCGATTCTTACCCTTCTTTATAGCTCTTCTTCAACAAATGATCAAAGAGGGTTGCATGAACAATTTGGACCAAGAAGCTTCAAATGTGGTGTTTTCAGTTACATTAACAAAGCTTCAAATATGGTGTTTTCAGTTACATTAACAAATGATCAAAGAGGGTTGCATAATTGCATTAACAAAGCTTTTACTCTTTATGTGGCCCACAAATAGCATTTGGTGAGGAAAATATTAAAGGATCAATTATAATTGTCATATGAGTCATCACCAAAATGTGAGTCCCAAAAGTCTAAAAAATAGAGGGCTTCATTTGGGAATATTTTTATTTTCATAATTTTTTTTATTTTTTAATTAAAATATAAGATTAAAAAATTAGTATGTTTGGGATGATTTTTTTACTTGCTATGAAAAAATTGCCAAAAAAAAAAAAGGAGAAACAATAATCTTTAGAGTCTGTTTGGTTTAATTTTGGAGTTATGATTTCAGTGTGAACTTGTGAGTTCAGTTTTGCAACAGAAAAAATTTGTTTGGTTATGTTGCCTACATATTTTGTACAAGCCAATTACAATTCGATACGTGGTAGAATAAGGGTAATACAGGAAGACTATTCAAGTCTTCGATCCTGATCGTACACATGACAGTTGGTATTGGTTATTACGAGATCTGAGTAGTAGTGGATCAACAAAGAGATGCAAGGTGATGTGGCTTCAACGGTTACTCACATTTAAATTCAAGTTTAAGAGGGAAGCCTAACTGCAAGTGATAGCATAGTGGAGCTAATTATAAGGCAACATGATCAGCGATCATGAAGGAGCAGTTCGATGGTTAGAAATGCAGTTCGATGGTCATCCTTGAGAAGTATAAATAGCAGAGAAGGCCCATAAAAGGCCCCCAGACTCAGATCCAAAAATCCAGTCTTATTCTACTTATTTTCCTTTTCAGTTTTACATTTCCAATCTTGTATTTCCTGTTCTTTACATTCCTGTACTTTAAATTTTTGCACTGCACTTCGTTCATAGGAGTAGTTTCAAGTAGTAGATTGTTGCTGTAAACCTTTATGAGGCTGAGTTGGATTATTGTAAGTTTTTTATTTTAATGAAATGCTTCAAATTGTTCTTCATTTAATTGTTATCTTGTTTAATTCTCCTAAATCAAGCCACCAATAAAAGTCCTCTTCATTGAGGCTGAGAGAACTAAAACACAATCATCTGATAATTGGTTGGCAATTAATTTTCTGTAAGGACTGATTGATCCTTGCTGGCACGCTTGCAATTACAAAAATAACCTTCGAAAGCCAAAAAGCCAACATATATTTTTGGCATGCCCAGTGGGACTAATTGAAATAGCTAGATGTAGGAGACAAGGAGAAATTGAATGCTTGGAAGAAGGCGTGGAAGGAGAGGTAGAGATACCTAATCCTGAGGATAATGTGATAACACATCCTGTGAAAACTCCCATTTTATCAGAACCTATGGTCGAACAGACGAGCACTTTAGAACAAGTACCACATGTTCATAATATTGGACGAGACCAAGGAATTGGACCATCCACTGTTCCATCTACTCAGCCAATAAATTCATGGGGTGGCCTAGTAGATGCCATGGGACAGCAGTTAATGAACACGATGGAAAGGTGGGCAACATCCTTTTTGGATCGAATGAATAACCACCAACCAACAAACGCAAGACACATAGAGGAAGTTTTAACTGTCCCTCAACAAAGATTAGAGATAAACAGCCTATGCAAGTTAATGGACATTCTAATGGTCAAACTAGTAATCAGAACTATGAAAGACCATCACCTCAGTCTTGGTACGAACCTATATCGAGGCCTATGGCAAGTCAAAATGCCTTAGTACTTAACAGTGAAGCCATGCAAATCGGTGGATCTGGCCCAGTACAAAAAATGGTGTAAGAATGATTCCAAATCCCATGTTCGAAGCCATACTTGGCACGAGGGGGTTCACTAATCCCTTATTCGAATTTATACCCGGGGAGTTGGAAGGTTTTCTTACAAATGGAAGGGACACAACACCTATTTCAGCACATTTCGCAGGACAGGCTCAAAGGGGTTACCTACACCCCCAACAGCAACCTGTACCACAGGGACAACCAGTTCCAAATATACCACCTTATGGACCAAGAGGACCACAGGCACAAGGTTGTCCACCAAATCCTGTGTTTGTCCCTTCAATAGTGGTTCAGCAGGCACAAAATATAGTCCCTAGGGACCAAATTGCTGACATTGTTAGAGAGATGTGTGGACCGATGGCTCGGGGGGTCCAGACTCCTGTATACAAGAAACCATACCCAGAATGGGTAGATAGGGTACATGAATACCCAAGAGGTTTTAGGATACCAGATTTTGCCTTTTTTTTATGGGAATGGAAACCAATCAACAGTGGAGCATATTGCTAGGTTTGCTGCTCAATGCGGTGAATTTACTAATAATGACTATATGAAGTTAAGGTTATTCCCAAATTCCTTGACTGGAGAAGCATTTGTATGGTATATTACCCTTACACCTGGCTCTATCCAAACGTGGCAACAAATGGAAGAGGCATTTAATGCCCAATTCTTCCAATCGGAGCCAGAGGTTTCCATGGCAGACTTGGCAAGATTGAGTCAAAGGCCTGATGAGAAGGCTACGCAGTTTATTGCCAGATTTAAAAGGGCTCGAAACAAATACAGGGTCATCCTACCAGAGATAGAATTCATGAGATTGGCTCAAAATGGTTTAGAGTTTAGGCTTCGAAAGAAGTTTGACTCAACTGAGTTCAGAGACTTAGTGGAACTGACTTATAAGGTGTCTAGGTACGAAGCATTACTAGAAGAGGAACAAGATCGAAATAATGCATCGTACAAGACATATTATAGAGATCCTAATTATGAGATTGATGCAACAGAGATTGTGGGGAAAGAACCTGTGATCTGTGAAGTATTAATTCATAAGGATACAACAATTAACCAGCAGTTTAAAAAGAAAGACCTTTACAGGAAATACTCTTTCGATTTAACTAAGGCAGATGACATTTTTGATCATTTGCTTGCGGCCAACTTCCTTAAGTTACCAAAAAGAGTTAAAATTCCATCTCTAGATGAACTTATTGGAAAAGTATATTATAAGTGGCATAATTGTTGGTCTCACTCGACTAAGAACTGTATTGTTTTTCGAGACAGGATCCAAGAACAAATTCGGAAAGGAAGTTTGAAATTTCCAGCCAAAGCAGAAACGGCCATGAGGATCGACAGTAATCCATTTTCAAAAATTGGAGAGGTGGCAGCCAATGTCATAATGCCAGACTTTCGAAGCTTATCCTTGAAAGAATTGGGAGAAGTCAATGTGCAGATGCATGTTGTCAACCAGACAACTATCAAGAAGGACACTGGAAATCTACCAGCTATTGGACATGGTTTCTCACACCAGAGGGAAGTCTCTGATGAAGAAGCACTAGATGATGATTCTTTAGAGGCAGCTGTAATGCAAAGGATGTGTCCCAGGTGCAGATTGAGCTACAAATGGTTGAAAGGGCTTCCAATTGATGGGAAGCAATATTGCAATAATGGGAAGCAATATTACAAGGATGTGCAGAGGCGTCCTAAACCAACCAATGCTTTCAATAAAAGGCCATATCCATCTGGTGTTAGGCAACAGCCATTGATGGTTGAACTAGCAGCTGATAAAATGTATTCCAAAGGCAAGAGGCCTTTATATGACTCCAGGCTACCTAATTATCACAGAATGGAAAACAGTCATTCTGAGAGGAGACTGGAGTGAGGTTCAGTTTATGGGATCAAAGCCAGAGATTGGCCCCCTAGACCAACCTCACGCAGGATAGAAAGTGGATACCTTTATCAAAGGCCTGAGTTAGGCCCAAAACATGAAGTCAGGACCAAACAGTGGCCTTCACAGCCACCTTCGAAGATGGATTCGAAGGAAGAAAGAAGCAATTCAGCAGCTGGGTCAGTAGGTTCGTGGGTACCTGGAGTTCCAGACTGGTTTGTGATACAGAAAAAACCTAAGGAAGTGTCTACCGAGAGAGATGTTAGAAACCAAGGAAGGATGGTCAAACCTCCTTTGGTGGCACCAAACAATTGGGTATTGCTTAAACACCTAAAAACAAATGAACCAGATATGGTCCCCGTGATTTCTAGATCACAAAGGAAGAAGATTCAGCATAGGTACACTCAGTACCAGAAGGACTTGAAAGAAAATGAAGAGAGTTCTTCATTGGTCCAAACAGAAGGAAAGAAGAATCCAAAGTCAGACCATACTCCAAAACCAACTCTACAAGGCAAAACAATTTGCAGCAGAGAATAGTTGGCCAAAGTTCACTCTGAACTAAAAGCCACAGAGAGGTCTAGTTTAGCAGGATTAGAGAAGGCATTGATGGAGAGTGATAGCAAGACAGAGAAAGAAGTTGGCTTAGGCTAAAAGAAAGAAATGGTTGAGGAAGAAATGTTCGAAGCCTTCATGGCTGAACAAATATTCTTGGTTGAAAAACTAGTCGTGAAAGACCATTCAAAGGAGTTTGTTAGTAATGAAGTGCCAGAATACAGCATGGAGGATACTTCCAGAGTAACTGAACAAGGTGGTCAAGAGGAGAAACAGTCACAGCCAACCATCCAATTTGGCTCAGTGTCAGTGAATATGGTACACATACTATCGCATGAATTCCAAGCTGGAGATGAGAATCAAGAGGGGCAAGAAATTGACCCCATTCCGGTCTCTAGTGAAGACTCACAAGTGAGTATGGTGCAAGATAATTCCAGAATGGCTACCCCAATGGAAACTGAATATGAGAGTGAAGAAGAAGTGAGTATCAACCTCTCACATCCTTTTGAGTATCCCTCGAACTCTATGACACAGCATGTCAAGCCTTTGTATATCAAGGCCTTTTTCGATAGGATACAATTGAACCGAGTCTTGGTGGATAATGAGGCAGCGGTGAACTTACTACCGAAATCTTCTTTGAAGAAACTAGAGAAAAGGAATCCTAGGTTAATCCCAACCAGCACAACCATTGCTGGTTTTGCTGGAGACAGACAGATGGCTTAGGGAATTCTGCCCATCAACTTGAGTGTGGGAACTAGGGACTGCATGACGGTATTCTTCGTGATCGACAGCAATGCTAAGTACAATGCTTTACTTGGCAGAGATTGGATCCACACCAACAAATATGTGCCTTCCTCTTTGCATCAGAAAATAATGATGGTCTTGGGTAATGGAGAGACAGAGGAAATTGATGCAGATCCTCAACCCTTCATAGCCTGTGCAGACTTCGCAGAGGTCAAATTGTATATTGAGGGAGTGACACCACTCTGTATACTGAGGAAACCTGATGGCTCAGCCGAAGTGACGGCTAATGAGGAGGTGACACACCTAAAGCACTTAGTCTAGGAAAGTGCTGATGAAAAGGTTGTCGTTAAAGATGACAATGATGCCTGGTTGTAGGCAAAGAGATGAAGCACCAGAAGCCAAGTCTTTGGCTCTAATTAAGTTTTCAATATTGGATGTAAAATCAATAGTCCAGAAAAAACAGGAACAAGAAAAAGAAGCCATGATAATTGGCTGCAAGCAGAAGCAGCAACAGGCTAGAGTTTTGGCCCTTGATAAATACTGTGCATTGGACATTGAAACAAAGTCTAAGAGATACAGGAAGAAGAAGCCTTGTGGACAAACTTTGTCTATGAAAAGGAGGGTAAAGATGTTGAATCAAAGAACCTGGGAGCAGAACACAGCAAGGAGATTGCTTCGAAGCCAAAAGGAATCAAAGAAAGAGCTTTAGTAAGTTCTCAGATACAAGACCCCTTAGAAGAAATAAATTTAGGGGAAGGTTCTGTACAACAGTCCATTTATCTAAGTGCTTAGTTGAATGCCCTTGACAGGAACCAGTTGTTGGTTATTCTGAGGAGATATAAAGATTGTTTTGCATGGTCTTATAATGAACTAGCAGGATTGGATAAGTCATTAGTAGAACATATGCTCCCTTTGAAGTCTAATTTCAAGCCATACAAGCAAAAATCAAGAAAAATGAGTCCAGAAGTGATTCAGAAAGTCAAGGAGGAAATTCTTAAACTACTCAAGGCAGGCTTTATTAGGACAGCCAGGTATCTTGAATGATTATCTAATATTGTGCTTGTAGTTAAGAAGAATGGTAAAATGAGGGTATGCATTGATTTTAGAAACTTAAATCTAGCAACTCCAAAAGATGAGTATCCTATGCCTATAGTAGATTTGTTGGTAGACAGTTCAGCTGGGCATCAAATTTTATCAATGATGGATGGGCACTTTGGTTATAACCAAATCTGCATTGCCGAAGAGGATGTTCACAAGACAACATTCAGATGTCCTGGGAATATTGACACCTTCGAATAGGTTAAAATGCCATTTGGTCTGAAGAATGCTGGGGCTACATATCAGAGGGCTATGAACACTATCTTTCACAACCTCATTGGAGGATATTTAGAGTGTTATATTGATGATATTGTAGTTAAATCCCAATCCATGGAGGAACATCTGTTTCACTTAGAAACGGCTTTCGAAAGAATGAGAAAGTTCAAGTTGAAACTCAATCCTCTTAAGTGTGCTTTTGGCGTATCATCTGGAAATTTCTTGGGCTATGTAGTGCACAAGAAAGGAATACAGATTGACTAGAATAAAGCCAAAGCCATCATTGAAGCCAGACCTCCATCAAGTAAGAAGGAATTACAAAAGTTCCTTGGATATGTTAATTTTCTTCGAAGATTCATTTCTAACACTGCAGGGAAAACTAAAGTATTTTCTTCCTTGTTAAGATTAAGAGATGAAGAGGAATTTGTGTGGACAGTAGAGCATCAAATTTCTTTCGAAGGAATCAAAGCCTACTTGGCCAACCCTCCAGTGCTAATGCCACCAAAGGGTGAGAAGCCCTTAAAGTTATACATAGCTGCAACAGAGGATTCATTGGGAGCTTTCTTAGCCCAAGACAATGAAGGCAAGGAGTAAGCTGTTTATTACCTTAGTAGGTTTTTAAATTCTTGTGAATGTAAATACTCAGCTGTAGAAAAGTTGTGCCTTGTATTGTATTTTGCTGCAATGAAATTAAGATACTATCTTTTACCTACAACTATCTTGGTAATTGCAACCACAGATTTGGTTAAGTATATGTTATCTAGACCTATCTTGAGGGGAAGAATTGGCAAATGGATACTAGCCTTATTGGAATTTCATTTAGAATATGTTCCCCAAAAGGCAGTAAAAGGACAAGTTTTAGCTAATTTTTTGGCAGATCATCCATCTCAAACAGAAAACCAAGAGAGAATGGAACTTGGTATGGCTAGTGTTGAGCCATGGCAAATGTGGTTCGATGGATCAAAAGCCAATGGCCTAACTGGAATTGTTATAGTGATTAAGTCACCACAATGAGTAAAAACCACACATGGTTTCAGAGTAGATGAAATTACTTGTTCTAATAATCAAGCTGAGTATGAAGTCTTAATAGTGGGACTGAAATTTCTTATTGGATTATAAGTTCATGCAGTCGACATATTTGGAGATTCTCAATTGATGGTTAACCAAGTAAAAGGAATTTTCAAATGTCAAAGTATAAGCATGTTGCCATACTATGTTGTTGCATTACATCTGTTTTCTCAATTTCAAATAGCAAATGTAACTCATGTCCCAAGATTCTTGAATAATAGAGCTAATGATGTGGCTCAGAAAGCTTTGAATTTCAAGAGAAGGGATAATGCTCAAAGGGACATAAGCCAAACAACATATCAGAAATTAATACCACCCTTAGGTAAAAGGAATGTGGTCCTGGAAGTCAACCAGGATGACTTACAAGAACAAGATTGGAGGTATCCAATAATGCAGTACTTGGCTGGCCCATCTTCGAAGACTAGTAGAAAAATTAAATTGCAATCTATGCAATACGTGATATATGGTAATGCTCTCTACAAAAGAGGGAGAGATGGTTTATTGCTGGAATGTTTAAGCCCAAAAGAAGCATTAACAGCTATGGCTGAGGTTCATGAAGGCATCTGTGGTGCTCATTGACAATAAGATGGTTGCTTCGAAGGCATTCCTACTATTGGCCAACTATCCTTAAAGACTGCATAGAATATGTAAAAGGTTGCCAGGCATGTCAAAAGTATGGCACAATAAGGCATGTACCCATAACTGACCTGCATGCAGTAGTGAAGCCTTGGCCATTTAGAGGATGGGCCATGGACATGATGGGGAAAATACACCCATCTTCTTTGAGGCATTATTGTTTTATTTTAGTGGCCACTGATTACTTTACTAAGTGGGTTGAAGCTAAGCCATACAAAACTGTGGACTAAACTGAGGTTATTGGATTCATTAAGGATTTAATCCATAGATTTGGTATCCCACAGACTATAACCGTTGATAATGGGACGGTATTCGATGGGAAAATGGTGAAGTCTTTTGTGGCAGAATTTGGAATTAGCCTTGTTAATTCCACCCCCTATTATGAACAAGCCAATGGTCAAGCTGAATCATCCAACAAATCATTGAAAAAAAGGAATACAAAAGGTTGTGGAAGACAATCCTAGGATTGACATAACTTATTGTTGGATGTATTGTGGGCTTATAGAACTTTCCCAAGGTCAAGCACAGGAGTCACTCCTTATGCTTTAGTATATGGGCATGATGCAGTGTTACCTGTGGAAATTAATGTTATGTCCTTGAGAGTAAGATGCCAAGACTAGTTAGATCTTGAGCAATACCATCAGAGTATGTGCTTGGAATTAGAAAGCATAGATAAAGTTAGAGTTCTGGCATTAAATAGCATTCTTTTTCAAAAGAAGAAAGCAGCCAAAAACTATAATAAAAAAATCAAATACATTGGCTTTGATGAAGGTGATTTGGTATGGAAGACAATACTCCCAATAGGGATTAGAAGCCATAAGTTTGGTAAATTGTCACCTAATTGGGAAGGACCATATCAAATTCATAGAGTCCTGCCTTTTGGAGCATACCATTTGAGAAATTTAAATGGATACATACATCCCAAAAAGATTAATGGCAGATATTTGAAGCCTTATTTTCTAACCATTTGGGAAACACAAAGAATAAAGTAAACATTAAGTACAAAAACACGAGAATACTCAAATGATAAATAAGAATTTGTTCTTCATAAAGAATTGAATATATTCTGCCATAAATTGGCCCAAAAATCATTACAATGTCTCAGTTGTTCTTTTACAATGGATGTTATATTCTTAAAAGATGAGAACAATTGGATGGCTGTGGTCATTTCCTACTTTCGGTCAGCCAGTCCTTGGTTGGTGACCTGCAGTTTGCTGTCAGTTCGAATTAAGGCCTGGTTCACTGCAGATAGCTCCTCCTCAAGTTGAGCTTTCCTCTCTAGTAGTTGAGTTCGAAAGTGGGAGACAGAAGAATGTTGTTCCTTTAATTCTGATACCTCAGTATGCACTGTGGAAACAAAGCTCTGATCTTCAACCAATTTCTCCTCTGCAGCCTTGGCAGCATGGCAAATGTTGATATAGAAGTCAATAGTGGCTGCTGCCTGAGATAAATGACTTGAGACAGTCATGCTAGATTGCTCAACAATCTTGCAGCACTGAAGGAAGCCATTTCTTATTATAGGTCTCTCTAAGGCCTCGAAGGGGATCCTCGAAAAGGATGTCAATAGCTCCAAGAAGTTATCCAAGTCTATCAGAGGTAAAAAAGGCTTATTACTGGAGGAAGAGCTCTCAAAAATTTCTAGTAAAGAATCAGCCAAAACTAATGGCTCAGTTTCATCACTAGCCAATGGAGAGGTAGAAGGCAGGTCGAAGAAAGCAGCTAGTCTTGCTTCAAAAATGTCTACCTCATTTGTGGACATGAAGGGGGCAGAAAGGGCTTTGGTGGAAGGCACAAAGGACTGCATAGAGATAGGAGAAATGGGTGGAGCATCTTCAGCAGTCTCTATGGTTCTAGCCACCAATAAATCAATGGGAGAAAGACTGGAACTAGGCAAAACTAATAAACTAAGAGTTAGAGAGCTGCCAGCACCCTCTTTAGGAAAATTAGCTACCATCAAAGAGAAGGTAATAGCTGGAGCTTCCTTAGGAGGAGAAGGAAAAGCAAGGCTCGAAAGAGAATTAAATTGAGATAGGTCAAAAGATAAGTAAGAAAGATATGGAGTTAAGCCAAAAGAAAGTGATGCAGGAATACTTGGCCTTAGGAAGGGTATAGAAAATATAGAGCCTGGAAGTGGCAGAATTATTTGAATGTTCTCCACATCTTGAGTTTGTTCCACTTCAACTGAAACTGAGGTAGTCCTTATTGGAAGAACAGACTCAGTAGTTGTTGCTGCAAAAGAATAAGTACAAAGTAATGTCAAGCCTCAGTACCTAAAATCTGACAAAGGAAAAACAGTAGAGGTTTGAAAGAAGTTACTTGTTTCAGATGTAATAACAACAATAGGAGAGCTACGAAGGGAATAGTGCTCACCAATATATTGCCTTCTTGCAATTTCCCTTTGGATTACATCAACAGCAGCAGCTTCATCTCTTAAGAATTGCTGCTGCTGTCTCTTCTCAGCTCTCTCAAAAACAATTATGGCCTTAGAATGTTCCTGCTCCACTGCCTTGGCAGCTGCCTCATGAATAAGGTCTTCGACCAAATCAAAAGGGAAGACAGTCATCTTCCTTCTCTTTTTTCTCTGTATTGGTGCTGTCTGTTCCTTTTCAATTTCTCTTTATTCAATCTGGGATTCAAATTCCTCAGAAGTGAGTTCCTCTGCTACTACTCTGGGAGTTGTCTCATGAGTAGAATCTTGAGCCAAATCAGAAGAAGAGACAGTAACTCTCTTTCTTCTTTGTAAGAGTGTCTCTTGCTCTTGAGCTTCTTCTTCTGCCGATTGAACTTCAGGTGCTTCCTTGACAGGATTAGGCAAGAGTTTCCTTTTCTTCTTTTGCTGTTTGCTCTTGAGGAGATGTAAAGCATGGGTCTTCTGAGGAGAATCTCCTTGTGAAGCGCCCGCACTACCTTCACAAAAGAAAAACAAAGGATAAGGCTAAGAAGCATTATAAAAAAAGACAAAAGGAGAAGAAACAAGGGTATCTACCTTTCTTAGAAGCAGCCCGAGTGACTCTAGGAGGAGTGGAAGCAGCAGGAGTAGACTGTGTGGTGGCAGGCATAAGAATTGAAGTGGTAAGAGCAGTGGAAGAAGTGGCAACTCCAGCTCTTTTGGGTTTGGATTGGGGCATATCTAGCACCATTAATAAGTCTTGAGGAGCAATGGCCAAGTATACTTCCATGTTGGTCACCCACCAGTTTTGGTACCTCTTCAATGGGTTACCTTGAGGGATGTATTCAAAATCGATCAAGTCCTATATAAACTTAGAAGTTGCCTCTTCTAGTCTGGACCTTCAAACCTTTAAATCCCTGCTAGTAAGACTCATATTGGTGTTACTGCAAAGAGGTATTGGGACCCCTTGTGAGAAGCCAAATTGGCTAGCAAATTGAGCAGGACAATAAGGCTCGGCAATGCATTTGTAGGCTTTAGGGTTTATAGTCCCAATAAATAGCTCTCTGGGGATCAGAATAGAAGCCCATATATCTTTATGAGGAGGTGAAGCACAGAGCCTATCACTTAGAAAATTCTTCAACCAAGATGGGCCAATAGTAATGGGTTCGAAGGGACGAAAGCTGTAAGAAGGAAGGGAAGCTGGAAGTTGGTAGAAGAAAGGAAAGTAAAAAGCAAAGATCGAAGGATAAAGTGAAGCATTGGCTAGCCTCATGCCATGAGTATGAGGGTTTGGCTCAAAAAATTTAAGGCATTTAGACTGTAGCTCAGCAAAATAAGCAAAAAGCCAACGCTGAAGTATCCAAAATGGACCTCCTTGATTGGTATCTAAGGGTTTCTCATAGAAAAGAGAACAAGCTCTATATACACGACCTAGAACATATGGGGCTAAAGCCACCTTTTTTTGTAGGACAAGAGCTTTGGCAAGAGGGGCAAATTCAGGCATAATTCTTTGAGAAGAAGTGCAAAAAATAAATTTGCAAAGCCAATATAATATGAACGAAAAGAATTCCCTTCTATTCTTGGCCTTGACAAAGTCACTGTAGGATGAGTTAAGGGAGGGGAGAGAAAAGGGGACTAGTGAGTCAGGATAATCTGGTCTAATGGGGGTACCAATGGGAGACAATCCTAGTAGATGGCAAATATCAAGAACAGTAGGGGCCATCATCTCACATTTGAATTGGAAAAAATTAAAAACAGAATTCCAGAAGCAAAGGGCAGCAGGAATTAGGAAATGGTCCTCTGAGATGGTAAACTTGGATAGTCGAAGGGCATTGAGAAGGTAGAGCTCTTAAAGGTCCAAAGTCCTAGCAGGAACAACCCGATCGTACCATTCTTGCCACTCCGGTCTCACCATGGGCCAGCATCGGTGGGGACGGTTCATCCTCCAAGTACCCCAGTCAAGACCACTTTCGTAAAGAAGACAGTGGTCTTCTAGACGTGGATATAACGCTGGAAGCTCAGTAAGAATCTCCATGAAGATGGGCCCAAACACATAGTCCTGTTGCTCATGACGTCGAGGGATGAAGATGCGTCCATTGATTGCGTTTTTCTCACCGACCTTGTACTTTTCACATTCTGCCTCAATGATCCTTTTTGGAATTACAGACGGGCTCGCGCGCTCTACGACTGGTACTTTCAATGAAGAAGAAGCCATTGATTGAAAGCTTTCTCAGAGGATAAAGTTGGGAAAGGGAGTAGAGAGTCAGTAGAGATAAAGGGTTTGTGTGTTAGACGAGCGAGTGATTTCAAAACACGAAAATAAAAGGGTTTTAACAAAACCTTTGTGTCTAAAAAATGTATCGCGTAATTCGTTAAGTATTAAAAGTACAAATACGAAGAGCTTCCTTCAATATTGATACTTTTGGAGGGAAAAACACACCCCGATGTTGAGGCCAACTCCGAAGTATAGTATTTGGCTTCGAAACCAGATTTTGGTGCCAAAACTCAAATAATAAACGGCTTCGAAGTACATTTCATACCTATGGATGTAAGAATGCTCCAATATTTGTTTATTTCAAAGGGATTAAAGACCTGTTTCAGGTTTCTCAATGAAAGTAATGTCCTTCGAAGCAAAACTTGAGATCTCTTAAGAATGGGAATTGGTGTTCGAAACATCAAGATCAATAGTTGGTTTATATATATTCAGAAAAGATTGTCTTTTCAAACTAAATTAGTGTAGCCCTCAAAAGGAACTTCTATATTTTTGAAAGTATAGACTGTTGTTCAAAGCAAAATGGTCAATTTAAAACTGATTGATCATACTAAATCATGACCATATTTTTGGTTATAATTGAAACAAATTTTAAGGGGCAGGATTGTTAGATTCGAAGCACGGATTATGAATGAAAAATCAGCAAAAACTATCAACTGCATTCCATAAATTGGAAAAGTTCACGTTCGTTTTTGTTAATGTTTCATTTAAAACAAGTAAATCCAGATTCGAAGGATAAGATTGTGCAGTTCGAAGCTCTAAATTTGCTTTTAAAGACAAACGGAGACAAAACCAAACAATGCCAAACAAATAGAAAAGTCTTAGTTGTATTAAAGCAAAAGCAATTATATCGAATGGCCCTTTTTGGGTACAAATTCAAGTTCATAAAAGCAAGGAATAGAATAAATAACAAGATCTTGAAATTTGGTCCAACTATGATCAATGAATTTTTGTTCTTTCTTTATTCTATCCTCTATTTCTTCTAGGATTGGCTGTATAAGTTGATGTGCTCTCACTTCATAAAAGAGCGCTTCAGCCTTTATTTCGAATACTGTTTCTCTCAATTCTTGTTCTAACTCATCTATATCCAAGTCATCCCAGTACGCAGAGTCTTTATTCTTGAAGTTATCGAATTCTTCAATGAAGTTCTCTGCTTCGTACTGGGCATGAATTCGAAGGGCGGAGAGTTGGTCCAAAGATTGAGTGGTGGCCAGAGAAGTTCGATGCCAGTGAAGAAGCAGTGGAAGTTGCTCCAAAAACATATGAAGTTCTGCTTGGGCAAGGGGGTTGAGGACGTGACCCCGAGTCAGAATATCACAAGCCCATCGAAGGTTCTTGAGAGGAACATCGTTCTCAAGAACATTGAAAGGCAAATGAGAGAAGGCCGCAAGCAAAAATTGGGCTTGCTTCCGCTCAGCTGGAGTGGGAGAAGGTGGAGGCTTGTAAGGAGAAAAGACCTTATCCGTAGAGAGGGCAAGCCTCAGTCTCTTTGTCTAGCAAGGATTTGGTGGAGAAGGAGGTATGGGAGCTTCCATGTCAGGAGAATGAGCAAGGGCAGAAAGAACAAGGGCATTAATATAGTCGAGCCAGTCAGAAGAGCAAAGCTTGGCCTTCTGAGCTAAGAACGATGGATCGTACCCTTATGCCTCTTCTGGGCGTTGGGCAGCGTGCACTATCTTTGTAGGCATGGATGATGTATACCATGCTACAAGCAGATTCTCCTCCAAACTACATCGTCGGGCGATGGGCACGTAAGGATAAACCACCGAGCTTCGCGCATACGAAGGAAGCTCTAAAGGATTAGTGAACTCGACGAAATGATGGTTAATTCGCTTCCTCAGATCATAGGCTTCAGGTTTCGACCAGCTTGTCCAGTCAGAAGCCCCAAGGGAAAAAGAAGCCACATCCCATGCAGAGGGTTGTGAAGAGAAACTTCCCATGTCCATATTTGCGACTTTCTAAATCAAAGGATTAAGAGCAGTTCATTCATAGTCCAAGGGTGAGTCAGAAGACGAACTTTCCATGTTCATATTTGTAAGTTTCTGAATCAAAGGATTAAGGGCAATGTGTTCGTAGTCCAAGGGTTGATAATTTGCAAAGGCATCCATGACCTGAATATAGAAAGGTGGGTAAAGGTGGCTAATTAATGCATGGAGGTTCTTTCGATCAGAAACAACATCATCAGATGACTCTTTATGTGCTCGATCAATAGAGGCGAAAATCGATTCGGCCATAAAAAATATATATCAGTCTGTTCGAATACTAAGGTGGTGGGGGTATTCAAAAGATTGAAGGAGAGTTTAATGCATATGATGAATGAAAGTTGCATTTCTGGAAGAATACAAAGCCCATGCACGTTCTAAGACGTGGATAAAAAAACCTAGATCCACTAATATCACAAAGTATTGAGTATATTAGTGCGGGGGGTAATGTTGGCTACATATTTTGTACAAGCCAATTACAATTCGACGCATGGCAGAATAAGGGTAATACAGGAAGACTATTCAAGTCTTCGATCCTGATCGTACACGTGGCAGTTGGTATTGGTTATTATGAGATCTGAGTAGTAGTGGATCAACAAAGAGATGTAAGGTGATGTGGCTTCAACGGTTACTCACATTTAAATTCAAATTTAAGAGGGAAGCCTAACTGCAAGTGATAGCATAGTGGAGCTAATTATAAGGCAACATGATCAACGATCATAGAGGAACAGTTCGACGGTTAGACATGCAGTTTGATGGTCATCCTTGAAAAGTACAAATAGCAGAGAAGGCCCACAAAAAGGCCCCCAGACTCAGATCCAAAAAACCAGTCTTATTCTACTTATTTTCCTTTTCAGTTTTACATTTCCAGTCTTATATTTCCTGTTCTTTACATTCCTGTACTTTAAATTTTTGCACTGCACTTCGTTCATAGGAGTAGTTTCAAGTAGTAGATTGTTGCTGTAAACCTCTACGAGGCTGTGTTTGGATCATTGTAAGTTTTTTATTTTAATGAAATGCTTCAAATTGTTCTTCATTTAATTGTTATCTTGTTTAATTCTCCTAAATCAAGCCACCAATAAAAGTCCTCTTCATTGAGGCTAAGAGAACTAAAACACAATCGTCTGATAATTGGTTAGCAATTAATTTTCTGTAAGGACTGTTTGATCCTTACTGGCACGCTCGCAATTACAAAAATAACATTCGAAAGCCAAAAAGCCAACATGTTATAAGCTTTGAAAAAAGTTTTGAGAAGAGTTTTGAAAAGAGTTTTTAAATTTTGAATTTTGAAAAGAGTTTTAAGTTTTGAAAAAAAAATTGAGTTGTGTTTTGATTTTTTTTATTTTAAATATATAATTTTTATTTAAATATTTTTCATTTTTTTTATTTTAAACATTTTATTTTATTTTGTAAATATTTTAATTTTTTTAATATTTTAAACGCAAAACATAACTTTACACTCAAATTGCAACCAAACATATAACTCAAAACTCAATTCAAAAACTATTTTTAAAACTTTTAACTAAACGCATAACACAAAAGTGATAACCAAACTCTTTTCAAAATTCTATTAAAAAAATTTCAATTTTTAAAATTTTTTTCTTTTAAAATCATTTTTTATTTTATATTTTTTTGAAAAAATATTTTGTTTATTTTTATTTTTGAAGAAAGATATTTTTTAATTTTTCAAAAAATAATTTTTGTTATTTTTTTTTATTATTAACCAAATAATTTGTTATGATTTAGATATATATATGATGATCCATTTTTTTTAAATTAAAAAAAAATATTTAAAAAAAAGTAAAAACATATTTAAAATATGAAAAAATTAAAATATTTATAAATATATTTATAAAATAAAATAAAGTATCTAAAATAAAATATTTAAAATAAAAATAAATTTTTAAATATTTATAAAATATTTTTTTTAAAAAATACAACACATAAATGTATGAAATACAATACACATAAAAATAAATAAATAAATATTTAAAATATAAAATATTTACCTAAAAAAATAAAATTAAGAAATATTTTAAACATTTTTAAAAAATAAATCCAAAAAAATTTAAAATACAACTGAAAACTCTTTTAAAAACTTATAACTAAACAAATTTTATCTTTTCAAAACTCAATTCAAAGTACGACTCGACACCCAAATCATGATTTTAAAAATAATTTTAAAAAATAAAATATTATTTTTTGAATTTTTTCTTTTAAAATAGAGTTTTAAAAGAGTTTGATTTTAAGTTTTGAAAAGAGTTTTAAATTGAGTTTTGAGTTGTGTGTTAGATTATGAGTTTTGAAAATAATTATTAAATTGAATTTTGAGTAGTTTTGATTTGTGTGTTTAGTTATGAGTTTTGAAATTTTTTTAATTGGAATTGTGATTCCAAAAGAGAACCAAACATGACCTTTGATATTTTTGTATAGTTTGTTAGTTTTTTAATTTTTCCAATTGATTTTTTGACTATTTAATTAAAAAACAAAATTGCCAAACGAGATAGTGATAACAGTTTTATGTGAAAAAAAATCTTTTTTATACTTAAATTTTGGTCTAAAAAAATAATAATTTATTATTAAATATCTAATTTTATTATAAAATATACGAATATAACATTTTTAATAACTAAAATAATTAGTCTCTAAAAAATGATTTCGATCATAAATTTTTATTTTTAAAATTTTAAAATTTTATCATATAAATTACACACGGTAACGTGCCAAAATTTAACTTTGGCATTGTCTCGAGAATATGCTCTCAGAAAACTCAGTCAAAATACTGTCCTTTGACCCTAAAAAAAAATTGGAAAAAAGATAAAGAATGGAGGTCGCTTTTGGAGATGGATTCTCTCCCACTGGGGATCCAATTCGAGAGGGGTTGTTGAATTTAGTGGTCGATTTTGATAATTAAAACTATTTATTTTATAAATTTTGTTAAGAAAATAATTTATTGATATAAAATTGACAGTGAATATGATTTTAAAAATAAATTATCAATTTTTCTTAAGACAATTGTATTTCAATCAACTAACTATTTATGTTAATCAATATATAAATGTTATTCTCAACCTATTGTATAAAATAAATTATTGGAATTACTTGAAATTGACTTTGAAATCCCAACAACAGTTCTCAACATGAATCACAACTCAAAGGGACAAATAATAAAGATTAAGGCCTCGTTTGGGAACAGGTTAATTTAGTAATTTTTTAATTATTTAGTTAAAATATGAGCTAAAAAAATTAGTATGTTTGGGATGACTTTTTGACTTTTTACGAAAAAATATGCAAAAAATAGAGAGAAAAGAGAATTTTTGACTTTTTGGTATGAATTGTTAACTTTTTGACTAATATAATAATTTTTTAACTTTTTAATTAAAAATAAGAATTTCCCAACTAGGCCTAATAAATAGTTAGAACTTGACTTTGGAGATTCACATGTAGTCTCATACAAGAACCAACAAAATCTTCTAAGGGAGAGAAAATCTGACTGATGTGTCTCTCTCTCCCCCAACCTTTCCATTCCATATCCATGTATGAATCTCAATGAAAATAATGCGTTCGATTCGTGAGAATTCCATCAAATCCCATATGGGAAAAATTTCAAAGATTGTTTTGATATGCATATTTAACTCATTTTTTGTCTTAAAATTTGAAACAATTAAAGTTAGATGTTATTTTAATTTTGAAAAAGATAACTGGATATGATCAAATCAGTACTGACTTACGAGATCTTATTAGAAATTTGTAATTGGGGCAAGAATAGTATTAAAATTGGTCACTTCTGAATATTTTTTCGTACTCGTCTTTTTAAATTAAAAAAAATTAAAAAACAAAAAATAAAGAAAGTAAAAATAAAAACAAAAACAAAGAGAAAGGGTGACCAGCAAAGGTCAGATCAAGATAACGGTCTGTGTTAAATTGGTTTGGTCTTCGGAGAAGGCCCCACATGAATGAACAAAACATGTGGGTGGGGTGGATTTGGTATTCCTAAGCATGACAAAAATAGGACAATATTAATTCAGTAAGGTCATGATTGTTTGGGTGGACATGAGCTTGGGATTGGACTAATAGTTTAATAAAATTATTAATTCGATATTTGGTTAAACAATTGAGGTGCGGACTAATTATTTTAAACTTGACTATTAGTTAAGTTAGGATACATAATCCAACGGATTCGTAATCCTAGGACTATTAGTCATGGGAATGCTAATCCAGTCCGCCTAAACAAACATGGCCTAAAAGTTTTGAAAAATAATTATATATTAATAATAAAACTTATAAAATTTAAAATATTAAGTTATAAATTTCTTTATAAATGTGCAAATATTTTTTAAAAATAATATTAATGTGTATTTTTTCATAAATAAAAAATATGGTAAAATATTTTTAATTATTCAAGTAGAGTTTGACTTTTCACAAGTTCAAATTTGAATTAGACCTCATGTTTTGCTCCTGTGGTCTACTACGGATTTTGTCATGATGATTCAAATTATTTATTTTGTAAGATCCTCTGTATATATTATTTCAAAAAAAATTAAATTGATCAAATAATCATAGTATTTTTATTTTATTGATTTTTTTTTTCAAAAAAATAAAATAAACGATAAATATATTTTTGAAAATAAATCACTTTTTTTTTTCTTTTTTAAGACAAACATGCTAAAATAGACTACGATTATCGTATCGATCTAATGTGTTTAACAAATGAAATACGTAGAGGGTCTTATAAAATGAATTATTCAGATCATTAAAATATGACTCATGGTGAGACTCATAAGGTCGAACATAACGGTCAAGTTAAAATTTGAATTTGAGAAAAGCATAAACCCTTTCAGTAAATTTCTAAATACACCCACATGTACAAATGTTTTTCCCATGGAGTAAGTTTTGTGTGGGTGTCGAGAGAAACTAAATGGGTTTATTTGGAAGCTCGGTTATTTTATTAATATCTATGAGAGATTAGAGTTGTAAACGAGCTGAGCTGAGTCGAGTCGAGTGGAGTTTTAGTATGTTTGGGTTTGTTCAGTAAAATTTTAGCAAGTTCAAAATTGAGTTCGAGCTTAATAAAAATTTAACGAACCAAGTTTGAATTGAGTTGGTTTAGATTTGACTCGAGCTTGAGTTTGAGCCTGTTCACGAGCCTTAACGAGCCAAAAAATTATAAATTCATACTTGCATATGAGACTAAAATTACAATTAAAGTTTTGATTATACAATTACACATAATCAATATTTTATCAAAATAATAATATCTACCACCACTATTATATAAATGAATTATCTATAATTAGCTATTATTTACATTTATATTTTTTAAATATATAAATAATATATTTATCTTATTTTTTATATATATTTTTACATTATTTAATATATAAATAACAAGTGTTAAATGAGTCGAACAGAATTTTAGTATGTTTAAATTTATTTATTAAAATTTTAACGAATTCGAATTGAAATTTAAATTCATTAAAAAAAAAATCACCGAATCAAATTCGAACGCGGTTACTGAGCCAAGTTTGAGCCTAATTTTAAACGATTGTGTTCATTTACTGTGAGAGATTCACTAGATATGCAACAAAAAAAATTAATAATAATAATAAAATAATAATAATAATAATAAAAGATTCAATAGATATTCAACATCATACTTGTCCCCACTCAATCTATTAACCGCCATTTTCAAACAATTAACTAATTTGGAGTATCAAAAAATTGCACTGATACCAAAGGTATTAAAAAATTGAAAAATTAAGGTCATTTTATTTGATTTCATTTTCATAATTTTTTTAATATATAAATTAATTTAATAAAAATAAATATTAAAAGTATATTTTAAACTTTTTAAAAATTATTTTTGTCCCATGAAAGAGACAAGGCCATACTCCGGTTTCTAACATAGGTAGCAAACATATATACTAATAAAATTAATATATATAGATAGATTACAACATCAATTTCTAAAGTGAAAAATAACATAAATTATATATATATATATATATATATATATGTGTGTGTGTGTTTGTATTTTTATATTTATGTTGAGTTATAAAAGATAGTAACTGTAAGACAATCAATCAATAATGCCATGTTTTATCAATTTTTTTGCTATTTTTTGTCAAATTATTACATTTTACACTTTGAATCTCATATTTATAGGAATATAGGTATGGGTGGTGCAACCCCTTAATTTTTTAAAAATTTTAGAGATAGTGAATCGGTATAATTTGAAAATAATTAATAATTAATACTAATATATAAAGAGATTTTTTTGAATCGTAAGACAATCAATCACCCCCTCTACGCCCTTTTGAGTCCTTCCTTGAGAAGAGAAAATCATATGAAAATGATAAGTTTTTTTTATTCTTTCATTTTTGTAACCAAATTAACCTTCTATTTTTTTAATTGTATATGTTTTTTCAAAATAAAATCAAAAAATGAACTAAACAAGGTGAATATTTCATTTTTTAAATGGATAATGTCATGCAAACATACTAGTATTTCATTTTTTTTTTTTAATGAATCCCCTAACTCTTCAATACTTACTAAATCTCTTGGACATATTCAAATTCTTCGAGGCTCCTTAGGTTTTCTATCAAACAAATATATTCCTAACTTTTCTAGTTAATGAATTCATCTCCTAAGTTGTTATCCTAACAATTCATATTTTTATTTTCAAAACACTATAAGGTAATTAAATCAAAGAGAGACTACATATGTTAAATCAAGAACACACATTGCAATGCAACAAACCTGTGATCACTGGTGGGTACCATTTTATTAGAAGCCAAAGGTGAATTATATGTAGACAAAAACAAAAAGCACACCCTTTCATGAATCATTGTGTATGAAATTTTTATGCAAAAATTCTGAGAGATTTAGGAGAGAGAAATCCAGTAAGATCTGGGTCTACATTAATGGAGAAAGAGCAGTAGAGAGAGAAATCCAGTAATCCGAGTGAGAGGGAAACAAATCTGAGAGATTTAAGAGGATGGAACCCAGTAATCCGAAAGCAAGGGGCCAGGAAACAAGTTTTCGATCCCCGTCATCAAGGTTTGTTCACTGTCTTTGTAGATGAGATCCAAGATACATATCCATGAAAAGAAGAAAGATCACCGAATCAAGATTTGGATTTGTCCAGTAGCTGCAGAAGTGGCTGTGCAAAAAGCAAATGGTTTATGGTGGGATAACAAGGAACTCAAAGTCAAGGAAGCAGATCATCAAAAAGGTCAGGGACTACAGATCAACAAAGATAAGCATTTTCTTCGTCGACAAGTGAGTCAGCCAAATGTCAACACCAAATCCGTGCAGGGCCAGCAACAGAGAGTTCAATCGGCAAGACTCACTTCCTATGCTGAGGTGGTGAAAAGGAGAAATCCTGTTCCAAACAATCTGTTGTACATCAACGCTAAGGAAGCTAGGAATGCTTAGCTCTACGAGAGCTTAATCATTAAGCTTAAGTCCTTTTTGGCATTCTTAGATTTTGAGCAAGAATGTAGGAAAAGAGGGCTTAACGACACAGTTATCAGAAGGGGAAGTGGAAGATTAACTGTGTTAACTTTTAATTCAATTCAAGAGATGAAGAGCCATGAAAAAAGATTAAAGGTTTGGATTTTTAACTAGTGTGATTCAGTACAAGAATAGAAAACTGGAACAGTAATTGAGCAGGAGAGGTGTGTTTGGCTTAGTTGCTTTGGCATTCCTTTTAATTTATGGAATGTCGAAACATTTAGAAGCTTAGGTGCCGTATGGGGTGAAGTGGTCCAATTTGATGAGAATAGTACTCGAGGATTTTTCTTTCAATATGGTAAGGTCCGAATTATCACCAGTTGTATGGATTTTATAAATGGTGTTGTATTGGTAAAAAATAAAGGAATGGACTACCCAGTGAGAGTGTGCGAAAATTTTGACTCCTTTATGGTAATGGAGAGGAGCTTGTCTCCAGGTGATTGTAGACAGATGGTTGAAGGAACATCTGTAAATAGGGAAGAGCAGAAGAGTAGAGCTATCAATGGCTCTGTGGTAGAAGGTAGAGAAAGATGTAGAGAGGCGAGGACATTGGTGGGAACATATATAGAGAAGGAGGTGGCCAACAGCAATAAGGTCCCATCATAGAGCCACAAAGCTAATGAAGATGATCAAAAAAGTTGGGTGCCAGACACTTTAGCAGATACAATAGGTAGTAGTTTTGATAAGCCAATTGAGGGAGCCAACAGTCTGGTGAGGAGAGGCATGTTGAAAGAGTCATCACTACAGTTGGATGTAAGTAAAATCATGGCATTAGACAAAGTTATTTGTACACCGAGTTTTATCAAAAGTATTACTGGGTCTGAAGGTGAGAAGCCCAATATCAACCTAGAGGTGGTTCTTGGGGAAGCTCAGCAGAGGATGTGTGGTGTTGGGCCTTCTGAGGTGTCTACCCTCATTTGTAACTTCACAACACATGCCTCAAACTTCATCAGTGCACATACGGCTCAAGCCCTAAATAGTGCAGATGGCTCTGGCTCTTCTCAAGGTACCTTAATCAGCTCCTCTCTTCGATTCCCAAGTAGTGGTCCAGTTAGTAGAAGCAAAGGGAAGAAAAGACCTAAACGTAAAGGGCAATCCTTTCCCAATTTTTTTCCAAAGAGGGGCAATCTTTAGGGCTACTGCAGCTGCTATATCCCTTTCATTTTCGCAAAAAAGTTAGTCAAGTAGACTTAGCGGAAGAAGAATAAAGTTAATGGATGAAGCCCAAGACACCATTCATCTTGGGAAGTCTCTGGGAATTAATTTTGAAGGAAAGAAATCTGAAGTGATGAGCAAACTGGTTGATATGGAAGTTAGAGATGCAAAGAGTAGCATGTGTTAATGGTCATACTTAGTAGGTATGTCAGTTGGGGGTTTTGTAGTGAAAATGTTTTGTAATGAAGATGCTTTCCTGGAATATTAGAGTTTTAGGTAGGTCAAAAAAAATGCACAGAATAAAAAATGTTGTTAAAGAGAGAAAGATTGATACCCTACTTCTTCAGGAAACCAAGTGAAATAATATACATCTAAGAGATGAAAAAGCAATATGGCCATGGGATAAGATGGAATTTTTGGCAATGGATGCTGAAGGGCGTTCAGGAGAATTGTTATATATTTGGAATCCAGATATTTTTATGTTGACACATTGTTGCAACAACCGAAATCTCATCCTACTATCAGGCACCAGTCATGATCTTTTTGAATGTGTTGTTCTTAACATTTATGCACCTAATGATGCTATCATTAGAAGGGAACTTTGGGATTCCATCATCAATCTTAAGCAGCATTTTTTGAAGCCCTAGTGTATGGGGGGGATTTCAATGAAATAAGGTTTATGGCTAATAGAAAGGGTTGTAATAGGAGGGACAGAGGTATGGTAGAATTTAATAATCTCATTGACCAATTAGCACTAGAGGATATCCTTTTGCTTGGTAGAAATTTCACTTGGTGTAATTCAATGGAAGGTGAGAGATGGAGTAAAATTGACAGATTTCTTATGGAGCCAATATGGTTGGAGAAATTTTGTTTCAAACTTTGGGGCCTACCTAAGGGAGTATCTGATCATTGTCCTCTACTGTTTATGGAGGATATGAGAAACTGGGGTCCTAGGCCTTTCAAATTTATATCTGCTTGGGTTCTTCATTCCGACTTCTTAGCAACAGTGGAGAAGTCTTGGGTTGCCTCCTCTATTCAAGGATGGGCAGGATATCAATTGATGAGGAAGTTCAGTGCTTCGAAATTGGAGTTAAAAAAATAGGATGTCGAAGTATTTGGGAATGTGGTGAATCAATTGAAAAAGACTGAAGATGATTTCCTTGTTGTAGATCTATTAGCAGAATTAAGACCGCTCAGTATTCAAGAAACCACAAATATGAGGGAAATTAGTAATCTGGTGTAGAAGTTAAGAAAGAGGAATGATTGGATGTGGTTCCAAAAATCCAGGTTGAATTGGAGACATAGTGGAGATAAGAACACTAAATTCTTTCATATCATTATAAGTAAAAGGCAAAGTAGAAATTTGTTGGACTCAGTGTTGTTTAATGGAGTTAGATATGATGAACCTACGATGATCAGACAAGAAGTATTTGAGGCATTTTTCCAAAGCTTTTGAAGAAGATTGGGTTAGTAGACCAAAATTAGTTGGCTCTTTTGAGAGGCTAAGCTCAGTTAAGGTTCGAGAGGTCTTGGAAGCTCATTTTACCATAGAAGAAATTTGGAGGGTGGTTAAAGAAAGTCACGGGAACAACGCCCTTGGGCCGGATGGTTTCAACATGGCTTGTGTCCAAAAGTGTTGGAAAATTCTGAAGAATGATGTACTCAAATTCATGCATGAGTTCCATTCCAATGGAAAATTGGTTAAAGGTCTGAATAGTTCTTTCATTGCCCTAATCCCTAAGCTAGTCAGTCCTTCGGGTCTCTCTAATTTTGGACCAATTAGTTTATTGTATATTGCCTACAAAATCCTTTCCAAAGTTTTATCACATTGGCTTAGTTTGGTGTTGCCACAGATTATTAGTGAAGTCCAGTCTGCCTTCATATGTGGCTGTCATATATTTGATGGTATCATGATAGCTAATGAGGTCATGGATTGGTGGAAGAAATACAAAAGAAGGGGATTATTCTTAAATTGAATTTTGAAAAAGCCTATGACTTAGTTAATAAGAATTATTTGTGGTCTTTGCTAACAAATTTTGGTTTTGGGGATTTATGGGTGAGTTGGATGCAAAAGTGTGTGACCATAGCCAGAATTTCTATTCTTGTGAATGGTTCTCCAACGAATGAATTCTCTCCCAGCAAAGGCTTAAGGCAAGGAGATCCGCTTTCCCCCTTCCTTTTTAATATCGCAGCTGAGGGCCTTAATATGTTGTTGGTACGAGCAAAAGACATGGGGTTAATCAAGGGTGTTTCAGTGGGCCAATCAGAGTTTCTAATAACCCACTTTCAATTTGCTGATGATACCTTACTTTTTTGTGAAGCAGAGGAGGTAGAGTTGGTGACTATTAAAAGAATTCTTAGGTGCTTCGAGATCATTTCAGGCTTTAAAATAAATTTACCAATCAAATATTTAGGGCTACCTCTTGGGGTTAACACTAAAAGAAGTAAGTCTCGGCAGCCTGTGGTGGATAAAATAAAGTCAAAATTGGCACTTTGGAAAATAAAGTTGCTCTCTTTTGCTGGTAGAGTAACCTTGATAAAATCTGTCCTATCTAATCTCCCTTGTTATTACCTATCTTTATTTAAATTGCCTGAGGGTGTAGTGAAAACTATTGATAGAATGCAAGCAGCCTTTTTGTGGGGGAGCTCTGAACAAAAAGGGAAAGTACATCTTGTTAAGTGGAAGTTTGTCACAACCAGCAAAGAGTAAGGAGGATTAGGGACTGTGAATTTAAGGGAAATGAATAGCAGTTTACTCATGAAATGGTGGCGGAGATATGGAGTGAAGGAAAAGGTGATATGGAGTGAAAGAAAAGGCATTATGGAGGCAGGTTATAAATAGTAGGTATGGAGTTGTTGGAGAAGGTTGGATACCTAATCTTGAGACTCCTAGGAGGGTGTCTAATGTGTGGCAAGGGATTCTCTCTGGGGTAGAGGTTAATTCAAATTTACATGCTTTTTTCCTCTCTAGTATAGAAATTCATTTGGGTGATGGAAAACGAGTGCACTTTTGGCTCGATAAATGGCTGCGAAATACTAAACTTAAATATGAATTCCCTAGGTTATTTAGTTTGTCTATTAAGAAGGAAGAATCTCTAGAATATTTTGTGCGGAGAAAGGAAATTTCAGGGGGGGTGGAACTTATCTTTCAGGAGAGTTTTAAGGCCTTGGGAGGGTGTTGAGGTGAATAGATTATACCTCATGTTGTTAGAGTCACCATGTCTGAGAGCAATCATCCCAGATTCTCTTAGGTGGTAGAGGTCCTCATCTGGACAGTTCACAGTTGCTTCAGTGAGATCATGGTTAGAAGCTCATCATGGGCCTAAGCTGTCGATCCCGAAACTGATATAGGGTAATGTGGCTCCTCCTAGAGCTCAATTCCTGGGCTAGCTGGTTTGGAAGGGAAGAGTTAAGACCATGGGCTTTCTGCAAAGGATTGGTGTACTTAGCAGTAACTTAAGTAATGTATGCCCCTTTTGTAAATCTGAACCTGAATTTGTGAATCATATTTTTCTGCTGTGCAGTGGCATTTGGGAGTCCTGGACTAAACTGTTAATCTGGTATGATTTGCAATGGGTAACACCTACTTCAGTTGTGGTTTTGTTACATTGGTGGATATGTTTTAAATACAAAAAGACTATTATGAAGCTTTGGAATTTAGTGCCATTGGCTATGCTATGGTCTATTTGGAAAATCAGGAATGATTGCATTTTTAATGGGTGTCAACCTAATCTAAAGGATTTGAGTGCTAATGTGAAATGGAGAGTAGCTCTGTGGGCCAAGTCCATCCTCCCAGGTTTCTCTTACTCAAGGCATGATATTGTTCATAACCTTAGTCAGCTTTTGTTCTGCTGTTAAGTGTGTTTTTCCTCTGTATTTGTGAGCTGCTCTGGTGTACCCGTGCTCTGTTCTACTGTATATGTGTCCTGATATGCCATTACATTGGTCTATCTACTGCTGCATACTGCTGCTCTGTTAATCTGGTGCCTCTGTATACTGTTGTTCTGTTAATCTGGTGCCTTTGTATGCTGCTATACTGCTCTGTTAATCTAGTGCATGTTTGCTAACTAGTCACCAGTATGTTAATATGCTAATCTAGTGCATTTTGCTAATTCGGTGCCTCTGTATCTGTGTGATGGTTACATTGGTGTATCTACTGTTACATCAGTGTTTGGTCTGGTGCTCCTGCTAATTTGGTATATCTGTGCTACATACTACTGCTCTGGTGCCTACTACTGTTTTTGTTAATCTGGTGCGCTTTTGCTAACAAGTCAGTAGTATGCTAATCTGCTAATCTAGTGCATTTTTGCCTTTAGTATCTGTGTCTGCTGCATTTTGATAGCTGATGCATTTTGGTGCCTTTGTATCTTGTTAGCTACTGTTTTGTGATTGATTTATTGTAGTGTTGTTGTGTCTTTGTTGGTTCCTCACCAACAGATTCTTGGTTTGGTGCTACCATATGATTGTGTGAGCGACTTAGTGCCAACCTAGTTGGAATTTGGCTATTTCACTATGATGGTTGTTTGCATCATTCCTCCCTTCCCCTTCTCTCTCCTTTATTGTTGTGTTCCCACCTTTGTTGTAAGGTTTTTTCTCATCAATAAAGTTCTTTTGGTTAATAAAAAAAAAAGGGGGGTAATTAAATCAGGGACATATCTTATGATATGAAATAGTCAATGAAATAGTTATTTTAACCGAAGATATTCAAAGATGGATGATAATATAATAATAGTACATAGCATTTTTTAGGGTGTCATAGTTCAATCTCTAATTTGTTAGAAAAGTTCAATCCATTTATGAAGCTCAATTAATTTCAAGAACTAAATGCATCTGGTTTCTTGTTGCTTTTGTTTATTTTCTTTTGCTTTGCTTTTGTTTTCTTGTGTTTTGTTTTTAGATGGTTTTGGGGTCTGTTTGACTGCTTTGGTTGCCTCTCGATAACCCTTGGTGGTGTGCTTGCATATGATTGTACTTGCTTTTCGCTGCCAACTTAAGTAGGATCGATTTATATTGTTATGATATTCTTTGCCCCTACCTTTTCTCTATCTACGTTGATGTAATTTCTCTTGTATATTGGTTTTATATCGATAAAGTCTCTTCTTTTTTACTGATAAAAAAAATATAGAATAGAGAAAAATAAAATAAAATGATGAGAAAAAGATCAATGCCTAAGAAACATCAAATGATTAATAATACTAGAATGGCATATACATGAAAGCATTGTCCTAGCCATAAAAAGGAACAAAGATCATCAAGAACTGAAAACTGAAATTAGATAGTCTTAGTTAGGACTTTCAAGCCCTATATATATATATATATATATATATATATTATATGTTACAGCACACTTATAAATCCCAATCAAGAATTTTGCATAGCATCATGAGCAATCAGTCTTAATTTGTTTTCAGTAGAGTCACTACTCATGATATTATATCATTTCTTGAAGCTCCATTTCAATGTGCCGTGACAAAATTTGACCTATCGAAAGCCTCTTCCAAGAGCTAGTGCCCAGTAATCCGCACCATTGTTGCTCCCAACTTGCAATGTGCTTGATGTCGGAACTAGACACAACCCTCTACTCCTTGAGTCCTTTGGCTCTTCATGAGAATCCTAAAACAATTAAAATAAAATGAAATCATTAATTTAACTTTGTCAATTGAACTATGCTATCGCAAAAAACCTATTTTTAGTGACAAAGTAAGGAACATTGTCGCAAAAAGCCAAGTGTTTAGCGATGTGTATACAAATATAGTAAGAACTAATAGTAAAAGTTCACAGGGACAAAAAAAAGAAGTAATTACATAAATACTGTTTTAATTTTGTCAATTTAATTCTCAAATTATTAAGGTCCCATTTGGAGACTAGAAATTTTAGCCAAAAAGCTACTATAAGTTGTCATACTACTCTCTTTACTTTTTGCATATTTTTTTGTAAAAAATATATAAAAAAATCAGCTAAAATAATCAATTCTTAAACGGGGCTTAAATGTGAAATTAAATGATTGGGAGTCTTTACATCCAAATTGATTAATGGAAGCTGGAGTATTTTTGTAATTTATCAAGAAGACTGGAAGAAAATGAAAGACCAAATACATACCCGATCCCAAAAGTATGTACTTTTGTTCCATTTTGCACCCTAAATATGTGTTTTATTGCATTTTAGTCCCCAATTTTTTATTTTGTTTTAAGTTCTTAAAAATAATCCCTTTTTCATAAATCAATTTAGGGCATGAGCATTGGGGACCATTGTAATTCACATTTAATAGGTTACAAGCTAAATTGACAAAATGAAAAGATTAAAGATTAAAGTGCAACAAAGTGCATATTTTAGGTATTATTGGTGTAATTAGTCAAAAGAAAATTAAATAAGAAAAAAAAGAAAGAGAAAAAGAGAAGAAAGAAAAAGAAGTTAAATGGGCATATAATAGGCAAGAAGGTAGGTAAAAATGAGGAAAATTAAGAAGATCTTGAAGGAGAAAAAGGTAGGTATGGCTCTGTTTCAAAAAACTAAGAGGAGCAGGCTGGATAGGAATGTTGTTAAATCATTATCGCTTAGTGATTGTTTGAAGTTTATTGAAGTTAATATTATTGGATGTGCTGGGGATTTATTGTGTGTTTGGAATTCTAATGTTTTCAAGCTTGAGGATTGTTGTTGTGGCAGAAATTTTATACTATTGGCTGGCGTGGTGGATTTTGATTTTCATTGTGTTGTGGTTAACATTTATGCACCAAATGTGGTATCAGAGAGAAAGAAGCTATGAGATTTGTTGGTTAAAATTAAACCTATGTTTTGCAATCTTTGGTGTATGGGTGGTGATTTTAATGAAATCAAAACTATTGGGGAAAGGCTAGAGTGTACTAGAAGGTCTGTGGATATGAATGATTTTTTTGCCTTCATCAATAACATGGAAGAGGTGGAAATAACCATATTAGGTAGGAAGTTCACATGGTCTGGTTGTAGAGAGTCTGAGAATTTGAGTCGCATTGATAGGTTTGTGGTTGATCCTGAGTGGCTACTTAAACTTGACTTCAAGTGCTGGGGGTTGCCACGATGTATCTCTAATCACTGCCATATTTTATTAATGAAGGATTGTAGGGACTAGAGGCCAAGGTCGTTCATACTTTTGAATTGTTGGACCTTACATTTAGGATTTTTGGAGTTTGCTAAAAAAGATTTGGTTGGAGGCTATTTTTGGTGGTGTGATTGCTTTTAGATTGTTCAGCAAGTTAGGGCATTTGAAGAAAGCTTTGAAGGAATGGAATGTGTCAGTTTTTGGGAATCTATCATATCAACTTAAAGCAGTTAAAGAGGAACTCCATTGTTTGCATTTGCTTGTTGAAGATAGAGCTTTGGTTGATCATGAGAAGAGTAGAAGGTCTGTTTTGAAGGGAGATGTTTACAGAATTAGCAAAAAGCTTGAGTGTTATGGGCACAAAAATCTAGACAGAATTGGGCATTGAAAGGAGATAGGAATACTAAGTATTTCCACATTTTGGCCAAAGGTAGACATCATTTTAATCACATTAATTTAGTGGATATGGATGGTCAGGTGTTTGAGGATCAGAGAAGGTGTTTGGAGGCACTTCAAAAATGTATTTTCGGAAAGTTGGAGGGATAGGCCCAAACTGGTAGGTAGTTTCCAATCTATTACCACTTTTCAGTATGTTTATGAGTTGGAGGTGGAATTTTCTAAGGATGAGGTTATGGCGAGCAATTAAAGATTGTGATGGAAATAAAGTTCCCAGTATCGATAGATTTAATTTCTTGGTATTAAAGAAGTGTTGGAGTTTTATGAAAGGTGACATAATGTCTTTTTTCAAGGATTTCTTTGATCATAGCAGATTGGGGGTTGGGATTAATTCTTTTTTCATTACTTTAATCCTCAAAAATGATAATCCTTGTGGTTTTGGTGATTATAGACCCATTAGCTTAATTGGGTCCATTTACAAAATTTTGGCAAAGGTTCTTGCTAGTAGACTAAAGGGTTCTTCCTTCCATTATTAGTATGTCTCAGTCAGCTTTCATGGGTGGAAGGTATATTATTGATGGTGTTCTTGTTGCAAATGAAGTAATTGACTGATGGAAAATCAAGAAATCAAAGTGGGGTGGTTATTAAACTTGATTTTGAAAAGGCATATGATTGTGTGAATTGGAATTTCTTGGTTTGTATGATAGAAAAGTTTGGGTTTGCTGTGAAATGGAGTAGCTAGATCAGATCGTGCATTTTATCTCCTAGAATCTTTGTCTTTGTGAATGGGTGCCCATCTTTCCGAGTTTAAGCCTGAGAGAGGTTTAAGGCAAGGGGATCCTCTTTCTTCATTTTTGTTCAATTTCGTGGTGGAGGGGTTAAATATGCTGCTTATGAGAGCTAGGGTGTTGGGATTCTTGAAAGGGGCATCCATTAGTCATGGTAATGTTGCAATGTCTCATTTATAGTTTGCCGATGACAATATTTTATTTTCTGAAGCCATTTGAGAGGATGTTTTGTGCATTAAAAGGATTCTTAGATGTTTTGCGGTGGTGTTTGGGCTCAAGATTAACTATTCAAAAAGTAAGGTGGTTGGGATTGGGGTAGAGGCGGGCTTGCTTAATCAGTTTGCTGATACTCTCAATTGTCTAAGGCATGATCTACTATTCAATTTTTTGGGGCTTCCTTTTGGAGCCAGTCCTAGGCGGAAGTCCACTTGGAATCCTATTGTGATGAAGTTCAAGTCTAAATTAGCTAGTTGGAAGAGAAAACATTTGTCGTTTGGTAGAAGGCCCACTCTCATCAAATCTGTGTTATCAAATTTTCCAGTGTAGCACCTTCCTTATTTAAGATGCTTGAAGGACTTGCAAAGACTCTTGATAAAATCCAAGCTAGTTTCCTTTTGGAGGGGGGTGTGA
Organism: Camellia sinensis; assembly: GCF_055761805.1. Lineage (NCBI taxonomy): Eukaryota > Viridiplantae > Streptophyta > Magnoliopsida > Ericales > Theaceae > Camellia > Camellia sinensis. The sequence goes on along the minus strand of NC_138973.1, from coordinate 88,840,120 downwards.
TTCAATCAGAAAGTTACGTATGATCAAGCGGTCTGAAGTTACAAAAGGCATGGATGTTGGGGGTCTTGGGATTAGAAGATTGAGGGATATTAATCACTGCCTCCTTGCTAAATGGTGGTGGAGATTCTAAAATATGAAGAGAGCTGTGTGGAAACAAATTCTGTTTAGTAAGTATCACTATGATCCTTCTAGCTGGTTGTCTTCTTTTAATGGCCAGTCTAGGATTTCAAGAGTATGAATGGATGTCCTATCTGTGTCATCGGCTAATCCAAATCTATTTAACTTTTTCCAATCTAATGTATGCATCAGTTTAGGGAATGGGGTAAGGTGCTCATTTTGGAGGGACAAGTGGCTTGGGGATGTTAGTCTTCAAGTGGCTTTTCCCAGACTGTCCTCATTATCTTTAAAGAAGGAGGGTTAGTGTTTGAATACTTTAATTATTTTACAAGTCATGGGCAGTGAGATTTTTCTTTTCAAAGACAGTTGTTTGTTTAGGAAAATGAGGAGTGTTTATTACTTATTAAGAGGCTTGGCTCGGCTTTTAACTTGAGCATTGATGGTAATTATAGGTTGTCTTGGAAGACTTATCCATCTGGCTGTTTTTCAATAAAATCTTTTTATAATTGGTTGTGTTCGTGTAAGGGTTTAGCAAACCTCCACACATTTTATGGAATAATATTGCTCCTCCAAAGATGTAGTTCATTTGCTCGTTGGCTTGGAAGGCAGACTCAAAACCTCCTTGTTTCTTCAAAGAGTTGGTGTTTTGGATGCAAATGCTTAATCCTTATGTCTTTTATGCAAGGTGCATGTTGATGATATCGACCATTTGCTGCTACATTACTATTATATTTACAATCTTTGGATTGATGTTCTATCATGGTGTGGAGTCCAGTGGGTTTTACCTGTATCTGTGTCATCCTTGATATATTGGTGGAGTGATTTTAAGTTTAAAGGGTGAGAGAAAAGCATCTGGGAGGCTTTGCCAACTACAGTGATGTGGAATGTTTGGAAGGCTAGGAATGATTGCTTGTTCAATGGAGCTACAATTTCATGGGATATGGTTGCTAAATCTATCAAGGTTAGTATTGCTTCATGGCTTAAATTTACTGATCTGAGAGTGCCCTACTCCGTGTCTGGTTTTATTTTTAGATTGAGCACTATTAGGGGTTGTTGATGTGGGTTTTTTTGGTTTGTTGATGTGGGTTTCTTTGGTTCTGTTGTGTTTAGTTTGATTGTGTCATGGTTGTCTCTTTGTCAACCATTGTCGGAGTTAATGTAGATGATTTAGTAAACTTTAGCGTGCCAACCTAGTTGGGATGTTGGGGTTTTACTGTGATGCTTGTAGCACCTCTTTCTTTTTTTTCTTTTCTTCTCTTTGTTGATGTCCGATATAAGGGTTTCCCTTGAATCTTGAATTTTTTTTCTTTTTATAGTAGTTGAATTGTTTCTTTCATGTTAATTTAGTAAGTCATATTTAAAATATTAAAATTTTATTATTGCATGTGGCATGTAATTTGAGATTTGTACGTTTGCATAGTATTTTTTAATACAATATTTTAAAGCACTTTTGTAATTAAAATGCTTAAAATGTGTATTTGATGAGTTCTTTATTTTAAATTTATAAGCCAACAACTTGGCCACTTTATTCTATATAAATTGGGCAATGCTAGAAAGCATTAAAAGTGGTGCTCTAAAGCAACCACTAATGATGTGACACTCATTTTTTTTTTAAAAAAAAAAGACACGACAATATTGTGACACATCATTAGTGGTGGCACTAATTAGTGCTCCCACTCATTTTTCATATAAATTTTCGAAAGGTTGGTTCAAAACTTAAGTAATGTTAGAAACTTTTAAAGTATTGGTTCTAAATTTATCTCTGATGATATGAATTACTGTACTTGTTGGTTTATGTAGTAATTCTAGAAACTTTTCTCAACCCCTCTGTCACATGGGTACAAGTACATTTAGGGAGATTTAGATCCTAATAGGTGAATTTGCTGTCTAATAGATTATGTGAGAATTAATGATATTTTTCATCAAATACTATTAAAAAATGTCAATAATTATTAATGTTTAGCGACAGTTTAAAAATTTTATAACAAAGAATGTCATTAATTATAAGTTTAATTTTAGCGACAGTTTAAAAAATCATCACAAAAAATGTAGCTAATTTTCAACTTCCAACAATAATTTTGAAAAAGTTCATCATAGAAAAGCATTAGCAATTATAAGTTTTAGCGACAATTTATAAAAATCATGACAAAAAAAGTCACTAATTGTCAATTTTTAGCAACATGTATAAAAAAATATCACAAAATTATTTTTAACGACGATTTTATTAGGATTTATTTTTAATAGGACTTGATGAGAGTTAATCTCAATTATTAGGACCTATTAAAGCTAAATATTTTTTAAATTTAAATCTGAACTTAACTATCATATTCAGGCTTTAAAAAAAATTCTTAAGTAAAGGTCTTAAGTAAATTTTTTCCTTAAATGAAATGTAGTTTCAATTTCAGTAGGCGTGAGAGACTTGTGAGACCGAGCATGGGGCCTAGAAATATCTCACAGCCAGTGGACTAGATTCATTCCCCATTAAAGAAAAAATGGTACATTTTTTTGTTTGTAAAGCATTTACTCTCAAAATATAAAAAAACACAAAAATCAAGAAATATTTTTTCGTGGTGTAAGAAAATCAGACGTTGGAAAATCCCAAGTCAAGTCATTCAAAATCTTTGAAAATGTACTCTCAAATATACATCAAGATCTTTCCACTCAAATATTGATATTGTGTGATATTATTTAAATAATATATTTAATTAAAAAAATTGTAGTTTATAATAAATGAGTTATTTTTTATTGAAAATTTTGAAAATAAGTGCTATTTTTACAAAATAGTTACAAATTCATAAATAAAATAAAATAAAAAAAACTTAACATTAATTATCAAAATTGATAAATTTTTCCACCTAATGGCAATTTCTTTTGAAAACTTGCATTGAAGTACGATTTTTCCTTTTTATTTTTTAGTTACTTGACAAAATTTTAGTTATTTTTTTTTTTAATCAGTAAAATAAGAGCTTTATTGATTAAAAAAACCATAATATATGTAAAAATACATCAACAAGGCTGGGAAATGCAAGAGCATTGGTGAGAGACCAATCCAAAACAAAAGTACCCACAGAAAAAATACAGGACAACTACCATAGAAACCTTTGTTTGATCACCAAAGAAACCTCTGTTGCATTGAGATTTCATCAGCAAATCAACAAATTATCTCCCCTTGGAACCTGTCCAAAACATCCCATAGAACTGCAGCAGTACACCTCTAAATAGCTCTGAAGCAATACACCTCTAAAGCAAACAGCTCTGCTTTTTTTTTTTTTTTCAGAGCTGTTTAGAGGTGTATTGTTGCTATTGCAGCATACACAGCAAACACATGAAGCGATCTCCTTGACACAGCAGACACTGCAAACACAGCATACATGAAGAGACCTCCTTGACACATCATACACAGCAAACACAGCAAACACAAAATACACAGCATACCTCAAACTCCTTGACACAGAACCTTTATAAGGGGAAAAACAGATTACCACCCCCCATCCATCTACAGAATTTGCAAAAAAGAGGAATAACAGATCACCACCCACTACAACAAAAAGCACTTTTGGCGACCAAAACTGCATTTTTCGTCGCTGAAAGTAGTAGAATTGGCGACTAAAATGGAATTAATCGCCAAAATTGATCACTTTTGCCGACTAAAAGAGTTTAGTCGCCAAATATAAGGATATTAGCGACTAAAAGGCAGTTTAGTCGCCGAATGTAGGGGTTTTAGCGACTAAAGGTTGTTTAGTAGCCAAAAGTCACGGTTTTTGGCGACTAAAAATGATTTAGTAGCCAAAAGTGATGGTTTTGGCGACTAAACGGCAGTTTGGTCGCCGATTATAGGTGTTTTGCCGACTAAAAAAAGTTTAGTCGCTGAAAGTGAAGCTTTTTGGCTACAAAAAAAAAATTAGCAGCTAAAGGTCAAGAATTGCCGACTAAATGCAGTTTAGTCGCCCAAAGTAGAGGTTCTGGCAACTAAAATTCAGTTTAGTCGCCAAAAGTGCTATCCTTAGGCGGGATTTAATTCTTTTAGCGACAGAAAACAAATTAGTAGCCAAAAAATGGAGAATTGGCGACTAAAATTCAGATTTAGTCGCCAAAAGTGCTATCGTATTTTTTTTGTAAATAATTTATTTTTTACATAAAATATATTAAATAAAAATAATTATTTTGTAGTGGCGTAATGGGGAGAAAGTGTTGGTAAAGGTTGACAATGTTGGGACTAGCAGAGGTAATTTTTTTTTTTTTGAAAAATGGTTTTGGCAACTAAAGTCTGTGGTCGCTGAAAGTATACTTTTTGGCGACGAAAATTTAGTCGTCAAATGATTAAATAATAAAAAAAATCAGTATTGGCGACTAAAAGTTTAGTTGCGAAATGTATAATTTTCAAAAATGGAATTGCATTTGGCGACAAATTCTTTCGTCGCTGAAGACCTGTATATTGCCGACTAACAGTTTTTTAGTCGCCAAAGGAATTCGCGACCATGTATTCGCAACAAAACCGGCGACTAAAAGTTTTTGTTGGGGAAAGTGAAAATTTGACATTTGGCGACCAAAAAAGGACTTTTGGCGACTAAAAATTTAGTCGTCAAAGGTGTTTTTTCTTGTAGTGACCCCCCATCCATCAGCATACCACAGCACTACGTAATAGATAACCGATCCCCACCTCCCTTCCATCTGCAGAACTTGCAGAAAAGAGGAATAACAGATCACCACACCCCCATCCATCAGCAGAACACAGCAGGCATGTGAGACAAAATTTAGTTAATAAGAAATATTTTTACACAAATTTTTTGTGTAGAAAAGCTCTCACATGACATGTGAGAGCTTTTTGTGGTATAAGTCTCACCTCCATGTTAAGGCTTTTATGTTTTTTGTACATCAAAATTCTGTGCATGTGGCATTGTTATTAGTCAGTATGTCATATTCATAAAATTTTATACTATATGATTGGTTTGGAGCATCATGTAAACATATCAGATTATTAGAGACTAAATTTTTTCTTTGAAAAAATAAAAAAATTTGTTACAAAAAAAATTTGGAGATCAATTAATATTGTCATAATGATAGTCGCTAAAAGATCATCTTGAAAAGTTTAAAAAAAAAATAACAAAAAAATTTTGAAAATTTCTCTAATAAAAGAAAACTAATTTGGTGCCCATACGTTTATTTTTTTAGATAATTTTTGTCTAAAAAATATAGTAATTTATCACTAACTATTCAATTTTGTGGCTAAAAATAATGACACTTTTGACAATTAAAATATTTTTCTTTAAAAAATAATTTTATTTTTAAAATTTTCCTCTAAAATCTTGGTTTATTGTGGTGTAAGCAACGACCAGAAATTCTAAAGATCTATATTTTAAATTTCATAATTCAACCACCCTGACATGACTAACAAAACAAAAGAATTGCCTTACCTGATTAAATTTGTCATATAATAAAAATTAACACATCAGCTATTATGTCATTATAGGTGATACAATTATAAAATTTAAACTGAGTTGCTCTTAGTATATTACTGAATAATTGCTTTGTTCCACGCAACTTTTCATTGTTTTGTTGCACGCAACTTTTCAATATACATATATCTCTATATAAAGACACAACACAACCCTGCAGGTCCACCACCATCATCAAACCAACTTCTCATAATTACTGAAAAATTGTTTTGTTTCACGCAACTTTTCATTGTTTTGTTCCACGCAACTTTTCAATATACATTCTCTATATAAAGACACACACACCACAACCCTGCAGCTCCACCAACATCATCAAACCAACTTCTCCTACCCTCTCTCTCTCTCTCTCTCTCATGGCTGATATAGTTTTTTTTATTGTAAGCTGTTTAACGTTCATTATAGGGAAGTTAAGTCCTAGTACTAGTATTTCACTCCCACGAGAACTCCTAACCCTATATATCTGCAATAAGCTTCGTTTAGACAACAATGCAATTGAATTAGCCCCTAGAGACTATGGTAAGCTAGTTCAAGAAACTCCACTTGGAGTTCTGTACCCGTCATTAGTTGATGATATGGCCACGCAGCTAAAATTTTCATATGATTCTCCAAACCCTTTTAGCATAGCGGCTAGGGGTCGAAGCCACTCAATCCGAGGCCAGGCCATGGCACACAATGGGGTAGTGGTGCAAATGACTTCTTTGAAACATTGTAGTTATGATAGTGGTATTAGGGTTTTTAGGAACCCTAGTTCATTATTAGGGTTTTATGCAGATGTTGGTGGTGGTGAACTTTGGATTGATGTTTTGCTAGCCACACTTGAGCATGGGCGTGCACCAGTTTCATGGACTGACTATCTTCACCTAACTGTTGGTGGAACTCTCTCTAATGCTGGTATTAGTGGTCAGGCATTTGTTTATGGTCCCCAAATCAGTAATGTTCATGAAATGGATGTTATTACTGGTATACACATTCTCTCTCTCTCTCTCTCTCTCTCTCTCTCTCTCTCTCTATATATATATATATATATATACACACACATTTTTAATAATAATAAAGGGATACATATTGGTATTAATACAATAGTATATTACCTGATATTAAACTCTGTCAATTGATATATCAGTGAACATAAAAATAGAAGAGAAAAAAACTAAGTACTCATAAACTTTGTAAAGAATTTTACTTTGGAACATAAATTGTGTTTTTTTTTTTTTTTCAGCAAAGAAAAATTTCATTAACAGCATGAAATTAAAGGTACATGAAGATGACATGCATCGAGAGAGATTCGGAAAGTACAAATTACCTCTACTACTGCTACTCACATCCATACAACCAACCCTTTGACTTTACGATTTTTTTTAAACAAAAAAGTTAAGAAAGACTCAACTAGAAAATAAAATACATGAATTCTCACAAAATCAACCCACACAACCCAAAACCAAAAACCAACACCAAAACACCCAAACTGCTCCTGCATTCTTCTTTTCAACAAACTAAAATTTTCTTTTTCAACACCCAAGTAGCTGCACTCCTCTTATCAACAGACCACACACTACTATTCAACCTGAATTTTTATTCACCCATGCTGCTGCACTCCCAATGCCCACACCACCCAAACTAAAATCTTATCAACAGCCCACCAAAGCCGAGACCCACGCCTGACAACACTCTACCATAGCATCAAAAGCATTCCGCATGCTCTGCCGATCCGACCGAGACTGTTCCATGGCCGGAAAACTCCATAGCCAACAGCTCCATGGTTGGAAAAAACTCCACACCCAGCTCCACTTCCATGGTCGGAACACTTCCTTTCTGATTCAAAACTCCGAGCACTCATTGCAACCGAACACACCCAAGGACGATCAAAACTCACGACCACAGCCGAACAAGACTCACTGCCATCTCCACTTCCATGGTCGAACACAACTTTTCCTATCCAAACTCTGAACACACCCACTGTAGAAGCTCCGATGTTGACAACCGAAAACATCAAACAACCGCCGAGACACCTCTATGCATCTGGATGAAGTTCACCCCTCAAACTCCCACTCGAAAAGGAACGCTCGAATGAAATCTTAGATAGATCTGGATCGACTTCAACACCCATGTTTCCCCCCAAACATAGCACCAAAGCAACTCCATAGATCCGAACCAGAGCTCATCCCTCAAATTCCCACTCGCAAAGGAGCGCCCAAATGAAGATCAAAACTACATCTGAACATCCTCTATTCCGGTCCAAAACCGACCTCCTTCTACTCTGTTTTGACCCTCATTCCAAGCACCCCCTGTTGAAACAAAACATACAACCCCAATGCATCAACCAAAAACGGACGACAAACACCAAAAAGTTTAAGATTAGCAGCACACAAAACACAATTAAGTGGGAAGACATTGTGGGAATCAAGTTTATTAAAAGTAAAAACCAGCACACAAACACAAGAGAGAGCTAAGCCAGCCGACCGCCATAGCCAAAGGCGGCGGTCGATCGGTCGGCCAAAAGTGAGGCCCGGGGGTGGAAATTCGCAAAAGGAGGGAGTGAACTTAGCAAAAGGAGGTTGAGTTTGGTTAGTGTATGTGAAATTCCTGTATAGAAAGAATTTGAACTTGATCTTGATAGTTTTGAGTAAAATTCTGGATCCGTAATATTGCTCTATCAAAAATTCAAAATTCATATACCTTTTTTTGATAACTTATTATTTAGCCCAAAAGACCGATTAATCCGGAAGGCTAATTCCACCGTTCACTAACAGGGGCTCAATTAAAGTCGCGGCTCAATTAAAATTTGAGTTCAGTTAAACTCCGTATAAATTGGTCCCAAGAAATTATTTGTCCCTAAAAAATTTCGAACCTAAAATCATGAAAGGAAGAAGGTTTCAATATTTAAAGTCCTGCTCTCTAGGTTATTTTTTCTCTTGAATATATGTACAATTTGGTAGTTGTAATAAAATGATACAATCATGCACTTTAGTCACTTTCAAAAGATATGAGGATAAGAGTTCACATGGTCATGATCTAGATAGTACCATGAAAATTGATTCTTTATATATGCAAAGATGATCATTATATATTCATAGCTTAAGAGTAGTTCCTAAAAACAGGACCATGTTTTAGCTTGTACAATATGATGTCCAGATATATAATAATGAGATTGTGGTATTTGAAACAGGATTCACTATAATAATATGACAAATATCACATTTCAATATGTAAAAATAAATTGTAAAGTTTTTTAGCTTGTACATATAGCATTATTGTATGTATGTTAAGCTAGTTTGCATGCATGAAATTATTAGGGTTTACCATCTATAAAGATTGTCTTTTTTGTTTGGTTAAGGGAAAGGAGAGCCTGTCACTTGTTCCAAACACATCAACTCGGAATTGTTCTATGCAGTTCTAGGAGGTCTAGGCCAATTTGGGATCATAACCAGAGCAAGAGTTGCCTTAGGGAAGGCTCCGAACAGGGTATGTATGACTCACCAATGGCCTGAAATATTTGGTGAGGACAACTTTTTTTTTTTTTTGGATAAGCGAAAGTTAGTTGTTATTGTTAGATTAGCCATGGGGGTTAATCTTTCCATCCTTATAAAGCACTAAGTGCTTACTTTCTAATTCAACTCTCCGTCAAGGAGAGTTAACCTCATGACCTCCCGTTGGAACTAAGCCCTTATGGGAGTCATGATCGCCAACTAAGTTAGGCCTAGTTGATTGGTGAAGACAACTTGATTGATATCACTATAACATATTAAGGTTTTATGGATAAAAAAATTGTGTTCCTAAAAGTGAAAATGTCTAATTCCGTCACTAAAAATTATGGTAATTTATGGTAATTTTGACAACTAAAATATTTCAACTCTAAAAAGTGATTTTATTCTTAAATTTTTATCTCTAAAACTTTATTTGTTGTAGTGTAGTGTAAAAGGGCAAGTGTGTGGTTGATGTGTAAAAAGGCTTGTTTGGTGTAATTTTTTATAAAAAAAAAATAAAAAATAAAAAGTATACATCGCTTAACTTTCAATTAATTAGTCTATGTAAACTATTTTTACTTCATAAGTTATAATAAAAAACTGTACAAAATGCTCTAACACAAATTTTCCAAACAATAAAACTACAAGCTATTTCAACAAGTTATACTAAACAAGGCCAAAGTGCACATAAGTGCACTACAAACTTCTACCAAATAATTGTTTGTCTTGAGATGACCTACAAGCTCTTTGTTTATCGCAATGAAAGAGAATTTTCATTTTGTTTGCTGCATTTTAATTAGCTTGAAGCATTCATTCCTCTGCTTTAAGATACTTTAGTTTTTTTTGACTTATTTTAGTTATTTTAAAACATAAGTTGTAAGTAAAAGTACAAAGAATTTAATGAAATTCGAAATATAAAATAATACAAATGCTCATCTAAATGGCAACACCACCTTTAAACAAATTTTAGTAACCTCTTTGCTAGGGATAGAACCAGGATTTTATTATCAGAGGGATCAAAATAACAATAATTTTTTTTACCATATACACAAACACACATATATGTATAATATGATATATAAATTGTATATATGCATAGAAAAAAAATTATATACCATAGAAACATTCTCTAATAGGATGAAGAAGTTTTTTTTTATGCAAAATAAAAAAAGAATGCAAGATGAAAGAAAAATAAGATATATATTTTTTATACTAGGGGCCATTTTATGTATAAAATGGTATATATATTTTTAAGGGAAATTTATTGAAAAATACTTTTTCAAGTGTTTGTATCCCAATTAGTCTATAAGATATTCTTATATTCTAATAAGTCCTATTATTTGGGCATTTGATATACTAAATCCTAATTCCCATATTTAAGGTATTTTATGGACATTTATACCCTTACAAATATTTTTTGAACGATTAGCAATTTGATTTTTACAATATGAATATTCACATTGATGGTGTGAACATTCACATTACGGAACATTCACATTGTAAATGTTAATATTATTAGGGATATTTTGATAACTATGTCATCCATAGGACTTATTGGAATATAAGAAAATAATGTGGACTAAATGGAACATAAGTAGATGAAAATAGATTTATGAAAAATGCCCCTATTTTTAAAGTATTATGGCAAACAATGTTTTTTTACAGAAACATGAGAATCATGACCCCCTATAATCTTTTCTTAATTTTGTCCCTGTTCTTCGCCACTAAGCTTATAAATTGGTTATTTTTTTAACTTTTTCATCTTTAATATAAAAACTTAAAAAGTAAGATTTTTAAATTTATCCAAAAAAAAAAAAAAAGCTTATAAAATTTGGTTTAACTTTAAGATCATCTCAAAGTTAACCAAAAATATATATATATCATTAAAAATAAAAACAAGTCAACAAAACAACTCAATTTATGAGGTGCGACCAAAAGAACTAAGCAAATTGAAAAGTCAAATAAATATATATTGAAATCGAAAGGATCTTACAAAATTTTGACTGTATATTGCAAGCTTTGTGACCTATATGAGGTACAAGTGACAGCCCATGTGCTACATTTGATTTTATTAATTGTTTAAGTGGGAGAGATAATTGTACTATGGTTTCTTTCCGTCACAAGAGACCAACAACATCTAATCTCCATTAATAGAGATCTAGATTATTTGGAAGGTTCTGTGATGATGGACCAGAGTCCTCCAAATAAGTCAATTAAAAAAAAAAAAAAAAAAAACTCATAAAAATTGATTTATTTTTGTATTTACTGAACTTTTTTAATTTTTAGAATCGTCTAATCCAAATGAATTTAAAATATTAATAAAAAATCAATAACTAAACTCTTTTAATTATTAAAATTGTCTAATCTAAACAAACATAAAATATTAATACTTTGACTGAAAGTTGAAAAAAAAAAATACTAAAAAAAAACTTTAAAATACCTCAATTTATAAATTGTAGCCAAAGGAGTTGTTGCCTAGCTAATCGAAAAGTCAAACATATACCGAGCTCGTTTGGAATGTCAGTTGATTTTTTGGTATTTTAATTTTGACTATTTTAATTTATGACTAAAAAATTTCGTTTGAGATAGATTTTTTGACTTTTTTTAATTTTTATAAGAAAAAAATAAAATAAGTATAAATTAGATGTGATATTTTATCGTACTTGATTAAAATAACTTAATTTATCCTATATAATTATTTTAGCCCAAAGTGTCATCATCCCAAATGGGGCCACATATATTTTGAAGAGTGCTTTTATTTTGGGGGAAATAACAATAACAATGCAATATAATTGTAATATAAGCCTTAGCCCTGGCCGCCACCACCAATTCCACCTCTGGTTGCCACTACTCCTTAACTCTATCGCACCAGCCCCACCTCCTCCTTGCCCACTAACCCCTCCCACTTCCCTATGCACCACTCCAACTTTCCTCCCCTCCCATGTGCACCACTGTGACAGTGACACCCCTCACCTCCCTACGCACCATCACAATACTCATCTTTTCTCTCTCTCTCTCTCTCTCTCTCAAGATGGTTAGAGGGCTAAGGTGGCGGCATAAGGAGGGAAGGAACTGCGGTTTCTAGAAAAGGGTGGCAAAATAGGGAAGGAAGGAGGTGGAGGCCATTTGGGGAGGATGGTGGGTGTTGGTTGGGGTGGGATAAAGTTAGGGTTTGATAGATTAAGATAAGAATAAAATTAAAATTTTATGATAAAAGGAAATTGTAATTAAAAAAAAAATAAAGGAGTGATAAATGAGATGCTATTAGCTGCACTAATTTTCATCCGAAAACTCTTTCTTACAAACTTTTGATTGTATCTTACAAGCTTTGTGCCCTTTATGAGCTACAAGTGACATACCATTTGCCACTTTTGATTTTAACAAGTCTAATAATTGAAGATTTTGATTTCAGGTTAAGTGGGTCAAAATGTTGTACCATGATTTCTCATCCTTCACTAGAGACCAAGAACATCTAATCTCCATTAATGGAGGACTTGATTATTTGGAAGGTTTTGTGGTGGTGAATCAGAACCCTCCAAATAACTTGAGATCATCTTTTCTCTCACCATCTGATCAACTGAAAATAAATTTTCTAGTAGACAAACATGGTGTTATCTTCTGCTTAGAAGTCATCACGTATTATGATGATCTCACCATTGATACTGCCGAAAAGGTACATCATTTTTTCCTAGTCTTACTTTAATGTTATGTTTGGATTATAGATTTATAGATAAATTTGTAGAAGAGGGAGAAAAAAAAATGAAGTGAAAGATGTTTAAGGGTTAGTTTGGTAATTTTTTTGTTTTCTATTTCTGTTTTTGTTTTCAAATATTTTGGAAACTGAAAATGAAAATACACTTGTGAATTGTTGTTGTTTCCAAAATATTATAATAGTTTTAAAATTTGAGGAATAAAATAGGTACTTATGATGATCTTCACTTTCATCAAAGCCTAAAGTTATAATTGGATCATTGATTTACAAAATAATTAAAAAGAGAAGGGGAAAAGGTAAGAAGAAAATGAAGTAAAAGAAGTAAAAGGGAAAATTTGGTAATTTAATTGTTTTTGTTTTCAAAATTCTGAAAATTGAAACCAAACATACATTTGTGAACCATTTTTATTTCTAAAAATTACAACAGTTTTCAAATTTTTAAAACTTGAAGAATAAAAGAGGTACTTGTGATCATCATCATTTTGTTCATAGTCTTGAGCCCATGTTTGGATGAAGAATTTATGGAAAGATTAGTTATTAGTGACGTGAAAGAGAAAGTAAATGGACAAGCTAAGAAGAAAATGAAATGGAAGAATTCAAGTTTGGGCATATTTGGTAATATTTTTATTCATTTATTTTGTTTTTATTACAAAATTTGTGGAAAAAAAAAAGTTTGTAAACCGTTTTCATTTAAAAAAATATGACAACAGTTTTTAAAATTCAAAGATTTAAAAAAAAAAAAAAAAAATTCAAAACAAGTTTTCATAACCTTCCCACCCCTATGCACCCTCCAACTAATACCAAATATGTTATTAAATGTTTTGGAAAAGAAAATACTACACATACTAACAAATCTTACAAACTGATGTGTCATACAAGAATAAAACTTTAGAAATCAAAATTCAATTTATTTCAACAATATTTTTTTTTTTTATCGGCAAATAAATCTTTATTGATGACACATACAAAGTATGATTGGATACATCAATAAAGAGAAGCTTAGAGCTAACACGAAACTCTAAGCGCCTGCTGGTAAGGAACCAACAAGGAAAACAAAAGGTGCTGCAACAATATAATAAGTTTTCACGTTAATAAATAAATAAATAAAAATTGTGAGATTCTTTAGTTTCTAAAGCACTACTTTTTTTGAAAATATATATGCACCAATTGTGTTTTTTGTTTTTAATTTTTTAATTTTTTTAATAAAAGAAAAGAAAAACCATGCTTCTTATTTTTTGTTGATATAACAGAATACAAGAAACTGAAAGCCTTACCGAATGTACCTTGCATTGATAAATCCATAATTGAAACATAGCATACATTTACATATTTCAAACATCATAAGAAGTAACATAACAATAATATATATGATCATAATTTTCATTATAGGAACTGCCATTGTTGCTGAAAGGGTTGAACTATCTTCCTGGTTTCATCTTCAAGAAAGACAAATCGTTCGTAGAGTTTCTCAACAGAGTGAGAATTGGAGAGATGGAGCTTGAAGAAACGGGAACGCAAGATGTTCCTCATCCATGGCTAAATCTCTTTGTTCCAAAATCAACTATCATGGATTTCAATGCTGGTGTTTTTCTTGAGATTCTTAAAAAACAAAACAACAACACAGGGCCTATTCTTGTCTACCCGATGAACCGAAACAAGTAATTATTCTTATTCTTCTCCTTGTTTAAGAAAATGAGAAAAAGATTTGTGCTCTATTTGTTTTGGCCAAAAATATTTTTTTGAGAAAGCGTTTCTTGTATATTTGATTTCCACCTTGAAAATGATGGTGTCAGTGATTTTGGTAGTGTGGTGGTGGTATAGGAAAGCTAGTGGTGGTCATGGTTGTAGGATGGTGGTAGGGGGTGGCGATGACTCCATTTGTTTCAACGAAGAAAATTATTTTTCTGTATAAAAAAATGTTAATTACTATAGAAAATGCTTTCATGTGTTTAGTTGTAACAGCCACTCCAGACAATGTATTTTTGAATATTTATGAAAGTGCAAATATTTTGACTCTAGCCCATTCAGAATCTAAATAATTCTACCTTTTGCTACCTAAAATTCTAAAATTTTTTGTTATTTTTATGCAGCTTTCAGTAATTATAAAATTAATTGGTACTTTGGCCACCCCAAACATTTGAAAATCTCATTACTTTCATGTAATTTTGAGTACATGAAATAAATAAGTATTTTGTTTGCCAAAATTTATATAATTTTACTTCAATTCTTCTAAAATTTAAATTATTCTACTTTAGTCTCCTTGCACAATTTTTGAGTTGCTAATAGTGAAGGGGAAGGCGGTTTCGGCAATTGTAATTGTAACAAAGGGAAGTGGGGGTGGTTGTGGCGGTGGTGATGGTAGTAATAGTGTCTGGTGGTGATTGTGGTGATAATAGTAATACAGTTACAAAGACTCTAGTCTGTCTCATGTGGTTCAAAAAATAATTTTCACTTTCAAAAAAAAAATTTATTTTCCGATCAAATTAATCAATGTGCTTTCATTTTTCATTATACCAAATAGAAGAGGCAGCAAATATGTTTTACCAAAATCGAAGAAGCATTAATTATTATTAATGTGATATAAAACAGTGTGTTAATTACACTGAAATTGCAGGTGGGATGATAGGATGTCTGCAGTCATACCAGATGAAGACACATTCTACACCGTTGGATTGTTGTTTTCAAGTGGTGAAGATGATTGGGAGGTCTTTGAAGATCTAAATAATGAAGTACTAAATTTTTGTGACAAAGCTGGGATTAAAGCTAAGCAATATTTTCCTCATTACAGTACCAAAGAAGAGTGGATGAATCATTTTGGTTCAAAATGGGATACTTTTCAAGAGAGAGAAGCTCAGTTTGATCCCAAGATGATTCTATCTCCTGGGCAAAGAATTTTCAACAATTCTGTTTAAGGATAGACTCATATGTTTCTAATAGTTGTATGTTCTGATGTGCTGTGTGGTTGATGAAAAAATAATTTGTTTTATTATTGTAAGCGTTAGAAATTGGGCGCCCATGTGGCATGACCCTTAGAACCTTTTGAACCTCATCCAAATGGGTTTTGAATTTGAATTCAAACCTATTTGGATGAGCCACTCAGGATATATATCTATCATATCATGATATGGATAGATGATATAGATATCAGATATTATCTCATTTAACCAATGGATAAATGAGATAAATATAATATATATCTGATATATGGTTATGGGTAACCTAAGAGAGAAACAACGTAGGTTTTGTTTCAACCCATAAACTGACTCTCTCCCAAGAAACAACGATCAAGTCATTTTGCACTGTGGTTTGTGTGGGTGATATTCACCATTGTAATATCACCCCACTGCTGGAATTGATTGATTAGATTCTGGAAGCACGTGATTTATCTATGAGGTTTTAGATCGAATCAGGTATGATCTAAACATTTTATTCCGCTGCAAGTTTTGTGAACTCTGATTTACATTGGTATCAGAGCCATTGATGGATATTTTCGTGCTTTCTTTTATCATGTGTATATTTATAAAAGATGTGGAGATCCAAAATATTTTATTTTTATGATCATTAATGTCATTTTTAAGAGCATAAATGATTTTATTTTGGAAAAAGGAGTCTGGCAGTACAAAAATCGGAATAGTCAGTACCCTGGAAGGCGGCGCATGGTATTCACGCGTCACCACGCCGAAGCCACGCGCGCCCACGCGCTTCCACGCGCCTACACACGCCGGATGCCCTACTGACGCGCCTGCACGCGCCATCACGCGCGCGTCGGCGGTGCTGTCCACACACGCGCGCCGTCCGCGCCCGCACGCGCGCCGCGTGCTGGAGCCGAGCGCCGAGCCGAGGGCTGGAGCCGAGCGCCGAGCCGCGGCTGAGCCGTGCGCCGAGCCGCTCCTTGAGCCAACTCGCGCCGAGTTGCGCCGAGCGGCGCCGAGCCGAGCCGAGCCGTTTTTCCCGCCTGGCTTGGCTCTAAGGCTCTGTTTGTTTGTTTTTTAATTCTGAATTGCGTTAATTGGCCATAATTTATTCGTTATAGCTTTGTTTTAAGCATGGTTGGTACCCTTAGACTCAGAATTAATTTTTCTACATTCTGTAAAATTTTGAAAATTTTACGAAAATAAAAAATATTTTTTCTGAGTTAATAATTCATTTTTTATGCTTTAAAATGATTCTGGTATTACATAAATAATTTTCTGGGGTTGAAATTTTTATTGTGGACTTCTGAAATGTTTTACTATCTACTGGTAATATTGTCTGAGTTTATCAGTTTCTGGATTTTTTATTTCTAATTTTATGTGTGTTTATTAGTTATTTAAAATTCCAGAATATTTCAGAAAAATTCCAGAAAATTCTAAAATGATGTACACTTTAATTATGGCATAATCTGAATATAGAATACAACATATTTTTTGGGTTTATAATATGTTGTAATTAGAAGAGCATGATTATTTATTTATTTATTAGAATTCCATTATTAAATAAATATAGCATGAGTTATTTGTAGATTTACATTAAAATGCTATTGTATGGAATTTATCATGCTTTGTATATGCCATAGTTAGTGGGAGGTTATTCGGTTGAGAGAAATCTTTGTAGATTAACTCCCGAAAACCAATATTTTGCGCATAAATTAAACTAAATTTTGGATAATTGTCACTTGTGGCGCAAGAGATGATTACGAGCATAGCGGATTTTCGATCTTGCGACTTGTGTAATATTGTCACTATTTAATTTAGATTTTTGCGGCAAAATTATATTATGCTAATCAAATTAATCCCAATGCGAATTTCTCTCTAAATTGATTTACCTTATAGAAGTTAATTTGGTTGACCTAGACTTAGTAGAGATGTTCAAATGTGAACAAACTAATCCCATTCTTTAGATGAGCAAAAGTCTTGGAGACTTTAGGTCAAACCTTAATTGAGCCAAAGTAAGGAAACATGACTCAAAGTCGCCGTGTTTTTGTTGCCTTGTTTGGCACAATAAAAACTAATGTGTGCGTTATAGTTAGCGGCACGCTACATAGTTTTGGTTGGCGAGTTTTGGAGTTATGAAATTAGTAAGCCCTCAATAGATCTGTATATGATCTTGACTAATGAGCTGCGCGGATTGACTTTTTAATTTGACTTGTAAATAATGTTACATCATTGGATGAAGTAACATTCAAGAGTCACGTCATCCAACAAATGCGAGCTTAAATAAATTAGTCATTAAGTGTAAGACGAGTAGCCAGTATGAGCAGTGTTTTGCTCTCTACCCAATTATTGGGAGTGGATTGAGCGAAATTTCATACACTATAATAGTGTGCGTTGAAATATCACGTGAAGTGAAAAGATCAGCGCTTAGAAGCTGCAAAATCTATTAACACTACGTGAAAAGATTAGCACTTAGTGGCTGCAAAATCTATTAGCATTGCCAACTTGTCTAAGTTTGGACACTTACTGTTTCCACACTTGAGTGTGAGACATGAGGAGGGGCTTCTTTGTATAATTCCTTAGCTAGGCTAACGTTTTGAATAACATTTACCACTAAGCGCAAACTTTGCAGCATAGTAATGAAAAGGTTAAGGCTGACAAGGTTGTTATGACTCTAAGAATTTAACGCATCGCTTGTAAGAGCATTGTGTTGAATTAGACTCTTTAGCCTAATTCGCGCTTAAGTTACTTCAGGAGCTATCATAGTTGATAGCTTATTCTCTCCTTCTTGTGGATAGTAGAATTAATTGCAAGTAACTATGAAGCGAGAAATAGAGATGGCAACAGGAGTATCGTCATCTTTCAACTAGATGTATTAAAGTGTATGGAGAATAAAATTGACTTGAAGGTGCAGGGGATTAGCACTTACTAGTTAAATTTGCGACTTAGGCGTAGTTGATATCTCCATGACATCTTTTTATGATCTAATGAAAATGAATTAGTCCTGAGTCATTACCTAGTTGGGCCTAAACCTTTTAAACTTATCTTTGAGAACTCACACATTAAGATGATTGGAATTAGTTTATGACATTGGTCATGAACCAGTGGCTTATTATACTTAATCACATTAATGAGATGATGGCACGATGGTTTGAGTAGGCCTTCTCGGGCCCACTCGCTTATGACATCCTGCTCTCATGTGAATGTGTAACTTTGTTCGCAATGGGTGCGCACAAGTAAGTAGGAAAGCCGCAGAAGGTCATTTGTTTTGGCGCATTTAGTCCACTATGATATTTTGTGACTAGATATGTGTGAGGGTATCTAAGCCTCAATCTCGACACATTTATAGATTACGATACGCATCTGAGTCAAGACTATTTGATCTCCCATAAGTCAAAAGTTTTGAGATGATTTTTGACATTGCACATATGAGGTCGAGATCAATTAGATAAGAGTTTTTTGTGCTTTTAGTTTTGACCAAGGTGGCGAGTATCTATTTGAGTTATTTTTTAGAAAAACTCTGTGAAGAGAGATGGATGCTTAGAAAATTGATTATTCCTAGTACTCAACAACACACTGGTGTAGTAGAGATAAGGAATTAAATATTGTTAATGTTAGGTAGATAATGGCGCAAAATGTTTCCCAATTGGGAATTGCACTAGTTTGTTGCCTATATCCCTAACTAAGTGCCCTCCATATCAGATTTTACACTCCATTTTTGAGTAATGGGTTAGCAGAGAGCCATATATGGGCGATCTGTAACCATTAAGCAGCTTATCTTTATTCTACTTCTCATAAGATTGCGAAGTTAAGACCTAGGGTTCTATAGCGCATTATTGTATGCTGTCTTGTAAACACAAAGGGTCGTGTGGCGCATTATTGTATGCGGTCATGCAAACCCTCCGGGTCATGTGCATATAGGTAAGCAGCTTTGTGGTAGTGTAACTAAGTCACATAAAGTTTTATTAGTAAAGGTGACGTGAATAGAGTTTTCGGAACTCTATAAGATGGAGAATTCCAAGCATAGCGCTCTATGTAGCCTAGTTGAGAATGGAAAGAAATTTCCAATATCCTAGGGACAGTGGGAGCGATGTGTCTACTAATGGATTACTCCATTAGAGCAGAATACTCTACATTCTTAGTTGCGTGGTAGCAAATGTGAAAATTTTCCACGTCATCACTGGGTGATTGAGAGGGAAACATTCATGATTGCTCCGCAAGATGATAAAGAGCCTAGGATAATGCCAAAGGCTCTAGTCCCCTGTTTTTAGAAAGTGGATCAATGTTGCGCAGTTTAAGACAAAGTCTTTGAGGATTAACCATTTTTATAATTTGGTTGACTTTCCATTATGACGCAAAACTGTTATAAAGTTATGCGTAATTTGGATAGTCATTGTTGAGGCATAAGGCTCGCTAGATACCGAATGGTCGCACCATTGAGGAAAGTGTAGACCATGAGAAGACTTCCTCCTGGGGAGTGAGGTTATTTTGACTTAGGCTATAATTGACATAAGTTCGGAACATTGATTTGTGGACATTGTGACCTGATTTCTCATTAGAGAATTGGATAAGTAGATCCGTAGGGATTTACCTTCTGCTTTTATGGTGAAAAGTTAGGAGCGCAAAAAGGTTGCTGGTTCCAATAAATCTTTTACAACCTAAAGCAGTTATCCAAACAGTGGTTCTTAGATTTCGTCAAGCCATGATAGGCCGACGATGATCAATGAAGACCACTGAGGCATGATCAATGGTCCAAAAGAAGTTTTTCCTTACTTAGTCATTATGAGCCAGGAATTTATAAGGTTGTCGCCATCTAGGGTGGGCAGTCCTCTATTTTAGATATGATAGACATGGGTGATGTAATTTATATGCTCGGATGTACGATCCTTAGGGATTGTTTTAGGAAAATTCTCGGTCTGTCTTCGATGACTTACATAGAGAATATCTTAGAATGATTCTAGATGTAAAATTGCAAATCCATTGACTTACCTATCGGTAAAAGCCAGAGCCTTAGCTATTGAGTGAATCCTCAGATTGTCTTTGGGAGAAACAGATGACCTATATTCCTTGATTTTTTCTTTGTTGTGAGAGCCTAAAGTACGCTATGTGGGCGTATTCGGCATGATAAGTGTTATCTTTGATAAATGGTTAACTGAGTTGTTCAGACTTTGACCTTGCTCATTAGACTGTGGATAAAATGCTTTATTAGAAGCATATTAATTTGCTCCTTGTAAAATTCAATGCGCTGGTTGGGCGCATCTGCGCTAGTTGGGCGCATTAAGAATGAACGCAAATTGGTCACCAAAAATATCTTTAGAGAGGTTATTGCGCAAGAGGTAGTGATCTTAAATCATTTCATGTGAGGCGCACATGGTGGATTCCGTTGTATATACTTATCGCAAGAGGTGCTGATAAGGCTTATGTTTGGAATCTATAATTGCGCAAATTGTGGTCAATTTTTTTTAAAACCGATCACTTATTTTGAGATGATGGGATGTTGACACTATTACGGTTTGTGTCATAATGATTAGCAAATGATGATGTCAGCAGGCAAGATTGGCTCACTCACACGAGCAATCGCCCTTGACGCTTGGGAGCGAGCAAGGATGAGACTGGTGGTTTATTTTATTTGGAGCCAAGAGAGGCTTAAATCATCCACTATGTATGTCGCCTTGGTTATAACCAAGATGAGGTCGTGTTAAGGACCAAACATGGATGTTAGTACCCACTTTCCATGTTGTGCCTGTTATGATTAGCCAGATACGAGATCTCATTTGGCGCCTAGAAGGCGAGCAAATAGAGAATTCGGGTTAGGCGCTAGAAAGCGACTAGACTAATATCTGTACGGTGTATCGAGTATGACGTCACTCTTTATGGAAGAGTTACTCCACCGTAACATGTATTCATACTATATGTGCTTAGCGACCGAGTAATGAGGTGAGAGAATGGATCCCTGCTTCCTCACCGTGTGAGTCTTACGAGTCATTATTGATATGACTTTCATTTATGTACCTTTTTGTGACTTTTGACTATGTCATAAGGTAAGGGGTTGATGTTCTGCTACTTTGGTATGTTGCCTGCGGTCATGCATGATTCGGCCTTAAGGGACATCACTGGGAAAGCGGTCAATCCTAAACTAAATGGCATGAGTGCAAAGGGAAGATCATCTAGTATTACACCACTGTTGTATATTCACTGCCGGCAACTCACATCGCTCTGTATGAGAGGCGAATTGAGTGTGAATATATTGCAAGAATTGAGAGGGTCAAACATGCTCTTTTTTGAGGGATTAGAGATGTTTTTTGGACCGGTGTAATTAGATGGGTCTGGGGTATATGAGACACTATTTCTTTTCTTTTTGGGTTGATGTCTCTATGCTGGCTCATTTTGAGTTTCTAGTATAGAGCTCCCACATGCAGGTGTTCTCAGCAGTCGCACAGTGCAGTGGCTAGTATGAGATTGTTTATTTTTGGGGAGATTGAGATTGAGACGTGGCAGTGTCATGCCAACTCATGTCCGAGTGAGAGATGTTAGAAATTGGGCGCCCATGTGGCATGACCCTTAGAACCTTTTGAACCTCATCCAAATGGGTTTTGAATTTGAATTCAAACCTATTTGGATGAGCCACTCAGGATATATATCTATCATATCATGATATGGATAGATGATATAGATATCAGATATTATCTCATTTAACCAATGGATAAATGAGATAAATATAATATATATCTGATATATGGTTATGGGTAACCTAAGAGAGAAACAACGTAGGTTTGGTGTTCTCAGCAGTCGCACAGTGCAGTGGCTAGTATGAGATTGTTTATTTTTGGGGAGATTGAGATTGAGACGTGGCAGTGTCATGCCAACTCATGTCCGAGTGGGAGATGTTAGAAATTGGGCGCCCATGTGGCATGACCCTTAGAACCTTTTGAACCTCATCCAAATGGGTTTTGAATTTGAATTCAAACCTATTTGGATGAGCCACTCAGGATATATATCTATCATATCATGATATGGATAGATGATATAGATATCAGATATTATCTCATTTAACCAATGGATAAATGAGATAAATATAATATATATCTGATATATGGTTATGGGTAACCTAAGAGAGAAACAACGTAGGTTTTGTTTCAACCCATAAACTGACTCTCTCCCAAGAAACAACGATCAAGTCATTTTGCACTGTGGTTTGTGTGGGTGATATTCACCATTGTAATATCACCCCACTGCTGGGATTGATTGATTAGATTCTGGAAGCACGTGATTTATCCATGAGGTTTTAGATCGAATCAGGTATGATCTAAACATTTTATTCCGCTGCAAGTTTTGTGAACTCTGATTTACAGTAAGATAGTTTGTCTTATTGTACTATATGGTTGTAATATTGTATTATAGTTTGTAATTGTTTATTCAATTTTAATAGAAAGCTCTAATAGAACTGCTCTAAAAGCAGTTCTAGTGAGCTGGTAACCAAAAAAATAGAGAAAAAAAAAAGGTAAAAGACAAAATATAAAGAGGTAAAAGACAAATTAATACTCATTTAGAGCTCCTCTTTTAGATGTCTCAACCATTTTTCTTGTTTATTATTGAGTTTGTATCATTATTGTACTATGCCCCAAAGATCTCCTCCTTATAAGTGGGCATTTAATAAACTTTTTATTTATTGTGTGCTTAACAATCTTCACTTTGTGATTGTAGTTACTCTATAGTTGTCTGATTTTTTTTTCTTTTTTCTTTTTTTAAATTATATTGTTTTAAAATGTGATTTTTCTTTTAGGTTTTAGTATTTGTTTAACAATTGTTCTAGTGCGTATAACTCTATGTGTGCCCCATGTGAGAACCGGACACAACCTTGTTAACAAAACTGTTGGTTAATTATACAATCAAATTCCATTTAAAAAAAACAAAAAAACAAAAAGTTCTATTTCATTTTGAATATTATTATTGAGTTCTATCAAGTTTATGGACAATTAAGTCTTATTTTTATAAATTGTTGGTTCATTTATTCATAAATCCTTCTTCACTTACTTTTATTTCACTTAGTCTCAATTATTTTATTATATTTTAATAAATCTTATGAGTGATATATCCCTAATAATAATAGGATAAAGTGCACATTAATATTCACATTGATAGTGTCAATGTTCCGTGATGTGAACATTCACACTATCAAATATGAATGTTCACATCACCACATTGATAAGGGTTCAAAAAATATTTATAAGAGTAAAATTGTCCATAAAATAACATAAATATGAAAATTAAAATTTAGTGAATCAAATGTCCAAATAATAGGACTTTTTATAATATAAAAATATATTATGAACTAATTGTGATACAATTAATTAAAAAATAATTTCCTAATAAACTTTTTAAAAACACACTTACATGTTACTAGTTGGGCTAAGCTCATAGGCCCACCCATCAACAAAGTCCGTTGGGCAAGGCTTGTGCCTAAGATTTTGACCCACGAGCTAACCAAGCCCAAGCCTGCCAGTAAAATATACGAGACTGATATCAACCTTAATTCATTGCTGCCTTAAAATTGGACGTACCAAAAAAAATTTGCCAAGGCATGTCAAGCATATTGCAATCTGTTAAGGCTGAGAGTGCTGAGGTTGGATTAGACTATTTTATCCGGAAATAAAATTATCTAGTTTTTTATTCAGATAATGTGAAAATAGTACATTTTCGCTTGCTTATTCGTTCGATTAATTTCATATATTTGTATATATATATAACAACATGCATATACTGTTACATAAATATATAAGTTGAAAATATTTAATTCACAATCAGGGCCGGCCTTGAGGGCAGGCAAGAGAGGCCTGCGCCGCCTTGGGTCCTTAAATTTGGGCTAAAAATAAGGGCCTCCAAATATAATTTTGTGTTTTAAATATAAAAAAAAAAAAAAGAAGCCCAAATACTATGGGCCCAATTGAACATGAGGCCCAAAAAAACACAACAAGAATAGATTTTTATTTTTTTAGAGTATTTGTAACGATTGCTTCCAATCTTAAGATATGAAAGTAAATTTTTATTTATAATTTTAATGATTATATCTGCAAATAAATTTTTTTGTGATTACAAACAAATAAAAAAGTTGTAACTTATCGTTTTATCTATGAATTTTTTTTTTCAATGTAAGAGGGCCCCATTTCCGAAGTGTCGTCTTGGGTCCCCTAAATCTTAGGACCAACTTCGTTCACAACCCCAAAACAAACTTGTTAACACAATCAAATGAAAAATAGCAAAGCACAACTACAAATAAATTGCCTAAATTAACAAAGAAAGCACAATAGCAATAGTACAATAAAGCACAACTACTGATTTATCAAACTAATGTTTCCCTTGTAGGAGGAGCTATTTTGAGCCCACTAAATTAATTAGGCCCAATAGTCCAAGGTTGGTGGGCCCGAATTTATCACAAGTCCAAGATTGGTTGATCCGGATTTGTCGCCGTCAAACGGGCCGAAGTACTCTAAGCCTCGAAAGGGTTCAAATCCACAAACTTAGAGACTTACTCGGGCCTAGACTCAAAAGGGTTCGGATCCACGAACCTAGAGATTCGAAGCACTTGGCTTTGAACGGATTCAGACGCAATCCAAGAGTCGCTCCATTAATAAGTCCCAGAATACTTACGGACTCGGAGCTTTCCGGGATCTACGTATCGGAACCATAGGCGTAATGGAGTCCGAACAAAGGACTCGATCCGAAGGACGGTAAATGGAAATAAATTCACTCTTCAATTAAACTAACCTATATCTGGGTTGAGGTGGCACAATCTAGGGGGTCCCTGAGACTCGACAGTATTTGTGGCAAGGCGTTCTCTTGAACTATCCTTGACCCTTCCGCGACAGGGCGTCCTCTAGGACTACTCCTGAACCCCTTGAGATGATTGGGGATCATTGGTTAGGTGTGGCTAAGAAGAAGGGTTCGTCGAGAGGTTGATCTCCTCTTCAAGGTTTTCCTCATCCTCGGAGAGGTCACCTCTTCGGACAAGGTGGTTAGAGAGAATATTCCCCATGTACCTTGCATATGGGCTCCATCCTACAACATGAGATGCCTATAAATAGAACCCAACCATAGCTTTACAAGGGATGGATTTTGGAGAGATAACCCTTGGGAAAGAACAAATTTTCCTACTCCATCATTAACCTTGAGAGTGAAAGTGGGAGATCCATAGGAGAGCCTTGCCATTATTCTTTTTCTACCTACTTTGCCTTCTTCTTCACCAAATCTCTTATCTCTATCATCGATTTGCTTTTGTGTTCTTAGTAGTGACTATTGAAGAATCTAAGCCTCATCATTTTCTAGAGAATTCAAAATTTTCTTCAAAGATCTTCGAATTTTCTAACAACGTTCTTGAACCCTCTCATACATTTGGCGACTTCACTGGAGAGGCGGATTGGTTAATGGTCTCAACAAGATCCGGAATCTACATAACTCCGATGAAGATGGCGGGAGAAGAAGAAGTTCATCAACAAACCTCTTCTAATGGTGGTGATGAAAGGACTCAAGTTCAAGACTCACCTCTCATCCTATAAGCCATTCAAGGACTTCAACACACTCAACAAGAGATTCTCACGACCCTTCAAAATCTCACCCACACCATGTTGGTGATGGATTCAAATTTCGTACCACCAGCAACAAATGAAGGTCAAATCGGCGCCGACAAGCATCAACAACTTCATAGTAATGTTGGGAATGGTCAAAACCATCAAGATCCACTCCAAATTCTCCTTGAAGTTGTACAAAATGGTGTGCAAAATCAAGTACTAGGAGGAACAAGTCATGACCAACTTGCAGCCCATGGAGCGCAAAATCACACCCCTAGAGGATCGAGCCATGGTCCAACGGTGGTTGGAGGAGTTTCTGGCGCGATGAATGGTGTTCCAATGGCTGTGGAAGTTCAAGAAAAGCCTACAGAAATTCCTCTACAAAATGGTGCTCCATCCATGCCTAATTTTGTTCCACCGATTGTAAATTCTACTCATGTACCGAGTGGGTCTCCTTTGGCTTCGACGCCAAGTTTGTAAGTCCAACCCAGTGTAGCCGTGGCATGCAATGAACTTTATGGGACCCAATGTAACGTCCCATTACCAAATGGCATGTCCATAGGTCCCGATGGCCAATATCGTCATGTGTTTTCACTGATGATGAATTCTCAACACCAGAGTGACCAAGTTGATCCTAGTTCAGTCTTGGGGTCCATAAGCCAAGTTCCAGGAATGCCACCATCAAACTCTCTTCCTAAACAGTTTCTCACTCTCACCGATGTGCAAGCCATGTTCGATCTCGAACAAGGCAAGAGGACTTTACCCTCTTTGCCTGATTCGGATGTCAAGCAGCCTTATCCTATCGAGATGTTGAGTTATCCATACCCAGAGGGGTAAACGGTGCGGAAGTTCATCAAATTCGATGGCAAGCAAGGAAGTGCTCGAGAACATGTTATGCGGTTCATCGAGACTTTGAGGATTCATGGTTCAAATCATGTCCTCCGACTGAGAGAATTCTCCAAGTGCCATACCAACTGAGCATATAGTTGGTATATTAACTAGACCCCAAACTCTGTTCGAAGTTGGGAGGAGATGGTCACAAATTCCATGCCAAATTCTTTCAAACGGCTGAGAAGGTAACCGCACTCACCCTATGTAAGGAAAAGCAACGACAGGGTGAAAACATTCTCAAATATATGAAGATAGGTTCCAAGACAAAGCCGTGGACTGTCATGAGGCTGTGGAGGAAAGCTACTTGGTCCAAATCTGTTTTGAAGGGGTATTGAATGGGTACAAGATGCTTTTTGTTAATCACAAGCTACCCACATTCTCGGCACTAATTGAAACATCTCAGAACATCAACGTACCTCAATCTCAGGAGATCGGGTTTGAGACTAGTTATAAAACCAGCATTAAGTCATCCCGAGGACCTTCCGTCACTGCGGCTATAGCGATTCCAAGTTTGCCCCGGCCTTCATTGTGTTCCAGACTCGGTATCCGTGATTGAATATCATATCCATGTCTTGTTTTTCCCCTTTGACCCTTGGTATTTGAGTTTTAGAACTTGTTAGGCAAGTTTAGAATAGGTTGGTTAGTTGGGTTAGATTGTTGTTGCCCAGATTTTGGTCCCTTCGCTCGAGCGAGGTTTCTTGCGCTCGAGCGAGCTTTTTGTAATTTGCTTCTTCGCTTGAGCGAGATTTCTTGCGCTCGAGCGAGAATTGGGAGTCCTTAAGTTTCTTTCCTAGACGCAGAATTTCTGGGAAGATGAAGTTCTTCGCTCGAGCGAGACTTCTTGCGCTCGAACGAGCCTTGTGTTATTTGTTCCTTCGCTCGAGCGAAGGTGTGCGTCTGTGTAAGACCTGAAGGTTTGTATTCTATGCTCGAGCGAGGCTTCTTGCGCTCGAGTGAGGTCACTTGTTGTGTCTAGTCACTCGAGCGACAACTCTTTCACTCGAGCGAAGACCACGTATATCAGTTCACAGCAGAGGAGTTTTACATCACTTTTTGAATCTCTTTTTGCTAAAAACCCTAGATCGGTTGTCTCTCTCTCTAAAAATCCACATTCTCTCTACAAATCCCTTAGAATCTAAGAGTTTTTACTCTACTTCCTGTGAGAAAAATGTAGAGCAACTCGTGGGCTTCCAATCCATCCGAGTAAAGCTTGATTTTGGGCATTTTCGAGTTTCTCTTTCTTCCTCTTTGAACTCTACATTTGAGATAGGGACATTCTATACCTTAGTATGATTTTTAACATAGGTATTTATTATTTTGTATAAATGGTGAAATTTGGAAGCATTTGAGTGAAACTAGGGTTTGAGCTTAAGATTTGAAAGAGGGGTTTTCTATTTTGGGTTATGAAAATATATGTAGGGTATTGAAGATGGGATTATATGGGTTAAAATGATGAAATTTAGACTTGTGATTGATATCTGGAAAAAAGAGAAAAATTGCCCTAATTTGTATTAAATAATTATTTTGTATAAATAATGAAATTGTTATGGGAAATACGAAATTGGGAGGTTTTGTAAATGAATGATGTAGTTGGATTTGATATATCACTCACCTATAAAAAATTTGGCAAATTATCGGTTTGATAATAGTTTATCTGTTTAGAAATATCTGTTTTGGGCTATCGGTAGAGAATAGTTATGATTGTTGTAGAAACAGCATGAGGATTAGGTAAATTGAAACTAATCATATGAGTTATGTCGTTGAATATGACGGTTTGATTAAATTGTTGAATGTGTGAATTTTGGTAATCATGGTATATGACACGCTTTTAAATACATTGTGTATGTATCATTGTTTGGGAGGAGATAGAAGATGTACTCCATTATTTTGGAGGAGATAGGGGATGGACTCCATTGAGAATTAAGTTGGCCGGAGTGTCTAGGGTAAAAGTCCCGAAATCTTATATATATATATATATATATATGGGTATCAGTTCCCTCGAATGAGAATTTCATAAAATGGCAAGGAAATTGATGTGTCTGAATAATAGTTACTATTGAAGTGTTGATAAATGAGTTGTAGCCTTGTTTGGGATTGTTTAGACAACCAGGGATTATATCTATGAGTTGATTTGAATAAATGAATGGAAATGATTTGAGATATTGATGTCGTTACTGTTAGTCATGAAAAGAGGATGTCAGTTGGTTTAAGTGTTGAACATTTATCTAATACTTATATCTTAGTTAAATCTCATCCATTGTGTTAGTATATCTCTACTGAGTTTTGGCTCACCCTACTTAGGAAACCATTTTCAGGTGCAGGCGACATGCCACCTCCAAGGGCATAGCTTGGGAGGGCGGGGCTGAAGGCTCTATTTTTGTTTTTTTTATGTTTATATGTTTTCTTCTTAAACCGAGGGCTTTAATTGTAAAGAGCTTACAATTCTCTTTTGTTGTAACCAAGTTATCTCTTGGGAAGATGTAAGCCCATAGGGCATTTATTTTGTTGTTATTAATTAGTGTTACATTCTGTAGTTTCAGAATGAATATTTATGAAAGTATTATGCATGTAATCTCTTTTGTAATATAAACTCTGATGAATGAAAGTAATACATTTCATATTATGTTTATGAATCTCTTGGGTTGATTTATATCATATTTTGAAGGCATTACAACTTGGTATCAGAGCGTACCGGGTTTGAATATTTTGGGTACGTGGAAAGTAGTTAGTACCACAATGGGTTTGTTTCGCTTGTTAGAGACTTAACTATGGATGTTATATGCTTACGTGATAACATGCTTATGTGATTATATGGGTATGAGATTTGATTTCTAGGATGTTGATTGGGTCCATGGGTTTCTTGGAGTCCTGTTGGAAGGGCACTTGATCACTGTTGTTTCTAATTGGAACTCTAGCG
Organism: Camellia sinensis; assembly: GCF_055761805.1. NCBI lineage: Eukaryota > Viridiplantae > Streptophyta > Magnoliopsida > Ericales > Theaceae > Camellia > Camellia sinensis. Next base: position 88,810,086 of record NC_138973.1, on the reverse strand, counting down.
ACACCACGAGACGGTCATTTTTCGGAGATGAAATTCATATGTGTTTATGTGGAGTGAATTACAGTTGTCCATCGAATTAGGATGCGAGTGAGATAGCTTCAGTACATTTGTAAATGTACTAATCTCTTTTGTTACCTTTATTAGGATGTCAGGATGAGGTCGTGGTGGTGGGCGTAGTAGGCCTAAGAGGTACGAGATGCCTATACCGGATGAGATTTTGGCCCAGGAAAAAGGAGTTGGTCAGGCCAATGTGGCTGAATCGGTTAGTCAGTAGGCCATGGGCGCCTTAGCCCGAGAAATAGCTAAAGCATTGAGGGAATCTATGGACATTCTCAGGGCTACGAATCAAGTCAAGGCCCAGGTAGCTGATACAGGGCCATCGTTCTTAAAAATAGAGTTCTTCCGGTCAAATCCGGACGAGTTTTTGGATGATCCAAATGAGCCACTGAAGGCAGATGAGTAATTAGAGCAGATGACGAAGACGTTTGAGATGCTCGGTATCGAAGACGGAGGTCTGAGAGTGACCTTGGCATCCTTCCAGCTGAAGGGAGATGCGGGTCAGTGGTGGAAGTATGCGTAGGGGCGCATTGGAGGGACTTGGGAAGCTTTTGTTGATGCCTTCCAAGACAAGTACTTGCTTGCTACAGTGAGGGAGAAGTTGAGGGATCAATTCTCCAAGTTAATGCAGTTGAATACACCAGTGGCTGAGTTTGAGGCCACCTTTACTAGCTTGTCTAGGTTTGCACCAGAGTTAGTGGCGACTAAGGAACGCCATTGTCTGGAGTTCGAGAAGAGACTGAGGACCGGACTCATGTTTAGAGTTGTCAGGTCCATGATTAGAGATTATGGACGCCTTATAGAGGCTACAGCCCATCTTGAGACTATCATGCATGTGAAGAAAGAGATGATGAGGGGCTCCAAAAGGAGTCAGGATAGACAGGGGGACAGTAAGAAGCAGAGGGGTTCTAACCCTCAACAGTCCCAAGGAGTGCATTCGAGATCTATATTTCTAGTGTCGAGTTCGGGTTCTGGGAAAGGCAGTCAAGGAGACATCACTTGTTTCAAATATGGTATGTTGGGCCACAAGTCTCCAACTTGCCCGCAGAGAAGAGGAGGGCAGCGAGCAGCTTCATCTTTGGCTCGTTCTCAGGGCCAGAGTCAGGGCAGAGGCCAGCCGCTCACTTGTTATCAGTGTGGGCAGGCGGGGCATTTGAAGAGGTTTTCCCACAGTTGGGTAGCACGCCTAGTACGTCTGGTTCGAGACAAATACAGAGTCACCAGTCAACGCAGTCAGTACAAGCCTCGAGGGCCAATCAGGAAGCCTCTTCGGCTCAATTAGTGCAGCAGTCTTTTGCTCTGAGGCGTGACCGAGTAGATTAGAGACCCACGGGGCGCGTGTATGCTGTTGTTGCGCCAGATCTTATACTGGCTCCATCTGTTGTGAGAGGTACCTTTTTGTTTTACAATTTGGTTGCTAATGTGTTGATTGATACGGGTGCATCCCATTCATTTATTTCGTCTGCATTTGCATCTATTTTGGGATTGGAGTTGGCACAATTATTCTATATGTGTCGTGTCACCTATTGGGGGTGAGATGGTTTTGAAACAGGGGTGTCGGGCTGTGATATAGAGGTCACCGATCGCCGACATCCGTTTTCTTTTGTATTGATGAATATGACTAGTTTTGATGTTATTTTGGGTATGGACTGGTTATCGTCATACCGGGCTATTATAGATTGCTACTATCAGAGGGTTACTGTATGTACCTTGAGCGATGATTGTTTTCATTTCTTGGGAGATCGGGTTGGTAGAGTTTTACCACCGGTACATGATCCATGGGGGCAAAGTGAACTTAGTTGTCTTCTTTCTAACTTCCTGAGTGAAGAGTATAATGAAATTCGGGTCGAGTTACCAAGAGTGGTTTGTGAGTATTCGGATGTCTTTCCCGAGGACCTTACTAGTTTACCACCTTACCGAGAGATCGAGTTCTCTATTGATTTAGTGCCTGGCACAACACCAATTTATATGGCACCGTATCGTTTCGCCCCAGCTAAGTTGAGGATTCAACTCTAGGAATTACTAGACAAGGGCTTTTTTTCACCCTAATACTTCGCCTTGGGGAGCACCGACCCTCTTTGCTAAAAAGAAAGATAAAGCCTTGCGACTTTGTATTGATTATCGAAAATTGAACCGGGTTACGGTTAAGAACAAATATCCTATGCCTCGTATAGATGATCTGTTTGATCAGTTGAAAGCGTCTCGTTGTTTCTCCAAGATAGACCTAAGATTGGGTTACCACCAGTTAAGGGTCAGAGAGAAAGATATTCCGAAGATGCATTTCGTACGCGGTATGGTCACTATGAGTTTCTTGTTATGCCTCTTGGGCTAACTAATGCCCCAGCTGTGTTTATGGACCTGATAAACCGAATCTTCCAAGAGTTCTTAGATCGTTTTGTGGTCGTCTTTGTAGACGATATCTTGATTTACTCACCCTCTGATGAGAAGCACGAAGAACACTTGCAAGTGGAGCTTGAGTTGCTTAGACCCCATAAACTGTATGCTAAGTTTGAGAAGTGTGAGTTCTGGCTAAAAGATGTTAAGTTTTTAGGCCATGTGGTATCCAGAGAAGGGGTAACTGTAGATTCATCCAAAATAAAGGCAGTGCAGGATTGGGCACAGCCTAAGAATGCTTCCGAGATCCATAGTCTCTTGGGGTTGGCTGGGTATTATCGTCGGTTTGTGAAGAATTTCTCCAGATTAGCTTTGCCTTTGACTAGATTGATGAGGAAAGGAGTAAAATTTGTGTGGAGTGAGACTTGTGAAAAGTCGTTCCAAGAGCTTAAGATTAGACTTACCACCGCTCCAATCTTGATTATTCCAGAGAGGGATTTGGGCTATTAAGTGTATTGTGATGCCTCACAAGAGGGTTTGGGTTGTGTATTGATGCAAGAAGAGAAAGTAGTAGTCTATGGCTCACAGTAGTTGAAAACCCACGAGAAGAACTACCCTATTCACGATTTAGAGTTAGCAGTTGTGATTTTCGCCTTGAAGATTTAGAGGCACTATCTGTATGGTGAGAGATTTGAGGTGTTTTCTGATCATAAGAGTCTGAAATATCTATTTACACAGAAGGACTTGAACTTGAAGCAAAGAAGGTGGATGGAGTTCATAGAGGATTATGACTTCGAGTTATATTACCATCCGGGGAAGGCCAATATTGTGACTGATGCCCTAAGTAGGAAATCCATCGGTAGTGTGGCTTGTATTGCCATCCGGGAATGGGAGATGTTGGGTGCTTTTGGGGAGTTTAACTTGCATTTGGGGGAGTCTGTTGAGTCTGCAGCCTTGTTCTCTTTGGTTGCACAACCTACACTTGTGAACTGAGTGTTAGAAGCACAGAGGGGTGACTTTGAAGTAGAATCCCTCCAGGAGAAGATCTCCAATGGGAAGGTAGATAAGGGTTTGACTGTGTATCCCGACCTGAGTGTGAGATACTGTGACTGATTTTTGTGTCGGAGTATTGCCAAAAGGAAGTACTCTGAGAGTTTCACCATTCACGCCTTGCGGTGCATCCGGGAGGCACAAAGATGTATCATGATCCGAGTCGCCAGTTTTGGTGGAGGGGTATGAAAAAAGTGTGGCAGTGTTTGTATCGAAGTGCCTTACTTGTTAACAAATGAAAGCCGAATATCAAAAGATAGCGGGTTTGTTGCAACCCTTGCCTATAGCTGAGTGAAAATGGGAGCATGTCACGATGTATTTTATTATGGGCCTTCCGAGGACTCAACGGGTTAGTGATGCCATTTGGATGGTAGTTGATCGACTGACTAAGTCAGCGCATTTTATTCCTATGCGTGTAAGAGATTCAGTAGATTGTCTTGCTAACTTGTATATTCGAGACATAGTAAGGTTGCACAGGGCCCCTGTAACGATCGTTTTGAACAGAGATCCGCATTTCACTGCTCGGTTATGGCAGAGCTTGCAGAGTGCCTTAGGCACTAGATTGACTTTTAGCACGGCTTACCATCCTCAGACTGACGGGCAGTCCGAGCATACTATTCAGATCCTTGAGGATATGTTTCGAGGCTATGTCCTTGACTTTAAAGGGTCGTGGGAAAGACATTTACCCTTAGTGCAGTTTGCCTACAATAACAGTTTCTAATCGAGTATTGGCATGGCACTGTTTGAGGCCTTGTATGGCCGAACCTGTAGATCTCTAGTGTGTTGGGCTGAGATGGATGATGCACCTTTGTTGGGCCCAAAGTTGGTGCGGAAAACGAAGGAGAAAGTGGCGCTTATCCGTAAGAGGCTGGTTACAGTCCAGAGTCACCAAAAGAGTTATGTCGACTGTAAGAGGAGACCCTTGTCATTCGAAGTGGGTGATCATGTCTTTTTGAAAATATCACCTAGACGAGGTTTGATGAGATTTGGGAAGAGTGGGAAGCTATTCCCTCGATTTATTGGCCCTTTTGAGATCCTTGAGCGGATTGGGGAGGTTACCTATCATTTGGCGTTACCGCCATAACTTTCCGGGGTACATGACATGTTTCATATTACCATGCTTCGGAAGTATGGGCCGGATCCATCACATGTGTTGGATTGGACCGACTTAGAGGTAGACGAGGATGCCTCGTATAAGAAGAGATCGGTGCGAGTCTTGGATAGACGGGACCAAGTCTTGCGAGACAAGACAATTCCCTTGGTCAAAGTATTGTGGAAATATCACGGGGTAAAGGAAGCAACTTGGGAGGGTAAATTAGAAGTCCGAGAGAAATATCCGAACCTATTTGTTGATGTTTGAGTATATGTTGAGGTTTTTGTTTTGTATATGAACTATAAAACATTGTATATGTTTTGGATTATAAAGACAATGTATATGTTAAAAATGTTTCAGAAATGCAAGTTTAACTTGAACATTGTATATGTTACCTAGTTTTGGAAATGCAAACTTATCATAAACATTGAATATGTTTTGAAAATCTGAGATATATGTATTGGAACTTGTCAAAATTCGAAAGATGCATATTGGTAATATATGTTGAACTATATATATTGTGGATTTGTTCTCTTGTAAAGAGATTGAATGACTGGTGGATGGGTCATGATGTTGTGAATTGAATTGTAATGATTTGAACATTTGGGCAATCATGGTTTTGAAACTTGTACTAAAATTTCGAGGACAAAATTCTTTAAGCGGGGGAGGTTATAGCGATTCCGGTTTTGCCCCGGCCTTCATTGTGTTCCGGACTCGGTGTCCGTGATTGAATATCCATGTCTTGTTTTTCCCCTTTGACCCTTGGTGTTTGAGTTTTGGAACTTGTTGGGCGAGTTTGGAACAAGTTGGTCATTAGTTGGGTTAGATTGTTGTTGCCTAGATTTTGGCCTCTTCGCCCAAGCGAGGCTTCTTGCACTCGAGCAAGCTTTTTATAATTTACTTCTTCGCTTGAGTGAGGTTTCTTGCGCTTGAGCGAGAATTGAGAGTCCTCAAGTTTCCTTCCTAGACGTTGAATTTCTGGGAAGATGAAGTTTTTCGCTTGAGCAAGACTTCTTGCACTCGAGCGAGTGTTGTGTTATTTGCTCCTTCGCTCGAGTGAAGATTTCTGCGCTCTAGCGAGACTTCTTGTGCTCGAGCGATCGTGTGTATCTGAAAAACTTCTGAAGCATTGTATTCTATGCTCGAGCGAGGCTTTTTGCACTCGAGCGAGGTCACTTGTTACGTCTAGTCGCTTGAGCGACAACTCCTTCGCTCGAGCGAAGACCACGTATATCAGTTCGCAGCAGAGAAGTTTTACATCACTTTTTGAATCTCTTTTTGCTAAAAACCCTAAATTGGCTATCCCTCTCTCTAAAAATCCATATTCTCTCTGCAAATCCCTTAGAATCTAAGAGTTTTTACCCTACTTCCTTTGAGAAAAAGGTAGAGTAACTCGTGGGCCTCCAATCCATCCGAGTAAAGCTTAATTTTGGGCATTTTCGAGTTTTTCCTTCTTTCTCTTTGAGCTCTACATTTGAGGTAGGGACATTCTACACCTTAGTATGATTTTTAACATAGGTATTTGTTATTTTGTATAAATGGTGGAATTTGGAAGCATTTGGGTAAAACTAGGGTTTGAGCTTAAGATTTGAAATAGGGGTTTTCTATTTTTGGTCATGAAAATATATGTAGGGTATTGAAGATGGGATTATATGGGTTAAAATGATGAAATTTAGACTTGTGATTGATATTTGGAAAAAAGAAAAAAATTGCCCTAATTTGTGTTAAATAATTATTTTGTATAAATAATGAAATTGTTATGAAAAATACGAAATTGTGAGGTTTTGTAAATGAATGGTGTAGTTGGATTTGATAAATCACTCACCAATGGAAAATTTGGCAAATTATCGGTTTGATAGATTAGTTTATTTGTTTAGAAATATCTGTTTTGGGCTATCGGTAGAGAATAGCTATGATTGTTGTAGAAACGGCATGAGGATTAGGTAAATTGAAACTAATCATATGAATTATGTCATTAAATATGACGGTTTGATTAAATTGTTGAATGTGTGAATTTTGGTAGTCATTGTATATGACACGCTTTTAAATATATTGTATATGTATCATTGTTTGGGAGGAGATAGGGGATGTACTCCATTGTTTTGGAGAAGATAGGGGAGGGTCTCCATTGAAAATTAAGTTGGCCAGAGTGTCTAGGGTGAAAGTCCTGAAATCTTATATATATAAATATATAGGTGCCGGTTCCCTCGGATGAGAATTTCGTAAAATGGCAAGGAAATTGAAGTGTTTGAATAATAGTTGCTATTGAAGTGTTGATAAATGAGTTATAGCCTCGTTTGGGATTGTTTAGACAACAAGGGATTATATCTATGAGTTGATTTGAATAAATGAATGGAAATGGTTTGAGATATTGATGTCGTTACTGTTAGTCATGAAAAGAGGATGTCAGTTGGTTTAAGTGTTGAACATTTATCTAATACTTATATCTTAGTTAAATCTCATCCATTGTGTTAGTATATCTCTACTGGGTTTTGGCTCATCCTACATGGGAAACCATTTTTAGGTGCAGGTAACATGCCACCTCCAAGGGCATAGCTTGGAAGGGTGAGCTGAAGGCTCTATTTTTGTTATTTTTATGTTTATATGTTTTCTTCTTAAACCGAGGGTTTTAATTGTAAAGAGCTTATGATTCTCTTTTGTTGTAACCAAGTAATCTTTTGGGAAGACATAAGCCCGTAGGGCATTTATTTTGTTGTTATTAACTAGTGTTACATTCTGTAGTTTCAAAATGAATATTTATGAAAGTATTATGCATGCAATCTCTTTTGTAATATAAAGTTTGATGAATGAAAATAATACATTTCATATTATGTTTATGAATCTCTTGGGTTAATTTATATCATATTTTGAGGGCATTACAGCGCCTTCCGTATCTTCTACACGAAAGTCGTAGAGGGAGGAATTCAAAGGTTAGAAGATGAAAAACTGTGAAGATAACACTCCTTTTTCGTGTAGTGTTGAGGAGGTAAAGGCCTTAGTTAAAGAGTGGGTGGCAGACGGGGAATTGAAGTTGCCTCGTGTCGAAGAGCTTTTGCCGAAGAAGGACCATGAGATTCCTAATTATTGTGTTTTCCACCGATCATTAGGACATCCTACAGAAAAGTGTCGGACGCTTAAGAAGATCTTCAAAAAGAAAATCGAAGCAAACGAGTTGGAGTTCAAAGAATAGGGGCCTCAGGATATCTTAAAAGACATGGCTGTGATGGTGTTTGACAGCCACAACCCGAGCTGCTGGTGAAAGTTTTCTGAATGACCTTGCAACTCTAAGGGCAAATGTCAACCTTCCGTAGAAGAAATCTATCTATGGCATTTACAATTTGCAATTACTGTATTGTCTAAGAAGTTTTATCTTTCTTTCTTATGTTATGAAAAAAATTTACTTCCTCCATATTGTGTATCTCCATTAGCAGTTTTTTTTTTTTTTTTTTTTTTTTATATTGTGTATCTTCATTGTGATATGTTACTTGAGGAAGTTTTCAATTTTTGTTGCCCCTCGAAGAAGAACGAGGAATAATAGACTAGGTTACCAACCTGAAGAGACCTTTCTTGACACAGTAGAAGTATACTCCCACTCGAACTTCCGAAGGACAGCCTTTGCTTCCATTAGTTGCCGAAGTAGAGTGTACTCCCACTTGGACTTCCGAGAGACAAACTCCATTAGTTGTCAAAATAGTGTGTGCTCCCACTCGGACCTCTGAAGAGCAGCCATTGCTTTCATCAATGCAAGCTTCGAGGGTCTTTCTGGCTGAAGTAGAGCGTGTGCTCCCACTCGAACTTCCAAAGAATAGCCCTTGCGTCCATCAATGCGAGCTTCGAAGATCTTTCTTGCTGAAGTAGAGTGTGTGCTCCCACTTAGACTCTCGAAGAACAGATCTCGTTTCCATTAGTACGAGCTTCGAGGGACAACCTTTGCTTCCATTGATTGCCAAAGAAAAGAGTGTACATCCACTTGGACTTCTGAGGGATAGCTTTGCCTCTACTCGGACTTCTAGGGAACAATCTTTACTTCCATTAGTACAAGCTTGGTAGACTCGGTTGCCAGCCAGAAGGGATCTTTCTTGCCAAAGAAATGAGTGTGCTTCCACCTAGACTTCCGAGGGACAGCCTTGTTTCCATCTGCACTTCCGAGGGACAACCGTTGTTTCTATCAATGCAAGCTTCGAGGATTTTTCTTGCTGAAGTAGAGTTTGCGCTCTCACTCAGACTTTCAAAGAACAGATCTCACTTCCATCAATGCGAGCTTCGAAGATCTTTCTTACTAAAGTAGAATGTGTGTGTAGACGTCCCCGAACGCCCCGGGAGGAACGAGCTCCCGTTCTGTTCATTTGGGGTCACTACAGCTCAGGACTCTCAAATGTCACGGTTCTTAATCTGAACCAAAGAGTCCAAATCCGGCAAATCGTTTTGAGAAAACAGATTTTGAAAGAAGTGCCAAACATGGACTACTTTGCCAGATACAGAGTCGCCACCTAAATATTTTATTTTGGGAAATTTAAGAAACCCTGACTCGTTGCCTAAGGCCACGTGTTCGTCATCACCAAAGTTGCCTCGGCTCGGGAACTTGGGTACGATTGGGGAAGGTCACTTCGTGAGCACCCCCGCTCGCCCGATCAAAGATCGGCCTCTACTAACCATGATATCTAGTTTTGAAAACATTATGCGTTCTTATTCCGATTATTAGCCTAGGTTACTATGTGATGCACACAGCATATAAGTATAGACTAGGTCACCTGAATTGGAACAAAACATTTCATGCTTGTTTATTTGAAAGATGGTTTGCTACTCACAAGTTGGCTTAAAATGCAGATTTTGCCACCCGCAGGTGGGCTTAGAAAAGATGGTTTTGCCACTATCTAGTGGGCTTAAAACAAACAATTGATGATTTATTCCAATCCAAGTAACCCAACCTTCACCCACAAGCATTCAGGCAGTTATATCACATAAGCATATAGCCTCATGGTAAAAATGCTATTCATGGCAGTCACTCACACGCATGCAAGGATGCTAAAGCATAAAAACTCACCGAGTACTCCAAGCCAAAACAGAAACTCATTAGAAATCATGCATGAATCCTAAGTATACAGAAATGCCTAATGCAACACATGCAAGAATGTAAACTATAGCAGGCTCGGCTATTCTAAACATGGCATATGAGATGCAACAACTAACATGTATTCAATTTGGAATTGAAAGTACAATGCAGTTAGTATGATGCGCCGAGCCCGGTGCATGCAAAACAGATGAATGATGCAAACATGTTGTCATACTGTATGCCAATTGAAATATGCCCTAATCTAACCATCATAAGCAGGTAAATAAAAGGGAAGAAAGACGTGGGGTTGGAAGACATACATCACACTCACTCACACTTATTACAATTATGCCCTCGCACAGAGGGTCCGAATAAATATACAGTCCCGAATAAAAGAATAGTACAGTCTAAATAAATATTACAGTCCAAATAATGTACAAATTCCTAATTAATTAACAAATTAACTAAGAAAATAAATAAACTGGCATGCAAGCCAGGGACTGCCTTGATTCCATTCCGGATGATGAATGATGCATGCCCGGGTTGCCTTTGCGCAGAAATCCATGACAATGCCCCAATTAGCCTCTGTTTACACCTTTTCTTGAAATGCGCGCCAAGCTCCAAAAAGTTACTGATTCTTCATTTTGCTGCAACAGAGAACAGGAAAGGGGCATGGCAATGTATTTTCACAGATATATGCATGCCTCGATCCTCGTGCCACCAATCACGCATATCGATACATGATGGCCGAGGAGTCGAATTGCACAACTCAATATGAAATGAATGCATATGAAAATACAACAAAACCTAACTCCATCATGGATAATCCGGAGTGTCGGTGACTGGGGAATTGAGACACGTTTCGTCACTCGGAGTATGGAACGTACCTCGTTTCCCGTGCCCTGGCTAACTCCTATCCCAAACACGATGCAATATGCATGACATGCATGAAATGCAACTAAGATACAATCCTAACATACACAATGTTATGGAATGGCATACACGCTGCACGAGGTAATACACAACCGAGCGTACACAATGCTATGGATGAAATGGCATACGCAATGCAATAATGGGCTTACACCAACATGAGAGAGCCTTAGCCACACTCACATAGGAGGCCATCAGATGAAAACAAGACAACTCGAAATGCGTGCATGCGTGCACGCAAACCGAGGACCGACCCTCAGGCACCGAAATGCCACTCTAATGAGACATGGCAAAGACATGGAATATGGCACACTATAATGCAAAAATCAGAGGTAAAATGAGATGAAAAACAGCCCCGAAACCCGGTAAAATGAAACCCGATGCATGGAACGAGCCCCGAAACATGGATTTTGGCGCATGAAATGGCCTATAGCTATGCAATGCATGCATAATTTGAACATGAGATGAAAAGACAGAAGCAAGGCAGCCCCTAGATAAGCATTTTTACAGTTCAAAGCATGGCCAAACAGCAAGCACAAATAGGGAAAAACTAGCATGCAAAAATGGCCCTAAATGTGAGATAATGAAACAACTCGCAGCTGCTGATCCCAAACAGATTAGGGCCCTTCAACAAAGTTGAAGAGGGGCCCAAAATATGATCTTTTACAGTTTATGGAAAACCACAAAAACCAGCACAGGTATGGATAAACTCTCATGCAAGAAATGGACCAAAAGATGGCCAAAGAAGCAAGTGGTGGTTTCTGGCCTTAAACACAAAGGGGCCCTTCAATAATGTTGAAGAGGGGCCAAAAATAAAGCATTTTACAGTTGATGGCCGGACCCAAAACAGTATGCAAACATGTCCAAAATGCTATGCAAAATGAGGCCCAAAAGAGAGATATAACATGAAGTATATAAAATATGCCTCAAACCATGAAAGGCCCTTAATGAAAAATGAAGAATGGGCCAAAATAAGACTGTTTTTAGTTCTGAAAATAGCTCAAAAACAGAAGCACAATGGGCTAATAAATCATGCAAAAATGGGGACCAAAGAGGGATATAATGACAAGTGGCACATGGAGGTCCCAAACAGTGATGAGCCCTTCTTCAATGTTGAAGAGGGGCTCAAATTAAGCCTATCTACAGTTTACATCATGCTCCAAAACAGATCATACACAGGCAAAAAATACTATGCAAGATAACGGTATATAAGAAGGATAATGAAGCAAGTGTAAGATAGGGACCTCAAATGCCAAAATTCCCTTAATAAAACATGAAATAGAGCTCAAATAAAGGGTACTTTCAGTTTTGGTCGGAGCTCAAAACAGCAAGCATAATAGCTAAAAAAAGGTTGCAAAATTAAGCTCAAAAAGAGGGAATTGGTACTTACCCTTGGAGACAAGTCTTTAGCAACTCTTGGCTTGAGTTTGCAGCACCCCTAAGCTCTGGAGAACACCCTCAAACTGCTGGAGTGGAGGATGGAAGGGTAGGGCTTGGTGGTGTAGTGTAAAATGGTGTAGGGTTTGAAGAATGGAAGCTTGGAGATGGAGAGGGAGAGAGATATAATGCAAATAGGCTTGAAGGGAAATTTTATAACCTCCAAGACAGAGCTGGAGGCTCTGTTATGTAGCCCAAAATGGGGGAGAAAATGGAGGGAAGAAGTGGGGGGAAAAAGGATCGAGTTTCCCCCCAAAAGTTGTCCCCCGGATACAGGTTTTTTGGGGGGAAACAGATACACAGCTGTAATGTACACATCCTGAGGAGCAAGGCCGGCCACTTTTTGGAGCTGCAGGTGGCCGGCCGGCCACCTCCCATGGCCGGCCGGCCAAGGGTCAAAAGGGCCAAGGTGAATTAATAGCCGGCCACCACAAATTGCTGTCCTCCCAGGTGCCCTCATCACAACCCTGTGGTTCAAAATTGTCAACTGTAAAACAGGAGAGAGAATAGGCCACTTTTAGGAAGGGTTCAAAAGGGTCAGGTGGAATTACTGGCCGGCCACCAACTTTTAGGGTCCTCCCATGTGTGTACAACACAAATATGTGGTTAGAAGTTCAAGAAAATAGTCCAAGGGTGGTCAACATTGGCTCGGAAGTGAAGAAAAATGGGCGTCGGAGGGCGCCGGAGGAATATAACTGGTTGGTGAAACAATTGCTGGCCTCCCACCCTTCTACGGCCTTCCTGGTGATGAAACAGAGGTACCTTCCAAAAATGAGCGAAAACCGATGCAAAACGAATGTTCGGGGGCCAGAACATGCAGTTCGGGGCCCCGAAAATTGCCTGTTAAGCACCGAAAGTGGCATCCGGCCACGAAGTGGGTCTCTCAGACCTCAGTGTCCCTCAAAAGGGAGGAAATAAGAAGTACGCCAAAAATCGGAGCAAACGGAGGTGGTTAGACGGTCCCGAACCGAGGCACACGGCCAACGGCTCCGAAAAATCGGAAACCGAACCCCGAAATGGGCAAAATGGCCTACAGCCACAAAATGTAGCCCACGGCCACTGAGAGATGGTCGACGGGACCTCTCCCTCCCCTCAGGAAAAGAAACAGAGAAAATCGAGTCTGGTTCGCAAACCGAGGCAAGGCACAGAAGAGGGTTCGGAAATCCGGAGGCAGGGCTCACGGCCAAGACTCTTAAACTTCTGAACGAGCACATTATGCAATATCACCAAGAGCTCAACTGGTGACGCCTGAGTCTCAAGGTCGGTCAAAAATGGGGTGTCTACAGTTGCCCCTCTTTGACAGAACTCGGAAGTCACAAGTGACGGGAGTGAATGTCAAAGCCCAGAGACGACCCATTTTTGACAAGGCCGAAGACTTAGACAAACGTATAAGATAAACAGAGATGTGCCCGCTGGCATGCCCGCAGGCAAAGGGGGGCAAAATGCAAAGCGATATGCACAGAGCCGGAGGTAACTCAATGATCATGCAAATGCAGCAAGTTGTAATGAAGCAAGTATTCGCAAATAGATGCAACGGTTTTAAGCAAGAATGCAAAGCAACAACTATATTTCATGCAGTTATGATGCAGTCTTAGCGAGCACGTGTGATAGATACACAAAAGTGAAGAGAGTGTGATTGATATACTAAGTGAAGCAAAGTGTGATGGATACATAAAATGAACAGAGTGTGATTGATACGCTAAAGGCGAACACAGAGTGTGATAGATGCACTACATGAAGCAGAGTATGATGAATATACAAAAAGGGAACGCGAAGTGTGATGGATGCACTAAGTGAACAGAGTGTGATTGATACACTGAAGGTGAACACAGAGTGTGATAGATGCACTTATGTGAACTAAGTGTGATTGATACACTAAAAGTGAACACAAGTGTGATAGATGCACTTAGTGAATAGAGTATGATAGATATACTGAAAATGAACACAAAGTGTGATAGATGCACAATGTGAGCAGAGTATGATTGATATACTAAATGTGAACACGAAGTGTGATAGATGCACTTAGTGAACAGAGTATGATAGATATACTGAAAATGAACACAAAGTGTGATAAATGCACAATGTGAGCAGAGTGTGATTGATACACAGTGCGAACGCGTGTGATTGATACACAAAGTAGGCATAGTGTGAGCGTGTGTGATTGATACACAAAGTGTGATAGATGCACTAAGTGAACAAAGTATGATTGATATACTAAATGTGAACACGAAGTGTGATAGATGCACTTAGTGAACAAGTGTGATGGATATACTAAAAGGGAACACAAAGTGTGATAGATGCACTTGGTGAACAAATATGATGGATATACTAAAAGCGAACACAAAGTGTGATAGATGCACTATGTGAACAGAGTGTGATTGATACACTAAAAGCGAACACAAAGTGTGATAGATGCACTATGTGAACAGAGTGTGATTGATACACTAAAAGTGAACACAAAGTGTGATAGATGCACTTAGTGAACAAGTATGATGGATATACTAAAAGCGAACACAAAGTGTGATAGATGCACTATGTGAACAGAGTATGATTGATATACTAAAAATGAACACAAAGTGTGATAGATGCACTATGTGAACAGAGTATGATTGATATACTGAAAATGAACACAAAGTGTGATAGATGCACAATGTGAGCAGAGTATGATTGATATACTGAAAATGAACACAAAGTGTGATAGATGCACAATGTGAACAGAGTATGATTGATATACTAAAAGTGAACACAAAGTGTGATAGATGCACTATGTGAACAGAGTACGATTGATATACTAAATGAATGAAGTGTGATTGATACACTAAACGAGAATGTATGTGATAGATACACAAAATGAAAGAAGTGTGATTGATACACTAAACGAGAATGTATGTGATAGATACACAAAATAAAAGAAGTGTGATTGATACACAAAACGAGAATGTATGTGATAGATACACAAAAGTGAATATGCGCATGGTAGATACACAAAATGAGAATGTGTGTGATAGATATATAAAAGTGAATGAAGAAAGTGTGATAGATACACTAAAGAAATGATCTTAAACCGAACTTCTTTGAATGAACCGTACATACAATATCGTGCATGAATGGGAAAGAAACCTGATAGGTACAATGCAATACAATGCATGATGTTTAAGGAACGCAATAAACAAGCGTAACGGCGCTTTTAGAAAGCACCTCATGGGGTGAGTGGCGATGAACCGCTCTACTCTGACGGGGATCTCCCCTCGTGCTCTTCGAACACTTACCTTCAACTCACAGTACAAAGGCTCTGAAATACTGACAAGGATTCTTCATGTAGAACACTTTGGACGTTGCCTTTCTTCCTGATCATATTCACAACTTTCCCTATTCTCCAACGGGGTGACAGACTAGGTTGGTTCGGTATCCAGAATTGAGGTGCATACCCGCTATCTCAACCTATGGGGCTTCCATACAGATTTCAAGCCGAGGACGCGCCTCTGGGTATTTAAACCAAACTTTAGTCTCGGAAATCCCGAACCTTTACGTTCTAGGCATCAGCCACTCGAACTCTAGTTTCCACCGTCGCAGTTGGTCTCCTAGGAACTCATTGCGAACACAGCCAAGATGCCTCTGGCAGGGAATGGTACTCAGGGAGAGCACTTTTGATCGTCATTCTGGCTTGAAGCAGACTTGATCTCGAGCTTGAGGTAGAGGCACACTCGTACTTCGGAGCATTGGCAAGACCTGAAGAGGTACACACGGAATGTAGTCTCGGAACTTACTGAAGTTGAAACAAACTCAGATGCTCGACATTTCCTCTTTTGCTTTTGCTTTGCAGTCTGGAACTCATACAGCTTTAGACAAGTCCTGGTTTTACTGTTCTGACGTGACTTGGGTTGAACCCTGCGGTTTTATGAAAGAACGAATCTTGTTTTGCATAGATGTGGAGAACGGCACGGCACTCGGAGCGCAAAACGATTTTATTTTTGAATTGATAAATGAGCTTTTGACGGGGTATCGAGCCTACGACTGAACACAGCAAGACAACTCAACACGGAAATAAAAGGCACACAACCTAAACACCACTCAACAAAGGAAAAACAAAGTAAAACAACCTAAACACATCGAGACACGCTCGGAACGACTCAAAGCAAGAATCGAGACAAACAAAACAAAAGACACGATACACAGACATGCACAGGGAGCCTGTTTCACCGGGTATTATTCCCCACCCTCTTTCATTTGTGATCCTCACATCACTCGGCCCTCAAGCTCTATTTTTCTGAAAAAGCCCTTTTCTCACTTTTTCTCTCATCGCACATCTCTCCATTCTTCAATCTCTCATTTTTCATCCCTCCCCCGGGTGGTTGATGGATGAACAGCAAATTGTGGGCTCGTGCCCCTAGCATTCTGCTAGATTCTTCTTTTCCTGCGCGCAGCTAGTGAGTTCCTTTCTCAGAGGGGTTGTGCTACAACAGGATGTGTAGCAAATCTGCAGCTAACATCGGTTGATGATGCTCTGTCGGGGAGTTTGGACGTGGTTAGACCTGTCCAGATGAGGAAGTGGAATATCTTGCCCCATTCTAGTTCGTGCTTCGCACTTTGCTTGATACCTCGTTGCTTGGAGGATATGAGAGCTTTCTGCCCTTTTCTGCTAACTTCAGTTGTGCCCTCTTCTGGCGAATACGATGCTCTTTCTAGCAAGTAGAGTGCCCTTTCTGGCAAATGCATTGACAACGAGAAAAAGACAGGAAGCTTGACTCAACTGTGCTAATTCATCAATTTGACCATTTTTTGCTTTGGCTTTCTAAAACAACTTTGATCAAAATGAGAGTTAGATTAACGCGCTTGTTCGATTTTCTGATTTGAAATCATGCAAGTTAGGCTGTGAGCACTGAAAATTTTCCCTTTTTGGGGTCCAAGAAATGATCTAGTTTTTGGAAAAGATAGAACAATTTTCAAGAAAATTAGTCAACTTCAGTAAAAATTCTCAAAAACTATTTTTGCAAACGGCCAATGCTTAACAAGCATGGAACCTACTCTTGAGACGCACAACCTCGGATTGGGAGGAAAATTGCCCCATTGCTCGAAGAGAGCTGCATGGCAACGGAAAGTTGCCCCTTGTTTGAATGGCACCGCAGCACATTGAATGGCAACGGAAAGTTGCCCCTTGTTTGAATGACACCGCGGTGCATTGAATGGCAACGGAAAGTTGCCCCTTGTCTGAATGGCACCGTAGTGTATTGTAATCAGCCCTCAGAGTGATGATTGCAACCGAACTCCCGGATACAGAAAAGACAAAGATGACCAGAACCATCGCATGGACACAATCGAATTGTTTTACGGCTGGACTTCAGAATGAAGTTGCCTACGTATCCCAAAGATGGGAATCAAGCCTTACGTAGTTCGGGGTTAAGGTACACTCGGGTATTAACCTCTCCTTTTCAGGCTCTAACTTTTGCCAAGGCGTCCGTTGCGGGTTTTCGACCTTGCGAGCTTTGTTCTTCTTTCTTTTTCATTTCTTTTTTTTTTCTTCTTTTTTTTCATTTTTTTTTCTTTTGCATTTTTTGCTTCTTTTTTTTGTATTTTTTTCTTTTTTTTTTGTATTTTTCTCTTGCTCTAACTTTTGCCTGGGTCGCCCTTCCGGGTTTTCGGCCCAGCGAGCCTCTCAAAGGGTAAAAGTGTAACAAGTCCATGCCAAATGGTTTTAGGATCTCGAAGCCATCCGTATCCAAGAGAGTGGTTGTTGTATCGATTTGCAGAAGGATCCATCTTTGGCTCTTCGAGCACATCGGACATTTTCGCCCCTAGTTCGAGGGGTGTTTCTGTTCTAGCTTCGCAAGCTTCTTCTGATGAGGTCTGATCTCCTTGATCTGACTTTGGTGCCTCTTGTTCGAGGGCTGTTTCAAATCCGGCCACACGGGCCTCATATCGCGGTTGACCGTTGAACGTTCTGAATCCAAGGTCAAGGTTTGAAAGCAAGGGCTCAAGTCTCGAGGCTGAGAGCGATCCTAAACTGCACAATCTCAAGAGCGATTCCACACAAGTCTTCGCAAGACCGTGCAAAACATTTTGTTTTTGAAAGTTTTTAAGAAAGCGACAAATCGCTCGCGCTGAAGATAGTGTGAAACCAGTCTAGATCAAGCCAGGGTCCTTCTCAGTACTCATGCTAACAAGCATGATTTCATTCATTAAGGGCTTAGCATGCCTCTCTTTCTCTCAAATGATCAAAGTTTTGCAAATCCCGAGGAATTCCTTCCTCTTCGTTTTCACCGTAGTGTTCAAAAAAAGTTTTGAAAAACTCAGGTCATTACAATGACTTCAAGGCACGAGAGAGCAGGTGGAATGTACTGCCGTTTCATTCAAATCCCGGCACAACTAGCACATGGCAGAAGCAAATGTGAGAGTGTGGAAATCACTGCTGTTTCATTCAAAATCTGTTGGTACAACTGGCTCCCTGGCAGAAACAGACTCAAAACAAAACGAAAAGACAAACACAAAACAAAATGGTGATGCCCGAGGTAACACCCCCCGGAATCACCCGACTCCTATACAACAGGACTGAGTCGATACAACAAGACAGACCCAAAACAAAAAGAGACTAACTCAAAACAAAAAGACAGACTCAAAACAAAACAACAAGGCTGACCCAATACCCAAGTCAGAAACTGGCATTCGCAAATGCTCAAAACAGTGCCTGTCCTTCCCACATCTGGAGTAAATCGAGTGCCACCCGCAGCTGGTTCAATCTCTGGTCAGATCACATTACCCCCCACAAGTTCACTGATCAAGTGCCGATGGACTTTGCAGGACCCGGTGCGGCAATGATCCCGTTGTCAAACAGATCTTGTACATCATGGCGTAGACGAAAGCAACTGTCGGTGCCATGACCGGTTTGTTGATGGTAGGCGCAGTACTCGGTCTGATCATGTTTTGCAGGGATAGGATCGGGTAGGGGCCGTTGTTCCAACGGTTTCAGATGCCCTTTCCGGATTAAGACCTCTAGAGCCTTTGACAAAGACATATGAAGTGGGGTAAAAACCCTCTTGACTCGAGGTGGGTACTTGGTTCCTTGTGGGCTACTTCCGGACGCACCGGTGAATGGGGTAGCTGTTTTTGATACGGTGGTAGTAACCATGCCCACATCGGAAGATCTTGCAGCTGCATCACCACTGGTGGTCACATTCGAACTGCGGGAAGACGCCCTCCTAGGCTGCTCCTTCTCCTGGTCAAAAAGGCCCTGCTTCATAGCGTCCTCGATCTGTACTCCCATCTCATGCAAATCTGAAAAGGTAGGGAATGGGAGCACGATCATTTTCTGCATTAGCTTGGGCTGGAGATTGCGCACAATCATCCGAATTTGATCTTTGTCATGGGCCTAAGGGTCATCATTGAAGCCTTGGCCCTCCAGCGGGCTACGAATTCTGAGAAGCTCTCCTTCGGCTCTTGCCTCATCGTCTCAAGATCACGGGTTGTAATCTCGATTTGGGTATTGTATGAATATTGTGCGACGAAGGCCTCGGCCATCTCCTCCCAGTTTCGTTTTACTGAATCCTCCAATTTGGCGTACCAGATGACCACAATACCCGACAGGGTCCTGCCAAAAAGGGAGAGCTTCTGTAATCTTGTCAAGCCCATCGGGCGCAAAACATCTGAAAACAAACTCAGGTGGACCATGGGATCTCCTGACCCATCAAAACGGTCAATGTGAGGCATCTTGAACCTGTCCGGCAGAGTTACAGCTGCGTCGGTGTACCCGTCCTCAATGCCCGGGATGGACTTTACCCCCTGGGATTTCTTGAACAACTTTTCAAGCTTGCTCAACTTCAACGCTGTGGGGTCGACCTCGAACTCGAAGAGGGAGTCCGGTAGATTGGTAGGTGTTTTGGATAGTTGAGGTAAAATTGGGAGCGGAGCCGGCCCGCCTGGAATGTCCGTATCATCTTGGACGTTTGGCGTCTCCCCAGGTGCTGGAGCTCCTGCTGGAGGAGGAACTTGTTGTGAAGCGGACGCGCCGCTTTGCTGTTGTAGCTTGGTGATGAGCTCGGCCTGCTGAGCCATGATCACAGCCTGCTGTTTGGCAAATTTCGCCTGACGGGCAGCATCTTGCTGCATGAGTTTCATACTTTCTTGCATCTGGCGCATCATTGCCTCCATCCCTGACGTGCTCTGCTGATCCATCTGACTGATTGGTATCTATCCCTGCAGTAGAAACTGAGACCTCGGCCTGACTGTTTACTGGTGGGGTGGATAAGGGCCACTGATCTGGTAATTGTTGAACTGGTGATTTGTGCCCGACTAGCCTTTTTACCCTGCCTCTGGTAAAGGAACACTGATTACCTTTGAACTGAATCTCTGACCTGACAAAGTCTATCAGCACAAGTTCGATGAACCTCGGGGGATATCGGAGCCTTCTGAAGCTATAATTCCAAGACTACCTAGCAAAAGAGAAAACAGACAGCATCTCAGCCTGATTCTATCTGAACAGATACGAGCATAGTTGAATGAGTGTGCCCTCTACTAAATTCTGCTCCAAAATTCTGCCCCAAAATCTGAGTCTGATACCCACAGGTAAAGCTGACTCCCGAATACTGATAGTAATGCCCGCAGGCCTGATGCCCAGACTTACAAACTGATGCATGCATTCCTGTAGAGACGCACTCTAAAGCACATAGCAGATAAGTGAGAGCCAAAACACCCCTATGTTGGGGTAGGGTTTCTCTGTCCTATTTTGTCAGGAGCTAGGGTTTCACTACGCATGCAGCGGTTTCAAACAACCTAAATCGGGTAAGGAACCTGTCCTAGCTTGGAATGGTCACTATGGATTCCGAATATGCACTAGGTCGAATGGTCAAAAAGGGTGCCCCGGTAAAACCGGGGTTTGTGTTCCCATACTGGCAGAGCCCACAATCGGTCAGCCTTATGGTCATGCCTTGACAAGACAAGCCTCCGGCAAACCGTTCAGGAATAACAGATGGCAAACACGGTGTCCTAGGCGCACCAATGCAAATGCAATGCAAAGAAACACACAAGTGTAATAAAAAACAGATATCATGAGTTCGAGTCAAGTCCTCTAAATCCCCAGCAGATTCGCCAGAAACTGTAGACGTCCCCGAACGCCCCGGGAGGAACGAGCTCCCGTTCTGTTCATTTGGGGTCACTACAGCTCAGGACTCTCAAATGTCACGGTTCTTAATCTAAACCAAAGAGTCCAAATCCGGCAAATCGTTTTGAGAAAACAGATTTTGAAAGAAGTGCCAAACATGGACTGCTTTGCCAGATACAAATTCGCCACCTAAATGTTTTATTTTGGGAAATTTAGGAAACCCTGACTCGTTGCCTAAGGCCACGTGTCCGTCATCACTAAAGTTGCCTCGGCTCGGGAACTTGGGTACGATTGGGGAAGGTCACTTCGTGAGCACCCCCGCTCGCCCAATCAAAGATCGGCCTCTACTAACCATGATATCTAGTTTTGAAAACTTTATGCGTTCTTACTCCGATTATTAGCCTAGGTTACTATGTGATGCACACAGCATATAAGTATAGACTGGGTCGCCTGAATTGGAACAAAACATTTCATGCTTGTTTATTTGAAAGATGGTTTGCTACTTACAAGTTGGCTTAAAATGCAGATTTTGCCACCCGCAGGTGGGCTTAGAAAAGATGGTTTTGCCACTATCTAGTGGGCTTAAAACAAACAATTGATGATTTATTCCAATCCAAGTAACCCAACCTTCACCCACAGGCATTCAGGCAGTTATATCACATAAGCATATAGCCTCATGGTAAACATGCTATTCATGGCAGTCACTCACACGCATGCAAGGATACTAAAGCATAAAAACTCACCAAGTACTCCAAGCCAAAACAGAAACTCATTAGAAATCATGCATGAATCCTAAGTATACAGAAATGCCTAATGCAACACATGCAAGAATGCAAACTATAGCAGGCTCGGCTATTCTAAACATGGCATATGAGATGCAACAACTAACATGTATTCAATTTGGAATTGAAAGTACAATGCAGTTAGTATGATGCGCCGAGCCCGGTGCATGCAAAACAGATGAATGATGCAAACATGTTGTCATACTATATGCTAATTGAAATATGCCCTAATCTAACCATCATAAGCAGGTAAATAAAAGGGAAGAAAGACGTGGGGTTGGAAGACATGCATCACACTCACTCACACTTATTACAATTATGCCCTCGCACAGAGGGTCCGAATAAATATACAGTCCCGAATAAAAGAATAGTACAGTCCGAATAAATATTACAGTCCAAATAATGTACAAATTCCTAATTAATTAACAAATTAACTAAGAAAATAAATAAACTGGCATGCAAGCCAGGGACTGCCTTGATTCCATTCCGGATGATGAATGATGCATGCCCGGGTTGCCTTTGCGCAGAAATCCATGACAATGCCCCAATCAGCCTCTGTTTACACCTTTTCTTGAAATGCGCGCCAAGCTCCAAAAAGTTACTGATTCTTCATTTTGCTGCAACAGAGAACAGGAAAGGGGCATGGCAATGTATTTTCACAGATATATGCATGCCTCGATCCTCGTGCCACCAATCACGCATATCGATGCATGATGGCCGAGGAGTCGAATTGCACAACTCAATATGAAATGAATGCATATGAAAATACAACAAAACCTAACTCCATCATGGATAATCCAGAGTGTCGGTGACTGGGGAATTGAGACACGTTTCGTCACTCGGAGTACGGAACGTATCTCGTTTCCCATGCCCAGGCTAACTCCTATCCCAAACACGATGCAATATGCATGACATGCATGAAATGCAACTAAGATACAATCCTAACATACACAATATTATGGAATGGCATACACGCTGCACGAGGTAATACACAACCGAGCGTACACAATGCTATGGATGAAATGGCATACACAATGCAATAATGGGCTTACACCAACATGAGAGAGCCTCAGCCACACTCACATAGGAGGCCATCAGATGAAAACAAGACAACTCGAAATGCGTGCATGCGTGCACTCAAATCGAGGACCGACCCTCAGGCACCGAAATGCCACTCTAATGAGACATGGCAAAGACATGGAATATGGCACACTATAATGCAAAAATCAGAGGTAAAATGAGATGCAAAACAGCCCCGAAACCCGGTAAAATGAAACCCGATGCATGGAACGAGCCCCGAAACATAGATTTTGGCGCATGAAATGGCCTATAGCTATGCAATGCATGCATAATTTGAACATGAGATGAAAAGACAGAAGCAAGGCAGCCCCTAGATAAGCATTTTTACAGTTCAAATCATGGCCAAACAGCAAGCATAAATAGGGCAAAACTAGCATGCAAAAATGGCCCCTAAATGTGAGATAATGAAACAACTCGGAGCTGCTGACCCCAAAGAGATTAGGGCCCTTCAACAAAGTTGAAGAGGGGCCCAAAATATGATCTTTTACAATTTATGTAAAACCACAAAAACCAGCACAGGTATGGATAAACTCTCATGCAAGAAATGGGCCAAAAGATGGCCAAAGAAGCAAGTGGTGGTTTCTGGCCTTAAACACAAAGGGGCCCTTCAACAATGTTGAAGAGGAGCCAAAAATAAAGCATTTTACAGTTGATGGCCGGACCCAAAACAGTATGCAAACATGTCCAAAATGCTATGCAAAATGAGGCCCAAAAGAGAGATATAACATGAAGTATATAAAATATGCCTCAAACCATGAAAGGACCTTAATGAAACATGAAGAATGGGCCAGAATAAGACTGTTTTCAGTTCTGAAAAGAGCTCAAAAACAGAAGCACAATGGGCTAATAAATCATGCAAAAATGGGGACCAAAGAGGGATATAATGACAAGTGGCACATGGAGGTCCCAAACAGTGATGAGCCCTTCTTCAATGTTGAAGAGGGGCTCAAATTAAGCCTATCTACAGTTTACATCATGCTCCAAAACAGATCATACACAGGCAAAAAATACTATGCAAGATAACGGTATATAAGAAGGATAATGAAGCAAGTGTAAGATAGGGACCTCAAATGCCAAAATTCCCTTAATGAAACATGAAATAGAGCTCAAATAAAGGGTACTTTCAGTTTTGGTCGGAGCTCAAAACAGCAAGCATAATAGCTAAAAAAAGGTTGCAAAATTAAGCTCAAAAAGAGGGAATTGGTACTTACCCATGGAGACAAGTCTTTAACAACTCTTGGCTTGAGTTTGCAGCACCCCTAAGCTCTGGAGAACACCCTCAAACTGCTGGAGTGGAGGATGGAAGGGTAGGGCTTGGTGGTGTAGTGTAAAATGGTGTAGGGTTTGAAGAATGGAAGCTTAGAGATGGAGAGGGAGAGAAATATAATGCAAAAGGGCTTGAAGGGAAATTTTCTAACCTCCAAGACAGAGCTGGAGGCTCTGTTATGTAGCCCAAAATGGGGGAGAAAATGAAGGGAAAAAGTGGGGAGAAAAAGGATCAAGTTTTCCCCCCAAAAGTTGTCCCCCGGATACAGGTTTTTTGGGAGGAAACAGATACACAGCTGTAATGTACACATCCTGAGGAGCAAGGCCGGCCACTTTTTGGAGCTGCAGGTGGCCGGCCGGCCACCTCCCATGGCCGGCCGGCCAAGGGTCAAAAGGGCCAAGGTGAATTAATGGCCGGCCACCACAAATTGCTGTCCTCCCAGGTGCCCTCAACACAACCCTGTGGTTCAAAATTGTCAACTGTAAAACAGGAGAGAGAATAGGCCACTTTTAGGAAGAGTTCAAAAGGGTCAGGTGGAATTACTGGCCGGGCACCAACTTTTAGGGTCCTCCCATGTGTGTACAACACAAATATGTGGTTAGAAGTTCAAGAAAATAGTCCAAAGGTGGTCAACATTGGCTCGGAAGTGAAGAAAAACGGGCGTCGGAGGGCGCCGGAGGAATATAACTGGTTGTGAAACAATTGCTGGCCTCCCACCCTTCTACGGCCTTCCTGGTGATGAAACAGAGGTACCTACCAAAAATGAGCGAAAACCGATGCAAAACGAATGTTCGGGGGCCAGAACATGCAGTTCGGGGCCCCGAAAATTGCCTGTTAAGCACCAAAAGTGGCATTCGGCCACGAAGTGGGTCTCTCAGACCTCAGTGTCCCTCAAAAGGGAGCTAATAAGAAGTATGCCAAAAATCGGAGCAAACGGAGGTGGTTAGGCGGTCCCGAACCGAGGCACACAGCCAACGGCTCCGAAAAACCGGAAACCGGACCCCGAAATGGGCAAAATGGCCTACAGCCACAAAATGTAGCCCACGGCCACTAAGAGATGGTCGACGGGACCTCTCCCTCCCCTCAGGAAAAGAAACAGAGAAAACCGAGTCTGGTTCGCAAACCGAGGCAAGGCACAGAAGAGGGTTCGAAAATCCGGAGGCAGGGCTCACGGCCAAGACTCTTAAACTTCTGAACGAGCACATTATGCAATATCACCAAGCGCTCAACTGGTGACGTCTGAGTCTCAAGGTCGGTCAGAAATGGGGTGTCTACAGTGTGCTTCCACTTGGACTTCCGAAGAAGAGCCCTTAAAACTTGGTTGCCTACCAAAAGGGATTTTTTCTTGCCGAAGTAGAATGTATGCTACTTTCGGACTCCTGAGGGACAGCCTTGCTTCTACTCGGACTTCTAGGGAACAATCTTTACTTCTGTTAGTACAAGCTTGGTAGACTCGGTTGCCAGCCAGAAGGGATCTTTCTTGCCAAAGAAAGGAGTGTGCTTCCACCCAGACTTTCGAGGGATAGCCCTTCCTTCCATCTAGACTTCCAAGGAACAACCCTTGTTTCCATCAGTGCCAGCTTTGAGGATCTTTCTTGCTGAAGTAGAGTGTGCGCTCCCACTCAGACTTTCAAAGAACATATCTCACTTCCATAAGTGCGAGCTTCGAGGATCTTTCTTACTAAAGTAGAATGTGTGCTCCCACTTAGACTTCCGAAGAAGAGCCCTTAAGACTCGGTTTCCTACCACAAGGATTTTTTCTTGCCGAAGTAGGGTGTGTGCTACTTTCGAACTCCTGAGGGACAATCTTGCTTCTGCTCGGACTTCCAGGGAACAATCTTTACTTCTGTTAGTACAAGCTTGGTAGACTCGGTTGCCAGCCAGAAGGGATGTTTCTTGCGGTTGCTAGCTAGAAGGGATCTTTCTTGCCAAAGAAAGGAGTGTGCTTCCACCCAGACTTCCGAGGGACAGCCCTTGCTTCCATCTGGACTTCCAAGGGACAACCCTTGTTTCCATCAGTGCGAGCTTTGACAATCTTTCTTGCTGAAGTAGAGTGTGCGCTCCCACTCAGACTTTCAAAGAACATATCTCACTTCCATAAGTGCGAGCTTCGAGGATCTTTCTTACTAAAGTAGAATGTGTGCTCCCACTTAGACTTCCGAAGAAGAGTCCTTAAGACTCGGTTTCCTACCACAAGGATTTTTTCTTGCCGAAGTAGGGTGTGTGCTACTTTCGAACTCCTGAGGGACAATCTTGCTTCTGCTCGGACTTCCAAGGGATAGCCCTTACTCTCATTAGTGCGGATTCTGAGGGCCCCGGGGTCGTGGATTTCATACAAGAGTTCATTTGTCGAATACAGAAGCTTCAAGTGGGTCATTCTCTCTCGAATTATAGTATTCAATGTTAAAGACCCAGTTTATACAAGGCTCTGACCTTGGACAGAGGTCCAATAAATACATAGACAGTAAATCCTCAACATCCTCAAGTTCAACAAATTGCAATATCAATGTGTGTATCATCAACAACAACGGCACATTTGTTCCTTTCTCTTCAACAGAGCAAAGTGTCATTTTGTCTACGTTCAAACCAAGCTTCTTGTAGATGTCCACGAACGTCCCGGGAGGGAAATCCCCCCCCCCCCCCGTTTTGTTCATTGGGCTCACTACAGTTCAGGACTTAATGTCACGGTCCTGTATCTAATCTCGCAGAGTGCAATGCAAGACCGATGAAATCATTAAAGAGTCCAAATCCGGCAAATCGTTTTTGAAAATAGATTTTTTGAAAGAAGTGCCAAACATGGACTGCTTTGCCAGATATAGAGTCGCCACCTAAATATTTTATTTTGGGAAATTTAGGAAACCCTGACTCGTTGCCTAAGGCCACGTGTCCGTCATCACCAAAGTTGCCTCGGCT
Source organism: Camellia sinensis (assembly GCF_055761805.1). Lineage (NCBI taxonomy): Eukaryota > Viridiplantae > Streptophyta > Magnoliopsida > Ericales > Theaceae > Camellia > Camellia sinensis. Next base: position 88,782,999 of record NC_138973.1, on the reverse strand, counting down.
CGGGAACTTGGGTACGATTGGGGAAGGTCACTTCATGAGCACCCTCACTCACCCGATCAAAGATCGGCCTCTACTAACCATGATATCTAGTTTTGAAAACATCATGCGTTCTTATTCCGGTTATTAGCCTAGATTTACTATGTGATGCGCACAACATACAAGTATCGACTTGATCGCCTGAATTGGAACGAAACATCTCATGTTTGTTTTGAAAATGGTTTGCTACTCGCAAGTAGGCTAAAATGTGGATTTGCCACTCTCAAGTGGGCTTAAAACTCACAATTGATGAATTGTTCCAATCCAAATAACCCAACCTTCACCCACAGGCATTCAGGCAGGTATATTACATAAGTAATTAGCCTCATGGTAAGCATGTCATCATGCCAGTTACTCACACATATGCGTGGATGCTAAAGCATAAACACTTATCGAGTACTCCAAGCCGAAACAGAAACTAGTTAGAAATCAATGCATGATCCTAAATATACAGAAATGCTTCATGCAACACGTGCAAAATGCAACTATAGTGGGCTCGGCTATTCTAAGGATGGCATGTGATATGCTACAACTAACAAGTATTCAACTCGGAATTGAAATACAATGCAGTTAGCATGATGCGCCGAGCCCAGTGCATGTAATACAGATGAATGAAGCGAACGTGCAAGCATAAGTATGCTAATTGAAACATGCCCTAATCTAACCATCATAAGCGGGTAAATAAAAGGGAGAAAGACGTGGGGTTGGAAGACATACATCACATGCACGCACACTTATTACAATTGTGCCCTTGCTCGGAGAGTCCGAATAAATAATACAGTCTGAATAATAATTACAGTCCGAATAAGTACAAAATCCCAATTAATTAACAGTTTAACTAGGAAAGCAAGTAAATTAGCATGCAAGCTATGGACCGCCTCGGCTCTGTTCCGAATGGTGAAAGATGCATGCTTGACTTGCTTGGCGCGGAAATCCATTGCGATGCCCCGATTCGCCTCTGTTTACACTTAATCCCGGAATGTTGCACGAAGCTCAAGAAGGCTGTTGATTTCTGATTTGCTGCAACAGAGAGCAAGAAAGGGGCATGGCAAAGTATTTTCACATATGTATGCATGACTACTCTTCAGGGAGTGTAGTCCTCGATCTTCGTGCCACTAATCACGCATCTCGATGCATGATGGCCGAGGGGGCGAATTGCACGACTCGATGTGAAATGAATGCACGTATAAACACAACAAGACCTAAACTCCATCATGGGTAATCCGGAGTGTCGGCAACCGGGAATTGAGACACGTTCCGTCACTCGGAGTACGAAACGTCCCTCGTTTCCCGTGCTTGGGCTAACTCCTATCCCAAACACGATGCAAATGAGATGGCATACACAATGTGACTAACATACAACCCAGCATATGCAATGCTATGAAATGGCATACACAATGCTCAATATAACATGGCGTACACAATGCTCTAACATGCAACTCAGCATACACAATGCTATGGACCGAAATGGCATACACAATGCACGATGGATTTACACCAACATGAGTGGACCTCATCCACACTCACATCAGTGGCCATTAGATGAAAATGAGACAACCAAAATGTGTGCACACATGCACGATTACCAAGGACCGAACCTAAGGCATGGAATGCCACTCTACCAAAGCATGGCAAGGATGAAACATGACATGGAATAGCATAAATTATAGCTTTAAAACAGCATGAAATATGGTCCCGAAACATGCAAATATGGCACATAATGCAAGCTAGGGGGCTCGGGTGCCGAAACTAGTGAAGTGCGTTACACTAGAGGTACCCAAAGCAATGCACCAAAGGCAAAACCAACCCCAAATAGACCCTAGGCAGGTCTGAAATAGTGGGGAGATGGCCTAAAATGATGGCTCGGAATGCAACGGAATTGAGCTCATTCAATGGTCGGTAAATGAGGCATACAAGCCCGACACTCAAACGCATTTAAAGAGATGAAAACATGGCAACATGGCATTCATATAAGCTCTGAGATTTGATGAAAAATGATCCCAATGCATGAAAATATCTCAGTATATGCATGGAATGGATCTCAAAACTCAAAGCTAAGCATGGACCTTGAACTACAAGCATGCAAAACTAACATCATTCGACCACAAGACCCAAAAACAGAGCTAGGGCAGTCCAAAATAAGCACACTATCAGTTTAAGGCATAGCCAAAATATGCTAGAATCAATGGCCTATAAAGCATGCAAAGAAAGCTAGTGAACCATGAGTTGTTCTACAACTATATGAAGCATATGAGGGCTCACCCAACCAGCCAAAAACAAAAGTATTTCATGCTAAAATATGCCCAAATAACCACTGGAACTCAGTCAACACAAGCAAGAATGATGACCCCTTTTGGAAAACCATGCAAGGGGTTGTTCTACACATACATGATAGACAAACAAAAGGAAAAAACCACCTCTAGAAATGAGTTATGACAGCCCTAAAACCCACCAAAATGAGCCTGAAATTGGTCTAGAAAGCATGCAATGAAAGGTTCCTTTGAAAGGCCTTGAATGAGATTGTTCTACACATACATCATAGACATAAAATATGACCAAAGGGGCTCTGGAAAGAGTCAAGGAAGACCTTAAAACTCACAAAATAGGGTTTGAAATGTGACTTCACAACATGCAAAATGGAGCTCCTTTGGAAGGCCAACAATACTAGTAAAGAGAACAAGGGGTGAGAGGGTCACCCCTCTCTGATTTTGAAGCTCAAAAATACATCTAAGCCACTGAAAATCCACTGGATTTCAGTGGCTAAAAGGCCAAATCAAGGCCAATGCAAATGCTCAAACGCAAGGCTCAAAACATGAGGAAATGAAGCATGAAAGGGGGAAGATGACCCCAAACAGAAAAGAGTCCTTAAACAAACATGTTTAGAAGATCAAAACAAGACTTTTTCTAGTTTATGGTAAATCTCGAAAATGCTCACAAGTAGGGCTAAGATATGATGCAAAATAAGCCTACGAAGAGGGATAGAGCATACAAGGAGGTAGATGGCCTCAAACAGAAAAGTGTCCTTAATCAAACTCTAAGAGGAGCTCAAAACAAGACATTTTTCAGTTTATGACAAAGTCCAGAAATGCTTGGAAATAAGGCTAATCAATGGAGCAAAATAATACAAAAATGGGAGAAATAGAGACTCACCCTTGTAGACAATGACTCCAGCAGCTTCTGGACCAAGGAAGGAGTTCTTCAAATTCTGAAAATCAGCTCCAAGATGCTTGGATGGATGGTGGAGGTGGTAGGCTATGAGGTGTAGTGCAAATGGTGCAAGAATATTAGGGTTTGGAGCTTTGAAGAAGAAGGCTATGGAGGGTGGAGTGTATATGCCTTGGCTGAACTTTCTAACCCTTGCAAATGGAGGGGGAGTGTTGGTTTTATAGAGGAGAAGAGCCAAGGCTTCTTGGAGAAGCCTTAGGAGGGGTTCAAAGCTTCTTGAGGAAGCTAGACCAAAAGGGTCAAGCTTCCTCAAGAAGCTTGACAAAAGAGTCAAGCTTCTCTAAGAAGCTAAGCAAGGGGGTCAAAACCAACTAAAAAGGATCAAAAAGATGGTCAAAGTCTCAGATAGTGGGTCAAATGCTTCACAGCTGGCACAGCTGTGTTGCACTTGAGAAGAGAAAAAAGCAGAAAACTGGCCGACCAGCTAAGGTGGCCGGCTGGCCACTCGCCCTGGTCGGCCGACCAGGGGTCAAAAGGTTCAAGGTGAAATGTTGGTCGGCCAACCCAGATTGGTGGCCTCCTAGATGAGTGCAACACAGCTGTATGGTGGAAAACCAGAAAATGTGACCCAAGAGAGAGAAAAATTAGCTTTTTAGCAAGGTTCAAAAGGGTCAAGAAGAATTACTGGTCGGCCTACCCATATTGGTGGCCTCCCAGATGAGCACAACACAATGGTGGTATGAAAAGAAAGAAATTGTGGCTCAAAAGTGAGAAAAACCAGCTTCTGTCCGAAAAATCGGGTTTAGGAGAGAGAAAAAGAGAAAACTGGTTTCCAAGGAGAAAAGGTGGCCTCCCACCATACTGCCACCTCCCTAACAATGAAAATAGGGTCCCTACCAAAAATGGACCAAGATGGATACAAAATGAGGGTTCGGGAGCCAAAACGCGCAGTTCGAGGCCCTAAAAACAGGCTGTTAGGCACCGAAAGTGGTGTATGACCACGAGGGTGGTCTCCCGGGCCACAGTGTCCCTCTAAAGGGAAGAAATAAGGTGTGTGCCAAAATCCGGAACAAACAGAAGTAATTAAGCAGTCCCGAACCGAGGCACATGGCTGACGGCTCTGAAAACCGAAAACTAGGCTCCAAACGGGAAAAAAAATGGCCTACGACCACGAAACGTAGCCTACAGCCACTGAGAGATGGTCTACGAGACCTCTCCCTCCCTTCGGGAAGAGAAAACAGAGAAAACAGGACCTGGTTCATAAACTGAGACAAAGCACAAAAGAGCCCCGAAGTCCAGGGGCGAGGCTCGCAGCCGAGACTCCGCAACCTCAGAACGAGCACAATATCCAACATCACTGAGCGCTCAGTTGGTGACGTTTGAGTCTTAAGGTCGGTCAAAAATGGGGTGTCTACAGTTGCCCCTCTTTGACAGAACTCGAAAGTCGTAATTGACGGGAGTGAATGTCAAAGCCCAGAGACGATCCATTTTTGACAAGGCCGAAGACTTAGACAAACAGGCAAGGTAAGAAGGATGTGCCCGCAGGCATGCCCGTAGGCAGGGGGCAAGATGCAAAATAATATGCACAAAGCCGGACGTAGCTCATGATCATGCAAAGCAGCAAACTGTAATGAAGCGCACACGCAATAGTTTTAAGCAAGAATGCAAAGCAACAACTACATTTCATGCAGTTTTAAGAATGCGGAGAATTATTCAACTCTCACCACGTCTCACACGGAGCAGATACAATACCTGCGCGATTCGTCTGGTTGCACCAGCTTCAAATGAACCGTACATACAATATCGTGCCTGCAAAAGAGAGAAACTTAACAAGCACAACATAGTTAGCAACACATGTTCAACGCTATATCGAACGTAGACAAACAGGGTACCGATGGGAAAGTGCATCGCAATGCGAGAGACACGCGCGTGTCAACGCAAGTTAAGCGTGAGGGTATGACAATACCCATGAAACGTGCACAACAATGCAAGTGGTATGCATGAGAATGCAAGTGACGTGCATAACAATGCAGGATAAGTGCAAACTCGAATGCATGTTTGACACGAAACAACGAGCAAAGAAATGCAAGTTTTGACGAGTGCGACTCAATCGCGACCTCCGATTTACCTCCCGGAAGGGTCACAGCGTGCTCAAAAAAGATACATTTTTCTCTTGATGAGTGACAATGAAACACACATCGAAAGTTGGAGTTGAAGTTCCCGTGGAGGGATTTCGCGACGAAAAGTGCACTTTTCTTGTACTTTCCCGGGTGCCGAGGACTCCGATCACTACCAAAATTTGCAGAGACCTTGGAGACCATCTTGGGAACACCACCGACCAGGTTTGAGTGCAGGGGGTGGTTGGCCTACCAGAAAAGGTGGCCGGCCGACCACCTAGCCCAAATCCGGGACAGTTTGGTACTTTCACCCTCATTTCTTTAAATACATTCGGCCAAAGCTTTATTCCTCACAACTTCATATCCGAAATCACCTTCTCCTCCTTCCTAGAGCATTTTCCCTCTCAGATCTGCACTCTATATGCGTTTTTCAATGCCCCACGCAAAGTTGTTTCGCTAAAACTTTCAGTTCTCTTCACTTTGAATCGATTAAATTTTGATTTCGGAGCTTCTTTTCTCATTTTCACCACTTGAGGTAAGTTTGTCTCAACATTTGGAAAATTTTCTTGGGAGTTGACTTTTTTGACTTTTTCGTTTCCCAAGAGTTGACTTTTGTTGACTTTTTCCAATTTTGGCTCATTTTGCTCATTTTTGCTCATTTTTGCAGATTTCTTGAGATGGCGGGTCGTTTTCCCCATGACGGAGGTTCTCCAAGTGCCGAAGGTGATCCAGATATCATGTCTCTGCCGCCGAGGATTCACCCCTTTATTCCCGAGAGGTACGACCCCTCGACGCACATCTTCCCGCAGGCAGTTTTCTATCATTTTACGGATTTCGACGATCCAGCCCCCGTGGATTTGCTATTGCAGGAGCCGGAGTCCCATCTCTCCTATCAAGCACGGGAGGTATGTACTTCACTTTTTTTTTTTACATTTCTTGCCTTAATTCTGTATTTTCCGTGCATTTTATGCTGCGCATGCTTATTTGCTCACTCTGAACACATTCGCATGCCATACTTCTGCTCATTCTAGCACACGGCTTGTTCTGAATGCTTAGTCTATAACACAGTACTCTGTTTGCATCTTGAACACACAGCTCAATCACTTGAATTTCTGAACACGCAGCTCATATTTGATGGTGAACACGCAGCACACACTATCTCTGAATCTGAACACACAGCTCATATTTGTTTGTGAACACGCAACACACATTTCAATCCTGAACACTCAGCCCATATTTGATTGTGAACACGCAGCACACATTTGTTGAAAGTTGAACACGCAGCCCAAACTTTGAATTTCTGAACACGCAACCCATATTTTGATTGTGAACACGCAGCACACACTTGTTGAGAGTTGAATACGCAGCCCAAACTTTGGATTTCTGAACACGCAGCCCATATTTGTTGAAAGTTGAACACTCAGCCCAAACTTTGTTTGTGAACACGCAGCACACATGTGTTGAAAGTTGAACACGCAGCCCAAACTTTGAATTTCTGAACACGCAGCCCATATTTGTTGAAAGTTGAACACTCAGCCCAAACTTTGTTTGTGAACACGTAGCACACATTTGTTGAAAGTTGAGCACACAGCCCAAACTTTGAATTTCTGAACACACAGCCCATATCTTGATTGTGAACATGCAGCACACACCTGTTGAGAGTTGAACACGCAACCCGAACTTTGAATTTCTGAACACGCAGCCCATATTTGTTGAAAGTTGAACACTCAGCCCAAACTTTGTTTGTGAACACGCAGCACACATTTGTTGAAAGTTGAACACGCAGCCCAAATTTTGAATTTCTAAACACACAGCCCGTATCTTGATTGTGAACACGCAGCACACACTTCGATTCTGAACGCACAGCTCATACTGAACATGCAGTTCACAGCATTGTATTTGATCTCATTTGCACATAGCTCATACATTTCATTTGCACGCAGCTTATTCATTTCATTCTGAAACTGAATACATGTGTTCATTGTGAATACAGGTGTCCTCCTGTGTTACACGGGGATATGGCTCCATTGCTGCGAGGGAGTGGTATGCAGAGCTCCCAGAGGCCGTCCGTGATTGGGTTGATCAGGCAGGGTTCGGACCCTTCTGTACTGGGATATCTCGCTATCCCGCCAGCAGGACGTTGATGGGTGCCCTTGTGGAGAGGTGGTGGGACACCACCAATTCCTTTCATTTCTCAGTTGCTGGGGACATGACTATGACCCCATTCGACTTTGCTGTGTTGACAGGCCTCGACATGGGAGGCTGGGCGATCCCTTACGATGAGGACATGAGTGAGTGGGAGGCCGCTTGGATTTATCTATTGGGAGCTCGCCCACCAGTCGACCGATCCTCGGGCCGAGTCCAGTACACCTGGTTTTCTTCATATTTCAGACAGAGGGAGCCCAAGACTCCCGAGGAGATAGCACAGTACACCCGAGGGTTTTTGATGTTCCTCTTCGGGACCGCTCTGTTCGCCGATAGGGGAAACACCGTTGGGCTATATCTGCTGAGTGCCCTGGTAGACCTCTCGCAGGTCAGTCAGTATGACTGGGGTGGCGCCGGCTTGGCTACCCTCTATTGCTACATGAGCGTGACCTCCCGCGGACGGGGGAACATAGTTGGCGGCTATTGGAGAGCCTAGGAGGTACCTTCTGCCCTCTTGATTTACATTTCTGCTTTTCATTATCTGTACATTGCACGCACGGCACACTTTACATTCTGTACTCACATTCTGTACTCAGCATTCTGTATTCGGATTCTGTACTCAACATTCTGTATTCTGATGGCTTTTGCCCTGTTTTTCCACAGTTATGGCTTTTTGCTTACTTCCCGACGCTAGCCCCAGAGCTCGAGGTGGAGGCGCCCCTCATGACCCCCTACTCGCTCGTTTTCGAGGGCCAGTACCAGCCACGGGCCCGGGAGACTCTCCCCTACCTACGGCAGTTTTTCGATACAGTGCGGCCGACAGAGGTAATTCAGAACTCTCGGTCCTCCATGTTTTCACCTTTGATTTATTTTGCACATCTACGATTTCTAATCAGCTTATGCATTGGTTATTTGCAGATCAAATGGCAGCCTTGGGTGCCTTTGGGTGGGGACCTCCGATTTCAGCTTGCAGGAGGATGGGCCGCCTCTCGGTACAGGATCCTGTTTGAGGGGCTGGTTGGTAGGGCCTGGTTCCTGGGGGAACGCTTCATGCGCCAGACGATGGGCTACCTTCATTAGGATATCCCCTCAGCATCTCCGGTCGATATGCGGACTACCGGGAGGCTCACTCCCCAGGAGGTTACTAGTGGCATGCTGGGTACTGATGTATTCCTACATTTGGAGGAGGTGGAGTACGCAACCTATCGTCACACATACTTGATGCCCCCGTTGACTGGCGTTCGTACTCCCACGAGGAGATCCGCTGACATACCATCTTCGAGTCGAGCTCAGGCTGCAGGTGCTCCTTCTACTAGCAGAGCCGGTACGTCGAGAGGTGGGACTGAACTGGTCCCTCCGATTCCTCTGACTTATCATCACGCTGGATGGCCAGATATCCCGACTGAGTTGACGGGATGGCGATACGGGACTTTATACCTGATTTCGATAGAGCCTCCCATGCCTGATCACAGATACGTCAATGACCCTGACTCACCACCGGTATGCTCTACTACTTTTCATTTATCACCCAAATACTTAGGCATTCATTCAGTCACTGATGATCTGAGCTTGTATTTGCAGCCATCCAGAGAGTACATGGACGGGATGCTCAGATTGGTGGCCTCGCTCGAGGGCATGGTCTTGCGGAGAGAGACGCAGTTGTCCATCCTCGGTTTTCAGGTACTCTTTAATTTTCTCGCATTTATCATACTTCTGATGACATGTTGAACTTGAACATCTTACTGCATTGATTAATTGTATGTGTAGAGCACATCTGACACTCACCACATTCATGCACTGCATCTGCCTGCAGCCACTTCATGTAGTTTTCTTGCATCTGCATCTGATATACATACTTTGGCTGATGTATTGCATTCTTTCTTTTCAGATGCCTCCGCTACATACCGGACCACAAGCCGGGCCATCTGGGCCTTCCCGAGGAGTTGGGAGAGGGGAGTCGTCTCGCAGACGAGCCGGACGCAGAGCGCATGTCATAGAGGAGGGGTCTAGCGAGGAGGAAGAGCCTGCGCATCCCCAATCAGAGACATCTGCTGACAGAAATGGTGGTTCCGGTTTCGATTCCGGTAGTGGAAATGAGGTCGAGGAGGATCCCAAGGATGACAGCTCTGACTCAGATGACGATGATGGTGCTGAGGCTGTTCCGCAGAAGAGGACGAAGAGGGCCTCTTACTCTTGTGCTTAATAGCATTGATGCAGCTGTTCCCTTCTTTATTTACCTTTTTTTACTAGTAGTTATAGCACATTGTACATTTATTAGGTAGTTTTATTTTCTGTAAAACTTGTACCCTTGTTGTAAAATGTTGAAACAAAGGAAGCATGATGGAATGAAACAGCTTTTGTTCAAAAAGTGTTGCATTTTATGTTCTTGCATCGCATCGCGTCATTTTGCACAAAATGAGATTGAATGGAATTGTGCATTTGAAAATTGCCAAGTCAGGTAGTGAACCGACGCAACAAACAAAGCAGCTTAACTTACTAAGAAAGAACAGAACCTTAGCAAGTTTACAACTCGATAAGGGAAACACAACAATGTTGATTAAACAAAGAGTAACAACTCAATATACAAGACTCAACGGCTCGACAAAACTTAATAACTCGATGAACTAAACAACTCGATAAACAAAACAACAACTCAATAAGCAAAATAACAACTCGATAAGCAGGATTTAATAATAACTCGATAAACAAATGCATTTCGGGCGATCTGGGTGACGGAACGCATCCGAAACAGAGGAAAACTCGCACCTTCAACACCCCCAATGCATGGAAATGCTAGGAACTTTCTTCTAGAGGCTAGAACAAGACCAAAGCCATCTTCCTCTCTATGGCCGATCACCTAAGGGAGCTGGCCAACCAGCTTTTTGCATTGGAGGGGAGAGGGGTGATCGGCCTGCCAGAAAAGGTGGCCGGCCGACCACCTAGCTTGGCAGCCACCAAATTTTTGACACGTGTCCTCCGAACAGTGCCTTATCCTCTTTAAAAGCTCTAACCTCATGGCTCTTTCATTTCACCTTAGTTTTGCATCAAAATGGAGGCGTTCCTCACCCAAAATCTCACAGGTTGGATTGCTTCTCTAGATGGCTCGGAAAAGTTAAACTTACAGGGCTTCGGCTTGAATGCACTATTCACACTGGGCCATACTCCGCTGCATCTTCCTTTCCTCTATGCCGCGGCAAGGTTTTGGAATCCGACAACACACGTCTTTAGCTTTAGCGGGCAGGAGATGTGTCCTACTTTCGAGGATTTCCAAGTTTTGATGGAGTCCGAGCGCAACAAGGAAATCTTGCCTCAACTCCGATTCAGCCACGTCCAAGCCTTAGGACAAATGTGTGGCCTCACTTTGTATGATGCTCGATCATTGATTCATAATGGGGAGCTGGACATCCCAAGCTTGGTTTACCGGTTTTCTGATGCTGGTGACCGCAGCGACCATCATTGGCAGGGCTATCGGCAACACGCGTTTTGCCTATGCTTGCTATCTCATTTCTTACTTGCCTCAGGTTCCAGAGGATCCAGTGTCCGGTTGATTGAGGTTGCCCAAGGTTTGAAAGAGGGTAAGAGCTGCATTGCTATGACATTGGCTGAGACATTGATGGGCTTAGACGCTTTTCATCGCCGGGAGACGGCTAGGCTTGCGAGGAGCCCACTACTATTGCAGGTAATGTTTCCCACCCAATCTCACATATGTATTGCTCACATCACTCGGCCCTCAGGCTCGGTTTTTCTCACAAAGCCCTTTTCTTACTTTTCTCTCATCGTACATCTCTCTATTCTTTATTCTCTCATTTTTCAATCCCTCCCCAGGTGTGGTTGATGGACAAGTTACAAATTGTGGAGTCTTGCCCCGCATACTCAACTCGCGGCTACTTTTTCTGACAACGCCTGGTCGATGCCCTTGATGAAGGGTGGTGGTACAACTGGATGTGCAATTTGTCTGCAAACCGCATTGCTTGGTGCTGCCCTTGGCTCAATCTGCCGACGATGAGTTGCAACATGACCCGTCAACCTGGGATTCAATTGATTGGCATGACACATTGTGTCTTCTATTTTCCGTTCCGGTTCCAGCGCCAATTCGGACATGATCAGACTTGCCCGCCAGAGGGGATAGAGTATCCTGCTGCATTCCCGATTCGAGGCGCACAGCTTGCCCAGTATGCCACAGCATGGAGGACTAGAGAGCTCCTGGCCCCTGCTCCCACTTTCAGTTGCACTTTGTCTGATGAGTTCTTGGATTGGCTCAATGAAGAGGCCAGGAAGGGCCCACTTTGGTATCAGAGGCTTCGACCAGCTCTGGGTGGGGGCGCAGGAACACCTGACTTAGCTATGCCCCGGATTTATTGCTTTATTTGTACTTTCAAGTTTTCTTTATGATTGTAATAAGAAAGCAACTTCAATTTGTATGCAAGAGCAGGAGAACTCTATATTGAAATCAATGAAATTGAAGGTTGTGGGTACTGAAAATTTTTCGCTTTGGTCCAAAAATGGTCTAAGTTGTAAAAAGATTAATCTTGAACAAAGTCAACTTTTATTAAAACTTTTCAAAACCATTTTCGATATGGATCAGAACTGGACATGCCTGAAATCTGTCACTGAGATGCACAACCCCGGATCCCAGCAACTGGAAAGTTGCCCCTAGTCTGAATAGTACCGCAGCACTGCGCAGCACTGCGCAGCAACGAAAAGTTGCCCCTAGTCTGAAGAGCACTGCACCGGAGATCATAACCGAACTCTTGAATGCTGAATAGACAAAGATGGCCGAGATGATCAAATGGACAAAGTTGATCGGGGAAAAGTTTATGGCTGAACTTCAGGATGAAGTTGGCTACGTATCCCAAAGATGGGAATCAAGCCTTACGTAGTTCAGGCTGGGGTTCACTCGAGTATTTTCACTCTCCTTTTACGCTCTAACTTTTGCCAAGGCCGCCCTTTACGGGTTTTTAACCTTGCGAGCTCAGTTTTTATAGTTTCAAATTTTTCATGCTCTAACTTTTGCCTAGGTCGCCCTCTCGGGTTTTCGGCCTAGCGAGCCTCTCAGGGGTAATATTTCTTTAACTTGTCCATATTGATCGGTTGGGAGAACTCTAGGCCATCTAGGTCCATCAGAACCACAGCTTCACCTGACCAAATAGACTTAATGATGTAGGGACCAGTCCAATTGGGTCTGAACTTGCCCCTTGGGCCGTCGATGGAAGCTCGGTTGTCCTTGAGCACCAAATCTCCTTCTTTTAGATTCCTAGACTTAACTTTCTTGTTAAAAGCCCTGGCAATTCTGCGCTGATAGCCTTGAACATGGTACAGTGCTTTCAGTCTGCGCTCGTCAAAAAGCATGAGTTCCTCAAATCTACTCTGTTGCCAATCTGCTTCGGCTATCTGACACTTAGCTAGCACTCGCAAAGACGGAACCTCAATTTCAATAGGTAGAACGGCCTTCATCCCATAAACTAATGAATACGGAGTCACCCCAGTAGAAGCTCTAATTGAAGTCCGGTACCCCCACAGAGCAAACGGCAGCTTGTCTGGCCAATCCCGGTAGGTTTCCACCATCTTCTGCAATATGTGTTTGATATTCTTGTTGGCGGCCTCGACCACTCCATTGGTTTGCGGCCGGTATGTAGACGACTTATGAAAAGCCACGTTGTATTTCTCCAACAAGTCAATCACTTCCTTCTTGAAGTGGGAACCATTATCTGAAATGACCTCGTTTGGGACCCCATAACGACAGACGATGTTGTTTCTGATGAATTTTGCAACATGTGACGCCTTCAACACCGCATAGGATTGGGCCTCAACCCACTTCGTGAAATAATCTATCGCGACCAGGATGAACTCATGTCCATTAGACCCCTTCGGGGTAACAGCCCCGATCACATCGATTCCCCAAACTGAAAATGGCCATGGCGAAGTCATATTGTACAGCTTCAACGACGAGATGTTCATGCGGTTTGCATGGATCTAACATTTGTGGCATCGCCGAACAAAGCCGATACAATCCTCCTCCATGGTGGACCAGTAATAACCCTATTTGAGGATTTTCTGTGCCAGCATTACCCCATTCATATGCGCACCACATTCCCCTCCGTAGATGGCCTCCATCAGGCGTTTTGATTCTTCAGTTTCAACGCACAGCTTATGCATTCCTAGATGACCTCTCTTATACAATTTACCTCCACAGATGATGAACTGAACGACCATTCTTCTGATTGCCCTTTTATCCTTGGCATTTGCCCCTGGTGGATACGCCTCTTTCTCTAAGAAATTCCAAATATCGTAATACTAGGGGTTCTCATCTTGAACCTCATCTATAGCAGCAATTGACTCGCAAGCCGACACAAATTTTTGGTCGGTAATGACTGGACGCATCCGGACTCCAACGGGATGTCTATCATGGAAGATAGAGTTGCTAGTGAATCTACGAACCTATTGTTTTCTCTTAGTAGATGAGTGAAGTTTAGCTTCTCAAACCGAGGAATCAGCAGGTCCAAGGTTTGGTGATATATTATCATCTTTTCTTCTTTAACTTTCCAGTCTCATTTTGCTTGAGACACAACAAGATTCGAGTCCCCGATGACGTCCAACCGTTTTGCCCCTAGTTTCAGAGCTGCTTCTAGACCGGCAATGCATGCCTCATATTCTACTTCGTTGTTCGAGACTTTGAACCGTAGTTTGAAGGCTAGAGGGATACGGGAATTGTCGGGTGCTATCAGCAACACTCCTATCCCATACCCGTACTGGTTGGACGCTCCGTCAAAATACATCGTCCAAAACTCGTCGTCGATATGGAAAATGGCTTCATCTAGAAATAAGTACTCAACTGCTTCATCTCCTTCCATTGGATGATCGGCTAAGAATTCTGCTACTGCTCTTCCCTTGACTAACTTGCGCGTCACATATTTCAGATCGAATTCGGAAAGCAACAGCAACCAATGAGCTAGCCTACCCGTAAGTGTCGGTTTCTCGAAGAGATATTTGATGGGATCTAGATGTGAAACCAATATTATGGAGTAAGCTAACAGGTAGTGCCGCAGCTTCCTGGTAGCCCATACCAAGGCTAAGCAAGCCTTCTCCAATGGTGTGTAGCGGGTCTCATACTCTAGCATCTTCTTGCTCAGATAGTAGATGGCCCTCTCAACTTTGTCCTCTGAATCCTGCGCGAGCATGCAGCCCATTGTGGTCTCAGTTACTGAAAGGTACAATATCAACGGTCTCCCCGACTCTGGCGGTGACAACACGGGTGGGTTCTGTAAATATTCCTTGATCTGTTCAAAAGCAGCTTGGCATCGGCCGTCCCACTGGAATTTCTTTCGTTTCTTCAGGAGACCAAAAAGTGGTTCACAAGTTAAGGTTAATTTTGAGATAAATCGTCTTATGAATTGCAGTTTACCCAGAAAGCCTCGCACCTCCTTTTCAGTCCTTGGTGGTGGCATTTCTAAGATGGCCTTGATTTTTGAAGGGTCGACTTCGATACCTCTCTGTGTAATCAGAAACCCCAGCATTTTCCCTGCTGTAACACCGAACGTACACTTCTGAGGATTCAGCCGCAACCAAAATTCTCTGATCCTTTGAAAGAACTTTTGCAAGGCGGTGTAGTGGCCGTCTCTTTTTTTGGACTTGGCAATCATGTCGTCCACATATACCTCAACCTCTTTGTGGATCATGTCGTGCAATATTGTGGTCGCAGCCTGTTGATATGTAGCTCCAGTGTTCTTTAGCCTAAATGGCATCACTCTGTAGCAGTAGGTCCCCCACAGGGTGGTGAATGCAGTCTTTTCCTGGTCTTCAGGTGCCATCATTATCTGATTATAGCCTAAGAAGTCATCCATGAACGAAAGCAAAACATGCCTCGCTGTGAAGTCCACTAACTCATCGATATGCGGCAAGGGGAAGTCGTCCTTCGGACTAGCTCTATTCAAGTCCCTGAAATCCACGCATACCCGGATCCTACCATCCTTCTTCGGCACTGGAACAATGTTGGCCAACCAAGTCGGGTATTCAGATACCAGCAGGAAACCTGCGTCAATTTGCTTGGTGACCTCTTCCTTAATCTTGAGAGCCCAGTCCGGGCGGATCCTTCTGAGTTTTTGTTTAACGGGTCGGGCCTCGGGGTCAAGAGGGATCCGATGCTGTACAATCTCAGGATCGATTCTAGGCATGTCTTTATAGGACCACGCGAAAACATCTTTGAAATCTTTTAATAAAGCGACTAAGCGCTCGTGTTCCTTCGAAGACAACGTGGACCCGATCTGGACCAGCCGCGGGTCCTCCTCAGTACCAATGTTCACAGTAGTGATTTCATCCATTAAGGGTTTAACAAATCTTTCTTGCTCTTGTTCAATTAAGCGTTGCAAAACCAGAGGAATTTCTTCCTCGTCGTTTTCATCAAAATTTTGAAAGTCTGAGTTAATGCAATAAATCAAGGGCACAGAAAAGTACTCAGAAACCACAGCCACATCATTCTCATTAAGCACATCCAAATCGTCTGATTCTTCGGTTACAACAGACTCAAAAGAGAAAGAAAAAGACGACATGGACAAGACTGTGGTATCCGGGTTGTCATCCCCAGGAATACCGGACTTAAACTTAGTCGAGCTAGAACCTGATTCCAACTCAACAGACTCGGTGGAATCAGATTCCGGCTCACTATCTGACCCGGTGTTGCTTGACAAAAATCCTTCTTCATACTGCTAGATAAGAGAGGGTGCGATAGATGCATCCAAAATGTTTGTTGGTAGGCTCGTAGCCGTTCCATTCCTGATCACGCATATCGAGAAGTTATCCCCCAAGCACTTCTATTCGATCAGAGGATCTGAAAATAGACACGCCAGCGCTACCCCCATTTCACTTTCGGCGTCCTCAGACTCCACTTTCTTGCTCTGCTCAACCTTAGCTAATGGGTCTGTTTGCTCTTCGGCAACGTCATCCCCAGGTAACTGTAGGTCAAAGAAAATCTCAAAACCCAACACGTGCTTCCTCTCCGCGTTCAGCCACAGCTCTGGGAAGCCACAAAACAGAAAGTCCTCCCCCTCCCGGACGAAGCGTCCGTTTAGGGTACCTTGAATGGGCCGGTGCATTAAGTCAAAAGGCTTCCCCGCCTTCTTCGCTCTGGCTCTCCCAGCCATCTCCTTAACCTTCCTTATCCAATCCTCTTTAGTAGGCAGATAACCCAAATCAAAGGTATGCGGGTTGTGTGGCACCTCAGCCAATGCTGCGACGCCCTTCCGGCCGCTCTTTCCCAATCCCATCCCAGGGATGTGTTGAAGCTTGTTCATGAGGTATACTGATTGAGCACTGACATACACCCCCTCATTAACAGCTAAGATGTTCTGCACGACCCGGGCCTTAGCTAGGGTAAAATCGGATAAGAATACATCCTCCATACCGTGCTCAATTTCCAAAACTGGCGTAGATACTTCCGGCGGTGGATGGATCGATAAATTCCCAAAAACAATGGCTACTCCCTTTCCATGGGGGTATTTCACCATTTGATGCAATGTAGAAGAAACTGCCTTCACTTGATACAGCCACGGCCGCCCAAAGAGTAGATTGAAAGTAGCGGGAACCTCTAGGACGTGAAAGTCAATTTCATGCTGCCCCGGCCCAACCTTGGTCTAAATTTTCACTGTCCCCATGACTTCTCTGCTTGTGTTGTCGTATACCCGAATCACCTGGGCTATTGGCACAAAGTCTGCGGTCTTCAAACCGATTGCATAGACAGTCCTTGTTGGACACACATTGATGGCGAACCCTGTGTCGACAAGCACCACAGGTATCCATTTGTTTCTGCACTCCACGGAGATGTAGAGTGGCTTGTTATTATTCGCACCCTCATGTGGCAGTTCTTTGTCAGAAAAGGTCAACATCGGGGTAGCTCCTCCCGGAAAAACTAAGCCCACCAGCTGTTCGGGCGTGGTGTCTATTGAGAGCTTGGCCTTGTCCATGGCCGATAAGACAGCTTGTCGATGCACTCGCGATGCCATAAGCAGTCCCCAGATGGAGATGTCTGCCTGTATCTTTTTCAACTGCTTCAGTATAGCCTCTTTTTCGAGTTGCTTCTCTTTCTGCTTCTCTGCCTCCTTATCTTTCCCAGATGCCTCTGGCTGGTCTAGGTACGGGGGCTTGAAATACCGCCCGCTCCTGGTCATATGATCGACTTCACCGATATACCAGGTATCATCTGGCTGATTGCTCCCCCAATCCTCATTCGTGTGGGCAAGACATAAATCATCGTCCTCCCACCACATTCCGTTAGCAGCCAACAGACACCTGTCTGGGCCCGGCACAATTGTACCTGCAGTACTCTCCGTCCACATGCTGGCAGCATTCTCTATCCTCGTGCACACAGCACTTTCAGTCCCCTCAGGGCCCTTAGCTTTCCACATTCTCTCAAAATCCTCAAACCTTTCTTGTTCCAACTGTGTCAGTACAGCTGGCTGTTCAACAATTCCCGCATTCACAATGCCCAAGTCTTGAGCGAAATTCTTAGCACCGGCGCTCTCCGGTGATTCATTCTGATTTCCGGCCCTTCCGGCCATAATTGATATTCTTGCCCCTGCCGGGCCCCGTTCCAACTGAGCTTCGTCGACAACGTCTGGTAGGTCATCAAGCCACCCAGTGACCTCTGTTGACTCCTCAAAATCTGACCAGTTGACTACCATACCCTCTGGCTCTTGTTCATTGAAAAATTGAAGGTTAGCAAAGTCCTCTTCCACAGCTGCCAGGTCATTTATCCTCTGACTAGATTCATCCCCCTGAATCATACAAAGCTCCGCCCCGGCTGGCAGTTCAAAGTTCGGCCCAACCTGGCCCACTGATAGAATGTAGTCACTCAGATTGTATACTTCCTCAGCAAAACTGCCAGATTCCTCAAATCCTAGCTTGGCAATCCCATTCTCCCCTAGAATCTCCCCTGTTCTGTCTTCGACAGTCACCACCAATGGTTCGGGTTGGGCTCTAGAGATGTCCAACATGCACAAGTCAGTGCAGTCAGGAAGGAGCACCTCCGGCTTGGGTAGGTGGGTTGGGGTAATATATATGCTGGGATCGTAAGACACGACCCCAGTCTGGATAAAGTTGATTCTTTTGAGAGGTGGAGCTTGGTTGTGCGGTGGGAGAGGGTTTGTTGTAACATTGGGTTTTTCTGGAAGCACAATCACCTGCTTGTCAATGAGATCTTGAATCTCATGATGCAATCTAAAACATTGGTCAGTGTCGTGACCATGTTATTGGTGATATGCGCAGTATTTTGTTGGGTTATGAGAGGGAGGGAGTGGATTTGGCAATGGCCTCGGTTCCAGGGGCTTTAAGTGCCCTTTCCTGATTAATACCCCTAGAGCCTTGGACGGGGGCATGTATAAAGGCGTGAAGCTTCTTTGGCCTCTGGGTTGGAATTTGGTGGTTTGAGTGTTGCTTCCGGACGCGCCGGAGAAAAGTGTAGCTGCCATGGGTCTTGGAAGGGGAATGGTGGTGACCATGCTTACTTCTGAAGCTCTAGCATTTGCGGCATTGCTGGTGCCTGTGTTGTTGTTGCGGTTGAAGGTTCTTCGGGGTTGCTCTCTATCTTGGTCAATCAGACCTTGTTTCATAGCATCCTCTATTTGTACCCCCATCTCATGCAAATCTGAAAAGGTAGGGAAGGGGAGCACAATCATTTTCTGCATCAGTTTTGGCTGGAGATTGCGCACAATCATCCGGATTTGATCTTTATCTGTAGGCCTTAAGGTCATCATTGAGGCCTTCGCCCTCCATCGGGCCACAAAATCCGAAAAGCTCTCCTTAGGCTCTTGCCATGTTGTCTCAAGATCACAGGTTGTAATCTCGATTTGAGTGTTATAGGAGTACTGTGCAATGAAAGCCTCGGTCATCTCGTCCCAGTTCCGTTTAACATCATCTTTTAATTTTGCATACTAGATAGCGGCCACACCTGACAAGGTCCGGCCGAATAATGAAAGCTTCTGTGGTCTGGTGAGGCCCATCGGTCGCAGTATATCTGAGAACAATTGAAGATGGACCATGGGATCCCCGGATCCGTCAAAGCGGTCGATTTGTGGCATCTTGAACCTATCTGGCAGCGTCACAACCACATCGGTATATCCGTCCTCGATGTCTGGGATGGACTTCACCCCCTGAGATTTCTTGAACAACTTCTTGAGCTTGCTCAATTTCAATGCTGTATGGTCTACCTCGAACTCAAAGGGACAGTCCGGTTGATTGACAGGCGTAGGCGCCTTGGATAACTATGGTAGAATTGGGGGCGGAGCCGGCCCCGTCGGAATGTCCGTATCTCCCGAGACATTTGGTGCCTCCCCGGGTGCTGGAATTCCTGGTGGGGGAGGAGCTGGGTGTGAAGCAGATGCCCCGGTTTGTTATTGTAACCTGGCAATTAATTCTCCCTGCTGGGCCATGATCTCGGCTTGTTGTTTGGCAAACTCATCCCGGTGAACAGCGTCCTGCTGCATGGCTCTCATGGTCTCTTGCATCTGGTGCATTATTTCTTCAACTCCTGTCGGTCTCACCATACTGCCCTGATCTGTCTGAACTACTGGCAGGTCTATCTTTATAGCAACAATTGAGATCTCAGTCCGACTGTCCACTGATGGGGTAATCCACTGCTCTAGCAACCTCTGCTCGGATACACTGCGTCTTCTCGACCTCTGTCTGATAACCAGAGGTAGGGAATGATACACTGGTTGTCCGTCAACCAGATCCTCAGATCGATGGAGTCGACGACCTCTTGTCCAGAGTGCTCGGGGAATATCTACTTGGTCTGAAGCAATTGTGCTAAACTACCCCTAGCAAAAAGATAAATAAAGCAATAATAAGGAAATAAACAAGCAGACAAACGGACAGCATAACAGCGTAAATAAATACAACGCACAGTCGGGTATAATTATCACGCAATTGATACACTATTCTCAAAAAACTGATCATTATTCCCAAATCACTGTCCCCGAAGCTGAATCTATACCCGCAGGTAACTGATTCCAAAAATACTGAACTGGTGCTGTAGGCCTGATACCCAAGATACTGAACTGGCACCCGCAGGCCTGATGCCCAAACTTGTAAACTGATACATGCATTCGTATAGAGACGCACTCTAAAAGCACATAATAAACGAGTGAGAGCCAAAACACCCCTATGTTGGGGTAGGGTTTCCCTGTCCTATTTTGTCAGGAGCTAGGGTTTCACTATGCACACAGCGGTTTCAAACAACCTATGATCGGATAAGCAACCTGTCCTAGTTTGGAATGGTCACTATGGATTTCGAATATGCACTAGGTTGAATGGTTAAAAGGGTGCCCCGATAAAATCGGGGTTTGTGTTCCCGTCGTGGCAGAGCCCGGAACCGGTCAGCCTTATGGCATGCTTCACAAAGAGAGCCTCTGGCAAACCGTTCAGCAATAGCATACGACAAACACGGTATCGGTATCCTAGGCGCACCAATGCAAATGCAATGCAAAGAAACACTTAAGCGTAGTCAAAACCAGAGATTCTGGGTTCGAGTCAAGTTCTCTAACATCCCCAACAGAGTAGCCAGAAACTGTAGACGTCCCCGAACGTCCCGGGAGGGAAATCCCCCCCCCCCCCCCGTTTTGTTCATTGGGCTCACTACAGTTCAGGACTCAACGTCACGGTCCTGTATCTAATCTCGCAGAGTGCAATGCAAGACCGATGAAATCATCAAAGAGTCCAAATCCGGCAAATCGTTTTTGAAAACAGATTTTTTGAAAAAGTGTCAAACATGGACTGCTTTGCCAAATACAGAGTCGCCACCTAAATATTTTATTTTGGGGAATTTGGGAAACCCTGACTCGTTGCCTAAGGCCACGTGCCCGTAATCACCAAAGTTTTCTCGGCTCGAGAACTTGGGTACGATTGGGGAATGTCACTTCGTGAGCACCCCCGCTCACCCGATCAAAGATCGGCCTCTACTAACCATGATATCTAGTTTTGAAAACATTATGCGTTCTTATTCCGGTTATTAACATAGATTTACTATGTGATGCGCACAACATACAAATATAGATTGGATCGCCTGAATTTGAACGAAACATCTCATGTTTGTTTTGAAAACGGTTTGCTACTCGCAAGTAGGCTAAAATGTGGATTTGCCACCCTCAGGTGGGCTTAGAAAACATGATGATTTGCCACTCTCAAGTGGGCTTAAAACTCACAATTGATAAATTGTTTCAATCCAAATAACCCAACCTTCACCCACAGGCATTCAAGCAGGTATATCATATAAGCAATTAGCCTCATGGTAAGCATGCTATCATGGCAGTCACTCACACACATGCGGGGATGCTAAAGCATAAACACTTACCGAGTACTCCAAGCCGAAACAGAAATTAGTTAGAAATCAATGCATGATCCTAAATATACAGAAATGCTTAATGCAACACATGCAAAATGCAACTATAGTAGGCTCGGCTATTCTAAGGATGGCATGTGAAATACTACAACTAATAAGTATTCAACTCAGAATTGAAATACAATGCAGTTAGTATGATGCACCGAGCCCCGTGCATGCAATACAGATGAATGATGCGAATATGCAAGCATAAGTATGCTAATTAAAACATGCCCTAATCTAACCATCATAAGCAGGTAAATAAAAGGGAGAAAGACGTGGGGTTAGAAGACATACATCACACGCACGCACACTTATTACAATTGTGCCCTCGCTCGGAGAGTCCGAATAAATAATACAGTCCGAATAATAATTACAATCCGAATAAGTACAAAACCCTAATTGATTAACAGTTTAACTAGGAATGATGAAAGAAGAAAGATGCATTCTTGAGTTGCTTGGCGCGGAAAATCATTGCGATGCCCTGATTCGCCTCTGTTTACACTTAATCCCGGAATGTTGCGCGAAGCTCCAGAAGGCTGTTGATTTATGATTTGCTGCAACAGAGAGCAAGAAATGGGCATGCCAAAGTATTTTCACATATGTATGCATGACTACTCTTCAGGGAGTATAGTTCTCGATCCTCGTGCCACCAATCACGTATCTCGATGCATGATGGCCGAAGGGGCGAATTACACGACTCGATGTGAAATGAATGCACGTATAAACACAACAAGACCTAAACTCCATCATGGGTAATCCGGAGTGTCGGCGACCAGGAATTGAGACACGTTCCGTCACTCGGAGTACGAAACGTCCCTCGTTTCTCGTGCTTGGGCTAACTCCTATCCCAAACACGATACAAATGAGATGACATACACAATGCGACTAACATATGATCTAGCATACGCAATGCTATGAAATGGCATACACAATACTCGATGTAACATGGCGTACACAATGCTCTAACATGCAACTCAGCGTACACAATGCTCTAACATGCAACTCAGCATACACAATGCTATGGACCGAAATGGCATACACAATGCACGATGGACTTACACCAACATGAGTGGACCTCAGCCACACTCACATCAGTGGCCATTAGATGAAAATGAGACAACCGAAATGTGTGCACACATGCACGAATGCCAAGGACCGAACCTAAGGCATGGAATGCCACTCTACCAAAGCATGGCAAGGATGAAACATGACATGGAATAGCATAAATTACAGCTCTAAAACAGCATGAAATATGGTCCTGAAACATGCAAATATGGCACACAATGCAAGCTAGGGGGCCCGGGTACCGAAACTAGTGAAGTGCGTTACACTAGAGGTACCCAAAGCAATGCACCAAAGGCAAAACCAACCCTAAACAGACCCTAGGCAGGTCTGAAACAGTGGGGAGATGGCCTAAAATGATGGCTCGAAATTCAACGGAATGGAGCTCATTCAATGGTCGGTAAATGAGGCATACAAGCCCAACTCTCAAACGCATTTAAAGAGATGAAAACATGGCAACATGGCATTCGTATAGGCTCTGAAATTTGATGAAAAATGATCCCAAGGCATGAAAATATCTCAGTATATGCATGGAATGGATCTCAAAACTCAAAGCTAAGCATGGACCTTGAACTACAAGCATGCAAAACTAACATTATTCGACCACAAGACCCAAAAATAGAGCTAGGGCAGTCCAAAATAAGCACACTATCAGTTTAAGGCATAGCCAAAATATGTTAGAATCAATGGCCTATAAAGCATGCAAAGAAAACAAGTGAACCATGAGTTGTTCTACAACTATATGAAGCATATGAGGGCTCACCCAACCAGCCAAAAACAAAAGTATTTCATGCTAAAATATGCCCAAATAACCACTGGAACTCAGTCAACCCATGCAAGAATGATGACCCCCTTTGGAAAGCCATGCAAGGGGTTGTTCTACACATACATGATAAACAAACAAAAGGGAAAAACCACCTCTGGAAATGAGTTATGACAGCCCTAAAACCCATTAAAATGAGCCTGAAATTGGTCTAAGAACCATGCAATGAAAGGTCCCTTTAAAAGGCCTTGAATAGGATTGTTCTACACATGCATCATAGACATAAAATATGGCCAAAGGGGCTCTGGACAGAGTCAAGGCAAACCTTAAAACTCACAAAATAGGGCCTGAAATGTGACTTCACAACATACAAGATGGAGCCCCTTTGGAAGGCCAACAATGCTAGTAAAGAGAACAAGGGGTGAGAGGGTCACTCCTCTCTGATTTTGAAGCTCAAAAACACATCACTAGATTTCAGTGGCTAAAAGGCCAAACCAAGACCAATGCAAATGCTCAAATGCAAGGCTCAAAACATGAGGAAATGAAGCATGAAAGGGGGAAGATGACCCCAAACAGAAAAGTGTCCTTAAACAAACATGTTTAGAAGATCAAAACAAGACTTTTTCTAGTTTATGGAAAATCTCAAAAATGCTCACAAGTAGGGCTAAGATATGATGCAAAATAAGCCTACGAAGAGGGATAGAGCATACAAGGAGGTAGTTGGCCTCAAACAGAAAAGTGTCCTTAATCAAACTCCAAGAGAAGCTCAAAAGAAGACACTTTTCAGTTTATGACAAAGTCCATAAATTCTTGCAAATAAGGCTAATCAATGGAGCAAAATAATGCAAAAATAAGGGAAATAGAAACTCACCCTTGTAGACAATGACTCCAGCAGCTTCTGGACCAAGGAAGGAGTTCTTCAAATTCTGAAAATCAGCTCCAAGATGCTTGGATGGATGGTGGAGGTGGTAGGCTATGAGGTGTAGTGCAAATGGTGCAGGAATAATAGGGTTTGGAGCTTTGAAGAAGAAGGCTATGGAGGGTGGAGTGTATATGCCTTGGCTAAACTTTCTAACCCTTGCAAATGGAGGAGGAGTGTTGGTTTTATAGAGGAGAAGAGCCAAGGCTTCTTGGAGAAGCCTTAAGAGGGGTTCAAAGCTTCTCAAAGAAGCTTAACCAAAAGGGTCAAGCTTCCTGAGGAAGCTAGACCAAGGGGGTCAAAACTAACTAAAAAGAGTCAAGCTTCTCCAAGAAGCTAAGCAAGGGGGTCAAAACCAACTAAAAATGATCAAAAAGATAGTCAAAGTCTCAGACAGTAGGTCAAATGCTTCACAGCTGGCACAGTTGTGTTGCACTTGAGAAGAGCAAAAAGCAGAAAGCTGGTCGACCAGCTAAGGTGGCTGGCCGGCCACTCCCCCTGGTGACCAGGGGTCAAAAGGTTCAAGGTGAAATGCTGGTCGGCCACCCCAGATTGGTGGCTTCCCAGATGAGTGCAACACAGCTATATGGTAGAAAACCAGAAAATGTGACCCAAAAGAGAGAAAAACCAGCTTTTTAGCAAGGTTCAAAAGGGTCAAGAAGAATTACTGGTCAGCCTACCCATATTGGTGGCCTCCCAGATGAGCACAACACAATGGTGGTATGAAAAGCTAGAAATTGTGGCTCAAAAGTGAGAAAAACCAGCTTTCTGTCCGAAAAATCGGCTTTAGGGGAGAGAAAAAGAGAAAACTAGTTTCCAAGGGAAAAAGGTGGCCTCCCACCATACTGTCACCTCCCTAACAATGAAAATAGGGTCCCTACCAAAAATGGACCAACACGGATGCAAAACGAGGGTTCGGGGGCCAAAATGCGCAATCCGAAGCCCCGAAAACAAGTTGTTAGGCACCGGAAGTGGCATATAACCACGAAGGTGGTCTCCCGGGCCATAGTGTCCCTCTAAAGGGAGGAAATAAGGTGTGTGCCAAAATCCGGAGCAAACGGAAGTAATTAAGTAGTCCCGAACCGAGGCATACGGCCAACGACTCCGAAAACCCGAAACTAGGCTCCAAACGGGAAAAAAATGGCCTACGACCACGAAACGTAGCCTACGGCCACTGAGAGATGGTCTACGAGACCTCTCCCTCCCTTCGGGAAAAGAAAACAGAGAAAACATGACTTGGTTCGCAAACCGAGGCAAAGCACAAAAGAGTCCCGAAGTCTAGGGGCGAGGCTCGCAGCCGAGACTCCGCAACCTCATAACGAGCACAATATGCAACATCACCGAGCGCTCAGTTGGTAACGTCTGAGTCTTAAGGTCGGTCAAAAATGGGGTGACACTACTCAGTTAAGTTTCAAATTCCAGAATTACAATATTCAAACATTCAATATTGTGATTTTAGCAACGTTAGATTTTGAGTCAGCAAAAATGCTTCAAGACTTGCCTCTATTTCAAGGAAAAAATCAACTGAGGGCTATTCAAGTCTTATTTTCTTTAGCAGTGAGCAGCAATCAACAAATCAGGATTCACAAAATATATATATATATATATCAAATGTAGAGATCCTGAAATTGGGTTTACCATAAAGAAGGCTTCCACCAAAATTAAAAAATAATATATATACCTACCCACAGACTTACAAACAGCAAAAGAAAGAGATGAACAATAATGCAAACTGAAGCTGAATGATGCTAGGCAAGACCACACACGGCGTTGAGTGGGCAAACGTGCATAGTTGGCGTTGGACGAGTGAGGCCGGAAGCAGCGGTGGTATCGCAGCATAGTTGGTAACCACACACGACGCATTGAGTGGGCAACATGTGTGGTTGGCACTGGAGCAACAGTCAAGGCTAACAGCGAGGTTACAGCAGAGAGGCCGACAGTGGGTTAGCGGCAAAGATTGAAGTAGAGAGAAGTTAGCGTCACAGTGACGTCGCAGAGGACGTCGCAAAGAAGCAGTAACGTCACCGACAGTGGCTCTCGAAAGCCAGAAGTAGCAACTTGAGTCGCACGCAGGACAGTGCAGTGAGTGACTCTCTCGTAGGCCGACGGCGGTGCCTGGGCTAGGATGACAAGCGGCATGCAAGCAATGGTGATCTTCAGTGGCTGTGGGAGCAAAAACCGAGCTCCAGTGTGCCTGTGCTACAATGGAGCCGTGGCAGTAAGAGTTGAATCAGATCGATGGCGGCACTTGGAGCAGCCATAGCCAATGTGCAAAAGTCGGTGGCCTTCAGTAGTCACAAAACAAGCTAGGCACGGTGGCCATTGGGTTTGGCAGCTGCGGGCTCCGATTGAAGAAGAATACTGGGTCAATCTTGAGGAAGAAGAAAGTCGGTTGGTCCCTCGATTTAGAGAAAGACATAACTGAAACGGCTGTGGCAAAAAGCAGGTAAGGAATACGGTTTTGTTCCTTTCTTTAAATAGAAAAAAAAAGAGGTGTGATGCTTGGGATATTCTTTCAAATATTCTGAATGTGTATATATGTATATATTGTGCCTGCTGTATTTCCTAAACAACAAAAAGTGTTTCAGCTTATCTTTTCAATAAAAAAAGGTGAGTGTTTTATTTTTTGCCTGAAGTGAATATATATATATATTTCCAGATGTTCAAAAAAAAAAGTATATATATAATTTTCTTCTTATTAATCGTTGATTGTATCCATAAATCACGATGAGTCATCAAAGGTATGCCCAAGAGAATGAAGCGAAGTATGGCCGCGAAAATGGTAATATGCATGTCTGAGAAATTCGAAATTTCTCATACATGCAAGGGGCAAATGTAAGAGGAGCTATTTTGAACCCACTAAATTAATTAGGCCCAATAATCCAAGGTTGGTGGGCCCGAATTTATCACAAGTCCAAGATTGGTGGGCCCAGATTTATCGCCATCAAACGGGCCGAAGCGCTCTAAGCCTCAGAAGGGTTCGAATCCACGAACTTAGAGACTTACTTGGGCCCGGACTCGAAAGGGTTCGAATCCACGTACCTAGAGATCCGAAGCACTTGACTTCAAACGGATTTAGACGCAATCCAGGAACCGCTCCATTAATGAGTCCCAGAACACTTGCGAACTCGAAACTTTCCGGGATCTACGTACCAGAACCATGGGCGTAATGGAGTCCAAACAAAAGACCCGATCCCGAGGACAGTGAGTGGAGATCAATTCACTCTTCGGTTAAACTAACCTACACCCAAGTCGAGGTGGCAGGATCTAGGGGGTCCTTGAGACTCGGCAATATTTGCGGCAGGGCCTTCTTTTGAACTACCCTTGACCCTTCCGCGGTAGGACGCCCTCTGAGACTACCCCTGACCCCCTTGGGATGATTGGAGATCATTGGTTAGGTGTGGCTAAGAAGAAGGGTTTACCGAGAGGTTGATCTCCTTTTCGGGGTTTTTCTCATCCTCGGAGAAGTCACCTCCTCGGACAAGGTGGTTAAAGAGAATATTCCCCATGTACCTTGCACATGGGCTCCATCCTACATCATGAGGTGCCTATAAATAGCACACATCCATAACTTTACAAGGGATGGATTTTGGAGAGAGAACCCTTGGGAAAGAACTAATTTTCCTACTCCATCATCAACCTTGAGAGTGAAAGTGGGAGATCCATGAGAGAGCCTTGCCATTATTATCTCTCTACCTACTTTGTCTGCTTCTTCACCTAAGCTCTTATCTCCATCATCTTTTTATTTTTGTGTTCTTAGTTGTGACTATTGAAGAATCTAAGCCTCATCATTTCCTAGAGAACTCAAAATTTTCTTTAAAGATTTTCGAAAATCTTCGAATTTTCTAACAACGTTGTTAAACCCTCTCATACATCCCCAAATGTGAAGTTTGAAGAGTTAAAGACTACCACATAGAAAAATAGCAATAGTTCAAAAGCTCAAAAAATACAAAAACAGTAACCAAAACTAAGTAACCAATCAAAAACTATGCTTGAAGCACGTTGACAACACTTAATGCAACAAAATAAACCCCATCAAATGTTTAAAATACAAAAAAAAAAAAACAAAACAAAACAAAACAAAACAAAAACAAAAACAAAAAACAAAAAAACAAAATTAATTCCATCAAATAAATAAATAAATAAATAGTTTGCTTACCTTTAATTTCACTCTACAACCAATTTCAAGCGCACATCAATGCCTCCAATATTTTTGGATGAAGTCAACCATGGGGTGGACTCAACGATCTCCCATAGTGCTAAAATTACTCTGCATTTCTTAACCCTGCATTTTCACAAGCAACCACCAAAATTACTCTTTACTCATTAATAATGTATTGTTGGTAGGCCATTTTGATCTTCAAGTTACTTATAAGCCCAAAGTCTCAAAAGAATAGAACTGCAAAGTTATTGCTTTCTAAATATCTTGCAACTACTTCAAGTATTTTGATTTTCTTTGTTTTTCTGTAAATGCTTTTTAAATGTTCATAAGCCATTTATTTGTTTTGTTGTCAAAATGGTTTAATGACTAAATTGGCCAATTCCGGTGGTATCAAACTGGCCTAGGAATAAAACAACTTTTTAATTCGGAGAAGGCAATGCTTATGCTAGAGCTGCAAGTAATATGGTCTGGGGTGGTTGTAGACAATACACAGAGGCCATGTTTGATTGGGTGGATTAGAGTATGGGATTGAGATTATTAATCTGTGGGCTTAATTATTCTATGTTTGTTTTAACATTTTAGTTTAAGATAATTAATCCAATGAATAATTAATCCAACAAATTTGTAGGATTATTAGTAATAGGGTAGGGGTGAGATTATTAATCCAATGGATATTAATCCAATTGGATAGTGAATACTACACTAATTTAATAGAATTATTAATACTTCACTATTAATTTTGTGAATCTAACATGACCAGAGGGCATGTTTGATTGGGTAGATTAGAGGATGGGATGGAGATCTCCAATGCACTAGGCATATAATACTTGTTAGTTAAAATGCCTAGTGTGATTCACTTTTTTCAATTCCAATGCACTAGGCATATGATTAGGCATTCTGCCTCAACTCATATTCACTAGCTACATGTAGCTAGCCTTCAACGCTAGGCAAAATGTATTCAATCATTAGGATCATTTCCCTCCATCTTTGTTGTTGACGTGGCATTCTATAAAATTAATAGTATTTGGATAAATAGCTAAAATAAAGAGCATGGTTGGAGTAAAAACATAAAACAGTTGATAGGCAAAATAAAATATATACTTTATAGTAATATTCAGATAGGTAAAATGCCTACTACCGTTGGAGATGCTCTAATTATCCTATGTTTGTTTTAACATTTTGGTTTAGGATTATTAATCCAATAGATAATTAATCCAATAAATTTGTAGGATTATTAGTAATGTGGTAGGGGTGGGATTATTAATCCAATAGATATTAATCCAATTAGATAGTGAATACCACACTAATTTAATAGAATTATTAATATTTCACTATTAATCTTGTGAATCAAACATGATCAGAGGGAAGGGTATCCAATATTCTCAAAGTCTAATATCCCGTACATTAGGAAAAACCCCAAAAATATATTTAAAAAAACAAAGGGAAAAATGACACTCTGTAAGTTCGTTATACATGTCCAGTTCGCCCCAACTAATTCTCATTTATAAATTACACCACATAATTACCAATAAAAGACAATCTGTCAGTGTTTCTTTTTTTTTTTTTTCTTTGCTCACAAGGGTGTCCAGGATAGTTCAACTAATTTCCAAATACATGTAGTCACTCGTCCATCACATGTCCACCACATATACCATGCAATTACTAAGCCTAAGCCCTGTATATTTGTTAAGGGAAGTGAAAAATGAAACTTTCAACCATTGGTTGCCAATCAGCAAAATAAGTAAAATAAACCATTGGTCCAAAAACAGAAAATTGCAAACCCATTGCTAAATCACTGATAACATATACTGTATGCAAATGTTGCAAATATGAAATGCAAATAAAAAAAGATAACGGAGCATAGAGGTAACAGAGAATCTTCAAACATAGGGAAATAATACATTAAAAAACAGAGAGTGGTCAATGAATCTCAAAAGCAAAAACAAATTATTATTCAGTATGTTTAGTTTGAGTTTTTTGAATTAATTTTTTTGAAAATTAAATTTTTTGGTTTTTGTATTTTTTTGTTTTTAGTTAATATTTTTAAAATTTTGAACATTTTTTTTAACTTTTTTAGATGCACCTTACTTACATGTATCTAAAAAGTAAAAAATTTGTGAAAAATATTTTAAAAAATTAATAAATACATAAAAATACAAAAAAATGTACTAAATTCTTGTATTTTTTTGTATTTTTGATATTTAGTGAATTTTTAAAAGGTTTTTTTTCACAAATTTTTTACTTTTTAAGTATATTTATGTTAGATATGTCTAAAAATTAAAAAAAAATATTTAAAATATTAAAAAAATTCAGTAAAAACAAAAAAATACCGAAAATAAGAAAGTAAAATTTTCTGAAAAGTATTTTTGAAAAATGATAACCAAGCAAAGTGATTATTATTATTTTGGAAATCTTGAAATGTTTGATTATATCTTAAAATTCTCAAAACCAAACAACGAGAAACAATTTTTTTTTTTTTTTGATAACTCAAGTATCCGGGCCAGCTTGCGTGCACCTCGAATAATTCCTGGGGACCAATCCCACCGTCTACTAGTGAAGGGTCCATTTAAACGTCCACTAGCAAGAGGGCCATTTAAAGTCAGAGCAAAACTCTGTATGGACTGACCTAGCACAAAGATTGATAGCACCTAAGAAGTTTTGAACTTAAAATCTAGAGAGAAGTAAACTCCTAAGTCCCAAGCCTACACCACTAGGTCAACCCTTGGGAGTTAAACAACGAGAAACAATATCCAACACCCATAATATGAAAACTACTGATCACTCACTAGAATAATAAAATTTCATAAATTCGATTATTACCCTTCTCTTTATAGCTCTTCTTCAACAAATGATCCAAGAGGGTTGCATGAACAATTTGGACCAAGAGGCTTCGAATGTGATGTTTTCAGTTACATTGGTTGTTGGAGCTGTGGAAATGCTCTTTTCTCACTCTCAGGGTTTGTAAGCTGTGAATGACGAGAAGTTATTCGTTTTTTTTTTTGGACACTGCCACGTCTCATATGTATTTTTGATTGATAGAGAAAGTGATTGATAATTTTATATTAAATATTTAAAAATACGAAGGATAGAAAAAGTTTGTGATTGACCTCCGTGCCTTAAACCAACCAATAATTGTATGTTGTAAAAGGATGAAAATTTATGGGTTAATTAGACTTTCACCGCTAAAGCATAGCATTTTCTTACTTGGACCCTCCCAAAAATGGCTCACACATTTTGATCTCTAAATTATCTATTCAATGAAAAAAAAAAATGGTAAATTACATTGCCTACTCTTGTGATTTAGAAAAAAACACAAGAAGTTCCATAAATTTAGTGTAATTATATTAAAATCTTTTTCAATAAGGCTATAATGATTGAAATTAATATAAGTGATAAGTTGATATAATATCATTTTTTTATTCATACAACTAACAAAATACTAAAAAAAAAGTGACCTAGAAAAACAAAAAAGAGAGAAATGTATTGTCTTCAAATGGAATCTTACCATATCATCCTCGCATTCATCTCTTTTACACCTCGTCTCTCTGGCCATTAGTACTTTTCCAACTTATATCCTCTTGAAAGATGGGTAGTTGTTGTATAGCCAATTAAGCTCACTTCGAGCTGTATTTCGATGATTCGAATCATTTACTTTTTAAAATATATCAAGTAAAACATATTTGTAAAAAATGAAATTAATCGGACATTGATTATTCTTTCATCTAAGTATATTTGTATTCAGTTTTATACACAAAAAAATTACATTAATCATTCATTTTTTAAAATACAAATGCGATAAGATGAAACAGTTATTGATATCCAATCAAATTGATCTTTTACAAATATATTCTACTAAATTTACCTTAAAAAGTAAAGGTTTATATTATCGAAATATAACTCAGAATGAATCATATTGACCGCATAACAGTGATAGTTGTGTATCAATTTCTATTCTATCATAATTATGACTGTCATTCCATCCTCCTCAAACTAGTGCTACCTCCTCGACATCATTCCTCAATTCTTTACCTTACAACTCTCTCTTCATTTCTCTAGACCAATGTCATTTCTCTCATCTCCTCTCAAAAGTCATCACAATTCTCTCATCTTCTCTACGCCCATTTCCAATTTCTCTCTCTCCAATCCTGAACCTCCATATTTGTTGCCATACAATTGTCATTTTTACATTTTTTTTTTTTTTTGAATTATTGTAGATGATTAATCTTCACTTTTTTACTAAATTATAATAGATGGTTTGGGTCTACAAGAAGAGAGAGATAGAGGAAGACAAACAGTATAAGAAGATATATGAAGTGAGATCCATCGAAACGATGCAAACAATGTCAAAGAGAGGGCGGTAGCTATTGGTTGTTGAGTTTGAGTTTGAGTTTGGGTTTGGTTTTAGGTTGTATTAAATTTGGATTTGGGTCTAGGTTGAGGGCAAAAGTAAAAAGTGATTGTTTTTGAAATACTAAAATTGCCCCTGATTGTCACCGCGGTTAGCAATTGAACCCACAGTAGAATAGCTTAGGAATCAAAATTGGAAAGAACATTTTTTTAAAGAACCAAGGTAGAATAAAAGATGTTGGGTTTGTACAGCAGCAACTCTGGTGCGGTTCATGAAAATTATTTCGAATTTTATTTTCATTATTCAAGTTGTTCAATTTTTAAAGAACGTCGAATAGAACATACTTGTAAAAAATCAAGTTGATTGGATATCGACAGACCTTTCATCAACTCGAATTTGAATATATAAAAAATAAATATATAAGTATTAAACTAAATACAAATATGAGTAGATAAATGGTCTATTGATATCCGATTAACTTGATTTTTTATAAATATATTCTACTCGATGTTCTTTAAAAATTAAACGGTTCAAATGATGCAAATAAAGTCCAAAATCATTCCCATAAGCCGCACAACAATCACGGCTGTGCAAACCGCACAATAGTGACCTTTATCCCGAAAAAAAAAAGGTCATATTTAGCAAGTAAAAGGGTCATTTATAACATTAGTCACATATCATGAATATTCCTTGGAATTTCTAATGGGAGCATTTACAACTGAGAATAGGTCTAAACAAAGTACAAGAAATCTCCATTAATTAGATAAATAAAAGAAATTCACCCTCATAAAATTACCAACAGGGCATCAAAAGGGTTGTAGTACAAAAAGCTTTTAGTGCATCTCATTCAACAAAGTTCAAGATTTACATCATTAAACCTCAATCTGTCCTATGCTTAATCAACCCCATCACTAATACAACACCATTCTATGAAAAATAAACATCTTTGTGTTGAAAGGATCCCATTTTCAAGTGTCAAAAAATCGCCTCACCAATGAATCAAAGTTCAAGTCTGGAATCAACCCAAAGTAATGACAAATGAAGCAAAAATCAAGCCCGCCTTTTACTCAAACGCCAAGAATTGGGTTCATGGTATCTATCATAAAGCGGTTCAACGCGTTCTTGACGCTTGCGCTTGCTCATTTTTGTGGGGTCTGCTACTTTGAAGAATCTCGGTGCTAGTTCCACAAGCCATTTAGGGTCGACAACTGTGACCTCTCGCATGTACTCCTTTGTTGTCATTACCAGCTCGTGGTAGATGACCCAGTCTGGCTGTCTCTGAAAAAGAGAACTGCTCGGATGTATGTAAACGGGCTGGTTTTCGACCAGTGTTCTGTAACCCTCTTGTGGATCCTTTCTTGCTGCGTGAAAGAAAAACCCAGCTGTGATGGCTTTCCTAATCTTGGTGAAATTTTTCCCAGCACTAACAACGTCCAATTTATACCTGCATTGCAGCATCAGTTAGAAACTTATGAAAGAAGTTAAGGTCTAAAATTATTCCATTGTTCTTTCTAATTAGAGTAATCAATGATTATTCACTGCAAATTAATGTAACTACCAGAAATTATACAGTCAAGTGCACATGAAAATGTTTTGTTTATACAACACAATGATCAAATGCTTATCTATTATCGAGCTTTGCATATAATGGTTTAAGTTTAAGATGCCATGGAGGAGTGGTGGAGCTAGGAATTCAATGTAGGGGTACATATTAATCATAACAAATTTTTTTTTTTTTTCCATAATAAAATAACAACGAGATATTATTAAACTCAGACATTCAAAAAAAAAAAATTCAACGTGGCTTACAAAATCACAACCACCAACCAAATTCTATTAATCCAACAATGAGTGAGAAACAACCAACTGAATCTACAATTAACAAATCAAACTCTATCAACCAACCCAACAACGAATCCCACAATACCTCTTGACCTTCCACTAAAAAGTACATTAGGATGGCTAGAAGGATAGAATGGTGCATTTATAAAATTTCAAAAATACAAGAATACTTTACATGATTTAAGGAGGGGCACTACTACAATTTTATGCAAAATAAATAAGACATTATCTTTATAGATAGATATACTAGTATAAATATTAAAATTTGAGAGGGGGACACTTGACCCCCCCGGCCTATGCTAAAATTTGGGGGGGGGGAGGGGGGGGGGGGGGGGGGGCACTGATGTTCACAGGTATTCCAATCACTTCAATAATCTCTTTAATTTATTTTCTTCTTACTCATCTCTATTTTATATTTTTTGTAAGAGGAAGGGGGATCGATGATCATACATAGTAACTTATGGGTTTAACATATTGGGCAGTCCAATTTCACACTTTTTGTGTACAAGTTTCACAATCTGATTTTAGTACAACAAACATACAAAAAGTGCTATTTCAATAGCCATCATGACCCTCGTATGAAGGTTAAATTTATATTTTGGTTTGTGAAGAATATTATTCTCGTTTCTTCTGTCAGAGATTGTGCACTCCACTCCAACACCCCATTCTTAAGGAGACTACTATTATTTTTCCACTAACAAGAGCACCTAATATATTCCAATCTAATCCCCACCCCCAAACTCCTATCTCTGATTTAATCCTCGCTACTCATCCATCTTAAATCCCTACAGAACAAAGTAAGCATAGAAAAATAACTCAATTTTAGCAATATAATAAACGAGATTACACTACAGCTTTACTATGGTAACAATACATGTTTATGGTTCTTATCATGACTACTGAAATTTCCATATGAATTTTTCTTTCTGTCTGTCCTGATAACATATAAATTTCACTTACATTTCATGCAAAATCATATATTAATTTTAAGAAAATTGTTTACTACTCTTTTTGAAGTCCCATCTATCCCCAAATGTCAGAATCTACAAAATACTAAAGTGAGGAACATATGAACTTGCTCCTAATTGATTTTTCTTTCTCACGCTTCAACTTTGTATTTCCCTTTTAATTTAACAATGGGCTGATTACACTACAAGCTCCCCTAAGATTTTTGATAATTATAGGGACTTCTCTTGAGGTTTTTGAAATTACACCAACCTTTCTTACTTTAGTTGACAATATACACAAACCTACTATTTATTAAGTTACCGTTGGACTACTACCCCAAAAAAATGATGTCAGCATTTTTAAGTGTTTAAATACGAAAACCACCTTTCTAAACATAACCAAACATCCGTATTCTATATATTATCATTGTAACCAAACACCTCCCTCCACTACCACCCAAAGTTTGGTCTCTCACCCAATGCACCACTTGTGTCCGCGTTCCCGAAGGTACCCCGTCTCTTTCAAGAGGTTTTGCGTCATGTCAAGCCCTGGCAAGGTTTGCTTTACATCGAATTAAACCACATTTTCCACTGCTTGTGCGGGGCCCCATCAAACACATGGCAGCAGTGTTTTAAAAAGCGCGCTTAGGCGTGCGCCTAAGCTCAAGGCGAGGCAAGGCGCAACTTTGCGCCTCAGTCATGGTGAGGCGAGGCGACACAGGTGAAGTTCTGCCTAGGCGATGAGGCGAGCGCCTTATTACGAAGCGCAAGGCGAGCGCCTTGTGCACCTCGGCTTTCTTCCATTCCCAGGTTCTACTCTCTTCTCCTCTTCTTCTCTTCTCTTCTCTGCTTCTTCTCCTCTCTCTGCTTCTTCTCCTCTGCTTCGTTTCTGCTTCGTCTTCTCTTCCCTTCTTTCTGTCTTCTTCTTGCTCCTGCTTCACGATCGCTCTCTCTCTCTTCTGCTTCGTTTCTGTTTCACGATCGCGAGCTCTCTCTCTCACCTTCTCTCTCACGATCGCGGTCGCGATCTCTCTCTTCTGCTTCGTTTCTCGTTCATGATCACTCTCTCTCTCTCTCTCGTGATCTATCTCTCCCTTTTATCTTCTGTATTCATATATATATATATATATATATAATATTATATAATACCGATTATATAATATATAATATATAATCTACAATATACTTATAATATATAAAATATAATTGATTTATATATATAATATTATACCACACCTATTTTATAATATATAATATACTTATAGATAATATGTAAAATAATAATTAAATAAATTAATTATATATATATATTAAAAATTAATATTTTGCTTAATAAATAAATAATAGATAATAATATACATATTAAATAAATAAATTAAAAAAAATTAATAGATAATAAATAGATAATAATATACATATAATAGATAATAATATACATATTAATAGATAATAAATAAATTAAATAATATATAGATTAAAAAATTAATTTTTTTTTTCTTATTAAAAGAATTAATAATATACATATTAAATATTTGTTTATATTGGAAATTGTGCTTTATTAATATTTTGCTTAACTTCTATAACTTGCGCCTCGCTTTGGTGAGGCACTCGCCTCGCCTCGCGCCTCGGGGCTTAGGCTCCAGGTGACCTTGGCGCCTCGATGCACCTAGGACTTTTTAAAACACTACATGGCAGCACAATGAACAAGCACCTCCACCACAAATCCATGACAACACAATGTAATCTGCTCACTTCTCTTCTTCACAGCAGCCAAATTGGGGGTTGTGACAACCAATTTAATCAACACACTTGGTCTGACATTGAAGCTCATAAAGTGAGCTCAAAGTACACAACCCAAGAATGAAAATACCATTCCCATATGGACGTACCTTGCTTGGCTCTCTCTCTCAATGGGTTCATTAGTATTGAAATGTGTTGGCTCTTCTAGAGTGGGTTTATGTGGACGAAGAGACAGATGTGAGTTTTTTCATCTCAAATGGGTTTGTTCACCTCTGTCACCAAGAGAGAGATGTGTGGCTTGAGAAGGTTAGGTCTTCTGAAAATTAGATTTAGTTGTACATTTTCTGATTTTTCTCCTTTTTTTTTTTAGATTGTATAAGAACTAAGAAGCACGGATACGGATGCGGACAAGGGACACAGTGATGTCAAAAAAATGGGAACACGGACACGGACACGACGGGGACACAACAATAAAATATATTTTCATATATCTTTATTTGCTATCTAGATTAACATTACATACACAAACAATAAATATTAATAAAATCTAACTTGAACCCTATATTTTAAAAAAAAAAAAATTACTTTTAAATTAACGCTTCCAGTTATATCTTTTTTTATGGATGATTTATTAAATATTTAAATCTCAGGAAAACAAAAAAACAAAAAACAAAAAAAATGAAAAGAAAAAACAATAAACATTCAATATTTAACATTTATCAAAAACACTAAAGAAAATGATGAAATAGACAAGTTGGCATATCCTTAGTGTGTCCCTGACATGTCTCTTGAAAATAAATTAATTAAATAAGGGGACACGCCACATACATGTCCCCACCTTGTCCTGGCCGTGTCTGT
This sequence comes from Camellia sinensis, assembly GCF_055761805.1. Classification (NCBI taxonomy): domain Eukaryota; kingdom Viridiplantae; phylum Streptophyta; class Magnoliopsida; order Ericales; family Theaceae; genus Camellia; species Camellia sinensis. Next base: position 88,744,527 of record NC_138973.1, on the reverse strand, counting down.
GTATCCGACAAGGCTACGGCACTTGTTTTGAGGTGTCAGTGCTTCATAGTATAAGAAGATGGTGGTAGCTCGGTGGTGGGGGCAAGCAATTGCAAAAAGAAGCAACTAGAGTAAGGAGAAGGAAATGCTTCACATATTATAAAGGCCAATTTATCCAAGCTCTTCTGTTCTAATTTCAGTGAGCGGCTTTTGTAAGTTCTAATACACAGGATGTTGACTAAAAAAACAAATTGGCAAGTAAAGAAATTTGAAGGTTTTTCTTTCATTTGTGGACATGAGATAAGAACGATTGGTGATCTCTTAGCATGTTAAGGAACATTGATTTGTCCATTTAACATTTAATGCAAGGGTATCAAAATTTCAATATGAGAAGGGGGCTTCAATCCTTACTCCTTATCCCCATCTTCGCCCAGGCTAATGGGGCCTTACTTATTCAAGGGGAGTGTGGAGCCTCGAGAAGCACTGTTGAGAGGAAGATCCTTGGCCCTTTTCATTCTTTACAGGGTCCCAAACATTTCTTCAACATAGGTGACAATGAGCGAGGCAGAGATGGAAGAGATCAAACATGGGAATTAGAAGCTCGATGGGAGCTGCCAATGGATAAAGTGGACGAATTGAGATTTGATTCAAATCCAATCTAGAAGAATATCTAGTGTGAGGCCCAAAAGATACTGTTTCGTTTCCTAAATGCTTCCACATGAAAATATAACTTTATTTTTTACGTTACAAAAATATTTATATTTTATTATATCAAAATAAAATAAAAAAATCATTTTCCAACTTCTACACAATTGAGTGTCAGCAAAAAGTCTTAATTATCTATTTTAAAAATCTTTATTAAAAAACAAATTAGAGTTTTTAGGATTTTAAGTTCATTTTATTTTATTTTAAAAAAGAAAAACAAAACAAAACAAAGGGGAGGGGATTAATAGACATAAATCCAAATTGTTTTGATTTTACTCATTGACGATCAAATTATTTTACTCAAAGTCCATGTTTGTCCAAATGATGGACACATGTGTCCTAGGTGTCCGAAGCATGTCTAGTTTATAAAGAACCAACACAAATATGCCACCTTCTTAGAATAGTTAGTGACTCTTAAGCTAAGAAGCACAAACAGTTCTAACCTCGTTAGACACTTCCCAACACGTGTCCGACACTCGTCAAAATGTGTCTTATTTTTTATAAAGCTTTTCAAATCCGGACACTCTTTGGACACTTTGCTTGAACACGTGTCTACCGATTAGACACTCATGAAACTAGTTACAAGTTTGAACTAACTTAGGACACAATAATAAAAGAAAAAAACAATGTAAATTTATAAAACAATTGTTATATTACATTTTTTTATTATCTTTGAATGATATATTCATAGATATGACATATAATAAATATATAAAATTATATATTTTGTCCATGTCCCCCACGTTTCGTGTGCTGCAATTTTTTGAAAATTGGTGTGTCCGTGTACGTGTACGTGTCTGTGCTTCTAAGCTCTTAAGGTTACTCAAAGTTATTGACAAACCTACACAGGAAGTACCATGAGAACCTTTGGCAACTAACAAGGCAATCAGATCAAGAAAGTATTAATGGCACAAAACAAATATTAAGTTTGAGAGCACTGCATATATTTGACCAAGAAAACATGTCCATAGAAGTAACTCGGAAAACAACAGTAAAGCATGGTAGAATAATGCTGGAAAACACAGTTTCATGCACCCTCTCGGTAAATAATAAAGTTTGATTTTTCAAATATTTATGGACCCAAATATCACAAGCTAAAATATCCTAACAGCAATCTAAAGACACCAATAAACATTTCCTTCCAAATATTAGGTTCAACAACTAGCAAGTAGGCCATGTCGGATCAAACATGGATGCAATTCACCATGAAATGACAAAATTATGAATGGGAAACTTTAATTCACCATGAAATGACAAAATTATGAATGAGAAACTTTCTATCTCAATGGTAACAACATCAATCTTTTAAGTAAAGGAAGCATCTTTGACCCCCAAAAAAAAAAACTATGAGTATTATCCAGATGAATCAACCAACAGGATAAAGAAAACAGTTGAGTAAAAGTCAGTTTGTTATTTTTTGGTTCCATTCTGCTTATTTCTATCAGCAACCAAACAGGACAGGACTACACAAAGTTGACAAACACAGAAAATAATTGAAAGGGAAAAGAAACATGCACATCCATAACAGAGGTCCCATGCAAATGAAATGGCTTGAAGCAAGAAATGTAAATGCAATGCATTAAGCAAAAGCCCTTAACAAGAAAGAATTATTGAAGCAAATTGCAACACAAAGAGCTAGAAGAACGTACTTGTCCATAATAGTGAGAAGCTGTTTCCGGACATCCTGTGCTCTCCTCAAAGATCGGGACTGAACAAAGTTCTCAAAACACCATGGACCCGAAAAATTCTTGGCCTTCCAAGCCTCATAAACAGCAAGTAAAGTCAGATGGTCTCCCTCAGGCTGGAAAAACTTGGCTCTTTTTTGATCAGCTTGGGCTTGCTTCTCCCTGGGCCTGTAGAAGATGTTTCCAGTCTGAATCATTGCAATAATGGTTAAAATCTCATCACTACATCCAAGATCTACACTGGCAAGTAGCATCTTAGACAACGGTGGATCCAGTGGAAATTCTGCCATTTTCCTACCCAATTTGGTCAGAAGCCCCTCCTCATCCAGAGCTCCTAGACTGTACAACTGTTCCATGGCAGAAATGAGAGCTTGAGGAGAAGGTGGGTCCATGAAATCAAAAGATAGGAGATCATTTATTCCCATAGCTTTCATAGTAAGTGTAGTCATTCCAAGATTTATCCTTTGGATTTCTGGAATTGAGGTGGGCGACATTTCGTTATGAAATGCGCTTTCGGTGTAAAGGCGGTAACATTTTCCTGGTCCAGTTCGTCCAGCACGCCCAGCTCGTTGCTTAGCTGATGCTTGTGAAATCGGTGTTATGACAAGTGAATCAAGCCCTTGTTTAGGATTGTAAACATTTTGCTTAGCAAACCCAGGGTCGATCACATAATATATTCCGTCAATGGTCAAGGATGCTTCTGCGATATTGGTTGCTACAACCACTTTCCTCTTCCCTGGAGGAGCAGGGTCAAAGATCCTGGATTGCATTTCACTCGGAAGTGCACTATAGACTGGTAAAATAATTAATTCGGGAACATTTTTCCCTAAACCTTTCATCCTCTCATAAAGGCATTGGCACGCGTGATCAATCTCCTCTTGACCAGTCAAGAAGAGGAGGATATCACCCTCAGGTTCTGTCAAGTGGATCTGTAGAACAGTGATTAGAGATGCATCTAGGTAGTCACTTTCTGGCTGCTTGGTGTAGAGTATCTCCACCGGATAAGTCCTTCCAGGAATTGTAAAGATATTGCAGTTAAAGAAATAACCCGAAAATTTCTCTGCATCTAATGTGGCAGATGTGACAATCAATCGAAGGTCAGGTCTCCTCTTTACAAGCTGTTTCAACAGTCCAAAAAGGACATCAGTGTGGATTGTCCTCTCATGAGCTTCATCAAGCATTATAATTGAATACTGAGATAAATTCTCATCAATCAAAATCTCTATCAGAAGCATACCATCGGTCATATACTTGATTACTGTATCAGGTCCAGTACAATTCTCAAAACGAATGGTGTACCCAACTTCCTCTCCTAATCGGCAGCCAAACTCTTCAGCAACCCTCTTGGCCACTGACATTGCAGCCACTCGACGGGGCTGAGTACAGCCAATCTTGCCCTTGGTCGTGTACCCTGCTTCAGCTAGATACTGAGTCACCTGTGTTGTCTTGCCTGAACCGGTCTCACCAATCACCACCAGAACCTGATTGTCATGAACAGCCTGAATCAATTCATTCTTCAATTTGAAAATAGGCAAGCTCCGCCTCTGCTCCTGGATGGAGAGCTTCGATCTCTGCCCAAAAGTCAGGGCTTTCCCGAAAGCATCCTTTTTCCACTCAGGCATGTCATAGGCTGATAAACCAACCCCCCTAAGCTCTTGTGCAAGATGCCTCTCACCTGTTTCTGGCATTGGGTCTTCCCACGGACGATTAAGATCTTTTGGGATAGAGTCGAGCATTGTTCTCTGCTGCTGTTCCCTTACTTCTCTCCGCTCCTTTATGAGAGCAGATTGAAGGGCTGCTGCACGACTCAATGACCCTTCTGGATTCTTAAAAATCTTAACAGGTGACATATCCATAGAGTATCGGCTCTGTCCTTGCAAGAAGGCTGGTTCATCTTCATTTAGCTCAATTTCAAGCTCTTCCTCAGCACCCTCTTCTTGATAGAGCAACCCATCTCCATCTTCATCATACATGGGATTCTCCCTAGCATCCAGAACACCTGCAGCGATCAGCTGCTTAGCTTCCCATTTCTCCGGTGAACTCATTCTCTTCAATGGTCGCCGTGATGGGACAGTATCATCCTCTTCAGTAATTCTAATCCCTGAAAGACCAGTCCTAGTCATAGGCCCCCCATTGTTTGATCCGGAAGGGTTAGTCCGAAAAGGGTCATTATCTGAGCTCTTCTTCAATGGAAGCAGATCTTTACCAGTATCCTGATCAACATCCCGCATTGAAAGACTCAACTTTTGTCCCGACATTGATATCACTTTCACATAAACCTCCTGATCCCGTTTTACAACATCCTTAGCGTTACCAATCCTTCGATTCGCCATCTGCGAAACATGGACCAGGCCCTCTTTGCCCCTAAAATCATTGAGCTGAACAAAGCAACCTGTATCCATCACTCTTGACACTCTTCCCTTATAAACCTGATACAATTCAGGCTCATTGGAGTAATACCCACCATCTCTTCGGTCCCTCCTATCATCATCAACCTCCCTGTTATCCCCATCTTCTTCATACCCATCTCTCCTATGCCTTTCATGTCTATCCCTATGCCTTCCCCTAACTCTATCCTCTTCATCCCCGTCTTTGTGCCGTTCACCTCTACCACTCCTATCATATCTCTCTCTCTCCCCCCTATGCCTCTCTCTCCTATCTCTATGACCTCTATCCCTTTCTCTGTCTCTGTCCCTACGTTTTCTAATCTCTTCTTCTTCCCCATCTCCTCGATGTTCCCTCGTTTCAATCTCAATCTCTCTCTCCAATTCCTTCACTCTCGCTCTACTATCCTCAATCGAAAGACCCGGAAAACTCGATTTCATACCTTCAGACCCATCTTTCTTCGAATCTTTGGCCGATTTGGACTTGGATTTCGGAGGCAAAATAGCGTGAATTATAGTTAAAAGAGTGCGGACGAAGTAATCAGGCATTTCAGCACCGTTCTCCTTGAGCATCGAATCGAATTCCTCAACAGTCTCGCAGTTCCTTCCCATCTCGGTAATGAATTCGGCCAAAACCTTGTCCCCAAACCCTAAGTGGGACTCGAGCTCTGTACAAACCTTGGAGACCAATGAAAGGTACTCTAGTTTCTTCAAACCATCTTCTTTGGTCTCCAAAGCCATTGCTATACACACAATGCATATATATGTGTCTGTATGATATATATATATATATATAGAGAGAGAGAGAGAGAGAGAGAGAGAGATAGCGTTGGTGGCGCACCTGAAAACGAGTGGAGATCGAAACCCTAGTTGCTTTCGATGGAGCTGAAGATTACAGAGAAGCTGAGGGGAATCCAGAAACTCTTCGATTATGAATTATTCAGGGGCGGTGTTTTAATAATTTTGGGAAGAATCGGGAGATTGGGAAAAGTTTTGGGGCTTTAGTCAAATTAAGAAAACTGTTGGGCCAAAGATGCAAAAGACTGAGAGAATGGGCTCTTTCACTGTTAAAAGTTGTTAGAATTGAGGTGATTTTACTTGGATCCAAAAAAATTATTTAGTACCTCTAGGGCATGTTTGATTGGAAGGATTAAAGTATGGGATTAGGATTATTAATCCGTGGGCCCAACCATCCTATGTTTGTTTTGACATTTGGTTTAGGACTATTAATCCAATGGATAATTAATCCAACAAATTTGTAGGATAATTAGTAATGGGGTAGGGGTGGGATAGTTAATACCACACTAATTTGATAGGATTATTAATACCTCACTATTAGTATTGTGAATCAAACATGGCCCTAATTTCTTATTATTATTTATTAAATTATTTACAATTAAAATTTATTTTCGATACACTTTATGTTTTTTCATAAATTATTCTTTAAAATAAAATAATAATTTATGGTACACCAAAATCATTCATTTCTGTAATTTTATTCACATTCTTCTTTTTCTTCTTTCGTTGATCCGTCAATGGCAGTACTTTAGTGCTTTTCCTTGAGGTTTCAATATTCAAATCATCAGATGGCGGTTTGTCATTTTTCTCTAATAACTTCACCGCTTGATGATCAATTTAAATAATATAATAATCAAACAAACGTGTTTCACAATCTCTAAAACAAAAAAAAAAATAAAAATAAAAAATTTATTGTAAACTGAAGCTCATTCAATCTTTTCACAAGCAAAACATTTCCAAAATCCACCTCTGTCGTGATATACCCAAATATAGACAAAGATGAAGTCGGTTGTGTTCTTCACATTGAACTTGTTTGTTTATTCAATTTTTGTTTTGTTTTTTTCTTTTTTTTTTTTCCGTCTTGTATGACTCTCTCTAGGGTTTTACTTTTATCTTTTTTGTTCTATATTGTGTTGCAATCAGACTAGATTCGAGTTTGAGTGAAGAAGAAAATGAAGAGAAAATAATTGAAACTTAAGAAAGAAGATAAAAAAAACTTGAATATAAAAACCATGTATAAATAATTATGGTGTACCATAAGAAAAAAGAATATTTTATTTTAGGATTTAATGTTTATTGTCCTTATTAGTAAATTTACATTAAGATATACTAAAAATTAAAATTTCAAAATTTTAATTAAGCATACTAAGTTACTTTGGGTGAAAATAGAATCACCCAAATTGGAGCTCTTTCTTTTTATGCCCATTAGGCCAAAAATATGCCTTTATTTTCGGCCCATCTTGAAGGGATGTGAGGTGCTCACACCATAATACGGTGGACCTTCTCACACCAAATCATAGCCCACATAAGTGGTGATTTATAAACCTTTCCGCAAGAAGAAAAGAGAATCTGGAAAATGGGTTTGAATTCAAAATAAAGAGGCGCAATGCTTTGTGAAGCATTATGGCTTTTTCCTCTTGTATAATTTTCCAAAGGTTGTGACTTTCTATAAAGTCACCATGATGTTTATAAATACTTGGCCAAAGTAGTGTATTAAACTCACTTGATTTCCAACAAATATTACATTTTTCGCTTTCTGGATTTTTAGCCATCTTGTGTAATAGACACCCTCACAGGATCTCCAATTAATTTACCATTGTAAAGTTTATCTTTTAGTGGTATCAAAGCCTTGTTTACACATAATCGCAGATGTTGAACTATAGTCCGGAAGAACAAAAATTTTCTGAATCTTTTTACCGAAAATTCAATGAGTTATTGACCGACAAGTTTTAGCATTGGTTAATTATGTTTGTTTATTCAATTATCACCATCGCTTTGTATTCCCAGAGAAATGTCTAAAGAAAATAACAGTTGGTGATGACATTATACAAAATCTTACCGAAAGTGTAGCCGAATTATACCAATGGAAGAAATTTTACGAAATAATTTTCGATCCTATTAGCATCTTCACATTAGTACCATCTTGTTCTTCTCAGAATTTTGATCACAACAGTGAAATTCGTTGTGAAAAAAGGCAAAGGATTGAACCAAAAGAATCAAATTTCACAGTTTGGTCTCTGACACCCGTCACTAAAGAAGACAACCGGAGTAATAATACCATTGGTGCATCTGTTTTGAAAATTCAAGCTATTGGGCCAAATCCAAAACCAAAAAAGAAAGGTCCAAGAATTAGGCTCACAGCAAGAAAACTTGTTGCACTAGGCTTAAGTATTGAAAAGAATCATATTGGGCCAACCCAGCAGGCGGCCCAACCCAGCACAACAGAGACCTAATCCAGTAGTCCAGAGTCGCGGCCCATCTGTCAGTGCCTAGACCCGCGCATCGGCCCAATGCCCATCGACCCACATGTTGGTCCAGACGCGCGCCCTTTTGCCCTACGCCTTTGTAATAACCCCGACCCCAGATTAATGTTAATTCGTGCTTAGTTAAGCCTAACAATAATTTAGGAAGGATTTGGAACTAATTTGCATATGTATTGCATTACTTTTTGTGTCTCTATCTGTTCGTTGTAGAAAGATTTGTTCATGTTTTCGTTTTGAATTACGAATTGAAAGCCTTATCGGCGCCCGATTTCGAAATTGACTTGATATATGTGCTAGTTAGAATTTATAGAATTTTATGGTAGATTTAATTAAAGTTCGGTTCGGAATGATTAAACTAGATTAAAATAATGCTATTATTTACTTTTTGATCACTTACCACTTATGGACCATTTTAGACTCCACTATCTCACATTTTCATTTCACTCCTCTATTTCTCTGATGCAAAATGTAAGAGAGAGAGAGAATTAAAGGGGAAGTTGGATTCAACAAGGGATTTGCTTAGAGTTTAGGAGGAATAGAAGGATTTGCATATTAGAGCCTTCACATTGAGGAATTCAAGACTTGAGGTAGGCATTCACCCTATTAATTATGGAATTGATTTGTTAATGTAAGAATTCTAGTGAATTAAATGGACTCATGTTAGGTTTAAGCTAAGATTGGTGATTTGAAGCTCAATACATACATGCATGTTGTGGGTAAGTGGTTTGGAAATACTCTTCGGGATCCTGGGGAACGCTCGTGATCCTTTTCTGGTCACCTGAAAAAGAATAAACACTCCGGTCGGGGGTACCGAAATTAGCACTCCGACGGGCAAGTTAGTATTTACATTCGAGGAGGCTTGTATTCTAAGCTAAGCATAGTAATTCTCACATGTCTCTTTAGGACTGAAGATCTTGTATTTATAGTATTCTCTTGAGGCCTTCGGGCCTGGTCCACTCCTAGTCCTTGCCATGTACTTCTACACGGCCTTTGTTTTACTGGTAGAAATGCCGGCTCTTTTATTCTGCCCCAAAATTAGATAGGGTCAATGCCGAATAAAAGTTATGTTCTGGACCGAATTGGTCTGCTCCTGTTCATTCAAAATTATTCGGCTCCCACAATTGCCCCCCAAACACTCCACTAGCACCAGTTAGTCGGCGTGTTTGGCTTCTAGTCTGGAGGTTAGAAATCCGGCGGTTATTCCTCTTCCCGATACATGTCAGAACGCGTACATGCTTCTTGGTCATTATAAAGCTTTCTCGCCCCTTCGTACGCTGCCTCCATTTAATGTGATTTGAATTTGTCTCTTCAAATGTATGCTCTGAATACTCGAAGATATCTGGCTCGTCTTCTAGTGGGACTCTTGCATTCTGCGGCTTCTGCAACCCCTTGTTTCTCGATCTTTCCTTCTCCTCTTGTAAGTTTTCTTCTCCTACATGTTTTTGATCCCCCCTCTTTATCTGCTTTTAGTTTTCCGTAATCCTTGAGTCGACAAGAATGGCAAAACATTTGAAAGAGCTCATTTCTGCGGATCGAATCTCCAGCTTTCGATGCCACTTCTCCATTCCTGACGACGTCCATCTGTCACTTGTGGAAGACAGCACTACTGATATAGTGAGGGAAGACGAGAACACAATCGTCTTTCCTCTCCTATCGATTGTTGAGGGCGGCGTCCGTTTTCCTCTTCACCCACTTTTGAGGGCCGTTCTTCGGTACTAGGGTCTTATTCCTTCCCAGCTCAATCTGAACTTCTTCCGCATCATAATAGGCATTGTAGAGATAAATCGGCGTCTTAGAGTCAATTTAGGTATTCCCGCTATTCGACACTGTTATGTTATAGCCAAGTCTACTGGCCGTCTGGGACGCTACTTCCTTAGAGCCAAGGACACTGACCACCACTTAGTGACCATGCTTGCTAGCTCTTGCAAGCGTGTCGATGACGTGATGGTCGTTGTCCGCGGTAATTGGGAATTCGACGAAGGGGAAGGTCACCTAGATCCTGTGTCGAGGCAAAAAGGCGAACCAAGTAGCCGACCAAATCACTGTTTCTGTTACTTACATATGCATGTATTCGGTACTTTAGCTCACCTAATCGTTTTGTCTACGCAGGCAGCGACTTGAAGAGAGTGTTGACTTCAGACGACAAAGTTGTGCTCGCAGAAATTAAAACCGCGCTACAGTTCGTCGGCCATCTAGACCTTCAGAAACAAGGGAGGGCAGCCTACATTCTCCTAGGGTACGAGCCAACCTACACGACGTTCTCGGCGGCAGATAATATTCCCATCACGCGAGGCGATAACTAACTGACGGCCCTCATCTTCCCCAGCTTCAAAAACTTGAGGCAAATTAGCCTCGAATTGTCTAATTCTAAGCACGTGGAAGGACAAGTTGCCGAACCTATCGCCGAGGACCCGAAGGAGTTGGCCGCGGAAGTTGATGAAGCCATCAATTCGGCCTTTGAAGAAGCCGGGTTGATCTCTCCTGATCCTCTGTCTACATCAGGCCGAGGGGACGCCGAAGATATCTTTACGAACTTGGGAGATCTTCCTGGAGATTTCTCTGAGGATATGGCCGGGGATAATCTTACGCAGATGGCACAAAAAAGGAATACCGAACGCATGGTCGCCCGACAAAAAGCCGTAGCCATCCGTTCCGGACTTATCCCGACTGAATCTATTGCTCCCGTTGTCGTACAAGAAACAGCTCACGTTGTCGTGGCGGAGACAGAAAAGGAGGTCGAGCGCCCGAGTACGGAAGTTCGGCCGATTTCAGAGGATCGGGGCGAAAAACGAGGTGCCGAGGGTGAGGACGGCTCCAAAGGGAGCCCCTTGAAAAAACGGCCACGCTTGGAGGAGTCGGTTGTGGTTGTTCCTTTCGTTATTGAGCCAAAGATAAAAAATATGTCGATCTCCTCCGAAGCGTCGGCTCTGAAGGATGCAGCTGTGGCACTAAGCCTGGCTGCCTCGGTCTCCTTGCTGGCTGACAAGGCGACGTTTCGTGCCGAGCCGGATTTGGCAACAATAGCATTAGCTGCCCAGTCGGCTTTTCTGGTATGTGACTGAATCTTTGGTTTGGTTTACATTTGATGTTTGTTGGCATATGACGATCCTTTGTTTTACAGACAGTTGGAAGGATCGCAGAATTGGGCCGGTGCCAGCATGACGCTGTTGAAAGGATTGGCCGTTTGCAATCTAAAGTCGAGGGTCAAAGGAGCAGGGCGGAGTTCGAGGCAATGAAAGCTGTGATGGAAAGCGCGCGAGCCGAGGCTGAGAAGGAAAAGGCCAAAACTACTGATCAACTCAGGGCTGATGCCGAGGAGTGGGCAAATGCGAGCGAGGAGTCGCTCAAGTTAGCCAAGGAGGCGCTTGCCAAGCTGGATGCCAAGTTTGGAGAGTTGAAGCTGGCTAAAGAGAAAGCCGACTCTGAGTCCTCGGCAGCGTTTGAGGCTGGGAGGAGCTCCGCCTTTAAGGACTCTGTAGAAGAAGTCCCCAAATTCGAGAATCGGGGGTTCACACACGGCTGGCTCACAGCCCTTGCTACCACTGGAGTTACATTGGCCACGCCAATTCCCTATGAACAAGCGGACGTTGAGTCGCTTGAGTCTGACCCTGAGACTTGATTTGGGAGACATTCTAGTTTTGTTAGCTTTTTTTTTTTTCGATTTCAATGTCTGTTTTTGTTTAGTAGATTTTCATCTGTGTGGGATTTTCATATGTAAAATGTCCGTTGTTAGCGCCCAATTTAAGAATGAAAATTTCATATGCTTCCTAGATATTTCTCGTATTGTTTGTTGTATGAGTAGACAATTAGGAGAATCAGTGGTTAGGACAAAATTCCAAGACTACGTGAGACGGCAGACTTACAAACCGACTGAGCTTAGCGATCTGATTAAAACAATGAATCTGCCCTTGCCCCAGCGAGTTCGCGATCTTAGAACGCCGAATAACACGTCCACAAGAACCTTGTGTTGAGGCATCGATTCGGGGAACGGCTGGGGCACTTAAGCCGACTAGATTGATGAATCTGCCCTTGCCCCAGCGGGTTCGCGATCGTAGAACGCCGAATAACACGTCCATAGGAACCTTGTGTTGAGGCATCGATTCGGGGAACGGCTGGGGCACTTAAACTGACTAGATTGATGAATCTGCCCTTGCCCCAACGGGTTCGGGATTGTAGAACGCCGAATAACACGTCCATAAAAACCTTGTGTTGAGGCATCGATTCGGGGGACGGTTGGGTCACTTAAGCCAACTAGATTGATGAATCTGCCCTTACACCAGCGGGTTCGCGATCGTAGAACGCCGAATAACACGTCCATAAGAACCTTGTGTTGAGGCATCGATTCGGGGAATGGCTGGGGCACTTAAGTCAACTAGATTGATGAATCTGCCCTTGCCCCAGCGGGTTCGCGATCGTAGAACGCCGAATAACACGTTCATAAGAACCTTGTGTTGAGGCATCGATTTGGGGAACGACTGGGGCACTTAAGCCGACTAGATTGATGAATCTGCCCTGGCCCCAGCAGGTTCGCGATCGTAGAACGTCGAATAACACATCCATAAGAACCTTGTGTTGAGGCATCGATTCGGGGGACGGCTGGGGCACTTAAGCCGACTAGATTGATGAATCTGCCCTTACCCCAGCGGGTTGGCGATCGCAGATCGCCGAATAACACGTCCATAAGAACCTTGTGTTGAGGCATCGATTCGGGGAATGGTTGGGGCACTTAAGCCGACTAGATTGATGAATCTGCCCTTGCCCCAGCGGGTTGGCGATCACAGAACGCCGAATAACACGTCCATAGAAACCTTGTGTTGAGGCATCGATTCGGGGAACGGCTAGGGCACTTAAGCCGACTAGATTGATGAATCTGCTCTTGCCTCAGCGGGTTCGCGATCGCAGAACGCCTAATAACACGTCCATAAGAACCTTGTGTTGAGGCATCGATTCGGGGAACAGATGGGGCACTTAAGCCCACTAGATTGATAAATCTGCCCTTGCCCCAGCGGGTTCGCGACCGCAGAACACCGAATAACACGTCCATAAGAACCTTGTGTTGAGGCATCGATTCAGGGAACGGCTGGGGCACTTAAGCCGACTAGATTGATGAATCTGTCCTTGCCCTAGCGAGTTAAAGATCGTAGAACGCCGAATAGATGCGATTGGGGCATATGATTCGTTTGGCGTCGGGTAGTTGGCGCTTCAATATTGAGGGGATTGCCTCGGAGGTGCTGCCCCCGTAGGGAATAAATGGGCTTGTACTTCGTGAACGAGGGTCCTATTTATGTGCTCCTTTAGCATTTCAGTCCAGCTGGTTGAGGAAGATTAAACAAGCGCAAATGTCAAATAAACTTTTCTTTAACAACAGGGGCAAAACGAAGACTCTAGTTGAGCTGGGAGGAGCTATGAATCGAAGCAGTGAACCTTCATGCACGGGCAGTAGGACTTCGAGGGATCGGGAAAGGCAGCAATCTCCTCGTCGTCGGAGTAGGTCACCCAGGAGGGTCAAACAGCCACAGCGTAAGTCTCCTTAGCTTGGTTCCAGCAGGCAACCTGACGCGACTCATCGCCCATTAAGTTTTGCAGTTTTCGTGGGTAATAGACCAATGACAGAGGCGGAATCAATCATTCGAGATCCGAATGTGGCAGTCGAGTTTGCTCGACAGATTTTCCCGCCCGAAGTTCAACAGTCGATAGTAGATCGACAAGATTTCGAAGTGTTTCGCGAGGGCGTTCACGGGGCGGTGAGGGGACTATACACGGCTTATGAGATCGGCATGCGTCTCCGCGCCACTAGCCGGGACATAGAACAGAGAGATGAACGCATTCGGAAGTTAGAAGCTCGCGCCGAGAAGGCCGAACGCGAGCTAAGGAAAATCAAGTCTGGCGGGCCCCAATCAACCAGCCACCCCAATCCGGTTGTTGAAGAAAGGGTTACTCAGAGGTTGATTAGCAATGCGATCGCCGATCGTAATACGGCTAGCATGTTCGCGATCGAGACTGCGAGGGGTACAACCTATGAAAAAGGCTTCCATGACGGCCGAAAGTCAGAATTCAGAAGACCAAGGAGAAACTCGCCGAAGAAGTTTGCCGATGTGAAAATCGTGGATTTAGGCACGGTTGGATCAAGGCGCTTCGGCAAGCTGCGAGTCTCCAATCGAGAGGGTTGGATTCGGCGTTTCCGTTGTATCAACAGAATGATTTTCCCTTCTCCGCATTCGAAATTAAGAAGAGCGATGACGAAGAAGCCGCCGAACCCAAGAAATCCTTGTAATGCTTACGTAGATTGAAAGTGAAATTATGTATTTATTCACCGAATTTAATAAAATGCTTTGTTCTCAATCTATAGCGTACTTGTTATTTATATTAGTGCTCATTTTATTCTAACTTTACTTCGTTGAAAATTTTATTCGGCACACGCGTATTTTCTGCGAAGGCCATTTCAGCCTGAAAGCGTCATGCGCCGATGGGGCTCCGAATCCGGAGGCTTTTTCGGCCCAAAGATGTCATGCGCCAATGGGGCTCCGACTCCAAAGACAGTCAGCCCATCTATAATTTCTGTTTATATAATTAGGCCATTTTAATAAGGCAGAAATTAGTGCATGAAGTGGCTGTGGCACGTATCGATCGGCATGGGGCCAAGATGCTCGGCCGGTTAGATTAATAAATCTACCCTTGTCCCAGCCAGTACATGGACTTCAAGGCATTCACCTATAATTGTCGTTTACATAATTTAGGCCGTTTTAACAAGGCAAAAATTAGTGTATGGAATGGTTGCGGCAAATGTCGCTCGGTGTCCGTCATTTGGAGTTCAGAGTTAATGAAATCGCCTCAGGGCCACTGCAAAGATTTTAGAAACAAAATGCCTCGAATTTGTTGCCCCAGTGACTTCGTTTTCTGTGCACAGACTCGTTTTAGAACGATTTTGTTGTGTGGGGTTACGTAAGTGTGATCGTCGAATGAAGCTTTTCTTTAGCAGGGAAGAAGGTCGGACTCTGGTTGACTCTGATATTGCGACGAATCGCAGTAGGGAAAACACTCGCACGAAAGGCAGGGTGCTTAAGGAACATCAACCTTTAAGTCGTCAAAGCAGATCACCTCGAAAGGAGAAACAGCGATGGCAAAGTTGTCCGCAACCACGGCCAAGAAATGGGGCCGACATAGCTCCGCGGCCGTTGAGTATTACTATTTTCATGGCGAATTCCTTTCTTGTCTTGGATCTTGGCCTTAACATTGTCTATGGTGCCAAAGGTTTCCGCCTCAAGGGCGATTATCTCGTTGGGGTGAATCGTGGACTCGAGCACGGTCAGATCAAAGCATTTTCAAGTTGCGGGTGCCCTTTGATCAGCGGGCATTGACTTGGCGCTGCCGCTTGTACAGTGTGATGTCGTATGAGAATAAATGTTGTAATGCTTCGAATGCGGATGGCTTTTTTTGTAATTACCGTTTAATTGAATAAAATGTTTCATTCCAAAAGTTTATCTCGTTCTGAACTTTTGTGTGTTTAATTTAAGCATCTTACTTTGAATGCTGGCATGTTTTGTCTTGTTCATGCGATTATACTGGTTTCAGCCTACATATCCCTGCTTAGATGTGTAAATGTTTCTATTTTAGAAGGGCGCTCCGAATCGGGAGGCTTTATTGGCCCAAAGATGCCATGTGCCGATGGGGCTCCAAATCCGGAGGCTTTATCGGCCCAAGGACGCCATACGCCGATGGGGCTCCGAATCCGGAGACTTAATTCGGCCAATCGTGACATCCACGAAGGGCGCTCCGAATCCGAAGGCTTTATCGGCCTAAGGACGCCATGCACCGATGGGGCTCCGAATCCGGAGACTTGATTTGGCCAATCGTGACATCCACGAAGGGTGCTCCGAATTCGGAGGCTTTTTTGGCCCAAAGACGTCATGCGCCGATGGGGCTCTGAATTCGGAGACTTAATTTGGCCAATCGTGATATCCACGAAGGGCGCTCCGAATCCGGAGGCTTTATCGGCCCAAGGATGTGATGCGCCGATGGAGCTCCAAATCCGGAGACTTAATTCGGCCAATCGTGACATCCACGAAGGGCGCTCCGAATCCGGAGGCTTTTGAACTAGATTGCAGAGTCAGTAAACAGGCGTTTTTGCATTACAGAAGTGGAAAGTGTACATGGTGAGCCATTCAGAACCAATATCATTCCCACAAGTTGGGTTTTATGATAGAACTCGTGCCTAATTCTCCATCAACCAGCCTTCTATCATCCAAAAATACCTTCAGGGAAAACTTTATCGGCGTGCAGCGGCGTAGCTGGATGCGTTGATCAGACGTCTTGAGAAGCTGTTACCGGTATCGCCTACAGCTTCCGTGGCTTCTTATCACGAAGCCGTCCGACTTCATCGAGACTCTTGATTTGATGCTTCAGTGGAGTTGACCTGCGTCTCCGTTGGTGTCTTTCCAGAAAGGAGATAGCATGCTTGTGCGGATTGTCGGGAACCCCAGATTTGCTCAATGCCGTGTTCGGTCGGGAAGCGTAGCAGCTGATGATAGGTGCTTGGTACAGCCCGAATAGTATGCAACCAAGTCCGCCCCATAATGAGGTTGTACGGTGAAGGGAGCTTGACGACCAGGAATTCCACTTCCACCGTTTGGGAGCCCGCTCGAACGGGTAACATGATTTTCCCCAACAGATACTCCGGATTCGCGTTGAAGCCGAACAATGGATGAGGAGCTGGAGATAGGTCTGATTTGTTGAAGCCGAGTTTGATGAAGGTCTCGTAATACATGGCCTCCGAAGTGCTCCCCTAGTCAATGAGGACGCATTCAACGGTAAACCAGTTCACGTGTAGTTCAATAACCAATGGATCAATATGGGGGAGTGTTATGCCGATAAGATCGGAATCGTCGAAGATAATGCTCGGCACTTGGTGGGGCTGTTTCGTTTGTGCGCGTTGCTCCTGGGGGGATGAATGGATTGCATGCACGGTACGTGGCGTTGAAAGATGGTATATCATATGTATAACGCCGAGGGGAGGTGACTCCTGCCGAAGGGCGACAGTTTTGATTGTGCTTTTCTGGACATGTTACTGGAGCCGACCATCTTGGACCAATTCCTCAAGGTGGTCTTTCCAGGCATAGTAGCTATCCGTATCATGATCGTGATCTTTGTGATATTCACAACGTCTATCCCGCCTTCTCGTGTCAGGAGGTTCCACCATCTTGGACGGCCATTTGAAGAATGGAAGATGTTGGATCTTGGGCATAATTGAGCTGATTGGCTCTAACAGCTCCGTATATTTCTTGTCGGCGCACTTTGTGCGCCTGCTATCGACCTGCAGTTGCTCATTGGCTTGGTGTGGGCATCGATCGCTGGATCGACAAGAATCCCGTCTCTTGTCTCGTTTAGCCCGCTGTCGTGGTTCAGAGCTTTGAGGTGGTGTGGAACTTATTGGCTGAGCGATTTCGGGAGGGGCCGTTTTGTTGACCACGTGTCCGGCTTTAACCTGCAAGGCATCGTCTTTCACTTTGCAGTATTCCTCTACTTTCTTCATCAACCCCCAGACTATTTTGGGGGGTCTTCTAGTCAAGGAACTGCGGAGGGCACTATCTGGGTGTAGTCCTATTTTGAAGGCAGTGATGGCCATGGAGTCGTTGCAAGCGTCATCGACAAGGTTAAAGCATTCCCAATATCACGCCGAATAAGCTCTTAGTGTTTCTCCTGGTAGGATTTGCATTGCCCAGAGGGAGTCGGCTTGCTTTGGCTGGACTTCGTTGGTAATGAATCTGGCCCTGAAGGATTTCTGTAGTTGGTGGAAGGTTTTAATCGAAGCCGGCTCCAGTTTATAATACCACCGGACCGCCAACGGTCCCAAACTGCTGGGAAATATTCGGCACATGAGGGCCTCGTCGTCTGCATGTAATGTCATGGCCTGCTTGTAGTGGCAGATGTGGTCGGTGGGGTCTGATTTGCCGTCGTACAGGGTGAACGACGATGCTTTAAATTTTTTTGGTAGCGTAGCCTTTGCGATCCGTCGTACGAAGGGGTCGTGTTGGTCTTCGTCCGAACTTTTCCTTCTTCGCTTCTGCATTGTACGGGGACTTTCTTCGAAAGAACTGGTAGTTTTATGTCGTCGCTTCTTCCTGGGCTCCGGGGATAATGAATCGGAGTCGCTATCAGTGTCTTGTCGTGCTCGAGGTTGTTGACCACCTGTTTTCGGAGATCGTTTCAGATTTAGGCACGCAGTTTGTTTGGACTTCGCCATTTCCAAGGTCAAATCTTCACGAAGACGTTCATTCTTAGCAATCATGTTCTCCAGCCTCTGTTCATTTTGCTTTGCTTGTTCCATGATCGCCTGCATTGTCTCGTGCTCCGAAGTCGAGGGTGAGACGAAATTCAAGGCACGTCGTGCGGCGATAGTTTCTGGTCCAAGCAAGTTTGTTGGAGTAGTTTCATCATGAGGTATAGGGTCGACAGTGACTGTCGAAGGATCTTCCGTCACACTCGCCATGAATGTGCTTGAGTATTCCCACAGACGGCGCCAATTGTGGGTAAGTGGTTTGGAAATACTCTTCGGAATCCTGGGGAACGCTCGTGATCCTCTTCTGGTCACCTGAAAAAAATAAACACTCCGGTCGGGGGTGCCGGAATTAGCACTCCGACGGGCAAGTTAGTAGTTACACTCGAGGAGGCTTGTATTCTAAGCTAAGCATAGTAATTCTCACATATCTCTTTAGGATTGAAAATCTTGTATTTATAGTATTTTCTTGGGGCCCTCGGGCCTGGTCCACTCCTAGTCCTTGCCATGTACTTCTACACGGCCCTTGTTTTACTGGCAGGAATGCCGACTCTTTTATTCGGCCCCAAAATTGGATAGGGTCAATACCGAATAGAAGTTATGTTCTGGACCGAATTGGTCCGCTCCTGTTCATCCAAAATTATTCGGCTCCCACACATGTGTAATTCATAGCACTTGAGTTGTCCTTCTAAGGAATCCATGCATGCATGCACAAATTTCTATATTTTGAGTTGGAATTCTAAAATTTCTTCCATGCATGTGTCAATTTCACTCATATTATAGCCATTCAACTTATTTTCCATCAAATTATTAAGTTTGGTTGTGTTTTGGAAGGTTTGAATTGAAAGAGGTTCTTGCATGTTGAATTAATAGCATGTTCATAAAGTTCATGTTGATTTTACACAAATTGGGTTGCTCTTGGGCCATGATTTCTTGAAATGATTCTTCAAACATGTTGTTATATGAGTTATTAACTGTTTTCCAAAGATTTGGCCCAGAAAAATGAGTTTTGGATGGTTAAAGGTCGAGTTTCGTGCTTGGAGGTCAATCTGGATTTTCTAGAAATTTGGCCCACGCTCGAGCGGGGACTTTCACGCTCAAGCGTGAAGCCTGAGTACTTGCACTTCCGCTCAAGCGGTGAGGGTCACGCTCGAGCGTGAAATGCGTGTACCTAGAAGTTTGTGTGTCTTGCAGTCCGCTCGAGCAGGGGGAAGCCACACTCGAGCGAGGGTCTGTGTCACACGCTCGAGCGGGGGTCGAGCGCCCGTCGAGCGTGAATTTCTTGCATCCAGTACTTTTTCATAAGTTTGCAGTTCGCTCGAGCGGAGAAGTCCACGCTCAAGCGGAGCTTCTTTATCTGCATGTCCGCTCGAGCGGGGAAAGCCACGCTCGAGCGTGGACCTTATCTTCAGCAAAATTTGAGAAATGGTTTTCAATGCATTCTTGCATCATCATTCCATCCTAAGCATTCATAGGCCATGTTTAAGACCCTTTAATGAGGATAAGAGATTAGAAACACACTAAAAGCCAACGAAACAAGTTTTGTACAATTAGAATGTGTGTTTCAAGTGTGTATCTGTTATGTGTTGTGTAGGTCGCGTGTCACGTACCGTTTGACCAAGTTTACTCCGTCTGTCTGTCTCAAGGCCCACTGTGAGTGATAACTCTGTAAAGTTATGTTTAACTTATGTATTTTCTGACTGGTATAGTATGATCTGTTTTCTGAAATGCTATCTTATGAATTATGAATGAATGTCCAATTTTCTAAAAAGTATTTGTGGCACCCTTAATTCACGTGGCCCTCGCCCGGGGGTAACAATACCGCAGCCAATCTGCACGTGGCCCTCGCCCGGGGGTAACAATACCGCTGCCAATCTGCACGTGGCCTTTGCTTGGGGGTAACAATACTATGGCTACTTGCGCGCAAGATATGGACCTTTATGGTCGTTGGTACCAACTATGCATGTGGGTCTCTGGACCAAATTGATTTGATAGCTAATGGGTGTACCACGTATGATCTTATGCAAAATCTGAATATGAACATGAGCGTGTATCTAAATCTATTTCTGTTTTGAAGTCTGAATATGTTCTGATTTAAATAATGGATCCTAACTTGTGCTGGACATCATTCATAAAACCCCTTTACTCTGTTATTATTCACTGGGCTTTCGCTCACAGCTTATATTATGTATGTAGGTGAGTCGGCGTGTGACCAGGGCCAAAGTTGATGGCCTTCTGTTATGTTTTGTCAGCCAACTGTTGCGCCTCCCGAAGAGGTTCCGGTCGAAGTCTAATGCTATGGCTGTTTCTATTGTGCTAGTCTCTGTATGTGTTTTGTAAAGACAGGTCTTGGGATGTAATACTTTGTAAATATTGGTGTCCTTTGACTGGCATACTTATGTATATATATAAGTTTTGAAATGTTCCGTCCCATGTACGTTATCACAGCTCATTGGACCTTGTCTATTTTGCATTATTGCTTCCACAACCCCTTATTATTTGCTAATCTGTTCAGAGGCCTTTGGTAATCCACGGATTACTGGCCGGTTACGATGCTAAACCTATAGAGGCGGGTTTGGGTCATAACAGCCTTGACCCCCGCCCGTCCGCTCCGTGCTCTAACCCGCGTGTGGAGCCAGCTCATCACCAACCAATTCAAACCGGCTCAACCAACCCCTTGAACCGGTAGACCCCACTTCCGGATGGTTTTTTGTCTCGTTCTCATTCATTTCAAAGTCGTTTTCAGTCATTCAAAAGCCAAAATCTCCAGCATTCTTTTAAGAATTTTTCTGTAGAGCATTATACTGAATTTCCCCAAGATATAATCAGACAATGAGGCTATCCAAGGGTGTTACCTAAAGAAACATCAGAAGAAGAAATATTTAATAAGCATCATTGTGTTCCTTGGGCTCGTACCTAGTTTCATAAGACTCATAAGAAGAGGATTGGGTTTAATTGGCCATTGGATTTTCATCATTCTTCTTACCTAAGGCAAGGGATCGAGTTGCTCCGCCGAATCGATATTTCACTTATCGCAGTGGTCAACTTAACAACTACAAGGCTCAACCTTTTTAGAAATTGTTGTTGTGCTTATTTTTATTTTGTTTTTATATTTATTTTTGTGAATTCACATTTGTACTTTTATTGTAACACATTTTTAGAATGGCTATTAAAAGTGCTATTGATGCTTCAAGAATTGAGATGCTTAATGAAAATAATTTCTGATTATGGATATGCCACATTTCTTATCTTCTGACACATGAGAAACTTTGTACACTTTATCCACTTATAAACTAGATGATGATTCTAATTGGTTTCAAAATAAGTGGATAGAGAATGATGTAATAGCAAAGGCAACTATGTTATATACTATGAAAGACAACATTATTCCATTATTTGAAGAACATAAAACTGCAAAACAATTAATGGAAGCACTAGAAAGTAAGTACGAAGTTCGATTAGACACTCAAATACAATTGCTCTTGGACAAATATAATAACACTCATATGAGTGATAATGATAGTGTTGGTGATCATGTTAATCAAATGGAATTAATTGCTAAAGAATTACCCAACTCTGATTATCCTCTGTCAGACAAGATACAAGTCACTATCATACTTAATAGTTTTTCATTGTCTTAGGATCATGCTGTCACATCTCTAACTCATAGCGGACAAGAGATTTCAATGGTAACATTGCATATACTCTTTGTTTTGAAAGAAGAAAAAATGAAGTGAATGCTCAAAGAAGGAATGTCTTCAAACTTATTGATGGCATAATCTTCAACACAACCACAAAATAATTCCCACACGCCATTCAACAAGAGAAAAAACTACTTCTTTCAAGAAAAGATGGACGAATGGGTTCTAAAAAGGGTGGTAGAAGCAGCAAGGGTAGCAAAAACAACAACACAACAAGAACCAGGCTGGCCCATGCTAGAATTATGCTCAAAAAGGTCACATTAAGGCCACTTGTCCTAAGAACAAGCACAAAAAGGATCATAACCCCATTGCCATGTCTATTTCTGAAGTAATGATAATTGAACCTTCATCAAATTCATGGTGGATTAATTTTGCAGCAACTAGACATATAATGCAAGGAAAAGAAATGTTTGTGGATTTCACTGAAAAACGGATTGGTGAACACAAAGTCTATATAGGCAACAATTCTTACAGTGATGTTTTGGGTATCAGCAACTGTAAATTCTCTATTAATGGATCGTCTATCATACTTCATGATGTGCTTTATGTACCCAGCATCTGACGAAATTTAATTTCAGTTCCAGTGTTAACCCAAAAGGGTTTTGAATTTAGACTTGACACAGCGTTGATCCAGTAACGAAATGTATTAGTGAAAAGTGTAAGAATGAATGGCATGTACTCTCTTCTTATGGATAATAATAAAGTATGTATTTTTGATTATTTGCATGTTTATATTAGTAATAATTCTTATTTGTGGCATTTAAAATTATGTCACATTAATAAAAATAAAATGTCCAGAATGTTTAAAAGTGGCCTATTGCCTAATGAATGTTCCGATGATTTTGATATATGTGAACCATACATCAAAGGAAAAATGACTGGCAAGTCATTTTCAAAACATTGGAAATTATCGGAATTACTTGAAATAATTCATTTTGACATTTGTGGCCCTTTAAGAACTAAGACTCATTGAGGTATGGAATACTTTATTACTTTTACTGATGATTATTCAAGATATGGACATATCTACCTTCTTAAACACAAATCAGAGGCAGTTTAAAATTTTAAAGAATATAAATTAGAGGTAGAAAAGCAACTTGGTCGATTTATTAAAAACTTAAATAATGATAGAGGTGACGAATATGAAGCTATGGATTTTTTCTACAAAGAGAATGGCATAAAACATTTGTTTACAATGCCTTATACTCCACAACAAAATGGGATTGCAGAAAGACGAAATCGCACTCTAATGGAATTGACAAGGTCTATGATGGCACGTATTGATCTTTCCATTCATTTTTTGGGAGAAGCCTTGTCCATCGATGCGTACTTATTAAATAGAGTCGAAACAAAAGCCAAACCTCTCACTCCTTATGAACACTGGAATGGTGCTAAGCCTAATATTCTAAATCTCAAGGTTTGGGAATGCAAAGCACATGTACTTATTCCCAAACCTTTACAGGATAAGTTGGGAAGTAAAACTTGGGAATGCAAGTTTATTGGCGATGTCAAAAATGGGAGTGGTTATCGCTTTTACCATCCCAAACGTGGATTAATAGAAAGTAGAGATATTATTTTTCTTGAATTCACTGATCTTGTTACTCTAATTGAGTAAATTGAATTGCTCTCCGAGGTATCTCTGAATTCTTGTCTCCCTTATTTGTCCCAAGTCCCACAAGTTCTCATAGATCAACCTCATGGTGGGAGGAAAAGAAAACAACGTGACATTGTTTTACCTGATTCAAATCTTGAGATAAAATGAGAGTAAGAAAGCAAGACATCCATCTACTCTTTTGAAAGATCATTATGTTTTTCAAGTTAAAGAACTCAATAACTTTGTAGATAATCCTACTAGCTACAATGAAACAGTTAGTAGCAGTGTTGCTACGCAACGACTTGAGGCGATAAATGAAAAACTTGACTTGATCAAGAAAAATAATGTTTGGGAATTAACCAAACTCCCAAATAAAAGACAAGCCAATGGTTGCAAATGGGTTCTTAGAAAGAAAAGTACATGGAAGTTTAGAGAAATACAAGGCAAGGCTAGTAGCCAAGGGATTCACACAAGAACCTGGAGTAGACTTCGTAGATATGTATTCTCCTGTTGCCAAATTTGCCTCAATAAGGATTCTAATGGCAATCGTAGCCAGGATGGATCTAGAATTGCATCAACTAGATGTTAAAATAACTTTTCTCAATGGAGAATTAAAAGGGGAAATTTATATGATGTAACCTGATGGTTTCCAAATCCAAGGCAACAAAGATAAAGCCTACAAGTTGAAGAGATCCCTGTATAGACTCAAACAATCTTCAAGACAATGGTACTTGAAATTCCACCAAGACATTTTAGAATTAGGCTATTTTGTGAGTCCATTAGATCACTGTATTTATATCTAGAAAAATGATGACAAGTTAGCAATATTGTCTTTGTATGTGAATGACATATTGTTAGCAGGAAATTGTCCAGATATAATTAAGAAAACCAAAACTTTCTTGGCATCTAGATTTGAAATGAAAGACATGGGTCATGCAACCTATGTTCTAGGAATTAGAATTTCAAGAGATAGAAATTCAAAGCTATTGTATCTAAATCAAGAGAAATATCTAGAAAAAGTGCCCAAAAGGTTTAATATGGATAATTGCAATCTTTTATGCACAACCCTTTGTAAAGGATAAAGTCTCAATAAAAGTATGAGTCCTCAAAACAAATATGAAATTGAGGAAATGAGAAATGTCCCATATGCACAGGTAGTAGGTAGCCTAATGTATGCTATGACAAACACAAGGCTTGATATTTGTCATGCAATAAGATTAGTAAATAGGTTTCAATCCAATCTAGGTAAGGAATATCGGCAAGCAGTTAAAAGAGCATTCAGATATTTAAAGGGTATCAAGGGTTTAAAATTGTGTTTTGGTTTGTGTGATCTTGACATAAAATGATACACTGGCGTGTGTTTTGCAAGAGATGTAGATGATAGAAAATCTACTAGTGGTGATGCGTTCCTGTTTGGTGGAACAACAATTCTTTGGTTAAGTAAGAAACAAAGTTGTGTCGCAAAGTATACTATGGAAGTTGAGTACATAGCTTGTAGCACAACTGTTAGTAATGTTGTCACAACCCAAACCTGCCCCTATAGGATTAGCGTCGTAACCAGCCAGTAATCTTAGGATTATCCAAGGCCTCTGAACAGAATAAACAAAATTACAGGGGCTAGTGGAGGCAATTACAAACATACAACGTCAATAGAGTTGTGCAGACATACATGGTACAGAAATATAAAACTTTATATACACATGTGACATAATAATTACATTAGTCTTATGTCACCCACATGTTCAGATAAAACAAAAATGAGACTTAGCCCAATGTACAGATAAACAGGAATTTGTTTAGATTTCAACAAAAGAAAACAAGTCTTAAACTTAATCCACAAAACTTGACCACATGACTTTTCTGGAACCTCCTCGGAAGGCACAAGGGTTAGCCGACAAAACAAATCTTCAGGCTGCCATCATTGAGCCTAGTCGCGCACCTGATCACCTATATACATAAATAATACAATGAGTTGCGCAATAAATAATAACAGACTAAAGGATTTAATGAATGTTATTCATAACAGATACAGAAAATAGAATTCAGATTATATCAGAAGCGGATTCATATTTTTATTCAGAATCAGAAATGAAATCAAAACCATACCCATAATCAGAATTTACAATTTATCGTACGTAGTACATCCATTAGCACTAACAGAAACAATTGACTCATAAAGGGATGGCCATAAAGGCATACAATTGACTTACGTGCACGGAGATGGTACAGTTGGCTTATGAGACATACAGTTGGCCCATAAATGAGACGTATACAGAAGGGTCCATAACAGTTGGCTCATGAGACGTACAGTTGGCCCATAATTAGAACATAACAGAACAGAAAATGGATGTCATCTGAAGCTAATGATGCCACGAATACATTTCAGAAACATTGGACAACCATTCATTCATACAGAAAATTATATTTTAGAAAATAAATCATCTTGTATCATTCAGAAAATACTTATAAATTGAACATTGCTTTACAAAGTTATACTCAGAGTTGGCTCTAATAGCAGACAAACAGAACAGATAACCAAATAACCTATGGCGCGTGACCTACACAAACACAGAATGGATACACATTGAAGCACACGCTCATAATTCATCTAATTCATTTCTTTCTTATTTGGGTGTGTTTCTAATCTTTATCCTCACTACTATGTCTTAATTAGGGCTTAAGAATGCCTAAAATGCAATGAGAATGCCAACATATGTCTTAGAACACTTAGTCAAATTTTCAAAAACAGGGTGGTCCACTTGAATGCAACTTCCTTCGCTCGAGCTAAGGTTCAGAAATAAGGGTGTTCGCTTGAACGCAACTTTGGTCACTCAAGCGGTCTAAAAAACTCTACAAAAGTACTGGTTGCATGATTTTTTCACTCAACAATTGCTCGAGTGTAAGATTGAGTAAACTGGGTCCTCGCTCTAGCGCAACTTTAGTCGCTCGAGCGGTCTACAAAATTTTGTAACACTTTTGGGAGTATGAATTTTATGCTCGAGCTTAGACTTCTTCGCTCGAGCGAAAGCACAAAACAAAGGGTGGTCGCTCAAGTGCAACTTATGTCGCTCGAGCGGAGATATAGAATTCTAGAATTTTCAGATTACACTCCATGCTTCAAAACTCAATTTAAGGCTACAAAACATGTTCTTTTGGGCCAAAACTTAAGAAAACACTTACAAATTCATAAAACTTCATGATTTGAAAGCCACTTCGCAAAATTAAGCCCAAAAGGTTTGCCAATTATACCAAAACCGAACTTGAAACTTTCAAAACATAACATGCATATAATAAATTGAATTCAAAGCCTTCAAATCATAATCAAATGGGGTGTTTAGTTCAAAAACATGTTGAATTCCTTGAACAAAACCAAAATATGGACATGCATGTGAAAATTCTTTTGAAATAACTTCCAAAACTTCATGATATGCACATGCATGCATGAGATGATTTCCAATTCTACTCTTTTAGCTTAATTCTCATGTTTTAACACTTAAATCTCTTGAATTCTCTTTCTTAAGAACTTAAACACAAAGGTTAGGAGTCAAATACTCACCTAAGATCTTGAATTATTAATGATTCTAAGTTGTTCTTCCCAATACTCAAGTTTCTAGCTAGATTCCAAGCCAACTCTCCTCAATCTCCTCATTCCACAATGTTGAACTCAAGTTCTCTGTTTCTCTCCCTCTTTCCACGTTTTTAGCCTCAAGATTGAAGATGAAGTGTATGTAAGGTGGAGTTCTAAAGTGATATCGGCCTTATATAGGCTCATTAGTGGAGTTTAATCAATTCTTGCTTAGGCTAATCAAAATTGATTATTTTATTCTAATTATTGGGTTCCAAATCAAATTTCAATTCAACCTACCATAAAGTTCTAAAAATAGTAATTGGCATGTATTCTCAGTCAATTTCACATTCTACGGCCGTTAAGGCCTTCAATTCACAAAACAGAATAGAAACACAGACAAATATTTCTGCGATGGACAGATACAAACACAAATAACACAATTCACATGCAATTAACTCATAATTTCCTTTTATTTACTTATTAGGCATTCTTAATCAATGGTTAAAGCAAATCATAGGTCAAGGTTGTTACAGTCCTTCCCCCTTAAAGAGTTTGGTCCTCCAAATTCGAATTACCTTCAGTTTGGATGAATACTGGATCTAGAGGGAACAAATTAGGGTATCTTTTTATCATATCTTCCTCAGTTTCCCAAGTTGCATATGTCCCTCTGTGGTTTTCCCAGTCAACTTTTACTAATGGAATTTCTTTATTTCTTAGTCTTTTGATCCTTCTATTGACAATCTGAAACGGTCGTTCTTCATAAGTAAAATCATCTTTTAGTAACAAATGTGTTCGCTCAATCACATACAGAGGATCTCACAAGTAATCTCAAAGCATTGAAATATGAAAGACATTATGCATTTGCTCTATGATCGGAGGTAAGGCCACTCGATATGTTACTGAATTGATTTTCTCCAAAATCTCATATGGACCAATGTATCTCAAAGCCAACTTTCCTTTCACTCCAAATCGAGTTTGCCCTTTCATTGGAGTTACCTTGATAAGCACGTGATCACCGACTTCATATTCTCTGTCTCTTCTTCGGATATCTGCATAACTCTTTTGGCAACTTTGTGTAGTTTTCAATCTTTGTTGAATCAATTTCACATTTTCAGTCATTTCTTGTACAAGTTTCGGTCCCATCAAAGGTCTATCGCCTACCTCAACCAAACAGGTCAAAAAACAGCATTTCCTACCATACAAAGCTTTATAAGGAGCCATATCGATACTCGAATGGCAGCTGTTGTTATACACAAACTCAGCCAATGGTAAGTAGGCCTCCCAATTGCGTTGGCAATCTAAGGAACACATTCTGAGCATATCCTCCAAAGTCTGTATCATTCTTTCTGACTGGCTGTCTGTCTGTGGGTGACAAGCACTATTCAATTTCAATTCAGTCACTAAATTTTATTGCAAACTGTGCCAAAATCTCGAGTTAAACTTGGGGTCTTTTCCAGATACAATAGATACTGGTACACCGTGCAATCTCACAATCTCATTCACATAAATGTTAGCCAATTTATCCGCATTATAAAAAGTTTTGACAGATAAGAAATGTGTGGATTTAGTCAAATAATCAATTATGACCCAAATAGAATCCATACCTTGGGAGGAGCTAGGCAGTCTAACAATGAAGTCGATAGTGATATGCTCCCATTTCTATTCCGGTATTGGAAGCGGTTGAAATAGTCCAGCAGATCGTTGATGTTTCGTTTTTACCTGTTGGCAATGCAAACACCTAGCCACAAAATCAGCAATACTTTTCTTCATTCTAGGCCACCAGAAACTATGTTTCAAGTCATGGTACATCTTTATATTCCTTGGATGCATAACAAATTTGGAGTTGTGAGCTACAGTCATAACCCGTTTCCTCCAGTCAGAACAATCCGGTACACAAAGTCTATTCTGAAATTTCAGCACATCATTTTCAATCACAAATCTCGGCCTTGGTTTTGAGTCAATTTCATCCACAATCTTCTTCAAAAATTCATCTTGCAACTGCTTCTCTCTAATTTTTTCAATGATTGTAGGTTGGATAGAAATGGCAACTAGAAGTCCACCATGTTCATGTAACATAATTTCAATCTCATTTCTCTTCAAATCACATAACAATTCCTTTCGATTGGTAAGCAAACATGACAAATTCCTGATAGATTTTCAGCTCAAAGCGTCTGCCACTGTATTTACTTTTCCCAGATGGTATAGAATTTGCAAGTCATAATCTTTGATCAACTCGAGCCATCGTCTCTGTCTCATATTTAATTCCTTCTAAGTAAAGAAATATTTTAAGCTTTTATTGTCAGTATGCACTTCACAAGTTACTCCATATAGATAATGGTGCCAAATTTTCAATGCAAAAACCACATCTGCCAATATAAGGTTATAGGTCGGATAATTCTTTTCATATGGTCGGAGTTGCCAAGAAGCATACGCAATCACCTTCCCATTTTACACTAACACACACCCCAAGCCTTTGTACAAAGTGTCACTGTAAATCTGAAGCCCATCAATACCATTAGGCAAAGTCAGAATTGGTGCAGTTACTAATCTAGTCTTCAGTTCTTGGAAGGCTGACTCCCGCTGATCATTCCAACTAAATGGCACATTTTTCTGTGTCAGATGTGCCAATGGCATAACAAGTTTTGAGAAATCGTTCACAAATCTGCGATAATAACCTGCAAGCCCCAGAAAACTTCTGACTTCTGACACATTGGTTGGTCTTGGCCAATTCATAATAGCCTTAATTTTCTGTGGGTCCACCATAATGCCATCTTTGTTGATTACATACCCCAGAAATATTACACAGTTAAGCCAAAATTCACATTTGGACAATTTTGCATACAATTTCTTCTCTTTCAAGATCCGTAAGGCAGTTCTTAGATGATTCTCATGTTCTTCCCTACTTTTGAAGTAAATCAGAATATCATCAATAAACATAACTATAAATTCATCAAGAAATTGTTTGTAAACCCTATTCATTTGGTCCATAAAAGCTACAGGTGCATTAGTTATCCCAAATGGCCTCACCAAAAATTTATAGTGTCCGTATTTAGTTCTAGATATAGTTTTCTCTACATCTTCTGCCTTAACCTTTAACTGATGATACCCGGATCTAAGGTCTATCTTAGAAAACACTTGTGCTCCCTGAAGTTGGTTAAACAGGTCATCTATTCGAGGCAATAGATATTTGTTTTTCAAGGTTATTTTGTTCAATTCACAGTAGTCAATACATAACCTCAAAGACCCATCTTTCTTCTTAACAAACAAAACTGCAGCACCCCAAGGTGAAGTACTCGGATGGATAAATTTCTTGTCTAGTAGTTCTTGTAGTTGGGTTTTCAATTTTTTCAGTTCAGAGGTTGACATTCGATATGGGGTTTTCAAAATTTGTTGCGTTCTAGGTACGACATCAATAGTAAATTCAATTTCTCTATCAATCAAATCTCTAGGTAATTCATTAGGAAACACATCAGGAAACTCGTTAACTACGAGGATGTTCTTAACATTAGCATTATCAGCAATCATATTCAGAACACAACATAAATAACCTCGACACCTTTTTCGCAACAATTTATTGGCTTTCATAAAAGAAATTAAGTATGGTGGAGAAACTACCCCATTTCTAGCAAATACAAATTCAGGTAACCCCAGAGGTCGGAATACAACAGATTTATTCACACAATCAATAGTAGCATAATACTTGGTCAACTAATCCATGCCCAATACACAATCAAAATGATCAATACTCAAAGGGAGCAAATCAACGTACAATGTCATATCACCAATCATTATATCACATGCCAGATAAACATAAGCACATACCATAGAACCTCCAGATGGTGTAGACACAGATAGTAGATAATTCATATATTCTACAACTCTAGTTAGTTTCCAAGAAAAAACATGCGATACAAAGGAATGCTTAAAACCAGAATCTATCAATACATAGGTATTCTCAGCACAGATAGAAATGATACCTCACACCATTGGCTTTTACATTTGATCTTGATGTAGGAGTGGATGCGACTGAACTTGCTGCAGGACAGTTGACATTTTTAGATCTAACCAGACAATCTCTTATCACGTGGCCTGTCATGCTACACTGGAAGCAAGCGCCAAATACACAATGGCAAACCCTTCTATGTCTTCTTCCACATTTAGCACAAACAAGTGTGGATCCACTGCTTTGACTTGAACTGCTAGTAGATCCCGTATTCTGCTTCTTATTCATAGCAAATGACCGAACCTTTTTGAAACTAAATCTAGATCTTTTACCTCTCCATTCAGTTGTTGGAGCTTTAGTCTGTTTCAGTGCAGCTAAGTTAGCTTCAACCATTAAGGCTCCAACAAGCACATCCACGTATTTAAGCAATTTTAACACACTAACCCTATCAAACACGTCCAAGGTCAAGCATCCTTCAAATTTCTGAGCCTTTTTGTAGTTTGAATCCATCATGTGAGGGGCAAATCGAGCTAATTCAGTGAACTTAGCTTCATACTCAGCTACGGATATATTTCTTTGCTTGAGTTCCTGAATTCAAACACTTTTCTATCTCGGAAGCATTGAGGGAAATATTTTTCATAAAAGATTTCTCTGAATTGGCTCCAAGTCATAGACCCATTGACGTTTTGGATGAGCATCAACCAACGTCTAGCCTCTTCTTTGAGAGGATAAGTAGCCAATAGAACTTTCTGAGTTTCAGAACAAAGGAATACTTCGAACAATTTTTCTATTTCTAGCATCCATGTCTCGGCTTTCAACAGCTCAATGCCACCCAAAAAGGCTGGCGGCTTCATATTTGTGAATTTCTGAGTCAAGCTGATAATATCATTGTTTTTTGGTTCTACTTGGACTTAAGGGGGTAGAGGAGGCAGAGGTTGTTGTCTTTGTTGTTGTCTCAATGATTCTGTTAAGGTTTCCAGCATTTGTTTCATTCAACTCATGCGAGTCTCAGAGAACTCGGTCGCATCATTACTTCTTGCATTCTTCATTTGCTATAGGTAAACAGAGCACTAATAAACACAAGAAAGTAATCCTTTACAGTATTCAATTCCAGTTCATTTCATTTCATTTCAGTGTCAATGTATATTGGTTAAGATATGTTCACAGGATGTCACACACTCACACATGCAGATGTAATGTCGCTAATCCTTACCAGGGCATCCTATAGCTCATATGGACTCGTGTGTGTGATAGAACACGTGCTCTCTCTGATACCACATTGTTACGATTCAAACTTGTGTCGTAACCGGCCAGTAATCTTGGGATTATCTAAGGCCTCTGAACAGAATAAACAAAATTACAGGGGCTAGCGGAAGCAATTACAAACATACAACATCCATAGACCTATGCAGACATACATGGTACAAAAATTTAAAACTTTATATACACACATGTGACGTCATAATTACATTAGTCTTATGTCACCCACATGTTCAGATAAAACAAAAAATAGGACTTAGCCCAATGTACAGATAAACAGGAATTTGTTTAGATTTCAACAAAAGAAAACAAGTCTTAAACTTAATCCACAAACTCAACCACATGACTTGTCCTGGAACCTCCTCAGAAGACACAAGGGTTGGCCGACAAAACAGATCTTCAGGCTACCATCATTAAGATTGGTCGCGTACCTGATCACCTAAATACATAAATAATACAGTGAGCTGGAGCCTAGTGAATAATAATAGAGTAAAAGATTTAATGAATGTTGTCCATAACAGATACAAAAAACAGAATTCAGATTATATTAGAAGCGGATTCATATTCTTGTTCAGAATTAGAAATGGAATCAGAATCATACTCATAATTAGAATTTATAGTTAATCATACATGATATATCCATTAGCACTAATAGAAACAGTTGACCCGTAAAGGGACAACCACAAAGGCATACAGTTGACTTACGTGCACAAAGACGGTATAGTTGCCTCATGAGATGTACAGTTGGCCCATAAATGGGACATATACAAAAGGATCCATAACAGTTGGCTCATGAGACGTACAGTTGGCCCATAATTAGAACATAACAGAACAAAAAATGGATGTCATCTGAAGCTAATGATGCCACGAATACATTTCAGAAACATTGGACAACCATTCATTCATACAGAAAATAATATTTCAGAAAACAGATCATCTTGTATCATTCAGAAATACTTATAAATTGAACATAGCTTTACAAAATTATACTCACAGTTGGCTCCAATAGCAGACAGACAGAGCAGATAACCAAATAGCCTACGGTGCGTGACCTACACAAACACAGAATGGATACACATTGAAACACATGCTTAGAATTCATTTAATTCATTTCTTTTTTGTTTGGGTGTGTTTCTAATCTTTATCCTCACTACTATGTCTTAATTAGGGCTTAAGAATGCCTAAGATGTAATAAGGATGCCAAAATATGCCTTAGAACACTTAGTCAAATTTTCAAAAACAAGGCAGTCTGCTCAAGCACAACTTCCTTCGCTCGAGCTAAGGTTCAAATATAAGGGTGTTCGCTCGAGTGCAACTTTGGTTGCTCGAGCGGTCTGTAAAACTCTGTAAAAGTATTAGTTGCATGATTTTTTTGCTCGACAGCCGCTCAAACGTAAGACTGTATAAACTGGGTCCTCGCTTGAGCGCAACTTTAGTCACTCGAGCGGTCTACAAAATTTTGAAAAATTCTAGGAGTATGAATTTTACGCTCGAGCTTAGACTTCTTCACTAAAGCGGAAGCACAAAACAAAGGGTGGTCGCTTGAGCATAACTTATGTCGCTCGAGTGGAGATACAAAATTTTGGAATTTCTATATTACACTCCCAACTTCAAAACTCAATTCTAAGGCAACAAAACATGTTCTTTTGGGCCAAAACTTAAGAAAACACTTATAAATTCATAAAACTTCATTATTTGAAAGCCATTTCACAAAATTAAGCCCAAAAGGTTTGCCAATTATACCAAAACCAAACATGAAACTTTCAAAACATAACATGCATGTAATAAATTCAATTCAAAGCCTTCAAATCATAATCAAATGAGGTGTTTAGTTCAAAAACATGTTGAATTCCTTGAACAAAACCAAGATGTGGACATGCATGTGAAAATTCTTTTGAAATAACTTCCTAAACTTCATAATATGTACATGCATGCATGAGATGATTTCCAATTCTACTCTTTTAGCTTAATTCTCATGTTTTAACACTTAAATCTCTTGAATTCTCTTTCTTAAGAACTTAAACACAAAGGTTATGAGTCACATACTCACCTAAGATCTTGAATTATTAATGATTCTAAGTTGCTCTTCCCAATACTCAAGTCTCTAGCTAGATTCCAGGCCAACTCTTCTCATTCTCCTTCTTCCACAATGTTGAACTCAAGTTCTCTTTTTCTCTCCCTCTTTCCAGGTTTTTAGCCTCTAGATTGAAGATGAAGTGTGTGTAAGGTGGAGTTCTAGAGTGATATTGGCCTTATATAGGCTTATTAGTGGAGTTTAATTAATTCTTGCTTAGGCTAATCAAAATTGATTATTTTATTCTAATTATTGGGTTCTGGCTCAAATTTCAATTCGACCTACCATAAAATTCTAAAAATGCTAATTGGCATGAATTCCCAGTCAATTTCACATTCTGCGACCGATAAGGCCTTCAATACACAAAACAGAACAGAGACACAGACAGATACAAACACAAATAACACAATTCACGTGTAATGAACTAAGAATTTCCTCTTAATGACTTATTAGGCATTCTTAATCAAAGGTTAAAGCAAATCATAGGTCAGGGTTGTTATAAATGCGGTCTGGATAAAATGTTTTGTTGACAGTTTACAATTAGGTATACCTACCAGACTAGTCAATATGTTTTGTGACAACTAGTCTGCCATCTCGTTAATAAAAGTTGGAGCAAATAGCTCTAATGAAAAACATATTGATGTAAGTTATCACTATATTGAGGATATAGTGGAGATTGGTGAAATTAAAGTCGACTATATACCCTCAGAAGAGAAAGTGACAACTCTATGACCAAAGGATTGTCTTTGGAAAAATTCAGAGAACATGTAGCTAATATGGGATTGAAAAATGCCTAGCTAGGTGGTTTAGCTACTTATATAAGAGCCTAGTCGGATGACTCAGAGACGCCTAGATAACCGATGTTATGCGACTCTATTTTGCATGAAAACATGTGTTTGGTTAGGTAATAAGGTAGAGGAACTGACAAGGTACGAACATCATAGTTAGCATAAGATGTAAAGTCCATGATATGCAACATGCTAATTAGATGATGTTGTCTGCTTGATTAGCAAAAAGTCACTGATAAGGTGTGTTAAGGAAAACCTTCAGGAATGGGCCTTAGAGGAAATACTTAATAATAATTTCGGCGCAGGTCGACACATGAGGAATATGTGTAGCTGAAATCGTCTATGGTGATTGGGTATTGTAGACACCCCATTTTTGACCGCCCATAAGACTTTAAACACTCGATGATGAAATACTACGTTGTATAAACGTTTGATGTCCTCAGCAAGAAGCTTCGGTTTTGAGTTTCAAAGCCTAAAACCTTGCACCCCCTTTGGACCAAAACTTAATTTTTTCTAGCCTGACCACTCAGAGGCCTGCTGGCCAGCAGATGGCCGGCAGGCCAAATTTTGTGGCCGTTTGTCCCTCTATATGGCCAACCGGCCATGTTTCCCGGCTGGTAGATATTTTGCTACCAGCTGTTCCCCCATGTGCATACACTGCACCAGCTAGCTCAATACAAATATTTCAAATAGAGGCACCTGTTTTTCTATATATACTTGACCATCCCTTTTGATTTTAGGTTAGAAAAAATTTTTTAAGAGCCCAAAGCTTGCCAAACACTCTCCCTCTCTATCTTGCAATATACATACACTATCCATACACTCCCTAAACCAATATTTTAAGTCTTCTTGCTAAGATTATTGAGATCAAATTTCATCCCTTGAGAGTGAATACCTTGTGGTTTGTGAACAAAAGAGTGTCTTCTCTTGAAAGGTATAACTCTTGTCGTCATTTGACTACTCTTGTCACCTCTTTTTCTTGGCATTTATGCTCTGTTTTGAACTATTTTTGTGTGTTGAAACTTGTGATTTAAAAGCTATCAAAGGTAGAGGGGTTAATGTAGACACTCCATCTTGACGGGCCCTAAGACTTGGGCGCTTTCTTTTGATTACCCTATGATAACAAAACAAGAAAGTGTTTCTCACATAATCCTTAATAACAAAACTTAGAATTTGAGCCCTGTTTCCAACCCTAAACAGTCACAAATTACCTTTCTAAGGGAATATTCTGACCTCACGGTTGCATCCAGAATGGTTCGTTTAGCTAGGATCAACCTTCGCTACACTTCCAGGGGCTTTACTGAAAAATTCTCCAGAAATTTAGGTTATAGCACAAATATTTGAAACTTCTGGGCCAAATTGTAATTTTCAAAACTCAGGGAATATTCTGTTATATGAGGAAATATTCTGTTAAATTCAAGGAATATTCTGTTTATATTTAGAATATTCCGATGTGGCAGTCTTGCTGACGTGGCGGTCTTGCTAACGTGGTATAACTGGATTGGTCCTTGCTGATGATGTGGCGCTGACATGTCTTTACCCAAAAAAATGAATTTGAGGAATGCTTGGAAGAGGGTTTGAACACCCAACCTACGAATCAGCACCCAACACCTTAACCACTCTGCCAAAGCTTTACCTTATGTTATATTTCCCCTCAAATATTTGACAATTCCAAACCCAGCAGGCAGAGAAGGTTTTCTTTTGCATTTTTTTGTGTGTATGGGACACTCCTCTACCCAATTAGCCGACCAATATATCAGCAAATACATACCTAATCATCTTCCATTGTCAAAAAGAAATTTGTTTGCATCCATAAACAAGGAATCTAATCTAACCACCTTGAACACTTTGCCATCCTAACACATTCTTGTCTTCTACCTTCTTTTTTACCTTAACTCTCCCTCATTGCCTATATAGAATGATCATATTGTAATAGAGAGAGAGAGAGACCACAAAATTGAAGAGAAAAGAGTGAAAAAAGAGAGAAAAATTGAGTTTTTGAGCTAAAAACACTCCTATCTTCCATATACACCCCATACCTTCCATACAAACTGAAATTCCATCTTTTCTATACCCAAAACTCCTCCAAAAATTCTGAAATACTTGAATTTCATTAGCTTTGATCAAAAGGAAGAGTGGGTGTTGGTAAAAGTGAGCAAAAATACAAGAGATAATCACTTTTCACCACATACACTTCCAAGTCATCATTTTAGCAAGAATTCCAAGTTTTCAAATTGAGGATTGAGGACATAATTCATACACTTGAGGGTGATCAAAAGGATGTTTGGAAATCATGAAGTTCATCCTTTCTTTAAAAGGTGAATTTTCAATTTATTTTATTTTCTTGCATGATGTATCTTATAATTGTTTTCTTATTTTAGTTTCATTTTAGTGTTATTGTAATCTTGTTTGTTTATCTTATATTTATTTTCTTACTTTATATTTCATGGTATTTTATCATAATCCAAGTCGTTTTGTTTATCTCATATTTATTTTCTTGTGTCTTGTTTCTTATTTCATAATGTTTTATTATAATTCAAGTGGTTTGTTTATCTCATATTTATTTTCTTACTTCATATTTCATATTGTGTTGTTATAATCCAAGTGATTTGTTTAGCTTATAATTATTATTTTTTTTTAAACTTATTTGTTTGCTCTTGTTTCATATTAGTTGTATTGTAAGCTAACCGGTAGTGGTTAGTTCAGCCACGTACATATTTCTTATTTGTTCACTTTCTTGTTTTTGCAATAAGACATGTTTTGCTAGGCTTAGTTGGCCAGTCGGTTAGCTTCTTTCGAACAAGATGGCGTAATCTCCCAATGTTGACTAATTTTTGCTGACAGTTCCAAGGAACATGAAACTTTTATTTTGTTTATTTTTATTTTGAGTTTTTGTGAGGTTTTGTTTTATTTTATTGCAATATTCTCTTCTCTCTCTCTCTCATTTGGTTTGTAATACTTTATTTAAAGTATTGTAATAATTTCCCGCCCCACTTCTTTCTATCCCATTCTTTTACTTGTTTTCCTTATTTGTGGATATGCATCATGTTTATTTTATTTTATTTTTTTCGTTATATCCATGCTTTGCATCCATGTTTCATGCAATTTGATTCGGTTGAGTTTGCATTTGTGGATTTAATGAATTCCTATGTGATTATGTGCGACACCTCATGTTCATGAGATGATTCACAAGTCATATCTTAGAAGCCAAATCTTTAGTTGCATCTCATGAGTGAATTGCATTAGGATTTTGCATATAAGATTATGCATGTTTTATTAACTTTGTCTTGTAGCTGTTCGCGGGATGTCGGTAAATATGTAAGTTTTTATACTTTAGCATCCTGTTTGTGTGTGTTTTCTTATTATGTTTAAGCATCCTATCATGTGGCTACTTGCTTACTTGATATAACTGTATGAATATTAGTGGATAGAGGTTGTGTCGCTTAATTTGGAATAATGTTGATTTTTCTTGTTTGTAAACTCAATTTATTTGAGTTATACATCTTCAAAACTCTTTCAAAATATATGTAATCAAATTATTCCAAAATAAATGATATAGTCTATACTTGTATGCTTCACATAGTAATTTTTAGGATTTATTAAATAATCAAAATATGAACATATAAAGTAAATAAAATTCATATCATGGTTTAGTAAAGGCCGATTTTTTAATCGAGTACTTTGGTTATGATGAATAGTGGCCTTAGCACGAGTCATGGGTTTCCTAATTTTCCAAAATATTAGGTGGCGACTTTGAGATCTGATGACGCAGTCTATTCCAAGCAAAAAGTTTTGCAATAAAATGAATTTTCTAAAAATTGCCAAATCTGGACTCTCCATCTATGTTTCACATTGCACTAGTAAGACTAGATTAAAGAGACCAAGGGTCCAAACTGTTTAACACGCACGAGGTACTCCCCGGGCATGTTACAGTTTCTGGCGACTCTGCTAGAGATTTTAAGAAACCTTGACTCGAACTCCATGATATGACTTTTATTTTCAATTATATGTTTATGCATTGCATGCATTGGGGCACTTAAAGTCCCTGTGTTGCCCAAATACTGGTGGGAGCATAGGCACACTTTTTGTGACACTACACCTAGCTCTACGTTTCTTTGGAGACCTTGTGTTATAACCTTTTGAAATCTGAAGGTTCTCAGACTTTGAAAAAAAGGCTATATTGATTCTTCTGATTTCCTTGAATCTTCATTGGTTATGACCCAAAGGACTCTTTGGTAACGTCACCTTGATTTCAACCCCTAGAGTACAGCCAACCATGTGCATATAGTGAG
Organism: Camellia sinensis; assembly: GCF_055761805.1. Classification (NCBI taxonomy): domain Eukaryota; kingdom Viridiplantae; phylum Streptophyta; class Magnoliopsida; order Ericales; family Theaceae; genus Camellia; species Camellia sinensis. Next base: position 88,705,000 of record NC_138973.1, on the reverse strand, counting down.
CTCTAGTACCTTCCAACAATAGGACAGGATGCTCTCCTATTTCTAGGATGTATGATGCCACTTGTCTGAATAGTGAAGCCCTAGATAATTTCAAAATTAGAACAGGGTAACCCTAACCCCCATGGGGGTGTTTGTTCTCTTTCCTGATATGTGTTATGTGCAATGGATGGAATCCATACAGTTCTTGTTCTTTCTATTTTCTATGGAGAGTACAACAAGCATAAACAAATAATCCCGTATAGTTTTCACAGTGTTCCGTTTATGTCAGTTTAGTTCAAATATATTCCTTTGTGTACACGTATCCATTTCATGTCATTTCCAATATGTGCATAGTATCCAAGTTCATTTAATCTCATATAAAGCACATACACATGCACACATATCTATGCCATGCCCTATTTCTTTTCTAGAACACCCTACAGCTCATATGGACACATGTGTGGGTAAATTAACTCGTGCTTTGATACCATTCTGTCACGACCCAAACCCGCCTCTATGGGTTTAGCGTTGTAATCGGCCAGTAATCTGAGATTACCAAAGGTCTTCCTGTATAATCAAAATAATCGAGGCTTGCAAAAGCAATAAACAAAACACCAATAGTCCAATGAGCTGTGCATCTAAATGAACAAATACTTGCATGCAAAAACATTAATTTACCCACTTACATTACATAACATATGACATAATATCTTATACAAACATAAGTACGGGTCAAAAGTGTATAACAAAATCAAAGCTTGCTAACAGCCTTCCAGGCCTAGCCCCAACTCGGAGGCACCCAAAACACTTGGTAGGCTTCAAAACGGTGGCTCGGTAAAAACCCTCCTGCACTTGCCCTCCAGAATGCTCACCTATAAACATATATAAAAAATAGTGAACTAAAACCCAGTGAATAACATTAAAGTAAAGGGGTTAATGAACGAATTCCAAATACAATATTCGTAAAACAAATCATAGCTCAATCAATCATAACAGTCTCATATTAGAACATAGCATAATGGTACATCTCACAGAACATATCACATATCATCCTCCGACTAGAGTAATCGGTTTCGTATACCGATTAAACACATATCACCACAATGGTGTGGCTAACGAGATCTCGTATCACATATGTGTCATGGACCCGCATTTACATGTCGTCCCCCATGACTTGGGACTATCTATGGATGCCATAATAGATTCGCAAATAGGACTTTCGTTCACATAATTAAAATAATATTTCAGAAATTATAACTTATCACGTAACAGTTGAAACATAGTTTATATCAGCATATCTTTACAGAAATGTTACTCACAGTGGGCTTCCAGAACGGTTGGTCAAGCAATCCTTGACTCGTGACCTATAATCACAAATATGCATACCACAATACACAATCATCTTCAACATATTTACTTCACTTAAGCTTTTAAATATGGATGACTAGAATTATGAATTAATTAAATTATTTATTTCCCTTAACCTCTAATTAAAACAATTTAAGCCATGTATTAACCAAACTAATTAAATATAAAGACTCTAATCGTATACAAACCCTTATTAAGTTCACTAGTTACACAATTAAATTTAAATTAGGCTCATACACATTAAATTACAATTATTTAGTCATGTTTAAATTACTGAATCAGAAACTCATAAACATATAAATTTCGAAATTCAACTTCAATTTCAAGCAAATCAAGCATCAAAACCTTCCATAAACATGTTGAATTTACCATCTATAGCTTCTAACAACTCATAACTTTAAATTGAAGCTTAATTCCATAGAAAAAGATCAAACCCTTGAATTTCAAGGCAAAAACATAATCCATGCATGAATTGCAAAGTACATAAATAAATTTTCATGAAATCATCCATGCATGACAAGTTTAAAAACTAATTTATCTTATTCCTTCAATTTGAGACATATTCATGTTAAACTCTAATTCTTATAGCCAAAACTTTTATCTCATGCATGAAGTCATCTCAATTCAACCTATATTTTAAAAGATGAGGAGTAGATTTACCTTAATTTCAAGAATTTGGAATGAAAACTCACCTTAATTGATGATTAATGAGCTATCTTCTCCTTCTCCCCAAATTCTTCTTCAATTCTCCTTCTTTGAGTTCAACCCAAGAACTCTTTTTTTCTTTCCTCTCTCTACGTGTGGTTCACCGAGGCCACTAACTCTTCATTCTAATTCTTCTTTTTTTTTTCTTTATTCAATTGATGAGTCTAGAAGAATAAAACAATATTCCACTAACCCTTTAATTATACATACATTAGGCTTGACTGAATTAGGCTAAGAAATTAATTAAACAAATTAACTTCACTCAAATTAAATTCATCTCATCATCTTATAATCTTAGTTACACTAAATTAAATTATACTAATGTGTATTAAGCTCTAATTCCTATTCAATTATTTAGTTCCAACCTATTAAAATTAGCAAATCAAACGGAATCAATTTTTAATTAAACTTCCCAGATGATTCTAAAAATTCTAATTAACATATCCATGTCAAGGCTAGTCTGAATGATGATTTTTCATTGCCACATATTGACAAATTGGTAAACTTCACTGCAGGGCTTGCCTAACTATCATTCATGGATGGTTTTTTGGGGTATAACCAAATCCTTATGGCTCTAGAAAATAGAGAAAAGACTGCATTTACCACACCATAGGGCACATGCTACTATACGGTTATGCCATTCGGTTTGAAGAATACTGGGGCCACTTATCAGAGAGTCGCTACCACTCTTTTGCATGATATGATCCACAAGGAAGTTGAAGTGTATATAGACGACATAATTGTCAAGTCCAAAGATCAGGAAAGCCATTACACTGCATTGAAGAAATTCTTTAAGAGAATTAGAGAATACAGATTGAGGCTAAATCCACAGAAATACACCTTTGGGGTAACTGCGAGCAAGATGTTAGGATTTCTGATCACACAGCGGGGAATCGAAGTTGATCCATCTAAAATTAAGGCCATCTTAGAAATGGTGCTACCAACGACTGAAAAGGAGGTGCAGGGCTACCTGGGAAAGGTGTAATTCATAAGGAGGTTTATTTCAAAGCTAACCTTGACTTGTGAACCATTGTTTGGTCTCCTAAAGAAAGGAAAGAAGTTCCAATAGGATAATCGATGTCAGTTTGCATTCGAGCAAGTCAAGCAGTATTTGCGGAATCCATCCGTGTTATCATCGCCTGAGCCAGGGAACCCGCTGATCCTGTACTTATCAGTGACCGAACCAACTATGGGATGTGTGCTTGCACAAGAGTCGGATGAGAAAGTGGAGAAGGCCATCTACTACTTAAGTAAAAAGATGCTTGAATATGATACCCACTATACTCCTTTGGAAAAAACTTGCTTAGCTTTGGTATGAGCCACCAGGAAGTTGAGACACTACGTGTTAGCTCACTCAATAATTCTGGTTTCAAGATTAGACCCAATCAAATATCTCTTTGAGAAACCATCACTTACCGATAGACTAGCTCGTTGGTTACTTTTGCTTTCTGAATTTGACCTTAAGTATGTCACTCGCAAATCTATCAAAGGAAGGGCCGTAGCAGAATTTTTGGCTGATCACCCAATTGAAATAGGAGAAGATGTGGAGTACTCATTCCCAGATGAAGAGGTCATGCAGATGAAAGAAGACACTTGGAAGTTGTACTTCGCTGGAGCGTCCAATCAATTTGGCTATGGGATAGGTGTATTGCTCATAGCGCCAGATGATTCCCATATCTCCTTAGCTTTCAAACTCCGATTCAAGGTATCCAACAACCAAGCAGAGTATGAGGTGTGCATTGTTGGATTGGAAGCAGCCCTAGAACTAAGGTGTCACGACCCGAACCTGCCCCCAAGGGTTAAGGACATAACCGGCCAGTAATCATGAGATTACCGACGGCCTCAAACCATTTCAGACTTAACTCATCAGAGTAAAAGGCAAAACGGAAGCAAAATTTAAAACTTTATCCATAGAGCTGTGCTTACATGGCACATCATAACAAACCATACATAGACATATTAATAACTCACAACAGAAAACACAGTAACATAAAGTTCTGTATAAACAGGATCATTTAAGTCTAAGTCAACCCATGAAACTATGTACAACAGATTCAAAGTCTTCGCCAACATGACAAAATGTAAATACATAACAAAAGGGCGAAGATGAGTCTCGTGCATGAGGCGCAAGGGATGACTCTTCAAAACCTTGGTTGTTCCACACAGACTTCACTGGGGCTGGGTCTGGACCTCTCTTGGCTCACCTACAAACACATGAATGAGCGTAAGCGAAAGTCCAGTGAATAATATCAATTAAAGAAGTTGCATTGGAACAATATACATCGGACGACCTTAGGCCCAATTCATATTTCTATCTAGTATATAAATAGATATGGATCAAGTAACTTCGGTTCCAAACACTTTGGACGGCCTTGGGCCCAATCCTTTCATGTTAAACTGGTATTTGGCCCATTTGTCTTTCATTCATGTCAGACTGGCCTCTAGCCCATTTGTCTTTCATTCATGTCAGACTGGCCTCTGGCCCATTTGTCTTTCATTTTTGTCAGACTGGCCTCTGGCCCATTTGTCTTTCATTTTTGTCAGACTGGCCTCTGGCCCATTTGTCTTTCATTCATGTCAAACTGGCCTCTGGCCCATTCATACTTTCATTTAGATCATACTGGCCTTTGGCCCATTTATTCATTAATGTCAGACTGGTCATTGGCCCATTCATTCATTCATTCATGTCAAGCTGGCCTTTGGCCCATTCATACTTTCATGTCAAACTGGCTTTTGGCCCATTCATTTGGCATAGCAAACATTGTCCACCGATCAAATCAACAAACTTATAAACTTACATAGAAGTAAGCAATTGGACAACAACATGTTTCAGATATCTTTGTCAAGATATTACTCACAGTGATCGGTTGGTCAGTTTGCCCTGGAGCTTGACCTTGCACATCACATAACACATACGGGTCACAAATGATTCAATCTGTTCTTTAATTCACATATTCCTCTTTAGGCTTTATTCTTATCCCTTTAATTCAATTACAATGCTCAATGCATGCCTAAAAGTACTTAGAAGTGAAAGAGAACGAAAAACGAAACACAGAATGCACTTTCAAAATTTTTAGAAACAGGGTCCCCGCTCGAGCGGACCCATGAGGTCTGCAAAAGTGCTGGATGCATGAAAATCACGCTCGAGCGTGAAGTCAGGTGCTCGAGCTGAAGGTCTGTCTACATAGCTCCCCGCTCGAGCATGAACTTCCCCCGCTCGAGCGGACACCTTGTCTGCACAAAAAAAATACTAGGAGCTCGTATTTCTCGCTCGAGCGGCGGTTCTCCCGCTCGAGCGAACATCAAAATTTCTGGGTTTTTCGGCAATATTCTTGAGCTCAAATTCAACCTTCAAATCAACACATCTTGCATTTTATGGCTCAATCTTCACATAAACATGTACTAACATGGTACAAACACCAAATTACAACATTATGAAGCTCAATTCCATGAATTACTTACATGCATGACCCAAATTACCCCAACTTGCTTTTATGATAACAATTGCATGTATTTCAAACTCATTTCCACACAAATTGTACATGCATGTGGAATATAACTCCAATTTCAACTCAAATGGTGCAAATGGTGATCACAAACATGAGTTCTAACCAAAATTCTACATGGATCATATTTTTCATACTCAACTATACAAATTCATGGCAATTATACACATGCATGCATTCCATGACTTCAAACTCAACAAAACCAACTCAATTCCATCACAATCAATTTAATTCATGTTCTTGACCATTAATCAAACTTGAATTCACAAAATAACAATTTAAGGTCCATGAATTCACTTACCTAGAGGCTTAATTCTCACAATTTATGGTAAATTCTCGAGTGTGCCTTCAAGATCACCAAGCTTCTTGAGCAAAATTGCACAATTCTCCCCTCTCTCTCTCTCTCTCTCTCTCTCTCTCTCTAGTCGGCCTTCTCTCCCTCACAAATGTATAACTCAGATTTTGAGCTCAAAAGAAACAAATGAGAGTTTATATGGCTCTTTAAATAAAAGTCCCACTAACCAAAATTATAAATATTAAATAATTGGGCACTATATCCTTAATTTAATCTAATTAATTTAATCCGAATCAATTTCCAATTAAATTTCACCGTAGGCTCTAAAAATTATGCCAATCACAATGGCGCAATCAATTTCAGTTTATGTGGCCGATAAGGCCTTCAATTTAAATTCCAAAACAAATAATCACACAGATATTCCTACGGTGAATAGATAGAAATTCAAAACCACATATTTTCACATAATGGCACACAAAATCATATCAAACACATAATCATATTCATATTAAGGACCAATTAGCATACTACGGAACAGAGATATCACATAGGGGCAATAAGGTTAGATGTGATCGGGGACTCGAACTTGGTTGTCTCTCAAACCAATGGAGATTGGAAAGTTAAAGAGGAAAAAATGAAAGTCTATCATCAGACCTTGGACATGTTGATCCTGAGGTTCAAAAAACTGATTTTTACACACCTGGTAAGAGAGAATAATCGATTTGTTGATGCATTGACAACCCTGGCATCAATGATAGATATATCGGTCGGGGTCAAGATACACCCAATCCTTATAGAAGAAAGGTACGCCCCCGTGTATGAAATGATAGCCGCAATGGAGGAAGTTCAAGATGAAAACCCTTGGTACTTTGATATTTGGAATTTTCTAGAAAGTGACACATACCCACAAGGGGCAAATGCCAAAGATAAAAGGAGGATACGGTGTCTGGTCACTCAGTTCGTCATTTGTGGAGATAAGCTATATAAGAGAGGGCATCTGGGAATGCACAAGCTGTGTGTAGAGGAAGAAGAGGTAGAGCGTATCATGGAAGCCATCCATGGAGGAGAGTGTGGAGCCCATATGAACGGTATAATGCTAGTTAGGAAAATCCTTAGACAAGGATACTACTAGTTAACCATGAAGAGTGATTGTATTAACTTTGTTAGGCGATGCCATAAATGTCAAATACACGCCAATCGTATGAACATCCCGCCATCTAAACTCTACAATATGACTTCGCCTTGGCCTTTTTCACTCTGCGGCATAGATGTCATGGGGGCAGTCACACTGAAGGGTTCAAATGGGCATCAATTCATCTTGGTTGCCATTGACTATTTTACCAAGTGGATTGAAGCATAGTCGTATTCAGTGTTGAAAGCATCACACGTGGCCAAATTCATCAGGAACAACATCATCTGTAGATATGGGGTACCAAATGAAATAATTTCAAACAATGGCTCACACTTCAAGAGAGAAGTGGTAGTTCTACTTGAAAAATATAACGTGGCTTTTCACAAGTCATCAGCATACTGGCCACAAACCAATGGAGTCGTTGAAGCTACAAACAAGAACATCAAAACTATTTTGTGTAAGACGGTGGAAACCTATAGAGATTGGCCAGACAAACCGCCTTTTGCACTTTGGGGATATAGGACATCAATCCGAATGTCTACAGGGGAAACCCCTTACTCTTTGGTATATGGAATGCAGGCTGTTTTGCCAATTGAGTTGGAAGTTCCTTCATTGAGGATTATAGCTGAATGTTAGATAGCAGAAGTTGATTGGCAACATAACCGATTTGAGGAATGAGCGAAGATTGAAGGCGTTATACCACATTCAGGGGTGTCAACGCAGGATTGCCAGAGCATTCAACAAACAGGTCGGATCCAGGAATTTGAGGGAAGGAGACTTAGTGTTGAAGGACAATCGAGCTCCTGTCTATGACCCTAGAGGCAAGTTCAGACCCAACTGGGTGGGTCCCTACATCATCAAGTCAATCTAGTCAGGGGAAGCGATCATTCTCATGGATTTGGATGGTTTGGAGTTCTCACAGCCAATTAACATGGACAAACTGAAGAAGTACTACCCTTGAGAGGCTCGCTAGGTCAAAAACCCGGAAGGGCAACCTAGGCAAAAGTTCGAGCAGAAAAACAAAAAAAATAGAAAATAAAAAAAAATTGAAAAATAAAATGAAAAGCTCGCAAGCTTGAAAACCCAAAAGGACGGCTTTGGCAAAAGTTAGAGCACAAAATAAGAGTGTCAATACCCGAGTGAACCTTATTCGGAACTACGTATGGCCTAATTTCTATCTTTGGGATACGTAGGAAGCTTCATCTTGAAGTTCGGCTCCAATCATTTTTCAACTCACTCATCCCATCCATGTTTGATTGGTGTATCTTTATTCGACTGGGTTGTCCTATCCATGTTTGTTTGACTCATCCCCATTTGATTCAGTTGTCCTATTTCTCTTTCATGACGGGTTTAGTTACAAGACAAATTCAGTTGTACATCTCAAGGGTTGATTTCATATTGATCGGGTAGTGGTCATTTGCGAAAATAGATTTTGAGGACTTTTAATGAAGTTGATTGATTTTCTCAAAAATTATTCCATTTTTGCAAAACTTAGACCATTAACGAGAAAATTTTCAGTGCCCATAATTTGGCTCACATGATTTCCAGACAGAAAATGAAACAAGTGTGCTTATTTACCTCTCATGTTGATCAAAATCGCTTTAGCAGAAAGGAAAAACAAAAACAAAAGGGGGGCAAAGTGGTGAATTAGGGGCACAGTCGAGTCAAGTTTTCTGTTCTTTACCTGCACTTCAAGTTCTCATCACCTTAATCAAGCAATCTCTGGAAAATGTACAATAGTTGTCACCAGCAATACTTTTCTGTCAAGCGATCGATCGGTGTTGCTCTATTTTGCGTTCATTTTGCCCCGACAAGCGCAAAGGGGTGTGTTTTGGGATGGTTTTTGCTTCATTTTCATTTCATTAAGTTGTGTTTTGTGTTTTGGTCAGTGATAGGCTCAATATTCAGTTCAGAATTCACTAAAATGCAGCCATTTTCAAGTTCAAAATTCAAAAAAAAGAAAAATATGCTCAGTATTGTGCCATTCGTGCCATCCGAATTAACAGAACAAACTCATTTTATTAATGTTAGGGATCAACCCCGATTAAAGTTGTACAAAAGGGAGTTGAAGCTATAAGTGTCCACTCTAAAACAAAAACACAAAAACAAAATAAACATAAACAAAAACACAAAAACAAAAAAACAAAAAAAAAACATAGAAAAAAACAAAAATAAAAAATAAAATAAAATAAACAAAAGATTAAAAAAAAAAAAAGAGGAGAGAGAGTAGCATTTTCTCAGTTTTCTGGCAGCAGTTTGATAGCGAAGATTACAACCGGCTTCATTTGCACATAACTTCATTGCTTGACTTTACCATCAGTTATCTCGCTTCATCTTTACCTTTTCGAAGCTCTTGAAGACTCTACCTCAGCCTTGGCAGAGCTTCTGAAAGAAATTACTCCTCGCCGGCCATCAAATTGGTTGTGCGAAAGAACTCCGAATCAGGCCCCAGAGGTGGCTTGTCGTTTCAGCTCTTTGTTCTGTTTTTTTAGTACACTAATTTCTACTCGAGAGTCCTTATATATATGTTGGAGTAGAGAGAGTTGTGCATTTAACTAATGTACATCAAACGTTTTGTTCTGTAGTCAATGGGACAAGTTGGAGACTGCAGCCATGGTCTCCACACATGACCTCAGCGTATACGAGTTAGCTTCAATGTCAGATTGTGCTGTCATTATTTGCTCAACTGACATCACTGAAAAGCTGAAACACAAGGGAGGAGGAGGAGCTCGCAGTTGAGGTTCAGGGAAGTTGGAATCTGTCACGCCCCAAATTCGCCCCTAAAAGTTTGGGCATGACCACTTCAGAAACGGACACTTAACTCAATGTACATAAGATATAGGGCCTGAACAGAAGCATTAATATCAAAAAAAAAAACATAAAACAATATCCATTGAGCTACCACTACTATGCCAGGATCACAAACATTGCATAAAGTAGATGAACATAAAGTGACGTGCATCTGAGAATTTAGTTAAGTACATATACATATACAGACACAGCCCCATGATTAGGCGTATAACAAAAGTATTAGTAAGGAAGAGGTTATACACATCTCAAAATACAAGGCCAAAAGCTTGACAAAACTTCACAAAACGAACAGCTTCATCTAAGTGCCTGGACACACTGCGGTTGACAAAAGAGGTACGAATGCCATGGATTAAGATTGACCTCCAAGTTGAGTGCCTACAGAAATAGACATAACATAAAGTGAGCGAAGCTCAGCGAATAATAGTACATGATAATCCAATAAATAACTTGAATGCAGAGAACTTATAGTTAATCTTATCCTGTAATTGTTTCCAGAACAGCCTTGGGCCCAGTCTTCACACAGAGTGGCTTTAAGCCCAGAATACAGAACGGCCTTAGGCCTGACAGATTTTGTAGATTGGCCATAGGCCTAACAGATATCACAGATTGGCCATAGGCCTCACAGATTTCACAGATCGGCTTTAAGCCCAGAATACTAACAGATTGGCTTTAAGCCCAGAATATATATGTATGGACTCAAGAGGTGTCTTGCACGGATTCTAGAGGTGACTCACACTGTAGCACTTAGTTCCGTACAACACTTTGTTTCGTACCAGAAAACAATAGGTCTTACAGATTATACAGTATGGCCATAGGCCCAGAGATCATTAGAGCAGACTGGTCTCAGAGCTATACAGAGGCACATAGATTCCTTCAATCATTCTCATGTGTTAACATAGTTAACTTGCGTTTAACAGAGTGTTAATGATAACTATTGGCAGGGGGCACATATATCATTACAGTACGCTTAATAAGGACAGAACGATTTACCTTCTAACGTGGGTCACATAATAATGTTATTGATATTCAATTCTTTTCTCAGATTGAGTCATTCATAGGTCAATCCGATACTTATCATAGTTTCTCAACGGTCACTAGCGTATAAAGCAACCCGTAGTTCTATCCGAATATTCAATCCGATGATCCATTCTAGGCAGATATCTAGGTCATAAAACATGTGTTGAACCAAACAGACTGTAGAAGTCCCTGCTAGGACATTTGAGATATCATGTTCCCACTCAAAATATCATGTTCCCAATAAGCGGGGTTTACATTCACAATTTCTTCCTGTCAACCAATTCCACAGTATTAATAGTTCATATGCAATTCTTATGCGGAGTCATAGGTAATTTACAGGTTATAGCACATTAATGATAACCATTAACTGTAACCGGAATGCAGAGTAGTTCCAGAGTCATACCGATGTGCACAAAATCTTTCAACGTTCACACCGATTTCCAATCAACATAAATGTTAACGTAATTACTTACAAAGAACAGAGCGTTAATAATAAGAATTATTAACGGTAAGTAAATGTACAATTACAGTACTACTACTCACAGTGCTGCGGCGGAGCGATAATTCCTCCCGGAGTATGTCCTACACACAAACATAATTCACAATTTAGTTCTCTTTTCCTTTTTTAAATCATTCTTTTGATTCATTCCGCTTCGACGAATTTACAAACATTTAAAGCACATCACATAATTATTTTAATAATATCAGAGGGTCGAGCAGGGAAAACGGAGCAGATGGACTTTTTTAGCATGGGCCGCACGTGTGGCTGTGAGCCCCGCACGTGCGGCTGGGAAGCCCCGCACGTGCCTTTTTAGCAGTAGCCAAAACTCAAATTTTTTTCATTTCCTGTACGTGCTGCCATGACTCCCGCATGTGCAGCAGTCCTCCCGCACGTGCGGCCATGACCCCCGCACATGCGGCGATCTTCCCTGTTTGCACAGTCTGAATTCCAACCAAAAATCCAATTTGATCGGTGTTTGCAAGGCTCAAAATAAGTCCTTTATTTACTTGAATATAGGCCAAACAAATCATATAAATAAGGATTACAACATATAACAAACACATAACAATCTAACTATGAATTAGATCTTTAATCTTAAACTCACAAACATAACTCAATTCCATAATATTTCCATCTTCACACACACACATATACATACATAAAGCCATTGTTCTCATAGATGAGCTCAACTTAGCAAGTGAAGAAATAAGATATAGTTTTCATTAAGTATTCAATATAATTCCCAAATTAATCAAGCACAAGAGTCATTATCCCAATAATACATGCTTGACCTATGTGAAGAACCCTAACTTACATGATAGCACAAGAAATTCTTACTAAGTTCAAGATAGGGGTTGTTCAAAGTAGATTACATATGCCTTAGGTTCAAATCTTTCTAATTTCTCTCAACTTCCCAACTTCTTTCCTTGTGGAACTCTCTTCTCCCTCTCACTCAAATTCTCTTCTCCTCTCACTCTCTCCCAAGAGATATTTTATATATAGCTCTCCCCCAAATAAGTAAAGAACATGGATATATATCTAAAATGTGAATAGGGATGAAAATTAATCAGTTTAATCGTTCCAAATCAAATTTCTACAAAAATGCTTATTATTACTTAAAAATTATGCTGATGTCAAATGTAAAATTAATTTCGGATTATCAAGCCTCTAAGGCTCTCAATTTCTGATCCAAACATTCTAATTATAACAGATTTTTCTCCTTTTAGACAGATATGAATCTATATTCTTAAGATTCACTTAATTAAACTTAATTTCACGTAGAATTTCACAATAAGCATTTAAATACACAGAATAAGGGACTAAAGTATACCAGAAACATACACAAGGGTCGGGTTATTACAGAATCGTTCATCTCTATCGTGGACTCATTGAGGTTTGGAAAAATAGTAAGTGAACCGTAGAAAGAGCCCATGTCAGAAAAGAGTGATGCAAAAAGAAAGGGGTTACAGAGTGGTGGCAGAGAAAGTTTGTAGCCTTTTGCACTGTCTCTCTCGCAGGCCTCAACTTAAGAAAAGAGCAAAGAAGAAGAAGAAGAAGAAGAAGAAGAAGACAAAGAGGAAAAACATTGGGATAAGGCGTTGAAGAATCAAGGCCCTGTCGGTCAGACGCCGCGATTGTTGAAATCGCGCGCCAGACACGATGCTCGAAGAAGATGAAGAAAGAGAGAGAGAGAGACAAAAACATGGGAGGAGGGAGAGATATGTATATGTATATATATATGTATGTATGTTTGTGTGTTTATATATTATGTACATATATGTCTGTGTACATATAACCCTGTATATTTTGTCCGTATATGTATATATGTGTATCCGTATACGTATATAGTTTGCCAGTGTATATATGTAGACGTATGTAATACGTATTTTGTATATCGTTCATGTGTATATGTAACCTTCCCCCTCTTCGTTTGAGATATGGTTAGGTACGCCTGTTCGTTATACCACCTTTCCTTTTTTCACGTGAAATGTGTTAAGATTTAAAGTTTACCTGGTTAAAACCTTCCCCCTATCCGTATAAAATATGGTTAGATACACCTGTTCGTTATACCACCTTTTCTTTTTTCGCGTGAAACGCGTTAGGATTTTCAAGTTTACTCAGCTAAAACCTTCCCCTTTTTGTATGAGATACGGTTAGGTATGCTTGTTGGTTACACAACCTTTGCTCCTGTCACGTGAAACGTGTTAGGATTAGGTGTCCCCCTTTCCGTATGAGATACAATTTTGTATGCTTATTGGTTACACCATATTTTCACCTTTCACGTGAAACGTGTTAGGATTTGATGTTTATCCGGTTAAAACCTTCCCCCTCTCTGTATGAAATATGGCTAGGAACGTCTATTGGTTACACCGCTATACCTCATCCCGCGTGAAACATGTTTGGATTTTGAATTCATTATTTTCTCTTCTCGCATGAAACGCGTTTGGATCTCAGGTTCACTATTTCTCCTCTCACATGAGATGTGTTTGGATTTTGAGTTCACCTTTCTTCTATCAACTGAGTTGTGGCACATTTAATGCAATGATATGACACATTCATATGCGATGCACTCTCTCTATTATTGTGTTGTGGCACATTTATATGCGTCATACCCTCTGTTATGCTTTATGTCATTTGCACAAGGCTTGTCTCATATGTTACTATCTTCATACCTTTATTATCACTCCATGACAATGAATCACATTACATAATCATGAATGTTCAAAACAACCGGCTATGTGAAGCGTCTAAGTCCAACTTTCAAGTGGCATTTTGAGCATATCATTTGCATTATGTCCCTGAACTACATTGGTTTGATTCCTTACAAAGGGATACGTAGGCAACCTTTGGGTTCAACCAATTGCATCTGCATCTTGTTTGTTTGCCTAAGTCTTACAACATTGTCAAACAGGTCGTCTTCGAGCTTTGACATTCACTCATGTCATGAAATGACTTCGAGCTCTGTCAAGGAGGGGCAACTATAGACACTCTATTTTGACCGGCCGTAAGACTTGAGCGCTTTCTTTTGATTACCCTATGATGACAAAATAAGAAGGTGTTTCTTACACAATCCTCAATAAGAAAACTTAGAATTTGAGCACTGTTTCCAACCCTAAATAGCCACAAATTAACTTTCCAAGGGAATATTCTGACCTCACTGTTGTGTCCAGAAGCATTCGTTTAGCTAGGATCAACCTTCGCTGCACTTCCGGGGGTTTCACTGAAAAAATTCTCCAAAAATTTGGGTTATAACACAAATATTTGAAACTTTTGGGCCAAATTGTAATTTTCAAAACTATAGGAATATTTTGTTAAAGTCAAGGAATATTCCGTTTATATGCAGAATATTCCGTCAATGCTGATGTTGCGATCTTGCTGACGTGGCATGACTGGATTGGTCCTTGCTGATGATATGGCACTGATATGCCTTTACCCCAAAAAATGAATTTGAGGAATGCTTGGAAGAGGGTTTAAACACCCAATTTACTACTCAGCACCCAAGACCTTAACCACTCTGCCAAAGCTTTGCCTTATATTATATTTCCCCTCAAATAATATTTGATCATTCCAAACCAGCAGGCAGAGAAGGTTTTCTTTTGCATTTTTTTTTTTTTTTTTGGTGTCTGTATGGGACACTCCCCTACCCCATTAGCCAATCCATATATCACCAAATACATACCTAATCATCCCCCATTATCAAAAAGAAATTTGTTTGCATCCATAAAAGAGGAATCCAATCTAACCACCTTGAAAACTTTGCCCTCCTATCACATTCTTGTCTCCCACCTTCTTTTTGACCTTAACTCTCCCTCATTGCCTATATAGAATGATCATATTGTAAGAGAGAGAGAGAGAGAGAGAGAGAGAGAGAGAGAGAGAGAGAGGGGGGGGACCACGAAATTGAAGAGAAAAGAATGATAAGAGAGAGAGAAAAGTTGAGTTTCTGAGCTAAAAACACTCCTATCTTCCATATACACCCTAGATCTTCCATACAAACTGAAATTCCATCTTTTCTACACCCAAAACTCCTCCAAAAATTCTGAAATACTTGAATTCCAATAGCTTTGATCAAGAGAAAGAGTGGGTGTTGGTAAAAGTGAGCAAAATAAGAGAGATAATCATTTTTCACCATATACACCTCCAAGCCATCATTTTAGCAAGAATTCCAAGCTTTCAAATTGAGGATTGAGGACATAATTCATACACTTGAGGGTGATCAAAATGAAGTTTGAAAATCATGAAGTGCATCGTTTCTTGAAAAAGTGAGTTTTCAATTCATTTCATTTTCTTGCATGATGTATCTTATATTTGTTTTCTTATTTTAGTGTTGTTGTAATCTTGTTTGTTTATCTTATATTTATTTTTTTACTTTATATTTCATGGTTTTTTTTCATAATCAAAGTGGTTTTGTTTATGTCATATTTATTTTCTTGTTTCTTGTTTCTTATTTCATAGTGTTTTGTTATAATCCAAGTAGTTTGTTTATCTCATATTTATTTTCGTACTTTATATTTCATAGTGTGTTGTAGTATTCACAGGTCGAGTCGGTCCTGGTTTGACATGCATTTGTCACCCAAACCGACCATCTCGGGTTGGCTATGGAGGAGCCCGATTTCAACCAGCTAGATGCTCGCAACTAAACATGTTCGGGTTGAATAGTTTCGGTCGAAATGTTGAAATCGACCAATCTCCATCACATTGAAAATCTAGCCCAAAAAATCAAAACAATATTTTAATTTCGTACATATATTTTTTTAGATAAGAAACAAATAAATAAATAAATAAGGAGAAAGAGACCCAATTTCTGAGAAGAAGAACTTTAAGTAAGAGAGAGAGAGAAGTGTGAAGACAAAATAGAAGGAAGAAAAGCTTTAGGGTGAGAGAGGAGATTGTAATGACGGAGAGAGGAGAAAGTGAGATCTGAGACACAGAAACAAGAACGAAGTGATCTCTAATGGTGAAGGCAGGGAAAAGTAGCATCGACATCAGTGGTGAGGTGGCGGAAAGTAGCGCCGGTGTTGGTGGTAAGGCAGCGGAAAGCATTGGTGGTGAGCGACGGAAAGCAGTAGCAGTGGCCAAGTGTGGTTATATTCTAACTAGTCTTCAGCAACTAAAATGAAAATATGAGAAAACGGAAAGAAAATGTAATGATGATAGGGAAATGGAACAAGTGAATAAAGCCAGGAAAATGGAAGGTTGAATAAAATAAGGTGAAAAGTTGTTTAAAATAATTATCTGTGCAGGTGAAAAGTTGGATAACGTGTAAAGAAAAAAAGGAAGGTAATGATGACATTGGAGATTTTCAAAAAAAAAGTGAAAGATTGTTTAATATTTTTTTGCCAAGATGATAAGGTTGTAATACCTCCAACTAATAAAATGAAGACACCTTGCAAGAAAATTCATTTTATAATATTTCGATCGGATCGGGTTCATTTATTTTCAGATATATTCATCCGATATCCGACCGGGAAAAAATAAAAATCTACATTCTTCATCCGTGGCCGATCGAAATGACTGGCAAAACCGTCCGTGAGCTGTCAGTTCGAGTCGGGTCAGTCGGATTGGCCGGGTCGGACAAATTTTTGAATACCCCTAGTGTATTGTTATAATCCAAGTAATTTCTTTAGCTCATAATTATTATTATTATTTTTTAACTTATTTGCTTGCTTGCTTTTGTTTCATATTAGTTGTGTTGTAAGCTAACCAGTAGTGGTTAGTTGAGGCACCTACATATTTCTTGTTTGTTTATTTTTTTATTTTTGCAATGAGACAGGTTTTGCTAGGCCTAGTTGGCCGGCTAGTTAGCTTCTTTCGGACAAGATGGCATAATCTCCCAATGTTGGCTAATTTTCGCCAACGGTTTCAAGGAACATGAAGCTTTTATTTTGTTTATTTTTATTTTGAGTGTTTTGTGAGGTTTTGTTTTATTTTATTGCAATATTCCCTTCTGTCTCTCACATTTGGTTTGTAACAATTTATTCAAAGTGTTGTAATAATTTTTTGTCCCACTTCTTTCTATCCCTTTCTTTTTCTTGTTTTCCTTATTTGTGGATATGCATCATGTTTATTTTATTTTATTTTATTTTTTTTGTTATATCCATGCTTTGCATCCATGTTTCATGTATCTTGATTCGGATAAGTTTGTATTTGTAGATTTAATCAATTCCTATGTGATTATGTGAGCTACCTCATGTTCTTGAGATGATTCACATGTCATATCTTAGAAGCTGAATCTTTAGTTGCATCTCATGAGCGAATTGTATTAGGATTTTGTATATAAGATTATGCATGTTTTACTAACTTTGTTTGTAACTATTCACGGGACGTCGATAAATATGTAAGTTTTTATGTTTTAGCATCTTGTTTGTGTGTGTTTTTTTTATTATGCTTAAGCATCCTACCATGTGGCTACTTGCTTACTTGATATAATTGTATGAATGCCAGTGGATAGAGGTTGTGTCATTTAATTTATAATAATGTTGATTTTTTATGTTTGTAAACTCAATTTATTTGGGTTGTACATCTTTAAAACTCTTTCAAAATACATGAAATCAAATTATTTCAAAATAAATGATATAGTCTATACTTGTATGCTTCACATAGTAATTTTTAGGATTTATTAAATAATCAAAATATGAACATATAGAGTAAATAAAATTCATATCATAGTTTAGTAAAGACCGATCTTTTGATTGAGTGAGTAGGGGTGCTTAATTAATGACCTTCTCCTCTCATACCTAAGGTTCCGAACTGAGACAACTTTGGTTATGACGAACCGTGACCTTGGCACGAGTCATGGGTTTCTTAATTTCCCAAACTATTAGGTGGCGACTCTGAGATTTGATGACGCAATTCATTTTTGGCAAAAGATTTTGCAATAAAATGGATTTTCTAAAAATTGCCAAATCTAGACTCTCCATCTATGTTTCACATTGCACTACTGAGACTAGATCAAAGAGACCAAGGGTCCGAACTGTTTAACGCGCACAGGGTACTCCCCGGGCATGTTACAGTTAACCACCATTTCTTGAACCTTATTCCATAGTTTTTTATCCTTGTGTTTCTCACTTGTTTCCCAACTTTTAGCTACTGATTTTCAAAGTTTTCAAAGGCTAAAACATGTGGTTTTAAGGTCCAAAAAGTGGAGGGGTTAGCCACCCTTCCTTAAGCCTGCTTACTAGCCTTGTTCTCTTTAATTTTTGCTTACTTTTTTCTAGATTTCCACTCTAGTTCTAGCACTATTTTTACTATTTCTTGGACTATTTTCATTGTCTACTTAGTTTATGATTTGAATATTATGCTTGCGTTGTTGTAAGTCCTCATAGATTTGGGGGTTTAGGCCTTAGATACTAATCTATTTGAGTTGATAGCTTTTCATTACTTTTTTTAATGTAAAGAGTCTCACTTTAATAATCACTTCTGCATAATCACCTTTGCCACCTCTTTCATTTCTTGACTTTCTTTGTTTAAGAGTTGTTTCAAACAATTGATTGTTATTTAGGGCATGAGAAAAAGACCTTCCATGCTTAATGGTTTAATCTCTTCGAAGGTTCATTACCAGGGCATTACATTTCTCTCATGCTAAGGACAGCTTCTTATTTGACACTTCGCTTCATTTAGTAGACGTAACTCTCACTTTTGGACAAAATGACTAAAGAATGGCAAGGTAATGTAAAAGAGGTTAAAATTGGACTAAAGAAGTAAAAAAAGCAACGAAATCAAGTCGGGTTCAATCAGACGTTAATTGAACCTATTGCGTCTTGACTCATTACGTACTCTCTCGTGACGTTTAATGGTTCAAAGAAGCAATGTCCATCATTTCCATTTTTTGAGCCTTTGACCCATCCATTCATAGATCATCACGCAACGAGTTTGCAACAATTGATGGTTTGTGAAATGAGTCTACTCCTCCCTTGATTAGTTTCATGATAAGGATAGGCAAAATGGACATTCACCTCCTGGAAACACTATGTTTTTGCTCTGTTTCATTTATGTGGCAGCAGAATTGTAACAAAAAATAGTGGGTGGCCGGCCACCCTTCCATCCAGTCGACCACTTTTCAAGGCCGGCCAGCCACTCTATTTTATGCAAGCAGTGTCGTTTTCATGGCAGAACAGAGAAGAAGTGTAGACCCTACTTTCTCCGCGCGCCCCCCCTTTCGGAGAGGGCGCGAATCGGTCTTACTACAGTTCGGACTCCTGTCACGGTTCTGAATCTAATTTCACAAAGTGCAATGTGAGACTGATAAACACCAAAGAGTCCAAATATGGCAAATCATTTTGGAAAATCGATTTTGAATCAAAAAGTGCCAAACATGAACTGCTTTGCCAGATTACAGAGTCGTCACCTAGATATTTTATTTTGAAAAATTTAGAAAACCTTGACTCGTGTCAAAGGCCACGTGTCCGTCATCACCAAAGTTACCTCGGCTCGGGAACTTGGGTACGAGAGGGAAAGGTCACGACATGAGCACCCCCACTTGCCCGATCAAAGGATCGACCTCTACTAAACATGATATGTTGTTTTATAAACCTCATGTGTTCTTGTTCCGGTTATTAGCTAACTTACTATGTGATGGGCACAACATACAAGTATAGACTAAATCACAAGAATTGGAACAAAACAACTCATGTTTGTTTTTCGAAAATTGTTTGAAAATGCCACCCTCAAAGTGGGCTAAAGCGCGGATTTGCCACCCTCAAGTGGGTTTTAAAACATGATAATTTGCTACTTCGCAAAGTGGGCTTAAAACTCACATTTTGATGAATTGTTCCAATTCAAGCAATAAAGCCTTCATCTACAGGCATTCATGCAGTTAATCACTTAAGCAAATAGCCTCATGGCAAGCATGATGTCATGGAAACAATCATACTCATGCAAGGATGCTAAAGCGTAAACACTTATAGTGTACTCCGAGCCAAAACAAAAGCTAGTTAGAAAGATGCATGATCCTAACTATACAAGATGCCTAATGCAACACATGCAATAATGCAACTAAATAGGCTCGGCTTTCTAAGATGGCATATGAATGCAACAATTTGATACACATATTCAAATAAGTATTGAAATATAATGCAATTTGAATGATGCGCCGAGCTTGGTACATGCAATACAAATGAATGATGCAAACATGCAAGCATAAGGTATGCTAATCAAAACGTGCCCTAATCTAACCATCGAAAGCGGTTAAGTAAAAGGGAAAAAGACGTGGGGTTGGAAGACATGCACACACACACGCACACTTATTACAACATTGTGCCCTCTCGAATGAGGGTCCGAATAAATAAGCTAAGCTACACTAAGCTAAGCTACTTATTACAAACCAACTAATTAACTATCTTAACTAATTAATTACAAACCAATTGAAATCGGATTAACTAACTATTCTAAGCTAGCTAAATATTACAAAACAGATTGATTAGCTAAACACATTAACTAACTAATTACAAAATTGGTAAATTAACTAACTAAGTAAAGCAGTTAAATGGCCTCGAGGGCGAGGGAGACATGCATGCTCGGTTGCCGTCGTCCCAGAAAGCCATTGCCTTGCCGTCGGTTGTCTCTGTTTGCACTTGCCTCCGTTTGCCTTGAAGCACAACAATAAACAGCAACTTTCTTGAGCTAAAACCAAGCTTTTGACTTCAAATAGGACCTCTAAGCACCTTAGCAACAAGATGTAGGTATTTGGTCAAGAGGTTGTAGGTAAATATGTGAAGAAAACTCACTTTCAAACTTAAAACAAGAAAAGAGAGAGGATTCTAGAGAGAGAGTGAAATTTTTGCTTCTAAAATTTCTGAACCCCTAGAAAGGGAGAGGGACCTCCCCTTATATAAGAATACAAACATAAAGCTTGTTTCCATCCCTCCATACGGAGGATGGCTTCAGTGACCAACAGCTAACATAGCTGGTACACAAAATATCTGAAAAAGAAGAAAAATGCGTGGCCGACCGACCACTTCCCCTAGTCGATCGGCCACCCAAGGTGGCTGACAAGAGGTACAAGTGGCTGAGAAGGGCCAAAAGTGACTGACAAGGCCTCCCCTCCCTTCAGGCAGGGGGCACCAAGGTTTGGCCCAAAAACAAGGCCGAAATACAAAGAGTTTAGAGACTCAAAGACAAGGCGCTCGGGGGAGACCTTCGGGCACTTAAAATGAGCACAAACATGCACGATCATCGCATGCGCAAATGATGACGTCTGGGTCTTAAGGTTGGTCAAAAATGGGGTGTCTACAAGAAGCTAGGGCAAAAACAAATTAATTTTCTGATTGCAACAGTTTCTGGCAGCAAAACAAAGGAGTTTTCGGGCAGATATTCTCGTTCATGGATGTGCAACTCTTCACTTCTCAGGGCCCATTAAATTAATGCTTAAATAATAATATGTTGTACTTAATCAGTAGCTTCATTCAAAACTTGTAATAAATAGTTAATTAATTCATTAATTTGGCACTGTAATAATTAGTTTAAACATTCGGCCATTTGGACCCTCTTGTATGAGGAAGAGGGAACGCTTGTAATATTTGTGTATGTCTTCCAACCCCCATTTCTTTCTCCCTTTTATTTATGTTCTTACAATGGTAGCATCATGTTTTACAATTTGATATCATTGCCATGTCTTGTATCCATTTTTGCATGCATTGGGTTCAGTTCACCATTCTAACCATGTTGTTATTTCCTACTTAATTGAATACGTGTGCTATCGTATGCTTTGAGTTGAATTATATGTCATGTTAATAAACCAAATATATTAGTTACATTTGGTGTGTATTGCATTTAGTCACATGCATCTTAAAACATGCATTTTTTCTAACCATTTTCCTCTATTTTGGCTTGCCTCGGTTGAATACTAGGTGAGCGTTTTTACTTTAGTATATTACTTGTATGTTTGTGTTGCCATATCAAGCATGTTCACCATGAGACTAGGTGCTTAGTTGATATAACTCTTGAATACCGGTGGATGAAGGCTATTTTGCTTAACTTGGGATGATTTGATTAATGTGCACGCGAGCTTACTTTTTTAAGTAGCTCATATTCAAAAAAAAAAATTCAAACAAACATAAAATCGAAGCATTCCAAAGTGAGCGAATTAGTCTATACTTATGTGCCTCACATAGTAATGTCAGCATAATAATCAAAATAAGAACATATAATGTACATAAAAATCACATCATGATTAATGGAGACCGATCTTTGATCAGGTGAGTGGGGTGCTCAATTCATGACCTTCCCCTCTTATACCTAAGTTTCCAAACCGAGACATTTTGGTGTTGACGGACAAGTGGCCTTTGGCACGAGTCACGGGTTTCCTAAATCTTTCAAAAATATTTAGGTGACGACTCTAAAATCTGGCAATGCAGTCCATTTTTGGCATTTCTAATTGTAAATCGATTTTCCAAAGATTTTTCGGATTTGGACTCTTTTGTTTTTTTTTCTATTTCACATTACACTTGTGAAACCAGATTCCGAATCACAGGAGTCTGAACTGTAGGCTATCATATCTGAGGAGACTAAACCCCTCAGAGGAGCACGAAAAGCAAGCTACAGGTATGGACTATAAACCCAACACTGAAAATTGATGTTGTTCACTTGAAATATAACGAATTGATGTCATCTGGAGTGTGTTGTCAATGGGAGAACACATTCATATGGATGCGGTCAGATTAGTGTCAAAATCGTGCGCACATATGGCCAAGTCACAATCAAACGTCGATCTATGCGGTAAATTCATAGATAAAAGTTGGTATGAGGCAAAATTTTGGTACCAAGATAAACATGCCAAACTCAGGTTTAATCACCAATATTATAGTGTGATCAAGTGGGAGATGAAGGTATGAAAGGTGCTCACACCATAATATGGTGGACCTTCTTACACAGAATCATAGCCTACATAAGTGGTCATTCATAAACCTTTCCGCAGAAAGAAAGGAGAATCTGGAAAATGGGTTTGAATTCAAAATAAAGAGGCACAATGCTTTGTGAAGCATTACGGCTCTATCCTCTTGTATAATATTCCAAAGGTTGTGACTTTCTGCAAAGTCACCATGATGTCTATAAATACTTAGCCAAAGCAGTGCATTGAACTCATTTGATTTCCTAACAAATATTACATTCTTCGTTTTCTGGATTCTCGACCATCTTGCATAATAAACACCCTCACGGGATCTCCGATTAATTTACCATTGAATGTTGTTTATGCACTACTTTGGGCTCATTTGAAACCTTGAGTTAGGGTTTAAAACGAGCCGGATGAGTAAAATAATTAGCTATTTAAGTTTGGTTGTTAAATTTTTAAGTTGATCTTATACGAGTTTTTTTTTTTTTTTGAGCCAAGCTCAAATGGTTTGATGTTTTTATATAATTTTGGGTTTATCGAATCAAGCCAAACGAGCAATTGATTATTTAAGCTTTGTTTAAAAAATTTAAAGAGTTCTAAAATTTATTCAAGATTAGTTTGTTTACTTAACAAATCAAGTTTGAACGAGTTTTTAAGCTTACGAACATAAAGTGAACTTGAGTTGTTTGTTTCATTTATCACCCCTAACCATGAGCCATAATTTTGTGTTTTGCAGAATTTTAAAAAAGAAATTACTGAATTTTTAAAAATATAGTTGTACAAAAACATAATTATAAAAAAAATTAATAATAACAAATATGGAGTGTATGACCTACCCTAATGGTCACCTTGTCAACTTGCTCACTCTGTCCATGGTTTGAACCGGCTAACCCCAACTCCCCCATTGAAAACAAAAAACTACCCTAGATGTTCTCTTTAAAGAGCCAAACTCAATACACAAGATGGAATTTGAGAAATGTCAAAGTTTTATTCTTACATGTGGAGAGAATGTTTTTTTAGTTTGAACAGGGACGCCAAGTCATAATGGAGCAAACCTTACCATTGTGCCGAACCTGCCCTAAAAAGTTAGCTTAAACTATTTTGATTTTGTGATAGGGGTTGGGGTTTGGGAAATAGTTGGATCAATAGGCCCAAAGTCACGCCCTTAATTCAGTCCATATAGGTTGGGCTACTTAACCCCCATTTTCTGACAATTAGATAAAAGTCAGGATGCTCTCCAGTTGAGAGAGTATTGTTGGGGCTTTATGGGCCCAACCATGGGCCTTAACTTGATAATTTGTTTATTTTATAGAGTTTATTGAATAAATTATATAATTAAAAAAATTAAGTTGATAGAAGAGTCGTAACTATATGATTAGATCAAACTTGTTTTCAAGAAATGAATAATAAATATGATTTTGAAAATGGATTGTTCATTTTGAAGATAAATGAGAACTCATTACATGGCTATGCGTTTTTGATGAACTTTATTTTTTACTTAGATAATCTACTCGAAGAATTTTATAAATGAACAATTTAAATTATCAAATTAATATCATAATTGGGCCTACGAAGCGCAAATGGAGAAGATCCTGACTCATTATAGGTAATATGCACAATGAGTGAATATGTTCAAGTGGTTTGCTTAACATAAAAGTGATGAGTAAACATATATACAAATAGAAGTCTTATTTTTGTGATATCTTAATTTTTAATCAAAATATTCATTATTATTTTTATAATTTCACAAATATCATTTGCACATCATTAAAGATGTTTTTTTATGTATATCTTTTATATTAGTAAATTATTTTCTAGCAATGATTAATTTATATAATGAGATTCATTATATTTAGTGTTGATATTTTACCCAATAAACAAGAAAGTGTTTTTTAATGATTGGTGTGAAACATTGATCTCAAAATAATTAATAAAAATTTTCCAATGAGTGGAGGTTTTGTTTTTGTTATTACCAATGGTTAAGCAGGTGGCTATAGTTTCCTTAGCAATCTCAATCTCACTTACCTCTCTTTTATGTTATAATAACTGGGTCAAAATTAGCCAAACGGGTCAAATACTTAGCCTAATGTGAATTCAAATTGGTGGGTCCATGGACCATGAATTGGGTCAAACAGTTTGAAATATTCCACAAGACAAATGTATGTACTTCAAAAATAAATTTAATGCATGTATATATTCTTTTAGGTACCATCCCAAAGTAGAAAGTTCTCGTAGCCCCAAAGTCTTTCTATGGTCTTTTTTGAGAAGTGAATTAAAAATTATTTTTTAATGTTTAATTTATTTTAATTTATATTATTTTTAATATTTTTTATAGATTTTTTTTAAAAAAATTTAAAAAGTCAAAAAAATTAATTTTTAATCATCTTTCCAATATGTTTTGGTTTACACTCACCTCTCTTAAAATTTTAAAAAAAATATAATTAGTCTTACATTTTTAATATAAGTATATTAATATTCTTACATACTTTAATTTACATAAAAGTTATACTTTTTTTATCGATACCTCATTGGTCGTATAAAGAAAAAAATAATATTGTTATCTTTTATGTACTAAAATGTATATTTGTCTTTATTTATTTCAATATTTACCCATTATCTACATTAGTTTCAGTCGATTTGGCTTTACAAAAGTAAAGTCAGTATAATTATATCAAAAGTGTAGAGTTAAATGTATTTTTTTCAAATCTTGAAGGAGAAGAGTGTAATTTATCCTTATACAGTAGCTATTATCTATTATATTATAAGGTAAATTACACTGACCTCTCTTGAGTTTTGGTAAAAATATAGTAAGTCCCACCGTTTAATATATTTACATTGAACTCTATTAAGGTTTAATTTCACATAACACTTAGCCTATTTTTCATTTTTTTTTTAAAAAAAAAAGGTTAATTACACTTTATACGCCTACACTTTGCACCAAATCTCATTTTGGCCTCTACACATGAAATCATGACAGTTAACTCTCTACACTTTTGGTCAAATCCCACTTTGGTCCCTACACATGAAATCGTAACAGTCAACCCCCTACATTTTTACTCAAATCTCACTTTGGTCCCTACACAAATGTCAATGTCCCTCTTCTGTTATTTTATTTTTAAATCTTTAACAAATCTAGTTATGTGACAAAAATGTGACTACGAAACGAGAGTAAGATAGGAAAATCATTCATATTTTTCACCAATACACTTTGTCTTCCGTGATAAGTATATGAGAGTTATATAATACAATATATATATATATATATATATGTTCGTATGGTAAAAGTTAAGACGAAAATATAAGAAAGTAGAACTTTTGAAATAAATAAATAAATAATTTGACAAAAAAATAAAGAGAAAGAAAGGTGAATAGACAGAAGACTGTGTTGCCATGAAAAATAAAGTTTCGTGATTCCAATTTATGCAAAACCCTAATTCATCTTCTTAATTGTTCATAATCTGCGTTTTATTTTAGCCTAATACAGTCATATTTTGATGTAATTTTGGGATAAATATGTATTGATGGAAAATGTAGATTATGTTTCTTTCTTACTCTCATGTGTATAGTCACATTCTTATCACATAACTAGATTCTGTTAAAAATTTAAGCAATTGAGTAATAGAAATGGGACATTGACACTTGTACAGGGATCAAAGTAAAATTTTACCAAAAGTATAGGGGGTTGACAGTCATAATTTCATGTATAGGGACCAAAATAAGATTTGAGCAGAAGTACAGGGAGTTGACTGTCATGATTTCATGTGTAGGGGTCAAAGTGAGATTTAGTGCAAAATGCAAAGGTGCAAAGATTAATTTACCCCCAAAAAAATTGTTCGTCATATAAATAAATAAATAAATGATATTGTTATCTTTTATGTACTGAAATGCATATTTTGCATTGTTTGTTATTACATTATTTGCATTAATTCTAATACTGTTAACCTTACTAAAAGGAATGTTAGTGTAATCATTCCAAAACTTTGGAGCCTGTTGTATTTATTTTAGAGTGATTCTACTTATACTAGTTTACCTTTTTACCCTCTATATGAGATTCCCCCCCCCCCCCCCCGCCCTCTCAAAAAAAAAAATTCACCCATTTATGAAATTACTTTTAAGGATAAAAAATTAAAACTAAATATATTTTATTATCTCCTTACACCCATTACTTTTCAATCCCTACTACTCTTCTTCCCTTCTTAGTTTTTCTTCTCTACTACATATCACTTTTCAAGTGAGAATCATAATGTTTTGATCATAGAAAAAAGTAATGAAGGAAAAAACGGTGATAAAGAACCTTCAAAAAAATAAAATGGTGAATTTTTCTATTTGTTTGGTAGGTTTTCGTTTCGTTTTTCGAGAGAGTTCTTCGATTTTTGTTCGGTGTGTCAAAATTGAACAAAATAAAATAGTTTGGAATTACATTGTCGAACAAAAAATATATTCTTGATAACCCACTGCCAAATAAAAGATACATTTCTAGTAACCTAAGATCGAACGTTTTTAATTTGTTCTGTTACTCATTACTGTGCATTTTCAGTTTTATTTTCATATATATATATATATATATTTTTTACTATTCATTATAGCAATGTAAGTACAATTATTCGACTGCTGAACATCTTGAAAAACACTTATTTGCTGGTAGATTATCTGAGGAGGAAACATCCTTGTTAGTTGACATGTCAAAGAGTATGGTATGACCAAAAGAGATATTGATTATATTGAAACGAATAGATGTCTTTAATATGACAACAATGAAAACAATCTACAACGTATGTAAAATGACAAGTGCTTGAACAAATTTATTTTAGTTCGACAACATGACACTGAACTAATCTAATTTGTGTAGTAATGTATCACCGAATAGGCACTATACAAAGGCTCCAACGAGTTTCTTATTAAAGTAAAGTACAATCATTCAATCGAACGGTAACAAATGGCTGAAAAAAAATTAGTTTGTCTGGTAACATGACGCTAGAGTAATTCAAATTCTTTAGTATTGTATTACGAAAAGTTATCAATGTAGAGACAAAACTAAAAAAAAAATTGAAAAGTTTTTAATTTAGAGTTAGTTTTGTTAATATAAAGGGTGTAATGAGAATCACTTTTTTTTTTTGTGATGTAATGAGATGGAAGATTTAAAGAGATAAACTAGTGATGTAAGTAGAATCACTCTTTATTTTAAATCTCAAGAGAAGTCAATATAATTTACCCTATATTATATAAAGCACACAATTTGCTAGTGTGTATTTTGTCATATAATTTTGATCTTTAAAAATCGTCACAACAATACTCTAAATATTTAACTTTGTCTAATAGTTACTTTTAAGGATTAAAAGTAAAATCAACTAAAAAATCGTTGTGTAAAGTTATCTACTACTCTCTCAACTCTCACATGTGATTTCCCAAAGCAATTCAATTGCACAAGTGAATTTGCGTAAATCTTCTAGCTATTGTATAAAGGGCAAGATTCAACAGATTTTGAAACTTTGTAATGTTAGTTTTTTTTCTTTTCATAATTGTCCATGTTGTTAAATACTGTTGAAAATAATTGTTAATAGTTGTCAAATTTAACCTAGAGTAATTTTACTTACTCCACCAAATCAGCTCATTACACCCTTAACTTTTTACTTTTTTTTTAACTATATTTTTATTCCTAATTAAAATTACCGAAATACCCTCAAATCTAAAAAGATGACACCCTAATTTTTTTTCTTCCACCAACCCCCTCCATCTCCACCAGAGTACCATTCATCGCCACCCGTTGTCATCCCCAACCTCATCTCTTCTCTCCAGTGGTGCTCTAGCTATCACTCATCTTCTTCTCCTCATTCTTCTTTTTCATCATGCTCCTTAAAACCCTAGATCTAAAAGTAAAAATCGCAATGGGTGAGGGTGAGGGTGAGGGTGAGGGTGAGGGGACAACGATGGAGATAGGTTATGATGACAGTGGGTTGTAGGATAGGAGTTGCGATAGTGGTGACGACAATGTCGAAGTAGGTGAATTGTGATCGCGATGGTAGTAGCTCGCAGAGGTAGGGGTTGCGATGGTGGTGGGCCATCGATCGTGGAGGGCCATGATGGCGATGGATAGTCAATCGTAGGAGGCTGTGACAGCGGTAGGTCTACGGTCATGGGAATTTGCAAAAGTGATGGATAGGGTGTTACTGGGTGGGTCACATGTGAGCAGGAAGTTGTCAAGGTATGAAAGGACTATATGGAGGTGGAGGAAGTAGTGGTCGATAGTAGAGAAGGACAGTGGTGATAGCGGTTATGAGATTAGGGTTTGAAAAAGTTGAGGGTGTAAAGAGAGAAAATTTGGTAGAGATGAGGATTGGTTTGGAATTATGAAAAGTGTAGATAGATAAAAATAAAAATAAAAATTGAATTTTATAAAAGGTGTAATGAGAAAAATAGAGTAAAGAGATAAATTGGTGGTGTAAGTAAAATTACTCTTTAGCCTATCTTTTGTGCCTAAATCTCGAACAAGGTGGGGCGGCCCAAGTACAATTGGGCCTGAGTTTGAAGCTCAACTCGACCTATTGGCCCATGAGAAGTGGTCTATCGAGCTAGCCCGTAAACCTATAAAAATTATGAAATTTTTTTTTAAAACATTGACTTGAATCTTGGCCCGCTGGCCTATCCATTACCTTAACCCGCAAATCCCGTCTAAACCAAACTTGTTGGGCAAGATTTGGGCCTAAGGTATTGGCCAACAGCCCGACCATATCCGATCTTGCCAAAAAAAAAAAAAAAATCTCACTAGACTTAGATCACGGCGAGCTTGGACTTCACTTCTGCAACTCTACCCAATGTGAACACACACATGTATATGTATATATGTGTGTGTATTCATATATGTTGCATGGATCAAATTATCATATGAATTCACAAGAAATTTTTAAATGCTAAGAGGGTATTACTAAGTACTGTCAGTTGGTACCTTTCACTGATCACGAATATATATATCTTTACTGTGTCTCCCAGATACTCAATATAAATGTAATGAACTTACTATCAAATTTAGTTATAATAGAGGAAGTTACATGTGATATTTACCCTCTTGACACCCAAAAAATTCCTCTGAATTCACACTGGTTTGAAAGCAATGGCCGTGTCTCTTGAAACCATTGGTCTATTTTCAAGCCACCAAGAAACCTGCACCACATGATAAATAATAGAGGGGCAGTGTTGTAATTTGACTTATTTCATTTTCTAACTTTGTTGACAAAACAAAGCTATCCTCGCATTCTAACTTTTGTGGAGTGGCATAACTCGATTGATGGACCCTAAAATTGTTGTTTTTGTTTTTTGTTTTTTTCAATGGAAGGAAAGAAAAAGGGTAAATTATATTTTTGATCTTTAAAATATGAATTTTGTATTATTTTGATCTTTAATATTTTAAAATGTATTAATTTAATCTCTAATATATAAAACTGTTTTAATTTGGTTCTCAACCAAATTCAATCAACCGTTATTGTTAAAGTCAATGGTAAATGTGTAATTTTAGATAGCAAATTAACACAGTTTACGTATTTTAATGACTAAAAGCATAATTTTTTAAAAATCAACTAAATCTAACTTAGTTAGCCACTATATCTTCCTTAGAGCTTAGTCTCTTAAGGAGAGTTGAATTAATAGAGTGCAAGCATTTAGGTATTTTACCAATGGTGCATATGATTTCTCTTATATATGCTAATCTAATAACTACCATTTGCCAATCAAAAAAAAATAAAAATAAAAAAACATAATTTTTAAATGATGCATACCATATATTCTTACCGCTAAAAGTTTGTTTTTTAAATGAGTACACATTTATTACAGATTTTAACAAGGTATATTATTGGAGTAAAATTGGGAGATTAATTGAAATATTTTTTTATACATTGAGAATCAAATTGATACAATTTTAGCATTGATGATCAAATTGAAATACTTTTATACTTTGGGAACTAAAATGACACAAAACTCTTACCTTAAGGACCAAAAATATAATTAACACAATGAAAAATTGCATTAAGTGATATTGAGACTCGAACTAAAGCATCATAACCAAAAATGTTCTTTTTAGTATTTTTTTTGAATGAAATTAAAAATAGAAATGCTCTACACAACATTCACAAATACACAAAATTCACAATCGTCGACTCAAAGAAAGTGCATCAAACATAAGAGCTATCAAAGAGAGGTAACCATATATATGTTATCTTTTTACAAAAATATTCCAAATTTAAAATGTACGAATCAAATTGATAATGATTGTGACCCGTATTGTATCAAATTTAAATTTATACCCCAGATTTAAATGTGGATACGTTTCAATATTAATTCTAAGTGTAACCCATGCAACACATAATTTAAACTTATGCCATAATTTTATACATTTTATTGGTTTTTTTTTTTTTTTTTTTTAAGATAATACTAATGAGCAAACAAAGGGCATCAAATATTTAAGGGGCATTTACATACAAGTCCTAATTTATGAACTTATATTCCATTAAATCTTAATTCAAATTTTTTAGACTTTCAAGTCCCATTAAATTTTTAATAGTCCAAATTGCCCTTCAAACAATAATTGTTCATCATTTATGATTATATATAAAGTAACATGATGATTTGATATTTATTTTGATTTTCAAAATTTTAAAACATCAACTTTCAAATTGAAAAAATTAAAATACATATATATATGTGCAAAGGAAAAAAAAAAAAAAAAAAAACTAATTAGCTTGTTTAGTTTGGGTTTCCAGAAAACACTTTTCAAAAAATTTTATTTTTTTATTTTCCGTATTTTTTTGTTTTCAATGAATTTTTTTAATATTTTAAACAATTTTTTTTTTAATTTTTAGACACACCTAACATAAATACACTTAAAAAGTATAATATTTGTAAAAAAAAATTAAAAATTCACTACATACCAAAAATAAAAAAATATAAAAAAATAGTACATTTTTCGTATTTTTTCGTATTTATTAATTTTTTAAAATATTTTTTTACAAGAGCAGTGATAGAGACCCCCTCCAATCACCACCCCCACCACCCCCACACACACGTGACAGGTGGTGATTGGAAGAGAAGGAAAAGAAAAAAAGTAGAAAAGAAAAACTGGCCAATCGGAGGGAAAGGGGGTCAAAGGGGGTGGGAGGGAAAAGGGGTCTTAAACATTTTTGTTTTTACAAATATTTTACTATTTAGATACATCTAAGTAAAGTACATCTAAAAAAATAAAAGAAATTACTTAAGATTTTAAAAATATTCACTGAGAACAAAAAAATACAAAGAACAAAAAACTCAATTTCTAAAAATTGAATTCAGAAAACTAAAACCAAACACACAGAATTATTTTTTGTACAAAACTGAAAGTTTTGTGTCTATAAAGAAGCATGATAATGTAACATTGATTTGCAAAAAAAAAATTAAAAAAAAAAACTTTAAAAATGAAAAAATTGATAATATTCTCAATTTTAAAATTGGAAAGTACTGATAATATTCTCGATTTTATTAGTAATTGAATCAAACTAGTAAGTAGAAGGGGAAAAACGTTTAATCTCATACTCTGTTTTTTTTTCATCAGTTAGTGAAACAATTATCTGGAATATTACTATGCAAAATTAAAAATATTCTTATTTTTAAAAATTGAAAAAAAAACTTATAATATTCTTGTTAATCATATTATTTAATTTTGATGATGTCTAAAATATTATTTGTAACAATTTAGATTTTTTTAATATACATATTATTTGACACAAAATATTATCTTTTTAAAATATATATATTTGTTAAATATTATTTAAATAAAAATATTTTTGAAAACTTTACTATTCACTTTTTGAAAATTTAGGCTGATCACTATTCATCTTTTGACAAATTTGATATTGATTGGTTGTATTATTTTGACAAATTTGGTATTAATGGACAGTCTTCTTTTGACAAAATTGATATGGAGTTAGGTTATATTTAATTTAAAATCTCTACAACATATACAGAAAAAAAGTATATATGATCAGATCTATTATAAAAATTACTTAAAGGGATTTTACTATATATACAAATATTTGATTAGAATATTATATAGATTGCATATAATATAAATACAATACATCACGTGAGTAATTAAATTTTTTACACTACATTGATTATATCATATTATAATAAAACAAAATACAGCAAATCATTTACTTGTTTGAAAGTTGTGAACTTTATATTAAATTGTCTACAAAAACGGTGGCTCCATGTTTGAAAAAACAAGAAGAGAAAAAGAAAAATAATTAGTCTTCTTTTATTTGTTTAATTATTAACATTTGCTGACTATTTAAAATCAAAGAACGTGCTTATGTAAGCCATGGCGTCAGCAGCGTGCTTATGTAAGCCATGACGTCAGCAAGGAGCGTCCAACGGGTATATTTTTGTGTATAAATATAAGTGTTGTGTGTGGAGAAAAATCAAGAACTTGAAGAGAAAATTTTCTGTGAGCTCCAAAATTTTGAGTATATTGTATTCTGCTCTTTCACTTTCAAATCTAAGTCTAGCCTTTGTTCTTACACTTTTATATCCACTCTTTGTGAGAAAATTATTATAAAAGATGATTTAAGTACCACTTATTCTTATTCCTTATTTTTGTGAGAGATTTTGTAAGGGTAAGGCATTTATTATTGAGTGAGGCTCAATAGATAAGAGTAAGTCATGTGCCAAGTCCACAAGCTTGGTGGTGTATTTATTCAATTGATAGTAAAAAAATTCTCAAGGAGGTTCCTTGGGGAGTGGAGATAGGCCTGGCGTGCCGAACCACTATAAATCTCAGTGTTTGATTTTCTCTCCCTATCTCTCTTACTTTTATATTGATAATTATTATTTTATTTTTTTTATTTATTAAAATTCTGAATATTGTGTTAATTTTAATATTGTGAAATTTTTAATAACCTAATTCACCCCCTCTTGAGTTGTCTATCTGGGATAACAATTGGTATCAGAGCCTATCACGACCCAAACCCGCCCCTATAAGTTTAACACCGTAACCGGCCAATAATCCGTGGATTACCAAAAGCCTCTGAACAGATTAGCAAATAATAAGGGGCTGCGGAAGCAATAATACAAAATAGATAAGGTACAATGAGCTGTGATAACGTATATGGGACAGAACATTTCAAAACTTATTTATATATACCTAAACATGGCAGTTCAGATACACAATATTTACAAGATATTTACAGAATGTACTTCCCAAGACCTGACTTTACAGAGCATACACAAAGACTAGCATGAATACAAAAACAGTCGTGGCTTTAGCCTTCGTTCGGAACCTCCTCGGGAGGCACAGCAGTTGGCTGACAAAAACGAAACAGAAGGCCGTCAACTCTGGCCCTGGTCATGTGCCGGCTCACCTACATACATAATATAAACTGTGAGCGAAAACCCAGTGAATAATAATAGAGTAAAGGGTTTCAATGAATAAGTTCGTACAGATTCAGAAATCATAATTCAGATTTGTATCAAATTTATCATTTGTCCAGATCATATACAGACAGAAATCATAAGTCATGATTAAGTTTACGTGAAACATCCATTAGCATAAACAGAACAGAACAGAATAGAACGTATACACGTGAGGTTACGAATAACCAGTTCCATAAAGGAACCTCCGGATCCGGGCAACAGAATAAAACAGAAGCTGAGCCCCCGTGATAGGGCCTCCGGTACGGGTAACAGAGTGCAAACAGAAATAAGTTCCATAAAGGAACCTCTGATACCGGGTAACAACTAACAGATATCACATGATGCTAAGGATGTCACGAATACATATCAGAAATTCAACAATCATTCATTGTACAAAACGTATCATTTCGGAAAACAGACCTTGTTTTATCACACAGAAAGTAGATACAGTTTGAACATAACTTTACTAAATTATTACTCACAGTTGGCCTTGAAACAGACAGACGGAGCAGATTGATCACACGATATGCAGCACGTGACCTACATAACACATAACGGACACACACTTGAAACACACATTCTAATTGCACAAAACACTAATCAGTTTTGGATTCGGCCGCCGATAAGGCCTTCAATTTGCTATTTAAAACATAAAACATGAATATATCATTTTATGGCAAACAGATAAAAGCACAAAGATAATACAATACATAGGCAATTTAATTCTGGATTCCTTCTAAATTACTGTTAGGCATAAATAATTATGGTTTAGCATTAATCGGAGGTCGGGGTTATTACAGAGCCTAAACTTTAGTTTGTGTGACTTAACAGTTTTAGAGTAGATCATGGCAACTCCTAGTTATTCTTTACGAAAGGGACAAGCATCCAATAGGCCACCACTATTTAGCGGCACAAATTTTAGCTATTGGAAAACTATGATGACCATGCATGTTCAATCTAATGATTATGAATGCTGGAAAATTATTTGCAATGGTCCAAAAATTCCTACCAAAACCGTAGATGGACTTAGGATACCAAAATCTGAAGATGAGTAGGATGAATCAGATACTAGAATGGCCCAAATTAATGTCAAAGCTACAAACATGTTGTACTGCACCTTAGATGCCAACGAGTTCAACAGAATTTCCACATATAAAACCGCACAAGAAATTTGGGACAAGCTTATAATGACTCATGAGGGAACGAACAAGTTAAAGAATCTAGAGTCAGTTTGCTAGTCCATAATTATGAACTCTTTAAAATGAAGCCTGATGAGACTATTCCTCAAATGTTTACTCGCTTTACTGATATTATTAACGGTTTAATTTCTTTTGGAAAGATATATACTAAGGCTGAAATTGTAAGAAAAGTGCTTAGGTTATTGCCAAAAAGTTGGAAGACAAAAGTCATTGCCATTACCGAAGCCAAGGATTTATCAAAGCTAAGTCTAGATAAGTTAATGAGATCTCTCTTAACTTATGAGCTCATAGTGCAAGAAGGAAAGGAAAGGAAGAGGAGGACAACAATAAGAAGAAAGGAATAGCCTTCAAATCCACCTTGAAACATCAAGAGGATAAGGAAGATGATTCAGATGAGGATGAGGAAATGACATTCATCACTAGAAAGTTTCAAAGGCTTGTGAGAAAGAAACAAGGCGTACAAAATTTTTTCAAAAAAGACTTCAACAACAGGGATTTTCAAAGAGAAGAAAATCACAAAAAAAATGAAGTAACCTGCTACGAATGCAACAAACCTGGACACTACAAATCAGAATGTCCAGAACTTAAGAAAAAATTCATGAAAGACATGAAGAAAGCTATGATTGCAGCATGGAGAGAAGATAGTGATAAAAGCGACACAGAAACCTAAGTTTGCAAAAATGAGGTTGCTAACCTATGCTTAATGGCACTTGGAAACGAAAATGAGGTAAATGACGAATCCTTTACATTTGATGAATTACAATTAGCTTTTGATAAATTACATGCTGAATTTAAGAAACTTAGTTTGAAAAGTAATTGTCAAAAGAAAGTAATTTCAAGTTTATCAAAAGAAAATGAATCATTGACTTCCAAGATAAATGTTTTAAAAAATGAAACCATGAAAATGAAAAAAGAAAATGAGATTTTAACTCGAAAAAAGTCTTCAATTTCTGAAAAAAATTTAGTTGTATTGCAAAAAGAAAACAAGTCTTTAAAAAATGAGCAAGTTATTTTGAAAGAAAATATTGATGACTTGAAAAATTCTCTTTCAAAATTCACTCAAGGTAGAGAAACTTTAGATAAAATTCTTAAAAATCAAAATCGTACTTTTGGTAGAACCAGAATTGGATATAAATCTTTTTCGAAAGTAAAAACGGTCAAAAATGGCTTTGTGTATACATCTTCTAATCACTCTCATCTCACATGTCATTTTTATGGTACAAAAGGTCATATTTCACCTTCATGTCCGGTTAAAAGAAATCCTTTTGCTAAAATAAAAAAGATGTGGATCCCTAAAGACATTTCAAGAATATCAAATTCTAATTTTTATTGACCCAAGAAAAAATGGGTACCAATAAAAAAATCAAGTTTTTGTAGGTATGTTTCAAGACAAAATCCAGTAACGATAGATGGTATCTCAACAGTGCATGTTCGAGGCACATGACTGGAAATAAAGCTATGTTCGCCACACTTCAACCAAAGGATGGCTGATATGTGACTTTTGGCAACAATAGCAAGGGTAAGATCATTGGTGTAGGAAGTATTGGTAAAAATCTCTCTCCTATTATTGAAAATGTTTTATTTGTTGAAGGTTTAAAACATAACTTGCTTAGCATTAGTCAATTATGTGATAAAGGTTATAGAGTTATTTTTTACAAAACTCATTGCACTATTGAAAACACCCTAGAAAACAAGACTTTATTTGTAGGTTATAAACATGAGAATGTATATGTGTTTGATTTACATGATTTATCTTCTCATTTTAACATTAAATGTTTATCTGCTATAAATGATAATGGTTGGCCTTGGCATAGAAGATTAGGACATGCTCATTTTGATTTAATTTCCAAACTTCAAAAAATAAGTTAGTTATAGGTTTACCAAAAATTATTTTTAAAAAAGATAAACTTTGTGATGCATGTCAATTTGGAAAACAAACTAGAATTTCTTTTAAATCTAAAAATATCGTTTCAACTACTAGACCGTTTCAACTCTTGCATATTGATCTATTCGAACCATCTAGAACATTAAGTTTAGGAGGAAAATCTTATGCCCTTGTTTGTGTTGATGATTATACTAGATATACATGAGAATTATTTTTAACACACAAAAATGAAGTTTTTTATAATTTCTCAAAACTTTGTAAAAGAATTCAAAATGAGAAAAATCTTAATATTTGTAGTATTAGAAGTGACCATGGTAGAGAATTTGAAAATGATGATTTTATTATATTTTGTGATGACTTAGGAATAGATCATAATTTCTCAGCCCCTAGGACTCCTCAACAAAACGGTGTGGTTGAAAGAAAAAATAGAACTCTTGAAGAAATGGCTCGTACTATGCTTTGTGAAAATAATTTGTCGAAATATTTTTGGGCAGAAGCTGTTAACACTGCATGCTATGTTATAAACCGTGCCATGATTAGACCTATTATTAAGAAAACCCCTTATGAACTTTGGAAAGGTAGAAAACATAATATTAGTCACTTGCGTGCTTTTGGTTATAAATGCTTAGTATTAAATAACAATAAAGATAACTTAGGAAAATTTGATGCTAAATCGGATGAAGCTATATTTCTTGGTTATTCTATGTCTAGTAAAGCTTATAGAGTATTTAATAAAAGAACTCTACTTGTTGAAGAATTTGTGCATGTTGTTTTTGATGAATCTAATGACATTATTTCTAAGAATCTTGTAAGTAATGATATTGTAGAAAATCAACCAAGCATGGAGAGCATTTACAAAAAGGAAAATGAAGAAAATCCTTTACGCGAACATGAAGAAGAAATGACAATGGGGAAACTTCAAGAAATATATACTCTTCCAGAAAGTGACTCAAATCTACCAAAAGAATGGAAGTATGCTCATGGCCACCCCAAAGACCTCATCATAGGTGATGCGGCGGAAGGTATAACTGTTAGAAATATTTGTGGTAACTTAGCGTTTGTTTCACAAATTGAACCAAAATCATTTTTAGAAGCTGAAAATGATGAAAACTGGATTTTAGCAATGCAAGAAAAATTAAATCAATTTGAAAGAAATGATGTTTGGTTTTTGACCCCTCGACCTAAGGATCATCCTGTTATTGGTACAAAATGGGTTTTTTGAAATAAAATAGATGAATCCGAAGTTGTTATTAGAAATAAAGCTAGATTAGTAGCTCAAGGTTATAATCAAGCAGAGGGCATTGATTTTGATGAAACTTTTGCACCAGTTGCTAGACTTGAAGCTATTAGAATGTTACTTGCTTTTGCGTGTTTAAAGATTTTAAATTATATTAAATGGATATTAAAAGTGTTTTTTTAAATGGGTACATTTCGGAGGAAGTCTATGTTGAACAACCTCCCGGTTTTGAAAATCATAAATACCTGGATCATGTTTTCAAACTTTCAAAAGCTTTATATGGCTTGAAACAAGCTCCCAGAGCATGATATGAAAGATTGAGTAATTTTCTACTTGACAAAGGTTTTTGTAGAGGAAAAATTGATACAACACTTTTTATAAAAATCAAAAAGAAAAATATGCTAATTGTTCAAATTTATGTTGATGATATCATTTTTGGTGCTACTAATGAAAATTTGTGCAAAGAGTTTGCTAAAGATATGCATGGTGAATTTGAAATAAGTATGATGGGGGAGTTAATTACTTCCTTGGTCTACAAATTAAACAAACTAATGATGAGATCCATTTAAATCAAACGAAATATATCAAGTATCTACTCAAAAGGTTTGAAATGGAATCATCAAAGCCTCACTACAAGAAAAGTGGGCTTAAAAGACGGAACTTTTTTCGACGGCACATTTGCCGTCGCAAAAAATGACTTTTTGCGACGGCACAACTTGCTGTCGCCAAAAAATGTGACCTTTTGAGACAGCACATCTTGCCGTCGCAAAAAATGTGACCTTTTGAGACGGCACAACTTGATGTGACTTTTTGAGATGGCACAACTTGCCGTCGCAAAAAAAAAAATGTGGCTTTTTGAGACAGCACAACTTGCCATCCCAAAAAATAAAGTATTTACGACGGCATAAAATGCTGTCGCGAAAAATGAGAGTATTTGCGACGGCAAAAATTGTTGTCGCAAAAAAAATAGAGTATTTGCGACGGCAGAGATTGCTGTCACAAAAATATAGAGTTTTTGCGCCGGTACCAGCTGTAGTCGCAAAAAAAAAAAGGAGTTTTTTGCGACCGTAATAGGTACCGTTGCACACAAAAAAAAAAAAGTAAAAAATATATATATATATAGATATTGTGGTTTTGAGATGGCTTCATATATATATAGTCACAAAATGGTTTAAATAAATGCAACGGTATTTTTCTGTCACAAAAAAAAAAGGACGTTGTCTTACTCTTTTGAACATTTCTCTCTTCATCCATTTTTTCATCTTCCTATCTCTTTGTCTCTGTCTCTCTCTCTTTGTCTCTCTCTCTCTCTCTCTCTCTCTCTCTCTCTTTTACTCATCACTCTTCTCTGTCTGTCTATCTCTATCTCTCTTCTTTTTCTCTCTCTCACTCATCACTCTTCTCTGTCTGTCAATTTGTCTGTCTCTCTCTCTTTCTCTCTGTGTCTCTCGTCCATCTCTCTTCTCTCTATCTCTCTCATCTCTTTTTTTTCTCTCTCTCTCTTCTCTCTCTCTCTTCTCTTTATCTCTCTCGCTCATCTCTCTCTGTCTCTCTCTCGTTTATCTTTTTTTGCTCTTTTTTCTCTCTCTTTTTGTCTATATCTTTTCACCTATTTTTTCATATTCCTCTCTCTCTTCTCTTTCTCTCTCTCACTCATCACTCTTCTCTCTCTGTCTATCTGTCTCTCTGTTTGTCTGTGTCTCTCACTCATCTATCTCTTCTCTCATCTCTTTTCTCTCCCTGTCTCTTTCACTCATCTCTCTTCTCTCTATCTCTCTCTGTCTCTCTCGCTCATCTCTCTTCTCTCTCTCTCTTTCTCTCTCTCTCCACCACTGTGTTCGCGTTGCTCACTCTCTCCCTTCCGTCTTCTCTATTTACTAAGCTCCCTCTCGATTTACTATCCACTATAAGAAAATGCATTTTCAGCAACCACTTTGTCTCTCTCTCGCTCATCACTCTGTCTATGTCTCTCTCTCTTTCTTTCTTTCTCTCTCCTCTGTCTGTCTCTCACTCATCTCTCACTCTCTCTCTCTCTCTCACCACCCATCTCCTCTACCACCTTCACCACTACTGCAAACGTCATTCCATTACCACCATTACTACCACTGTCGCCACTTCACCTCTACGACTACCATTACTACTACCATTGTCACCACTCCACTACCACCACTACCACTACTGCCACTACTACTACCATTACCTCTCATTCACCCCTGCCACTCCATCTACTCTACCACTACCACAACTTCACCGCTAATCTCCTTCGCCACCACCACCACCACCACCACCACCACCACCACCATCTCTTATCCACTACCTTCTCCATTACGCTGCTCCTTCTCCTCTACCACAAAAAATTAGTTCATGATTTTTAATAACCAAAAAAAATGGGCCGTAGAAAAATATTTTTTATTGACCACAAAAAATTAACTTTTATTTTAGTGGAAAATATATTTCATTAAAATATTATCCCTACTTCTACCAAATAAAATTTTTTTTCATTAAAATAAAAATGAAACAAATAAATTTTCAATCTTAGTAACTAAAAAAAAAAGAAATTTTTTTAAAAAAATTCATTAACTACAAAAAAATATATTTTTTAACAAAAAATAATTTTTTTTGACGACGGCAACCCCCGTCGCAAAAAAAAAAGAGTTAAACGGCGTTATTTTGTTATTTAAATTTCATTTGTGACCCAAAAAAAAATTATTTTTTATTTTTTATTCCCGCCCTTTTTTTTCCCATTCCCGATCCCCCCCCAAATAAAACAAAAAATCCCCAATCTCAAACCCAAAAATCCCTAATCTCTTCTTACCCCCTTTCTCTCTCTCTCTCTCTCTCTCTATCTCTCGATCGACAGCGAGCGGCGAAGGAGTAGCGTCGGAGTAGCGTCGTCGTCGTCGTCGGAGCAGCAGCAGCGTCGGCCTCCTCTTCCGCCACCTCAACATCTCTTATGTCTTTCTTGCTTTACTCTTTACTCATCTCTCTCTCTCTCTCTCTCTCTCTCTCTCTCTCTCTCACACACACACATACACACATGTTTATACATACATACATATATGAATTGAATTTTAGGTTGGTTAACATATTTGCCCTATGTCAATGAAATCCGAACCATATGCATTATAGATTGGTTAACCATAGCAGATATAGGATTTTATTTCTTAGAATTGGAAATTCAAAGCAAGCTCATGTACAAATTACACTTTTGATATGTTTGTGTTGGGCCTTTATTCTGTCATGTTTTTATTCCTTTGAACACAAAATAATTGCAAAATTGGTTTGTAAACAACTACGATGCCTCTAGGGTTTTAAAGTCGTCACCATATGTCAACAAGCATTCTTCGTCTCTCTCATTTGCACATTCCAAAAGTTGTGGAATTTGAATGTTTTCTTGTGTTCAATTTTAATAGGTAAAGGACATGATTCATCAAGCTGGCTTTTATGTTGATGTTGATACAATAGACAGAACAATCCAGAAGAAGGTGTATTCACAACTCTCTTTCTGAGCCTTAATTTATCATACTGCAAATTGCATTTATGCTGTGATCTGTTCTAAAAGGATTTTTCTTAAAAAACTAATAAGCCATTATTGCTTATGCATTTTTTTTAAATGTTTTTTTCGGGGGCTCTTTTGGTGTCTTAGAGGGATGTTTAATTTGACATTTCTTTCGTAAGTGCTTATTGAGGCTCTGATTATTGTTTGAAATTAATAGAGGATCTCAGTTTCCTCTTCTTCATTTCTGGTTTTAGTTGTGATATAAACAGCTTTTGATGTCAGTCCTTGCAGTTGTGTAAATTAATGACTGAATTAAGACTCCAAACTAAATGTATTGTGTGCGTGCGTGTTTGAATTAAGATTTCTGATTCGGATTTCACTAAATCTCTAATAATTCTTCCTATTACCAAATTGAATTTCCAATAATATATACAGAATCATATGCTGCACACTCAGTTCTACATATCAATGAAGTAACATTTCTAACTTCAAATTTCCTTGGGTTTGTGAAAAAAATTATAAATTATTATTTTGGGTTTTTGAAAAAAATTATAGAAGAGAACAAAAAGAAAAAAAAAAAGAAAAAAAGAAAGAATGAATGAATGAATGAAAAAGCTTAACAGATCCTTAGTGAATTGCACTTGCTACTTGGAATCCAATTATTTTTAAATATTTCACAGTAGCGTCTCTTGAGATTATTGCAGTGTTTTCATACAATCAAGACATTTATTAGAGTTGTTTTCCTCAAATATTTGTTCCCTCAAGCAACTCGTCAATATGGTGATTCATGGGTAATAATAATGGGTGTTTAAGAAATGTTAGTATAGTTTCTCTCATTGAAACCAAGAAAAAAAAATAGTGGGCAGGAGAAACACAATTACAAGAGACAGATTTTATTTATGATTTTACCATACAAATATTTTGTTTATTATGATCTTGAATTTTTTTTAATGCCTGTATCTGTTTGGTAGTGTAGCAAGTGTCATAAAATTTTTACACAGTAATTTCAGTCAAATATTAACCCTGAGGTTCTTTAACACAAGCAACCATAATTTACATGCACGAACTCCAAATTTTTATATTCACATGAGTCTAATTAAAGCAAAGGAAACTCCATAAAGCTCAACATTTTATTTTGCATTTCCTATTATCTCCTTTTATTTTAATTAATTATTCTCATATAATCATTTCTATTTGTAGAGGGCAGGTTGAACCAAATTTGATATTAGTGGAAAGACATGGGAATGGCACCTCAAAGAGGTAGTTTGTATTTTTATCTTCCTTTGTTGCTCATTCTGTGTTAGAAAAGTCAAATTTATATTTCACATTGAAAGCAAAGATAGATACTTGTGAAATGCTATCCATATGGTACTTCACTGAAGTTTCTAATCATTTCAGCTTCCATGAAATGCTATCCATACTCCTGTGTTTTTTTATAAAAAAATATTTATTATTGTTATTTTTTTGGAGTTGTTTCTTTTGATTTCTTTTGGAGTTATTTAATGGAAAATATATTCTTATGGGAAAGGTTTTTAAAACCGCGGATCGTCTTTGCGGTGTCCTTGGATGAAATGTTTGGTGGAGAGATATCTATTTCCATGGTATTTCCTCTTTTTTTCGCTGTTGTTATCTAAAAAAATGTGATATAGCCTTCTGAAGTTTGTAAGTGGTTTTGTTTCTTCAATTTAAATTTTTGTTTAAACTTGATCTGGACTCACTGATTGATGTTTAAGGCCATTTAAATTTGAAATTATCATTGTGTTCATTAGAGACATTACAAATTGATCCCATCAAATGTGTTGTTAGGGGTTAAAAATCTTCCTTACTTGTTCCTAGGTCTTTTATTTAATTTTTTTTAATTGTCATCTTATTTAAAGGTTGTATATTAACCTCTATTTGATGAATAAAAGGTTGTAGTTACAACATTAGAAAGAATTATGCTTTCAAGAAGTCCGTTTTAAGTAGTGTATAAAAATTTGATTCTTCCAAAAGAGCATTTGGAGCTTGCTTAACCACAAATTAACATAGTTATGGAACTCCACGAATAAAATACCTGTTGTATATAGGTCTAGAGGTTTACATTTTGTTGTATAGCATATAGCTCAGTCTAGGATATATCTACACCTTTATGTATACAAACATAATATATGCGTATGTGCCAATTAATTGAAGGATGATGAACTTTTGTATAAATACGAGAAGGCTGACATTTCTTTGAAGGTGTTATAACTTATTTCCATTGCTTAATTTTCTCATAAATTATCTGTTCTCGTTGTTGATTGAGATGTTTAATTATCCATGTGGGATTTGATGACTAACAAAAAAAATGTTGTATTTGATGTTGTTGGGAGTTAGAGCCAGATTTCAGATATAATTTTTATGTTTTTTTGTATTTGATGCTATAATAGTTAAATTTTTATTTTTGTATTTGATTGAGACGTTTAATTATCCATGTGGGATTTGATGACTAACAAAAAAAAATGTTGTATTT
This sequence comes from Camellia sinensis, assembly GCF_055761805.1. Lineage (NCBI taxonomy): Eukaryota > Viridiplantae > Streptophyta > Magnoliopsida > Ericales > Theaceae > Camellia > Camellia sinensis. The sequence goes on along the minus strand of NC_138973.1, from coordinate 88,660,111 downwards.
GATGCTATAGTAGTTAAATTTTTATGTTTTTTTGTAATTAACACTAACACATAATTATATTGTCATTAATTATTTTTATTTTTATTTTTCAGATATATCCCATGTAGGAGTGTGCTTCTTGTGGAATGCATGCCTGTGGAGAATGTGGCTAACTTTTGTTTTTGTTATCTAGGAAGAATGATGAGAAAAACATTTAATTTGGGTTTATGTTATTTTGAATTATTAACAAAATCATGTATTTAAACATTATATATGTATTATGGAACATTATGTAGTGGGACAATTTTGCTGATGTGTAATTATGAATGGAAGAATATTTTATTATGGAGAAATTGTTATTTTTATACAGAAATTTTTATATTATTATGCAATTATTATGGAGAAATTTTAATATTTTTAATAATTTTATCGCATGATGTTTTTTTCTTTTTTGCGACAGCACTACACCGTCGCAAAAAACAGAAAATTTTAATATTTTTATTAATTTTGTTACAGGTTTTACTTTTTGCAACGGCACTAAACTGTCGCAAAAAATAGAAATTTTATTATTTAAAATAGAAATTTTATTATTTTTTTAATACTTTTTGCGACGGCAGTACACTGTCGCAAAAAATAAAAATTTTCATATTTTTAATACTTTTTGCGACGGTACCACACCGTCGCAAAAATAGTGTTCTTGCCGTTGCAAAAAAAAAAAGACTATTAGCGACGACATTTTTTGCCGTCTCAAATAATATTTTTAGCGACGGTAAAATAGTGTCGTTACAAAAAGTCAAGAAATTTCAAACGTTATTAGCGACTGTAAAGTGTCGTCGCAAAAGGCAAAAATGCCGTCGCAAAACATCGCAAAAACTCTTTTGCAACGGCCCCAGTTGCGACCCCCCTCTTACCGTCGCAAAATTTTTTTTGCGATGGCATTAGGAGTATTAGCCACGGCATTTTGCCATCGCAAAGAGCTCAAATTTTAGTAGTACCTGCAGCAACTCCAATGAGCACATCAATAAAAATCGACAAAGATGAGCAAGGTAAACCTGTAGATGAAAAGAAATATCGAGGTATGATTGGTTCTTTACTCTATCTTACTGCAAGTAGGCCCGACATAATGTTTAATGTTTGTATGTGTGCACATTTTCAATCCGCACATAAAGAGTCACACATCACCGCAGTCAAACGTATTTTCAGATATCTTGTCAGCACTCTAAATTTGGGATTATGGTATTCTAAGGGAACCACCTTTGAACTTTTTGGTTACTCAGATGCCGAATTTGTGGAATGTTGGCTTGACCGAAAAAGCATTAGTGGCACTTGTCATTTTCTTGGACACTCACTCACTTCTTGGTTTTGAAAAAAATAAAACTCAGTGGCTCTGTCAACTGCTGAAGTAGAATACATTGCCGCCGCTGGGTGTTGTGCACAATTGCTTTGGATGAAACAACAACTTCAAGATTTTGGACTTCACTATGATCATATTCCTATAAAATATGATAACACAAGTGCCATTAATCTTTCAAAAAATTCTATTTAGCACTCACGCACTAAACACATTGAAATAAGGTATCATTTTCTAAGAGATCATGTACTTAAAGGTGACATTGAACTCAAATTTGTGCCTACAAATCGTCAATTAGCTGACATATTTACCAAGCCTCTAAATGAAGAACAATTTTGTTATATTAGAACAGAACTTGGTATGATGAATTCTCCAATATAATGTTTATATTAAAAATAATTTTTTTTAAATAAATAATTAAATAAAATATTTCTAATACTAATTATAAATAATAATTATAATAATTATAAAATTATATACATGTATTTTATCTCTTTCACATGCTCTCTCCTTTACTCTCTCTTTTTCTCTTTCTTTTGCTCTCTCGCTCTCCCCTTCTGCCTTATACCCTCAGCCGACTCCATCTCCACCCTCACCATAGCCTACAACCAGCTCCACCATCCACCATTCACAAAATCATCCATCACTTTCATCACCACCATCATCCACCTAAATCCCTCACCAATCTTCCGAACTCCATCACTTCTCCACCCAAAATCTGCATCACCATCTTTACCGATTCATCAAGTTCCATCACTGATCCATCAAGTTCCGTGACTGATCTATCAAGATCCGTGACTGATTCATTAAGATCCATTGTCGATCTACATAAATTCTTCACCAATCTACCCAATCTTCTCCATTTCTTCCGATCATCAAGGTCACCACTGATCAACATGTTAAAATTCTTGTTGCACTGTGTTATATTTTTTTACTTGTTGTATGTGCTCCAAATTCTCTTGGATTTAATAATGGTTGTTTCTACCTTGTCTGAAGAAATTGTTTTTATTTTTATTTTCTCCTATTATGCTAGTGCACTTGGTGTAGTTGTTTATGGCCGGATCTTAATGGCCCTTGGTATTATAGATTGGTGATTTGTTTCTTCAAATTTATGTAATTTTTAGTGCATTAATTTAGGAGGAAACTCATATATTTTGAGATCAATAAAATATATATAAAAAAAAGGGGGTGTGTGTATATTATGTGCATAATTTTAGGGGAAGTATATATACATTTTTTTTTCTTATCTGTAATACTCTTTATCTGCACCAACAAACAAATTTTTTTTGTGCAAAGACAGAATTAAAATAAATAAATAAATAAAAAGGAAAAAATGCTTGCAATTTTATTTCAAAAGAAGAAAATATTACTTGATTACATGTAAATTCTTGTTAATCATATTATTTAATTTTGATGATGTCTAAAATATTATTTGTAACAATTTAGATTTTTTTAATATACATATTATTTGACACAAAATATTATCTTTTTAAAAAATATATATTTGTTAAATATTTTTGAAAACTCTACTATTCACTTTTTAAAAATTTAGGCTGATCACTATTCATCTTTTGACAAATTTGATATTGATTTGTTGTATTATTTTGACAAATTTGGTATTAATGGACAATCTTCTTTTGACAAAATTGATATGGAGTGAAAGGTTATATTTAATTTAAAATCTCTACAACATATACAGAAAAAGAGTATATATGATCAGATCTATTATAAATATTACTTAAAGGGATTTTACTATATATGCAAATATTTGATTAGAATATTATATAGATATCATATAATATAAATAGAATACATCACGTGAGTAATTAAAATTTTTACACTACATTGATTATATCATATTATAATAAAACAAGATGGAGCAAATCATTTGCTTGTTTGAAAGTTGTGAACTTTATATTAAATTGTCTACAAAAACGGTGGCTCCATGTTTGAAAAAACAAAAAGAGAAAAAGAAAAATAATTAATCTTTTTTTATTTTTTTTAATTATTAACATTTGCTGGCTATTTAAAATCAAGAAGCGTGCTTATGTAAGCCATGACGTCAGCAGTGTGCTTATATAAGTCATGACGTCAGCAGCGTGCTTATGTAAGCCATGGCGTCAGCAATGAACGTCCAACAGGTATATTTTTGTGTATAAATATAAGTGTTGTGTGTGAAGAAAAATCAAGAACTTGAAGAGAAAATTTTTTGTGAGCTCCAAAATTCTGAGTATATTGTATTTTGCTCTTTCACTTTCCGATCTAAGTCTAGTCTTTGTTCTTACACTTTCATATCTAATCTTTGTGAGAGAATTATTGTAAAAGAGGGTTTAAGTACCACTTATTCTTATTCCTTATTTTTGTGAGAGATTTTGTAAGGGTAAGGCATTTATTGTTGAGTGAGGCTCAATAGATCAGAGTAAGTCCTGTACCAAATCCACAAGCTTGGTGGTGTATTTATTCAATTGATAGTAAAGAAATTCTCAATGAGGTTCCTTGGAGAGTGGACGTAGACCTGACGTGCCGAACCACTATAAATTTCAGTATTTGATTTTCTCTCCCTATCTCTCTTACTTCTATATTGATAATTATTATTTCTGTTTTTTTATATTTATTAAAATTCTGAATATTATGTTAATTTTAATATTGTGAAATTTTTAATAACCCAATTCAACTCCCCTCTTGGGTTGAGATAACAATTCTCAATTTTATTAAATGGACTTATTAATTTAAAAAATCTTAAATAAAATCTGAATTATTATAACATTTATAAATAAGACTTTTAAATGATTAACTCAATATTTAATTGTTTTTGCAAAGAGGCGAAGATTTATCTCCCAAGTGGAATGGGTTAGCATTCTAGTTGCCAAATTTGAACAAAATTTGACTAAGGATTGGGTGTTTATTTTAAAATGTCATAACCCTTGTAACTCTCCTGTTTTTCCTTTTGCGGGGCAAATATATCAAAAGAGAAAAAGCATACAAAAAGTGTACACATCTTTCAACTGTCTATTGATTGCCCTTGAACTTTTCGTGACTCGTTTGACAGTTTATTGTTTTAATTTAGAAGTTAAAAAATTATTAAAAAAAATTTAAAAGGTAACAATTTATATTAAAAAGTCAAAAAAAAAATTTCTCTCTAATTTTTATATATCTTTTTGTAAAAAAATTAAAAAGTTATTCCAAATGTATTAATTTTTTTACCTTATATTTTAATCAAAAAATTACTAAAATAACATATTTATGTACAAGACCTAAGCAGGGACGGAGCTAACATGGGCCCAGGGGGTCATGTGCCCCCGAGTTTTGGAATTTTTTATTTTTTAAAGTAAACATAAAGAAAATATTTTAAATAAAAAAATTTATCAAAATATTATTTTAAATGTCAATGATATTTTTAAAATAATAAGAATAATAATTGTTATTTTAATTGAAAATAAAGTGATTACGATATTATTATCTATGAAAATTCCAATAGGGAGCTTTTTTGATAAATCCATTTTCTAAGAGCTTTATTCCATCCAACCCATATTCTTTTTGACTATTCCATTAGGTCCAATTTGAGATAAGAAGACCAAAATATCCTTTTCATCTACTTATGTTCCATTTAGTTCACATTATTTTCTTATTTTTCAATAAGTCATGTGGGTGACATAATTACCAAAATACCCTTAATGTGAATGTTCACACCATCAATGTAAATGTTTATATCGTCAATGTGTAGGGGCTCGGCTCATGTCGATCCTCGTGGGTGCCCGAAAAAATTCGAGTCGGGCCGGGCCGGCCCACAAGCCAAAAAAATAGGCCCGACCCGGCCCATTGATAATATGAATATTCACATTGACAAGTTAACATTCACATTGATAGGAGTGTAAAATTGGCCTGTGCCCCGTGGGCGGCCCGAAACCAGCCCGTCGTCCGGGGCGGGCCCGGGCCAGCCCGTTCACAATATGAATATTCACATTGACATATTAGCATTAACATTAACATTGACAAGAGTGTACAATTGGCCCATGACCCGTGGGCAGCTCGAAGCCCGGGCAAAATTAGCCCGCGGCCTGTGGCCGGCCCGAAACCCGCCCGCGGTTCGTGGGCTGCCCTGGCGGGCCCGGCCCGGCCCATTGATAATGTGAATATTCACATTGACATGTTAACATTCACATTGATAAGAGTATAAAATTAGCCCGCGCCCCGTGGCTGCCCGAAACTAGGCCACGGCCCGTGGGGGGCCCGGCCCGGCCTGTTGACAATGTGAATATTCACATTGATATGTTAACATTCACATTGATAAGAGTGTAAAATTGACTCGCGTCCCATGGGCGGCTCGGGGCTAGCCCAGTCCGGCCCGTTGACAATGTGAATATTCACATTGACATATTAACATTTACATTGATAGGAGTGTAAAATTGGCCCGTGGGCGGCCCGAAGCCCGCCCGCTACCCAGGGCGGGCCCGGCCCCGCTCGTTGACAATGTGAATATTCACATTGACATATTAACATTAACATTAATAAGAGTGTAAAATTAGCTCGTGACCCGTGGGCAACCCGAAGCCTGACCCCGGGCCGACGCGGGCCCGGCCCGTTGACAACGTGAATATTCACATTGACATGTTAACATTCACATTGATAAGAGTGTAACATTAGCCCGTGCCCCGTGGTTGCCCGAAACACGCCTACGGCCCGTGGGCGGCCCGAGGCGAGCCCGGCCCGGCCTATTGACAATGTGAATATTCACATTGACATGTGAACATTCACATTGATAAGAGTGTAAAATTGACTCGCGTCCCATGGGCGGCCCGGGGTGGCCCAGGTTTGAGTCCGGGCCTACCCCGGGCCGCGGGCGAGCTTCGGGCAGCGGTCAAGTTTTACACTCCTATCAATGTTAATGTTAACATGTCAATGTGAATATTCACATTGTCACGGGTCGGGCCAAGCCCGCCTCGAGTTGCGATCGGGCTTCGGGCCGCCCACGGGCTGCGGGCCAATTTTACACTCCTATCAATGTGAATGTTAACATATCAATGTGAATATTCACATTGCTAACGGGTCGAGCCCGCCCCGGCCCGAGGTCGGGCTTCGGGCTGCCCACGGGTCACGGGCCAATTGTACACTCTTATCAATGTGAATGTTAACATGTTAATGTGAATATTCACATTATCAACAGGCCGGGCTGGGCCCGCCCCGGGCCGCCCACGGGCCGTGGACGGGTTTCGGGCAGCCACGGGGCGTGGGCTAATTTTACACTCCTATCAATGTGCATGTTAACATGTCAATGTGAATATTCACATTGTCACGGGTCGGGCCAAGCCCGCCTTAGGCTGCGGTCGGGCTTCGGGTCACCCACGGGCTGCGGGCCAATTTTACACTCTTATCAATGTGAATGTTAACATATCAATGTGAATATTCACATTGTCAACGGGCCGGGCCGGGCCCGCCTCGGGCCGCGGGCGGGCTTTTGGCCGTCCATGAGCCGCGGGCCAATTTTATACTCTTATCAATGTGAATGTTAACATGTCAATGTGAATATTCACATTGTCAACGGGCCGGGCCGGGCCGAGTCGGGCCCGCCCTAGGCTGCTATCTAGTTTTATACTCTTATCAATGTGAATGTTAACATGTCAATGTGAACATTCACATTGTCAACAGGCTGGGTCGGGCCCGTCTACGGCAACTACGAGGCGCGGACTAATTTTACACTCCTATCAATGTGAATGTTAACATGTCAATGTGAATATTCACATTGTCAATGGGCCGGGCCGGGCCCGCCCCAGGCTGCAGGCGGGCTTTTGGCTACCCATAGGCCGCGGCCCAATTTTATACTCTTATTAATGTGAATGTTAACATGTCAATGTGAATATTCACATTGTCAACGGGCCGGACCGGGCCCGCCCCGGGCCGCCCATGAGTCGCGGGCGGGTTTCGCGCTGCCACGAGACGGGGGCCAATTTTACACTCTTATTAATGTGAATTTTAACATGTCAATGTGAATATTCACATTGTCAACGGGCCGGGCCCGCCCTGGATCGCGGGCGGGTTTCGGGCCGCCCACGGGCCAATTTACATTCCTACAAATATGAATTTTAAAATATGAATGTTCAAATCATTAAATTGCTAATCGTTGAAAAAATATTTATAAGGGTATCAAAATTAAATATAAGGGCATAAGTGTCAAAGAAAATAGTGTAAATCAAGAAAATGGACTTTATGGAACAAAACTATACATACATGGGACTAAATGGGTTAAAAAATTCCTTCATGGACTTCTTGGGTTAAAACACTTCTAAATTGGACTTATCAATAAAAATCTCATTCCAATATAATGGTGATGTCTATCACTATTGACATGCAAACATAATTAATCTCAATAAAAATATAGAATTTATTGAATTGTTAGTTACATTTGACATGCAGCGTTCATTCTCCATGTATTTCTTTACTATTGGTTGGTGATATCACATGCTAATAATGACGTGGTATAACTATTATATTGAATTTTTACGCATATTTTGTATAAAAAATTACTTTATCATTATATAATTTATTTTAAAACTTTATATCCATGACTTTTTTTAATATTTTCCATGATACACTAATTACAAATAATATTTAGCTTATTTGGTTCTAGTTTTCAAAAAATTCTACATTTTTATTTTTCGTATTTTAATATTTTCAATAAATTTTTTTAATATTTTCAGAAAAAATTTTAATTTTTAAACACACCTAACATAAATATACCTAAAAAGTATAATATTTTTGAAAAAAATCTTTAAAAAAATACACTAATTACCAAAAAATATAAAAATAATATGAAAATTCAATACATTTCTTGTATTTTTGTATATTTATTAATTTTTTAAAATATTTTTTCACAAATATTTTACTATTTGGATACATATCTAAGTAATGTGAATCTAAAAAAGTAAAAAAAAAAATTTATTTAAAATTTAAAAAATATTCACTAAAACCAAAAAAATACAAAAAATAAATAGTTTTCAGAAAACTGAATTCAGAAAACTATAACCAAACACACTGATTATTATTATTATTATTATTATTTTATTTTATTTTTTTTATCTTTCTTGAAGTTAATGGTAAAAATTTATGTGAAATATTTTTATAAAAAATTTTAATAGTGTAATTAATAAGTGCCTCCTCTGATTTAATTTCTTGGCTCCGCCACTAGACCTAAGTGTAGATTAAAGAATTTAAGGAAAACTGAGAGTGATTTTCAATAAATAAATCAAGATCTTTGTTGTTTTTTGTTTTCTTTTTTTTTCTTTCTTTTTTTTTGGGGGGAATGTTATTTAAAAAAAGAAAAAGAAAAAAAAGGATTGACTCCAATAACAAATTAAATTCTAACTTTTTAATTATTTCAATTTAAACTTTTAAATTTTAAAATTGTATCAATTATAACTATTTGCTAGTTATAACTAATGGAATAAAGACAATTTAGCTAATATAATCACTTTTGATCGGGGGTGTTAGGCGACGGTAGTAGCCATGGATTAGGATAAGGGGGGAGTGGCATTGAGCTAGGGAAAGGAAAGAGTGGCAGTGGACCAATAAAAAGGATGAAACAGTGACAGTAGGTTAAAAAGGAGAGGAAGCCGTGATGGACGATAATAAAAGTGAGAGATATGTATTAACAATAATAAAGGGAAAAAGTAGTTAAATTAGTTAAATTGTCTAGTTTTAGATGCAAACTGATAATTATAATTGATATCATTTTAAAAATTTCGAGTTTAAACTGAAACAATTAAGAAGTTGGGGTAAAATTTATGTACAAGGTCAAACCTTGGAGGAATTTTTTGTTTCCACTCTTAAGTACAAGGTAATGCAACAACAATATCAAAACACACAACGCAACAAAACAATTTTTAGTATTAGTTTGGCTTAGCTACAAAATAATAATAATAAAAAAATAAATAAATAACAGTTTTTTTTGTAAAATATATGTCTAGTGAATTTCTTTTTTCTTTTCCATTTAAGATTTTGTTTATGTGTGAATTAGGACACATGTTAAGAAATTTAAAAAGAATTGTACATTTTATGTAAAAATGTATGTGATAAAGAAAATTAAATATTTTAAAGCATTGTTAACATGGGCATGCATGACACACGTGAGTAAAACCCTTTTATTTATTCAAAAATGTTTCATGTCCCCTTTTCCCCCACCCCCTTTGACCCCCTCTCTCTCTCATTGGTTACATTTTCTTTTTCTTTTTTCTTTTTTTCCTGCTCCTCCAATCACCACCCGCCACGTGTCTGTGGGGTTGTGGGGGTGGTGATTAGAGGGGGTCTCTATCATGACTCTTATTTATTAGTTTTTATGAACATCTAGACTGAAAGAGCCTAAAAAGATTTTTAAAAAATAAAAATAAAAAAATTCAGTTAATAAAATTGCTTACAAGTGAGAACACATGAACATTTGACCTTCCAACTGAAGTTGTTTAGTTAATACCATTGAACCAAATAAGTATTCTTAAAAAAAAAATCTAGTAGGATTTTTTAAAAAAAATAAGAGTAAAAAATTCAGTAAATAAAATTGCTTACAAGTGAGAACACATGAACATTTGACCTTCCAACTGAAGTTGTTTAGTTAATACCACTGAACCAAATAAGTATTCTTAAAAACAAATCTAGTAGGATTACTTAACGTGAAGCAAAAAGGGTAATATGAAAGCAAAATATAAAAAAAAAAAAAAAAAAAAAAAAAAAAATGAAATAAAATAAAATAGAATAAAAAAAAAATTTAAAAATTAAGGGAAATAGAAAGGGACAGATGGCCTTCCTCCCTTGACTGTTTTCAAAATCCTCGCGAGGGTGGACTTTGACCATTACTTTTCCAACCTCTTCTTGGCTGGCTGATTGCCTCTCTCTCTCTCTCTCTTCCAGCCTCTTCTTGGCTGGCTGATTGCCTCTCTCTCTCTCTCTCTCTCTCTCTCTCTCTCTCTCTCTCTCTCTCTCTCTCTCTCTCTCTTACTTTTCAATGTCCTATTTTTTCTCCAAAATAATATGGCAAATATTAAAGTATGCAATATATCTATACTATATATTAAGTAAAATAAGAATTTTTAATTTCAAGACCTGTACGAGTTTCAATATCTCAATTTAAATTTTCTAAATTTCTTATTAAAAAAAAAAAACTCAGCATTTATTGATTTGGTCAAAATCTCCTGATCAGCATTTATTAATTTTTTTTCAATCCATATATTTTTCTACATGCCTGCATTTATTGATTTGGTCAAAATCTCATGGTCAGCATTTAAAATCTCCTCATACAAATAATTATAGATACAATCCGTGTATAGTTACTGCAGTACCCTTTTTAACTTCTCTCATACACTATGGTTAGTGATAAGATTATTAAATTATTTTTATAAAAAATCTTAAAAAACATGATTTATATATTAAAAAAATTTGAAACAAATATAAATATTTATAATTATCCCGTGCATATCACGGGTGATAGGCTAATAAAAATTTATATAAAATGAGGTGGTGATGGTATTTTTACAACACCAATATTTGATGATTACAATTATTTATTACAAGAATTTTAGAAAAATGTTATATAAAGCATGAATCTTAGAAAAATGTTATTTTAAAATGTATGGTGAATTTTTAAAATTGGTGGAATGTGACCTATAAACAAAATGAATGTGATCCACTAGATATATATATTTTTTGAATATTTTTTGAGGAACTTTTATTAGAAAATAATAATTTTCTAGAATATTTTTTTGAGTAATTTTTTTAGAATATTTTTCTCGTGGGAAAATGGTAAACTACCAAATTTCTTATACATAATTTATTACAGGAAAAAGACAATAACATATTTTTGTAAATTATTTTGGAAATGATGGATATAATTATGTTTTTAAATGAAAGGATCATAATTTCTCATATACTTTATAATAAGTTTTTTTATTTATTGAATCTTCCTTCTCTTAAGTTTAAATGTAAATTTGAATTCATTAAAACTGTTTGAGCTCATGTAACTCACCATATGTCACGTTTTGATAATTTAAATTATTCATTTTACAGAGCACTCTATGTATATTATTCGTAAAAAAATTTACATTGATCCAATAATCATCACTTTTTCATTATATCATGTTTGTCTTCAAAAAAGTAATATTTTATTTTTAAAAATACATCTGTCGTTCATTTTTTTTGAAAATAAACACAATAAAATAAAAATACTATAATTATCAAATCAACTTAATTTTTCTTATAAATAATATAATAGTTCCAATAAAATAAATGATTCAAATTATCCAAAAATTAGCCACAAGTGAGCTTCACATACTCAAACAACTAAAAAATTATTGGTTTGGTTAGAGATATTACGTGGTCATACCCTTGGCCAATTATAAATTCTCATACTTCCTCGTATTTTTTAATCACCCAATACAAAATCGTAAACACAATCCTCTTTACTAATCAAAACACACATGAAGCACCAAGTAATTGTGCCCAAAACCAATGAATTACTTTTCCAAACAGTTGTCTTTGTCAATTACAATGTGAACTCTTTTAACTTTAAAATATATATAAATGAAATACAATATTTTATGGGGAAATATATGTGTGGATTATGTTTGTATAAGAATCCCCAAAACGAACTGTTCTCTCAACTTTACTACTTTTCAAGCTCCCATTTCCCAAACATCTCTCTATCTCTCTCCCCCACCAAACAAGAAGCAGGTGGGGTATACATTACAACTTCCTTCCATGGTCATCTTTTACCTCCCCTTTTCTACTTTCAAGACCCTCACTCTCTCCTCTCTCTAGCAGAGCTTGATTCTTATACACCAAACCATTATCTAAACTCCAAATAGACCCTATCGTCTTACTCTCCCCTTGACAACTTCCTTTCATTGGTTGGATCTTCACCTCACCTCACCTCCCCTTTCTACTTTTCAAGACTCTCTCTCTCTCTCTCTCTATAGCAGAGCTTGATTATAATAGTAGAAGCCTGACCTATGATCTAAACTCCAAAGACCCTGTCCTCTCTCCATATAGACAAGTTCATTTGTTTAGCTTCCAAGTCTCCTCTCTCTCCCTCTCTCTATAGTTGATATTAGTATATGTAATAAGGAGAGATAAACAGATCCAAAGGGCTCTCATGCAGCAACAATCCTAGCAATTGCCATGGACTCCATCTTCCACCTTGATGATGGAGCCCGTGCCAGATTTCTCCAAGAGATAGTCCACTCTTTTGGCTTCACTTACATTTGCCTCTGGTTATATGTCCCCCAACCATCCCAGTACTTCCTCTCTCTCTCTCTCTCCCCATAATATATGTATATGCATGCATATCACGATTATGTATTGGGATTTTGAATTTCTGATACTGATACATATCAGTCAATACTATTTGATATTAGCTGATATATAATTGTAAATTTATAATGCTCATATTGATGCCTAACCCTGATTCTTTTTATTTAGAACACATGATGTATATACAATTTTTTCACTTACGGTTTGAGGATGATGATCTTCACAGCTGTTTGATCTCCATGGATGGATTCCACAATGAAGAGAACAAACAACCCAGCTCCTCCTCAGGAAGTGTCGCGCGGAGGCTCTTCGATGAGTATCGACAACGGATATTCAATTTTCAAAACGGGTATGACACAAATCTTGAGGACAATCAGTTAGTAAAACAACAAATTAAATTGTTTTCTATAGTTACATATATATATATATATATATATGCATTGTAAAATGCATTGGTGTTTTTGTTGTTTCAGCCGGGTTCCAGGAGTTGTTTTCAAGAATGGTCTTCACTACATGGAGCTCAAGGAATTGGAACTTCAAGGACTAGCCTCTGTCGATGTACAATTGCAATTCTATCGGGTAATGGCGGATATATGCTTAAGAACACAGAATAATTCTTAATTTCATTTTGTTTTTAGTTTCTGTATTCGTAACAAAACTGTAAGTTATAACAATGACAGCACGATGAGAGAAGTTTGGCTAACTTGGTGTACTCTTTTGTTTTTGATTGTTTCAGGAAGCTAGGATCAAGGTTTGTGCGTTCAACAACAATCAAAAGTGTTTTGTTCTTGAGCCATATATAATTGTAAAAAAATGTGATCTCATGATATTATTTGTCTTTACAGACTGCTATATTTATGGGGTGCACGACTGGAGAGATTGAGCTTGGCATGTCTAATGATCCTCAAGTAAGTCACCCTACATCACATTTTTCAGAACATGTCTAATTTGTAGATTCATTTTTTGAAACTCTCGTAGATATAAGCCGATTCCCAATACATGTCAATTCATAGTCATTTGATTGATAGTTGATGCTACTAATACAATCTGTTCAACTGCTAATATATTTATATGGTGAATGATATTGATTCATCTCTTGAAATTTAACATGACTCAAAATGCACTTGAAATTCTTACTAATTATGGTTTTCACAGATGAACTTGGAAATGGAGATGAAGAACTGGTTCCAAGAAGATTTCTCCCGCCCAGCGCGGCCGCCCATAGAGCTTCCTCCCCATCCAACCGATCAAAACCGCCCTTCATCATCTTCATCATCCTTACGATCGCTCTCCACAGACAGCCCCGAGCCCTCTCCTTTCCTCTTCAACATCCCAAGCACATCCTATCTTCCAGAACCACCCATGGAATCAAATATCGAACAAGCACTGAGGCCAATATCCACTTCATCGATTAGTCCCCTTGAACATACCACACAAGCTTTTCGCCACATCCTAAACCCTCAATTCCCATCACAACAAGAAAGCAACGAAGCTTCAGCAATGGCTAAAGCATTCCTCACAGTTATATCTTCTTCTGCTTCTCCATCTTCTTCTTCTTCGTCACATCAACGACTGCCACAAACTGTGCCTCCAAATTACCCGTTGAGCCAAAAGACCGGCGCGTTCAAGAGTTATAGATCGAGTTTGGGAGCTTTGACACCTTTGACGGCTAGAGCTCGAAGGCAGAATTTGCAGAAAAGAGCAATTTCTTTCTTTAGAACATTGAGTTTGATGAAAATTCAAGAGAGAGTGCAAGGAACCAGACCCACAAGCACTCAGTTACACCACATGATCTCAGAGAGGAAGAGGAGAGAGAAGCTCAATGATAGCTTTCAGGCCTTGAGATCACTACTTCCTCCCGGAACAAAGGTACTACTGTATATGTTATTTATATAAAATTTATGCATACTGATTTATATATATATATATATACAAAATTTGACAGGAGAATAATGTGAAAGTAGTACTTTTATAATTAAATGTCATTTGAATAGATACTTTGTTTTAAAATCATAAATCTCAATACAACCACAGCATTCTATATATTAATTTTGTATATTTCTTTTAGTTTGTATATATTATTCTCTCCATACACTTACAACTCGAAATTGCACTAAATATTTTCAATCATAAATAAGTAATTCAAAACTGGCAAAATTTTAGGATTAGGCTTTTCTCCGGTCCGTCAATCAGACTAGTGGGTTTTGTTTAGGATTACGAACTCGATTTAGATTTGTTTCAGTAATTTAAATTATTCATTTTGTAAAGTTTACTGTGTAGATCATTCATGCATCAAATCTGATTGATCAGATATCGGTAACTAGACAATCATTTGTCTTAAAAAAATGAACGGCAACTGTAATTTCAAAAATATATTGTTATTCTTTTTAAAAAAATTGTGATTCAATCATGTAGCCACCATATCTGATTAATCTGATTTTTTATAAATAGACCCTATAAGATAAACAGCTTGATCACTAAAATGGGTCCGGAGTTAACCGTAGACCCAACTAGAGCCTCCAATTCATGTCTCAAGTTTCAAATTAGACTATACCAAATTAATGTTTCATATCAAGAATGAAGTGACACTGGCATAAAAAAATTTAAAATCATCTAGTGTAAAATTCTATTTTTCTTCATAACAGTCGAACCAGTATCCGAAAGCCAAAAGACTAATACGTAATACCCGATATGTCAACCATGAGACACACCATATTATTATCCAAACACTAATGTGAATTTTTCATTTAAATTGTACAGAAGGACAAGGCATCAGTGCTTGCTGGCACAACTGAGTACTTGACATCTTTGAAAGCTCAAGTTGCAGAGCTCACTAAAAGAACTCAGAGCTTGGAGGCACAGATTTTGCCTCCAAGAGAAGCAAATGAAGAAGTGAGTGTGCCCTCTTCATCATCATCAAATCAAAGGCTAGATGTTCTAATCACAAATGTATCTGAACTAACATCAGAATCAAGAATCATAGACTTGCAAGTGATTGTGAGAAGAGATTGCAACATGTTGGATTTGGTGATTCGGATCATGGAGTTTTTGAAGCAAGTTAAGAATGTCAATTTGATCTCTGTCGAAGCAGATACAAGAGTGGTAGAAACAAATTCGATCAATCGTGTCGTGTTGAGATTGAGAATTGAGGTATGTAAGACAAGCTTGTATATATAAATGCCTAAAAAAATGTTATAAGTCATCGATTTTTTGTTACTGTTTTATATGGTATTTAAGTATTTTTAACAATTTTATTATAGTAGAGCCACGCATGGTATTCTAAGTATAGTACACAAGCAAAATAAGTTTTTATTATTATTATTATTTATTTATTGATATGACATACATTTAAAATGGGACCGCTAGTAATATGATAAGTGTCCCGTTAATAAATTAAAAATGTTTGTAGAATTTATTAAGTTGGGTAGCATTGCACAATAGCCAAACACTACAATAGGACAAACATTTCAATAGGACAAGAAAGAGTATGCATATAATTCTAAGAATCGTACACAATGGAATTTTCGCATTTGAACAGCAAACTAGTCCAACCAAAAAAAAAACAACAACAAACATGCAGTACAGTAATAGGGTACAAGTTTTTTTTTGTTTTTTGAGAAGAAAAAAGAAAAGTAGCAAAGACCCTTTTGAAATGTAAAAGGCTATGGAGGTAGAAAAGAAGTTTGAAAAGTTGACAATAAATAGATTCAGAATGAATCTGGTTCAGAGATTTTCAAATGAACACTTTTCATACTATTTTTTCTGAACACTTTTCATTGTATTTTTTCTCTCCTTAGCAAATAAATTTTTAAAAAACATATAAGCTAAAATGAAAAGAAAAGAAAGCTAGTTTACAATGATGGTAGGCCCTTCAAATGATGAACTCTTGTTTTTATTTCGACATTCCCTTCAATAATGGGTGGTTGTATTAGTTTTTTAAATTAATTTACTTTCTAGTGAAGTAATCCACTTTGGAGTTTTATTCATTCATGTAATCATTTTTTGCGACTTAATGCATATGAAAAATTTTAAACACATAGAATTTAATTATAAAATTAAACATAATTTTTTATTTTTTTATTTTTTTTATATGAGGTGAAATTTATTAAATATAAATTAAACACATTTTTTTATTTTTTTTATTTATATGAGGTGAAATTTATTAAATATGTAGATTTCATTTTCAATTTTGTAATGTTGGAAATTACGAGGAAGGAGACAAGAAGTGACAAATTATAATATTTGAATCTTTTTTATTAATTTCTTCTTTTGTGTATAGGGAGGTGATTGGGATGAGTCTTCCTTCCAAGAAGCCGTGAGAAGGGTGGTTGCTGACCTGGCACAGTGACAGTTGGACCCATCCAGCACTTGACACCTGTACTACAAGGAGAGGGAGAGGAATTTTACAACTATATACCATCTTTAATATATATATCACTTCATGTATTAACTCATCATTAGTATAATAGATGTCACTACTCATTTTTATCTCTAATAATATGTTAACACATGAGGCGGTACATTGAAGATGATAAGTATAGCATTACTCGTTTTGTGGCGGCACCATATCGTAGCCGATGGTGGTTCACCATTTTCCCGCCATTTGATCATTAGAAATCACAATCTTGTACTATTGTGATGAGTTTCATCAACCAAGTCAGTGTAACTAGGTTTGCACATTTTTGATAGTGATCAATAGATAAAGCAATGTATACTTTGCTTATTGGAAATAGATTAATTCCACAAATGTATGATTTCCTTTTTGAGTTGTGATAACATAATTAAAAGGGAGATTTATTAAGTTTTTTTTTTTTTAGAGTTCTTTATCCCAATTAATTCATAACATATTCTTATATTCCAATAAATCTTATTATTTGAACATTTAATTCATTAAATCTTAGTTCTTATATTTAAAGTATTTTATGAACAATTTTACCCTTACAAATATTTTTTAAACATTTAGCAATTTGGTGATGTGAACATTTATATTTTACAACGTGAATATTCACATTAATGTGTGAATGTTCACATCACGTAACATTCATACTGTCAAGGTGAATATTATTATTAGGGGTATTTAGGTAACTATGTCACAATAGAACTTATTGGAATATAAGAAAATAATTTAAATTAACTGGAATATAAATAGATGAAGAGAAATTTATGAATAAGTGTCCCTAATTGAAAGGCACGGAATTCTCTATTTCTTAAAAAATTTAATTTTTTTCTATACATTTTTTATTACATGATTGTATTTGGAAATGAGATAGACTTGTCTCCACCATTCAATTAAGAGACTGTGAGTCGACTTCGGGCCTACTTTAATGATCTAACCTGTCATTTTGTAAAGCTCACCAAGCAGGTGATTCATATATAAAAAAAAAAAAATTAAATTAATTAAATGTCGATAATAACTTAATTAGATGACTTTTGTCTTTCAAAGTAAGCAATCTCAAAAATAAAACTTGTTATCTTTTTATTTTTTAAGCAAATGTGCTCTCGTCATGTAATTGCTAATCTTGATCAATCTATTTTTTACATTAATAATTTGCTCAACAAACTACACTAATCCTTCACTAGCCATCTTACTCTAATTCATGGATTTTGGAATAAAAATTAAAAAAAAAAAAAAGTTCTTTGCAATTGAAAGAAGTCCATTGATTGGGTTGAACCTCTACCAATTCCCATGGAGTGCCAACACATCAATAATCAAATTTTCTAATAATATGACTTTTATGTGTCGCCCTTGTTGACTTGTAGACCATGAAGAAGGTATCCAACAAAGAAAGGTTGATAGATTCATTCAAATTGGTCCAATTTCAAAACAAAAAATCTACTTTCTCAACCTCACCCACCAAATCAAGGTTGCTTTCATGCACCTCATTAATCTATGGATTATTCCTTCTTCATATGAATGATGAAAATTATACATATCATACTTTTAAATTGAAACAATATAATCACATATATTGACAGATGTCAAGTAACATATACTAATAAATAACAGTATCAAAAGTTAAAATTTTCATTACATATTGAGAATTATGTCACAAGCATACTTTAATTTTTCTATTCAAATTAAAACATTTGACTACATCAATTTTTAGGAGTCTATACCTCATTTGATACCATTTATGAAAGATATTTGTGCATCTTTTAATATTAAAAGTTCGACCAAATGATTGGTATAACTTTCAAAATTAGTTTATGAGACAAAAACAACTTTAATAAGAAAAAACTAACTATTAATAAGTTAAAAAAATAAATATTTTTATCTTCTGTATTTAAATTATCAACTTTAAACTAATCAAAAACTCCATCAAATAGGATCATTATATAATCTTTGGATGAACAATTCTTCTCTCCCCTTTTCATCGAATCAAGAGAATAGGGCTTGGAGACGACGGTTTTGACCGTCACTGCCTTAATAGAAGACTTAATCTATTTTTGTTCAAAACTATGATTAGTCCCTAATTTAAAGAATCCACCTAATCCATGAGAGAAAGGGGCCACACTGTCTTGAGGCCTTATTCATTGATTGGGCAATGAAAAGACAAGCATGCCCTTCCTTCAATTTCTAATTGAAAATCATTAGGGACATTATTGTCTTTTTACTTCTAATAAAAAATTGTTTTGATCCAAAACATGAGTGTAAATAGCACTAGCCTATCCATTTTATCATTTTTTTCCTCCAAATTTTCATTTTTAATTCTTTAATAAAAAGTAAAGCAAGGCAACGATTCCATATGATTGCATATGCTATTTACGTAAATATATGTTCAAACATTTCTATGCTTTCAATGGTATCGATAATGTCTATCTCAAGAAGTCTTCCTCAATTCTTGTTGAAATATTCAATTGATGTTTTTGAATAGAATAATCAAAGTTCCTAAATCAATGACACTATCTTAAATACTATTAGTATTATGACATTATAGTTAATCTTATTGATACGACTCTTAGATTTTTTGGATATAGTCATAAAAAAGTGATAGCGTAAAATTAAGTTTAGTTCAATTAACCGAGTGATACACTAAAAAAGACATACATGGATGATTGTGATGTTATAGACCCAATATTTTTTAGTATTATTCAATGTAACATGAGGTTTATTTACTGTTAGAGTTGGTTGAATATAAGGGTAACATTCAGTGAATGTGAAAATACAAAAAGCTTAATCAATTATTAATTATGACTGATTTAATTGATCGGAATTTGCATTTCAAAATCTGTTTAACAATCTTTAAATAAGCAAGCTTTATAGATGAAGAAATGTTGAAGGTACAATATATATTTTTGGTTAGGTTAAAAATAAGCAACTTTTCTTTTTAAAAAAGAGAAGAAATGCCAATAGAATTGTTAAAACACAATTTTACCCTCTAGACATTGAAAATTTTTGCTATGTTTAGTTTGGGTTTTTTTTTATTATTATTTTTTAATAATCGAATGTCCGAATCAGTTTACGCGTACTTCAACTAATTCCAATAGACCAATCACATACAACGCCCCAAAGAACTTATTGCAATTAGTGAGTATTGAATCTAATACTTCACGAAGCATACCTCAGACCCCATGCTAGGTCAAACCCCTTGAGGTTGTCCATTTAGTTATGTTAACAAGGGTTCACAATACTACAAGAATAATATGATAATTTCTCATCAAAAAGCAAAAGTTTAAAAGACACACAAATGGGAAATTTTATTTCCACACAGGTAATTATTTCAGTGCACATTTTTTCTCAATACACACACTTATTAATTTGATTATTAATTAATTTTCTCAATTCACATATTAAAAATTACAATTATACTCTTCACTCATAATCATTGTACACACACCACTTTATTCTTTTTTTTTTCTTTTTTTACATTTTTCAGTTTGGGGATTTCGACACTGGTTATTTGAAATTATATATTTAATTTGAAACTTAACTTCCGAATAAAAGTGATTAGTTCAACAAATTTGTCCTCAAAAAAAATAATAAAAACTTTCGACAGTTGATGTTCAAATATAATGAAATAATTCGGCAGTTGACGTCCAAATATAATGAAATAATTTGGCAGTTGACGTCCGAATATAATGAAATAATTTGGTACTGGTTATCCGACTGAAAATCGCAAAAGGAAAAAAAAATTGCACAAAAAAAACTAACATTTTCATCACTAATAGAGTATAAATCTAGAGATTAAAGTAATATGAGAGTTATGAGAGTATTGATTTG
Organism: Camellia sinensis; assembly: GCF_055761805.1. Classification (NCBI taxonomy): domain Eukaryota; kingdom Viridiplantae; phylum Streptophyta; class Magnoliopsida; order Ericales; family Theaceae; genus Camellia; species Camellia sinensis. The sequence continues at coordinate 88,639,271 of NC_138973.1, read as the reverse complement.
CAAGCAATAGAGGACTATAACGTAGTATGTAGCAAGCAAAATGACAACAATAGAAAAATTATAATTTAGTTTTTTTTTTTAACTCAAAAATTGTTCATTGAGATTTTTTTTTAATTTTTAAAAGATGTGTACAAAAAATATTTTCATATAATATTATGAGTACTAGTGAATGTCCATTATGATCATTTTAATTTAAGATATAATTACCATTAAAATATTATTTCATTAAATGTGTGCACTGAGATAATTAGATATATGGATATAGAATTTCCCACACACAAACCCCTTCATTAAAAAAGTAATTTTTTTAGAAATTACGAAATGCTTCAATTTTTTTTAAATTCTAAAAAAAGGAAGGGAAAAAAAAAAAAAAACTACAAAATCAATTGCTAAACCTCACTAACCAAAACTCTCCTTCAAAAATACAGAAAGCAATTGCCAAAACCTCACAATCTCCAGCATCATTATTCACAAAGTCGTAACCAAATTAAAAAAAGGGTTTGGCTTTGGTCCAGTCTGTCATCGGACTGGACCGTACTGTTAGGTCCGTAAAGGCCTACCACGGGTCCTGTTTTGAAAATCTGAACCGTTAAATGTGTAAAACTCGTCGAGTACTATATATTTGTGAAAAATCACGTTAATCGGATATCGATAGTTATGTGATCAAATCAGTTTTGTATTAAAAAAAATAAACAATGAATAAATTAACGGTTGATAAAAAACTGTTTTGATCACATAGCTATCAATATCTGATCAATGTGATTTTTGCCAAGCATATAGTACTCGACGAGTTTTACACATTCAACGGTTCAAATTTTCAAAACGGGACCTATGATGAGCTCCCACAAACCCAACAGCACGGCCCAATCTGATAATGGACTGGACCAAAGTCAGGCCCATAAAAAAATACTTCTCACGATAAATATTCTTTTACCAAAATCAACGATGCATTAATTAGTTTTTTGAGCCCCTATGTCCTACATGTTTGCATTATTCACACAATCATGCACACACAAACAAATCGAATCTCCAATCCAAGAGCAAAGGTAAACCACCATTCAACACCTATCCATTCCCAATTTACTTTTTCAAATTTTTGCTTTCTTCTAACTTTAAAAATCTCTATACCTTGTATCTTTCCATGTTCTCAAACATATTTCAAATTCAAAACATAGTGTACCCCACTTCTAGAAACTGAGATTTCAATATTCAAAATATTCTCACTCTCCCTATCATTTGAATGAAATTGTGTTCCCATCAAGACAATTTAAAATAATTATAATTTTTTTTTAAAATGTAAATTTTGTGACGCATGTAAAAATTATGGCATATTTTGAGTTATTCACATTATAACACAATTTTCCAAATATCATCATTTAGGGTTATAAAAAAATATTAATGAAACCAAACCGAGTGTTTCAAATTGACCAAAATTTTAGTTTTTGGTTGGTTTTTGCACTAATATAATATTTTTTGTATTCTAATTTTTTAAGTGTTAGAAGGTAAATCTCTAATGCTACACATTTTACGATAGAAGTTAAGAGGAGAGATATTTATAGAGCATTTTCATCCATCACTTTTTATTTATTTTCGGTCATGAAATTCTATATATTTTTAGGTAACTTTTAAAATCTTTCATGAATCCATTATTTACACTAAAGGGACAAAATCGATCATAATATATGTAATCAGTTTCAGTTCCCCAACTATCAAAACCTAAAAATTTGATTCATTTTAATACTAAATTATCTCTCAATCCTAATCAAACCGAACCACTTGCATTTCTATCCATCAATGATAATGAAGCTGCAGAAAAATGTAACAAGGCAGCTTCCTAGAAATGGGTAAACATCAAGAAAGCAATGCCACGAATTGTTTGGCACAGAGGAAACAGGTCAGAAAGTACCTAGAAACTAATCTATAATATCAGTTTTGTAAAGAGACTAAAAAGTCGCTATCAACCAAGACTCAAAAAAGATTAATTAAACAAAAAAATTAAAGAGCATCCGATTAATAAGAACAGATAGTGACATTACGTGTGGACAAACATTATTAAAGCACATGGATTAACTTCAAATTTAAAATTAGAAAATAAATTAATAAATAAAATCAAGAGACTTTAGAGTTTAGACCCAAAGAATGGATGTGTGGACAAACATTAACGCACATGGGGCATAGATAAAAATTTAAAATGATAATTATGAGAAGGAAAAACAAAATCAAGAGACTTTTGAAAACTACCCCCTAGACCTAGAATTCAAGCCGCAGCCTTTGGTTTGCAGTCTTACCTTTCTTCTAGGACATTATGACCAAAATCTATATAATAAAACAAATTACTTTTTTAAGAATATTTGGGCTAAATCAAGACATGTGACAATAGTACAATAAGTTTGATTAATTTTTGGTGAATCATCAGTGCAACAGAACAGAAGCATGTCAAAGTTAAGATTAAATAAATTTAATAGATATGAAAAATGTATAATAGCATGGTTGAAAGTTCAGATTGAATAAATATAACTATTAGTATTATTTCTCAAATAATAAAATGCCTTCAGTCATAGGCAATTTCGCTAGCCAAGCATATTGCACGAAAAATTTCATCTAGTGCATTATTTAAAAAGTAATTATTCAGTAATTTCAAATCATCACGTTAATTTTGATTCCAACACACTCATAGTCAGTCATATATACTTCTATACTATATTAATATGTCAATATTAAATTTGGTGGTTATTACATTATTATACTATATTAATATGTCAACACAAATTTGGTGTCTTGAAGCATGCATCCATTAAATAATCAAAAAAATAAAAAATAATTTTAATTTCATTTGATAACTATCTCACATATGATCTCCTTCAATACTTGGGACTCCAATACAATAAGTTATAATTATAGCCACAATTCACAACTCAGCATTAACAAATTGCCATTAACCTCAATTCATGATTTCCATACTCAATTGTATACTCTCTATTTATTATTTATTTTATTGATTTTTGATAAATTAATATAACTGGTAATATGCACGCATAGTGTGTGTCTCAACTCCCTGTTCCACCTCATTGGAAGGTGAAAAGGCAACACTTTAATGTTGTGTTTGGATTATAAATTTGAGTATGGATTTTAAAAGGAAAAGGAAAAAATGATGAAATATAGTTACATTTCACTCTTCTTCTTTTTTTCCTTTCCAAATCCATAAATTTATGATTCAAATACGGCATAAGCCTCACTTTTTTTTATGCGACCAATCATGAGCAGTTGAGGGAACTTCTAAGGCCTCGTTTGGCATGCAAGTGTTTTAATCAAAAAGTCAAAAAGTTACTAAAAAAATCAAAAAGCTTATAATCTATATCAAAAAGTCAAAAATTCTCTTTTCTCTCTTTTGCATATATTTTCGTAAAAAATCAAAAAGTCATTCCAAATATTTTTTTACCTCGCATTTTAGTTAAAAAACCAAAATGTTACTAATATTGTATGTTTCCAAACGAGGTCTATACACTTAATTTCTCTCTACATTCACATATAAAGGTATTTCTCTCTAAGGTACAAGACATACAATGCATACAGTAAGTGTACTTAGAAGCTTCCGTAGTCACGACCATATAACGAGTGTAAGCTTATTGATCAAAGTTAACGTGGTGGTGCTTACCACTAAATTTTACCAATTTAGCTAGCTGATGAAAAACTTTCATCATACATGTAAAGAAAAACAAAAGCAACCAAAAAAATAAAGGGTACCAGGTAAACAGGGGCAGAACACATCACAAACACACTAGAAAACATGACCAACAAAAAAAAAAACTAGGCTTTCTAACATCATGGTGTAGTATGGTTTATGATCATGAACTCAGCAAGGAAACATTAATTATTCCTTAATTATTTCTAGTTTGATTTAGTTCTAAGGCAAGAAAGAAGCATTCAATTCAATTTTTGTCTCCCCAAATGGATTATCATGAAGATGAAACAAATCCACTTAAAATGAGTGTGCTTGTGAATTCAACATATGCTAAAACTAAAGCATCATACTTTGTCTAAAAATATTTTATGTAACAAGTATATGCTACATGGTGTTGCCTTCCACACATTATTTGTTATGTGATAAATATGAAACTTGAGAAGTCACTTTGTGCTCAGCACAAAGTATTGAGTGTTTGGCCGAATCAAACTTTGGTCCCACTTTATAGGGGTGACCATAATTCACATTGATTCAATTTAGCCGTAAACTAAGACCATACCATTATTTACGGTTTCATCAAATTTGAAACCAAACTAATTCATGAAAATCTTGAAACCAATCCAAACCAAACCACTAAACTAGGTTCAATTCAATTTGGCATTGCAAATTTTAAAAATATTATCATTATTCACAATATGATCACAAAATGTTACTCACAACCTAAGAATTGTTTACATGACTGTTTGAAACTAATTCTATCAATATACAAAAATATATTTATAATAGTAAAGAGTTATAACTTATATATATACATAGATTTGACACTAATAAAATATTTTTGTATTTACATTCAATAACAAATTATATATAAAATCTAAACAGTTCGGTTCAATTCATAATTATAAAATCACGGACCGAACCGTAACATCTAATTTGCCTATTTAAAAACTCATAATCAAGCCGTGCATTGAGAAAACTAAGCCAAACCGGGTGGTTTGGTCTAGACAGGATTGGTTTACAATTTTTTCAATTTTTATGTTTAACCCTACCACTTTTTACTACGTAACAAATAATAAGTGAAAAACTACGTCACATCAACTCGAGTTCATATAGCTTTTCACCTTTCAAATACCTGTAACAATTAAAAGTTAATAGATCACAATTTGTTGCCACTTTTATATTGCAATCCCAAGTGTAGGATGTCGCCAAATAATATAACTTGGTGAGTTTGAGGTCAAATTCATGAGGATCAGTTTGTTCAAAATAATTACCGACCACTCAAATAAAGTAAAGAAAAATATGGTTTTGAATTTTTGAAACGGTTGAATAATTGGAGAAAAAAATAATTAATTAAAAGATAAAATAAGGTGATTATAAAAAGGGTGCTAAGTAAGGTTTTAAAAAGCGGCCGCAACCGTTACGTAACGCTGTTACGTAACGCTGTGATGGTTACCGCCACCCGTTACGGCCGCTTTTACAATGTGTTTGAGATTCACAGGTGTGTCAGCCGTAGCGGCTGCCGTAGCGGTCGTAACGGTTCCAAACTACTTCTTTTGAAAAAACACAAAAAAAAAAAAACTGAAAATGGGAAAAGAGTGATAGAGAGAAGCAGGAAAATAAAAAGAGAAGATGGAGGAGCAAGAAATAGGGAGAGAGAAAGGGGAAAGATGAAGAACATGTTATTGATTTGTTGAAACTGTAAGATCTATGATATTCTATTCAGCTGCTATCATTCAACCATTTTGTTTGTATGTGTCTATCTATATATTGTTTGAAAATAATAATAATAATAAGTGTGGTCATTATCTATTTGGCTTTGTTAAAATATATATATATATATATATATATTTAGACTCTTATTTATTCTCTTACTTTTGTCATTGTTTATCTTATATATAATAGTTAGTGATTGATTTTTTGTATAATATAAAGTCATTAATTATTAAAATAAAATGTAAAAAACTCATTTTATGGTGATTTAAAAATATGAAATATATTGGATCATACTTAAAAATTTACAAAAGTTTATCAATATTTATTTTAAATCCAATAAATATGATCATGAAAAAAAAATATGCGTATTGATAAATTTTTTCAAATTGTGCGAAAAATAAAAAAATCTACGATTCCGGTTACCGCAACTGTTACGCTACGGTATTTACACCCCGCAACCACAACCGCTTTTCAAAACCTTGGTGCTAAGGCATCAAGGATCCTCCACCAATGCTTTCTTTAAAATATTTTAGATTCAATTTATATAACTCAATTGAAACATACACAAAAGGTATTTTCAATCGGAAGATAAAAATGATTATTCCAGATAAAAATTAATTATTTTCACTGATTGATTACACCATAAAAATATAGTTATTTGATTCGCAGGAAATATCAAGCTTCTATCGAACAAGATATTATATAGAACAAAAACTTTTCCCAAATAAATAAATCAATCAATTAAAATAATCTGACATTAAAAACATGATTGAATCAAAAAAATGTCTATAAAGAAAACATTGGAATTTCACCCATAACCTCAACAAAGAAAATTGGAATATCATAAAAATAAAGAGCAAATAATATGCATTATGAATCAAATTTTTGGGAATGCTTCTCCCTCCTCCCCTCGTCTTCTACCTATCCATCTATTTATAGTATAACATCACTGCCATAGTGATAAACCAATTGATGCAATACACCCAATGAAAACAATTCCTTATTTTAGTATTCCACTTCCTCAGCACCTTAGACGTAGATGAACCAATTGGGATCTTTGGAACAGAACAGCTTGCATCATTCTTCCAATAGTCTGATTGGCCGTGTGATGTTGAATTCTTTCCTGGCAAGAGTTTGCTTTCAATGTGGCATCCTTTTTCTTTAATTGCCATTTAGCCCCAACATTTATCCTATTTGCAAATTATTCTGTAAAAATTAAAAATAGATCATTAAACTCACACCTAAGAATAAAATTGGGGAATTAAATTAATAAAAGTGTAGTAATGATTAAAAATAATAAGATAACTATACATTTTTAACCATTCATCACAGCTAATTTTCTCTCACTTCCCATCATGATCTTGTCCTGTGCAAGCTCTATATCAACCATGCTTACTACTTTAGAACCATCCATTGCTGCTTTCAGAGCATCTATATGTTGACCAAGTTTGCAAGATCAGCACCTGAAAACCCATGGAAAATTTTAACAGATTCCCTGAATAAACCAGCTGATGGTTACTAGCTAACCAAATGAACAAAAAAGCACAAATAGGACAAAACACATCATTGATTTCTTGCTTCATGAAGTTGTACAGTACAATAGGATCAATGCCACCAACATACCAAATGCAGCTGACAACTTATAATTAGCAATGGGGATGATTACAGGAAACTGAACAATGAACCTGCACTTTTCCAAATTGTTCTTTTTTAACTCAAAACTTCCATGTACTACAACAATGCAAGATATACATATAATTTTAAACGCCCTCATTTAGGAAAATCATGCCAAGGGTCGGCACAGAAAGCCTGCAATCGTAGATTGAAGGCCGCCCCAACATCACCACATGATCAGGAGATCCCAAAGACATTGAGACACGGACATTTTCCCATTTACATCTTATAGTCATTGCCGGTCTTATGCCTCAACTGCAGATATTTCTTCTTCATCAGTCGTATCAGATGAAACAACTGGCTCTGTAGGGTCAGCATCCACAGCCTCTGCCTCAGATTCCTTTCCCTTGTCTTCCTCAGAGTCGAGCAACTTTTCCCGGAGCTTCATCATAAGTTCCTCTTTGACACTTGGGTTAGCAGCAAGGAATTGTTTGATAGCATCCTTACCACGAAAACTCTGACCGTTCATACTATAAAATGCACCTCCCTTTGTTATGAACTTGTGTTTGGATCCCAGTTCTATGAGCTCAGTTTCCTGACATATCCCTTTGCCAAACTCAAGCTCAAATTGTGCAGTTCTAAAAGGCGGGGCATGCTTATTCTTCACAATCTTTACGAGAACTTGACTTCCAACAGTCTGCAAAACAAAAAATATATCCCGGAAAAAATAAGTCCTATCTCATTCAGGGACCAATCTGACTCCTCAGACGTCTTTATTCAAGTGGCTCACACATGAAATTAAATTCCACTGGAAAAATCCCAACATAATTTAAACATAGTAAGGATCCACATATAAGGACTGCATGGTAAGGACTAAGATGGTTTTGGAAATCTACATTTATCATTAAGTAAAATGATTAAATAAAAACACAAAAGTGTCATTGCCAACCTTTTCCTAATTAAGATCTGCTAACTATGGCAAAAGCATAAAGGTCTAAAAAGCCAAGGTCTGGCCATCAAAGAAATACCGACACTTCTAAAAAGGCAGTGTGCCGTGTCCGACCCCGACAGGCCAATACAAACAAGTCACGCCTCACACCACAACACTCCTCAAAGTTCATACACAACGAAATACATCCTATTTTCAAAAAAATTCTAGACTCAAACACGCTTTAAACAATTGGACTTGGAGAACACATCTATTGTTGAGACACAAATAAAACACATCACAAATTTGCAAAAAATATCTTAGAATCCAATAATAAAAAAATACTATAAATTTATACATGTTCTCCTCTTTTAAAGTTTAAAAATTATTATATTGAATTAAATATTCATATATATGATATATAATAATTGTTCATCCTTACTTATGTCATATAATAAATACAAAAAATTATATATTTTGCACATGTCCCCCACGAACATGGTTATCAAAAGCCCGATCCGGATCGTACGATTCTAGTTGGGCTAAACGATCCGGATCAAACTAAAATCTTAAATTTAGGATCTTAAAGTGATTACAATCCTAATCACAAAATCATGTAAAATCGCATTACGATCCCGATCCTATAACAATCTTATTATTTATTTATTTCGGGTGATTATTCAATAGTTCGAGAGTACGGCCACGTGTTGCTCCATGGTAGCATGATTGGTGGAGAAGGTGGAGTATTAAGGGTGTGTTTGGTAACGTTTACGTTTTTAGTTTATATTTACAAAAATTTTATAAACTGATTTTTGTTTATTTTTAAAAAAACATAAACTACAAACGCGTTTGGTAATTGACAAAATGTTTAAAAAATTTTAAAAATATAAAAAAGAGTGAAAATTGCAAGTGGTGGCAAGTGACGGCGAAAGACAGTGGTGGAAAGTGATGACGGTAGGTGGTGGGTAGCTGGTGGTGGGTGGCGGTGGTAGGTGGGTAGGTGACGGTGGCAAGTGGTGGGTGGTAGCGAGTGGGTGGTGGTGGTGGTGGTGGTGGCAGTGGCGATGGCAGGTGGTGGGTGGTGGTGGTGGCAGTGGCGATGGCAGGTGGTGGGTGGTGGTGGCAGGTGGGTGGCGGATGGTGGGTGGTGGTGGGTGGTGGCGGGTAAGTGGCAGGTGATGGTAGTGGGTGGGTCGGTGACGGTGGTGGGTGGTGGCGAGTGGGTGGTGGTGGTAGTGGTGGTAGCAGGTGGGTGGCGGGTGGTGGTGACAGGTGGGTAGTAGGTGGTGATGGTGGTTGGGTGGGTAACGATGGCGGGTGGTGGGTGGTGGGTGGTAGCGAGTGGGTAGTGGTAGTGGCGGCGGCGACGGGTGGTGGGTGGTGGTGGCAAGTGGGTGGCGGATAGCGGGTGGTGGCGGGTGGTGGCAGGTAGGTGGCAGGCGGTAGTGGTGGTGGGTGGGTGGGTGATGGTGGTGGGTGGTAGGTGGTAGCGAGTGGATGGTGGTGAGTAGTGGTGGTAGGTAGGTAGCGGGTGGGTGATGGTGGTGGTGGCGGTGGGTGGTGGTGGTGGCAGGTGGGTGGGTGACAGGTGACTGGTGGTGATGGGTGGATGGTGGTGGCAAGTGGGTGGTGAGTGGTGATGGCAAGTAAGTGGCGGGTGGTGGTGGCGGCGAACGGTGGATGGTAGTGGCAGGTGGTGGGTGGTGGGTGATGGCGGCGAGTGGGTGGCAGGCGGGTGGTGGTGACAGGTGGTGGGTGGTGAGTGGTGGTGGCAGGTGGTGGTGAGGGGTGGGTGGTGGTGGAAAATGATGGCGGGTGGTGGCTAGTGTTGAATGGTAAAAAAAAAAAACTGAAAACTCAAAATGGAAACACATTTTTTGTGTTTTCATTTTTTGGCCAAATTTATAAACTGAGACCACTGATTTATAAATCAAAAATTTTACCAAACAAGTTTTTATTTGAGTTTTTAAAATTTTTGTAAATATAAACAGAAAACTGAAAACGTAATTGTTACCAAACAGCACCTAATTATTTGTGTTTGGTGATTGAGGAACATGAAAGGGCATAATGAATAGTGATTGGTGAGGGAATATGGCCACGTGGTATTCCAGAACTATTGTATAACTGTTCTTATTTCTTATATATGTATGTATATATGCTAAGAAGCACGGACACCTCTCAGAGGCTGCGCATTAGTGTTAGACACGTGTCGGACACAGAAACATGTCGGACACGTGGTTGGCACGTGTTCGACAAGTAGTAGAAGGTGTCTGATTTTTTTTATTTTTTATTTTTTGGCAGCCGGACACGTTCAAGACACCGCGGGCTGAAATTCATAATTTATGAAACTTTTGTGGGGGTCAATTTGTAAAAAACAAAAATAGATCAATTTGTAATCTAGAATTGAACAGAGAGAACAAAAGAGAGAGAAAGACTCGTAGGGCACACCTGGTCACTCTTCGCTGGTCAGTCGTCGCTCGTCTATGGTCGGTCGTCGATGGTCACTGCTCTTGCAGTTATCCAAGGTACAACTTCTATCTTCTTCTTCATTCGTTCTTCTTCTTTGATCTTCTTCTTCTACTCTATTCTTCAACTTTTATTTTCTTTTTCTTTTTTCTTTTATATGCTGATTGTGACATCTCTCTCTCTCTCTCTCTCTCCTATTTTTTTGTTCTTCTCTCTCTCTGCCTCTGTTATTTGATTATATTCTCTTTTTTTTTGCTGATTAGTTTTGTTAATTTTAATGATATGTGTCTATTAATTTTATTTATAGGAACCAATTTTTAATTCTGAAACAATGGCTACCACGGGTGGATGTGCATGATATTTCTAATGACATACATGATATTTCATTGTAAATTTGATGAAAGAAATGATTAATGGGGTTGAGGCAAGTAATGTGGTTCAAATCATCACGGATAATGCTCCTAATTGTAAGGCAGCCAAACAACTCATTGAAGCTCAATTCTCTCATATTCTATGGACTCCTTGTGTGGTGCACACATTAAATCTAGCTTTGAAAAATATTTGTGCTACAAAGAATATTAAGAGGAATGAAGTCACATATAAAAAGTGTAGTTGGATTAGTGATATTGCTGGAGATGGTTTGATGATTAAGAATTTTATCTTTGATCACTCTATGCGATTGGCCATGTACAATGAATTTGTGTCGTTGAAGTTGTTTTTGGTTGCCGAAACACAATTTGCCGTCACAATTGTTATGCTCAAGAGGTTGAAGCTTATAAAACGTGGTTTTCAAGCAATGGTGATTAGTGACAAGTGGAATTGTTATAGAGAGAATAATGTTGGGAAGGCAAAATTTGTAAAAGAAAAGATTTTGGATGATGTGTGGTGGGACTATATTGATCATATTCTTTCCTTCACGGGTCCTATATATGACATGCTTATGGCTTGTGATATGAACAAGCCTTGTCTTCACTTGGTATATGATAAGTGGGACACAATGATAGAGAAAGTGAAGATGACAATACATAGGCATGAAGGGAATAGACTAGATAAGGAATCTACATTTTACAATGTAGTGCATCAAATTCTCATGGATCGTTGGAATAAGAACAATATTCCTCTCCATTGTATGGCACATTCATTGAATCCAAAGTAAGTACCACATTTAAATTTGTTTTAGATATTTTATTTTAATGGACTTATCTAGTCTTTCTTGAAATAATTATTTTTCCTATTTTGTATTGAAGGTACCATAGTGATGAGTGGCTCCGTGAGGATCAAAATAGAGTTCCTCCACATAGGGATGAAGAGGTGACAAGTGAGAGGAACACGTGTTTTAAGAGGTATTTTGAAGATATCACGGAGCGAACCAAGGTGACAACAGAGTTTGGAAAATTTTCAAGTTATGTTGAAGCATTCTCAGAATATAATTCCATTCATAATAGGTGACACGTGGATCCTTATACTTGGTGGTGTGCATATTGCGCATATGCACCAACTCTTTAAAAACTAGTTTTGAGACTACTTGTGTAACCCGCCTCTTCATCTTGTTCTCAGAGAAATTGGAGTACTTACTCCTTTATTCACTCAATGAAAAGGAACAAAATGGTCCCTCGACGAGCAAAGGACTTGGTGTTCATTCATAGCAATCTTCGTCTTTTATCAAGGAGGAGCTCCCAATACTTGCAAGAAGAGACAAAAATGTGGGACATTGTAGGAGATAACTTTGACTCACTTGATGATATTGGAATGCCTGAGATAGCTAACCTCTCACTTGATGAACCGGCTATAGCAGCGGTCCTATTTACAGATGAAGGAGAAGATGGAAGGAATGGTGAACATGTTGTATTAGTTTCTCTACTAAGGTTTACATTTCCTGATGTTTATGGATTTTGTAATAAATGGTGGTTGTTCGTACATTGGATAATTTTATATGTTGTGGTTTGGTTTTCATACATTTTGTAACAAAAGATAGTTGGGAGCTTGGAATGACATATTATGTATTGATAGAATACAATTTTTATGTTATTTGTGAATGATATATATGATGTTGAATCAATGAAATGTTTTTTTTTTATAATTTTAATAGTGTTATTTTGTATTTTTTATTATCTTTCAATGATTTTTTTTATAATTTCATTTCATGACATAATAAATAAATTAAGTTATATATACTGAACGTGTCCCCAACGTGTCGTGTCCCCATTTTTGGAAAATTTGTGTGTCCATGTGTCCGTGTCATGTCTGTGTCGTGTCACGTATCCGTGCTTCATAGTATATATGTATATCTATATAAGAAATTTGACTATAAATTCTTTCTACAAACATCTCTTCTAATTTATGATAGCATAAAAGATGCATTATATCAAATTACTCATTTTTCTTTAGTGATTTTACAATTATTTAGCATACGTTATCATTATAGATAATTTATCATTTTATTTTACATTAAAAGTAGAATCTTACCATCCTCGAACCAATTCTACGATCCAATCCACAATCCCTCCCAACGATCCTATCTAAGATCCCAATTTTAACAACCTTGCCCAGAAGTCATGTCCTACATTTCTTTGAAAATCTGTGTCATCGTGTCTGTGTCACGTCATGTGCCCGTGCCTGTGCTTCATAGCTGGCCATCAATTTTTAACAACCTAACTGCATATTGAATCTAAAATAAGCAATGTGAAGTACTAAGTTGCCCCTAATCAAGTGCATTGCGATCTAATCCTCACTTCAATGTTATAATTTTATTTTTTATTTTTTTTTTGGCCCTTGCAGACCTAATCTGCTTCATCTTTCTGTTGTCTCCAATTTTCCAGCACAAGAACAAGTGCACATGTCCAGTTATAATGCCTAAGACCACATGCTTCAAGTTTTGAGGATCATGCACAAGTCATTTTCAAAAAATAAGTTCAGCCTAAACAAATTGCTGTTAGTTGTTTTGAAACGGCTGCCTACCATCTTCCTTGTTAATGTCCATTGGCTCGTCTTTTATGCCTCAATACCCAAAACCTAACTTCAAGTCCCCACACATCATAAAAATGTAGAACAAATCATGGGGCAAGCCTTGAGTCCTAACAGGAAAGGAAAGAGAATCTAAAAGCAAGCCCTGTTTGACAATTGCTAAATAAGCAGCTTTTTGGCTAAAACAAGCCAAAAGTAAAATATATATATATATATATATATGGGCAATATGGTAATTTCCCACCAAAAATAAAAGTTTAAAAAGAGACGGAACAACTTTCTCCATAACAAAAAAGCAACTTTTGTAGCAATTATCAACCACATCAGTGCTTTTAGATTCAAAAAAAGCAAACAAGAAAAAGGGGGCATTTCCCTCAATAAGCCAAAATAATAAGGGAATTCCCAAACTAAGCCTAGTTTTGAAAGAATTTTCAAAATGAGTTAACTCGCGGTTCACAATCGCGAGTTCAACACTTTTCCACCTGAAACCTGTCAAAATTGAAACTCGCTGTTACGAAAAGCGAGTTTAATTAAGAACTCGCTGTTAGAAAACGCGAGTTTGATTATTTTTTTTTTCTTTTGAACTCGCTTTTCACAAGCACGAGTTTAGCAGAAACGATTTTTGTTCTGAACTCGCTGTTTGTAAGCACGAGTTTATCAAAAAAAAATTTCTAATGAACTCGCTCTTTGTAACCACGAGTTCATCAAAACCCATGTTTTATGAAAAAAAAAAATTTCTTCTAACCTCACTCTTTAGAACCCCGGTTTTTTGCCAAATTTTTTTATGAACCGCGCTTTTAGCGTAATTTTTTTTTTAATTTCAATTTTACTGAACTTTAAAGAAAAAATTTTCGTTCTTTTGTTTATGTTGTCATTGTTTTGGTGATAATATATTTCAGAATAATTTTTTTAGTTAAAATTCTTTTACTAAAACCGTTCTCATATTTTTTTTTTTTCTTTCCTTTTGTCTTTATTTTGGGTTAGAATGTGTAATTCAGCATTTTTTTATTTTGTTTGACTAAAGTAAATTTCTTTTGTTTTTTCTTGTGTTTGTTTTGAGTTAGAAGGTAATAATGTAATTCATAAATTTTTTGAACTTTAGTAAAGCCGTTTTGATGTCAATTTTTTTTTTAATTATTATTTCTTTGTTTTGCGTTAGAAGGTGTTATTCAGTAATTTGTTTGGGCTTTAATAAATCTGTTTTCATTTAAATATATATTTTTTTTCTTTTGTCTTTATTTTGGGTTAGAAGATGATAATGTAATTCATAAATTTCTTTTCACTTTACTAAAGCCATTTTCATGTAAAATTTTTTATTTTTTATTTTTTTCTCTTGTCTTTGTTTTGGGTTAGAATGTGTTATTTAGAATTTTGTTTTGGTTTTACTAAAGCCGTTTTCATGTAAATAATATATATTTTTTTCTGTTGTCTTTGTTTTGGGTTAGAAGCTGATAATGTAATTCATAAATTTCTTCTCGCTTTACCAAAGCCGTTTTCATGTAAACTTTGTTATTTTTTATTTTTTTCTCTTGTCTTTGTTTTGGGTTAAAATGTGTTATTCAGAAATTGGTTTTGGCTTTACTAAAGCCGTTTTCATTTAAATAATATTTTTTTTTTCTGTTGTCTTTGTTTTGGGTTAGAAACTGATAATGTAATTCATAAATTTCTTCTCGCTTTACTAAAGCCGTTTTCGTGTAAACTTTGATATTTTTTATTTTTTTCTCTTCTCTTTGTTTTGGGTTAGAATGTGTTATTCAGAAATTGGTTTTGGCTTTACTAAAGCCGTTTTCATTTAAATAAATTTTTTTTTTTCTGTTGTCTTTGTTTTGGGTTAGAAGCTGATAATGTAATTCATAAAACCTTGAGGAAAAAACACATAAGTCTCTCACAAAAATACATAAGTCATACAAACATAAGTCTCGAACAACAATACATTGTGGACACCATGAACTGAACACACAATACATAGATAAACATAATAGTTAGACAGACAAATATTAGCCAGACAATTTGACCAACTCATTACGGAAACACTTACTCTAACACAGACATTACATATTAATGCATGACCTAATATTGCCGAAGTATAGACATTAACACCTAATTCGCGCTTAAATCGGTAGGTGGCTCAGAGTCTGAACAATCCGAAAGCTCAGCATCAGAGACAAGCTGAGGATCCTCCATGATACCCTTGATAGCCGCATCATTTGGTTCTATTTTGTTCTTCTGGGCATCCTTCTTAACTATGTATAGCTGCATATCGCGGGCTAACCTACGGTTCATTTGAGAAATCTCACGTTGTAGTCTTTCACATAGTCGATCAACATTATCAGGATCTTCCTTTTGGATCTCAACAGAACGTGCTTTTGGCACCTTCAATCGATTTTTCCGACATAATCTTTCCATTTGGACTCGCTCTATAAATAGTGCGGGCCACTTCAGAAGTCTAGCGTTTGCTAAACCATATCCTGTTTGATTATCTGATGGTTCCTCCACCAAACCACATGGATCTCGATAGTACTTGGGCATGACAAAATGTCGCTTCCCAAACCTATCATGATAAGAACAAGAGGCATCTAACAAAGCAAATGGTGTTTCATCTTCAGCATCACCACTTCCCCTTCCCCCTCCTCGTCGTGAACTGTCACCCCTTTGCAAGTTCCTACCACCTCTGCGATTCCCACTCCCTCCCATGAACCATGTAGCCATGCTAATTTTTTAAAACAAATGAATGATAATTTCGTAGGGCGAAATGAGTTGTAAGGTTGTGTCTTCACCTTTAGTCGTTTATATAGTTGGTTATGAACAGTTTTAGAAATATGGCCCTGCATGACAATCACACATAAACGAACAAGGTATGAGTTGTCAGTAGAATGAAAAACCAGAAAAAAGGAAATATTGTGCACCAAGTCACATGACTTGACAATCCATCTACATATACCGACAAAATAAGGACATGCTCACTGTAAGGTAAATCAGTGAATTCACTGTTGCCATGTGACTTTCTGAATTGAGAATCGCACATATATTAATAAGAAATGAGTTGTCATTGTAATAAAAAAGTCGAGCAAAAAATTGAGAAAACCAAAGTCTGTGCACCAAGTCACATGACTTGACAATCCATCTGCATATACTGACAAAATAAGGGCATGCTCGCTGTAAGGTAAATCAGTGAATTCACTGTTGCCATGTGACTTTCTGAATTGAGAATCGCACATAAATCAATAAGAAATGAGTTGTCATTGTAATAAAAAAGTCGAGCAAAAAATTGAGAAAACCAAAGTCTGTACACCAAGTCACATGACTTGACAATCCATCTACATATACCCACAAAATAAGGGCATGCTCACTGTAAGGTAAAACAGTGAATTCACTGTTGCCATGTGACTTTCTGAATTGAGAATCCCACATATATCAAGTAGAGATAAGTTATCACTGTAATAAAAAAATCGAGCAAAAAATCAAGAAAACCAAAGCCTGTGCACCAATTCACATGACTTGACAATCCATTTGCATATACCCACAAAATAAAGGCATGCTGACTGTAAGGTAAATCAGTGAATTCACTGTTGCCATGTGACTTTCTGAATTGAGAATCCCACATATATCAATAAGAGATGAGTTGTCATTGTGTATCAAATAATCGAGCAAAATATCGAGAAAACCAAAGCCTGTGCACCAGGTCACATGACTTCACAATCCATCTGCATATACTGACAAGTCTCTCCACGATTTGACTACTCAATGTTTGAAAAAATGAAGCTTATGTAGGCAATGTTGTGTTTCACTTAGCTATGCATCATTCGTTGTTATGACCTACTATTTCTATCAACGGGAAAAGTATGACTATTTGAATTTTTGTTGTCATTTAGAATTATTTTAAAATCAACTTTTGATTATTCGATTTGTAATATTTTGGGAAACATTTACAATCTCAACTTTTGAAATCAACTTTAAAATAATGGTGGACCTTGTGAGTGAAACGTGGGTTAGGTAGGAGTACTTGGCCACCAATGTTTGTGAATATCATGGTGCATTCAAATCTGTCCAGAAAACTGGTGCATTCAAATCTGTCTGGAAAACTGGTGTTACACAGTAATTTCAGAAGTGTTGTTCTCTTTGGGTATAAATCCGAAAAATAACAAATCAGCGTCATTAGAACTGGTTACAATTCTAGTTTCTATACGAAGAGAATCGTCAATTTCTAGTTTCTACACAATTCCAATTGGGTTTTAAACTTAGTCCCCCAACTGGACCAACCACTTGGGTTTGAGCTTGTTTGTCCAGGCCCCGAAGTTTAGTTTTCTGTCAACCCCCCATTCCTTACCAGAGTCATCATTTGTACTGGACTTACAAGAATTTGAAGGCGACCCTTTCTTCTTTCCTGATGGAGATTGAAATTCTTTACGTAGAGGATCCCTATTTGACGAGGCGCAGTTAAGGGAAGCTTTTCACCGAGCTACCTGTTCTGTTTTATGTGTTATTGAAGGCGGTAGTTCGTTTGTCTGAACTTTATTAGTCCCCCAACTGGACCAATCGCTTGGCTTTGAGCTTGTTTGTCCAGCTCTCGAAATTTAGTTTTCTGTCAACCCCCCATTCCTTACCAGAGTCATCATTTTTACTGGACTTCCAGGAATTGGAATGCGACTCTTTCTTCTTTCTTGATGGAGATTGAAATTCTTTACGTAGAGGATTCCTATTTGGCGAGGCCCAGTTACGGGAAGCTTTTCACCGACCTACCTGTTCTGTTTTATGTGCTATTGAAGGCGGTAGTTTGTTTCACCGAGTTTAGTTTTCTGTCAACCCCTCATTCATTACCAGAGTCATCATTTTTACTAGACTTTCAGGAATTGGAAGGTGACTCTTTCTTCTTTCCTGATGGAGATTGAAATTCTTTGTAAATTGATCCCTATTTCACCAGCCCCAGTTAAGGGAAGCTTTTCACCGAGCTACCTATTTTGTTTTATGTGTTTTAAGTATTCACATAATTCAACATACATTAATCCATTCATTAATCCAGAATTGAGAATCGCACATATATTAATAAGAAATGAGTTGTTAGTGTAATAAAAAAGTCGAGCAAAAAATTGAGAAAACCAAAGTGTGTGCACCAAGTCACATGACCTGACAGTCTATCTGCATATACCCACAAAATAAGGGCATGCTCACTGTAGGGTAAATCAGTGAATTCACTGTTGCCATGTGACATTCTGAATTGAGAATCACACATATATCAAATTGGTGTTGAGGTAAACCAATTGGGTTTTAAATTTCTTACTAGAGTCATCATTTTGACTGGACTTCCAGGAATTGGAAGGCGACTCTTTCTTCTTTCCCGATGGAGATTGAAATTCTTTACGTACAGGATCTCTATTTCACGAGCCCAGTTAAGGGAAGCTTTTCACCGAGCTACCTGTTCTGTTTTATGTGTTTTAAGTATTCACATAATTCAACATACATTAATCCATTTGTTAATCCAGAACATTTATTAACTCATTGCAATTCAATAAAGAAAGTCATGAACTAATAAATGTGCTGTTATAAATGTAGTTATTTCATAAACTTCAGGTTCATTAAACAAATACTTCAAATACATCCGTACGTTAGATGAACAACAACATTGTCTTACACTCCAGACAACATACAAATATATATGAAAGATAAAGGTGTTTGATTTCTCATTCCTCATCTGACATGTAGTAGTCAGAGAGATATTTTTCATTGTTTAAGACATTATTTTGCTCAATCACTTTCAAATCTCTGTTGCTTGCTTCTGCCATTTCGGTGGCTAGCTGAAGCATGAAATGTCGACATCTTCGCATCAACATTCTATTGTTCTCCTTCTTAATTCTACTAACTATTTTTTCATAGTCACTGACATTTCGTCTAGCCATGGTTAATGAACGACGATGAGGTACCGGTGCCCCAAAGTTACGTAGATCATTAAACAATCCTTCTTGCTCCGTTACCCTAAACGCCCATTCTGCTCGGATACCAGCATAATAATCCTTCAGACTCGAGTACTTTTCGCTCTTGTAGTCATAACTAAATGGAGGTAGCAGCCACACTTTCGGATTTCTTTGTTGGCGTGAACTTCCTGCACCTCTTGAAGACATTGTTCCTAAAATAAACAAACAAATAATAATAGTAATTGTAGATATATTACTATTGTTATGACTTGAACAAACATCATACTGGGGTTGTCGCTATTTATAGACATCATATTGAGGGTTAACTAGAGATGATTTAGTGACGATAATGCATGCTGGGGCACTATGGAAGAAGTGATACCCGTGATATTATTTTTTAGCTTTTCATTTCATACAATCCTGAGTACCCGTGACTTTGTGTACTTGTGATGTAGTCACGGACGTGGTTGTCAGATAAAGTCATCATTGTAGGACAGAGGATGACACTGCAATCCCATCATATTGGAGCAGTGAGTTGTCAAATAAAACAATATGCAGTGAGTTATCACATCGCCCCATGAAACTATTTTTTCATGCTTACTTTTTTAATACAGTAAGTAGTGACTTGGAATTGACGATTTCAGTACAAATTGGTATTTTCAAAAAATTATAAATGAAATTAAATCCTTAAATTTTCTTTGTTTTAAACTAATATTCTTCATAAACAACCTATATTTTATTTTATTTTCACTTAATGAACTTCACAGTCATCCTATTTTCTCCTGTTTGCATTTTTTGTTTCTTTTTGTATATTCTGCAATGTGATAAAAAAAATAAAGCATTTACTTGCGCTGCAGAAAGTCACATGCATCACGTAATGTGAGGAAAAAAGTGACAAACTATATAAGCATGGCAAAGTCAGAAAGTCACATGCATTACTACATCACTGCATAAAGCGACATGCATCACTGCATCACTGCACAAAGTCACATGCATCGCTGCACAAAGTCAGATGCATCACTGCATCGCTGCACAAAGTCACATAGCATCTGAGGAAAAAACAAAGCATCCAAATTATTACACCGGTTCAAGTAATTGGTGAGCATCACTGACAAATGTTGGATGTATCACCGCGCCGAGCTACAATTTATTATCGTACCATACCTACTGTGCCCTTGTGAATTATGCAATCTATTAAAATTTTGAGGGGGTGTCATAACAAAATAACAATAAATTAATAAATATGTCAATACACCTAAAAAGTAAAACAAATTTCTGAATAAATATTTCAAAGAATTTAAAAATATTTTAAAGATTTTGAAATTGTAATTTCACATTTATTTTTTAAAAAAAATTTCAGGCAGAGAAATTTGACTACTTCAGACGTTTAGTCGGTTGATCAGCTTGGTTCTTATTTTATTATTTTTTTTTATGTTTTTACTTTTTGTTTTGGAATAACAATAAATTATGCAATTCATAAAAGTCGAAGTGACAACTCCTATCAAGTTGATGCATAGTTGTTCAGGTCATAAAAGTTGACGTGACAACTCTGATGCATAGTTGATTACAATAATTTCATACATACAGCTACCATGTGTATATATGGTATAAATATCGCATCATACCATAACAAAAGTTTTACAGCTATTTCGAGCGATATCATCATGAGATATACGGTGGTTGATCTATATTCAGCAATGGGTCGTTATTGGGTTGCAGATGGAGATGAATTTGAATACCCAATGAATCCAAATCTGCGTTACTCACGTGCCACCGTCAATACCATGAGAGCTGAATGGGAATTTCGCAAAACTCGAGCAAACGTTCTCGTTGAGCTATGTCATGAAGTAAATCTTAAATTTCCTCGCCAGTTAGCCATGCGTATGCCAACTGACACTCCACAGTTGTTGCAAAGGGCATTGCATCGTATCCGCGACGAGGTTAATCACATGACCCAACGTTTGCAAAGGTCCGGACTAATGAAGACCGCAAATGAGCGTGCCGAAGATGGGTTAATGGATGATGCACACCAGTACTACGCCTGGAGCATGGATGTTATGTATGAATCTGATATTAAGATATCAGATGATGATGATACTGAATGAAATTGTTTGGATGAACGCCCAAACCATTTCTGTAATGCATGCAATTTTTAATGCTTATCCACGACTTATTTTATCAATGAAGGGAGATATTTCAATTGTTTTCGAATATTTATTGTAATTCTACCTTTACTTTCTCTCCGTTATTGTTATTTTGAAGAACGCTACTTGAACTAGACTTTCATGATTTCATGCATTATTGATGTGGAATATAATAATGATACTTAATGAACAAGGTATGAGTTCATATCGATTGATAGTTGAAATACTTGTGTTTGTTTAGATATTTATTTTGTTTCCTTTTTGTTCATATTGCTCCCCACAACTATCCATTATGCAATGTTCACATTTTTTTCCCAGATTTTTGTTGTATAAAATTTGTACAAACCTGTAGCAACACAAGTGGTCCTCCAATCTCATTTAATCATAAAATCCTATCAATTCTTATCATTTTTTTCTTGTTTTCGTTTTCATTTTTATGGAAATCATCAAAACAAGTAAGAATAAAAAATTGTGAAATTATATTTTTCGAAGAAATAAGTATGACACATGTACATCATCTGTACAAGTTTGATATACAAAAACTATAACAAAAACTATAAATAAAATAAACTATACACTCCACATCACACCCGCTAATGCCCTAACCTGCCCCCAGTCCCACAATCCCGACCGTGGACCTCTCTCCTCGGTCTCCTGCGGTAGACTCTCTGAATATCTGGCTCCTGTGGAGCCTGTGACTGTGACTCCCCCTCTACTGCATGTGCTGCCCCTGATCCTGGCTGTGGCAGAAGATCGGATACTGCTGTGAGCTGTGAAACTCCACCATCTGGTGCAACTGTATCAGGATCTGCAGTTGGAGCTCGACCTCTACCTCTGCCCACACCCCGACCTCTGCCGCGACGTCCGCCGCGACCAAAACCTCGGTCTCTCCCGCGCGCTCTGAAGGGCTCAATATGGCCCTCAGCGTCAACGTGGGAGATGTCAGTGAGAACTGCATCATGTGTACTCATGGTCGTGGTCGAACTGTCTGGTGGTGGTAACTGGGTGGGTAGGGTAACAACGTCATGCATGTATCGGGGCGGTGTCCAATCAGGGTCAGGCACATAAGGTATGCCAGTATGCTGCGTAAGAAGTACGTCGAGGGAATCTGTAGATATGTATGGGGTAGTATGTGGTGGGGTCGAAGGTAGTGTTGAAGGAGCTGATGTGGCAGGCGCTGAAGTGGAAGGCGCTGACGTGGACGGCGCTGTTGTGTCTGGAGCAGCTGCTGAAGTGTGTACACCATAGTGGCCGAAATACAAACGATCTCCCCGATGGGCAAGCTGGAATGCCTGGTACAATAACTCCTGGATCTCTGCAACGGCCTCCAAGGCATGCTGTGCATCATGTCTCAAATGGGCGTCCTCAGCCAAGTGAAACGACCTCCCAGCTCCAGCCACCTGAACAAACATGCAGACGTATTATTAGGCTACAGTTCACTGAAAATAAATCAAGTATGATTTTAATAATTATCTAACACATAATATGATACTCACCAATGCCTCAAGATAAGGGCCAACTCCCTGATATCCAGACTCAGACACGTGGCTCGGATTCCCGACTAGTAAGTGTGTATGTCGCCGATACCACAACATGTAAGGGTCGGAATAGGGGATCACCTCATCGCTGTAGTCAGCTTGTACAATACTGTCCCGGCGGGCATCCCATAACTGTATATATCGCATATAAAACAGACGCCAATCAGTGCCAGCTCGGCCACGCCTATTAGTGACGTGCAACTGCCACTCGGTGTCGAACCGATCCGGCACGGACTGCACCCGACCAAACTGTCGGAGGACACGATGGGGGAGATGCCACTCAACCACGTCAAAACAAATAAGTGGCACTCTCGCCATCCATATCTCCTGACCCAGTCGGCAGTAGTCGGGGAGCGTATCGAGGACCCCAGCATAAGGCTGCCAGATAAACTACAATGACGACAAATAATTTAAATTTTGCTTGTGAACTCAAAACATATACAATGAAGAAGACAACTAAAACGCAATCAAAAAAGTTCATACCTCGCCCTCGATCATCCGGTCCAGCTGGTCTCTATAAACTACCACTACGTGGGTCGAGACGACCTCGTGGCCCATGTCAACCCTCCACCGGCTACCTCGCGGTCCGGTGGGCAACTGCATGTCCCCCTTACCCATAGGAAGCTCACCAAGACCAACCGGTTGCCGCCTAGACGGGGCAATGCGAATCAATCTCTCCCATGCCCAAATCTGCAATAGTTTGAACACAATTACAATACTGATATATGGTTATAAATATGAATTGACATGTAATAAAATTGTTACTAACCTGTAGCAACACAAGTGGTCCTCCAATCTCCCTCGTACCCACCTGAGCTGCTCGACATAGCATCCTATACAACCATGCCAGAGCCGCGCTACCCCAGCTATACTGCCCAATCTCCTCAATGTCTCTCAGCAATGGCAAGTACATCAGCTTGACCAGGTTCTGTGACTTATCAGGGAGAAGTACCCCCCCAATAAGCCACAGAATATATGCTCGGGTATGCTGCTGTACCAACTCATCTGGAGCATGATCTGGAAGATGAGCAAAGTGCTCGGCCAGCTACCTCACCCTCACTCTACCTGGCTGTAAATCTACTGGTGTAGGTGCTACTCCCAATAGCTCAGCACATAGGGCTATCCACTGCCCCGTCGCGAGAAAAGAGTCAACTCCAGTAACTGCTCGGCCATCAATCCGAAGACCATATAAGACGGATATGTCCTGCAACGTGACAGTGGCCTCCCCGATCGAGAAATGAAATGTATGAGTCTCTGTGCGCCACCTCTCAACGAGAGCAGTGATGAGTGCGTGGTCCAGTCGAATGTGCCCGATACGATACACACCATAGAATCCCGCGCGTAATAGATACTGCAAGACTCTATGGTCCAACGGATGCTCCCACAATCCAGAATCTGCCCGACGGCATGTCAACACGGTGCGTGCCTCATCCTGCACAACAGAATTACCAGTTCAAATAATAACATTATCCCGAAATATACAACAAAATGCAATGTATTTTAATTGTAGCCGTAAAGTGCAACAAACGTTATTGCATACCGGACGGTCCCACATACTGTCAGCCCGATGTGCCTGTCTGAACAGTGGAACCTCCTCAGGTACATATGCCATGAAGCCTATACAACTGAAATTATTTATCCATATCAAAAGCTCATTTAATCATAACATAATAACAGAGAAAACTGTAATTATTGATTTTGTACTGAACGATGTAAAATACAATGAAGTAAATGTTATGGGTTCAAGAAAAAGACAAATTTATGTGCCACTTACACGGAAGCAATTCGAAATTAATGATTACATTTATGGCATATTTGACAAAACTGAAATATTTATTTTGTAATGCTAAAAGTTTGAATAAATTATAAATTTTGCAAAATACATATAAAATTTTGTAATTGTGAACAATGACCGCAACATTCCAATTTTTAAAATTTTAATTTATAATAGGTTAATTTTTTTAAAATTTGTAAATTTTTTAAATTATAAAATGTGAACAATGATTGCAGCATTCGATATTTAATTTATTCAAAAATATGAAATTTTGAAATGGTAGAAGAACTACGTGATTAAGTATAGAATATTGTAATACACATTTCGAATCAAGTACTCCGTGAAAAACTAGTACACATTTTCAATAAATTATAAAAGTTTGAATAAATTGTACACATTTTCAATTTTGCATTACACATTTTTGACTCAAGTACACATTTTGTAATACACACTTCAAATGTACGACCTCGTTTACAAATAAAGAATTTAAAAATACATAATTAAATGATTTATTACAAATGAAGAATTTCAAAATGATATATTACAACATGTAAGTATTACATAGTCTTCATCGACCAAGTCGCACCGGACATGTTCGCCTGTCATGACCTGTCTGGTGGCACTCACTGCAACGAGCTGTCAAACACCTGTCTGATATATCCATCTCATTCGGAATACGAGCCATAGATGTACGACCCCATTTTACTTCTCGCAGACGAAGGTCATTAGGCATTAAGGTCCACTGCGGATCATCCCAATAATCTTGATGCGGTATTGGGTTGAATTTAGTTTCCCAAACCCTCATGTATACAGGAAGCCTGTATACTGGATCAACGTACTGGAATGGATTGTCACCGCATTCAGACATTACAGCGAGCATATGAGAACATGGATAGTGTCTTATCTCATATTTTCCACAACTGCACGTGGGTTGATTCATCCGCACAATCTGTCTATTGCGACCTCGTCCACGGCGAAAAGATGTTTGCACCTCAAATACACGGCGGGGCCTATAAGATAATATTGAAACAAACTAATCAAGTTCATGTTTTTAGATGTAATTAACTTAACAACATAATAATAACAATTTTTTCACATTACAAACTAACCTGTCATGTGATATCAACTTGAAAGTATTTTCCCTTGCGATACCCTCCTCCATAGTTCTTTGCATCTCTCTAGGGTATTGGAAGTCATTGCGTACATCTGTTTCAGCTTGGGCTCCCATCTCGTCAAAATATTTGACGAGTCGTCGAAATGTGAATTCAACCATAGCTGAAATAGGTAAGTTCCTTGCACCTTTCAAGACGCTGTTGAAGCACTCTGCATCATTACTGGTCAATACCCCCCAGCGATATCCACCGTCATATGCAAGGGCCCAGTCCTCAAGATTCATCTTGTGGACCCAATCGATGGCTTCTTGGTTAATAGCCTGTATCTGATCTAAGTAACCATTACACTTTCGTTGTTGATCAGCACTCCTTGCTTTCCACAGAAGTTGTTTGAGCTCCTTATTTCTAAAATGTGTATTAAAGTTACTGCAAACATGTTGAAAGCAGTGCCGATGATATCCAACAAATTGGAGCGAGGGATTCAGCCAATGCCGCCTCACAGCAGCTAAAATACTCTCAGCTCGATCAGATATCAAAGTCACTCCCTGCCGGTCCATGACAATATGTTCCTTGATATTTTGAATAAAGAACAACCAAGACTCCAAACTCTCCCTGTCGACAACAGTGAATGCAAGCGGTAATATTTTGCCATTGGCAGTGACAATCGTTGCTACAAGTAACACAGCAGTGTATTTACCGTATAAGAATGTACCATCTATAGTTATAACAGGCCTACAATATCTAAAGCCATCGATGACGAGTTTGAAAGACCAGAAAACAAAGTGGAAGACAAGTATAATGGTTGCATACTCGGTATATCTATGCTTCCATGTCACGATGGTGCCAGGATTAGATGTCTATAATGCATGCATGAATTTAGGCAATTGCCTGTATGATTCATCCCAATCACCGAATACCATTTTAATTGCCTTTGCCTTTGCATGCCACACCTTCTTGTATGATATACTATAGTTCATGGTCTTTTTTATATCTTCGATGACATTCTTAATTGGCATATCAGGTTCATTCTGCATACGACAATCAAATATGAGTTGGATTATCTAGATGTGAACACTATAAACAAACAAATATGTATGTATATGTAAACATTTATTTTTTATACTAACCGCAACTTGTCCCAAAATATGAGAAACAATGTAACTGGAGCTAATATTAGTGTGGTTCCTGTTCATTCGTGGGTATAAACAATGGTGAGGACCCCTATACTGCTTTATTTCAAAAAGACCATGTTTCCTACTAAGAGATGCACGCAACCACCAACTGCAGTCGTGCTTGCAAGCAGACACCCAAAGGTCTCGCTTGGAGGTTACGACCTTATACTCTCGATTATTTGTTGCATGGTACAATTTCACAGCATATAGAAGTTGCTTCTTATCAACAAAAACCATTCCTCTGTCCAACTCTGGATTTTCAGCACTCCAGATCCGGTTACGGGGAACGACATCACGGGTACTAATGTCAAAATCACCACCCATGTGAATGTTGTCATAGAAAGGGATTTCAACTCTAGGTGGAATGGGGGCATTTTCAGGTTCAACGGGAGCCTGGGCATCATATTCTTCATCATCATCATCATCTGATCCACCTAATACATTTTCTTCCTCACACATTTCATTGTCATCATCGTTTAGGGCGACATCAGGACCGTACATGTCACTGTCAGCAAACTGCACCTCGTTCACTGTTTCAGCCATATTACCAGTAACTTCAACCGGAGTGGTATGATGGCTGCATGTCGGCACATCTTGTGTGTTACTGTCAAATTCATAACCATATCCACCACGTGAACTTGATTCTACACCATGGCCCTGAAATGACTGTTGTGTGTAGCCCAATGGATAACATTGATTTGATTCATACATAGGAGACTGAAACGCTGTTGTGTCAATCCCATGCGTCAGCAATGTAGTGAACGGACGAGAATCCATATGTGTCATGTTCGGGATATTGGGTACAATCTCTTTATCAATGTAGACTTCCAAACAATTTGGTGCTTGAAAACTTGCACCGATACTTAATACGGTGTTCAACGCCTCATCGTCATTGATCGGTAATATCTTGTATTTGCTGTGTGCTTGCCACTGGCGATAAGGATATCTACATTTGAAGGACAATCGGACACTTTCCCCGTAACTTGTCACCTTTGACATAAACATCTCCTCCAAATTGCTAAGCGTGGTGCCAATTTGCACCGCATATATCCCTTTCGGCTCAGCATCATATGCTACGCCTTCATCAGGATCCCGAATTATGTTTCCCCCCAGTAGAAAATAATTGGAACAGTCTCCATATACTTGCTTCAATTAAGACAAAAAATACTAAAATAGCAACAATATACTTATATCTCCTTGTACTTGTAAAAGAATTATATGAAATTATACTCATTCAATTACAATTACTTGTGACGCAAAAACTTTATTTAAGTAATCATCAATTATAATCCAACATTCATTATTGATTTTTTAATTAAGATATGAGTTAAAATAATGATAATGGTTTAGATTTTTTAGCTTTTTAAGAAATACATCTTACAACTTATGAAAAAATTAACATCATCCTCTTATGCTACGCTTTTTACATTACTTATTATGATTAATATCATGCTCTTGTGCACATTAAATGTAATTCAGCTAAATTTTAGGTCAAAAAACAGCTTTATTGATTTTGGATTAATTTTGTATAAATTAGAAAGTAACAACATTTGTAATCATTAAATAAATATAATTTTATTTGTGTGATGAACATCTTAATTTTATAAGGACTTGTTATTTTACTTCTGAAGTTGTAATTTAAAATTTATCAAAAATGTCTGTGTTACATGGATTCTTGAAAACAAATCAAGTAACCATATCAGACACTTGACACCTAGATAAGTGTATCATATGTGTGGTCGATACTTCTCATCAGGTATGCACATATCCACGATTTTAGCCAAAAAAAATTTTGTTCTGAACTCGCTGTTATAAACCACGATTTAAGCCAAAAAAAAATTTCTTCTGAACTTGGTGTTATAAACCACGATTTTATCCAAAAAAAAAAAGGACTTGTATACTTAAAACATATATATTAAAATGTGATCAGAACATCACTTATGTTGTTAGTAGCTCAAGTGGCAGTGCAATGGTGATGCCCAGGCAGAGGCGTGGGTTCAAACCACGCCAACTCCTTCTCAATTTTCAAACAACTACCTCGGCATCACTATTGCACTACCACTTCAGCTACCAACAACATAAGTGATGCTTTGTTCACATTTTAATATATATGTTTTGAGTACACAAGTCTTTTTTTTTTTTTTGGATAAAGTCATGGTTTATAACAGCGAGTTCAGAAGAAAAATATTTTTGGCTAAAATCGTGGTTTATAACAGCAAGTTCAGAACAAAATTTTTTTGGACTAAAATCGTGGTTTATAACAGCGAGTTCAGAAGAAAATTTTTTTTGGCTAAAATCGTGGTTCAGAACAGCGAGTTCATAATAAATTTTTTTTAATTAAAAGCGTGTTTTGTAACCGCGATTTCTTAATCAAAATCGCGTTTTGTAACCACGATTTTAAGATTTTCCAAATTCCACGCGGGACAGGCCCAGAAATGTTGAAATCGTGGTTATGAACCGCGAGTTAGCTTATTTTGGGAATTCTTTCAAAACTAAGCTTAGTTTGAGAATTGAATTAGTATTTTGACTTATTTTGGGAAATGACCCTAGGTTGTGACCTTATATAAATTATAAAGTGTTGGTAAACTTGATTTATACATAAAGAAATTTGATTTATACATATTCGTGACCACGCTTGTAAGTAAAATATGTAAAAACGTGTTTTCAAAACACATTTTGAACAAAAATTCAAAACCAGCACTCCCTCTTATTTGTCACAGACACTAACACTCACTCTCTTTATATAAATTTTATTTTATAAAATTCAGAACAATTAATTTTTTTTTAATTTAATTTATCTTTTTAAATAATTTATTTTTCAAATTATTTTTATTTTTTTTCCAATGAATTTTTTTTTTTCAAATAAACCTCAGGGGTGTCAGTGTAATTTACCTAAAAAAAAATTTACATTTTAAGAATTAAAGTAAAAAAATAATCATTTTATATAGTTGATTATTATTTGCTATTATCAATTATTATTATATATATATATATAATAATAAAATATTGGTATGAATTTTACAAAATAAAATTTATATCTATACTATTATAAAGTGAACACCTCTTATGGTGTCCTGACGCTTTACTCTCCTCATGTCATGTGGCAGTGTTTTTATTTTTTTAAAAAAAGTTAAACAAAGAGATGGGCAAGGCTTGAACCCATGACCATGGGTTTAAGTATGAGGACTCATACCACTTAAGCTAAGTACACATTATAATATTAATTTCATTTTTATTTTCTTTTATTCCTATTTATTTAAATTGCACACGCATCGCGTGTGCCCTCACCGCTAGTATATTAAAAAGCCTATATGTTTGATGTGAGTGTGAGTGTTGTGGGTGTGTGTGTCAGAGAGAGGGATAGAGAGAGTGTTTGTGAGTGTCTGTGACAAACAAGAATAAGTGATGATTTTGAATTCTTTGTTGAATTTTTACATTTTGCTTAGAAGTGATTATTATCCATGGGTCAACAGTAAAACCGTGGTTTGCAACCACGTTTTCTGAAGATAGAAAGAATTACTTAACCACAGCATGGTTATGTATAAATCAAATTTTCTTAATCAGATTTACTTTAAAAAAATAATAACTTAAAAATTTTTGTATAAATAAAATTTCCTTAAAAGCGTGATTTGTAACCTAGACAGATATATCAATAATTTTGAATATGAAGATATTACGAAGATTCTTCTTTTATTTTTCTGTTCATATAATTTTATACTATAATTTGTATGAAGTATTGTATTTATTCAGTGCGATTGGACAAAACTGGACAAGTCATACAAAAATCTTAAATCATAGTGTAACTTTTTCTATGAAATTATTATTTTTTTCATTGAGTTCAAATAACTCGACTGATTTTGTATGACTTGTACTTAATTTTAATTTCAAACATTGTTCACGTCATTTTTTATAACTGGTGGTCAAATTAGTGAGATTTGTGGACAATTAAAGAGAAGTTACTTTTATTGACATTATTCCTTCTGCCAATAGGGACCTTAATGACAAAGTTATTTGATAGGTTATTTCCTATGACATTATTCCCTAACTTAGGGAAATAACCTCATCCGAAATAACGTAAGAAATAACTTAGGGAAATAACATAACAAAAAAATTATCGACCTAAAGCGAGTCAAACTTGAGTTTCATTAATATTAAAGAGCTCTCATTATGTGTTAGAAATTAGGTATGCTCCTTTCAGATCTCAAGTTGAACTCTCAGTATGTTTCATTAATTGAGATTTGTCGGATCTACGTGGAATGGACGTTTGGTGTAGATTGTAAAATTAGTTGATAAATACGTAAACTGATTCAGACATCCGACTATCAAAAAAAGTTATAACTTAATTGAATAAACATAATGCAGGCGCATAGAGAATAAGTCAATTGGATAATTCAAGTGGGTAAAAATTATCGAGAATGACTCATTTTATAAATCAAATATTTTAATTTTTTCAAACATAATTCCTAAACAAATTTGTTTTTTTTTTTTTTTATATCAAATGTTTTCATAATAGCATTTTCCATGACGACTTGGAAGGCCTCTTTTGGCAAAGAGGTAAAAAGTAATGTTTTGACTTCTAATTTTTTGTGGATCAAATTATTCGACCTCTAATGTTTATATCAATTTTTTGTAGATCACTTCTAAAAAGTCATTTATTTATATCAAATTTATAAAAGGGAATGTCATGAATTTTAAGGAGGAAAAACTCGAAAATGAAATTCAACCGTAAATGGGGCAAGAAATTCAAGTAAACTATACTTTTTATATTTAACCACGATTACATTTGAATTTAGTGCATAAATTTAGTCAAACCAACTTTTCTTATCGTAGGGGCATGTGGCATCAATGGCATATTTTAAAGTTTTCTTTTATTTTTTATTTTCGGGTCAACATTCTAAGTAGTTAGATTTTTAATTTGTTAATAAAATTTTAGTGTACTACTTAAAGGGTCACCCATAGAAAATATTAAGCAGGCCTACACCGACATAAAATTCAATTATCTGAATTTTCTATTTTGTAATATCCCTATCTCCAAAATATATATATATATATATATATTTGTTCCTGGCCAAAATGATGAGAAAACTTCCATAGCAATTTCTTATCACAAATTTTGTTCTTTACTTTTCAATTTCTTATTCTTACTTAAAAAATTGAAAGTTAGAACAAAATTATTTTTGTTACTTTATTAATTTTAAGTTATTACTACTCCACATCACCTAATTAATAATAATTTTTACAGCCAAATTAACGTTTCTCTTTCTTATGTAATTATTATTATTATAGATAATTATCTATTCATTACGTAAAAATTATTTGTTCCTAAAAAAAATTATATAACATTATTTAAAAATTTTAACTTATCATAAATTTCTTAACCCCTAATTTCTGAAACCATAACCCTCATTTCTGATTTCACAATTTAAAACCGTTAATTGAAAAATAATTTCACATTCATCAATTCAAAACCCTAATTCAAAACCAAAACCCCCATTTCTGATTTCACATTCAATAGAAAACCATAACCCTCATTTTCTTATTTCAAATATAATATTTAAATTTTGCTAAACAGATGCAACATTCAACAGATTTCACATTCAACAGATGTCACATTGAACAGAAATCTGATTTCACATTCAATACAAATCTGATTTCACATTCAACAGATTTCACAATTATAAACAGATTTAAGATAAATATAAACCATTCAACATTCACATTCAACAGATTTCTAAACAGATTTCACAAATATAAACCCTAACCCTAACCCTAACCCTAATTTAAAATTTAAGATTTCACATTGAACAGATTATCTATAATTAAAATTCAACAAATTATCTATAATTAAACACATTCAACAAATTCAACAACAAATTATCTATAGCAAAAGATTTCACATTCAACAGATTATCTATAATTAAAATTCAACAAATTATCTATAATTAAACAAATTCAACAAATTAACTATAATTAAAATTCAACACATTCAACATTCACATTCAACAAATTATCTATACTTAAAATTTCACAAATATAAACCGTAACCCTAATTTATTATTTCTGATTTCACAACATTTTATTCACGAATATAAACCCTAACCCTAACCCCGCATTCATGAACCCTAACCCTAATTTATTCACAAATATAAACCCTAACCCTAACCCCACATTCATGAACCCTAACCCTAATTTATTCACAAATATAAATCCTAACCCTAACCCCACATTCATGAACCCTAACCCTAATTTATTCACATTTTCACAAACACAAATATACTCACAAATATAAACTCTAATCCTAATTTATTCACAGTAAAATAGATGATAGAAGCCATACCAACGAGAGAGAGAGACAGTACTGAATCAATCAGAGGGAGCTCCAGAGAGAGAGAGCAAGTAGCTCGAGAGAGAGAGAACAGAGTGAGAGGAGTAAAGAGCGAGAGAGAGACAACAGAGGGAGAGAGGAGAAAGCGTGAATGTAAAACACGGGCCTGGAGGGGTTAAATATAAGTTCTAAAATCGTGGTTGTGAACCACGATTTCACTTAAAGAAAAAAAATTTGTCCTAAAATCGTGGTTATAAATAGCGAGTTCATTTGATAAACTCGTGGTTATGAACAGCGAGTTCAAAAGAAATCTATTTTTTGATGAAATCGTGCTTGTGAAAAGCGAGTTCAAAGGAAAAAAAATTTAATTAAACTCGCGTTTCGTAACCGCGAGTTCTTAATCAAACTTGCTTTTCGTAACAGCGAGTTTCAAATTTGGCAGCTTTCGCGCGACAGGGATAGAAAAGTGTTGAACTCGCGATTGTGAACCGCGAGTTAGCTCATTTTGAAAATTCTTTCAGTTTGAAAATTTCTTTATTATTTTGGCTTATTTAGGAAAATGCCCCAAAAAAAAGAGCTCCTTAAAAAACAATTGTCAAACCCCACCAAAAGCGGGTTAGCGCAGCCAAAAACATTTGCGGTGGCCCCACTGTACAATATTATGATCACAAACAATTTTATTAGGAGCCATCTTTCCTGTTAATACATGCAAATACAATTAAGTGATCAATACTTACAAGAAAAAGAGGTAATTTACATTGACATCCCTTGAAGTTTTTGATAATGACAACAGGCCCCTCCAAGTTTATGAAATGACAAGGACCTCCCTATGATGACAATTTGTTACAGATTCTTCCAATTATGGTGCCGCTAGTAAAGAAGGTGATGGTTTTTACTGAGGTCAGCAACAAAGTTCCCTTTAGTGCCTATGTTGCCTTCATTTCATGTGTACAGACATGATTGCCCTCCATTTCATTGTTTAAAAGACAAATTACCTCTGCATTCCCATTAGTTAAAGATTGAGATGCCCTTATTACATTGCTAATAAATTCCTTTCTCTCTAGTAAATATGTGCTACCTTTGCTATAAGGTTAGTTATTTGTTGTATTTTGTGCAAGTGTCAATTGGAAATATATATTGTGTTTGTAGGATTACAAACAACAAATGTCTACTTCATGCATAGTAGGAAGTAATGAAAACCAAAATTACCCAAGTATCAGAATAAAAATTGAACTACAAACAGAGAATATGTACAACATATTAAAACCCATATCTAAACTCCCTAATTCAGTATCAATGAAAATAAGAGAAAACAAAACCAAATGCCGCCATCATTTGATGAAAGAAAACATTCCCCCCACACACACTTAAATTGTTTGACAAAAGAAAACAAACCCACACACTGAAAGAAAACAAATTCACACAAACACATACTTCAATCACAACACATAAAGCCCAATCATCAAGAAGAAAAACCAAAGACCATAAAATCCACAAACAGATCATTTGATGAAAGAAAACAAACCCACAAATAGTTCGATCAAAAAGAACAAAACCGACACACAAAGCAAGACCCATAACACCCAACTCAATGATTTAGCAAATAATGCACCAATTCTTGCCTTGCAATCCAAAATACAACAAACTTTGAGCAAATGTGATGAATCAATATGAGAATCAGAGCCATTTCATCTTCTTTTGGCTCCAAACTGACTCAAATGAAGAAATAATTCGGTTATAGTGATGAACCAATACCCAACTCTATTTTCTCTCACAAATACACTAACCTTTCAGGCTCTCACACATTTCAACAAGATTTCCTCTGTTTCTCTCATTTTCTCTAAGTTTTTCCCTCCCTTCCCCAACTCCCTCCCGCCAATGTACCCACTCCGCCTCTATGTACACCAGATGCATGTATAAGACGAATCACCACCACAAATGTGTTCTCAAATGTCTTAGTAAAGCAAAAGGGCAATTCAGTCTTTTTACATTGATTGACAATTCAGGTTAAAATATCTGCATTTAAGTGGGGCATAATGGTCATTCATCAATAGGCATTAACAATGTCAAGCAAAAAGTTCTGGAATGGGAGGTCCCTGTCATTTCATAAACCTAGAAGCGTCTGTCTGTCTGTCATTGTCAAAAACTTCAGGGGAGGTCAGTGTAAATTACGCCCAAAAAAACAACAGATGAATGAAAATTTACCTCCTCTCCCTTCTTGACAAGCCCTGTTCTCCTAATGTTTAGGCGTACTGAAGCATAGAATTTTAAAGCATTGCCACCACAAGTAACTTCAGTGGGCCCACCAAATTTTAATTAATATAAAATGTAGAATTGGCTGGCATGGTGGGCTTTTGGTCTTAAATTTTAATTAATATAAAATGTAATAAGTCCAGTGAACCTAAAGAAGATCCAAGACTAGCAGGACCAGGTCTCTTCTCTTGGTCATACTTGGCTACCAAGCTTACTCAGCCTTCTGTCTTTTATTCTTCCCTTCTCATTATCATTCTTCAACCTTCAATCTATCATCTTAAAACTGTTTATTAGTTACCTTTGATGAAAGATATCCCACATCATGAACTCCCCCAAAAAAATTCCACACAAAAATAACTGAGCTTTCAAGAAAATCATATTATACAGTGACATTTTAATAACATCAGGGATAACACATTTATATTTTACTTGGATGGGAAGCACTTTACCGGAAAAGAAAATGTAAATGTAAGAGAAACTTGACCACACTCTCAAGGAAAAAAGAGTAAATTTTCCTAGCTAAGTATCAACTGTGTCATTTCATTTCTTAAGAGCTATGTTACATGGACTCGAGTACAGGTGTCGGGTGCAAGTATGTATCTAGAGGTCGGACTCATAAAATCATAAATTTAAGGGTATGCGGACTCAGCAAAAAAATGTCATATTTTTATATTTTTAATCTGTTATGTGAGATAAAATGGTACTATATATAACTTACAGCGTCAAAATAACATTTATAATAATTATACAATAATATGTACGTATAATAATAGTGTTATATACAATTATATAAGAAGTATCTGTTGAAAAGTATCCTACACATATTCCATACCCTTGTCCGAGTGTCGGGTGTCCAATGTCGAGTGTCTAACACAGGTATTTGATCTATTTTGAAGAGTCCGTGTAACATAGCTTAAGAGAGAAGATACAAAGAGCAGAAAATCTTTACAGATAGAAATTGGTAAAAATAAAGAAAACAAAAATACACAAATTAGCCTACAGTAGTAGCTCCAAGAAAGATTCTTTTGCCTGTGATAGAAAATTCCACACATTTCCCATAATTCATTGACATGACATGGCTACCTGACTGTAACTTAGCTCTGAGGTTTGAATTTTCTTTAACGATTAGTCAATAAACAAAGTAGAATAATAAATCTGAGTGCAATCAAAGCCATAAAAATTGGAAGTTGTATAAAAATGTGATTATGATAGAACAGAATAAATAAATAAAAATTAGAACAATACCTGATTTACGAATATCAAAATTGTCTGTGATAAAGACAAAGAGTGGCTCAATTTGCGGAGTGCCTGGCTCATCAATCTAGCTTGCATTGCCATGTGTGCATCACCCATTTCACCATCAAGTTCACCTTTGGGCACAAGGGCAGCAACCCGTAAATCAAAACACAAAATTCATAAAACAGAGCAGAAGATTCAAAATAGAGCCTTTCCCCCCTAAACATAGGACAAGTATTGACTACCAAAAAATTGACTCAAATTAGACAAAATGAACCATCTGGTCCGCATGGATTCAAACCATGCGCGCACCAAAGCTGCATATGTGCAGCAATGCAACCCCCCCCCCCCCCCCCAAAAAAAAAAAAAAAAAAAAAAAAAAAGAAAAAAAAAAGACCCCACAATGATTCCTATCAAAAACAAGTTCACAATATTAACATGGAAGGGGGCGAAGATGAAAGGTATAACAGTAATAACACCATCACAAGACATTTTGAAGGAAACTCATGAAGTATGTCCTGCAAGGCTGCAACTAACTCTAAACCATGATCATCCTTGTTAAATCACTGTGCACAGAAGCTTGATCTATGGAACACCTACACTGTCCACCACAACGACATCAACTGAACCACTCCGTATTAGGGTATCCACAAGACTTAGAGCCTGTTCACCACAATCAGGTTGTGATAGAAGCAAATTTTCAGTATTTACACCAATAGCCTCGGCAAGTGCTGGATCAAGAGCATGCTCAGCATCAACAAAAACACAGTAACCTATATCCAAAAAAATGTTAATTAACAAGAAGAAGCTGGTGTTAAAATCCGTCACAAATCAGACATTTCCTGTTTTTTTAAAAAACAATAGAAAAAATTTATGAATGATAACCAGCATTAAAACCAGCACATGCTTCCAATTTATACTAATATATCAAGAACCAGAAATCTGTGAATGAAGTGAACAATATATTATTGCTTTCTACAAGATGAGATGCTTCTTCCCACTTATTCAACATTCATGATTCACTAGGCATGGCATGAAATACCTAGCTTCGCAGTTTTCTTACATTTTTTCTTTTTTTCATGCTAGGGAATCTAAACTTTCTGCTAGGCAACAAATGCATTGCTAGAAAACTTTTGTTATTTACCAACATATGTTTTGTATATTGACTTGTTTATTGTAACTTTTATTTTTGGCTGTGGGTGTTTTACGTCTTTTTGGTATTAGACAGAAGAGGGTCAATACATTGCACTGGGAAAAATAAATAAATAAATAAATAAAATTGAACCGCATAGATGACTACATTGAACTTGATACCCCAAAGTGAAAACTTCATTACTTGAAGTTACCCATTCCAAAATATAAGGGGAAAAAATTAAAGACAGACATGTGAGAATATGTGTTCTTCTCGGATTAGGATTAAGTGTCCTATGTCTATTAGACTTCTATATATCTCAGTAATGTATTCATGTAGGGTTAGGAATTAATTAGTGGTACTCTATATAAATGATGTATGTATTCTTTGTTCAAATTAATTCAAGACTAATATACAGTTTTGTTCAGAAAACTTACATGGTATCAGAGCTTGGTTCGAAACCCTAATCTGAAGGATTCGAAACCCTAACAGCCGTAGCCTCTCTGTTCAGTCGCAACCCATCGGCTGTAAATCACGATCAATTACCGCCCTTGCATCATCGTATCTCTCTCAGTCCTCGTCGGCTTCATCTCGGTTCATCATCACAACTCCCTCTCGCGATTTTCTGACTTTGGTTCTCTCTCTCTCTCTGTGGCTTCATCTCGGTTCATCATTGCCGGTTCATCATTGCGACTCTCTCTCGCAACCCTGGTTCTCATCTCTCTATCTCTGTCTCCGTGATTTGTTATCAATAGTATTAAAACCCTTATTCCTCTTTGACCCATTAATCTTTAGTTTATTACAATAATGGACCCTAAAATTCAAGCTATTAAATGTAAACTCAATGGTGGCAATTATGCCTATTGGGCCAGTGTTATGAAGAATTTTCTTCTTAGTCAAAAAAAATGGGGCTATGTTTCTGGTTCTGCTCCTCGTCCATCGGACCCAAAAATAGAAGGGTATCTGTCTTCCTGTGACACTTGGGATTGTGATAATGCCCAAGTTCTTACCTGGTTTCATAACTCTGTGGATGACCGTATTGGAATGATGTTTTCCAAGTACAGTACTGCCAAGGAAGTATGGGATTATTTATTCGGTGTTTATCAGCAGTCCAATTTTGCCAAGCGGTATGAGTTGGAAACAACTATTTAGGGTGCTCGTCAGCGGGATCAAACTATTCAGGACTTTTATATTGAGATGACAGGTCTTTGGGATCAGTTGGCTCTTATGGAACCACCTAGTCTCAAGATACTAGACGCTTATATTGAGTTTCGGGAACAGGGTCGTTTAGTCCAGTTCTTAACAGCTCTCTCCCCTCAGTATGAGGCTATTCGAGGTGGCATCCTTCACCGATCTCCTCTTCCCTCTGTGGATGCTATTGTTCGTGAACTCCTCTCCGAGGAAACTCGTCTTAAGACGGCCAGTCAGACTTTGCCTCCTTCTGTGTTCTTGGCTCCTGCCAAGCCACCCTTGTTATCGACCCCTCCTTCTCATCAACTTCAGGCCACTGCAAAACCCAAGAGAGGACCATTAGGGCTAGATGAGTGTGCTTTCTGCCATCAGAGGGGTCATTGGAAGAACAATTGTCCTAAAAAGGGACGTCAGCCTGCTCCGTCTTCTCAGACACAGTTCCGCGGTACTACTTCGAGTACTTTCCGACCTCCTGCTGCTTACACTACATCTACTCCGGCTCCCGATCCTGACTTGGCTTCCCTAAGTGCTCAGGTCGCACAACTTCAGCATATCTTGTCCACCTCTCAGTCATCCCCATCTGCCTCCGCTCTTACCTCTCTTCATTCAGGTTTGCTTGGGTCCTCTTCAAGTATCCCTTCTTCTGTTTGGATTTTTGATTCTGGTGCCTCACATCATATGACTCCTCACCTTTCCTTACTTCAAAATTGTATTCCCCCACCCGTTCCTATTACTATTAATACTGCTAATGGATCTGGTATGTCTGTTTTATCTGTTGGGTCTGTCTTACCCTCTGCCATGTCTGCTGTTACTATTCCTTCTGTCTTTTATGTTCCTCAGTTATCTGTCAGTTTGTTATCTATCAGTCAACTTGATGCGTCTGGTTTTGATGTTATCTTTTCCTCTTCTGTCTGTTGTGTGCAGGATCGGGTGTCCAAGAAGCAGATTGGGATCGGTCGTAGAATTGGAGATCTCTATGTGGTTGAAAGCTTGCATCTCCCCTTATCTACCTCTCCAGCTGCACTTTCCTCGTTTCAATTAGATTCTCAGTCGAGTCAGTTTTACTTATGGCATTCTCGTCTTGGTCATTTGTCTGTTGACCGCTTACGGTCGTTAGCTCAGTCAGGATTGTTGGGTAAAGTTTCTCCTAGTCAAATTGATGAATGTCGGGGGT
This sequence comes from Camellia sinensis, assembly GCF_055761805.1. Lineage (NCBI taxonomy): Eukaryota > Viridiplantae > Streptophyta > Magnoliopsida > Ericales > Theaceae > Camellia > Camellia sinensis. The sequence continues at coordinate 88,598,944 of NC_138973.1, read as the reverse complement.
GTAAACTTGCTAAAATGTCAGCTTTACCTTTTAGTAAAAGTACGTCTATTTCTGTTTCTCCTTTCTCTCTTGTGCATACTGATGTCTGGGGACCCTCTCCTGTTCTTACTAAAGGGGGTTCAGTATATTATGTGTCTTTTGTAGATGATTGCACCCGTTACACGTGGGTTTATCTTATGACTCATAAGTCTGACTTCTACCAAATATATCGTACTTTCCAGTCTATGGTCACTACACAGTTTGGATCTACTATTAAATTGTTGCGGTCCGACTTGGGTGGGGAATACTTTAAAACTGAATTCTGTGAATATTTGGCCAACTTGGGTACCATTCACCAAACTTCTTGTACTGATACACCTGCCCAAAATGGCCGAGCTGAACGCAAACACCGTCATCTTCTTGAGACAGCTAGATCTCTTCTTTTCTCTACCTCCGTTCCAGCTCCGTTTTGGGGTGAGGCAGTTCTTACTGCTGCTTTTCTTCTCAATCATATGCCTACCCCCCTTCTTTCGGGTCGGTCTCCTTATGAGGCTCTCTTTTCTCAACCTCCTAATTACTCCCTCCTTCGTGTATTTGGGTCTGCGTGTTTTGTCCTTTTACCCCGTAAAGATAGAACTAAACTTAGTGCCCGATCTGTCCTATGTGTTTTTTTGGGATATAGTCTCACTCAGAAAGGTTATCGTTGTTATGACCCTGTTTCTCGTCGCCTTTATGTCTCCCGCCATGTTGCCTTTCTCGAACGTCTATCTTACTTTCAGCTTCCTCCTCTCACCGCCCCAGTTTCCAAAGAGGATTTGGTTCATATTGATCCATTTCCTTCTGAGGTCCCATCTGATGAGTACATCTCCACAGTTCCTCCTGAGCTTATTCCATCTTCTCCTTCTGCTTCACCTCTGACTACTTCTCCTCCTTCGCCTCCTCCTTCGCCTTCTCCTTCTCTTTCTTCTTCTCCTCCGTTGTTAGTTTATTCTCGTCGTAAGGCTCCTCCTCTACTAGTTGTCTCTACCCCTGCTGCTGATCCTCCTGCTTCTGACGACTCTGATCCTGCTGCACACCGATATCCTCCTCGAGCGCGTCATCCTCCAAAAAGGTTGGGTTGGTCTAATACTTGTTTTTCTGCTTCCTATCGTACCTTTTTGTCTGCTATTCACTCTTTTACAGAACCTCAGTCTTACAAGGAGGCCTGTCAGGATCCTCATTGGGTTCAAGCTATGGAGGATGAGTTGTTTGCTCTACAGAAAACGAGTACTTGGGAGTTGGTTCCTTTACCTGTTGGTAAGAATCTAGTTGGTTGCAAATGGGTCTACAAAGTCAAGACTTATTCTGATGGTTCTCTTGAGCGCTACAAAGCTCGTCTGGTGGCCAAAGGTTTCTCCCAGGAGTATGGTATTGATTATGAAGAGACATTTGCTCCTGTTGCCAAGATGACTACTGTCCGTACTTTGATTTCTATCGCTGCTGTTCGTTCTTGGCCCCTTTATCAGATGGATGTTAAGAATGCTTTTCTTAATGGTACTCTCACTGAGGAGGTTTACATGCGTCCTCCCCCTGGTCTTCACCATTCCTCTGGCCAAGTCTGTCGTCTTCGGCGTACTCTATATGGTCTGAAGCAGTCTCCTCGTGCTTGATCGCTTTCAGACTGCTGTTACCGAGCTTGGGTTTCATCCTTCTGCTTCCGACTCTGCTTTATTTCTAAGACATACCTCGGCTGGTTTTGTTGCTCTCTTACTATATGTAGATGATATGATCATCACTGGCTCTGACTCTTCTGCTATCTCTGTGGTCAAGCAGCATCTCTTTCGCACCTTCGAAATGAAGGATCTGGGACCATTGCGGTATTTTCTTGGCATTGAGGTGGCTTCTTCTCCTAAGGGTTACTTTCTGTCCCAGGCTAAGTATGCTAACGAGGTTATCCATCGTGCCAGACTTACTGACACTAAGCTGTCTGATACCCCCATTGAACTTAATGTAAAGCTCAACACTACTGATGGGGTTCCTCTAGATGATCCTACGTTGTATCGCGAGCTTGTGGGTTGCTTAGTCTATCTAACAGTTACTCGCCCTGATCTTGCCTATGCTGTCCATGTAATTAGTCAGTTTGTTTCTGCCCCTCGCTCTACACATTGGGCTGCTTTGCTTCGAATTCTTCGTTATCTTCGCAGTACTATCTTTCAGGGCTTGCTGTTCTCTTCTACTTCTTCCTTAGACTTGGTGGCTTATGCTGATGCTGATTGGGCTGGTGATGTTAATGATCGTAAATCTACTTCTGGTTTCTGTATGTTTCTTGGCGATTCCCTAATTTCTTGGAAAAGCAAGAAACAGCCTGTTGTTGCCCGTTCTACTGCCGAAACTGAGTATCGTGCTATGGCTCATGCTACTGCTGAAATTGTCTGGCTTCGTCAGCTCTTATCTGAGTTGGGCGTCCCTCAATCTTCCCCAACCTCTCTCTATTGTGACAACCGAAGTGCTATTCAAATTGCTCATAACACAGTCTTCCATGAACGGACAAAACATATTGAGATTGATTGTCACTTCGTCCGCCAGCATCTGCAGTCTGGCTTTATCTTGCTTCCTTTTGTCTCTTCGGCTCTGCAACTTGCTGACTTCTTCACTAAGACTCACACCACTGCTCGGTTTCGGTTTTTTCTTGACAAACTCTCAGTGTTTTCTGCTAAAACACCTTGAGTTTGAGCGGGGGTGTGAGAATATGTGTTCTTCTCGGATTAGGATTAAGTGTCCTATGTCTATTAGACTTCTATATATCTCAGTAATGTATTCATGTAGGGTTAGGAATTAATTAGTGGTACTCTATATAAATGATGTATGTATTCTTTGTTCAAATTAATTCAAGACTAATATACAGTTTTGTTCAGAAAACTTACAAGACAAACTCAAACTACCATGCGCTTTAGAAATTACAATTGATTAATATTTATTAGTTTAGAAATATACACTGTACACAGGACATTAACAAATACAATCAATCATCCTAATTGTATGACTTGTTCAGAAAGAAAAAAAATTAAATATAGGTATTTCTAAGAGTAACCTCCTTGCTTCTGTGCTTCAGCAATTACATGTAGTGCAACAGTGGTTTTCCCAGAAGCTTCTGGACCATATATCTCCACAACACATCCCTGCACAAATCCAATAAAAAATCAGTATAAGCAGCCAGACAGCAAAGACAAATTAACAAAATTCTCTCGGTCCCCAACCCCTTATAAAGATATTATACATTAGATTTACATACATACAACCCTACCGGCATACACATTAAATTTTCATCCATACAGCTCCCTAGAGGCATAAATATCTAGATGTTTGTATGAGTATGTACATATGGTTTGTAATGTATCATTCAATTGGGGAAAAAATTTAAATTAATTACAATTAAAGATACAGAGTTCAATAAAATGCAAATGAGTTATTTTTATAAAGCTAAACAGTCAACATAGAGCACTATAAATTATAATGCCACTCACAATTACATATATTCCTGAAAAGTGTAGAAAATAAAGATATAAGAAGAACATTCATGAGCAGCATAACTTAAGGCAAGAACTGGCAAATCTCCCTAATTTAATCAACAAAAGACTTGGATCATAAAATGTAAATTTCAAAATAACCTATTATATTAGTTAAGCCTGTGCAGTAGCACAAGAAGAGAGAGTAGCTGTTTTAACATAAAGTATGTTTGAGCTGGTGATGGAAATGTGTGACAGTAGTTGTATCATGTAGAACAGAATATGCCTTGTGGAAAAAATAAATACCAAAGTCTGCCATAAGAACTTGTGCCTATATGACATATATGACACGGTGCATTATTACAACTTTTTTTTTTAAAAAAGTTGCATTATCCAAAAAATTCTTATCCTTATAACTGTTATATGAAAATCTGCAGCATAGGAAATAGATATTCATATAAATTCCAATTGCTGAAAGATACCTTCGGAAGTCCACCAATCCCCAGTGCTATATCCAAAGAAAAAGATCCTGTAGACACCACTGGAACTTGCTTATGAGAGGTGGACCGACCCAACCACATAATAGATCCCTTTCCAAATGAGGTAGTGATCTGATCCAACGCTTGCTTCAGGGCCAGCTCCTTTTTGGACAAATTCTCATCATTGGAATCACTGCCATCTGATTTAGATCTCTTTTTACCTTCAAATAGACAAAATGAGATTTATTAGCCCATATTAGCCTAAGCAGGAATACATGAATTACTAGGGAGAACAGAACAAATAGCATCCATATTGCTTGTCCTACTCTACAAAAAATGAATAGTCCAATAGGATGATATTCGATATTCTACAGAAACACTGTTGAATAGGCTAAAGGATTTTAATGTGTCAAATGTTGAAGAATAAGGGGAAAAAAACTGAACTCAAATTTTCAATACCTTTAGTAGAAAAATTGCAGATCGAGGATGTTACAAATACCCCTTTCCTAAAACCCTGCAAACCAAACAGAAAATTAAAAGTAAAAAATTTATTTCATAATCATAAAATAAGATATTACATCAACAGCACTTTCTTTTATTCATTGTAACAAACTTAAAACTAAGGAGCCACAAATAACAAATAGGCAATTTTTTCAGAATAAACAAAATAAAACCTCTAAAAGTACACAAACAAAAGGTCTCAAGTGAAGGTAAGATCACTATATACCAGAAAGAAATGCGCAATTGCACTCTTTCATGAGGAATTTCAAAATTTTCAGACCTCTTTATCACACTTAAACCCACAGGGTAAAGCATAATAGCAAAGAACTTTGCAGGACAAGTTGGGTTGTACAGTGACTTAACAAATCCAATGCATCATCCAAACAATAAAAATTGAAAAATCAATTCCATTTTAGTTGTTTCATTGATGTGAAATGGCAAAACCCTTAAACCCATTTTATCCTAAGAATTTGATAATATTAACTAAATCATAGATGCTAATAGCCCGTTTGGGTTGATCAATTTGGAGAGAAAATAATATGAATTAATTTTTCTTAAACTTAATCACCTGTTTGGATTACTAAAGAGGAGAAAATGGAAAGAAGTACAGTGAAACTGATTTCTTTTAAAATTTACATTTTGAAACACTCCAAAAGTAGAGACATTGGGAGGGAAAAGAAACAAAGCGATTACTAACTTTTTATAATATCAAAATTATTATAAAAAATTATTTTGGTAACTCAAATTGTAATAGTTTCTTTGATAGAAAATAAATTACAATCTTTTCTTTTCTCTCCAACTTAATCAAGAGAAAACACAATCTTTTCTCTTCTTTTCTTTTATTCTCTCATTAACTTAACAAGTCCTTTCTTTTCTTTTCTTTCCTGTTCTTGGTTCCCAAACAGACTCTAAACAAAAAGCATCAATCGAAGCAAGTAACTAAACAAGCAATCCCTAGAATGATAACTACACCAAAAACTTGTACAAAAATTGCTTCGAATCACCATTATCAACATCAAAACTAACCCAAAAATAAAAACCACCAATTTCGACATTTTGAAGAGCAAAAATATGTGACACCAAAATTTTGATGCATAAGATTATTCTTAAGAAATAGTAATTACAAGAGAAGGCAGTTATGTATAGCGAAAAACATTTTATATTTTTTTTTTAACTTCCTAAGTAAATTCACATAATAAGCTTATATGTACACATACAACTTACATACTCTAGCTTTTGGTTTACTTCAACTACCTGTATATATTTATATTTTGCTTAAAAAGTACAGAAACTAATGAATAACCAATAACATAACTGTACACACAACTCTTTATATGAAGCTCATTTTTGTAGATCCCACACCCATATAAAAGTTGTCTGATGCTGTGATTAATTTCTGTATTCCTAGAAGAATAGTTTTTAAACCAAAGCAAAGAGCTTTTCCACACTCAAAATGGAGTAATGCATTGTAATTACTCTCTACACAAGAAGTTCCATCCCACACAATTCAAAATTATTTTATAAGCAAAGCAACTTGGAACCACTCTCCATATAATCCTATCACAACTATCTGAAACAATAGTCAAATCTTCAAAGCCGAGTTACATATAGAAGGTGTCAAGGGTCGTTTGCACCATCTAAAACAATATCAGATCATAGAAGGTAACTGTATAGACTGGTTTCAACGGGCGGTTGCACCATCTTCATCGTGGTGTTGTTCCACTATCTTCATCATCGCCATCTCCATAACCTTCAGAGTCCTTTGGTCTCTCACCATTTGCTGGCTTATCTGCTGTCAAATAGCGCCCAGTCATAGGATCAATTGGGCGGGTGTCCCTTGGCCCGCCTTTGCGACCCATAGCCAGCATTGGCGGTGGGGGTAGCAACCCTGATCTAAACAGAAGGCGTTCAACAGGCTCTGATGGCTGAGCACCAACTGATAGCCAATACCTGCAAAAATTGGGAGAAACATCAAGCAAGAACTAAAACATATGGATCTTTTTTCCCTTTAAATAAAACCTTTTAGTACATAGTTTGAAGACTCTTACTTGGAAAACCTAAAACAATATGACAGTATACAATTTATTTATTTTTGGGTACGAATGAGTGCTATTGTAGTTGGTCTAGCCTCACACATATGTGCCTATGAGAACATTTCTTATGAAATTCATCCAGCAGAGGATCCTGAATTTGAGACTTTCTACACCAAAAAAATTCTCTTAAACAAACATATTCGTCATTAGATGACGGCTCAAGATCAGCCTCATGAAATTCTAATATTCCCTAAGGAGGTCCTACCCTGTGGAAATGCTCATTAATGAAACTTTTAGCTTTAACTGATCGTGGCCATGAAACCACCGCTTTCCCACAGTTTTACTCTCATCTCATCAGATGACGGAAAAAATAAATGGGAAATAAGCGAATTTACAGGCAATGAAAAGTTTTGCATGAAGCTGAAATCTAATACTTGAAAAACTCCAAGTTCATGAATGGATTCTTCAAATTCTACAAGTTACTGATAGTCTAAGAAGTCGATCAATACATGATATAAAGATCACTTGAATTTACAAAAACATATGCCTTTAGCTTTCATTGTTAGCATGGTGATAAATCAAATTTGATATCAATCCTTAGGTAGTACTTGGTTCATTGGAATTAAGGTGGATTGGAATGAAATAATTATTCCATAAACTCCTTACCGAATAATCATTCCCCTACCATAATGAATAATAACTCCATTTGCAATGCATTTTTCATAATTTTTTTAGTAAACCAAATATGAGAATGGATATTATGATGGAATGATCATTTCATTCCAGTTCATTCCAATGAACCAAATATAAAATTAAATTAATCAAATAGGTTACATACTTTGTATCGCATGAATCTCACCTATGCGGTTGTCTTACTATGCCATTTTCATATACTCAAGTCAAAAGGCAGGACTTGGGAATGCCGAAGTCTTCAGTAAGGCACCGTGGGAATCTGGGGTCTTGTGGCTTGGTGGCTAGAGAGAATGATGTCACCTGGCATGATGCCATGCAGGTGTTACTACCATAGGCTAGTCTTACTAAGAGAGACTGTCTCTATGCATTTGTACAGTCACTCGAGGATCGAGGCAAATCCAAACTGAATGATATGTTATGACATATTCCCTGGCATATTGTAAAAGAATATCGGAATATCCAGAAAGTTTGTTATCAAACACATGACCCACCCCTATAAATGGGAGGTGGTACCTCTCTCTCTCTCTCTCTCTCTCTCTCTCCCCCTCTTCCGATGTCTCCGGTGTCTATAACATGTGCTTCCACTCTCTAGTGAATCCCTGACCCCCCATAAGTACTACCTATGCCAACTAATTAAAGTTCACCACCATGCAAATTCAAGTCATTTCCTATCTGTCTGCTCCTTCAAATCTAGGAAACCAAATTCACTGGAAAAGACATACAGCTGATTTCAGATATTGAATAAGAAAATGAAAAAATATTTTCAAAAAAGGTTTAAGAAGTAAGAAACCATCAGGCCAACAAATAGAGAATTTTAATAAGAGAAGCAACGAAGACGTTCTGATCCATTAAAAATTCAACTAAGCCAAATGTTTGATGAAGGTCAAGCTATGGATTGAACAAACCTGAGACTGAAAATCCATATATTCAGTGACAACAAATTGTAGAGTACACGTGTAATGAATGGAAAGAAAGACCACATAAGAGTAGAAAAAGGCAATTCTATTCGCACAATGAAGTATTGCCTCTTCTAATGTCCAACAAATTGTCAACAAAACTAACGGTTCTTGCTTTTCCACCTAGGACAGGCTAGAGTTCTAGTGGCCAATTACTGTAACACTCAAGAAAGTGACACCAGTTCTATAAGCCTTGACAATTGCCAATAAGGCCACAACCATTTTAAGTGTTTGTCTAGTGAAATTGCCTTGGGGGAGATATGTCATACCATTCAAGTTCATTTTTCTAATTACTGTTTTTGCCACCAAGCTTCATTAACACTACAATTAATAAATTAACACAAAATACTTCCTATTCACACCTCTCATCTTCACATACATATTTCTTTGAATCCTTTTCCCCTCTCTCCTAACAATCTGCATGGGGGACGCAAAGAATGTAAACATACACTGACATACATAACTTAAGATTGGCTGCATCATTTTCCTAGGCTATAACTCCCTTGTTCATTGAGGGCTATAACTTATGTTGCAGACTCTAAACCATAATCAATCATGTAACACAAGTCTAGAAAATTTGCTTCACATGGTTAAAGCATCCAGCTATGAACACTTCTGCGTTTACAAGTTTCGAATTATTTATTGAGATAAACTTCTAAAAAAAACACACTTACTTCACTCTGTCAAAATTAAGACCCATTCGTTTACCACCATCTTGACCTGTACAAATCAAACACATTGAAAACAATTAGTAATAACAAAAATCAAACTACACCACAAAAGCATATTAGATTTAACTCTAATTCGGCTTGCTTGGTCAGAAGAAATAATAAATCACGCATTTTGAAATAATTTCCATTTCATTTATTTTCTAACGCTTTCAGAGCAACCAAACAAATCATAGAACTTTAAAGAAACCCAAGAACAGGGAAACAAACAGCAATTTTACAATGCTAAAAGGAAAACCCTTACACGTGCACACTTGATCTCTGTTTGCCCAACCATAAAAGGGAATTTAATTTTATTTTCTCCGACATTTTCTTGCGGAAAACAGAAGATGAAAAAACAGATTTTTCATTTCGCAATAAATTTGAATTTTTTTTATTATTATTTAATATTTTGGTTTCATTTCTTTTCCAACGCTTTCCCACCAACCAAACAATTCATAGAACCGTAAGGAAACCCAATAACAGGGAAACAAATGGCATTTTTTAAATGCTAACCCATAAAAAGGGGTTCATTTTTCATTTTTCGTAACATTTTCTCAAGAAACAAATGGATTGGAGAAAAAAATTGATAGAAAGAGAGTACCTGGGAGAGGATTGTAGTAACCCAAAACTTCTAAGTGCTTGCCGTCTCTGGGAGACCTGCTATCTGCAGCCATAACTCGATAAAAAGGCTTGTTCTTGCATCCAAACCTCGATAATCTTATCCTCACCACCATTTTTGTTATCTCTCACAACTTCAATCTCTCTCTGTCTCTCTCTCTCTCTCTCTCGCTCTCTCTGTGGATTCGATTCGATTCCAAGAACGAGGGTTTTGATTGGGTTTTTCTCCTTTGGGGATGGTTTCGTTTTCGGGCTGTTTTTTGGGGATGGGTCCGTCCGACCCGAACGTGATAATTAGATCCAAGTGAAAGTCCAAATTCATTTTTTTGGGATTAGGTTGAAATAGTTGGCGTGGCCAAAAAAATTCATCATTTATTCAGAAATCAGAACTGTCATAGTAAACAAATAAAGAAGGGGGAAATTACCCACAGGTCTTATGTGGAATATGTGGATACTATTTAATTTCATAATTTTTTGGGTACACTCAAAAGTCCTTTTCTCCATCTCTCTGATTTTTTCCTCCCTTTTTACGTTTTCTTCTTTCTCTTTTTTTCTACATTTTTCTCTCATCGTCTTCGTCATAGACGATGGTGCAAGTGTTCATGTCTTTCTCCATTGATCGGGGTTCACTGATAACCGCCAACTATCGAAATCAACTCGTGATTTCACTCTCACCGACGGCGAAGATATATATTTCCGACGAAGAAGATGAGTGGATCTACTTAGATCTGATGTAGATCTACTAAAAAATAGTTATCGGAGTATAATCCTCTCTCTACATCCGCCTTTCTCCTTCGATCTCTTTTTTTTTTCTCTGCTATACACTTCTGTTTTTCTGTTCTAATAGAGAAAATTTTTGAATTCTGAACAAGTAGTTTTCGAGTTTTAGTTACAGGCGGTGAAAACTGTAAAATTTTGCAGTTTCAAAAATTTTTTTTGGTGCTGGAATGAATCATGGTTTAAAACTGTAAAATTTTGCAGTTTTATAACATTCTTTAGAACTATAAAATTTTACAGTTTCATAACATATTTTTTAATTTTTTTTTTCCGGCAATATTCTAGACATTCCGGTGAGTCTTCGGCGACCGTTAAATGGAAGTCCGACGGTAGTAAGATGTGAACAGTGTCTGTAAATTAAAAAAAAAAAGGATTTTTTTGGTAACAATTAAAAATGTATTGGACTAATTGGTGCATGTGTTTTGTTTTGGGATTAGCTGGATCTTAAACTTGGTACATGGGACTTATCAGTAAGTTCCCCATAAAGAAGATATCGAAGAGGCTTTCCACTTCCCTCTCCATCCCAACCCCTTTCATCTTAGATTAGGGTCAAGTTTGGAAAGACTAAATAAGTATATTTTTTAACTTTTATTGTATTATGTGTAGAAAAAGTAGAGAGGAGATGTTGATTGATATGACCCAAAAAAGATAAAAAAATAAAATAAGTACACTTTTTTAGGATAGCCAAACTTGGCTTAATTCACTGGTGTTTTCGACTTGCAGGTCAACTCAAACTCAACACAAATGGATGTTTAAAAGGTGACTCAGGCCAAGCTAGATATGGAGGACTGCTGAGGGATGAAACTGGAACTTGGCTATGGGGATACTATGGTAAACTAGGCCACTGCTCTAGTCTAGAAACTGAATTATGGGACATATACATGGAACTCACCATTCTCTTTCAAAAAGACACTATGAATATAACTAATGAAACTGATTCTACCCAAGCTATCACACAAATCCAGGATGGACCAAGCCATCACTCATCTTATAAGGCCCTCATCGAAGACACCAAGTTTCTCTTGAAACGCTACAACTACTCAATCAAACACTTCTTTCGCGAGGGCAACAGAGTAGCTGACAAACTAGCAAACTTGGGGGCAGTCCAAGATGACCATGTAGTAGTCCTAGATGACCCACCTGCAGAAGTGAGATCTCTAGTCATCGTTAACATGACTGGAGTTAGTCTTGTAAGGGACTAATTTCTTGAATTGTAAGGATAATGTAACTTTTGTTTGTTTACCTTTCATTTGAATAAAAAAAATATATATATATATATATAATGAACAAGTCTATGTAACTAGAATGTAACATTGGAGAGAAAAAGAATAAATATGGAAGCAATGTGAGAGATGACAAATACTATATTTATTGGTGTTGGCATTAAGACCAATAGAAAATAAACAAGCGTTGGATTTGTTTCTAAAGTATTAAGACCTCGTTTGGCAACCTTTTGTTTTAGTTAAAAAGTTACTATAAGTTGTTATATCATTCTCTCTACTTTTTTAAATATTTTTTATTAAAAAGCCAAAAATTACTAAAATAATATATTTTCAAACGAGGCATAAATTACGGAGAGTGATTCTTTTTTTAAGCCTAATAGGTTCAATTTGTAAAATTTTGAGAATTAGGTTTTTTTTTTTTTTTCTTTCAAAACCCACTAGATTCAATATGTATATATTTACAAATTTTAGATCAAAATTTCATATACTCTAAATAAAATATAAAAAAAAAAAATTAAAATTGAAGTTCAATGGTGTCAACTACACCACTAACATCAACCTAACTCTGCTCTCCAAACTAAAAAAAAAAAAAAAAAAGAAGTAAAATTAAAATTAAAATATATTTTTTTGAGATTTATTTAAAATATAAATTATTTTTTATCATTTTAAAAATTATATCTCGTTCTTTTAAATTTTTGAATCGCATAACAAAATGATTAATTTTATTAATAATCATTACGTCAATTATTAGTTTAAATTGACATCATAAATATATTTTAATTAATAATTCTGATAATTTTTTTGTTGCATAAGACTGTAGTTAGAAAAAAATGTTTTGTTAATTATGTTAAATAATAAGAGAGTATTTATAATTTCTAAAATCACTGGGATAATTTGTATTTTAGAAACATGATTTCAAGATTTCAAAAAACAAATCAAGTTTCTAAAATAAATTGGAAAAAAATTATATTTAGAAAATAAATTTTGTAATAATTTGGATATTGGTAAATAATAAAAAAAAATTATTAAAAAAAGGGGGATTTTTTCTAAGGTCCCTGGTATTAAAATTTTATAAGATAAAAGGCTTGTAATATTTTCATAATGGTTGGGGTCCCTCAACATTTTTTCAAATAAATTTCGATCGAGAGAAATTTTAATTCAGAGAAATTTCAAATTAGACAAATTTCTTTGTGTTTTAAAATTTCTCTACTTTGAAATTTCTCTGATTTGCTCAATTTCTCTGATTTTTCTCTGTGTTTTGAAATTTCTCTGATTTGCTCACAATTTTCGCTGTGTTTTGACCAATTTTCTCTCAACTTTTCTAATTTTTCTCTGTGTTTTGAAAGATTCTCTATGTTTTGAAATTTATTTGGGTTGAAAATTTTTTTGGTTTGCTCACAATTTTTCTATATGTTTTGACCAACTTTCTTTGATTTGCTCATTATTTTTTTTGTATTTTGACCAAATCAGAAAAAATTGTGTTTTGACTCAATTTACCCATAAAGGAATTCCCATGATCATAATCTATATAATAAACAACTTGACACAAGGATAAAATTAGTCTATTTGCAGTCAGTTTATACAAAAGCACATAATCACAAGAAAAGTCATCCCAAACACTAGCCTTCGCTCTTTACAGTCAGATTATACTAATATATATAATAAACAACTTGACATAAGGATACAATTAGTCTATTTGCAGTCAGTTTATACAAAAGCACATAATCACAAGAAAATTCATCCCAAACACTAGCCTTCGCTCTTTACAGTCAGATTATACTAAACCAGAGAAATTCCCATGACCAATTTTCTCTCCTTCTTTATAAACTCCTTTGGACCCTTCTCCAGCCTCTGCTCCTCCGCAACCGCCCTCTACTCCTTCAACTTCTTCTCCACATTTACGTGGTGAAGCCGCTGTTCGCTCATGTCTCTACAAGCATCGAAGTTATTGGTCTTCTTTTGGCTGGCCTTGGTGGTGGCGGCGGCGACGCCACGGAAGACTTGATGTGATGAGTCATTGGTGGTAGATTGGGATGTGGGTGTCTCCTTTATGATTAATCAAACGATTCAAGTTTCCACGTTCTTTGTACTGAGGAAGGTAGAGAGAGAATGAGAGGGTAAGTGTAATATATGAGCGTAGATGAGTGACCTTAGGTTATCAAAAAAAAAAAATTTATAAATCTCTCGTGTTATTAAAAGTTAGAGAAAGATATTAGATTAAATATCTCTATAAAAAAATATATATATATATATATATATATATTGCTTCACAATTTGTGTAACATATGGCATTGATACAGATGGGATAATCAATAAGAACCAAACGATCTCAACCGCCAATGAATTTGTCTTATTAGCATCAAACGGTTTAGAAAACATAAGTACTAATGGACAATAATAGAGTACAAAGGACAACACCTATCAAATAATGTTTTATGTATATTTTCTGAAAAATGTTATGATACCTCATCTTTAAAAAGTGTATCCTATATGATAATCATATTTTAAGGGATGTATACAACAAATTATATAACAAGTTTATTGGACCATAGTGAAAACATTGTCAAATTTCAGGCTACATCCGTGGCTAAGATAGATAGTTAAAAAAAAGTGTATTTAAAATTTAAATTTGTGCAATGAAAATATCCAAACAAAGCCTGAGAAAGTAATTGTCTACAACAAGGGAGTAAAATAAATATTGGGGCTTGCTTTTTGTACAACAAAGGACATTCACACTAATTATGAGTAAGAGTATTTCCAATGTTTCACCAAATTTTTCATTAAATTTGAGTACAAATTTGATCAAAAGTTTGATATAATATGATACACTCCAATATTTCAACGTAAATTTTCAACAAATTCATTCCAAAATCGATTGTCCGAGAGGTTGTCCATCCGGTCGTCCATCAACAGTCATTTGTAAAATTTAATGAAAGGATAAACACTCCCTTCATTTGATGAAAAAAGTACCGCCCCCTTCATTTGATACCAATATGATAAAACAGTTGGAGCATCGTTTTCATCAAATTTTCATTAAATTTGCATTTGATGAAATATCTGATACAACATTGGAGATGGCCTAACCAACAAGGATCTGATCAAAAAAAAAAAAAACAAGAACCAAACCATCTCAACCATGTATTGCTTTTTTTATTTTTATTTTTTCCCCTTAAGTGATTTTATAAAAATAAAGATACACCACAAAAAAAATTATTTTTTGCGACGGCAAAACGCCGTCGCAAATACTCCAAACGCCGTCTTAAAAGGTTTTTGCGACGGTAAAATAGCTTTTTGTGACGGCAAGTGGGGGTCGCAACAAGGGGGGTTGCAAAAGCGTTTTAGCGACGGCACTGTTTTTGCGACGGGAAAATGCCTTTTTGGCCACAGCAAATTTCTGTTGCTAATAATGGATGAAAATCTGAGTTTTTTGCGACGACACAATATTGCCGTCGCTAAAATAATTTTTGGCGACGGCAAAAATACCGTCGCTAAAAGTGTATTTGAGACAGCAACCTGAGCCGTCGCTAAAGGCGTTATGTTTCAGCCAAAAAAATTACTTTTTTGCGACGACAAAACGCCGTCGCTATAGACTGGAGCTCCCACAAGACTTAGGGTTAAAAACCCCTTTTTGCTTAATATATAGTATAGATTTCTCTCTAAGGTACAAGACATACAATGCATACAGTAAGTGTACTTAGAAGCTTCCGTAGTCAGGACCATATAACGAGTGTAAGCTTATTGATCAAAGTTAACGTGGTGGTGCTTACCACTAAATTTTACCAATTTAGCTAGCTGATGAAAAACTTTCATCATACATGTAAAGAAAAACAAAAGCAACCAAAAAAATAAAGGGGTACCAGGTAAACAGGGGCAGAACACATCACAAACACACTAGAAAACATGACCAACAAAAAAAAAAACTAGGCTTTCTAACATCATGGTGTAGTATGGTTTATGATCATGAACTCAGCAAGGAAACATTAATTATTCCTTAATTATTTCTAGTTTGATTTAGTTCTAAGGCAAGAAAGAAGCATTCAATTCAATTTTTGTCTCCCCAAATGGATTATCATGAAGATGAAACAAATCCACGTAAAGTGAGTGTGCTTGTGAATTCAATATATGCTAAAATTAAAGCATCATACTTTGTCTAAAAATATTTTATGTAACAAGTATATGCTACATGGTGTTGTCTTCCACACATTATTTGTTATGTGATAAATATGAAACTTGAGAAGTCACTTTGTGCTCAGCACAAAGTATTGAGTGTTCAGCCGAATCAAATTTTGGTCCCACTTTCTAGGGGTGACCATAATTCACATTGATTCAATTTAGCCGTAAACTAAGACCAATCTATTACTTACGGTTTTATCAAATTTGAAACCAAACTAATTCATGAAAATCTTGAAACCAATCCAAACCAAACCACTAAACTAGGTTCAATTCAATTTGGCATTGTAAATTTTAAAAATATTATCATTATTCACAATATGATCACACAATATTACTCACAACCTAAGAATTGTTTACATGACTGTTTGAAACTAATTCTATCAATATACAAAAATATAATATATTTATAATAGTAGAGAGTTATAATTTATATATATACATAGATTTGATACTAATAAAATATTTTTGTATTTACATTCAGTAACAAATTATATATAAAATCTAAATGGTTCAGTTCAATTCATAACTATAAAATCACGGACCAAACCGTAACATATAATTTGCCTATTTAAAAACTCATAACTGAACAGTGCATTGAGAAAACTAAGCCAAACCGTGTGATTTGGTCTAGATGGGATTGGTTTACAATTTTTCAATTTTTATGTTCAACCCTACCACTTTTTACTACATAACAAATAATAAGAGAAAAACTGCGTCACATCAACTCGAGTTCATATAGCTTTTCACCTTTCAAATACCTTTAACAATTAAAAGTTGATAGATCATAACTTACTATCACTTTTATATTGCAATCCCAAGTGCAGGATATCGCAAAGTAATATAACTTGGTGAGTCCGAGATCAAATCCACAAGGACCAGTTTGTTCAAAATAATTACTGACCACTCAAATAAAGTTAAAAAAAATATGGTTTTAAATTTTTGAAACGGTTGAATAATTGGAGGAAAAAATAATTAATTAAAAGATAAAATAAGGTGATTATAAAAAGGGTGTTAAGGCATCAAGGATCCTCCACCAATGCTTACTTTAAAATATTTTAGATTCAATTTATATAACTCAATTGAAACATACACAAAACGTATTTTCAGTCGGAAGATAAAAACGATTATTCTAGATAAAAATTAATTATTTTCACTGATTGATTACACCATAAAAATCTAGTTATTTGATTCGCATGGAATATCAAGCTTCTATCGAACAAGATATTATACAGAACAAAAACTTTTTCCAAATAAATAAATCAATCAATTAAAATAATCTGATATTAAAAACCATGATTGAATCAAAAAAATATATATAACGAAAACATTGGAATTTCACCCATAACCTTAACAAAGAAAATTAGAGTATCAAAAACACAAAGAGCAAATAATATGTATTGTGAATCAAATTTTGGGGAATGCTTCTGCCTCCTCCCCTCGTCTTCTACCTATCCATCTATTATAGTATAACATCACTGCCATAGTGATAAACCAATTGGGATCTTTGGAACAGAACAGCTTGCATCATTCTTCCAATAGTCTGATTGGCCGTGTGATGTTGAATTCTTTCCGGCAAGAGTTTGCTTTCAATGTGGCATCCTTTTTCTTTAATTGCCATTTAGCCCCAGCATTTATCCTAATTGCAAATTATTCCGTAAAAATTAAAAATAGATCATTGAACTCACACCTAAGAATAAAATTGGGGAGTTAAATTAATAAGAGTGTAGTAATGATTAAAAATAATAAGATAATTATACATTTTTAACCATTCATCACAGCTAATTTTCTCTCACTTCCCATCATGATCTTGTCCTGTGCAAGCTCTATATCAACCATGCTCACTACTTTAGAACCATCCATTGCTGCTTTCAGAGCATCTATATGTTGACCAAGTTTGCAAGATCAGCACCTGAAAACCCATGGAAAATTTTAATAGCTTCCCTGAATAAACCAGCTGATAGTTACTAGCTAACCAAATGAACAAAAAAGCACAAATAGGACAAAACACATCATTGATTTCTTGCTTCATGAAGTTGTACAGTACAATAGGATCAATGCCACCAACATACCAAATGCAGCTGACAACTTATAATTAGCAATGGGGATGATTACAGGAACTGAACAATGAACCTGCACTTTTCCAAATTGTTCTTTTTTAACTCAAAACTTCCATGTACTACAACAATGCAAGATATACATATAATTTTAAACGCCCTCATTTAGGAAAATCATGCCAAGGGTCGGCACAGAAAGCCTGCAATCGTAGATTGAAGGCCGCCCCAACATCACCACATGATCAGGAGATCCCAAAGACATTGAGACACGGACATTTTCCCATTTACATCTTATAGTCATTGACGGTCTTATGCCTCAACTGCAGATATTTCTTCTTCATCAGTCGTATCAGATGAAACAACTGCCTCTGTAGGGTCGGTATCCACAGCCTCTGCCTCGGATTCCTTTCCCTTGTCTTCCTCAGAGTCGAGCAACTTTTCCCGGAGCTTCATCATAAGTTCCTCTTTGACACTTGGGTTAGCAGCAAGGTATTGTTTGATAGCATCCTTACCACGAAAACTCTGACCGTTCATACTATAAAATGCACCTCCCTTTGTTATGAACTTGTGTTTGGATCCCAGTTCTATGAGCTCAGTTTCCTGACATATCCCTTTGCCAAACTCAAGCTCAAATTGTGCAGTTCTAAAAGGCGGGGCATGCTTATTCTTCACAATCTTTACAAGAACTTGACTTCCAACAGTCTGCAAAACAAAAAATATGTCCCGGAAAAAATGAGTCCTATCTCATTCAGCGACCAATCTGACTCCTCAGACGTCTTTATTCAAGTGGCTCACACATGAAATTAAATTCCACCGAAAAAATCCCAACATAATTTAAACATAGCAAGGATCCACATATAAGGACTGCATGGTAAGGACTAAAGATGGTTTTGGAAATCTACATTTACCATTAAATAAAATGATTAAATAAAAACACAAAACTGTCATTGCCAACCTTTTCCTAATTAAGATCTGCTAACTATGGCAAAAGCATAAAGGTCTAAAAAGCCAAGGTCTGGGCATCAAAGAAATACCAACACTTCTAAAAAGGTGGTGTGCCGTGTCCGACCCCGACAGGCCAATACAAACACGCCACAGCCTCACACCACAACACTCATCAAAGTTCATACACAACGAAATACATCCTATTTTCAGAAAATTTCTAGACTCAAACACGCTTTAAACAATTGGACTTGGAGAACACGTCTATTGTTGAGACACAAATAAAACACATCACAAATTTGCAAAAAATATCTTAGAATCCAATAATAAAAAAATACTACAAATTTATACATGTTCTCCTCTTTAAAGTTTAAAAATTATTATATTTGAATTAAATATTCATATATATGATATATAATAATTGTTCATCCTTACTTATGTCATATAATAAATATAAAAAATTATATATTTTTGTAGAAATTCAATGTATAAAAAAGAAGTAGAGAATTGTATTATTGATTGATGTGTTTTGTTGTATTGATGTATTACAAGATTGATAAATTACAATTCCTATACAATCTATATATAGAAGAAAATGTGGTAGTAGGTGTAGTGGAGGTGATAGTGGGTTAGGTGAAGTGGAGTGTGTGGTGAAGTGGAGGTAGGTGAAGTGGAGTGTGTAGTGGAGTAGGTGAAGGTAAAGATAGTGGAGTAGGTGAAGGTAAAGATGGGAAATTCTAACAGCCCCCCGCAAACTCAAGGAGGAGAGAAACTAACCAACTTGAGTTTGGAGAGAGTAACAAAACAAGAAAATACATAAAAATAAAAAATGATAGGAGACACTGTATGGTCGTGTCAGACCGTTGGTGAAGACACTGTATGGGGTGTCATAACGTTGTAGAAGACAGTTTATGGGGTCATGTCGGACCGTTGTAGAAGACAGTTTATGGGGTCATGTCGGACCGTTTGTAGAAGACAGTTTATGGGGTCATGTCGGACCGTTGTAGAAGACAGTTTATGGGGTCATGTCGGACCGTTGTAGAAGACAATGTTGTGACAGTTTACGGAGTCTTGCTGGACCCTTGTAGAAACTAACCGGAATCAATGTCGGGACAGTTTACAGAGTCTTGTCGGACCCTTGTAGAAACTAACCGGAATCTATGTCGGGACAGTTTACAGAGTCTTGTCGGACCCATAAAGGAGCTAACCGGAATCAATGTCGGGACAGTTTACAGAGTCTTGTCGGACCCTTGTAAAAGCTAACCGGAATCAACGTCGGGACAGTTTACAGAGTCTTGTCGGACCCAGAAAGGAGCTAACCGGAATCAATGTCGGGACAGTTTACAGAGTCTTGTCGGACCCCTTAAAAAATCGCATCCTCAAAAGGTGCGCCCAATTTTCAAAAGGCGTGCCATCAAAAAGCGTGCCCAATCCATAAAAAGGCGTGCCATCAAAAGGCGTGCCCAATTCATCAAAGGTGTGCCGGACATGATGGCGAGGCACGTGGGCGCCTTGGCTTGCGTGCCTGTTTGTCGGCTGGTGGTAAGAGGCGCGCGATGCGCGTGGCTGCCTCGGCTATAAAACGGAGGCTGAGGCTGAGGCAGACGAGTCTGAAACCTCTGAACGCTCGGAGAGCTTGTCTCTGCAAATCTTGAAACACCCGGAAACCAACCCGTCTCTGAAACACTTAGCAACTCAAAAACATGGCCTCTTCTTCCCGTCCAGTTACCCAGAACCTGCTCACGCTCTTTCCAGAACTGAACGAGCCCACAAGAGAAATAACTGGTGCGGTGGCTAGTGAACCGCAACCAAACACCTCTGGTTTTGCTCCATTGAACTTTCCGATGCGGTCGGTGGAGCAAAAAATGGCGATGCAAACTGATATTGAGGCTAATCAGTATACTCTGAAGTCATGCGTGGAAACCATGACGGCGGTCACAAATTTGTCGAACCGGCTTCAGAGTAGGACAAATGAGGTGCAGCAGTTAAATGCCCAACTGGCTCTGCTCCAACGCATGTATAAGGATGCGCGAGCAGAGATAAGTGTGCTAAAGGCGGAAAACAAGGAGCTGAAGCGGAAGGCCACCGTGATGTTCCGATTTGGAGGTCCGCCATATGCTGCAGTGGAGGAGCAGGGAGTAGTGATCATGCCCAGTGGAGTGGGAAACACGGTGGCAACACCGTCAAGGGCCGCCCAGGACGGAGGCAAGAAGAAAAGACCGGCGGAATAGGCGAAGAAGTGAGGTCGGTGGGTGGCCGGCTGCAGAAAAGAAAACAAAGCTTTTGGTGTTGTGTGGTGGTTTTTTTTTTTTTTTTTTTTTTTTTTTTTTTTTTTTGTGTAAAATTGTGATCGGGGTTGATCCCTGAGATGAATAAAATATGGTTTTGTGTGCAAAGCTATATGGTATGAATGGAATTGGAAAAAGATTAAAAATAATGTGAAAGAAAAATAAAGAAAGAAATAATAAAAATATATTTGAAATCCAAAATGAAAGATGGGAGAAATAAGGAAAGTGGTTTGGAGAAAATAAATAAAAATAATGGAGGTTGAAATCAAACGGAGGAGAGATGATGATGTTTTTTTTTTTTTTTTTTTATTTTTTTTTTTTATATAATATAATAAAAAGATATATATATATATATAAAATAAAGAAAGTGGGGATCATGATGAGGAGGATGATAATAAGAATAAAACGAATAAAAAAAAGTGGTTTGGTGTAAGGTGGTGGCTTTATTTGAAAGACAAAAAGTAGTGGAGGTAAATATTAAAAGAAAAAGAAAGGAAAAAGAAAGGGTTTAAAGGGAGAGAGAGATTAAAGGGCATTTGGTCTAGTGGTATCACGTGGGTAGCTTTTCTTGGGGCAAGACACCCACTCAATCTCTCCATACATAATGTCAACCAAATCCTTGGCATAAGTGAGATTAGAATCTGGATAACCATGCCCAAAATCTTCAAGAGGCATTCCATTTGAAATGGATTCTGGACTGGCTCCTAGCTTGTCCACAAAGACAGGTTTTGCACAAGCACTCTTAAATTCTTTCTCAACATTAAAGTTTCCAGATTGTGTAACTCCCACACAAGAGAAGTCAAAGAAGGTCTGGATCTGTTTTGGCCACCCGAGGTTATCGGGGTCGTGGCGGCCTCCATAGCGCATGCATTATACAGGAGCAGAATTACAAGAAGCTGGTGTTGCTTCTGAACAACCGGAAGGATAACAGCTGCTTGCCTCTTCTCGGAAGAAGTGCTGCTGCGCTGGAGGATCTCGAGCTCTACGAGGCCGAGGGAGGGAGGCAGACCGGGAGAGAGCTTCGGCAGTGGTGCTGGCTCAGTGCAGAAGTAGAGGAACAGCTGACGGAGATGATATTACAGTAGGTGGTGCTGCCTTAGGAGCTGTGGTCGAAGCTAGAGTATTCGGCGGAGCTGGGGTGGTGAGGTTGTCTGTGTGTTGTCCGAGAGGAAGAGAAGAGAGAGAGCTTTGAATCGGTTGAGATCCGGCGGGCGGTCAAGGCACGGTTGCCGCCCGCCGGAAGGCGAAGAACACCAAGATCTTTAACCTATAGCTCTGATACCATGTAGAAATTCAATGTATAAAAAAGAAGTAGAGAATTGTATTATTGATTGATGTGTTTTGTTGTATTGATGTATTACAAGATTGATAAATTACAATTCCTATACAATCTATATATAGAAGAAAATGTGGTAGTAGGTGTAGTGGAGGTGATAGTGGGTTAGGTGAAGTGGAGTGTGTGGTGAAGTGGAGGTAGGTGAAGTGGAGTGTGTAGTGGAGTAGGTGAAGGTAAAGATAGTGGAGTAGGTGAAGGTAAAGATGGGAAATTCTAACAATTTTGCACGTCCCCCATGAACATGGTTATCAAAAGCCCAATCCGGATCGTACGACTCTAGTTGGGCTAAACGATCCGGATCGAACTAAAATCTTAAATTTAAGATCTTAAAGTGATTACAATCCTAATCATAAAATCATGTAAATCACATTACGATCCCGATCCTATAACAATCTTATTATTTATTTATTTTGGGCGATTATTCAGTAGTTCAGGAGTACGGTCACATGTTGCTCCATGGTAGTATGATTGGTGGAGAAAGTGGAGTATTGATTATTTGTGTTTGGTGATTGAGGAACATAAAGGGGCATAATAAATAGTGATTGGAGAGGGAATATGACCACGTGGTATTCCGGAACTATTGTAAAACTTTTCTTATTTCTTATATATGTATGTATATATGCTATGTATTAGTGTCAAACACGGATACACGTCGGACACGTGGTGGGCATGTGTCCGGCAGGCAGTAGAAGGTGTCCGGTCTTTTTTTTTTTTTTTTTTTTTTTTTGTGCAGCCCGGACACGTTCGAGACACCGCGGGTTGAAATTCATAATTTATGAGACTTTTGTGGGGGTAAATTTGTAAAAAAACAAAAATAGATCAATTTGTAATCTAGAATCGAACAAAGAGAACAAAAGAGTGAGAGAAAGACTCGTTGGGCCCACCTGGTCGCTCTTCGCTGGTCAGTCGTCACTCGTCTGTGGTCGGTCGTCGATGGTCACTACTCTTGCGGTTATCCAAGGTATAACTTCTATCTTCTTCTTCATTCGTTCTTCTTCTTTGATCTTCTTCTTCTACTCTATTCTTCAACTTTTATTTTCTTTTTTTTTTTCTTTTATATGCTGATTGTGACATCTCTCTCTCTCTCTCTCTTCTATTTTTTTGTTCTTTTCTCTCTCTGCCTCTGTTATTTGATTATATTATTTTTTTCTTTTTTTTTTTGCTGATTAGTTTTGTTAATTTTAATGATATGTGTCTATTAATTTTATTTATAGGAACCAATTTTTAATTTTGAAACAATGGTTACTACGGGTGGTAGTTCTAATGACATACATGATGATAATTTTGATGAGAACAAACCATTGTGGAAGTATATAACTAAATTAGCAAAACTTGGGAAATGAGGAGGAAATTACCAAATACAATGTAATTTTTGTAATAATACTTTCAAAGGTTCATATACAAGAGTAAGGGCACACCTGTTAAAACTCCCAGGAAAGGAAATTGGTGCTTGTAAGAAAGTTACAAGTCAAAAACTTTCACAAATGCAAAATAAAACTGATGCTGCTGAATTGAGAATTAAAAACCTGTTCAAAAAAAAAAATTGAGAATTAAAAATGCTCATCCTAAAAATGTACCATTTCCTCCTCCTAGTGTATTAGTGGGTTGTAGTTATGCTTATGAATCAAAGAATAGAACATATGAGAGTGGGAGTAGGAGTGGGCCCAGAACTGCTATTAAGAAAGCATTAAACATGAAGGATAAAGAGCAATTGCAGGTTGAAATTGCTAGGATGTTTTACTCACGCAAGGCCCGCCCGCGCCGGGGGGGGGGGGTGGTTTACCATTTAATCTTGCAAGAAATGTCAGCTCTTACTCATTTGTTGCAAATCATAATATTTCTAAATATTTGTTATAATTTGTTACAAACCACATCACTTCAAAAGGAGAGGACAAATATTGATAGATTGTTGCAACCAATTAGGGGCACATGGAAGGAAAAAGGAGTGAGCATTGTTAGTGATGTTTGGAGTGATTCTCTAAGGAGGCCTTTGATTAAATTTATGGCAATGCGTGAAAGTGAGCCTATGTTCATTAAGGCAGATGATTGTTCTAGAACAACTAAAGAAAAATATTTCATTGCAAATTTGATGAAAGAAATGATTAATGGGGTTGGGGCAAGTAATGTGGTTCAAGTCATCACAGATAATGCTCCTAATTATAAGGCAGCTAAACAACTCATTGAAGCTCAATTCCCTCCTATTCTATGGACTCCTTGTGTGGTGCACACATTAAATCTAGCTTTGAAAAATATTTGTGCTGCAAAGAATATTGAGAGGAATAAAGCCACATATAAAGAGTGTAGTTGGATTAGAGATATTGTCGGAAATGGTTTGATGATTAAGAATTTTATCTTTGATCACTCTGATTGGCCATGTACAACGAATTTGTGCCGTTGAAGTTGTTTTTGGTTGCCGAAACGCGATTTGCCTTCACAATTGTTATGCTCAAGAGGTTGAAGCTTATAAAACGTGGTTTTCAAGCAATGGTGATTAGTGACAAGTGGAATTGTTATAGAGAGAATAATGTTGGGAAGGCAAAATTTGTAAAAGAAAAGATTTTGGATGATGTGTGGTGGGACTATATTGATCATATTCTTTCCTTCACGGGTCCTATATATGACATGCTTATGGCTTGTGATATGAACAAGCCTTGTCTTCACTTGGTATATGATAAGTGGGACACAATGATAGAGAAAGTGAAGATGACAATACATAGGCATGAAGGGAATAGACTAGATAAGGAATCTACATTTTACAATGTAGTGCATCAAATTCTCATGGATCGTTGGAATAAGAACAATATTCCTCTCCATTGTATAGCACATTCATTGAATCCAAAGTAAGTACCACATTTAAATTTGTTTTAGATATTTTATTTTAATGGACTTATCTAGTCTTTCTTGAAATAATTATTTTTCCTATTTTGTATTGAAGGTACCATAGTGATGAGTGGCTCCATGAGGATCAAAATAGAGTTCCTCCACATAGGGATGAAGAGGTGACAAGTGAGAGGAACACGTGTTTTAAGAGGTATTTTGAAGATATCACGGAGCGAACCAAGGTGACAACAGAGTTTGGAAAATTTTCAAGTTATGTTGAAGCATTCTCAGAATATAATTCCATTCATAATAGGTGACACGTGGATCCTTATACTTGGTGGTGTGCATATTGTGCATATGCACCAACTCTTCAAAAACTAGTTGAGACTACTTGCGCAACCCACCTCTTCATCCTGTTGTGAGAGAAATTGGAGTACTTACTCTTTTATTCACTCAGTGAGAAGGAACAAAATGGTCCTTCGACGAGCAGAGGACTTGGTGTTCATTCATAGCAATCTTCGTTTTTTATCAAGGAGGAGCTCCCAATACTTGCAAGGAGAGATAAAAATGTGGGGCATTGTAGGAGATAACTTTGACTCACTTGATGATATTGGAATGCTTGAGACAGCTAACATCTCACTTGATGAACCGGCTATGGAGGCAGTCCTATTTTCAAATGAAGGAGAAGATGGAAGGAATGGTGAACATGTTGTATTAGTTTCTCTACTTAGGTTTACATTTTCTGATGTTTATGGATTTTATAATAGATGGTGGCTGTTGGTACATTGGATAATTTTATATGTTGTGGTTTGGTTTTCATGCATTTTGTAACAAAAGATAGTTGGTAGCTTGGAATGACATATTATGTATTGATGGAATACAATTTTTATGTTATTTGTGAATGATATATATGATGTTAAATCAATGAAATGGTTTTTTTTATAATTTTAATAGTGTTATTTTGTATTTTTTATTATCTTTCAATGATTTTTTTTTTATAATTTCATTTCATAACATATAATAAATAAATTAAATTATATATATTGAACGTGTCCCCAACGTGTCGTGTCCCCCATTTTTTGAAAATTTGTGTCCACATGTCCGTGTCATGTCTGTGTCGTGTCACGTGTCCGTACTTCATAGTATATATGTATATCTATATAAGAAATTTGACTATAAATTCTTTCTACAAACATCTCTGCTAATTTATGATAGCATAAAAGATGCATTATATCAAATTAATCATTTTTCTTTAGTGATTTTACAATTATTTAGCATACGTTATCATTATAGATAATTTATCATTTTATTTTATATTAAAAGTAGAATCTTACGATGCTCAATCCAATTCTACGATCCGATCCACAATCCCTCCCAACGATCCTATCTAAGATCCCAATTTTAACAACCTTGCCCACAAGTCGTGTCCTGCATTTCTTTGAAAATCTGTGTCATCGTGTCTGTATCACGTCATGTGCCCATGCCTGTGCTTCATAGCTGGCCATCAATTTTTAACAACCTAACTGTATATTGAATCTAAAATAAGCAATGTTAAGTACTAAGTTGCCCCTAATCAAGTGCACTGAGATCTAATCCTCACTTCAATGTTATAATTTTTTTTTTTTTTTTTTTTTTGGCCCTTGCAGACCTAATCTGCTTCATCTTTCTGTTGTCTCCAATTTTCCAGCACAAGAACAAGTGCACATGTCCAGTTATAATGCCTAAGACCACATGCTTCAAGTTTGAGGATCATGCACAAGCCATTTTCAAAAAATAAGTTCAGCCTAAACAAATTGCTGTTAGTTGTTTTGAAACGGCTGCCTACCATCTTCCTTGTTAATGTCCATTGGCTTGTCTTTTATGCCTTCAATAACCCAAAACCTAACTTCAAGGCCCCACACATCATAAAAATGTAGAACAAATCATGGGGCAAGCCTTGAGTCCTAACAGGAAAGGAAAGAGAATCTAAAAGCAAGCCCTGTTTGACAATTGCTAAATAAGCAGCTTTTTGGCTAAAACAAGCTAAAAGTAAAATATATATATATATATATATATGGGCAATATGGTAATTTCCCACCAAAAATAAAAGTTTAAAAAGAGACGGAACAACTTTCTCCATAACAAAAAAGCAACTTTTGTAGCAATTATCAACCACATCAGTTCTTTTAGATTCAAAAAAAGCAAACAAGAAAAAGAGCTCCTAAAAAAACAATTGTCAAACCCCACCAAAAGGGGGTTAGCGCCAGCCAAAAACATTTGAGGTGGCCCCACTGTACAATATTATGATCACAAACAATTTTATTAGGAGCCATCTTTCCTGTTAATACATGCAAATACAATTAAGTGATCAATACTTAAAAGCAAAAAAGAGGTAAATTACATTGACATCCCTTGAGGTTTTTGCTAATGACAACAGGCCCCTCCAAGTTTATGAAATGACAAGGACCTCCCTATGATGACAATTTGTTACAGATTCTTCCAACCATTATGGTGCCGCTAGTAAAGAAGGTGATGGTTTTTACTGAGGTCAGCAACAAAGTTCCCTTTAGTGCCTATGTTGCCGTCATGTCATGTGTACAGACATGATTGCCCTCCATTTCATTGGTTAAAAGACAAATTATCTCTGCATTCCCATTAGTTAAAGATTGAGATGCCCTTATTACATTGTTAATAAATTCCTTTCTCTCCAGTAAATATGTACTAGCTTAGCTATATGGTTAGTTATTTGTTGTATTTTGTGTAAGTGTCAATTGGAAATATATATTGTGTTTGTAGGATTACAAACAACAAATGTCTACTTCAAGCATAGTAGGAAGTAATGAAAACCAAAATTACCCAAGTATCAGAATAAAAATTGAACTACAAACAGAGAATATGTACAACATATTAAAACCCATATCTAAACTCCCTAATTCAGTATCAATGAAAATAAGAGAAAACAAAACCAAATGCCGCCATCATTTGATGAAAGAAAACATTCCCCCCACACACACTTAAATTGTTTGACAAAAGAAAACAAACCCACACACTGAAAGAAAACAAATTCACACAAACACATACTTCAATCACAACACATATAGCCCAATCATCAAGAAGAAAAACCAAAGATCATAAAATCCACAAACAGATCATTTGATGAAAGAAAACAAACCCACACAAATAGTTCGATCAAAAAGAACAAAACCGACACACAAAGCAAGACCCATAACACCCAACTCAATGATTTATCAAATAATGCACCAATTCTTGCCTTACAATCCAAAATACAACAAACTTTGAGCAAATGTGATGAATCAATATGAGAATCACAGCCATTTCATCTTCTTTTGGCTCCAAACTGACTCAAACAAAGAAATAATTCGGTTATAGTGATGAACCAATACCCAACTCTATTTTCTCTCACAAATACACTAACCTTTCAGGCTCTCACACATTTCAACAAGATTTCCTCCGTTTCTCTCATTTTCTCTAAGTTTTTCCCTCCCTACCCCAACTCCCTCCCGCCAATGTACCCACTCCGCCTCTATGTACACCAGATGCATGTATAAGATGAATCACCACCACAAATGTGTTCTCAAATGTCTTAGTAAAGCAAAAGGGCAATTCAGTCTTTTTACATTGATTGACAATTCAGGTTAAAATATCTGCATTTAAGTGGGGCATAATGGTCATTCATCAATCAGCATTAACAATGTCAAGCAAAAAGTTCTGGAATGGGAGGTCGCTGTCATTTCATAAACCTAGAAGGGTCTGTCTGTCATTGTCAAGACCTCAGGGGAGGTCAGTGTAAATTACGCCCAAAAAAACAACAGATAAATGAAAATTTACCTCCTCTCCCTTCTTGACAAGCCCTGTTCTCCTAATGTTTAGGCGTACTGAAGCATAGAATTTTAAAGCATTGCCACCACAAGTAACTTCAGTGGGCCCACCAAATCCAAACGTAGATAGCTTCGCCCTGACCTGAATAAAAAAGTAATAGATTAGGAAGTTTGACAATCAAATACATTGTGTGCAGGTTTCGGTGAAACTGCTTACCAACCGAACTGCTTTATCAGTGGGTACCAATATATTTCAAATAACAAACTATATTTTATAGGTCAAGAATCTGCATAGTAACCAACTAATTACATTTGTATCTCATTTAGACCCCAAAAAAAAAAAACCAATATCATGTAAATTAAATGAGTCAAATTTAGAACTTTAAGGTAGAAAACATTTTATGAGATTGTCAATAGGGGAAATTCCAAAATTTAGTTGTGAAATGTAGAATTGGCTGCCATGGTGGGCTTTTGGTTTTAAATTTTAATTAGGATAAAATGTAATAAGTCCAGTGAACCTAAAGAAGATCCAAGACTAGGAAAGCTTACTCAGCTACCAAGCTTACTCAGCCTTCTGTCTTTTATTCTTCCCTTCTCATTATCATTCTTTAACCTTCAATCTATCATCTTAAAACTGTTTATTAGTTACCTTTGATGGAAAGATATCCCACATCATGAACTCCCCCAAAAAAATTTCCACACAAAAATAACTAAGCTTTCAAAAAACAGAAATGCTTGAGCGCTCGAAACTCCTCAAGCTCAAATGTCCCGAATTCAAAACGACATCGTTTTGAATTTTTTTTTTCTCCCCTTTTATCTGTGAAACGAAACAGAGTGAGGGAGGGAGAAAGAGAGAGAAGAGAGAGAAAGGGCGAAAGGAAGAAATGAAAGGGAGAAACGAAACAGATCTTCCTCTTCCACTCCGTCGTCGCCGCCGCCGCCGCCGCCATCGCCTCTTCCTCTTCCACTTTGTCACCACCGTGTGTGTGTGTGTGTTTTATCGATTTGACTTCCAGATCTACTTTTGATTTTCCAGATCTGTGTGTGTGTGGGTGGGTTTGATTTGTTGATGATGATGTGTTGATGATGATGGTGCTGTGTTGATGATGATTTGTTGGTTATTGATGATGATGATGCTGTATTGATGATGACGTTGTCTTCGTCTTTCTTTTTCTTCTTCTTCTTCTTTTTTCTTTCTTCTCTTCTATCTTCTTCTTCTTTCTTCTTTCTTCTTTCTTCTTTCTTCTCTTCTGTGATGATGCTGTGTTGAGTCGAAAAGGATGAAGAAAAGAAAGGAAAAAAAAAAAACCAAAACGACGTTGTTTTGGAATTTCGGGCCACTCGAGCCACGGAAAATTCGAGCTACCTAACAGGATTGTTCAAAAAAATCATATTATACAGTGACATTTTAATAACATTAGGGATAACACATTTATATTTTACTTGGTTGGGAAGCACTTTACCGGAAAAGAAAATGTAAATGTAAGAGAAACTTGACCACACTCTCAAGGAAAAAAGAGTAAATTTTCCTAGCTAAGTATCAACTGTGTCATTTCTTAAGAGCTATGTTACATAGACTCCAGTACGGGTGTCAGGTGCGGGTATGTATCTAGAGGTTGGACTCATAAAATCATAAATTTAAGAGTATGCGGACTTGGCAAAAAAATGTCATATTTTTATATTTTTAATCTAGTATGTGAGATAAAATGGTACTATATGTAACTTGAAGTGTCAAAATGACATTTATAATAATTATACAACAATATGTACATATAATAATAGTGTTATATACAATTATATAAGAAGTGTCCGTTGAAAAATATCCTACACATATTCCATACCCTTATCCGAGTGTCGGGTGTCTGACATAGTCACATAGGTATTTGATCTATTTTGAAGAGTCCGTGTAACATAGCTTAAGAGAGAAGATACAAAGAGCATAAAATCTTTACAGATAGAAATTGGTAAAAATAAAGAAAACAAAAATACACAAATTAGCCTACAGAAGTAGCTCCAAGAAAGATTCTTTTGCCTGTGATAGAAAATTCCACACATTTCCCATAATTCATTGACATGACATGGCTACCTGACTGTAAGTTAGCTCTGAGGTTCGAATTTTCTTTAACGATTAGTCAATAAACAAAGTAGAATAATAAATCTGAGTGCAATCAAAGCCATAAAAATTGGAAGTTGTATAAAAATGTGATTATGATAGAACAGAATAAATAAATAAAAATTAGAACAATACCTGATTTACGAATATCAAAATTGTCTGTGATAAAGACAAAGAGTGGCTCAATTTGCGGAGTGCCTGGCTCATCAATCTAGCTTGCATTGCCATGTGTGCATCACCCATTTCACCATCAAGTTCACCTTTGGGCACAAGGGCAGCAACCTGTAAATCAAAACACAAAATTCATAAAACAGAGCAGAAGATTCAAAATAGAGCCTTTCCCCCCTAAAAATAGGACAAGTATTGACTCCCAAAAAATTGACTCAAATTAGACAAAATGAACCATCTGGTCCACATGGATTCAAACCATGTGCCAAAGCTGCATATGTGCAGCAATGCACCCCAAAAAAAAAAAAAACCCACAAGGATTCCTATCAAAAACAAGTTCACAACATTAACATGGAAGGGGGCGAAGATGAAAGGTATAACAGTAATAACACCATCACAAGACATTTTGAAGGAAACTCATGAAGTATGTCCTGCAAGGCTACAACTAACTCTAAACCATGATCATTCTTGTTAAATCACTGTGCACAGAAGCTTGATCTATGGAACACTTACACTGTCCACCACAACGACATCAACTGAACCACTCCGTATTAGGGTATCCACAAGACTTAGAGCCTGTTCACCACAATCAGGTTGTGATAGAAGCAAATTTTCAGTATTTACACCAATAGCCTCGGCAAGTGCTGGATCAAGAGCATGCTCAGCATCAACAAAAACACAGTAACCTATATCCAAAAAAATGTTAATTAACAAGAAGAAGCTGGTGTTAAAATCCGTCACAAAGCAGACATTTCCTGTTTTTTTAAAAAACAATAGAAAAAATTTATGAATGATAACCAACATTAAAACCAGCACATGCTTCCAATTTATACTAATGTATCAAGAACCAGAAATCTGTGAATGAAGTGAACAATATATTATTGCTTTCTACAAGATGAGATGCTTCTTCCCACCTATACAACATTCATGATTCACTAGGCATGGCATGAAATACCTAACTTTGCAGTTTTCTTACATTTTTTTCTTTTTTTCATGCTAGGGAATCTAAACTTTCTGCTAGGCAACAAATGCATTGCTAGAAAACTTTTGTTATTTACCAACATATGTTTTGTATATTGACTTGTTTATTGTAACTTTTATTTTTGGCTGTGGTGTTTTACTTCTTTTTGGTATTAGACGGAGAAGAGGGTCAATACATTGCACTGGGAAAAATAAATAAATAAATAAAATTGAACCGCATAGATGACTACATTGAACTTGATACCCCAAAGTGAAAACTTCATTACTTGAAGTTACCCATTCCAAAATATAAGGGGGAAAAATTAAAGACAGACAAACTCAAACTACCATGCACTTTAGAAATTACAATTACTTAATATTTATTAGTTTAGAAATATACACGGTACACAGGACATTAACAAATACAATCAATCATCCTAATTGTATGACTTGTTCAGAAAGAAAAAAAAAATTAAATATAGGTATTTCTAAGAGTAACCTCCTTGCTTCTGTGCTTCAGCAATTACATGTAGAGCAACAGTCGTTTTCCCAGAAGCTTCTGGACCATATATCTCCACAACACGTCCCTGCACAAATCCAATAAAAAAACAGTATAAGCAGCCAGACAGCAAAGACAAATCAACAAAATTCTCTCGGTCCCCAACCCCTTATAAAGATATTATACATTAGATTTACATACATACAACCCTACTGGCATACACATTAAATTTTCATCCATACAGCTCCCTAGAGGCATAAATATCTAGATGTTTGTATGAGTATGTACATATGGTTTGTAATGTATCATTCAATTGGGGAAAAAATTAAAATTAATTACAATCAAAGATACAGAGTTCAATAAAATGCAAATGAGTTATTTTTATAAAGCTAAACAGTCAACATAGAGCACTATAAATTATAATGCCACTCACAATTACATATATTCCTGAAAAGTGTAGAAAATAAAGATATAAGAAGAACATTCATGAGCAGCATAACTTAAGGAAAGAACTGGCAAATCTCCCTAATTTAATCAACAAAAGACTTGGATCATAAAATGTAAATTTCAAAATAACGTATTATATTAGTTAAGCCTGTGCAGTAGCACAAGTTGAGCGAGTAGTTGTTTTAACATAAAGTATGTTTGAGCTGGTGATGGAAAAGTGTGACAGTAGTTGTATCATGTAGAACAGAATATGCCTTGTGGAAAAAATAAATAGCAAAGTCTGCCATAAGAACTTGTGCCTATATGACATATATGACACAGTGCATTATTACAACTTTTTTTTCTAAACAGTTGCATTATCCAAAAACTTCTTATCCTTATAACTGTTATATGAAAATCTGCAGCATAGGAAATAGATATTCATATAAATTCCAATTGCTGAAAGATACCTTTGGAAGTCCACCAATCCCCAGTGCTACATCCAAAGAAAAAGATCCTGTAGACACCACTGGAACTTGCTTATAAGAGGTGGACCGACCCAACCACATAATAGATCCCTTTCCAAAGGAGGTAGTGATCTGATCCAACGCTTGCTTCAGGGCCAGCTCCTTTTTGGACAAATTCTCGTCATTGGAATCACTGCCATCTGATTTAGATCTCTTTTTACCTTCAAATAGACAAAATGAGATTTATTAGCCCATATTAGCCTAAGCAGGAATACATGAATTACTAGGGAGAACAGAACAAATAGCATCCATATTGCTTGTCCTACTCTACAAAAAATGAATAGTCCAATAGGATGATATTCTACAGAAACACTGTTGAATAGGCAAAAGGATTTTAATGTGTCAAATGCTGAAGAATAAGGAGAAAAAAACTGATCTCAAATTTTCAATACCTTTAGTAGAAAAATTGCAGATCGAGGATGTTACAAATACCCCTTTCCTAAAACCCTGCAAACCAAACAGAAAATTAAAAGTAAAAAATTTATTTCATAATCATAAAATAAGGTATTACATCAACAGCACTTTCTTTTATTCATTGTAACAAACTTAAAACTAAGGAGCCACAAATAACAAATAGACAATTTTTTCAGAATAAACAAAATAAAACTTCTAAAAGTACACAAACAAAAGGTCCCAAGTGAAGGTAAGATCATTATATACCAGAAAGAAATGCGCAATTGTACTCTTTCATGAGGAATTTCAAAATTTTCAGACCTCTTTATCACACTTAAACCCACAGGGTAAGCATAATAGCAAAGAACTTTGCAGGACAAGTTGGGTTGTACAGTGACTTAACGAATCCAATGCATCATCCAAACAATAAAAATTGAAAAATCAATTCCATTTTAGTTGTTTCATTGATGTGAAATGGCAAAACCCTTTAACCCATTTTATCCTAAGAATTTGATAATATTAACTAAATCATAGATGCTAATAGCCCGTTTGGTTGATCGATTTGGACAGAAAATAATATGAATTAATTTTTCTTAAGCTTAATCACCTGTTTGGATTACTAAAGAGGAGAAAATGGAAAGAAGTATAGTGAAACTGATTTCTTTTAAAATTTACATTTTGAAACACTCCAAAAGTAGAGACATTGGGAGGGAAAAGAAACAAAGCGATTACTAACTTTTTATAACATCAAAATTATTATAAAAAATTATTTTGGTAACATAAATTGTAATAGTTTCTTTGATAGAAAATAAATTACAATCTTTTCTTTTCTCTCCAACTTAATCGAGAGAAAACACAATCTTTTCTCTTCTTTTCTTTTATTTTCTCTCATTAACTTAACAAGTCCTTTCTTTTCTTTCCTGTTCTTGGTTCCTAAACAGACTCTAAACAAAAAGCATCAATCGAAGCATGTAACTAAACAGGCCATCCCTAGAATGATAACTACACCAAAAACTTGTACAAAAATTGCTTCGAGTCACCATTATCAATATCAAAACTAACCCAAAAAAAAAACACCAATTTCGACGTTTTGAAGAGCAAAAATACAAGTACTGTTGGAATACTATGAACTAAGCAGTAAATGAGGGGAAAACAAGGTTGATGATGAGAATGCGGAGACAGATTACCTGTGGAGCGAAGAGAATGCGTTTGAGAGAAGAAGCGTTCCGAAGAAGCCTCGCCATTGGAGTCCCTCCAGTCACAAAAACCCCCAAAAGCCGTAGGAATCAAGAAGTATGAAATAGTTCGACTTCAAGAAACAATTAGAGTATGCATATACACATATACAGATCATATATACATCGACGTTTCGCAAATTTTAGGTTTATTGCAGAGAGAGAGAAATAGAGAGAGGTTTACTCCACTGGTATTTTTAGGGTTTATGGGTTTTCCCTCCTTTTTGAACTTTTTCTTTGCATGACTGGCCTCCAGGAAATACTCTTTTTAAAAGGGGCAAATTGCAAAGTAGTGAGAAAATAATTACACTTTCATGAAAATTATTATATGATTATTTTATTTTATTTACTAGTAGGGAGTGTTAGGGTGTAACTTGAGTAGGCTTAACTCGAGTAATTTAAATCTATTTTAAATTTTTTTAGGACTTAAACAAGATATTTTTAAATTTGGTAAGGGTTTGTGCAAAAATTTAGAAGTCCGAATTAAATTTAGACGGATTTGGATAAAGACGTCAAATAACCTGAGCAACCCGAATTATACATATATAAATATATAAAAATATTAAATATACTATAAATTATTAGCTATTACATGATATTAAAGTAATTTATATTATCAAATCATATTGAATATATATTATATATACATATAACATAAAATTTTACTTTTTTTTATTTTCACTCATAAATTGTAAAGACTATTATAGCGATATTTCTCTTACATTATATAAATTATTTGTTTTGATGGTATTAAATTTTAATAATTTAATAATATAACTGCAAAAAAAAAAACAACAACAACAACAAAAATTCATTTACAATTTGGGTAATTCGGGTTTGACTTGAGTCGGGCTTGGACAGACAATCTCGGGTTACAATCCAGGCCTAGGCGAACCTAGGCAAGTCTCCGCACAACTTGGGTTGGGTTTGAACAACCTCTCAACCCGACCGAACCCGCTCAAATTTCACCTATAGGGATGTACACAAGTCGGCTTGAGTTGATTCTTAGAAAAGAGCGTGTACTAAATATCTCAAAATAATATCACAATTAAAATAAAATAAAAAATAGGATAATGAAAAGTGTATATAGAATTGTTTTAGGATGTAAGTTAAAAATTAACTTTTTTGTTCTTTTAATTTTTTTTTGAAAAAATATGTAAAAAAGTAAAAAAATGATATAATCTAAAAGAGATTAAAAGCTAAAAAATTATTTTTAATCTCTTGCCAAAAGAGGCCATAATAAGAAGTGTGTATTGTAAAATTCTCGATTGATTCTCATAGAAGATCATCAATCAAATCATAATTTTGTAAATTGAAATTTTTTTTAACTGGTTATCGATAATCAAAATTAACAAGCTGATTGAATATTTTAATTGCTTCAAACATGAGTTCGAAATGCAAAATAAATAAATATATATTTATATATATCAGTGAATTATTTTTTTATATAATTTCAAACATAAAAAATATTATTTATTATAAATTTTGACACAAATTTTACAAATTAATTAACAAAAGCAATCAAATTAAGAGAAAATTTAGGTGACATCATTCTAATAATGATATTAATATTAGGAAGAGATGATGGGTAGACAAGTGCAAGGTAACAAGTTGCATATACGTACAAGTAAGTTAGGTCAATTTATAAAGGAAAATGTTTGAGGGTCCTAATTTCTGTGGCTTAAATGGCTCAAATTTGCCAAAACGACGTCGTTTTGGCAATTTTGATGTTGTTTTGTACTCAAAACGACGTCGTTTTGACAAATTCGAGCCACAAAAATTAAGGCTTGGGTTAGTTTATAAGACAAATTATAATTTATAGGCCTTAGTGCAACTTCAATGGTAAAAGTTAAAAAACTTTGTTAAAGCTATTTTTTAACTTGCTACCGTGAAAAAAACAGTTATTAAAAAGCTATTCCACTAACTAGTCTCATTTTATAAGACAAATTTTAATTTTTTAGCATTAGATCTGTTTTTCAAAAAGTATCTAATGATCATAATTGCTTTTGCAAATGTGGTAAATTTTGACTCAAGGTTTGACACATCATTGAAGGAAGTTTTTTGTGATGGTATAGCTAAAAATGACCTTAACTCAAGCATTTGGTATACCATTAAATAACAAACTAATTTTTGTGATGTAATCCACCCAACTTAACCCCCACACATTCTCAAACCACACAAATTTATTTAAGTTGGTGCGATTTGGCACAATTTTTCTCAATACCCTAAATATAATTGAATAAGGAACACGATTTTGTTAATGCAAAAATATGTGACACCAAAATTTTGATGCATAAGATTATTCTTAAGAAATAGTAATTACAAGAGAAGGCAGTTACGTGTAGCAAAAAACATTTTACATATTTTTTTAACTTCCTAAGGCCCCGTTTGGGGACTTACTTTTTTAGCCAATTAGCCAAAAAGTTACTAAATTAGCCAAAAAATCAACAACTCATACCAAAAAGTCAAAGATTCTCTTTTCTCTCTACTTTTTGCACATCTTTTCGTAATTAGCCAAAAAGTCAGTAAATTCACATAATAAGCTTATATGTACACATACAACTTACATACTCTAGCTTTTGGTTTACTTCAACTACCTGTATATATTTATATTTTGCTTAAAAAGTACAGAAACAGATGAATAACCAATAACAAAACTGTACACACAACTCTTTATATGAAGCTCATTTTTGTAGATCCCACACCTATATAAAAGTTGTCTGATTCTGTGATTAATTTCTGTATTTCTAGAAGAATAGTTTTTAAACCAAAGCAAAGAGCTTTTCCACACTCAAAATGGAGTAATGCATTGTAATTACTCTCTACACAAGAATTTCCGTCCCACACAATTCAAAATTATTTTATATGCAAAGCAACTTGGAACCACTCTCCATATAATCCTATCAGAACTATCTGAAACAATAGTCAGATCTTCAAAGCCGAGTTACATATAGAAGGTGTCAAGGGTCGTTTGCACCGTCTAAAACAATATCAGATCATAGAAAGTAACTGTATAGACTGGTTTCAAGGGGCAGTTGCACCATCTTCATCATGGTGTTGTTCCACTATCTTCATCATCGCCATCTCCATTACCTTCAGAGTCCTTTGGTTTCTCACCATTTGCTGGCTTATCTGCTGTCAAATAGCGCCCAGTCATAGGATCAATTGGGCGGGTGTCCCTTGGCCCACCTTTGCGACCCATAGCCAGCATTGGCGGTGGGGGAAGCAACCCTGATCTAAACAGAAGGCGTTCAACAGGCTCTGATGGCTGAGCACCAACTGATAGCCAATACCTGCAAAAATTGGGAAAAACATCAAGCGAGAACTAAAACATCCCTTTAAATAAAACCTTTTAGTACATAGTTTGAAGACTCTTACTAGGAAAA
Source organism: Camellia sinensis (assembly GCF_055761805.1). Classification (NCBI taxonomy): domain Eukaryota; kingdom Viridiplantae; phylum Streptophyta; class Magnoliopsida; order Ericales; family Theaceae; genus Camellia; species Camellia sinensis. The sequence continues at coordinate 88,560,352 of NC_138973.1, read as the reverse complement.
CCTAAAACAATATGCCAGTATACAATTTATTTATTTTTGGGTACAAATGAGTGCTATTGTAGTCGGTCTAGCCTCACACGTGCGCCTATGAGAACATTTCTTATGAAATTCATCCAGCAGAGGATCCTGAATTTGAGATTTCTACACCAAAAAAATTCTCTTAAACAAGCGTATTCGTCCTTAGATGACGGCTCAAGATCAGCCTCATGAAATTCTAATATTCCCTAAGGAGGTCCTACCCTGTGGAAATGCTCATTAATGAAACTTTTAGCTTTAACTGATCGTGGCCACGAAACCACTGCTTTCCCACAGTTTTACTCTCATCTCATCAGATGACGGAAAAAATAAATGGGAAATAAGCGAATTTACAGGCAATGAAAAGTTTTGCATGAAGCTGAAATCTAATACTGGAAAAACTCCAAGTTCATGAATGGATTCTTCAAATTCTTCAAATTATACATGATATAAAGATCACTTGAATTTACAAAAACATATGCCTTTAGCTTTCATTGTTAGCATGGTGATAAATCAAATTTGATATCAATCCTTAGGTAGTGTTTGGTTCATTGGAATTAAAGTGGATTGGAATGAAATAATTATTCCATAAACTCCTTACCAAATGATCATTCCCTTACCATAATGAATAATAATTCCATTTGCAATGCATTTTTCATAATTTTTTTAGTAAACCAAATATGAGAATGGATATTATGATGAAATGATCATTTCATTCCAGCTCATTCCAATGAACCAAATATAAAATTAAATTAATCAAATAGATTACATACTTTGTACCGCACGAATCTCACTTATGCGGTTGTCTTACTATGCCATTTTCATATACTCAAGCCAAAAGGCAGGATTTGGGAATGCCAAAGTCTTCAGTAAGGCACCGCGGGAATCTGGGGTCTTGTGGCTTGGTGGCTAGAGACAATGATGTCACTTGCCATGATGCCATGCAGGTGTTACTGCCTTAGGCTAGTCTTACTAAGAGAGACTGTCTCCATGCATTTGTACAGTCACTCAAGGATCGAGGCAAATCCAAACTGAATGATATGTTATGACATATTCCCTGGCATATTGTAAAAGAATATCGGAATATCCAGAAAGTTTGTTATCAAACACATGAACCACCCCAATAAATGGGAGATGGTACCTCTCTCTCTCCCTCCCTCTCTCTCTCTCTCTCTCTCTCTCTCTCCCCCCCCCCCCCCTCTTCCGATGTCTCCGGTGTCTATAACATGTGCTTCCACTCTCTAGTGAATCCCTGACCCCCCATAAGTACTACCTATGCCAACTAATTAAAGTTCACCACCATGCAAATTCAAGTCATTTCCTATCTGGCTGCTCCTTCAAATCTAAGAAACCAAATTCACTGGAAAAGACACACAGCTGATTTCAGATATTGAATAAGCAAATGAAAAAAATATTTTCAAAAAAGGTGCAGGAAATAAGAAATCATCAGGCCAACTTAAGAGCACCACTGAGAACAAATGATGCAAATGTTCATTTTCCAACAAATAGAGAATTCTAATAAGAGAAGCAACGAAGACGTTCTGATCCATTAAAAATTCAACTAAGCCAAATGTTTGATGAAGGTCTGGCTATGGATCGAACAAACCTGAGACTGAAAATCCATATATTCAGTGACAACAAATTATAGAGTACACGTGTAATGAATGGAAAGAGAGACCACATAAGAGTAGAAAAAGGCAATTCTATTCCCACAATGAAGTATTGCTTCTCTAATGACCAACAAATTGTCAACAAAACCAACGGTTCTTGCTTTTCCAACTAGGACAGGCTAGTGTTCTAGTGGCCAATTACTGTCATACTCAAGAAAGGGACACCAGTTCTACAAGCCTTGACAATTGCCAATAAGGCCACAACCATTTTAAGTGTTTGTCTAGTGAAGTTGCCTTGGCGGAGATATGTCATACCATTCAAGTTCATTCTTCTAATTACTGTTTTTGCCACCACGCTTCATTAACACTACAATTAATAAATTAACACAAAATACTTCCTATTCACACCTCTCATCTTCACATACATATTTATTTGAAAACCTTTTCCCCTCTCTCCTAACAATCTGCATGGGGTACATAAAGAATGTAAACATACACTGACATAAATAACTTAAGAGTGGCTGCATCATTTTCCTAGGCTATAACTCCATTGTTCATTGAGGGCTATAACTTATGTTGCAGACTCTAAACCATAATCAATCATGTAACACAAGTCTAGAAAATTTGCTTCACATGGTTAAAGCACCCAGCTATGAACACTTCTACGTTTACAAGTTTCGAATTATTTATAGAGAGATAAACTTCTAAAAAAACACACTTACTTCACTCAGTCAAAATTAAGACCCATTCGTTTACCACCATCTTGACCTGTACAAGTCAAACACATTGAAACAATTAGTAATAACAAAAATCAAACTACACCACAAAAGCATATTAGATTTAACTCTAATTCGAGTTGCTTGGTCAGAAGAAATAATAAATCACGCATTTGGAAATAATTTCCATTTCATTTATTTTCTAACGCTTTCCGAACAACCAAACAAATCATAGAACTTTAAAGAAACCCAAGAACAGGGAAACAAACAGCAATTTTACAATGCTAAAAAGAAAACCCATACAAGTGCACACTTGATCTCTGTTTGCCCAACCATAAAAGGGAATTAATTTTCTTTTCTCTGACATTTTCTTGCGGAAAACAGAAGATGAAAAAACGGATTTTTCATTTCACAATAAATTTGGATTTTTTTTTTATTTAATATTTTGGTTTCATCTCTTTTCCAACGCTTTCCCACCAACCAAACAATTCATAGAACCGTAAAGAAACCCAATAACAGGGAAACAAATGGCATTTTTTAAATGCTAACCCATAAAAGGGGGTTCATTTTTCATTTTCCCTAACATTTTCTCGGGAAACAAATGGATTAGAGAAAGAAATTGATAGAAAGAGAGTACCTGGGAGAGGATTGTAGTAACCCAAAACTTCCAAGTGCTTGCCGTCTCTGGGAGACCTGTTATCTGCAGCCATAACTCGATAAAAAGGCTTGTCCTTGCATCCAAACCTCGATAATCTTATCCTCACCACCATTTTTTTTTATCTCTCACAACTTCAATCTCTTTGTGTGTGTGTCTCTCTCTCTCTCCGTGGATTTGATTCGAGTCCAGGAACGAAGGCTTTGATTGGATTTTTCTTCTTTGGGGATGGTTTCGTTTTCGGGCTGCTTTTTTGGGGATGGGTCAGTCCGCCCCGAACGTGATAAGATAAATGAAAAACGCTCCTGACCCCCACTGAGGATCACTCCCGAGACCCAGTAATTGGTCAGAATATTTTTTTTTTTTTTTTTTTCTCTTCAATTACTAATCTCCACATGGGGGGTGGGGGTGAAGGGAGGGTCTCTATCATGTTTCTTAAATCCAACAAAGTGAAAGTCCAAATTCATTTTAATCGGATTAGGTTGAAATAGTTGGCGTGGCCAAAAAATTCCTCATTTATTCAGAAATCACAACTGTCATAATAAACAAATAAAGAAGATATATAATGATAGTCTATGTAACTAGAATGAAACATTGGAGAGAGAAAGAATAAATATGAAAGTAATGTGAGAGATAACAAATACAATATTTATTGGTGTTGGAATCGAGACCAATAGAAAATAAACAAATGTTGGATTTGTTCTTAAAGTATTAAGATCTTGTTTGGTAATATTTTGTTTTACTCAAAAGGTCACTATAAGTTATCATATCATTCTCTCTATTTTTTTATACATTTTTTTGTAACAAGTCAAAAATTACTAAAATAAAATATTTCTAAATGAAGCCTAAATTAGGGTGAGTGATTCTTTTTTTAAGCCTAATAGGTTCAATTTGTAAAATTTTGAGAATTAGGTTTTTTTTTTTTTTTTCTTTCAAAACCCACTAGATTCAGTAGGTATATATTTACAAATTTTAGATCAAAATTGCATATATTTTAAATAAAAAAATAAAAATAAAAATTGAAGTTTAATGGTGTCAACTGACACCACTAACATCAACATAACTTTGACCTCCGAACTTAAAAAACAAAAACAAAAAAAAACCAAAAAAAAAAAGAAGAAAAAGTAGAAGAAGTAACATTAAAATATATTTTTTTGAAATTTATTTAAAATATGAATTATTTCTTATCATTTTAAAAATTATATAAAATGATTAATTTTATTAGTAAATTATTACGTCAATTATTAGTTTTAAATGACATCATAAATATATTTTAATTAATAATTCTGATAATTTTTTTGTTGCATAAGATTGTAGTTAGGAAAAAAAATGTTTTGTTAATTATGTTAAATAATAAGAGAGTATTTGTAATTTCTAAAATCATAAGAATAATTATATTTTAGAAATACTAGCGGTTGCCACACGCGATGCGTGTGCAATTCAAATAGATAAAAATAAAATAAAACATTTATCATATATTGTGTGCTAGTTAAGTGGTTAAAGTCCTACTCATTTGACTTAAGTTTAAGGTTCAAATCCACTCCTCTCATCTATCTAATTTTTTTTTTTTTTTCAAATAAAAAAGTAGACATATGGCAGTATAAAAAACAAAAGTTTCAAGACACCATAAAATGTGTTCACTTTATAATAGTATAGATAGATAGATAGATAGATGATTTCAAGATTTCAAAAAACAACTCATGTTTCTAAAATAAATTGAAAACAAATTATATTTAGAAAATAAATTTTGTAATAATTTGGATATTAGTAAAAAAAAAAAAACTATTAAAAAAAGGGGATTTTTTTTTAAGGACTCTAGTATTAAAATTTTATAGGATAAAAGGCATGTAATATTTTCATAATGGTTGGGGTTCCTCAACATTTTTTCAAATAAATTTCGATCCAGATAAATTTCGATTCAGACAAATTTTTCTGTGTTTTAAAATTTCTCTACTTTGAAATTTCTCTGGTTTGCTTAATTTCTCTGATTTTTCTCTGTGTTTTAAAATTTTTCTGGATTGAAATTTCTCTGATTTGCTCACAATTTTCTTTGTGTTTTGACCAATTTTCTCTCAACTTCTCTAATTTTTCTCTGTTTTTTGAAAGTTTCTCTATGTTTTGAAATTTATCTAGGTTGAAATTTTTCTGGTTTGCTCATAATTTTTCTATATGTTTTGACCAACTTTTTTTAATTTGCTCATAATTTTTTCTGTGTTTTGACCAAATCAGAGAAAATTATATTTTGACTCAATTAACCCATAAAGGAATTCCCATGATCATAATATATATAATAAACAACTTGACATAAGGATACAAAGTTTATTTGCAGTCAGTTTATACAAAGGAAAATATTTGGTAACTTAAAATTTTGTGGCTTAAATGGTTTAAATATGTCAAAACGACGTCATTTTACACACAAAATTTGTCAAAACGACGTCGTTTTAAGTGATTTGAACCATTTGAGCCACAAAATTTTGAACTACCTAGTATTGTTGTTATACAGAAGCACATAATCACAAGAAAATTCATCTCAAACACTTCATCCCAAACACTAGCCTTCACTCTTTATAGTCAGATTATACTAAACCAGAGAAATTCCCATGACCAATTTTCTCTCCTTCTTTATAAACTCCTTTGGACCCTTCTCCAGCCTCTGCTCCTCTGCAACCGCCCTCTACTCCTTTCAACTTCTTCTCCACGTTTACGTGGTGGAGCCGCTGTTCGCTTATGTCTCTACAAGCATCAAAGTTATTGGTCTTCTTCTGGCTGGCCTTGGTGGAGGCGGCGGCAGCGCCACGGAAGAAGGAGCCGAAGTTGCCCTTGCCGCCACAAAGGTAGACGAGGAGGTGGAAAACAAACCTATTAAGGAGAAGAAATAAGGAGTCTTGGAGTTGTTTTGTGCCTATGAGAAATCACTGGTGGTAGATTAGGATGTGGGCGATTTCACAAATTCGAGACTTGATGTGAGGAGTCACTGGTGGTAGATTGGGATGTGGAGTCACTGGTGATAGATTGGGATGTGGGTGATTTCGCAAATTCAAGACTTGATGTGACGAGTCATTGGTGATAGATTGGGATGTGGGTGTCTCCTTCATGATTAATCAAACGATTCAAATTTCCACTCTCTTTGTGATCGAATCGAAACAAAAGAGGAGGCTATTGGGAAGGAAGAAAGAGAATGAGAGGGTAGGTGTAATATATGAGCCGTAGATGAGTGAACTTAGGCCTCGTTTGAAGAGTGGTTATTTTAGTTAAAAAGTCAAAAACTTACTAAAAATTGTCACATCACTTCTCTATTTTTTTGCACATCTTTTCGTAAAAAGTCAAAAAATTACTAAAATAACCTGTTTCCAAACGAGACCTTAGGTTACCCAAAAAAATAAAAAATAAAAAAAATAAAAATAAAATTATGAATCTCTCATATTATTAAAAGTTAGAGAAAGATGTTAGGCTAAATATCTCTATATAAAAATTTAAAAAAAAAAAAAATTGCTTCACAATTTGTGTAGCATATGGCATTGATGATACAGATAGGATAATCAATAAGAACAAAACGATCTCAACCGCCAATGAATTTGTCTTATTAGCATCAAACGGTTTAGAAAACATAAGTACTAATGGAGAATAATAGAGTACAAAGGACAACACCTATCAAATAATGTTTTATGTATTTTTTCTGAAAAATGTTAAGATGCCTCATCTTTAAAAAGTGTATCCTATATGATACTCATATTTTAAGGGATGTATACAACAAATTATATAACAAGATTATTGGACCATAGTGAAAACATTGTCAAATTTCAGGCTATATCCGTGGCTAAGATCGATAGTAAAAAAAAAAAGTGTATTTAAAATTTAAATTTGTGCAATGAAAATATCCAAACAAAGCCTGAGAAAATAATTGTCTACAACAAGGGAGTAAAATAAATATTGGGGCTTGCTTTTTGTACAACAAAGGACATTCACACTGATTATGAGTAAGAGTATTTCCAATGTTTCACCAAATTTTTCATTAAATTTGAGTACAAATTTGATCAAAAGTATGATATAATATGATACACTCCAATATTTCAACGTAAATTTTTATTAAATTCATTCCAAAATCGATTGTTCGAGAGGTTGTCCATCAAGTCGTCCATCAACAATCATTTGTAAAATTTAATGAAAGGATAAACAATCCCTTCATTTGATGAAAAAAGTACTGCTCCCTCCATTTGATACCAATATGATAAAACAGTTGGGGCATCGTTTGCATCAATTTTTCATTAAATTTGCATTTGATGAAATATCTGATACAACATTAGAGATGGCCTAACCAACAAGGATCTGATCCCAAAAAAAAAAACGAGAACCAAACCATCTCAACCATGTATTGCTTTTTTATTTTATTTTTCCCCCTAAGTGATTTTATAAAAATAAAGATAATTTATAATTTTTTTTTAGTTACTAATTTGCTACTTATCATTTCGTTAAAATTGAGTTTTGTTATAAATTTCAAATTTTATTATTACATAACATATCAATTAATAAAATAAAATTTTTACCTTTGTTCATTAGGGATTAGATTTTTATTTTTATTTTAAATTTGCAATTATGAGAATGTTATAGTGCAAATAATTGTGGGAATTGTAAATTAGTATAAAAATAATTACAAAAATATGAAGATGTAAGTTTATTTTTACAATTTTATTTTCACTAATTTTCAATTTTCCAATGAAATTCCACATATATTCACAATTAGTACATATTTGTTACTCTACCCAAAAGGGCAATATTGCATTTGTGATTGGATGATGGTTTTCACGAGCCAATTCTGTCCATTGTGATTTGCTTTTTTGAATTCACGGTTTTCACCAAATAATATCAATGGTGGACTCATAAAGTTTGGGTAAATTACACTTTGTATTCTTATAATTTGAATTAAATTTTACTTTAATTATTGCCGTTTTAAATTAAATAGTTTGGTTTTTATCTTTTAAGTCTAATCTTAATTTAGTTATTTTGCTTAGGTTAGATGTTAAAATTGACGATTTTGAAACACTTGTCCGTATCCTAATTCTTACATATAGAAAAAATTGAATAGAATAATTAAATTGAATCTAGATTTAAAGTGTTAAAACTAAATTGTTCAGTCTATATAATAGTTACCAAAGTGTGATTTTAATCAAAATACAAGGGTTAAAAATGTAATTTATCACTTTTTTATAGTAATTTTGATGCTATTAGGGTGGGTCAAAGTGAAGTATAGAAAAGTTAAGGAAGTGAATTAGGTGGAGACATGAGATTGTTTCCAAATTGAAAGAGCTACAAATGGAAAAACAATCATTCCAAATTTGGCAACTCATTTTCACATTTGACCATTCCGAGTAGGGTTGCAAACGAGCCGAGTTAAGTCAACCTTTACTAAGTTTGAATTTGGCTCGTTTGCTTATTGAACTTATTTATTGAGCTGGAGCTGGAGCTCGAACTCGGCTCGGCTCGATAAGATATTTTTAAATATTATTTATATTATTTAATATATGAATAATGTATTTATACTATTATTTATATATATATATATATATATTATTTAATATAAATAATATATTTATTGTATAATTTAAATAAAAATAAACAAACCGAAATTATTCGAGTTAGAACTCGACTCGTTTATTAAGGGTGTTTGGTAGACCTTGGGGGTGTTTGTTTCAGCTTTTCAGAGCCAACTTATGGCTTTTAGCTTTGAAAAAGTTATTTTGGACTGTTTGGTTAAACTTATTTCAAACAGCTTCTGATTCTAACAGCTTATTTTAACTCAAAAAAGCTGATTCTGAGAAGCTGCTCACCCCTTGTTTCTGATTATCAGCTTCTGCTGTGGATATGTTAATTTATGGTTATATTCTTAAATTTTTTTATTTTTTATTTTTTTAAAAATAGAAAAAGACTCAAATGGACTATAGATTATTATTATTATTTTTTATGAGAAATGTAGACAAACAAAAAATAAAAATTAATTGAAAAAACTATTTCACAGCTTATTTAACAAACACTACTCAGCAACTTAAATCTATAATCCAACAGCTACACTAAACAGATTAACAACTTCTGATTAAAGTCATAATCTATAATCTGTTAAGCTATAATCTATAAGCTGTTTTAACAGCTACACCAAATGGGGCCACTGCTTATTTCAGCTGTTAACTTAAATTAAGCTAAAAACTTGTGTTTGGTTCAGCTTAACTTTACCAACTTATAGCTTAAATGAAGCTAAATTTCAGCTCTTTTGAAAAGTTGGTCAGGGGGTGCTTAAATATTTCAGCTTAAGCGCGCAGCTGGTGTGGGGGGTTGAAATGACTTAAATGCCCCTCCCAAACTTCATTATTTACGAAACTGCCACTATATATATCGTTTGATCTCTCTTGCCCTAAACACTCTCGCCTCTCACACTCTTCTCTCCTATTCTCCTCTCCTCTGGCGACCGAGAAGAAGCTCTACCAAACACCTACGAAAACAGTCGTTGACCTCTCTGATCGCAGCAGATCGTTCTTGTAGAATAGTCGTTTACCTCTTCAAGAACAGTCGTCCCCCTATTTTCCGTTCATCTGCACCAGAAAGGTAAGAGTTATATACATGTATGGACATCGATTAGGGTTTTGTTTTTGGTTATCTGAAATGGTGTGCCAGTTGTGTGTGAGGTTTTTCTTCTCGCTCTCTCTCTCTCTGATTACGGTGAAATGTCCATCTTCTTCACTATGTGAATAGGGTTGAAAACGCCTTTCTCTTTCTTCTTCACTCTTTGATTAGGGTTGAAAACCCCCTTTTACTGCAATCTGTTATTTATTTATTTAATCGTTAAATGTTTTTCAATTTTAAATGCATAAATTTGGTACTGGAGTAAGTGAAATTTGAGTTCAAAAAAGTTATATTCATTTCACGAGCTTCATTAATGTACTGGAGTAGGTGAAATTTGGGTTGCAATGTGAGTGCTTAATTGTGTTTGTTATTTGATTGTTACTTTCATCAAGAAAAACTAGTTTCATCACATTCATCACATTTCTTAATATAGAGAAATGTTATATAAATTAATAAAGTTTATAATTTTTTTAAACTGATATCTATCATAGTAATGAAACAGGTCTGATTTTACTTTCCAAATTGTTGTTTAAATTTGAAGTAGCATAAGTTATGATATGAAACAGGTCTGGTTTCATTGAACTTTTTTTAGCTTGATTATCTGGCTATTGAAATGAAGTTGTTCTTCATCTTGGAATAATCTTTTAAAATTACACTTTCTATTTCTTGTGAAATCTTATTGACCAACAGATTATTTAGCTTCTTCCCCTCTAGACATCCAAATGGCAATTTCATTCTCTAAATGAGGCATAGTAAAGTTTTCTATATGTAATTTTTATTATTTAGTTGTGTTGTTACTGTTATTACTTTAATTATAATTATCCTGTTTTCTTGGTCCTTCAGCATAAGAAATGTGGTGATTTGCTACCATGTATTAATGTTTGCCTGCTAAGGCTTCTCATTTTGTAAGGTTGTTTAGCATGTGATTAATGTCCTTTGTTCTCAATTCCTTTTTGGGCTTCTATCAATAATGAGTTAGATGGAATTCCAATAGATCCTTTTTTTTTTTTTTTGTGGCATGTTCAAAAATCACATTCAGATTATCGGACAGATGGGTTTGGCTTTGTAAGTTTCTCTCATTTAGTCTTAAGATTAAAAACCAAACATAGAATTAGATCTAGAAAATAAATAAATTGATAGTATTTTTTAAAAGTGGATTCTACAAATAAAGACCAAGTTGCCTAAGCCCAAATGTTGAGCCAACTTGACAAGCATGCTACTCTTCTTCAACTTGGATGACAACCATTGAACTATTTGTGTGTTGACTCAGAGCCCCTATCTTCTTCTTAACATACCCACATTAGTTCAAATCCTTATACAATAGGTCTTTAAAATTCACAATTTAAGAACCAATTGAAATAATTTTCTACATTCTTTTGGGAGAATACTCTTGAACCTCAAGGAGCAACACCTTTTGCCATATGTCTTTCTTTCTTTGCTGACTGTTCTTTAATTGCTAGCCAGATTTTTAGTCATGTGCTTGCTATGTCATGTTCTATGTTTAGCACTGAATTGAATCTTTTAACTTTATTAGTTGATAAATCGAAACTAACCACATGTAGCAAGTGGGAAATAAATTAGGTAAAAATTAATCTTGTAATACATAGTTGTACATATAATTTTATTACATAATTAGAAATAACTCTCTCATATGAAATGAGATCAGTGCACTTCAAATTTTTCTAGGAACAAATGGGTGCAAACGAATTATCAATATGTTAGAAACATTTTATTCAATCAATACTTCTTGGGTGCAATGTATTTACAATTAACTTCCCAATCAATTTTAGAGAATTTGGATTCAATTCTTCCTAATTAATGCAGAGGCATGCCATCCTCTAGTAACTATTATTCTAGTGGTGAGACCGTCGACTTGAGGTATGAGGCTTTGAAATGTGATTGTGGGCTAAGAGCTGCCATAAGGGTTACCGAGTCTGACAAGTCATCTAAAGGAAAACTATATTTCATTTGTGAGAAGAGAAATTGTCAATTTTGGAGGTGGTGTGCCCCAAAATCTGTGACGATGGTAGAGAGGCTGAGGAACGAGAGAATGCTTGATCAAAATCAAAATATGGAGACTGGAGGACTAAAAGTGAAGAACCAAATGCTTGAGCAATCTAATGCTTTCATGAAACAGCTTGTTATGGGTCTGCTCACGATTTGTATTGTTATGTCAGTTGCATTACTCTTCAAATGATGACAGGTGCCGTTTAGAGATACCTGGTGTTTTTGTGCTAATGTAGTTTACCATGAACTATTGTGTTATCCCAAGTAGGCAACCCAAGAGGGAGGGTGAATTGGGTTATTAAAAAAAATTTACAATATTAAAATTAACACAATATTCAGAATTTTAACAAACAAAAAAAAACATAATAATAGTTATCAATATAAAAGTAAGAGAGATAGGGTGAAAAAATCAAACACTGAGATTTATAATGGTTCAGCACGCCAGGCCTACGTCCACTCTCCAAGGAATTTCCTTGAGAATTTCTTTACTATCAACTGAATAAATACACCACTAAGCTTGTAAATTTGGCACAGGACTTACTCTTATCTATTGAACCTCACTCAACAATAAATGCCTCAACCTTACAAAAATCTCTCACAAAAATAATGAATAAAAATATGTGGTACTTAAACCCTCTTTTACAATAATTCTCTTACAAAGAGTAGATATGAAAGTATAAGAACAAAGGCTGCACTTAGATCTGAAAGTGAAAGAGCAGAATACAATATACTCAAAATTTTGGAGCACACAGAAATTTTTCGCTTCAAGTTCTTATTTTTCTCCATACACAACACTTCTATTTATACAAAAAAATATACCCGTTGGAAGAGAAGACACTCCTCGACAACATATCTTTTTTTTCTTAGTCCACTTTTCGTTTGTCCAACTTTTACACCTTTTCTTTGTCCAATTTTTTCTTTGTCAAATATTACACCTTTTCTCGGTCCACTTTTGCAAGCAAGTCATCATAATTTTGAGTATAAAATTCAATTTACACTCATATATATATATATACATATCAGATAATATATATATATATACCCCTCTTAAAAGTTTTGTAATTGTTGAAGAAATTATAAATACACTCAAATAAAATAAAATAACCAATCATCTCATGTGAGTATATCAAAAAGGAATAATTCATTAATATCACATTTGTCAAAAAAAAATTAATCAATTTTAATTTTGTCAAAAAGTAAATAGTGACCAGTCAACCAATCAATCAGCTTTGTCAAAATAATACAACTAATCAATTTTAAATTTGTCAAAAAGTGAATAGTGATATTTTCAAAATATTTCCATTTAAATAATATTTTTAACAAATATATCATACAATCTATATTTTAACCAGATAATATTTTGTGTCAAATAATATAGAATATGTATAAAAAAAATCTGAATTTTTCAAATAATCTTTTAGACATCATCAAAATTAAACAATATGATTAACAATCTCCCCACTTTTTATGACGACAATACTTATATGGATTTGACACAAAATAGAAATCAACAAGTTATTTGATAATTTTGCAACATAAGATATTTAAAGCATATGCATGCACAGCAATTTAAAATTCAAAATCATATTTTTTTCTCCCCCATTGACATCATCAAAATAAACTATGGAGATAGGAAAACACACACAATTGATACAATAATTTGAGATGCCAAAAATATAATAATGTTTCTTAGGTCTTGTAGAGATCATTGTGGGAATTTTGGAGCATCTTGAGCGCACAAAATGTTGACAAACAAAAGATTTGAACAAATATGCATCAAGGATTGAATCGATGAAGTGTATAAAAAGTGACAAGAATGATAGGCAAAGAGACAAAAATATCAAATGTTGGAGAGAAAAATTTGTTTTACCTTCTTGTGTAATCATGTCATTCCTTACCTTAACCATCAATGGTTCGAACATGCATGAAGTGCCTATAATGCATGCAAATGAGAGGGTACCAGTGGTGCAGGCACATACTATTCCTGTAAATGAGGGTCCTAGTGTTATTGGTAATCCAAATGATATCGATGTTACTAATAACACTATGGCTCTTAGTACACAGGCAATTACTGTAATTTCCAATATAGCGCAACGATTACAAACAAAAGTACAAAAAAATCAGCAATGGAAAGATGAGGTGTGCTTGTTAAAACAACAACTGGTTAATATGTGTAAGGAGAAGAAAAAGCTAAAAAGGAAAAATGCACAGTTGGAGAATGCGGTGCAATAATACCAAGACTCACAGAAGTCGAAAATAGAGAGAGTCATGTAAAAGAGGCTCATGAAAAATTGTTGAGAGAAGTGAAACGGAAAAAATCTATAAAGCCTTCTGAAAACTTACATGTAATCGAGTAATATTTTCTCATTCTGAAATAAAATTGCAAGCATTTCTCCTCCCCCCCCCCCTTTTTTATTTCTATAAATTCTGTCTTTAAAAAAAAATTGAAAAAATTGGTGGTGCAAATAAGAAGTAGTGCAGATAAAGGGAGAAAATATATATATATATATATATATATACTCCCCCTAAAATTATTCACATAATATACACACGTCCTTTTTTTTTTTATAATAATTGTTAATCTCAAAATATATGAGTCTTCCCTTAAATTAATGCACTAAAAATTACATAAATTTGAAAAAACAAATTACCAATCTATAATATTAAGGGCCATTATGATCCAACCATAAACAACTACGCCAAGTGCACTAACATAAAAGGAGAAAATAAAAATAAAAACAATTTCTTCAGACAAGGTAGAAGCAATCATTATTAAATCCAAGAGAGTTTGTAGCACATACAATAAGTAAAAAAATATAACACAGTGTAAAAAGAATTTTAACATGTTGATCAGTGATGACCTTGATGATCGGAAGAAATGGAAAAGATCATGTAGATCGATGACGAATTTTTACAGATCGACAATGGATCTTGATGGATCAATAATGGAACTTGATGAATCGGTAATGATGGTGATGCAGATTTTTGGTAGAGTAGTGATGGATCTCGGTAGATTAATGAGGGATTTGGGTAGATAATGGTAGTAATGAAAATAATGAATGATTTAGTGGATGGTGAAGCTGGTTATAGACGATGGTGAGGATGAAGATGGTGTCGGCTGAGGACGAAAGGAAGAAAAGGAGAGCGAGAGAGCAAGAAAAAGAGAAAACAGAAAGTAAGAGAGAAAGCAGGTGAGAGATAGAGACAAAGCGGGTAAGAGAAAGAGAGAGAATATATATATATGTATATAATTTTATTATTATTATTATTTATAATAATTATTATTATTACTCTAGTTATTTTATTTAATTATTTATTATCATTATTATTATTATTATTTTTTATTTATAATTTATAATTTTTTTTAATATAAACATTATATTGGAGTATTCATCATACCAAGTTCAGTTCTAATATAACAAAATTGTTCTTCATTTAGAGGCTTGGTACATATGTCAGCTAATTGACGATTTGTAGGCACAAATTCAAGTTCAATGTCACATTTGAGTACATGATCTCTTAGAAAATGATGCCTTATTTCAATGTGTTTAGTTCGTGAGTGCTGAATAGGATTTTTGAAAGGTTAATGACACTTCTGTTATCACATTTTATAGGAATATGATCATAGTAAAGTCTAAAATCTTGAAGTTGTTGTTTCATCCAAAACAATTGTGCACAACACCCAGTGGCGGCAATGTATTATGCTTCAGTAATTGACAGAGCCACTAAGTTTTGTTTTTTGCAAAACCAAGAAGTGAGGGAGTGTCCAAAAAAATGA
The DNA here is from genome assembly GCF_055761805.1 of Camellia sinensis. NCBI lineage: Eukaryota > Viridiplantae > Streptophyta > Magnoliopsida > Ericales > Theaceae > Camellia > Camellia sinensis. Next base: position 88,544,959 of record NC_138973.1, on the reverse strand, counting down.
CAAGTGCCACTAGTGCTTTTTCGGTCAAGTCTACATCCCGCAAAGTCGGCATCTGAGTAACCAAAAAGTTCAAAGGTGGTTCCCTTAGGATACCATAATCCCAAATTTGAAGTGCCAACAAGATATCTGAAAATACGTTTGACTGTCATGATGTGTGACTTTTTCGGTGCGGATTGAAAATGTGCGCACATACAAACACTAAACATTATATCGGCTCTACTTGCAGTAAGATAGAGTAGAGAACCGATCACACCTCGATATTTCTTTTTATCTACAGGTTTACCTTGCTCATCTTTGTCGATTTTTATTGACTTACTCATTGGAGTTATTGCAGGCTTTGATAATTCCATTTTAAACCTTTTGAGTAGATCCTTGATATATTTCGTTTGATTTAAATGAATCCCATCATTAGTTTATTTAATTTGTAAACCAATGAAGTAATTTAATTCCCCCATCATACTCATTTCAAATTCACCCTGCATATCTTTAGCAAACTCTTTGCACAAATTTTCATCAGTAGCACCAAAAATGATATCATCAACATAAATTTGAACAATTACTATATCTTCCTTTTTGATTTTTATAAAAAGTGTTATATCAATTTTTCCTCTACAAAAACCTTTGTCGAGTAGAAAATTACTCAATCTTTCATACCAAGCTCTAAGAGCTTGTTTTAAGCCATATAAGGCTTTTGAAAGTTTGAAAACATGATCCGGGTATTTATGATTTTCAAAACCGGGAGGTTGTTCAACATAAACTTCCTCTGAAATGTACCCATTTAAAAAAATACTTTTGACATCCATTTGATATAATTTAAAATCTTTAAAACATGCAAAAACAAGTAACATTCTAATAGCTTCAAGTCTAACAACTGGTGTAAAAGTTTCATCAAAATCAATGCCCTCTTCTTGATTATAACCTTGAGCTACTAATCTAACTTTATTTCTAATAACAGCTCCGGATTCATCCATTTTATTTCGAAAAACCCATTTTGTACCAATAACGAGATAATCCTTAAGTCGAGGAGTTAAAAACCAAACTTCACTCCTTTCAAATTGATTTAATTCTTCTTGCATTGATAAAATCCAATTTTCATCATTTTCAATTTCTAAAAACGATTTGGGTTCAATTTGTGAAACAAACGCTAAGTTGCCACAAACATTTCTAACAGAGTAACGACTTTTTATACCTTTTGCCACATCACCTATGATGAGGTCATTGGGGTGGCCATGAGCATACTTCCATTCTTTTGGTAAATTTGAGTCGTTTTCTGGAAGAGCATATATTTCTTGAAGTTTTTCCATTGTCATTTCTTCTTCATGTTCGCGTAATGGATTTTCTTCATTTTCTTTTATATAAATGTTCTCCATGCTTGGTTGTTTTTCTACAATATCATTACTTACAAGATTCTTGGAAATAATGTTGTTAGATTCATCAAAAACAACATGCACAGATTCTTCAACAAGTAGAGTTCTTTTATTGAATACTGTATAGGCTTTATTGGAAATTGAATACCCAAGAAATATAGCTTCATCCGATTTAGCATCAAAATTTTCTAAGTTATCTTTATTGTTATTCAATACAAAGCATTTATAACAAAATGCACGCAAGTGATTAATATTAGGTTTTCTAGATTTTCAAATTTCATAAGGGGTTTTCTTAAGAATAGGTTTAATCATAGCTCGGTTTACAACATAGCATGCAGTGTTAACAGCTTCCACCCAGAAATATTTAGCCAAATTATCTTCACAAAACATAGTACGGGCCATTTCTTTAAGAGTTTTATTTTTTCTTTCAACTACACCATTTTGTTGAAGAGTTCTAGGGGCAGAAAAGTTATAATTAATTCCAAACTTATCACAAAACATAATAAAATCATCATTTTCAAATTCTCTACCATGATCACATCTAATATTACAAATATTAAGATTTTTTTCATTTTGAATTCTTTTTACAAAGTCTTGAAAAATTATAAAAAGCTTCATTTTTGTGTGCTAAAAATAATACCCATGTATATCTAGTATAATCATCAACATAAACAAGAGCATATGATTTTCCTCCTAAACTTAATGTTCTAGATGATCCAAATAAATCAATATGCAAGAGTTGAAGCGGTTTAGTAGTTGAAATGATATTTTGGATTTAAAAGAAATTCTAGTTTACTTTCCAAATTTACATGCATCACAAAGTTTGTCTTTTTCAAAAACAATTTTTGGTAAGCCAATGACTAACTCATTTTTTGAAAGTTTGGAAATTAAATCAAAATGAGAATGTCCTAATCTTTTATGCCAAAGTCAACCATTATCATTTATAGCAGATAAGCATTTAATGTTAAAATGAGAAGACAAATCATGTAAATCAAACACATACATTCTCATGTCTATAACCTACAAATAAAGTTTTGTTTTCTAGGGTGTTCACAATAGTACAATGAATTTTCTCGAAAATAACTCTATTCCCTTTATCACATAATTGACTAACACTAAGCAAGTTATGTTTTAAACCTTCAACAAGTAAAACATTTTCAATAATAGGAGAGGGATTTGTACCGATACTACCTATAGTTATGATTTTACCCTTTGCTATTGTCGCCGAAAGTTACATATCTGCCATCCTTTGGTTGAAGTGTGGCGAACATAACTTTATTTCCGGTCATGTGCCTCGAATATGCACTGTCGAGATACCATCTATCATTACTAGATTTTATCTTGAAACATACCTACAAAAATTTGATTTTTCTATTAGTACTCATATTTTCTTAGGTCTATAAAAGTTAGAATTTGACACTCTTGATATGTCTTTCGGAACCCACATCTTTTTTATTTTAGTAAAAGGATTTCTTTTAATAGAACATGAAGGTGAAATATGACCTTTCATACCACAAAAATGACACGTAAGATGAGAGTGATTAGAAGATGCATGCACAAAACTATTTTTGACAGTTTTTACTTTTGAAAAAGGATTATATCCAATTCCGGCTCTACCAAAAGTATGATTTTGATTTTTAAGAATTTCATCTAAAGTCTCTCTACCTTGAATGAATTTGGAAAGAGTATTTTTCAAGTCTTCGATATTTTCTTTCAAAATAATTGGCTCATTTTTTAAAGACTCATTTTCTTCTTGCAATACAACTAATGTTTTCTCAGAAATTGAAGACTCTTTTCGAGTTAAAATATTATTTTCCTTTTCCATTTTCATAGTTTCATTTTCTAAATCATTTATTTTGGAAGTTAAGGATTTATTTTCTTTTGATAAACTTGAAATTACTTTCTTTTGACAGTTACTTTTCAACCTTAGTTTCATAAATTCAGCATGTAATTCATCAAAAGCTGATTGTAATTCATTAAACGTAAAAGATTCGTCATTTACCTCATCTTCGTTTCCAAGTGCCATTAAGCATAGTTTAGCAACCTCGTTTTTGCAAACTTCAGTTTTTAAGTCGCTTTCATCACTATTTTCTCCCCATGTTGCAATCATGGCTTTCTTCTTGTCCTTCTTGAATTGTTTTTTAAGTTTCAGACATTCTGATTTGTAGTGTCCAGGTTTGTTGCATTCGTAGCAGGTAACTTCAATTTTTTTGTGATTTTCTCCCTTTTGAAAATTGAAAATCCTTGTTATTGAAGTCTTTTCTGAAAAATTTTCGCACACCTTTTTTCTTTTTCACAAACCTTTTGAGCTTTCTAGTAATGAATGCCATTTCCTCATCATCATCCGAATCACCTTCCTCGTCCTCTTGATGTTTCGAGGTGGATTTGAAGGCTATTTCTTTCTTCTTGTTGTTGTCCTCCTTTTATTTTCATTCTTGCATTATGAGCTCATGAGTTAAGAGAGATCCCATTAACTCATCTAGACTTAGCTTTGATAAATCCTTGGCTTTGGTAATGTCAATGACTTTTGTCTCCCAACTTTTTGGTAATGACCTAAGTACTTTTCTTACAATTTCAGCATTAGTATATATTTTGCCAAGAGAAGTTAAACCATTAATAATATCAGTAAAGCGAGTAAACATTTGAGGAATAGTTTCATCCGGTTTCATTTTAAAGAGTTTATAATTATCGACTAGCAAACTGACTCTAGATTCTTTAACTTGTTCGGTTCCCTCATGAGTCACTATAAGTTTATCCTAAATTTCTTTTGCGGTTTTACATGTGGAAATTCTGTTAAACTCGTTGGCATCTAAAACGTAATACAACATGTTTGTGGCTTTGACATTAATTTGGGTCATTCTAGTATCTGATTCATTCCACTCATCTTCAGGTTTTGGTATTTTAAGTCTATCTATGGTTTTGATAGAAATTTTTGGACCATTGTAAATAATTTTCCAGCATTCATAATCATTAGATTGAACATGTATGGTCATCTTAGTTTTCTAATAGCTAAAATTTGTGCCGCTAAATGGTGGTGGCCTATTGGATGCTTATTCCTCAAGTAAGGAATAACTAGGGGTTGCCATGATCTACTCTAAAATGGTTAAGTCACACGAACTAGAGTCTAGGCTCTGATACCAATTGTTATCCCAAGTAGGCAACCCAAGAGGGGGGGTGAATTGGGTTATTAAAAAAAATTTATAATATTAAAATTAACACAATATTCAGAATTTTAACAAACAAAAAAAATATAATAATAATTATCAATATAAAAGTAAGAGAGATAGGGAGAGAAAATCAAATACTGAGATTTATAATGGTTCAACACGCCAGGCCTACGTCCACTCCCCAAGGAACTTCCTTGAGAATTTCTTTACTATCAGCTGAATAAATACACCATCAAGCTTGTGGATTTGGCACAAGACTTACTCTTATCTATTGAGCCTCATTCAACAATAAATGTCTGTAAACCCTCTTTTACAATAATTCTCTCACAAAAAGTAGATATGAAAATGTAAGAACAAAGGCTACACTTAGATCTGAAAGTGAAAGAGCAGAATACAATATACTCAAAATTTTGGAGCACACAGAAATTTTTCTCTTCGATTTCTTGATTTTCTCCATACACAACACTTCTATTTATACCAAAAAATATACCCGTTGGAAGAGAAGACGCTCCTCGACAGCATATCTTTTTTTTCTTGGTCCACTTTTCCTTTGTCCAACTTTTACACCTTTTTTTGGTCCACTTTTTTCTTTGTCAAACATTACACCTTTTCTTTGTCCATTTTTGCAGGCAAGTCATCATAATTTTGAGTATAAAATTCAATTCACACTCATATATATATATATATATATATACATATCAGATAATATATATATACCCTTCTTAAAAATTTTGTAATTGTTGAAGAGATTATAAATACACTCAAATAAAATAAAAACAACCAATCATCCCATGTGAGTATATCAAAAATGAATAATTCATTAATATCACATTTGCCTAAAAAAAATTAATCAATTTTAATTTTATCAAAAAGTGAATAGTGACCAGCCAACCAATTAATCAATTTTGTCAAAATCATACAACTAATCAATTTTAAATTTGTCAAAAAGTGAACAGTGATATTTTCAAAATATTTCCATTTAAATAATATTTTTAACAAATATATCATACAACCTATATTTTAAATAGATAATATTTTTGTTAAATAATATAAAATATGTATAAAAAAATCTAAAATTTTCAAATAATCTTTTAGATATCATCAAAATTAAACAATATGATTAACATATTGTACTAAGCTTTGTACCCAATGAATGTTAACGTAGTTGTATGGTTATTTTGTACTGATCTAGCTGTTGTAAAGCAAGTACTGATGAATGAGTTTTTTTTTTTTTTTTTTTTAAATCTTTCATAAAATGAGTACCTAAGAGAAAACACAATCTGAAAATAGGAAGAACAAGGGAAAATCAAGTCAAGTACCATCCGTTAAAGCTCATCGGAATGCAAAATCAAATGAAATTTTTATTAAGCTTTGTGTTAAGCAAGTGAAGGCTGGACACAGACCTGGTACACACTTAGATAGGGTCGGGTGGAAAAATGTGATAACTAAGTTTAAAAGTATGACTGAAAAACATACCTATGAATACAAATAAAAAATCATTGGATATGTTGAAAAAAGATTGGCTTTTATGGTATAATCGATTAAGGGGTGAGACAGACTTAGGCCGTAATACATTGACTGGAGCTATATCTATATTTGATGAGTGGTGGACCAAGAAATTGGAGGTAAGTGAATTGCTTAATGTACATATTCTGTTTGTTTTTTGTTTAAATAGACCAAATTTTGTTACTTGAAAATTTTAAATTTTCCTTTGTAATTGTTACAAAGGTATCCTGATGCTGCTAAATTCCGGCGTATGCCGTTGCAATTTACTGAAGACTTAGACATACTATTCTCAGATGTAGCTGCTACAGAAGAATGGGCATACATTCCTAGCTCAGGGGTTATGCCTCACACTAATGAGACTCTGGAGGAATTTCATACCCCACATGATGCTGAATTTGGAGATGGTTCATCCTTTTGAGTTAAAACAAAAAACGTCCATCAAACACTGATGGTTCATTAACCAAGAGCAAGACAAAGAAGAAATTTACTGGTGCAGCTCTACTTAACAAGACATTTGATCGTATAGTTAATGTGGTTGAGTCATCTTCAGCAACTTCAACACAGACCTCATCAAGATATCATTCAATTGCAAAATATTTGGTGAAGTTGGAAAGCATCCCTGGTGTGTCCCTAGATGATGAGTTGTATGTATAGGCTGCCAGATTGTTCTTGCGTGACAAGCGTCATAAGTGCTTCATGACTCTTCCTACGGATGAAGTTCAACTGAGGTTTCTAAAGTTGGAGATTGAGATGGAGAAGACCACCACAGGTTATCTCGGCTAATTGTTTCTGAATTTATTAATTATTTTATGTTTAAGGCCTTATTAAGACTTTTATTATTAATTGTGGACTGTTGTGTTGGACTCATTATTTTTTTTCTTTTATTAATATTGACTATGTTGGACTTTTATGTTGGACTCATTATTTGGACTTTTATTAATATTTTATTGGACTTTGATTATATGGACTTTGTTAGTTGAATGGTTGAATGGTTGGTGCATAGGTGGCATTTTTTCAGTTGAATAATAGGTGAATAGTTGACTGGTTGAATGGTTGGTGTCAATCTTGAATATAAATGTTAAGTGAATGGTGAAGACTTTTATATGTATGTAGATGTTCTCCAGCTGGTTGTAAGAAAGGTTGAATTACCTTCTGCTTGTTCTGCTGTATTTATTTTTTGTGCTAAATTTCCATTTGTTGCTATGTTGAATTTCCATCTGTTGCTGTTATTGTTGCTGTGCTGAATTTGGATCTGTTGTTGGTTTGAATTTCAATCTGTTGTTGTTGTATTGCTGTGTTCTTTGATGGTATAATTTTAGGAAGTTAAATTTGCATGTTGTTGTTGGTTCTAATTTATGGCCTCGTTTGGGAAGTGGCTATTTTAGTAGGCTATTTGGCTTTTTGGCTATTTTAGTAGGCTATTTTAGTTTTGTGTTTGGGAAGATGGGATGAATTTTTAGTTGAGTTGTTGTATTGGAAAGTGTGTTGAAATGATGTTTAAATTTAAAATGACAAATTTATCCCTAAAAATATTTTTTTTAAATTGATATCAAGGGGTAAAATGGTAATTTATTTATTGATGGAACAAGTGTTGTAGCTGATAGTGTAGGCTGTGCCTACACTGCCGGCTATGCAGAATAAATTTTTTTTTTTTTTTTGAAAAAGGTTCCAACAGTGTTGCTTTTGGGCTAATTTCTCAAAATAGGCTATAATAGCCTCATTTTGGGCTTCCCAAACAGCGCCTATATGTCTTACAAAAATACTGACAAGTCAACTATTTAGTATGATTATAAAATTTCTGTTGTTGATTAAATTTACTATGATTAAATTTGCATGAATCATAAATGTTGTTGTTGTTGCATGAATCATAATTTTCTGTTTACTTGACAAGTCAAATTTTAGGAAGTCTCATAATGATGATATAACGAGAACCCCCCCTCCCCCCCAAAAAAAAAGTGAGGTGAGATTTTTAATTTTTTTTTTTAATTTAAAAAAAATATTTTCTCATAGAAATGAAACGATATGAAACTGGCCGTATTATTTTTGGCTAAAGGTGAATATGAGGATTCAATAGTGCATTATACATTTTGGGCCAAAAGCATTTCTAATTCATTAGTGCATTAAGTTTAATGTTTAATTTGAACGAAATAACCTAATTAAAATTGGACTAAAATTGTATGGACTAAATTATTAAAATTGAAAATGAAATTTGAGTTAAACTATAAGATTAATTTTTCTTGAAGTCATGATGATTTATAATGCTTAATTTGGACTAAAATCTAATTAGAAGAAAGCAAGGTCATTCTTGTAATAGTAACTAAGTCTTTAAATGAGTAGTTTTTTTGGAGATGAGTGACAGTAATGATGATGAATGAAATGATAATCACCATGATAAAGATACTGAAGATGAATGCAACATATTGCAAACCCAACAACATAATAATATGCTCTTAGCTACGGCGGCAACAATTGCAGTGACATATCAAAATTTTTGAATGGAAAGAGAGGTATTTTATCAATTGTGTGATTTGTTACAAAAAAAGTATGGCCTTGAAATTGGACGAAAAGTCTCGGTTCAAGAGCAGGTTGTAATATTTTTATATATTGTTGGCGATGTCATTCGAAACAGAAATGTCCAAGAAAGATTTCAATATTTTGGCAAGACTATTTCAAAATACTTCAAGAAGGTGTTAAAAGTTGTTACAATGATGTCTATTGATTAGGTAAGGCCTCAACAGAGAAATGGTATGCATCCATATATTCGAAGCAAGGGTAAATAATATCCTCATTTCGAGGTAAAAAAATAATTACAAGCGGAACTTGGGTGTTATATATAATAATGTTGGTAGAATATTTCTAATAATCTGTGATTAAAAATATTTTTATTAACTATTTTGTAATAAGATTGTATTGGAGCAATTGATGGAACACACATCAAAGAATATATAACTCTAGATAAGTAATCTCGTTTAATAGGTAGAAAGAGGTATACAACTCAAAATAATGGCCGCATGTGATTTTGATATGTGTTTCACATTTTGCTTACTAGGATGGGAAAGAAGTGCACACGATACTCGAATTTTCTTGGATACAATTAGGAATCCTAGGTATAATTTTCCAAAATTACAAGGAGGTAACTGTTTTATATTTGATTGCTACAGTAGATGCACCACACTCACATCTCCATATTTATTTTTACATTTATAATTGCTTACTTTAATTTCATTTTGAAATTTTAAAATAGATGAGTTTTACTTGGTGGATGCTGGGTATCCAAACATAAAAAGATATCTTGCACCTTACATAGGAGAGATATACCATCTAGCTAAATTTGAACATGGTCAACCCCCCAAAAATGCACAAGAAAAATTCAACCAAGCACATTCATCACTTAGAAGTATAATAGAAAGAATGTTTGGGGTTTGGAAAGCAAGATGACCGATGACAAAGGATATCCCACCAAACTAAAAGTGACCGACCTAAGTCAAACTTGTTTGTGCAACAATGACAATTCATAATTTCATCCGACGAAGTGAGTTATGTGATATTGCATTTGACTCTTATGATAGATTCACAGATTATGTGTCTAATGAAGAGGAAAGATCTTCGTCTCAACAAGCACGCCATGAAAATGATGTTGCATGTTATGACAATGAGATAGAAGTGAGGATACATAATATTTGTATGTCAATTTGCAGACGAAATTAGAAATTGTTTAAGTATTTAGGAAGTTTTATTTTTATTGCCTTAATAGTAATTTATTGTATTTTTATTACAAGGACATTATTTTGTTCCCTTGTGAACTCAATACTATTAAAAAAATAAAAATAAAAAAAATAAAAAAATAAATTTGAGGTAATGTAAAAATGTACCAAATTAGGTATTAATTAATCAACTTTTATTAATGAAATAACTTTTTCAAAATTTAAAGTGAAGAAAATGGTAAAATTACAATTTTTAGGTTCATAATGGCAAAAATGACAATTACACAGCAAAAAGCTATTTTACAACTTATTTACCAAGCACTACTCTGCTGCTTAAATCTATAATCACACAGTTACACCAAACATGTTACCAATTTATGCTCATAACTATAAGTTAAAATCTATAATCACTTTCCCACAATTCTACCAAATGAGGTCATTAAACGAGCTTAATATTCGAGTTCAAGCTTGATTCGTTTACTAAATGAGCTCTTAACGAGTCTAGCTGAGCCGAGCCAAACCTGTTCGTAAACTGTTTAGTTCATTTACAATCATATCCCTAAGCCAACCCCCATCTTTCTCTCTCTCTCTCTCTCTCTATATATATATATATATATATCCATATATAAAAGTTCATTTTTATGCAATTCCCTTTTCTAACATTTATCAATCTCTAGTAGAAACAAAAAGATAATAACCAACTAGGAAATTTCAATCCATAACCCCCCCTCTCTCTCTCTCTCTCTCATTTTTCTTAAAAGTGATTGAAATGCAAACAATCAAGAATGATGATTGAAATGCAAACAATCAAGAAGGCTTCAATCACTTTTAAGAAAGAGGAAAGAGAGAGAGAGAGAGTTGTGGATTCTTGAGGAGGAGGAAAATGAATTGAAAGTTATAGTAGCTAAAGAAGAACCACCACCACCACCACTTTCATTTCTACTATCATCATCAAACAATAATGTCAGTGCTAAAGTTGTGGCAGTTGAAGAAGAATCACCAGTAGCAGTAACAGCAGTGACAATGCTTGATGATGATTGTGAACGTGGAAGTGGTAGTGGTGGTGGTTGTTTATCATTGGTGCCAAATCCAATGGAGGGACTCTATTGTTAGGGAAAATAAATGATTTCCCACAAGTAAATCAATTGATGGAAATAAATATAATGCCAAAAAATTAAATCAGCAACGACACAAGAATTTTTATGTGGTTCCCTCAATGTGAAGTATGTCCACAAGACCGAAATCTGATTCTACTATCAACCAAAAGTTTTCAAACGATTATAAACAAGACACGAATGGTCTCACAAATCACTCTTAGGTGAATTCCAAATAATCACAAAATAATCAAGAGGAAAGACCTCACCAAATAGATGAACAAAAAATTTCGAAATAGAGTTGAAGAAGACCCAAAATAATAACCCAAATTAGCTTCGAATAAGAGACAACAACAACAACCAACCAATCACACGTCTTGGACTTAGAATACACCCAGTGTACACAGCCACACACGTCTTCCAAGTAACAAAACAAAAGTGAAACAAAGCAAAAATAGCCGAAATAAATCCACTGATAGGACTATTACACCAAAAACTATATCTGTTGTCGCACCCCTTCAAAGATAAAACAATACAAAAACATATTGTTGATTCTTGGACTTTTTATCAAAGCCCAAGCTGTTACCAATCAAATTATTAAATACCTACTAGGTCTCCAAAAGTCAAATATAATATATTAAAAATATATTATAACCAACACCAAAGCAAATTAAATATTTTTAATAAACCAATTGGGTCTGATATTCCATTAAGGAAGTATACCTAGCAATTCTCCCCCTACCAACTCACATGGAGACATCAACCATATCTGCTAAAGTTCAACACTTCGAATGCTTGTCCCTCGACAAAGTCTTAGTCAACATATTCGAAATATTATTATCTATGTGAACCTTTTCGAGTTGCAATAACTTCGAATCTAGCACATCACAGATCCAATGGTATCTTACATCAATGTGTTTCGATCTCAAATGAAAAGTAGAATTTTTACTTAAATGAATAGCACTTTGATTATCACAATAAAGCACATACATTTCCTGCTTCAAACCCAACTCTTGCAAAAAATTCTTCAACCATAACTCTTTTTTGCAAGCTTCCGTAATGGCGATAAATTCAGCTTCGGTATTTGAGAGAGCAACATATTTTTGTAATTTAGATTGCTATGCCATAGCTCCTCCTACAAAAGTCATCAAATATCCCAAAGTAGATCTCCTAGAATCAATCTCACCGACCATGTCAAAATCCGTGAACCCATCAAGCATCGGCTTACCATTCCCAAAACACAAACACACTTTCGAAATCCCTCAAAGATACCTTAGAATCCATTTCACCATTGTCTAATGTTTTTTACCCGGATTAGAGAGAAACCGACCCACCACACCAACAACATGAGCAATATTCGGCCTTGTAAAAACCATGGCGTACATCAAAGAACCAACCGCTGAAGGATAAAGAATTTTCAGCATCTTTTCCTTGTCTTTCTCACTTGTAGGACATTGATTTGAACTAAGCTTGAAATGACTCGCAAGTGGACAACCAACTGCCTTTACTTTATCTATATTGAACCTCTCAAGAATTTTCTCAATGTAGCTTTCTTGAGACATCCAAATCAATCCCTTTTTGCGATCACGAACAATTTTCATACCAAGTATTTGTTTTGCCGGCCCCAAATATTTCATGGCGAAAGACTTGCTCAATTCTAACTTCAACTTGTTAATCATGGTAGAATATTGACCCACAATTAACATGTCATCAACATAAAGCAAAAATAATAATAAATTTATCATTCCAATTTTTTTTTCACAAACACACAATGATCTAAAGTGGTTTTAGAAAAACCATTATTCATCATGAAAGAGTCAATTTTTTTGTACCATTGCCGCAGTGCTTGCTTAAGGCCATACAAACTTTTCTTTAATTTGCAAACAAATTTTTCTTTCTCTTTCCCTTTCTTTACAAAACCCTCCGGTTACTCCATGTAAATTTCTTCTTCAGGGTCCCCATGAAGAAATGCGGTCTTCACATTAAGTTGCGTAACGTCAAGATTCATACTTGCGGCCATGCCAAGTACAACCCGAATAGAAAACATTTTACAATTGGCGAGAAAATTTCATCAAAGTCAACACTTTTCTTTTGCCCAAAACCTTTCATAACAAGGCATGTCTTGTACCTTAGATTCTTGCCATCATTCTTCAATTTGAAGACCTACTTATTTTTCAAAATTTTCCTTCCCTTAGGCAATTTCACCAAATCGTGAGTACGATTTTCAAGCAAGGATTTTATTTCTTCTTCTATGACCTTTTTCTAATCACTTTTCTTTATATGCTCAATTGCTTTTTGGTAGCTCTCGAACTCCCCTTGATCGGATATTAACACAAATTCATTAGGAATATATTTTTTCGAACGTTGTCGTTTCCTTGTAGATTTTCTCAACTCAAGTTGTGGTGCCACTTCTTGAGTTTGATGTTCTTCCTCAATTTCAAGCTCAACTTCATTAGGATTAGGATCATTCTTCACATCCTCAATAGGTGGCTGCACATTTCTCTCATTTTTATCATCCACCGACGATAAAGGAGATAGATCAATTCAATGAGATCACTAGTTTTTGGTTCGAGTTGATCACCTTTGCCAAAGTCTTCAATTGTTTGGTCTTCAAAAAACACAACATCACGGCTTCGAATAACTTTATTGTCGACCGAATCCCATAATCTATAACCAAATTCATCACGTCCATAGCCATGATAAATGCATTATCTGGACTTGCTATCAAGCTTGGACCTTTCATCCTTTGGAATATGAGCAAAGGCTCAACAACTAAATAGTCTCAAGTGCTCATGAGACACATATTTGCTGGTCCAAACTCTTTCAAGAACATCACTATTCAAAGGATAAGAAGGAGACAAATTGATCACGTCAACTGTTGTCGTCATTGCCTCACCCCAAAAGGATCTAGGCAATTTAGCATGTGAAAACAAACACCTTGTTCTTTCCACAATGGTGCAGTTCATCCTCTTGCAATGCCATTTTGTTGAGGAATCTTCTTAATTATCTTTTGGTGTTGAATACCTTGATTATAACAATATTTATCAAATGGCCCAATGCATTCACCACCATTGTCTGTTCGGATGCACTTCAATTTTCATCCTTTTTCTCTTTCAACCATGGCCTGAAAATGCTTAAACATATCTAAAACTTGATCTTTAGTTTTTAGTGCAAAAACCCAACCTTTCCTTGAATAATCATCAATAAAAGTAAAAAAATAAAGTGCACCACCATGCGTTCTAACTTTTAAAGGACCTCAAACATCCAAATGAATCAACTCTAAAACATTTTTTTAATTCTAGAAACAACATTTTTATGAAAAGAAACTCTATGTTATTTATCCACCAAACAATGAACACAAGTTTTAAAATGCGTACCTTTCAAACCGGGTAGAAACTATTTCTTGAACAAAACTTGCAGCTCTTTTTCACTCATGTGCCCAAGCCGCTCATTCCATAATTTGGTAGAAGAATCATCCTCAAGTGCATTAACAACACCTTTGCAAATTTTTCCTTGCATCAAATAAACTGTGTGAGTCTTCTTGCACTTAGCCACCACCAAGAATCTTTTGTGAGCTTCCATATTCCATCACCAAATTTGTTGTTGTAGCCTTCATCGTCTAGCTTCTTGATAGAGATCAAATTGAGGCGAATATCAGGAACATGCCTTACATTTTAAGCAACAACTTGCACCTAAACTTGTTTTCAAGCAAACATCACCTATGCCAACAATCTTGGACAAACCTTCATTACCCATTCAAACACAACCATAATCTCCTTTGGTGTAGGTAGTGAAGAAATCAACACGATAAGTCACATAAAAAGAAGCACCAGAATCAATCACGCAATTGCTCTCTTGGCTTACAAAATTGACTCAATTATCTTCACAAACAACCATGAGATCACCATCGGTAGTTACTATTATTGTGTCTTCTTACTTCTTATTCACACTTTTTTCATGCATTTTCTCCTTGTTCTTAAGCTTTCGGCATTCCCGCTTCATGTGCCCTTTCTCATAGCAATGATGACACTCAATGTCTTTCTTTGAAAAAGAACCATCTCTTAATTTGTTACGGCTTTGATCACAACTATGAGAAGTCTTACTCCTCTCTCTTGTTTTGCTTCGGCTTCTCACAACAAATGCCCCCGAATGAGAAAAATCCGCTGATTTTCTTTTAGTTTCTTCATTCAACAAGCTACTGGTGACTTAGCTTATTGTGACAACTTCATTGGGCGTTGAATTACTAACCGTCACAACCAAAGTCTCCCAACTTTTGGGCAAAGAACTAAGTAACATAAAAGCCTGCAACTTATCATCAAAAACAATTTTCATAGAAGCAAGTTGGTTAACAATACACTTTATTTCATTCAAATATTCCGGAATGGGGCAGCCATCATTATATTTTAAATTAACCAATTTTCGAAACTAAAAAGCTTTATTTATGGTTGATTTTCTATCATAAAGACCGTCTAATTTTTTTCATAAATCATGTGTCAAAGTTTCAGTAGCAATATGATGAAATACACTGTCATCAATCCATTGACGAATAACACAACTTTTTGATTATGCCTCTTCCATCCATCATCTTTCATACCCTCAGGTTTGCCACTATTACCCTTAATGGGTCTATATAAATCTTTACAAAATAATAGGTCCTCTATTTTAGTTTTTCAAATTACCCAATTGTTTCCATTGAAACTAGACAAACGAACCACATTCCCCTTAATTGATTTACACAAATAAATAAATCCAAATAAACCGTATGCTCTGATACCAGTTTTAGGGAAAATATATGATTTTCCACAAGTAAATCAATCGATGGAAATAAAAATAATGTGAAAAAATTAAATCTACAACGACACAAGAATTTTTACATAGTTCCCTCAATGTGAGATACGTCCATAGGACCGAAATCTGATTTTACTATCAACGAAGAGTTTTCAAACGATTACAAACGAGACACAAATTGTCTCACAAACCATCCTTAGGTGAATTTCAAATAATCAAATAGATGAACAAAAATCTTCAAAACAGAGTTGAAGAATACCCAAAATAACAACCCAAATCAGTTTCAAATAAGAGACAGTAATAGTAAAAAAACCAATCACATGTCTTGAACTTGGAATACACCAAGTGCACATAGCCACACACGTCTTCCAAGCAACAAAACAAAAGTGAAACAAAGCAAAAATAGCTGAAATAAACCCACCGATAGGACTATTACACCAAAAACTTTATCTGTTGTCGTACCCCTTCAAAGATAAAACAATACAAAAAATATTGTTGATTCTTAGACTTTTTATCAAAGCCCTAGTTGTTACCAAATAGATTATTAAATACATATTGGGTCTCCAACAGTCAAATATAATATATTAAAAATATATTATAACCAACCCCAAACCAAATTAAATAATTTTAATAAATCAATTAGATCTGATACTCCACTAAGGAGGTATACCCAATATCTATGAGGTAGAAGAGGACCACCTCCATTTCTTAAGAAGACATTTATAGTGGTGGAAGACCCTCTCACAAATGAGATCATATCATGGACTAACTCAAGGAGAAGCTTCATAGGCTTGAACCCTCACCATTTCTCTGCTAATCTTTTGCCCAAATACTACCTCTTGTTTTCTATTATGATAGATTTGATACCTGTATTATATTGCTTAATGTTTGTATTTGTGGATCAACCCTTTTTTGAAGTCTTTGATTGTTATTTTCTGAACTAGGGATTTATTTTTTGTGGGTTTTGTTTCTATAATCTCTTTTACTAATGGGTTTTGTTTAATTCAATGGTTAGTTCAAAAAAAAAAAAAAATTCTCTTTTAAATTTGTGGGTCTTGCTTGAGTTTATAATGGGGTTATATGTGGAATATTTTTTGGTAGCTTTTGTTTGTATAATCTCTCTTCATAATGGGTTCTGTTTTATTTTAATTGCTATTTGAATTTTTATACTTGTTGGGATTAATATTGGAGTCATTCAACCCAAAAATAAATTGACGATAAGTTTTAGATTGGATGCTTTCAACAAATTTAATATAGTATTACGGCTCGGTTTTGAACGGTGGTCTCCAGTGAATCAAATTTTTGCTCAAGTTCATTTCTTTATCTCCTCCACATAAGACTTCATCACAAATAGAGAGTGTTAGAAACTTGTCTCATGTTTGCTTATTTATGCCATCCATGTTCAGTTCCACTCATTACCTATTGGTTTTGGGTTGAATTCCTGCAATAAATCTAACAATAATTTTTTTCCCCCTCTTGAATTGATTTTGTGCATTACTATACCTAGGTTTTGCTGTTTGCATATCTAATCATGCATTGCATCTAATTTTTTTTTTATAATTTTTTTGGGTTATAATTGTTAAAGGGTTTCAAGAAGATTGGTTTAGACATATGGGAATTTGCAAATGAAGGGTTTCAAGGAGGCAAGAAACATTTGCTGAAAACCATCAAGAGGAGAAAACAAAATCCCCAAAACTTGCAACATCAAGAAACCATGAAGCTTTGCTCTGATTGACCACAACTCGGCATCAAAATCGAGCTAGAGAAACTCAGGAATGATTGGAACAAAATAATACGGAAATCCAAAAACTGAAAAAATGGAAATCCAAAAACTGAAAAAACAACAAGAGATCACAGAGAGTTGTTTGGGTGTTGTGAAAGAGAAGATAGAAAACATAACCAAATGTAGGCAACAACAAATATTTCTTTTTGTAGGCAAAGCATTATCTAACCCTGCAATAGCCAAATTGATCAATTTTCTGAGGCAGAAAGGAGAGATCTTCAATGCCCAAATTGCAAAGAAACAGATATTAGTGAGCCCACAATGGAGCAACGAAGCCATGAATAGTAATGGAATGGAGCAAAATGAGGAGGAGTTGACAAGAATTGAATCAGAAGTGGAAAAAACACCGAAAAGAGAGCTCTGCAATGACCAAATTGTGAAGAAGCGGAGATTGGGGTGCCCACAAAGTGACAAGAACTAGGTGGAAGCCACAGATGATGATTGGGAGGAGTTGGAAACAATTGAATCAGAAGAGAAAACACTGTTTTATGCTTCCATGGATGATGATGGAAGTCCTAGTCTGGATCAGAAGGCATCCAATTGCCCCGTTTGATAAAACTGTGGAAAAATGATTATAGATTATAACTTAACAGATTATGACTTATAGCTGTGAACATAAGCTGTTAACCTGTTTGGTACAGCTGTGAGATTATGGATTTAAGCAGCAAAGTAGTATTTGGTTAATAAGCTGTAAAATAATTTTTTACTGTATAATTGTCCTTTCTACTATTATATGATATAAAAATGATTATTATGTCATTTTTTCAGTTTTAATTTTAAAAAAAATATATTTCATTAATAAAAGTTAATATAAGTAGTATTAATTAGTATCAATTAATATAAAAACTAATACATTTGCTAAAAATGTAATGGAAGTATTATTGTCACAATTATTTTCCATTATAAATTAATTAGTATCAATTAATTTCTTAATTAGTATCAATTAATACTAGAATTATTAATTAGTATCAATTAATGGCTTAATTAGTCTCAATTAATATTAAAATTATTAATTAGTATAAATTAATATTAATATTTAATTTTTATTACTATCAATTACTATTAATAATCAACAATTGTTATTAATTAGTATCAATTAATAATTAATTCATTACAAAAGTATACAATATTAATTTATTAATAATTAATACCAATTAATATTGATTTTTTTTAATTAATATTGATTTTTTTCTTTTTCTTTAAAAATATGCAATTTTTTATTTTTTAATTAATATAAAAATATACAATATGAATTTATTAATAATTAATACCAATTAATATTTATTTTTCAATTAATATTGATTTTTTTCTTTTTCTTCAAAAATATACAATTTTTTATTTTTTAATTAATATTAATATTAATTAATATTAATATTTGGTTATTAACGAGGGCATTTAAGTAATTTTAGCCTCCCTCACACCAGCTGCGCGCTTAAGTCAAAAATTTAAGCACCCCCTGACCAGCTTTTGAGATAAACTGAGAAATAGCTTGATTTAAGCTATAAGCTGGTTAACTAAGTTGCACCAAACACAATATTTTAGCTTAAATTAAGCTAAAAGCTGAAATAAGCAGCTTATAAGCTCTACCAAACAGGCCTAATGTTGTGAATCCTGGATCAGCTAGTCTGGATTTAAGCTTGGAGAACTATATTTTCTTGTAGAAATTGATGGATGATGAGTTTGAAGCTCAAGCAGGGGCAGAGTTGAAGCAACACCATTATGAGATTGTTCTTGAATGAGAGAGTTTGACTGCAAAGCCACTGGTTGAGGAAGTGGAGGTGGATTGTGTTGAATCATCAAAGCCTTAATATCAATGGTGTATGAGGTGTATGATGATCTTCTTGTTCATTCTTCAATTTTAGAAAACAAAAATATGGTTTTATGTTTGTTTATTTGTTTTTGCTAAAAACAAAATCAAAAACACAAAGCTACTTGGTACACTTATGTTTTAAAAATAAATTATTAATAAAAACAAAGAAAAGCATGCTTAACTAGTTTCTGGATCATGGATGGGATAGTGGCTGCAGGGAGGAGGCGGGAAGGGTGGGAAAGTGGTAAAGGATGGTTGCTAGAGGGATCGAAAATTATGAGAACAAGTGAAAACAATTTATTTATTTTTTTAAATTTTTTTGTGAAGGACTGGAGAAAGTGGAATGTGTTGAATCCAACCCTTGATGACAATGGTGTATGAGGTATGATCTTCTTGTTCATTCTTCCATTTTTATTTTTTTTTATTTGATTCTTCCATTTCATTAAGCATTACCCAAGGTTTCAAAATGTGGTGTTACGTAACGATTGCGTCCATTACATAACGTTTGCGGCCGTTACATAACGTTTGCGGCAGTAGGCACCACGCGTTACCCCCGCTTTTGTGATGTGATTGAGATTCACAGGTGTATCAGTCGTTACGGCCGTCGTAGCGGCCGTAATGGTGTCGTAATGGCCGTAACGGCCCGTTACGCACCGTTACACTCTTTTTTTAGGTGATTCTTTTAAAAAAAAAAAGCAAAAGAAAAGGCTAAAAAACTATGGATGCTGTTGTACATACCTTTATTATGATTGAATAGATTTTGTCTCTCCTCTTTTCAGTCCGTGAACCTCTTTGAGGTGAGATTTCATAATATTCAGAATACATCCACAGATTTTCAGATCTTCAAATACTCTGCAACTGCAATTGATTCAGATCTTCAGATTTACAAATTTTCAACCATCTTTAACTAAGTTTCTGATAAAAAAATAAAGAAGAGTGGTTCATGGGAAGATGAAGACAGAGAGAAGAGGAATTACGGATAAGTGAGAGAGAAGAGAGAAGAGAGAAGAGAGAAGAGGGAAGAGGGAAGAGATGAACCTGTGTTGAAGATAAAGAAGGAGATGAATATTTAAGGCTGTCTCTGTGTTGAAGATGAAGAACATTTGTGAAACCTATAAGTGACTCTGTGACTTTGTGTTGAAGACGAAGAACATTTGATCTATTGCCTTTTTTTTTTATTATTTTGTTTGTTTGGCTGCCTCTCCGGCTATAGCCCTTGGGAACATATATAATCAATTGTCTTTCTTGGGTAGTCTCCAACTGGAATTTTAATTTTGTTTTTGTTTTTGTTTTTGTATTTTTGTATTTTTTGTATTTTTTGTATTTTTTTTTTTAACAATGATCTCCAGCTATTATAAAGCCTAAAAAATTTATGGTGATATATTTAGCAATTTTAATTTAAAAATATATAGAGAGAGCTATGCACTTACTTTTAGCATTTTATATATAATAATTAGTGATTGATTTTTTTTTTTTATATATATAATATCTAAAAATCATAACACCTACAATTATATTAATACATTTTATATATGTCAGTTTTATTGATTTTTTTTTCTTGCAAGTTATTCAAAAAGATAACAAATATTCAAGTGATTGAAGCCCAAAAAACAACTATGTATAAATTTTTTTCTTTATAATTTATTTTTTAATTTTTATATGATTACATTAGCATGTAAACTCCAAATATATAAATAGTGGTTGCAATTTTTTTTATAATCATTTCATTTAATATTTAATTATAAATATTTTTTATTTTGTTATTGTAATGTGTTGTGACAACAATGTTGAAGGCACAATTTTTTTTTAAAAAAATATATTTTTAAAAGAAAAAAAAAATCAATACCTCTAAAAAAATTCTTTATAATTTATTTTTTAATTTTTATCTGATTACATTAGCATGTAAACTCCAAATGTATAAATAGTGGTTATATATATTTTTATTTATAATAATTTCATTTAATATTTAATTATAAATATTTTTATTTTGTTATTGTAATGTGTTGAGACAACAATGTTAAAGGCACAATTTTATTTTAAAAATATATTTTTTTAAAAAAAATCAATATCTCAAAAAAATTCTTTATAATTTATTTTTTAATTTTTATATGATTACATATTATGTAAAACCAAAATGTATAAATAGTGGTTGCATTTTTTATTACTATTTTATTTAGTATTTAATTTTAAATATGTTTTTATTTTGTTATTGTAATGTGTTGTCACAGCAATTTTGATGGCACAATTTTATTTAAAATAAATGTCTTTTCTATAAAATAAAAAAAATATTTTTTAAAAAAACAATAGGTCAAACAATGCCATGAAAAATGTCTTTAATCCTGATTACAATAGCATGTAAAATCCAAATGTATAAATAGTGGTTGAATTTTTTTTATAAATTTTTTTTTTATTTTGTTATTGTAATGTGTTGTGACAAAAATTTTATGGCACAATTTTTTTTTTAAAAAAAAATCAACACCTAAAAGAAAAAATTCTTTATAATTTATTTTTTAATTTTTATATGATTACATTAGCATGTAAAATCGAAATGTATAAATAGTGCTTGCATTTTTTTTATAACTATTTTATTTAGTATTTAATTTTAAATATTTTTTTTATTTTGTTATTGTAATGAGTTGTGACAACAATTTTGATGGCACAATTTTTTTTTTAAAAAAAATCCTTTTCTATAAAATAAAGAAATACAAAAAAAAAAAAAAGCTCAAACAATGCCATGAAAAATGTCTTTATTCCTAATTACATTAGCATGTAAAATCCAAATGTAGAAATAGCGGTTGAATTTTTTTTTTTATAATCATTTCATTTAATATTTAATTATAAATATTTTTTTATTTTGTCATTGTAATGTGTTGTGATAACAATTTTTTTTTATGACAAAATTTGTTGTGACAACTATTTTTATGGCAATATTTTCTTTTTTTAAAAATATCTTTATAATTTATTTTTAATTTTTATATGATTACATTAGCATGTAAAATCAAATGTATAAATAGTGGTTACATTTTTTTTACAATCATTTCATTTAATAAATGTAAATATTATTTATTTAGTTAGTTCAAATTTTGTAGAAAAATAATTTTGAAACATTTAAAATAAATTAAAAAATGTATCAATGATGCAGAATTCAAATTGAAAAATGCCACGACAAAAGGGTGCCAATGATGAACCCCCAAGTGATGATATTGGTTGAAAATTTGGAACTTTAGTTGAAGGCACTAGGCACCATATTATTTGCAAATTTTGTGGACATCTCATTAAAGGTAGGATTACGCGTTTCAAACAACACTTAGCACATCAAACAGGGTAAGTGCATTCTTGTTCTAGTGTTAGTAGAGACGTAATACAAGAAATGATGAAACATTTACAAGATAAGAAAATGAGTAAAGCAGACAAACAAAAGAGAAAAGCTGAATTGAAAGCACATATTAGGGGAGATGATCTCTATGATGAAGATGAAGATGAAGGAGGAGATTTTGTAGATCTTCGAGATGATGACTCTGACTCTGGTCCAGAGATGACTAGGGCTAAACAAGCAAGTATTCATTCACAACAACAATGGGAGGAAATGCAACAATTTAGACAAGGTACTGTAGGTCATGGATCACAATATGATACGGGTGGTAGTTCTAGTGTAGGGGATAGTGGTCAAAGAATGCCAAAAGGGCTAGGTATTGCTAATGTTTTTCGTCGAAATTAGTGAGAATGGATGTAATTGGATTAAGCCCCATGCTCCTGAGGCAAGGTTGAGAGCAATAGATGTAGAACTCCAAAAAAGCAAGAGTACAAAGCAGCGAAAAATCTCTACAATGAATTTACAGAAGTTAAGGGAGAGATTGGGATGGGCAATGTCCAAGTTTATATTCTATAATCGTATTCATTCAATGTAGTTGATTCAGAGTATGCACAACCCATGTTTGATGTTGCTGCTAAAGTAGGGCCATGAGTAAAGGGTCCTAGTGGTTATGAAGTTTCTGAAGTATATTTGGACATGAAGTATGATGAAATGACAGAATGAATACGATCATTCAAGGGAATTTGGGCAGAGAGAGATGTATCCATCATGTGTGATGGTTAGAGCAATCTAACTCGGGACACATCATTAACTTCTTAGTGTACAGCAATAGAGGTACTATATTTCATAAATCAATCGATGCCTCTAATATTATTCATAGGACTGTTGAATATTATTTTGGCACGCTTTTCCAAGCAAGCCTCCGGCATACCGTTCAGGAATAGCAAATGGCAAACACTATGACTTAAGCGCACCAATGCAAATGCAATGCAAAGAAACACATAAGTGTAAACAAAACAACATATCATGATGTTCGAGTCAAGTTCCCTAATTCCCTAGCAGAGTCACCAGAAACTGTAGACCGCCCGAACTCGCTCCGCGCGCCCCCCTTTTCGGAGAGGGCGCGAATTGGGTTTTAGCTACTACAGTTTGGACTCCTGTCACGGTTTTGAATCTAATTTCACAAAGTGCAATGTAAGATTGATAAATCACCAAAGAGTCCAAATCCGACAAATCGTTTTGAAAAATCGATTTTAATCAAAAAGCGCCAAACATGGACTGCTTTGCCAGATTTCAGAGTCGCCACCTAAATATTTTATTTTTGAAAAATTTAGGAAATCCTGACTCGTGCCAAAGGCCACGTGTCTATCATCACCAAAGTTGCCTCGGCTCGAGAACTTTGGTACGAGGGGGGAAGGTCATGAAATGAGCACCCCCGCTCGCCCGATCAAAGGATCGGCCTCTACTAAACATGATATGTTGTTTTTATAAACACATGCGTTCTTATTCTGTTTGTTAATCTAACTTACTATGTGATGCGCGCAACATACAAGTATAGACTAAATCGCTCGATTTGGAACAAAACATCTCATGTTTATTTTTCAAAAATGGTTTGAAGATGCTACTCGCAAGTAGGCTAAAGTGCGGATTTGCCACCCTCAAGTGGGCTTAGAACAACATGATTTGCCACTCCGCAAAGTAGGCTTAAAACATACATTTGATGAATTGTTCCAATTCAGGCAATCAAGCCTCCATCCATAGGCATTCATACAGTTTATCAATTAAGCACATAGCCTCATGGCAAGCATGCTATCATGGCAACACTCACATTCATGCAAGGATGCTAAAGCATAAATATTTACAGTGTACTCCGAGCCAAAATAGAAAACTAGTTAGAAATATGCATGAATCCTAACTATGCTAGTATGCCTAATGCCACACATGCAAAAAAGCAACTAAAATAGGCTCGGCTATCTAAGATGGCATATGAATGCAACATTTGATAACATGCTTTGAAACATGTATTCAAGAAAGTGTATTGAAATACAATGCAGTTTGAGTGATGCGCCGAGCTCGGTGCGTGCAATACGAATGAATGATGCACGCATGCAAAGCACAAGTATACTAATTAAAACATGCCCTAAAACCAACCATCAAAAGCTGGTAAATAAAAGGGAGAAAGACGTGGGGTTGGAAGACATTCACACACACACGCACACTTATTATAGCATTTGCCCTCTCGACGGAGGGTCCGAATGAAATGAAAGCTAACTAGCTACGCTAATTAAGCTAACTATTACAAATTACAACTAATTAACTAAATAGTTAACTAATTACAAACACAAATGAATAGCTAAACGCATTAACTATTTAAGTACAGAACCAACGAGTTAACCATCTAAGCAAAGCAGTTAAAAGGAGCCTCAAAGCGAGGAATGCATGCAAGCTTGGTTGCTTCTTCCCGAAATCCCGTCGCCTTGCCACCGATTGCCTCTGTTTGCATTTGCTTTGATTCTGAACACCAAACAAATCTTTAGTTTGTTTCTGCTCCAGAACCAGAAGAACTTTGAACCATCTTCAAGCTGGTGGACTGTTTCCACCAGGGGAGGCTGTCGGCCACTTAAGGAGGCTGTAGGCCACTTAAAGTGGCCGGTCGGCCACTTCCTCTGGCCGGTCGGCTAGTTGCTTCTGCACACTTCCATTTTACTGCAAATAGAGTTCAACAAGGGCAAAGCAAGGCATTTGCAGGGTATGTGTATACAACCACCCTCCTTATCTTTTCTCAAGCTCAAAGGAGTGTGGTGCTCGACTCTCAGGCCACCAACCGAGCATCGCAATGCATGATGGCCGAGAAGCCAAGTTTGTACAAGCTTATAAATGCACAAATAGCACACAAGACTCAAGAGGCCTCCGCCCTATCATGCACAATCAAGGGGGACGACGACTAAGAAATAAGACACGTTTTATCACTTCAAGTATGAAACGTCCCTCGTTTCTCGTGTTTGGATTAACGTCCGAACCAAACACATGTAATGCAACACACATGCAAACAACATGCTCATCTTTCAATGTTAAGTGGCATGCACAAGACTCTATCATGTAGGCAATGCACGTAAGACATGCTAGAAAACTTAGGCATTAAAGCAAGTGAAGAACAGTACACATGAGGCATGCACTACATGGCACAAATGACTAAACCAGCTCTGGACAGAGTTCAATTAGGCCAAAACAAAGACCAAAACATGCTGAGATGGAAGCTCAAAAGCTTAGAAAAGTATGCATGTAAGTTGGCTTACAAGTGAAGCATAAGGCTCAACCCTCAAACACAACGAAAGGGCAAAAAATGCAAGAATATGGCAGAGGTATATGGTTTGAAATAACATGCCAAATGATGCCATGCCATCCAAAAAGCTCAAATATGACATGCTAGAGGTCCCAAAGTGCAAGACTAGCAAAGCCAAATACACCATAGCTACGCAAAGCCAAGCATGCATGACCAAAACCACTCAAATCAGACCTAAAGCATGCTAAAACATAGCCAAAAATGTGCTGGAGTAGAGCATACACATGCTAGATCAATAGGCTAAAACACCAAATATATTAGGCTAGTGAATAAAATTGCACTACAAGTGCAAAAAGTATGCAAGAGGCAATCAAACCAATCAAAAATAGAGTTATGACATGACAAATCAGTGGCAAAAACATGCTAAGATGGAGCTAACATAAGCTATAATGAGAGACATAAAGCATGATGCATGTTAGGCCAACAAGTAGGATTGCACTATAAGTGTAAGATGCAAGAAACCAATGATCAAACCAGCCCAAAACAGAGTTAGGTCAGGTCCAAAAAGTCACAAAAACAAGCTCAAACTAAGCCTCAAAAAGGGAGAAACACATGCTCATTTGATAGGCCAATCAACACAAGCTAGCAAAACACAAGGGGGAGACCACCCCCACCTACTTTGGGTCCCAAAACCCACTTTCCACCACTG
This sequence comes from Camellia sinensis, assembly GCF_055761805.1. Taxonomy (NCBI): domain Eukaryota; kingdom Viridiplantae; phylum Streptophyta; class Magnoliopsida; order Ericales; family Theaceae; genus Camellia; species Camellia sinensis. Next base: position 88,518,435 of record NC_138973.1, on the reverse strand, counting down.
AAATTCCTCTAGAATTCAGTGGTGGAAAAGCCAAAACAAGATGGTTTGAAAGGCTTTAAAAGAGAGCACAAAACAAAGCAAAACAAGCCACAAAGAAGGTAGACCACCCCTAACTCAAACAAGGCCTCAAACAAACATCTTAAACACTTAAAAACAAAATTTTTTGTAGTTGAAATCTTGGCCTAAAACAACATGCAAAGATGGCCAAATGCTTAAACAAAACAAAGCTTTAAAAGGGGCTAGTCTCTTACCCTTGAAGAATTAAGGCAAGACAGCAACTTCAGCAACAATCTTGGACCAAAACCAATGCCAAGACCTCAAAACAAGCTCCAAGGGACCTCAGCTCCAAAATGAAGGTGTTTGAGTAGGTGTTTGTGTGCAAAAGTGTGAAGAAACAGCACTTTAAGGCTTAATAGAGAGAGAGAGAGAGAGAGAGAGAGAGAGAGAGAGAGAAATATATAAAGAGAGTAATTTTTTGTTCTCCAAAAATTCTGAACCTCTGGAAAGGGGAAGGAAGCTTCCCTTATATAGAGCAATGCAAGCACAAGCTTGCTTGACAAGCTTAGAGCTTGTTTGAATCCCTCCATACACGCGTATGGAGGATGCATTCTGTGCCTAACAGCTAGCACAGCTGGTATCAAAAATATCTGCAAAAACAGAAAAATGACCGTAGGCCACTTCAAGTGGCCTACAAGGGGAGAAAGTGGCCTACAACCACCAAAAGTGGCCGACAGGCCCTCTCATCCCTCTAGGCAAGGGTTAACAAGGTATGGTCCAAAAACAAACCAAAAAGAAGGGATCCAAGAGGCCCCGAGACAAGGCGCTTAGCCAAAAGCTCTTGAAACTAGACTACCGACCACTGCAAGTGGCCTACAAGAAGGAAAAATAGCCTACAACTACAAAAAGTGGCCTACAGGTCTCTCTCTCTCTCCAGGCAAAGGCACCAAGGTTTGGCCTAAAAACCAAGGCCAAAACACAAAGGGTCAAGAGGCTCAAAGACAAGGCAACCAGCCAAGATCTTCGGGCGCTCAAAACAAGCACAAACATGCGTAATCATCGCGTGCACAAACGATGACATCTGAGTCTTAAGGTCGGTCAAAAATTGGGTGTCTACAGTTGCCCCTCTTTGACAGAACTCGGAAGTCATAAAATGACGGGAGTGAATAGATTGATTGAAATAGATTGAATCCATACGAAGACGAGGAATAGATTGAAATATAAGAAAATCCAAAGATTAGTCTTCATCACCTACAACATGAGATTAAAATTGAGACACGTTAAAAGAAACAACCAAGAGGAGATTGTTAGGAGTTTTAATCCTATTAACTTGGATTACATATTTGAAGAAAATGATCCAATAAGTCCATGGATAGAAGAAAGGGAAAATCCTTTACTAGATTGTGTGGATAATTTTGAATGGCTAGATTTGATCTCAGATGATGATGGTGGTAGTGGCAATGACGACAATGGCAATGGCAGCGATGGAAACGATGGTGAGGTCACCCATAGATATCAAGCTCGACGCACTTCTCAAAGCTTAACTCCTACTCCAACTCAAAGTGATAATAGTGGTGGTTTAACACCATCTGATAGAGGAGGTGATGATGGTTATGGTGAAGGCACTTCTCACGATAATGGTGGTGGCGGCGGCCGCGACAATCGGTGGTAATGGTATTAGTTTTGGTGCAGGAAGTGAAGATTTTATTGAAGGATTTGGATTATGTGATGTTGGAGAACATTATGATATTGGAGAACCTGTTGCAACTTTACGCCAACTATACCCCAACTACCTAAAAGGTTTCATGGTAGTGATACATATAGGGATGAAAGTAGATTAAAAAGCAGAGAACAACAGCTTAATTCATCTGATAGTAGTCAGAGTTATTCATATCACCCTCACCCATCCTATAGCAATGATAGCCAGAACTATTCTTACCCACCTCAAAAAAATTACCCTTAGCCCCCTCAACAACATGGTCCTCTAGGATATGGTTTGCCAAATTATCTACAAGCCCAATAAGAGTATGTTGATCCTTTTCAGCCAAGGAATCCATTTTCTCCTCCAATGAACCAAACAGAAAGGGATGACATGATGAGCACATTTACTTATTTATTTCCTACTGGATGGGGTGAAGGCAGCAGCAATAAAGCTCAACAATCTGAATCCCAAGATGCAGCAAATCACTTATTTTGGTGGGGTGAAGGTAGCAGCAGCAATCAAGCTCAACAATCTGAATCCCAAGATGCACCACGTCACTCATTTTGTTGGTGACATTATGTAATTTTAGTAGTAATATTATGTAAAATGTACTCTCTGTTATTTGTGATTTGTGCTATGATGTTATTTACTTTGTCAAGTTCTTCCATTAAGGATGTATACTTTTTAAAAACTATTTGAGTTAAAATGTACATATGTTTCCACAAGTATAATAATTAAAAATAATTTTATACATCTAAGTCCAATAAAAGAAATTTTTGTCACAAGTGTAATATGAATTTATGACATATAAAGTCATTACTTATTTAAATAAAATGTAAAAAAAATTATTCTCTAGTAATTTAAAAATATGAAATATATTGGATCATATTTAAAAATTATCAAAACTTTATCAAAGTTTATTTTAAAACTCAATAAATATGATTCTGAAAAAAAAAAATATGCGTATCGGTGAATTTTTTGCAAATTGTGTGAAAAATAAAAAAATTTACAGTTTCAGTAACCACAACCGTTATAATGCGGCTTTTACACCCCGCAACCGTAATCGCGCCACCGCTATCGTTATGGCAACCGCAACCTTTTTTAGAACCTTGGCATCACCTTTTGTTTGTGAAATTGAGAGGGAAAAGAAAAAGGGCAAAAAAAAAAAAAAAAAGCACAGTTTTGTTTATTTGTTTTTGCTAAAAACAGAAACAGAAATCGTTTCACTACATAGATAAGTTTTCCAAACAAATAAAAAACGAAAAAAATTGTTTATTTAGTTGCCAAATCAGGATAGTGGACAGAGGTTGGTTGCTAGAGAGGGAGTGAAATTTTGTTGTGAAAACATCTTTTTACTGTTTGTTTAGTGTGTGTTTGGTAACGTTTACGTTTTCAGTTTATATTTACAAAAATTTTATAAATTGATTTTTGTTTATTTTTAGAAAAATATAAACTACAAACGCGTTTGGTAATTGACAAAATGTTTAAAAAAATTTAAAAATATAAAAAAGAGTGAGAAATGGCAAGTGGTGGCAAGTGACGGTAGAAGACGGTGGTGGAAAGTGGTGACGGTGGGTGGTGGCGGGTTGGTGGTGGTGGTGGTAGGTGGGTGACGGTGGCGGGTGGTGGGTGGTGGTGGCAGGTGGGTGGCGGATGGCGGGTGGTGGTGGATGGCAGCAGGCGGGTGGTGGCGGTGGGTAGGTGGCGGGTGGTGGTGGTGGTGGTGGGTTGGTGGGTGGGTGGGTGGGTGACGGTGGCGGGTGGTGGGTGGTAGCGAGTGGTTGGTGGTGGTGGTGGTGGTGGTGGTGGTAGCGGGTGGTGGGTAGTGGCGGCAGGTGGGTGGGTGGTGGCGAGTGGGTGGTGATGGTGGGTGGGTGGGTGACGGTGGCAGGTGGTGGGTGGTAGTGAGTGGGTGGTGGTGGTGGCGGTGGTGGCAGGTGGTGGTGGTGGTGGTGACGGGTGGGTGGGTGACGATGGCGGGTGGTAGGTGGTAGTGAGTGGGTAGTGGTGGTGGTGGTGGTGGTGGGTGGTAGGTGGTGGCGGCAGGTGGGTGGCGGGTGGGTGGTGTTGGCGGGTGGGTAGCAGGTGACTGGTGGGTGGCTGGTGGTGGCAAGTGGGTAGTGAGTGGTGGTGGCGGGTGGTAGTGGCGGGTGGTGGGTGGTGGCGGGTGTATGGCAGGTGGGTGGTGGGTGATGGTGGTGGTGGTGGTGGTGGTGGTGGTAGTGGCGAGGGGTGGGTAGTGGTGGCGAATGGGTGATAGGTGGGCGGTGGGTGGTGGTGGCCGGTGGTAGGTGGTGGTGGCAAGTGGGTGGTGAGTGGTGGTGGGGGTGGATGGTGGTGGCCGGTGGTAGGTGGTGGTGGCAGGTGGGTGGTGAGTGGTGGTGAGGGTGGGTGGTGGTGGCGGAAAACGGTGGTGGAAAATAGTGGCGGGTGATGGCTAGTGTTGGATGGTAAAAAAAAAAAATTGAAAACTCAAAATGGAAACACATTTTTTGTGTTTTCATTTTTTTGCCAAATTTATAAACTGAGACCACTGATTTATAAATCAAAAAATTTACCAAACAAGTTTTTATTTGAGTTTTTTAAATTTTTATAAATATAAACAGAAGATTGAAAACGTAAGTGTTACCAAACAGCACCTTAAATTTTGAAAATTTTGAAAATTTGTTGTCATTTTTAAGGTAGGAAAAAAAGTTCTCAACCAATATTTTGTTTCCTGTTTTTAAAAGTTCAAAAAATATAAAACAAGAATTCCAGCAACCACCTTCCTCTAGCAACCACCTCTGCCTATTTCTTCTCATTTATTTTTGAAATAAGATTTTTGAACTATATGTATATGTTAACATCAAAAATCTGTAATTTTTTTTATTATTTATTATTTATAAATTATTGGACACGTGGCACTCTCTTATTCACTTGGAAGTTATGAGAAGTTATAAATCATTAAGCATATGTGAAAAAATAATGAAGAATGTGAAGGATTACGGAGCCTAAAGTGGAGAAGTGGAAAGACATGGAATAAAGTGGAGAAGTTAGAGAGACATATGGCAAGACAATGATGAAGATAGAGAAATAGAGTAATTATTAGATTGTTTTTTCTTAAGGGAAATTACATTAACAGTTCTTATAGTTTGGTGCTCGTATCATTTTGATCCTTAACTTTTCAATTGTGACACATTTGATCCTAAATTTTAAATCTTGTTCCAAATAAAGACAATTGAAGATATCATTGCTCAATTTTACAGGCAATTATGTAAAATTGATAAATCTTTTACACATTTATTTATTTATGTTACTAAACTAATTTTTATTATGTGTTTAGATAATCGTCATGTAACGGGTGTTGTTAGGCTTTTAATATGTAATTGATATATTTAATATATGAAATGTTTTTAGTTTTGAATTTTTTGATTTAATGGATTGGTTTAATAATGATATCAAAGTTGTCGTCATATATCCATTACATGATCATCATCAAAATACATAATAAAAATTAATTTGGTAAGAAAAAAAACTGTGTAAAAGATTTATCAATTTTACATAATTTTATCTTTGGTGAGTAGAAATAATTTTAAAAATTAAAAAATATTTTTTGACATTTATTTTTGTCAAATTAGTTTATATTTTATCGAATTGATGACTTTACCCTTAAAATTGACTAATGGTATATTCAATTGCCCTTATTTGAAATAAGATTCAAAATTTACGGTCAAATTTGTCACAATTGAAAAGTAAGGGACCAAAGTGACATAAGTCCCAAACTATAGGGACCTTTAGTGTAATTCGCTCTTTTTCTTATAAGTTTTTTGCGTATAAATAGTCATTCATGATTACATTTGTAAGACCATACAACTCAAATCAAAGACATTTTTATTTTTCTTGTCATTCCTCTTATCTTATGAATTGTTTAATATAGATTTATTTTCAGCACTTTATTTTTGAAGCATTAAAGTAGAGGTAAATTAATGATTGCTTTGATTGTTCACTCAATCAATTGTTCACTCAATCAACTTTCTCCGTCTCTCTCTATTCTTCTTTTAATTTTTTTGTTTCTTCACACTTGGCAATTTTGAAATTCTTTTCATTAAGGCAAAAACGCAATCACTTGATAACTGACTTGAATTTAATTTGTAAAGATTTTTCAATCTTTGTCGACACATTCACATTTATGATATATTTTTTTTCGTAGGAAAAATAAGCTAAAAATAACCAATATTTTTTGGCACACTAGGTGGATTGTCAAGCGTAAAAAATAAAAAAAATAAATTAGATTTGTTCATTTCAAATAGCCTAGATGAAATTATTTGGCGTAAATAAAAAAAATTGAATCTTTAAGAAGATGTCTATTTTCTTGATGAAACAATTTTTCATACATTGTAATATTATTTGGTGGAATAAAAAAGACACAATTTAATTGGAAAAATTCATCAACTTTATATGAAAATTTACCAATAGAGAAACGAGTCTATAACTCTCACTACCAAGTCTATAACTGAGTCTTTAATAGCTGGAATTTGTGAGTTTTTTAGACTTTTTCCAAGTCATTCACGGTTAAAAGTGGAAAAAAGTCAACTTCATCAATAGCGTGGGGTGTCGGAAAATTTATTTTTAAAGAGTCAACTTATGAAAATAACATGACTAAAAGAACATGTTGTTGAGCCAAGTACGGCTAAAAATAATGTTTCATATAAGGTTTGGGAAGTTAAAAAACTCAAAATTAAAATTAACTTTCGTTTTAAATTAAATAAAAAAAAATGTCACAATACTATTACATAACATAAAAAAATTATTATTATATTGGGATTTAAGTATATATTAAAAGTGTGAATTATATGTAATAAAATATTTTTATATCACGTGACTTTCTATGTGTCATTTTCTATATAATTTTAGTAGAAATGAACTTTAGGAGTATATTGAGAAAAACTTAAAATATGAAAGATCAAAGTGAAAACAAAAATAAATTTTAAGGACCAAAATAAAAAAGTGACCAAATATAAAAAAGACAAAGTGTAATTTACCCTTTCAAATAATTAGGATCAAATTGTCCAAATTGAATAAAACAATTATTTGTTCTCAAAATTTAAAAGAAAAATGCCTCAAATTATTATTTTTTTATTTGAGCAAAATTGATGACATTATAATGCGATTTACTTTGACTGCAAAAAAAAAAAAAATCAAGTTATTTAGAGTGCTGCTCATAAGCTTATTTGGTGCAAGTTTTTAAAATTTTAAAATTAATAATTACAAACTATAATTATTTTTAGATGGGTAGAAACTAGAAGTTAGCAACACTTGTTTTCAAATTTATAATAATTAATTCTTTCAGTTATTTTTGTCTTATAAAATTACAAGTAGCGTTAGCAGGGTTGATCTGGTGGTAAAAGCCTGGGGCTGAAAGGTGTGATCTCTCAAGAGTCTCAAGTTTAAAACTTTTTTAAGTGTCAGCAATTTCTTGGAACTTCAGTTCTCAAATTTTTTAAACACGTATAAGTTATTGTAGCCTTTATTTTTTTTAATGAATACACCCATTTTTGTTTTTATAATTTCCCAATTATTATTTTCTATCTCAGTTTCAAAATCATAAAGAATAATAGTTGGTGCTTCGATTGAAAATGAAATATCATACGAAATCAAATCATTATTTGCAAAAAAGAAAAAGAAAAAGAAAAATGTATAACCTTATCCAATTTAAAATATTTCGGGTTGTTTGGGTTAGGACATTCCAAATTGCACCCATTTTATATAGTGGGACTATTGGCGCAATTTTTTTCTCAACTGTTTATAGTTTTTACTTATTTTTTTATTTTTTTTGAGATATTTGGTCAAAACACCCTTATTACTCACTTCTATTGGCAAAATGACACACTAATTAATCTTATTCAGAAAAGTCATTGGTTTAATTTCTTATAGATTTAAAGAACAAAAAAATATAGTACATTAAGTTAATGAACAATTTTATTCTTCATTTAAGAACCAATTTCACTATTATATCTATTTTTGTATTTCTATTTTCTACATCACTTTCACTATCTCTCACACAAATCTTCACTGTTTCCATTGATCCTCTCCCATCACCTCCATCATCTTCACCATTAGTTGACGTTACTCGTCATCACCTTCATTTGTCGCTATCTCAGATTTACCGTCGACAACTACCATCTTTATTCTTTACGGACATTGCCTATCTTTATTATTGAGGTTAGCCCCAAAATGAATCTATCAAATGCAATCGCCCTTTCAAGTTGGATGGTCAACTTGAGAAAATCCAATCCCTGGTTAGTTAATGCGTTTGAAAAGTTGCTAAAAAATATTTTTTTTTTTTGAGTAAAAATTTAATGTGACATTTAACTTTTTTTAATTTATGACAAACAATTTCTTTGACCTTATATATATATACTGAAAGTTGGCATTTTAGCCTCTTTATAAAAATATGTTGATATAGCACAAATTCATTGCTCGGATATCATAAAATTAATAGTACATTATTAATAGTCCTCATAAAATTATTCAGTGGCATATCTCTAATTCGATGGGGTTGAAGTATGCTATTGTGATACCAAACTAGAGAGGGTCTAGTCTCTAAAATTAATACTACATTGTTTAGTCCTAAATAGTTCTTGATATGATGGATAATAATAATAACAAATTACACTTTTAACTCATAATTTGATTCTTTTTACTTTGGTTCCTAATTTGAACAACGCCAAACTGCGGAATTTCAATTTGGCCATTGTATTTAAGGGTTCGGACGGTCTCCAGTACAGATCTGGGATAATTTGGTCCCGTTCGGTTCATTGAGCTCACTTTTGAGTCTATTTCAATAATCAAAACCGTTCATATTTTAAAATTTATTGAGTACATTATTCTTGTATAAAATTACGTCAATCGGATTATAGATACTATGTATTCGGATAACTTTTGCCTGGAAAAAAATGGATGGTCTGAAAGCGGTTCATAAAAAAGTGATCCGAATGCATAGTATCCGTTATCCGATCAACGTGATTTTTTACGGGAATAATGTACTCAACAAATCCTAAAATATAAATGACTCGGATTATCGAAAAGGGACCTAATGGGCCGAACTAGACCCTCCAGATGGTGGACTAGAGGCAAACCTCAGCCGTATTTTATTTATTATTAATTTTTTTAAAATCGTGATTTCAAGACTTCAAAAAACAACTTAAGTTTTTAAAATAAACAACTCTACTTGATTTTGAGTTTTGAAAAATAATTTTATAAAATTTTAATTAGTGTTTTTATATTTTTAGTATTTTTAAATATTTTAATTATTTTTTTTACTTTTTAGATCCACTTAATTTTGATATACTTAAAAGTATATAATTTGTACAAAAAAAAATTTTAATACGAAAATATATTATATTTTTATATTTTTGTATTTGGTGAAATTTTTAAAGTTTTTCTTGTAAATATTATATTTTTGAACTATATCTAAAATAAAATAAAAATTACATAAAATACTAAAAAATTCACTTCAAACAAAAAAAAAATGAAAAAAAAAATTCAATTTTTAGAGTGTTTATGTTCAGAAAATATGGAAAAATAAAAAGTTCTAGACAAGGTCTTAATATTTAGAAAATATTTTTTGTAAGAATATGTTTGCTATCCTAGACTTAATTACCCAGATTTTTTTGATAGGTGATTGTGTGATGAAAATTAAATTTATGAAATGTGAGATCTATAAGTATAATAAATCTAAATACAAGATCATAATTTTGAATAATTTCTGAATTGATAAGTCTGAATTCATAATATTATTAATTTTGTAATGATTTGGATTTTGGTATAAAAAATAAATAAACCAAATAAACAAACAAACTTGACAGAAAAGGACCAAACGATCTCAACCGTCATCAATGCATTTGTCCAATCGACATTAAACGGCTTAGAAACATATATGGGCTATGTTTGGTATAGGCTATTTAGTTATTTTAATTATTAAAAAGATATAAGATTTTTTTAGAAAATGAGTTAAAAACTATTTTTTAATTTTTAATTTATTTTGAGTCACATCATCTTTTATATTTTTTTTGTATATTTTTTTCAAAAAAAGCTACAAAAAAAAATCTAAAAAGTCAACTTTTAATTATCTTCTCAAAACAACCCAAAATAAGTTAAAAAGTCAATAAGATAAAATGTCATATTCAAATCATAATTATTTCATTTTTTTTTTCACAAAAATCAAAAAATTCAAAAAACTATCCTAAACGAGGTTTTTTAACATTAAGCTAAAATAACCAAAAAACTAAAAAGTCAATCCACGTCCCAAACGAAGGCAATGACAATATATTGTTCTGTATATTCTCCAATAAGTAATATCGAAAATTATTCAATGCCACAAACACATTTTCTCTCTTGATTTTGATAGGGTAAATTACACTCATCTATTTGAAACTTGAAAAAAATATAATTAATTTTTCACTTTTAATAACAAAAATAAAAAAATTTAAAATTGTATTTGAATTTTAAATTTGTGTAAGAAAAACATCCAAACAAAGCCCAAGTTAAGGATTGTCTACAACATGGGAATGAAGCAAGTTCCCAAATTTTTGTCTCATTTTTTCCACTAAAAGACAAAAGTTTTACAAAACCAAAAAAAACACATCCAAACAAAATATCACATCTAATCTCATAATCATTTCACTTTTTCTCTCACAAACATCACATCCAACCACATAAAAATCCAACTATCTTCCCAAACACCAAAAATTTTTTATCTCATAAAAACCTACATCTAATAAAATCTACATAAAAACTCACTTCCCAAACACCATCTTGTTTTTTTTTTAAAGTAATTTTATACTGATTTAGTTAGTTACTGATTTGATATTTATCATATCATTAAAATTGCGTTTTGTTATAAATTTAAAATTTTATTATTACAGAACACATCAATAATAAAATAAAATTTATTAACTTGTATAAAAGTACATTTGTTATCAGATATTTTTTAAAAAGAAAAAAAAGAAGAAGAACAATTAAGAGAATATTGCAGGATAGAGGACAATGCATCAAAATAATTTAGAAGCAAAACCACCAATAAGAGAATATTAGAGTACAGAGGACAGTGCCCATAAGATAATATCGGTGGAATTGTAAATTTGTAGAAAAAAATAAAAATAATTATAAAAATATAAAAATGTAAGTTGGATAGTATAACTTAAATAGGATAGTGACTTTTTGATTTTTTAACTTTTTTAGGTTATAACAAACATGGCCTAAGTTTACGTTCTTTTCACTAATTTTCAGTTTTCCAATGATATTCCATATATACATATCAATTATTACATATTTGTTGCTCTATACAGAAGGACAATATTCATGCTTTGCATGAGGTGTTTGGATGATGGTTTTCAAGACCCAATTTCGTCCATTGTGATTTGCTTTTTTGAATTCATGGTTGTGATTTTACCAAATATATAATATCAGTAGAGGGACAAAGGATTGTGCAAAATATCACTTGATGCGTTAAAATTGTTCAATTTGTACTGATTTGCCTATTAGGAATTAGTTTGATTCGTGATTTAAAATTTATAATTTACTTTTGAAATTGTATCGTCCTTTCATAGTTAATATATATATTTTTCTCCCAATAAAATATCGAAATAAAAATCAGTATGAAATAGATGTGAGATGTAAAACTGGATGTATTAGAGTTATTTATATGAAAAATATTATATAAAATCAATTAGCGTTATATATGAAAAATATTATATGAAAGCTTGATAATTATTTAAAATTATTTTTCTACCAACTAATAAGTCGGAACTATCCAAACCATGATTTGGTTACAGATGTCAAATTTATCAATCCACCATTTACAGTTTGATTTTAATTTTATCCTCAAATCACACCGAATTGCACCGAGCAAACCCCTAGTATGACCGATAAAGCTGGGCTTTTTATTTTTAGTTTTTTAGAAAATTACACTGACCGCTCTTGAGATTTGGAAGTAATACAAACAATCTTACAATTTTGAAATAATTACATTAGCCTTTCTTTTATTAAAGGTAAAATGATAAAAATTAATTAAAACAGTATGAATACACAATAATAAACAAAATAAAATAAAATAAATTCAGTGTAAAAAAAAATGACAACAAATTTTCATCCAAATGATTAATGAAATATTGATAAAAAATGGGACTAAGTGTTATGTAAATTAAAATCTTAGAGTTTGGCTTCCCTTCTGTCAGACTGGAGGGTGTTGTTGGGCTCATGAGGGTTCACCATGGGTCCTGTTGTGATAATTTGAATCGTTCAATGTGTAGAACTCGTTGAATACTATATACTTGTAAAAAATCATGTTGATCGGATATCGATAGTTATGTAATCAAATTAGTTTTGTATAAAAAAAAATGGACGGTGATAAAATAAACGATTGACAGAAATCTGATCCGATGAAATATCTATCGATATCTGACCAACGTGATGTTTTACAGACATATAGTAGTTGACGAGTTCTATACATTGAACGGTTTGGATTATCGAAACAGAACTTGTGGTAGGCCCTCATGGGCCCAACAACACCCACAAGTCCAATCACGGATTGAGGGAAGTCAATCCCAAAATGTTAATAGGCCTCAATGTAATTACGTTCAAATCATGAGACTTACTATAATTTTTTCCAAACTTTGTGGGAGGTTAGTGCAATTTACCTCTTTTTTATAGTAGCAATTTTGATGCTTTTAGGGTGGGACAAAGTGAAGTATCAAAAAAGTTGGGGAACTGAATGAGGTGGAGAGACACGAGATTTGTAAGAGAGCTACAAATGGCAAAACAATCAGCCGGACAACTCATTTTGCACATTGGGCCATCCCTGAGCCAACAAACACCGCCCCCCCCCCCCCCCCCCCCCCCCCCACAATCAAGATCCTATATATATATATCCAATTCCTTTTTTCACATTTCTCAGTCACTAGTAGAAACAGAGATAATAACCGATTTTGGAAATCTTAATCCACAGCTCTCCCTCTCTCTCTCTCTCTCACTCTCTCTCTCTTTCTTAACAGTGATTGAAATGCAAACAATAAAGGAGGAGAAAATTGTGTTGATTGAAGATGATATTTCTGCTGCTGTTGCTGGTGGAGGAGCTTTTCTTGAGGAAGAAAAGGCATTGAAAGTTGTGGCAGTTCAGGAAGAACCACCAATGAAATTGCTTGATAATGACTGTGGAAATGGGAGTGGTGGTGGTGGTGGTGGAGGAGGAGGAGGAGGAGGAGGAGGAGCTTTTCTTGAGGAGGAAGAGAAGGCATTGAAAGTTGTGGTAGTTAAAGAAGAACCACTAGTGATAGTGCTTGATGATGATGATTGTGAATGTGGAAGTGGTGGTGGTGGTGGTGGTGGTGGTGGTTTACCAATTTCACCAACATTGGTGCCAAGCCCTACGGAGAGACTCTTTGAAGTAGGAGGACCACCTCCATTTCTGAAGAAGATATTTGAAATGGTGGAAGACCCTCTCACAAATGAGATCATATCATGGACTAAATTTAGGAAAAGCTTCATTGTCTTCAACCCTCCCCAATTCTCTGCCAATCTTTTGCCCAAATACTTCAAGCACAGCAACTTCTCAAGCTTCATTCGCCAGCTCAACAGCTATGTGAGAGAATCAATCTCTCTCTCTCTCTCTCTCTCTCTCTCTCTCTCTGTATATATATATATATAATCTACCTCTTGTTTTCTATTCTGATAAATTTGATGTCTGTATTATATGGGTTTTGCTTAATGTTTGTATTTGTGGATCAACCCTTTTTTGAAGTCTTTTGATGGGTTATTTTCTGAATTTCGGATTTATTTTTGTGAATTTTGTTTCTATAATCTCTCTTCCTAATGGGTTTTGTTTAATTTACTAGTTAGTTCAACCAAAAAAAAAATTATAATCTCTTTTAAATTTTTGGGTTTTGCAATGGGGTTATATGTGGAATAATTTTGATGGGTTTTGTTTGTATAATCTCTCTTCATAATGGGTTTTATTTTATTTTAATGGCTATTTGAATTTGTATACTTGTTGGGATTAATATTGGCCTCATTCAACTCAAAAATCAATTGGCAAAAATTTTTAAACTGAGTACTTTCAACAAATTTAACATAACATTAAAGTTCGGTCTTGAACGGTGGCCTCCAGTGAGTCAAATCTTTGCTCAAGTTCATTTCAATATCACCTCTGCATTTGATTTTGCCACATATAAAGAGAGTGGTAGAATCTTGTCTCATGTTTGCTTATTTATGCCATCCAAGTTTAGTTCCACCCATTACCCCTATTGGTTTTGGGTTGAATTCCTCCAATAAATCTAACAATAATTTTTTTCTCTTAAATTGATTTTGTACATTACTATACCTAGGTTTTGCTGTTTGCATATCTAATCATGCATTGGATCTAAATTTTTTATTTTTATTTTTTGGGGTTATAATTGTTAAAGGGTTTCAAGAAGATTGGTTTAGACACATGGGAATTTGCAAATGAAGGGTTTCAAGGAGGCAAAAAACATTTGTTGAAAACCATCAAGAGGAGAAAACGAAATCCCCAAAACTTGCAACAAGAAGGAACCATGAAGCTTTGCTCTGATTCACCACAACTCGGCGTCGAAACTGAGCTAGAGAAACTCAGGAATGATTGGAACAAAATAAAAATGGAAATCCAAAAATTGAAAAAACAACAAGAGATCACAGAGAGCTGTTTGGTTGCTGTGAATGAGAAGATAGAAAACATAACCAAATGTAGGCAACAACAAATATATGCTTTCATAGCCAAAGCATTAGCCAACCCTGCAATGAACAAATTTATCAATCTTCTGAGGCAGAAAAGAGAGATCTTCAATGCCCAAATTGCAAAGAAACAGAGACTGGCGAGCCCACAACGACGCAACGAAGCCATGGATAGTAATGGGAGGGAGCAAAATGAGGAGTTGACAAGAATTGAATCAGAAGTGGAAAAAACACTGAAAAGAGAGCTTTGCAATGGCCAAATTGAGAAGAAACAGACATTGGGGAGCCCACAGCGCGAAAACAACTCGGTGGAAGCCATGGATAATGATCGGGAGGAGTTGGCAATAATTAAATCAGAAGAGAAAACACTGTTGCATGCTTCAATGGATGGTGAGGGAAGTACTAGTCTGGTTCAAAAGGCTTCCAACGTTGTGAATCCTGGATCGGTTAGTCTGGATTTGAACTTGGAGAATTATACTTTCTTGCAGAAATTGATGGAAGATGAATTTGAAGCTCAAGATGAGGCAGAGTTGAAGCAATACCATTCTAAGATTGTTCTTGAATGGGAGAATTTGATTGCGAAGCCACTGGTTGAAGAAGTGGAAGTGGATTGTGTTGAATCATCCAAGCATTGATGTCAATGGTGTTTGAGGTATATGATCTTCTTGTTCATTCTTCAATTTTATTAAGCATTGTCATTTGGTTTGTAGCTGCAGAAAATAAAATTAAAAAAAAACATGGCTTTGTTTTATTTGTTTTTGCAAAATAGAAAAAGAAAAAATGTTTCGGACGCATATATTTCAAAAAAAAAAAAAAAAAAAAAACATGTTTGGCTAGTTACCGGACACGGGTAGGAGAGTGGCAGAGAATGGTTGCTAGAAGGAATGGGAATTTGTTTCCTTTAAATTTTGGAAATTTTGGAAATTTTGAAACTGTTTGTCATTTTTCTTTTAAATAACAAAATATAAGTTCTCAAACATGTTTCTGTTTCCAGTGTTACAATTTTTAAAAATAGAAAACATAGGCAGCCCACTTGCCTCTTGTGACTTTTCACTTGTTTTTAAAATATATATTTTCTTTAAAATACGTATATGCCAAATATATTTATTATTTTTGTAAATAATAAACGTTACCAAACAATACCTAAAATGAAAGTTTTGTTGTTAATGTTACACAAAGTATAGTCACATACTTACTGGGCTTCTTTTGCTACAACAGGTGAAAAGGAAAGTATAAGGTGTAGATGGATCACCCAATTGATAGGTTTTTTGGGTTTTCTTTGACAAACAGCAGCAACAAATTAGTGTTGATATTTAAGAATTTATGACACCATTTCTCTCTAACTTAGGTACTTTTCATTATATATTTGGTTGAAAAAAAACATTGATGTTTAAAGTTGTTATTTTGTAATTAATATTGCTATAAATGCTGTGATACACTTTCTCTCAAGTTAGGTACTTTTCATTTCATATGTGGTTGATTCCATGAGGTTTGAAGTTGCTATTTGGTTCATCTTTATGGCCTGTTTGGTTGCGTTTTCATTTTCTGAAAGAAACTTATGTCCAAAAATTATTTGTCATAAATTTTTTTAAAAAATAACCAACTTTTTAGGAAATACGAAAAAGGTTTTATTTTTTAATTTTTCAAAATTGTTTTGAGTACAAAAATGAAACAATAGGTGTTTTCTTAAGAAAATGATTAAGACCTCTAAAACATCATTCTTAAATTTAACCCAATGACATAAATTGTCAAATATCATTTGTTAATTTGCTTAAGAATTAATTAAGACAGATTTTGGTTTGGGGTGTATTAAAAAAGTATACTTTTTTATTTTTCTGTAAATTTTTTCATTAAAAAATATATATATATTTAAATCATTTTAAATAATTTCATGTCATTATAAATAAATTTAAAGAGATATTTTAGGTATCTCACATCTCTCCATGTTTTTGAAATTTTTATTAATTTCAAAGCACCAAAACAAAGAGCAAAAGTGTCTTTTCCTTTCATTAAAAAAAACATGCTTTAATCATTGCAAACTAGTGTTCTTGAACATTAATGTTATGATATGACACTGGTTACCAAATAATCAAATGTTATACATTTGGGTTCTAAAAATTATGAGTTATATTAGAGATTTTAAATAATTTATTAAAAATTTTATCAAATTTTTCATATAAATGTGAAATTTACACACTTTTAAATTTGTGTGAGTGTCACATTCATATCAGAGATTTAACAAAAAATTTAATAATTTATTTAAGATACGTAGCATTTTTCAAAAACTATTCCTAAAACATCCCTCTTGTGAGAGACAAGATTGATGTGTGTGTTTCCGGGATGTATGTGTCACTTTCCTAGATAAAATATGTTTGTTTAACTAGAAAGTTCAAACAAATTAACCAAATTTTGTCTAGTTTGTGGGTCTTTTGAGTAAAGCAAAGATGTGACTAAAGGGGTTTCAGATTGGATTTTGTTGGCCAAATGAAAGCAATAACAAACAAGAAAGAATAATAATTAGTTTACTGAAATAAAAAGCTCTTTGACTAGAGCTTCTTAGTAATTTCAACCAAGATTAGTCAAGAATGTTTTGAAAAGGTAAGTAAAAATTACTTTTTAATTTTTTTGTAAAAGAAGGAAATGAGTTTTTTTTCTTAATTTTTTTTTTCTTTCTAAATTTTCTAACAAAACACAATGCCAATAAAAAATCTTTACTAACAATTTTTTTTTTTAACGTTGGTTACGATACTAAAACAAATGTGTTAAAGATTATGTTGGTGATCATGATGATGGTTATACGTGGCGGTGGCGATGTCAATGATGGGAAGAAGGTGATGGTGAGGTAGTGGTGACGATTGTAATAGTTTAGTGACATTAATAAAATTTTATTTCAAAAAATATTTTTCACCTTTCAAAATTGAAAGTATTTTCTATTTAAATAAGTTTGTTTTTCATTAATGGTGATTTCCATAAAAAAAGACATCATTTTTTTGTCATACCAAAATTTTAAAATATAAAATTATTTAAGTAGAAAATAATTTTTAATTTTGAAAGCCGAAACAAACAAAATGTTAATGCCATTCAAAAAGACCACAAATGCTAGTCCTCTAATAACAAAAACCAAGCACACCCAAACACAACCAACAGAAATTCAATGATTAGAATCTGGGAATATGTACAAATATCAACTGTTGAACTGACTTTTGTCCTATAATTTTCTGTCAAAACATTAGCCAAATAGACAAAAATACACCAAATCCTTAATAACAATCAAAATCATTGCACAACAAGAAGATGATTTTTTTGCATCTTAATCATGTGTAATTTATTTCTTGAAAGTGAGTTTACCGTTAGCCCTGCTGACCCCCATGGATGTCGATGATGAAGATGATGATATGTTGGACTTATCAAATTCCCGTTTATCCTCAGTGAATGCCTTAGTTAGAACTTCTTGTAGTTCCATATACCGCTGCTTCTTCAGTTGTCGCTCCTCGTGAGTTTCATTGTCTAAGTAAGCTAGCTCAGACAAGTCATCAGCGTCCATGATCTTATTGAGAACTTCTGAACAACGAGGGAAGAAACGTTTCCCTAGTTCCACTGTCCACATACAAAACACAGAAAGTATGAGGCTTTTTTACAAATGTCGGGATGCTAAACACAATTTGGTTTAATTTTTGAAAACTGTTTTTTCTTAGATTTTTGTTTTTTGTTTTTGTTTTTTTTTTTTTTATAAACACGTATATGTGGATATTTATGCAGATCACTGTATAATATTTTCACCGTTCATATTTTAATTAAGTTTAATATATATTGGAGGAGCAATCAACTATTAGGCTAGTTCAGAATTTGTCTCATAATATCAGTATTTGTATTCAAATGTCCATAGAGTCAATTTAGTGAAAAAAAAATATTCTATAGAATTTTGAAATAAAATTGCACATTTGGACATCAAACTTTTTTTGGGTGGGTAATTTGGACATCAAACTTGTTCAACGATTATTTGTCCATACTGGATAATATTAACCTGTCGGGTATTTATACTCATATCATAATAAATAAAATAGAAGAAAAAAAAACCTCTACTCTGTTTGGTCTTTAGTGAACTTCTTTTAGATTTGTGTCAAATGTTTTGTACTTTTCAGGTCCATTAAATGACAAATGAGTTCAAAAAAACACTTTTTCCAAAAAAAAATTATTAGTTCTTTTTATTTTTCAGGACCGCCTAGTCTCGTAGAACCTAAAAATGTAAAACTTCTTGGGAATTTTTTTTTTTTTCCACTAAACATAGAAAAAAAGAAAACAAAAAAGCTACTCAAAAAAGCAATTGCCAACATTTAAAATTCGAATTACCATTTATTTGTGAACCTTTAAATCTGAAAATAAAAAAAGTATCATTACCAGTTTTGGAGAGTGCTTTTAGCCTATTCAGATGCTCGTCTTTGATCTTGAAAGGTGCGTCATTCAAGTCCACAGTTGTCCTCTGGACACCAGGCATGTTCTTAGAGTTGATGCTGTACAATGGAAACTCAGAAGTGCCATCCACTTGAGCAATGTCCATTGCCACTTTTGCTTCCATGGGGAAAAGAAGTTTTGCTAATCCAACTGAGAAAAAGGGCATTTAATTAATAAAGTAATCATCATAATAAGCTGGTCTAGCAATACATATCCGATTTAACTAGAAATAAGAAGAATACCATAATGATTGTCCAAGAGATTGAAAACAAATATAAATTGAAGACTTTATAGATCTTCACTCAATAGGCAGATTAATTGCGAGAATGGTGTAAAACTGATAAAAGTTGGACTAAATTTGCAAGTCATAGTGCAAAACTTACTTCTCACATATATATATATATATATAGAGAGAGAGAGAGAGAGAGATTAATTGCGAGAATGGAGTAAAACCGACAAAAGTTGGACTAAATTTGCGAGTCCTAATGCAAAACGTACTTCTGAGAGAGACAGAGACACGGGGAGAGAGAGAGGAGAAAAACAGTTTTCCAGATGCAGATAACAGAAATACATCCTTCAATGAATATCTGAAAAATTGTTATAAACAGGCAATTCTCTCTCTCTCTCTCTCTCTCTAGTGGAAACCCCTTTTTCTTTTGTTCTTTTTTCCCATCTGGTAAAGCTTGTAGCCATGCAGAACCTCTTGATCTCCATGACGTACATTCATGTTACATCATACTGCAATCCTCTTTGTATGTTGTCAAATTAAGAATTTTTTATAACAATTTCAACCTTCATTTGCATTACTAGAGTTGGTCATAGTTCAAGTTGCAGAAGCGGTGATTGGTAAATAACATAAATATGCTACATAGTAATATAAGTGCATTAAAGGAAATGAAACGGTTTGAAGATTCTCATCATGGTAGTATTAGACAGAAACTATTAATATGTCAAATATCAAAAGCTCGAATGGAAAGCACCATCGTCACTCAAACTTAATAAGCTACGATTCGCTTAACCAGGAAAGGTAACATGTATTATCCAAAGGATAGAAGAAGAAAATTTTTGAGACAATAGAAAAATTTACCTCTATTTTCGAGGTACAACAACTTCATTCGCAGATCATCACCTGCCATAGCAAGTGAAACAGAAGCTTCTCCTAGTAATGGATCTCTTCCTTCTGCTTGCTCCAATATCTCTATGCACAGCCGATCCTTGGGAGAGGCTTTTCCTTCCTCGGTAGACTTATAGTAATCCGCAGCCCTGGTGAGCCTCTTTGAAATCTGAAGTGCTTTTCTACCATCTGATGTGAGATCAGATGGTTGGGCTCCTTTTGTTAGAAGAGATACTATAATTTTAGGCTCTTTTCGCATTGCAGCAACATGCAGCACAGTGTAACCCCTTGGATTCTTGTGGTTAACATCAGCAATCGCAAGATCAAGAAGCTCCGTTGTGGTCTTTGCATCGCAATATGCGACAGCATAATGTAGTGCATATGCATCATCTAGAGTGGTATGACCCTCTTTCAGAAGCATTCTGACCAATTCAACATCATCTGAATCTAAAGCCCGAAGTATTCTTTTCACATGTTTATCAGGGAAACCACTACTTTCAGGCCCATGCAAGCCAAGTTCCTTGCGTGAATCAACAATTTGTTTGGCAATAGGTTGGGGCAAGGTTTTTTCAAGAGTTATGATGTCAACATCGGACCTAATAATATTCTCAATGCACCTCGTAAGCAGTTTCTCACATGCTTTACCACAAATATTTGCAAGAGATAAAACCACCAAAACATCATCTGCTGCAACCTTTTCAAGAATATCTAATAGGTGCCTCTGCAAGGATAGAGATAAAAAGAAATTCAGAAAAGCAACCAGTGACGGTGGGCACACTGCTACAAAAGCCGATAAACGCATCCATGTCATGCAGATACGGACACATATCAATGAAAAGTATCTACAGTTGCGTACTATAGACTTGTCTGCTTTAAGTAATGGAAATTGGGATTCTGACATTTTAGTAGAACAATTGGGCTATCAATTAAATATTAAGTATGAAGATCTTAATATTAATTAAAGGAAGAAAGCCCCAATGTGTGCTTTCACTGGTTTCTGTCAATCCAAACTGTCAACACAAATAGCATTCTTTTCTCATGTGCATGCGACAACTGGGAACAATTACAAGCAGGTCTGGTAGCATACTCTATCACAATAAGAGAATCTTAGGAGTTTCCAAATGCACCATGCTCTTAACATATTGAAATTTAATAATTTCACCTTTTACAAAATTGTAGCACTATGAGATTATCTCTTAACATGGTATAACTTCTATGATCTTACCATATATAAGCATTTCTCTCATCATAAAGATTAATAAAGCTCCCTTCCACCATATGAAAGGTGCCAAACTGACTTCATATAAGTCCAAGCAAAAGCTTGTTTGGTCGTAATGCATGTGTTTAACTCATGGAGATAAATTTGAATTACAATATTTTATGGCATTAGACATACATATCAAATACAGTTTTGAGAAACTTGTGAACAATTTCAAGATGAAAGGAAGTAATTACAACAGTGAAATCATTCACCAATTATTCCAGGGATTATTTCCAATTTTCAGGTTCATTTTAATAATTTTGTCACATGCATTGCAAAATATGGCCCCAATTTTGTTTAATTAAGGGCAAATGATGCTTGTAGTCTGCCTTGTGTCAATTTGATTCTTATAGTTCTAATTGCATCAATTTTACTATTAAAATTTCCATATTATGCCAATTTAATCTAATTAATAACACCCCTTTACAAAATTGGACTAAAATCAACGGCTAAAATAGTCCATTTTGCTCCTGATTGCTGTCCAATTTCTTCTTAAAGGATTTTATCAATTTGACTAAATCGATACAATGTGAAAAATTAAGGGGTAAGATTGATACAATTGGAAATACATTTATTAACCAAATTGACACAAAAAGGCAAATTGCAAGGACCATGGATATAATTTGCCCATTAATTTATAAGAAACTCGAAACAATTTGATAAGGATTGCTTTCTTTTTGTAAAGATTGCTAAGTACTACTACTATCTACACACATCCTCTATCTCACTCCACCTGGCATAAGCGAAACGAAGGTACCATAAGCGATCACTACCAAATAAGAGTCAAACAGAATTTCAAAAAGCAATTCTCCTGAAATTGGTGAAAAATAGCATTTTTGGACATTAGTAGTAGGTTGATAAAACTAAGGTTCATGATTATACAGTAACTAATCAACGAATACAACAACAGTTGCAACATGAAATGAAGAACACACAACTTATTCAAAATTGAAGATGAGAAAACACAAAGAATCACTCAGTACCTGATACAGAGCAACCAATTCAGATATCTGGAAAATGAAGGAAGCGTATAGCACCTCCACCACGAAATCCACGGCCGGCCGGCACGCGGCGTGAGAACACTGGTCATCGACGCAAACACAAACACCTTCCGGCAACGATCTCACCTTTCCACTATACAAATACACCAAAACAACGACCAACGCATCGAAACTCACCTCGAAATCCTTCGCTAACTCCTTCAATTCCAACTTCACTCCTCTCTCTTTGCCGCAAAACACAGTTTTCAGAAACGGACTCCTCGCCGACAAAATGCACCGGTGAACGGCGACTTCTCGGCCGCCGGCGACTGCGATGCTAGCGTCGGCGAAGAAGTCAAACTCCGGAGGAGGCGAGGAATCGAAGATCGACTCGAGGTTTTCGGAGAGTCGTCTCATGGCGGTGATGTCGGGAGGGAAGGGGGGTTCGGGAGAGAGAGATTCGGTGTTGGCGACATAGCATATGCTGCTGCTGTTCCCGCCACTGAGGTCGTTGGAATCTGAGAAACCAGCGCGAGTATCCATGGAAGTTTTAAAGAGAGAAAGTAGGGGAAGTGGAGAGAGAGGAGAGGGGGCTAAAAGTGAGGGAAAAGGGCATGGATTTGGAGATATCAATCAGAGAGAGAAGATGGCCATGGAGATTGGGAGAAGAGAGGGAGAGAGGTTTTAGAGGGGTAAGATGAAGTCAGAAGAGAGAGGGGTTGGGTTGTCCATCATCGTCGTAAGCTGAGTTCCACAGAGACAGGTATTAAAACAACTTTTATTTTAAGTTTTTAAATATATTTTGGATAAAAATTAGGCAGGCAGTTGTATGTGAAAGTTTTATTTAATCCACTTCATTAAATTTTTTTTCCACATGAGACAAAATATCTCTAATTTTTACTTTTTTTATTTTTTATTTTTTTAGGGTTAGAGACAAGTTATAACATGAGGACAATCTCACCTCCTATCACGAAACTAAAATAAATTTTTTAATTTAATAAAATAAAATATCACATTCAACTCATAATCATTACATTCTTTCTCTCACAAACAAAAAAGTTAAAAAAGCAAAAAATCCTTCCAAAATCAAATATTTTAGCCACAAATTAAAATAGTTAAAAAAATCAAAAAATTAAAAAATCAATCCACTTTCCAAACCAACCTTAAAGGATTTGTCTTCTTTGCAGTAGAATTTTTAATTATATCAGACAGAAGAATTTGGCTTCTTCACAGTTAAATTTTTATTTACATCAGACAGTTAAAAAAAAATCAATAAGAGTTATTAAATAGAAATTTCTTATTGGTAAAAATTTATAAAAACATAATTTACTTAAATTTTTTCAAAGATTCTTATAAATACGAGTTTTTCATCTAATAACTTTTACCAATCAGAATTTTCTATTTAATGATTTTAACCAGTCAAATACCTCAACTTCCAAGTCATTCCTCATAACAAAATTGTCATAGGAAGTTTAGGATAAATTCCGTCTCCGTCCCTTAAAATTTTTAATTTTATAATAAATACTTTATTTTATTAATAAATTATCAAATTAATTAATAATTTTTAATAATGTTAAAAATTTATTTCAATTAATAATTCAGATAATTTTATTATTGTATAAGAATTCAGTTAGGAATTTTATTTTTTCAATTAATTTTATTAAATAAAAAATTTTGATAAGAAATTATCTGTAATTTTTCAAACTAAAAGAACAATTTGTATTTTAAATAAATTTCAGAGAGTATATTTATAATTTACCCTAATGTTTAGTAATAGAATTTCTAAATTTTACATTAAAATGTAATTAAGTTTAGTTTTTATTTTATTTTAATTTGTTTCAAACAAGTTTCAATTGAATCGATAAACAAATATACATAGTATTAATTTATCGAGTGAGTTCAAATTGAATTTAAAAAATAATGAACTTCAAAATATATTCATTTTAGATTGTTAACATGATAAATCACAAGTTTTATCATGATAAATTACAAGTGATATATATAGTATTACTTTTTTTAATTCAAGTTGAATTAAAGAAAGTAATTTAAAAGCTATTCATAAAATAATTCTTATTTATATATTAAATTATTATTTTTTCTTGACAAGGATTCTATTGATAAAAACTTAAAAATTCACCGGCTGGTATAAATTTTTTTTTTTTGCCCTTTCATTTTGACCAAGTGATCAAATTTTCTGATTTTGAGTTATGCCATAAAAAGAGGCTTTACAAAGAATTTTCAACCAAAATGTGTTTAATTTTGATTCTTTCATTTCTAAGAAAAATGTGTCTAATTATTATAAAAATATATTGAAAGCAACTAACAAAGGCAATAAATGTATCATGCCAAAGATAAATTTTCTTTTCATGAGAACAAACTACCTTGTTTTTTCATTTTCCACCCTTTTTTTTTAAGGGTGTGTACAAAATTTTAATTAATCTAATTTTTCAAATAGTAATATATATATATATATATATATTGGTCTCATAACTAAGAGGGGAGAAAAAAAAATATTTCATAACAACAATCACAAATAAAATTGCTTGTATTATTTTTAACTTTAATTTATCTAAGAGATTAAATAATTACTAAAAGATTTCGTTTGGCTATTTAAGTTGGGATTAAAAAAGTACAAAAGATAAAATAAGTTATATAAGTTAATAAGACAAATGTTTTGAAAAGTTGATTAAAAGCTGACTTTCTAACTTTTATAAATTTTTTTTGAAAAAATGTGTAAAAAATAGAATGTAATCCAAAATAAGTTAAAAGAAAAAAAAAAGAAGTGATTTTTTACCCACTTTTCAAAACTAGCCAAAAAGTGGCTTTTTATCCACTTGCCAAAACAATCCAAAAATATTATATTTAAATCATAATTATTTTAATTTTTCTCTCTTAAAAATCAAAAAAAAAATTGCCAAACTAATTTTTTGGTTCCAAATTTAAAAAGCTCAAATTCTAAAAAATCAACTTCTTTTTTTTTTTTTTTTTTTGGGTCAAGCCGCAACTAAATATTTATTAGCTCATTTTTAATTTTAATGTTGTCTACATTTCACAATCAATCGTTTCAGTTTACCACGAAGTTGGGGTTTGGTTAAAATATAAAGTAAACAAATAATATATTTAGAATCATCTTTTAATTTTTATGAAAAATGTATAAAAAGTAAAGATAAAATAGAATTTTTAAATTTTTTTATAAATTATTAATTTTTTAATTTTTATACTAAGAGTTCATTTGGCATTGGTTAATATAAGTTAATTTTTTTATATTGGAACTTTTTTAGCCTAATCTTTTTTAGTCTTATTTGGTTTTTGTTTTGGGATTTTTTTAACTTTTATAAAAGAAAAAGTGTAATGAATATGAATAAAAAGTAATTTTTTATCTTATCGATTTATATAGTCTATTTTATTTATTTTTTTGTATTCTTTTGATATTAATAAAAAAAACAAATAAGAATTAAAATATTAAGTTGTCAAACTTTTGATGTGACCCTATATATCCAGGTGGGGTGTATCTAAGTTGAATTATAGATGTGACATTATTATTATTATTATTATTTTTTTTTTTTTATTTTATTTTTTTTCTTAGACACATACTAACAACTAATACTGTAATTTACTTTTATAAGATCATCTCCAACGTTGCATCAGATTTAGTATCAAATTTGAATTTGATGAAAAAATTAACTTTTTCTATCTCCAATAGTTTCACCAAAGCTGTATCAAACTGAGAACGGGGCAAAAGTTTCATCAAACTGAGGATCCGTGTGAGATTTTACCATTTCACTGTGCTGTAACGTCGGAGGTGGCTCCACCGATCAACTGGCTGGACGTCTGGCCGGTTGACCTCATGCAAAAATCTGCTTCAATTGGCCTGCGAATTGGGTAAAAAAAATACCTAACCGGTCGACCTACCAG
This sequence comes from Camellia sinensis, assembly GCF_055761805.1. Lineage (NCBI taxonomy): Eukaryota > Viridiplantae > Streptophyta > Magnoliopsida > Ericales > Theaceae > Camellia > Camellia sinensis. The sequence goes on along the minus strand of NC_138973.1, from coordinate 88,492,288 downwards.
TTGACCCACCGGATGTCCCCTTCGCTTTTGATGCACACTACAGTGTATCCATAACTATTGGAGCTACTCGTATTAGATTGAGAAAATTAACTTTTTTTTACTCATATTTAATGAAAATTTCTAAACCGTTAAAGATGTTTTAACACGCACATTTACTAATTTCGATACACCAAATGACTAACAATTAACATCACGAATGAAAAAACAAAAATTCCATCAAAGATCTAAGACTCAAAAATTTAGAAATTTTCAAAGTTATATTAATTTTTTTATCAAATGTTTCATATAGATATAGAATTTGTGTAAGACTTATATGGTATGAGTCTCATATTTATATGAAACATTTAGTCAAAAAAATTGATTATCTATGTGAAACATTTAGTAAAAAAATTGATAAAACTTTTGGGTCTCCAACGTTACTCTTCTCAATTACCAAATTTTAATTCAAACTATTTAGTATGTTTGATTTCAATTTTCTAGATTCAATTTTTTGAAAATTGAATTTTTTTATTTTTCATATTTTTTGGTTTTAGTGAATATTTTTTAAATTTTAAGCAATATGTTTTTACTTTTTTAAATGCACTTTATTTAGATGTATCTAAAAAGTAAAATATTTGTAAAAAATAGTTTTAAAAATCAATAAATACACAAGAATACAAAAATATATTCAATTTTCATATTTTTTATTATTATATGTTTTTGGTATTTAATGAATTTTCTAAAGATTTTTTTCACAAATATTATATTTTTTAAGTGTGTTTATGTTTGGTGTATCTAAAAGTTAAAAAAATTGCTTAAAATATTAAAAAAATTTAGTAAAAACAAAAAAACATGAAAAAAATAAAAAAAAATCAATATTTTGAAAAGTGAATTTCGAAAATCCAAACCAAATATCACTTGGATATATAAAATTGCATATATTAGCTATTTCTAAATTTTAATTCAAACAACTAGAATTATTTTCCCTCCTTGGTTGTATTTTGTTTTATTTTTTATTTTTTATTTTAATATCTTTAAAAACAAAAATAATGAAAAATTCGAAAGTGCCCATTATATTTCTATGTTTTATTTTTGTGCCAGAACAGTTAGTGAAACATGTTTTGAAAATTAAAAACAAAAATACAGGCTGAAGTTTTTAGTTTATTTATTTATTTAATCTAAGTAGGGGGTACAATATACTTTTTTTAAAAAATAAAAATAAAATTAGTCCATGGTAGATAATATCTGAAGAATTTTGGATTACTAATTAGAAAGATAATTGGTGGCATTTGAAAAAGTCTTATGTAGTAATAACAAATAATTACCTTGAAAATGGCGGTGGTCAAAGTCAAATGATGACATGCCTATTCTTTCTTTGATACAAGTTGAAGTTAAATTAAAAAAAAAACAAAAAAGGGACTATTATAATGATGTGATAGCAATTATTCTATTTATATGATAGGAATTATGAAAAAATATTATGAAATATTGTATAAAAAATTTTTATTTTTGAATTATGAAGTGGTTTAGAAAATTAGTTAAAAACTAAATTTTTGATTTTTTTTAGTTTTTTTACCTTTTTATAAATAAAAAATATGAGAGATGATATGACCCAAAATAAGTTAAAAATTTTTCAAAATATTCTTATATATACCACACACTAATTTAAAAATGAAATTTTTTATGAAATATTTCATAATATTATTTTTTTTCATAATTTCTAACATTACTCTTTCTTTGTTTTTCTTCCTTAAGGAACAATTCAGTTCACTTTGATAGTGTTTATAAGTCAATTTATTTAGCTTATTTATTTAAAAAATTAATTGATAATGTTTGATTATAATTCTAAATTATAACTTGTTGACAAAAGAGAGAGAGAGAGGATTTCATTAAATTAAATTTTGTTACATTTTTTTAGTTTATTTAATTACAAATCTACAAAACTTTTGATGACGTTATAAATACTTTAGACCAAAAAAAAAACTACTGTATAAAACTTACTCAACTAAATAGATTTTACGGTAATGATACATCCTACTAAAAGTGGTGCTCTAAAACATCACTAATGAGTTGGTAAGCACTTTAAATAAATAAAAAATAAAAAATAAAAACAAGACACAAGAAGTGGGTCCCGTCCACTGCCACATCATTGTTGGTACTTTTAGAGCACCACTTTTAATGGTCTCAAGCATTATTATAGATTTTAACTTCTTTACTGATTTATAATTTATTTTAATTATTTTAAATTAATAATTTAAAATATTATAATCATAAAAACTAGTTTATAAATAATATTAAATAGAGCCATTATGTCATTGTAAGTTACTTGAACAGAGAGACGTGAAAATTTTGGTTGACGGAATCCGGTGCGGAAATATGAACCTTTGCTCATTTCCAATCATGTCTTTTGCAAATCTAAGATGAATTTATTAATGGCACCATAGAGCTTTTGCATTTCAGGGTCTACTGGGATAGAAATGTGATGTGATGAATGCAATATGTGAAGCTACCTAACAGTCTGCAACTAAGATATCTAGGTCTAAACAATGCATTTTTTTTTTTGGCAACGGTGAAACGTGAAATTATCTCGATAAGAAAAATAAAATGACATGTCCCCTCCTTGACTTATGTGAAGAGAAACCAAATATCAATGATCAACCTCGACCAGGGTTGGTCGGCAGTATCTTTCGACAATCAAGTCATTATATTGAGCGGCCATTATGAGAAATATGCAATGAATATATTAAATGGATCTCTTGGATTACCTCATCTACCTTAATGTTTTATATGTTGATCCTTTTATAGTTGTTTGGCTTAAATCTTATTTGTCCATTTATCTTTTGATAGGAGGGTTGTGAACAACGCTCTAATTTTCTCTAACAATCTCTCTTTAGGTATAGAATATTGGGCATATGTGAGGAAAATGTTCTTACTTTGAACTCTAAAACGACGTCGCATTGAGGCCATAACTCACTCTCAATGATATCACATATTTTGAAAACGCCTATGCTGCCGCAGATAAGAAAGGATGCCCATAGACAGCGTCGTACAAATTGCTACAAACAAACATCAACGATGATATGAAATATTACAAAATGAAAGCCACATTGGCTTTCCAAACATCATCGTTCCCAGATGAAATTACTTATCGGCCGCCATTAATAACTGTTTTGTCCAAGGTATTCAACAACAGCCACGTGGATATTTGGCATGTGGAGCGTAAATTAACAAAGGCAAGACTAACACACTGCAATTCCGAATCACGTTTTCGATCCACAATGACATTGTCAGCACCGATGGGCCAATACGGTTCATCGGTCCAAAGAATAATGGCGGCACAAATGTCAGCAAGTTCAATTCGAGATGGGCTTGAATCATTCAGTCGGCGCGACATAATTTTGCCGACCCACGACCCATCAATAATCAACACTGGCCCAAATAATCAGCCTAGCGGCCCAGTTGACATAGGCCCATCAGTAAGCGAGGCCGGATCCAATTACTCAGAATCATCAAGACTCACTACAGACGAGGTGTCTAAATTAATAAGAGAAGCTGTAAAAGCCGAAGTAAAAGGATCAACATCAGCCCAGGAAGCAAATGTACAACGGAGACAATTGTAAAATAATTTATAACCAATATTTGTATTAATAAGAAATTATTTTACTAGTAACGATATTTCAATCTACAATTCAAATGCGCTCTTACAATTGATTTTGTGCGATTGAAACAACTGCCACACAGGCACATAAATCGGGGGACGACACGTGGCACGGGGGGAGCGTCCCAGGTAATATTAGTGGGACACTCTTGGGCACCTATATAACTCACTCCCTAACTCTCTTCCACTAGTAAAGTTTTCAGAGAGTGACTTGCGTAATCCGATAGAGTAAGTGACGTCATTGACAGTGAGTTCTGGCCTCAATGCGACGTCGTTTTAGAATTCAAAGCAAGAACACTTTCCTCACATATGCCTAATGTTCTATACCTAAAGAGAGATTGTTAGAGAAAATTAGAGCGCTGTTCACAACTAGGCCACCAAATTATGTGAGGGTTGCACATGAATTACACGAGGACGGACAACCATATCTCCATGCCCTTGTCCAATTTCCATACCGTTTTCAGACGCAGAACGAACGGTTCTTCGACGTTACTCACGATCGAACTAGTCGCCATTTCCATCCGAATGTACAAGGGGCCTACAACCAACAGAATGTGCTGGAATACATCTCCAAACACGGGGATTACACGGAATGGGGTGAATTCCGTGAGAGGAGCTGCTGCGCTAACCAGAGTAACAAAGAAAATATATATCGCGATGCACTTGCCGCCAGCACCAAGGACGAAGCACTAGCACTGGTACGAAATGGCGATCCAAAATGTTTCTGGTTAAATTATGACAAGTTGTCATCCAATTATGACCGGATTTCATTTAATCCACCATTGCCGTATGTTCATCCATTTACAAACATAGTATGAATCGTTCCAACAGCCATACAGTAATGGATTGCAGACAATATAAGAGACGAAGCCCAAAGACCGCACAGGCCCAAGAGCATTATAATTGAAGGCCCATCTAGAATTGGGAAAACATGTTGGGCCCGGTCTTTGGGACCACATAATTATTATTCTGGCCACATCGACCTCAGGGACCACAAGGACGACGCTTTCTATAACATAATCGATGATGTGGCCCCACAATTTTTGAAACATTGGCGCGAGTTTATTGGAGCGCAACGAGAATTTTTTTCAAATTGTAAATATGCCTGCCCAAAGAAAATAAAGGGCGGGATTCCAAGTATTATATTATGCAACCCCGGAGCCGATTCTAGTTATAAAGAATTTTTGGAAAAAAATGAACACGCCGGGTTCAAAGCGTGGACGATCAGAAACACAAAATTCTATACAGTCGATCGGCCCCTGTTTGCCAGAACCAATCAAAAAGAGGCATCGTAATGCCAAGAAAAAGGCCCAACGTAGGAAGATATTCCACCTCCAATGCGGCTGTTCGATATTCCATATCCTTTAATCCATTAATTCCAAGATGATTGTTATGTCCACTAAAGATTACATCTACTAAATGAGAAATATGTCAAACGGGAGGTGAACGTTTGAATTATTTTGGATTATTCAAACTCCCCCATTATTTTGGCTTATATAACAAACTTTCAACCATTCTTTCCGATGTTGATAAATGTTTTAACGCCTTGACGCCTCACAACTGGATATTCATTTGATTGCGGCGGCATTACAACAGGGACACGCCGCAATACAATAAAACGGTCTATTTCCGTGCCCCTAACCATACAACCAGTTTGTGGGTCACCACTGGACCACAGGAAAACATCTTCAAACTTTGGCGTATACGCAGGATTAGGAAACCGGTCCAGCACAACGACAAATTCACATTGCCTATTGTCAAGTATATCAGATGGATCAATGTCCACAGTTTGTTCTGCAGTCTGAGTAGGGGCATCACGCATGTCACTTTCGAGGCCAGGCGTATCAGCAGCAACTTGGGAGAGACCACCCGTTTGACATAAAACTACACCCTGGATGTAAAGCCCTAACAGCTTTAATTTTCGGGATAGTCGTTCATCCCTTTCAGTACCAACCTCCAGCAAATCAAAATGGAAAAAATGAGGCTCATCATACGGGAGAAAATCGTCAATCCTCCAGATAGAATCACACAACGATTTAGACGTGAATCATTTTTTTTTGTAATAACTATGTTTCCGTAGTTTAAAATAACTTCGACCGGAAACACCAGTCGCAATACAACAAAATCTGTCATTAAATAGTTTTTAACAACGTACTATAGCATGTGCAACTCTCTCACCAATTAACGGCGTACAAAAGTAGTCATAGAAAAAGTAACAACGACACACAAAATCTGTCGTTAAATAGTTTTTAACGACGTACTATAGCATGTCATAGAAAAAGTAACGACGATGCACAAAATCTGCCGTTAAATAGTTTTTAACGGCGTACGAAGCATGTCGTTGAAAGTGAATGACTTTCTATGACTGGTCATAATATGACGCGCGCTGCACGCAGGATGACGAACAAATTATCCAGCTTTGGGATTATTAATGTAGTTAATTATTGTTTCGCACTGACCATTGTACTCGACGAAATTTCATACTATGTAAAAGACTGGCGATGGGAAAATATTTATGTACATTTTTATGATTAAATAAAATGCAAGTTTATGGAATTTATATTGTCTTCATAAATTCGATTTCTGAGCAGGTTTAATGTTTAATGGGCTGTAATTGGTAGATAGACCAACGGACCAATTACAATAATAAGGCCCATATAATGTTTGACATGAACACTTAAAATAGGCCCATTAAACTACGAAATAAGTGGATACTCGAGGCCCATAAGACATAAACCATCATTAATTGAGGCGCGGCCCAGAGGCCCATTAGACATAGGCCCATCAGTAATTGAGGCGCGGCCCAGTAATGAAATACCGTTTTATAAAATAATTTTATTACATATTCCAAAGCAACACAAATTATGAAAAAAAAAAAATAATTTTAATTTTTTTTTTATTACACCCAAATCCAGTTCTAGACCACACAGGCACATTTGGTTCAGGCGCCGTGACGTAATAATAATCAGCGACGGAATATGTGTCTGACGTCGCTTGGGTTTCTAGTTCGGAAACCACTTTCATACCGGCGAATAGAGCATCTTGTTGCCGCTGACAGGCATTGATGAGCCGGATTAACTTTTCGACATTGTTTTCGCTAATGACCAACAAGGACCAATGCACCAGCAATAGATCCGGCTCGTATTTTAAAATCAACCGCCTAAATTGGCCTAGATCTCCGCGATCCATTTCCAAAATAATTCAAACTCCCCCATTATTTTGGCTTATATAATAAATTCCCGCTTGCGCTTGCCTTTTTAGATTTTTAATCCTGGCCGCAGATCTAGGCGCGGAGCGGAGCCCCTAGACGACAACACATCATCGATTATGTTGTAGAAAGCGTCGTCCTTGTGGTCCCTCAGGTCGATGTGGCCAGAATAATAATTATGTGGTCCTAAAGACCGGGCCCAACATGTTTTCCCAATTCTAGATGGGCCTTCAATTATAATGCTCTTGGGCCTGTGCGGTCTTTGGGTTTCGTCTCTTATATTGTCTGTAACCCATTGCTGTATGGCTGTTGGAACGATCCATACTGTGTCTGTAAATGGATGAACATACGGCAATGGTAGATAAAATTAAATCCGGTCATAATTGGATGACAACTTGTCATAATTTAACCAGAAATATTTTGGATCGCCATTTCGTACCAGTGCTAGTGCTTCGTCCTTGGTGCCGGCAGCAAGTGCATCGCGATATATATTTTCTTTGTTACTCTGGTTAGCGCAGCGACTCCTCTCACGGAATTCACCCCATTCCGTGTAATCCCCGTGTTTGGAGATGTATTCCAGCACATTCTGTTGGTTGTAGGCCCCTTGTACATTCGGATGGAAATGGCGACTAGTTCGATCGTGAGTAACGTCGAAGAACCGTTCGTTCTACGTTTGAAAACGGTATGAAAATTAGACAAGGGCATGGAGATGTGGTTGCTCGTCCTCGTGTAATTCATGTGCAACCCTCACATAATTTGGTGGCCTGGTTGTGAACAGCGCTCTAATTTTCTCTAACAATCTTTCTTTAGGTATAGAACATTGGGCATATGTGAGGAAAATGTTCTTGCTTTGAACTCTAAAACGACGTCGCATTAAGGCCATAACTCACTCTCAATGACGTCATTTACTTTCTTGGATGACGCAAGTCACTCTCTGCAACTAAGATATCTAGGTCTAAACAATGTATTTTTTTTTTGGCAACGGTGAAACGTGAAATTATCTCGATAAGAAAAATAAAATGACATGTCCCCTCCTTGACTTCTGTGAAGAGAAACCAAATATCAACGATCAACCTCAACCAGGGTTGGTCGGCAGTATCTTTCGACAATCAAGTCACTATATTGAGCGGCCATTATGAGAAAAATGCAATGAATATATTAAATGGATTTCTTGGATTACCTTATCTACCTTAATGTTTTATCTGTTGATCCTTTTATAGTTGTTTGGCTTAAATCTTATTTGTCCATTTATCTTTTGATAGGAGGGTTCTGCCTTTGTCTGGCAATAACCAAATCAATTGTCAAAATGCTTATATCCTTGATTGTTAGATCCTTATTGTATGAATGGCTAAGATCACGTCAGATGTTAATGATCAACTTGCTAAGTATCACAGCCATGAGATGAGGATGATCAGACGGTTTTACCTTCTACTAGGCCCAACCTATATTTATGCTCTTCTTGACGGGTATTCTCATCGGTAATCCAACGACACTCCTTATTTTGTAAATCTTCCTTCTAGAAGGATATCTTCACACATGCCCAATCTGTATCCAACTATCTTTAATGGGCTTAAGGAGCTGGTTTTAGGGCCTTTCCTTTTCTTTGGGCTGGTGTAAGGGGATTTGGAACTGGACTCATATCTTTTCCCTCCACAACAAATTGTATATATTTTTTTTTGAAGGTGAAAAATATTTTTCAAATTTAAATAAAAATACCAGTTTAAACTTTCCAAGAACACTATCACTGTCACCGCTTTACCACCACCATCCTACTATCACTACCCCGCCACCATTCACTTTACCAAAACCAACCACCAACACCAATACTTTTTGGGTTGTAATCAAACACAAGAAAGAAAAAAATATTTATGAAAAAAAAAATATATATATATATATATTGCCAAAACAAACAAAACGATAGTGTCAATGGTAACAAGCAACAATGAAAATTTTCTAAAATTAATTTCTGGATTTCATTCCCTGAACCCAAACAGAGTGCAATCTCCATAAATACTGATCTCTCATATTTGTGACCTTCCCATGATGCATATAACTACTGAATTGGCTCAGAAAAAAGCAAAAAGAAAAAAACAAAACAAAATTTCAAGGCAATCGTAGTGAAAGCTCATGTTTTCAGTTTCATCCCAAAAACATATTTATAATTGGACAAATTACATAGGGTAGTCCCTATACTTTCTTCTACTCACCCCCAAAAAAAGTCCCTATAGTTTTATTATTGTGTCATTTTGGTCCTTGTTGTTTCAGTTGGTTCAATTTTATCTTAATTTGGCTCAATTAATTGCACCCATTACTGTTTTTGATAGAAAATGCGCACGAGAATGTCATATGTCATATTTCATATTTTTAGAAGCAAAATTATATATTTATTCAACTCAGTGAGTTAATCTCAACCAACACAGTGACTAAAAAATCCTAACTAATGTTATCAATTGGATTTAATGGACACAAAATCCAAAATGAGTGTCAAAATCAAGTAAAATAAAAATGTATGGACTAAAATGATACAAGGGGCAATATGTAAGGACTAAGTACGTCAAAAACAGAGAAGGGCTGCATGCAATTGCAAAATAACAGAAAAATATGAGGACAGACTTGAACTAGCAATCCAAAATCCAAACTATCTTTTTATCAATTGAGTTTATAATTGTATACATGGAATCAACATATCAAAGAAAGCCAATATGTATGCAACTTTCTCAATTTGATAACTGAAACAAATTCACCAAAAAACTGGAAAGAACAAGCAATGAATTTACATCTTTTAACGAAGCCGAATGAGTATTTAAACCGTCAATAATTAAGAAAAATTTCACAGATCTAGTTTTCTTGCAAAATTAATAATGCAAAAGTAATCAACACTTGAAAACAAGTTTACCTTCAATCTCTCTTGTGACCCCATGGAGAGCATACTTTTTCCAAACCCTTTCCAACGGACATCCGAAATCCACCTTCCTTCTTTGGTGAGTGAACAACATTGTCGTCTGATTCTTTCTTAGGATGAATTGTTTGAACGAGGGCCTCAATCTCTTCTTTTGCTCTTTCAAACACGTTCGGACCTTTCACTTCACTAATTGGGGTGTTCTCATTAATGTCATCACTCGTTCCATGAGTTTCTTTGTGATGATGGCGCGGTGACTTCCCCTTGTGCATGATTGCTTCAAGTTCTTCCTTAGCTCTTTCTATTAGATTGGGTGCCTTTGCATCCTTTTCTACAAAAATCAAAACCAAAATATCAATGAATATTTTGAAATTTTCTTCAAATCAAATGCTCAAGCACGGATAATTCAATAACCAATGAGTGCATGGAACAATGCAGAAGCCAAAGCAGTTTGAGTTTCCTAAGTTCTACAAGAAAACATAAGGCTAAGTTTTCCCAAACCCCGCTTTAGTAGGAGCCTCTTACATTAGATCACCAATTTTTTTACTTTGTGCACTAGATTGAGCCACGGGCACAAAATCCTCCAACAGAAGTTTCTACACAATTTTCCGAGTTAGAACCATGTGGGAAAGTTACTCTAATTGGAGGTAACCTCAACTTCGGCTCAATAAAGCTCATAGACACATTTGTGCATTGGGTTTTTCCTTCTAAGATGAATTTTCACTTTAAATTTTGGTGCGTCCTGCTGCTTTTTTCTTCTTTCATTTTGCCTTGGTTGTGGGAGATTAAACCCTAGTTCCTACTGAGAATTGTCATTACATGTATAAACAAATTCGTAGTTTAAGTATTTACTATACAAGATAGGTTGTTGAATATGAGGAAACAACCAATCACAGACCATCACAAGTTCACAACCAAAACCAAACTCTAATTATCCGGAGCCTATATGAACATTGCGCTGAGATGCTTCTCTTACCAGGCATGATACCTAGGTTAGAGTCTCTCTTTTGTGCGATGCAACTTTTTCTTTGCCCTATTCCCCTCCTACAAATATATCTATTCTATTGGATAAAGCGCACAACTTAGAAGCTTTATTATGCTTTTTGTTTTCTGAAAATATCCATAAAATCGGTAACCGCTAAAACTGCACATCCCGTAACTGCTAAACAGTTTCCAAATTCAATCCTCATTCGTTAAACTGTCCAAATGTTCAGATGTACAATCACAAACTGCACCCACCGCTAGTGTATATATATATGTGAACATTGCAAAGAAGAGGTAATCAAAAACGATACCTTGTGACACAGAATTTGGTTTCTCTGGTTTTGACTCTGCCTTTATAGTTTCATCCCTGCAATTAATCATAAAAAAGCAATAAGAAATCGAAGTCCACAACTTGCAGCTCAATTTTAACACAAGGAAAACAAGTGTTCCCAAACCTTGTTTCAGTTTTATTCAAAACTGAGTCATGACTAGTCTTTGTTTCTTTCTTTGGATGAATTGTTTGAACAAGTGCCTCAATCTCTTCCTGCATTCTCTCAAAAACATTGGGAGCTTTGACGTCATTCATTGGGGTGTCCTCATCAATGTCATTGCGCAATCCATGACTTTCATTATGATGGCGATCATGTGTTTTTACATCTTTATCCGGCACCAAAACGTACAACAATTCAACATGGTATCAATAGGTATGTTTGAACCTCACCACCTAGTTAATAATTATAGTACTTGCAACATGTTTGGTCTGGTTATGAAAAATAGCCTTACCGCACATGAAGGATGTGTATATATATATTCCATTATATAAAGCGTATGACTCGGTGTGAATGACGTCACTTTTTTTTTTTCCTTTTCAAGAATACCCTTCACATTTAATTGCCACATCATATCCAATATATGTTTGAACAATTTTTCTCCTTAATCAAACCGTTCAAAATTGTTAATCAATTTTTCTCAAATTGCAAACGCATGACATTTGCACCCATCGCTAGTATCTTATAAAAGTAATACCCACATGGTATGAACTGAAGCCAAATCATGCTATTTTTTATGCCAAATTTACCCTACAGAGCTAACCGCTTCAATTCCCCTCCTCCCATATCCTCTCAACTGCTTTAGTTATAAAACTTAAAATTTTTATGAGTTGTTTCTTATCACATCAACATCTAAATTCACAAAGATACACACCAAGTATAGGGAGATACACATGCACTAGGATTATCTATATTATTATATGAAGCCTCCACCAGAGTGATCAGTGTAGACTGCATATTTTTTTGATTTTCTCAAAATAGCTGTAACTGTATGTAACTTCTTGCCTCATGTAACTATCAAATCAAATTACTATCAAAATTTTGTAACTTCTTGCAGCTTTAAGCCTGCTAATTTATAAATTATATGCTTAATTTGGCCTTCTATGCTTTAATGGGATGATTACAAACAAACAACATTGCAAAGAAAATAAGACTCTCTCTCTCTCTCTCTCTCTCTCTCTCTCTCTCTCTCTCTCTATCTCTAGTCTCTAACACACACAAAGAAGGATGATCAATCAAATAACACAAAAGGGGTTGTTCTTGATTAAAACTATTAATAATTGAAATAGCAATTATTGGGCAATGTAATCTTTGATTTGTTCAAGAAATGAGAAAAAAAAGTAACATGGGTATGAGATCAAAAGATGTGAATGAATGAAAAAAGAAATACTTACCTGAGATAGTGATTGATGGGTCTGATTTAGATTCAGCCATTGGAGATCTGTTGGAGAGGTTTCTTCAAAGTTGAGTTTTGATTTGGTTGATGCGATCTGGGATTAGAATAGATGGACCGTTCAGAGCACGCAGAGATGGTAGAGAGAATAATATTAGAATCAAAGGTTTCATATATGCCACCAGGTTTGAAAGTGCCAACTTTGGCAAAGTTGACACTATGGAGGGGTTTGGTTCTCTGCAACAGGAAGACTTGTAATTCTTTTTCAGACACTGAGGTGTGACCAATCAGGATTTGACAAATAATTTCGGTTCCATTTGTTTTAATTTTAGAATTATGATTTCGGCGTGGAATTGTGATTTAAGTGTAGAGTTGTGAGTTGAGTATTAAAAAGATAAAATTTGTTTGATTATGAGTTTTGAAAAAAATTTTTGAATTTTAAATTTTGAAAATGAAAAGAATTTTAAATTATATTTTGAGTTTTGAGTTTTTAAATTTTGAGTTGTACTTTGAAATTTTTTAGATTTATTTTTTTAAAATATTTAAAAATGTTTAAGAAAATTTTATTTTTTTAATTTTAAATATATAATTTTTATTAAAATTTTTTATTTTAAATATTTTATTTTTTTTTGTAAATATTTTATTTTTTTTTAAATATTTTAAACTCAAAATACAACTTCATACTCAAACTCTTTTCAAAATTCTATTAAAAAAAATTTCAAAAAAATATTTTTTATTTTGTCTTTTAAAATTATTTTTTGTTTTATATTTTTTTGAAAAAATATTTTGTTTTTTTTTATTTTTGAAGAAAAATATTTGTTCTTTTCTATTTTTTCAAATAAAAGTTTTTGTTATTTTTTTAAGTATTGGTCAAATAATTTGCTATGATTTAGATATTTATGACCATCCAATTTTTTTTAAAAAAATTTAAAAATTAAATATTAAAAAAAAAGGAAAAAAAAATTAAAATATTAAAGAATTAAAATATTTTAAAATATATTTATAAAATAAAAATCAAATTTTTTAAAATTTAAAATATTTAAAAATATATATATTTAAAAAATACAATACACAAATGTATGAAATACAGTACACATTAAAATAAATAAATAAATATTTAAAAAATAAAATTAAGAAAATTGATCACAAAATACAGAGAGTGGAGTTTATTTTAGGGAGAATAACAAATCAGTGTATGTTTTGAAAAAAAAAAATCAAATTAATGATAAACTGTATTTTTTTTTTCTTTTAGATTTGGATATTTTTAGGGTTTAAAAAAAAAAATTAACTCATACAACTAGGTTGGACTAAGAACATCTCCAATGCACTAGGCATATAATACTTGTTAGTTAAAATGCCTAATGTGATTCACTTTTTTCAATTCCAATGCACTAGGCATATGATTAGGCATTTTGCCTCAACTCATATTCACTAGCTACATGTAGCTAGCCTTCAATACTAGGCAAAATGTATTCAATCATTAGGATCATTTCCCTCCATCTTTGTTGTTGACGTGGCATTCTATAAAATTAATAGTATTTGGATAAATAGTTAAAATAAAGAGCATGGTTGGAGTAAAAACATAAAACAGTCGATAGGCAAAATAAAATATATAGTTTATAGTAATATTTAGATAGGTAAAATGCCTACTACCGTTGGAGATGCTCTAAAATTTTGAGCTATTGAATTTTTAAGGTAGAATTGAAATTATTAGTTTTAGAGGATTCTATTTGAACCTAAAATATGTCTCGATACGTCTAATTTAAATTCATAAATTTTAATTTTTATTATAGGCTAATATGAATTTACTAATAAGTACAACATCTATTAAACTCTAATATATATATATATATATATATATTTTTTCCTCATGGTACACCGTAATCAGTTATTATTATTCAAATTTCTGTATCTTTTTCTCCAAGAGATCAAAGTTTTTTTTTTTTTTCTTTTTCTTTTTCCCCCCTCCAAAACTCCAATCCATCCTACCAAAACTCACCATCATCAACATCATTGTTTTTTATTATTTCAAAACCCTAAACCCTAGAAGAAAGTTTGAACAAAATCAAATAATAAAGAGAGTATTAATCAAAATAGTTTTTTGAAACAACCCATCAAAAATGAGATAAATATTCATATAAAGGGATTTCACAATTTTTGTAGAATACCATCAATTATTTTCTATATCGTTTTTTTGACAAAAATTAAAGAACCCAGTAGTTAGATTAACAATAACATATTATTAGAGTTGTTCTTATTTTGTCATTTAAATAGTATATTATTTGAGAACTACTCTTTCTTGTTAGTACCAGATGCTTATGTGCTTATAAATTTGGTTTTAATTTTTTCACCAACATTCTTGTGAACAATTTATAATGTAAAAGTTTTTTTTTTTGTATTGAAAAGTTTTATAATACTTATGTAAAAGTTTGATTTTTTTTTTCTGTATTTATAATGCTTATGTGCTTATAAGTTTGTTTTTTTTTCTGTATTGAAAAGTTTTTGAATAATTTAATTTTTTTAGTTTGTTTATTATTTATAATTTGGGTTTGCCTTGAGGGTAATTTGAGAAAAATAAAATGGTGTAATGAGAATAAAATAAAATTTTCAATAATTGAACAAGTGCATTTAAAAATTGAGAGTACTTAATAATTTTTTGGATGTAAATAGAATCTCCCTTAGTTTTAGCTTGACCCAGCTGGTTTATTTATAAAATATTAATTTTAATTTTTATATAATTAGTTATAAAATAAACTTAAAAAAAATTAATGAAAGATAAGAAAAGTATATTTGCCTTTTTTTTTTCAACGGCTTAAATTAAATTATTAATTAAAAGACTATGTTTAGTTTATAATTGAATTTTGTTAATGCAAATTTAAATAATTATTAAAAGGTTTAAATAATTTAATAATTCTTTTCAGAAAAAAAAATTAAAAAATAAAATTAATAGCCCATAACGATTAGGCTAACTGTTAGGTTTGAGATTTAAAAATTCTTTTAGAGACAGATTTGGAATGGTAAAATTAAGCCTGGTGTCCAACTGAGTTGGGCTTGGGTTGACACATGTAGGGGTGATTCTATTTGCAACTAAATAATAACTCAGTATGTCTAACTATGTAAAGTTTTTAATAAGGAATACACATTAAATTTTAAAATAAAATATTATATATATTTTTTCTCATGATACATCCAAACCTGAAAAATCTAAAACTCCTCTAAATGTTGATTTGTGATTATGTATCAATTTTAAGCAATATATAACAATCTCAATCAAACAATCAAAACAAATCGACACAACGATTTTACGTGAAAAAACTACAATTGGACACCTCTAATTGTGATAAAAAACCACGGGCAACAGCCACAAAACAATTCACTAAGAAGATATAAAGGAATTGCACAGGTATACTCTTAATTACCTAGCGAATCCACGCCCGAATTGAATCAACCTCTATGTGTCTCTTCTAACCTCGTCTTCACCTCGGAATTGTCTTGACGATGAACCACTCCGAAATCCACCAAAACTTTTAGCTCAAATTCTTCAGAATCTACTGAAGAATAACTCTCTCTTTTGTGTAGAACAAACAAATAATCCTTTGATGTATACTCTTTAAACCATGAGTTGAATACTCAATCAAGATATCAAAGAAAACTAACAAAATATCCCCAGAAATAAGCCTTAGAATCCAAAAAGAAGATTTGGAGGATTTCAGGAGTAGTCTAGTTTTGGGAGAAAACCAACTACTTATAGAAAACCAAAAATAATCTTAGATTTGGAAGAAAACCCAATCCTTATTGAAATTCGGAAAACTATGTTTGCGCAGTCCGCTCAAGCGTGGGACTTCCCGCTTGAGCGGAGACTTCATATTCCGCAATTCATATAAGCTTCACGCTCGAGCGTCAGTTTCGACGCTCGAGCGTCGAATCACACCATCCAGTACTTTTTCAGGCATAGCAGAGATGCTGTGAGCTTGTAAACCCCGCTCGAGCGTTACTTTCCCCGCTCGAGCGAGGAGATCAAAATTGAATGCATTTTTGCATTTTGCTTCGGCTGCGAGCTAACCGGGCAGCTCGACCCCCGTCATAATCAGCGAAGTGGCAATCTTAAAAGTATTAACATCACAAACTTCTCTGAACGGCACAATTCAGGTTGGATTCGCATCTAAGAAACTCATAGCCATATTGAAATAAAAGTGCGAAAACAAATACAATTGAAAGGAGTTTTGTCAAACGGAGTTGCCAAAAATATAACCTAACAAAACTGATATATTCTTTATATTCAACTATCTTCATCTCTTTTCTTATTTCAAAACTTTAATCCATCCCATCAAAACTCACTATTATCATCAATATCTTGTATATTTTTTGTTTATTTGTTTATTTGTTTGTTGTTATTGTTATTATTGTTAACAGTAGAAAATATATTGATAAAACTAGAATTTAAACAAAAACATGGCAGTCATCCTTTCTAAGAGGATCAACTAACCAAAAGGGGGAATAAATACCCAGGCTTTACACCCAGCCCCACACCACCCACCAGCTGAAAAATATTCTAGATCACAACCTCTTCAACTATAATCATGTCTATAAATGTGTGTATATATATATATATATATTTATTTAATATTATTATATATTAATATTATCAGACTAGAAAAGAACGAGGAGGTAGAAATGAAAAGAGAACTGTGTTTCATCGTTCTCCTTCAGTTGAGAAATTTGTTTAAGGATTTTTGAAAAGGTTTTTTAGAGTAGTATAATTTAAGATTTTGATTTGTTTATTATTTAGATGTTACCTTGAAGGGTAATTTGGGGGGAAAAAAAAGATGGTATTGAGAGTAAGTTATAATTCTAAATAATTTAATAGATTGTATTGAAAAATTGGATATGCTTAATGATGTTTTAAGTGCAAATAAAATCTCTCCCACATATACTAGTGCAACCCCCCTATCTATTTATATTCTGTGATTTATTTCTCTGTTGGTATATTTTTGGTATAAATATAAAATTAATTGTAAATAAATACAAATGAACCATGTACTGGATGCAAATAAAAGTTATGTTCCAAGAAATAATTGTCATGCGCACCTTCACAATTATTCTTTCCGTCCTAAATTGGTGGTCCATTTTCGACATTCATATTTTTTAATCGAATAATGTATTTTCTTAACAAATAATCAGTTTTATTTTTATAAATTAAAATATCTCAATTAATTCTTGTAGAGAAAATTTTCAAAATAATAGAAAAAAAAATAAAAATATAAATGATTTAAAAATGTTTGAAATAGTAAAAATAGACCAATAATTTGGAACATGAAGAGTATTTATTTTTTTCTCCTGTTTATATGATATTTTATGTTTTACGCTTATTAATTTACCATATTAGTTTGCAGTATATGTTTAACAAAAATGATAGAGATTTCAAAAATTATATTAAAATTTTTAATAAATATCTTACATGGTTGCGGAACTCACATGGGACATCCATGTGAAATATTTGATAAAATTTTTAATAGAATTTTGATACCTCTAACATTACTCTATATTAAACAAAAGATAAGTTTTGACTCCAAAACCTGCAAAATAGAACAAAATTGATGCTGATTGTTAATATAATATTGTTAATTTGTTAATTGTTGTATAGCTGTCTAGCTTTCTTGCTAATTGTATAGCTGGCTTCTTTCTGCTTTCGGTGGTAATGGATTGGCATCCAATGTACATTGCCTCTCTCTATAAAGAGAGAGTTCATTTCTCTTGTAATTTACAACACACATATACAGAAACACTCTTTTGCTCTCTAGCCTCTCTTTCAAATTAATCTTTCATGGTATCAGAGCACATAAATCTGTTCGAAATTTTCTCCTGAGTCCAACGGCACCAAGCCCGTTCTCAGAAAAGCCAACACGCGCCCACACGCGCCGCCCTTAGCCTCTGCGCGTCAACACGACCGCCACCACTCTCACACGCGCTCGCACGCGCCAACTCCTGTCGCTCACTTCCGCCACGCGCCCACACGCGCCCACACATCCGCGGCTCCCATACGCCGCGCCTGCTACCGTACGCGTACCGTGCGCCACTTTGCTATTGTGCACCCGCGTGCGCCAAACCAGCTCCTGTGCGCCGCGCCTGCGCTTTCTGCTAACGTACGCCGTTGCCTTCCTGCTAACGTGCTCCTCCCTGCACTCTGCTAACGTGCGCCGCTGACATCATTGCTGACATCATCTCTGTCCAGCATACCTTTCCTTGCTATTTTCGACCTTCCGGACTCACTGGTACACTCTGTTTTACCAAATTTTGCTCCTACGGATCTATTTCTATTACTTTAAACCTACTCAACTAGTATTATGGATCGTCATGATGCCTCCCATCCCATTTCCGTCATTTTAAATGGTTCAAACTATGTTCTGTGGGCCCAAGCTATGTCCTCTTTCCTCAAAGGCAAGAAGCTCTGGCGAATTGTCACCGGGGATGTGGCTAAACCAGTAAAAGACAGTGCCACTACTGAAACTCCTGTTCATACTGCTACTTATGAAGACCGACTTGAGGAATGGGACAGTAAGAATTACCAAATCATTACCTGGTTTCGTAATACCTCTATTACCTCTATCAGTCTTCAATTTGGCCGCTTTCAGCTTGACTCTGTAACTACTCCTGCGAAAGACATCTGGGATTTTTTGAAAGAACGATACCAGACTACTGGTCTTGCCCATCAATATCAACTTCAGAACCAACTTCACCGCATGCGCCAAGAATCCACTCAGTCCATTAATGACTTCCTTTCTCAAATATACTCTGTTTGGGATCAGCTTGCTCTTTCCGAACCAGCATGGCATGACCCCGAAGATGCCGTTTTATTTACTATCCATCGCAACCAGCAAAGGTTGGTGCAATTTCTCATGGCTCTTACCTCATCTTTTGAGCCCGTACGTGCCTCTCTGCTTCATCGCCATCCATTGCCCACTCTTGAACAAGCAATTTCTGAGTTGCTCTCCGAAGAGACTCGTCTCGGTACTCTTCAAACTCATCATGTGGACTCTGTTCTTGCCACTCCTCCGTCCCGGCCATCCTTTCCCCAGCGGACTACTGCTTGCCTCTACTGTCAGAATCGGGGCCTTCCTTCAACCCATCTCCTGGTCCATTGCCCCGTCAGATCCTGCCGCTACTGCAACAAACTTGGTCCTGGCCATCTGCAACAGGATTGTTTTCGCAATCCCTCTCGCTCATCCTCCAATAGCCACTCCTCTCGCGGTGGCTCTTCCCGGGGAAACTTTCACCGTTCCGGCAATCAGTCTCATCACACTGCTGCTGCTGCTTCCGGGAATCAGTCTCATCACACTGACACTGCCACCTCTGCCGGGTTCTCTGAGTCACCTACTCCATCTACCCCTCGCTTTTCTCCAACAGATGTAGAGGCCATGCTCAAACAGCTTCTCTCCCCCTCTGGTACACCTCCTCCTACTGCTTTGTCTGTCATTCCAGGTAACTCTTCTTGGTATTTCGACTCTGCCTGTTGTAATCATATGACCTCCAGTTCTACTATTTTTTCTTCCTTATCTTCCTCTCCTCATATTCCCTCAATACATACTGCTGATGGTTCTCTCATGTCTGTTCGTCATGTTGGTACTGTTTCCACCTCTTCTTTATCCATACCTCACGTTTATCATATCCCTGCTCTTACCTTAAACCTTATTTCCATTGGTCAATTATGTGAACTTGGTCTAACTGTCACATTTTCTGCTACTGATTGTTTGGTACAGGACCCTCAGACAGGGCAGACTATTGGGATCGGCCGTAAGCATGGACGTCTCTATGAACTCATTCACCTTCATGTTCCTGACTCTCCTCAAATTGCTGCTCCTACATCTACTTCCTCATTATCTCCCTTTCATCTTTGGCATTGTCGCTTAGGGCATATTTCTGTTAATCGCTTAAGGTCTTTGGTTTCTAGTGGACAGTTGGGTCATGTAATTCCCGATAATTTCGATTGTATACCCTGTCAACTGGCCAAACAACCTGCTTTATCATTTAATAAAAGTACTTCTGTTTCTCTTGCACCTTTTGATCTTATACATTCGGACATTTGGGGACCCTCACCTACTACTACTATGGGGGGATCCCGCTATTTTGTTGTTTTCATTGATGATTTTTCCCGATTTACTTGGCTTTTTCTCATGAAACATAGGTCTGAATTGAAACACATTTATTATCGTTTTGCACAAATGGTCCACACCCAATTCTCCAAAACCATCAAAATTTTTCGCTCTGACAATGCTATGGAATATCGGGATTCAGATTTCCTTTCCTTTCTTCAGCATCATGGTACATTGCCTCATCGTTCCTGTGCTGGCACATCACAGCAAAATGGCCGCGCTGAACGGAAACATAGGCATATTCTTGACACTACTCGCGCTCTCCTTCTCTCTTCTTCCTGCCCTGAAAACTTTTGGGGCGAAGCTGCCCTCACTGCTGTTTACACTATCAACTGTTCTCCTACACCTGTCATCCATAATCAAACTCCTTTTGAACGTCTGCATGGCACTCCCCCTCCATACGCCAATCTCCGGGTTTTTGGTTCTGCTTGCTTTGTTCTACTTCAATCCCATGAACACACCAAACTTGAACCTCGCTCTCGTCTTTGTTGCTTTCTTGGGTATGGCATTGAACATAAAGGCTTCCGCTGTTGGGATCCTCTCTCTAAACGTCTTCGTATCTCCCGCCATGTCGTTTTCTGGGAACACCAAATGTTTTCCTCGTTATCCTCTTTTCACTTACCCGGACTTTCCACTACTGCACTATTTACTGATCCTTCCATCGATCTTTTCTCTGCTGATTTTGATACAGGTTCCTCCTCCATCGAGACGCCCTTGCTCACCCCTGATCCTGTCCAGCCTGCTCTCCCTGAAGGTCTACCTCTTGCAACCACACCTCCTTCTCCACCGGCTCTTCCTCCCACCGATCCTTCTCCAGGTCGGCCACGCCGGGTAACTCAACCTCCTATCCATCTTCGTGATTATATTGTTGGATCTGCTGCCTTCTCTACTTATGAACCTACCTCCTATCGTGAGGCTTGTACTAATCCTCTTTGGCAGCAAGCTATGACTGATGAACTTCATGCCTTGGATAAAGCTCATACTTGGGATCTTGTTGATCTTCCTCCTGGCAAGACTGCAATTGGCTGCAAATGGGTTTACAAAATCAAAACACATTCTGATGGCTCTATTGAACGATACAAAGCTCGTCTTGTTGCCAAGGGCTTCAACCAAGAATATGGCATTGATTATGAGGAGACATTCTCTCCTGTTGCTCGGCGTACATCTGTTCGCAGTTTACTTGCTGTTGCTACTGCTCGCCACTGGGGGCTCTTTCAGATGGATGTCAAAAATGCTTTCCTCAATGGTCATCTCCTTGAGGAGGTCTACATGCAACCTCCACCTGGGTCCACTTTTCAACCTCATCAGGTTTGCAAACTACAGCGTGCTCTCTATGGTCTCAAGCAAGCACCTCGTGCTTGGTTTGCTACGTTCAGTTCTACCATTCTTGACTTCGGATTCACCTCTAGTTCCTATGACTCTGCTCTCTTTATACGGACTACTGCTCATGGTACTACTCTTCTTCTTCTGTATGTGGATGATATGATTATCACTGGTAATGATACAGCTGGTATTCTCCACCTCAAACAATTTCTCCACCAACAATTTGAGATGAAGGACCTTGGTACTCTTAACTACTTCTTAGGCCTTGAAGTCTCTCATGATTCTACTGGTTCCTATTTGTCCCAGGCCAAATATGCATCCGATCTTCTGGCTCGTGCTGGTCTTACTGATTGCAAAACTGCCTCTACTCCGATTGATCCTCAGATTCGTCTCACTCCTCTCGATGGCACTCTTCTCTCTGATGCTACTCTTTATCGCCAGCTCGTCGGCAGTCTTGTCTATCTCACAGTCACTCGTCCTGACATTGCCTATGCTGTTCACATTGTCAGTCAGTACATGTCGGCTCCTCGCACTCCCCACTATACTGCTCTACTCCGCATCCTTCGCTACCTCAAAGGCACTCTGTTCCATGGTCTTCACTTCTCGGCTTCTTCCTCTCTTGACCTACGTGCCTTTTCCGATGCTGATTGGGCTGGGGATCCTACGGATCGACGCTCCACCACGGGATTCTGCTTCTTCTTAGGGGATTCTCTTCTTGCTTGGCGTAGCAAAAAACAATCTCTCACTGCCCGCTCTAGCACCGAAGCTGAATACCGAGCTCTTGCTGATACTACTCAGGAACTTCTCTGGCTTCGCTGGCTCCTTGCTGATATGGGAGTTTCTTCATCTACTCCTACTCCTCTCTACTGTGACAATCGGAGTGCTATTCAGATTGCTCACAATGATGTTTTTCATGATCGCACCAAACATATTGAGATTGATTGTCATTTCATTCGCCAGCATGTTACTTGTGGAACTGTTCATCTTCTTCCTATTGCTTCAGTCGATCAACCCGCTGATATCTTCACTAAGGCTCATCCTCCTGGCCGCTTTACTGATCTTGTTTCCAAACTCAACTTGGTAGATGCTTTCCCTCCTTGAGTTTGCGGGGGGCTGTTAATATAATATTGTTAATTTGTTAATTGTTGTATAGCTGTCTAGCTTTCTTGCTAATTGTATAGCTGGCTTCTTTCTGCTTTCGGTGGTAATGGATTGGCATCCAATGTACATTGCCTCTCTCTATAAAGAGAGAGTTCATTTCTCTTGTAATTTACAACACACATATACAGAAACACTCTTTTGCTCTCTAGCCTCTCTTTCAAATTAATCTTTCACTGATCAACCGGTGATTTCGAGCCGCGGACATTCCAAGGATGAAATTAGAACAGCAGATAACTTGGAGTGTGTTTGTGTGCAGGGAATGAGGCATACCTCATCTTTAAGAGGTAGTTTTCTTTGTATTGGTTGGGTTCCTTGCCCTAATTATTTGTTTAGTGGGCCTCTTAGGTCTCGTTTGGGATGCTACATTTTTAGTCAATTAGCTAAAAAGTTGTTAAATTAGCCAATTAGTCAATTAGTCATACCAAAAAGTCAACAATTACGGCTTCTCTCTACTTTTTGCACAACTTTTCGTAATTAGTCAAAAAGTCATCCCAAACATACAAGTTTTTTTTACCTACTTTTTTAACCAATTAGCGAAAAAGTTACTAAATTAGCCTATTTCCAAACGAGGCCTTAGTCTGGTTACTCCATACTTATTAGATCTCGTTTGGTAGGTGGTGATGGTTTTAGTCAAAAAGTTAAAAAATTATCAAAAAAATCAAAAAGTTTAAAATTTTTATGTAGGTGGTGATGGTTTTAGTCAAAAAGTTAAAAAATTATCAAAAAAATCAAAAAGTTTAAAATTTTTATCCTATAAACCTTTGCACAGTCACAGTGTACTAAGCAACAATGTACTATCATAGTGTACTAAGCCAATGTCTTGATGCCTATTGTACTAGGCAGCAGCCTACAATGGTGGTGTTTGGTGTAGCTGTTAAAACAGATTATAGATTATAGCTTAACAGATTATAGATTATGACTTTAATCAGAAGCGGTTAATCTGTTTGGTATAGCTGTTGGATTATAGATTTAAGTTGCTGAGTAGTGTTTGTTAAATAAGCTGTGAAGTAGCTTTTTCAATTAATTTTTATTTTTTATTATTCACTAGTTGTCTACATTTTTCATAAAAAATAATAATAATATTTAATAGTCCATTTAAGTCTTTTTCTATTTTTAAAAAAATAAAAAATAAAAAAATCTAAGAGTATAACGGTGAATTAACATGTCCACAGCAGAAGCTGATAATCAGAAGCAAGGGGTGAGCAGCTTCTCAGAATCAGCTTTTTTGACTTAAAATAAGTTGTTAGAATCAGAAGCTGTTTGAAATAAGTTTAACCAAACAGTCCAAAATAACTTTTTAAAAGCCAGAAGTCATAAGTTGGCTTAAAAAAGCTGCACCAAACACCCCCAATATGAGTTGATATTTACAAATATATTATATTGTTTTATATGTTTTCAAATATATTATATTGTTTTATATGTACTAGGCAGCAGCCGTGCAGCCTTGGCATCAATATGCCGTTTGTCGCATTTCTATCAAATTATCCACTTTTAATTATTTATATTATTTTTTTTCATATTTTTTTGTAAAAAGTCAAAAAGTTCATCCTAAACATACTAATTTTTTTTACATTATATTTTAGTCAAAAAGTTACTAAAAAAGTATTTTCTCAAATGAGGCCTTAGACCTTATTTAAGTTGGGCTGAAGTGAGTATATTTTGATTCCATAATTACCAACTATTGATTTATTTTAGTAATTGTTGGTAAAAATCTAGTTCAAGCCTAATCAACAAAGATTTGATCGACAGAATTAAACCAATCTTTAAGTAAACACAAATAAAAATCAGGCTTTGTGGTTGAGTTCTATGCCTTAAACAGATTAAAGACTTCTTTGAAGGTAATTACGCAAAGAAGAGATAGAACATAAAGGAATATGCATTAATTTGAATGAATTGTCACTTGTCACTAGTTACAAGAACTTAAATAAGAACAAAAAATTAAAAAAAAAATGCAACAATTGATAGAAGAAAAGAAGAGAAGTGGGGGTTGAAAAAATCTTCTAGTTTTAATCTACTCCTAAATAACTCTGCACGAGTGTATTTGATAGTTGATGATATCTTTTATTTGTATCTCTCTTGACCTATTTATAGGCTCAGCTGATGAGAGAAAGAGATAATCTAAGGCCACCCTCAACAAGATACATATCCCATTTTTTATAGGAACCAATTTACAGATTTGATGCTTAATTTGATATTGACTCCTTGATCTCAACAACTAACTTTCAAATTGCTCAATTGCTAATTTGCTAACCCTCCATTTAACATGTCATCACTTCACGTCCTTAACACATTTGTCACGCTATCTTATCATGTCTGTCGACAAAAATAATAATAATAAAAACAAATGTAACCAGAATTATTCTTAAAAATAGTCTATAGTCTTAATCAACCGACCATAATTAAATTTGACCATAATTAACCAGGCCATAATCAATAGATAAATAAAATGCGGAGGAAACAGTAATAAAGATCAATGTAGGAAATGGAGGCAACATGTTACATCAGTTTATAAATAAAATTTGTACGAAGTTTAGAAATGTGAATTTCGCAATTTTTTTAGTGCTATTTGCTGGTGTCGTAGATGGAGGCAACATGTTACATCAGTTTATAAATAAAATTTGTACGAAATTTAGAAATGTGAATTTCACAATTTTTTTTTAGAGTTATTTGTTGGTGTAGTAAATGGAGGCAACATGTTACATCAGTTTATAAACAAAATTTGTACAAAATTTAGAAATGTGAATTTCACAATTTTTTTTAGTGTTATTTGTTGGAAGATGTGAACTGCGTCATAAACCAATGAACTTGTAGAGTTTCCTATTAATTATAAGGGGTAATTTCATTTCAATGCAATTTAAAATAAATATTTACTTATTAATGATAAATTTAGCAATATTGAAAGGCAATTTTATAAAATTTTTCATGTATCTGAAATTATTTTTTGAACTTTCAACTGAACTGTTATTTCCCCTTAATTATAACAAAGATGTGGAATAGATTTATCATTTTTTTTTTCTTTTCATATTAGGTATTGCGAGGGAGATTTCATAATCTGGCTTTGGGCCGTGGTAATGGCCGGGCTAAAAAGAGGTCCGAGTGTGTTTGGGCCGAGCTAACGTTGGCTGAACTAGAGTGGATTGCTCGGTTAAGGTCCAGGGCCCATTCGGCCGAGATGATTATCTGTCAACCCAAGCTTATTGTTCGCGCATGTAGCTCGGCAGAAAGGTCTCTCACAGACTAACCTAACCTGTCTGGAGCTCGGCCGTACTGGAATGCTACCGAGCTCGGTTGTGATGGAGCTCGGCGAGTGGCACTGTTGGACTCGTTAAGTAGCTCGGTCGAAGGAGGCCGGGGTGATGCTGTCGGGTTGCCGAGTTCCTGCTAATGTTATCTGGCGGTTTGGTTAGGTGGTGTTCGCTGGATTTGTGCTGATAGATGGAAGAGCAGCTCCACGTGTAAAGAGACTAATGGGTGCAGAGTTGAGCGCAGAAAGTATATAAGTATGGCTGCGCCCCCCATGCCGGAGATGGAACATCTTCAGGTGAGAACAACCTAAACAAGGAAAACTCTCTCCTCTCTCTCTAGATCCCTGAGTGTGCGCTAACTTGACCGTCGGAGGGGTTTTCCGGCCACACACTACCAGGTAGCTCACCGCCGTTGTGTTCGCAGGTTGATCGGACGAACAAGGAGCTTAGACGAAAAAAGTACAGGCATCACCGAATATTTGCTCCCCGTACAATTGGCGCCGTCTGTGGGAAGAGTTCAACAGACAAAACCTTGTCTTCCAAGTTTATCCGATCGCTTTCAATGGCGAACAACGACGAAATGCCATTGTCTACCATTGACAGTGTTACCCCGGAATCAGCCAGACAGAGAGACGGACTCCCCGCCGTTCAGAACATGGCGGACTTGGAGACTTCCCCAGGAGGACGTTCCAGAGATGCGCGAGATAAGCGCGGTAGAAGTTTTGGTCATTCACGGAGCCCAGACGGACACCGGCGGCGAAGAGAATCGCACGCTAGACGTTTGGAGCACAAGTTAAGGGACCAAGACACTGTCATCCAGAAAATGGCGGCGGAGATGGAAGCTCTCAAACGCCAGGTCAAAGGGAAGGGTATTGCTGGAGTGAGAGACCACAGTGAGTGCACCCAACCCCGCCGTTCAGGCAGCCAGAGCCAGCGGGGCACTCCTTCCTTTTCTATCACCAGAAGCTATAGGGGTGGAGACCTAGACACGCCTGCAGAGAAGTCTAGCACGCAAGATAGTACCTACCATCCCTCACGTCCGCGTGACCACTTCAAGATATTCTTACTTCGTCCATTCAGAGGACTTGAGGGATGTCCTGAAGGAGTGAGCTCATCGACAAGAGGCCGAAAGGGTGCCGGCGCTCCAGCGGCTATCTTACAGGGGTCACGCCAGTGAGGAGGTCATAATGCCGCCACCCCGCCCGGCCATGGCTGTCCCTCCAGACACAGATTTGGCGAGGCTGAACGCCACCCCCTTCTCCCTTGAGATAGAAACCACACCGCTCCCTGCGGGCTTTCACCAGCCCAAGTTTACACTCTACGACAGAAAGACCGATCCATACATGCATATAAGCCACTTCCGGCAGGTCATGGCCGGACATAGGCGCAATGACGCTCTTATGTGCCTTATCTTCTCGTCAAGTTTGGGCGAGCTGGGCTTGAAATGGTTTGAGAGGCTGCCGGAGGGAAGCATCGAAAGGTGGCAGCAGTTGGCGGAAGCCTTTGTGACTCGTTTCAAGACCAACACTAAAACGCCAAAGGAGATGGACCACCTTCTCAGTGTCAAAATGGAGTCGAGCGACACACTTAAGGCATACAACTCCAGATACTGGGAAACCTTCAATGAGATTTTAGATTGCCCGATCAACCTGGCAATCACCCAATATAAACGCGGTCTCCCGATCGGACATAGGCTGCGGGACTCGCTTACCATGAGCCAGCTGACATCCATGGGCCAACTAATGCAGCGCATCAATGAGCACATCTGAGTCGAAGATGATACAGCCGCAGCTACCGTGACGACAAGTCCGGTAGTAAAGAATAAGAGAGTAGTGCGAAAGGTTCACGCAGTCAGACAAGATAATGGACATGCAAACCACCATGGAAGAGATATAGAGAGTTCGATTTTTGGAAGACGTCTATAAGAAGGCTGAGGAAAAGGGGCATAAAACTCGCGGAATGTAAATGGCCGATCCATTTCCAGAACATCGAACTCTGCCAATCTAAAGTTTTGTTCTTAGTTCTGTTTTTGTAACCCTTTTTGCCAATGGCGCAGAACAAGTTGACCATTTTCTTAGAAGTTGTTGTATTTTTGCCTCGCCAAGTGGATTTAGTGCGGTCCAAGGGGCAACTAACAATCATTTGGATGGAAAGATCTACATTCCTTGCTGGGCAAATTTTGCTCGGCAAGAGGTTTGTTGATGGTTTTGATCAACTTTGGAATTCCTTGCCGGACAGGTTTTACTCGGCAAAAGGTCTGTTGATAATTTTATCAACTTTGGAATTCCTTGCCGAATGGATTTTACTCGGCAAGAGGTTTGTTGATGGTTTTAATCAACTTTAGAATTCCTTACCGAGCTGATCTTGCTCGCCAAGAAGAAATTCGCCGAGTTGACCTTGCTCGCCTACCTTTGAGTTCCTTGCCAAGCAGATCTTGCTCGCCAAGAGGTAAGTCACCGAGCGGACCTTGCTCGCGACCTTGGAGTTCCTTGCCGAGCTGATCTTGCTCGCCAAGAGGTAAGTCGCCGAGTGGACCTTGCTCGTTGACCTTGGAGTTCCTTGCCGAGCTGATCATGCTCGCCAAGAAGTAAGTCGCCGTGCTCGCCGTCCTTGGAGTTCCTTGCCGAGCTGATCTTACTCGCCAAGAGGTAAGTCGCTGAGCGGATCTTACGTGCCGACCTTGGAGTTCCTTGCCGAGCTGATCTTGCTCGCCAAGACAAAAGTCGCGGTGCGGACCTTGCCCGCCGACCTTGGAGTTCCTTGTCGAGCTGATCTTCCTCGCCAAGAAGCAAGTCGCCGAGCGGACCTTGCTCGTCGACCGTAGAGTTCATTGCCAAGATGATCTTGCTCGCCAAGAAGCAAGTTGCCGAGCGGACCTTGCTCGTCGACCATGGAGTTCCTTGCCGAGCTGATCTTGCTCGCCAAGAAGAAAGTCGCCGAGCTGACCTTGCTCTCTGACCTTGGAGTTCCTTGCCGAGCTGATCTTGCTCGCCAAGAAGAAAATCCCCAAGCTGACCTTGTTCACCGATCTTGGAGTTCCTTGCCGAGCTGATCTTGCTCGCCAAGAGGTGTGTCGCCGAGCTGACCTTGCTCGCCGACCTTGGAGTTCCTTCCCGAGCTGATCTTACTCGCCAAGAAGAAAGTCGCCGAGTTGACCTTGCTCTCCGACTTTTGAGTTCCTTGCCGAGCTGATCTTGCTCGCCAAGAGGTGAGTCGCCGAGCGGACCTTACTCGCCGACTTTGGAGTTCCTTGCCGAGCTGATCTTGCTCGCCAAAAAACAAGTCGTCAAGCGGACCTTGCTCGTCGACCATGGCGTTCCTTGCCGAGCTGATCTTGCTCGCCGACCTTTGAGTTCCTTGCCGAGCTGATCTTGCTCGCCAAGAGGTAAGTCGCCGAGCGGACCTTGCTCGCCGATCTTGGAGTTCCTTACCGAGCTGATCTTGCTCGCCAAGAAGTAAGTCGCCGAGCGGACCTTGCTCGCCGACTTTAGAGTTCCTTGCCAAGCTGATCTTGCTCCCCAAGAAGTAAGTCGTCGAGCGGACCTTGCTCATTGACCTTGGAGTTCCTTGCTGAGCTGATCTTGCTCTCTAAGAAACAAGTCGCCGAGCGGACCTTGCTCGTCGACCATGGAGTTCTTTGCCGAGCTAATCTTACTCGCCAAGAAGCAAGTCGCCGAGCGGACCTTGCTCGTCGACCATGGAGTTCTTTGTTGAGCTGATCTTGCTCGCTAAGAAGCAAGTCGCGGAGCAGACCTTGCTCGTCGACCATGGCGTTCCTTGCCGAGCTGATCTTGCTCGCCAAGAAACAAGTCGCAGAGCGGACCTTACCCGCCGACCTTATAGTTCCTTGCCGAGCTGATCTTGCTCACCAAGAAAAAAGTCACCAAGCTGACTTTGCTCGCCAACCGAGCAAAGTGAACCACCGAGCGAAAAGTCTAGCCCGACCTTGTAATGTAATTCCGGTCACGCAATTGCGGACAGAATTAAGGGGCAATTGTGAGGGAGATTTCATAATCTGGCTTTAGGCTGTGGTAATGGCCGGGCTAAAAAGAGGTTCGAGCGTGTTTGGGCCGAGCTAACGTTGGCTGAACTGGAGTAGATTGCTCGGTTGAGGTCCAGGGCCTATTCGGCCGAGATGATTGTCTGTCAACCCAGGCTTATTGTTCGCGCATGTAGCTCGGTAGAAAGGTCTCTCACGGACTAGCCTAACCTGTCTGGAGCTCGGTCGTACTAGAATGCTACCGAGCTCGGTTGTGATGGAGCTCGGCGAGTGGCACTGTTGGACTCGTTAAGTAGCTCGGTCGAAGGAGGCCGGGGTGATGCTGTCGGGCTGCCGAGTTCCCGCTAATGTTGTCTGGCGGTTTGGTTAGGTGGTGTTCGCTGGATTTGTGCTGACAGATGGGAGAGCAGCTCCACGTGTAAAGAGACTAATGGGTGCAAAGTTGAGCGCAAAAAGTATATAAGCATGGATGCGCCCCCCATGCCGGAGATGGAACATCTTCTGGTGAGAACAACCTAAACAAAGAAAACTCTCTCCTCTCTCTCTAGATCCCTAAGTGTGCGCTAACTTGACCGTCGGAGGGGTTTTTCGGCCACACACTGCCGGGTAGCTCACCGCCGTTGTGTTCGTAGGTTAATCGGACGAACAAGGAGTTTGGACGAAAGGAGTATAGGCATCACCGAATATTTGCTCCCCGTACAGGTATTTAAGTAGGTCGGATCACTATTTGAAATCTCATGTTTTTCTTCAAAGATACCTTTCTATTATACAATGAGTATCTGTGATCTGATTGTTTAATGAAGATGAATCTTTAAATAGCGAAATAAAGATGATTGGTACAAAAGATATTTATATTTAGATGTCGCTTATGTAGTCAATGGTCCTACCCTCTGGGAAACCAAAATAAGAAAACCACTCCTTCTCTCCCAAACAAATAAATGGAATATAAAACCATTTTCAATGGGTTCTTTAAAAAACCATGGCTCTTTAAAAAAATATATAGCTAGTTATAACATATTTTACTTCTTTCAACGGATTAGTTATTATAACAGTTATTGAAAAATGATCCGTTGCTCGAAATTATTGGCTCGAAATTAGCCTGAATACCCAAAACGACATCATTTTAGGTTTTTTTTTCTTTTTCCCCTTTTCTTTCTTTCTCTGTGCATTCAAATACAGTGGGCAGAGACGAGGGGAGAGAGAGAGAAAAGAGAAGAGGAAGAGAGAAGAGAAGAAGGAAGATCGGCGGTGATGGCGGTCGGTGATGACAGTCGGTGATATCGGTGATCGGTCGGTGATAGCAGTCCCCTTTCCAGTAGATCTGGATTTGAGGATGAAAGAGAATTTTTTTTTTTGTTGATGAAGATGATGATGATGATGTTCAAAATCTGAAGATGAAGGAAAAAAAAAATTATTGATGAAGATGTTGATGATGTTGATTTGGATTGAAGATGAAGGGGAAAAAAAAAATTTGTTGATGAAGATGTTGATGATATTGATCTGGATCTGCAGACCCAGATCTTGTTGATGTTGATGAACAAAAAAAAATTTGTTCAGAAAAAAATTGTTGATGTTGATCAACAAATTTTTTTTTTTGTTGTTGTTGATGTTGATGAACCTAGCAACGCAGCAGACCTAGCTCCTTCTTCTTCAAAAATTTCTTCTTCTTCTTCTTCTTCATCTTCAGAAAAACGCGAAGAAAGGAAAAAAAAGAAAAGAAAAAAAGACACCAAAACAACGTCGTTTTGATGTCGAGCCACTCTCGAGCCACACTCTTTCGAGCTACAAATCGGAACTGATAGTTATTTTAATATTTTCTCTCAGATTAATTACATTTGAAGAGTCATAAAGTGCTCTTTATATAATCTGTGAGAATTGATAGGTAAAATAAATAGTAACATTAAAGCACATAGATTAAAAAATAATTAAATAAAATAAAGAGTATATATTTTTTGAATTTTAACTATAATGAAAAATAAAGAGTATAGTTAAAACGAAAATGCATTATACCCCCACTGGGGGTCGACCCCCAGTGAGGTGGCGGCCCGTGATTGGGGCGAAAAAAATTGTTTTTTTTTTTTTTTTGGACTGTCAGCCAGTAAGAATGCGCCACCTCACTGGGGGTGCGACCCCCACTGGGGGTATAAGGCACTGCTCTAGTTAAAATTACTCTAAATCATGAACACGTAGATGGAGAAGTCAAATTCTAACCTTTTATGGTGCAAAAGTTTTGATAAGTTAAAAAATAATAATCAAACAATATTAAGAAAGTTTGTTTGTTTTTTTTTTTTTGTTTGTTTTTTTTTTTTTTGTTTTAGATAGACAATCAAGAAAGTTATACTTTTAGTTTTGATAAAGTGAATGTAGATGGAGTGTCATTTTCTTAATAAAACTTTGATAAAGTGTCACTAATAAGTAAAATAAACCTCTCCACACAAAAAAAAAGAAAAAAGAAAAAGGTGTAAGGCTGTCAACCTAATTGCTATCTCTCATATGTAAACGAGATTCTTGTGCATTCAGTATGACCCTTTCAGTTTTATATAAATTAGTGTATATTTTAAAGTATTAATCTAAATTCAAAATGTTGAAGAATATCCTCAAGTAATATCTATGCAAATAATTAACTTCATCCATTCGAAAGAGCCTAATCAAATACCTCTTCACTGTACCTTGTTGCTAATAGGTTGTTTATCTGTGATTAAACTTAACCAAACCCAAGCTAATTGGCTCTACAAGTACTTATAATATTGAACTTTAGTGTAATTCAAGTGGTTGTGTCTCTAAGTTCTTATGAAGAGTTTAGGGGTTGAGCTTGTTTTGGGAAGTTGGTAAAAAGTTAGCTTTTGACTTTTTATTAAGAATTTTAGCTTTTTTGGAAGTGATTTGAAGTTGGTAAAAAATTGACTTTTTGTTTTTTAGTTTAATATTTATTTATGGTGTCAAATCAAATTAAAATGACCAAAATACCCTTATCCAATATAAGAGATTTATTTTTTTATTTTTTTTCATAAATCCTAATTTGTAATTTTACAGCTGTGTTTTTGGCACTTACCAAATGACTTTTTTGACCTTTTTGACAGCCACGTTTTTGAACGTTCTTTTTATCATATTTTTAAAATGGCACTGAAAAGAATCGAACACACAATCATCTTAACCTAATTTATTAATGCACTAAAAAATAAATTGAAATAAAATAATTTTAACTTTTATTAGCCTTAGAAGAGGGATGTCATGATAAGACCAACCAATCCCATTGGGCCTATTTGATAAGACCAATGAGTGAGTCCTCATTTCGGCCTGTCAGATAAAGGCTTCCCTACATTGGATCTATAAAGTTATCGCATGAGATTGAAACAAAAGCTATTGAAGAAAGATTTTTGTGCTGCTCAAAAAAAAAAAAAAAAAAAAAAAAAAAAAAAAAAACAAAGAGAGATTTTTGGTGTGGTACGTATGACAGTGTGTGTGGGTGAAAATCTGACTACACTGTTTGTTTAGTGATCAGCTGGAGAGTACAGGCAGAATAGATGACTTTAGCAACCTGTAACAGAAAGAAAAAGCTCCGGCGGTGGTTCTTCCACCCGGGGGCACTCCGACGATCAAGTCAGTATATCTCTCAAAGATAATCAAGTGCTAAACTGAATACTCAAAACATAAATTGCATACCTTAGACCCACGGGGGTGCCTCTCTTTTATAATATACTCAATCCAAGTCCCACTAGAAGTATGACTTCTATGAACTTCATATCAATGTTTACTTTGGACTCTTTAAGAGATAAAGATAAACTCCCTAAGAGCTTTATCCTTATCTAGGTTAAGTCCCCTCCTCGTCTTAGGACTCTTGTCCCCTATCCGCCTATCTCGGATTCCGATATCTTTGGAGATAACCCCGGCAACTCCGAGATCACCTCGGCGTAACTACCAGGACACGTGGCACCTCGGCTGACACTTCGGCGTCACCATGCCACGTGTTGGTATTCAGAAAATATATCCTCACAACTGCCCCCTAGGTTCTATTACCTCGGCGCTCTGAGGTGATGGAACCTATACCGATATTTCGATATTCCTTTTCTCAAAAATTGTTTTAGCCGAGATAATCCACTTTCAGCCAATGTGTTCTCTTCGGAGAACAAGATTTCAATCGTACTTTTTTATACACATGAGCTGTCATGCATATCTAACTGTTCCCTTCACGTGTTTTGTCTTCATTGGAACGTCTCGGTGACGCGCCCGAAAGCTGTCTGTCATTCGTCTGCGCCGTCTGACGCGTGCGTTGCTCTAGGCGTAATAATTGCCCTAATTTTGCTGCCGTTTCAAATTTTTGACAAAACTCTTCTTTTCCTCTATTTTTCCTTCACTTTTTCATTCTGACTTCTTGCTCTTTCTCTCTCTGAAAGCTCTTTCCTCTTCAGATCTGCCATTGCTTCGATCTCCCTTCTGGAACTGTTCTTAATCTCCCATTCTTGCAAAGCTTTCTCCACTGTTGCGACCGATTTCTGGGTTCGGCGATCATTGCCTCGGCTTCATTTGTTCTGGTAAGATTCTTTCCTTTCACTCTAAAATTTTTTCATGAGCTTTTGTCTGTCTGTTGTCATTGTTGCTTTTGTTCGAAGCCTTGGATTTACTTGTATCCTGGATTGTGGCTATATCTTGAACTTTTGTACTATTTTACCATTTTTCTTGCCACTGTTCTTGATTCTGAAACTATGTCTCTATTTTCTGTTTTTCGTATCTGTCCCAGATCTGTGCCTTCGATTTTGTTCTTTATAGTTCCTTAGCTTGGGATTTGTGTGTAGAACCTTCAATTTTTTAGGGAAAACTGAAACAAGCCTTATCAGTCCATTCCTAGTTCTTTGCCGAGGTTCTTGCAACCCTTCTCTAAACGCCCATCTTCTGAAACACATTCTTCTTTTGTTAAGTTGACGTGATGGGTATGTGGAGGCATAGGGTAAATACCCCAACAAAACTAGAATACTTTAGGCAGGAATTCTCTATCCCAGCCGATGTTCACCTTAAGCTAGCTGGGGATAGCGACACTATCATACCCACAGATCATACAATGCCTTTTCCTATAGTAGCTTTCACCGAATGTGGACTTCGGCTTCCACTTGATCCCCTGTTTCGCGAAGTTCTTCATTTCTACAAGCTGAACCCCATGCAACTTACTATCAATTCCTATAGGGTGATTAACGGTATCATAGCCCTAGCTAGGCAGGAAAACCTCAGAATCACCCTAGCCGACCTTCAATATTGTTATACCATGTGCCCTCTCGACCTGAAGGATAGGGGTTTTGTCTATTACCTTAAGTCGAGATCTACTCAGTACAAAATTGTAGCCGACCTCCCAGACTCCAACAAGGGGGCTGGAGATGATTTTGTCATTGCTTCTGGAAATTGGGAATTTGGCCCAGATGAAGATGTCCACCTCTACCCTCTTCCTCGAACAATTACAGAGGGCAAGAGTAAGAGCCCTGAGTCAACACTTAGCTGTTTTTATTTAAGTCTTTAATACTTTTTGTTTCTGACGTCTGTTTCTTTGTCCTGCAGATCTTCATCAGCCACCGAAAAATTTTCGTCAATCCTTCTTCCCAGGAACAGATCTGAAAACACTCCTTAAGCTTCCAATCCATAAACGAAAAGCCCCACTGTTACTAAACTTCATCCCTACATATAAATCCACTTTACCCGACGTCCCAAGAAAAAGGAAGAAGAGCCTTTCTCCACCCACGGCTACAACTTTAACTGCTTCTACATCCCGAACAGATCAAGAGTCCACATCTGACCCAGCCGATCTTCCATCAACTTCGGCCCCCTACTTAATACCAATTCCAGAACGTAAATGTCGACGAAGGCTTGTAAAGACTGCCGAGATGGTTCGTCCAAGGCCTGTCGTTCAAGACTTTCTCGCTGACCTTCCAATTGACACCGAAGCTGCGCCAACGCAATCAGTGCTCCCACCAAAGCCAAAGAGAGTTAAAAAGGCTCAGCCCAAGGCCAAGGCTACAGATGCCGAAGCTGATGATGCTTTGCCTATTTCTAAGCTGGCAGAAAGCAGAAAATCAACCTCTGCTTCCACCAAGAGGTCAGCTGAGGGCCAACCCTCAGGGTCTACACAATCAAAGAGGCCAAGGTCATTGTCTGCGACGACCTCGGCGTCAAAGAAGCCCGATGTTCCATGGGCTCCTGAACTAACTCTGGAGGATAGGCCTATCATGGCCAGTGAAAGTGCCGACGATATTAACGTTGGTGTCGCCCTCAGCACTGCTCTTCTGCTTCCAAATGATTTGGAGCGAAATGCTAAGCTTAGTGAGTATGAGAATTATGCTCTCATGCTCTAACATTCTGTTCAGGTAAGCATTTCTGTTTGCATTTGTGTTTTTTCTTTCTGTTTCTTACTGAGAAAATTTTCTGACACTTCTGTTTTCTTTCAGGCTATCCAACACGCCCATTCATTTTCAATGCAATCATTTGAAAATCGTCAAAGATTGGTTGATATGAAGAGGGAGGCGTCCTCTCTGAAGAGGGAGATAAAGTCTCTTGAATCAAAAATGAAAAAACTGGAGGATCAGGCCGAGGCTGCCACTAAAGCCCAAACTTTAGCTCTTGAGAAGGCCGAATCCGCTGAGGCCGTTAAAAAAGTTGCTGAAGTTGAGAAAAGAGAGGCCAAGGCTAAGAGGGCCCAAGCGGAGAAAGAACTCCAGCAAGCTCTGGCCACCAAGGAGGCCGAAGTCAAAGAGGCCGATGAAAAGGCCTATGCCCAAGGTATGACCGACGTCGCAGAAGATTATAAGCTTCAAGTCAGGCAGGCATACAACAGGGGATTTTCCCTTGGTTGGATGTCCCTGATAAAGAAGCTTGATCTCCCTGTTGACTCGCCCCTTCGGAATGCTGATGCCATCCCCTTACCATTTCCTCCTCCAAGTCAGGCTGAAAACAAATCAGAGACTGAGGCCGATGTCGAGGATGAGGATGGAGAAAAAAATGAAGATGAAGCCTTGGTGAGGAGACCCAAGGATGCTGTTGAAGCCAAGTCCCTTCCTCCTGCTGAGCAAGTTATGGATCTAACCCTGGATGAGGAGGGTGATGAGGTTGGGGAGGCACCTAAGGAGATTGCCATCGGGCAACTATCATCCGACCTTCTTTTGGCCGAAAGAAATGTGGATAATACGCTGGCTGAGATTGATGCTGAGATTGAAGCAGAAAGGGTTGCCGAGGAGGTTCCACCAGAATCGTCCGAGGTCCCAGTCCTAGCAGCGGCTAATACTGAAGAATCTTGAAAAAATGTCTTTTGTACCTTTTTCCTTCTATTAATGTTTTTTGCATTTTGTACTCTTTTAATTTCTGGATAATGAAAAACTCCTTCTTATGGCCGACGTGGCTTTTTCAATATGTAACTGCAACTGTTCTTCCTTTGGATGTTTTAATCTTGTGATGTTCTGTTGACTGCTTCTGCATAGTCTTGTACTTAGAAATTTTTTTGCATGCTTCTTCATGTTGCTTCCTTTGTGCAATCTTCTCGGGGTTTCATACCTCGGGTATAACTACAAAACTTTTACTTCGGCAAGATACTGACCTGCAAACTTTTTCATAAATTTTAACAAGTATAAAACACATATTTCTGAATGTAAACTTTGCAAGTTTCTTCTCAAGTAAGTTTCAAACAGTAATCTCGATCTATCCTACTTGTAAATTGCTACAAATTTCAATAAGTAGTAAACAATATACTTAGCCTTTATTTCAACCTGTAAATTTCTGTATACCTCAGCGGGTGATCATATGTCGGCTTAACATAAACTTGTAAATTGCTACAAATTTCAACAAGTGTTAAGTATTTTCCTTAGGGTTAAGCAACCCACAAATTGCTATGAGAACTTAAGCAATAACCTCGGCTTAACTTCAACTTGTAAATTGCTACAAATTTCAACAAGTGAAGATAAGGAATCAGCTTAATTCCAACTTGTAAATTGCTACAAATTTCAACAAGTGAATTAAGGAATAATCTCGGCTTAACTTCAACTTGTAAATTGCTACAAATTTCAACAAGTGAAGATAAGGAATCAGCTTAATTCCAACTTGTAAATTGCTACAAATTTCAACAAGTGAATTAAGAAATAATCTCGGCTTAACTTCAACTTGTAAATTGCTACAAATTTCAACAAGTGAAGATAAGGAATCAGCTTAATTCCAACTTGTAAATTGCTACAAATTTCAACAAGTGAATTAAGGAATAATCTCGGTTTATTCTTTGCCCCCAATGTGAACTTGAGTTTGACTTGGGTTCACATTAATTACGTTTTCAATAAACAACAATGCATAACTTTATCAATCATATGCGTTGAAAGAATTCTGAAGAGACTTTATTGATGACGTCGGTCAAAAAATGATGCACATCTTAATGATAGAAATATTTCAAATTACAAGTATTCCAAGGTCTGGGTAGTGCTTTGCCCTCATTATCCTCAAGCCGATAAGCTCCCTTGCCTAATACTGAAGTAATTCTGTAGGGTCCTTCCCAGTTTGGGCCAAGCTTGCCTTCCCTGGGATCCTTCTTGTTCCCGACGACTTTCCTTAGTACTAGGTCGCCGACTTGAAAATCTCTTGG
This sequence comes from Camellia sinensis, assembly GCF_055761805.1. Lineage (NCBI taxonomy): Eukaryota > Viridiplantae > Streptophyta > Magnoliopsida > Ericales > Theaceae > Camellia > Camellia sinensis. Next base: position 88,453,360 of record NC_138973.1, on the reverse strand, counting down.
ATTAACCTTCTTGTTTGTAAGTTCTGGCAAGCTGTTGCTGGTATACTGCAAGCTGAATTGCAGCTTTCTTTCTTCGTTCTTCCAACAAATCCAGATCTCGGGCTAAGAGTATGTCATTGGTGCCATTTTCTACTCCCTGGGTTCTGATCCCTGGGATGCCGATTTCCAATGGGATGACTGCTTCTGTGCCATAAGCCATGGCAAAGGGGGATTCTCCCGTTGATCTTCTCGGCGTAGTCCGATATGCCCAAAGTACGTTGGGCAACTCGTCTACCCACTTTCCTTTTGCTGCCTGCAGCCTCTTCTTTATTCCGTCCAGGATTACTTTGTTGGATGCCTCTACTTGCCCATTGCTTTGAGGAAAACTTGGTGTTGAGAAATAATTCTTGATCTTGAATTTTGCACAAAAGTTCTTGATGAGCTTGCTGTCAAACTGTGTTCCGTTGTCGGCAACTATTGCTCTTGGAATCCCAAATCTGGTGATGATGTTTCTCCATATGAAATTCTTGACGTCCACATCTCGGATTTTTGCAAGAGGTTCTGCCTCTATCCATTTTGTAAAGTAGTCTACTGCTACCAGCAAGTATTTTCTCTGCCCAGTTGCCTGGGGAAGTTGTCCAACCAGATCCATGCCCCATTGGGTAAACGGCCAAGGGCTGGATACTGGGTTCAGGTCAGCAGCTGGCTGATGTATCAAAGGTGCAAACCATTGGCATTGTTCACACTTCTTTATATAGGCTTCGGCATCCTTTTGCATGTAGGGCCACCAATACCCCTAGGTAATTGCCCTGTGGGCTAATGATCTGCCCCCAGTATGGCTTCCACAGATTCCTTCATGAATTTCGTAGAGAAAATCTTCAACCTGCAAAGGATGTACGCACCTTAAGAGTGGTCCCGTGAAGGACCTCCTGTAGAGATGGCCCTCTGCTGTTAGACTGTATCTGGCCGACTTCAGTCTAATTTTATGTGCTTCCTTATGGTCTTCTGGAAGCTTCCCCTCTTTTAGGAATGCAATGATTGCATCCATCCAGCTTGGTCCCAAGTCCACGCACATTGCTTCTTGTTCGGTGCTCTGTTTATCTATGCTTGGGGCCGACATGTAGTCGATCATAATTGTGCTTGTTTTTCCAGTTTGAATTGAACTGGCCAGGTTAGCCAACGCGTCGGCGTGGGTGTTGTCATCTCGGCCAACTTGGAGTAATCTGCAGTTCTGAAATAGGGCTGCCAGTCTAATGACTTCCTTTGCATATGCTGACATTCTTTCGTCCCTGGCTACAAATTCTCCTGTTGACTGGTTAACAATGAGTTGTGAATCACAAAAAACAATTACCTCATCTGCTTCTGCTGCTGCTGCCAGCTTTAGCCCTGCGATTAATGCTTCATATTCTGCTTCATTGTTTGAGGCTTTGAATCCCAAACAAATGGACTGTTCTACTATTTCTCCATCTGGAGATATCAGCAGTACTCCTGCCCCTGCTCCCTGGCGGTTTGAACTTCCATCGACAAATGGTCTGAATGAATTGCCGATGTAGATGCTGCAGGGTCTGAGCTTCTCTTTCTCTTACTTTTTATTCTTTGGCTGGGATTCTTTTTGCTTGTTGGGATAATGCTCATCTTGGCTCGACGGAGCCCGATGTGCGATGGCTTCAGGTGTGAGTTCTGCGACGAAGTCGGCCAAAACTTGGCCCTTTATTGCTGTTCTCGGCCTAAACTCCAGGTCAAACTGGCCCAGGGTTACTGCCCATTTTGCTATCATTCCTGTTAAGTCTCCTTGTTGCAACAAGGACTTCAGTGGGTGTTCTGTTAGGACCACAATCTTGTGTGCCTGAAAGTAATGGCTCAATTTCTTTGAAGCCATTACTAAGGCCAGCATTAATTTTTCCAGTGGTAGGTATCTTGTTTCTGCGTCGGCCAGAGTTTTACTTACATAATAGACAGCCTTTTGCTCCCCTTTTTCCTCTCGGATTAGTACTGCACTGACTGCGTGTTCTGAGACTGCTAAGTACAAAAACAACTCCTCTCCTGGAACTGGGTTGGAAAGAACCGGAGTTGAGGTCAAGTACTTTTTTAGGTCGGTTAAGGCATCTTCACATTCTTCTGTCCATAGGAACTCTGTGGCTTTTTTCACCAGGTTAAAGAAGGGTCTGCACTTATCTGAGCTTCTGCTGATGAATCTGTTTAGGGCTGCGGCCCTTCCAGTAAGCATTTGAACTTGCTTTGCCGATGTCGGGCTCTGTAGTTCTAGGATGGCCTTGATTTGGTCTGGGCTGGCCTCAATGCCCTTTCTTGTTACCAGATACCCTAAAAATTTGCCCGATCCAACTCCGAAGGCGCACTTCGAGGCGTTGAGTCGGAGCCGATATCTTTTGAGTATGTCGAAGACCTCTTTTAGGTCGGTAAGATGACCCTTTGATTCCTTGGTCTTTACGACCATGTCATCGATGTAAACTTCTACTGTTTTACCAATTAGGTGCTTAAACATCTTTGTTACTAACCTCTGATAGGTTTCTCCTGCGTTTTTCAACCCAAAAGGCATTACCTTGTAACAGTACAAGCCTTTAGGGGTGATGAACACGGTCTTCTCCTCGTCTGGAGGGTACATGGCAATCTGGTGGTACCCTCTGTATGCATCTAGAAAACTCATCCTTTCATGTCCTGAAGTAGCATCTACCAGTTGGTCGATCTTTGGTAGGGGAAAGCTGTCTTTGGGACAGGCTTTGTTGAGGCTGGTAAAGTCTACACAAACCCTCCATTTGCCATTCTTCTTTTTTACTACTACTGTGTTGGACAGCCATGTTGGGTACTGAACTTCTCGGATGGCCCTGGCCTCCAGGAGTCTGTCTACCTCTTCTTCTACTGCTTCGACGTGCATCAACGTCGGTCTTCTGGCTCGTTGAATCACAGGTTTTGTCGATCTGTCGACATTCAGTCTGTGGCAAGTGACCTCGGGGTCGATGCCTGGCATTTCATAAGGTGTCCAGGCGAACACCTCTATGTTTGCCTTTAAAAAATCTTCCAGTTCTTTCTCTTCTTCTCTACTTAATCCTGAGCCGAGAAGAAAGAAACGCTCTTCGTCGTCCTCTTGGACGAAAACTTTTTTTAGCGCCTCTTCGCTCTTTTCGGCTGGTTCCTTCCCGACGTCTTCTAGGACTTCCATGTCCTCATCTTCAACTTCTGCTTTCTTTGGCTCCCGTATACTACAGTTGGACTTTATTGCTGCCATGGAGCAATTTTTTGCTTGTAGTTGATCCCCTCTGACTTCTTCAATTCCATGCTCTGTTGGGAACCGCAGTAGTTGATGCAACGTTGAGGGAACTGCCCCCATTGCATGCAGCCACGGCCTTCCCAAGATGATGTTGTATGGTGAGGGTGTGTCAATTACCAGAAATTCCGTCCGGATCTTCTTAGTGCCGGCTTGTACCTCCAAGCTTGTTGCGCCCAGTGGCCATGTCGGCGTTCCATTAAAGCCGACCATCGGGCCGCTGGATTGTTCTAAGTCATCAGGGTGAAGGCCCAGTTCTTTGTAACATCTGACATACATGATGTCACAGGAGCTGCCTTGATCTATTAGGATGCGTTTCACTTGGCATTCCCCAACTTGGAGGGATACTACCAAGGCATCATTATGCGGATGTTGGACCCATTCCAGGTCGGCTTCAGTAAAGGCTATCATCGGGCCTTGGCATTCTTCTGGCCGATGTCTCTTCTCCCCGACTTGGTAGATTTGCTGCAAATGTCTTACCCTCTGGGTTTCTCCTCTGACTTCGTTTTCGTTGACCCTTGAGTGGATCACATTAACCACCCTCGGTCCTCCTGCTTGTGGTAGTTGTGCTGGGGGAGGCGGTGCTGCTGGTGCTTGAGGCAACCTTGCCTGTTCTTCCCTTGTCCTGGCCTCATCGACCAGGTCCCTCAGAAGGCCTTGTCTTACCAGGTCCTCCAAGTGTGCTTTCAAGGCTCTGCAGCCTTGAGTTGGGTGCCCTTCTTCATTGTGGTAGGCACAACGTCTACCAACGTTCCTTCCCATGAATTCCCCTGGTGCTCTTGCCAGAGCCCTGAAATAAGGTTGATTTCGAATCTGATCTAAGACTTTATGGATTGGGATCCGGAATACCGTCATTACCGCTTGTTTATTTCTTAATTCTGTTTCTTGTTTGGTCGGCCCATTGTTGACTCGGCCTCGCTTTGGCGAGCCGTTTCCCTTTTCTTGCTTTACCTCTTTGTTTCCCGATGTATCTTCTTCGGCCCTGGCGTATTTCTCAATTCTTGCCATGAGTTCTTCCATGCTTTTTGGCAATGTTTTTGCCAAAGACTTCCGTAGTGGGCAGTCATCTTTCAGGCCGTTCTTGAAAGACACGACTGCTACTTCCTGGTTGCATTCGGGTATTCGGTTGAACACCTCGTAGTACCTCTTCGCATAGGCCCTAAGGCCTTCTTCCTTGGTGATTCTTAGAGCCATCAAAGCATCAACCCTCAGGGGTTGCAGCTTGTTGGTCACGAACCTGGCCACAAACATCTCGGCCAGGCCTTCCCATGTCTTTATGCTTCCTTTTGGTAACTTATGGAACCAATCAGATGCAATTTCCCCAAAGGATGAGGGGAATACTTTGCAGAGCAATGGCTCGTTTTCGCTATATAATGCCATTGAATTCAGGTATAGCCCAACATGAAAGTTTGGATCTGACTTACCATCATAGATTTGAAACCTTGGCATACTGAATCTTTTGGGTGGTTCAAATTTGTCCAGTTCCATCGAAAAGGCTGTCTTCGGTTTTACTGGGGAGTTTACCTCGGCTTCAGCATTCTGCTGCCTCCTTTTGAGGTAGTCCCTCAGGTCTTCTTTGCTCCTCCCTGGAGCTCGGCTGTCTTTGGATTTTAGTCTTTTTGGTACACTGCTTTCGACTTCGTGGTGGGTCCGTTTGGATCTTTCTTCATGGGTTTCGTCAAAGTGGAGTACCTGCCCCTGAACATGTCGATGTTCTTTGGGCTCTGGATTCTTCATGTGGTGCGTCCTTCGGGACTCTTCTTGCCTCGGCTTTTCCCGTCCGACTTCCCTGGAAGGCCGGTGAGAATGCCTTCCGCTCCTGGTATGCTGAGGGACCTCGGGGATTGTTTTTCTTCCGCCCTTTTGGGTGTTGGTTGCTGGCATCGGCGTATCTTGCAGTGGGTATGGTGGCTGCATAACATTATTCTGTATCATGAAGTTGACGACTGACTGAAGGTCTGCCAACTTGTTCGCCAATTCTTTTACTTCCTCATCCCTCCGTAGGCACCTGTCCCTCCATACCTGGAGGTTATCTTCATTGTAGTACTTTCCTTGGTTTGTTCTTTTTGACGTGTCGCCTTCCGGGATGACGTCGTTCTCTCTGTGACCCAGGTCACGGGCTTCTGCATTGTGGTTGTCTCTTTCAATGTCAAGGTCAATTGGTCTGCCACTCCCAGTGGGAGCGTCATCCCCAATATTTTCCTGCTGTCCGTTACTGGCCATCTATTCTTCCTTCGTTCCCACAGACGGCACCAAATTGTGTGGGTGAAAATCTGACCACACTGCCCGTTTAGTGATCAGCTGGAGAGCACAGGCAGAATACCTGTTGTCCGTTACTGGCCATCTATTCTTCCTTCGTTCCCACAGACGGCGCCAAATTGTGTGGTTGAAAATCTGACCACACTGCCCGTTTAGTGATCAGCTGGAGAGCACAGGCAGAATAGATGGCTTTAGCAACCTGTAACAGAAAGAAAAAGCTCCGGCGGTGGTTCTTCCACCCGGGGGCACTCCGACGATCAAGTCAGTATATCTCTCAAAGATAATCAAGTGCTAAACTGAATACTCAAAACATAAATTGCATACCTTAGACCCACGGGGGTGCCTCTCTTTTATAATATACTCAATTCAAGTCCCACTAGAAGTATGACTTCTATGAACTTCATATCAATGTTTACTTTGGACTCTTTAAGAGATAAAAATAAACTCCCTAAGAGCTTTATCCTTATTTAGGTTAAGTCCCCTCTTCGTCTTAGGACTCTTGTCCCCTATCCGCCTATCTCGGATTCCGATATCTTTGGAGATAACCTCGGCAACTCCGAGATCACCTCGGCGTAACTACCAGGACACGTGGCACCTCGGCTGATACGTCGGCGTCACCATTCCACGTGTTGGTATTCAGAAAATATATCCTCACACACTGTTTGAATCATCAATTTATTGATGTTTTTTTATTTTTCATTTACATATATATATATATATATATATATTATGATTCAAACATAGTCTAATTATGTACTATACATGTGTCCTAAATAAACACTTTGTCAAATAAATAGGTTGCAGTTAAAATTTTCCCACAAACTCGGCTTTCGTTTGACATTTCACACCTTTTTATTTATTTATTTATTTATAACTTTGCCAAACCCATCAACCCTCCAATGTTGATGAATGAGGGAATTTGGTGGAACTTTATACACTAACCTGTCATTAAAAAAAAAAAAAAAAAAAAAAGAGTGTGAAAATTAGTTAAATTATTAGATGTCCTCTCAAGATAAGGTGATCACATACCCCTTATTATTAAATAGATAAATAATCATACAATAATGGTCATGTGTCCTATGCTACTGGACATACACATAATTACATGAAAAGTTAGTTGGGTAAAACATCCTATGTACTAAATAAAGATTTGTCAAGTCTTAGGTATTGTGCCATGCTAATGACAACCATTTGCTCAACACAAAAGATAAGAGGGTTTAGGGGTCAAACAAGATTAATGCTTGAGACCCTTAAAATAGGTGATTCCTATGACCTCCAATTGATGGGTGACTACTCATTATGTATTTTTTTTTTTTTCCCTTTCTCTCTTTTACATGTGTGTAAAAGTTGTGGGAGTTGAGTTTTGTGGAAGTCTATATCAAAACCGATCAAACAAATACAAAAGCCTACTATGAGCTGATTGAGGGTAGTATGAACCTTAAAGAATTGACCATCCCTGTTAATATATTGAGAGATAGGCCATTAAGGTGTCACCATAAGCTCTGTTTGGATCAATGTGTAGTCCATGCCATGTTGCTCTTTGAAGTTATATACATGTCATTTTACGGAGATGTACCATATGTATCTTGTTACGTATTTTTATAATAAATATTATATATTTTTGTAATAAATGTTACTTATTTTTTTGGTAGGAGTTGCAATAATTTGTGGTTTAAAAATGAAATTATCCATTTTGTGATAGTGTTACGTATTTTTGTGGTAACATTACATATTTTTTTATCCTCACATTTTCTAACTACAAAATGTGTAACAATACCATAAAAATACGTAACATTAACAAAAAAATGTGTAATTTCATTTATGAACTACAAAAAAATATAATATTTACCACAAAAAATAACATATAATAAGATGCACACACCATAAAATTTCCAGTCATTCTATATAAAATCATTCATCTTTGGAGCAACATACAAAGTTGAATTGTAGTCATGTCTGCCCATTTATTAGGTAAGAGTAAAATGTGTTTCCAAGCTTCAAACATGTAAAGAAAAGTTATTATGAAACAAGAATTAAAAGAAGAGTATAGGGTAAGATAATAAATAATCATATTTGTGCAAATGTTTCATTATCAGGTATTTATACATGTGTATATAAATTTGAGGTTTATAAGGTGACTCTCAATTCTTAAATATTTTGGTTCTCTTGTTCCGGCCAAAATTTTGAGTCATAATAATCAGATTAAGGAGATAAAAACATCTATAACACAAAATTATGTGCTGACTAAAATGCTATTATCCGGGCTTAAATCATACATTGGAGTAATTTTAATGTTGAATTCTTGCATTACTTGTCTACTTTGACCTTGAACAACATGATAATGACCTCTAAATGTGTTTGGTTTTAATTTTCTAGATTCAAGTTTTTAAAAATTAAGTTTTTTATTTTTTGTATTTTTTTGTTTTTAGTGAATATTTTTAAAATTTAAGCAATATTTTTACTTTTTTATATGCACCTTATTTAGATATATCTAAAAAGTAAAATATTTGTAAAAAATAATAAATACACAAGAATACAAAAACGTACTAAATTCTCGTAATTTTTTTTATTTATATTTTTGGTATTTACTGGATGTTCTCAAGATTTTTTTTCACAATATTATATTTTTAAGTGTATTTATGTTAGGTGTATCTAAAATTTTTTTAAAAAATTGCTTAGAATATTAAAAAAAATCAGTGAAAACAAAAAAAAAATACAAAATTTTAATTTTCTAAAAAATGAATTCTGAAAATAAGAACCAAACGAGTTGTAGTTGTGCAATGTGTAATGGTATTTTAACAATGTAATGCTTACTTTTTAACAATCATTTTCATAACCAAAATTAGTTTCACAATTCATAAAGGTCAAGTTTGATTGACAGGATTAAAGTATGGGATTAATGTTATTAATCAGTGGACCTATTAATCCTGTGTTTGTTGTGAAATTTTGTTTCAAGATTATTAATCCAATGGATAATTAATCTAACAAATTTGTAAGATTATTAGTAATGGGGTAGGGGTGAGAATACAAATTCTGAGTTGGAAAATAAAATAAAAAGACTCTTTTACCTACTAATCCAAAGCAAATCAAACAATGGACAGGGGAATAATTTATCCTACTAATCTAATGGGATAGTGAATACCACACTAATTTGATGAGATTATTAATACTTTCACTGTTAGTCTTGTGAATCAAACAGGGCCATAGACTACTATCTTTGATATGATTAAATATAATAATTCTTAGCACACACAAATCATGAGCTACTAATTCATTGAATGTTCAAAAAATTATAATAATTATTTTATTTATACAAAAATTAATTACAGAATCAAATCACATCTGTGTGTAACTCACAAAAAAGTAGGATCCATCTCATAATGTATGATTTTATGATCAATTTTTATATTCTGAAGTTTTTTGAAATTATAAACAATATGACAAAGGATAAGACGTAAGGGTTAAAATTTAATGAATTGATAAATATCTTTGTATCATATTTAATTTATCATTTCATGTAACACATTCACCATTATAGTGCAAAGTGTTACACATGAACTGTGCTAATATTCAATGGTTATTATGACAAACTAAATATAATATAAAATTTTGATAATGGTAATATTATTGATGAATTAAAATTATATTAAAATAAAGTTAACATTATACAGAACAATAAAAAAGAAAACAACAAAGGGCCAAACAAAAAACCTACTGAAATTACAACAACAAACTACAAATTCATCAAAAAAACCAGCGAGGATCTAGAAAAACCACCAATCTTCTCATAAATATAATTTGAAAAATAAGATCTACATCTAAATAAAACTCAACTCCATTGTCGCTATCATCATTGTCCTTGTGGTCACTGCTCAACTCCATCGCTACTACTACTGCCTCTTGTACATCAATCACCGTCGGAAACTAGAGTTGAAGAAGAAAAACACCCACAATAGTAAGGAAGAAGGATTGAAAGAAGTGGGAACAATTGTGGATGTCAAAAATTTAAAAATCTATGTTACAAATCGGGAGAGAAGCTCTAACCCCGCTTCCTAGGCATCAAAAATTCAAATCTATACTTAGAAAATATTTTTACATCTTGTTGAAAGTTTGTCAGAAAGTTGCCGGAGGAGGGCCAAAAATTGCCAGAGCGAAATGGGCTACTAAGGAATTGGGCTTTCAGGAGGAGAGTTTGGTTCCGAATTTAAAAAAATAAAAATAAAAATATTAAAAAATGAAATTCATGATTTTAATTTAAATTTAATTCAAAATGAATCCGATTAACCTACTTTATTTTTTTGACCATTTTACATATTGATATTTTGGGCTTCAAAAAAATGTTGATAAAACAATGGTTATATTTTTGACTATCCCTTGAGGCTATCTCAAGATTTAGGCTTGATAATTACTTAATATATGTAAGATCAAAGTCTTCATATACTCAAGAAATTAGTTGAAACAAAGTCTTGAACTCCCTAGGTCAGAATAGTATATGAGAATGGTAGGCAGGTCTTCAAAAATGGTAAGTTTTAATATGTCAAAATAGTATATGAGAATTGCCGGTTAGTTTCTTTTTCTTTTTTTTCTTTTTTTTTTATGGTATGTAAATGATGGATGACATAGAAGGATATAATTTTATTTTTTTTCAGTTTTTAAATTTTTTTGGTTTATCTAATCATATAGAACATAAAATAAAATAAAAAATTAATGTAAAAAAAATCACAAAAGACAAAAAAAGACTAATAAAAAATAGCATATCATCACTGTGGCAATATTACTATAATTTGACATTTTCATACTATAACATGCTAAATTATAGTTGTGACAATACTATTATAGCATGAATTATTGGAATTGCTTTTAATATATATATATATATATATATTTGTGAAGAAAAAAAAGCATTTGAGGTGACTAGTGTTTTTTTAAAAAAAAATATTGACACTTTGTTTGGTTTGAGTGATTTGGAGGAAAAAAAAAAGAAATTGAGAGAAATAGATTTTAATCCCTTGTTTGGATTACCAAATATGAGAGAAATTGAAAGAAATTAAGATAAATATATTTATTTCATAACCTCTATTTTTAATCTTTTCAAAAGTAGAGAGAAATGAAAAGAAATGAAATCAACTAAATATTATTTTGTTATAATACCAAAATTATCCTTTTAGATATGGAACAAATAAAAAGACTAGAAAAAATATTAGGAGCTCTAAAAGAAGAGCTCTAGAGAGCTCTAGTAGTGTGTGCGCCCCATAATGATGTGATGTTTGTGTTTTTTCTTTTTTTTTTCATTGTCAAATCATTAGAGCTCTGTTGAGATTTCAAAAATTAAAGGGATGTATCATTTCTGAAAAGATTAACACCTATAAAAAGTTAATTTAGTAATATAACATCATATAACATTATATCATTTCATTTCATTTCTTTTTTCTTTATTTAGCATAACCAAACGAGATATGAGAGAAATCAATATCATTTCATTTCTTTTTTCTCTTATCTATCCAAACAAAATAAATAGAAATCATAATCTTTTATTTTATTTTCTCTTATAACTTATGAAATCATTTCTTTTCTTTTCGCTCTTAAGTTAGTAAGAGCATCTCCAACAGCCTTATTAAAGAACTATTAGTGTCAGCCATAACTGATTTGGCAAACAAATTGTCACTACAATATACAAGAGTTTTAGTGACTAAATTTTCGAGTATCTAAAAATAAAAATTTTATTACAAAAGACATTTAAAAATCAATTTCTATCATCGTGGGGATAGTCACTAAAACTAATCCTGAAAAGTCAAAAACAAGGTTTTTAGGAACAAAATTTTAAAAATGTCACTAATAAATGGACTTTAGGAACAAAATAATTTGATCTCAAAATAGTTTATTTTTTGAGACAAAAAATTTGATACCAAAAAAATAATAACTCATCACTAATATCTAATTTTCGTTACTAAAAATATAATAACGATACTTTTCACAATAAAAAAATTTTAATCCCTAAAAATTAATTTTATCTCAAAATTTTAATCCTGAAATCCTAACTTTTTGTAATGATTTTTTTTTTCCCTTCTCCAATGATATAACATTGTAATTAACTAGTCCTTCCGTCTCAAAATAATAATTCTTTTTGAAAAATTTAATTTTTTTGGTAGTACAATTATTACACTTTTAAAAAATTAATTTTCTAAAAATACCCTTTGATAGTATATTTTTGAGGAATATCAATATCATAATTTTACTTTTTATATTGTTAATGAATTTAAAAGAAGGATAAAATAAGAAATTTATATTATTTTTATACTTAATTTTTGAAAAGCAACTAATATTTTAGAATAATAAAAAATAAAATAAAACACTAAATAATATTTTAAAACGAAAGAAACAATGGTTGCGTTTGGTAGAGTTTTGTAAATATGATTTGAGAGTATGAGTTGTATTTTTGAGTTTGTAAGTTGTGAAATTATGATTTAAGGGTCCGTTTGGGAAGAGCTTTTTCAGGCTTTTTTGACTATTTTATTTTTTGTGGCTAAAATAACCTATTTTGTTTTTTGTGGTTATTTTAGCCAAAAAAGCCTGACTTTTTTCTTCCCAAACGGTGCCTAAGTGTAGAAAATTTGTTTGGTTATGATTTTTAAATAAATTGTTGAATTGAGTTTTAAATTGAGTGTGGAATTGAGTTTTGAAAGTTTGATTTAACATGTGAAGTAAGAAAATTTGTTTGGTTATGAGCTTTGGAAAGAGTTTTCAAAATTTAATTCAAATTGTTATAACTCATAATAAAACACACTACTTTCACACTATTGAAAATTATGATCAACACTCATAACCAAACTTTTTTTAAAATTCAATTAAAAAAATATGTTATTAGCAGAAAATAACATTAATCAATTTTTCAATTCAAAATACTACAAAGGAAATATTTTTTTTTCAAAATAAATATTCAAAAAATTTAAATCATAAAAATTTAAATAATCTAAAAAATTTAATAAGTAAAAAATTAAAATAAATATTCAAAAAATTTAAATAATTTAAAATGTTAATATTTTAAATTTAAAAACAACTTTACACTCAAATTGTAACCAAACACATAAAACAAAACTCAATTAACAAATTATTTTTAAAACTCATAACCAAACACATAACTCGAAACTTCACACTATTTTCACAACTTTACACTCAAATCGTAACTAAATACATAACAAAAAAATTAAAATATTTAAAAATATTTTTATAAAAATAGAGTTTGAATTTATTTTTATAAAATATTTTAAAATTAAAAAAATTAAAATCGTAATATTTTTAAATTAAAATATTTAAAAATATTCAAAAAAATTAAAAAATTAAAAAATCATAACATATTTAAATATTAAAATATTTAAAATATTTAAAAAATTAAAATATTGATTTGAATTGAATTTTGAAAAGAATTTTAAATTATGTATTTGGTTATGAGATTTGAAAAATAATGATTATATTTTAAATTAAATTTTGAAAAATGAATATAAAATTATGATTTAAAAATTTAAAACAAATAACACACTCAAATTAATGAGTAATATTATAATTTAAGATGGTTACCAAACGGTGAATGCTTTTGCTTTCTAGCGAGGGCAGGGTAGGAGAGACACGGGGAGAGAGGCGAATGGGGGCAAAGAGGGCGGGTGGGCACAGGCGTGTACTCGCTGCTCTCTCTCCCTCTTCTTATGCTGATTTTCTAACTTTTTATAAATTATAATAATATTAACTTTTTGACAATTGCATAGTACCTTTACCTGCGCATTCACTTTTTAAATTAACAAGCCTTTAACCGACATAATTATCAGTAATGCTACAGAGTCTGAATATAGGGGTTTGAATTTGGCTCGAAATTAAGGGAAAAAAAAGGAGGAGGAGGAGAAGGAGAAGAAGAACTCAACTGGAGGGGCCAACAAAATCGGGCGGAGGTGGAGGTGGAGGTGGAGGTGGAGGTGAAGGCGGAGGCGGAGGTGGATGCGGAGGTGGCGGCGAGTGGAGGCAGAGGTGGAGACGGGGCTGCGATGCCGACGAACGACGAGGGACGAGCTGCGAGATCGGCCGACGAGCTGGGACACCGACGGGCTGCAATGCCGACAACGACCTGCGTTCTTGCTCTCGCTCTCGCCTCTGTGTTCTTCTCTCTTTCGCCTCTGCAACGAAGAAAAAGAAAGAAAAGGAAGAAAAAAAAAAAATCAAAATCCAAAACGACGTCGTTTTTAGGTTTTGAGCCAAATTCGAGTCACTAATTTCGAGCCCTCAAACATTATTCCATAATTATATCTCATTTTGGGGGGGGGTTTTGAAAACTTGGTTTTTAGTCGTTTTTTTTTTTGGTTTGTTGTAAAAGTTAAAAGTTGATTTTTTTATATATTTTTTTTATTTGAGAAGTTGATTTTTAGTCACTGATAAAATTATAATTCTACTCTTCATGAGTTAAAATGTGATACATGGGTGAAGTTGTAAATATTTAAATTGAATGGGATAATTTGGTAATTTTATTGTGATTTGACATTATAAACAAATATTAATCAAAAAATTCAATAGTAACTTTTTATTAACTTCTTAAATCATTTGTCTAAAAAAGCTAAAAGTTCGGTTAAAATCCAACAAGTCACTTTTTACCATCTTTTCAAAATAGGCCTACTTTGACTTATTTTGAGAAGATGGTTAAAATTTGACTTTTTAATTTTTTTAAAAATATATAAATAAATATGCAAAATAATATGACTCACAATGAGTTAAAAGTTAAAAAATAACTTTTAATCATCTTTCTAAAATAACCTTTTATATCATATAATACACTTTAACACACATATGAGTGTCTTGAGAAGATAATAAAAAACTGATTTTTGGCTTTGACTTTGGCTTTTTATCAAGTTTTTTTACTTTTTTAAAAAGTAATTTGAGAAGTTGATAAAAAATTACTTTTGATTTTTTTTGTTAATATTTATTTATGATGTCACATCACTATAGAATGACCAAACTATTCTCACCCAATTTAGTAAATTTACATTGTTATCCATGTATAACTTTAAATAATATAAAGAATATAATTGTAATTTCATACCTAGCTTTTTTAGACTTCCCAAATGATTCCGTGGTGTTTTGAAAAGTTAATAAAAAATTAATTTTTTAGCTTTTTTGTTTTGTGTTCAAAAACTGACTTTTTTTTTTATAAAAACAAAACCAAAAAATCAAAAAATTAACTTTTTAAAAAAGTTTCCAAAACACCAGCCATCTAAGCTTTTTTAACCCCCAAATTCCAAACTTAGCTTTTGACCCAAGTTGCCAAAGCTTTCGTTTGAGAAGGTGGTTAATTTTTTTGATTTTTTTTTTTTTTTTTTTGACTATTTTAACGTAGGATTAAAAAATTTAATTTGAAAAGGACTTTTAATTTTTTTTGACTTTTTTAATTTTTTTATAAGAAAAAGAATGTAATGATTATAAATTAAATATAATATTTTATTTTACTAAACTAAAAAATTTATTTTATTTTTTGTGACTAAAATAACTTAAAAAAATCCAAATTTGGGTTTCCCAAACGAAGGCAAAATACCTCTATTTCAACTCCACCAGTAGAGATGCCCCAAACATAAGCCCTGTTTGGTAGAACTATGGGAAAGTACTTAGAGCTTATGCCTAAACAGTTTATAGCTTATAACTTTCAGCTTAAGCTGATTTCCAGCTTATTCTTAAAGCATCTCCTGCCCCACTCAAAGAATATGCTGATTTCTGACTTTCACAAAGCTATAAGTTATAAGTTATAAGCTAAATCAAACACATTAAAATAACTTAAATTAAGTTAAAGACTGAAATAAATTGTAAATAATTTCTGCCAAACAGACACATATAGGGCCCGTTTGTTTTGGGAGATAGAATGGAGAGGATTGATAATGAGGGGATTAATAGTGAGGGGATTGTTAGTGAGGGGATTGATAGTGAGGGGATTAATAGTGAGGGGATTGATAGTGAGGGGATTAATATGAGGAATTGTTAAATTATTTTTATATAAAATAATAAAACAAATAAAAAAATATAAAAAATTAAACATTATATTAAAAAAAATTCTCAATATATAAAAAATAAAAAAATTTCTAATCCCCTCACTATTTTCTAATACCATCTCTACCTCCTCCTTACCAATCCCCCTTCCAAGGGTATTAGCAATACCAAGGGACTAATAGTCCCAACCCTTTCTCTGCAAACAAACAGGGGCTTTGGTAATACCTTGGTATTACTAGTCCTAATACCCTCTCTATACCTCAAAACAAACGGGGCCATAGAGTGGAGCATGCAAAAGTCAAGGTCGATATTGCAGGCGGTCAATCCACCGTGACAGATGAATGGGTGGCAGACAAGGGAAGTTAATTCACATTCATTGAATTCTTTCAAATGCCAAACCGTCCCTTACGTGGAGGCACTGAATTTTTTTGCGCTTTATTTGGTTTCATTTTTTTTCTAAAGGTTTTTTTTTTGTCTTTTCTTTCAGTGATTTTTTTAATTTTATATTTTAGTCAAAATAAAATAAAATAGAACTTTTTAGGTAAATCAATGCATTTAAAAAGTTTTTTTTTAACAAAAATCTAAAATTTGAGATATGTAACAAAATAAATCATAAGTTTTTAATTTATCAATTTAAATCTTATATTTTGAATTTATTTTTAATCTAAGTTATTTTTGTCTATTTTTGTTAAATAAAATCAATAAAATAAATAAATATTTTAGTCATTAAACTCATAAAAATATTACATTAAACATTTTATATATACTTATATTGAGTTTAATGATTAAAATATTCTTTTTCGTTTGGTTTTACTTAACGAAAATAGGCGAATAATTTAGATTGAAAACAAATGAAAATCTTAGAATTTAAATTGACAAAATTAAAACCTTAGAGTTTATTTTATTATAAAGTTCAAATTTTTTTATAATTACACCAAACAAAATTAAAAAAAATATGAGAAAAAAATTCAATAAAACAATTAAAAATTCGTCCAGAAACAAAATTTGAAAAATCAAGCTAAATAGAATATATTTTTCTTTCATTTGGCTCTTTCAAGTTTCACCAGATGACAAAATTACCCTGTTCATATGAGGCCAAATGGTGTTGGGATTAGTTTTTTTAGGTCCGTTTGGCAATTTAATTTTTTGGTTAAAATATTTTAAAAATTACAAAAAATAAAAAATAAAAATTCACCAAAAAAAAGTTGTACATCTCATTAATTCACATTTTTCAATTCAACTAAAACAATCATTCTCAAATACTTAAATAAATAAAAAAATTATAAAAAAAAATCAAATAGGCACAAAAAAAAATCAATTCACAAATGAGATCATAGTATTTTTTAACTTTTTTAGAAGTTAAAAAAGTTACTAAAAAAATTAGCATTTGATTTTTTTAACTGATAAGAAATAATTTTTTTAAACTTTTTCTTATTTAATAAAAAAAATTGATTTGCTTTTTTATTTGATTAGAAATATTATATTATTTACGACACAAATATTCTAACATAGAAAAAAAGAGAAAAAGAAAAAGAAAAAATTAAGAGATGAAATGAAACTCAAAACCCAAACCTTACATCTGATAAAGATAGCCCTAGTAAAGATAGCCCTAATCACGTAGGCTACCCCTTGTCTCAATTTTTGGCCCCCAACGAACCAAAATTATCCACACATACATAGAAAGTGATATGTTGGGACTAGAGAGGACAACATTGGTACATGAGTTTGTTTTGATAATAAAGCCATTTTTGGGTGTTTTGAAAAGTTGATAAAAATTTAACTTTTAGCTTATAAAGTTTTTTGATTTTTTTAGAAAGTGATTTGGGAAGTTAGTAAAAAATTAACTTTTTACTTTTTGGTTTAATATTTTTTTAAAGTGTCAAATCACTTTAAAATGATCAAAATACCCCACCCAATTTAAGAAACAACAATGCTAAATGGCCACAATTTTTGTGGCCACAATGACTCAAAATATGTCAAAACGACGTCGTTTTGACAGTTTTAAACTATTGTGACCACAAAAATTGTGACCATCAAACATCACTTTTTGATCCATGTGACTTATTTATCTACTTGTCGTAATAAGAAGGGTAATTATGTAAATTCACACTTCACGTTTTGCAAACTTCCCAAATGTGTTCCAGCTTTTTTTAGTAGCTTATCTGGGTGCGTTTTTGGCTGCAAAACGCAGCTTTTTTGGCTGTCATGAATGAGTTTTTCAATATGAACCTCTTGTGACACCGTCCATGCACAATGTGCACTATACTCATCTCACTTTTTCTACACTTCTGCAATAGACCACCGCACTACCACAATCCCTAATGACGTGGACTTTGAAACACCTTTCAAAGAAATTTTGCAACAATAATGCGTGTACTTCATGCACTGCCTTTAGAAAAAAAGAAAATTATTTCTCATTCCCTCAGACTTCTCTCTTTCCCACTCTAGCATTTTTTGACATACTCTCTCTCCTACATCCTCCATTTCATCTCTCTCTAACAATTAAGACTATAAATGAATCAAATTATTCATGAACAAGCACTCAAATATTAGGCTCATTTAATAAACGAGTAGAGTGCGAACTCAAATAAACTCAGCTTGTCAAACTTGACTCATTTATTTTTATTTAAATTATATAATAAATATATTATTTATATATTAAATAATATTAATAATATTTTTATTTAAATAATATAAATCATATTTTAAAAAAATCTTATCGAACCAAGTCGAACCGAGTTGAACTCGAGTTTCATTAATATTAACGAACTAAGCTCGAGCCCAATTACTTATCGAGTAGAGCTCGAGCTCAATGAGCAAACGAGTCGAGTTCAAGCTCAGCAAAGCTCGGCTCGTTTGTAGGCCTATCGGCAACTCCCTCCCCTTTCCCCTCCACCTACCGGCACCGCAATCGCCCTCGCAAACCCATCGCAACCCTCATTTCTCTTTTGGTTCTCTCTCTCTCTCTCTCTCCCATCCTCACAAACCTTTTGTTTATCTCAGAGTTCTCTTCGTCGGTGTTCTGTCTCCGGTGATCTTCCTCTCCTCCGTCCTTAATTTCAGAATAAAAAAACTATGGATATTATCTGTGATCCATGGTAGCTCCTCCACACGGATATATAATGCCAAAACACTTCCTCGTTGAGCTGCAATAAACTCGGCAACAAGCAAAAATTTCACCAGCGGATATTAAGAAGAGCATACCCAATTTTACCAAAAGTCTAGAAATAAATTCAACATTGAATTGGCAATGGCAAATGATACAAGAAATACAAAATTATCACAAATTAAAGAAACTCATTCATCATGATTACATAGATACATATTTTTACAATTATAATGGTCAAAACTATATTCAACAGCAGAGGCAGAGCCACATTGAGACTAAGGAGGTCACATGCCTCCTCTGAGTTTTTCATATTTTTTATACTATATAAAATTTCTATTTTATTTGTCTATTATAAAATTATAATAATATTCCTTCTTAAATCATTTAAAATTCTTTTGTATTTAAATTTTTTTAAAAGTGCTATATTGTATTTTTTTTTTGGTAATTCTTTTATACTTCAAACTGGAAAGTTAATGGAAGAATTGAATTAATTGGACATTTCTTTCTTATTATGAGATTTGTTTAGTTGATTGTTTTTCTCTATTGTGAGGGTTTTTTTTTTATTGAGTTGATAGTGTTGAATTTGTTAATCATAAATCCAGTTGAGTTGTTGATTGTGAATTTCTAAGCTATATTTATCATGATAATTTACTATTGAATCTTAATAACGGATCCAAATATATACATATATATAAATTTAATCACTCTGTTTGGTTTCAGTTTTTAGAAGATTTTATTTTTTCGTTTTTCGTATTTTATTTTTATTTTTATTGAATTTTTTAATAATTTAAGAATTTTTTTTTTAATTTTCAGACACAACAAACATAAATATACTTAAAAAGTATAATATTTGTGAAATTTTTTATAAAAAAAATTCACTAAATATCAAAAATACAAAAAAAATGAAAATGAAAATTTAGTACATTTTTCATATTTTTGTGTATTTATTAATTTTTAAAAATATTTTTTCATAAATATTTTACTATTTAGATACATCTAAGTAAGGTGCATCTAAAAAAGTAAAAAGAAATTGCTTAAAATTTTAAAAATATTCACTAAAAACAAAAAATAATCAAAAAATAAAACACACTGATTGGTATCTCATTGTTGTTTATTGTGGATTTTTTTTCTTCTTTTGAATGATGTGAGTAATATGTGTCCCTCTATCTTGAATTTCTGACTCCGCCACTGTTTAACAGCAGTTTAACAACAAGAAATTCAGAACCCAGTATTTCTATAACACAAAGGAGTAAATCCCAAAAAATACTAACACGAATGACAAAATCAAACAAAAAAATTTTCAATTGTACAAACCCACTTCTACTTCTTCTTCTTCACCCTCTAATTTTTTAGATTGTAAAAAGCATATATATATATATATATAATTATTAACATAGAGAGAGAGGAGGAAAACAAAGGATATATATATATATATATATATAATCATGTAAAGAAACATTTTAATCATGGCAAGTTTTTTATTTGGAGCAACCAAGGAGAGAGAGAGAGAGGGTTTTGAGACAGAAAATGGAGCGTGAGTCTCTTTTCATGTGGAACTTTCCACGTCAGTAGTGGTGCTATTAGGGGTTCTCAATTAGCGGGACGAAGCATTTTTTCTTTCTCTATTAGTTTGTTTTTTCTTTACTAGTCTATAGATATGTTTGCTATAATTTTTTTTGAAGTTAAAACTAGATAATTAGAAAGAAATAATTAAAAGTATTTCAATTTTTCTTAACTTATAAATTATTTATAGCTAAAGAACTGTAAGCAAGCATTACAACAAATACTAACATAGACTCTCAAAATTTATAAAAATAAATAAATAAATAAATATAAGTAACTCTTATAAACCGCACCAAACGTTATCTACATGTTTTGGGTCTAGCATGGGGGCAACCTATACTATTCATGCTCTTAATATGCCCAATTTTTTTTTATATATTACACGAAACTTTATTTTTTGTTTTTTTTCCCTTCTTTTTATTAGTACAAGAAATTTTGTTTGGATAATTATAAATTTGTTTATAAGACAAAAAAAAAAAAAAAAAAAAAACCTTTGAAACTTCATGGAGACATTCTACTATCTATTTAGGGTATGTTTAATTTTATTTAATTTAGTATTATTAATGAGACAATTTTACCTTGAACAAAACATATGGGTATATGAAATCATTTATTTTCAAATTTATGTCTCCAAGTCTTGTGTCATTTTTATTGCACGATGTGTTAATTTCAAATTAAAAATTTATTAAACTGCCTTATCATTTGATGTAAAAAAAACACAAGATAATAGGGATTTAGACTAAATTTATATTATTTAATTGTATATGTCATATGATAAAGGTAGAACGAGGATGTGGATTGCAATTACAAAAGGATGGATCAACATATTTTCCATACATAATTAAAATAGGATTAGAATTTGTGGACATGTTTGTATACTTAAATAATAATGCTTTGATATTGTAGAGCTAGAATGAGCGTGTGAATTGAGAATTTTAGAGGGATGGACCGGTAGAATATTTAATGTTAATAGGCACAAAAATTCATGCTTATGCTTGACTTTGTTAATTTTTGGTTTGATAATTCATTAGAACTTGTTTGAAGGCTAAATTTGTGCATCCGTACATGGTCGTACCATAAAAATAATGTGTGATTGTACTATGCATAATCAACTAACTTTGATTCAACATAATTAATTAATAAATACTACCTAAACTACTTAAAAGACTAGCCAATGTGCAAATAAGTAAAATTTTATTGTAGCTTGTTATGTTGCTCATAACTAAACCCCCAATCATGTCATTAAAAATTTTAAAATACAAAAGCTTTTATAAAAGAAAATGAATAAGTTTAAGAACACAGTTATTGAATTGGATTTTTCAGTAGATCTCTGTACCAAATTTGGTAAAATTTTATCTATTCGCGTGTATTTTATATATTTGGTTTATGTGACATGAACAGGCCCACAAAGGCCATGAACCACTATAAGTAACTCGAGCCCATCATTCGAGGCCCAATGCATAACCCTGCCGATGGAGTTCGGAACAGCTGGAATCCAATATGGCACCAAGAACTAACAGCATTCAGGCACGCGGCGGGTGAAGGACGAGCCACATCAGCAGATAAAGATCTGCAAAGTTATTGCCACTGCACATCACCATTAATGCAGCCCATCACAGCATTTATTATGACAACACCTCTCCGTCGGAACAGATCCCCCTTACCCTGAGCAAGGTAAGCTACAGCATAGGCTTTCGGCAAGGAGAGCAGGTCGGAAGGGACAGCGAAATGATGGCCAAAGGATATAAGCAAATGTTGTAGACAAGCAAAAGGTTAAGTTTTCTATCTCTAATCTTCTCTCATATACTCTACTTCTCTTCCTAACTTGCTCGTCGGAGAGTTCACTAGGGTACTACCCCGTTCCCCGTTGAACTTGCCTGCAGGTTATCTGGTGGGCTTGATCATTTGGTAACGGGCTGGAGGAGCTTGGACCTGTCTGATCCATTCACTGGGACGAACAGCATTAACAGTTGGCGCCGTCTGTGGGAACACTTTACTCCTCGTGCCAGTTGTGATCACTGTCGCCGGAGGCCCCGTTCCAACAACCTCTCTCTCCTACCCGTCAAAGTGCATGGTCACGACTAGATCCATGGCTTCTCATAATAATGTTGCCGGCCATCAAGACGACCCCCCCAATCCAAACAACCCACCACAGTACTTTATCAAGCTTACCAACAGCATCAATCGCATGGCCGAACAAAACCAGGCCTTGATAAATGCTTTACTCCAAAGGAACCTTCTGATTCCCCCTCCACCACCTCCAGATATTCCCCCCAACCAAGAAAGAACCCCGAGCCATACTGCTCCCCAACTCCATCCACTCAACCTGGAAGGTTTGCAACCTCCCCACCTACACATAAATCCGCCACCACCACCCCCACCCCCGTCGGTCGTAGCACCAGCCCCTGAAGGGGAGGCCAACAACGTTCAACCTCTACTAACTGACCAGGGGGACCACGTTCCACTCTAGGACGCCGAGCTCCGAGCAATGAAGCTCCAACTCCAAGGGGTCATGCAGAACATTCAGCATAAACCCTCTACCACGGCAAATTCACTATTTGTTGCCTCCATTCGGGACAAACCTTTGCCCACCAAATTCAAGATGCCAACCATTGACTCCTTTGACGGTACGACAGACCCAGTCGACCATCTAGAGACCTATCGTACACTCATGATCCTTCATGCCTTCCCCGACGAGATTGTGTGTCGGGCTTTCCCCGTGACACTGAAGGGGTCAGCCCAACTGTGGTTCAGTTAGTTACCAGCGGACTCTGTCTCCACTTTCCAGCATCTCAGCGACTCCTTCCTCAGCCATTTCATTGAAGCCCAACGCCAACGCCGTCCTGCAACCCAACTCCTCAACATCCGTCAGACCGAGGGGGAGTCACTACGTAGCTTCGTTACCCGTTTCAACACCGAAGCCCTACAAGTAGCAGAGAATGACGATAAGGTCATCCTTACGGCTTTCATGGCCGGGCTGCGATCGTCCGATTTCCTTTTCTCCCTCTCCAAAAACCCCCCCGACCTCTATGGCAGCCTTATTGTCCAAAGCTCAGAAATATATGAATGCCGAAGATTCACTGGCCGCTCGCCAAGATCCAATATCCAAAAACCCGTCCCCCAGAGAAAAGAGAAAAGACTCGGAACTAAGAAACACCCAGTATAACAGCCAAACGCCCCAATATCCCGACCGACCTCCTCGCACTGACCGATCGGCACCAGCACGACCCCCCGGTCGGTTTGAGCGATACACGCCCCTCAATTCTCCTATGGAAAAGTTCTCCACCAAATCCAACGGGATTACCCCCTCAAATGGCCACTGCCTTCACGGACCCCTTCCAACCGGAAAGACCAGTCCAAATATTGTCGCTTCCACCTGGACCACGGCCACAACACTGATGATTGCATCAACCTCAAGGATCAGGTCGAGACCCTCATTCGTCAAGGGCGTCTCAGCCGGTTCACGGACACCCGCCCACAACAGAGACAACGAACCGAGCCCCTCAGAAACAATCGCCGACGTACCCCACCTCGGCAGCCAGCCCAACCTGACCAAGGCCATGACCGCCTCCCACAACAGCCTCGGCCCCCAGGTAACCCCCCTCCGCCAGTTGGTGAAATCCGAGTCATTTCTGGTGGCCTTGCTTGTGGCGGACCATCCCGCTGCGCTCAGAAAGCAGAGCTCAGGAAAATAAGGCAAGGTTCGGACAAAGAAGTGGACACGGTAGACCGACCTTCCAAGTAGCTGAAGAAGTGGACAGAGCCCATCACCTTCACGGACGCCGATAGTACAAGCATCCGTTATCCTCATGATTACCCCCTCGTCATTTCTGCCCTTCTCTCCAACTATAAGGTCAGGCGGGTTCTCATCGACAACGGTAGTTCGTCTGACATCATATTCCTCAGTTGCTTCCGCCAGCTCAAAATTGGGGAGGAAAGCCTGTCCCCCCTTCAAACCTCCTTGGTCGGTTTCACTGGCGACAGAGTGACCTCCATTGGCTCCATCGACCTCCCCATCACTATTGGCGAACACCCAGGCAGACTACCAAGTTACTCACCTTCCTTGTGGTCGACTGTCCCTCTGCCTACAACATCATCCTCGGTCGCACCGCCCTCAACGCTTTCCAAGCTATCACGTCAACCAATCACCTCGCCATAAAGTTTCCCACCGACCAAGGGGTCGGGACAGTACGGGGAGAGCAGACCATCGCCAGGGAATGTTATGTCGCCTCACTCAAGGAAGTCAAGTTGAAGGAGGCCATGATCATTGAAGGAATTGACGCCCGAGACGAGGATGAATTGGTCAGAGGCGAACCAGTGGAGGAGCTCGTTGAGATTCCTATCGATCCCACCAACCCAATGAAAACTGCTAAGATCGGCAGCCAGCTATCCCCCCAAGCCAAGGCCGACCTTACTGCACTTTTGACCGAGCATAATGATGTATTCGCCTGGACTCATTCAGATATGCCAGGCATCAACCCTTCTTTCATAACTCATAGCCTCAGCATTGAGCCTCATTTCCGACCTTACCGTCAAAAGCAGCGCATCTTTCATCCGGAGCGCAATACTCTTATAGCCACAGAGGTCGACAAACTCCTTGAGGCCCAATTCATAAAAAACGTCGACTGCCCTAAATGGTTGTCAAACGTGGTCCTCGTCCGCAAAAACAATGGCAAATGACGACTTTGTGTCGATTACTCTGACCTGAACCGAGCTTGTCCCAAAGACAGCTATCCTCTGCCCCGCATAGATCTGCTGGTCGATGCCATGGCCGGTCATCAAATGCTCAGCTTCATGGATGCTTTCTCTGGCTACAACCAAATTCTCATTCAACCGTCCGATCGGGAACATACATCCTTCATCACCGACCGAGGTACCTACCATTACTAAGTAATGCCATTCGGATTGAAGAACGCTGGGGCCACCTACCAACGGTTGGTCAATGCCGTCTTCCATCACCAAATAGGTCGGAATATGGAAGTATACGTCGACGACATGCTAGTTAAGAGCAAACTCTCCACTGATCACCTGACCGACCTGCGGGAGACCTTCGCCACGCTACACAAGTACCAAATGAAGCTCAACCCAGAGAAATGCATCTTCGGCGTAGGATCTGGGAAGTTCCTGGGTTTTATGGTCAATCAGCGGGGCATTGAAGCTAACCCTGAAAAGATCAAGGCCTTGATTGAGATGCAGTCTCCCAGGACGGTCAAGGAGGTTCAAAGACTCACTGGCCGAGTTGCAGCCCTCAACCGTTTCATTTCCCGCGCAACAGATAAGTGCCTACCGTTCTTCAAAGTTCTTCGGCAAACTTTTGAATGGACAACTGAATCTGAAGAGGCTTTCCAGCAGTTAAAGCAGTGCATGGCCAATCCACCCCTCCTTTCACAAGCGATTACGGGCGAGTCCCTCTTCCTCTATTTAGCCGTCTCAAGCACCGCAGTCAGCGCAGCTCTTATTAGGGAAGACGACTCTGTCCAACGACCGGTCTACTACATCAGTCGGGCTCTTAGGGGAGCAGAGTAGAATTACCCCCTGTTAGAAAAATTATCCTTAGCCTTGGTCACCGCCTCTAGACGACTCCGTCCTTACTTCCAAGCCCATTCCATAGTGGTCCTCACCGACCAACCCTTGAAGAAGGTCATGTAGCAACCAGAACTTTCCGGCAGACTTATGCAGTGGTTTATGGAACTCAGCCAGTTTGACATCTCTTACCGCCCTCGAACAGCAATTAAGGGACATGTTATCGCCGACTTCATCTTGGAATTCACTAATCCTACCCCAACCACTGCCTCTCCACTCCTGCTAGCTCCCATCGAGCCAGAAGACCCTCACTCTTGGACTCTCAATGTCGACGGATCATCCCGCAGGCAAGGTAGCGGGGCTGGCCTCATTCTCACCAGCCTTGAGCGTGGTTATTTCAAATGTGTGCTCCATTTCTTGTTTAAGGCCAGTAACAACGAGGCTGAATATGAGGCACTGATAGCAGGCCTTCGCCTAGCCAGAGACATTGGTGTCAGCCACATCCGAGTGCTCAGCAACTCTCAGCTCATCGTCGGATAGATCACGGGCGAATTCAACACCAAGGAAGGCACAATGCGGACTTACAGGGATCTTGCACCTCCCCTAATTTGCCTCTTCAACACCTTCCATATCAAGCACATTCCTCGGGCGGAGAATTCTAAGGCAGATGAGATGGCCCAGCTGGCTTCCGCAGACCAGTCCGCCCTCAGCAGTGGTGTCCGTCTCGAATACCTATCTCACCCCGCCATTTCCCCCGACCAGCATGAAGTACAATTCCTCCAAAATGAGCCCATTCCTTGGGCGTCGGACATCCTTCGATTTCTGACAGCGGGGGAACTTCCAGATGACCACCAGCACGCCGCCAAAGTCAGGGCACGATCGTCCAATTACATCCTCGTCGACAGCATCTTGTACACACGTGGTTTCTCACGCCCCTATCTGCGGTGCCTCAATCCGACTCAAGCAACTTATGTGATGCAAGAAATTCATGAGGGCATCTGCGGCAATCACTCGGGCGGCAAGTCTCTAGCCCACAAGATACTCCGTACCGGTTATTTCTGGCCCACCCTTAATCGAGATGCGACCGATTTCGTTCTCAAATGTGATAAGTGTTAGCGTTTTGCCAACATCCCCCGTGCATCCCGTACAGAGTTGATTACACTTTGCAGCCCTTATCCGTTCGCCAAATGGGGGATCGACTTGGTCGGTCCACTCCCTACTGGCCAAGGCCAGACCAAGTTCGCGATCGTCGCCATTGATTACTTCACCAAGTGGGTAGAGGCAGAACCCCTCGCCACCATTACCGAGCGGAACACAACCAAGTTCATCTGGCAGTCAATCATTTGCAGGTTTGGCATTCCTCAGGCCATCATCTCCAACAATGGTAAACAATTTGACAACGCCAAGTACAGGAAGTTCTACGCCGACCTCCAGATTCAACCTTGTTTCTTATCCCCTGGTCATCCCCAGGCCAATGGCCAAGTCGAGGTCACCAACCGTTCTCTCCTGAAGATCATCAAAACTAAACTAGAAGTTGCTAAGGGACTTTGGGCAGAGGAGCTACCGAATGTACTCTGGGCTTATCGAACTACAGCTCGGACGCCCACTGGGGAAACCCCTTTCCGCTTAACATACAGCGCTGAGGCAGTTATCCCAGTGGAAGTCGGTTTGCCTACTCCCAGGGTTTCACATCCGGATCCAGTACTAACCGAAGAACTCCGTCGGGCTGACCTCGACCTAATTGAAGAACTCAAAGAGACCACCGCTGTCCGACTGGCCTCATACCAACAGAAAATGAGAACACACTACAACCGCAAGGTCCGACCGAGGGAGTTCGCTGCAGAGGATCTTGTCTTGAGAGAAGCAACTCTCGCTACCAAAAATCTGACTGAAGGTAAATTGGCAGCCAAGTGGGAAGGACCCTACATTGTGAAAGCCCGATCCCGACCAGGCACTTACCGACTTCAGGACATAGAAGGTCGAGAGCTCCCCCACCCATGGAACGGCGAACACCTTAAACGCTACTTTTAATAAGCTCATATTTTTGTATTGCTCAGTTATTGCATTTTCTTTTTGGGAAATTCACACATTCTTGATATTCCCCCACGCAATGTAACTTCTTGATTATATATCTCAGTTATCTATATGTTGTCTCGGTAACATTCTTATTTGCAGCATTAAAAGCCTCTGCCAGACAGAGCACTTAAAGCCTCCGCCAGACAGAGCACTTAAAGCCTCAGCCAGACTGAGCACTAAAAGCCTCCACCAGACAGAGCACTTAAAGCCTCAGCCAGACTGAGCACTAAAAGCCTCCGCCAGACAAAGCACTTAAAGCCTCAGCCAGACTGAGCACTAAAAGCCTCTGCCAGACTGAGCACTTAAAGTCTCAGCCAAACTGAGCACTTAAAGCCTCTGCCAGACTAAGCACTAAAAGCCTCTGCCAGACAGAGCACTTAAAGCCTCTGCCAGACTGAGCACTAAAAGCCTCTGCCAGACAGAGCACTTAAAGCCTCAGCCAGACTGAGCACTTAAAGCCTCAGCCAAACTAAGCATGAGCCGCCTCGGGCAGTCCGACCGTTCACACCCCCTGCCGGACCGCGCGCTAAAAGCTCCATCCAGACTGAGCGTGAAGCACTCGTCCAGACCTAACATGTAGGGCTCGGTCAAAACCACCCATGCAAAACTTCATACTTGTGGAATTCACTAACACACTTAGTCACAATTCCAGGTCCCAGTCTTCACACCACTCTTTGCTTAGTCCAAATTCCAAAGACGTTCTTATCATTTTATTACACTTAACTTTCTCAGGCCTATCATTTTATTAAACTTTAAATTCCACTCTGCATTGAGTCCTTATTACAAGCTTCAATTTCACTCTTATTAATGAGGAGTTCTACAAACACTTTGCCCAGGCCTCATTTATCTAAGATCCATAAGCAGAAATATTCAAATAACAAACACAACTGAAATTTTATTCGTTCACAACTTTGTACAAAAGTTCATTACAGCAATTCATGTACAAAAGTTCATTACAACAATTAAAAAAAAATAAAAAATACACAAAACAAAAACAACAAACCAACAAACTATCTTTTTCACCTTCCTCCCCAGTTACTCCTTCTCACTGGAGAGGAGGTCTTCTTCTTCAATGCCTTCATCCAGGGGGGTTTGGGCCACATCGTCTTCGCCAATTGTTACACTACTAAGGTCTAAGTCTGGGAACAGCTCTTCAGCTCTACGTTTGAACATTTTCCAGCCACTGTCCCAGTACACAGCCATTTCGTGCTTATAAAAGTCCGACTGCTGGAAGCTCTCAATAAATTCTGCTTCAGTTCTGCCTCCAGCAGTCGTCCTCGATGGGCCCGCCCCCTCAGATTCCTGCCTAGCCAGGCTACTCGCGACCGCGGCATCAACCGCCGTCTGAAATTCGGTAGACCCTTTGAATTGCTCCACTGCTGCGACGCACAGATCGGGATAAGTCGCCCTTTCAGAAGCTGCCTTTGCCCTCTCTTCGTCCAGCTCTTTCTGCAGGGCCGCCCTTTCCGATGCCGCCTTCGCCTTTTCCGCCTCCAACTCCTTCTTCAGGCTCTCCTTCTCCGCCACCACCTGCACTCTCTCTGCTTCCAACTCCCTTTAGAGCCTCCCTTTCTCCTCCCCTGCCTTGGCGCGCTTGCCCTCCAGTTCCCTCTGAAGATCGCCCACTTTGCTATCCGCCTCGTCCTTTTGCCTGACCAGCTCCTCATTATTGCTCATAGCCTCTTCATGTCGCTCGACCGCGACGGCGCAGGCTCTTTGGGCCTCGTCCAACTTCTTCTGTTCGCCAGCAAGTTGGAACTCGAGCGACACAACCTGACGGCGTGTGTCCTCCAGCTCCGCCTTAACCGCTTGCAGCTCAGTGTGGGCACTCTCCCAACTTGCACTCTTCTTCTTTAACTTTGTAAGCTGGGCCTTGGCCTCATCTGCCTTGAGTTTGGCAGCCCCCACCTTCCTCAGCAGGGCCCCTACTACGGTGGTTACCTCCATTTGAGCGGAGTATAACCCCCTTAGCAGTTTAGCCTCGTTGAATCCGGCGGCCGAGCGCAGGGCTGCCTCTTCTACAATCCCTACAAGGCGATCTGCCCCTGCCTTGGCTGGGCCTTCTTCTCCCTCCAGCCGCCCCGCCACCGCACGAGCATGGTAGATCGCCGTGGTCGCACCGACTCCTCCTTCTTGAGGTACAAGACCCCCCTGGGGCTGTCCCTCCCTCATTGGCCCAGGGCCAGCAGCCTCATCCTCCACTTGCCTTTCGGGGACGGCCTTTGCGACCCCTGCGACGATCGTCGCCACCACTGGCACCACCTCCATGACCTCTGAGGCAACATCCACCACTTCTGGGCCACCTACCCTTCCTAGGGTCCCCTCCACTTCTCCCCCTTCAGATCCCACGGCTGCACTGGTTTCTTTCACACTCATCTCCCTCCTCCTCTTCTGGGCAGGCACTTCCTCACTCTAACTCACTCTCTTCTTCTTCTTTCCCACGCCCAATGCCTCCATCTCCTTCAAGGACCTCTCCTTCAAAGGGTCTGTTAGGGGCGGCCGCGGCACAAAATCGCCCAAGTTTTTTTCTCCCAAGGGTTTAGGGCGAGGTCGAATCCGCTCCCTCACAACCGGTTTTGGTGGGCGGTCGGCCTGGGACTCTTTGAATTGTTGGGCTTTGGCAAGAATGGCCTGATCCTCCGCCTCCTGAACCCTTCTCCTCGCCTCCAACTCCGCTCGGTCGAGGTCCCCACTACTTGGCTTTGGCCCCAACCCCGCCTCAAACAATACCGACGGCTGAACGAGCTCGTCCCATTTGGCCTTTTCTCTCTCCCTCCACTCCTTCACCCTCCTCACCTTCCCCTCCGCAGCTGCCCCCAGTTTCAGCTCCACAGACCTGATAGGCACTTTTCACACGGTGCACGCTCCAAGCCCCTCATTGGCAGACACGTAGAACCATCGCGGCCGCCACCCCTTGATTGACGACGGCAGACCCGCCACCAGCCCCTTCCCCACTACAGCCTGCAGAGTGACCCACGTCTCCTGCTACCCCGAAACCTTATAGCACGCAAAGAATTCGTCTACCGTCATGGCCTCCCCTCCATTTGCCTTCGGCCACGCACTGGCACAGGCCAGCAGGATCTTCCATGCGTTGGGCATTAGTTGCCCCGGTGCTACCTCCAGACGGTTAAGCACATCCACCACCACTTACGGCAGTGGCAACCTCAGTCCACCCTTCAGAGCTTCCTTATAAAAGGAAAACTCCCCTGGCCTAGCGTCAGACGGCCTTTCCGTTGATGTCGGTAGCAACAACTCCACTTCCCCAGGGATCTGGTATTTTTCGCGGATAGCCTCCAACTCCGCCTCAGTAATCGTGGATTTGTCAGCCTTCGTGTGCCAATGATCTAGTTCCGCCTGGCTGATTGGTTTTAGAGTTGCTATCATGGTGGAACCATGGGATCGTACCACTGGCTCCCCCATCCTCTCTGTCCTATACTGCGCCGTTAGCTCCACAGCATCATCATCTCCAAGCGGGTCCACCCTGACAATCGCACTCCCTTCTTCGGCCATTTCTGTGGTATGTTTGCGAATCGCTTCGGCGGCAGGAACAAGGAAATCGAAAAAGTGTTGCAGAGGTGTATTATGAGCAACAAAGGAATTCACACTTGGAATATTTTGATTTTTTGTACACAAGTAGGTGAATCGAATAATGCCAAAAGCCCACGGTTTACCTGTATTCCAAGGGTCCCAATTAATTTTCGTCAGTTTGAAAAATTTTCAAAATCATCCGCCAAAACCGTCTCTTCAACACCCACAATGACCTAACGTTTCGTTTCTGATCCAACGCCTAATCTTCTCCCTACGGGATATGGCCAGGTGTACGACCACGATACATTGTCCATTCCCCTTACCCTGTCTTTTCTACTTTAAATCATCACTTGCCACGCCGCCCCTTGAGCCCTGCGCCAATCAGCTCGGCCTTCGCGTGATCAGCCCTCCCCACGGTCAGCCTGTCTTCAACAGTCGGCCTGCCCTCAACGGTCGGCCTTCTCGCGCGATCGCCCCTCCCCACGGTCGGTCTGTCCTCACGGTCGGTCCCTTGGGTTGGCCTGCCCTCAACGGTCGGCCTTCTCACGCGATCGCCCCTCTTCACGGTCGGCCCTTTAGCTCGGCCGGTCGACCCTCCGCTCGGCCTTCGCGCGATAAACCCTCCCCACGGTCGGACAATCCTACGCTCGCCTCACCAACTCGGCCGCCCATCCCGGTCGGACTCATCTTCCTCATACATATTCCCTTCGCTAGTCTGAAGATGCACTCGGGAATGGGGGACTACTGACATGGACAGGCCCACAAAGGCCATGAACCACTATAAGTAACTCGAGCCCATCATTCGGGGCCCAATGCATAACCCTGCCGATGGAGTCCGGAACAGCTGGAATCCAATATGGCACCAAGAACTAACAGCATTCAAGCACGAAGGACGAGCCACATCAGCAGACAAAGATCTGCAAAGTTATTGCCACTGCACATCACCATTAATGCAGCCCATCACAGCATTTATTACGACAACACTTCTCCGTCGGAACAGGACCCCCTTACCCTGAGCAAGGTAAGCTACAGCATAGGCTTTCGGCAAGGAGAGCAGATCAGAAGGGACAGCGAAATGATGGCCAAAGGATATAAGCAAATATTGTAGACAAGAAAAATGTTAAGTTTTCTATCTCTAATCTTCTGCCATATACTCTACTTCTCTTCCTAACTTGCTCGTCAGAGAGTTCACTGGGGTACTACCCCGTTCCCCGTTGAACTTGCCTGCAGGTTATCTGGTGGGCTTGATCATTTGGACACGGGCTGTAGGAGTTTGGACCTGTCTGATCCATTCACTGGGACAAATCATATGATAAAGGTAGAACGAGCATGTGGGTTGCAATTACAAAAGGATGGATCGACATATTTTCCATACATAATTAAAATGGGATTAGAATTTGTGGACACGTTTGTATACTTTAAATAATAATGCTCTGATATTGTAGAGCTAGAACGACAGAATATTAATGTTAGTAGGTACAAAAATTCATGCTTAGGCTTGACTTTGTTAATTTTTGGTTTGATAATTCATTAGAACTTGTTTGAAGGCTAAATTTGTGCACCCGTACATAG
Organism: Camellia sinensis; assembly: GCF_055761805.1. NCBI lineage: Eukaryota > Viridiplantae > Streptophyta > Magnoliopsida > Ericales > Theaceae > Camellia > Camellia sinensis. The sequence continues at coordinate 88,420,454 of NC_138973.1, read as the reverse complement.
TCGTACCATAAAAATAATGTGTGATTGTACTATGCATAATCAACCAACTTTGATTCAACAAGATTAATTAATAAATGCTACCCAAACTACTTAAAAGACTAGCCAATGTGCAAATAAGTAAAATTTTATTGTAGCTTGTTATGTTGCTTATAACTAAACCCCAATCATGTCATTAAAAATTTTAAAAATACAAAAGCTTTTATAAAAGAAATGAATAAGTTTAAGAACACATAAACTAGTTATTGAATTGGATTTTTCAGTAGATCTCTGTATCAAATTTGGTAAAATTTTATTTATTCGCGTGTATTTTATATATTTGGTTTATGTGTTCGTAATTAAACTAAAAGAAAGCTTATGGAAAATGCTCATAATCTCCTAAATGGTAATGGTATTGTTTATTTGTAGCACCTTACCGAACTAGCACAATCAATTAGACTAATTTAATTGACCAAAATTATTATACTTTACCAAAGATCAAGGGTTTGACTATTCTCTCCAAAACTATGATCTATTATGTACCCAAAAAAAATACTTAATCTTTTGGTATATAACTTTAGAAAATTCTTTGGTGTGCAATGCACACCGTATGCAACTCTAATACAAAATGAAAATTTGTGTTTAACTTACTTATTTTTGTGAGATTAGTTATATAAATTTATAAAAACTTTCGTAATTTTGTATTAGAATTATATACGGAGCATTCCCTATAATTTTTAATACAATAATTGAGTGATAATACATCAAGTGATACCTTCTTTTTGCATATCATGTGGTACTTGATTCATAACATTTTAAAATGATGGACCTATAGTGGTTGAGTTATGCAACTTGGAATTTCAATAATTTTACCAACTATAATATTTGTCATTATCTAATGTTTTAATATTCTATTTTGTTCACTAAATACAATATGCATATTTTAATAGAAGTACATGTTATGGTTGGACGCGGATTCAATAACATGCACCCAAAAAAATGAATGTATGTGTACCCTATTCAACATTATTTTATTTTTAGTTTTTTCTCTACAGTTATGATTTGATAGGAATGTCAAATTTTAATTATTTCTCACTTATTTTTTAAATTTCTTGAACTTTCAATTTGCAGAAATTAAAAAATATATATTGACAATTATTTCTTAAATTTTAATTCATTGTTACTTTTTTGATTTGATAATCCATTGGAACTTGATTGATGATCAAAATTGTAAACTCGTACATAGCCGTACCATTAAAATAATAAGTGGATCATATAACATACGTAGCGCAATTGACGCCAATTTGGCTCAACCAACTTTGATTTAATAAAAAACTATACACACATCTTCTAAAATTTGAAAGCATACAGTGAGTTCATAATTTTTACATAATTACACTGACCTCCTTTGTAGTAATGTTAATGGGTTGAAATCAATGCACATGTTACAAAAATACATAAATAAACAACATAATGTATATATTTTCGTATAAAATATACGATAATATTATTTTTTCGGCAGTGCTACGTAGCTCGAAAGCTACCCCCGAATCCCCCTAAACCCTAAACGACGCCGTTTTTGTTTTGTTTTTGTTTTTGTTTTTTTTTTTTTGCAGAAGAAGAAGGAAGATCAGAGAAGAAGAAGGAGGAGAGAGGAGGGAGGAGGAAGGAGGTGGAGGGACTGGAGGGGGCATAATATTGGGGGAAGGAGGAGACGGAGGCAGGAGGCGGGGAGCGGAGGCGATGAGCTGACGATCGGCGGAGGTGACGAGCTGCTGCTGCGACGATCAGCTGCGGCGGAGGCACACGCGACGATCGGCGACGAGCTTTCTCCCTCTCTCCTCCTCTTCCCCTCTCTTCTTTTTCTCTCTTCTCTCTTCTCTTTCTCTCCCTCTGCAGACTCGAAAATGAAAGGAAGAAGACTCGAAAATGGAAGGAAAAAAGAAAAGAAAAAGAGGCTAATGCCCAAAATGACGTCGTTTTGGACATTAGGGGGATTCGGGGGGCAAAGTCTCGAGCTACCAGACATTATTCTTATTTTTTTCATGTATATAATTAAAAAAATGTTGATAAAAGAGAGTTTATAAATTACAATCACAAGAGAGTTCAATATGTTAAAACTGTAGAGCTTACTATATTTTTTCTAAATCTCAATAGAGGTAAGTGTAATTTACCCTTCATTTAACTAGCATTTTTAACCCACGCAAATGTGTGGGTTATATAAATATTATGTATTATATAAGGAGAAATTCTAAATCATAAACCCTAAATGCACCTTTGGTTACGAATTATCTTTGGTTATGGCCTACTGTATTGCTAATTATGGCATATTATAATATAATGTTTGTTATAACATTATTTTTTGTTATGATCAAAAAGTTGTTTAGTTATACCTCATATGATGTTTGATGTTTGGTTATAACTTTTTTTATTTATTTTTATTTTTTAGTTATGACTCTTATAATATTGAGTTATGTCATTTGTGATAATCATACTCACAAATAGTGTAACTTGCATATGAGGGTGTGTACCATATCATTATCCATATTTAAATAAATAAAATAGAATTTTATTTTTATAATATGTCAATAAATAAAAATTTAAAATCTAAACAACAATTATTAATAATTTTTATTTTGTGAATTAACTTCCACATTGTTTTAGGATTGTGGGTGAATTTGTAAGAAATGTTGAAGGGTAAGTTAGGAATGCAAAATTTCACTTCACATACAAGAAAAGCAAATGTTTCATCAGGACAACAATTCCAAACTTTGTTTTATTTTTCTCAAAAAAAAAAAAAAAACCTTTGTTTTATATAATGTAGTATAGATTATATTAATTGAGTTAATTTCACTTCTATCTCCCTAAACTATTATCATTTTATCTATTTAATTTTTAAACTATCAATTTCTTCTATTTAATTCTTAAGATTTCTTATTTTAATTCACGTGACCCAATTGGAGAAGCTTATACAAATCGTTTATTATTGAAGTCGATTTTTTTTGCCCCCAAAGATAGCAAATGTATAGCAGAAGCAAAATATAGATTTAGCAAGCATCACCTAAAGGTTCTAGTAGCCAGGTATTTGCTGGTTAAAAATGTTATTTTTAAATTTAAACAATTTAACTATACAATTAAACACTCATTAAATTGGTTATGGGATGTAATTTGTTAAAAATATATATATTTTTTAAAATTATAATTTTTAATTATTTTATTTAAGCTATTCAAATTTTAAAATGACTCATTTACCAATCAAATTAAGCTTTAACTTATTAATTAATACATGTTACTGTGTGGGTGAAAATCTGACCACACTGCCTGTCTAGTGATCGAGCACAAGCAGAATAGATGGCTTAAGCAACCTGAAACAAAAAGAAAAAGCTCCGGCGGTGGTTCTTCCACCCGGGGGCACTCCGACGATCAAGTCAGTATATCTCTCAAAGATAATCAAGTACTAAACTGAATACTCAAAGTATATGTTACATACCTTAGACCCACGGGGGTGCCTCTCTTTTATAATATACTCAATCCAAGTCCCACTAGAAGTATGACTTCTATGAATTCCAATTTACTGTTTACTCTAGACTCTTCAAGAGATAAAGATAAACTCCCTAAGAGTTTTATCCTTATCTTGGTTAAGTCCCCTCTTTCCCTTAGGACTCTTGCCCTTTATCTCGGATTCCGATATCTACGGAGATGACCTCGGATTCTCCATGATTACCTCGGCATAAACTACCAAGGCACGTGGCACCTCGGCTGACACGTCGGCATCACCATGCCACGTGTTGGTATTCAGAAAATATATCCCCACAGTTACCTAAACTACTTAAAGGAGTAGTCAATATTGCACAAAGGTAACTTGTTATTGTAACTTGTTATTGCCCATTGCTAAACGCCAAACCACGTTATTTGAAATTTTAATGTATGCAAAGACTTTTATGATGAAAAGTTTGTAAAAATGTCCATAATTACAACTACTTACGGTATTTTTTCATTATTTTAAAAACCTAACCAGCACAATTAACTGGGATTAGTTCAGTTGGTAAAAATTGTTACATCTAAAAACACCTAATCAATATTTATAATTTCTCATGTGAAGGATTAGTTTGGTAAAACTTATTAAACTGTTTATAACATCTAAAAACACCTAACCAATATTTATAATTTCTCATGTGAATGATTTGTTTCGTAAAACTTATTAAACTGTTTATAACTTCTTCTTCTTCTTCTGTTTTTGAAAATATGTGTCAGTGTTTAGTACAACTTTTGTTGATATCTTACGAGGTAGAAATAACTTAAATAAATTAAAATTAATTAATTATCTAGAAATAGTAGGAAATGTGCTTTTAACTTTGAAAAAATTTACACCAAACAGGCCTAAAGTCTCATGTGTGGAAACTTTGAAAGATATCCATGGCTGAATATCAAATGTTGTGCCATTCGTTTATTTTTTCGTTTGGCATGGGCTTTTTTAGTTGGTATTTTTGTGTTGAAACTTTTTTAGCTTCATTTGGTTTGACTGTTTTGCCTTTTGTGAGAGAAAAAATGTAATGATTATGGTTTAGATGTAACATTTTATTTTATAAACTTAGACCATCTCCAACGGTGAACCAAACCCAGCATCAAATTCAAATTTTGATGAAAAACCTACTTTTTCAAGCTCCAACCATTGCACCAAAGTCATATCAAAATGAGAATTCAGCAAACAAAACATCAAACTGAGACCAAGACACAGATTTTACCAAATCACTGTTACTGACCGTTGAAAGAGGTACACCGGTCAACCAGCCGGTTGCCCGGCCGGTTGACCAACCGGTCAACCAGTAAAAGATTCAAACAGTTCAGGAAAAAAAGTTCAAACGGTTAAAAAAAAAAAAAAAAAAAATTTGCCTAACCGGTCAACCGGCCGGTCGACCACCCGGTCGTCCCGAAAAAAGTTCAGAAAGTTCAAAAAAAAGTTCAGACAATTCACGAAAAAAAAAAAAAAAAATTTCGCCTAACCGGTCAACTGGCCGGTCAACCACCCGGTTGTCCCGGGATAGATTTGGTGAAAGGTGAACCGTTGGAGCGAGTGGTATCAAAGTTGGTGAAATGGGTCATTTTTGACTCAGATTTGGTGAAAAATTTGAGTCACCGTTGGAGATGCTCTTAGGTAACTAATTTTGTCTTTTTGTATTTTTTTAACCAAAAATCTAAAACTAAACGAAGCTTAAATGCATTGACAGTGAGACCTAGTATATCAATATAATAATTACACAGTCATTTGATAGGTAACTTTTGATATAAAAATTTAGTTATCACAACATTACTCATATATAAATTTTTTACTTGATTCATAACATTTTGAAGTGATGAACTTTTTTTTTCTTTTCTATCGAAGAAGCAAAATTTATTTATTTATAAGAAAGAGTTAGCTACACAATGTAGAGTAGTCATAGCACATTTATCCTGATGAACAAAACACAAAATATGGAGTTAAATCCTATAGTAACCTATAATCAACTTTCAACTCATCCTCCATTTGGAAAGTAGGTTAATTTTTTGAGTTTTTAATTTTTTTGGTTATTTTAGCCTGGGCTAAAAAGCTTGGTTTGAGAAGGATTTTTTGATTTTTTGGTTTTTTTGACTTTTTTTGTGAGAGAAGAATGTAATGATTATGGGTTGGATGTGATATTTGTTTTGTTCTGACTAAAATGACATATTTTATTTTTTGTGACTAAAATAACCAAAAAAACTAGAAACCTTCTTCCCAAACGGTGCGCAAGCAGCTTCACCCTCGAAAGCAAGGATAGTTGGGACAACTGGCCTACTTGGTTTTGGCCAAAATATATTAATGGACTTATAGTGGTTGAGTTATTCCAACTTGGAATTTTCAATAATAAATTTTACTAACTATTATATTGGGTTTCAATATTTATTATTATCCAATGTTTTACTATTCTATTCTATTTACTAGATATAGATATATACATATATTAGGGAAAATTACATATACCCCTTGAGGTTTGGCTAAATTACAGATATCCCTGAGGTTTCGAAAATTACATCCCGCCCCCTGAGGTTTGTATTTTCAGAACAATTTGCCTCCTGAGGTTTAAATTTCATAACAAATTACCCCCTAATTTGTTATGCAAATATAGCATCCAGGAGGGAATTTGTAATTTCTCAAAAATTCAGGGAAATATTTATAATTTAGCCAAATCTCGAGGGGTGAATGTAATTTGCCCCATATATTAATAGAAGTACATGTCATGATGTTGAAAGTGGACTCAATCATTTGTACCCAAATGAATACTATGCACCCTCTATGGCATTATTTTATTTTATTTATTCTCTACATTTATGAATCAATAGGAAGGCCAAATTTTAATTAATTTTCACTTCATTGTTTAATTTCTTGAACTTTCTAGTTGCACAAATAAAAAATTATATTTACAATTATTTATTATAAATTATAGAAAACTCGTGCATAGCATATAAATGTATTGAGACCACCTTGGTCTATATGGTTTATTTAGATTATTAAATTCGCCTAATTGCAAATAGCAGCCAAATTGTCAACTTGACAATATTGGAATAATATTAGAAAATTGGTGAATGATCAGCATAGCCATAGGAGATCTTGCTGTCTTTTATTTGTTTTATTTAGAAGTAGAGTCTACAGCGAAATGGCTCCTAAGTATTCTCTATATTTTATTTTGTGGGTCATATTTTTGGTTCACAATGATGATTCGAACCATTATTTTATAAATTTAGAAGTAAAGATTATTTATTCAAAAAATTAATTTTATTGAATATCAATAAATGATTGAAGACGGTTTAAGTTTAAACTAATAATTGTTGTCTATTTTAAAAAATAAAATATAATTTGTTGTGTCTAGTGATGTCTGATAAAATTGAATTTTTGCACGACTCATGCTTACTAGTATGTAAAAGGATATTGAGAATAGTATAGAAGAAACCCATAAATTGGTTATGTTTGACCCAATGGTAGGAAGGGTCTTGGAATTGGCAAGGCAATTTCTGTTTATCTATCTTCCAAGTTCAATGGTCTATTTATATAACCCATCCAATGGCCTTGATTTTTGACCACTCCTTGTTGATTTTTCTGGGTGAATACTCCTTGTTGATTTTGATCCATGCACAAAGAATGGAAGAGTCATAATCCCTAGTCTCTCTTCCTCTCTATTGCTTCCATTCCATTTGATTATTAACTTGTCATATCATTTTCTATCAATTTTATAAATTTAAAAAAAAAAAATTAGAGAATTACTTATTAAAATGACATAACAATGATGTTTTTGTAAATAGAATCATCCTGATGGGTTTTAAATTTAAAATGATAAACACACAACTCAACATATCATTTTATATGTATTTTTTGTATATATGTTTTATTTATTTATTACTACTTTTAATTATATATAATTTTTCTATTTATATATCATTACTCGAGCATTAGAGTGAGATGAGTAATTACAAAGTATAAAAAAAACATACATGGTTGGAGAATCACTCCACCAAACTAAGGAAAGATCGAGCACAAAATTTATTTTTTTTTTTTGATCATCGAGAACTCATCCTAGGTAGGATTCTTTAGATCCACTGGAAACATGTAAATTTGAAATTTAGATGCCACCCCTTAGCTTATGAGCTACGCAGATAGAAGGGAAGTAGAACCTCAGATCTCTTAAATAGGAACTTGGGGCCCGTTTGTTTTGGGAGATAGAATGGAGGGGATTGATAGTGAGGGGATTGTTAGTGAGGGGATTGATAGTGAGGGGATTAATAGTGAGGGGATTGATAGTGAGGGGATTAATAATGAGGAATTGTTAAATTATTTTTATATAAAATAATAAAACAAATAAAAAAATATAAAAAATTAAACATTATATTTTAAAAAAAATTCCCAATATATAAAAAATAAAAAAATTTCTAATCCCCTCACTATTTTCTAATACCATCTCTACCTCCTCCTTACCAATCCCCCTTCCAAGGGTATTAGCAATACCAAGGGACTAATAGTCCCAACCCTTTCTCTGCAAACAAACAGGGACTTTAGTAATACCTTGGTATTACTAGTCCCAATACCCTCCCTATAGCCCAAAACAAACGGGGCCTTGGGTGACTGGCCATCTAAGCCACACCTCTGTGCATCAAGCACATTTATGTAAGTGTGTTAAGTGCATCTCCAATTAAATTTGTGTTAAAATGTTTGTTAACTGCATGATCTAAAAAAATCAAAAAGTCACTATCTTGTTTAAGTCACATCATCTTATTTAAGTCACATCACCTCTCTAATATATCACTTCAAACTCAACTTATATTTCATAAAAAGTCAAACTCAACTTATATTTCATAAAAAGTCAAAAGTATACTTATTTAGATCATTCCAAATCACCCCTTAATTTTATGTTTGTTAATTTAAAAAGTAAATATTTGCTTCCAATAATATAGTTAAAATGTATGTTAAGTGAATATAAAAATCATAAAATAAATAAATTTCTTTTCTTGTCCCGTGCAAAATTTCTCACATTCCCTTTCACACTCTCTCTCTCTTCTTTTTCTTCACCTTATTAACTCTAGATTAACACACATTTTAGCTTCTAATATAATTTTAGCTAACTAAGGCCAAGTTTGGCAATTGTAAAATAATCTATCTTTTTATCTTTTTTTCATCACATCACCTCTCTACTTTTCTGCATATTTTTCGTAAAAAGAAAAAAAATACACTTATTTAGGTCATCCCAAACAACCCCTAACAATAACAAGTACCTTAATACATCCATGAAGGGAAAAAAAAATGTTTTAAATTTTGTTAATTATCCTTTATCAGTAGAATAAACACTGTCAATAGGTTTAACACAACAATGCTCCAAAGTACTTTTTGTAATTGAGCATCTATGTTTAAGACATTAGTACAGTAGAATTGACTTGCCAAGGGAAACAATAGAGACATGTACCATACCGGATGGCCCATACTTCACCTCTTGATAGCAACACCATGGTGCCACTTGCATAGAGCTGACGTGGCGGTGATTTGTAATGTCACGTGGTAAGGGGAAATTATCTGACACCACTTAATATTTATTGATTAAAATTATAAAATTTAATATTTTTATTATTTTTTTAGAGATAATTTGGTAGTTTGAGATGTCCTAAATAAGTGTACTTTTTGACTCTTTATGAAATATGAGCTGGGTATTAGTTGGGTTTGAAGTGATGTGATAGAGAGATAATGTGATTTAAATAAGATGATGTGATTTAAATAGGATAGTGACTTTTTAACTTTTTAAATTTTTTAATTTATGCCAAACAAGACTTTAAGGGTTAAGTAATAAACAGTGTTCAATATTATTTCAAAACTATCAAATAACTTAGTAAAAGATATAGGTAATCAATTATTTATTTTTTATTTAGAAAAAAAGAAAAGAAAGTACCACATCATCTATTAGTGAAAACTTTTCTTTGAAAAACATTTTTCTTCTTTTATGCCAAGCTTTAGAAAATGGAGGGTAGCTTAATTAGCAGAAATGTATTCAATTCACCAATAGCACTATGGCTAGAAGTTAAAAGGAGTTGGTTAAACAGTAAAAATTTAAAAATAAATATAAGATTTTAAGTTTTAAATTTTATCCGATTCTTAATTTTAAGACTTTGAAATTAATTAATGTGAGTACAAATTGACCCGTATATCCTGTTATTAAAATATATATATATATATATAGACTAAGATAGGGACACTTGTTTTAGTTTTGTTTTCAAAAATTATTTTTCATTATTTTTTATTTTTATTGAATTTTTTAATATTTTAATGTTTATTTAAAAATTTTGAAGGTATATAAGAATATATTTATTAAAAATAAAAAAAACAATTTTGGTGGATGATTGTGCGGGATCTTTGAATAAAGAAGGCACACACAATTAACATTAATTGCAGGCAAAATAGAGAGAACATAGAAATTGTAGGTTTTTTTTTTTTTTTTTTTTTTGTAATTGAACGTAATTTTAAAGAGTAAATTTGAAAGTGTAATTAAATTATTTGATGATATCGACAGTTTATGTTATTTTTTTAAGATAAAATAACAGAAAAGAAAATCTATAAAATAAATAAATAAAAACTAAACTTTAAGGGGGATTTCTATTATTTCATAAACCTAATGATTTTTTTTTATAATTTTATTAAATCTCAAACGATGTCAGTGTAATTTAAAACTCAATCTCAAGAGTAGAGGTGTGCATAATACTGCCGAAATCGCCGAAACCGCACCGCCAAGGCAAATTCGTTATTATTTACCAATCGAACCGCCGGTTTTTGGTAAGAAAAATGGCAAATTCTAGTGACACTTTTATCAATTTGTCGGTTTCTATTTTTCTTCCAAACCGCACCGACCCGCACCGCTATTAAATCATGTTTTATAAGATTCTAAAAATTCTTTTTTACTTAAGTTTGCTTGTTATTCTATACCTTAGAATATAGTATTACATTACTACTCGAGGGGAATTCAAGATGTTAGTAATCCAAAATAAAGTTGGATTCTAATTCACTTTTCAATCCTTTTTTTTTTGGGTCATGTTGCACACTTGCATCAGCTCACTTTTCAATTTAAACACTTTTCAACGGTAAACATTTTCAATATATTGCAAACTCTAAATGATATTAATTTTATGTATTGTATTTGATTATTGTAGCTTTCACAGATGCTTGTAATGAACTGATGGCATAGTCGTTGATATTATCATGTTGTTGCTACACTTGCTGCATCAGAAGAAAGTTTCGCAAGATGCTTAACATCATAATATCTCTTGTCTTTTTTTTACTCTTTGATTTAAGTTTTGTAATTCGAATTATATTTTTTATAAACCGCCAATCCGCCTGAATCGCCAAGGCAAATTCGTCATTATTTACCAATCGAACTGTCAATTTTTGATAAAAAAATTAATAAATTTTAGTGACACTTTTATCAATCTGTCACCCGCCATACAGTTCAAATTTTTTATTTTTTTTTGGATCATCGAGAACTCGTCCTCGGTAGGATTCTTTAGATCCACTCGAAACGTGTAAATTTGAAATTTAGATGCCACCCCCTAGCTTATGAGCTACGCAGACAGAAGGGAAGTAGAACCTCAGATCTCTTAAATAGGAACTTGGGTGACTGGCCATCTAAGCCACACCTCTGCAAATCAAACACATGTATTTAAGTGTATTAGGTGCATCTCCAATGATTTGGTTAAATTTGTGTTAAAACGTTTGTTAACTAATAAAAAGCCATAAATGTGAGACTTATAGGTCAAGTTTGGCATGTTTTAAAAAAGATAAAAAGTCAAAAAGTCACGATTTTATTTAAGTTACATCATCTTATTTAAGTCACATTACCTCTTTAATACATTACTTTAAATCCAACCCAAATCCATCACATATTTCATAAAAAGTCAAAAAGTACACTTATTTAGATCATCTCAAACAACCCCTTAATTTTATGTTTGTTAATTTAAAAAGTAAATATTTGCTTCCAATAATATAATTAAAATGTATGTTAAATGAATATAAAAATCATAAAATAAATAAATTTCTTTTCTTGTCACGCGCAAAATTTCTCACATTCCCTTTCACACTCCCTTTCTCTCTTTTTTGTTCTTCACCTTATTAACTCTAGATTAACACACATTTTAGCTTCTAATATAATTTTAGCTAACTAACAATAACAAGTGCCTTAATAAATCCATGAAGGGAAAAAAAATGTTTTAAACTTTGTTAATTAACCTTTATCAGTATAATAAAGAGAAAATTAGTCTAGGGTCCCTCTCCCACTTTTCGTAATGGAAGAGATCCACAAAATTATTTTTTGATGTCTAAGGTCCCTAAACATATCACAGAGAAATTTGGCATTAACAAATCAAAACTCATCTCTCTCTCTCTCTCTCTCTCTCTCTCTCTCTCAACTTTTCGATTCTCAGACCTCTCTTGTTCCTCACCCTGCGAAGAGTTTCGATTTCTGCGAAGAGTATGTTGAGAACAGTTTGAAGAATCAGATCGATCATGGAGTCAAGGTCGAGTATCGGAGGAGAGAAAGTCAGTGTGAGAATTTGAAGAGAGAAAGTGGTGGTGAAGAACAATACGGCGGAGTAAGGCGGAGGAGTGCGACGGCGGTGCGCTTGGCAGTGATCAAGAGGTGGCTAATGTTTTCAAAGAGATCACCATTTTTGGAACTTATGTCATATTATATGATGATATCAAGCAGAGGGGTGGTGGTTGGCGAGTCCGATTCCGGTGGCCGCCTCTGCCGCCGTAGTCCCATTTGTAACCGCCTTTCAAATTGGTCCTTCATTTGCAGCTGTACAGCTTCTTTAGATAAGGGCTTTGGCTCTGGAACTTGGTCTTCTTCACTGCCTTCTGCAACTTTTCTTGCCTTTTCTTTTACAATTCTTGTCATCTCTTGTTGCCCAACGGAGGGAAAAACGGCATTAAGCATGATACATAATAATCTCTTATCTTCTTCTTCAATAGGATCTTTGTCGAAGCAGCAAACATAAATAGCTTCAAGGGCTTTCTCAGCTCGAACCTCCATTGAAACAGTAGGGGCAGGTACGTTCAGCTTTGCTCGCTTCTAAAGTTGGCCAATTAAATACATAATTGACCACACAATACAGACAAGACTATGTTAGAGTTTGGGCTTTTCAACAGTTTTTTATGCTTTACATGTTACGAATTTTAGTTTATGCATTTCTAACAATTTGGAAGCAAAAGCCAAGTACTTCAAATTTATTTCTACATTGTAGCATAATAGTCAGTACTTCCTAATAAGGGAAAGGGTTATAAATAACACTGCTCACATTTTTGAATCATTAAGATAATAACACAAATTCTTTTGGGGTATTTCTTGGGGTTTTGTAGATTCTGTATCTACAATAGCTAGAGCAGATTAGAACTAATCAACTCCTGCAAATCCAACAACATATATATATACACATGAGAGACCATGAGAAGAAGTTTGCTGGAGGATTTGTCCAGGCAGCTTGGATTGAAGGAAGATTCAGCAAAAATAGTATGTAATGAACATTTGGGTCTACCAAAGAAATTCTCTGATTTTTAAACTGAATTTTCTCTGGTTTTTAAACTGAATTTTCGCTTCTGCAACTTGTCTCCTTGTCTTGGCTTTTCTCCAAACTCACTACACTATCGTCTCCTCAACCAAACCATAAATAAAGTAAGACCATTTGTTTTCCTGAGTGCTATTTGCTTTCATGTCTCCAAGTTAGTTGGGTCTCTTCTATTTGTTCTCTAGGTATCAACATTTGTTTAACCCCTCTCTCTGTTTCTTAGGTTGAAGCCTTTGGTCATTTTTCACCTTAAGAACACATTCTTGGTGAAAATTGTAAGGGACAGAGAGAGGGCAATGAACCCTGGGAGTGTGGATTTTCCAGAGACTCTTCCAAGCCTTCAACTTTACTTCCTTCTAGGAATTGTATATGCTGTAGTTACTCACATCCTTCAAACAGCTCCCATTGTGCTTAGATTATCCAGAGAAATTTCGAATTTCTCTGGAGAGAAATTCGGAAGTCCAGAGAAATTTGGTGGACGAATCTGCAAACATCAATATCAGTTACAGAGAAATTCAAAATATCTCTAGAGATAAATTCAGAAGTCAGAGAAATTTGGTTAAAACACATTATGAAAACACATTTGATAATGGGGAGAGTTGTTGCTGATCTCTGTGCTTTACCTTGAACCACAATGGGTGTAAGTGCATGTATTTGAAATTTTATCTGGATTAATTTTCTAATTTTCCCTTCCTTTCTCAAATCAGAGAAATTTGTAAAATTTCTCTGGAAAGTCCTCAGAATTTCTCTGAATCAAATTTCTCTGTGATGTGAATTTTCTCTGGACTAATTTTCTCTGGATCAACTTGAGGGACCTTAGACATTATGAAAATATTTGGTGTCCTTTATGCTATAAAATGTTAATACCAAGGATCTTAAAAAAAAAAAAAAACCCTATAATAAACACTATCAATAGGTTTAACACGGCAATGCTCCAAAGTAATTTTTGTAATTGAGCATCTATGTTTAAGACATTTGTACATTAGAATTGATTTGCCAAGGGAAACAATAGAGACATGTACTATATCGGATGGCCCATATTTCACCTCTTGATACCAACACCATGGTGCCACTTGCATAGAGCTGACATGGTGGTGACTTGTCATGTCACGTGGTAAGGGAAAATTATCTGACACCAATTAGTGCCGTTTTGGAAAGATTTGTAAAAAATAACGTTTTTAATGCAAGGTGAAAAAAGTTGACAGTCAAAAACGTAACAAAATTTATTTGGGAAGAGATAAAAACGCAAGTGTTGATATTACGTAATTACCCTTCATGTTAACAAATTGGGGCCCAGGGCAAAAAAGTAAAAAAAAAAAATTCTATGTTGGGTAAGGGTATTTCAGTCATTTAATTTGATTTGGCACCATAAACAAATATTAAACTAAAAAGTCAAAAGTCAATTTTTTACCAACTTCCCAAATCATTTTTAAAAAAAGCTAAAAAGCTTGGTAAAAAGTCAAAAGTTAACTTTTTACCAATTTTCCAAAACACCCCTTAATATTTATTGATTAAAATTATAAAATTTAATAATTTTATTATTTTTTTAGAAATAATTTAATAAGTGTTAAATAATAAACAGTTTATAGTATTATTTCAAGATTATCAAATAACTTAGTGAAAGATATCAGTTGAGAGAGCGATTTATGATTTGGACTGGGCCGTGGTAATGACTGGGCAGATTTGGGCCAAACACAGTTGGGCCGTGGTAGCATGGGCCTGCCCAGGAAGGCTTTGCTCGGTTAAGGCAAGGCATGGTTGAACCGAGCTACTTGGCTTCAGGGTGCAGAGACCGGTCGAGTGATGGTTCGGCCGAGATGTCCGCTGCATCACTGGGTTCCACGGTTCGTGGGTTGGCCCGGCAGGAAGGCCGACAGCTAACCTGCATGAGCTATCACGAGCTCGGCTATGCCGGAATGCAACCAAGCTCGGTCGTCATTGAGCTTGGCAGGCGAAGCACTCTGGCTAGCAACACAGCACGGCCTTTGGCAACCGAGATGCTGCCGCCCGGCTACCGAGATCCCAGTAGTGTGGGCTGGCAGCTTAGTTAGGTGATGTTTAGCTAGATTTGTGCTGGCAGATGGGATAGTAGCACCACGTGTCGAGAGACTAATAGGAGTAGATTTGGGGCGCAGAAGGTATATAAGCGAGTCTGCGCCCCCCATATTGCACAGATGAACATTTGGTGAGATTTACATAAAACACTTAATCCTCTCTCTCTCACTATCCCTATGTGTGTCTAACTTGACCGTCGGAGGGGTATTCTAGCCATACACCGCCGGGTAGCTCACCGCCGTTGTACTCACAGGTCGATCGGATAGGCAGGATATTGGAAGAAAACAGTACGGGCTTGCTGGAATATTTGCTCCCCGTACAATTGGCGTCGTCTGTGGGAAACTTGACAGACAAAATCTTGTCTTCCAAGCTCATCTGATCGCCGTCCATGGCGAACAACGACGAAAATCCGTTGTCTGCCATCAACGGAGTTACCCCGGAGTCAGGCAGACGGAGAGAAGGACATCCCACCATCATTCTTCTGATGGCGGACTTGGAGACTTCTCCAGGAAGACATTCAAGAGACGCGCGGGATAAGCGCGGAAGAAGCTTTGGTCATTCACGGAGTCCAGACGGTCACCGGCGGCGGAGAGAATCGCATGCCAGACGACTGGAAAACAAGCTAAGGGACCAAGACGTCGTCATCTGGCGAATGGTGGCGAAGATGGAGGATCTCAAGCGGCATGTCAAAGGGAAGGGTGTAGCTGGAGTGGGTGACCTCAGTGAGCGCACCCAACCCCGCCGTTCAGGTAGTCAGAGCCAGCGGCGTACTCCGTCCATCTCAATCACCATAAGTTACAAAGTTGGAGATTCTGACGCACACGTAGAGAAGTCCAGCGCGCAAGACAGCACCTATCAACCCTCATGTCCGGCGACAACGTCGAGGTATTCTTATTCTGCTCGTTCAGAGGATTTGCGGGCAGTCTTGAAGGAACGGGCTCGCCGGCGAGAGGCTCAGAGGGTGCCGGCGTTCCAGCGGCTATCCTATGGGGTTCACGCCAGTGAAGAGGTCGGAATGCCTCCACCCCGCCTCGCTACGCCTCTCCTTTTAGACACAGACTTGGCGAGGCTGAACGCCGTGCCTTTCTCCCTAGAGATAGAAACAACACCGCTTCCGACGGGCTTCCACCAGCCAAAGTTCACGCTCTACGACGGAAAAACTGATCCATATATGCATGTGAGCCACTTCCGACAGGTCATGGCCGGACATAGGCGAAATGATGCTCTTATGTGCCTTATTTTCCTGTCAAGTTTGGGCGAGCTAGGCTTGAAATGGTTCGAAAGGTTGCCGGAGGAAAACATCGAGGGGTGGCAGCAGTTGGCGGAAGCCTTTGTGACGGGCTTCAAAACCAACACTAAGACACCGAAGGAAGTTGACCACCTTCTCAGTGTCAAGATGGAGCCGAACGACACGCTCAAGGCATACAACTCCAGGTACTGGGAAACCTTCAACGAGATCTTGGATTGCCCGGTCAACCTTGCAATCACGCAGTATAAGCGTGGTCTCTCGGTCGGACATAGACTACAGGACTCGCTTACTATGCACTAGCCGACATCCATGGGCCAATTAATGCAGCGCATCAACGAGCACATCCGAGTAGAAGATGATGCGGCAGCATTTACCGCAAAGGCAACTCCGGTAGCAACAGACAAGAAGTCGGCTGGCAAGGTGCACGCAGTCGGACAGGAGACCAACCGTTCAAATGATCGGGCCGAGGAATTTGACCGAGGTATAAATCGTAGAAACTGGGGTAGGGGTCGACGGAATGACCGAGATGAATACCCCCGTAATGA
Source organism: Camellia sinensis (assembly GCF_055761805.1). NCBI lineage: Eukaryota > Viridiplantae > Streptophyta > Magnoliopsida > Ericales > Theaceae > Camellia > Camellia sinensis. The sequence continues at coordinate 88,403,525 of NC_138973.1, read as the reverse complement.
CGTAGTTGATGCTAACAGAAGGTTGAAAGCCAGGACAGGCATCACTACGGTCTTTAAGATTCCAATTTATCGCATACTTAGCGACATCCGTGACGAGGATCATGTCCTGTTTCCTGCTAAGTTGGGCGACGGACAGAAGGGTTTCAATCCGCGGTACTGTTGCATATTTCACCGGGAGCGCGGCCACCGGACAGAGGACTGTTTGCCTTTGAGGCAACACTTGGAAGAGCTAGTCGCAGCCGGACACTTGGACCTTTACATTGACGGGGGCGTAAAGGCAAATCAAGACCCGGTTGATCAACACGGACCGGATGACTTGGAGGCACCCCCTCAAGGCATTGTTAATGTTATTCACGGCATTGTGGAACCGGCGTGTGTGTGTGAACTCCGAGGTATGATCAAGAAAGCAGAGCACATGAGGAAAGTTTTGTCGGTCCAGCCCGCGATCAAAAGGGGCAAGACCGAAGAAAAAAATGTAATCAGTTTCTCTACAAGGGACCTAGAGCGTATTTAGACGCCACACAACGATGCCTTAGTGGTCACACTCCGCGTCAAAGAATTCGATGTCAAGCGCATCTTGATCGATCAGAGAAGCTCGGTCGAGATCATGTATTACGACGCATTCAAATAGCTCAAGCTCCGGGATACGGACTTGGCTCCGGCAACTTCGCCACTGATTGGTTTCAATTCACAACCTGAGTGGCCTTTGGGAAAAATTATCCTGCCGGTCAAAGCGGGATCCATGGTCAAGCAAGTAGAGTTCTGGGTATTGCAGGTGCCATCTACTTATAACCTGATCCTTGGAAGGGGATGGCTTCACGCTATGCAAGCCGTAGCGTTAACCTTCCATCAGGTGATGAGATTCCCCTCGGCTACGAGGGCAATTGAGGAGATTTGGAGCGATCAAGTCATGTCGAAGCAATGCTTCGTAGCAGTCAACGGGAGCCGAGCTGCCAAGGGCTTCGTCCAAATGATAGAGAAACCGGAAGACCGAGGAGTCCTTGACGATGTGGGCACAAGGGCCGAGGACATAGCCGTCGAGGAATTCGTCGAAGTGCGAATTGATATAGCGAGTCCGGACAGGTTCTTCTTGCTCGGCTCCAGCCTTACCGCACAAGAAAGGACCGAGATGGTTGAGTTTTTGATGGCCAATATCGAAGTCTTCGCATGGCCGCCTTACGACATGCCCGGCCTCGATCCGAGTTTTATTTGCCATCACCTAAATGTCTTCCCCGGAGCCAAGTTGGTCATTCAGCGAACAAGGAGATTGGCGCTGCATCACGCCGAGGTAGTTGCAGAGGAAGTGAAGAACTTGCTTGAGGCACGAGCTATTCAGGAAGTGCACTACCCTCGGTGGATTTCAAACACAGTTGTTGTACCAAAGAAGAATGGGAAGTGGCGAGTTTGTGTCGACTATAAGACCGTCAACCGAGTTTGCCCTAAAGACAGCTTTCCGCTGCCCAGAATAGACCAACTTGTGGACTTAACGGCTGGACATAACAGGCTCAGTTTCTTAGATGCCTACCGCGGTTATCATCAGATTGCCATGCATGGCCCCGACCGCGAGATCACCCCATTCACTACACCAAGGGGACTCTTCTACTACCGAGTCATGCCTTTTGGTTTGAAGAACGCCGGGGCAACTTTTCAAAGGATGGTGACCAAGATATTCTCTCCTCTGCTAAGTCAGACAATGGAGGCTTATATAGATGATATGGTGGTTAAGAGCCGGCACCAAGCAAACCACTTGTCCGACTTGGCCGAGATGTTCGCCATTCTCAAACAACACAAGCTATGCCTGAATGCGTCCAAGCGTGCCTTTGGCGTGGGATCCGAAAAATTCTTAGGCTTCCTAGTCACGAACTGAGGCATCCAGGCAGACCCCACACAAATCAGAGCCGTCCAAGAATTAAAGTAGCCTAGCTCGGCTAAGGACGTGCAGCATCTGGCCGGAATGGCCGCCGCGCTTAACCGATTTATAAGCCGGTCATCAGATCGCTACCGCCCTTTCTTTCAAGCTCTGAAATCAAAGTTCTCATGGGATGAAGAATGTGACCAGGCTTTGGCCAAACTCAAGCAATATTTGTCTTCAACGCCCCTGTTGGTCACACCGAAGCCTGGCGAAGAACTCTACCTTTATCTGGCCGTTTCTCAGCACGCAATCAGTGCGGCACTTGTCCAGTCAGAAGGATTCAGGAACCTCCCCATCTTTTACGTCAGTAAAATCTTGCTACTGGCATAGTCGAGGTACTTGCCGCTGGAAAAACTTGCACTGGCATTGATGATGGCCTCTAGGAAGTTGGCGCACTATTTCCATGCTCATACAATCATCGTTTTGACTGAGTTCCCCCTCAAAGCTTTGTTTGAATGGACGGATTTCTCCGGTCGAATTCTCAAGTGGGCGGTCAAACTGGGACAGTTTGACGTCAAGTTTCAGCCACGCACTGCCATAAAAGCCCAGACATTGGCAGACTTCGTTGCCGAATTCTCACCTGGAACTCATCCGGTATGCCCGGTGGATATTGCCGCGGCAGATGAGGAGGTGAATGCAGGCCAGACCGCAATAACACAGCTAGGCGATGACGGCGACACGGAGATTACGCGCCCTGCCAAAGAACCTTCGGTTAGTACAGTACCACAGCCCGGCGATGCGATGACGGAGTCGGGTATCACCGACCGACCTGCTCCGACCGGTGTCGCATCACCAAGGGGGGAAGAAATGGAACCATACAACACAGAGCCTATAACCGGCATAATACTGCAACCCGACGATTCACCTACGGACTTAGGCATTACGGATCAACCTGCTGAGTCCGGCGCCGAATCGCCGAGGGGGGCTGAAGTGGAACCGCCCAGCACAGAACTTGAAGCCGAACAGCCGAACAATCGTGATCCCATCAACCTTCAAGCCTCTCAGGACCCCTCAGACTGTTGGAAACTCTTTGTTGGTGAAATGTGAAAACTTTTTGTTGATGGAGCCTGGAACCGTCACGGTGCCGGGCTAAGTATTGTTCTGATTTCCCCAGATGGGCTGATTATCGAACATTCTATCACCCTCGGATTCCCTGCCTCAAACAACGAGGTTGAGTACAAAGCGCTTTTGGCCGGACTCAAGAGCGCGCTTCAGATGCATGCATCCGAGCTAATGGTTTACAGTGATTCCCAGCTTGTGGTTAACCAAGTTTCAGGGGTTTACGAAGTAAAGGATAACAGAATGATGAAGTACCAGGCTCTGGTCAGAGACCACATCAAGCGATTCCAGGCAATAAGGGTCCAACAGATTGGCCGAGAAGAAAACGGCCGAGCAGATGAATTGGCCGGCCTTGCTTTCATGGTTGATAGCATATCTCCCAACTCTCTCCTGATTGAATTCCTTTAGCGGCCCAGCATTGAGGAAACCGGGCAAACAAAAGTACCCTGTGCTGAGCTAGGTCCGTCATGGATGGACCCTATTATCCTCTTTCTCAGAAACCGAACCCTCCCAGCCGAGAAGAAGGAAGCACATAAAGTCCAGGTGAAGTCAGAGCGATTTTGGCTCTCTCCGTCAGGCGCTTTATACAAGAAGTCCTTTACTGGTCCTTATCCAAAGTGTGTGCACCTGAGCAGCGTGGACGCCTTCCTGTACAAAATTCACGAAGGCATCTGTGGCAGTCACATAGGGGGCAGATCTTTGGCCTACTGAGCTATTTCGCAAGGATACTGGTGGCCGTGCATGCAAGCTGACGCGCGGAAGTATGTTCGCAAGTGTGAGAAGTGCCAGAAGTTTGCCCACCAAATTCACCAACCGGCCAGGGAACTTCTTCCCCTCACCAGCCCTTGGCCCTTTGCGATGTGGGGGCTCGATATAGTGGGACCACTCCCAACTGCACCAAGCAATTGGAAGTTCTTCATCGCGGCCACAGACTACTTCACCAAATGGGTTGAAGCAGAGCCTTTGGCAACAATCAAGGAGAAGGACGTCAAGCGGTTTGTCTGGCAGAACGCGGTAACGCGGTTTGGCGTCCCAAAAATTCTGATCTCTGATAACGGCACGCAATTTGACGGTCGCCTATTCAGAGGATTTTGCGAAGATTTAAAAATTGACTTCTACAACTCTACCCCGGCTTACCCACAGTCTAATGGTCAAGCCGAAGCATCAAACAAGACCATCCTTGATGGGTTAAAGAAGAGGCTTGAGAAAGCCAAGGAAAAATGGGCCAAGGAACTCCCCAACGTCCTTTGGGCATACCGAACAACCCCGCAGCGATCTACCGGGAAAACACCTGTTGCTTTGGCATATGGCATGGAAGCGGTCATACCTTTGGAAGTTGGAATGCCCACCCTCAGAAGTGAAAGTTTTGAGCCAGAGCTGAACGCCGAAGCCATTGCCCTAGAATTGGACCTCGTGGAAGAACGCCAGGAAAAGGCTCTCATCCATGTGGCCGCCTACCAACAAGAGCTCTCAAGGAAATACAACAAAACGGTGCACCCCAGACCATTCAAAGTAGGTGACTGGGTCTTGAGGAAGGTCATGGGCAATACCCTGGTGCCAAAAGAAGGCAAACTAGGGGCAAACTGGGAAGGACTCTATAAGATAATCGGTCTGGCGGGCAAGGGGGCATACCACTTGGAGGACTTGGAAGGCAGAGGAATACCCTGGCCATGGAATACGGCCAACCTCAAACTGTACTATTTTTAGCTTTTGTTTTCTTTTTGTACAAAGGAATTTTTTGCCTTACACTTCAGAATATAATATTCTTTTTGTCAATATATAGAAGTGTCTCATCTTTGCCTTAGCATTCTGATTGTTGCTTATCAATTGAGATTCTCAACCGAGATGTTTTATTCCGGTTGACTTTGAGATTAAAACCGAGATGATTTACTCCGGTTCATTGAGTTGAGCGTTGATGTTTTGCTCAACTTTTAGATTCTCAACCGTGATGTCTTACTCCGATTGAATGAGTTGATGTTTTGCTTAACTTTTAGACGCTCAACCGAAATGTTTATTCCGGTTGGGTGAGTTGATGTTTTGCTCAACTTTTAGATTCCCGACCAAGATGTTTACTCCGGTTGAATGAGTTGATGTTTTGCTCAACTCTTAGACTCTCAATCGAGATGTTTACTCCAGTTGAATGAGTTGATGTTTTGCTCAACTCTTAGACTCTCAACCGAGACGTTTACTCCGGTTGAATGAGTTGATGTTTTGCTCAACTCTTAGACTCTCAACCGAGATGTTTACTCCGGTTGAATGCGTTGATGATTTGCTCAACTTTTAGTTTAAATCCGAGATGTTTTATTCCGGTCGAAGGAGTTGATGATTTATTCAACTTCATAAGACTTTAACCGCAATGTTTTACTCCGGTTACTCGAGCTGGTTAGTCTTGCCGAGGTATTTAGTTCGGTTGAACCTCTTTCGCTTGTAGACCGTACAAACACTTAAAGGAAATTGAGTTTTGCAGAGAAGACTTGGCCCGCCCGAGCTCGATTTGGAGGCTTGCAACCTGGCTAGCAAAATCATTGGCCTTCTGCCGGAGTCGATGAATGCGCTCCATGACCAAGTGCTGCTTCTGGATGGCCTACAAGAAGAAAGTTTGGTTAGAAAGGAAACCGAACAAACACTTGAGAAATTTTGAGGGAAGCTTGAGATTCTTACCCTAGTCATGGATTTGACCGATGACTTCACCAACCTGGTGTCTGGCACATTGTCACTGCCAACCACGTCGCTCGGTAGTAAGAGCGCTTTGGTGAGGTCAAAGGCGAGCAGATGCTCTTTGTCGCCTTTGACAGAAGCTGTTGCCGGGATCTCCTTGCCCCGGTGTTTTAGCTGCGGTTTCAAGCGGGTGTTGGGTCGACCGTAACGACAGGTTGCTCGGTATTGAGCTCCGCAACCAGCTCGGTAGATGGGTCTGCTCGAGGCCTTTTCCCAGCGCGATGAATGTCTTGGCTTGTTTGCCCGACGGCGGGAGATGCCAACGCCACCATGGCCTCGCTGGATTGACCGGCAGTAGGAGAGCGGGTTGGTATGCTCGGTATCTCGGTGGAGGTTGCTATGAGTAGGTTCTTGATACGGCTTCTCTTTGCCATTTCTTCTGCCTCGGTTAAACGGATGAAGGGGACGTCAGGCAGTGTGGGATATGGAGGAGGCGATGGAGCACGGAGAAAGTATGTGACCTTACTCCGGCGTGGAGCTGAGTACCGGTATGTTGGAGTGTAGCCGGGAGCTTGTTACAATCCCGGCTGCGGTAACGGAGCACGGTCCTGATGGCTGCTTCGTTGGGGTAGTGGTAGTTGGCTTGCAAGGCTTGGATCGCTGCAAAGGAAAGAAGAAAAGTGTCAAGTACAGAATAGTGAAGACAAGTTGACCGAGCAATTAGCACCGCTTACATGTCTCGCCGAAGTTCTTGCTAATAAACCAGCCTGGTACGTCGGCCGTTTCATAGTTGCCAGACACCCAGAAAAAGTCGTTGTCGTGTAAGTCCTTGTCTAGGGTGCCAGTCACTATTTTTTCTTTGCCCGGTCAAATTTTTAAGTAATAGGCGAAGCCGTCGCCCGTGTGCCCAAGGGTGTATTGACAGAGTATCTCGGCTAAACCTAAGTTGGTTCCTAGCTGGTTGTTTAACTCGTGGACCCCGTTGATTATACGGTAAGTGTTGGTCGAGACTTGAGTTGGTGCTAGCCCGGTGTGGCGCAAGAATTCGGTCATCAGTAGGTTGACGGGGAAGCGGAGGCCTCCTTCAATGATGGATAACACAGTAAAGGAGTACTGGTCTAATCTGCCCCAAGGGGTTATCTCAATTTCGCCAAGCTCTAAGTGGACGTCGGCCGGGATGCCATACTCTTCCCAGAATACGGCCAAGGCGGTCGGAGTGTCAACAAGGAAGCGGAATCGCCCTATGTGTAGCCGGCTGGTTTAGCTCAGCTGAGGTGGTTTGGCACAAACTGGAGTTTAATGGCTGCTCGGTCTTTGAGAGCCTCGATAATTGGTCAGTGGTCCCCTTGGACTCTGCAGGAAAAGGGTGGCAAGTGTAAGTGGAAGCGCGGTCACGCGAAACGAGCTTGACTTTAGTTCGGTCATAAAGAGTACCAGACCACCTCGGTCGCGAAGACAAACCAATGAGCTCGGTCGCTCAAGCAAACCAGTTGTTATCTCGGTCGAGCGGCCAAGTCCTCTGTCTACCTCGGTTTCTACTAAGGTTTTGATAAAATTGTAAATTGCTCGGTCTAATTGTTTTTTCGATCAAAAAGCGACCTGGAGCCCGATCTGCTCTAATTCTTGGTGTGTTCATGTGTTCATCACTGGGATTGAAGAACATCGAAGAGAATAAGGGCAAGAGAGGGTTATTGGGGGGGTATATCCTAAAAACTACGGATTTAGTGCCCTAAAATGTGAAATATCAAATGAAATAGCAAAAAGAAGGCTCGAAGGACTTACCAGTTAAGGGCAGGAGCTTGTTCTTCAAACACGAATGCAAGGGATGGCAGGAGCGAAGCTTGCAAGAGGCACATGAGCTCTGGAACAACTAGAACACAGGAGAGTCAGTAAGATCGAAAGGAAGTCAGTTATGGCATGTTTGTAGGGATAAAAGAGCGCCAAAAGTTTCGAATGTGAAGGGATGTGATAGTTGGCTGCTCGAGGCCAATAGGCGAGAGACACGTGTCCCCAGAAACGACGGCGTCAGAGTTGAAGAGACAGGAAGGCAAGACGAGGCGTCGACCGAGCAAGTTTTGAAGACAGGCATGTCAACTAGCCCGGTCATCAGCTTGCAAACTGAGTACCGAGGAAGAGTTAACCCGGTCCGAATAAGTAATCCCAGTCACGCTTGCGCGGACGGAATTAAGGGGCAATTGAGACGAAGATTTATGATCTGGACTGGGCCGTGGTAATGACCGGGCAGATTTGGGCCAAACACAGTTGGGCCGTGGTAGCATGGGCCTGCCCAGGAAGGCTTTGCTCGGTTAAAGCAAGGCATGGTTGAACCGAGCTACTTGGCTTCAGGGTGCAGAGACCGGTTGAGTGATGGTTCGGCCGAGATGTCCGCTACATCACTGGGTTCCACGGTTCGTGGGTTAGCCCGGCAGAAAGGCCGACGGCTAACTAGAATGAGCTGTTCGAGCTCGGCTATGCCAGAATGCAACCGAGCTCGATCGTCATTGAGCTTGGCAGCCGAAGCGCTCTGGCTAGCAACACAGCACGGCCTTTGGCAGCCGAGATGCTGCAGCCCGGCTGCCGAGCTCCCAGTAGTGTGGGCTGGCAGCTTGGTTAGGTGATGTTTAGCTAGATTTGCGCTGGCAGATGGGATAGTAACACCACGTGTCGAGAGACTAATGGAAGTAGATTTGGGGCGCAGAAGGTATGTAAGCGAGTCTGCGCCCCCCATACTGCACAGATGAGCATTTGGTGAGATTTACACAAAACACTTAATCCTCTCTCTCTCTCACTATCCCTGTGTGTGTCTAACTTGACCATCGAAGGGGTATTCCGGCCACACACCGCCGAGTAGCTCACCTCCGTTGTGCTTGCAGGTCGATCGGACAGGCAGGAGCTTGGAAGAATGGAGTACGGGCTTGCCGGAATATTTGCTCCCCATACATCAGTGATCAATTATTTATTTTTTATTAAGAAAAAAAAATACCAAATCATCTATTAGTGAAAACTTTTCTTTGAAAAGCGTTTTTCTTCTTTTATGCCAAGCTTTAGAAAATGGAGGGTAGCTTAATTAGCAGAAATGTATTCAATTCACCAATAACACTATGGCTAGAAGTTAAAAGGAGTTGGTTAAACGGTAAAAAATTAAAAATAAAATATAAGATTTTGAGTTTTAGTCACTTACGGGGCGGTTAGAATTTTATCCGGTCATTAATTTTAAGGCTTTGGAATTAATTGATGTGAGTACAAATTAATCCGTATATCCCGTTGTTAATATATATATATATATATATATATAGACTAAGATAGGGACACTTGTTTTAGTTTTGTTTTCAAAAATTATTTTTCAGTTTTTTATTTTTATTGATTTTTTAATATTTTAATGTTTATTTACAAATTTTGAAGATACATAAGAATATATTTATTAAAAATTGTTAGTAATGGGCGCGCATGTGGCATGACCATTTGAATTTGAATTTGGAATCCTATCCAAATAGGTTTTGAAATTGAATTCAAACCTATTTAGGATAATCACTCAAGATACAGATATTATCAGTTTTAACTGATATGGATAGATATAATAATATATTATATATCTGATATATGGTTATGGGTAATTAAGAGAAAAACAACGTATGATCTGTTTCTACCCATATACTGATTCTCTCCTAAAAACAAACGATCAAAGCCATTTGCACTGTGGTTTGTGTGGGTGATATTCAATATTGTAATATCACTTCAATGCTGGGTTGATTGACTAGATTCAGGAAGCACGTGATTTATCCACGAGGTTTTAGATCAAAAAAAGGTATGATCTAAACATTTTATTCCGCTGCATGTTTTATACTTTGATTTACATTGGTATCAGAGCCATTGATGGATATTTTCGTGTTTCTTTTTAATCATGTGTATATTTTTACATGTGTATGTTTACATTATATACATGAATGTTTGTAAAGGAGAAAAAAAAAATCTACTTTGATTAGATTAAGAGCATAAATATTTTTTTTATGTTCATTAATGTCATTTTTCATATCATAAACGGTTTTATTTTGAAAAAAGGAGTCCGGCAGTATAAAAATCGGACCAGTCAGTACCCTGGAAGACGGCGCGTGGTACGCACGCGCCACCACGCGGCTGCCACGCGCCCACATGCGCTAGACGCCCCTGCAGGCGCGCCTGCACGCGCCATCACGCGCGCGTTAGCGGCGCTGTCCACGCGCACGCCGTCCGCGCCTCGCACGCGCGCCGCGTGCTGGAGCCGAGCGCCGAGCCGCCCCATGAGCCGACTCGCGCCGAGTTGCGCTGAGCGGCGGCGAGCCGAGCCGAGCCGTTTTTTCCGCGCTGGCTTGGCTCTAAGGCTCTGTTTGTTTGTTTTTAATTCTGAATTGCGTTAATTGGCCATAATTTATTCGTTATAGCTTTGTTTTAAGCATGGTTGGTACCGTTAGACTCATAATTAATTTTTCTACATTCTGCAAAATTTTGAAAATTTTATGAAAATAAAAAATATTTTTCCTGAAATAATAATGCATTATTTTTGCTTTAAAATGCATCTAGTGTTGCATGATTAAATTTCTGGGGCTGAATTTTTTATTGTAGACTATTGATATAGTTTACTATTTACTGGTATAGTTATAGCATTTTATCAGATTCTGGAATATTTATTTCTGATTTTATGTGTGTTTATTAGTTATTTAAAATTCCAGAAAATTCCAGAAAATACCAGAAAATTCCAGAAAATTTCAGGATGATGTACTTTCTGTTATGGCATAATTTAAATATTTAATACAACATATTTTTTTAGAGTTTGTAATATGTTGTAATTAGAAGAGCATGATTATTTATTTATTAGAATTCCATTATTAAATGAATATAGCATGAGTTATTTGTAAATTTACATTAAGATGCTATTGTATGGAATTTATCATGCTTTGTATATGCCATAGTCAGTGGGAGGTTATTCGGTTGAGAGAAATCTTTGTAGATTAACTCCCGAAAATCAATATTTTGCGCATAAATTAAATTAAATTTTGGATAATTGTCACCTGTGGTGCAAGAGATGATTACGAGCATAGCGGATTTTCGATCTTGCGACTTGTGTAATATTGTCACTATTTAATTTAGATTTTTGCGGCAAAATTATATTATGCTAATCAAATTAATCCCAATGCGAATTTCTCTCTAAATTGATTTAGCTTATGGAAGTTAATTTGGTTGACCTAGACTTAGTAGAGATGTTCAAATGTGAACAAACTAATCCCATTCTTTAGATGAGCAAAAGTCTTGGAGACTTTAGGTCAAACCTTAATTGAGCCAAAGTAAGGAAACATGACTCAAAGTCGCCGTGGTTTTGGTGCCTTGTTTGGCACAATAAAAACTAATGTGTGCGCTATGGTTAGCGGCATACTACGTAGTTTTGGTTGGCGAGTTTTGGAGTTATGAAATTAGTAAGCCCTCAATAGATCAGTATATGATCTTGACTAACGAGCTGCGCGGATTGACTTTGTAATTTGATTTGTAAATAATGTTACATCATTGGATGAAGTAACATTCAAGAGTCACGTCATCCTAGAAATGCGAGCTTAAATAAATTAGTCATTAAGTGTAAGACGAGTAGCCAGTATGAGCAGTGCTTTGCTCTCTACCCAATTATTGGGAATTGGATGGAGCAAAATTTCATGCACTATAATAATGTGCGTTGAAGTATCACTTGAAGATTAAAAGATTAGCGCTTAGTAGCAGCAAAATCTATTAACACTAAGTGAAAAGATTAGCGCCAAGTGGCTGCAAAATCTATTAGCATTGTTAACTTGTCTAAGTCTGGACACTTTGTTTCCACACTTAAGTGTGAGACATGGATGAGGTGCTTCTTTGTGTGATTCCTTTACTAGGCTAACGTTTTGAATAACATTTACCACTAAGCGCAAACGTTGCAGCATAGTAATGAAAAGGTCAAGGCTAACAAGGTTGTTATGACTCTAAGAATTTGACGCATGGCTCGTGAGAGCAAGAGCATTGTGTTGAATTAGACTATTTAGCCTAATTCGCGCTTAAGTTACTTTGGAGCTGTCATAGTTGATAGCTTATTCTCTCCTTCTTGTGGATAGTAGAATTAATTGCAAGTAACTATGAAGCGAGAAATAGATATGGCAAGATGAGTATCGTCATCTTTCAACTAGATGCAGTAAAGTGTATGGAGAATAAAATTGACTTAAAGGTGTAGGGGATTAGCACTTAATAGTTAAATTTGCGACTTAGGCGCACTTGATATCTCCATGACATCCCTTTTATGATCTAGTGAATATGACTTTGTCGTGAGTCATTACCTAGTTGGGCCTAAACCTTTAAAACTTGTCTTTGAGAACTCACACATTAAGATGATTGGAATTAGTTTATGACATTGGTCATGAACCAGTGGCTTATTATACTTAATCACATTAATGAGATGATGACACGATGGTTTGAGTAGGCCTTCTCGAGCCCACTCACTTATGACATCCTGCTCTCATGTGAATGTGTAACTTTGTTCGCAATGGGTGCGCACAAGTAAGTAGGAAAGCCGTAGAAGGTCATTTGTATTGGCGCATTTAGTCCACTATGATATTTGTGACTAGATATGTGTGAGGGTATGATAGCTAAGCCTCAATCTCGACACATTTATAGATTACGATACGCATCTGAGTCAAGACTATTTGATCTCCCATAAGTCAAAAGTTTTGAGATGATTTTTGACATTGCACATATGAGGTTGAGATCAATTAGATAACAACTTTCATGCTTTTAGTTTTGACCAAGGTGGCGAGTATCTATTTGAGTTATTTTTTAGAAAACTCTGTGAAGAGAGATGGATGCTTAGAAAATTGATTATTCCTAATACTCAACAACACAATTGTGTAGTAGATATAAGGAATTAAATATTGTTAATGTTAGGTGGATAATGGCGCAAAATGTTTCCCAATTGGAAATTACACTAGTTTGTTGCCTATATCCCTAACTAAGTGCCCTCCATATCAGATTTTACACTCCATTTGAGTAATGGGTTAGCGGAGAGCCATCTATAGGCGATCTGTAACCGTAAAGCGGCTTATCTTTATTTTACTTCTCATAAGATTGCGAAGTTCAGACCTAGGGTTCTATAGCGCATTATTGTATGTTGTCTTGTAAACACAAAGGGTCGTGTGGCGCATTATTGTATGCTGTCATGTAAACCCTCCGGGTCATGTGCATATAGGTAAGCAGCTTTATGGTAGTGTAACAAAGTCACATAAAGTTTTCTTAGTAAAGGTGACGTGAATAGAGTTTTGGAACTCTATAAGATAGAGAATTCTAAGCATAGCACTTTTATGTAGCCTAGTTGAGAATGGAAAGAAATCTCCAATATCCTAGGGACAGTGGGAGCGATGTGCCTACTAATGGATTACTCCATTAGAGAAGAATACTCTACATTCTTAGTTGCGTGGTAGCCAATGTGAAAATTTTCCACGTCATCACTGGGTGATTGAGAGGAAAACATTCATGATTGCTCCGCAAGATGATAAAGAGCCTAGGATAATGCCAAAGGCTCTAGTCCCCTGTTTTTAGAAAGTGGATCGATGTTGCGCAGTTTAAGACAAATTCTTTGAGGATTAGCCATTTTTATAATTTGGTTGACTTTCCATTATGACGCAAAACTGTTATAAAGTTATGCGTAATTTGGATAGTCATTGTTGAGGCATAAGGCTCGCTAGATACCGAATGGTCGCACCACTGAGGAAAGTGTAGACCATGAGAAGACTTCCTCGGGGGGAGTGAGATTATTTTGACTTAGGCTATGATTGACATAAGTTCGGAACATTGATTTGTGGACATTGTGACCCGATTTCTCATCAGAGAATTGGATAAGTAGATCCGTAGGGATTTACCTTCTGCTTTTATGATGAAAAGTTAGGAGCGCAAAAAGTTTGCTAGTTCCAATAAATCTTTTACAGCCTAAAGTAGTTATCCAAACAGTGGTTCTTAGATTTCGTCAAGCCATGATAGGCCAACGATGATCGATGAAGACCACTGAGGCATGATCAATGGTCCAAAAGAAGTTTTTTCCCTACTTAGTCATTATGAGCCAGGAATTTATAAGGTTGTCGCCACCTAGGGTAGGCAGTCCTCTATTTTAGATATGATGGACATGGGTGATGTAATTCATATGCTCGGATGTACGATCCTTAGGGATTGTTTTAGGAAAATTCTCGGTTTGTCTTCGATGACTTACATAAGGAATATCCTAGAACGATTCTAGATGCAAAAATTGCAAACCCATTGACTTACCTATCGGTAAAAGCCAGAGCCTTAGCTATTGAGTGAATCCTCAGATTGTCTTTAGGAGAAACAGATGACCTATATTCCTTGATCTATTCTTTGTTGTGGTAGCCTAAAGTACGCTATGTGGGCGTATTTGGCATGATAGGTGTTATATTTGATAAATGGTTAACTGAGTTGTTTAGACATTGACCTTGCTCATTAGACTGTGGATAAAATGCTTTACTAGAAGCATATTAATTTGCTCCTTGTAAGATTCAATGCGCTAGTTGGGCGCATCTGCGCTAGTTGGGCGCATTAAGAATGAACGCAAATTGGTCACCAAAATATCTTTAGAGAGGTTATTGCGTAAGAGGTAGTGATCTTAAATCATTTCATGTGAGGCGCACATGGTGGATTCTGTTGTATATACTTATCGCAAGAGGTGCTGATAAGGCTTATGTTTGGAATCTATAATTGCGCAAGCTGTGGTCATTTTTTTTAAAAATCGATCACTTATTTTGAGATGATGGGATGTCTGACACTATTATGGTTTGTGTCATAATGATTAGCAAATGATGATGTCAGCAGGCAAGATTGGCTCACTCACACGAGCAATCGCCCTTGGCGCTTAGGAGCGAGCAAGGTTGAGACTAGTGGCTTATTTTTATTTGGAGCCAAGAGAGGCTTAAATAATCCACTATGCATGTTGCCTTGGTTACAACCAAGATGAGGTCGTGTTAAGGACCAAACATGGATGATAGTACCCACTTTCCATGTTGTGCCTGTTATGATTAGCCAGATGCGAGATCTCATTTGGCGCCTAGAAGGCGAACAAATAGAGAATTCGGGTTAGGCGCTAGAAAGCGACTAGACTAATATCTGTACGGTGTATCGAGTATGACATCACTCTTTATGGAAGAGTTACTCCACCGTAGCATGTATTCATACTATATGTGCTTGGCGACCGAGTAATGAGGTGAGAGAATGGATCCCTGCTTCCTCACCGTGTGAGTCTTACGTGTCATTATTGATATGACTTTCATTTATGTACCCTTTTGTGACTTTTGACTATGTCATAAGGTAAGGGGTTGATGTTCTGCTACTTTGGTATGTTGCCTGCGGTCATGCATGATTCGGCCTTAAGGGACATCACTGGGAAAGCGGTCAATCCTAAACTAAATGGCATGAGTGCAAAGGGAAGATCATCTAGTATTACACCACTGTTGTATATTCACTGCCGGCAACTCATATCGCTCTGTATGAGAGGCGAATTGAGTGTGAATATATTGCAAGAATTGAGAGGGTCAAACATGCTCTTTTTGAGGGATTAGAGATGTTTTTTGGACCGGTGTAATTAGATGGGTCTGGGGTATATGAGACACTAATTCTGTTCCTTTTGGGTTGATGTCTCTATGCTGGCTCATTTTGAGTTTCTAGTATAGAGCTCCCACATGCAGGTGTTCTCAACAGTCGCACGGTGCAGTGGCTAGTATGAGATTATTTATTTTTGGGAGATTGAGACAGAGATGTGGCAGCGTCATGCCAACTCATGTGCGAGTGGGAGATGTTAGTAATGGGCGCCCATGTGGCATGACCATTTGAATTTGAATTTGGAATCCTATCCAAATAGGTTTTGAAATTGAATTCAAACCTATTTAGGATAACCACTCAAGATACAGATATTATCAGTTTTAACTGATATGGATAGATATAATAATATATTATATATCTGATATATGGTTATGGGTAATTAAGAGAGAAACAACGTATGATCTGTTTCTACCCATATACTGATTCTCTCCTAAAAACAAACGATCAAAGCCATTTGCACTGTGGTTTGTGTGGGTGATATTCAATATTGTAATATCACTTCACTGCTGGGTTGATTGACTAGATTCAGGAAGCACGTGATTTATCCACGAGGTTTTAGATCAAAAAAAGGTATGATCTAAACATTTTATTCCGCTGCATGTTTTATACTTTGATTTATAAAAATAAAAAAACGATTGTGGTGGATGATTGTGCGGGATCTTTTTAAAGTTAATTTACAACATACTTGGTAACATGTGGATTTTGAATAGGCCTCGTTTGGCAATTGGTTGTTTTAGTAAAAAAGTTATTAAAAAAATTAAAAAGTTAACAACTTATACTAAAAAGTCAAAGATTCTTTTTTCTCTCCACTTTTTTACACATCTTTTCGTAAAAAGTCAAAAAATCATTCCAAATATACTAGTTTTTTTTACTTTATATTTTATTCAAAAAGCCAAAAAATTACTAAAATAACCTGTTTCCAAACGAGGCATAAAGAAGGCACACACAATTAACATTAATTGCAGGCATAATAGAGAGAACATAGAAATTGTAGATTTTTTTTTTAAGATTTATTTCTTTGTAATTGAACACAATTTTAAAGAGTAAATTTGAAAATGTAATTAAATTATTTGATGATATAGATAATTTATGTTATTTTTTAAAGATAAAGTAACAGAAAAGAAGACCAATATATATAAAAAAAAAAAAAAAAAAAAAAAAAAAAAAACACTAAACTTTAGGAGAGATTTCTATTATTTCATAAACCTAATGAATTTGTTTTATAATTTTATTAAATCTGGAACGATGTCAGTGTAATTTAAAACTCAACCTCAAGAGAGATTTTTGTCATTCTAAAAATCTCAAACAATTTTATTAAATGTAATTTAAAACCTCAAAGTTAAGTGTCATTTTAAACCTCAAAGATAAGTGTAATTTAAAACCAAATCTCCTTTTTTGTTATTTGAAAAATCTCAATAGAAGTTTTTACAAATTCTTTAAATTTGAGGAGAAGTTATGTAATTTGTACAAAATAATTTATTTATAAGAAAAAGAAAAAAAGAAGTTGGACCTTGCGTTGTGATACTTTAGTAGGCGCGTTCATGAGTCCATGACATATGATGACTGACCACATGAGAGTAAATTAGAAGTATGGAAGTGGTTGTAAAATTGACCTGTAGTTAATGTAAGGGAGACCCATCTCTTCATTTGGAAAAATTAATTTAAGGGTGTTGGTGGTACTCTGAGCACATCACGAAATTTATATTAATAATTTCGACCGTTTAATATGTATAGTTTATTGAGTATTTTATTTCAGTAAGAAAATCATATTAATTAAATATTAAGAATCACTTAATTAAATTATATTTGTATTAATAATTTATTTTTAAAATCATATTTGTTGTTGATACAAATATAATTTGATCAAGTGACTATCGATATCTTTTACCAAATTAATTTTTATTATGTATTTGAATGATGATCATGTAATGGGTAGTTGTTAAGCTTTTAATATGTAATTGATATATTTAATAATAAAATGTTTTTAGCTTTTGATTTTTTGATTTAATTAATTGGTTTGATAATGATATCAAAGTTGTCGCCATATTTGACTTTTGGAAAAACAAAAACTAATTTAATGAAAATAAAAACAACTACATATTACATGATCATCATCAAAATAGATAATAAAAATTAATTTGATAAAAAAATAAATAAATGTGTAAAATATTTATCAATTTTATCTTTGATGGGTAGGAATAATTTTTAAAAATTAAAAAATATTTTTTTTGATATTTATTTTCGTCAGATTAGTTTATATTTTATCAAATTGATGACTTTGCTCTTGAGATTGAACAATGGTATATTCAATTGTCCTTATTGGGAACAAGAATCAAAATTTATGATCAAATGTATCACAATCGAAAAGTCAATAACCAAAATGACATGAGTCCCAAACTATAAGGACCTTTACACTATGTTTGGGAACTTAGATGAGAAAAGAAAAGAAATGATTACTTAAGTAATAAGAGAAAATAAAAGAAAAGAAATTATTGTAATTTATCTCCTTCTTGTTTAGATAAGTAAGAAATAAAATAAAAGAAATGATTGTGATTTCTTTCTTTTATGTTTGGTTAGATTACATAAGTGAAAAGAAAAAAACTTATTTTATGTTACATTATCAAAATAATATTTTTATATTTTCAATCATTTTATTTCTTTTATTTTTATAAGGACAAAATTGGTATTATGAAAATATAAGAATTTATTAGTTTCTTTTCTCTCTCAATCTCTCCACTTTTGAGAAGATTGAAAATGAGAGTTATAAGATAAATGAGTTTCTTTCCGTTTCACTTCATTTATCCTCATTTCTCTCCACTTAAATTATTCAAACAAATAAGAGAAATATATATCTCTTAATTTCTTTTCTTTTTTTTTTCTCCAAATCACTCAATCCAAACATAGTGTTAGTATAATTTGCCCATTAACAAATGTTAAATCAATATCATTTATTGTAAAAATGAAATACTTAATAAACTTATATATTAAAATAATTCAAATTATTGTTGTGAATTTTTAAGTCAACAAGCACCTAACAGCAACCCTCCAGTCCGATATGGACTCGAGAAGCCTCTACATGTGTGCAAACTTTTCTTCTAATCAAAATAAAGTAAGATTATACAAATTAGAAATATATACATAATTTTTATATATAATAATATTATTGATTGTGAATCTTCTGTTTTAAAATAAAATATTATTAAAAATAAATTTATTTATAATAATAATAATAATGTAATATTAAAGGTTGGTTTGGAATATTTTAAATAAATGTTATTTTTAACTTTTTATAATAAAAAAAAATGTATAAAAAAATAGAAAAGAAATATTGACTGGAATAATTCAAATAAATACATTTATACAATATATATATATATATATATAATTTGCCCCAAACAAGTCCTAAATTTTTCGTAAGAATAGTATCATATCAAAAAGCGTCTTTCCTTGTTTGGGGTTTAGTTGCTGTTGTTGTGGAAAATCATATAAAGCTTACTTTCTTTGACCGCCCCATCTCCTCTGTCTCTCTCTGTCTACCCTCCTCTCTCCTCTGTCTGTGTTTTGGTCCCTGACTCTCTGGTGTGTGGGGAGACAAAAACTACCCATAAAAAGCTTGCCATTCCAAATGGGTTTTCCAAAATTTCAAGCTTTGAAAATTTCATCAAAGCAAACTCGTGTTTTTGATACTCATCTAGCCCACTTTTCCATTCCCATTTTCATTCAAGAAACATCTCAACAATTTACTCTTAAAGACAATTCAAACACTGCTCTATATTTTCCAGTCCACGCTTGAAAACGTGTCTTGTGCTCCATTTGAACTCTATTAGCTTCTTCTTCTTCTTCTTCTCTCTCTCTCTCTGTGTATATATATATAAGGAGGGTAGGTGGTCAGAGTCATAGACATCTTTGTAACTTGTATTGTGTGTAAGAGGCAGATACATTTTTGTAGCCTGAAAGCTCTGGTCAGGTAAAGAGACTCATATCATGTTATTGCTCAAAACCATGTTTGTGATTTTTATGGGTTTGATTGGTTTAAATTGAATATCTCATTGTGCATGTAATGTGTTTGATTCATTGCCTATTATGGGATTCTGATTTTCTTTTTCTTTTTCTTTTTTTTTAATTTTTGACAAGTGTTTGGGTTCTTGGTGATAGAAGTTGGAAGCTGTTGTACTGGGATCAAATTGTTTTGTAGTATTTTGAGTTTTTTTGGAAATATATTTCAATCATTTGAGTTTGGTAGGAAGGGTCTTGTATTAGAAACAAAAATTATGAAGGCCTGCATTTGTTTGTTGAACTTAAAACTTAAAGAATTTCCTAGGTCAATATTGATGTATATTGCAGTGTATATGTATAGGTGCATCTATCTAGGTTGTGAGTACTTGTACTATATTTTATGGATAAAGGGAAAAGCTACATAGCAATTGGCACATTTTACTTGGATTTTTGTTGAATTGGATTAGAAAATTGGCATTTTATGGAAATCTTCAAGGACAGAAGTCATTCAATCCTCTTTTTATCTTTTTTTTAATTTTTTTTTTTTTTGGCTGAGTTTGATTAGCATGAAAAATGGTGAAAAGTGTGAGAAAGAGGAAAAAACTGAAAATTGTTTTTCCCGGGTTTATTTAGCATGAGTGGTAAAAATGAATGCAACCAATATCAACATGGTAACTCGGCTTTCAATTTTTGCAAAAATTACTAGATTTTTTTTTTCCCGTGAAAGTAGTCAACTGTCATAACTTTCTCACAAAAATTTCATCTTGATCAAATGCATATTATTAAATAAATTTTTCTCACAAAAATTTCATCTTGACCAAATGCATATTATTAAATAAATTTTCCTTTATCTTTCTTTTCTTTCACAGTTTCACATCATATTTTTTGCTATAATCAAACAGACTCCTTGTAAATTTACATAGTTCTGTTAATAATAATGTGCAGGTGGACACTTGCACTTAACATATTGGAATTTGTATGGGTTTATCGCTATCCTTACTTCCATCAGCCTGGGAAGAAATTGTGAGCCACTTGTTTTTCGGTTTGGCCCGCAACATCAGTTTCGGTTATAGAGGACAAGAGATGACCTTGAGTGCTGATAGCTTTAAGCAAAAAGATTCAGAAGCTAACTGTAATGGGTTTGATAAGAAAAGTAATAAGAATTCTATAAACTTGAACTGTGAACCCATAAAAGTAATGCTCAAAACAACACTTTCATTCAAGAATTTAGTTCAAGACATAAGGAATTCGAGTTTGAACGCATTGAACAATAAAGTTGATGGCTTTATTGATAAATCAGTGCCCTCAATTTCGCTTCCTGAACCAGCAATATTGTTTTCACCAAGACCTGTTAGTGAGCTTGATGCTGCAGCGGTTAAGGTACAGAAAGTCTATAAGAGTTACCGTACTCGGAGAAACCTTGCGGATTGCGCAGTTGTGGTTGAAGAGCTCTGGTTTGTTGCTTTACATACTCTTATCTTGCTTTTGCTTGTAATCTGTTGTTTTCCTCAAGTGGTTTAATGTTTTATTTCAAATTTTGTAGGTGGAAAGCGTTAGACTTTGCTGCTCTCAAACGGAGCTCTGTGTCATTCTTCAAGGGAGAGAAGAAACATGAAACTGCTGTTTCCCGATGGGCTAGGGCTAGGACAAGAGCTGCCAAGGTACTCTTTTCATTCATATTGTATTCAACGTCCAAAAAAGTTCTTCCCCCTCCTTTTCTCCATATTTTGGAAAATTTCAGATTGTAATATTATCTTTTTTTATGATTGAAGGTGGGAAAGGGATTGTCCAAGGATGAGAAGGCTCAAAAACTAGCCCTGCAACATTGGCTTGAAGCGGTAAGTCCTTGAATTGAAACCGTTTTAGTTCGTTTATTTATTTATTTTTTTTTCAAAGATCATGATATTTTCCATTTTGATAATACAAACATTGTAGAAAGTTTAGAGGGGCTATTGCATGATGCAATAGTATAGAAGCTAAGGTCACAAGTGTCAGAACCTTAAGTCTGATGGTTAGAAGCACGGGCACGTGCACATGACAAGACATAGACACGCCAACATGGAAATTTCAAAAAAAAATGTAGGACATGACACATGATAGACATGCAAAATATATAATATGGTATATATAAGAATAAATAATTATTGGCAAAGACGATAATTATTGTAGTTTAAAGGAGGAGAATTAAGTAAAAATTTATGTTGTTTTTCTTTTATTATTGGATTCCAAATTATTTAATTCAAACATGTAATGTGTTTCTTGAGTGTGTAAGCAATAGACACATGTTCTCTAAAGCATGTCCAAGTCTAGGAATTTTTTAATAATAGTAGAACATGTTTAGATGTGTCTCCGACAAGTGTTGTGGGAACTTGTACAATCTCACTAGGCTTTGAATTGGAAACAAAATTTTCCTTGTAAGTGGCAAACATGCCCTCCAACTAGGAGCTGATCTACTTAATTCAATCACCAATTTTGGGTATAGTAGGCCATCAAGGTTTAAGAGAATTCAATGATCCAAACATACTTCTTTTTTTATTTATTTACAGATTGATCCACGGCATCGGTATGGACACAATTTACATCTGTATTATGATATCTGGTTTCAAAGTGAGAGCACTCAGCCTTTCTTCTACTGGTGAGTACTTGGTAATTGCTTTTAACTTATTACTCTGTTTGGTTGATGAGAAATTTGTTGGAAACAAAGGAAAGGTCAATGTCTTTAATCTGATTTAACATGGCTATATAAATCAAGTTTTCTTTGAAAAGGATTTGAATTCTTGAGCTTCACAAATTTGTTTAGTTGTTGTATGTATCTCATACAAACCCAAGCAAGGAGAAATACAACATGTCTTGTTTCTTTACTTGATTCCACTTTCTCACAAACCAAACACACATAGAACAGATTGGAATAGTTTCAAAATATTGATAATTGATTTTTTTTTCATTATTACTTTTACCAAACTAAAGTGTGTGTGTGTGTTTTTTTTTTTTTTTTTTTGATAAACCAAACTAAAGTGTGTTTCAAACTGACTTAACCCAAAAAATTGTTCTAGTATTTTCTCTCCTGGACTAAAATCCTGTCTCTGCCACTAACTGTCACTTACATTTTCATCTCTGAAATATGAAGGTTGGATGTAGGCAATGGCAAGGAAGTAAACCTTGAGGCCTGCCCAAGAATCAAGCTACAGCGCCAATGCATCAAATACCTAGGACCAGTAAGTTTCAAATCATCTAAAAGTTTAGCACGATACAGATACATGAATAAACGTACATTGCCCTGCACAAATTACGTATATGGTGTGTGTATCTAATTTATTGCTACTTTTTTTTATTCCATTTCAGAAAGAAAGGGAAGCATATGAAGTAATTGTTGAAAACGGGAGGCTTTTGTACAAAGAAAGTGGGTGTTTCGTAGAAACCACAGAGGGTTCGAAGTGGATTTTTGTCCTAAGCACGTCAAGGACTTTGTATGTGGGGCAGAAGAAGAAAGGGACGTTTCAGCATTCAAGTTTTCTAGCCGGTGGAGCGACCACAGCTGCTGGAAGATTAGTTGCTCATGATGGGGTTCTCGAGGTACATATATAGATGCGTACATATGCATCTACCCTTGCATCTAGTTTATGCAATTATACTTCTTTTTGTGTCTAAATACATCTTTTTTTCATACTTTTTTTTCCAGGCTATATGGCCATACAGTGGTCACTATCACCCAACAGAAGAAAATTTCCAGGAGTTCATTAGCTTCCTTGGCGAGCACCATGTAGATCTCACTAATGTTAAGGTAGATGTTCTGAACTACATCTAAGAAACACGGACATGGACACACTGACGTGATAATTTTCAAAAAATACAAGATAGGACACATCGGGACACGCATAAAATATATAATTTTATATATTATTACTTTATCTCATATATATATGAATATATATCATTCAAAGCTAATAAAAAAAAAATGCAACATAATACTAATTTTTATAAATTTACATTGATTTTCTTTATCATTATATTTTGAGTTATTTTATTTAAATTTGTAATTAGTTTCATGTGTGTCTAAGCAATGGATAATTGTATCTCCCAAGTGTCCAAGTCTAAAATAATTTAAAAATAATAGGAGATATTTGGACAAGTGTCCGGCGAGTGTCGTTGTACGGCACGGACACAATATAAACACCACCTTCTTAGCAATGTTCGTGCTTCTAAGGTCTACATATTTTATGGGCATGTATATATGAGTTATTTGGATGTTTATAACTGATGTTTTTGTAATCCGAGTCTGCATAACTGATATTATGATCTACAAATACTGATTTGGCATTTTCATTTTAATACAGAGGTGTGCAATTGATGATGACTATCCTTCATTTAAGGTTAATTCTGAGGAGCCACAGCCCAAGCCGGTATCGACTCTCACTAAAAATACACAATCTGAAAATACAAACACATCTTATGTAGACCTTCAGGCTTTGGAACAGTCAATTACGACCGATCATCAAGAAGACACGGGCTCCAATGATGCCAACATTGATGCCCCAGTGTTCAACTTTGACAAGCCCTTGTCGTGTAAGTGGAGTACCGGAGCCGGTCCTCGTATTGGTTGTGTCCGGGACTACCCAACAGAGCTACAATTCCGAGCACTCGAACAAGTAAACCTGTCACCCCGAGTTGCTTCACCCTTCGGCAATTATGGTCCGATCCCATCTCCCCGGCCGAGCCCAAAGGTCTGGGTTTCTCCTAGATTAGCATACATGGGACTCCCAAGTCCTAGGACCCCCATTCCCACAGCTAGCTAAGGCGATTGGTAATATAGGGATAACTCAAAACTAGCAGCACCAGGGGCAGATGTGCCCTGAATGCGTGTTTTTGCAGCATATGCTGGGGATGAAGGGGGGCTAACTTGATTTCTTGATTTCTTCATTATTTTGTAGATGGTTCAATTGATCTGGATCATATTTACAGCCAATTTTGGCTCTCTTTTTTTCTTTTTTTTTTCCTTTTTCCCTTTTTTATTGATTCATTCTTGTAAACAAAATTGTAGTTGGTAATTTTCAATGAAAAATAAGATTTAGTTTGCCGTTGAAATTCTTAATTATTTTTTATTTTATTTTTTTTGGCAAAGAAATTGTTGGCTCTTCAATGAATGGAAATGATACTAGGCAAAGAAAGTATGTGTTTTGTTGGACTTGTTTGGGACCAGAGTGTGAATTGTAAATTATTGTTCCATTTCGTGTTGTTGAAGAATTTTACACGTTTGACGGACTCATCACAAACGCAGAGCAACAAATGCTTCGCTTTATTTTATATTATTTTATTTTTCATTTGAAAGAGCTTTCAAGGGTGGTGATTATTCAGTGTTCTCAGAGTATGGACACGTCGTGCTTTATAAAGTTTTGATTAATAGAACGGGGTGGGGGCTCACGATTTATGTTGAGGATGAAGGAACAACATGAGACTAAATAATTAATAATTGGCTTGAAGTATGGCTATGTAATTTTCCGGAATTATTCAATAATTTCCTTAGTTACAATATCTTATCATTCTTAAACGCAATCTTTGCATTTTTAAGTTTCAACTGCTTGTGTGTAGTCAAGAATGAAATGCAATTCTTGACTCTATTGTACTATAAACACGGAAGATTTTTGCAAAATAAAACACATGTGAGTAGGTTTTGCATGTGGGGTCCACCATGTGTTGAAGCAAAACCATGTGTACCTCATTCTGTATATTTAAATTTATTCTACTGATTTAACTTCCCAACATGAAATGAGATTATAACATAAAATCACTCATTCTTCGAGGATTATGAATCAATTAATAGTCAATTAAATAGATTCATATAATATTTAAAATTTTATCATTTTTTCTCCATTTTTGTTCCAATCAAATCAACTTGGGTTTGTGATTTTTAGTAAAATACATGACACAATAAGAATAAGTTTTAAATTTTAAAATTTTATTATTAAGATGAGGATTAATTATATTTTTAGTCTTCAAAATATGAGTTTTGTGTCATTTTGGTCTATAATATTTAGATTATGTTAATTTGATCCCTTAAATGTATAGAACTGTTTCAATTTGATTCTCAATATTTAAATTGCGTTAATCTAATTATCAATATAGAAAAGATGTTTTAATAATCTATTAATAGAATTAAATTGAGGGATTAAATTGAAACACTAGAATAGAGAAGGAAGAATACTGTAATTTTGTAACAGTGGAACATGGGGCATAAATTTACCAGTCATTGAGAAGCTTTAACCATGACAATTGAATAGAAAATGTTTAAGGGCCACAATTTTTGTGGTCACAATGGCTCAAAACTGTCAAAACGACGTCGTTTTGGGTGCAAAACATGCCAAAATGACGTCGTTTTGACAGTTTTGAGCCATTGTGACCACAAAAATTGTGGCCCTCTAGCATTATTGCAATTGAATAAAGCAAGAAGAATAATGAGGCAAAATTTAACTGAACCCGATGCAAGTGTAAACTATGTGAGGTTGTGTATACTTATCATACACCGTACGTGTACTGCACTTGTACTCATCACACATTACATTTGCACACAATAATCGGCGTTTTAGAAAGATGGTTAAAAATTAATTTTTTTAATTTTTTAAAAAGATGTGTAAAAAAATATAAGAAATGATATGATTTAAAATGGGTTAAAAATTAAAAGATGACTTTTAACTAGCTTTCTAAAATAATCAAAAATAATAATTTTGTAACAAGGGAAGGAGATGGTGGGCAAGAGGGAGGGTTTGGAGAGTTTCGGTAAGATTTGAGTCAACGGTGATGATACAGAGCTCTAGGGAGAGAGCTCTAACAATAGCTTTAATGACGTTGCAAGGTAAAAAAAAGGTCAAGTGATGATAGAGAACAGTAGAGTTGGAGTTCTAATGCCAACTCTAGTAATGTGTCAATGCATAACAAAATTAAAAAATTAAAAAAAAAAATGGAACATCACAAGTCAAAATATTAAATCATAAAATGAGGTCCACCTCTAGAGCTCCTCATTTAGAGGTTTCAAACATTTTTGAAAAATATCAAAACATCAAATCAATGAGGCCCCCATTAAAGTTCCTTTAGAACTTTCAAACATTTTTTGTTGAGTCAAATAGGGTGTGAAGTAAGGCAGGAAGAGGAGGACAATATGATGTAACGAGTGACACAAATGGATGGAAGAGAGGTTTAGAGTGGCGAAAGAGGGCTAGAGGTGGTCGGAGAGTGACGGCAGTGGTCGAAGCCACTTGTTAGATCTATCATAATTTTTTTTTTTAAATTCACGAACTTGCAATTTTTTAGAGAAATTATTATTTAGACCTATTTTAAGAAAATTGTTAAAAGTTAGTTTTTTTTTGACTTTTTTTAAATATATATATATATATATATATAATATGAGACATGATGTGACTCAAAATGAGTTAAAAGTTGAAAGATAATTTTTAACCATCTTTTTAAAATAGACCTTAGTGAGAACTGGGTGGAAAAATTATCAAAATATGAGAATCATTTTAAGATATAACTTAAATTGTATTTTTTTAACAAAAAAGTGTTACATCTCCATAATTTTATAAATATTTTTTAAAAATCAATAAATTGTAATTTCTCTTGATTTTTTTGAACGTAGGGAAAATATTTACAAAATATTGAGAAACATTATAAATATTAATAATAATTATAATTATAATTTTTTTATTAATATATAATTAATTTTTTATGACATTAGTGATGTGTAATTGTCCCAATTTTGAGTTAACGAGTAAACTCTTCAAATCTGTCTTCTGTCGATTTTGGAATCGACCCCATACCCTAGTGTTAGTCGAGTGTGTGCACTGATTCCACAACGCACACACCATTTAAGTAAAAGAGTGCAGCTGTTAGGATTCAATTCCATACTCAAGTCTTAAATACGATTCATCTAGCACTTAGAGAACCATCCTAAGAGTAAGAGTGCAAATATGGCCTAGCCCAGCCCATGTCAGGCCTCATGGGCTCCAGCCAAAATTCAGGCGGGGGCGGGCCAACCCATGGGCCAAAAAATTAGGCCTAGTCCCAGCCCTAAGCCTAGGAGTATTCGGGCATTGGGCGAACCGATAGGCCTGGGCCTAGCCTCGGATTTGAACCTAACCCATTTTTTTATTTTTTAAAATTTTTCAACTAAAATTTTATTATTTTTCACTAAAAAAAATACTGAGTCTCGAAACCGTGCCTTGAGTGAGTCTTAAACGGGCTGATGGGTTGGGCCAGATGGGTTAGGCCAAGGAAATCAAGCTGGACCAGGTTTCAAAATGATAGTCCAAACTCAAGCCTAAGGACTCGGGCTAGACTTAAGCCCAAATCCAAATAGGCCTAAATGGGCTATGCCAATCCCAAACTATAAATAGATTTCAAACCATTAACAATTTACGACTTATTTTTACACTCTTATCACACTATTAAACTCCTACATATTAATCATAAAAAATAGAAAAAAGATTCGGACTCTCTTGAGGGGGTCACCCCCACAACCCTCTTTGCTTTTGATTGGTTTATATATTTTTTTTTTTTTTTTTTTTTTCTTCTCACCCAATCACCAACCCCCACATGTGTGTGTGGATGGTGGGGTGAAATTTTAAAGGGGTGTCAATCAAAGCTCTAAAAAATATAACCTTAAATTCTTATCAAAAGGGTCACAATCGCTTCGGTCAAACTGTCACAATTTTTTTTTCACCTTTCACTCAGGTTATTCTCCCAATAAAGATGTAAAGCTGATAAAAAAAAATGCAGTGAAACAGTGGAAACATCACAGTGAACTATCAAATCATTCAATCACAACCTCTCATGCAAAGTGCAATTTTACAAAGGAAAATGATTGGTGGCCCTAAAACATTTGCCCCTAATGCCCCTAATTTCCATTTTTGGAAACTATTTTCTTTTTTTCTTTCTTTTTTCCTTTTTTTTTTTTTTTTTTTTTACCAAAAGTGGAATTTCGGGGCATTCGAGCCCCGAAATTTAGGGCCCTCAAGCAGCGCTGTTTTACAAATGACGATGTCACAGAAGTCAAAAACAAAAAACAAAACAAAACAAACAGCAAAAGAGGAAAAATAAAAAAAAGAAAAAAAAAATCAAATTGGTGCACAAAAAACTCTGAAATTGTTGCCTTCTTTAGAGGAGAGTCAAATTACATTATTTTTGTCAGGTTTAATTTACAAGGGTAATAGTGATGTATTAATAATTTTATTAAATTAGTATGGTATTTATTATTTAATTAGATTAATAGAATAAATTATCTATTAGATTAATAATCTCACCTCTACCCCATTACTAATAATCTTACAAATTTGTTGGATTAATTATCCATTAGATTAATAATCCTAAACCAAAATGTTAAAACAAACATAAGATAATTGGGCCCACAGATTAATAATTCCAATCTCATACTCTAATCCATCCAATCAAACATGCCCTTCGGGTATTGTTTACCATAGACAAATCCTTATCCATCATTGTTGAGCACTCCCATAAATCAATAAGATTTTTGCAAATTGGATCCTTACTAATAAATTTTAAGATAAATTATACTAACTTCTCTTAAAATTTAAAAATATATAATAAATTTTATAATTTTGATATAATTACATTAATATTCCTTTTAATAAAGTTAAATTCATATAACTAACAAAATATTGATAAAAAAAATAAATTAAGTGCTATATAAATTAAAATTACAAAGGAACTCAATGTGATTATGGTAAAACTATTACTATACTTTCTCAGAACCTCAAGGGAGATTAGTGTCCTTGAGCCTAATTTTTAGGGGACAAAACTATTACATATTCATTAAAGGTTAAAATTTTAAGTATAAATTACAAATACACCCCTTAAAATTTATTTAAAATACGGATTGTCCCTTGTGGTTTGAAAAATTACAAATACTCCATTGTCAGAATTTTTCATTTAATAGAATTAACTGAAAAAATGAAATTTCTAACTGTTCTTCTATATAATGATAAAATTACCTGAATTATTAATAAAATAAATTTTTGACATCATTAACCATTATTAATTGATTTCATGATTTATTAATAAAATGACCATTTGTTATAAAATTAAAAACTTTAATTTTCAAAACTATAAGAGACAAATTGTATTTTAAACAAATTGCATGAGTGTTTTATAATTTACCCAATACATAAATGATCTAAAGTGTTCATATGAACAAAATATTTATATTTATAGTTGTGAATGTTGTATTTCATAACCATGCATTCTATATCTGATATTTTTTTTTAGAGAAAATTACTAATAAATTGTATTTTGCTCTTAAAATTATTATCAAATCCTGTCAAGTTTCAATATGAACAACTAAGAGGTAAGAGGTGGTGATTGTTGGTGGTTTTGGTAGTGGTGGACAATGGGTTTGTTGGCTGGTTGTTTATGTGGTCTATTCAATGGTGAGTGAGAGGTCTATGGTGGTGTATTAATGGTGAAGGGGGGCTTGCTCCATGGTGGTGAGGTTTGCTCTCTGAATAGGTGTTCTATTCAATGGTAAAAGGAGAAGAGCATAGTGATCAGTGGTAAGCAAAACAAAAAATATTGTTGTGTGCGTGTATGGAGAGAGAATTAGGTGGATGAATATAATTATATGGAGGGTAATATAGTAGTTTTACCCTTGCAATTGAGGGTGTTAAGGTCATTATATGTTTTCTGGTATTTATGTTAAAGGACAAACACTGACAAGGAACACAATGTAATTTTTAAAATGTGAGTAAGAAAATCTGTGGCCTATTTTGGGAACCCATCTCTCCCTCTCACAAAAAAATCAAAAGAGTCAAAAATAATTTTTAATTATCTTCTCAAAACACTCCTATATTAAACTAAACTTCAGGGGCATCAATGTAATTTACCCTACTGTATTTCATTCAATGAAATTTCCTTTTGTATGCACAACACAATTATTTTGCTAGTAAGCTGCACGATGAGTTTGTAAGAGACAGAAATTTTGTCTTACATCTGTTCTGTTTTTAGAAGTAACTTTGCTTTTATCACCAAACACTGACTGACCATAGTCCTTTGCAGTATTATGTATCACTGAAAAAGTACTACTTAACTATCTAGGCTATGTACACAGCCCTATACTCCCTTCAACATAGGCAAAGTTGGTGGCCCAATTGATAGGAAATTGAAGGTAGCGTTTGGTTTTGTTTTGTAATCATAATTTTGATTAAATTTTTATTTTTTTTTTAAAACACACAATTAAATATACAATTTAAAAATATATCAAATTCAATTTAAAAATTATTTTTAAAACTTATAACTAAACATATAATTTAAAACTTAATTTAAAATATTTTCAAAACTGAAAAGCGAACTTCTTTCAAAACTTTATTTAAAAAAAAAAAAATCAAAAAAATATTTTTATTTTATTTTTTATAATTATGATTTAAATATGGAATCGTGTTTTGAGTTATGAGTTTTAAGTTGAGTTTTGAAAAGAAAATTTTTTTTGGTTATAAGTTTTGAAAAAAGTTTTGAGTTGTATTTTTAAGTTTTTTTGATTTTTTAAAAATTTTCTTAATTTTATTTTTTTAGGGTAAATATTTTATATTTTAAATATTTATTTATTTATTTTAATGTGCACTGTATTTCATACATTTATATGTTGTATTTTTTAAAATATATAATTTTATTTTAAATATTTTATTATTTTATTATTTTATTTTGTAAATGTATTTTTAAATATTTTAATTTTTTAGTTATATATTTAATTAAAATTTGAGTGTAAAGTTTTGAGTTATATGTTTGGTTATGAGTTTTGAAAATAATTTTTAAATTGAGTTTTGAGATATGCGTTTGATTATGATTTGAGTGTAGAGTTGTGTTATGAGTTTAAAATATTTATAAAATAAAATAAAAATTATATATTTAAAATAAAAAATAAATCTTTCTTAAACATTTTTTAATATTAAAAAAAATCCAAAAATTTTGAAAATACAACATAAAATTCAAAAACTTAAAACTCAAAACACAACTCAAAACTTTTTTCAAAATTCAAAAACTCATTTCAAAACTTATAACCAAATAAATGTTCTCTTTTCAAAACTCAACTCACAACTTTACATTCAAATCATAATTTTAAAATTAAACCAAACAGAGCTGAAGTATTTCACTTGTAAATTTAGAATAATAATGGTGAGTTTTAAATATATACATATATTTTTTGGTAAATTACATTTATCTCTTCTAATATTTAGAAGAAAAAAAATACAGTAAATATCATAATTGGATATAATTATATTAGACTTCCTTAATATTATAATTTACATTAATCTCTTTTTCGTCAATAATTCGTTAATCATATAGACAGAAAAATGATATTATCACATCTTCTACAATGAAATGTATATTTTACTTTTTTTATCTTTATGTATTCACATTAATTGCATTAATTTTGATTATTTTAGCATTACTAAGATGGAAGTCAATATAATTATACAAAAATTGTAAAAAATTTTATATATTTTTTAAAATCTCTCAAAAAAGATGCATACAATTTACTTCTCCTTTTTTTTTTTTTTTTTTTGGTGAGCCAACGTTTTAATTTTAATTAAATTTAGCTCGCCTAAATCTATTTATTACATGAGTAAATTTTAGACTAACCCGGTCAAACTCATATGTTTGCTGTCTCTACTCCTACGCTAGACGTAAACTATGTTTGGTTTAATTTTAAAAGTATTTTTGAGTTTTTTTATTTATGTTTTTTTGGTCTTTAATAAAAATTTTCATATTTTACTGAATTTTTTTAGATGCATCATACACATAAAAAGTAAAATATTTTTAAGGAAATTATGAAAAAATTATTCTTTAAATTTTTTATCTTTAGTATTTTTTTTTTTAGATTTTTATAAATATTTTACTTTTTAAGTTCATTTAAGTGTATCTAAAAATAATTAAAATATGAAATAAGATCACTAAATATATAAGTGGTAAATTACAAATATACCTCTTAAAGCCTCCGTTTGGGAAGTGGGTTGGCTTTTTGGCTTTTTGGCTTTTTTGGCTATTTTAGCCTGGGCTAAAAAGTTTGGTTTGGGAAGGGCTTTTTGGCTTTTTGGCTTTTTTGATTTTTTTTGTGAGAGAAGAGTGTAATGATTATGGGTTGGATGTGATGTTTTGTTTGTTGTGGCTAAAATAGCCTGTTTTGTCTTTTGTGGCTATTTTAGCCCCAACCCAACTTGCCAAACACCACCAAAATTTGCTTGAAATACAGATTGTCTCTTGTAATTCTAGAAATTACATCTCGTCATTTCAAATTTCTAATTACGTAACAAATGATTCATTTTATTAATAAATTATCAATTCAATTAATAGTTTTAATAATGTCATAAATATATTTCATTTAACAATTTAGGTAATTTTTCATTAATTTTATTAAATAAAAAATTCTAACAATGAGATATTTATAATTTGCAAACCTACAAGGAGCCATTCGTATTTTAAGTAAATTTTATCTATATATTATAAAATAATACGAAAATGAAAATTAAAAAAAATGAGAGAGAGATGGGGGTAGAGAGAGAATGAGAGAGAGTTGTATGCATTTGTCTCTATAGTAAGATTTTTTGGATAAATTACACTTATCTCCTTTAAAATTTAGAAAAAATATAATTAATTTTATAATTTTAACATAATTATATTTTGCTTCAATGAGATTTTAATTCATATAACACTTAATCTCATTTTTATTAATAATTTGTTAATTATACGGATGAAAAATAATTTGTTAATTATATGAATAAAAAAATAATATTATCACATCTTTTATATAAAAATATATATTTTATGTTATTTATTTTTATATTTTTACACTATCTAAGTTAATTAACTTTACTTGAAAAAAAAAATCAATATAATTATTTTTTTTTTTCAAATTTCAAAAAAATCAATGTAATTTATGGTAAGATTTTTATTGGTGGTGGTAACATGAGTGGTCAAAACAGAGTAAATTTCTAGACTAGTAGTTTGACAAGAAGGCAGAATCACTTATCTGTGAGACAAAAATCTCTCCAACAGAACACACATAGATAGAAACCAAACAACACATAGGTCCTGTTTAGTACAGCTTAATTTCAGCTTATTTTAATTTTTAGGTTAATTTAAACTATTTTGATGTGTTTAGTTTAGTTTAATAATACAGCTTATAGCTTTTTGTAAGTCAGAAATCAACTTATTCTTTGAGTAGGGTAGGAGAAGCTTAATTTATAAGTCAGAAATCAGCTTATGTTCATAATTATAAACTATAAGTTGTTAAAGTATAAATTATAAGCACTTTTTCACAGTTCTAGCAAATAGGCCATACTCATTTATCCAAGCTTTAAAGCTTTTTTTTTTTGTAATCAATACATATAAGCCCTTTCCACCATTCTTCTATATATATGAGTATACCAACAATCATGCTTGGCCACTTGAAATGTGAGTGAGTTAGAGTTCTAGACCTCTCTCTCTCTCTCCCTCTCAAAACATTTGGATATAAAAAATGAAAAGAAGAGTTTACTCTAATCCAATAGTAATAACTCTGTATATAATGAGTTGGGTGTTTGCAACAAGCTTTCCATTTGCAGTATGTGAGAGTGCTCATCAGGAAGGTTAGGCATCATTCACTTCCCTTTTTTCATTATTCATTTTTGGTTGCAAAATACTGTTTGGTTGATTTGAATGATTTTGAACATGAAATTTCTTTCTTTTTTTTTCTCTTAATAAAATGACCATTCTCCTAAATTGATGAGTTGTAATTCCATTTGAAATGCACACATACATATATTTATATATATAAATTTTATTTTATCAAATATGAAAGTAAGTATTTGGAATGAATCAAACACTACCCAAATTGTTCCACAGCCACCAACTGGTCTGATTGAGCCCTTGTTGTAGACATTTTTTTTTTTCCTTGAGCTCATTTTCATTTCTAGCTTCACCTTTTTTAGTAGAAACAAGCTTTTTACTGTTAAACCCTTTTTACATTGATTTGATCCCATCATGTTTGGTTTTCCTTAATTTTCTCTCTAAATTTTTAAGTTGTGTTTAGATAAAAGATTTGAAAATAGATTTATAGAAAGAAAAAGAGAAGGAAAAAGCGAGAAAAAAATTAGTTGATATTTCATTTTTTTATTTATTTCTACTTTTGGTTAATTTGAGGGTCATGATCTTCTGTTCTCAAATCTTACTATCTCAATACTTTTCTAACCTTAGATCATGTGAGAATATTAATGTTTGGCATATT
Organism: Camellia sinensis; assembly: GCF_055761805.1. Classification (NCBI taxonomy): domain Eukaryota; kingdom Viridiplantae; phylum Streptophyta; class Magnoliopsida; order Ericales; family Theaceae; genus Camellia; species Camellia sinensis. The sequence goes on along the minus strand of NC_138973.1, from coordinate 88,368,993 downwards.
GGCTTTTTGGCTAGTATAGCCAAAAAATCAAAACATCCAATCATATCACACTTTTTTTTTTTATATATTTTTTCATAAAAAGTTAAAAAATTAACTAAAATAATTAGTTTCCAAACGAACTCTCAATGGCCCTGTTTGGTAAGTAGTTTTTTTAGTTTTTTTTAGTTAAAATTGTCAATAAAGACAAAATAAGTTAAAATAATTACTAAGACAAAATGTCATATCTAATCTATAATTATTTCGTCTTTTCTCTCATAACTATCAAATTAATTACAAAAAAAAAAAAATCAATTATCTTTTTAAGCACAACTATTTTAACTAAGTTAAAATAGTTAAAAAGGTCACATAAGTAACTAAAATAATTAATTTTCCAAACAAGGGCATACAAAAATATCGAGATATAATTTTATAACTAAATGTGTATTGAGACAAAATAATTTAGAACAGACGATCCTGTATCAATTATTATGTGTCGCTCATGTTGTACCAACATTCTGTGCTTGATCAAACACAGGCTATATCTTCCACAACCCACAAGTTGTCCTTGAGTCAAAACAGGTGCGTTTACTTGTTTGGATAATAAAATAAAAAATGGGGCAAATTACATATACATCCCTTAAAGTTTAGCTAAATTACAGATATCCTTGAGATTTTTGAAATTACACATACCTCCTGAAGTTTATATTTTTATAACAAATTGTCTCATGAAGTTTATATTTTCATAACAATTTGCCCCATAATTTGTTATGCAAATAGTACTTTCATGGGGGTATCTGTAATTTCTCAAACCTCAGGGGTATCTATAACCTCGAGAGGGTATATGTAATTTGTCCTAAAAAATGCCATGAATGATGAAGCTTTATTTTGAAAAGTATGAGATGTACTCCTAATGAATATAAACTATTGATTCATTTTCTAAATAGTTTCTTTGAATTTGTGATATTATTGTAATATAATACTCTTTCTTGGATCATAATAGATTTATTCTATTTTGGTAAATATAATGTATTGTAAAGGGAATTGACAGCATGGAAAGAGTAGAGAGGAATGAGGAAGCATATAAAGGGCTTAGCGCACTTGGGTCAAGACCACCAAATTGTGAGCGCAAGTGTGGAGGTTGCAAACCATGCAATGCCATTCAAGTGCCCAAAACCACTGGCCATTTGGGTGTCCAATATGCAAATTATGAGCCTGAGGGGTGGAAATGCAAATGTGGCACTTCTTTCTCCTACCCTTAATTTGAAGAAGAGTAAAACTATTTGGTTGTAGTTTTTTTTTTTTTTATCACATTCCATTCCCTTTTGATTGATAAATATATTAAATTAATTTTCTCAAGATTAGAAGGAAACAAAAAAAAAAAAATCATAAAACCAACATGGTCTTTCTTCACCAATATAGGTTTGTGAGGCTGATGACAGTTTTATTTATTTAGTTTTGGGTTTTATAGTTAATTTTATGAATTTATTGTTTAGGTTGGTCCCATAAATAATATATTAAGTTATTAACTGTCAAAAGTGAACAAAATATAATAGGACGACTAAAATTGAAAGGCCTGTTTGAACTAAAATTTAATAAAAAAAAACCATTGAAGGTTCAAAGCATACTATTTTTTTATTTTAGCATGAAAATGTGTGTTTAAAGGGTTGTTCAACCAAAGCCAAAAATAAAAAGGAGGGTTGCTCAATATCTACCTTTAGTTAAAATGTGGAGTTCATAGGAGCTTTGAAGGATTTCAATTTTAATAATGAATAATGTTTGAAAATTCTAATTTGAGGGTTTTAATGCAGCTTTAATGATGTGGAGAGTGCCTATGTAAAGGTGATACTCACACTCCTCTCTCTATCCAACAATGATTGAAAGTTCTAAATTAACTTTTGCACTAATTTTTATTTTTCTACAAAAAAAAGTGAAAAAAAAATAAAAAGAATAAGTTGTCTTTTCGTAGGCCCTTTTTCACTAAAATCATTTTTTTCTCAAACAATGCCTTAAAATCTAATTTCAATTTGGTTATTTTGTTCAAGTTAGAGATCAAGGCTTGTTTTGGCAAAATTAAAAGTCATTAAAAAAAAATCAACTATTTTATTTACTTTTTTGTATATCTTTTTTTCATAAAAAGTCAAAACATCAACCAAAATAGCTAATTCCCAAACAATCGTAAGAGTAACTGTTTTGAGATAATTGTTAGGTTCCTGTGATATACACACAGAAAAATTAACCTAAATTTAGATAAAATGATCAACTTCAAATTAGATTTAAAATGTAAGAATTATATTAATAATAATTAATGCTACGATGTACATGTAGAAAAATTAATTTAAATTTAGATAAAATGATCAAATTGAAATTAGATTTAAAATGTAAAGATTAAATTGATAAGAATTAAAGTAAATTTAAAATTTAATTTTAGAAGTGAAAAGTATAAATTATCCTTTATATTTTTTTAAAAAAAAGAAAAAATTGTACTACGCAACATGATCATGTGACATGAACCCCAAACGACAGAGGCACCTAACCTTCTTTTGTTCTTCCGATTCAAGACTTTCTCTACGTGTACTCTCCACGCATGCACAAATCTCTCTCTCCTCTGTTTGTTTGTCAAACTAAGTTGGATAAAATTATTAATAAAATTGAATAAGAGGATTACTTACATAATGGTATTAAATTAAAAATGTAAAATAAATTTTGTTTGTCTACTAATGTGGTGACATTAGTTGATTGAGATTAAATTTATAAAATTACATAAAAATCCTCATTATATTATTTTTCTAACATGGGAGGGCGATGAGGCCATTTCACCTCAATCCTCTAATCCTGTGACATTGGATTAGCTAGCAAACTCAAATACATGTAGATTTGCTAGTCCTCTCCTTCATAAAACCATTTATCCCATGACAATTTTCTAAAACAAATATGATATTTATGGATTTCATCTCACCATTAGTCCAATTCCACTTTTATCTCTTTCAAAATTTTAACAAATTTCAATATGTGTTTATAAATTTGATTTATGTACTTAAACGAACCATGGTTAAACCAACTTTTAACAGCTAAACACAATTGTGCAAACTATTTAGTTCATGAATAAAGATTGGGACCCCCTTTTCCCCACCCCCTTTTGACCCCCTTTTTTTTTTATTGGTCACTTTTTCTTTTTATTTTTCTTTTTTTTCTCCTCCTCCAATCACCATCCGCCACGCGTGTGTAGGGGGTGGTGGGGGTTGAAGTTTGAAGAGGTCTAAATCACTGCTGTTAGTTCATTTATCACCTCCTCTCTCTCTCTCTCTCACTCAGAGCCTGTTTGGAAAGTAACCTTCTTAGCCTCCGTTTGGGAAGTGGGTTGACTTTTTAGCTTTTTGATTATTTTAGCCTGGGACTAAAAAGTCTGGTTTGGGAAGGATTTTTTGGCTTTTTGATTTTTTTGATTTTTTTTGTGAGAGAGGAGTGTAATGATTATGAGTTGAATTTGATGTTTTGTTTTTTGTGATTAAAATAGTTTATTTTATTTTTTGTGACTATTTTAACCCCTAACCCACCGAAATCAACTTCCCAAACTATGCATTTTTGATTTGTTTGCAAAAATATAATGCGCAAAAATCTAATATATGTAGAAACTTCTTTTTAAAGGTTGGTGTTTTATATAGCTTTAACTTACTGAATTGAGCCAAACAAATAATTGGCTACTCAAGTTTGATTTTAAAATTTTAACAAATTTAAAAATATGTTTAAGTTTAATTTATTTACTTAACAAACCAGACTTAAACCAGACTCAAACTAATTTTTAACGACTAAACACGATTGTTTCATATGTTTAGTTCATGCATCATTGGCTCTCTCTCTCTCTCTGAGCTTGTTTGAAAGGTGTGGTATTTTTTTGGTTTGTTTGCAAAAATATAACGTGCAAAAATATTTGGAAACTTGTTTTTAATATTTGACTAAATAACATGTAAATATTAGAATGAATATGAATTTTTTTTAATGAATTAATTTTCTTTTAATAACCTTTTAATTTAAATATTTAAGGCATCTATCTCTAAAAAGGCCAAACGATACGCACTATTGTGTCCAGTTGTTGTTGTATTGTAATAATCTCCCAACTCCACCTTTTTCTACCTCCTTTCTTTTGGATCAAAATATATACTTCACCAAGAAGTAGAAGAAGAAGAGTGTGTGTCCCAGTAGTAGATACATAGAATAGAGATAGAAACTCTCTCTCTCTATGTATATGTATGTATTTCCAGAGAGAGAGAGAGAGAGAGAGACACACCCACACACACACAGAAAGACTCCACCATGACAAAGCTCTCCTTCCTCTTCTCTCTCTTCTCACTCTCTGTGACCTAATCCCCTAGATCTCCACAATTCTAGAGCTCGCTCATCGCTCAATTCGGTCTTGGTTGCTTGAATTTGAAGCTAGGGTTTGGCTTCCATGGAGCCTCGTGTTGGCAACAAGTTTCGCCTCGGTCGCAAAATCGGCAGTGGATCCTTCGGAGAGATCTATCTCGGTCTGTTCACTCTCTCTACTCTGACCTTTTTTTTTTGTGGTTGTAGTGTGAATTGACGATGATTGGGGCTTTGTTTTGTAGGTACTAATATTCAGACTAATGAAGAGGTTGCAATTAAGCTTGTGAGTGCTCTACTTGTTCATGTATTGCTTTGTAAGATTGTGTGTATATGTTTGTGTTGAAGTTGTTCTGATGTGAAAAGTTGATTTATGTGTGGTTTTGAACAGGTGAAATTTCTGAAATTTGTAACTGCCGGTGTATCTGATTTATATTTGCAGCAAATTAGTGTAATGTAACTGAAGTACAAGTTTATTTTTAACCATCTGAAGACTGGATTACACTAGTGTTTAGTACAATGTGTTTGTGGAATTTACTGTAGATCCTTCGTGGATATAGAATGTTAAAAAATCCCGTCTTTACCTTGAAATGCAGATTTTTTTGAGTTTGTAGTATTGCCGTAATGTTATTGTTTATAATTGTGTTCAGTACAGTATGATTAATCTTTCGAAGTTTTTGGTTTTCTATGAGGGGGATTCTTGATTGGGAATAGGGAGTAGTCTGTTATTTGGTTCAAAGAAACCATCATTGGTGATGATAGTACACAGTCTGGTTTATGCTGTAGAGGTATTGATCTTGTGAACAAAAGAGACAAAAAAGTGGGGAGAGTTCTTTTGTAATTGTTTGAAAAGGACTATCTTTACAGATAGACCATGTTTGGTATCTTGTGGTAGCTATTTGTTTGCACACTTATCACATGGATATTTGTTGTATTTATCTTTCTGACTTTCTCCAATCTAATACACTGCTTTAAATGTTTTCTGGGAATGCTAGTTTCAACAATTTGCATTTTGGAATACATATTCCAATACTCTACTAACTTAAAATGGCTGGACACTTGTACAAAGGACTCCTATCTATATTACAGACATGTGCTCCTTGTGTACATGTGGAATGTGTTTGAGATTTCCAAAGGATATTAATAGTTTGAAAAAAGTTTCTTAACTTGACAAGCATCCACCATGTATTGAACATCAAGGTGCTGCATTTCAGTATATTAGGAATAAGATATTGCTGTTTGGGATATTAACTTAGCAAGTAACAAGGCTTCAAATGCTTCTTCTTTCTTTTTTTTTTTTTTTTTCCCCCAGAATTTATTGTTCACCTTGTCATATCTGTGTCTATTTCTTTTTCGTACTTGCACGCTTGTTGCACACCACCAAACTTGGTATTTTAATTTTTTATTTTCCCTATTTTCTTTGTAGATTTCTAAGTATGATAAAGTTTTACTAGAGAACATCTAAGTGGAGTGCCTTGACCAATCAATAGTTTAATTTCTTTGGGTTATTAAACTTACATGTTTCATATATTATCAACAACAATACAATAAGTTCCGTAAAGTTGTTGTTTGTTCAATTTAATAGTAGTATGTTTCATTGATCACCTACTTGCTCAAAGAAAATCAATTTTGTATTAGGAAGCACCTCAGCACATTGCAACAATGTGATATTTACCTTCATCTTGTGACGTTGTACAGCATGTAACATACCCAGCTCACACCCATTATATGAATTAGACAAATCCATGTTCAATGTAACTGAGTTAATGTACAATTGCATAGATTTCTACTTATAAAAAAAAAAAAACTATAATTGCATGGATTTCCAAGTAGGTCCATCAAAATGTATATGGATTTTGAACCTGATAAGAAGCAAGTGATGGGGATGGGTCTAGACATACTCTTTTTTGTGGTTTAATTGGCAATGACAACACTGCATCTGGGCTGAAATCACTGCCAAATTACACATAAGAGTGATGCACTTTATGTGGATGGATTTTATATTGCAAGGAATTGATACAATGCCCCAAACTTTTGCTGCCTATAAAATTAGCCACTAGCCAGTCTCTTTGAGATGCCTATCCTTGCATATCTTGTCTTAAGTTCATGCTTGATTCTCTGCTGTACTGGTTTGGTTTTTAACCTTCTATGGTTGATAAGCTGCTAATACTGTTTCAAATCATCAGGAAAATGTGAAGACAAAACATCCTCAGTTGCTTTACGAATCAAAGTTATACAGAATTCTACAGGGAGGAAGTAATGACTGTTTTTATTAATTTATTATTTTAGTGGGACAGTTGATCTGTTATGAGCTCTTTTGCTCATAGATTTGATACTCTTTTCTGGTCATAACACTTCTGAAATATTACAGCTGGAATTCCAAATGTGAGATGGTTTGGAGTGGAGGGAGACTACAATGTTCTAGTGATGGATTTGCTTGGACCCAGTCTTGAAGATTTGTTCAATTTTTGCAGTAGGAAGCTTTCTTTAAAGACTGTTCTTATGCTTGCAGATCAAATGGTAACTGCATTTGATTTAATGCATACTATTATTGCATTTAGATAATTCTAAGTTTGTCAACACTTGTAATCTGGTATTTATTGCAGATCAATCGAGTTGAGTCTGTCCATTCTAAATCCTTTTTACATCGGGATATCAAGCCAGACAATTTTCTTATGGGCTTGGCAAGGCGTGCAACCCAGGTTCCCTGTCAAAATTTCGATCTTCGTGCTGGTTAAATTCCCCCCCCCCCTCCCCCTCCCAATATATGTGTTTATTAGGTCTTCCATGTCTCTTTTTTTTAGGTCTACATCATTGACTTCGGTCTGGCTAAAAAATATAGAGACACTACGACCCACCAACACATTCCTTACAGGTGAGATGATTTTGATTAGTTGATTATTTAATGGATCCTGACCTGACTGCCATCTGTGCTCTCATGAACACATAAACACACTACACGTTAGCTCTGTTCTTTTTCAGATACTCTTTGGTTGATGTAGGGTCACTTTCTAAATTGTTTACATAGGATTTTTTTGGGGGACCTTTAAGCATCTATATTCCAGGCACCCTTTTTTATTCAGTTTTACTTCAGGAACTGTGGCATTTCATGATTTTGAATTGATATCAAATAAGTTTTTGTTTGCCAATCTAGATAATTTGTTTTTTGTTTTCTAAAAAAAAACGTAACAAGACAGGTATGGATGCATGCATAACGTGTCGTAGAGTGTTTGACAAGCGTTGGTGTCTGGCATGGCCACAACACCTTAGAAGTGTCTGTGATCATGGTGGTTGTGATGATGCCATGTGATGAACTCCCACAATTTATCAGCATGATAGTCTCTTATTCCCTTGCTGTGTCCCTTTTTGTTGTTCATTAGTTCAGGAATTTACCACCGATCTCGTTTAGCATCTTTGAATTCTTTAAATTCTTCTTTCACCTTTTGGCTTTACGGAGATCTTCATCATATATGATTGTGAACAATGCAGAGAGAACAAAAATTTGACTGGAACTGCAAGATACGCAAGTATGAACACTCACCTCGGCATTGGTAAGTGTTCTCTATTGTTGTCTTGTTGGTAGGGTGGTTCACTTGCATGCACATTTTTACCCATTGAACGTCAGTTTTGTCATAAAAAAATTGACTTTGCTCTGTTGGATTGTTTTTGAGCTGCAAAGAACAAAGCAGGAGGGATGATTTAGAATCTCTTGGATATGTCCTCATGTACTTTCTAAGAGGAAGGTGATTTTTTTTCTACATTCCCTCTCTTTTTTCCTTGCACTCTCTATTGATAGTGTATTTTGACATCCCTTTGTATGTGTAGTCTTCCTTGGCAGGGACTGAAAGCAGGAACTAAGAAACAGAAGTACGAAAAAATTAGTGAAAGAAAGGTTTCCACATCTATTGAGGTAGGTAACTTGTTTGTAACACAGCACTCGGATGTCTACTCTTATTTTAATATCTAAATCATGACTAATACACTTCCTTCTTAGGCTTTGTGCCGGGGTTATCCAACAGAGTTTGCATCATACTTCCACTACTGTCGGTCTTTGCGTTTTGATGACAAGCCAGATTATTCTTATTTGAAGAGAATATTCCGTGACCTTTTTATTCGTGAAGGTTTGTGTAGATTTTCTTTGTGATAGGCAGCACAGCTTGAGAGATTGATTGTTTATACTATCTGTTGTTTCCATCTTAAGAACTGATAATATCGTTCATGTTTCATCTTGCCATTATGCCTGTTAATACTGTTGCAGGCTTCCAGTTCGATTATGTTTTTGATTGGACCATTTTGAAGTATCAGCAATCGCAGATTGCCACTCCGCCTTCCCGGGCTCTTGTAAGTGACATGACAGAATAAATTGCCTCTCTGTTGTTTGTTGCTGGTATCTGTATTTATATGAAGATTGCTTCTGTTAGGCTACTGGTGCTGGAACAAGCTCTGGACTGCCACCTCCTGTTGTGAATGCTGATCGACAATCGGGTAATTTCCTGCACTGCGTCTTGGAAGAAAAGATAAACATTAGTCTTGTTTGATACTATTGGGGTGGTTTAATGAGTAGAGTTCCCTCTTTAGCCCACCTTGCTGACATGCTTTTCAGACTTGTTAATCTTCCGTTTTGGATCCTTTCAATGACTTATCTACCCTCAATCCCTTCATCTTTTGTTTTGGTTTTGTTATTATGTCCTTTTTTCACAAACCCCTTTAGATTGGTTTTGTAAAATATTGCCCATACAATAGAGAAGATTAGGTTCTTTTTTACTTATTCCTTAGGTTATATTACTTACTGCAGGTGAGGAAGAAGGGAGAGTAACCGGTTTGTCCGGAGTGGAACCATCACGTACAAGATTTTCTGGACCAGTAATAAATTCAGGAACTTCATCCAAGCAGAAGGGTCCAGTTGCAAATGATTCAACGAGCAAAGAAGCTATGGTAAGCTGTTCGAATCATATTTATATGATTCTAGTAGTTCGCTGATTTTGTTTCATTGCATAATAATGGCTTTTGTGGAAGACTTCTCTCATTTGCCTTGGATTCGTTATGACAAATTGGGGCTGGTGCTAGGTGCATACAAGCGGTTAGAAAATTGACCTTTTGCAAGATGATCCCCGTCGATAGTATAAATTGATGTGATTGCATGTGTTTTTTTTTTTGGGTTGATAAATAGCATGGTTTGCTCATATTGAACTTCTCTTGCATAATTGTTTAATTTGGTTTAAGAATTTGCTAGTTTGAGATACACGTTTTTTCCTCGGATATTTCAAGGTTCAATTAAGCTTTGTAAATAGGCTGAACGGTTCGTTTGAGAGCATGTGATCTCGATGAAAGTACTTATTCGTGGATTGTCCCAAAGATTTGAATTTTGGTGGCACGATCACTGCTTCGCTATATCCACAAGTTATAAACTTTTTTTTTGTAGCATAACATTTCTTGCTGATTTTAATTTTACGTTTTCTGTCAGATCCTTTGTTTCCTCTTTCCCGTTTCCCATTCTTTAGGCTGTGTTTGGATTTAGAAAGGGAAAGGGAAAAGGTGTGAATGTGAATGAAATATAGCTACATTTCACCTGCTTTTTTTCCTTTCCCTCTCCAAATTTCTATCCAAATCCACAATCCAAACACAGCCTTAGGCTATATTTGGATTTAAGATTGGCATAGGGATTTGTGGAGGGAAAGGAAAATGTGGGTGTGAAATGGAGAAAATTTAATTTATATTTCATTCACATTTTGTTCACTTTTTCTTGCGCCCCCACTAATCTCTACTCAAATCCTACATCCAAAAACAGCCTAAACAATGCATTATGTGTCTTGAATGCAATATTATGATGGTTATGTTGCAGTTCAATTTAGCCTAAGCAACAATATCTGAACTTCAATGTCCAATTCATCTTGCAGTTGTCAAGCTCCTTTTTTTTAGGACGGTCAAGCGGATCATTAAGGCGAGCTGCTGTCTCTAGTAGCCGTGACGGAGTTGTCATGGGGAACGAGTCTGATCAAGTTCGCTCTCGCACCAAAATTTCAAGCGGGCAAAGAAGTTCCTCAGTTGGTGGATCCTCAGACCCCAAGCGCCCATCATCCGGGAGGAACACCTCTGGCATGAAGAACTATGAGTCCACTCTCAAGGGTATTGAGACTCTGCATTTCGATGATGAAGAGCGGGTTCATTATTAGATATTCACTGTTTTCTTTTTTGCATTCTTGTAAATCTACATACTCTGTGTGCTAGACATCAGATAGGATTTATTAGATTCTTGAAGTTGACCACCTATGTTGAGATCAACGACACTCTTGTGGACTTGTAGTCAATAAAATGAAGAGAGAATCCGAAAGCAGCAGCAGCAATTCAACTGAACCCATCAAGGTAAGGCCTTTTTTATCTATGTGGGCTGTCATATTTGCTCGACTCCCTTACTCTGATTTACCCCCCTATCCCCCTAATGATCTATGCATGTTCTTAGTGTTGGGGATTACTGGTTTTAAGCTTGTGGAACTGTAAATTTTCCGTTGTAAATGTTTTCCCGTTCTACTTTTGTTTGTTTCCCGTGTGTTGATGACAAGCATGAACTATTTGACACGGAAATTGGGTTTTTAGCATTTGGTAAGTTTTACAGTGTGGCTAAATACTACTAGTAGGCTCTTGGAGGACATGCTTATGCTACTACTGTAATAGTGTCAAGAGTACTCACCTGTGTTATTTTGAATTTGTGTTGATCTTTCATTGATAGAGAGCTGAGGTCTAATTTGCCTCTTGTTATTAGTCGTAAAATGTAAATTGTTTTCCAATTATTATGTAATATTGGTTTTCCTAGGATTTCCTCGCATATATTCAGCCCTTAATTCAAATTCAAAGACCGGTCTTTTATTTCTTAGTATGTAGGATTATTTCCTGATTTTGATCTTGGTCTCTGAGTGCCTGTGGTTGCTGGCTACTATATATTTCTGGTGTCGATAAACTGTTGGAAATATGGTTATTTTTGTCTGTTGCAAAGCATAGGCTCAAAATTCAGTGGACTGGTCCTAATGGAAAAGCCTCCATTCTCTCTAGGTAGGGCATGCAAATGGATTGGGATTTATGATTATTGGGGACCTTGTTTTGTTTATCAAATTTACTCGGAACTTGGAACTAGGGTTGAGCAAAAAATTAAAAAAATCACAAACTGGTTCAATCTAAACCAAACCAAATGGTTTGATTTGGTTCTCTTGAAGCACAATTCGGTCTTGATTTATAAAACGTGCTAATTATATTTTAGGGTTCAGTTTGTGGTTTTATAATTACTGTTTCAATTTGGAAGTAAACTGGATCATTTAGTTATATATGTTTATATATAATTTGTTATTAACCGTAAATGCTCAAGTAGGCCTGTCAGTGGATTGGGATTTTCCCAAATTTAATTCGAAACATAACATCCGATTCAATTATTTAAATCCGAATCTGACTGCCCAATTAAATCTGAATCTGATTCACCTGATTTTGGTTTTGCCCGAATTTGATTTGAAACGTCTGATTTGGTTATTTAAATCCAAATCTGACTGCCCAATTAAAACTGAATCTGACTCACCATCCTATTTTAAATGGAACAGATTTGGATAAATTTGATCTGGTCCAATCATGCATCCTATTCAATTATAATTTTTGCCTGACATACTAACCCTAGAATTATGAACACACTCTGATTTCAGTCTTAGACCACCACCAATTCCATCGTCGAGCCAATGCAACGTAAATTGACGGCGATGTAGAAGCAGCTCTGAATCTGCCTAATCTCTTCTCTTACTCTTCTGCGGAAGAAGCCAACTATAACTATCAAAAAATTTTCTCCATGTAATGAGTAAAAGGGATGTTAATGCTGAGATCAGGACTCAATTGCTTCCAGTCAAAAAAACCAGATAGAGAAATGCCTATATATAAAAGATGGAAAATGATTGGTGGCCCTAAAAAAGTTGCCCCTAATACCCCTAATTTCCATTTTTGAAAACTGTTTTTTTTTTTACTTTCTTTTTCCTTTTTTTTTTTTTTTTTTTTTTTTTACCTTAAATGGAAATACGGGGCATTCGAGCCCCCTGTTTTCGGGCCCTGAATCACAGCTGATAAAAGATATTTAGTTGAATCAAAAAATGTTCTCCATGTAATGAGTAAAAAGTTGTCAATGAGTGACTAGGTAAGTTAACTATCGAAGCCTTTTATGCAGTGCTGCCAAGGCTTCTTCTCTAGCTCCTCCAACCATGCAAGACTGATTTTCAACAATCAACAACAAACTCAGATCTGGAGTGCACTACATTGCATGATCCATCTGGGTTCGTGTTACCTATGCTCTGTTCTTTTTGCCCTTTTTGTTTAAATTTTATATTTGTTCCTCTTCCCATCCCATCCCATCTTGGTTTGTTTTCAACGAATCGGATTTGCAAATCGGGCATCCGTAGAAATTGGATTCAGATTCGGATTACATAAAAGAGGCTTTGAAAAAGTTGATTTCGGATTCGAGTTAACAAGAAATCAGATCGGATCGGATTTTGTCAAATTTGATCCAAACCCTATCCGTTCATAGGCATGCGCTCAATTTTTACGTAAATGGTTGACCATTTGCTCTTGCAAGCCTGTATTTGTGGAGTGATAGAATTAGTTCTAATCATCATCTAAGCCATTCTTGTTTGTAAAATGATGTTATAGTGGGTTGATGTTTGAGCAAGTTAGAGCAATATTTTATGATCATATTGTAAGAACCCTATTTCAAACTAAACTTAACTACATTTGGTTTTATTCAAATTTTATAAAATGATTTGGTTCTTGGTTTACTTCATCAAACCAAATTGAAGATGAAAATGTAATAAGAAAGTGCAAAAGTAAAATTGTATATGTCAATGATTCCTTCCAAGATTCAAAAAGGGTAAACTATTATATCAAAATTCATGACATGAAAATGATGGTAACATTTTCCAGTTTTTTTTAAAAGAAAGTTCAGATATCATTTCTTCCTTCCCTAGTACTTTGAAACAAATAGAAGAGTTCATGCGGCATGTTACAGTCATCGAAAGCATGTTTGGAAATTTCACAACCACCCTATTGGAACAACAGAGTAATTACGGTTATTACTGACTGTCTGTGGGGGGAGCTCCTTGGGAGTTCACTGCCTTCTGTCCCTCCTTTAGGTCCTGCGCTTACTCGAGCTCCTCTAGCTATAACTGTTGAATGAAAATATATCTTTATAATCACAGGTTGGAATATCATCCAAAAAAAGGCCAAAATTTCTTGGATACACTGCCAACCTTGTATGCACGGTAACAGTGGCACAATTTTTTATTTTATTTTATTAAAACTGTTCTTAATCGTTAAATCATGAGGAGGAAAACAATCAATGTAACGGTTGATATATGCAAAAAAGGAATGGCCAATAGAAGCAGCAATAGGCACAAGCTTAATATGAGCAAATATACAATTTCCCACCAATATTAAACTAGGATTCAATCATGATCTAACTCTGGTAGTTCATCAGTTCAACAAAATTGCCCAAATTGTGAATTCAATAAGAATGGCGTAAGGAAAATAAATTATGGGTAGCAATAGAACGCCTCAGAACACACTGAATGATTGGAATTTCACGTTGTACAAACCCATTGTAATGCTGCAGTTTCAAAGATGGAACTTACTGAGGGACAGACAATGCAGCAGGATTGGGCAACTTTTGAGTTTCGGAATGCTCTCTCGGGCCATGGTGTGATGATATACATTTGTTTCAAGAGGGAGATGTTTCACTGTGTTTTCTCTATTCTATTCATCAAGTCGTGGTAGTAGAGTAGAACGCACATGGGTTGACCCAGAATGCTGAAAAAGCACCAGAATATCATATTGCCAACCTGAAAAAACAAAAAATAAAATAAAAAACAAAAAAAAAGAAAAAGAAAAAGAAAAAGAAAAAGTAGAAGAAGAAGAAAAAGACCAAGAAACAGCAATTTAGATGAAAGTAACTCTGGTTACCAATGACTTCAACTACCTAGGACTACTAGAATGATTTTTCATGGTCTATGATGCAAAAGTAAAGTTAATAAGGATCCAATTACTGCCCGACAGATTCCAATTTTTTGGATCGGATTCAGATTGGATTATTAGGAGTAATTTGTCTTTCTCATTGACAGACCTACACCAAAGTAGGAATGGCAATTTTTCCCCCACCCCTGAATTTCTACACCACCAAATCGATTATATTTCCTAAATATAATAATATTAGAATCCTAAAATATTACATTTAACATTCATTTTCACTAATTTACTTCTCATCTTAAACCTTTTAAATCTCATCAATTATAAATCATTATTTGTAATATTCCATATTATCTCCAATTTTCATTAGTTTCGCCATTCCTAATGGCCCCGCCACCTTCCCAACCATAAATATATTTAGATTTTGAATTTGTGGAGACATTTATTGGGGGGGTGTTAACAGAAAGGAAATGTGATGATGCCTGTTTTTATTTTATTTTTCCACTTTCTCCTTCCTATTTCTTACTGTCTACGAATTCCACCACAAATCCAAGATCCAAATACAGCTTTAATTTCTCAAACTGGTATACAATCATACTACTTTAAACTGAAAGTGTTCTTCTTTGAAATTGATTTTAGAGTGACAATATATTTAATTCTTGAGAGAAGCACGTACCATAGAATTCCTGAACTTGTTCTGCAGATAACTTGTGATCATGACCAAGGGAACCTGATACAAGAAACAAAAACATTCCGATAAAACTCTTGAGTAAAGGATCTATGTGTGTGTGTGTGGTGCAATTATCAAAACATACCAAATCATGTTACCTGAAACATAATTCCAATAAAGGCCCAAAATTTGAATATGTGGCAGGGAACAGCAATGCATAGCTACAAAAAGGTTAAACAAATTTACATGTAAACACCAAGTCATCAATGTCATTGAAAATACAAAATACAGAAGGTTTAAAGGTGGAATAGCTAAAATCATCAAAGGATATAAGTTAGGAATAACAACTAAAAAGGAATTCACTCTTTGGCTTCTTCAATATTATCAGGTCTTCCTTGGAAGCAATATGTTACATGAACTTAGGTATGGGTGTCGGGTAAGTGTTGGACTCATCTAATTCTCATGTCCAGGAGAACCAAGACACGGCTAGATTTCATATTTATTAACTACTATTACTTTCTAGCATAAATCATAATGCCTCAGATTACAGCACTACTCAATCCTAGGTCACTAAAGTGCCACCACCAGTAATAGTTGAGCTCACAATTCTTCTTTACCATATTAGTTTTAGTACAGAATGCTCCTTTATGGTCGTCATTACACCTTGATTGGCAAAAACCGAACAAAAAGTATTGCCACTGACCATCCTGTCAAGGTCTAATTCAGTAACCATATTTTTTAAGACAAATGATTTTGACAATGTTCGTATTGAACTTCATACAATTCAACTCTGTCGTGACCACCAGCAATGTGATGTCTTTGAAAAGTAGGCACCGTATGATCAACTGATAGCTAAGCTAATGAAATGTATGTACAATGGGTTCACTGAGGTCCATTTTATTCAGTTAATATGTGATGCATCAGTCTAAAACAGCACACCTAGATTGCCTAAACATCAGGCATCTTTTAATTGCAAAATACGAGTTTTGTTAATGATACAAATAAATAAATAACAAGAGAGCATTTTACCTCATGGAAAACAGCAGATACAAGGAAGGCAATCAATACCGCAACCCCCTAAATTGACAGAGAACAAAATGTAAGTGAAAATTTTATAAAACCACAAAGTTAGGCACAAATATTGAGTACACTCTCACAAACACATGCTTGGTTGAAAAAGACTAGTGAGTGACCCCTCAGGGCAAACAAACAAGAAGGGAACAAATGACAAAATAATTGAGTAAGCTCAGCTAGAAATTTGAGAAGGTAGGTCAATTACCTTAGGTATTCCATTCCTTAAGCAAGGAAAATAAATATGGCGGACCATCCACTTATGAACAGGCTGTAATCAGTAACAATTTCCAATCAGTAATACACTTGACAACAAACCACTTTTGTTCCTATGTTCTAGAAGTATGGATTTGGTTTCTCCAACTACTATCATAAATTCATACACAACTGAACAAATAAATGGAATATTCAACTAGATTTACACAAATAATGGAAAGTGCAAACCAAGAGGTCAATATATTAACAGTCGATGACCACTTTCTTCAGTAAAACAGTTTAAAGGGCTACATATATTGAGTTCCTTTACTATATTTTGTAGTTTATTATAGCAGGTTAATTGGTGTAACATTATATTTCGATCATGTCACGAGTGGATTCAGTTGGTTTCGTCAGTCATTGATCTCATTCCATAACAGAATCCCAGTGCAACCAAGGGCAAACACACTTGCAAATGTAACAGAATAAAAAACAACTGACTACTGCAGCCTCCTGGCATCCATTGTTTCTGGATTTTAATTTATCAGATACCAGAAAACATAATAGTTTTTCAACACCTTGTTATAATTTCTGAATCAATCCCTCTCCAATTTCTCTTGCTTTAAGAATCAAAGAAAACCTAGACAGAATGACAACAAATGACGTGCAATCACTGACGTGGCCAGTGGTTGGGTCCTAGTTGGTTGATTTCTAAACAAATCAACAACTAACATACAACAATCCACGTCAATTGGGGTAAATTTAGGGTTGATTGATGTTTTAGAGGTCTTAAGCATTTTCCAAAAACTATATTTTGAAACTTGCCCAGCTGAACAAAAGAAACGCTATACAAGAATAGGAAAGTACATAAATAATGACAAGGCTGCAAGATTAATCAATATGAAACAGAAAGTCGCGTAAAAAATAAATTTGGGTGGAGGAACAAACCATATTCCACATTCTCCAATACTGATGTCAGAAGCCACGCCACAAAGTTCATTCAACAAACAGAGTCAGTCTACAAGTTAATTGAGCAACAGATGATTGGAAACATAAAAACCTTCAACATGTCAAACAATATAAGATCTACCTCCTCCACTGTTTGTGCATTCCACCAATCTTTGTAGAATTCACGATCACCAAAACAGAGAAGCTCAGCAAGTATGTTTAACCTATAGTTTTAACAATGCATGCAAGTACAACCAGAGTTTTGTCAAGAAAAGAGAATGACACAGAAAGTTCTGAGATTATCTTGCATTTAAGAAGCAAATTTTGTAACAGAGTGTGACTTCATCAACTCAACTAAACAAACAAATTTTCATATAGTAATGCATTTTTTCTGTTCAACTTCATCAAGAGCCGTCATTCTAATTAATTTGAAAATCAACTCCAAACAAAGATTTCAGTGGAAAAGGAAACAGCATGTGCACCAATTTTTAAATCTATTTACTACAAAACTACAATGCATGAAAGTGAAAAAGTGAACTCAACCAAGCCTTCTTCCAACTTTATTGTGTGGAAAGATGAGGATGTTTCAAGTTTCTGCTCAATCTAGGGCCATGATCAACCTTTTGGAAACAATTCTTTTTTCTCCCTACTTTATTTTTCTGCTCAGAATATGCCAAAAAATCTCTACTAATCACCTCAGTCCACATCATCTTAGGTCTACTCTTAATATTTTAAATACCTTCCATTTATGTCATCTAGCTTTTCAATGTGTAATTTTAAGTTTGCATAATACATGACCAAGCCATGTTGATCTACACATTCAGATTCATGACACATCAACAATGGACACGATAGTTTTATATGGCTATTCTTTGTACTTGATTGAATTTGTCCCATGAATATAGACTTGGTACCTCTGGTAGCAATCATTTTGATAGCCTACATTAATTGCCATTGCCATCTAAGCATTTATACCATGATAAATACATATCAACGGAAAAGTAGCCCTGGCACTTGTATTAGCACGCAAAACGTTCACATTACTGCTCTTCTCCTTTCAACAAAAGAGAACCACAATAGAAGTTCTATTTGATTGGGGACAAAAAAGATGAATTGAAGATTAGCATTTATTACATTTTTGGTATTATCTTATATTTCTATTTGTTAGGTTTTAATATTCCATCAGGATTCAATTAGTGTAGTGTTTCATTTTATTTAGGGTTTATTTAGAATTCCTATGAATAAGCCTGTGTGTAATAGGTTTTAGAAGACTTGGGAAAAAAGTCATTTTGATTTTGCTACATTTGCTGCTGAAGCCAAACTCCTTAGGTGCTGATAAGGTGACCCTTGCTACATTTGGTGCTAAAGCCAAACTCTGTAGGTGCTGAAGCCTAAGGTCTTCTCCTATATTCTCTTTCTTTCTTATTGTCCTACATCACTATTGATTACCTAATTGATTTCCTTCTTGTTCCTCTTTCTCATCTACCTGGCTCTCTTCTGCATCCGTCTATCTTCCTATCCTCGTGACAGTATTTTTTTTTTTTTTTCCCGATCAACAACAAAATTTTTATTGATAATCAAAAAGAGAGACGAGGATAAGGCATCCTCTACAAATAAGAGAAACAAAGAAAGGAAAATACACAGACATCACAAACACTTCATTCAAAAACAAACTCCTACATGGGATACACCGACACCCAATCTCTAGCTAACAAAAACAGTGGAACTCCCTTAAAATGGGGACTCATCGAGACCTAAAAGAAAGCTAAGTGACAAACTTTATCCCACAGAAAATCCGCATCTCTAGATTTATCTTCAAAACCCATGCATTCCTCTCCAACCATAACACCCAAAAGGTTGCAAAGACGGCACAAAATCATAACACTTTAGTCCTCTTTGACCCTCCCACACCACAGAAATCAATTAGCAACATTTGCACACTACCTCTTGGTGCCACCCACAAAACATTCTTCAAAAGAAACAACCTGCACCACAAGCTCAAAGCAACTTGACAATGCAAAAATAGATGATCCACAGATTCACTATCCTCACAACACATAATAAACCATTGAGGACTTGGAAAACAATTAGGTCTCCTTTTTTGCAATGCATCATTTGTCAAAATGCCTCCATGAACCAAGGACCACATGAACACCTTCACTTTAAGAGGCACACAAGCTTTCCAGATTCTATTACAAAAAGGAAAGTGAGGGACATGAGGAATATCAATGATTTTGTCGAAAAAAGACTTGCACGAAAAGATACCCTATGAATGAAGAGTCCAAACTCTCTTATCTTCCACACGAGGAGACAGAGAAAAGTGATCAAGTCTTGACAACAAAGATGTTAGTTGTGCAGCCTCTCTATCATTGAGGTTTCTAGAAAAATTGAAATTCCAAGAGATCGGGGCCAAAAAAGAACAAGCCATGGAAGCAACAAAACAATTATGAGACCGAGTCACCCTATATAGATATGGAAAATCCGAAGCAAAGGAGGAAGAGACCGTGACACTATTAGTCTATGAAACAAAGCTGATTTGGTGTTTTACCTTCTTATTCTCTTTTGCTACCTCTCCTTCATCATCTTCCTATCCTCATCACACTACTATTCCAAACAATGCCAATTTGCTATTTTGAACTGAGCATTTTTTAAATTATTCATAACCCTCAAATTCTGTCCCCAAAACATTTCCTACAAATGATATTAACAAGTAAACTAATCTAATGTAAACCACAACCCCAAATCCTCAAATAGTGCTAAATTTTCGGAAACAATAGCATAAATTTGGTATCAAAAAATTATAGAAGAATGTTTTTGCACAAATCCAGCATCTCTCATATTGTTTCCCTGAGTTGCCACCACCAACTTCCCAGGAATGCATTTATTTATTTATTTTTATCTTTTTCATTGTATTGGTCTCTCTCTGATAATTAAAGAAAATGGCTCATATCTGATATTTCTTAATGATCAATCTTGACATATTCCTCAATTTCATTTTTGTATGTAGCAAAATTGAATCCACATATTTAGTTTAAATTTATTTAATGAACCTTCATAACAATAAACTTAAAATTATGGACACAGTACAATTTGCGAACAGCAAAATGAGTCACAAGAATTCATGATCCTATTCCTCAGACAATTTTCACATTACTCCTATAAGAAAACAGCTAAGAAGCATGGACACGGACACGCGACACGATGTGGATACGACACAGACACACCGACACGCCAATTTTCAAAAAATACAAAACAAGACACGTGAGGGACATGCATGAAATATATAATTTTATATATTTATTATATATTATATATATGAATATATCATTCAAAGATAGTAAAAAATGCAATGTGACACTAATTTCTATAAATTTATGTGATTTTTGTTTTATTATTGTATCTCAAGTTGTTTTGTTCAAACTCATAATTAATTTTACTTGTGTCTAATTGATAGACATGTGTGTTTAAGCAATAAATACTTGTGTACTCCAAGTGTCCGGGTCTATAAAAAAGTTAAAAAATAGGACACGTTTTGAAGAGTGTCGGACACGTGTCGGGAAGAATCCAAAGAGTGTCAACATCCGACACGGATGCGTCACCTTAGAAGTGTCTGTGCTCCTTAGGAAAACAGTATTTAACTGAACCACGAAGAGAGGACATACCAGAGATGAAAAAAGCAGTAGAACATGCAGAGCCACACATATAAATTTGGAACTGAAAGCTTCAATACCCTCTCTACAGCATATAAAAGGTTTCCTTTTAGAGGATGTTGTGAATTCGTAACGATTGGATTGATGTACTGCATGATGGTATAAACTAAATGTCAGTTTTCCAAACAAAAGAAAACAATAAACTTGGAGAGCTAAGCTTGAATATAGAAAGAAATTTACCTGCTCTATGATAAATAGCATGAGTCCTGAAAATATAACCAACTTGATGACTTGACGGACCACCCAACCCTGTCGAATGCATGCAGTGCGGGGATAACTCGTCTACAAACAAAATCCCTTAATATGAAGACAAAAGAGCAAATGCCATGGATAGGAAATAATTGACGCAGAAGCACAGCAGGTTACCCAGTTGATTTCAATAAATCCACATTAATTAATTATCTGATAACCTACGCTAGGTACTTGAAAAATAATACAGTTTCCCCACGCATGACTAAAATTGCAATCTGGCAGAGAAAAGCCTGAGGATAACATTAGAAAAACAACAAAAAAATGAGGGGGGGGAAGCACCAACAGAGAGAGCGAGAGAATAGTTGACATCACAGAAGCAATTGTAAAGCAAAACCAAATTTGTCCAAGAAAGGTGAGAGTCCAGCACTTATAGGAGCAGTCAAGGGAGCAGAGGGGTAGCAAGTAGCAAAAGGAGGAGATAGGGGTGGAGAGGAGAAAGTTGAGCTGGCTGTGGTGAACACATGATGGTGGGAGGTGGGGCTGTTAAATGGCAGCCACAAGGCTTTGCTTTAGTGAGGTAATTGGGACAGAGGAGCTATAGTCATTGCAACTGTGGTATGGCTTCCAAAGCATATCAGTTGAACTTCCAGGTTATCCAACTCAAAAAACAACGTTTATTTTTTCCCCACAGAAAATTATAAACAAAGATATCTCTCACACAAAACCTGAACAAAGTATATCAGGTAAACAACCTTTATGAGTGAAAGTATTTATACATTATACAATCATAAATTACGGACAAAAATTTCCTGGGTCTATTTGTGAACAGTTTGAGTGTGTTTACCTGGTAACATAAGGTGGGAGCCACCATGAAGTAAACCAAACTTTTGAAGCTAACATCATAAGAGTAGTTAAGATTTGAAGAAACAGACGAGGCCTCCCCCTAACATCACAACAAAAATTGCCACACAAGAAAGATCATTTCCCTTCATCAGTGTTTCACTGCCAACTTTTGCTGTTCCTTAAAAGAAAAAGATCCCGGTTCTTACCTTATCATGTGATTTAGCAAGCGCTCTCATGTCATAATTTGTATGTGCATAGGATACCAACTTCAGCCACACAACGCATGCAAAGAGCATTAATGTGACGCCAGATAGAACAGCAGAATCATACCTGCAGGATTTCAAACCACAGCCATGAACTCTTCAATGGCATCACATGAAGTAATTTGCCAGTTTTCTCGCTTGCTACAAACAAAATATATTTTTTATTATTTCTAATTTCTCATTCTTTGTTGCACTCCCCTAGCACATCACCGATCTATTGGACAATAAAAGCCCAACAATCTATGCCCAAGATTTGTACCAAAAACCATCAATCCACCTGAGATGCCAAGACATTGGCCCTGTTTGGTAGAGCTGTGGGAAAGTGATTATAACTTATAGCCTAACAGCTTATAGCTTATAACTATGAACATAAGCTGATTTTTGACTTATAAATTAAGCTTCTCCTCCCCCACTCAACGAATAAGTTGATTTTTGACTTACAAAAAGCTATAAGCTGTATTATTAAGCTGAACCAAACACATCAAAATAGCTTAAATTAAACTAAAAGCTGAAATAAGCTGGAAATAAGCTCTACCAAACAGGGCCATTAACCAAAAGGGCTTGCATGAAGCCATTAAATCAAGCAAAGCTCACAGTTAAAGCTTCTATCAAAATTCTGTTATATATTGATTGTTTGCAAATTAGGAAGGAATGCTCATTCTTGCATTTAATTACATAAATCATGCAATCTTTTGAGGAAAATGATATCCTTACAGAATTTTTAACAAGAATGATGTGGTAGCATTTTGGAAAATATGTCACTTTGATGAGTCTTTTGTTTAAAATGATACAATCAAGACTTGCCACATAATTTTGTATTAATTTTACATACAAAATTTCGGTTTGCATATCACTACTCATCTATTCAAGTCAAACAAATAACAGAGTTCAACTAGAATTTACTGACAAACACTCTTGGGTGACAGTGATGAAAGACAAAGAATAGCATCGACCCAATTACACTGCCTCGATCAAAGTTTAATGCAGCAAATTGCTAAATATTGTTTGCTTTTGTATTTTGATGCTAGAAATAAAACAAAATACCAAATGAAAATTTACAAGAAAGTAAGTGACAACTAACCTGAGGATCACAAAAACTGGAAACAAAACTGTAGCTGTCGTTATTAATATGTGAAGGCTGACAACCACCTGCAATATTTTGATTAGAAGTGAACAACTCTAGAGTTCAAGGGCTTAAAACATCAATGCATTGTCTCCAGTCATTATGGTAAGTTTACAAGTAACAACCAAAGAAACTGTGTGCATTTATGCAAAGTAGTCAGTGCCGAGGATGTTCTATCACTACAAGTCAGCCTGCCATAATAATGAGAAAAGCTACAAAACAAATGCATTAATGAAAAACTTAGTGAAATATCGTGTACATTTCAGGATAATGAAAGGATTGGCTATCTAATTGTATAACTTCCAACAGAGAGCTTTCAGAGTTTGTAATCAATAAAAATCAAATAAAAGTTCCTAGACATGTCTTATCCCAACATTCAAAATCTGATAGTTGTTTCCATAATTACTATTCCAATGCGAAGTATTATACTTTTAGTCTTAGTCCATGAGGAAAACATGACAGCAAAACAAAATGGAAAATAATGAAGAAATTAACAAATGAAAAGACTCATTAAAAATCTGATTAGCTAACTCACTGAAAAGGTTGTGTAGTTGTGTAAATGAGGCAGTACAGCATGGGCCACTGCAAAGCATGCATATACCTAAGGTTGGGTAGGTCCAAAACTTCCTTGTCAATGTCTTGCTGTCAAATCATGAAAGTCCAAAGTTGTTTTGATAGTTGGGAATTAAGATAGCATTATGTAAACAGAAGGATAAACTGGTTTTGAGTACAATAATGACTTTACCATATTAATAACCTAATCAACTGTAAACTACAACATTATATATTTTGCCTTCATATATTTACCAACAGTCTCAATCATAGGATTTCCTGCAGAACATGTGATGTTTGCTCATTACCGAGGGACAAACCTATACTTCGAAGATCTAGTTTGACACAAAATGTGCAATATGCTATGAAGCACTGATCAATATAATAACAATAAACATAAAGAAAACCTCAAGTCAACAATATGATGTGCTGTTTTCACAGGAATTTCATGACAGAACAGTGAACCATAGAAGTAGTTGTTAAAACGAGGATTTTTTTTTAAAAGAGGCACCAAGGGGGCACAGCACAGCCCACATACAAAAAGAGGGGAAAAGGTTACTAGCATCTTAAAAAAAAACCTGTGTAACAAATAGCAAAACATAGTCTTCTATTGCCTATCTCCGAAATAGTTGATGAATAGGACACCAATTACAAGAGTTGGACTCAAATCACTTACTGGTTCAGATATATACTTTTGTCGCACCAACTTCTCGACTACAAAAGCAGCAAGTGGGAAAAGCAGGAGAGTAATACTGCAGTTAAAACCAGAAGATGTAAGGCACTCCACAAACCACAGTTCAATTAAATCCTTCCCATAAATATCAAAATTAAGTATGATGCACCAAGTTATCAACCAATTCAATTTTATTATATATATATATAGAGAGAGAGAGAGAGAGAAGGTTTAATAAGCATTACCAGCACATTAGAAGTGGCCAATCCCTCAATGATTTTGAACTAAACCAGAAACCAGACCTAATCAACCAGCCATACTGCACAGTAATACAAACATACATCATCTGTAATTGTAGGGCTAAAACATTTTCTTTCAGAAATGTGTATTGAGATCTTCTAGGCATATGCTATAATAAACATAACCAGAAATGCACAGAGACTCGCAGTCAAAATGTTCACAAAAATGAACACATGGGTAAAATCAACAGATTGCGTTAACTGTCCAAATGAATGTGAATTCAGAAAATTGTGATACTAGTAGTGAGGGACAAACCTTCATCAGATTTTCAATGATAAGCCGGCTGTTTACAGCAACAAGAACTACTATACAGAGGTTGAAGAGACCAGCATGACTCTGCCACATGATGTTAACTAGTAGTTAGCACTACACAGTTCTAGTATGAGCCATTCAAACAAGAAGTTAAGCTAAACAATTCAGAAAACACAGCTTCCAGCTATAAATTCATCTCGTGTACTGTTGCAGGCGGAGCCCACCATGTTGCTTCAAAAGCATCATAGAACACCAAATTGGTTTATTTCACTTGAATTCTATGATGGAACAGAAACTTGTCTAGCAATAGCATTTGCCAGCATTTAATGTCAATATTTTATATCGCCACACCCACATGACATATTTTAAATGATTAATAAATATAAACAAGAAGAGAAAACTACATGAGAGGTAAAAGCTTTTCTTATGCTTTTCCAAACACAGTTTTAAGTCTAACAGGCTTACTTATCATTTTATTTTATTCTTAAAAAGAAAAACTTATTGTCTCATGGCTTAAATTCGATGTAGAAAACAATCACATATTTACATAAGGCAACTAAGAAAACAGACAATATACAACAAAATCCTGATCACATAAGGAACTATAGATAAAGAAACAGTAATAATCTTGACCATCATGTAGTTGGTGGTTTGAATTTTCGAACAGCAATTCCAATGATCATGATAATTGTGAGTATATATGAACAAGATTGCACCAACTATGACACTTATACTAGCAGCAGCTTATACTAATGGAATTTCAACAAACAATTTTCATTCACAGCTATTATCATATCAGCCTCACATCCACAGGCAAACTGCTGAAAGAAATCAGCACTTATTTTTTTTGTTACTGACAACTTTGGTTTCTTAAATAAGCTATGCAAGGCTAAACAAGTCAATATTCATTTTGCAAAAGTTTTTCAATCCCAATTTGGTGCTAAATTATTATTCCTACTTTACAATACCCATAGGCCATTTTCTGAGGTTTATTATTTCATATTTCATCAAGTTGTTTTCCTCTTTAACTATTCAAGTATATTATTTAGGCCAGAATTCTTATTTTTAGCCCCTATTAGAGGCAGCAAAAGCTTCTTGTCTCATGGAGTTCAAGCTATTCAATAAAAACTAAATAAGACTAGCATTAATCATATGAATAAACTCAAGCCTAAAACCTACATAGACCTATCTATTCAAAGCGTAACATGAGATGAACATGCAGCTTGTTTATTATACAACATGGGGGATTGACATGTCAACTCATGAACAAAAATAAATCCCCTCTTGACAACCAGCAAACCCAACTTCTTCACATACACGTGATCCTAATCTATACTAACTTTTTGAAATCAAATAAGAAAAGCATAGGCATAACCTATGGTATTTATGCAGACATTTATTCCCACGTGTCATTATTAGGCCATAAAAATGGCACTAACTAAACAAGTTAAACCAATTTTGGATGCAACCGTGTCAAGATGACAGGTGACTAGGTACAAATCAGTCTAATCCTTGAAACCCTTACACAACCCATACTTTTAATGGTTAATTTCATCACCCATCAACAATCTAAACCCATTTAAGGTCAACCCAAACTTCTTTCACTCCATATTGGATTCCTGTCAATATTTGTTGGTCCTCTTATAAATTGCAACCTGTTCTCCCAACTGTTTTCAAATGTTAATTTCGATTTTAGCAAGATGGCCTTATCACAAAAATAATGGATCCAATGCACTTACACAGACCAACAGGCTTCACTCTTGCGACCCAATCAAATAAAGCAGTCCTATCAAACCATATTAATACCTTAATCTATCCCTTTTTCATAGCCACCAACCCTTATTGCACTTCTATTAACATTCCACCAATTGACCCATTCCAAATGGAGGTTACAAGAAATTTTGGAAGAACCCAACGAATGGTTCAGTCTAGTGATAACAAGGACTTACCCACCATTCTATGTTTTTTTAAGTAACGAAATACTCTTTATAGTGATACACACAAGAAAGAAACAACAAATTACAAAGCTCATGTTTCATCAAGAAGAGAATTCACTCTCATGGAGAGTGCTGGGAAATTGAACTCCGCACAAGTCTAGTCTTGTTTGCGAATTTCCCCTCCATAGGTTCCTTCTCTAAATTTTTTACCATTCCGTGCAGTCATCTTCCATATGCTTTTCCTTTTTGTAACACATCTTTCTGGTTTGTTGTTCTCCCCCTTCGTTGCATGGACTCTTCTAAATGTGTAAAACACAAGCATTGGACTCTCAATACTTGGATAGGGGTATGAGATATCATATATGTCCAGCATATCTAATGGATCATGTATCCAGTATGCATACCAGGTAATTATGTTTCCTATATAATAATGCATAAAACCCCTGTATTATGCATAAAACGTTCCATGTTAATTTCTAAACACAATCTTACACCAAAAATAAAATACAAATGATAGCAAACATGACATCTAGCCATGTCCTGGAGTCCTTAAGCATAGAAACTATAAGAATCTGGCACATAGGCACATATCCACACCCAACTACCATATCCAATCCCATGTAACATAGTTGTCCCTCTTCAATGTCAACCGAGTTGCCTTTGTATGACCTTCATTCTTCCATGATTCCATCTTCCTTTTTGTTCGGGCAGAATCATGTGTACCCACATATACTGCTGCCTAAGAATCATTGTTCGGCTCATTTAGCAGCACAAGTATGCCCAAAAAAAATGTTCACAAACAGCTTGGCCACAGCACTTCCCTTGCAGATAAAAAGTATAAACTGATCTTGCTCTTGGGTTCTACATGGAGTAACTAGGAAAGCCAATGCTTGCAAAAAGAAGGTTCTTAGTGCACGAGTAGCATTTCAGACAGGTTAAAATCTGCTAAATTTGAGCATATGTCAGCATACAAGTGGTCCCACCAATGAAAATTTAACATATTTCCAGCTTACCTGGGATCATCGAATTTCATCTACCATTGCAAAATTGACATCTTTTCAAGTTTCAAACATACTCATGAACATTGAAATCAATTCTCTTACTTTTCCTTAAAAACACAAAAGGAACTTTTGCTTTCTATCTGTTTAGTTTCTGATATTATAAGCAAGAATGGAGACCAATCTTTGTTTTGCAAGAGAGGTTCAAATTTTTTTCTTTTTTTTTTTGTTTGGATAAGTAGGGGTTCGAACTTCAAATAGCTAAAACAATGAAACCTCCAGTAGAATCAATACAAGCACTAGCAACCATTCATCTTCAACAATTCTTCCTTTCAATTTCTTTCCCTTTGACACGTTCTACACTAGTTGTGATCAAGTCTCCTTATGCAGGGCCTCCAATTGTGATTACTTTTTGATTAAGTATGCATTTACATTCTTAAGGGAATACTTTTCCCAATCGAACCCCATAAGCAATGTATTCTCCAATCACCGCACCTCTGTCACTTTCAGGCATCTGGTCATCAATTCACAAAATTCTTCCATTTCTATTCTAGTTATACAAAACTTCTTTTTTCTTTATTCCAGTCTCTTGTCTCCTGATCTTAAAAAGGTTTTAAATTCGAAGCTAGCACCTGATACAGGCTCACCGACCATCAAAATACACGGTCAATAGGAAATTATATTAAAGAAACCTTCAAAAGGGGCAAACTTTTGTACAAGAAAGTATATCTGAATTCACAACAGCTCAACAGTTACCTGAATGCGAGACAGCATCTAAATTTAGTCTATTTCAGGCTCACGTTCATCAATTTAAGGTGAATAAGAAGCTACAACATGTTAAAACAATGAGAACGGAACTTCAAATTTGTAATCAGCTTCTAAAATGAAAAAGAACACTAAATTGCAATCAACAATGAATATATCAAAACCTGTTTGAATATAGCGTCAGAGCTGAGAGGACTCTCCCTGATTCTGCGGTGAGCCGGAGCAGACGGCCGGTACGAGAATTTCGCCAAATTGTCCTTCTCTCTGTCCTCTCCATTCGCGACCTTATCGCCGCCGTCACCGTCCCCGATCTGACTCTGATCGTTTTCCGAACCAAAAACCAAACTATCAGTTTCCAACGAGCTCGTCTTCGAGAGCGAATCAGAAATGGCCTCTTCTCCTCCTCCTCCCGTGGCGGCGCTCGGTCTCCGCCGAACGCAGGTGCCGGGATCCGCGGTCGACGTCGTGGTCGTTGCGGTGCCGACGCTCTCCGGCGAGTCTAGGATCGTCATTGGTGGAGTCTAGAGAGAGAGAGAGAGAGAGAGTTGCGCAGAAATGAAGTTATGAAAATGGAAGAAATGAGCGAAGTTTCGAGAAGTGGTGATGTACTTGTGGAGAGATTAGGCGGTTCGTGTACACTATATATATAGGAATAGGAATAGCGCAATTCTACAAGATGTATGTATGTATGTATCGATATGTGAATGGAATATATGTAGAGAGAGAGAGATTGGGGAGGGGGGGGGGGGGGGGGGGGATTGCTATTAGACGAGATGATGTGAGAATGGGAAAACAGCCGCTTGGAAGTTGATGGAGAGAGAGAGAGAGAGAGAGAGATGTCGAGAGCAGAGACGTTGCACTGTCAAAGCAAAGGCAGAATAAACTTGTCAATGTCATTTTAATAAATAAATACTACTTATTTATTTTCCTTTTTGAGCTCTTTGATTTGAAAGGCGGGGCTTATCTTTAGTTTGTGAGCAGATGGAAGAGTATTATTAAGGGTGGTCTGATATAATTTAAACGATCGTACTACGTAGCTCGAATGTCGTGGTTCGATACTAAAATGACATCGTTTTGGTGTTGATTTTACTTTTTTTTTGTTTTTTGTTTTTTTTTTCTGATTTTGCAGAACAACGAAGAAGAAGAAGAAGAAGAAGAAGAGAAGGTGTCGATTTTGCTTTTTTTTGTTTTTTTTTTTTTTTTTTTTTCTGGTTTTGCAGAACAACGAAGAAGAAGAAGAAGAAGAAGAAGAGAAGGGAGGAGGAGGGAGGAGGAGGAGGAGGGAGGGGAGGGGGCCATAAAAACCGGTTTGAGGAGGAGGGGAGGCTGGGCTGCGACGGAGGAGGAAGCAGCAGCGGCGGCCGGAGCTGCGACGACGGCGGGGCGGGGAGCTGCGACGCCGCCGACCTTCTTCCTCTCCCTCGCTTCTCTTTCTCCTCTCCCTCTCTTTCTCTCCCTCTCCCTCTCCCTCTCCCTCTCGAGCCATTTCGAGCCTGGTAGCTTCGAGCTACCAGGCATTTTCCTAATTTAAATATGTATATTTTTTAATTTTTTATAAAATATGGGTTAGGTTTAAAATAATATGATAGAGATGTGATGTGATTTAAATAAGATGATATGATTTAAATAAAATAATGACTTTTTGATTTTTAAAATTTTTTAAATTATGCCAAACAAGGCCTAAATTTGTGAGAGACTCATTAAGGATTTTGTTTTGATAATTTAAATCGATATTTAAAATTCGTCGAGTATTATATATTTATAAAAAATTAAATTATTTGGATATCAATAATTACGTGATCAAATTAGTTTTGTATAAAAATATAAATAGTAAAAAAACAAACGATTGACAAAAATCTGATCTGATGAGATAACTATCGAAACAAACGATTGACAAAAATCTGATCTGATGAGATAGCTATCGATATCCGATTAAAATAATTTTTTACATATATATAATACTCAACAAATTTTATATATTAAACAGTTTAAATTATCAAAACGAAATTTATAAGACCATCTCCAACGGTGAACCAAACCCAGCATCAAATTCAAATTTTGATGAAAAACCTACTTTTTCAAGCTCCAACCGTTGCACCAAATTGATATCAAAATGAGATTTCAGCAAAAAAAAGTATCAAACTGAGAACAAGACAGATATTTTACCAAATCATTGTTACTAACCGTTGAAAGAGGTACACCGGTCAACCAGTAAAAGATTCAAATAGTTCAGGAAAAAAAGTTCAAACCGTTAAAAAAAAAAAAAAAAAAATTGCCTAACTGGTCAACCGGCCGGTCGACCACCCCGGTCGTCCCGAAAAAGTTCAGAAAGTTCAAAAAAAAGTTCAGACAATTCGCAAAAAAAAAAAAAAAAAAAAAAAATTGCCTAACCGGTCGACCACCCGGTTGTCCCGGAATAGATTTGGTGAAATGTGAACCGTTGGAGCGAGTGGTATCAAATTTAGTGAAATGGGTCATTTTTTACTCAAATTTGGTGAAAAATTTGAGTCACCGTTGGAAATGCTCTAATGGATCCCTACAAACCCACCAATATCCCCCGGTCCGGTGATCAAATTGGAAGAAAACCCAGCCCTATACAAAAGTCTAGAGTCAAGGCTTGGGGACTAAGATTTTATTCAATAAGAATTTGTGGGGGAATGTTAGGGTTGTTTGGAGTGTCATAAA
Organism: Camellia sinensis; assembly: GCF_055761805.1. NCBI lineage: Eukaryota > Viridiplantae > Streptophyta > Magnoliopsida > Ericales > Theaceae > Camellia > Camellia sinensis. The sequence goes on along the minus strand of NC_138973.1, from coordinate 88,337,500 downwards.
TAAGTGTATTTTTTATTTTTTTTAGATTAAAAAATTGAGGAAAAATATATAGATATTTGGGTTAACTTTTTGATTTTTTATGAAAAAATAGGTATTAAAAAATTATATATATTAGTGTGTAGGGAAAAATTAGAATTGGGAGTTGTGTAGTCGTAATTTTTGACTTTTGGTGAATAGTGATAACTTTTTAACTTTTTGAGTAACTTTTTAGCTTTTTGACTTTTTGACAACTTGCCAAACTTGACCTAAATTTGTGATAATAATTTTAAATAATTTTTGAATAATTAAAGTATTACTAGTCTTTTTTTTTTGAATAAAAAAAGAAAAAGAAACTCGATTGACAGTTAAATTTAAGAGAGTTTTTTTAATAAATCTATTTTCTAAGAGTTTTATTTAATTCAATTTATATTATTTTTTTTACTATTCTATTAGATTCTATTTGAAGTAAGAAGACCAAAACACACCCTCAATCTCTTTTGTCCCCATTTAATGTTGATTGTCATTATATTTTGGTAGTTCCCATACATTAGGATGTTGACTGTCATTATATTTACATTAATTTAAAAATAATTTTTTGTCATTGTGTTGTCAATTACATGACGTGAACATGTATAATAAAACATACAAATATGAATGTTTACATGAATTCTAGAATATAGATAAAGACACTATGATCATAGTGACATGTCTGAAAGTTCGCATTGAGGCAAAAAAAATGGACAATATTAAGTAGAAATTGATACTTTTCAATGATAATTTTCATGTTATATCCACATACAAATGTTAATGTTCACAATGTTATATCAATATAATCATTGTGACATGTGTGAAAGTTCACATTGGGGCAAAAAAATGGACAATATTAAGTAGGAATGGATACTTTTCAATGATAATCTTCATATTACATCTACAAATAAATGTTAATGTCCACAATGGTAATGTTGAGGTTCACATTGACAACCCCCTATTTTGAATATAAGAATGATGTTAATATTCACATTGTAGCTTACAAAGTACAAAATATGACAGGATCAACAATGCATTAATCACATATCATTATTTTTGTTGGGTAATAAAAAATGATGTGAATAAGAATTTACAGATGATGTGAATGTTTACATCACAACACTAGCTACACATAATGTTTTAGAAACTGGACCGGTGAGCGAACCAGGAAAGGGATTGGGTGGACGGGTCACTGATTTAACTGTCGGATTGAACCGGAATCGAACCGTGACGTAATAAATATATTTAAATTATATTTAAATAAAAATATAAGTAATAAAATTATAAATTAAAAATATTAAATTATCTTAAATATTGTATTAATATTTTTTTCCTGAAAAATATAATAATATATTTTAAAATATTATTAATTTTAATTTTGAAAGAGGAAATCAAATATTTAATATTCCCTCCATATGATTTTAATTCAAATAATTTGATTGAAAGAAGAACAAAAATTTTGGAGAGATATCAAAATTTTAATATTCCCTCCAATACATTTGATTGAATCCCACATGGATTTCTTGAGTTTTTTTAAAAGAAATTGTTTTTCTTATAAATAGATGGAGATTTTCACAATAATTTTAAGTTTCTAATAAGATTCCTCACAATAGGATACCTTTGAAAGAGAATTTCTAATTAAAATTTTCTTATATTCTTATATCCATATCTATATATATATTATATATAAGAAATAAAAGTAAGTTAGCAGAAATCAAAAAAAAAAATAATTCCAAATCCATCGACCTAGTGAACCAGCTCCAAGTCGACCGTTTCAAACGCCGATTTTTTCAGTTTTCTCTAAATAGGCCGGTTTTTAGCTTCAAACGGTTTAGAGGGTATATTCGGACCGAAACCACTACCGGTTGACGGTTATTTAATGTTGATATTTAATGTCTCTAAACCACCATTTCATTATTTTTTGAAAAAAAGAAATAAAAAACAGAGGGTTCACGTCCTTTGAATATCATTAACACCAATAGCAACCACAATCACAAAAAGAAAAAAAATAATATATTATCACTGCTTAAAAATAAGAATGTTCACATGTTGTGAACGTTCACATCTCTACATTAGATGAGAGAGAATTTTCTGAAAAGGTATTGTGAACGTTCACATTAGATGAAAGAGAAAGTGCAAAAATATGACAACATCAATAATACATTAACCACACACCATTATTTTTTTGGATAATTGTCACGACCCAAACCCGCCCCTATGGGTTTAGCACTGTAACTGGCCAGTAATCCGAGATTACTGAAGGTCTGCTTAACAGTAATACAATAATACAGAGTACAGGGGCTGGCGGAAGCCAAAACAATAATTAAAAGATGTCCAATGAGCTGTGACAGTCTGTATGCAAAAAGACTTTTTATATATGTACAATCAGTACCAAAAAGTATGTACAATATATACAATCATTCAGGACAGGGACTTAATCCCTACTAGAACAGTACAGTACAACACCATTCAGTCTATACAATAATTACAAAACAGATACAAAAAGAGGGGAACTAAAACACTCAAAAAGCCCTAGCTTGAAGGACTTGGAACCTCGCAGTGAGGCATAGTGGTTAGCTTTGACAAAAGAGGGTCTAACCCACGCTACTAGCTCCGGTCTAATGCCTGAACACTTACATATGTATATAAAACAGTGAGCTAAAGCCTAGTGAATAACATAATGTGTAAAGAGGTTAAGAATGAATGTCCTTACAGTAACGAAAATAGTTCATTGAATCAGTATACCAGTCATTCAGTCATAACAGTCATATGTGGTACATTCATTAGCAGAACAGTACAGTAAACAGTAGGTCTTGAAAGACCGAACAGTCAATGATGGCCATCATAACAGTAAATAAAAGTTTCAAAATAGGAACTAACAGAGATCTCTGTAACAGTAGCAGTAACAGTAACAGTAGTTGCTAAGGATGCCACAATACTGTTCAGAATAGAGGGCAAACATTAATTCAATTAGCAGTAAACAGTTCAGTTGATCATTCAGAAAATATTCATTTTCGAACATATCTTTACAACATTGTTACTCACAGAGTTCTGGGCTACAGATAAGCTAGTACGCGTCTCCGGATGCCAACCCCACACAGTTACAAAATGAACACACACTAAGCTACACAGTTGGAAAAATAATAACTTAATCCCTAGTTTGCCTCAGTGTGGTTCTACATCAATATTCTCATTAAAATGCCTTAAATTAGGCTTAGGAATGCCTAGGATGGAATGAGGATGCAAGGATGCACTTTAAAACATTTTTCAGAACTTTCAGAAAACAGGGGTTACGCTCGAGCGTGTCCATATCTGCTCAAGCGGACATGCAGATAAGGGTCTCCGCTCGAGCGTGAATCAATCCGCTCGAGCGGACTGCAAGCTACAGTAAAAGTACTGAATGTGTGAAAATTACGCTCGATTGGGCGCTCGATACCCGCTCGAGCATGTAACATAACTCCCCGCTCGAGCGTACATTATTCCACTCGAGCGTACTGTAAAACAAATGAAAGTGCTGGGAACACGATTTTTCCGCTCGAGCGCCAGTAACCCCGCTCGAGCGGAAGTCCAAATTCTGGAAATTCCAAATTCGAACCTTAAGCTCAAAATTAAGTTTTAAAACACCAAACTCGATCCTCTTGGGCTAATTTTTTGGAAAACACTTCAAAACCCATAGTATAACATGTTTCAAAGATCAATTTGAGAAATCAAAATCCAAAGGTAGTTCAATTAAACTCAATTTCAAACCAATTTCCAAGAACATAACTCAAACATGACGTGCATGAGTTTAAACCAATTCAAAGCTTCAATTACCTGCTCTAATGAGCTAATTCTTCCAAAAACATGGTAAAATCATGAACTATACTCAAAATATGAACATGCATGTGGCAAATTTGTGAAGAACAACTTCAAAATGCAAGAATATGTCCATGCATGCAAAGATTAAGCTTTGATTCAACAAATTAAGCTAATTCATGACCTTAATCTCTAGACTTCCATAAACCATGCAACATATAACTTGAATACATGAACAAGAAGGTATAATATCTACCTTAAGTCTCCAATTCTAGGTGTAAGAGTCTAAACATGCAATCAACCTTCAATTTCCTCAAATCACCAAGCTAAAATTGTTGAACTCAAGTTTCCTCACTCTCTCTATCTCTAGTCGACTAAGGACTCAAGGATGGCTGAGAAAATGATGCTAAACAACGTATAATTCAAGTCTCAACATATGGTATGAAGTGGGCCACTAAGTGACAAAGTTGTAAATAATACAACTTGTGTAATTTAACTTATTTTAATCTATTTAATCATACCAAATCACATTTCAAATAAATATGCCTTAAAATCACATAAATTATGATTAACACATATCATTAATCAATTTCAGATTCGGCCGCCGATAAGGCCTTCAATTTGCTGTTTAAAACATAAAACATGAACAGATAATTTAACAGTCAATAGATAGATATGCATTTAAACTAGCACATTCAATCGACCAGTTCAGTATTTCAATCAGTCAGTCAATTAACATGTTTAGTCTCAGTTTAGCAGTAATCAGTGGTTAATCAGTAAACAGTGGTGAGGGTTGTCACAGTAATCAAACATGATGTGAATAAGAATATACAGATGATGCGAATGTTCACATCACAACACTAGTTACATACATAGACAATTTGGGAAAAGCTTTTTTTTAGCTTTTTTGGTTAAAATAGTACTAAAAAACAAAATAGGCTAAAATAGTTAATAAGACAAAATGTTATATCAAATTCATAATCATTTTACTTTTTTTCTCACAAATATCACATCTAACTACAAAAAAATCAACTATCTTCCCAAACACAAAAATTTTAGCCTTCTAAAATAGTCAAAAACTAAAATAGCCTACTAAAATAGCAACTTCTCAAACACTCACAATATATCAAACCACCATTTCATTATTTAAAAAAAAAAATAAAAAAAAATAGAAGTTTCACGCCCTTTGAACATAATCAACACCAATTGCAATCACAATCACAAAAAAAGAGAAAATAACATATTATTATTGCTTAAAAATAAGAATGTTTACATGTTGTAAACGTTTACATCACTACATTACATGAGAGAGAATTTTCTGGTAAGGAATTGTGAGCGTTCACATCAGATAAGAGAAAATTCTCAGGGCGTTGAAACTATTAAAGAACTTTCAAAAAATATGTACATTTTATAAGATTATCAAATTTTTTAATATGTTTGATAAAAAGGGAACTTCCTTGGTTTATGGTTTTGGGACATTTGATAAAATGGAGCTTTTTTGGTTTAGGGTTTAGAGACATTAAATATCAATATTAAATATAAAGGTATAAGTGTCTAGTGTTTATGTAAAATTTTTGTTTTTGATATTTGTAATATGATTAATGAGTGAGATCAATAATAATATTATAACTAGTATTAGTATACTAATTGGTGTATGTGGCGTCACCGCTACGAAAATAGTGTAAATTAAAAAAAATGACTTTATGAAATAAAAATATACATATATAGAACTAAGTGGGTTAAAAAAATTCTTTTATAAATTTCTTAAATTAGAATACTTCTAAATGAGATTTATCAATAAAAATCTCTAAATTTAACTTTAATTAAAAAAAGATGAGACCCACCAGGATAACCGTAGTTTCAGACCCGTTTCACAGTAAGGATCATAAAACTTTATAACAAAAATATAACGCGTTATCTAAAGATTTATGCATTTCTTAGTATGGAGCCGGACAACTTATGTGAAAAAGGCTCCAAAAATCACTGGCCCACCACTGCCGGTGGTATGAACGGCCTATATTTAACCATAGTCTTTATGTAAAATTTTTGTTTGTTTTATGCATCATCGCTAAAAATGATGATATGGGTGCGTAATTTGTTGGTATACGGCAACATGAGTACCTACACATCCTCTTTAATTTGTTGGTTCCAATTTTTGAATTCAAATTTTTTTAAAGATTAGTATTATTCAGCATCTTTTATATTAGTATTTTATTTATGTTACATTATCTCTTTATTTTTTTATATATTTTTTTATAAAAAATAAAAAAAATATACTTATTTAGATCTTCCTAAATACCTTCTTAAATTTTTATTTTTTGTATTTTTTTTGTTTTTAGTAATTTTTTTATATTTTAAAAATATTATACTTTTTAGGTATGTTTGTATGAGAAATGCTTGATCCACCAAAATAGAGGTAGCCCGATTTCGTCCGAATGACGTGATTGGACAATTAGCGTCACCTTTATCAACTACAGTTGTCATCCTAGTCATCCGATGTGTCAATTTGATATCTATTCGGATGACCGACTGAATGACCAGTTGGACGATTGGCATGCACAAATTCGAACAATTCGGATGAGCCAAAATTTGGTAGATGTAATATTATGAATCACCTTGCTTGTTTCCACTTTTTAAAAAACACTTTTCAGAAAATTCTACTTTCTTATTTTCCGTGTTTTTTTGTTTTTACTGAATTTTTTTAATATTTTAAGTAATTTTTTTACTTTTTAAATACACCTAACATAAATACACCTAAAAAGTAAAAAATATATAAAAAAATCTTTTAAAAATTCACTAAATACCAAAAATACAAGAATTTAGTACATTTTTTATATTTTATGTATTTATTAATTTTTTAAAATATTTTTTCACAAATTTTTTACTTTTTAAATACATCTAAGTAAGGAGCATCTAAAAAAGTAAAAAAATGTTTAAAATTTTAAAAATATTCACTAAAAACAAAAAAACACGAAAACTAAAAAAACCAGTTTTCAAAAAACTTAATCCAGAAAACTCAAACTAAACACACTGATTGTATTTATATTAGGTGTATCTAAAATTTAAAAAATGTATTTAAAATATTAAAAAAATTTAATAAAAACAAAAATAAAAATACGAAAAATAAAAAACTCAATTTTTAGAAAGATGATTCAACTGACAAAGGTAATTATATTAAGGTGGTGTTTGGATCAATGATTTTGGCTAAAATAACTAATAAAGATAAAAAAAAAATTAGAAAATAGTTAATAAGATAAAATGCCACATCTATACATCACTTTTTCTGTCACAACTATCTATTCAATTATACACACACACAAAAAAAAAAAAGTCAAAAATTATCTTAAACACATTTTTTTTTTCATCTCATAAAATAGCCAAAAAGTCATTAAAATAGCCAACATTCCAAACAAACACTAAATAGGGGTGCAAGAAAAATCAATGAAACTAAATCGACCAATCGGACCAAAATTATAGTTTTCGGTCTATTTTTCATAATATACATTATATTTTAGTTTTAAAATTTTTTATACCAATCCAAACTAAATCAACCGAATATTATGTTTAAATACTTTTGTATTTTAGTTCTTTAAGCATTATATGATAAGTGACTAATATAATATACTTTTGTGATAAAAACTAGGGAAATAAACATTTATAGAGCAATTTTCACATATTTTATTTATTTATTTTTAATATAAAATTCTACAAACTTTTATAAAACCCTTTAAAAATTCAAGTAAATCCCTCTTCTATATCAAACTGATAAAACTGAACCGTAATATATGGTTTGTATCGGTTTCTCAACAATCAAAACCAAAAGAATGGGGTTTGGTACTAAACTTACCCTCAACACCAACCGAACCGAACCATTTACACCCTTAATATTAAAGGTAAATTACATCGTGTTTGAGAGGGGGTTTTTATGTGCATTAGGGCCGAGCTAGGCCAAGGCGTGGTAATTGGCCGTTCTATGGGCCGCGGTAAAAAGGGCTTAGTGAAGAGGACTTTGTAGTTAGCTTGGTCCAAATATGGTTATAGTTACCACGGTCGGAGTGGTGATAATTACCTTGGTCATAGTATTAAGAGCCGAGGTGTTTGGGCTTCTTAAGGTAGACCTTGCCCTTTTCAGCTCGGTCAAGGCTTGGGGTGGTTAGCTCGGTCTAAACAGAAGAAAACCGAGTTACAAGTGAACATGAGTCGAGCTATATGTTGCATATAAAGGCGCCGGGTTAAGTATGAAAGAGATAACGTTAGCTCGGTCATACTATTATCCAAACCATGGTAAAACCATCTCACTTGGTTTAAGTAGTGAGGGGGGTGTTGAAGGATAAGCAGTATCTTTCAGGAGTGTGATTCCTAAGAGGACTCTAAGCGGAGGAATAAGAGTTCTGCTAGGATTGTGCCACGCGGAACCTATAAAAGCTCATAACCTAACCTATGTAGAGGTAACACAACTTTGATTCTCGAATACACAGAGCTTTTACCTATTTGTCTATTTGGCTAACTTAGGCATCGGAGAGGTATCCGGCACACACCCGCCGGCTAGCTCACGTTTGTGTTTTCAGGGAGTAAAGCGACGACGTTTGGAGGAGCGCAGACTTGATCAACATGATTATACGAGAACATTATTTCGTGCTCGTACAGGCGCCGTCTGTGGGAATTCCAGAAAGAACAAAACCTCTTGATTAAGTTTTTCCTCTCTAATTGAAAGCAATGGCGCACAATAAAGATTTGCCGCAATCAGCCATTGATGGGCAAACCCCGGAGGGGGGTGGGAGGCGCGAAGGTTTGCTTGCTATCCTTCCTATGGCTGATTTAGAACCCCAGCGACAGAACCCCCAGAGGGATGCAAGGGGGAGACGGGCTAACAGCCTCCGTTGCTCTCAAAGTCCTGAAAGACAGAGGCGTAGGATAGACCCTCAAGTTCTGGAGGATCGCGTGAAGGAACAAGACGAGTTAATAAGGAAGATGGCGGCAGACATGGAATCAATGAAGTGCCAAATAAAAGAAAAAGGGGTGGCGACAGGAGAAGGGCGCAAAGGCAACACGCCTCCTCGCCACTCGGAGGATCGTGATAGGCGTACCACACCATCACAGGTAGAGAGTAGGAGCCTCAGAACAGGCGACACTCAATCGAGGACTTCCAGAACTCGTTACTCCAAGTCTGAGAGAACGAGAACTGAAAAGTCATATACTGAGGGAAGCACCTATCGACCCTCGCACACGCACCAGATGTCATTTAGGCACACGTAGTTGCCTAGATCATCTGACTTACGAACTGTGCTGGAAAAAAGGACACGGTGGAAGGAGGATACCAGGGCACGCGACCCACACAGAGTTTCATCCCTTTAGCGGTTGGCACCTCGGACGCATGGGAGCGTCGAGGTAGAAATGTCAATGCCGCGTTTTGCTTACGAACCAACAGACAAAGCATTAGCAAGGTTACAGAGCTCGCCGTTCGTTCCGGCAAATGAGAACGCGTCACTACCTTCAAGCTTCCACCAGCCCAAATTCACCACTTATGAGGGGAAGACAGACCTCTACATGCACTTAAGCCACTTTTGCTAGGTTATGGCAGTGTACCGGCGGAACGAGGCCCTGATGTGTATCCTGTTCCCATCCAGCCTTGGCGACCTAGGTCTAACCTGGTTCGAAAGGCTACCATAAGGCAGCATCACCTCCTGGGCACAATTGGCAGAGGCGTTCGTGACTAGATTCAGGACGAACACCAAGACACCAGTGGAGATCAACCAGCTACTCTTCATTGACATGGGCAAAAAAGAGACGTTAAGGTCCTACAACAGTCGCTACTGGGAAACCTTCAACCAGATTGGGGATTGCCCTACGAACCTCGCCTTGCACAATTCAAACGGGGCCTGCTAGTCGGTAACAAATTTAGGGACTCAATTACTATGACACCACCCCTCACGATGGAGGCCTTAATGGAGAGAGTGCACCAACATATTCGCGTGGAGGAAGATATCGCCCGTGCTAAAGCGAAATCTGGCACAACAACAATGCCAGATAAAAGGACTACAACAAAAGTGAACACGGTAGAGCAACCTAACAAGAATGGACGAGGCAGGTGGGCCAACAGAGAGGACCCAGAACAAAGGAAGTTAAGAGTTCGCACTGCCATTACCACAGTGTTCAAAAAACCAATCTATCGAATTCTCAGTGAGATACGCAACGAACCTTTCGTCCGATGGCCAGCTAAGTTGGGAGAAGCGCAAAAAGACTATGACGAGAGGTCCTGGTGCACCTTCTATGATGAAAAGGGGCACCGCACTAAAAATTGCACGCCGTTAAGGCAGCATCTAGATGAGTTAGTGGTAGCTGGGCACCTGGACCAGTACATAGAAGGAGGGATGCAGCCAGCCCCCCAGAACCTCAACTGTCACGACCCAAACCCGCCCCTAAAAGTTTGGCATCGTAACCGGCCAGTAATCCAAGATTACCACAGGCCTTCCTGTACAAAACGTAAATAATCAGGGCTAGCGGAAGCAAAGACAAAATACCATAAGTCCAAAGAGCTGTGCATATATATGAACAAATATTTACATGACAAAAATGTTAATTTACCCATTTACATTACCTAACATATAACGAAATAACAAACACAAAACATAGGCACGTGCCATAAGTGTACAACAAAAACAAAGCTTGCAGACGGCCTTCCAGGCCTAGCCCCAGCTCGGAGGCACACAAAACACCTGGTAGGCTTCCAAAACGGCGGCTCGGTTCAAGATTCCGCCTAGGCTTGACTCCCAGAACGCTCACCTATAAATACATATATAAAAACAGTGAGCTAAAGCCCAGTGAATAACATTAAAGTAAAGGGGTAGTGAACAAATTCCACGTATAATGTATTCATAAAATAAATCATTCATAATCATTTGTATCAGAACATAACATAATGGTACATCTCACAGGATATAACACATATCGTCTTCCGACTAGAGAATCGGTTCCGGATACCGATTAACACATATCACCACAATGAAGTGGCTAACGAGATCTCGTATCACGTGTATGTCATGGACCCGCACTAATGTGTCGTCCCCCATGACTTGGGACTATCCGTAGATGCCATACTAGTTTCGCAAATAGGATATTCGTTCACAGAATCAAAATCACATTTCAAAAACATAACTTAACGTATCACATTTGGAACATAGTTCATATTAACATATCCTTACAGAAATGTTACTCACAGTGGGTTTCCAAAACCGATTGCGCGGTCTTCGAGTTTTGACCTACAATACAAACATTCATAGCACAATTTCTTAACACACATCGTCATCGAATCAATTAGTTTATTATATTCTTTCTTTACTTTATTTCATGTTTATGAGATGCTAATGGATGCATAGAACATGTGAAAATCAAGTAAATGAAGGCCCGGAAGTCAGAAAATATCAAAAGAGCAAAATTGGAAAAACACTGTTTGGCCGCACGTACGGTGGCCCAGGCCGCATGTGCGGTGGCTTGGCCGCTCGTGCGGTGGCCCAGGCCGCACGAGCGGTGGAACTGCAGTAGCCAAAACACTGTTTGGCCGCTCGAGCGGTCTAGGTGAAAAACCAGTCCGAATTTTCTGCTAAACTGTGGGTCTTCCTCTTTTACAAAAACAACTTCAAATTCATGAAAATCAAGGCCCAAAACACTTGAAAACCACTTGAATTAAACATTATAACTTCCAAACAAAAATCCAAATACATCATGTAAAGATTTAAACCTTGAATTAAGATGAAAAATCATTAACATGCACCTAAAAGCTTCATCTCTCAAATCCATGGAGTTTCCTCCCCAATATGTCAATCATGCAAGAAAAACATGATTATAAACATGAATTTCATAATATTATGCCATATATACTCATATATGCATCCTAGGTTAAAATACATCACAATATTCTCAACTAGACATAATTTCCCCTTAATTCAATTTACTTACCATGAGATCATGGGTGAATCAACCTTATCTCAAGAAATTAGAAGAAGATTCTTACCTTAGGTAGCTAATTGGAGAAGATTTGGCCCAAACCCTTTCTTCCTCCCTTCCTTTCCCTTGATCTCTTCTTTTCTCTAGAACTCTCTCCCTTTCCCAGATTTTTCCCTTTTGTTTTGAGTCAAACAATGGTCCTTACCTTTATCTATACATCATATATATAATTGTGCCAAAAACTTAAGCCAAACATGGCTTAGCGAATCAGACGAAAATCAGTTCTCAATTAAATTTTCCAAATGGCTCTAAAAATTCCCGGTAACATATAGGCGTGTTCAATTTTGTTTTCCGAACCCATTATGGTCGTCAATTTCAGTCCTGAAGTTGTAGCCTCAACAGATATTTTTTCCAATTCAAACAGATAGTCCCCAATTAATTCATATTAGCGCATAATTAATTACGGATAATTGTGACATGCGTTTTGGGCCGTTACATTCTCCCCACCTTAGGAAGTTTGGTCCTCCAAACTTGGCTTATCCTGGCACAATCTTAATCAGAAATCTCGGTCACATATTATTATTCATTCTGCAGCCATTCAGTAGTTCACGAAGCATCATCATACAAAGAAAATAACTCGACGGTTCGATTCAGTTATTCAGCATGACAAAGTTGTTCTTGTATCCATCTCGTAGCAGTGAAGGCAATATCATAGTAGTCAAACACATAATGAATAACATTTCCCCAAAATCAAGTAAGACCGATGTAGTCAATCAAAGAATGTACACAAGTAACATATCACCCAGTAGTTGAGGTTTCAACCCGAAGTCTACTAGTAGCAAGTTTCATAGCGTTCAATGCAAAGGTAGTAACATAAATGTAACCATTCCTTACAAGTAATAGCAAAGGTAATGTCCACGAGTTCAATTAGTAATGTGATTCATATGTTTCCAAGTGGTCAAATACTGCCTTAATCTGTCATTTTCCTTAGCAACATAGTCCAGTACTTCAAAAGTCTAGGATACATTTGGTTTCAAAGATCATAATTCAAGTTGTCAAGCATAATAACTCATATTCAATTGTTCTGACATAGTATGAGCATGAAAACTGATTATTGATTTTAATTTGTTCATAGTCACATGTTCAATATTTTCCAGCGCATAGGTAACATTGCCAACATAACAATAGATAGTAAAATCATACATGCATTCGCTGTTCCAATATTCTGCGTCTTTTCTGAAACTAGGGCGTAAACCCTTCCTTGCCTCAAGGTGTTCCCCTCGGGAGTAGATGTTGTGGTTGTTCTCGGTGTCATTGTTGATGTAACCCCACTAGCAACGGGTCTCTCATTGTTCTCGGAAAATGGCGTGTCTGCGTGGACTACAAAACAGTCAACAAGGCATGCCCAAATGACAATTTTCCCCTACCACGGATAGACCAACTGGTAGACCTGACGGCAGGACACAATCGACTTAGTTTCCTTAATTCGTACAGAGGTTACCATCAAATCGCTATGTATGAACCAGACCAGGAGGTCACATCCTTTACAACGCCTAGAGGATTGTATTGTTACAAGGTCATGTCCTTTGGCCTAAAAAACGCAGGGGCAACATTCCAACGAATGGTCACCAAGATGTTTGAACCATTGTTAGGCAAAATAATAGAGGCCTACATAGATGACATGGTGATCAAAAGCAAGAATGAGAAAGACCATCTCAGAGACCTAGATGAGATGTTCCAAACTCTGAAGAAGAATAAGTTACACCTAAACGCATCCAAATGTGCATTCGGCGTAGGTTTAGACAAATTCCTAGGCTTTCTGGTGACCAACCGAGATATAGAAGCAGACCCTTCTCAAATCAAAGCAATCTAGAATCTAGAGAGGCCCAACACAGTAAAAGAGGTGCAGTATCTCACTGGCCTAGTTGTCGCACTCAACCGGTTCATAAGTCGGTCATCAGACAGATGTCGACCATTTTTCCAAGCTTTGAAGGCCAAATTTGAGTGGGATGAAGAATGCGATCACGCTCTAAAAAGCCTGAAAGAGTACATGTCTTCTCTCCTATTGCTAGTAACCCCGGTACCTGGAGAAGAGCTCTTTTTGTACCTAGCAGTATCACAGCACGCAGTCAGTGCAGTGTTGGTCAGAGCAGAAGGAATCCAACATCTGCCCATCTTTTATGTTAGCAAAACCTTGCTAGGCGTAGAAACCAGGTACCTACCATTGGAAAAACTGGCCTTAGCCTTGATGATGGCCTCAAGGAAGCTGTCGCATTACTTTCACGCCCACACCATAATCGTCCAAACTGCTTTTCCCTTAAAAGCCTTGTTTGATAAGGCAAACTTTTCTGGGCGAATCTTGAAATGGGTGATGGAACTAAGACAGTTCGATGTCAAGTTTTAACCCAGAATCGCAATAAAAGCCTAAGCTTTGGCAGACTTTATGGCAGAGTTCACACCAGGAAGTCATCACATCTGCCCAGTTGACTTGACTGGTACGACAGGAATGGGGACGGAAAGTGCCGCAGGAAATGCGCAACCCCTAATTCAGGATACCCAACCACATTGCAAACCACACAGGCTTGAAGATCAAGAGGGAGGAATAAACCATGCCATTCCCAGTAAGGACTCATCGACAAGTGAAGACTTGGGGTAGTCAGATAATAAAAAGCTAACCCCAATAGCAGCTAGGGACTTGGAAGAAGACAACACTCATGACCCCAAGACATCATTCGACCCCTCCACTTGCTGGAAGCTATTCGTTGGAGAGATGTGGAAGCTCTTCGTGGATAGAGCATCCAATAGGCATGGTGGAGGACTAGGCATAGTTCTTATCTCACCAGATGGCCTAATAGTGGAACAAGCAGTCAACCTTGGCTTCCCAGCATCAAACAATGAGACAGAGTATGAAGCACTCTTAGCAGGCTTAAAATCAGCACTCTTAATGCATGCCACCGAGCTAATGGTTTACAGTGACTCCCAGCTGGTAGTAAACCAGATTTCAGGCGACTACGAAGCAAAAGATGAGAGGATAGCAAAGTACCAAGAGTTAGTCAGAAGGGAAATCATGAAATTCGAATTAATGCGAATAAAGCAGATCGGCCGGGAAGAAAACAGTAGAGCAGACGAACTAGCAGGCTTTGCTTCGATGGCAGATATATCCATCCCACATCCACTACTGATCGACTTCCTACCAAGACCAAGCATTGAAGAACCCGAAGTAACTGAGGTATGTTGCGCCGAACTAAGGCCTTCATGAATGAATCCCATTATAGTATTCTTAAAAGACGGCGTTTTACCTGAAGAGAAGAAAGAAGCCAACAAGATCAGAGCAAAGTCACAGCGATTTTGGCTCTCCCCATCAATGGCCTTGTACAAAAATCCTTCACAGGACCTTACTTGAAATGTGTCCATCCCAGCAAGGTCGAGGCATTCTTGTTCGAGATTCACGAAGGCATATGCGAAAACCACCAAAGGGGAAAATCATTGGCCTACAGAGCAATTTCGCAAGGATATTGGTGGCCTTACATGCAAGTAGATTCAGAGAAGTATGTCAAGAAGTGCGAGAAATGTCAGAAGTTTGCACACCAAATACATCAACCAGCCAGAGAGCTTGTACCATTAACTAGCCCATGGCCCTTCGCAATGTGGGGCTTGGACATAGTAGGACCACTTCTAACGGCGCCCGACAACAGAAAGTTCTTTCTTGCAGCAACAGACTACTTTACAACATGGGTGGAAGTAGAAGCACTTGCCTCAATAAAAGAGAAAGATGTGAAGAAGTTCGTCTGACAGAATATCATCACTCGGTTCGGCATACCCAAGGCTCTAATATCAGACAACGACACTCAGTTTGATGGCAAAATTTTTAGAGGCTTTTGCGAGGAGTACAAGATAGAATTCTACAACTCTACACTAGCATACCCCCAAGCAAATGGCCAGGTGGAAGCATCAAACAAAGTCGTCTTAGATGGATTGAAGAAAAGGCTGGAGAAAGCAAAAGGTGGCTGAGGAGCTCCCTCATATTTTATGAGCTTACCATACCACACCTCGGCGGTCAACTGGAGAAACGCCTTTTTCCTTGGCCTATGGCATAGAAGCAGTAATCCCACTAGAAGTTGGCCTTCCCACTATTAGAAGTGAAAATTTTGACCCAGATTTAAATGGAGAAGTCATAGCCTTGGAACTCGACCTTGCGGAAGAGAGAAGAGAAAGGGCACTGGTTCACATCGCCTCATACCAGCAAGAGTTATCCAGAAAATATAACAAGATGGTACATCCGAGGCAATTCAAGATTAGAGATTAGGTGTTGCGCAATGTAATGGGAAACACCTTAGTACCCGGAGATGGCAAGTTAGGGCCTAATTGGGAAGGACCTTACAAAGTGGTTGGATTAGCAAGAAAATGGGCATACCACTTGGAAGATAGAGACAACAAGGCCATTCTCAGGCCATTGAACACTGCCAATCTCAAACTATTTTATTTTTAGCTTTTCTTTAACGTACTTATAGTTTTTCTTTTTTCAATAAAACAAGTAGTTTCCTTTTCATCATAATTGTTTTCTTCTGTAAAAGTAGTTTTAGTGAGCTAGGGGCAATGAAATCAGAGTTGGCTGGAATAACCAACTTTGAGCTCTCTTCAGCCGAGATCAGGATCTAGGCTGAAGAGGTTGGTTGGAAAAACTAACACTTACTTCTCTTTAGCCAAGATCAGGATCTAGGCTGAAGAGGTTTGGCAGGAATAACCAAACACTTGGCTCTAGGTTGGCAGGAATAACCAACACTAAGCTCTCTTTAGCCGAGATCAGGATCTAGGCTGAAGAGTGATTGGCTGGAAAAACTAACACTTACTTCTCTTCAGCCAAGATCAGGATCTAGGCTGAAGAGGTTTGGCAGGAATAACCAAACACTTGGCTCTAGGTTGGCAGGAATAACCAACACTGAGCTCTCTTCAGCCGAGATCAGGACCTAGGCTGAAAAGTGGTTGGCTGGAATAACCAACTTTAAGTACTCTTCAGCCGAGATAAGGATCTAGTGTGACAACCTTCACCTCTGATTAGTGCTAATCTATGATTGAGCATGATAAGTAACTGATAAGAACAATATTATGAATCGATTGTATGAGTGTATTGTTTTGAATGCATTTCTATCTGTTTGACTTCTGAATGAATCTATTCATGCTTTAATTTCGAACTGCAAATTGAAAGCCTTATTGGCGACCGAATCAGAAATTGATTAGTGTTTTATGCTAGTTAGAATTTATGTGATTTTATGGTAGATTTAATTTAAATTTGATTTGGAATGATTAAACTAGCATGGTTAATGTTAAATTACATCAACTTGAATTATTTACACTTTTGCCACTTAGTGGCCTAATTCACCAACACTCCTTACACCTTACATTTGTTGATGCACCACTTTTATTCATCGTCTTGACCCCAAAACCGTAAGCAAGAGAGGGAGAGTAGGAGAAGTTTGGTTTTAACAAGAATTAGTTTCGAAAATTAGAAGACTTGAAGAGTGATTGCAAAATTAGACTTCCATACTTGGAGTTCAAGACCTAAGGTAGGGAATTCACCCTCTTGATTATGAATTTAAGTTGCTTCTTGCATGGTTCATGGTAAAATTTGGAGTTAAAGTCTAGAATTAATTTAAAGAGTTGAATTGAGAATTAAATGTACATATTCTTGAGTTTTGAGGTTGGTTTCATGAAAATTCTAACATGCATGTTCATATTTTGGTTGTAGTCCATGAATTCACCTTGATTTTGAGCTCAATCTTACATTTGATCATGATTTGGAGCATTGGAGTCCATTAGAACTCATGCATGTTATGTTCTTGCTTAGTTCATGAAAGTTTCTTTGAATTGTGTTCAATTGGCTTACCTTTAGGCTTGATTTTACAAAATTGATCTACAAAATATGTTGTAGTATGAGTTTTCAAGTGTTTTCTAGTAAATGGGCCCAAAAGGTTGAGTTTTGATGTGTTGAATGCTTAGTTTGAGCTTAGGAGGCAAATCTGGAAATTCTAGATTTTGGCTTTCACGCTTGAGCGACCATCTTTTGTTCAGAGCTTCGCTCGAGCGAAGGAATGCTGGCTCGAGCGTAGATTGCAAGCTCTCAGGTTTTCTGCATGTGCAGACGCATGCTCGAGCGAAAGAACCTACACTAGAGCGAGGATTGTGTCTCACGCTCGAGCGAGCATCGAGCGGAGATTTTCAACATCCAGCACTTTTTGCATTTTTACAAACCGCTCGAGCGAGGAAGTCCACGCTTGAGCGATCCCTCTATTTTGGCACGCTCGCTCGAGCGTAGAAAGCCACGCTCCAGCGAGACCCCTGTTTCAACAAAAATTTGAAAAGTGTTTTAAAGTGCATTTTGGCATCCTTATTCCATCCTAGGCATTCCTAGGCCAAGTTTAAGGTATCTTAATGAGGATAATGTTATAGAACCACACCATGTAAAGTTAGGGGCTAAGTTATTGATCCCGAGTGTGTGTTCATTCTGTTACTCTGTAGGGCTGGCATTCGAGGACACTCGTTAGCTTGTCTATAGCCCAGTGCTCTGTGAGTAACAATGTTGTAAAGATATGTTCAATTATGATTATTTTCTGAATGATCAACTGTACTACTTACTGAAATGTTAGTGTTCAATGAATGAATGTTTGTCCTATTTGTAAACTGTACTCGTGGCATCCATAGCAACCTACTGTTACTGTTACTGCTACTGTTACAGAGATATTTGTCGGCCCCAATGTTGGGACCACTACTGTTCACTATTTGATGGCCATCAACTGAGTGTTCGGTCTGTTAAGACCTACTGTACTGCTTTGCTATTAGATGTACCACATATGTCTTTATGTTTCCTAAATGACTGTTATGGCATGAAATATGAGCCACTGATTGAATAACTGATATAATTGACTGTTTTAATTACTGAAAGGACATTCATTCTTAACCCCTTTACGCATATGTTATTCACTGGGCTTTAGCTCACTGTTTATATTTATATGTAGGTGCCCAGGCACCGGACCGATGCTAGGAGCGTCAGGTTAAGCTCCCGTTTTGTCAAGCCAACCGTTGTGCCACACCTCGAGGTTCCTAGTTCATTCAAGCCAAGGCTGCTTTGGGGTGTTCAGGACCACCCTTTTGTCTCTGTTTTGTAATAAATGAATAAGTTTTGACTGTACGGTTATGTTGGAGGGACTTGGTCCCTAACCTGGATGTTATGTATATGTCTGATATGTATATATGTTTTGTTTATCAACGTGACTTGTGCATAAAGTCTTTTTGCATTCAGACTGTCACAGCTCATTGGACATCTTTTATTTTCTGTTTTGGCTTCCGTCAGCCCCTTTACTCTGTATTACTGCCATTACTGTTAAGCAGGCCTTCGGTAATCACGGATTACTGGCCAGTTATGGTGCTAAACCCATAGGGGCGGGTTTGGGTCGTGACATCTAGGCTGAAGAGTAGTTAGCCGGAATAACCAACTTTAACTTTAAGTACTCTTCAGCCGAGATAAGGATCTAGGCTGAAGAGTGGTTGGCTGGAATAACTAACTTTGGGTACCCTTCAGCCGAAATAAGAATCTCGGCTGAAGAAACATGGCAGGTATGACCAAACAGACTACAAGGTTAAGACCGAGATAGGTATCTCGGCCAAAAAATATTATACTTCACACAAATCATAGTAAAAAGTAAGTGCAAGCATGGAGTAAACCGAGCAAACAATAGAGGAAAACAAAAGAAGATTTCATTCAAAATTCAAGTCAAAGTTACAAGAAATGAGAGTCTAGCCCAGTTACACATTCTTTCCAAGAGTAAAAAGAAGAGAATACAGGATCAAGCAAAAAAGTCGTCGAGATCCGCATCCAGATCAACTCGAAGCCCGGTTTCAACAAGTAGCTCGGTTACATTTTCAACCAAGTCTTCCACCGGTGGCTTCACCCGAGCTGACTGAATAACGAGATCATTGGCGACGACCGGGGCATTGTTGGGCTCTGGGGACTCTTCTTCTTCCTCAACTTGAAGAAATTTTTGCTGAATGGCATTGGCATACTCCGCCATGTAGCTTAGTATAAAATGTGGAGGAGGGTTCTGGAAGACCTAGGTCTCTTGGTCATGACGGAGCTTCGCCACAGCCGTCTTCCATCCACACTTGAAGAATATATCTTTTGCGGCTTCACACTATTAGATATAAGTGGCCTCCCCTTTCTTATAACCCCGGTCTTCAGCATCTTCCATGCTCTTCTCCAGCCGGGCGATCTCAGCGTTTTTCTTTCTCTCGAGCTTGGCCAGCTCGCGCAGATACTTATCTTTCAACTCAGCTGAAGCCTTTTGCTTATCTGCTTTAGCCGAGTTGACTAGTCCAGTGAGTCGGGCTAGTTCGGTGTGTAGCTCGGCCATCTTTTGCTTTGACTCCTCTAGCTCGGCTGACTTGGCATTGGCCTCTGCCACGGCCTGCCGTGTAGTCTTACGTAGCTCCAACACACGCTTATGAGCGACATGGTTCTGTTGCATGGCCTGCAAAAGGAGAGATAACGATTATGGTTAAAACTGCGCAAACAGATGTACAAAATTAGAAGGACGAGCAAATGGAGAACTTACTAGCACCATCGATTTTGTTACAGAGCGAATGGCCTTCAGCTCGGTGAGATGGTCGTGGTGCTCCATATCGGCTGGCAGACATACGCTCTTGGCAAGGTTAAAAGCCAGCGAATGGTCTTTTTCTACAACCACCGAGTCAGTGCTAGTGATAGCTCGGTTCTTGTAGGTGATCTTAGGCACCCATTCTGAAGCGCTAGCCCGGTTTGAACGCACTGGTTCTGGGCTCAGCTGGGTTGATTGGGGAAGTATGGTGTCTTCTTCATCAACGAGGCGTGGCTCGGTTATGGAAGTCCGAGCGCGCTTGCTTGGCCGAGATGATGAAGGCTGGGCGGTTAGAAGGGCTACCATGGCCTCTTGTGTTTGGCCAGCTTTTGGTACCTCGGCTTGATTTGTTTCGGTGATGAGGGCCCTAACTGCTCTCTTCTTAGCCATTTCTTGTTCCGTTGTTAGTGGGATCAAATTGATTGGAGGTAGTGTTGGATCTGGTTCTGGTGAGGGTTCAAGGAGGAAATCCGTCACCCTGGTTTTCCTCCTGTTGCTGTATCTGTATGTCAGTTCAAAATTGAGTAGCTCGGTCCAACCTCGATTGCGGTATCGCAGCGCGGCGCGGAGTGCGTCTAGATTGGGGTAACAGTATTGTGACTTTAGATGGTCCAAGTCTGCATAAGGAAAAAAGCAACGGTTAGCATGGTGCTAAACTAATAAATAGAGTAAAGAACGCACGAAGCTAAAACCGAGGTACGCATACCAGCTACTCCCTTATTCCAGTTAATTCGGTCGCCCGGGATTTGGGCCTCCTGGTCTTTAAAGTTGCCCGAGACCCAGAAAAAATCATCGTCATTTACATCTTTGTCTGGTGTATTTTTAATTTTTTTCTCTCGACGGCGTCTTATTCTTAAGTAATACACCCAACCGTCTTCATTCTGGCCGAGGGAGTATTGGTGAAATAGCTCGGCTAAACCGAGGTTGAGGCCAAGCCGGCGGTTTAGCTCGACGATGTCATTTATTATTCTGTACGAATTTGTGGAAAGCTGGGTAGGGCAAAGTCTTGTTTGTCTAAGGAATTCACAAAGAAGAGGCTGAACGGGAAAAGGAGACCAACCTTTACAATGGATATGACGGAGAAAGGGACGAACCTCGGTTTGCCCCAGGGAATGGAATCCTAGCTCGGCTACGTGGGATACTATCCGTTCTTAACTTGGTTGCAGCAGGAGGACTTTAGCTCGGCTAAGTGAAACGAGGGGTTCGTAGCCCGGTTGAAGCATAGGGTGCAGCACATTCTTGGTTCGGTTTTGACTAAGTGAGAGAGCTGGTTTGGCCCCAAGTTATAGCTCGGTCGTTGGTTAAGGCTTTCTAGTTCGGTAGTACGCACACGTAATACAGTTTCCTAGCTCAGCTAAATGATACAGAAGGTTCTTAGACCGATTACAACTTATCTAGTTCGGCTGGGTGCACACCTTAAATACAAACAGGTTGCTAGTTCGGTTGAAATATTATTATGGATCAAAAGCATCATTTCTCAGATTGGTTGTGAATCTAGTGGGTCTATTACATGGTTTTTGGAACAAAGTGGTTATTTTCCATGGAAACTACAAGAAAGTGTTTTTCGAGAAACATATATACTATGTTATGTAGTACAATACAATGCAAAATGAACGAAAAAGAAAAAGATTTGAGTCACGTACCAGTTCAAAATGAAGGAACCGAAGGTGAAAACAATATCAACAGAAACACGAGCTTGGCAGGTGCTAGGGTTGCAAGAATGAAGACTCAGAGGGAAAGAGAGAGGGAAGATGAATAGTGATGTGTTTTGTTTGAAAAGTAAGGTTTTGTTTTGTGTAAGGCATGAGTTTGGGCGGGACTGTTCAAATTTTGCGAGGTACGAGGGTGGCTATGGCAGCTGTAATTAACCAATAAAGACTTGCCACGTGTCCAAGAGAATCGTAAGCGAATCAGTTTTGCAGCGTCTGAAAAGACGTTTTTTGACCGAACCAATCGGTAGCCTGGTGATAACTTAGCTCGGTAAAGTCTAAAGTTTTAGCTCGGCTGGTAACAGGTAATCCTAATCATGCTACGCAGATGGAATTAAGGGGCAATTGAGAGGGGGTTTTTATGTGCAATAGGGCCGAGCTAGGCCAAGTCGTGGTAATTGGCCGTTCTATGTGCTGCGGTAAAAAGGGCTTAGTAAAGAGGACTTTGTAGTTAGCTCGGTCCAAATATGGTTATAGTTACCACAGTCGGAGTGGTGATAATTACCTCGGTCATAGTATTAAGAGCAGAGGTGTTTGGGCTTCTTAAGGTGGACCTTGCCCTTTTTAGCTCGGTCAAGGCTTGGGGTGGTTAGCTCGGTCTAAACAGAAGAAAACCGAGGTACAAGTGAACATGAGCTGAGCTATATGTTGCATATAAAGGCGCCGGGTTAAGTATGAAAGAGATAACGTTAGCTCGGTCATGCTATTATCCAAACCATGGTAAAACCATCTCACTTGGTTTAAGCAGTGAAGGGGGTGTTGAAGGATAAACAGTATCTTTGAGGAGTGTGATTCCTAGGAGGACTCCAAGCGGAGGAATAAGAGTTCTGCTAGGATTGTGCCACACGGAACCTATAAAAGCTCACAACCTAACCTATGTAAAGGTAACACAACTTTGATTCTCGAATACACAGAGCTTTTACCTATTTGTCTATTTGGCTAACTTAGGCATCTGAGAGGTATCCGGCACACACCCGCCGGCTAGCTCACGTTTGTGTTTTTAGGGAGTAAAGCGACGACATTTGGAGGAGCGCAGACTTGATCAACAAAGTTATACGAGAACATTATTTCGTGCTCGTACAGTGTTCCTTTAAGATTTAAAAAAAAAATACAAGTAGCTCACACGTTTGGCATAATTATGCTAGATTCTCTTAAGATTTTAATTTATATAACACTTGGTCTCATTTTCATTAGAAATTCATTAATCGTATGAATGAAAAAAATGATAATATCATATCTTTTACATTTAAATGCATATTTTCACTTATATATCTTTGTGATTTTATACCATATGCATTAGTTTTGATCAATTTAACGTTAATAAAAAGGGAGATAGTGTAATTATGTCAAAATTGTGGGATTTATTATATATTTTCCAAACTTCAAGAGAGGTTAGTGTAATTTACCTTTATTTTAAATTTCAATAAATATTGATTCAAATTAAGAAGGGTAAATTACACTGACCTCCCTTAAAGTTAGAAGAAAATATAATAAGCCACACAATTTTAACATAATTATGTTGAAATCTTTTGTGATTTTAATTTATATAACACTTAACCAAATTTTCATTAATAATTTGTTAGTTACATGGATTAAAAAATAATATTGTCATTTATTTTATATGAAAATATATACTTTACCTTGCTTATTTTTGTGTTTTCATAATATCTGCATTAGTTTCAATCCATATTTTAAAACAAAAATTAGTATAATTATATCAAAATTATAGGATTATATTTTCTCTAAATTTTAGGAGAAGTTAGTGTAGTTGACCCAAAAAATTAATAATATAATTTAAGGTTATGAGATAATGAAACTTTGAAAATTAAAATCGAACTTATTTGAATAATTTTTACCCAAGGTTTGAAAAAACAATCAAAAAAGGCCATTTTTTTAAAAACTTTTACTCTTTGGTGCAATTTTTTTTTTAAATTTGTGTTCAAAGTTTTTGCTTTTTAAGTCCTTCTAATCTTAAAGAATGCTAAAAGTTTAAAAATATATATATTACTAAAGACAAAGAAAAATTTTAAAAAAAAGCTCTTTTTTTGTCTTTAATTTACTTTTTCCATAAAACATGAACTTTTTACCTTAGGACTTAGAAGTGAAAAGTTCTTTAAAATATTTTTAAAAAAGTTTATTGAAACAAAAAAATCAAGAGTAAATTACACAGACACCTCTTCTATTTTTTTGACAATACATTGTCACCTCTCTTATTTTCTGAAATTATACTGACACCTCATTTCAGCTAACAGTATTAAGAATTGCCAATAAGCATTATTGGGCCGTAAAGTTCTATTCCCTCCTTTTTGATTTCATAATTTGATTTCATCTGCAATGATTTGGCATTTGGCATTGATGTTTACATGTGGTATATGAATTGTAATATCTACATATAATACTAGATCAATTCTGTGTTGAATTCGAGAAAGTTTTTCGCATTTGTTTGGCCTAGGGATTATATTTACTGTGATTCAATTATTAGAAATGTAAAACATTTTATGAATTTTAGGTTGAGTTTATGTGGGAATATATTTTCTGAGTACCAACACGTGGCTAAGGTGACGCCGACGTGTCAGCCGAGGTGCCACGTGTCCTGGTCATGACGCCGAGGTTATCTCAGCGAGGCCTAGGTTATCTCCGAAGATATCGGAATCTGAGATAAGCGGATAAGGCACAAGAGTCCTAGCATAGAAGAAGACTTTAGTTAGGAAAGGATAAGACTCTTAGAGAGTTTATCCCAATCCTACTGGGAGTCCAAAATTAGCAGTAATCCTAAGTCCATTAGAGCTAGGCTCCTATTGGGACTAGGATTGTGTTGGCTATAAAAGAAAGGCACCCCCATGGGTCTAAGGTACGCAATTTATATTTTGAATAGTGAGTTTAGCACTATTGATTATCTTTGAGAGATATACTGACTTGATCGTCGGAGTGCCCCCGGGTGGACGAACCACCACCGGAATATTCTCTTTCTGTTGCAGGTTAGCCAGGTGTCATCTATTCTGCCAGTATTCTCCAGCTGAATACTGAGTTGGACAGTGTGATCGGAAAATCACTCACACAATTTGGCGCCGTCTGTGGGAAAGAAAGGAGAATAGATGGCCAGTAACGGACAGAAGGAAAAGATTGGGGATGACACTCCTGCTGGGAGTAGGAGACCTATTGACCTTGATATCACAGGAGACGAATTGTCACGACCCCATTCCGCCCCTAGTAGAATGGTGCCGTGATGGCCAGTAATCCGAGATTACCAAAGGCCAACTTACAAAGGTTCACACACAATCAGAGTATACATATGAGGCTTACATGTACGGAAGTAATATATTTAAATCTAATTAGTCCATAAGAGCTGTGCATAGATCAAATGAAATGACATACATCTTAACATGATTTTACAACTTGGATACAAATAAAATAAAGTACATATATTACATCTTGATCAAAAGGCTTCTCAAGCCGAAGTATACAAAAGACATGAAGTACAACTAAGAAGCATAATCTTCAAGACGATACAAAACATGAATCAAACATCTTGCACATAACATCTAGGCGTCACCGCCTTCTTGTTCGCCACCTACATATATATAAGGAGAGGGTGAGCTTGGATACTCAGTGAATGATATTAGTAATAAAGGTTTAAATGAATGATATCCGAGATCTTTATCAAAATAATACATATCATGGCTTGCAACAAAACATGGGATGAATCAATTTCATCAATCAAATCTTTCAAAGCTTCTTGGGATGTTTAATAACATCTACATAATACAAAACGATGACATTCCGGACAAATAAGGGAATAATCGACCCGGAATCAATTAGACAAATCCATCCGTACACCAGACCGTCGGTGGGGCCATCCGTTCATAGACCGTCGATGGCAGAGATCTCTCAAACATGATGCTACATGGGCTTAGAGTCCCCTAGCATGGGAGGACTTTCCAAGAATGTCATCAAAACAAAGCTAATACTTGATACAAAAACTAGGGATAATCATTCATGCTTGATCAAATACTTTTCCAAAACGAAACAAAGCTTTATCAAAGCTTTATAACATAGTTTTATTAAAAATACCACTCACATAGCTCTTCAGACGTTGGGGTTAAAAAAAGGGTCCAAGTCCTTCAAACACATGGCAAAGTCTACTGAATGCACTTTAAAGAGACAAGAAAGGATGCTCAAAGATGGATATGAAATGCACTCTCAAGACAAGCCTTATATGAATGCGAATGATCCCGGGGTTTCTTTCCGAACTCGGTCAAGTCAAAGCAAAGCATGCTGGAAGTTAAAACATTGTTTTTCATCTCGGGAAAAACATGCTGGGTACCAATCAGGTCTTTGCCGAGGTCCCCCACCTCTTGGCCGAGGTGTGGTTACCAAGGCTTCGGCGAACGGCTGTCTGCCGAAGTGCTCATGCAAGATAGACTAATGGTACAAGTGATCATGCAAGGTAGGCCAAGGTGAGATACGATGCTTGGCCTAAGTGTGAGATTTAGGCAAGAGTGGTCCCGGTGACCACACCTAGGGAAAGGTAAGGTCTGGAAATATGGGTTTCCTTCCTTGAAGAACATGAAATGCTAAAATCATAACTTGTTATTACAAAATCTGGGATTTCATGCTACGAGTTCGAAAACATGGACCTTGGTACCCATACTTGAAGATTTTATGAAAACAAACACAAAAACATGGATCTTAATGCAAACTTTCGGATCAAAACAAGACTTTTCTTCAAGAACTCAAGAACACCATTTTCTCTTTCTAGAACCGAACTTCAAATCAATGCATGGCTTATGAATCATGCTAGATCATGCAATGCAATCGGATCAACATATAAAATAACAAGAGTAGATCAAGAATCTAACCTCAAGATACGGATCTAACGGTTCAAGGTGTGAAGATCAAGCTTGGAAATCTACTTCTCTCTCAAGAACTTCTTCTCTTCTTCCTAGAGCTTCTCTCTCTCCAAAGACAAGGATATGACAAAATGATATATTTCTAACTCTGTCGGCTGACTTAACCCTCTGCTAGGACACGTGGCAACGACTAGTTGGCTCTCCTAAAAGAGGCGACTGAATGACAAGACAAGTGCATGACAAGGTGTAAGCAACAAGTAAGGTGACAGGGCACTTCAGCGGGTAGTGATCTCGGCTAGGACAAAGCTTCGGCAAGTAAGGCCTCAACGATCTCGGCTAGGAAGGATAACACTTGACCTAGCTGTGCCACACCTCGGCCTAGATGTGCCACACCTCGGTCTAGGTCATTCCAGTCTAGGAACAAGATCACTTAGGTGCAAGGATCAGAGATCTAGGATGCCTATATGATAACATCTAGGCCTAGATAATACACATCTCGGCCTTGGTGATGAACACCTCAGCCTAGATAATGGCATCTCGGCCAATATGCCAGGGTGAGGGTGGAGGTCAACCAAAGTGGTTCCAAGATGGTCCTAGGTGTAAGAAGTTCAAAGGTGTAACCTAGGCTTAAGATGACCTAGGCTTGGCATGACCTAGGCTTGGCATGACCTAGGCTTAACATGACCTAGGCTTGGCATGACCTAGGCTTGAGACAGCAAAGAAGGAACAAAGCATGCATACAACACTTAGGCAAATCACATAAGCACAAAACAAGACATGGACTTTTACCTAGGCAAAACAAGTCTAAGTCTACAAATGCAGGCTTAACAAGACGAAACCATGCAAATGCACATGAACATGACTAAGATATGAATGTGGGTTATTACACGAATGCAACACAGAAACTCGTGACCAAAATCACGGAGTGAAAGACGTTAGCCAGACTGGCGACGCACCAAAGAAATCAGATCGAAGTGGATACTACAACGAGGACGACCTCCAGGTATGGAAGGATAGGTGCCTGCGGAAGGACGAAGAGGTAAAAGAGATAGCAAACAAATTGGCAGACCTGCAGTCGGTCGTCAATTTCATGATGCAAAATATCGTCATGTAGCCACCGTTCCGCTGCAGGACACGCCGATTCCAGCGGCCAATGCCCAGAAGGGAGGGCAGAAAACAATCCCCGTAGCTCCTCAGCACAACGGGAGCGAAAGATACTCTCACCGACCTTCTAGGGAAGACGGACGAAGAGAGTCAAGAAGAGAAGAATCACGGAGGACGCATCGCACAAATGAGGTAGATCCCAAAGGACATCGGAATGTTCAGGGGCAAGCGCTGTGCTTCGACACAACTCATGGAGAAGGGTCGAAGACGACTCACCACGAAGCTGAAAGTAGTGCACCAAAAAGACTGAAAGCAGGAGATAGCCGAGCTCCTGGGTGGACAAAGGAGGACTTAAGAAATTACCTCAAGAGGAAGCAACATAATGCCTACGCCAAGGTAGCCTCTCCAGATAAGTCGAGGACACCATTCTCGGTGGAATTGGGCAGGTTTGAGGTGCCGAAGAGATTCAGTATGCCAAGGTTTCAAATATACGATGGTAAGTCAGACCCCAACTTCCACGTTGGATTATATTTGAACTCAATGGCATTATATAGTGGAAACGAGCCGTTGCTCTGCAAAGTGTTCCCCTCATCCTTCGGGGAGATTGCATCAGATTGGTTCCACAAACTACCAAAGGGAAACGTGAAGACTTGGGAAGGCCTGGCCGAGATGTTTGTGGCCAGGTTCGTGACAAACAAGCTACAGCCATTAAGGGTGGATGCATTGATGGCTCTGAAAATCAGCAAGGATGAAGGCCTTGGGGCCTATGCAAAAAGATACTATGAGGTGTTCAACCGAATACCCGAATGCAATCAAGAGGTGGCGGTCGTATCTTTCAAGAACGGCTTAAAAGACAACTGTCCACTACGAAAGTCTTTGGCAAAGACATTGCCAAAAAGTATGGAAGAGCTCATGGCGAGAATCGAGAAGTATGCCAGAGCCGAAGAAGACACGTCGGGGACTAAGGAGATAAAACAAGAGAAAGGAAACGGCTCGCCGAAGCGAGGTCGAGGTAACAATGGATCAAGCAAACAAGAAACAGAACTGAGGGCCACACAGGCAATAACAACTGTGTTCCGAATCCCGATTTCCAAAGTCTTGGACCGGATTCGGAACCAACCCTATTTCAGAACACCAGCGAAGGCACCAGGAGAGTTTATGGGAAGGAACGTTGGCAGACATTATACTTACCACAATGAAGATGGGCACACGACTCAGGGTTGTAGAGCCCTGAAAACACACTTGGAAGAACTGGTGAGGCAAGGCCATCTGAGAGACCTCGTCGATGAGGGCAGGACAAGGGAAGAACATGCAAGATTGCCTCAGGCGCCAGTAGCCCCGCCTCCCCTAGCACCACAACCCCAGGTATGAGGACCTCGGGTAGTCAATGTGATTCACTCGAAGGTTAACGAGAACGAAATTAGGGGAGAGACCCAGAAGGTGAAGCACCTGCAACATGTCTACCAAGTTGGGGAGAAAAGACATTGGGCAGAGGAGCGCTAAGGACCAGTAGTGTCCTTTTTAGAAGCCGACCATGAGATGATACAACGTCCGCATAATGATGCCTTGGTAGTATCCCTCCAGGTTGGGGAGTGCCAAGTAAAACGCATCCTGATTGACCAAGACAGCTCTTGCGACATCTTGTACGTTTGATGTTACAAGGAGCTTGGCCTTCACCCAGACGATATGGAGCAATCCAATAGCCCAATGGTCGGGTTCAATGGAACGTCGACATGGCCACTGGGAACAACCAGCTTGGAGGTGTAGGCAGGCACCAGGAAGGTAACAACAGAGTTCACCGTAATCGACACACCCTCCCCTTACAACATCATCTTGGGAAGGCCATGGTTGCATGCAATGGGGGCTGTCCCCTCAACACTACATCAACTATTGCGGTTCCCAACAGAGCATGGGATTGAAGAGGTTAGAAGAGATCAGCTTCAGGTAAAAAATTGCTCCATGGCAGCAATGAAATCCACCTGCAGCATTCGAGAACCAGAAAAGATAGAGATCGAAGACGAGGACGTGGAGGTCCTAGAAGATGTCGGCAAGGAGCCAGCCGAGAAGAGTGAAGAAGCACTGAAGAAAATCCTCGTCCAGGAAGGGGATGAAGAACGCTTCTTTCTTCTCTGCTCGGGTTTAGCCGAAGAAGAGAAAAAAGAATTGGAAGCTTTTTTTAGGGCAAACATTGAGGTGTTTGCATGGACGCTTTACAAAATGTCAGGCATTGACCCCGAGGTCACTTGCCATAAGCTGAACGTTGACAGGTTGGCCAAACCTGTAATTCAACGAGGAAGAAGACCGACGTTGCTACACGTCGAAGCAGTGGAAGAAGAAGTAGACAGACTTCTCGAGGCCAGGGCCATCCGAGAGGTAAATTACCCGACATGGCTATCAAACACAGTAGTGGTGAAGAAGAAGAACGGTAAATGGAGGGTTTGTGTAGACTTTACCAATTTAAACAAAGCCTGTCCCAAGGACAGCTTTCCTCTACCCAAGATTGACTAGCTAGTAGACGCCACTTCAGGGCATGGAAGGATGAGCTTCTTGGATGCCTACAAGGGGTATCATCAGATAGCCATGTACCCCCCAGATGAAGAGAAGACTGCGTTTATCACCTCAAAAGGACTGTACTGCTACAGAGTGATGCCTTTTGGGTTGAAAAATGCAGGAGCGACTTACCAAAGGTTGGTAACCAAGATGTTAAAACATCTAATTGGCAGAACGGTGGAAGTCTACATCGACGACATGGTCGTGAAGACCAAGGAACCCGAAGGACATCTGGCCGACCTCAAAGAAGTATTTGAAATCCTTAAGACATATCGGCTCCGACTCAATATCTCGAAGTGTGCATTTGGAGTTGGATCTGGTAAGTTTTTGGGATACCTGGTGACCAGAAGGGGCATTGAGGCCAGCCTAGATCAGATTAAGGCCATCCTAGAACTGAAGAGCCCAGCATCGGCAAAACAGGTGCAGATGCTAACTGGAAGGGCCACAGCCCTAAATAGATTCATTAGCAGAAGCTCAGACAAGTGCAAACCTTTATTCAACTTAGTGAAGAAAGCCACAGACTTCCTGTGGACCGAAGAATACGAGGCCGCCTTGGCCGACCTAAAGAAGTATCTGACCACAGCTCCAGTCCTTTCAAATCCAGAACCTGGAGAGGAGCTGTTTTTATACTTAGCCGTTTCAGAGCATGCGAAAAGTGCAGTAGTAGTCCGAGAAGACAAAGAGGAACAAAGGGCTGTTTACTATGTAAGCAAAACCCTGGCCGATGCAGAAACAAGGTATCTACCCTTCGAAAAATTGACACTAGCTTTGGTAATGGCTTCAAAGAAGTTGAACCATTACTTCTAGGCCCATAAAATTGTGGTGCTAACAGAACACCCCTTGAAGTCCTTACTACAACAAGGAGACCTGACAGGAAGAATAGTCAGGTGGGCAGCCACCCTAGGCCAGTATGACCTGGAGTACAGGCCAAGGACAACAATCAAAGGCCAGGTTCTGGCCGACTTCGTGGCCGAGTTCACGCCAGAATCCATCGAACATCGAGTTTCGTTGAGCCAGGGTGAACAATGTCCAAACAAGCAAGGAGAAGCTCAGCCAAAGGCGAAAGAACAAAGAAAAGAGGAAAAACTCAGACCCTGCAGCATTTACATCAGCGACTCCTTTCGACTGTTCGTTGATGGGAGTTCAAACCGACAGGGAGCGGGGGCAGGAGTAATGCTGATATGTCTAGATGGACAGATAGTGGAACAGTCCATTCGTTTGGGGTTCAAAGCCTCAAACAACGAAGCAGAGTATGAAGCATTGATTGCAGGACTGAAGCTGGCAGTAGCAGCAGAGGCAGACGAGGTAGTAGTCTTTTGCGACTCCTAGGTCATTGTCAACCAGACAACGGACGAGTTTGCTGCCCGAGATGAACGGGTGTCGGCCTACGCAAAGGAGGTCATTAGGCTAGCAGCCTTGTTTTAGAACTGCCGACTACTTCAGGTTAGCCGAGATGATAACAGCCACGCTGATGCGTTGGCCTACCTAGCTAGTGCAGTACAACCTGGAAAAGCAAGGACAATAATGATCGACTATTTGTCGGGCCCGAGCGTCGAGCCACTGTCCACAGAGCATGAAGCAATGTGCGTGGACATGGGACCAAACTGGATGGATGCAATTGTTTCATTCCTGAAAGAAGGGAAGCTACCAGACGATCACAAAGAGGCACACAAGATCAGATTGAAGTCGGCAAGATTCAGTCTGACAGCAGAGGGGCATCTCTACAGAAGGTCCTTCACTGGACCCTTTTTAAGGTGCGTATATCCTTTACAAGTTGAAGATTTTTTATATGAAATTCATGAAGGAATTTGTGGAAGCCACGCTGAGGGCAGATACTCGCCCATAGGGTCATTACCTAGGGGTATTGGTGGCCTTACATGCAGAAGGACGCAGAAGCGTATGTGCAGAAATGTGAAAAGTGCCAGAGATTCGCACCACTGATACACCAACCAGCAGCAGACCTGAACCCTGTATCCAGTCCTTGGCCATTTGCCCAATGGGGCATGGATCTCGTTGGGCAACTACCCCAAGCAACTGGGCAAAGGAAGTACTTGCCGGTGGCAACTGATTACTTCACTAAGTGGATAAAAGCTGAACCCCTTGCCAAAATCTGAGATGTGGATATAAAGAAATTCATTTGGAAAAATATCATCATCAGATTTGGGATTTCAAGAGCAATAGTTGCAGACAATGGAACACAATTTGACAGTAAGCTAATTAAGAGCTTCTGTGCAAAATTCAAGATCAAGAACTACTTTTCAACACCAAGCTTTCCCTAAAGCAATGGACAAGTAGAAGCATCCAACAAAGTAATTCTCGACGGGATAAAAAAGATGCTGCAGGTAGCAAAAGGAAAGTGGGTGGACGAGCTGCCCAATGTGCTCTGGGCATATCGGACTACACCGAGAAGATCAATAGGGGAATCCCCCTTTGCCATGGCATATGGCACAGAAGCAGTTATTCAGCTGGAGGTCAGCATCCCAGGAATCAGAACCCAGGGAGTAGAGAACGGAACTAATGATGTACTCTTAGCCCGAGATCTGGATCTTCTAGAAGAACGAAATGAGAAAGCTGCGATTCAGCTCGCAGCGTACCAGTAGCAGCTTGCCAGAGCTTATAACAAGAGGGTTAACCCAAGGGAATTCCAAGTCGGCGACCTGGTCTTGAGAAAAGTCGACGGCAACAAAAAGGATCCCAGAGAGGGGAAGCTTGGCCCAAATTGGAAAGGACCCTACAGAATAATCTCGGTACTGGGTAATGGGGTTTATCAGCTTGAAGAAAATGAGGGCAAAGAGTTGCCAAGGCCTTGGAACACTTGCAATTTGAAATTTTTCTATCATTAGAATTCCTTTGTTCTTTTGTCATTTGCCGAACTAAATAAATAAAGATTCAGCTTGGTTTTCTTTTCAAGATACTTGACATTGTCTCTAGAATACATGTATAATGAGAACCCAAGTAGAACTTAGGTTCACATGAGGGGGCAGAGAGAGGCGAAATCATTGTTTAACATTTGTTGAAATTTGTGGACAATTTACAAGTAGAAGTTAAACCGAAATCATTGTTTAACACTTGTTGAAATTTGTGGACAATTTACAAGTTGAAGTTAAACCGAAATCATTGTTTAACACTTGTTGAAATTTATGGACAATTTACAAGTGGAAGTTAAACCAAAATCATTGTTTAACACTTGTTGAAATTTGTGGACAATTTACAAGTTGAAGTTAAACCGAAATCATTGCTTAAACACTTATTGAAATTTGTGGACAATTTACAAGTTAAAGTTAAGCCAAGGTTAAACACTTGTTGAAATTTTATGAAAAAATTTACAAGGTGAAACCAAGGTTTTGCCAAGAAAAGTACTTGGGTACTTGCCGAGGTAAAACATCAGTTTGTATAACCGAGGTGTGTCACCCCGAGAAGATTGCACGAGGATTGAAGTATATATTAAAGATATGCAAAAATATTCCAAGTACGGAGGCATACAAAGCAAGCATGCAAGCATTCAAAAGTAAAAGAGTTGTTGTATTAAAAGCACATCGGCAATGTGAAGAAGTTTACAGTACTTCAAAGAAGAAAAACAAAGTACAGGAAAAGACGGAAAGAGCATAAGGCTAAGACTCCTCAGCAGTAGCAGTTGGTTGAGTTTGAAGTTCACACGATTGTTGGGAAGACATCTCAGCAGCCTTATCCGCCGCGAGCTCGGTGTCAATTTCTGCAAGAGTTTCATCTAGGCTCTTGTCCGCAAGGGGAACGACGACCGATGTCTTCTCAGCCATAGCATCTTTTGGGACCTCTTCACCCTCCTTATCTTTAGTCAAGTCCAGGACTTGCTCATTCAGAGAAGGGGACTTGGTCCCTGTAGTCTCCTTTGATTTCCTCACCAAAACTTCCTGCTCGGCCTCATCCTCAGAATCAGATTTGTTGTCAGATTGACTGGAAGGTGGAGTTGAAGGGAATGGCAGGGGAACGACATCAGCATTCCTCAAGGAGGAGTCCTCAGGGACATCAAGTTTCTTCAGTAAAGTCATCCAACCAAGAGAGAAACCCTTGTTGCATGCTTGCTTGACTTGTTTTTCATAGGCCTCTGTGACATCGGCCATGCCCTGGGAATACGCCTTCTCGTCGGCGTCCTTGATTTCGGCCTCTTTGGTGGCCAAGGCGTCTTGAAGCTCTTTTTGGGCCTAGGCCACTTTATCCTCGGCCTTCTTCAGCTGGACTTGAAGGACTTTGTTTATCGCCTCAGCAGTACCAACCTTCTCCTCAGCTTCGTCTTTTGCTTTAATAGCAACCTCAGCCTGATCCTCCAGGGTCTTCATCTTGGATTACAAGTTTTTATTGGTTTTTTGAAGGCTGGAGACCTTCCTCTTTTTTTCAGCTAGCTTCTCACGATTCTCAAAAGATTGCATTGAGAAAGAGTGGGCATGCTGGATGGCCTAAAAGAAAACAGAAGTATTAGAAAATATTCTAAGTATGAAATGAAGAGAAAGAAAGAAAAAGTACCAAGCAAAAACACTTACCTGAACAGAGCGCTGAAGAATCAGAGCATAGTTCTCGTACTCGCTGAACTTGGCGTTTCACTCCAGATCGCCTGGAAGAAGCAGAGCAGTACTAAGGGCAACGCCGACATTGATGTCATCGGCGCTATCACTAGCCATAACAGGCTCATTTTCCAGAGTGATTTCGGGGGCCCAGGGGGCATCAGGCTTTTTAGACCCCGAGGTCGTTGCAAAAGATGACCTCGGCCTTTTGGATTTGGTAGATTCGGATGGAAGTGTTTCAACAGACCTCTTCGCGGGGACAGAGGCAGTTTTCTCACTCGGAGCCAGTTTGGAAATTGGCAAGGTATCCTCAGAATCGATCTGAGGCACCTTTGCCTTTGGCTGAGCCTTTTTGATTCGTTTTGCCTTTGGAGGAGGCTAGGTTTGTGTTGGCTGAGCGTCAACGTCAGAGGAAATACTGGCTAAGAGATCTTTAGCAACCGGTTTTGGGCGGCCCATCTCAGCAGCAAGAACAAGTCGTCGACGACGTTTTCGTTGAGATGGTGGGATTAGGTATGGAGCCGAAGTAGATGGCTGTTCTGCTGGATCAGAAGTTGATCCTTGATCTGGTCGAGATGAGGTAGCAACTGAAGGAGTTGTGGCAGAGGGAGGAAATAGGCTCTTCTTCTTTTTCCTCTTAGGAACGTCGGGAAGAGCTGATTTGTACGTCGGGATGAAATTTAGTACCAGTGGGGCCTTTCGCTTATGAACAGGAAGGTCCAGTAGTTTCTTTAAACTCGAACTTGGGTAAAAATACTTGCGGAAGTCTTTTCCTGGTTTTAGAAGAGCTGCAAGGAAAAACAAACATCAGCATATTTGAAGTATTAAAGATTTTGAAAGTAAGTAAATGTGAAATACAAGGCTCTTACCATTGCCCTCTACGAAAATTGTCCGAGGAAGAGGGTAGAGGTGGAGGTCCTCATCTGGAGCAAATTCTCAGTTCCCCGAAGTAATAAAGTAATCATCTCCAGCTCCCTTGTTGGAGTCTGGGAGGTCGGCAATGATTTTGTACTCCGTTGACCTCGGCTTGAGGTAGTAAACATAGCTCGTGTCCTTTTTTAGGCCACACATGGTACAACAATACTGGATATCGGCTAAAGTGACCCTAACGTTCTCTTGTTTTGATAAGGCTATGATGCCATTAATAACTTAGTAGGAGTTGATGGCGAGCTACATTGGGTTTAACTTGTAATAATGGATAATCTCGCGAAAAAGAATGTTGAGTGGGAGCCGAAGTCCACACTCGATGAAAGCTACGATAGGAAGAGTCATGGAATCAGCTGTGGGCATAATAGAATCGTCCTCCCTAGCTAGCCTTAGATGGACATCGGCAGGGATTTCAAACTCTGTCCTAAAGTGATCTAATTTGGTTGGGGTATCTACCCTATGCTTCCACATACCCATAATGTCGGCCTGAATTAGAAGAGTTGGATTTCAGAAAGAAAGGGGTTTTGAAGGGTTTTAGGGACCTCGGCTAAAGCTTAAAATCTATGGGGAATCGTTTCAATTTTCCCTAAGAAGACTGTCTTGAGTTCTACAAACAAGTCCCAAACCTAGATCTATGAAAGCAAAGATCAAAGGCACGAATCTGGAAAAGACACAAAAAAACAAAAAACAAAAGCGCGTTTCAGAATCAAGAACAAGGGGGAACTACCAAGAACACCGTGGCAAAGTGTGCGAAAGGGCATAAAGGCAAGAACAGTGGCCAAAATGCAAACAATATTGTGAACAGTGCATGTATTTAAGACATGGACAAAGGGCAAGGTCGTGAAATAGAAGCACACTCAGATATATGATTCACAGATCGAATGTTTAAGCAAAGCAGTAATAGCGACAAGTTCAAGAAGAAATCAAGAAACTGAAATAAGAAGGAATAGTGGCTTACCAGAAAAAAAATGAAGCCGATGTGAGGATCGCCGAAACAGTGAAAAACCCGCTGGAAGGGATGAATGGAACGAGTTGCAGAGCAAGGAGAGCTTGAACAATGGAGGATTTGGAGAAGAAAAGCTAGAGAGAGAGAGAGCAACAAAGACAATGAAAAGTGAAAGGGCAAAAAACGGAAACAAATTTTGTTAAAAATTGGAAACGGCGGCAAAAAGGCCATCAATGCGCCTAGGAGGACGGTTTTGTCAGACGGCGCACGCAGGTGCGAGACGGTTTTCAAGCGCGTTGCAGGTGCGATCCAATATAGGAAAGACGCGTGTCGTAAACAATTGAATTATTGTGTATGGCAGCTCATATGTGTGAAAGGGTTCTTGAAATTCTTGTTCTTTAACGAAGACATGTCGGCCAACATAATGATCTCGGCTGAGATACTGTAAACCGACGTACTGGAAGGAAGTACCTATATATAGGTTCCATCACCTCAGAATGCCGAGGTAATAGAACCTAGGGGGCAGTTGTGGGGATATATTTTCTGAGTACTAACACGTGGCTAAGGTGACGCCGATGTGTCAGCCGAGGTGCCACATGTCTTGGTCATGACGTCGAGGTTATCTCGGCGAGGCTGAGGTTATCTCCGAAGATATCAGAATCCAAGATAAGCGGATAAGGCACAAGAGTCCTAGCATAGAAGAAGATTTCAGTTAGGAAAGGATAAAACTCTTAAAAAGTTTATCCCAATCCTACTGGGAGTCCAAGATTAACAGTAATCCTAAGTCCACTAGAGCTAGGCTCCTATTGGGACTAGGATTGTGTTGGCTATAAAAGAAAGGCACCCCCATGGGTCTAAGGTACGCAATTTATATTTTGAATAATGAGTTTAGCACTATTGATTATCTTTGAGAGATATACTGACTTGATCGTCGGAGTGCCCCAGGGTGGATGAACCACCACCGGAATATTCTCTTTCTATTGCAGGTTAGCCAGGTGTCATCTATTCTGCCAGTGTTCTCCAGCTGAATACTGAGTTGGTCAGTGTGATCGGAAAATCACTCACACAATTTACAATTCCACCTGTTTTTAATGTGCCCCCTAGATTTTTGTCTTTGATAAGATCTATCAATCTTAAGATTGTTTGACCAAAGAAAAGGACAAGATCTTTTGGTTCATGTGTGTTTTATCAATGAAATGATTTTAAGAGGCATTTATGTCCGATATGATATGCGGACCACAATAGAGGAATATTATGGATGGATACGTGGAAACTAGAATAAGAACTGATGGAGACCCTCAGTTTTCCCATCCTCACCACCTCGATACACACGTAGAGGTTGGTTATTGAAAGAAAAAAAATAATAATTCTACACCAATCAGACCCCACTGGGGGTCACCCTTAGTGGGGGTCTGAAACATTCTCCAACTAGAATATATGTCCTGTGAAATTTTGGGAGAAGTGAAATAAGGCATATGAATGGTGAAATAAAAATTAGGCTATGAGTTGAATCTAATGACGCAAAAATGAGGTGAAATGGAGTTACGACGAGAGAGATACAAGTGCTTGAATGGTGGATTTGAATATGAAAATTTTACCTAAGGAGAGAAAAATTTTATTTTTGGCCAACTTTCGGAGCATCGACAGCAAGTAAAAAGATGTGGAATAAGGCGTATGAAGAGTGGAAATAAAACTAGGTCATAAGGTGAATCCAACGACGTAAAAATGAAGTGAAATGGAGTTACGACGAAGGAGATACAAGTGTTTGAATATGTGGGTTTGAATTTGAAATTCTGCCCAGATTTTCGTTAGTTTAATATGACAGAGATGGATGGAGGGGCTAGATAGAAATACAGATGAAACTCTAAGGTTTTAATTTGTCAAAATTAAAATTTTGGGGTTTAAATTGAAAAATACGAGAAATCCTGATTTTTTTTTTTTTTTGTAAGTAATCCAAATTTTTTTACTTATGTGAATATGAATTCCACACTTATGTAAGTATTGTATATAAATTTTGATTTAAAAAAAAAAATAGAATCTCTAACATTTATCACTATAATTCCCATCTTACTTAGTCAAATTTTAACTAAATTACATAGAGAACACTCATTTCCATTTTCATAATTCTTTATAATATCTTCTTTGCCTTTATGTAATAAATCCCCTTCTTACTTAGTCAAATTTCATCTAAATTTTACATAGAGAGTACTCATTTCCATTTTTACAATTCTTTATAATATATTCCTTGCCTTTATGTAATGAGTCTAGATCTTCTGCTGTAATTTCCTGCAGTGGCTCCTGCGGCAGTTCAAAATGACATCGTTTTGGATTCTTTTTTATTTATTTATTATTTTTTCTTTCTTCCTTCTTCTTTTGCTTTTGAACCTCTTTCTTCTCTCTTAGCTCTCAAATCAGAGACAACGACAATGGCCATGAGCTCCTCCTAGTGCCAGCGACGATGGCGCAGCGACTTGAAGACTTAACCTCTGAGTCACAAGGCTCTTTGATCCATGAAACCAGAGACTTGAAATTTGTCAACAAGCCATATTAGGCAAATTCTCTAGATCCATGAAATTGTCAAGTTCCTTAACCTATCTCTCTCTCTCTCTCCATGGAATGAAATCACATCTATTAAGTTTAACACGGTGGTTATGGTTGTGGGTTTGATTTGTTTGATTTTTATCACAGTTTTCATGTCTAAAAACATACCCATTTATTACAAACAAAAATCTAGAGCCATGAGGGCTTATCGAGCGATTCGAACTTATCAAACTCATCGATCATGCATTAAACATCGGTATCCGAAGTGATCAACACCAGAGGGGCTTCATCGTTGTCGATTGGGAGTTAGTTAAGATTTGAAATCTTCGATCACTGCCTTGAAAAGTCGATGTAAATGATTAGGGTGGTTGGGTCGTAGGTGACGAGAGAAAAATGTAGTCGGAGGAACTGAATGTGGCCTCGTCACCACAATCGTCGCTACCTGTCCCTCTTCGTCTCTTTGATTTTTTGTTTTAGATGAGGTATCTCTCTGGTTTGAGAGCTGAAAGGAAGAAAGAAAAAAAAAAAAAAAGAAATCTAAAGCGACGTCATTTTGAATAGCCGCAGGAGCCACCGTAAGAAATTACGGCAGATGATCCGAACTCTTATGTAATATCAGAACAACAGAGGAAGTGTCAGTATAATTAATCCACAAATCAATTGCCAAGCCGAATCTCAAACATAACTTACTTTCATGATACCATACATGTCATATTTTCATGATACCATACATGTCATATCCACAATATAAAAAATAAAATAAAATAAAATAAAATAAATTATAACATTTGTTAATTTGTATGAAATTTCTTCGGGACAATTATATGATGATAAAAAATAATAAATAAATAAAAAACCCTTAAAGTTTGAGTCTCATAACAAAATAAATTTTTAATTTTATCAATTTAAACTATAATATTTTAATTAATTTTTTATTTAAATAATTTGCCTATTAATTGAAATCTAAATGTTACACATTTAACCTGCTAAAATACATTTTATTGATCCATTAATTTATGAGTGAAACACCAATAAATCTCAAAATGTGATTTTATGAACTGTTTAGTCCTCTCTTTTTTCTTATGAACCCAAAGGCCCCATTAAAGTGAAAATTACACAAAAAGATAGTCACTTATACGTTTGGATTTAATTTTTTAAGAATAACAGTGGGTTTCTCTAAATGTAAAATTACACATTTGGACAATTCGTATTATAAAGGTTTTAGATTTTTTTGCCTAAAACAAATCTCACATTACGAAAAAAAATGTAACACTCTAATAACGTAACACTCTAATGTAACATTAACATAACATCCAGTGTAAAAGACTAAAAAAACTCTTTGGTGCACTTTTTTCAAATATAACAACGTAATACTCAAAAAAAACTCATTAGTGTACTTTTTTCAAACGTAACACTCCAATATAACACACATAAAAAACTCATTAGTATTTTTTTTTCCAAACGTAACACTCCAATCAATGTAACACACAAAAAAAATTTCTTAGTGTACTTTTTCTAAACGTAATACTCCAATCAATGTAATCCCAAACGTAACACTCTAATGTAATACATACAAAAATAGTAAAAAATTTCTTAATGTAATTTTTCTAAATGTAACACTCACAATTTGAAATTATACATTTGCTGAAAATTTACTAAGGAATTTTTGTACTCTTTTTGAAATGATTTGAAGAATCTCACATTTTTTTGGAATGTTTGAAGAATCTCATATCTTTTTTTTAAAGTGTTACATTTGGACAAAGTACACTAATTTTTTTTGTGTGTGTTATATTGGAAAATTACACTAAGAAATTTTTTTAGAGTGCTATATTGAGATGTTACGTTTAGAAAAAGTACACTAAATTTTTTTTTTTAGTATTACATTGAAGTGTTACATTTGAGTGTTATATGAGAGTATTACAGTTTGAAATTATACATTTGTTCAAAGTTTACTAAAGGATTTTTATATTCCTTTTGAAATGTTTGAAGAATCCCACATCCTTTTAGAATGTTTGAAAAATCTCATATTTCAAGTTATTTTTGTATTCCTTTTGAAATGTTTTCCAAATAAAAAAAAATTCCATATAAAAA
The DNA here is from genome assembly GCF_055761805.1 of Camellia sinensis. Taxonomy (NCBI): domain Eukaryota; kingdom Viridiplantae; phylum Streptophyta; class Magnoliopsida; order Ericales; family Theaceae; genus Camellia; species Camellia sinensis. The sequence continues at coordinate 88,295,851 of NC_138973.1, read as the reverse complement.
TTCATTCCAAATTTGATTCTCCTAGATTTTGTACATTACCTTCCTAGTATACAAAAGAAAAAAAAAAGAAAAAAAAAGAAGAAGGAAACATAATAAGGGTATAACTGTAAATTTAATTTCTAAATAATATATTAAATCTATCTTTCTAAAATCAATGTAACTAATTGGTTTATAAGAAAATTATTGGGATTAAATGCATTATCATTTCTCAAAATGAAATTTATAAGTAAATTTTCCTTAATTTATATTATTTCATAATTTTATATAATATTATGTGTTTCTATATATTTTGAATGTTTGTACACTTTAAATATTTTATATATTATATTATATATAATTTAAATTAAAAAAGAAAGAAAAAGGAAAAGAAGATGGAGGGTGCAATCACCCCCGACTTTCTCTCAGTTTTAAAAGGCCCGTGTAATTATTAAAATATATTTAAATTTTGTATTTTGATAATTTTTTAAAAATTAAAATATTGTTCTATAAAATTGAATAGAATAAATCATTAGATATATGATATAATTATGCGACATGATATGTATTATTTTTTGATTTGTTATACACCTAATGATGTAGACTCCAATTCTATTATCATATCATTTTGGATGAATTTATGAGTTTTTAACATTTCTTTCGAATTTATAAAAAAAAATTATGGTGTGTAATTTTATTCAACAGATAAATATAAAATAAATACTAAAATAATTCTTCTATCTAAAAAAAATACTAAGATAATTCACTGAACTGATAAAGAAGTAGAAGAAAACACACACACACACACACACACACACACACATATATATATATGACTAATTTTATTAATACAAAAATCATACTCGTATAACAAATGATCAATTTTATTAATAAGTAAATTATTAAGTAATTAACAATTTTTAATGATATGAAAAATATTTTTCAGTTAACCATTTTCTTAATAATAAGTCATTAAGTCAATTAATAGTTTTTAATTATATGAGAAATATTTTTCAGTAAACAATTTTGATAATTTATTATTACATAGGAGAATACTTTTTTTTCCCTGCATATTGTGTTAATTTAAAATTTAAAACAAATGATAGTTGTAATTTCTAGTATTATAGGGCCGATTCATATTTTAAATAGACTTTATAAGTGTATTTGAAATTTGTTAAAATATAAAAGATTTATGTTTCATAATTGATTAAGAATGTTTGCATAATTACAAAAAAAACTTGTTACATAATTGATCAAGAATGTTTGTCTAATTACGAAAAAAAATTTCACTCAACATATAGGCCACCATTAATAAATTATTGAAAATAAAATGGCAAAATCGAAAAGAAAAGGCGAACCTAAAATAGCTAAGCAGTTCTTATATATAGATATAATAAAATATTATATTATTATATTATTTATATTACTATTCATGCATTGATTTTCTTTGAAGTTAGAGCATTTCCAACCGTTCACTTTTTTTTTCACCAAATCTGAGTAAAAAATAGATTGTTTTCTTAATTTAATACTTCTTCTTCCAACGGTGAGTATCAAAGCAGAATTAAGGGAAGTGGTCGACCGGTTGACCGGCCGGTCGACCGGTATGGGCAATTTTTATTTATTTATTTTTTTTACCTGTTTGAACCTTTTTTGACCGGTTTGAACCTACCTATTTGAAAAGGAACCGGTTGACCGGCTGGTCTCCTCCAACGGTCACGCACAGTAATTTGGTGAAACCTGTATTCTGTTCTCAGTTTGATGATTTTTTTGTTCAATTCTCATTTTGATACCAATTTCGTGAAACCGTTGGAACTCCAAAAAGTACATTTTTTACCAAATTTCAAATTTGATGCCAGGTTTGCTTAACTGTTGGAGATGGTCTTACTGTTATAAATAGTAATTTTACTATTTATGAATAGTAATTTTGTTTTCATTTGCCGTTTGAAGGCTATAATAGGAGAAGAAGGATGGAGAGCTGAGAGCTCAAGTGAGTAGACGGTTTTGGTCCAAGGAAGGAAGAGAGAAAGGAAGAAAATAGAAAGAAAGGCAAAGTAGGAGTGTTTAGTTTGTAAATATTAGAGTTCATGTTTGGTAAATATTTTGAGACTAAAAAAAGTACAAAAGACAAAATAGGCTATATAAGTCAATAAGACAAAATGTTACATCAATACCATAATCATTATACTTTTTCTCTCACAAAAGTCAAAAAAGTTACAAAACAAAAAACCAAATAAAGTTAAAAAAGTCCTAACACAAAAAAGTTGGTTACTATAATCAATGCGGGAAGTGATTCATCCCCCGAAAGGGGGGACCCCCGAATCCCCCGAAAATCCATTTTAAGTAAAAAAAAAAAAAAAAAAAAAAAAAAAAGAAAAGAAAAAGAAAACAGTTTCCAGAAAAGGAAATTAGGGGGATTAGGGGAAGGGATTTTAGGGCTCTAAATCATTTTCCAATCAATGCAAAACGAAGCTAGAGTGTGGTAATTTTCTGTCTTATGATAAAGATGAAGCCCTGACTAAATAGTTGGGGTAAGTTGTATTTAGTATTTTTAGTTTTGATTTAATTTGGATACAGTTGCATAACTCTTAGATCTTTTTGTGTAATAAATATCTTATTCAAATTATGTTATACAATAATTTTCACTGCTCTATATTAGAATTATTAGACGAGTCATACCTAATAAGACGGGTCGTGCATCAAACCATAATTTAGCAGTAATAGCCTGCGCTGAGCGAAGATGATTCGTGACTTTCTGATTTTGATATACAAATCCTCTCGACAATGTATTTCTAATTAACTTACATCATAATATTCAAATCAATGGTTTTCTAAAGACTGAGTACAATTACTCTCAATTATGAGGTTAGTGGTGAATTCAAAATCCTAAGATATTTATTTTATTTTGTTTATTTAATTGCTTAATCAATTAGTTTAATTTTCACTTCAAAATTTGCAAACAAATCTAAATTTCTAAATTAAATTATTTCTCATCATTAGTCCCTATGGATTGATACATAGTCTTAACCGCTATTCTACATAGTAGTTGTTTTTACTTGGTTTCAAATAATATATTTTGATGTGCAAATGACAACATCACCTATCCTTAGAGGTTTTTATTTATAAGTCTTGTTATGAGAACTTATTTATTGTGAAATCTTGTGAAAGTTTTTATAAACTTTATTTAAATATGAATGTATTCTATAGGATCCTATTAGGTGTAAATCAATGTTATTAGTGGACTATTATACCTTTATTTTGTTCCCATTTTGCACGTAATATCGTGTGTCCATATATATCATGTTTGAATCCATTTTTGGGAAGGTGATAATATCCACAATGACAGTCATGCAGTTGTTTGGTTCTGGGATATCGCATTGATAATAGGATTTTGCATTTCAAAATGTTGCTTGAAATGGATGTGAAAATGACGGATGATCAATGAAGGTCTGAGGATTGTGTATTGGTTTCTTGATCAGATTGCAAGACGGACCGAGGGGGGTGAATAGGGGTCTTTTGGGAACACACCAAAAAAGTCAGCTTTTTAGCTTTTCAGCTTTTTTAGCCAAAAAAATCAGCTCTTTTTTTATCCAAAACAACCCAGTTTTTTTTGTCAAAAAAGTCACCAAAAAATCAGAAAGTCAACTTTTTACCAATTTCTCAAAACACCACTAGCTATTTTTTTTTTTTTTTTTGGTTGTTGTTGTCTTGTATGGAGGTTCTTGGGGCGAGCTACATGTGGGTTTGTCGAAATGTTTGGCCTTTTGGCCTTTTGTGTTCATCTATGTTATATGGTTTGGAGGTTAGATTGGGTTAGAGATGTTTGTGATTAAACATGTTTCACATTCATCAACAACAGTCATGCATTGGCATTCACATGTACTCATTCAAGGTCACAGTAGGTGTTTAATCGAATATGGTTTATTGGAAGGTGCTGGTTAATGTGTTCAAATCGGTTGTATAAGTTCAATGTTTGATTGGGTTAGGCGTGATGGTGTTTTGGAAACATGTCACATTATTCGTCAATACATATTTATATTTACATCCACATTTTGTCATGCAAGTTCACAGTAGTTGTTAGTTAATTGAATGTGTTTTATTGACAGTGTGTTGGATAGTATGTTTAAATCGGTTGTATGCGTTCCAGGGTAGGTTGGGTCAGGGGTAATTATGTCCGAAAAGTTGCCACTTTCGACAAGTCCACTTCACATTCACATCCACATTTACATTCACATTCACATCAGCATCCGCATGAGTCATGCAAGGTCACCGTAGTTGTTAATTGAATGTGGTCTGCTGTGGGTGTACTGAGTAGTGGGTTGAACACCGTTGTTTGCATTCAAAGTTAGTTTGGGTTTGAGATGATGGTGTTTGAACACATGTTACACTTAAACGCATCATGCATTCGCAATTAGCCATGCATGTTCACATTAACCCATGAGATTATTAAAATTCTATTAAATGTGTCATTTTTCTTAAAATATAATAACGAGACATTTATGTAATATTATTTTGTTAAATTTTTGTTAAATGTGTCATTTTCTTAAAATGTGACAATGAAATATCATTTTAATGTGTGTATTATTGTCTTATTAAATTTTTATCAAATGTGTCATTTTTTTGTTCAAATGTGACAATTGGACATTTGTGTACTATTGTCTTGTTAAATTTTGTTAAATGAGACATCATTATAATGTTTGTACTATTATCTTATTAAACTTTTTTTAAAATGTGTCATTTTGAAAATGTGACAATAGGACATCAATTTAATTTTTAAATGTGGGTATGCTTTATTTGAGTGATTTTAATGTGAAATACGACTTATTTGGGAGATTTTTGAATGACACTTTCAAATTAATGGAACATTTATTAGAAAGTCCCATTTGAATATCTTATGTTCCATTTAGTTCGTGAAAATTCTTATAATTAAGTCCTATCCTATGTGAAATAAAATCACTCAATTGCCATTAATTACATAAATTGATATAATCAAACATAAAAATAGATACTCTAATAGATTTGGAAATTCAAAAATTATAAATGGAATAAAATATGGGGATTCAAAATATGTTTGAATAGGAAAGCACTAATTTAGGGATATAGGATTAATTTGGGAGTTTTTATTTATAAGTCCCGTTATGGGAACTTATTTATCGTAAAGTTCTGTTCGTTAAGTAAAATTATGGAGATTTTTTTTTTAAGGTCCTTGGTATTAAGATTTTATAGTATAAAGGACACTCAATATTTTCATAATGTTTAAGGTCTCTCAACATTGATCCAGAGAAAATTCGGTGCAGAGAAATTTCAAAATTTCTCTAGACTCCCCAAACCCAGAGAAATTCTCAGACAAACATTTTCAGAGATTCTCTCACCCAGAGAATTTCTCTAGACTCCACAACCTAGAGAAATTCCTAGACAAATATTTCTAGAGAAATTCTCTCCACAAAATAGAGAAAATTCTTAGACAAATATTTCCAGAGAAATTCTCTCAACCTAGAGAATTTCTCTGGACTTCACAACCCAGAGAAAATCCAGGAGCTTGCTTCTCTCTCTAGCATCTAGAGAGAGAAAGCTCCCCTCCCCCGCGTTGGTTGGCTTGTGATTCATGGTGGGTCTGTGATTCATGGTTGTTTCATTAAACCAGTTTGTATCCATGATCTAGTTATTTAGTCATATGAGAGAAGTTGGTCTAGTGATAATTGGAATTTTTTTCCCAAACAGTGGGTTCATCCTAGGCATGTTCGCTCGTCGTATCCATTCCATCCAAATTCCAAGGTGCCTTTTCGTTGTTGTTCCGTCGATCTTTCTTTCTTCAAAACATATTACTTATTAGAGTCGATGTCGACTTTTTAGCTTTCGAAGATTATTATTGTAATTGCGAGCTTGCCAGCAAGGATCAATTAGTCCTTACAGAAATTTAATTGCCAACCAATTATCAGACGATTGTGTTTTAGTTCTCTCAGCCTCAATGAAGAGGACTTTTACTGGTGGCTTGATTTAGGAGAATTAAGCAAAGTATCAATAAAATAAAGAATAACTGAAGCATTTCATTAGAATGAAAAAACTTACAATGATTCAAACTCAGCCTCGTAGAGGTTTATAGCGACAATCTACTTGAAACTACTCATATGAATGAAGTACAGTGCAGAATTTAAAGTACTGGAATGTAAAGAACAGGAAATGTAAAACTAAGTAAAGTAGAATAAGACTGGTTTTTTGGATCTGAGTTTGAGGATTTTTTCTGGGGCCTTCTCTGCTATTTATACTGCTCAAGGATGACCATCGAACTGTATTTCCAACCGTCGAACTGCTCCCCCATGATCGCTGATCATGTTGCCTCAAGATTAGCTCCATTACGCCATCATTTGCAGTTAGGCTTGCCTCCTAAATTTGAATTTAAATGCAAGTAACCGTTGATGCCACATCGCCTTGTATCTCTTTTTTGATCCACTACTACTCAGATCTCGTAATATCCAATATTAATTGTCACGTGTACGATCAAGATCAAAGACTTAAATAGTCTTCCCATATTACCCTTACTTTGCCACGCGTCGAATTGTAATTGGCTTGTACAAAATATGTAGCCAACAGTCGACAACAAGTGCGTTGGCAAGTTTTGCAATCTCCAGTAGTGTCTATAAGAGGTTTGATACCACCAGTTAATGTTTTCCATGAATTTCTTTATTATTATTCCGCAACTAAAGTCTCTGCTTATTGGCATTGGATATTACTCTTCTTTTTCCGTGCTCCAATTAGCTTCATAGATTTTGGCCGTAAGGGAGGTTCGATACATAGCTGAAGCCACTTGGGCCGCTGGTGGAGCTTGTGTTGCTCGTGTCGGTATACGAGCCTCCGAACGCGTACATCTTCTTCAAGGGGCCTGCATGCGGTTGTGGTTGTGGTTGAAAGGTAGCAATAGAGGAGAGGAGGAGAGATACAAAGTCAAATTTCTCTGATATATATTTAGGGACCTTAGGTATCAAAAAATAATTTTGTGGATCTCTTCTATCACAAAAAATGGGAGAGGGACCTTAGACTAATTTTCCCTAAAATTAATGAAAAAAATACTTTATTCATTAAACTTAATGTAAGTATACATAAAATATCTAAAATACCATTTTAATTGAGTTTAATATTTAAAATATTAATTTTTCTATCGATTTTACTTAATGGAAATAAACAAATAATTTAAATTGAAAACAAATCAAAAGTTTAACATTTAAATTGACAAAATTAAAAATTTAAGGTTTATTTTGTTACAAGGTTCAAACCCTAAGTTTTTTTTTTTTTTTTTTTTTTTTTTTTTTTTGTAATTTCCCCAATTTCTTTTTGAAAACGAAATAAAATTTTTAAAATAAAGTATATGATATGAATTCAAATTTTTTGTAATATGAACTACGATTGCAATAAATTGAAAAATGTTAGAAATTTCAAAAGATTTACTAAAATTTCTACCAAATGTCATGTGAGTGGTAAAAATTTTGATAAACCTTTTAAAATCTCTAACATTACTATAATAAATTTAGTCTACACAATTTATTTTATTATTATTTTATCTAAATGCATAACATTTTGGTAAAAATAATACTAAAGAGTAATTTGGCTTTAGCTTTTTGATTTTTTTTAGACATAAAATTTGAAAAGTTTCCCAAAAAAAAAAAATTTGAGTAAAAAAGTTGAATGCTTCTTAACTTTTTAAACTTACAAATCGACTTTTGCGTTGAGTTAGACATCGTTTGGGACTTAGTTTTTTTAAATAGATTTTCAGTTCATTAACTTATTTATAAGGTGAAAAATATTACAACACTGTTACATTTATCAAATTTTCTTTGGGTTGAATTATCCGAATGAATATTATTTTTGGCTAATAAAATATTTATTCGGGCAATTCGGGCAGAGTGTTTTTTGTGTGGACCAAACATTTTTCAAAATATTAATATGTTTGAGAATAATTTTTTTAATTATATTGAAAATCGTGAATTATTGAGATGTTTGACTTTATTTTAACAATTTTTTTTATTTTTTTAATGACTCTTTGACAAACAATTTTATTTAACTTAGGATAAATAACCTTTAAAAGTAAGGTGGTGTTTGATTACTCAATTCAACATTTAAAATTGAATGTATTAAGTGTAAATTAATTAAGCCCTTTTAGTAATTATAATTAGTATCACTCAAAATTTTAAGTATCTTTTAAAATGTAAATTTAAAATAAATATAAAAATAAAAATTAAGTGATAAGTTAGTTAATGTTAACTGAATTTATAGATATTTATGCATAAGCATAACCTATAAAGTTATAATCTCATCACCATTGTCGTTGCCACCATCACACCACCACTATCGCTACTGCCACCACTACTATTATCATTAGACCACTAGTATCACCATTGTTATTGTTGCCAAACATCACAATCATTTCACTACCACCACAATTGTCATTGCCATTATCACCACCTCTCCATCACCATTATAACAATTACTACAACCATTTACCTCTACAACTATTTTCATAATCACCACCATCATTACACCACCACAGTCACCCCTTTTACCTCCGCTATAGTACCTCTCCACCATTACAATAATCACTACCCATTTATCTCTACTACCATTGTCATTGTAAATGGATGGTAACTATAAGTTTAAATTTAAATGGCCCATTTTATAAATCAAAATGTGATTTGTTTATCTATTTATCAATATTCGATGAAATTGATTTTTATATAACTTATCTTTGTTGTTGAATTTATGAGATGAACCGTTCAATTATTATCGTGAGGCTCACAAAGAGATGAATGCAAGCATTTCTCATAATTAATGTCAAATAATAAAATAGGATAGCGTATATTGGAAGGACTTTTAGGTTTTTGGTTTACGTCACGTTCTTTGCCTTTTGGATACGTTTAATGTTTTGAGTTTACAATTACATGATAGCAACTTACAATTACATGAACCGTTCAATTATTTATTTATTTATTTTTATTTTTTTTTTTGTTTTAACCCAGGGGTGAGTGGCAACTTGGTAAGGGCCTGGGGTTTAAGCCCCTAGGTCCTGGGTTCAACTCTCCTCTAGCCCAATCTCCTGGGCGTAGCACAGTTGGTTAGGACCTGCGGGAGAGTGAGAGGATTTCCCTGTAACAACAAAAAAAAAAAAAACTTCCAACATTTGATATCATATTTATTTATATATTTATTTATACTTTATAAAGTAATAAAATCATAATTGCATGTTATATAAAAAAAATACTATATGAGGGCCACGAACACAAATTAAAATATAATTGTCAAAATAGGCTGAAATTTGATTGCTTAACGACCTTATAAATTCAAAACAAACTATTTTTCATTGTGTTTTGAGTCATGTTCATGTGCTATGTTGCTTCCCATTTTTCTATTATGCTCTTATTGATTGTAAAAACAATAATAAGGCTAAATTAGAGTGAGTAACCTTTTAATTTTACGCATTAATCTCTAAAAAAATGGTGGTTTATTTTTAAAAATATATGTGTTGCACATTTTTTTTAAACATACAAAATAAAATAAAAAATTTATAATTTTTAGATCAACTTAATTTTTTTCATAAATGATATATACGGAGGGTTTTATAAAATGAACAATTTTTTTTTGAACTGTTATAAAATGAACAGTTAGACTCATTAAAACGAGACCCGTGGTGGGCCCCACTAGTCGTCAAGTTCTCTCAAATTCATATTCAAACCTAAGAGAAATTCAACCTTGAAGAAAATAAAATAAGCCCCTCAAATTTGATATAATTGTACTAATCTCATTTTTAGTAAGACTAAAGAAACCAAAACTAATATAAACAGTGTAAATACACAAAAATAAACAGTGTAAAATATATATTTAAGTATGAATTATATGACAACCTCATTTTTTCATCGATGTGACAAACACAATTCTAATAAAAATGGGAGGGTAATTTATATTTATAAATTGGGCCGAGCTGGGTAATGGGCTGTTATGGGCCACATTGCACAGGGCTGAGTAAAATGACCATGAAGTCACTCCGGCTCAAGAAAGGTGTAAAAGTTACTCCGGCTCAAAAGAAGTGTAAAGTTACTCCGGTCCGCGAGAGACCTGAAGTTACTCCGGTCCCAAAGAGCTTATGGTAAGTTTGGTCGTCACTCACAAAGTTATCCCGGTTTGTGCAGTGAGAGGGGTGTTGAAGGATAGGTATTATCTTTCAGGAGTATGAATCCTAGGAGGACTCTACATGGAGTAGTAAAAGTCCTACTAGGATTGTGCCACGCGAAACCTATAAAAGCTTACAACATCACCTATGGAGAGGTAACACAACTTTGATTCCTGAATACATAGAGCTTTTGTCTACTCGTCTATTTTGCTGACTTAGGTATCGGAAGGGTTTCCGGCACACACCCGCCGGTTAGCTCACGTTTGTGTTTTCAGGGAGTAAAGCAACAACGTTTGGAGGAACGCAGACTTGATCAACAGGATTATACGAGAATGTTTATTTCTTTCTCGTACAATTGGCGCCGTCTGTGGAAATTACATACTAGAACAAGACCTCTTGATCAAGCTTTTCCTCTTTAAAAGCAATGGCGCACAATGAAGATTTGCCACAGTCCGCCATCGACGGACAAACACTAGAGGGAGGTGCAAGGCGCGAAGGCCTACCTTCTATCCCTCCCATGGCGGACTTAGAGCCACAGCGACAAAATCCCAGGAGGGATGCAAGGGGGAGGAGGCGAACTAACAGCCTCCATCACTCTCATTCATAAAGTCCTGACAGACAAAGGCGAAGGATTGATCCTCAAGTTTTGGAGGACCGTGTAAAGGAGCAGGACGAATTAATACGACGGATGACAGTGGACATGGAGGCCATGAAACGCCAAATGAAGGGAAAAGGAGTGGCGACAGGAGAGGGGCGCAAAAGCAAGACGCTCTCTCGCCGCTCAGAAGATCGTGGAAGGCATTCTACAAAATCACAAACAGAGAGTAAAAGCCTCAGAACAGGCGATACTCAGTCCAGAACCTCCAGAACTCGTTACACCAGGTCTGAGAGAACGAGATCATTGAGGTCTTACACAGAAGGAAGTACCTATCGACCCTCGCACTCGCACCAAACATCATCCAAGCAGACGGAGTTGCCAAGATCATCCGATTTGCGGATCATGCTGGAAGAAAATGCACGATGGAAGGAGGATACTAGGGCGCGCAATCCTCACAGGGTATCTGCCTTTCAGCGGTTGGCTCCTCAAACGCATGGAAGCGTCGAGGTCGGAATGCCGTTACCACGCCCTGCCTACGAACCAACGGACAAAGCGTTAGCAAGGCTGCAGACCTCGCCGTTCGTTCCGGCAATTGAAAATGCGCCCCTTCCTTCAGGATTCCTTCAACCCAAATTCACCACGTACGAGGGGAAGACGGACCCCTACATACACCTAAGCCACTTCCGCCAGGTTATGGTGGTATATCAGCGAAACGAGGCTTTGATGTGCATCCTCTTCCCATCAAGCCTTGGTGACCTAGGCTTGACTTGGTTCGAAAAACTTCCAGAAGGCAGCATAGCCTCCTGGGCATAATTGGCAGAGACGTTCGTCACAAGGTTCAGAACGAACACCAAAACCCCGATGGAGATTGACCAGTTACTCTCCGTCGACAGGGGCGAAAAGGAGACACTAAGATCCTACAATAGTCGTTACTGGGAAACATTCAACCAGATTGGGGACTGCCCTACCAATCTTGCCATTGCACAGTACAAAAGAGGCATTCCAGTCGGAAACAGACTAAGGGACTCAATCACCATGACACCGCCCCTCACCATGGAGGCCTTGATGGAAAGAGTGCATTAGCACATCAGGGTGGAAGAGGATGGCGCCCGTGCCAAAACAAAATCTGGCACGACCGTAGTACCAGATAAAAAGACCACAGGAAAAATCAACGCGGTAGAACGTCCGAACAAAAACAGACGAGGCAGGAGAGACAAAGGAGAGGACCAGGATAAAAGATGGTTGAGAGTCCGCACTGCCATAACCACGGTATTCAAGAAACCGATCTACCGGATTCTGAGCGAAATACGCAATGAACCTTTCGTCAGATGGCCAACTAAGCTAGGAGAAGCACAGAAAGACTACGACGAAAGATTGCGATGCACCTTCTACAAAGAAAAGGGGCACCGCACTGAAAATTGCATGCCATTGAGACAGCATCTGGAGGAGTTGGTAGCTGCCGGTCACCTGGATAAATACATTGAATGAGGGACGCAACCAGCCCCCCAGGACCACAATAACCCCAATGAAATGCCAATTGACGCCCCACCTCAAGGTGTGATCAATGTGATAAATGAAGTATTCGAACCTGAGTGTGTATGCGAGCTCAGAGGATCGATCAAGAAGGCTGAGCACTTAAGAAAAGTACTAAGCGCTCAACCTACCATCAAAAATGGGAGAACAGACCCTATGAACGTCATGTCATTTTCAGACAAGGACTTGGAAAGAATATATTGCCCTCACAACGATGCACTGGTCGTCACACTCCGCGTCAAGGATTACGACGTCAAGCGAATTTTGATAGACCAAGGTAGCTCATGTGAGATAATGTACTACGACACCTTCAAACAATTGAAATTGGAGGACAAAGACCTGGCACCGGCTGTGTCCCTCCTGATCGGATTCAACTCAATGCCAGAATGGCCAGTCGGCAAAATTATCCTGCCAGTCAGGGCAGGAACCGTGACAAAACAAGTGGAATTTTGGGTGTTGAAGGTCCCTTCCACTTACAATATAATCTTGGGAAGAACATGGCTCCACGCCATGAAATCAGTAGTGTCATCCTATCATCAAGTAATACGGTTCCCCAACGGAGCCGGAGTAATTGAAGAGGTCTTTGGAGACCAGATTATGTCCAAGCAATGCTTTGTCATGGTTAATGGTAGCCGCGCTGCCAAGGGATATGTTCATTCGGTGGAAGAACCTGAGAGCAATGAATTGTTCACAGATGTCGGCAAAGCAGCTGACCAAAAAGCAGTGGAAGACTTGGTAAAGGTAGGAATAGATGATAAGAACCCGGATAAATTCTTTTTGCTCGGTTCGTCGTTGTCCAGCATTGAGAGATTAGAGGTCATGGAATTCCTGACCTCTAATGTCGAAGTGTTCGCCTGGACGCCATACGACATGCCAGGCATCGATCCAAACTTCATCTGTCACCAACTCAATGTCCACCCATCCGCCAGACCAATCATTCAGCGCACTCGCAGATCGACACTCCACCACGCCGAAATAGTGGCAGAAGAAGTGGGAAATCTACTAGAGGCAGGAGCTATTAAAGAGGTGCACTACCCCAGATGGATTTCCAACACGGTCGTGGTGCCAAAAAAGAATGGCAAATGGCGTGTCTGCGTTGATTATAAGATAGTCAACAAAGCGTGCCCAAAGGACAGCTTCCCCTTACCACGGATAGATCAACTGGTAGACCCCGCTTAGCTTTCTGGATGCGTACAGAGGCTACCATCAGATTGCCATGTACGAACCAGACCCGGAGGTCACGTCCTTTACCATTCCAAGAGGACTGTATTGCTATAAGGTCATGCCCTTTGGCCTAAAAAACGCAGGGGCAACATTCCAGAGAATGGTCACCAAGATGTTTGAGCCGTTGTTAAGCAGAACATTGGAGGCTTACATCGATGACATGGTGGTCAAGAGCAAGGATGAGAATGACCATCTAAAGGACCTAGGTGAGATGTTCCAGATTCTGAAGAAGCACAAGTTGCGCCTTAATGCATCCAAGTGCGCGTTCGGTTTAGGATCTGGCAAATTCCTAAGCTTCCTAGTGACCAACCGGGGTATTGAGGCAGGCCCCTCCCAGATCAAACCTATTCAGAATCTAGAGAGGCCTAACTCAATAAAAGAAGTGCAGCATCTCACCGATATGGCAGCTGCACTCAACCGATTCATTAGCCGGTCGTCAGACAGACTACGACTATTTTTTCAAGCATTAAAAGCCAAGTTTGAATGGGACGAAGAATGTGACCGCGCTCTGGAAAGCTTGAAAGAATACATGTCCTCTCCACCACTGCTGGTCACCCCAATACCTGGAGAAGAACTCTTCCTGTACCTGGCAATCTCTCAGCACGCAATTAGCGCAGTGTTGGTCCGTGCGGAAGGAATCCAACATCTGCCCATCTATTATGTCAGCAAGACATTGCTAGGTACCGAAACAAGGTATTTGCCACTAGAAAAACTGGCTTTAGCCTTAATGATGGCATCAAGAAAGTTGTCGCACTACTTTCACGCCCACACCATAGTTGTCCTCACAGCTTTCCCATTAAAAGCTCTGTTTGAAAGGGCAAACTTTTCTGGGAGAATCTTGAAGTGGGCAGTAGAGTTGGGATAATTCGACATCAAGTTCCAACCCAGAACTGCGATAAAGGCCCAAGCTTTGGCAGACTTTGTCGCAGAATTTACTCCAGGAAGTCATCATATCTGCCCAGTCGACCTGACTGACATAACCGAACTAGGGGTAGAAATTGACGCCAAAATAGCTCAACCCCTAGTACAAGATACTCAGCTAGACCCCATGGCAGACCAGAGTAAAAACAGTAAGGAAGAAGCGAACCAAGCTACACCGAGCCAAGACTTACCAACAAATAAAGACTTGGTACAATCAGATAGCGAAAGGCAGACAACAAGCATGGACTTTGAAGAAAACACCAGCAACATTCTTGACCCCACGACATCATCTGACCCATCCACTTGCTGGAAGTTATTCGTTGGTGAGATGTGGAAGCTCTTTGTGGATGGAGCATCCAACCGGCATGGTGCAGGACTTGGCATAGTCCTCATCTCACCAGACAGCCTGGTTGTGGAGCAAGCAATCAACCTTGGCTTCCCAGCATCAAACAACGAAGCGGAGTATGAAGCACTTCTTGCAGGACTCAAATCATCATTCTACATGAAGGCCACCAAACTAATGGTCTACAGCGACTCACAGCTGGTGGTAAACCAAATTTCTGACAACTATGAAGCAAAGGATGACAGGATGCCAAGTACCAAGAATTGGTCACAACAGAGATCAAGAAATTTGAAGTAGTAAGGATAGAATAAATTGGCAGGGAGGAAAACAGCAGAGCAGACGAACTAGTAGGTTTTGCGTCAATGACAGATACATCCATCCCTCACCCACTACTAATTGATTACCTACCAAGACCAAGCATTGAGGACCCCGAAGTAGAAGAGGTATGTTGCGCCGAATTACGCCCCTCGTGGATGGATCCCATCATACTATTCTTAAAAGACGGCGTCTTACCGGAGGACAAAAAAGAAGCTAACAAAATTAGAGCAAAGTCACAACGATTTTGGCTCTCCCCATCTATGGCATTGTACAAAAAGTCATTCTCAGGACCTTATCTAAAGTGTGTCCACCCTAGTAAAGTAGAAGCATTCTTGTTCGAAATACATGAAGGGGTGTGCGGAAGCCACCAAAGAGGAAGATCGTTAGCCTACAGAGCCATTTCACAAGGATATTGGTGGCCATACATGCAGGCAGACTCAAAAAAATATGTGAAGAAGTGCGAGAAATGTCAGAAGTTCACACATCAAATACATCAGCCGGCCAGAGAACTCCTACCATTGACTAGCCCATGGCCCTTTGCAATGTGGGGCTTGGACATAGTAGGACCACTTCCAACAACGCCCGGAAACATGAAGTTCTTTCTCGCAGCAACAGACTACTTCACAAAGTGGGTGGAAGCAGAAGCATTGGCATTAATCAAGGAAAAAGATGTAAAAAAGTTCGTCTGGCAGAATATCATTACTCGATTCGGCATACCTAAAGCCCTAATATCAGACAACGGTGCCCAGTTTGATGGCAGAATCTTTAGAGGCTTTTGTGAAGAATACAAAATAGAGTTCTACAATTCTACACCAGCATATCCCCAAGCCAACGGCTAGGCAGAAGCATTAAACAAGGTCATCTTGGATGGACTAAAGAAAAGGTTAGAGAAGGCAAAAGGCAAATGGGCAGAGGAACTTCCTCATGTTTTATGGCCTTACCGCACCACACCTTGACGATCAACAGGAGAAACACCATTCTCCTTAGCCTACGGCATGGAAGCAGTAATACCACTGGAAGTTGGCCTCCCCACAATTAGAAACGAAAGTTTTGATCCAGACTTAAATGGAGAGGCCATAGCATTAGAACTCGACCTCGCCGAAGAAAGAAGAGAAAAAGCACCAGTTCACATTGCCTCATACCAACAAGAGTTATCCAGGAAATATAACAAAACAATACATCCAAGGCAATTCAAGATCGGAGATTGGGTGCTGCGCAAAGTGATGGGAAACACCTTAGTACCAGGAGATGGCAAGTTAGGGCCTAATTGGGAAGGACCTTACAAAGTGATCGGCTTAGCTGGTAAAGGGGCATACCACTTGGAAGACGAGGACGACAAAGCCATTCCTAGGCCATGGAACACTGCCAATCTCAAACTATTCTATTTTTAGCTTTTCTTCAAAATGCTTGTAATTTTCTTTTTTCCCCAATAAAACAAGTAGTTTTCTTTTCAACATAAGAAGTTTTATTCTGTAAAAATTGTTTTAGTGAGTTAGGGGTATTGAAAACATGGTTGGTTAGAAAAGCCAACACTTTTCCTAAGCCTAGGATAAGGATCCAGGTTGCAGGACGTTTTGGTCGGAACAACCAAACACTTTACTTTAGGTTGGCCGGAAAAACCAATCTAAAGGTTAGCTGGAAAAACCAACACCCCTCCTAAGCCTAGGATAAGGATCCAGGTTGCAGGACGTTTGGTTGGAATAACCAAACATTTTATTCTAAATTGGCAAAATAACCAATTTAGAGGTTGGCTGGACTAAACCAACTCCTAGTACTCTTTAGCCGAAGTAAGGACATCGGCTAAAGAGTGGTTGGCTGGATTAAACCAACTCTTGTACTCTTTAGCCGAAGAAAAGGACATCGGCTAAAGTGGTTGGCTGGATTAAACCAACTCTTGTACTCTTTAGTCGAAGAAAAGGACATCGGCTAAAGAGTGGTTAGTTGGATTAAACCAACTCTTGTACTCTTTAGCCAAAGAACATGACATCGGCTAAAGAGTGGTTGGCTAGATTAAACCAACCATTGTACTCTTTAGCCGAAGAAAAGGACATCGGCTAAAGAGTGGTTGGCTGGATTAAACCAACTCTTGTACTCTTTAGCCGAAGAAAAGGACATCGGCTAAAGAGTGGTTGGCTGGATTAAACCAACTCTTGTACTCTTTAGCCGAAGAAGAGGACATCGGCTAAAGAGTAGTTGGCTGGACTAAACCAACTCCTAGTACTCCTTAGCCGAAGTAAGGACATCGGCTAAAGAGTGGTTGGCTAGAAAAAACCAACTTAGAGGTTGGTTGAATTAAACTCTTATTACTCTTCAGCCGAAGTAAGGGTATAGGCTGAAGAGTGGTTGACTGGATTAAACCACTCTTGGTACTCTTCAGCCGAAGTGAGTATATCGGCAAAAGAGTGGTTGGCTAATAAGCTCAGTCAGAATGCTCAGTTAAAGACCGGAATAAAATATCTTGGCCGAAAAATATTATGTTTCGTTCAATTTACAGTTAGAAAGCAAGCATAAACAGGAAAGTAAACCAAGATAACAATTGGAGCAAAAGAATTCATTGAAAAACACATTACAAGTGCAAACATACAGATCAAACCGGAATAAGTGTTGAAAACAAAAGATGATTTTCATTGATCAAATTCAAAGCAAAAATACAAAGGAGGGGCCTCAGCCCGGTTACAAGACCAAAAGGAAAGAAGAAAATACTGAAAACTAGCAACAAGAAAAGAAAGTACAGAATCAGTTGAACCGATCATCAAGATCAGCATCAATGTCAACACGAAGACCGGTTTCAGAGGGTAGATCAGTCGCGGTTGGGAGCTCGGTGTCTATTGGAAGCACGGTTTCAGCCGTCAGGTCTTCAACCGTTGGCTCCAACCGAACTGATTGATCGTTGGCCTGATTATTGATGACTGGGGTATCATTGGGCTCGGTTTCTTCATCGTCGTCTGAACCCTGAAGAAACTGTTGCTGAACTGATGCAGCGTACTCCGATAGTGAGCTCGGTATGAAGTACTGAGGAGGATTGTAGACCTCGGTCTCGGGCCCACAACCGAGCTGCACCACAGCTGTCCTCCAACCACATTTGAAGAACAAATCTTTGGCTGCCTCATACTGCTGCATAAAGAGGGCCTCCCCCTCCTTGAAACCTTCAGCATTCGCATCAGCCGCCTTTTTCTTTAGCTCGGTGATCTCTGCGTTTTTCTTACCTTCGAGCTTGGTTAGCTCACGCAGGTATTTGTCTTTGATCAAGGCTGCAGCTTTTTGTTTTTCTACTTCAGCCACGCTAACGAGACCGGCCAGACGTCCGTTCTCGGATTTTAGCTCGGCTAACTGCTTCCTAGCCTCTTCTAGCTCTGCAGTTTTTTCTATCACTTCGGCCAGCGCTTGCCTTGTAGTCTTGCGAAGTTCAAGCACTCGCTTGTGAGCGATATGGCTCTTCTACATAGCCTACAAAAAGAGGGGGAGATTTGTAATCAAACCGAGATAAAAGTCGTGCAAATTAGAAAGATCAACAGAAGAAGCTACTTACAAGCACCATGGACTTCGTGGCCGAACGAATGGCCCTTAGTTCGGTCAGGTGCTGGTGGTGCTCCATGTCTGTTGGAAGGCAGACACTCTTGGCAAGGTTAAATGCCATTAAGTGATCTTTTTCAGTGACCACTGAGTCTGTGTCCTGAATATCACGATTTTGAAAAGTAAGTTTGGGTGCCCACTTGGAGGAGCTAGCTCGGTCGGAGTGCTCCGGCTAAGGGCTAGGTGGAGGGCTCGGTGGAAGAGTGGTTTCATCTTCATCAACAAGGCGCTGCTCGGTTTGGGTAGTCCGGGCACGCTTGCTGGGGCGAGATGAGGAAGGTTGTTGAGATGGAAGGGCCACCACTGTTTCCTGAGTCTGGTTGGATGGTGGTACTTCGGCTCAGTTGGTTTCGGTTAAGAGGGCCTTCACTTTATTTCGCTTCGCCATTTCTTCTTCTTCGGTAGTGCGAACCAGGTTAATTTGTGGCAAGTTGGGGTCCAGTTCGGGAGAGGCTTCCAGTAAGAAGTCTGTTACTCTGGCTTTACGTCGGCCGCTGTATCTGTACGTCGGCTCAAAATTCAGTAGCTTGGCCCAACTTCTTTCGGAATAACGAAGTGCGGCGCGAAGTGTGTTTAGGTTGGGGTAACTGTACAGTGACTTGAGGTGGGCTGAATCTGCATAAAAAAGACAACTGTCAGTTCGGTTAAGGAATAGAATACCAAAACAAAACAGAAGCATGCAAAGAAACCGAGGTGATTATACCGGGAGTCCCTTTATTCCAGTTTATTCGGTCACCAGGAATCTGGGCTTCTTGGTCTTCGAAGTTCCCAGAAACACAGAAGAAATCATCGTTGTTCAAGTCTTTATCCGGTGTGTCCGTTATTATTTTCTCTCGACGACGGCGTATTCTTAAATAATACACCCACCCGTCTTCTTTTGAGCCTATAGAATATTGGTGAAAGAGTTCGGCTAATCCGAGGTTAATACCAGCACGGCGGTTTAGCTCGGCTATACCATTTATTATGCGGTATGAGTTTGTGGAAAGCTGAGTTGGGCATATCCTGGTTTGCCTAAGGAATTCACAGATTAAAGGCTGTACAGGGAATCTTAGGCCGGTTTCTACAATGGAAAGGAGGGTGAAGGGAACAAAACCAGGGTTTTCCCACGGTATGATATCTTGTTCGGCTAAGGTAAGGCGGACGTCGTCAGGAATGTTGTACTCCCTTCGGAATTCGACCATGCCGCCAGGTGTTTCTACCAAAAACCTATATTTACCCATTTACTCTTAAGTTATGTATAATTTATCTGTGTTAGCCTGGTTAAAAAATGACGTTGAGTGGCTCGGTTGAGCGTGCGAATGAGTGCCTGGCAGCCTAAGTCTGCAAAGTGAAAAAAGAAAGGGGTTATGCACAGATCGATGGACCGTGCTGCCAAGAAATCAAGGTAAAATAAATGGAGTCCTATCTCGGTTAAGTAAAGAACTACGGGTGTTAGCTCGGTTTCAGCAAGGGGTCTGTTAGCTCGGTTTAAGCAAGGCATTTGATAGCCCGGTTGAGCCTCAAGGGGCAGCTTTTTTAGTTCGGTCTGAACTTGGAAGGCTGGTCTAGCCCCTAGACTCAGCTCGGGCATAGTTAAGGTTTTCAAGGCTTGACTTGTTAAGACCACAAATATAGCAATAAAGAGTTAGCTCGGTTGGTTGGTCCGGCTAGACCGACATCCACTACAAACAACTTCCTAGTTCGGTTATATTGTGATTTTGGATCAAAACTAGTGTTTTTTTTATTTTTTCTTGAATCAGAGGGGCTCTACTACTGAGTTTTTGCAGAAGATGCAAAGACAAGACAGAAAATGGAAGTAAAAAATGCTTTGCAAAAACACATAAAACAAATGTCATGGGCTAAAAAAGTACGAAAGCCAGAAAAATAGAACAGATTTGTGTTACTCACCAAAGTAAGAGGAAGGAAAGGGAAGTAGAAAACAGCCACAAACACGAGCTTCACAGATGCAAAACAGTAGAGATGCAAGCAAGAGAGAGAGAACGAGAGGAGAGAAGATGAATAGTGTGGTGAGATTCAAAATAAAAAGTTTTGTTTTGATGAAAAGACCAAAGGCGGGAACTGTTCAAAATTCACGGAGTACGAAGACAGCGTGACAGTTGCATTGGGCCAACCGGAGGGGGCCACGTGTCATAGGAATGAGAAGCGATTCAGTTGTTGTGATTGAAGAGACGTTTTGACCGGACAGGTACAGGCCGGTGTGAATTTAGCTCAGCTGATAAGGCAAAAATGGTTTTTTAGCCCGGCTGGAAAGGCTAAAAGGGTTTTTACCCAGCTGGAAAGGCTAAATGGTTTTAGCTCGGCTGGTAACAGATAATCCCCATCACGCTACGCAGATGGAATTAAGAGGCAATTGAGAGGGTGATTTATATTTATAAATTGGGCCGAGCTGGGTAATAGGCCGTTATGGGCCACATTGCAAAGGGCTGAGTAAAATGACCATGAAGTCACTCCGGCTCAAGAAAGGTGTAAAAGTTACTCCGGCTCAAAAGAAGTGTAAAGTTACTCCGGTCCGCGAGAGACCTGAAGTTACTCCTGTCCCAAAGAACTTATGGTAAGTTTGGTCGTCACTCACAAAGTTATCCCGGTTTGTGCCGGAGTATTGTTTATTCCGGTCTAAACATACCGTGGTTAGTATTAAGAAGAGCCGAGGTAAGAGCAATCAATGGAAGAGCCGAGCTAATGTTATCTCGGTCCAGTCAGCAGCTTAGCATAACCATGCTTACCTCGGTCATGTTAAAGTTTGACCGTGGTAGATCCATCTCACTTGGTTTGTGCAGTGAGGGGGGTGTTGAAAGATAGGCATTATCTTTCGGGAGTATGAATCCTAGGAGGACTTTACATGGAGTAGTAAAAGTCCTACTAGGATTGTGCCATGCGGAACCTATAAAAGCTTACAATATCACCTATGGAGAGGTAACACAACTTTGATTCCTGAATACACAGAGTTTTTGTCTACTCGTCTATTTTGCTGACTTAGGCATCGGAGGGGTTTCCGGCACACACCCGCCGGTTAGCTCACGTTTGTGTTTTCAGGGAGTAAAACAACAACGTTTGGAGGAACGCGGACTTGATCAATAGGATTATACGAGAAGGTTTCCTGTACAAGTGTTATGTGAAGTAAAATCTTAAAAGAACCCAATGTATTTGTATTAAACTTGTAAGGTTTATTGTATTTTTTTCAAAGTTGGATAGAGACAAGTAGAATTTACCATAATAATAATGATAAGCTTATGAATTCAAACAACCTGTTACAAAAATGAAGAAAATGTAAAGCAGATAATGTAATAATTTGAACACAAGATAGAGAGATAATTAAGTTCTTCAGGAACTTACATATGTTCTTCCAGAACCTTTAAATATAGATCTTCAGGATATATTTATGTATTTTATTCAATAATTTAACTATACATTTCAGTATAGTCCTCACCCTTTCTCGTTTTCTCTTTTTGAACTTTTATTTTCCTTTCGGCTTTCTCTCTCCTGCTTCACGCTTCTCTTCTTTACAAATTTCGATGGGAATATGGTTAAAAGTCAGATTTTTAACTTTTTAACTTTTTTGAATTATATTATTTCTTTATTTTTTCACATTTTTTTTCAAAAAAAATCAAACAGCCAACTTTAACCTACTTTTCAAAATAGGCCGTAATAAAACATGAATAGTGATACTATTCATACTTCTATTTCATCTATCATATTAATGGTTAAGACTATTTTATCACACTATTCCATCTACAATATTTATTGTGGTTATCCACATATTTTACAACACAAACAATTATTCTCATGAAACAAAGCTGCTCAATTTTTTTTTTTTTTTGGCAAATAAGAGGAGTTATTGAAAAGGGTAATGTTCCGGTACACAAAATTATATAAGTTTTCACAAGTGATAACACAAAAATGTATAAATTCAATACAAATTTGTGTATTACTTGAAATTGTGTTGAGCGTATACACTTTTATGAGACCACTTATATAAATTCGTGAAAATTTATATAATTTTATATAGAATTGCATATGATGTGCAATGCACACCCAAAAATTTTCCAGTTTACAATCAATTAGCATAAACATTAAGTAAGCCTTTTTAAAAAGACTCGTTTAAGAACTTGTTTTACTTTTAAGATGATAAAACCCAAGTCTGCACACCTTAATTAATAATGAATGTTTCTTGCATGATTACATTACATTATGGATAAATTATACTGACCTCTTCTAAGGTTTGAAACAAATACAATATTTTGCAATTTTGACATAATTATGCTAAGGTCCCTTAAAGTTTTAATTTACATGGTACTTAACTCATTTTTTTTTATCAATAATTCGTTAAAATAATGATAATATCATATTTTTTACACTTAAATATATATTTTTCTTTGTTTACCTTGTGATTATTTACTAGTTATATTAGTTTCGATCACTTTAACCTTGCTAGAAAGGAAGTCAATGAAATTATACCAAAACTATGAAACTATTTATATTTTTAATATTCCTCTGGGGGGTTAGTGTAATTTACCCTTATATAATAAATATTATTGTCTTTCATTACTTACTCTGTGAGATGTATAACACATGCTTAACTTCTAAATGTATACTTATGCTATATTTGGAATTTGAATTGACATTGTTAAAAAATAAAAAATTAAAGAAAAAAAATTACGTACACATATTTATTTTTAAAAGTTAAGCAAACAAAATAATATTTTTTTGACAAATACCTAATCATTTTATGTCCCCCATTTTTCTAACCCAACCAAAAAATACCTTATTTGCAATAGGGCCAAAAGCAATTTGGTTATTTTCAAACAGTTCCTATACTCTTCCTTGACCTCTCTTTTGGTGCATGGAAGGTTCATATGCAAACGTGTATATATAGGTGCACATATATTTAGAGCACACAAAAGCCAGAAATGCTATGCGTCATGAAAAATATATTCCGAATTGAGTTGTATAATATAAATTTAAAATGAGTGTGATATGAGCCCCATTTAGAATAATTGTGATCCATAAATGTGTTTTCTAGGTTTTTTTTGAATCTGTAATATTACTGGACAAAATTACAAATTCAGAATAGAAAAGTGCATAGAACTTGCGTTGTGTGACTAAGAGTTATTTTAAAATGTGCCTCCATATCATATTAGAAAGAATTGTAGCCAAACAATGTATTTTTTGTAAGATAAATTTTATTTTGCCACTATTAAGTTTCATCATTTTCTCATTCTGGCCATTAAAATATTTTTTTCTCAGGAGGCTAGCCAAGCAAGCGGTAAAGATCTAAGAATAAGATCTATGATCTCGAGTTCTAGTATCCTAAGAGACCACTAGAGATTTGTCAAGTTGCTAAGTTGTTAATCTCAAGGCCTCCAAGGAATAATTCTCAATTGTCTAATTATGCTGTAACTTGGGAAGTTATTAATCTCAAGAACTGCAAGGGTTAATTCGCAGTTGTCTAGATATGAAGTGATTTAGGTCAAGTTGGGTTGGGCTCGGTAGAAGATACCTTGAATAAAAAACTACATATATATATATATATATATTCTCTACTTTAGCACTTAACGTTTATAATTTTTTTCAATTTATTTTCAAAACAAACTTCCATCTAATTTTGAGCGGAAAATGCCACATAGAGTTACATCAACAGTCATGTGACATAAAAATAGATAATTTTTATTTTACCCCCTTAAGTTTCACAATTTTCCCACTTTAGCCCTTAAAATATATATTTTCCCCATTTTGGCTCTTAATGTTTGTAATTTTTCACAATTTAAGAACAAAGTATCATCCAATTTTGGATAAAAAAATGCCACATTGGTAGACATGTTGGATAAAAATAAATTATATTAAAAATTTAAGACCCAAAATCGTTCGTGTTTAGTTGAGTTTTAGAAAAAAAAATTAAAAAGATGATTTATGAATAATTAGAAACAAGAGAATTATATGAAAATAATTAGTGTTTTTATTTTTATTTTTTTTTAATTTTTTCCACAAACCCAGTTTTTGAAATTTTTTCAAAAAACTTATTATGAAAATACTTACCAAAAAAATAGGTGTTTGGATATGAACAATTGTTATAGTACAGGGTTAGGATGATGAAGGAAGGGGAAAGAGAAAAGAGACAGTAGAGGTAGGAGTAGAGATGGATGGTGAATGAGTGGTGGAAGTTTAGGGGTAGAATTTGGGTTTTGGGTTTTAAAAATTGATAGAAATTGATCTTCAGAGTAAATTGAGAAAAATTACAAACATTAAGAGCTTAAACAAGAAGAAAAAAAATACTTTAAAGACCAAAAAAAAAAAAAAAATGACACTTGAGGGGGGTGAAGTATAATTTATCCTTTTTTATTCTTTCCATTCTATATATGTGGAGGATTTTCATTATATATTTAATGGTTATTAAATATAATTATAAATTTATAATTAGTTTAAATTAAAAAAGATTATTGCATTTATCGTTATATGATGAATTGAAACCTCTCCATTATAAGTATATAATGAACATGATTACAATCTAGTATTATTTAGCATTTCTATTTCTACACAAAATTAACAAATATTTTATAAGATCCTGTGACATTATCTAAGCGATACTTCCGACTAATAAAAAATTACAACACACATTAAATAGGTTAGTTTCCTATCTTTAAAACACCACCTAAACAATTCATATAACTACATTCAATCGAACATTACCTAGTTCAGTAATTGACAAATCGAGCAGTCCACATGGAGGTTGAATGAGTTTCCGGTACTTTTGTGTTGGGCCCAAATAATTAAAATATTAAATTAATTACTGATTCCACCAAATTAATAGTCAAAAAGTTCTGTCAATTTGCAATGAATTCACACTGCGCCGACTACTTGTTACTCATTATAAAAGTTATGACCTGTTAGCCTGTGTGTAAAAAAAAAAAAAGAATGGTAAAATACACTGAGCTCTCCTGAAATTAAAAAATATATATATACTAAATTTTATAATTTTAATATAATTATATTAAATTTTCTTAAAATTTTAATTCACATAACACTTAAATAATTTTCATCAATAATTCATTAATTATATGAATTAAAAATTAATATAATTATTTTTTTATATCAAGATATATATTTTATCTTGTTTACAAATCAAATTTGTTCAGTTATAAAGTAAATCAATATTCGTATTTTTGTGATACTGTTACTTATTTTTTTGTTAAAAAGTATTTGGATAAAAAAATTTGTAACATTACAACAAAAATATGTAACATTACCATAAAATATCTAACTTCATTTCTAAACCATAAATTGTGAAACTTTACCAAGAAAAATATGTAATATTTGTCACAAAAATACGTAACATACACAACAAAAATACTTAACAAGATACATATAGTACACACCTTTTGATGAGTGTATACCATAAAATTTCTCTATATTACATATATATCACCACTGAAAGATTATTTTTTAAAAATACAACATAACATTACTCATGCACATAAATTTACACTAATTTTTTTCATTATTGTATCTTAAGTTATTTAATTTAGGGTAAATTATGCAAATAGTCTCTGTAGTTTACACGATGTGTCAATTTGGTCCCTATAATTTCAATTTGCTCGATTTTGCCCCTTAATTTAACGGATTGTGTCATTTTAGTCCTATAAATAACGGTTATTAAGTTAATTCAACGGAAGGTTAAACAATGTGTCAATTTAGTCCCTGTACTTTACACGATGTGTCAATTTGGTCCCTATAGTTTCAATTTTGACAGGGACTAAATTGATACATCGTGGAAAATACAGGGATCAAATTGACACATTGTTTGACTTTCCGTTAAATTAACTTAACAACCGTTATTCATTGGACTAAAATGACACAATCCGTTAAATTAAGATACAAAATTGAGCAAATTAAAATTATAATGATCAAATTGACACATCGTGTAAATTACAAAGATTATTTGCATAATTTTCCCTTTTATTTAAACTTATAATCAATTTGATGTGTGCCTAAGAGATTAATACATCTGTCAAATAATTGTGCTAAATGTATGCACCTCTAAAATAATTTTAAAAATAATATGACACATTTATAAATCTAGTAAAAAAAAAAAAACACATCTGATATTTAAATTATTAAAAAAAAAAAAACTCTCTTTTTCATTACCCTCTTGCAGAACCTTTGGCTGGACACATTGTGCGACAAGATGCAACCCAACGCACATCTATTCAAAGCTGGTACGGAGTTTAGAAACCCATCCAGATGTCACTGAATTTCGGCATTCTGATATGAATTTGATATAATTGTATTGGAAAATGTTTGAGGGCCACAATTTTTGTGGTCACAATGGTTCAAAATTGTCAAAACGACGTCGTTTTGGCATGTTTTGCACCCAAAACGATGTCGTTTTGACAGTTTTGAGCCATTGTGACCACAAAAATTGTAACCCTCTAGTATTGTTGAATTGTATTAATCTCTTTTTTTAGTAATATTAAAGAAATCAAAACTAATAGGAACGGTGTGAATACACAAAAATAAATAATGTAAAATATATATTTAAGTATGAATTATATGACAACCTCATTTTTTCATCTACATGACAAACACAATTCGAATAAAAATGGAATTATATGTGAAGTAAAACTTTAAAAGAACCCAGTATAATTGTATTATAAACTTGTGAGGCTTATTGTACGTATTTTTTTCAAGCTTGGATAGAGGCAAGTAGAATTTACCATAATAATAATGATAAGCTTATGAATTCGAACAACCTGTTATAAAAATGAAGAAAATGTAAAGCAGATAAAGTAATAATTTGAACACAAGATACAGAGATAATTAAGTTCTCCGGGAACTTATATATGGTTCTTCAAGAACCTTTAAATATAGATCTTCATGATATATTTATGTACTAGCGTATACCTGTACCTGAAGGCACGATGTAAATAATGTTAGGATTAGAATATAATTGTAATCCCAACACTATTTAATAAATTATCAATTATCAATTATTAATTTAATATAATTGTAATCCCAACCCTTCTTGTCTTAAAAATAAATTATCAATTATAGAGATGAAATTATGCTTTCAACCTGAAAATTCATGTTTCTATACCAAGAAAATAGCATAAGCAAACAACCATTGTTGAGCTTTGGTGACCCACCATGAAACAAACTCAAAAACATCTATCTAAGTTCACATAAGCTGTTGGAGTTTCCAATCAAATGAAAGGATTTGAAATTAAACTTTAAAAGAACATAGGCGAGTTTTCAAATGAAATTCAATTAAGGCCCAAATAGTTTATTTTAGTTTAATTACGTGTTTATGCGATCTTTAAGTTACTGTTCTGTTCTTTCATTTATAGTCAACAATAAAGCAAAAAGTTTTGCGAGGAGGTAAAGAACAAAGTTTTCCAACAATCAAAGCACATCCAAATTCAATGTTTGAACTTTCAAGGAAGGAGAAAAAAAGAAGCTTGAAAACAAAAACCTATTTGGTAATTTTTTGGCAAATTTTCTGCAGACTTAAAAGCCTAGAAATAAAACTTCCACTGTGTAATTATGGAGGTGGGCTCAACTTCAAAATACATTATTATTAACTCCAAAATTAGACATATCTCTATAAAGTTACATGTCAAATAGAAGGCTGACTATTGCAAAAGAGAAACACTGTGTGCTGTACATGAAATCTTAAAAGTAATACAAAATATTATCAACCAACAAATCCAAACAACAAATCCTTCAAGATTCAGAATTCAAACAACAAATCCAAACAACATAATCAACCAACAACAGCAATCAAGAGTAGAGAAAGGAAAATTCAAGAGACAATGTAAAATACCTCTATTTTGGTGTTGAGCAATGGGTCTTGAAGCTACTGTTGGGAAATTAAAAAACATTAAAAAAAATTTGAGTAATTAACATAGAATGGTAAAGCTAAGGAGCCTCAAGAATGTCTATTAGTTTGTCCCCAATCTGGGAGTCCTTTGCATTATATATAGGACAATCAGTAATGATGGGTCATCACTCATGTCCATCTATGTGTGTCCATCTCTCATCTCACCCTTTGCCTTCTTCTATGCAAACATTTCAACTGTCATATTTGTAATCTCTCAATCTCCTCCTCTGTGTATCTTTGCTATTTTCATCTTACCCCTTCAAATGCTAACCACCAATCTTATCATTCTTTGTAATAATTTTTAGCGTAATAATCTTGTAATTTAGACATCTAATTGATTGTCTTTTAGGGTTTGAGCTATCCTTAAATCACCCATGCAAGATTATTATACATTTTTTGTGTGTGCATAGCATCCTAGTATCTATATACACACACACAGTGAATACATTGTTTGATTATTCACGATGACTTCGAATGAGGGCACGTCGAAAGATTGTTCACTAAATAATTTGACCATTTCTATAATGGAAGCGCGACAATATATGAGTTCTTTTTTTTGTGTGCTTCAATTACTTAACAATTTCTTGAAATTTTGTTATCTTGTATGTTATCTCATGAAAAGTGGATGAAGATTTACATTTATCAATTTGGAACTATTTAATAGTTTGGTTGAAACTAATTCTTTTCTATTATACTAAAATTACTATAAATTAGAGGATGATTAGTCAGTTGCAGATTTCTGCATGGCAAAGCATGGGGTTGCCGAACCAAAAAAAATATTGCAAATGAAAGAAAAAAAAAGGTAAGTGTGTGCATGTTTGATTAATAAGCCAAAAAATTAGATATAGAGACATAGTTAGCAGAATTACTATTAAAGGGTTTTGACACATATGTATACAATTAACCAATGATGAGCTTGAAATGTGTCCTATGCATTCACAAACACTGGAATGTAGCCCATGCATTAATAGAGAAAGAAGACCAGCAAGAAAAGTTTATGGGATGAAAAGTTTCTGCAGCAAGAAAAGTTTATGGACTGATAAGAAAAAAATAAAATATTACCTAAGTTTCTTTGTAAGGCTATGTGCTTTGTTGCAGAGGAGGGGCTTTGTTTGGAGTTTCAAATCCTTAGACTATATCACATTTACACAAATAGATTATCGTATCAAAACCCAAATAAAAATGCTGGATTCTCACACCCTCACATTTACACAAATGATATCACATTTTACACAAATAGAAAACCCAAATAAAACTCCTTGATTCTCACACGCTCTTCCAAAAAAAAACCTAACCCAACATGGTACAAATGAAAATACAACGAAACAATAACAGAAGAGGGAAAAAAAAGTGAGAATTTAACCTTCTACTTTGGAGCTGTGTGAATTGAGCTGTATAAAGGAAAGTCGGATGGTGCTATTGTGGTAGAGAGAAAGCTTGGGAAGAGGAAGATGTGTGGTGGGAATGAGAGAAAGAGGTGTGAGAGAGAATGAAGTTTCAAATTTTGAAATCAAAATAAGGGTGAAAGAGAGAAGATGTCTGTGACATGTGAGAGGTGAGGTGTGTTTGAGATGTGAGAGACGTGAGAGTTGGGTGGGAACCCAAAAAGATAAATTTGGACCATTCAAACTGAATAAAACTGATCTCAACCATTGAAATGTCCCAATAAAACTCTTCTCAACTGTATTTAGGCTCTATTTGAAAATTGCTAACTTAGTTAATTTTCTAATTTTTGACCCCAAAAAAAATCTATAAAAAATGATAAAATATTTTATAGTGATTTTTAAATTTTTAATTAAAAATTATAATTCCGAAATAGACTTTAATTTTTTTTTTTTACACACCCACCCCAAAGAGTTCATTCGCACACCCACCCCAAAGAGCTAAAGGGCCGAGTCGACTCAATTTTTTTTCACTCTCATTCAAACCATAATTCCCAAACGGGTTGCAAATCATAATTCGATTAGAAGCGGGTGAGTTTTTTTTCATCCGATCTTGTCAAGTCGGTTGACCAATTGATGGTAAAATTGAGCTTCAACTTGTGAACTATGCATAACACAATACTATCTTAATTAAAAAAAAAATGTTACATGAATCATCCAAAAGCACACAACATAGAAGAACCAAAGTAATGAAACCCAAGGATCTCAAAACTCAAAAATAGGTTCTAATTACTTCTTTGAAATCAATGTTAATGGGAAAATCTAACTAAAATTAAACCTAAGGTTCATTAAATAAAATTAATTGTACTATTTTTTTTAAACAAAGATTACAACCAAATACTTAAGCATACATCCACATATATGAATGTTTCATAAGGGTAAAATTTTGTCAACATTTGGAGCTAGCAGTTCAGATTATACAGAATTAGAAGTGAGCAACCAAACAAACCCCTATGAAGTGAGGCAGTGACTTGAAGAATAAAAGAAGGTTTATAACAAATTGCTATCAAAATGGTGGGTTTTCTTACCTATCAAAATGATGTTGAGGTTTTCATTTTCTAGAGTTCCAAGAATTAAAAACCCATAATACCTTTTGGGGGTAACAAAACAGAGCAGAAAGAGAAGGAGAAAGAGAGTACCTTGGTGAGAATCAGTTCAGTTCCTGCTCTAGAGTCGAAAATTTCTGTTTGGTAACTGGTAAAAACAATGAAATCAAAAATGAAAGAGGAGCGAGGAATTTCAGAAATTAACAATTGTATATTGCAATGAGAGGAAAGAAAAATTTATATAATATCTTAAAACAGGTAAAACAATTCACATCTTAATTAAAAAAATATAAAATAAATAAACCTCTATCATTAAAAATAGGTAAAACAATCAAACAATAGATCATTGAAAAAGAAAACTCTTCTATCATTAAAACAAACGTTGCAAAATCAATAAAACATTGTGAAGAAGAAAGAAAAATTTATATAATATCTCCTTTATGACATGAAAATATTACTTTAAACCCCAATGACAACATTTTGAGATTAATGTTGAGATGACAGTTGCTATAAAATTGATGTTGGGATTAATCCTGAGATTAATCCCAATATCTCCAAACATTTTGTCCCAAGATTAATGTTGGGATGACAGTGTATACCCGTAATAAAATTGGACAGGAGAAGATTAATCCCAAGATTATTTCTCCTTTATTTTGTGCTTTTGTAATTTTTATTTACACCGTGCCTTTATTTTAAAAATGAATTTTCAATTCTTTATTTTTATTTTATCCCAAGATTAATCCCAATAACTCCAAGCATTATTTTGAGATGACAGTTACTATAAAATTGAAGATGCAATATTTTTGTCCAAGCATTATAATGCTATACACAATGGATGTCATCAAAATTTGATCACTTTTTCCATGTGGTTTCGGTAGAGGCAAAAGTAAAAACAACGGATGAAGGCAAGAGCAGAGAAAAGGGAGAAAAAAAATGTGAACACAGTTTACACAATTTAGACATTCAAAAATCAAAACACATTTAGAAATGAAACCCATTTCACATTTCAGAAATAAAAAATGTTTAATTTTTCCAACACAAACACAAATACAGTTTCAATTTAGAACTTTGTATATATTATTCTTCATTAAGCTAATAATATGTTACCTGTAGATCAATGAGGGAAAAAACATCTAAAATGCAGATATCAAAATCTAAAACCAAAGTTGGAATTCGAAAATAACTTTATAATTGAAACAATAAACGATGGGGGAAAAAATTAAAAATTAAAAATCATACTAATGGAGAATTCTAAAAAAATAAAAAGACCTTTGCTAATGAGATTAATTAAAGCTTGAACTGTATGATATTACAAATTCTAACCAATTAAGTCGTGAATTTCAAAATCAATTAACTGAAAAAGATTCAAATCCTAACAATTAACAGAATAAAAATTTAAAGCCATAGTTGTCTAACTTGACTATACAAATCCTAACTATTAACACATTCATTCATCAAATGAATTTGTAGATATGATTTTTTTTATTTCATCATTAAGACATGACACATGACCAAAATATATATATATATATATATTTTTATTGTGTTCAATCATATACCTACAAATGGTACCTATAGCAAGCATGATGGATGATAATTTCCTACAAATCAAAATAGTTTATGGATGAAATCACAACCACTCCAACCACAGAGGATATCAATCATATACCTACAAATCAACAATTTTATGGGAAGAAGAATACCATGGTTGTAATAAGAGCAATGAATTTCTAGTTGAAAGTAGAAATCAAACACATAAGAATACCATGTAATTCTCTTTATCGTCAAATGTTGTTTCATATTTGTGTGTGTGTGTTTTGAGTTATTGACTCCTAATATTATTGTTTCATACAAATTTAACTAAACCCATAAAATCCATTTCAAATTATTAGAAATCAAAACCCATCAAACCCATTTCAGAAATCACAACCACTCTAACCACAACAAATTAAAATAGTTTACACCAAATTAAATTTGGAGACTTACAGTTTCACCATCTCTCTGCGTTTACTTTGGGAAGACAAATTATTAGAAATTCGAAATCAAATTATTAGAAATCCATTTAACTTCAAATTTCTGCGAATTAAACCCATCAAATCCATTTCAAATTTCACAAATCAAAACCCATCAAACCCATTTCAAAAATCACAATGTACTCAATTTTCAAACAGATATAAAATGCATGGCACAATGTCAACCAATAGCTAAAGGTTCAACTATGAAATAAGTACAGAGCTAAGCACAAATTTCAACTTATTGTTTTGTAAACCTTTTGGCAATTCTAGAATAAAAATATATGGGAGAAAGAAAAAGAATATTACACAGTTGCAGCAACTAGGTTCATTGGCAATCACAAAACTAAGCCAATTAAGTATTACCTAACGGGTCAATTCAAAAACTCATCTACAAAAAATAAATGCACAAATAGATAAATAAATAAATAAACTTTTAAAGGATATTAGACCTCGTTCGGAATAAGTTATTTTAATAATTTTTAATTTTTTTATTAAAATATAAGGTAAAAAATTAATATATTTTGAATAACTTTTTAATTTTTTATGAAAAATTGTACAAAATAGAGAGAAATTTTTTTCTTTTTATTTTTTGGTATAGGTCGTTTACTTTTTAAAAAAAAAAATTGATTTTTTAAATTTTAAGCTAAAATATTGAGAGCTAAGACGATGAAATTCTCATTTTCTAGTCAATTACCATGAAATCAAGAAAAGACCCAGATCCAGACCCATAAAACACTATCTGATCATGTAAACTCAATTTAGAATTAAAGCAAAAATGAATAACTCCATAGAATTGTTCAAATCTCTAGTTACAGAAGCGAATTTAAATGCCAAAGAATGAAAATCAAACCTAGAAATGAACGAATCCAGTTGATCTTGAACCACAAATCAACAAAGCGGTAACAATTCAATAAAATTCAACGATTTGAAACGTCCTCATTACCGAGTCCCCGCGGACCAAGTTCACAGCAGTCTCCAATTCAGTTGATGCAAGGCGGGACCCGATTCGCCCCCCGAATCAATCAGAATCAATCGCCGCCGCCAGCAAAGTAGTTCCCGACCTGCACCAAGCGAATTAGAGTCTGCCGCAACATCACCTATACATACACACAACAAGTGAGAGAGAAAGAGAAAGAGATCTAATGTTTGCATGTTGTAATGTGAAGGAGAGAGAGTGAGAGAGAACCCTATCTGAGAGAGAACCCTATCAGTTTCACCATCTCTCTGCGTTTGCTTTGGGAAGACATCGTGACCGCGGAGGACGATCTGAGATCTGGGAGGGAGAGGAGATGAAGAGTGGCTGTCGGTGGAGATCGGAGGCGGCGCAACAGTGGAAGCGAAGCGGCAGTGGAAATGAGGGAGGGGAAGAGAGAGAGAGAGCTCTTGAGACCTGAGAAGTTGGAGAGAGAGAGAGAGAGAGTGCAAAT
This sequence comes from Camellia sinensis, assembly GCF_055761805.1. NCBI lineage: Eukaryota > Viridiplantae > Streptophyta > Magnoliopsida > Ericales > Theaceae > Camellia > Camellia sinensis. The sequence continues at coordinate 88,261,411 of NC_138973.1, read as the reverse complement.
AATGTTTGGGTGCAGGAGACAGAGGATTGTTTTGGGAGGGATGTTGAAAACATCACAAAGCTTCTCAGCCCTTCATGGTTAAAAACAACTCATCTCAGCCGTTAAATTGAAATGTATCTCTAATACATTTTCACACAAATTCAAAAACTCTTCTCCCTTATTATATAGATTTTATTCAATAATTTAACTATACATTTCAGTATGGTCCTCACCTTTTCTCGTTTTCCCTTTCTGTACTTTTTTCTTTTTTCCTTTCGGCTTTCTTTCTCTCTCCTACTTCACGCCTCTCCTACTTCACGCTTCTCTTCTTTACAAACTTCGATGGGAACCTGCTAAAAACCAGCTTTTTGGCTTTTTAATTTTTTTGAGTCACATTACCTCTCTATTTTTTTTACACTTTTTCCAAAAAAAGTTTTAAAAAAATCAAAAAATTAGTTTTTAATCTACTTTCCAAAATAAACCATAGTAAAACGTGAATAGTGATACTATTCATGCTTCTATTTCATCTATCATATTAATGGTTAATATTATTTTACCACATTATTCCATCTACAATATTTATTGTGGTTATCCCAATATTTCACAATACAAACAATTCTTCTCATGAAGCAAAGCTTCTCAATTTTTTTTTTATTTTATTTATTTATTTATTTATTTGTGGCAAATAAGAGGAGTTGTTGAAAGGGAAATGTTCCGATATACAATGCAAATCATATGTAATTCTACATAAAATTACATAAGTTTTCACAAATTTACATAAGTGATGTTCTGGTGCTCTGGTGTGCTAATGCCCCCTTCTGGTGCTTTGTTGCTTTGTTGTTGATGTCTGGTCTGATTAGTTGCTGATGTAGAGTGACTTGGGTAAGCCCATAAAGATTATAGCCCACCATTTGGGACCCAATACATAACTCAAATGCTAAAGCCCAACACTGCTGAAGCCCTATGTAGCAATAAAAACCAATGACATCAAAACACATGGCGAGAGAAGGGCAAGCCATATCAGCAGACAAAGATCTGCAAAGTTATTGCCACAACACATCGCCATTAATGAGGTCCCTTACAGCATTTATTACGATAACCCCTCTCCGTCGGAACAGAACGCCTTCACCATGAACAAGGTAAGCTAAAGCATAGACTTTCGGCCAAGGTGACAGGTCGGAAGGGACAACGAAATGATTACCAGAGGATATAAGTAAAGGTCGAAGACAAAAAGAAGGTTAAGTTTTTCTATCTCTAATCTATCTACACATTCCACTTCTCTCTTTCTAACTTGCTCGTTGGAGGGTTCCCTGGGGGACTCTCCGTTCCCCGTTGAACTCTTGTGCAGATCTTCTGGTAGGCTTGGTCATTCGGATATAGGCTCGAGGAGCGTGGATCAGTCCGACCCGTTCCACTTGGAACGAGATGTATCATCAGTTGGCGTCGTCTGTGGGAAAGGTTTTTGTTCCGCGCGCCTGTTGTGCTCATTGTCGCCGGATAACCCCCTCCTACCACCTGTGAAGGTGGATGGTCATAACTAGACCCATGGTTTCTCACCCCAATGTTCCCAATCATCAAGTCGCCCCCCCCAATCTGAATAACCCACCACAGTATTTCACCGAACTCATCAACAGCATTAATCGCTTGGCCAAACAAAACCAAGCCCTGATTAATGCTCTACTCTAAAGAAACCTTCCTATGCCTCCTCCACCGCCTCCAAATATTCCACCCAACCAAAAACGAGCCCCGAGCCATACTATCCTGCAACCTAACCCACCCAACTTGGAAGGCTTGCGAGCTCCCCTCCCGGATATAAACCTGCCACCCCGGGCCCCGCACCCATCGGCCCTGGTACCAACCCCCCGAAGGAGAGGCCAGTAGCGTCCAGCCCCCGTTTCCCTCCGGTGGTGACAACATTCCTCTCTGGGATGCAAAACTCTGAGCCATGAAACTCCAGCTCCAAGGAGTCATGCAAAACATACAGCATAAACCATCCACCACGGCCAACTCGCCATTCGTCGTCTCCATCCGTGACAAACCTCTACTCCCTAAGTTCAAAATGCCCACCATCGAATCTTTTGATGGTACGATGGATCCAGTCGACCACTTGGAGACCCATAGAACCCTCATGATCCTCCATGCATTCCCCGACGAAATCATGTGTCGGGCTTTCCCCGTGACACTCAAGGGGTCAGCTCGACTTTGGTTTAGTCAATTGCCAGCAGACTCTGTCTCTACTTTCCAGCACCTCAGTGACTCCTTCCTCAGCCATTTCATTGGAGCCCAGCGCCAGCGGCATCCGGCAACCCAACTCCTTAACATCCGTCAGACCGAGGGGGAGTCGCTGCATAGTTTCGTTACCCGCTTCAATACCGAAGCCTTACAGGTAGCGGAAAAGGATGACAAGGTCATCCTTACGGCTTTCATGGCCGGTCTACGGTCGTCTGACTTCCTTTTCTCCCTCTCTAAAACCCCCGACCTCCATGGTAACCCTACTCTCCAAAGCCCAAAAATACATGAATGCCAAAAATTTCCTAACCGCTTGCCAAGACCCCACTGCAAAAAACCCGACCCCCTGGGAAAAGCGAAAAGACTCAGAAACCAGAAATACCCAGTATAATAACCCAACAAGTCAGTATACCGACCGACTCCCCCGAGCTAACAGGTTGGCACCAGCCCGACCGCCCGGGCTGTTCGAGCGGTACACACCCCTCAATTCCCCCATGGAGCAAGTCCTCAATTAGATTCAGTGGGACTACCCCCTAAAATAGCCCCAACCATCACGGATTCCTTCCAGTCGGAGAGACCAGTCCAAATATTGCCGTTTTCACCAGGACCACAGCCATAATACCGAGGAGTGTGTTAACCTCAAAGATCAGGTCGGGGGCTTGATTCGTCAATGACGTCTCAGTCGATTCACGGATACTCGCCCTCAGTAGAGGCCACGGACTGAACCCATCAGAAATAACCGCCGGTGCACCCCTCCCCGACAACCAGCAAAACCTAACCAAGGTCATGATCGCCCTCCACAGCAACCTCGGGCACAAGGCAACCCCGCCCCGCCTGTTGGAGAAATCAGAGTTATTTCCGGTGGGCTTGCTTGTGGAGGACTATCCCGCTTGGCTCAGCAGGCAGAACTCAAAAAAATAAGGTAGGGCTCAGACAAAGAAGTTGCCACATTGGACCGATCCCCCAAACAGCCCTGGCAGTGGACCGAGCCTATTACCTTTACGGACGCTGACTGCACAGGCATCCGTTACCCCCATGACGACCCTCTCGTCATTTTCACTCTCTTCTCCAATTACAAGGTCAGACGGGTTCTCGTCGACAACGGCAGTTCTTCAAACATCATCTTCCTCAATTGCTTTCGCCAGCTCAAGATTAGGGAAGAAAGTCTGTCTCCTCTCCAAACCCCTTTGGTCGATTTTACTGGTGACCGAGTGACCTCCATCGGCTCCATCGATCTTCCCATCACAATCGGCGAGTACCCGCGGCAGACCACAAAGTTACTCACCTTCCTTGTTGTTGACTGCCCCTCTGCCTACAACATCATCCTTAGCTGTACCGCCCTAAACGCTTTCCAAGCTATCACATCCACTTACCACCTTGCCATCAAGTTCCCCACCGATCTTGGGGTCGGGACAGTAAGGGGAGAGCAGATCGTGGCCAGAGAATGTTATGTCGCCTCACTTAAAGAAGTCAAGCTGAAGGAGGCTATGATCATTGAAGGACTTGATATCAGAGACGAGGATAAGCTGGTTAGGGGGGAACCAGTGGAAGAACTTGTCGAGGTCTTCATCGATCCCACCAACCCATCAAAAACTGCCAAGATCGGCAGCCAACTATTCACCCAGGCAAAAGCCGACCTTACCGCCCTCCTGATCGAGCACAAAGATGTATTTGCCTGGACCCACTCCGATATGCTGGGTATTGACCCCTCCTTCATAACTCATCGCCTTAGCATTTAACCTCATTTCTGACCCTTCCGCCAGAAGCAGGGTATCTTTCATCCAGAGCGCAACACTCTCATTGCCGCAGAAGTAGATAAGCTCCTTGAGGCACAATTCATCAAGAACGTAGACTGCCCTAGATCGTTGTCAAAAGTGGCCCTGGTCCGTAAGAACAACGGAAAATGGCGACTCTGTGTCAACTACTCCGATCTCAACCGAGCTTGCCGCAAAGACAGCTATCCCCTTCCTCGCATAGATCTGCTGGTTAACGCCACGGCCGGTCATCAAATATTCAGTTTCATGGATGCCTCCTCTGGGTATAACCAAATTCTGATGCACCTGTCTGATCGGGAACACACATCCTTCATCACCGACAGTGGTACCTACCACTACCGTGTGATGCCATTTGGGTTGAAGAATGCTGGGGCCACCTACCAACGGTTGGTCAATGGTGTCTTTCATCATCAGATAGGCCGAAACATGAAAGTATATGTCGATGACATGCTAGTCAAGAGCAATCTCTCCACTGATCATCTGGCCAACCTGAAAGAGACTTTCGCCACCCTACGAAAGTACCAAATGAAGCTCAATTCGGAGAAATACGCCTTCGGCGTAGGAGCTAGGAAGTTTCTGGATTTCATGGTCAGTCAGCGGGGCATTGAAGCTAACCATGAAAAGATCAAGGCCTTGATTGAAATGCAATCACCCAGAACGGTAAAGGAGGTTCAGAGATTTACTGGCCGAGTTGTCGCCCTTAATCGCTTCATTTCTCGCGCAACGGACAAGTGACTCCCTTTCTTCAAAGTTCTTCGGCAAACTTTTGAGTGGACGACCGAGTCCGAAGAGGCTTTTCAACAATTAAAACAGTGCATGGCCAATCCCCCTCTCCTTTCTCAGGCAATCACGGGCGAACCCTTCTTTCTCTATTTAGCCGTGTCAATCACCGCAGTCAGTGCAGCTCTCATCAGGGAAGACAGCTCCGTCCAACGGCCGGTCTACTACATCAGTCGGGCTTTCAGGGAAGCGGAACAGAATTACCCATTGTTAGAAAAAATATCCTTGGCTTTGGTCACCGCCTCTAGACGACTCTGTCCTTACTTCCAAGCCCATTCCATAGTGGTCCTCACTGACCAACCATTGAAAAAGATCATGCAACAACTAGAGCTCTCCGGAAGACTTATGCAATAGTCGGTCGAACTCAGCTAGTTTGATATCTCTTACTGGCCTCGGACAATGATTAAGGGACAGGCTGTTGCCGATTTCATCCTAGAATTCACTAATCTCATCCCAACCACAGCTCCTCCACCCCTACCAACCCCTATCGAACTAGAAGACCCACACTCCTGAACCCTCAATGTCGATGGATCATCCCGCAAGGAAGGCAGTGGGGCTGGTCTCATCCTTACCGCCCCTGAGGGTGGTTATTTCAAATTTGCCCTCCGTTTCTTGTTCAATGCAAGCAATAATGAGGCCGAGTATGAGGCGTTGATTGCAGGTCTCCGCCTCGCCAGAGACATTGGTGTCAACCATATTCAAGTGTTCAGCGATTCCCAGCTCATTGTTGGTCAAATCATGGGGGAATTCGATGCCAAAGATGACACAATGCGGGCTTATAGGGATATTGCACTCCCTCTCGCTCGCCTCTTCACCAGTTTCCATATCAAGCACATCCCTCTGACCGAAAACTCCAAGGCAGATGAAATGGCTTAGTTGGCTTCGACAGACCAGTCAAACCTCAGCCACGGTGTCCACCTCGAGTACCTGACTCACCCTGCCATTTTCTCAAACCAGCAGCAAGTCTACTTTCTCCGAAATGAACCTATCCCCTGGGCGGCCGATATCTCTCTATTCTTGGCAACGGGGGAACTGCCAGCCAACAAACAACAGGCCGCCAAAGTCAGGGCCCGGTCGTCCAACTACATTCTTGTCGGCAACCTCTTGTACAAACGTGGTTTTTCATGCCCATACCTCAGATGCCTCAATCCTGCTCAAGCAACTTACGTGATGAGGGAAATCCATGAGGGTATCTGTGGTAATCATTCGAGCGCCCAGTCCCTAGCCCACAAAATACTTCGCACTGGTTATTTTTGGCCTATTCTTAATCAGGATGTGATAGACTTCGTGCTCAAATGTGATAAGTGCCAGTGTTTTGCCAACATTCCCCATGCTCCTCCTACAGAATTAATCACGCTTTGCAGTCCCTACCCATTCGCCAAATGGGGGATCGACCTAGTTAACCCATTGTCCACTGGTCGAGGGCAAACCAAATTTGCCATTGTCGTCATTGATTACTTCACTAAATGGGTGGAGGCAGAACCCCTTGCCACAATTACCGAGTAGAACACAACCAGATTCATTTGGCAGTCGATTGTATGCAGATTTGGCATCCCTCAAGCCATCGTCTCTAACAACGACAAACAATTCGACAATACCAAGTTCAGGAAATTCTGTGTAGAGCTTTGAATCCAGCCATGTTTTTCTTCCCCAGGTCATCCCCAAGCCAATGGCCAAGTTGAGGTCACCAACCGTTCTCTTCTGAAGATCATCAAAACCAAGTTAGAAGCTGCTAAGGGACTCTGGGCTGAGGAACTACCAAATGTACTCTGGGCTTACCACATTACCGCTCGAACTCCCACTGGGGAGACCCCCTTTCGCTTAACATACGGCGCTGAGGGCGTCATCCCAGTAGAAATCGGTCTTCCTACCCCAAGGGTTCTATATCCGAATCCGGAACTAACTAAAGAGCTGCGTCGAGCAGACTTGGACCTAATTGAAGAGCTCCAAGAAACCACTGCAGTCAGACAGGCCTCATACCAACAGAAAATGAGAACATACTACAACCGCAAAGTCCGACCGAGGGAATTCGCAGTGGGGGATCTTGTTTTGCGAGAAGCAACTCTTGTCACCAAAAATCTAACTGAGGGTAAACTGGCAGCCAAGTGGGAAAAACCTTACGTTGTGAAAGCCAGACCTCGTCCGGGTACTTACTGGCTTCAGGATATGGAAGGTCGAGACCTCCCCCATCCTTGGAACGCTGAGCATTTGAAGCGTTATTTTCAATAAAAGTTGTATTTTTGCATTGATCAATCGCTATATTTTCTTTTTGACAATCTACACACTTGCATGCTCTCATTCTCTCCTCATATGGTGTAAATTTATGATCAAATAGGCTGCAATTTGTATGACAACAAGCTTTTATCTCAATTATTTGTGCGGTGTTTCAATAACGCCTTGATTGCAGCCTCAGCCAGACTGAGCATGAAGAGCTCAGCCAGACCGAGTTACTTAAAGCCTCTGCCAGACTGAGCATGAAGAGCTCGGCCAGACCGAGTCATGTAAAGCCTCAGCCAGACTGAGCACGAAGAGCTCGACTAGACCGAGTCACGTAAAACCTCAGCCAGACTGAGTTACTTAAAGCCTCAGCCAGTCTGAGCCACCATTACAACTTTATGATCGTGGCATAGTTGTCATACTTAGTCAAATTCCGGTTCAACGTTTTCCAAGTCAGACTGGCTCCTTGCTGGGTCATGATTCACAACTTCACTCTGCATATAGGTTTTCTCACATTTTAAACTTCACTCTACATTGAGGTTTTCTTACATTTTAAACTTCACTTTGCATTAAGATTTTCTTACATCTTATACTTCACAATGATTTATACACAAACCCTGTGCAAGTCACCATTCTCATTTATTCACAATGATTTACAGAATTACGAACATGAAAACAACAATGTGCCAAACACAATTCACAATTTTATTTATTCACAAGTTTATACATAAGTCTATTACAGAAATTCCAAAAAAAAAAAAAAAAAAACAAACAAACAAACAAACAAAAACAACAACCCAACCTCCAAGCACAAATTTTGTCCAAACCATTTACTCCTCTTCACTTGAGACGAGGTCTTCTTCTTCAACACCCTCGTCTAAGGAGGTCTGGGCCATGTCGTCTTCATCAATCTTTACACTACTGAGGTCCAAGTCTGGGAACAGCTCTTCTGCTTTGCATTTAAACATCTTCCAGCCGTTGTCCCAGTACTCAGCCATCTCGTGTTTGTAGAAGTCCGACCGCTGGAAGCTCTGGATTACTTCTTTTTCACTCCTGCTCCCAGCGGTCATTCCCGACAGACCAGCCCCCCCAGACGTCTCCCTTGCCAAGTTACTGGCGATCGCAGCATCGATCGCCATCTGGAAGTCAGCAGACCCCTTGAACTGCTCTACTGCAACGACGCACAAGTCGGGGTATGCTGCCCTCTCAGAGGCTGCCTTGGTCTTCTCTTCCCCTAACTCCTTCTCTAACCTCGCCTTCTCCTCTATTGACTTGGCCCGCTCGTCCGCCAACGTCCTCTCTAGCTCAGCAATCTTCAAATCCAACTCTTCTTTCTCTTTTATTGACTGAGCTCAAAGATCTTCGTTGCTAGACATGGCCTCCTCCCACCGATCGTTGGCGACGATGCAGGCTGCATGGGCCTCTTCTAGCTTCTTCTGCTCGTTTCCTAATTGGAACTCGAGCGACACCACCTTGCGGCGTTTTGCTTCCAGCTCCAACTTGGTCGCGAACAGTTCAGCATTGGCTCGCTCGGCTGTGTACCCCTGCACTATCGCCAACACTTGCATCTTCTTGGCCTTCTGGGCCTCTTCCAATCCCCTAGCACACACACTTCGCGAGGTCTCCCTCCATTCAGCAGTTTCTCTTCTCAAACTTGCAAGTTGGGCCTTCGCCTCCTCCAACTTTGCCTTCAGAGGTTTCACGTCACCTTTTGCAGCCGCTGCCTTTCTCAGCAGAGCCCCTGCTAAGGTGGTCTCCTCCATTTGGGCAGAGCATAGCCCCCTTAGTAGCTCAGCCTCATTGAACCTGGCCACCGAGCACACGGCTGCTTCGTCCACTACCTCCAAAAGATGATCTGTAGCTGCCTTGGCTGGGCCTTCTTCTCCCTCCAGTTGCCCAGACACTGCGCGAGCATGATAGATGGCAGTCGTCAACTTGACCCCCTCTCCTTGGGGTGCAGGACCCCCCTTAGGCTGCTGCTCCACCCCCTCTTCAGGATCAGCTAACCCACTCTCCACTTGCATCTTGGGCATGGCACTCATGTGCTCTTCTTCCTCTTGGCCCCCTCTGACCTTTGTCCCCTTACACCTCTGGGACAACCACCCTTTCTGGGGTAGCCCCTGTTCCCTTCTTCCCTGCTTCTCCACCATAAGAGTGTCCTCCCCACCGACCATCGCCTTCTTCGATCCAGGCGCATCTGTAGCCCCCTCAGGGGCACCCCACCTCTTCTTCTTCTTCTTCAAAGCCTTCCCCTCCTTGTTTGCCCTTTCCTTTACTGGATCAACTGGGGGCGGTCGTCGCTCAAAACTGCCCAAGTCCTTTTCCTCCAAAGGCTTGGGGCGCGGTCAGATTCGCTTCCTCGCGATCGGCTTCGGAGCAGGCCCCAGTTGGGTCTCCTTGTATTTGTTCGCACGGGCGAGCAACCTTCTTTCCTCCTCCTCCTCCTCCTCCGCCTTCCGTTGCCTCTCTAACTCCTCCCTTGCCGGATCCTCTTCCAACGGCTGCGGCCCCAAGTTCAGGGCAAACAACTTTGAAGGCAGGACCAGCTCGTCCCACCTCACCCCCTTCTCTTCCCTCCATTCCTTCACCCTCTTCGCACGGTCCTCCGCCGCCTTGTCCAACTTGGGCTCGACCGATTTGGTGGGCACCTTCCATGTCGTGCGAACCCCAACTCCACCATTCGCCGTCACGAAGAACCATCTCGGCCTCCATCCCTTCACCGAAGATGGAAGACCAGCCACCAGCCCTCGCCTTGCCACTGCTTGTAGAGTCACCCAGGTCTCCTGCTGACCGGAGGCCTTGTAGCAGGAGAAGAACTCGTCCACTGACATTGCCGTCCCTCCGGTCGCCTCCAACCAGGCACTCGCGCACGCCATTACTATCTTCCAAGCGTTCGGCATCAGTTACCCAGGCGCCGCCCCTAACTTATTTAACACCTCTACCACTACTTGGGGGAGAGGTAGCCTCAAACCCCCTCGCAGCGCTTTCTCGTACAAACTGAACTTGCCCGGCCGCATATCCGATGCCCTCTCCTTGGATTCGGGCAGTCTTAGCCCTATCTCCGAGAGAATTTGATACTTATTTCTTATTCCCTCTAACTCCTCTATTGTCAGCACGGATCTGTCCAGTTTGGTGTGCCAATGGTCCGGCTCCACCTGGCTAATAGGTCTCGCGGTGGAAATCATTGTCCTGGGGCGAGCCCGCACAGCCTGACTCGCTTCTTCCTCCTCTCTACGCTCCGTACGGTATTGTTCCGCCAACTCTACCAGATCATCGTCACCCAATGGATCAACTCTTGTTTCCTCTTAGGTCATCTCTCTCTTGTGTCTGCGAATAGTTTCGGATGCGTGCGTAAGAAAATTCACAAAGTGTTGTAGGGGTGTATTGCTTGCAACGAAGGAGTCTACACTTTGAATGTTTTGATTTTTTGCACAAAGGTAGGTAAAGCGAATAATACCAAAGGCCCAAGGCTTGCCTGTATTCCAATGGTCACAATTAAATTTCGCCAGTTTAAAAATTTTCAAAAATCTGCCAAAACTGTCTTTTCAACACCTTACAATGACCTATCATCAACGCCTAACCTTCCCCACAACGAGATTCTGCCACGTGTACGACCACGATCCGCTACCCCTTTCTCCTTCTCTATCTATTCCACTTCACTTCACCACATGCCCCGCTGCCTCTCGAGCCCCGCGCCGTACCACCAACCCCTCGCGGTCGGCTCTCCCCATGGTCGGTCTCCCCACTCGGCCATCCTTCGCGGTCGGCTCTCCCTATGGTCGGTCTCTCCACTTGGCCACCCTCCATGCTCGCCCCTCCTCAGGGTCGGCCCCACACTCGGTCGCCTTCGCGGTCGACCCTCCTCATGGTCGGTCAACCCTCTCACAACCCTCATTTTCTTCATTATTCCCTTCGTTGGACTAAAGCTGCACTTGGGAATGGGGGACTACTGACATGGGTAAGCCCATAAAGATTATAGCCCACCATTTGGGGCCCAATACATAACTCAAATGCTAAAGCCCAACACTGCTGAAGCCCCATGTAGCAATAAGAACCAATGACATAAAGACACATGGCGAGAGAAGGGCAAGTCACATCAGCAGACAAAGATCTGCAAAGTTATTGCCATGCACATCGCCATTAATGAGGCCCCTTACAGCATTTATTGCGATAACCCCTCTCCGTCGGAATAGAACACCTTCACCATAAATAAGGTAAGCTAGAGCATAGACTTTCGACCAAGGTGACAGGTCGGAAGGGACAACGAAATGATTACTAAAGGATATAAGCAAAGGTCGAAGACAGAAAGAATGTTAAGTTTTTCTATCTCTAATCTATCTACACATTCCACTTCTCTCTTTCTAACTTGCTCGTCGGAGGGTTCACTGGGGGACTCCTCGTTCCCCGTTGAACTCTTGTGTAGGTCTTCTGGTGGGCTTGGTCATTCGGACATAGGCTCGACGAGCGTGGATCAGTCCGACCCGTTCCACTTGGAACGAACTGTATCATCATAGAGTTTCTGCTGGGATTGCTATGTTCTGGTTATTGGTTGTTCTGGTCTGTTTGTTGGGGTTGTTCTGCTGTGGGTATATTCATTGTTGTCTAGCTCTAGCCTGGGATTGGAGGTCTGTTGGTGTTTGAGGTTGAGTGGAGGCTGCAAATAGATAGGCTCTGGTCTGCTGAGGGAAACAAGGGAGAAGATCTATTCTCTGCTGGTCTGATTTGCTTGGGTTACCAATCTGTCTAGGCACTATGGACCTGAACTGCTTAATGAGTGGGGCTTTTGATTCTATTCCTAGTTGTTTCCTGCTGCTAAGAGCAATGCTTGAATGGCTGCTGTTTGGTCATGCCTGTTGTTTGGTCTCTGGCTGCTGGTCTATGGAGCTTGCTGCTGTGAAGATATGGAGTGTGGCGTTGAGTTTATCTGTGGGTATGCTATTGTGTATGGAGTATAGCATCCTAGTAGCTGTTGGTAATCCAGCAGCAAGGGTTTAGAGAAATTGGGATAGAGAAATTATGTATAGCTCTAGCCTTTCTCATCATAGCTTTGTTTCTGAGTTCTGTGGTCAACTTATATCAGTGCAGTCAGATTTGGTGGCTTCTCCAACCCAGGGCTACTGTTGATGTCTCTTTTACTGGTTCTCTACAGTTGGTGAAAAGAGTTCTTCATCAGTTGATGCTGCTGCTGTTGGTAATCCAGCAGCAATTGTGTATAGCTCTAGCCTTTCTTCATGTTCTGCTGAGTTCTGTTGTTTACAGGCGATTAAAGCTCAATGGTGCAGCTTGGCTAGGCTGCTTGAGGTTGGGAGCTTCTATCTATGGATGGAGTCTATGCTAGCATAATGAGCTCAAGGACTTCAAAATGCTCTGTAGTCTGTCGGTTTGCCATGCTTAGGTGCTAGCATCGGTTGGTTGGTTGGTTGGTCTGTTCTTTTTTCGTTGGTCTCTCACCAACTTTGGGGTGTTAGCAAATGATAGGATGAGTTTTGTGGTGCCAACCTAGTTGGGATCATTTAGCTCATTATGATGCTTTTGCACTTTCCTTTCTTTTATTGATGTTGTTTGTCTTGTACCTTGTACTTGTTATTCCATTAATAAAGTTTCTTTTTTGCCGATAAAAAAAAAAAAAAAAACACGCATAAGATGAATCCAAATTTGCGTATATTACTCGAAATTGTGTTGAACTTACACATTTTTATGAGACTACTTATGTAAATTCGTGAAAACTTATATAATTTTATATACGATTGCATATAATGTGCCCAAAATTTTTCCAGTTTATAATCAATTAGCTTAAACATTAAGGTAGCATTTGGTAACGTTTACGTTTTTGGTTTATGTTTACAAAAATTTTATGAACTGGTTTTTGTATATTTTTAAAAAAACATAAATTACAAACGCGTTTGATTTGAACAAAATGTTTGAAAATTTTTAAAAATATAAACTAAAAAATATGTTTTTTCATGCCTAAAATATTTATATTTATTTTTTATTATTTATGACAATGGGATCATACACATTATAATTGAAAAAAAAATTAATTGAAAAAAAAATTATTAGTCAAAATTTTAAATTTCTATTTAAAAACTAATGCAAACTCATTTTTTGGGTTTATATTTTTTTCTCAAATTTATAAACTGAGACAATCATTTATAAACCAAAAAAATTATTAAATAAGTTTTTATGACAATTTTTTAAATTTTTTATAAATACAAACTAAAAATTAAAAACAAAATGATTACCAAACAATACGTAAGCTTTTTCAAAAAGACTCGTTTAAGAATTTGTTTTACTTTTAAGATGATAAAACCCAAGTCTGCACACCTTAATTAATAATGAATGTTTCTTGCATGATTAGATTATATTATGGATAAATTACATTGATCTGACCTAAGGTTTGAAATAAATTCAATACTTTATAGTTTTAATATAATTATGTTAAGGTCCCTTAAAGTTTTAATTTACGTAGTACCTAACTCATTTTTTATCAATAATTCGTTAGTCATATAGATAAAAAAAATATATATTTTTTACACTTAAATGTATATTTTTCTTTGTTTATTCTTGTGATTTTTTACTATTTATATTAGTTTTGATCACTTTAACCTTACCAGAAAGGAAGCCAATGAAATTATACCAAAACTATGAAACTATTTATATTTTTAATATTCCTCTAGAGAAGTTAGTGTAATTTACCCTTATATAATATTATTGTCTTTCATTACTTACTCTGTGAGATGTAGAATATATGTGCTTAACTTCTAAATGTATACTTACGCTATATTTGAAATTTGACTTGACATCGTTAAAAAATAAAAATTAAAGAAAAAAAAGTTACTTACACATATTTATTTTTTTAAGTTACCCAAACAAAATAATATTTTTTTTCCAAATACCTAATCATTTTTTTCCCCACTTTTCTAACCCAACCAAAAAATACCTTATTTGCAATAGGGCCAAAAGCAATTTGGTTATTTTCAAACAGTTCCTATACTCTTCCTTGACTTCTGTTTTGGTGCATGGAAGGTTCATATGCAAACGTGTATATATAGGTGCACATACATTCAGAGCACACAAAAATCAGAAAAGCTATGCATTATGAAAAATATATACCGAAATGAGTTATATGATATAAATTTAAAATTAATGTGATGAGAGCCCCGTTTAGAATAATTATGATCCATAAATGTGTTTTCTAGGAATTTTTTTTTTGAATCTGTAATATTACTGGACAAAATTAAAATTCAAAATAGGAAAGTGCATAGAACTTGCGTTGTGTGACTAAGAGTTATTTTTAAATGTGTCTCCATACTATATTAGAATGAATTGTTACCAAACAGTGTATTTTTTGTAAGATAAATTATATTTTGCCACTATTAAGTTTCATCATTTTCTCGTTCTGGCCATTAAAATATTTTTTTCTCAGGAGGCTAGCCGAGCAAGCGGTAAACATCTAAGAATAAGATCTATGATCTCGAGTTCGAGTATCCTAAGAGACCACTAGAGATTTGTCAAGTTGTTAATCTCAAGGCCTCCAAGGAATAATTCTCAATTGTCTAAATATGCCGTAACTTGGGAAGTTTTTTTTTTTTTTTTTTTCGATTCATAAGAAAGGAGACAACAAACAAAACAGAGAAACTAGGCAAAGCTGCCTTACACAGTAGAAGAAAAAGAATAGGCCCCAATGATGTCTGTAACAAGCAAATTTGCAATCTCAGTAGGGGGATCATTAAGAAACACAAAAGGGTCTTGGTGATTCACACCCATATTTGCCAAACCATCCGCACTCTTGTTACCCTCTCTACGTATATGAGCTATCATGCAGTTGCATCGTTGCATTAGAAATTTGGCATCTTCAAGCAGAGCCCTGTGTTGAAAGTGTTGAGATGGTGAATCCTTGATGAGCTTAACAACTTGTTCTGAGTCTGTTTCAATGCATATGTCCTTCCTTTCCTTCTCAAGCATTATGGTGAGGCCTCGGTAAACTGCCCAGAGCTCAGCCTCCATGCTAGTTGCTTCCTCCAGTTTTCCATGATATCCATGAAGCCAAGTTCCTCTTTCATCCCTGAAAAGGCCTCCATACCCAGCTGGTCCCGGATTGCCTTTTGAACAGCCGTCAGTGTTGAGCTTAATTTTCCCTACAAAAGGCAACACCCAATTAGTTATGTGATTTAGACGTTGGCCTGTAAATTGATCAGTCTGGAATGCCTCATATGTCTCGGTGGCTTGGTGTTGAATGGCTCTAATAAGTTTGTGGACATTTCCATATTCTTGGCTGAAGACTACCTTGTTCCTATCTTTCCATATTGCCCAAATGATGTATAATAACACAATACCCCAAGGTATGTGGTAGGTCTTTCTTTCGTGATTCTTTAGATTTATTGTAGCCATTGATCCAACGATTGTCCCTGACCGTTCTCTAACCATCTGGACCCTCTTGTAAAATGCCAAATTGCCTTCGCTTTGGGACACTCTCAGAGAAGGTGGTGAAGGTCTTCAGTATTTAATTTGCATTTGGGACAGAGATCGTCAGTGGTTAAACCTCTGATGTATCGTTGCTGATTTGTTAACAAGCGCTCGTGGAAAAGTAGCCAGCAAAAGCCATTTAATTTCTGGGATATTTTCAGTTTCCAGATTCAGTGCCAATCAACCATGCTTGTGCTCTCAGCAGTGTTGGTTAATAGGTTATAGGCTTCACTAATAGAGAAGTTACCAGTGGTTGCTCCTTTCCAGTGTAGAGTGTCAGTCACTGTGACAAATTGTGCTAGGTGGATTTGCAGGATGCTTTGAAGGACTGATTGTGGAATAAAGTCTGCAATTTCTTCAACCTTCTAAGAACCATCCTCCTGTATGATATCAACTACCTTCATGTTAGGCAAAAGAGGATCTCCAGTGCATTATTCTGCAATAATGCCTTGTCCACACCAGTAGTCATGCCAGAGTGATATGTTCTTACCATCACCCACTGTCCACCGAACTCCCTTCTTGAGCAGCTTTCTAGTCTTGATGATACTTCGCCAAGTATGGGAGGCAGCTCAAGTAATAGGCCAGTCAGACAGGGCTTCTTTTTGAAGATACTTACCTTTCAAGACAGCCGTCCAGATGGAATCTACTTCACTGAGCATTTTTCATCCCAGTTTTGCCAAAAGTGCAATGTTTTGATCCTCAGCTTTTTTGAGGCCTAGTCCTCCTTCTTGTTTAGCTTTGCAAACCTGTTTCCAACTAACTAGATGGACTTTTTTCCTATTTTCCTAATCTCCCCACAAAAAATTTCTATTGATTTTGTCTATTTGCTTGCATATCCTTTGGGGAAGTTTGGCTGTTTGCATATATAGGAGGGGATTGAGGAAGAAACAGCCTGAATAATGGTCGCTCTACCAGCAAGGGATAGGTTATTAGCTTTCCATTTGGACAATTTCTGTTGGATTTTCTCCAAAACGTTATTATAGATTTGACTGTTAACCCTACTATGAAGAAGAGGGACACCTAAATATTTTCCCAAGTTCGGCATAAGAGTTATTCCACAATAGTTGCTCAGTTCTCTGGCCTTCCTACTCTCCGCATTGGAAGAGATAAACATTTTTGATTTTTGAAGGTTAACAACCTGACCAGATAATTTACAGAACTCATTGATGGTATGCATGACAGTTGCACAGTTGGCTTGATCCGCTTGCGTAAAAAGGAGGAGGTCATCAACAAAGAAAATGTGAGTTATAGATAGACCTCTTCTAGCTGCTTTTATACGTTTCCAGAGTTTGTTCTCCACTTTATGACGGATCATATTAGAAAGTCGTTCCATGCACAAGACAAACAAGTAGGGAGATAGTAGGTCACCTTGTCTCAAGCCTTTACCGGGT
This sequence comes from Camellia sinensis, assembly GCF_055761805.1. Lineage (NCBI taxonomy): Eukaryota > Viridiplantae > Streptophyta > Magnoliopsida > Ericales > Theaceae > Camellia > Camellia sinensis. The sequence continues at coordinate 88,244,574 of NC_138973.1, read as the reverse complement.
GTAAACTCTTCCATGATTTCACCATTCCACAATAACGAGAAGTTGACAGACGAGACAAAGGACATGATTAGATCCACCCAATGGGTATTCATATTGAACTCAAAAAGGGTTTCTCTCAAGAAGTCCCATGATATTTTATCATAGGCTTTTGCCAGGTCCAGCTTAATAATGAGGCCACCCACCTTTCCTTTTCCTGTTGTGCAAAGTGTGGATAATCTCTTGATAAATGATGATATTATCATGGGTTGAGCGCCCAAGGATAAAACTACTTTGATTGGGGCTGATGAGGTCAGGAAAGAGAGGTCTGAGTCTATTAACAAGGAGTTTAGTGAGGATTTTATAAGAGATATTACAAAGGCTAATAGGACGAAATTGTTGGATGGTTTCCGAGTTATCAATCTTAGGTATGAGGGCAATGAGGGTTCTATTTATCTCGAAAGGAATATGTTTCTCCCTTTAGCATTTTTGGATAAAAGCACACACATTCTAGCCAATAATGTCCCAGAACTTGTGGTAAAATATCGCTTGAAATCCATCCCTCCCAGGAGCTTTAAATGCATTCATATTCTTGACTGCTTCCCATATCTCAGTATTTGTAAGCCTCCTAGAGAGCCTGCAATTCTCCTTAGGAGATAATCTGTGATAGGCTATGTTGCACCAGTGGTTTTACTTGACAACAGGTTCAAATTGAAACATTTCTTTAAAGTAACCTTGAATATGAGCTTTAACCTCTTGTGGGTCAACCAGCCAATCCCCATTATCATTATGCAAAGACTCAATCTTTAATTTATTCCTTCTAGTGATCGTAGAGATATGGAAATATCTGGTGTTTCTTTCACCCTGGGTAATCCAATTAACTCTAGATTTCTGAAACCAAAGAATCTCCTCTTGAAAAAGGGTTTTGTTATACTGGCCAATTAATTCTTTTTCAAGAAGAAATAGATTATGGCAAAAATGTTGTGCTAGAGATTTTTGGATTCCCTCAATACGTGAAAGTAAACACCTTTTTCTTTTGAAAATGTTACCAAAAGTTTTTTTATTCCAAGACTTGGAATCAACAGCAACTTGATGAAGATTATTATGCAATGATACATCACGAGACCAAGAAGAACAAATAACATCTCTATATTGGGGGTGAGAAAGCCAAACAACCTCAAAGCGGAATGGACGATTAAGGAGGGAGAGTTTAGTCATACCTTCTGTGTAGATAATGAGAGGAGAGTGGTCAGCGTACGTGCGAGGAAGATTCCGGACAGTTCCTTGTGGGTACATAGTTCTCCAGTCCTCATTGCAAAGCGCACGGTCAAGCCTTTCCATGGTGTTAGCCATTCCCTTACGATTATTGGTCCAAGTGAACTTGGGACCAGTACATCCGAGGTCCATAAGGCCATATCTGTTGATGCTCTCAGTGAATTTACGGCTTCTACTCTGTTGGTTATTTTGGGAAAAGCTTCTACGCTCATTGTGCCCACCTATTTCATTAGAATCTCCAGCAATGAGCCAAGGTTTTGTCATCGATCTCGCCGTGTCTTCCAAATCCTCCCATAAAGCCTGTCAGAGCCTGAGACTGGGGCTTGCATACACTGCAGCCAAGACCTAGTCTTCATAATCCTTCCTTTGTACAGTGGCTTGGATCAGCTGCTGGTTGGCGACAAACGTATTGACAGAGACTTGTGTGGGGTTCTAGATAAGCCATATGCCACCAACTCTACCTACAGGATCCACAATAGTTGATGCTGTGTAGCCTAAGTTATTGACAAATAGTCCCATTGAACTAAACATCACCTTGGTTCCAAACAGAGCAATCACATCAGGTCTGTGGGTCCTGATAATCTCCTTGAAATTTCTGCGAAAAATTTTGTTGCCGGCCCCCCGGCAATTCCATAGCGTTATATTCATTGATGAACGATTGGGAAAGTCTGGTAAAGGCTTTGAGAGACTCAAGCCTAATATTCCACGCATTATACTTTTACTCAGTATAAATGGACGCAGGGCTGGCATCTGAGTTGCCTAAAGAAGCCTTTCTCTCACGCTCTACCATCTGGGTTTTATGTTCAGGCGGGTTTCGTCTATCCACCAAGCGGTGCTTACTTGGTGAATTGCTTCGCTCCCTGGTTTGAGATATGATCCCACCGCACTGTGCATCATCTTGGATATTTGCACTTCCGGCAGCTCCGTGACTGCGTTGTTGGAGTTGTCGCTTATGTTGTTGGAGTTCTCGCTCATGCTCAAAGTCAGGAGGGTGCTGTTTGGGTGTAATTTGAATAGTTAGTGTGTGATTTTCTAGAGGGGGAAGTGGTAAGGGGGGTGGTTGAGTAATAACAGCATTTGATGTTAGGGGTGAAGATGGAAGGATGGGAATAGAAGAAGGTGGTGCAATGTTGGGAACCAGCTCACTCATCAGAGAATCCGAGGCAAATTCTGATCCTGTTGCAGGTCTAGGTTCAGACACAGACATAGGCTTTACATGGGAAACCTGTATTTGAGTTGAAGTATCCTTTATATCCTAAGAGGGGTGAATCTCAGTAGTGTTTACCTCTGGGCTAGAGGCCTCCGCACCTGGCTTGGGGTTATTAGGTGCTGCACATGAAGATGGTGTGGGTTCCTTGTAGCTCTTTCCCTTTCAACTTATCTCTGGTCCCATCCATTCTCTTTTTGTTAGCAAGTGGCCCAAACCTATTATTGGGCCTATGGTGGGTGTGGGCTTCTTCAGCTCGATTATTGTCTATGGGCTTACGAGTCTGTCTGGTAACTGGCATCCATGGACCAAATTCAACCTCCTCTTGTTGGTTCAGATGAGCTTTTGATCCTGATGCACTAGCCATTGGGCCCTGCTCTGGTTTGACTTAAGGATCATTGTTGTCCCCTTGCTTCGCCGGTGATGGAGGCGGAGGTGTAGCCCCTTTACTATTGCAGTACTCTTTCCGGTGACCAACCTTACCACAAGCAAAACAAAAGTAATGTAGATGTTCGTACTCGATTGTGTAAGTATATTTACCTATGGTGAATCGCGATACTAGGGGTTTTGTGAGATCCACTTCTACACACACCCAAGCATATCTACCCCTGATTGACATGGCTGTATTCAAATCCACTTTCAACGGTCTGCCTATCACCTTAGCTATATGGTAGAGTACCTTTTCATTATAGTATTCGATTAGGAGTTGTGGAAATCTTTCCCAAAGTGCCTTAGCAACCTCTTTGGCTTCAGATGGCTTGAAATCATGTTCCCATCTTCTAACTGTGAGATAATGATCCATGATTATCCAAGGCCCTTCAGTGTAGACTCTGTTGTAGTCGGCCAACATTTCAAATTTGATCAAGAAGAATCCAAGACCCAAATCGGTGGCTTCAAAATCCCCTTGTAATTCCCATAATTTCTTCAATCTGTGAACTAGAAATTTGAAACCTACTGTTTTTCCCAATAGTCGAACTATGAGGCAATCCTTTCATGGTTTACGGATTGATGCAATCAGCCTAGGAGGGAGTTTGATTTTGGGTATTCTTAGGACGAACCCATACTCTTGTTCCTCGTCTGAATCTGCTCCATTGTTCTCTTCGTCAGTGAGGAATTCATCATCAGTGGAGAGGCGATCAAGGTCATTATCAAACACCTTCTCATTATTCTTGGTTGCGGTGAGAGCTTGCTTGAAGGATTTCTTGTTGCTGGCTTCAGGAAGTTTAGTTTCTTCCTCCATCTGTTGTGTTTCAATTTGTGTAGACCTCTCCCCCATCTCTTGATCATCTTGCTCAACTGTGGTACTCTTAATCTTCTTGGTGCTGCGTTCCAGAAGATCCTCCTCCTCCGAGGATCGGTTGGTGACTTTGTTACCGTTGCTAAAGAGAGAGTGAGAGAGAGAGTCCATTGTTTATTCTAAAAGATTTATACTTGGGAAGTTATTAATCTCAAGACCTGCAAGGATTAATTCTCAGTTGTCTAGATATGAAGTGATTTTGGTCATGTTGGGTTGGGCTCGGTAGAAGATACCCTGGATAAGAAAATAAATAAATAAATATATATATATATATATTCTTCACTTTAGCATTGAACGTTTATAATTTTTTTCAATTTATTTTCAAAATAAACTTCTGTCTAATTTTGAGCGGAAAATGCTATGTAGAGTTACATCAACAGTCATGTGACATAAAAATAGATAATTTTTATTTTACCCCCTTAAGTTTTACAATTTTCCCACTTTAGCCCTTAAAATATATATTTTCCCCATTTTGGCTCTTAATGTTTGTAATTTTTCACAATTTAAAAACAAAGTATCATCCAATTTTGGATAAAAAAATGCCACATTGGTAGACATGTTGGATAAAAATAAATTATATTAAAAATTGAAGACCCAAAATCGTTCGTGTTTAGTTGAGTTTTAGAAAAAAATTATTTATGAATAATTAGAAACAAGAGAATCATATGAAAATAAATAGTGTTTTTATTTTTATTTTTTTTAATTTTTTCCACAAACCCAGTTTTTGAAATTTTTTCAAAAAACATATTATGAAAGTACTTACCCAAAAAATAGGTGTTTGGATATGAACAATGATTATAGTACAGGGTTAGGATGATGAAGGAAGGGGAAAGAGAAAAGAGACAGTACAGGTAGGAGTAGAGATGGACGGTGAATGAGTGGTGGAAGTTTAAGGATGAATTCGACGACGAAAAAATAGGAGAGTTAGAATTTGGGTTTTGGGTTTTAAAATTTGACAGAAATTGATCTTCAGAGTAAATTGAGAAAAATTATAAACATTAACAACTAAAACAAGATGAAAAATACTTCAAAGACCAAAAGGAAAAAAATACAACAATGCTAGGTGGCCTGAAATTTTATGATTCGAATGTGTTAAAACGACGTTATTTTAGGTGTAAAATGACATCGACGTCGTTTTAATATATTTGAGCCATTCGAGCCATACAAATTCGGGCCACCAAGCATTTTTCTTTCACTATATATCTAATGGTTATAAAATATAATTATAAATTTATAATTAGTTTAAATTAAAAAAAATTATTATATTTATCGTTATATGATGTAATGAAACTTTTCCGTTATAAATATACAATGAACATAATTACAATATAGTATTACTTAGCATTTTTATTTCTACGCAAAATTAACAGATATTTTATAAAGGGCAATGCTACATCCCCCTAAAATAACCCCCCCTAATCCCCCTAATTTCCATATCAAGTAAAAAAAAAAAAAAAACAGTTGCCCAAAATGAAAATTAGGGGGATTAGGAGGGATTATTTTAGGGCTCCAAATCATTTTCCTTTTATAAAATCCTATGCCGTTATCTAAGCGATACTCCTGACTAATAAGAAATTACAACACCCACTAAGTAGGTCAATTTCCTATCTTTTAAACACCAAGTAAGCAATTTATATGATGATTGGAAGTATTGTATCATTAACCAATTTCTACCAGGTTTGAATGGCATTCCTGACAAGTCCATAACTACATTCAATTGCCTAGTTTAGTAATTGACAAATCGAGTAGTCCACATAAAGGTTGAATGAGTTTCAGGTACTTTGTGTTGGGCCCAAATAATTAAAATATTAAATTAATTACTGATTCCACCAAATCAATAGTCAAAAAGTTCTGTCAATTTGCAATGAATTCACACTGCACCGACTACTTGTTACTCATTAGAAAAGTTATGACCTGTTAGGCTGTGTAAAAAAAAAAAAAAAAAAAGATAAAATACACTGAGCTCTCCTGAAATTAAAAATATATATATATAATAAATTTTATAATTTTGATATAATTATATTAAATTTTCTTAAGATTTTAATTCATATAAAACTTAAATAATTTTCATCAATAATTCATTAATTATATGAATAAAAAATTAATATAATTATTTTTTTATATCAAAAAATATATTTTATCTTGTTTACAAATCAAATTTGTTCAATTATAAAGTAAATCAATATTCGTATTTTTGTGATAATGTTACTTATTTTTTTGTTAAAAAATGTTTAGATAAAAAAATTTGTGACATTACAACAAAAATGTGTAACATTACCACAAAATATCTAACTTCATTTGTAAATCATAAATTGTGATCCAAGAAAAATATGTAATATTTGTCACAAAAATACGTAACATACACCACAAAAATACGTAACAGGATGCATATAACACACTTTTTGAGGAGTGTCTACCATAGAATTTCTCTATATTACATATATATCACCACTGAAAGATTATTTTCTAAAAATACAACATAACATTACTAATTCATATAAATTTACATTAATTTTTTTTACTATTGCATTTTAACTTATTTTATTTAAACTTTTAATCAATTTGATGTGTGCCTATGAGATTAATACATCTGTCAAATAATTGTACTAAATGTATCCACCTCTAAAATAATTTAAAAAATAATATGACACATTTATAAATCTAAAAAAAAACACATCTGATATTGAATTATTACCAAAAAAAAAAAACCCTCTTTTTCATTAACCTCTTGCAGAACCTTTTGCTGGACACATTGTGTGACAAGAAGCAACCCAACGCACATCGATTGAAAGCTGGTACGGGCTTTAGAAACCCATGCAGATATCACTGAATTTCGGCATTCTGATCAGGGCGGCCCTGGGCTAAGGCTGGTGAGGCCTGTGCTTAAGACCCCAAAAATTAGACTAAAAAAAAGGCTCCCAAATTTAGTCTTGCCCTATATTAAAAAACTTAAAATGGCTCAATTCTGTTTAATTAATTTAGGCCATTTTAAAGGGGGCTTCAAAAAATTTATTTGGTCAAATTGATAAAAGGCTCAATTAAAAAATATTTATAAGTTTTAGTTGTTAGTCCAATTAAAAAAATAAAAAATAAAATATATGTATATGTATTCGTCGTTAGCCTAATTTTGTGTGGCCTTTTTTTTTTTATCTCTTTATGGCCCAATTATATGTTTTTTAATATTTTTTTTAAAAAATATTTTACACAAGTTTTATTTATTTATTTTGTAGATACATCTAATTTAGATACGCTTAAAAACTATAATATTTATATTTTTTTTTAAAAATGTTACCAAATACAAAAATATAGAAAAATACGAATTGCAAACTCAGACAATTATTTTTGAAAACTCTAAACCAAACAGAATAATTTTTATTTTTATTTTTTTATAAATATCTACGAAGGCCCGAAAAATTATTTTGGCTTAGGCTCTGAAAACTCAGGCTGGCCCTGATTCTGATATGTTTAGTTCTGTTGTGGCATGCTCAGACCTGAACATAGATGTGCTTTTGGCTTGAGTTTTCTTCATAAAACCCAACCTTGAGCAGTGCATTATTTGGGATCCTAGAACTAGCAAGTAGCTATTTCGTTGTTTTTATCAAACAACTATAGCTTTGTTTTGGGTTCGGTTTGCTTAATTTGTATTTTGATTTAGCAACTCTACTTTGGTTGTTTAAGAATGTTATACTTCAAGAATCTAGTTTGTCTCAAAATAAGGAAAAATGCGTGTCACACTTCGATATATTTTCTTTACATGGATCCCCTAGAAGTGGCACTCATCAAGGATACATTCTCTGATGATTTTGAATTTGATTGGGAAGCAGCAGTGCATTCTAAAACACTTAATCTAATAACCCATGCGAGGTTGTCCTTGAACCTAGAGGTCGGTTGTGGTGAAAACACTTTTCAAGATCAAGTGGATGTCCCAAAGCTAGATCAGATTTTCCCCCTTTCTTGCGCACAAGTTCAAGTGTTGTCCAAGCGTTTTGTAAAGAGGGTAATATCACATCAAGGTAGTGCGTCTAAGTAAATTCAGGCACCTCAACCCAACATCAATATCAACAATGCCAGTGCAATGGAAGTTATTCAATCCTCTCAAAGCAATGATCACATTAAGCGAAAAAGAGAGCATTGCATAGAGAATAATCGGGAAGACCCAAGTCTTTTTCGAGTTCCCTTAAGGCGGTGCTCCTCATTGGTCATTTGATTTGCGAGATATGGTATATTTTTTTGTTTTTTTTTGCTAACCATTGTGCAGATGCTCATAGATGTTGCTGACTGAAGCTTTCTTTACTATTCATGGTGATAGTACCTAGGTTATGCAATTTTTAATCCCTTCTTGTGATGTTGTATTGTGTTAATGTTTTCACTGTGTTGTTCCTTGCCTTCTCCATTAATATATTGATGCATTTCATGCTTTCCTCAAAAAAACAAAAAAACGTGAATGATGTCGTGTCAGTAAGGGGTGTCGGACCTGACACTGACACTAACACGAATACGCCTTCATGCTTCTCAATCACCTACAACATGTTGAAAGCACAACAACAAACAAACACAAAAATTATCATAGCAATAAAAAGACATTTTAGACCATATAGTTGCCAAAAAAGTGTGATGGATGAAGAAAAAGCCATCGCCAATTTAGACAGTACACCTATTAAACAAGAAGAGGAAAAAGCATAATAAATAGCACTCGGTAAATGAAAATCCACTTATCTTTCCACTGACAAATGCAAAGACAAAACCTTGTTTAGAGGAGATCAGCAACGTTTGCCGGCAGCTCCTCAACAACCACATTATAAAGCCTCTGAATGTCAGCCAGCATCCTACTGTCATCACTCGTTAGGAAGTTGATGGCAACACCCTTCCTCCCAAACCGTCCACTACGTCCGATACGGTGGAGAGAGTTATCGGGCTGAGTAGGGAGATCATAGTTTATAACAAGAGAGACTTGCTGCACATCAATGCCTCGGGCCAAGATATCAGTGGTTATGAGGACACGAGAGGAACCGGAACGGAATTCACGCATTACAATGTCTCTCGTATTCTGGTCCATGTCTCCATGGGTGCCGAAAAATGTGTGGTCTCGGCTCCGCATCTTGTCGATTAGCCAGTCAACCTTGCGACATTTGTTGACGAAGATGATACTCTGGGTGATGGCCATGGTTTCACAGAGATTACAGAGTGCCTCGAATTTCCATTCTTCCTTGTCAACGTTGACATAAAACTGCTTTATACCTTCTAGGGTGAGCTCATCGCATTTCACGAGAATCCTGACTGGTTTGTTCATAAACTTCCTTGTGATCTCAAGGGCTTTGGGAGGCATTGTAACTGAGAATAAACCAACCTGAACTTTTGAAGGGAGGAGCTGGAATATATCATAGATCTGGCAGAAATGCATTCACCATTAGTATATCAATAAATAAATCATTGATTAAAAATAAATTAGGAATTTAAATGTTGGTTAGATTGAAGAAAATAACAATCTTCCTAAATTCCTAGATCTTCCACGACAAAAATGCAAGAATTTAGGTGTTTGAAATTATTGAAGAAAAAAAACCTCAAACAAACAGAATAGTTCTAATTTCACCCACTGAAACCATGATGCTCGTTAACATTGGACGATAAACATAGCAGAAATAAAAACACAATTCTATGCAAATCCAGATCACCAACACACCGAATAGATACAGACCAAGAACTTGATACCAATTGGAATCAACCAAAAGGGTAAGAGTTGTAAGAAGAAAATGTTCTTTTCAACAAACCAAAGGCTGATTATATTCAAAAACATACTCGTATTTTTAAATGCAAATACAGGACTCCTTATATAGGTTTTTCCATCACATAATTGTAGACAATATTTATTGCCCTCCCGAAAATGGGATAAGACTACGTATATCTTGACCTCCCAGACCCACATTAGCGGGAGCCTCATGCACTGAGTCACCATTTTTTTATTTGTCTACTACTTTTAGACCAATACTTTGAATGCACATTTAACCCTTTACAGGACTAGTACATGATTAACAACATACACAAACAATACTATATAATAATAGGCTATATCTAATATCAATGGCAAATAAAACTTTGACTAGAAATTAATAAGACATTTGGAAATATAGATAAAATGCCGCGTGTCACCCATATAGTTGCCAAATATACTTGCCCCATTATGTTCCTGCATCAACCCCTCTTCCCTACTTTACTAAACCCACTATCTGTTCAACCATCTTCCTGGCCCAGTTCACCTTTTAATTGAACCAAACAAATCCTCCTGCAGGTACATAATAAGCACTTGTTTCTACACACATTTGTATAGGACAACATCACACTACAAAAAATTGAAGTTCAAGCACTTAATCTACAATAGAAATGCAAAAGGCACTAATATAGGGTTAAAGAAGGACCTGATCCTTGAAACCATGAGAAAGCAATTCATCTGCGTCGTCTAGTACAAACATCTTAATGTAATCAGGACGAAGTGACTGTCTCTTCAGCATATCAAACACACGCCCAACAGTGCCAACAACAACATGAACCCCACTCGATAGAACGCGCTTGTCTTCACGAACACTGGTTCCACCCACACAAGCATGTACCTTCACGCCAAGAAACTCTCCAAGTGCTCGCATAACCTTCTCAATCTGTTGAGCAAGCACACAAGTAGGTGCCAAAACCAAGGCCTGGCATTCAACTAAACCATAGTCAAGCTGTTGAAGGATACCGGAGCAAAAAGTTGCTGTCTTTCCAGTTCCAGACTGAGCCTGTTGAATTACATCCAAACCTTTGATGAAGGGAACAATTCCCCTTTGCTGAATTGCTGAGGGTTTTTCAAAACCTACATAGGAAACATCCGACCGTCAATCAGACAAGATCGTGGTTAAGGGTATCAAATTCATTGGTAATGTTCAATTGGGACAGGATGCTAAGGACGAAGCTGTGGTCCACCACGTGTTGTTTTTTGTCATCAGTGATAATAGTCCGTCAGACTCCGTCCCTACACCTGACAAGATATTTGTTGGAGTTGGCGAGGGTAATCCTGAGACCTGGATTGTTGATCCTGACCAGTCTGACCGTTTTCGGATGCTAAAGAAAATGAGATTCAAGCTCGTTGGTGGCAAGGACAAAGAGTACGTTCGTCACGGGATAGAAGTTGTAGACCGGTTCTTCCCAGTTGATGTTTGGACGGACTACAAAGATACGCTGTTGGGAAATGTTGGAAGCATTTAAAAGGGTGCCATATATTTAGTGGCTGCTACTGTTAGTGGAAAGGAATGCAAAATTACTTTAAGGAGTCAAATGTACTTTAAAACTGTTTAGAATTGTAATTTGATGTATTTTTATTTTTAATGTTCAGGTTAATGGAGGTGGACGATATAAAAACTGGGGTTGTTGAAGGTGTTTCGGCAAGTGATTTCAGTTGTATTGAACTTGCGTTGCCTAATTTATTTTCTCAATTGAGGTTAAGATACAAACAAAAAAGTATTAAGGTTGATAAAATATTGATAAAATATTCCCCCTTTGCGCACCCAATGCTAGTGGGTTGGTCAGAGTAAATGTTTATGATTGGAGGTTAGACGGTAATGATAGTTTGCAGGCATGGTTTATTTTCCCAGTAGATTGTCAATGCGAGTTAGTCTATTATGGGAATGGTTATTGTTCAATTAACGACAAACAGGTGCCATGGATGGTGAAGTATCAACTTGAAAATTCCAATATTAAAAGGGGGGTTACGTATTGTAAAATGAAGGGGTATCTGAAGTATTCTACAAGTGACATGCCAGAAGATTCGCAAATGAGGCCCCCTCTATTGTTGTGTTATCTAAAAAATATACTAATGATAATGTTGATGTCTGGCATTGTCCTCCAACGAAGGCCATTCCGATTCTGACACGAACTAAGTCTGTTGGTTTACCGGAGAGGCGAAGAGATTTGTTGTTAGGAGGTTTTGGGGAAAGTGGTTCAGTCATTCATGAACGCAGAGGTCGTCTGAGTTTGTCAGAGATTGATGTACGCAGAGGTGGTGATGAATCTAGTGATGTTGATCCTGGTCCGTCGATTTCAGAGGTTGGTGAACGCAAAGAGGAAGTTGATCGTAGAGGATCAGTTGTTATGGATGCAGCAGAATTTTCTAATGTTTTACGAAATGTAATCATCAGTGTAAAAAATAGTGATGTGACTCAAGATGTAATTGTGGATGATAAGGGAAATGTAGTAAGTAAATAAAACTTTGAGCGGTTTCATAAATAAAATTAATAAAATTTTTCATTAATCATAACAGTGGTCACATTAACATCAAACCATTCTCTCATTAATGGGGACATTGCATCTAACCAACTACTGTCCCCATTTGTTAATAAAATACAAGGAATTCCTCCTCTAATAGTGAGATCTGGTTGGAACTTAACAAATACATGGAAATCTCTCTGGCAGCATACTAAATTCTTCATTAATTCGGTAGGGACTGTCGAGTATTTGATGTCGTCTATGACGTTGTAGACGGCGCCTTGGTCGTAGTCCTTGAAGCTTATTCTGCCGGAGAAGTAATTGTGTCGTCCGAGGCTTCTGGCCCAGGCGGTTTTGCCTGTTCTTGAGGGTCCTTCGAGGTAGAGAGAGATTGGGCGGATGGGCCTCTGCTCTGGTTCCTGTTATCAGAGGAGGAAGAGAGTTCTTCGTCAGTATATAAATTGTTTATATTATTTTTGTGTATCCCTAATCTAAGGAAATCGTCTTCCCTCCAAACGGAGAGACAGCAATTTTGACATAACTCGTACTGAATGCAATTTCGACTTACAAACAAAATATTATTTTCTGCCCATTTTTTTACTTCTTCATTTAAAAAAGGAAATGAATTAAAGGGGCTAGTATATGGGGGCTTCTCTCTTTTGTAATGATCCCTGGAAAATGTTTTTAATTGGGGGTATTTTGTGACGTAATCGGTGGGACATCTTTCTTTGCAGAGAGCAAAGAATTGTTCCTCCGTTTCTGCTTCGCCAAGTATTTCCTTCCAGAGTTCGTCTCTGTTTTTCGAAGGACTTCTCCCCTTAGATGAAAATTCTCCCCATTCGACGAACTCGCCCCCTTTCTGTATATACTGTCGACTTGCTGTTGGCGAGTGGAGTTTTTCTATATTTGGATGGTAGATCCTCCCATTGGTTCCACTGAGATCGAAAAATCTCGGGTTGGAGGTTTGGATCTTCTTCGTGCATTGGACCATGGCATGAAGGTGTGGGTTTCCATCTTCATGGAGCTCCCTTGCGACAAGTATGTAGTATGGTTGACAGGCTAGTTGGAGGAGAGACTGGAGGAGTTCTAAGAGTTGTTCTTTTGGGCATGGGCATTGTGGGTAGGTGAGGAAGACATTCTTGGCATAAAAACGGAAAGAGGCTTGGCGAGGCATTATTTAGCTTATTTAGTGATTAACACTTAACTTACACTGGTGTAAATGTTGTTAGTCGAGGCTTTATATAGGGGGAGGTCACACCATCTGGGGGGGGGCGCTATATATAATATTACTAGCGCCCCCCTGTTGAAATTGTACCCGATAGGCAACTTCATCCGTCCATGGACGTACGGATGGTGACGTGTAAGGTGGAGATTAAATCCGTACTCACACCAAATAGTAATCACTATTTGGTGTGAGTGGTGTGAGTAGACGTGGCCGGATCCTGTCCACCCACGTGTCACGATCGTGGTGGTTTTGCTTGGAGATAAAGCAAAGGTGCACAGAATTCCGCATGAATGAACAGTAATGGGCGGGAATTCAAATTTTAAATTCCGAATCTTCGTATTTACAGCTGTCTATATATCTGGGTCCAGCCTCAGATATTTGTCGGTGGAGAGAGATATGCGAGATATGCTTTTGCAGTTGGAGAGTTATTACACTGAGGTGATTTTCTGGTACGTTGTTCTTTTGGGCATGGGCATTGTGGGTAGGTGAGGAAGACATTCTTGACATAAAAACGGAAAGAGGCTTGGCGAGGCATTATTTAGCTTATTTAATGATTAACACTTAACTTACACTGGTGTGAATGTTGTTAGTCGAGGCTTTATATAGGGGGAGGTCACACCATCTGGGGGGGGCGCTATATATAATATTACTAGCGCCCCCCCTGTTGAAATTGTACCCGATAGGCAATTTCATCCGTCGATGGACGTACGGATGGTGACGTGTAAGGTGGAGATTAAATCCGTACTCACACCAAATAGTAATCACTATTTGGTGTGAGTGGTGTGAGTAGACGTGGCCGGATCCTGTCCACCCACGTGTCACGATCGTGGTGGTTTTGCTTGGAGATAAAGCAAAGGTGCACAGAATTCCGCGTGAATGAAAATTGTCAAAATAGCATCAGCCATATGAGGCAAAGCAGAAAAGGCAACACTTCTTAATGCATCACCGTACAATATTTCATGATTCCCTAACCATTCGAAGTACAATTAAAACATGTAGAAGCAAGAAGCAACCTCTACCAATAAATCAGCTATTAGTCCAATTGAACATTAAAATTGGAAATTGAAAAAAGCAGCTTGAAAATTGGGGAGCCATCAACCAAAACTTTTAAGCAAAGCCACATCCTATGTGAAGCCTAAAAAAAATAAATAAATAAAGGAAACATAATTATGTCTACCGCATGCATAAATGCCCCGCAGAAGGTTCTCTTGCAAACCCATAGAGTCAAAACTATCATAAACCTCATCATATGATGTAAAGAAATCTTGCCCATTAGCTGAAAGCCTATATCATAAACCAAGAGAGATGATTAGCATTGCCAATAGAAACCCATATGAGACTTTTAAGTTGATGTCTAGAAAACAAGTACAATGATTATAAACAAATTAAACCTCACACATGCAACCAACAGTCAACCAACAAATAGCTGAAGAGCAAGAAAAATAATATTAAAAAAAGAGTCCTTACAACTCATTCATTTTGGTATCATACTGACGACCATCAAATTGTGATCCTTCTGGTGCTAGACCTGCCATGACCGCAAAGAGTTCAACAATCAATCAAAAGCAAAAGATGAACAACTCCACAAGGACCGCAACCATCATTATACCCAAAAACTGTAATCATAACTAGACCCGTTCCCATTGTATAACTTTTAATCATGTCACTAGATACACAATGCCAGCAGATCAGAGCAAGGATCCTCTAGAGTTTTTTTTCCCTAAAGTTTCCTAAAGTGGTGCATTGTGTGGTTGAGATTTAATGACAAGTCACATCAATTTTTCAGTATTAAATCTCAACCACACAATACACCACTCTAGGAAACTTTAGGAAAAAAACACTCTAGAGGATCCTTGGTGAGCAGATCAGGCTTTTGTAGTTCCAACACACAGCAGATAACATCACAAAATGTGTTGAAACTACAAAAGAATTCTATATAAGCATTTAACTAATAACTCATCCGTTCGCCAACACCCAATTGAATAAACCAAACCATCAGTTCAATTTGTTATTTTCTGTTGACTTTAAATTCTCTTTTCATAATTTAATAAACTAAACCGCCATTCTTATTAAAAGCTAAGAACTTTGTTCTGATTATTACGTAAAAGTACCAAAAACATCAAAACCCACTCCTGCACACATAATCTTTGCTCACATTGTAAAAATCAGAGCCAAACATCTTCAGAATATCAATTCTATGCATTAAAAATTAACTTACATACAAATGGTCTAGTTTCCATTGCATGGTAAGCCTAAGAATGATTAATAAAAACAATTTTATTACACTAACACACAAACTCCATACAATGAATTGATTGGCCATATCAGCCCCAATGCACATACCATTCTCATTACATGCTATGTACTTTGCTTTCTAGTTGAAATCAATTGTTTATAAAAGTACCAAAAATGCTCCTTCACACACAATACAGCCTCAGATCGTAAAAATCAAAGCAAAACATCTTAAGAAAAGCAATTCTATGCATTAAAAATTTATTATTGCATGGTAAGCCTAAGAATCATTAAACAAAAACTTTATTTACACTAAACACACAAAACAATGAATTAAATGGGCATATCAACCTGAAAAACTAAGACGCATGCCACCATTCTCATTAAAAGCCAAGTACTTTGTTTTCTAGTTAAGCTCAATTGTTTTGTAAAAGTACCGGAAACATCAAAGCCCGCTCCTTGACACACAATCCAGGCTCGGATTGTAAAAATCAAAGCAAAACTCTTAAGAACAGCAATTCAATGAATTAAAAACTAATTCACATACAAGTGATGTAGTTTCGGTTGCATGGTAAGCCTAAGAATGATAGTTTAAAATAATTTTTAAAAAAAAATTATAAAAAAAAAACAACTTTATTACACTAAACACACAAAACATTGAATTAGTAGGACGACAATTCTACGCATTAAAAATTAATTTAAACCCAAGTGATCAAGTTTCAGTTGCACAATAAGCCTAATAATGATTAAAAAAGCACAACTTTATCACACTAAACACACAAAACATTGAATTAATTAGACATAAAAATACAAATACACCACGAATAGTAACAACTACTCAATGCAACGCAACAGAAGAGACTAATAAGAATACCTGAGTACCTGAGTATTGGATCGATGAGAACGAAATAGAGAATACCTGAGTACGACGAAGAAGAAGAAGAAAGAGCAGTTGTTGATGATCGGTGAAGAGACAGAGAGAGAGAGAGAGTTTTGGAGAGTGAGAAGTGAAGGGACTGATGAGAGAGAATGTGGCGTTCGAGTTCGAGGTATTTCCATACTCTAATAAGCCCTCGTTTGGCCTAAGCTAAATGGGATTTTTTTTTTTTTTTTTTTTTGACTAAAATAGTCATAAAATAAATAAAATAAATTTTTTTAATTTAATAAGATAAAATATCATATTTAAATTATACCCTCTAGGGTGAGCTCATCGCGTTTCACGAGAATCCTGACTGGTTTGTTCATAAACTTCCTTGTGATCTCAAGGCCTTGGGGAGGCATTGTAACTGAGGATAAACCAACCTGAACTTTTGAAGGGAGGAGCTGGAATATATCATAGATCTGGCAGAAATGAATTCACCATTAGTATATCAATAAATAAATCATTGATTAAAAATAAATTAGAAATTTAAATGTTGATTAGATTGAAGAAAATAACAATCTTCCTAAATTCCTAGATCTTCCACGACAAAAATGCAAGAATTTAGGAGTTTGAAATTATTGAAGAAAAAAAACCTCAAACAAACAGAATAGTTCTAATTTCACCCACTGAAACGATGATGCTCGTAAACGTTGGATGATAAACATAGCAGAAATGAAAACACAACTCTATGTAAATCCAGATCACCAACACACCGAATAGATACAGACCAAGAACTTGATACCAATTGGAATCCACCAAAAGGGTAAGAGTTGTAAGAAGAAAATCTTATTTTCAATAAGCCAAAGGCTGATTATATTCAAAAACATACTCGTGTTTTTAAATGCAAATACAGGACTCCTTATATAGGTTTTTCCATCACATAATTGTAGACAATATTTATTGCCCTCCCGAAAATGGGATAAGACTACGTATATCTTGACCTCCCAGACCCACATTAGCGGGAGCCTCATGCACTGAGTCACCATTTTTTTATTTGTCTACTACTTTTAGACCAATACTTTGAATGCACATTTAACCCTTTACAGGACTGTACATGATTAACAACATACACCAACAATACTATATAATAATAGGCTATATCTAATATCAATGGCAAATAAAACTTTGACTAGAAATTAATAAGACATTTGGAAATATAGATAAAATGCCGCGTGTCACCCATATAGTTGCCAAATATACTTGCCCCATTATGTTCCGGCAACAACCCCTCTTCCCTACTTTACTAAACCCGCTATCTGTTCAACCATCTTCCTGCCCCAGTTCACCTTTTAATTGAACCAAACAAATCCTCCTGCAGGTATATAATAAGCACTTGTTTCTACACACATTTGTATAGGACAACATCACACTACAAAAAATTGAAGTTCAAGTACTTAATCTACAATAGAAATGCAAAAGGCACTAATATAGGGTTAAAGAAGGACCTGATCCTTGAAACCACGAGAAAGCAATTCATCTGCGTCGTCTAGTACAAACATCTTAATGTAATCAGGACGAAGTGACTGTCTCTTCAGCATATCAAACACACGCCCAACAGTGCCAACAACAACATGAACCCCACCCAATAGAATGCGCTTGTCTTCACGAACACTGGTTCCACCCACACAAGCATGTACCTTCACGCCAAGAAACTCTCCAAGTGCTCGCATAACCTTCTCAATCTGTTGAGCAAGCACACAAGTAGGTGCCAAAACCAAGGCCTGGCATTCAACTAAACCATAGTCAAGCTGTTGAAGGATACCGGAGCAAAAAGTTGCTGTCTTTCCAGTTCCAGACTGAGCCTGTTGAATTACATCCAAACCTTTGATGAAGGGAACAATTCCCCTTTGCTGAATTGCTGAGGGTTTTTCAAAACCTACATAGGAAACATCCAATTGTCAAAATATCATCAGCCATATGAGGCAAAGCAGAAACGGCAACACTTCTTAATGCATCATCGTACAATATTTCATGATTCCCTAACCATTCGAAGTACAATTAAAACATGTAGAAGCAAGAAGCAACCTCTACCAATAAATCAGCTATTAGTCCAATTGAACATTAAAATTGGAAATTGAAAAAAGCAGCTTGAAAATTGGGGAGCCATCAAATGGACAAGGAAACCAAAACTTTTAAGCAAAGCCACATCCTATGTGAAGCCTGTAAAAAATAAATAAATAAATAAAGGAAACATAATTATGTCTACCGCATGCATAAATGCCCCGCAGAAGGTTCTCTTGCAAACCCATAGAGTCAAAACTATCATAAACCTCATCATATGATGTAAAGAAATCTTGCCCATTAGCTGAAAGCCTATATCATAAACCAAGAGAGATGATTAGCATTGCGAATAGAAACCCATATGAGACTTTTAAGTTGATGTCTAGAAAACAAATACAATGATTATAAACAAATTAAACCTCACACATGCAACCAACAGTCAACCAACAAATAGCTGAAGAGCAAGAAAAATAATATTAAAAAAAAAGTCCTTACAACTCATTCATTTTGGTATCATACTGACGACCATCAAATTGTGATCCTTCTGGTGCTAGACCTGCCATGACCGCAAAGAGTTCAACAATCAATCAAAAGCAAAAGATGAACAACTCCACAAGGACCGCAACCATCATTATACCCAAAAACTGTAATCATAACTAGACCCGTTCCCATTGTACAACTTTTAATCATGTCACTAGATACACAATGCCAGCAGATCAGGCTTTTGTAGTTCCAACACACAGTAGATAACAACACAAAATGTGTTGAAACTACAAAAGAATTCCATATGAACATTTAACTAATAACTCATCCGTTCGCCAACACCCAATTGAATAAACCAAACCATCAGTTCAATTTGTTATTTTCTGTTGACTTTAAATTCTCTTTTCATAATTTAATAAACTAAACCACCATTCTTATTAAAAGCTAAGAACGTTGTTCTGATTATTACGTAAAAGCTAAGTTACACGGATGCGGGTACGGGTGTCGGGTGCGGGTGCGTATCTAAGGGTCGGACACTTCAAAATTAAAAATTAAGGATACGTGGATATGTATCCAAATTTGGATACGGGTACGGGGATACGTTAAATAGTTCTTAAAAAAATATATATATTTATTATCACGCAAACACGGGACACGACAATTTCTAAAAAATGGGAATACTGATACAACAGGGGACACGTCAAATTTTTTAATTTTTTTATAAATATTTTTATTTTAATATACATTAATTATTTTATTTATTTATTATATTTTTTAAATAATATGTTCCAATTAATTTTTTTATTTTATTTTACATACATATATTTATTTTTTTAATTAATATATATAAGTATATATTATCTTATAAATATATTATATGTTATATAATAATTATTATATAATATATAATAATAATAGTTATTATTATAATAGTTATTATTATATATTATTCAGTTCTTTTACTATTACTATTATTATATATAAACTATTATTATTATTATGTATAGATAGATACGAAGGAATCAAGAGAGGAACGACAGAGAGAGGGAGAGAAAAGGGAAGCCATAGATCGCGATCGCGAGGGATAGAGAGAAGGCGAGAGAGAGAGAGAGGCTTTTTGAAGTCGTTTGTGGTGGTCGGCTGTTCGATCGACTGACGGAGCTTCGATCTTCGACTGGATCGACCGGATGGAGCTTCGACTGGATCATTCGACCAGGTTATCTCTTATCTCTTACTCTCACCTCTTTCATTTCTGTTGCTGTGAGCCGTGTCCGATAGAGAATAGACAAATCCGACACAGATCCCACACTCGCACCCGTGTCGTGTCGTGTCGACACGGGCACTTCGCCCCAAAGTGGCGAGTCCATGTAACACAGCGTAAAAGTACCAAAAACATCAAAACCCACTCCTGCACACATAATCTTTGCTCACATTGTAAAAATCAGAGCCAAACATCTTCAGAATATCAATTCTATGCATTAAAAATTAACTTACATACAAACGGTCTAGTTTCCATTGCATGGTAAGCCTAAGAATGATTAATAAAAACAACTTTATTACACTAACACACAAACTCCATACAATGAATTGATTGGCCATATCAGCCCCAATGCACATACCATTCTCATTACATGCTAAGTACTTTGCTTTCTAGTTGAAATCAATTGTTTATAAAAGTACCAAAAATGCTCCTTCACACACAATACAGTCTCAGATCGTAAAAATCAAAGCAAAACATCTTAAGAAAAGCAATTCTATGCATTAAAAATTTATTATTGCAGGGTAAGCCTAAGAATCATTAAACAAAAAATTTATTTACACTAAACACACAAAACAATGAATTAAATGGGCATATCAACCTGAAAAACTAAGACGCATGCCACCATTCTCATTAAAAGCCAAGTACTTTGTTTTCTAGTTAAGTCCAATTGTTTTGTAAAAGTACCGGAAACATCAAAACCCACTCCTTGACACACAATCCAGGCTCGGATTGTAAAAATCAAAGTAAAACATCTTAAGAACAGCAATTCAATGAATTAAAAACTAATTCACATACAAGTGATGTAGTTTCGGTTGCATGGTAAGCCTAAGAATGATAGTTTAAAATAATTTTTTTAAAAAAAATTATAAAAAAAAAACAACTTTATTACACTAAACACACAAAACATTGAATTAGTAGGACGACAATTCTACGCATTAAAAATTAATTTAAACCCAAGTGATCAAGTTTCAGTTGCACAATAAGCCTAATAATGATTAAAAAAGCACAACTTTATCACACTAAACACACAAAACATTGAATTAATTAGACATAAAAATACAAATACACCACGAATAGTAACAACTACTCGATGCAACGCAACAGAAGAGACTAATAAGCCATTGTAGATCACAGAAACAATAGGAAAATTTAACAAAAACACAAAAATAAGAAAAATCAAATATACAATCAATTTATACACACAATCAAAAATAATTAGTATTGGATCGATGAGAACGAAATAGAGAATACCTGAGTACGACGAAGAAGAAGAAGAAAGAGCAGTTGTTGATGATCGGTGAAGAGACAGAGAGAGAGAGAGAGTTTTGGAGAGTGAGAAGTGAAGGGACTGATGAGAGAGAATGTGGCGTTCGAGTTCGAGGTATTTCCATACTCCAATAAGCCCTCGTTTGGCCTAAGCTAAATGGGATATTTTATTTTATTTTATTTTTTTTTTGACTAAAATAGTCATAAAATAAATAAAATAAATTTTTTTAATTTAATAAGATAAAATATCATATTTAAATTATACCCTCTAGGGTGAGCTCATCGCGTTTCACGAGAATCCTGACTGGTTTGTTCATAAACTTCCTTGTGATCTCAAGGCCTTTGGGAGGCATTGTAACTGAGGATAAACCAACCTGAACTTTTGAAGGGAGGAGCTGGAATATATCATAGATCTGGCAGAAATGAATTCACCATTAGTATATCAATAAATAAATCATTGATTAAAAATAAATTAGGAATTTAAATGTTGATTAGATTGAAGAAAATAACAATCTTCCTAAATTCCTAGATCTTCCACGACAAAAATGCAAGAATTTAGGAGTTTGAAATTATTGAAGAAAAAAAACCTCAAACAAACAGAATAGTTCTAATTTCACCCACTGAAACAATGATGCTCGTAAACGTTGGATGATAAACATAGCAGAAATGAAAACACAATTCTATGTAAATCCAGATCACCAACACACCGAATAGATACAGACCAAGAACTTGATACCAATTGGAATCCACCAAAAGGGTAAGAGTTGTAAGAAGCAAATCTTCTTTTCAACAAGCCAAAGGCTGGTTATATTCAAAAACATACTCGTGTTTTTAAATGCAAATACAGGACTCCTTATATAGGTTTTTCCATCACATAATTGTAGACAATATTTATTGCCCTCCCGAAAATGGGATAAGACTACGTATATCTTGACCTCCCAGACCCACATTAACGAGAGCCTAATGCACTGAGTCACCTTTTTTTTATTTGTCTACTACTTTTAGACCAATACTTTGAATGCACATTTAACCCTTTACATGACTAGTACATGATTAACAACATACACAAACAATACTATATAATAATAGGCTATATCTAATATCAATGGCAAATAAAACTTCGACTAGAAATTAATAAGACATTTGGAAATATAGATAAAATGCCGCGTGTCACCCATATAGTTGCCAAATATACTTGCCCCATTATGTTCCTGCATCAACCCCTCTTCCCTACTTTACTAAACCCACTATCTGTTCAACCATCTTCCTGGCCCAGTTCACCTTTTAATTGAACCAAACAAATCCTCCTGCAGGTATATAATAAGCACTTGTTTCTACACACATTTGTATAGGACAACATCACACTACAAAAAATTGAAGTTCAAGTACTTAATCTACAAAAGAAATGCAAAAGGCACTAATATAGGGTTAAAGAAGGACCTGATCCTTGAAACCACAAGAAAGCAATTCATCTGCGTCGTCTAGTACAAACATCTTAATGTAATCAGGACGAAGTGACCGTCTCTTCAGCATATCAAACACACGCCCAACAGTGCCAACAACAACATGAACCCCACTCAACAGAATGTGCTTGTCTTCACGAACACTGGTTCCACCCACACAAGCATGTACCTTCACGCCAAGAAATTCTCCAAGTGCTCGCATAACCTTCTCAATCTGTTGAGCAAGCACACGAGTAGGTGCCAAAACCAAGGCCTGGCATTCAACTAAACCATAGTCAAGCTGTTGAAGGATACCGGAGCAAAAAGTTGCTGTCTTTCCGGTTCCAGACTGAGCCTGTTGAATTACATCCAAACCTTTGATGAAGGGAACAATTCCCCTTTGCTGAATTGCTGAGGGTTTTTCAAAACCTACATAGGAAACATCTAATTGTCAAAATATCATCAGCCATATGAGGCAAAGCAGAAAATGCAACACTTTTTAACGCATCACCGTACAATATTTCATAATTCCCTAACCATTCGAAGTACAATTAAAACATGTAGAAGCAAGAAGCGACCTCTACCAATAAATCAGCTATTAGTCCAATTGAACATTAAAATTGGAAATTGAAAAAAGCAGCTTGAAAATTGGGGAGCCATCAAATGGACAAGGAAACCAAAACTTTTAAGCAAAGCCACATCCTATGTGAAGCCTATAAAAAATAAATAAATAAATAAAGGAAACATAATTATGTCTACCGCATGCATAAATGCCCCGCAGAAGGTTCTCTTGCAAACCCATAGAGTCAAAACTATCATAAACCTCATCATATGATGTAAAGAAATCTTGCCCATCAGCTGAAAGTCTGTATCATAAAACAAGAGAGATGATTAGCATTGCCAATAGAAACCCATATGAGACTTTTAAGTTGATGTCTAGAAAACAAATACAATGATTATAAACAAATTAAACCTCACACATGCAACCAACAGTCAACCAACAAATAGCTGAAGAGCAAGAAAAATAATATTAAAAAAAAAGTCCTTACAACTCATTCATTTTGGTATCATACTAACGACCATCAAATTGTGATCCTTGGTGCTAGACCTGCCATGACCGCAAAGAGTTCAACAATCAATCAAAAGCAAAAGATGAACAACCATCATTATACCCAAAAACTGTAATCATAACTAGACCCGTTCCCATTGTATAACTTTTAATCATGTCACTAGATACACAATGCCAGCAGATCAGGCTTTTGTAGTTCCAACACACAGTAGATAACAACACAAAATGTGTTGAAACTACAAAAGAATTCTATATAAACATTTAACTAATAACTCATCCGTTCGCCAACACCCAATTGAATAAACCAAACCATCAGTTCAATTTGTTATTTTCTGTTGACTTTAAATTCTCTTTTCATAATTTAATAAACTAAACCACCATTCTTATTAAAAGCTAAGAACGTTGTACTGATTATTACGTAAAATTACCAAAAACATCAAAACCCACTCCTGCACACATAATCTTTGCTCACATTGTAAAAATCAGAGCCAAACATCTTCAGAATATCAATTCTATGCATTAAAAATTAACTTACATACAAATGGTCTAGTTTCCATTGCATGGTAAGCCTAAGAATGATTAATAAAAACAACTTTATTACACTAACACACAAACTCCATACAATGAATTGATTGGCCATATCAGCCCCAATGCACATACCATTCTCATTACATGCTAAGTACTTTGCTTTCTAGTTGAAATCAATTGTTTATAAAAGTACCAAAAATGCTACTTCACACACAATACAGCCTCAGATCGTAAAAATCAAAGCAAAACATCTTAAGAAAAGCAATTCTATGCATTAAAAATTTATTATTGCAGGGTAAGCCTAAGAATCATTAAACAAAAACTTTATTTACACTAAACACACAAAACAATGAATTAAATGGGCATATCAACCTGAAAAACTAAGACGCATGCCACCATTCTCATTAAAAGCCAAGTACTTTGTTTTCTAGTTAAGCTCAATTGTTTTGTAAAAGTACCGGAAACATCAAAACCCGCTCTTTGACACACAATCCAGGCTCGGATTGTAAAAATCAAAGCAAAACATCTTAAGAACAGCAATTCTATGAATTAAAAACTAATTCACATACAAGTGATGTAGTTTCGGTTGCATGGTCAGCCTAAGAATGATAGTTTAAAATAATTTTAAAAAAAAAAATTAAAAAAAAAAAAAAAAAAACTTTATTACACTAAACACACAAAACATTGAATTAGTAGGACAACAATTCTACGGATTAAAAATTAATTTAAACCCAAGTGATCAAGTTTCAGTTGCACAATAAGCCTGATAATGATTAAAAAAACACAATTTTATCACACTAAACACACAAAACATTGAATTAATTGGACATAAAAATACAAATACACCACGAACAGTAACAACTACTCGATGCAACGCAACAGAAGAGACTAATAAGCCATTGTAGATCACAGAAACAATAGGAGAATTTAACAAAAACACAAAAATAATAAAAATCAAATATACAATCAATATATACACACGATCAAAAATAATTAGTATTGGATCGATGAGAACGAAACATCGAATACCTGAGTACGACGAAGACGAAGACGAAGACGAAGACGAAAGAGCAGTTGTTGATGATCGGTGAAGAGAGAGAGAGAGAGAGTTTTGGACAGTGAGAAGTGAAGGGACTTATGAGAGAGTGCCGTTTTAGCAACACAGTCAAGACGCAGCTTTTTGTTGGCCAAGACCAAAACGCCAAACAGGGCCAAGACGCTGAAATTCCTATTTGGGAAGACCAAAAACGCAACACCCAAATTTACTGAACTACCCTCTGAAAAATTTTAATTTATTAACTGAAAAATAAAAAATAAAGATATTTTAGTTATTTTGAAATGACGTGATATTTTAAAAAATATTAAATCAAAATTAAAAAAAAGTCAACTTTTTATCAACTTTCCAAATCACTTCTGAAAAAGTCAAAAAACTTGGTAAAAAGTTAAAAAGTAACTTTTTACCAACTTCTCAAAACAGCCCAGAGAATGTGACGTTCGAGTTCGAGGTATTTCCATACTATAATAAGCCCTCGCAACAATGATAGAGACTATTAATTTTGGAGTTCTAAAAAGATCACTAATGACATGGCACTCAATAAAAAAAGAAAAAAAAATACAACACCAAGGCCAAAATATCAAATCATTCATAATGGGATCTACTGCCACATCATTAGTGGTAGCACTAATTAATGTTCTCACTCATTTTCTTAAGCCCTCGTTTGGCCTAAGCTAAATGGGATTTTATTTTTATTTTTTTATTTTTTGATTAAAATAATCATAAAATAAATAAAATAAATTTTTTTTAATTTAATAACATAAAATATCATATTTAAATAATGTGGCGTTCGAGTTCGAGATATTTCCATACTCTAATAAGCCCTCGTTTGGCCTAAGCTAAATGGGATTTTATTTTATTTTATTTTATTTTTTGATTAAAATAATCATAAAATAAATAAAACAATTTTTTTTAATTTAATAAGATAAAATACCATATTTAAAACATAATTATCTCATTTTTTTTTTACACAAATCACAAAAAAAATCAAAAAGTCTATTCCAAACGAGACTTTTAGCCCTAGGCTAAAATACACAAAAAGTCAGAAAAACAACTCACATCCCAAACGAACCCTAATTAGCTTGGTGCACGTACTTAACCAAATATTATTTTAAAAATAATTATATCTTAAATTAAAATAACTATAATGGACATTCACTAGCACTTATAATATTATATGAAAATATTCTCCATACATATCTTTGAAAAAAAAAATTCTCAATGTCCAATTTTTAAGTAAAAAAAACTAAACCTTAATATTTTTTTTTTTTTATTGTTGTTACTTTATTTGCTACACATTCTATACTTCTCTATTTCTTGAAAATAATACTTTCATAACAACTCTCATGCTACTTTAATCTCTAAATTTATACTTTATTAGTGATGAAAATGTTAGTTTTTTCGTACAGATTTTTTTTTTTTATTTCCTTTTGCAGTTTTCAGTCGAACAACCAGTACCAAATTATTTCATTATATTCGGACATCAACTGCTGAAAGTTTTTTTTTTTTTTTCGAAACAAATTTGTCAAACTAATCACTTTTATTCGGAAGTTAAATTTCGAATTAAATATATAATTTTGAAAAATTAGTGTCGAAACCGTCAAATCGAAAACATTAAAAAAAAAGTTTTTTAAAAAAACGAGGGTTTTATAGCAATGGAATGCATAAAAATCTGGAAATGGTAAATGTAATAACAAAATAAAGATATGTCATATCTTTAACAATATTTTTGAGGATTTTTAATGGAGGTTCAATAGAGTCTTCAATAGGGAACTTTGTCTTCACTTCACTTTACTTCACTTTACTTTATATTGTGGTTTTGAATGGTTTTCACATAGGTCTACAATGAGTCTACAAATATGGATGCAAGGGGAGGGTTAAGTGATGTATGTACAATTGTCACGACCCAAACCCGCCCCTATGGGTTTAGCACCATAACCGGCCAGCAATCCGTTATTACCGAAGGTCTGCTTAACAGTCAAACAATAATACAGAGTACAGGGGCATGGCGGAAGCCAAAACAGTAAATAGACAATGTCCAATGAGCTGTGACAGTTTGTATGCAAAAAGACTTATCATTCATGTGCACATATACAATCAGTACCAAGACAGTATGTACAATATATACAATTATTCAGGATCCCTTTTAACAGTACAGTGCAACATCATTCAGTCTAAACAGTAGTTATATAACAGATACAAAAAGGGGGAACTAAAACACCCCAAAAGTCCTGGCTTGACAGGCTCGGAACCTCTCAGTGAGGCACAGTGGTTGGCTTGACAAAACTGGAGTTTACCCTGACGCTTCTAGTAACGGTCCGGTGCCTGTACACCTACATATATATATGAACAGTGAGCTAAAGCCCAATGAATAACATAATGCGTAAAGAGGTTAAGAATGAATGTCCCTTTAATATTGAAAACAGTCAATTGATTCAGTGTATCAGCTATTCAGTCATAACAATCATATGTGATACATCCATTAGCAGAACAGTATAGTAAACAGTAGGTCTTGAAAGACCGAACAGTCAATGATGGCCATCATAACAGTAAACAGAAGTTCCAAAATAGGAACTGACAAAAATCTCTGTAACAGTAGCAGTAATAGTAATAGTAGTTGCTAAGGATGCCACAATACAGTTCAGAATAGAGGACAAACATTCATTTAGTTAACAGTAAACAGTTCAGTTAATCATTTAGAAAATATTCATTTTCGAACATATCTTTACAACATTGTTACTCACAGAGTTATGGGCTACAAATAAGCTAGAGCGCGTCTCCGAAAGCCAATCCTACACAGTTGCAGAATGAACACACACTAAGCTATATAGTTAGGAAAATAATAACTTAATCCCTATCTTGACTCGGTGTGGTTCTACATCAATTTCCTCATTAAGATGCCTTAAACTAGGCTTAAGAATGCCTAGAATGAAATGAGAATGCAAAGATGTACTTAGAAAATATTTTCAAAGTTTTCAGAAAATAGGGATCTCGCTCGAGCGTGGGATTCCCCGCTCGAGCAGACATGCAAACAAAAAACTCCGCTCGAGCGTAAACTTTCCCGCTCCAACGTAAACTTTCCCACTCGAGCGTGTGACACAAGTCTTCACTCAAGCGTCCAATATCCCGCTCGAGCGAATTGTAAAACAGTGTAAAGTACTGGGAACATAATTTTCCCGCTCGAGCACCAGTAACCCCGCTCAAGCGGAAGTCCAAATTCTGGAAATTCCAGATTTGAACCTCAAGTTCAAAACCAAGTTTCAATGTACCAAATTCGATCCTTTTGGGCTATTTTTTTTTAAAACACTTCAAAACCCATAATATAACATGTTTCAAAAATCAATTTGAGAAACCAAAACCCAAAGGTAGTTCAATTAAATCCAATTTCAAATCAATTTTCATGAACAAAGCTCAAACATGATGTACGGGGAGCAAATGTTCCGGCAAGCCCGTACTCCTTTCTTCCGAGCTCCGTCTCTGTCCAATGACCTGCGAGCCAATAAGGGTGAGCTACCCGGCGGTGTGTGGCCGGAAAAACCCTCCGACGATCAAGTTAGCACACACCTTAGTATAGAGAGAGAGAGAGAGGAGTGTTTGAATATGAGAATTTCCTTACAGAATGTCCGTGTGTTCCCGTACGAGGGGCGTTCACATGCATTTATACCCTCTGCGCCCCATATCTACTCACAGTCATCTCCTGACATGTGGCTCCGCTATCCCATCTGTCAGCATAAACCTTGCTGACCATCACCTAATCTCAACTACCTGCCTTCACAGCTGGAGCTCGGCAGCCGTGCTGCTCTATCCACTGCCGTGCCGCGCTTCATACCCAAGTATTTCACTGGCTAAGCCCGAGGAGGACCGGGCTAGGCTGCATCTCGGCAAAGCCTAGCCCGAGGCACCTCCTGTGGTCGGCCTTACTGCCGATCAAATGATCATCTCGGCTAACTACGCCTTTCCGGGAGCCGGTCATTCAGCTTGACTGGCTCCGCCTTTGCCTGATCATGGAGCTCGGTCCAACCAAGCATTGTCTGCCGAGCAGCTTCTTTACGGTCTGGTCGGCACATGCTTGGCCCAATTTCTGCCCGGCCCAATTCCTGACAGCACGTCAATGGGCGGATCGCCGGTCATCTCGGCCCCATGCATCATTGGGCTCTCAACCCGCCCGGCCGTTACCTCGGCCCAATTCCAGATCATAAATCACCCTCTCACATGACATACATGAGTTTAAACCAATTCAAAGCTTCAATTACATGCTCTAATGAGCCAATTTCTTCTAAAACATGGTAAAATCATGAACTATGATCAAAAGATGAACACGCATGAAGCAATCTCATGAATAATAACTTCAAAACTCAAAAATGGCAACATGCATGCATGAATTAAGTTACAATACAACATTATAAGCCATGCCTTGGCTCTAACCTTTAACAATCCTCTAAAACATGCTAGAAGTAACTCAAATCAAACACAAGAAGGTAAAAGCTCTACTTTATGTCTTGAATTTAAGGTCTAGAAGCCCAATTATGCACTTAACTTCCAAATCCCCTAAGCCTCCAAGCAAAAATCAAGGTGAAAACAAGTTGAACTCACTTCTCTTACTCTCCCTCACTCTCTAGCTGGTTATACACTCAACAAGGCTGATGAAATGTACAAAATAAAATGAAGGCAAGTCTCAAATGTTCCATGTAGTGGGCCATTATTAGGGCAAAATTGTAGATAATGCAACTTGTGGGATTTAGCTTATTTTAATCTAATTTAATCATATCAATTCAAATTTCAGATAAATACACCATAAAATTCCATTAATCCTAACTAACACAAATCAACAATCAATTCTAGATCTGGCCGTCGATAAGGCCTTCAATTTGCAGTTTAAAACATAAAACATGAACAGATAGTTTAACAGTCAACAGATAGATATGCATTTAAACTAGCACATTCAATCAATCAGTTCAATTTTTCAGTCAGTTCAATTACTTATCATGGTCAGTCTCAGTTTAGCAGTAATCAGTAGCTTAATCAGTAATCAGTGGTGAGGGTTATTACAACAATGATTATGGCCCTGTTTGGTAGAGCTGTGAGAAAGTGCTTACAGTTTATGCCTTAACAGCTTATAGCTTATAACTATGAACATAAGTTGATTTCTGACTTATAAATTAAGCATCTCCTGCCCTACTTAAAGAATAAGTTAATTTCTGACTTACAAAAAGCTATAAGCTGCATTGTTAAGTTAAACCAAACACATCAAAATAGCTTAAATTAAGCTGAAAGATGAAATAAACAGCTTTTAAGCTGCACCAAACAAGCATTATGTTTGAAAGATATAGTTGTAACTTTTAGTGTATGGATTAAAAAAATAATTAATAAATATGTATACTGAGAAAAAATGTGCCCTAAAATAATTAAGGCCTTGTTTGGTTTGGATTTGTAGAGTGATATTGGGAAAAAGTTTTAAAAAAATTTGTTTGGTTTGTAAATTTTTCAAATTAATTTTCAAAATCACTTTCTCTCTCTTGCCTATCAATCAATCACTTTTTTCTCTTTCCTCTCTCATTCTCAATCATTTTTTCTCTCATACACATCTACTCAATTATAACAAAATATCAAATCATTCTAAACTCTCAAACTCTGAGGCCCCGTTTGTTTCCAGAGATAGAATGGAGGGGATTGAGAGGCCCCGTTTGTTTCCAGAGATAGAATGGAGGGGATTGATAGTGAGGGGATTGATGGTGAGGGGATTGATAGTGAGGGGATTAGTAGTGAGGAATTATTAAATTATTTTTATATAAAATAATAAAACAAATAAAAAAATATAAAAAATTAAAAATTATATTTTAAAAAAAATTTCCCATATATAAAAAATAAAAAAATTAAAAAAATTTCTAATCCCCTCACTATTTTTCTAATACCATCTCTACCTCCTCCTTACCAATCCCCTCTCCAAGGGTATTAGTAATACCAAAGGACTAATAGTCCCAAGGCTTCTCCCAAAACAAACAAGACTATTACTAATACCTTAGTATTAGCAATCCCAATACCCTTTCTTTCACCCAAAACAAACGGACCTTAAAACTACTTTCAAAATACACAATCAAACAAATTAAAAAAATTTCTCAATTTACTTCCTAAAATAATTTTTAAAAACTCTGCTCTCAAAATCAAATCAAACCAAACATACCCTCAGCGTTTGAAATTCCGTTCGATGCATCAATCCTAGCGTAAGACTGTGATTTTACGATTTTGCCCCTGGATTTGGAAACTTTTCTGGCACACGTGGCATCTGGCAGAAGTGTGGAAAATGGGATTTGGTGGCAGTGTCAGTGTAACGTGGCTCCGAAGCGGAGTGTGTTTTTTTAACCTATTTTGTTGATTTGAATTATTTAGGTTCTGTTTGACTGTATTTTTAAATTATAATTTTATTTACATATTTTAATATTATGTATGGATATGATTTTCAAATTATATTTCCATACTAAATATAAAACTTTATAGAAAACACTCTGTGTCAAGTTGATTTTTTTTTTTTTTGAAATTTGGCTTAACCGGTCGTTCTACCGGACGTTCGGCCGGTCATCCCACCGGTTGACCTGTCGGACGTCTTGAACAATGCGATTATTTATTTATTTTTTTTTTTTTGCAATTGGTACTATTTTTTTTTTTATATTTTTAATCAAAAAATATTTTTGGAATTTTTTTAAAAAATTTATAAGCTTTTCATAGATTTTTAAATTGTGTTTGGTTATAAATTGTAAGTTTTTGTATCACATATCATATTTCACATCAAAAATTTTCCACTCAATTGAAAATCCATTTACCAAATAAATTTTCTATACTCAAATCATAATTCCAAAACTCATAAACTTAAAATACAACTCATATTCTCAAATCATAATTAGAAAATTCCACCAAACGCAACCTTAGTTTGTTAAGTATGTCTCTCATATAAAAAAAAATTAAGTTAATTAAATATTGATAATTTTATAATTAAGAATTATTTATTTTAAAAAAATTATTAAAATTGTTTATTTTTTTTAAAAATAAATATGTTGTTATTATGGAGTTACAGGTGTCCAATTTATTTTTTTTTTTTGCAGATGTAATTTACTCAACGAATGTTATAATATGAATAGTTTAAATTATCAAAAAAAATTTAAGGCATACCCTTAATAGGCCTCATAGTAACCTAACCCCAACTCTTTTAGAGCGTTGTTGTCACAAATTAAATATGAACAACAATGCTACATGCCCCCAAAAAATACAACATCCATAACCTTCACTCACATGTGATTGGTCCAGAAAAGGAAAAAAATAAAAAAATAAATAAAAATAAAATATACATAATTAATCCACATTATTTTGGGATCAGGGATCCTAACTTTAGGGGTTCCAAACATCTTAGTCATTAGTGTTGCACAAATTAATTAAATTTCTTTTATTTTATTAACTTATGTGATGCCATAATATTGACGTTTTAGAATTTAAAATATGATTTGTTTTAATAAAGATTTTGGAAAGAAGTGTTCCAGGTGATTGTTTTGATTTTATTTATTTATTTATTTTTTGTAATATTGCATCTTTGTGGAGAGATTTTTTTCTTCAAGGAAGGTTCCTTTTTGCAGGGAGGTTTATTATTATTTTCTTTTATCTCTATGCGTGGAGAATTGCATCTTTGTTGCGTGGAAGTCCTCTATCTTGTAGAGTGATGTAATTTGTAGAATGATTTCTTTATTTCTCGGTGAAAATATCAAAAAAATATATATTTTATTGGTAAATAATATAAAGAAATGAGATATAAATAGATCAGATTGAGACACGGATATTTCGTTTTCTTTAAGGAGATCAAATCTATTGCGATAGGAAGAATCCAAATACCGATGCAGTAGTCACAAAAGTATGACTTGTCTCCTCCAAAATATAACAGCCCAACTACTTGTCGTATGGTTCAGGCCAACTCTGCACAAGATGGTGAACCCAAAACTCCACCAAGAAAAATACCCTTCTTTGCTACTAATCTCGTTTGTATAGAAAATAGTTGGTGTGTTGGTGTAGAAAAAAGTAAAAGAGATGAGCTATTTATAGGCTACTAGGACATTACAAAATACATCAAAAAATAATAATGACCATGAACCTAGAAAAAAGGGGGAGTGTATTCAAATATTAACTCACCATCAAGTTCATGAATTCTAATTAATCTCCCTTCATGAACAAGACAAAAGGACACCAAAATAATGAATTTTCATTCATGAACAAGATGAAATTCATGAATAAGACAAAAGAAGATTCATGAATAATATAAATAAATAAATAAAAGATATTAAAATTGTCACGACCCGTTCCTCGTACCCAAAGGTTAAGTATTGTGAGCCAATTCTTAAACAAATCAATAAACGCAAGCAGAAGTAATATTTAAGTAAGGGTACGAAAATAATCATTGGAACTTCTATTTTTATTACAAAATGTATTGACCAAAAAGGTCGATATTTACATGGAAAAAATATCAATAAAAGTGTTGTGTGTCTATTCCGCAGCCTCGCATCTAAAACTCTCAAAAGGTCATTTCTGAATTGCACTATTTTTTGAAAATTGGTAAACAACTATAAGTACATGGCAAAATGAGAAATATTATACCAAGAGTATAAGGGCACGAAAAACCATGGATGGTTATGTAGCCAAAACATTTACATAAACAAATCATTTGAGTAGCAGAAATCATTTAAGTAGCAAAAACTGAAATACAGATATTATGTAATATATCACCATAACCACGGTACATAACAGAACAGAACAGAGGTCACATAAGTGACAGTCAGAACAGAGGTACGGATTCAAGAGGTGACTCGTACGGATTCTAGAGGTGGCTCCCACAATAGTGTAGCACTTAGCTCCGCACAACACTTTGGTCCGCACAGAGCAGAGATCAATGGATCCATGACAAGCAGAAGACCACAAAGTGGTCAAACAGAAGCCATTTAAGCCCCCAAGGCGTGGGACTTCCGTGGTGGTACTTACAAAACATAATTGTTTATAAGGTCATAGTCAAATATTCTTTAAAATATAAACAGAAATATCCATGGGTTTTCTTTTGAGCAAATAGGGTTCAGAAATAAAACCACGTAACTAAAACCTTTATAAAATATAACTTTTATTAAAAATATAACTTATATAAAACAGATTTTGGTAAGTTAAAACATACGTAAAATACATTTTAGTGACTCAAGATATAATATAACTCATCTTAACTTTTATACCTTACCTTTTCTTTCCACTATCAAAAATTCTTTCAACTTCCATCTTTTTTTCGTTCCTTTCCTTTTATTCTTTTCTTTTCTTTCCTTTCTTGTCCTTTCCTTCTCTCTTTCTTTTATTTCCTTTCTTTTCCTTTCTCCTTTCTCCTTTCTCCTTTCTCCTTTCTCTTCCCCAGGTAACGCCTCATCCTT
The DNA here is from genome assembly GCF_055761805.1 of Camellia sinensis. Taxonomy (NCBI): domain Eukaryota; kingdom Viridiplantae; phylum Streptophyta; class Magnoliopsida; order Ericales; family Theaceae; genus Camellia; species Camellia sinensis. The sequence continues at coordinate 88,209,664 of NC_138973.1, read as the reverse complement.
TTTATAGGAGGGAGAGAGCGTACGTGCCAGATTCGATAATAATTATAAAGATTTATTTTTATCCTTAATAGATATTTAAGATAATTATCTTTTGATCTAATATTTTAATATAATTATATAAATAATTTAATTTTTAATTAAATTATACTTTATCATATATCAATAAAAAATTAATTATTTATTTTAGTACCACACCCATTATTATTATTATTTATATTATTTATATCATTATTATTTATATTTCGACCCCTAAACTTTTAATAATTATATTATTTTACAAAATTACACATAATAATATATATTAAATTATATGTTTTCCGAACTGAGATTAAATAATATTAGTATAAATTATATAGAATAACTAAAAATCTGAGTTGTTACAATTTTCTCTCCTTTTAAAATTACGTCCTCGAAATTTGTCATATGTAAGCTATCCGCTGCGCACTCTGATATATATATATATATATATTAGATGATTAATCTAATAGAAAATAATACCTCAAAAAAAAAATTTTTACCAAAAATAACTCACTGTGTAGTTGTCAAAAATTGATTTGGGCTAAAATGAGAAATAATGGGCGACTTTTAAAAACTGTTCGCTCGTTTTATTTATGGTAAAAATAGATAAAAATGAGAACACAATGACAGAATTATATGCAATAATTGAAAATTTTGAGATGAACTTTTCATTGACGGGAAATAGTTTCAAAATTAGTATCTTTATAATTTGAACCCAATTTTTTTTAAAAAAAAAATCAAAATAAATTTTTTTTTTGAATACTGAACTGAAGATTATCTGTATTTGATTATATTATAATTTTGGTAGGTGCTTGAGCCCGACATCCTTCTTTTCTTGTCCTTCTTTTATTATAACAAATATAAATTATATCTAATATCCTTCATAAATTAGGCACACTAAAAAAAAAATTATTATATATATATAATCATATAATATTATAATATAATTAAATCGACGAACAAAATATAAAAATTCGGTACGAATTACCCATTATCCCAATTCTTAAATGTGCGCGTGTCCTATATTCCAATGATGATTTTTTTTTTTTATAAACCATTGCTCTGATACCACTTGTCACGACCCGCTCCCCGTACCCAATGGTTAAGTATCGTGATGGCCAGTAACTGAAGTTACCTACGGCTAATTCATAAACAAATTAATAAACGCAAGCGGAAGAAATATTTGAGTAAGGGTACCAAAATAATCATTGGAGTTTCTATTTTTATTACAAAAATATATTGACAAAAAAGGCCGATATTTACATATAAAAATATCATAAAAGTGTTGTGTGTGTCTATTCCGCAGCCCCACGTCTAAGACTTTCCAGAAGCTATTTCTGAATTGCATGTTTCCTAAAAATTGGTAAAAAATTATAAGCACATGGCAGAGTGAGTTATATTATATCTTGAGTCACCAAAATGTATTTTACGTATGTTTTAACTTACCAAAATCTGTTTTATATAAGTTATGTTTTATGAAGGTTTCAGTTACGTGGTTTATCTTTTGAACCCTATTTGCGTAAAAGGAAACCCATGGATATGTTTGTTTTACTTTTAAAGAATATTTGACTATGACCTTATAAACAATTATGCTTTGTAAGTACCACCGCGGGAGCCCCACGCCTTAGGGGACTTAAAATAACCATTGGCTTATGTTTCACCACTTTGTGGTCCTTTGTTTGTCATGGATCCATTGACTTCTGTTCTGTGCGGAGCAAAGTGTTGTGCAGAGTTAGGTGCTACACTATTGTGGGAGCCACCTCTAGAATCCGTACGAGCCACATCTTGAATCCGTACCTCTGTTCTGTGCGGACCAAAGTGTTGTGTGGAGCTAAGTGCTACACTATTGTGGGAGCCACCTCTAGAATCCGTACGAGCCACCTCTTGAATCCGTACCTCTGTTCTGACTGTCACTTCTGTGACCTCTGCTCTGTTCTGTTCTGTTCTGTACCGTGGTTATGGCTAGTTATTTACATAAAATCTGTATTTCAGTTTCTGCCACCTAAATGATTTATTTACATAATCTCAATTTTACTACTTAAAGGATTATTTGTTCCGTCTAAGGTATCTTAAATGTTTTGGCCTAACTAACTATCTATGGTTATTTCGTGTCCCTTATACTATTGGTATAATATTTCTCACTCTGCCATGTACTTATAGTTTTTTACCAATTTTCAGGAAACATGCAATTCAGAAATAGCTTCTGGAAAGTCTTAGACGCGGGGTTGCGGAATAGACACACACAACACTTTTACGATATTTTTATATGTAAATATTGGCCTTTTTGGTCAATATATTTTGTAATAAAAATGGAAACTCCAATAATTATTTTAGTACCCTTACTCAAATATTTCTTCTGCTTGCGTTTATTAATTTATTTATGAATTGGCTGTAGGTAACTTCAGTTACTGGCTATCACGATACTTAACCCTTGGGTACGGGGAGCGGGTCGTGACAAAAATGGTCCAACAATCCCCCACCTATGTTAATATCTATAAGGACAAAAGAGATTACCAAACAAAGATAGACCAGTATGCATCATGAAGGTGTGCTCTGCATTGAACCTTTATTAGTGAGACAACAACCTTTACTTCAGAGTCAGTGGTGGTCTCATACTTGAACTATGACTGCTTAGGGGAAATAAAGTATTATTGCTCACACAATAATTCAGGTGTTGACATGAGCTTTTAATAGCCAGCACATTACAGCCTTGTGTTTATCCCAGTTTTTATGAGCATATTTGAGAATAAGCATTGTTCTCATAGAAAGCGACCCCATTTCATGCTCAAATAGGTGAAATCTGTCAAAGGTGTTCGTGTAATTTACACACCCCACTCAACAAGAGCTACAGAATTTCATTAAGAGTATAAAAACTCAACCCTCCAACATTACAAGACAAATGCATTTACATCATAGGGATGGATAACAAAATATTAAAAAATGCATTTTTTACAATCACCGTATGATTCGTTCTTCCCATTGAACCTAGTTACAGGATCTCTGGTCCCTAGGTTGGGTATCCTCATATATAGTTTATGATTTTATAAGCTTCAAACCCATCCCACTTGATGTATTCCAGACCCAATTTCTCGCCAAGGTCTTGGTTAACGGATTCACAAGATTATCACAAGATCTTACATAATTCACAGTTATGATTAGGGCTGCAAATGAACCGAGCTGTTCATGAACAAGCTCGGCTCGGCTCGTTAAGGGCTCGGCTCGGTTCGTTTAGTAAATGAGCCGAGCTCGAACTCGAATATTAGGCTCGTTTAGTAAACGAATCAAGCTCGAGTTCGCATAAGCTCGGCTCGTTAAGCTCGGCTTGTTTATCTTTATTTAAATTATATAATAAATATATCATTTATATATTAAATAATATATAAATATATATAAATACATTATTTATATATTAAAAATATATAAATACATATAAAAATAATAATATAAATATATTTTTTATATATTAAATAATATAAATAATATTTTTTTATTTAAATATTTATATTTAAATAATATAAATAATATTAATAAAATTAACGAGCCGAGTCGAGCTCGAGCCCAGTTCCTTATCGAGCCGAGCTCGAGCTCAATAAACGAGCTCGATAAGTAAACGAGCCGAGCTCGAGCTCAGCAAAGCTCGGCTCGGCTCGGTTCGTTTGCAGCCCTAGTTATGATGCCATTACTCAAATAGGATTTCACATTATTATGTTTCATTCGAATAGGTCTGGATTTACCATTATAAAAATGATTGTTTACTCTACCAATAGCAGCAGTGCTATCATAACGAATTAATACAGGAGGAATTGATTTTTCCCAAAAAGGGATTTCATGTAACAAATCTCTTAACCAATTCGCTTCTTTACATGCTGAAGCTAACGTTATAAACTCAGCTTCCATTGTAGAATTAGCAATTATAGTCTGTTTTTTAGACTTCTAACATATAGCACCACCACCTAAGGTAAAAATAAAACCCTAGGTAGAGAGAGAATTACCTGACAAAGTATTCCAATCGGCATCAGTATATCCCTCCAGTATCGTAGGATACTTGTTATAAAACAAACCATAATTTTTTGTACCAAATAAATATCTCATAATTCTTCCCGTGGCTAGCCAATGATCTTTACTTGGCTTGCTAGTAAACCTGCTAAGTACTTCAATAGCATATGCAATGTCAGGTCTAGTACAATCAGTAGCATATGTCAAACTACTAATCATGCTAGCATATTCCTTTTGATTAATCACTTCTTTTTCATTTGTTACAACAGATAAATGTTTGCTTGCATCAAAAGAAGTAGCAACATGTTTACAGTCTGAAAAATTATATTTCTTTAAAATTTTCTCAACATAATGCAACTGATCAAGAAAAATACCATCATTAATCTTCGTAATTTTAATTCCCAAAATAAAATTAGCTTCACCAAGATCTTTCATATCAAAGTGGTTATTGAGCATATTTTTAGTCTCATTTATAATATGCAAATTAGAGCCAAAGATAAGTAGATCATCTACATATAAGCTAATAATCACATGTGCATTCTCACAAGTTTTATAATATATGCACTTATCATATTCATTAGTCTTAAAGCCATTCTCAAGCATGCATGAATCAAATTATCCATGCTACTGTTTAGGAGCTTGTTTTAAACCATAAAGGGATTTAGTTAGCTTACACACCTTGCTTTCTTGGCCAGGCTCTATAAAGCCTTCGAGTTGGTCCAAGTAAATCTCCTTATCTAGATCTCCATTTAAAAATGTTATTTTCACATCCATTTGATGAATTTTTAAATCATGAATTGCAGCCACTGCTATCAACAGTCTAATGGATGTAATTCTAGTAACCGGAGAAAAAGTATCAAAGAAATCAAGATCAACTTGTTGCTTAAAACCTTTAGTGACAAGCCTCGCTTTGTATTTATCTATAGCTCCATCCGGTTTAAGTTTTTTACGAATGATCCATTTACACCCAATAGTTTTACAACCTGGAGGTAAATCTACTAGCTTCCATGTTTTATTTGAAAGTGGTGAATCTATCTCACCATTTATAGCATTTTTCCAGAAAATAGTATCAGGTGATGATAAAGCTTCTTGCACCGTAAGAGGAATTTCTTCCACATTGTAAAGATAATAGTCAGGGCTAAAATCTTTTTCAACTCTAGCTCGTTTACTTCTTCTTCGTTAGATTTGAAAATTTTCTTGTTCTTAAAAAACTTGAGAAGGAGTAGAAGAGTTAGGCACGGATAAAATATTTTCAGAAATTATTTGACCCTCACTATTTCTAGATTTGAAAGGAAATTTATTTTCATGAAAAATAGCATCACCTAATTCAAAAATAATAATATTTTCCATGTCAAAAAATCTATAAGCTGTACTATACAATGCATACCCAAGAAAAGCACAGGTGGTAGCTCGTTCACCTAATTTAGGTCGTTTAGGATCTACAAGCCTCACAAAAGCTAAACAACTCCAAACACTCAAATAACTTAAATTTGGTTTATGCCCCCGCCACAACTCATAATATACAATTTTAGTCTTTTTGTGTGGCACTCTATTTATCACATGGCAAGCTGTCAAAATAGTCTCGCCCCAAAAATTTGAGGGATCACCTGAATCAATAAGCATAGCATTCGTCAAGTCAATTAACGTTCTATTTTTTCTTTCAGCTACGCCATTAGATGAAGGTGAATATGGTGGAGTAGTTTCATGAATAATTCCCAATGACTAAACAAAAGAGTTGAATCCAAGAAATTCATACTCCCGGTCTTTATCACTTATAATTCTCTTAATCTTTTTACCGAATTGATTTTCCACTTCAAGAAGGAATTCTTTAAATTTCTCAAAAGCATCACTTTTATTTTTTAATAAATATACATTTGCGTATTTTGAAAAATCATCAATAAAAGTGATAAAATATCGGTTACCACCCCGAGTTAAAATTCCTTCAAACTCACACAAATTAGTATGAAATAATTTTAGCAATTCGGTATTTTTTTAACACTTTTATGAGGTCTCTTGGTAATTTTTGCTTTATTGCAAACTTCACATTTCTTAAATTTTTTTGTCACTTTAGGAATTAATTCTAAACTACTCACGATTCCCACATATTTACTGTTAATATGATACAAGCGAGCATGCCAAAAATTAATAGAAGACAAAGTGTAAGTGGTGTCATAGTAATAATCATAAAATTAACCAGCAAAGAAATTTAAGAGATAAAATGACATTTATACTTATCTGTATTGTAGAAAGTCACTTTTGCTTCATGTGCTTCGTAGTCTTCATCATTCATCTCCTCAGTTGGGATTTTGTTTGGGTTCTTCTCGGTAAGAACATATGTAACTTTCAAAAGACTAAGGTAAAAAAGAACTTTTCATTTCTATCTCTTAAAATGAACTCCCTTGAACTTAAAAGACTTGTTGAGATCTCTAATTCTATTATTGGTTTTTTCTGGTACTTGATCCATGGTTGATCTCCTTAAAAATGTTGGTGAAAATACTAGAAAAAATATATTTTATTGATACATAATGCAAAGAAAATGAGATACAAATAGATCAAGCTGAGGTACGGATATTTCTTTTTTTTAAGGAGATTAAGTCTACCGTGGTAGGAAGAACTCAAATACTGATGCAGCAGTCACAAAATTATGACTTGTCCCCTCCAGGATACAACAGCCCAACCACTTGTCGTATTATTCAGGCTAATTCTGTACAAGATGGTGAACCCAAAGCTCCACCAAGAAAAACACCCTTCTTTGCTAGTAATCTCTCTTGTATAGAAAATAATTGGTGTGTTGGTGTAGAAAAGAGTAGAAGAGATGAACTATTTATAGGCTACTAGGATATTACAAAATACATCAAAAAATAATAATGACCATGAACCTAGAAAAAATGGAGAGTGTATCCAAATATTAACTCACCACCAAGTTTATGAATTATAATTAATCTCCATTCATAAACAAGACAAAAGGACACTAAAACAATGAATCTCCATTCATGAATAAGATGAGATTCGTGAATAAAACAAAAGAATATTCATAAACAATATAAATAAATAAATAAAAGATATTAAAATAGTCTAACATTATCCAATGTGTAATATAGTTTGGGGATTTTAGTTTTTAGTCAAATAATTAAAAAGTCATTATAAATTGTTACATTACTCTCCACTTTTCTGTATGTTTTTTAGTAAAAATTAAAAAGTAAAGTAAATAATTCCCAAACGGGACATGGTTTTTCATTAAAAATAATAGAAATAAAAAAGAAGTTTACAATTTTTATGCATACATTGTGTGTGTGTATCAAATAATTTATAATTAATTTAAATTTTATTAATTAATGTTTTTTTTTTTTGGATATTAATTAATGTTTTTTTTTTTGGATAAGTAATCATTAATTAAAATTTTAAATAATATAATAGGTGTCAAACCAATCAATGTAAAAATTGAAAAACTTTTTAGTTTGTCTAACATTATTCTATTAGGCAATATTTGACCGCTAAATAAAGTTGATAGAAATTATGCTTTCGTTTAGAATGTGAGTTGGCTTTTGGAATTTTTGGATATTTTAGTTTACGGCTAAAAACTTTAATTTGGGATGGACTTTTTGATTTTTTTGACTTTTATCAGAGAAAAAATGAAATGATTATGGTTTGAATGTGACATTTTATCTTATTGACTTTTTAATCTATTTTGTATTTTTGTGACTAAAATAACTAAAAAAATCCATGTCAAACACAGCCTATATATATACGATGGGATTAAACAATGAAATTATTAGTGTGGTAATATTAAATTAGAGATGTAATATAAATGCCATTTTGTTTGTTAATGTAGTATTGGTTGGTTAAAATTTAATTTATAAAATTATATAAAAACATTAATTACTCCATCCGTCTCAAAATACTACTTCTTAATTTCATTTTCTATTGTCCCAAAATATTAGTCACTCTTCAAAAATTAAGGTCTAAAATGACATGAATTTTCTATTTTATCCTTCTTTTAAATTAATTAATTATAAAAATTGATATTCTAAAAAAATCAAAGGATAATTTAGATTTCCAAAAGAAGCTAATATTTTAGAACAGGGAAAATATAAAAGGTAATTTTATTATTTTTTTAAAATGAGGACAAAATAATGTTTTCGCTTCTAATCCAATTGGATAGGATTGCAATCCCATCTGCCCATCGAAAGCTAATCCCATTCTTGACAGATATTCCCAAGAGAATCTTGGTTTAATAGTACGTTGTGTACATGTATTTTTTTATGAGACGCATAGGATTACTAATAATTTACACTATTTGATTAGCAATTATTTTTTTTTAGAAAAGTTAGAGATCATGAAAGATTTATGATTTTTGAATTACCTTAATTAGTGTGTGATATTTTATTCTAAGTATAATTTAAGGATCACAAAACTTTCATAATTATTTTCATGAAAGATTTTTCATAATACCTAACATTGTTGATTTTTTTTTTTTGCTTTTGGAAAATATAAAAAATGTGTTTGGCAAATTATTTATGAAAACGACCAATTTTGTTTTCAAAACACAAAAACAAAAGACTAAACAATATTTTGCTATTTTCTAGAAGAATAATAATAATAAAAATAATAATCGTATTACCGTTCTTATTGACAAGCAAATAATTGTAGCCTCACCATCGGCAGCGAATGAGCAAATAAGCTCTATCAAAACAATGATGATTAGCATAAATTCTCGTTAACTCGTAGACATGATTGTTAAAATTAGAATCTTAAGAATGGGATAGTGTATTGTAAAATTATACATTCGGTAAAATACATTTAAAAAAAAAAATTAATGTTAAAAATACCAATGACAATGATACAAATTAAAATTAAGATGAAAAGTCACTAACCATTGATTCTACTAATCTGCAATCCTTTATGATTCTACTTGCAATCCTACTACAATACTGATTTTACAGCGATTTATAGATTATTTTGACAATTTACGATTCAAGTATTGTAATATCCTACAATCTGGATCGCAATTTTGATGACCATGATTGCAGTGCAGAGCTTTAAAACCTCTCAAGGATGATCTAAAAAAAGATGAGACTCTCAAATGCCTAAGGCTATCCCATCTTCCAAAAGCAATATTTCACTATTAACCACACACACACACAAAAGGAAAGAAAAAACACAGATGCATTAAAAAACTTATGGATAAATTGATTATTATCACATAACCAGTCTAGTTATTTTGAACACACCTGACGAAAATACAGGAAGAAAAAGAAGACAAATAACTTGACAATTTACAAATTCCCGGCAAAGGGTCTTTTCCATTTAAGACAACTTTCTTCATGCCATCAACACAATTTCACCACGCGAACCTGCCAAGGAAGAGAATGAGAACATGTATACTATAGACGGGAAAAGAACAGGAAAAGAAATAGCTTGTTTGGTTGTGTTTTTGTTTTTCCTATTTTCATTTTTCAAGTTTTCAAGAACAAAAGTAACGAAAATTTTGAAAATACCCATTTTCATTGTTGTGCGAAAACAATTTTTTGGGGTTTCTCCTAAAGCAATTTTATAAATTGTTCACCAAACAGATTATGTGTTTTCCAAAAAATAGACAACAAAAACAAAAACACAAACACAAACACAAACACAAACACAAACCAAACAAGCACATAGGACATAGGACATTTTCACTATTACATTTCTCAAAGATCTCTTTCGCCAACTGGAGCAGTGAATCTGTGTCTTCAGCCATTCTTGAAACCCTTTCTGCCTCCTTAACGGCTTCAGCGGCTACAAAAGATTTGTTTTCCGCTTCTGCGACTTTGTAAGCAGCCCCCACTGCCGCTTCTTCTACTGTGTCTCCAAGATAACCAGTTGTTTGGGACTGCCTTGGCCGGATGGTGTCCTTCGGTTTTGGGGTCGGTGTTTTTGCCACAACCAAGACATCCCTCTTTATCTTGTAGCAGTTTTGGACCTGCATTTCGATGATAAGGCAATCAAAGTGAGCTATTATTCTGATTCCAACCTAAATATTTCAGATAGGGACAGCTTTGTGGATTAAGAGTATTGCTTAGCTTCATTTTCGCTGCTTTGGTATTTCATTTTCTGCTTTGGCAATCAAAATGAGCTATTATTCTGACTCCAACCTTAACTTGCTTTTATTTTAACAAAAGACAGGACAACATTGGTCAAAAACCACAGCGGTGATACACAAGCTGGATTTGATAGAATTTGACAAACTAGGAGCACAATGGGAAGGAGTATCTTATTTTGTTAATCACTAAGAACCACAAACACACCACACAACACAACACTGACATGTTGACACGACAGTCTTTAAAAAATCCATGAGACAACACGTCAGGGACACAAAAAATATATAGTTTTATATTTGATTATATGTCATATAATTAACATTAACGTTAAATCCTATAGATTTACATTGTTTTTCATTTATCATTGTATCCTAAGTTATTTTTTATTAACTTATAATTAGTTTCATATAGGCATGTGTCTTTCAAATGTCCAAAGAGTGGCAGAGTCTAAAAAAAAATAACATAGAACACGTTTGTATGAGTGTATGACACATGTCAAGAGGCATCTGAGGAGTGTTGGTGTCCAACACAGACACCCCACCTTATAAATGTCCGTGCTTCTTAGGTTATTAATGTTAAAATTTACCATCACCTACCACACACTTACCATCACCTACCACACACTCACCTACTACACTCACCTACCACCACCATCCACTACACCTACATCTATATAAGGAACCATTTGTAATATACAGAAGTAGAACAATCAATACATCAATCAATAATATACATCAAATTTTACATGGTATCAGAGCTATAAGATTTAGGCCTATACTCATTTCTTTCCGGCGGGCAGCCGGCCGGCAACCTTGCCTTCGCTGCCCGCGGGAGTTTTTTCAACACATATCACAAACACTGTACCTTCCAGAGAGAGACTTTCACAGATCTGAGAACGAAGAAGACAAATCTCCGGCGACTCACCCGACGGCGAAACCTCGCCGGTCCAGCCACTACGTCAGCTCCGATCGGTTGCACCGAGACACCACATTAAACCTCTCAAATGCTGCCTTCACAACCGGATTCTCAGTCCATGTTGGCTCCATCTCTTTCCCTATATCCTCCTCATCCTCCCTTTGGCCTCTGTATAACCCAATTCATACCAGAACGAACTCGACGCAGTGTTCCCAAATGTATTGCAGAGTTGTTCTCCACTCCTACCCAACGGTCGTATTCCCTTCTCTCTCATCCCACCACACCTTCAAAACCCAATCCCCTCCATTCTTCAGACTCCAATTCACCCCAAACTTCTTTCACCATACACCACAACTCTCTCTCAATCAAACTCTGTTAAGGCCCCAAATCAGATGTACAGAAGACACTGGCGCTAGTACTGGAAATTGGGATAAATGGATACCCAAAAATATTGTTTCAGCTGATAAGGTTCTGAGATTGATCTCTGGTGCAACCTCCAGTCCCATTTTTCAGTACATATCATCTCCGACTACGTGCTTGCATTCTGTTGATCCCAGAATTAAATGGGCATGGCTCCTTGCTCTAGTTATTTTACCAGCAAGGTCAAATATGACGATACGTGTTGGATTAATCACCTACTTGGCTCTAGTATCTGTTTGGGTTCTCCCTACACCTGTGTGGAGGGATCAATTGGGAAGAGTGTCGCTGCTATGTGGGATTTTATTTATAATGTTGGGTTTGGGTACAGATGGCGTAACTCCTCTTGGCCAGTTAAGAAGCCCACCACCTTCATTGCTTGGATTGCCGAATGTTCCAACATCTTTCGAAGGCTATTCGTATGTGATAATGAAGTTAGGACCATTACAACTTACAAGAAAGGGCTTGTCAGTAGCAAGTACATCTGCTTGTTTAGCCTTCTCTATCTTCCAGAGTGTGAACCTCTGCCTAACCACCACAACCCCTGAGCAGCTTGCATGGGCTTTGCAATGGTTTATGCTTCCCTTGATAAATTTCGGTGTTCCAGTGGCCGAAGTTATTCTTACTCTCCTACTTTCATTGAGGTTCATCAATCTGGTCTTTGATGAGGTTCGAAATCTTGCATTGGGGATTGTATCTCGTAGGGTAGATTGGAAATCGGGAGACTGCAGCAAGTCCAAGGCCAGGCCAACCTCTCTCTCTCCTATCACCCAACTTTCTTTTTATTATTTTATTTCATCTTTCAATTCACACTTTCCACCCCACAATCTATTTTTTAATCAACCTACTATCTTTTTTTTAATCAACATCGCCGCAGAGCTGCAGCACCTTTCTCAGATAAACACCTTCTTTTTAATCACTTTACATGACACTCCCCTTTAATCTTTTTTTTTTAATACCCCACTCACCTTTCTTTTCTTTTCTTTTAATCTCTCTCTCTATATATATATATATGTTTCTTATCATCTATGCACTCACCTTTCATCTTTTTTTAATACCCCCCTCCACTTTCTTTCTTTTTTAAAAAAAAAAAAAAAAAAAAAAAACAAAACAAAAAAAATCGGAGCAGAAGAAGACGACCTGCACACCAAACCATCTTTTCTTCATCTCAGGGATCAACCCCGATCACATTTTTTACATCAAAAAAAGAAAAAAAAAAAAAAAAAAAAAAACAACAACAACAACAACAAAAAAAAAAAAAAAAAAAAAAAAAATACAACAAAACACATCCACAGGCGGGGTTTTTTTCTTCTCTACTCTGCCGTCGGTCTTTTCTTCTTGCCTCCGTCCTGGGTGGCCCTTGCCGGTGTTGCCTCCGTGTTTCCCACTCCACTGGGCATGATCACTACTCCCTGCTCCTCCACTGCAGCATATGGCGGACCTCCAAAACGGAACATCACGGTGGCCTTCCGCTTCAGTTCCTTATTTTCCGCCTTTAGCACACTTATCTCTGCTCGCGCATCCTTATACATGCGTTGGAGCAGAGCCAGCTGGGAGTTTAACTGTTGCACCTCATTTGTCCTGCTCTGCAGCCGGTGCGACAAGTTTGTGACCGCAGTCATGGTTTCCACACATGACTTCAGAGTATACTGATTTGCCTCAATATCAGTTTGCACCGCCATTTTTTGCTCCACCGACCGCATCGGAAAGTTCAAAGGAGCAAACCCAGAAGTGTTTGGTTGGGGTTCACTGGCCACCGCACCAGTTATTTCTCTTGTGGACTCGTTCAGTTCTGGAAAGAGCGTAAGCAGACCACGGGAAGAGGAGGCCATGTTCTGGGTAGCTGGACGGGAAGAAGAGGCCATGTTATGGTTGCTGAGTGTTTCAGAGATGGGTTGGTTACAGATTGTTTACAGAGTATTACCAGTGTATCTCTCTCAGCCCACGAAGAGTTTTTCAGAGGTTTCAGACTGGTTTGATTTCCACATGTTCTCTCAGCCTCCGCCTTCATTTATATAGCACATGACGAAGAGGCCGACACGCGTACTGTCGATCACGTGCATCACCGCGTGTCTGGCGCGCCTTTTGATGGCACGTCTTTTTATGGATTGGGCACGCTTTTTGATGGCACGCCTTTTGATGGCACACCTTTTGATGAATTGGGCACGCCTTTTGATGGCACGCCTTTTGACAAAATTGGGCACACCTTTTGAGGGTGCAACTTTTTCAACGGTCCGACATGACCCTATAAACTGTCCCGACATTGATTCCGGTTAGCTCCTTTATGGGTCCGACAAGACTCTGTAAACTGTCCCGACATTGATTCCGGTTAGTTTCTACAAGGGTCCAGCAAGACTCCATAAACTGTCTTCTATAACGGTCCGACATGACCCCATAAACTGTCTTCTACAACGGTCCGACATGACCCCATAAACTGTCTTCTACATCGGTCTGACACCGCCATCCAGTGTCCTCTACACCGTTATGACACCACCATACAGTGTCCTCTACAACGTTATGACACCACCATTCAGTGTCTTCACCAATGGTCTGACACGACCATACAGTGTCTCCTATCCTTTTTTTATTTTTATGTATTTTCTTGTTTTGTAACTCTCTCCAAACTCAAGTTGGTTAGTTCCTATCCTCCTTGAGTTTGCGGAGGGCTGTTAAAATTTACCATCACCTACCACACACTTACCATCACCTACCACACACTCACCTACTACACTCACCTACCACCACCATCCACTACACCTACATCTATATAAGGAACCATTTGTAATATACAGAAGTAGAACAATCAATACATCAATCAATAATATACATCAAATTTTACAATTAATATATTAAACAATACAACAGAAAAAATAAAAGGAAAAGTCACCACACATGAAGACGATTGTCCATCCAATGCCATATGGTCTGCCATCATATCAAATACCAATAATATGATGCAACCCCATAATGAAGTGAAGACTGTCAAGAGGACGGTCTTTAAAGAATGAAACAGCAAGTACCCAGAAGAGCCACCAACACTTCTAGCAGCTGATCAATAAGGGCGTTCATGCTTGCTCTAACTAGATAATGCATCCAAAAAAAGATGATAGAAACCAGGATGAGATGAATCGGCAGTGTTCAATGAAAAGCTACGATTGCATAAATAAAATGGAGTGACTTGCTTCAAGGTGCTACAAAGATGAGGGAAGCTATATAGGTGTCAGGTTGAAAATGAGCAAGGAAAACATGATTTGCAAATTGAAGGAGATCTGACCAAACTAAGCCTTGCATTCCAATCAAGTGAAATCGACTACTCCCTCCGTCCCAAAATAATATTCACTTTTGGGATATGCAACTTTTTTTTTGGTAGTATAATTATAGCAGTTTAAAAATATTAATTTTCCGAAGTTACCCTTGATAGTACTTTTTTTTGGGAATATCAATCGTCATAATTGTACTTTTTGTGTTGTTAATGAATTTAAAAGAAAGGCAAAATAGGAAATACATATTATTTTAGTCATTGATTTTTGAAAATAGACTAATATTTTAGGACAGTGAAAAATGGAGGGCGGAGGGAGTTTGTGAATCCTTTTTCGACATTATGCTATGTCAATGGCTACATGCTTACTTAAATTAAATAAATTCATATTTCTTTTACTACTGCATCCCATGTCCATTTAGATCTTCCCCTCTCCCCTAAGATTTCTATTTATAGTGATCACATCACTCTTTCTTACCGTTGCATTTATAGGACTAGTTTTACATGACCAAACCATCTTTTAATTGGTGCTACTCATTATTTCATGAATATATTCATTTCTAACTCTATATTTCTTAGTTTTACCTCACATCAATCCAAGCATTCTCATCTCAGCTACATTCATGTTATGAATGTTTGTTTCTTAGTTGCCCAACATAAAACTGAAAACAATACCATGCAGCCAACCCCAGGCAATTTCAAGGCATTGCTTAAGTTTGTAATCAATCACCTGGGACATTTCACAGCAGGATATTCTTCCCATAGGCTGATGCATATTTCTCTTCCTAGTTAAATGGAAAATCAAGAAGGTATAATTTACAGCAAACACCAATACAAGTACTAGAACCAAACTACGGATACCTTATTCTGCAAAGAAATGTCCTTTAGATGCATAATTGTTAGGAAAAACTCATAGACAGTACCTGGGGTTTCTAAGTTCATGTATCGAAATTCACCACTATCTGTAAATCATCTATAGACAATGCTTTGAATCTTAACTGGGGAGATAATCTAAACATTCATAGCATCAATAGTCCTGTTTCTCATTGTTTCACCACCCAATACGGGGTAAACCTTGATCACATATAATATTTTGGGGGGAAAAACACACTCAAGAGTTTGACACTTAAAAAAAATTATCCAGGGCTTTTAATTTCTTTAACTTAAACCTTGAACTTCTAAATTGGTCAAAATTCATACCATCTATCCATCTTTGTTTAAAAGCACTAACAGAGGAATTTTTTTACAATATCACAGCATGCTCTCATTCACTGTTTCAATTTGAGGTAAATCCCAATTCTATCTCAACCATATTAAATCAAAATCACCTTTTATCAAGCATCCTAACCACCCATGTCAATTCTACCGTACACCTAACTAAACTAGATCAACCCTTCCCCCACCCCTACAACTATTGGCTCACTCACACCACCTCCACCTCCACCTCCACCTCCATTGGGCTAAAATGAAGACACAGAACTAGCCGCTTCCCCTTCTCGTTTGTGTTTGACACATCAAGTGATTTTTGTGCCATTTTTGCAGTCGTGGAGCAAGGGTGATGGGAGTGGCAGTGAAGGTGGAGGGTAATTGTTAGAATTTACCATCAACTACCACCTCACCTACTCCACTAAACCTAACCCACTACACCACTACCACCTCACCTACTCCACTAAACCTAACCCACTACACCACTACCACCTCACCTACTCCACTAAACCTAACCCACTACACCACTACCACCATCCACTACACCTACATCTATATAACGAACCATTTGTAATAGACAGAAATTAATCAATATCAATCAATAATACATTGAATTTTAACTTGGTATCAGAGCGGGTTTAGAACCCAGTATTTTCACTTCACCGGCAGGCGGCAACCTCACCTTGGCCGCCTGCCGGACCTCAAACTAGTCCGCTAAAATTCTCTACACATACCTTCACTTTCCCCAGTTTCTTCGAACAGCTCCTTCACGTTTGAAATCACTTCCTCGTCCAGTTCCACTGTGGCATTCAAAATCACCACCGTCTTGTCTCTCTCTCTTTTTTGCTGCAGTTAGAAGCATTCTCGCAGATGAGAGTTTTGCATTTTCTCTCTCTACTTTCTCTCTCTAGCTACTAGTCTGCCAAAACGGTTTGTGGGGGAGAATTTGGCTTTAGGGTTTGGTGGTTGCAGTAGCAGAGACCTGCTACTCTGTTTTTTATCTGCAGAATTTGAGTGCTTTGACTTGGATTTAGAGTTGGGTTTGGTTCTAATTTTGCTGGTTGAAATCTGAAATGGAGAGAGACTTCTTGGGTTTGAATTCTAAAGATTCTGTAGTTGTTGTGAAGGAAGAGGCTGTTGAAGGATGTAAAGACTCAGCATTTTCAAAGGGTTCAGGAGTTCAGTGGCCCTTGTCAAACAAGGTTTCGGCCCTTCCTCCTTTCATGTCCTTTAAGGTTGCTCAAGATGAAATGAAGCCAAAGGTGATGTCAGACCCACTTGCTGCTTCTGGATTCATGTCTATATCAACAGCACATGCATTGAACCACCTCGGGCCACCCATTCACTATTCTTATTTTAACATATTTTCCATTATAACATATTTTAACATCTTTTCCACCCAGCACCATCATCACATTTTCCACTTTTTTGTTTTTAAATAAATATATATATATATATATTTTTTCTTTTTCTTCTTTCCACATAAAAAAAAAAATGTTGTCTGTCATCTCCATCATTTGCCTTCATTTATTCCACCCACCAAGCGCAAATAAAATAAAATAAAAATAAACCAACATAAAAAAAAAAAAAAATAAATAAATAAAAAAAAAAATTACAAATTTGCACACCAACCCATATTTTATTCATCTCCGGGATCACCCCCGATCACAATTTTACACATAAAAAAAAAAAAAAACAAAAAACAAAAAAAAAAACAAACAAACACACACAAAAACAACGGCTTTGTTTTTCTTTTCTGCAGACGGCCACACACCGACATCCCTTCTCTACTCTGCCGCCGGTCTCTTCTTCTTGCCTCCGTCCTGGACGGCCCTTGCCGGTGTTGCCTCCGTGTTTCCTTGTCCACCGAGCACGTTCACTCCCCCTTGCTCCTCCACTGCCGCATATGGCGGTCCTCCAAATCGGAACATCACGGTGGCCTTCCGCTTCAGCTCCTTGTTTTCTGCCCTTAGCACGCTTATCTCTGCTCGCGCATCCTTATACATGCGTTGGAGCAAAGCCAGCTGGGAGTTTAAATGCTGCACCTCATTTGTCCTACTCTGCAGCCGGTTCGACAAATTTGTGACCGCCGTCATGCTTTCCACACATGCCTTCAAAGTATACTGATTGGCCTCCACATCCGACTGCACTGCCATTCTTTGCTCCACAGACCGCATCGGAAAGTTCAACGGAGTAAACTCCGTGGCGCTTGGTTGAGGTTCCAGTGCCACCGCACCAGTTGTCTCTCTTGTTGACTCATTGAGGTCGGGAAAGAGAGTGAGCAGACTCCGGGAAGATGAAGCCATTTTCTGGGCCACAGAGTATTACAGAGTATCTCTCTCAGAAATCTCTCTCAGACAACAGAGTGTTACGGACTATCTCTCTCAGCAAAACGAAGAAGAGTTTTTGTTTTTTCAGAGGTTTTTCGCAGCTTTTCTCTGCCTCAGCCTCAGCCTCTGTCTTATAGCCGAGGCAGCCACGCGCATCGCGCGCCTCTTATCACCAGCCGACAAACGGGCACGCAAGCCAAGGCGCCCACGTGCCTCGCCATCATGTCCGGCACACCTTTTAATGAATTGGGCACGCCTTTTGATGGCACGCCTTTTGAAAAAATTGGGCACACCTTTTGAGGATGCCACTTTTCCAAGGGTCCGACAAGACTCTATAAACTGTCCCGACATTTGATACCGGTTAGCTCCTTTATGGGTCCGACAAGACTCTGTAAACTGTCCCGACATTGATTCCGGTTAGCTCCTTTATGGGTCCGACAAGACTCTGTAAACTGTCTCGACATTTGATTCCGGTTAGCTTTTTCAAGGGTCCGACAAGACTCTGTAAACTGTCCCGACATTGATTCCGGTTAGCTCCTTCATGGGTCCGACAAGACTCTGTAAACTGTCCCGACATAGATTCCGGTTAGTTTCTACAAGGGTCCGACAAGACTCTGTAAACTGTCTCGACATTAATTCCGGTTAGTTTCTACAAGGGTCCAGCAAGACTTCGTAAACTGTCTTCTACAACGGTCCGACATGACCCCATAAACTGTCTTCTACAACGGTCCGACATGACCCCATAAACTGTCTTCTACAACGGTCCGACATGACCCCATAAACTGTCTTCTACATCAGTCTGACACCGCCATCCAGTGTCCTCTACAACGTTATGACACCCCCATACAGTCCTCTACAACGTTATGACACCACCATCCAGTGTCTTCACCAATGGTCTGACACGACCATACAGTGTCTCCTATCCTTTTTTATTTTTATGTATTTTCTTGTTTTGTTCCTCTCTTCAAACTCAAGTTGGTTAGTTTCTATCCTCCTTGAGTTTGCGGGGGGCTGTTAGAATTTACCATCAACTACCACCTCACCTACTCCACTAAACCTAACCCACTACACCACTACCACCTCACCTACTCCACTAAACCTAACCCACTACACCACTACCACCTCACCTACTCCACTAAACCTAACCCACTACACCACTACCACCATCCACTACACCTACATCTATATAAGGAACCATTTGTAATAGACAGAAATTAATCAATATCAATCAATAATACATTGAATTTTAACTGTAATGGTAGTGGTGGAGCAAAGGATCTGGCGGTGGCTAGGGAAGGGGGTCGGCAGTGGTGGTGGCACAGTGGTGGTGGTGGGGGTGTGTGTGTTGTATGTGTAGTGAGAAAAGGAGGGAGGGGTGGTGTTGGTGGTGGCAGGCTGGCAATGCACAGGTGGTGGCGGCACAGTGGTGGTGGTGGGGGTGTGTGTGTTGTATGTGCAGTGAGAAAAGAAAAAATGGGTAAATTGACAAAATTAATCATAAGGTGATGGGTAAAAAGACTAAAGTATCCCTTCTCCATTAGTTTCAGTAAACAGAATTGGTTGGATGATGGTGATTGGTATCAATTTAAAAATGCAAGGTTTAAGTTGAAGAGATTAAAAACCCTGAGTTTAATTTGTGCCAAGGGTCAAACCTTTATATCTTGTAATTTTCCCTTATATTTTTTTACAGAATTTGTTAGTGACTGGAAGTATGTTACTTTAGAATGGATAAGTTCTCTAATTCAAGTTGGTCCAAAAGACAACAACTCACCAATTTATTTGTATTTTAATGAATTATGAAAGGTAAATATCATTAACACGCAGACCTTTTGGCTAAACATGCAACAAGTTCTTTTGAAGTCTACTCAGATTTATCCACAGACCCCTCCTTTTTTAGGGCCTCCCTTGTACGTTATGCTGCAACTGTGTTAAACTTTCCAGTGTTGCTAATAATAGTTTCATTTCTGTTGAAAAACATATCATTAACAAGTCTTCTATTCAATGGCCAAAAAATGCCACATCTCAACAAACATAAACCTATAGTCACCTCAAATCAAATCGAGGCACAAAAGTCTGTGCTCATAGTATTTGTTTAGTATAAGGTAGTTTAGTATTTGAATGTATTTGTTTCCTAATTAGTTTAGTTCTTGATATATATATATATATATATATGTGCATGTAAATTTTGATTATTGTGATATTACAAGGGATTATTCTTCTTCTCTTTCATTGCTCCACTAATGTTTATAAATTTCCCATAATAACAAAGCAGCAAGAACCACTAGATAACCCAAATATCTTTGGAGGGTTTTCCCAAAGGTAAAGGTGAAAGGTCCAATAGCCACCCTGCAAACTTAGGTAAACAGACAATTAAAAAAAAAAAAAACAGAGAACTGCAAGCAACTCCATAATGCTAGGCAGCCAAGAACTGAAGCAATTAAATTAGTTGATCACAAAAAAATTCCCTTCTAAAGGGAAAAAATGCAAGGTTTGCAACATCATTAGGCACTACCACAAGTTTTTAAACAGCAATCCACAACTGAGACACATTGAAATCAAAAGCAAGCAATCTAGTCACTGGATATTTAAATAAAACAAATTCAGCAATTTAGCAAAAAGTAGATGATGATGAAAAGGTTATTAACTTAACTAAAAGATAATCCACTCACCTTTTCAAGTTTGTCTTGTGCAACAAGCCTTCTTAATCTAGAACTTAACAACCTCCTAAAGTTCTGGGGCACCTCATGTCTTTGCTGCATATATTACAAAAAACAATACACTCATCAGATTCAAAAAAATGGAAAACCATGGCAAATGACGAAATAGTAGGACAAAGAAGTAGCATGAGTAGCCAGAGATCCATAGCCCATCAGAAAGAAAATATTCGCCAATTGGATTCCAAGTTATACAATTAAATTAACAAAGTCCATTCACTATATGAATTTCATTTAAGCAAGTAACTTCTTGAACAAAACAACTCCTACTGACCAATTACATACCACCAAAAAAAAAAGGTTTGAAAAGAATGACCTCGCGAATAATATAGTATAACAATATAATAAGAATGTCTACCACACAAATTAAAAACTGTCCATAATTAACAGCTTAACAACTCCAAATATGGTCATCAGGAAGACCTGACATTAGAAGGGGGGGACCTTAACAAATTTTCTGAAGCGGCAAAAATAAACTTTTGGTTGGCTCAGTAAAAATCACATCTCAGACTTATTTTTAGTTCTAACAGTCTCATACAACTTCTGAATTAGCCACCATCTGTTAACAGGAACGTCCAACACGCACTGAGGATACCTTTGTTAGGGTAATATACTATCACTACTCAGTAAAAAAAAAATCTTTTCAAGAAAGAACAACTAAAAACAAATGAAATGAAAAGGGCAAAGAAGACCCATAATCGTAAGCAACATCTCTTTGCCCAAAAAATCCCTCGAGTGCAAGGTGCGTAATTTGGCAAGAAAATCATCCGCCAAGTCTGCCAACTTGAGATAGCAGAAAACTACAAAAACCTAGTGGTGTCTACCCTTTCTCAAAAAATTCCAACACAATAATAAAAACAGGGTTTGCTTAATTTTTATTTTAGTTCACTAAAAAAGATAATAAGATCAGATTTTGGTTGAAATGTTGATTGAAACAAGAATAAAGAGACAAAAGTGTAAATTAGTTTTGACAAAGTGATATCATTCAACGTCAGATATTACTTCCCTCCATGGCTGTTCACCTCCTATTGCCATATCATACATATAATTTCAGCATATAAAGAATTATGAAGTGATTTCATCAAAACTGAACATATAGCTTACTACAACGTGAACCATTGAATGAAACACAAAGAAAGAAAATAAAAATGAAAACACACTTCAATCTGACCTCAATAAAACCGACTATTGCACTAGTATCAGATCCATTTGGGTCCTTCAGTGTTGAAAGTGCTTCATAAATCATGGCATTGTACCTGACAATAAAGCAATAATGTCAAGCATCACGAAAAAAGAAAAAGAAAAAAGAGAGCAGAAATAATAAAGGAACAGAAAAGATTTTAAAAAATCATTGATTACAGTGCTGAACACATAACAACTAAGAAGCACAAACATAGGCACGCAACAAGACACAGACATGCTGACATGACAACTTTTAAAAAATGCAAGACGCAACATGAGGACACACGCAAAAGATATAGATCCATATATTTATTATATGTCATATTTACAATATTTCATTAAATGTAACACTAATTCTTAAAGTCTAAAGTAGACGGGATTCATATATATCTACATTATTTTTCCTTATAATTAGATCTGAATATATTTTCTTTGACTTGTAATGTATTTCATGTGTCTAAATGATGAACACATGTTTCTCAAGAGTATGAAGTGTGTTCACGTCTAAGAAAATAATAGGACATGTTTGAACGTGCATCCACATGTTTCTAACAAGTGACGATGTCCAATGCAAGCTTGACACACGGGCATGACACCTTAGAAGTATATGTGCTTCTTAGCTTAACAAAACAGGTAGTTACACAAAAGTATTAAATTAATACAATTTTAAGACCAGAAGTTACCTCGACATTATTTTCCATATAAAAGCTCTCAAAAGTTAAGTTACACAACTCAACTACGTTCCTTTACCATTTTGCACTCTAGCAGCTTAATTTCATTAAACCTGACCTATTCTAGCCCCAAAACCACCCACAAGGTGTTATACTCTCAACAAAACTAATCAGACCCATAGCATAAGGTTCCCACTGCTGCGGGGTCTGGAAGGGTCACAGCCTTACTCCCACATGTGGAGAGGTTATTTCCATGTATCTCAACAATAATAAATTGATGTCTTAGCCCATCCAAAAAGTGGTTCTAGACAACATTAATCAGTTAAGTGTAAATTAATATTCTGTTTGCTACCAATAGGCTACATTTCTGCATCTGCAAAATACATAAGCTCACTTCCCAATGACCATCCAATCATGCCCCATTTACCACTTTACATTCAACCATGCTACTGATTTTCATTTAGATTCTTACAGAATAAACTCTATGTACCACAGAATTTTGCAATGGAAAAGGAAACAGCATGGGTGCATAGGTGAGCAATTAACAAACAATTTGATTCCATGATCATGTTGTGTACAAATGTTTCAGATAATTGCTACTAAATCAATAAAATGCTGTCTGTAATGCATCAAGGATTAGACCATTTTATATAAGATCATAAAACAGCCACTTCTTGTCTATTAATCAGTTCAGACAAAACCATAGGCTTCCATACATTATTTGGACATCTTTTCCTTTCACTTCTCAACTGGCTGTGCCATCATAAAGCTTTGCCAACAATGTTCCTATCCATATTTCCTCATTCTTTGACATTAAGCAAAATATGAGATATTCATCTACTGGAAACAAATGACTTAATCTTATGAAACAGCCCACGTAATTACCAAAAACATCTATTAGTAGCAGAGAAGAAAAGGTTGCCTACTTTGAAGCAGTTTTCCCGTCCAATAAGCATTTTGAAGAATCATCCATGACTGCATCTGCTGATGCACCATTTGCAGCAGGAGTGATGGAAGTAGAAGTATGTGCATTGGGCAATGGAGTAGCAGGCGCATCTGGGTTGGCCTTTGCTTTTGTTGTCCGTGATTTTTCCCTAGAACCTTGGCTGTTGGCACTAACACTCATATTTCGCCATTTGTCCTGTGTAAGGCAAACAACAACATACAAAATATATTTAATTGAACAAACCTAGAAATTATGTTAATTCTATGATTCTTTCATGCAGTCTATGGACATCTGCATTTCATTTTATTTTTACAAAAAAACAGAGGTCGAGAGTTTGTTTGTGCCTAGAAGGAGGGTTGAATAGGCAAGCTCTTAATAAAGTTACCGATTAAAAATTAAACTGCGTATTATTAAATCAATTAATCATATCAATCATATGACATCCACGCATAATATCGCAGTAAATAACATAAGAATAAACACACAACTATATGTTTGGGGGGGGGGGAATAACTAAAAATAACAATCCCACATGTTAAAAAAACATGAGCACCTCTGTTGGATCAAACAATCCACTAACCAAGAGTTTACATACAAAACTTGTTAGAAAATCCAAAATATGGGAGAGAGACTCGTTTGGTATTAACCCTCAAAACTTAATTACAAAGTTTGCACTAATTAATTCTAAAGACTAAAATACTGATATATCAAATGCCAAATAACCAAAATAAAATGAATTATGTAGTCCTTTTAATGTGTTAGCCTTAACATCTTCACCTTGAAGCGTGCAAGCTCAAAATCCACTCTCAAGTGGCTCTAAGACGCCTATTAGCCCTCTCTTGTCTAGATTTCCTTGAAGCCTTGACCACAATTGGTCAATTGACATGAATAACCAATGCACAATGAATGTGATTTGAAGGGCTATGTTCATATCGAACCTTAATAGGATGTCCAGGATTCAAGTCTCCTCCTCCGAGCAGGTGAAAACCTCCAATGTACCCAAAAAAAAGTTCAATGCATATTTCAGAACATGCCTTCTTCTCTGAATATATGTAGACTACATCTCCGAAGTATTCAAGGGTCTCCTAAGCATACAAGGGCTCTAGAGAGGCTAGGACAGGTTAGGCAAACTTTACGTCTATATACTAAAAGAACACTAGTTCTATTTATGGTTTCACCAAAACTAGGTCATGCTGGGTTCAGAAATCTGACAACTTGCTCAACACATTATGGGTGAGATTTGAGAGCATCCAGTGTTTTTAAAGGCTCAAGGCGCACCAAGGTGCCGGAGGTCTTTGGCGAGGTGCGGGCTTTATTAAAGCAAGGCGCACAGTCTTAGTAAAAAATAGATAAATTAACATAAACTAATGATTCATACTAGTACTAAGACAATTTAAATAATAATAATAATAATAATAATAATAATAAAAAACAAAGACATATAATTGCAACAACAACAACAACAAAAAAAAAAAAAAAAAAAAAAACAAAGACAAGTATGGAAGAGAAGCCAAAAAAAAACAGCGAAGGAGAAGAAGAAGAAAAAGAAAACAACTACTATTCTCATTTTCGCAAACTACTACTATTCTCATTTTTGAATTATTCCATGTAAAAGAGAAGAAAAAGAAAAAGAAGAACAGAGAGCAAAGAAGAAGCAGGGGGGGAAAAAAAACAAAGAGCAAGAAATTGAGTTGAAGTAGGAAAAAGAAAAAAACAGAGAGCAAAGAAGAAGCAGAAGAAGAAGACGAAGAGGAAGAGAGAGAAAGAGTTGAAGTCGAAGAAGCAAAAAAAACAGAGAGCAACCAACGAAGAAGAAAAAAAAAATTATATATATATATACATATAGCAACTCAAAGAAGGGGAAGAAGAAAAAAAAATAAGGTCGAATCGAATACCCAGCAACCAACGAAGAAGAAGAATCGAATACCCAACAACCAACGAAGAAGAGGAGGAGGAGGAGGAGGAGGAGAAGGAGAAGAAGAAGAACTTACCTCAATCAAAGTCAAAGTCGAGAGAGACGAGCCTAGAGCAAGAGACGACATAGATTTCTTCGATAGATTAGGGACTTGAGTCGACAGATTTGGGTTGAGTTGCATTGTATGAGTTGTAATCCTATGTGGTTGGAGCCTTTCGAACATATATCAGAGCCGTTAGATCATAATAATAAGCAACAAAAAAAAGTCCTCTTAGGCTCGCGCATTTTAACGCATGGCCAAGGCGCACTACTTATTAAACGTGCCTTGCCTTGAGTCCCTTCCAGCGCACTGCTTGCGCCTCGCTGCGCCTTGTGCCTAGTGTCACGCCCTGAGAATTTCTGTGACACAAAGAGCAGCGTTTGAGGTGTGGCAAAGGCGCTGGAAGGTTCTGGAAGGTGTGAGAATGAGCTAGAGTATGCTGGAAGGCTCTAGATTGTGGTGGAAGGGTCTGAAGTGGCCTAAAAGAATCTGGAATATGATGGAAGAACCTTGGAGGGTCCAGAAGAGTCTGGAAGGGTCTGAAACATCCTAGAATATCATGGAGAAGCCTACCATATACTACACTAGTATAGAGAATTCTAGAAGGTAGTAGAAGGGTAGTTGTCCTAGATATTTCTATGGAGGGTTTTAGAGGAAAGTATGTAGCCCTTGGATCAAAATGATCCTAGCTATCCATTGAGGAGGTAGATGGCTATATAAGGGGAGGGGTCTCATTTGTAGGGCATGGAGAAGAAGAGAGGAGATCCAAGAGAGCTCTAAGAGTAAAGTACTTGTGAGGGTGAGAGCCTTGTAAAGCTTTGTACACAACTATACTTGTATAGTGAATACATTCTTCTACCTAAACTTTGTGTTTTAGTTAGTATGGTCGAGTGTGGAAGGCTGACTTAGGTGTAATATGCATCTAAGGCCGCATGGTTGGCTTGGAAAATCCAAGGCCGTAACTGTTGGTATTAGAGCGAGGTTACGTGAGAAAGTAACCAAGGGATGTGTACATGGCTATGTCTGGCGACGAAGGTGCTAACGTCCCCAAGGTGAAGAAGCCCTCAACAAAGGACTCGATAGCAGCGTTGGAGGCACTACTCGATGGGATGATGAAGAATGTGGCAGAGCGGCTCACTAGACTGGAGGAAGCTTTAGTTGGCCCTGGTAAGCCCACATCCCCTATAAGAGAATTTTTCTCTTACTTTGCTAGTCCTGTTGCTAGGGTAGAAGAGTTGGAGGAAAAGGTTGACTCCTGCGAAGAAATGGTGAACTCGTCTCTCTCTCAGGCAGCTAGAGATGAGACAGTCCCGCCTAACAGAAGGCCCTGGAAGCAAGAGTGGCTAGCTTAGAATTGGAGTTAGAGTTGTGCAAGAAGGCCATAGTCGCTGGCAATGGTGGAAATTTGGCTCCAACAAAGCGGAAGGTTCGTGCGATAGAACCTAAAAGCTATGATGGTGCGAGGGATGCCCGAGAGATTGACAATTTCATTTGAAACATGGAGCGGTATTTTGAGAACGTCAACATTGTAGATGAAGACGAGAAGGTGCAGACCGTTACCTTGTATTTGAAGGACACTGCAATGTTGTGGTGGAGGAGGCGGTATGCCGACATGGAGAAGGGGTTGTGCAAGATAGAGACTTGGGCGAAGCTCAAGAGAGAATTGAAGAAGCACTTCTACCTTGTCAATGTCGAATTCCAGGCGTACAAGAAGCTGCGCAAGCTAAAGCATGAGGGGTCATTGCGGGACTACGTGAAGAAATATTCCGCACTACTATTGGAAATCCCCGACATGGCAAAAAAAGAGGCATTGTATGGTAGCAAGAGAGTTGTAGAGTCAGGGAGTAAAAGACCTTGCAACAGCCCTAGCGAAGGCAGAGAAGTTGGATGACTTCAAAGCACTAGGGAAACCCAAAGGCGCAAGAGAGACTCATACCAAAGGAGGGAGACAATCTCCACAAACCACTGATGATGAGCACGGTGATGAAGACTCCCAAAAGAGACGGGAGCGACAAAAGAATGGGCAACGCAAGGGCGGCTTGAGTGTTTCCTGTGCAATGGACCGCACATGGTGAGGAACTACCCAAAGAAGAAGGCGTTTAGTGCCATGAAAAAGAAAGAGACGAAAGGCTCTGACAGTGAAAGCCCTTTAGAGAAGGAAGCACAACTCGGGAGCATCCAACTTCTTGGGTCAATATCCAAGAAGAATGAGAAGATACAAGAGCCAAGGAGCATCTAGAAGAAGGATGTGCTTTACGTGGAGGTGAAACTTAATGGGATAACTTCACATGCGTTGGTAGATACAGGTGCCACTCATAACTTTGTGAGCACCAAAGAGGCTAAGAGGCTGGGCTTGAAAATGAAAGAGGACAAGGGTTGGTCCAAGCCCGTGAACGCGAAGGCCAAGCCAATCCAAGGTGTAATGAGGAGTGCTGACATGACCATTGGGAGTTGGACTAGACAGGAGGAGTTCTCAGTCATTGAGATGGATGACCACTCCATAATCCTAGGGATGGATTTCATAAGAAAGAACAATGTGATGCCAGTTCCGCATGTTGCAGCCATGTTGTTGTTTGCAGGTGATCGACCATGTGAGGTCCCGTTGGTGGCTAGGAGTCAGCTACTCCAAGACAAGAAGACACTTGGGGCAATGCAGCTGACTAAGCAGCATGGCAAGGGCAAAGACGAAGCAGCAAGCACCAGCAACAGCAACAAACAAAGATCGTATCGAGATGTGGTGGCTCGGTATGCTTTTGCGTGACGAGAGCGTCACAAGATCGGATGGGGGAGAGTGTCACGCCCCGAGAATTTCTGTGACACAAAGAGTAGCGTTTGAGGTGTGGCGAAGGCACAAGAAGGTTCCGGAAGGTGTGAGAACGAGCTAGAGTATGCTGGAAGGCTCTAGATCGTGGTGGAAGGATCCGGAGTGGCCTAAAAGAATCCGCAATATGGTGAAAGAACCTTGGTGGGTCCAGAAGAATCTGGATGGGTCTGGAACATTCTAGAATATCATGGAGAAGCCTACCATGTACTACACTAGTATAGAGAATTCTAGAAGGTAGTAGAAGGGTAGTTGTCCTAAATATTTCTATGGAGGGTTCTAGAAGAAAGCTTGTAGCCCTTTGACCAAAATGATCCTAGCCATCCATTGAGGAGGTAGATGGCTATATAAGGGGAGGGGTCTCATTTGTAGGGCATAGAGAAGAAGAGAAGAGATCCAAGAGAGCTCTAAGAGTAAAGCACTTCTGAGAGTGAGAGCCTTGTAAAACTTTGTACACAACTATACTTGTATAGTGAATACATTCTTCCACCTAAACTTTATGTTTTAGTTAGTGTGGTCGAGTGGAGAAGGCTGACTTAGGTGCAACCAAGTGGGTTGATAAACATCTAAGGCTGCATGGTTGGCTTGGAAAATCCAAGGCCGTGGCACTAGGCACGCCTTTCACAACACTGAGAGCATCTACGAATTTTTCTTACAAGCACAAAAGACAAGGTGCTCAAATGCCTTGGCCGATTGAGTAATCTTCAAACGTTGCTCTCAAAATCTGCATTCATCAATGCACACTAGCGGAGCCACTACAGGCCCAAGAGGAGCAGTTGCCCCAGATAAATCCTTAAATTATTTATATATGCCCCTTAATTTTATGTTAATTTTTGTAGCCTATTTCCTTTTATTTTTTCCAAAAAACCCCTATACCCCTTCCATTTTTAGTTCTAACTCTTATAGGCGATAGCTTTATGGGCTCAAATGTAACAATGATTTTTTGTAATGACAAATATGATATTGAAATAGTTTTCAAATTGAAATATTGATAATTGAATTTTTTTTTTAAAAGTTAAAATAAATAAATTGTATATCCATAATAGATAAAAATTAGTCTTAGGGTGCCGGGATTGGTGTTGAATCTATGGTATGAATATGTGAATTGTTTTTACTTTTTACATATTTTCAAAACAATTTTTACCCCAATCCTAATACTAATCAATGCTCGGGGCAGTCGTTATCATTTCCCTTACTCAAATATATCCACTCGATGCAACCCACGAATAGGTGTTCCCTATTCATATGAGCAAGACTACAAACCCAGAATTAATTACCCAGAAATTGAAAATGGTTCAAATTCATTTTACTTGTAAACCCCACACTTCATCAATTGAATCCCCACCACAAACTGATTCTGGGTAAATTACGGGTTCCTATATCTGGGTTCCTAGCTTTTTTTATTTTATTTATCATATCAACCACGTAATTTATCATACCAGTGTTCCAAAGCATGTAACTTTCGTCGACATTGAGGCCATAAATCACATAAACATATAAATAAGTACATGGTCTTATATATGTATATATATATATATATAGAGAGAGAGAGAGAGAGAGAGAAGTTGGGACCTTGAGATCAATGTTGGAGCGAGAGTAGAGGAAGTGGTTGAATTCAGGATCTTTCTGGATGTTCTTCCACTTACCAGTGCCATGCTTTGCGACACCTGCACGAAGCGCTTCTTCTTCCTCCGATGTCCATTTCTGCTTTGGATTCCCCATCTCTCTCTCTCCCTCTCTCTCTCTCTCTCTCACAACCGCTTAAACCCTCAATCTCTGACTCTGATCAGTGATCACTGCTAGGTTTTTATCGTGCTTAAAAATAATTATTTACTTCTTGGACCTCCCGGTCAGGCCTTATTTAACTTTGACCCCTATCTTTCAAAACATTTATAGGATCACTAATTAAGCTGGTTTGGTTTTGGTTTTCCGAAAATATTTTTCAGAAAAGTTTATTTTTTTATTCTTCATATTTTTTTGTTTTCAATGACTTTTTAAATATTTTAAGTAATATTTTTAATTTTTAGATACACCTAACATAAATACACTTAAAAAATATATTATTTGTAAAAAAAAATTAAAAAAGTTCACTAAATATCAAATATATATATATATATATATAAATTTAGTACATTTTTTATATTTTTGTGTATTTATTAATTTTTTAAAATATTTTTTCACAAATATTTTACTATTTAGATACATCTAAGTAAGGTACATCTTAAAAAGTAAAAAAATTACTTATAAAATTTTAAAATTATTCACTAAAAACAAAAAAAAAATACAAAAAATAAAAAATTTAATTTTTAAAAAACTAAATTCAGAAAAAATGAAACCAAACCCACTTTATTGTGCTAGATTTAACATTAATTGTTCAGAATTGTTTTGCACTGGTTGGATATTCCTAAATGTATGAAAATTTGAAAAATTCATCAATATATAAGAGGAAATTCTGCTATTTATATATAATAACAACATGAGCTTCTATTTGCACCTCTAAAAAATAGGTTTCCTAATTTAGTGATATTTTTTTTATTATTACTATGTCCCTATTTAAAATAATCAAAAAGTACTTGACTTTAGAAAAAGTGTAAATAAAAATATTTTGGACATCTCATTCATCATCCGTCCCAATATTCTTTTTTCTCTTTTATCTTCCTACTTTCAACACTTTACATCTTCATACCCAACCCTATTTGTTTTAATCCGTCATTCTTGCATTTTATTTTATATTGAAATTAATAATGGATAATAAAGAAAATATTTCCAAGTAATTTTCTATAGAGAAAGTAAGGCTGTGTTTGGTGAAACTCTCAAATAATAATTTCACCCCTCCATTTGCACCATCCGTTCGAATAGAGTTTTGAAAATGTGATTCTACCACACATTTTGTAACGCCCTCAAAATTAACCCATTATATATATCATTGACATTCATTATTTAAAGAAGACAATCTATTAATTCATTCATCAGAGTATTACAAAATAAAGCATTACATGTATTATCGAATAAAATGCCCTACAGGCTTACATCTTTCCAAGCCAACACTTGGATACAAAAATATGAGTTCTAACTCAATACAAGAAAAGCCCTAGGCTTGAATGTTTACATGTACCAATAATTTAAGACAGTTAACTAAAAGTAGTCTTCTTCAATCCAGAAGCCAAACCCTCCCAAGCTAATTCCTTGGAGGTAGTTTATCGCCTGAACCTGAAAACGATGTTCCCATAAAGGGTGAGCCACAGCCCAGTAGAAATATACTAAACCACATATAAGCAATGAATAAAGCAATAGCATTCAACAGATGGTTAACCAAGATAATCAATTACTTTATTTTACAGTCTCATGACACTATTGTCTAAGATACGTTTTACTTTTCAATTTTATCAACATGGCTCAGAACCTGGCCAAACTTACAACAGTGAATCACATATATCAAATTCACATCCTTCCAATATCAACAAACAAATGAGACTCAAGCTCAAATCAAACACTTCATACTTCCAGATTGATACACATTTTAGTGCTGTATCAATAAAACACTTCTATATAAATAAGCACACATAAAAGTGATGCTAATGGAGTCCATCCCCTATCTCCTCCCAAACAAAATCCGGTTTAGAGGTCCATCCCCTATCTTCCCCTAAACCGTGGAGTACATCCCCTATCTCCTCCCACACACAAACAATGTATGCAAATGCAATGCTCAATCAATACACGTATTTTCTGTATCAATGCCACAGTCAAAATTAATGACTTAACCAATGGGATTAGTTCCAGTTATTCCTAATCCACATGCAATGTCTACAACAATCATGACTATCCTCCACCGATAGCCCAAAACAGTTATTTCTAAACTGAAAATAACTATGTCCACAATTCAATAGACAAATGATTCAAATTATCCAATTATGCCATTTAATCAATGAATTCCCCAATTCCATGAATTTAACCATCTTTTCCCAATTCCATGAATTACTTATACAAATCAATTCAATAATTCAACTAAGGTTTTTCCCAAAATTTACCAAAGTATTCCCAACATATTAAAATACCAAAACTTAGAACATAACCTATAAAATGGAGTAGGAAATCCCTACCTCAAAGAAAACAACCCAAAAGGTGAAGAAAGAGATGAGTGCCCAAATACCAAAGTGCTCTAAATCGCCAAATGCTCAGATTAAATGGTAGCCCTTGCCTCACTCTATCTTTTTAATGAAGGATCTAGGGTAGAAACACACCCTAAGTGGATCAAATCTAAGAAAGAAGGTGAGTAGGGAGAGAGAGAAGTCGGACCTAGGGTTTGGAATCAAAAGAAAATGAAAAAGACTGATCAAATCCCACTGCTGTGTATATAAACTGGACAGGCTCGCTCGAGCGAAGACTTGGTCGCTCGAGCGACCAGACACAGAGAAACTACGCTCGAGCCAAGGAAGCCTTGCTCGAGCCAACAACTCAAATGCTCGCTCGAGCGAAAGAAAGCTCGGTCGAGCGAAGAACTCAAACCCTCAGGTCTGAACCCAGACACACGCTCGAGCGAAGGAACTATAGCTCGAGCGAAGGATGAACTAACTCGCTCGAGCGAAGAAAAGCTCGCTCGAGCCAAGAATGCACAGCTACAGGTCCAAATCAAACACTACCTCTCGCTCGAGCGAACAACTCCTCGCTCGAGCGAAGAACCAAAAACCTGGACAGCAACTCTTGGTTTCTAAACCCAACCAACCTGAAACAAACCTGGCCAACACATCCTATAATTCCAAATGAGAAAATAAGGAATAACAACAACAACCATTATACAATGACAGAATCTACGGAACAGTCCGGATACAATAATTAAATGGGAAAAGATCGGGGTCGCTATACATTTCAAAGTATATTTTTCTTTCATGTTTGGCATATCTCTCTTTTGTCTTCTCCATTCTCAAAAACAGGAGAGTTTTTGAATTTTGTGTCTACCCGGTCATCCTCCCGAATGTCCCCGCGGACATCCGGCCGATTGACTGGCTGGTTGACTGAAACAGTGCAAATTTTATTTTATTTTATTTTATTTTTGCAATTGCCAATCGCCACCTACTGTTTGGGGAAAAAAAATAAATTTGTTTTTGATATTTTTTAAATATAGAATATATTTTTTTTACACCAAAATGACAACTTGTTTTTTTGAATTGAATGTTAAAAAGAGTTTGGTTATGAGTTTTGAATAAAATTTGTAATAGAGTTTTGAGTTGTGCGTTTGGTTATGAGTTATAACTTTTTGAATTAAGTTCTGAAAACTTTTTTCAAAACTCATAATCAAACAAATTTTCTCAATTCATATGTTACATCAAAAATTCAGAACTTAATTCAAAAATCTTTTCAAAACTCATAACCAAACAAATTTTCTCTTTTCAAATCATAATTCTAAAACTCACAAACTCAAAATACTACTCTATTCTCAAATAATAATTCTAAAATTCTACCAAATGCAACCTAAGTTTTTAATTATTATTCGTCGTTTTTCATATGTTTGTTTTCTAAATTGATTTGGTACTGAGTATCCGAACAAACTTTACATGTTTGGAATTAAGTATTCGGACAAATATACTTTGTTTGACACTGAATGTTCATATGAAAGAATTTGAACCAATTTTCTATGGTTCAAACCTGAGTATCTAAACAAACTTCACATGTTTGGAATTAAGTATCCAGACAAATATATTTTATTTGGTACTAAATATCCATATGAAACAACTAGAACCATCAACCTGTCATGATCAATAAGTAAAATCAAAATATTGTTTTGGTAAACTAATAAAAATTACAAAATATGAGGAAAATAAGAAAAACACAACAAACAAACAAACAAAACGATATAAACAATAAATTCAATATGTATGTTAATGGATTACATTGTTCAAATCTCAAATTCTCGTGATGAACAAAATGACTCGGATGAATAGATTGTGTAGAGGAGCAGAAATCCTCTTTGTCTCGGAATCCCTCTTCATCGCTTGAAATTCCAGAGACCCTAAATGTGATTTTTGTTCCTCTGTTTATTGGTAATGGATGTACAAAATAGATTTGTATAGGATTTTAGAATTTTAAAGATTAGAACAGGTATTACTTGAGACGTCCAAACAAATAGTAAATAAAATTTCAAATTTTTTATCAACGTGCTCAAAGTAATGAGATGCCCAACTTACTCTTTTTTTTTTTTTTTTTTCTTTGTGCGCAAATAGAAACTCCCAGTAACAACAAATAGTATGGGATCTCATCACCTAAATTCTAATATTTTGGGGGAACTAGATTACCATCTTTTGGAATTATAAAGCTCATACTTTCTAAAAGACTCGAGATCCTCTATCATATTTTCATGTCTCAATCATTTGTCTCATTATTTTTAAACTGTTGTATCATCTTTGTATAAAATTAAAACTTGTGTCTTGTACTAGACTAGTGTATGCCTGTGTATAAATAATATTAAGATTAAAATGCAGTTATAATTTATATGTATTATGTTAAAATTTGTGAAGTTTGTGTCATTTTTTGATAAAGATACTGAAAAAATATATTGAAATATTTTTTTTTCCTGAAGAACTTGTAACAATTTTGCTTGTATTACACGCTCTACAAAATTCAAATAAAATAATAACTCTCCCTAATCTTAATGCAAATTAAGAAACAAAAAATTGTAAACACTGAACAAAAACAGAAATTAAAGTTATTGTATATACTTGTTAACGTTTTATAATAAAAAGAAAAAAAATTACTAAATCTATATAATAAAGCACATCAATAAGTGCTCTACAATCTCAACAAATTGAATTGAAAATTAAATGTCAAACAATACAAAACAGCATGTACTCTACAATTCCAAACAAATCAAATATAAAAAAAAATTAAATATCAAATAATGTACACCAGCCAGTGCTCTGCAATCTAAAAGAAATTAAAATAAAAATGCACACCAGTTAGTGCTACTGCTGCCAATCAAATTATAACTATATAAGAAAAACAAACATTATATTGTCATACACCAAGAGAGTGGGTTAAAATTTTACAAAAAGTGGATTAAAGCTTTTCAAAATATGTATGCTTTACAAAAGATGTGTCAATAACATGTCTTCAAACATGTGTTTGCTCAAACTTCCTCCTCATTACTTTCCAAAAAGTCTTAGTATCAACTTGTATGTATCCCCAATGAGGAACATGCACAACAATCTGGTAATTTGTGGAAACAAAAAAAATATAGATTAGTACATTTGTAGGAAATATACATATCAAAATACTTTGAGATTGAAATTACCTTATTACATCTCCATCGAAGCAAGCTAGTCATATTTCTCCTTTTAAGCTCCATAGATTTTTTGATCAAATCCTACAAAAGTCCATATTTCAAATTATTATTAAATTAAAATTTTATAAAAAGTTTATAATCAATAGAAATAAATCTACATGGTTACCTTATGATAAAACGTAATGTAATCTACACAGAACACTACAACAACATTTCAGGATAAACAATATTTGTAGTAGAATCTAAACTATCTTTAGGAAGGAGAATACTTATACGATCAAAGGATGTACATCTGGACAATGCCACATATAATTGCCTATGGCTAAACACTAGTATGCGTAAATCAACCCCAACAAATTTCACAGAATGTCCTTGAGATTTATTAATGGTCAAGACATATGCCAATCAGACTGGAAATTGACGTCTTGTCATTTGGAACAGCATTTCTGAAGAAGATGGTGTCAAATATATCCTTGGTATGAATGCCAAATCGCCAAACTTTTCTCCAGTTAAAATTTGAGCTTCAATTATACGAGTGTCGCACCTAGTAACCATCAATCTTGTACCATTACATAATCTATCTTTCGGTGTAATGTTTCTTAACAATATTATAAAACAACCCACTTTCAACTCTAACTTAAAAGTTGGCAGTCCAGAAGGATCCAATGAATTTAAATATTCATTAGGATATCTATTTGTAATGGTAAGATCAATTTCATTATCTTTAGACATTTTATTTGCTGCAAGATAAGTATATAATTTTCCTGGAAAAATATTCAACACAATAGTATTAATGTCACTAACATCATCATTACGCACAAACAAAATTGTGTGTTCAGTTAAAAAAGGTGGGGTTGACGTCTCTATCATATTCAACTGTGGGTAAATTGTAGAGAGTAATTCATTCAAATCTTGACATTTGTGTATTGTTGATGGAAGGTTAACGATTTCTTGAGGATTGGCCCCAATCTAAAAAAAGTGAAATCAATAAAAACGTAAGAGTGTAAACACAATTTATTAATTTAAAATAATTTATATAATATGGAAAAAGGTTAAAGTAGTGTTACCTCCATCAAGAAATTTGCAAAATTAGCATTTTCATGGCCTTCATGATTCAAACTCATATTCAAATCAAAAGTTAAGATATATATATATATATATGCTTCCATAGAACAGAGTGTCTTAATGATGCATTCACAATTTGCTCACGAACTCATTTGGGTATAACTGGTAAGATTTGTCGAAAGTCTCCACCAAGAACAACAGTAATACCCCAAATGACTTTTCACTATCACAAATATCCCTTAATGTACGAGCAACCGCTTCAACACAATGTCTATGTTGCATAGGAACTTCATCCCAAATTATGAGTTTTGTTTCTCTAAATAACTCAGCTTGTAATGATTGTTTGCTAAACCCACAAAGTGAATTTTCCAAGACATCTAATGGGATGGAAAATGTTGAATGTGCAGTGCAACCTCCTACCAGTAATAATGATGCAATTCTAGATGAAGCCACAGTAACAACGATATGCCCAAGGCTGCGACATTTTAATGCAATTGTATTGTACAGAAATATTTTCGTTGTTCCAGCACCTCCATTCAGAAAGAAAATAGTTCCTTTATTTTGAAAAACTAAAGAAATGATTATGTTATAAGCATTCCGCTATCCATTGTTGAGACAATCAATAGTAATTTGTGGATCTGTCTGTTATGCCTCACTCTGCAGTTGTTAATGTTCGAATATCATTCGATTACCAATTACTGTGCTCCAATTTGCAGTAGGTTGTGGCATGGGTGGGAAGACAATTAAACTTTTGCTTGATTGATGAAGCATTTGATTCAAAAGATGGAGACCATAATCTTTAATTTGAGTCTCAGTTGGGTTAGAAATGACAAACAATGTACGAATCTTATGTGCAAGATCATCACATATATGCGTTGAGAATTGATTCCATAATGCACATGGATTTAGTGTAGAGCACTGGGTGAGAATAATACTAAACAATCTCCTCAATTGATATCCAGTTTTCATAGCTGTAGCCTCTTTCAAGCATTGTATCCATTCTTCATCATCTTCTAAAAGCCCCCTTGCAACACATGCTAATTTAAATGTATCATGCACAACATTATCGATCGTGCATAAAGACTGAAACGACTTTGGTCCTTTGACAACGGTTAGTAACAAACGCAGATAAAATCTTTCACCACAATTAGGGCTAGCAAAGTACATTCTACCAATTGCATATTCCCTTTCTCCTGATTTCCATCTCTTTTCTGACTTGAGCCAAACAAAATGCTGTGGAAATTCTTGATAAGTGAATGGACATTCATCTTCACTGGCAGCACAATATATAAAGAAGCCAGTAAAAGTTGACATTTGTTGACCAGCTCTAGATTGAATCGTTTCTAATGACTTTTCTGGGTTAAAAACAACACGATGCATTCCAGGTAAATGAAGTGTCAATCGTAAAACTATTGGCATCTCTGCATGCAAAGGATGACCAAATATTTGCTAAGCAGCTTCTGGAGGTCCAATATACCTTGCATTAAGATATTGTTGAATCTCATTTATCATTCCTAATACCATCGTTGTACGATTATAACCCTTATAAATATACTTATGTATATACTTGACACATCTCATTTTGGCACAAACTTTCACATTTATATGACAATTGAAAAG
This sequence comes from Camellia sinensis, assembly GCF_055761805.1. Classification (NCBI taxonomy): domain Eukaryota; kingdom Viridiplantae; phylum Streptophyta; class Magnoliopsida; order Ericales; family Theaceae; genus Camellia; species Camellia sinensis. Next base: position 88,171,193 of record NC_138973.1, on the reverse strand, counting down.
TTTAGGAAGATATACATTGTATGGTACGACATCTCTATTATCAACTTATTGCCCCCTCACAGTATGTACTTGACTATTATTGCGATGACGATAGATAGGGTATCCATCTTGATCCATAGCTATTGTTTCTGTGAAAGCTCGAGGGTATCTCTTAAGGGTCCGTTTGGCAAGATGATTTGTGGCTAAAATAGCCACAAAAGACAAAATAGGCTATTTTAGCCACAACAAACAAAACATCACATCCAACCCATAATCATTACACTCATCTCTTACAAAAAAAGTCAAAAAAGCCAAAAAGCTCTTCCCAAACTAAGCTTTTTAGCCCAGGCTAAAATAGCCAAAAAGGCCAAAAAGTTAAAAAGCCAACCCACTTCCCAAACCAACCCTTAGTGTATCTACCATTTTCCATACATGGTGCTTGCGGATTTCGAGCACCACATGGTCCATGTACCATACAACATTTGATAGTTTCAAAAAGTATAGGATCATCTTTTGGGTTTGGAAATTCTGCACAGACCAATTTGTCTATTTGAACGCATGTTCGAATTTTGTCTGGACCCTTAAGAAATAAAAGTGCATGCATATGAGGGAGGCCTCGTTTTTCAAATTCAATTGTAAAAACATGTGCGACTTTATTTCCAAACACTTTATTTGTTTCTATCTCCTTCATCAAACATTTTCTCTTCAACTTAAAAACACGGGCAATTAAATCAGGACGATCAATAGGTTTTTGATGTGGTAATAATGTTGAAGTAATTTCTGGCCAATTGGGATTTGCAGTCATGGTAAGAAAAATATCTGGGTGTTGGTTGTATCACGTGATAGCCATTGAATCTTGAAAGATTTCAAACATATGTCTAGGACTACCAGTAAATAAAGATGGCAAAACAAACCTTTGACCAATTTGACCAGGTCGCACATAATCTGGATACATATCTGACAAATCTTAGTAAAGCTCAGCCCGAAGTTTCCCTTGATTAAGCTTGTAGTATGTCAATCGATTTTGCTCAGTTGCAGCCCAAGCATTTACCAAAAACTCTTGAAATAGTTTCCCACCTCTCAAAATTGTTGAATACTCTGTGGGTCGTTTAAACAAATGATAACTATAAAAATCCATTTGAGTAAGTCGATCAGTTGAAGGTCGATTATACTGAACATTCCATAATTTCAACTCAGGTTCCCATCCAAGCTCACCATATGGAAATAATAGAACATAATGTAATAGCAAGTAGGCTGCGTGACATTCATTAATTTGCATCAACTCATTATTTTCTCAAAAATGTAAGATAATATTTCTCATTCCATTTACCTCTGTTCCATCACCTGATATTACAATTGCAATCTCATCTGCAGTTGGTAGGTTATACCGACGTCGATCAGTTGTTGAATTGTAATGAAGGTGAGCTGGTAGATTGTGTCTTGCCGAGTCTAATTGATGTAAAGTGGTATGAGCCTGGCGAAATTCATCTACAAATGCATTAACTTGTAACAAACTATCCTAAATATAGAACATCCCTTATCAAGTTAGGATTTCTACGATTACGAATTTCTAAAGCTGAATATGGGTCATAGATAAACAGTTAAGCATAACTCGTATCCTGCCCTAGTTGTGGTTGTAGTGATCCTGTTCGATGTCGTAATTCCCCATGAATTGCGAATGATGTAGGGCCCCTTTCACTGAGTACTCTATGATCCAATGTAGCACCAAGACTCGTAAAAGCATTGGCTGCATTGTACACTCGAGTATAATTTCGAAAGGATTTTGATTGATCATTATACCCATCATATAATGCCTGAAGTGGTAGAGGGGGTGTAATAAATAAAGGTAGCCTAATCTTTTCTTCCAAACAGCAAGTCCCAAATAAGGGACGCTTGATAGATGATTTTGTCAATTTTTTATCTATCCAATGTAAGGCTAAATAATAAGGACATAATACATCCATCTTGCTAAGATAATGGCGGCAAGAATCTTTGTGTGCCCGGGCATCAATCAATGTACTCATAGGCATATCTTCTAATTCATCATCAGTACATAGGTCTTCTTGAAGAAATCGATTTATAGGAGTAGACCTATGAATATTTGTGTATAAATAAAATTCTGTAAAACAAAACGTTATGACTAAAAGTATATATTTCTAGATTAGACATAGTAGTTTACCAATTCCTTTGTGGAGCTAAAGATGTGCTTGGCATAGAAAACGAACGTGTAGAATGATGGGTAACCATTGTTCGTTTTTGTACTGAATGAGAGTCTTCAGTTATTGTTTCCCACTCCAAGCGAGTGCGATCGCGACGAATTGGTGTTAAAGAAGGTTGTCTTAGTTGAACACATTCTTCTAATCCCTCTTGTTCTCGTTGCAAGCATTGAAATTCAAAGTATGACTTTTCATTTTTTTCACTCTCGCTGTGCACGTTGGGCCAATGTGACTTTTGATATTACATTATTATTTTGTGCCTAAAATGAAAATATTTTATCATTGATGCAAAATATGTGAATATTTTGTGCTTAAAATGAAACTATCTTCTTATTTTTTTCCTTTCTCTTAATTTTGTTTTCTATTTGATTTATTTTATACCTTTAATAGTGTTATCTTTATTTCTTTCTTTCTTCATGCATTTTGTTTTTTATTAAAAAAAAATAAATAAGAATTAAAAACCTATATTATTTAGTTTCTCATTTCTTTATATATTTTTTCTTTATATAAGTAGCAACTTATAGATGGTACATTATAAATGCACATGTATCCATGCAAAATAAAAATAAATAAATTTGAAAAACACATCCAAAAATAATAGCAAGTTACAGAAAAATATATTATCATTCCACAAAAATAACATAAAACAACAAATTCATTTTTTAAAAAGAATATATACCACTTGACATGCATTTGTCATTCTCTTGTCAGTAGGAGTCATCTTGTCTTTTCTTTTAGACATTGGGTTGACGTTTTCTTTTTCTTTTGCCTAACAAATATAAACAAAATATTCAAAAGATTAAAAAAATCTTATATAAATAAAATACATACAATATTTGACTTGATTTTGTACTTACCGCACGAACACGGATAACATTAAGGCCGTACTGATCACGGAAGACCACACCAATATTTCTAGATGGGGTTGTAGGAGCAGGCCTACAAAAATTGATTGCGAACAAGTTAAAATCTATATAATAAAGTGGTTATAGTAAGAGTATATATTTCAAGAATTAAACATAGTTGTTTACCAATTTGGTGTTAAAGAAGGTTGTCTTGGGTTAATACATTCCTTTGATCTTTCTCGTTCTCGTCGCAGGCATTGTCCCAATTGGTATGCAGAACATGGCTTTTGATTTTTTTCTCGTTCTCGCCGTGCACGTTGGGCCAATACAGCTTTTGATAGCACATTGTCATTGTGTGCCTAAAATGAGAATATTATGTAAGTAGGTGCATAAATTGTAAAGATTATCCCCTCTCTTGCTTCCCTTTCATCATGTATTTTTTCTTTTTTTTTAACTAACTTTTAGTCGATTGAGTTGTTAGTCATATAAGAATCAATGCATGTATTGATAAAATTTAAAAAGGGAGGAAAAAATAATTTGAAAACACATTAAGCACACAAAACTACAGACTCACTATGCACTTATTGGTTTAAAAACAATACCCATCTCTTTACAAACTGTACATTGAAAAGGTAAATATTAGATCATTGGGTACATAAAATGTGAATATTAGCGCATAATATTTTATACTTTTCTTTTCACTCTTCTTGTTCTTTCCGTTATATTAAATTTATTTTTGTCTTTTTCTTCGTTTCTTAAGAACTTATAAGAACTTCACATATTTGTTTCTTATTCTTCTTTTACATTTTTAATATGTTATGTTGTAAATGCAACATGTGTTCATACAAATAGACAAACATATTAAAAATTCAGATTAATGTTCATACAAATGCATTAATATGTTGTACAAATGCTTACTTTAACATGTTTTAGAAAAACATTTCACATTCAATAAAAAGAATTGAATAAATATTTGGAAAAGAAACTTTAAAAAAATATACATAAAAAAGAGTATATGATACTATGCAATTCCTAAAAAAATCTATATAAAAAAAATTATATAATATACGAAAAAAAAACTTTTAAAAATTGTTGAGAAACCATACCACAGGATGTGCATTTTCCTTTCCTTTGCCAGAAGGGATAGCCTTTTCTATTTCCTTTGATATTGCTTTGCCTTTTTCCTTTGCCTTTGCCTATAAAAAATAAGTGGAATATGTTTATAAATTATTTTTAAAACAATAAGAAAATGCATGTCCAATGGTCAAGTGACTTTTAAGCTTACCTCACGAATGTGAATAGTATTAAGGTCATGCTCATCGCAAATAACAACATTAACATTTCTTTCTTGAAGAAATCGAACCTATACATACAAAAACTTTAGAGTGATAAATAAAACTTTATACACATAAATAAGAAAATTAGTAAACGGATGTGATATTACGGTTCGGTGTAAGTCTCCATCCACCTATAAAGTATGAGGAAAAAAGAAATTTATTAGAAGAAAATTAGATATGATAAGTTTTTTTTTAAATAAATAAAAAAATAGAAAAAAAAAAACGTACTTGACCAAAAATAGTGATATTCTCCATAACTGTTGTATTTCAACCTAAAAATGTTTGGTTATATAATTTTAGACACCAAGAAACAAAAAATTAGCAATAATAAAAGTTAAAATGGATTTCAAAATTTTATTTAAATAAATAACTGCCATGGATAGAAAAAACTTAACGGGCTACAATGTTTAGAATAGATGTATTTTAACAATCACATTAAAATGATAAAATTAAAATCGGAGCACAACATATGTCCAAATTTAAACTCTTCTCTTTTCTAACTGACTTCAATTTTATAGAGATGAAATTAAACCAAAATCAAAACCCGTTATAATCATAAATATTTTGAAGTTCACCATTTATCACTTAGAAAGTCCAAACATAAACTCGTTATAATAAAAAAAATAAAAATAAAATCAACAAATAACAAAACCATTTTATAAGCAATAATGAATAATTATTTCATGAAGACAACTAAAGTAATACACACACACACACATATATATTCACCAATATTTTTTGAAATAGAATATAGAATATTATACTCCCTTAAAAAGGTGTAAAAAAAAATATATATATAAACTCTCTTGCCATATAACACATAAAAATTAAAATGTCAAGTCTCTAAAATTTTTCTTTTAATTAGGAACTCTAGATATTCAAAATAAATTATATGAAAAATATTTATTATCTGTACATTAGAATCACACAGCAAATATATTACATTTGAATGATACAATTCTTTTTTTATAATAAAATGTTAAATACATTTTTTTGAGTGTGTGAGCTTAATTTTTTTTTCTTGCAAGTAGATCAGTTAAACAAATCACCCTTACTTTCTTTTTAAATAGCTCCAAAAAAAACAGCCTCTTCTCTCTCAAACTAATTTATACAACACAAAGCACTAACCACAAACTAAGTCCCAAATAATCCCCTCTCTCTCTCTCTCTCTCTCTCTCTTTCTCCCTCTCTCCCTGAGAAACCCATAATCAAACTCGCATTTTCTAAGCCAACCCAACATTTAGAATAGATGTATTTTAACAATCACATTAAAATGATAAATTAAAATCAGAGCACAACAATTGTCCAAATTTAAACCCTTCTCTTTCCTAACTGACTTCAATTTTATAGAGATGAAATTAAAACCAAAATTAAAACCCATTATAATCATAAATATTTTGAAATTCACTATTTATTACTTCGAAAGTCCAAACATAAATTTATGCCAAAAAAATAAAATTCAGCAGCTAACAAATCCATTTTATAAGCAATAATAAATAATTATTTCATGAAGGCAACTAAAGTAATACACATACATATACAGTAACCATAATTTTTTGAAATACAACATAAAATATTATACTCCTTTAAAAAGGTGAAAAAAAAAAAAACTCTTGCCATATTACACATAAATATTAAAATGCTAAGCCTCTGAAATTTTTCTTTTAATTAGGAACTCTAGATATTCAAAAAAAAAAAATTGTCGTAGGAAGATCTGCTAAACAAATCACCCTCACTTTCTTTTTATATAGCTCCAAACAAACAGTCCCTACCCTCTCAGATCAATTTCTACAACACAGAGCACTAACCACAAACCAAGTCCCAAATAACCTCTCTCTCTCTCTCTAATCAAACTCACATTTTCTGAGCAAACCCATAGCCTATGCCTAAGGTCTGTCTATGCCAAACAACCAATTTGAGAAACTTGGTGCACAAACAACCAATTCAAAGCAAACCTTTGGGTTAAGTTAGAATAAAAGGGATCAATTTTGATCTTATGTGTCAACAAATTGAAGGTAGATAATTAGAAGAGTGGGTAAGGAAAAAAGAATAGTCAATTTACAATATTAGTCAAATGAAAATAAATATTGGACTAAAACAACAGTCAAATGAAAACATACACCAGGGAAAGATACATGCACAATCCATGCATAACACAATCCTAGAAAGAATGGCTGGTGGGAATTTTATTTTTATGTGGACAGGGTATTTTATTTTTAAGTTTTTTTGCTACAGCTCTTTGGCCCCTAAACATGTTGTATTTTCACGAGCTGCAAACAAACTTTGCTTACATATGGTTTCATATAGGCCAAAACTGTCTGACCCAAATATTGGCCAAAAACTGTCAACTAAGATGAACAAAAAATAAACAAACTAAGATGAATAGAAAATAAGATGAACAAAAATTAGAACAAAATTGAGAGAAAGATGAACAAACTAAGATGAACAGAATTAGAAAGTGTGATTTCTTTAATTGTTGCCACCTATCAAAGAAATGAGTTAATATTTGGAGCCTCATCTGTGTCACCAAAAGAGAGGTGATATTTCTTTGTTCAACATATTATCCATCAAGGTGAGCTGCAAAGGTAGGACTGGGTGCAAGGTGAAGAAAGGTTGTGATTTTCATGTAAATATTTTCTGAAAATGATTAGATTTAAATGTGTTTTTGAATGATTTTTTTTTTTTTATTTCAATCACTTTATTCGAAGTTGTTAAGCTCATACTAAGTTGTTTTGCTACAGCTCTTTGGTCCCTGAAAAAACTTTACTTACATATGGATTTGTTTGTGGTTGCCTTGGGGTATGCAAACACAAACACAAAATACAAACCCTTAGAAACACAAAAAAGGATAGAAAAAGACACACAAAATATTGGCCAAAACTGTCTGACTCAAATATTGGCCAAAGAAAATAAAGCTTTCTTGTAATTAAACTAAACAAAGCTTTCTTGTAATTAAACTAAATAAAGCTTTCAAACTAAACAAAGCACACCTTCATTGTTGTTATGGGTCTCAAATTTAATTATGACACAGTTGCTATTTAAATATGATCCATTGTGGTGGTTTTATTATAACTAAAAGTGGCTTAGCTTTCTACTTAAGCAGATGTTCAAAACCCATTTCAGATCAAGTAACCATACAACAAACTAAAGAATGGCTGGTGGGAATTTTAAACATGCAAACCACCTTAACTTTCGTTTGTGGAGAGGGTGTTGATACTTGAGCAGATGTTTAACTTTGATGTAGATTTAGATTGTTGGAAGAATTGTATCTTAGGCAAATCATTTGTAGAGGGGGTGTAATATTTCGTTTGGTACAGCTCTTTGGCCCCTAAACAGGTTGTATTTTCATGATCTACGAACAAACTTTGCTTACATATTGTTTGTGGTTGCCTTGGGGTATGCAAACACAAACACAAAATACAAAATATTGGCCAAAATATTTGCCCTGTTTTTTATTCACTAGATTAATGGACTTTTTTTAATTATAAACAAATATTATTTTACTCTCTCATAAACAGAGGCATTTATATAATTAAAATTGGAGATGAATGTTTATTTTCAATCCCCTCAAAATAAAGGCATTTATTTTCAAAACAGAGGCATTTTCATTTCATTTATTTTCAAAATTGGAGGCAGTTTTTATTTTTTTATTTTGTGTGTAAACTCTTTATTAATATTAATATTAAGTAAATACAAAATAAGAAGATTGAGTAACTTTTAAAGAGAAGTTGTAATATTTTGTAACGAAAAAATCATATAGAGAGAATATATGAAGAAACTAAAAAAATATAAAAAGTTTGAGATTCAAAGCAAACATTTCTCTCATAATCCATTAAGGTAACCCGTGCCTAAAGGCACAGAGGAAATAAAGTTCAACACACCTCTGAAACTCCTCTGAAACTTAAAATAGGGCCATACTATACTTAGATGAATTGAGGTCAATTCAATTAATAGGTAAGGATTGTTATTGGAATTTGAACTGTTGTGATCATTGACTTGAATCGATTACATTTCGTGAGGGATATAAGAGATCCAAATCATCTGTATTCATAAATTTTGTGAGTATTATTATTTTAGATTTTGTGAGTATTATTCTGGAGCATCGATTACATTTTGTGAGTATTATTAGTTACAAATTTCCAATTTCTTATATCAATGAATTCATAAATTTGGTGTTTTGCAGCTTTCTTTATGTTTAATCTATTGATATGTTCATTTTTAGATTCTATTGATAAATTTGGTGTGAGATTACAGTTTAGATGCTATCCATACATCCAATAATATATATGCATGTGAGCATGAATTCAGATGTTATTAACCTAATAAATAGGAATTTCTATATGTTTATATTGTTGGAACAATCTTCTGTGTAAATAAAAAAATTTGAAACAATTCAAACAAAATAAAATAAAACTTACAGTATTTATTTTGTAGAACCGAATAAATAATTAAAGACCAAGTCGAGTGTGTGACACTCTGTCCTTAAGATAGATTCGCCCCGCTACGGTGCTTATGGTTGAGTGGCGTCTATCTCCTAGGATATAACGATCTTCACCAATTTGTAGTAGCACTCCAAAACAAATTGTTCGGCGAACCAAACCTGTGTTCTAACTCTCTAATTATTTAATCTAAAACTAATATATGAAGAATAAATGCACTAGAGCAAAATTTGGACAGCAAAGGCAAAAAAGCAGACTGATTTTCGGATGGAAAATTCGATCTCCAAGACTCCTAGAATTGATGGGTATATATAGGCACTAAACCTTGTCCGAACAGGTTCCAAAGTTTGAAAGTTTGAATGAACAAATGCAAAGAATTTATTTCAAACAAATCTGACTGTTAGCACTTTGAACCTTTAATTCAAACAATTTTTGAAAAGTTGTCCGTTGGTGGACCAAGTCAAAGGAACTGTTGGTACTTTATTATTTAAACTATTTGAAATATATATATATATATAATATATATATATATATATATATATTAAACTATTGAAATAGTTTAATAAATAAAGGAAGAGGTGCAAACTTTAGGAAACCACTTAGGAACCCAAAATTTGAATTTAGAATTAAATTAAATTTTCACAATTACAAACTTTAGGAAACCACTTAGGAACCCAAAATTTGAATTTAGAATTAAATTAAATTTCCACAATTACAAACTTTAGGAAACCACTTAGGAACCAAAAATTAGAATTTAGAATTTAAATTAAATTCCCACACTAATTTTTATTGAAAAAATTCAATTGAATTTTATCTAAAGAATTAATGTTAGACCCGAAAATGACGTCAACTTCCCATTCACTCATAAATGGTTTTGACGTTCCGCCTTCACCGTGTGACTTGCCACGTGGCAAGGAACACTTCACCTCTTCGGACCCACCCCAAAATATGCCTATATTAAACCATTTTCCAACAATTCCCCACATGAATAGAATTTGACGGAGAGATAATGCAACAACATGATCTAATTACAGAGAGTACAGAAATTGAAAATATTCTGCAAAGGATAGGTAGCTTTTGGCTTTGAACCTTCCCTTGTGAGACACTATCGGATTTACTAGTTAACCAGTGAACATGATGTCTTGAACTGTTCAGCCGTTTGTGTAAACCAAGACAATAGAACTCACACAATATATTCCCAGACACAATTTAGTTCTCACTATTGTGTTCATTTTGGCCCTGAACAACCTAGTCTTTTATGAGTGCTCTCAAGATTTGTAGCCCTTCACAAATCTTATAGAACCGGCCCAGTTCATACTCACATAGGTGATTCTTATGAAGAGTATCCTGCCATACTCCACTAGGTTTACCTAGATATACGAACCATTAAAATCTTACTTAAGCTAAAACGCTGCAGACATCACTATGTCATCATAGAAATGGGTAGGAGTTGGACTCCCCAGTGATCCTTCTGAGTTATACACAACTCGGTTGTCCCTTTGAACCTAGATCTTGGGATCTCCAGTCAACTAGGTTGGGTTGCCGTTGTGGTAACTCTTATTTAATAGGCTTTAGTCCCATTCCCCTCGATGAATTCTCAACTAGCTCTCTTGCTAACCCTTTGCTTAGTGGATCCGCTATGTTGTCTTTAGACTTAACATATTCTATAAAAATAATTCCATTAGAGAGTAGTTGTCTTACGGTATTATGTCGACGATGAATGTGTCTAAACTTACCGTTATATATATGACTCTGTGTTCTACCTATTGCTGATTGACTATCGCAATGTATGCATATAGCAGGCACTGGTTTTGGCCATATTGGAATATCTTCAAAGAAGTGGCGAAGCCATTTTGCCTCTTCCCCTGCTTTGTCTAAAGCTATGAATTTTGATTCCATAGTAAACCTAACAATACAAGTCTGTTTAGAAGATTTCCAAGATACAGCCGCCCCACCAAGAGTAAAGACATACCCACTGGTGGTCTCTTGTATCCTATATCCAATTTGCATCACAGTATCCTTCAAGTACTGCTAGATATCTAGTATAATTCAGCCCAATATTACGAGTAAATCGGAGATACCTTAGAACCCTTATAATAGCTTTCCAGTGTTCTACTCCGGGATTACTCATATATCTACTTAATTTACTTACTGCATAAGCTATATCCGAGCGAGTGTAGTTCATCAAGTACATTAAGCTTCCAATAATTTGGGCATACTCTAATTGAGAAATACTTTCCTGTACATTCTTAGAAAGATACAAATTAACATCTACAGTTGTTCTAGCAAGATGATCATTATCTTTGCTGAATTTGTCAAGTATTTTCTCAATGTAATGAGATTGTGACAAAGCATATCCTTCTGATGTTTTGGTAATTTTCATGCCAAGAATTACATCAGCAATGCCCATGTCCTTCATGTCAAAATGTTTATTCAACATTTTCTTGGTAGTTTTAATCATATCATTATTACTACCTATGATGAGCATATCATCTACATAAAGGCATACAATGACATAACCTTTGCCTGTATTTTTAATATAAACACATTTGTCACACTCATTAATTTTAAATCCCTTTGACATCATTGCTTTGTCAAATTTCTCATGCCATTGCTTTGGCGCTTGTTTTAAACCATATAATGATTTAACCAATTTACACACTTTTTTTTTTCCTGGAACAGAAAAATCTTCTAGTTGTTCTATGTAAATTTCTTCATTTAACTCACCATTTAAGAAAGCGGTTTTCACATCCATTTGATGAATTTCTAGATTGTATAGAGATGCAATGGCAATTAGCATTCTAATGGATGTTATTCTAGTAACCGGTGAGTATGTATCAAAGTAATCAAAACCTTCTTTTTGTCTAAATCTTTTGATCACAAGTCTTGCCTTGTATTTGTCAATTGATCCATCCGCTTTCAATTTTCTTTTGAAAATCCACTTGTACCCAAGAGGTTTACAACCTAGTGGCAAATCCACCAATTCCCAAGTGTGATTTTGCAAGACGGATTCAACTTCACTGTTGATAACTTCTTTCCATAAAAGAGCTTCAGGACTCGACACAGTCTCTTTAAAAGTTAAAGGCTCATTTTTTAACAAAAAAGTTAGGAAATCTGAATCAAAAGATTTTGAGGTTCTAGCACGTTTACTACGCCTAGGTTCCTCTTCCTCATTTTGATCTAACTCTTGTTTTTGATCATGTTCTTGATCCTGACTAGTAATAGCATCATGAGATCTTTTATTATTACTAGTCTCTTGTCCAGTCTTATTTGGAAATACATGTTCAAAGAATGATGCATTTCGAGATTCTATAACAGTACTTACATGCATTTCGGTATGTTCTGATTTATGAATCAAAAATCGATATGCACTACTATTCTTGGCATAACCAATGAAAATGCAATCAACCGTTTTAGGACCTATCTTAGTTTTTTTAGGACTAGGAATAGCCACTTTAGCCAAACTCCCCCACACTTTTAAGTATTTGTAGTATGGTACTTTTCCATGCCACATTTCATAAGGTGTTTGATTCACTTTCTTTTGGGGTACTTTATTAAGTATATAATTAGCAAAAAGTATTGCTTCCCCCCACAAGTTCTGAGGCAATCCAAAACTTATTAACATGGCATTCATAATTTCTTTTAAAGTCCTATTTTTCCTTTCAGCAATTCTATTTTGCTGAGGTGAGTAAAGAGCAGTAATTTGATGAATTATTCCATGTTCTTTACAAAACTCACCAAAAGGTGATTCATATTCACCACCTCTATCACTTCTAATTTTCTTGATTTTCTTACCAAGCTGATTTTCAACTTCATTCTTATATTGAATGAAAGTTTCCAAAGCTTCATCCTTGGTTCGAATTAAATAAACATAACTATATCTATTCTAGTCATCTATAAAAGTGATAAAATATTTTTTCCCACCTCTAGTTTGAATCGATTTAAAATCACAAATGTCACTATGAATTAATTCAAGTGGTTCCGTACTACTTTCAATTGAATGAAAAAGAGTTTTAGATAATTTTGCCTCAACACAAATTTCACATTTATGATTTGAATCAATGTCAAATTTAGATAAACATTCTATATTAATTAATCTACGCAAAGATCCATAATTAACATGTCCTAGTCTACCATGCCATAAATTTGATGACTCAAGCAAATAAGAAGAAGATGTAGTATTATTAATAACTGAGGGTACAACGATCAATACATTTAACTTGAAAAGGCCATCAGACATGTAACCTTTTCCTACATACATCCCATTCTTAGTAAGTACAAATTTATCACTCTCAAATACTAGCCTAAACCCATTCTTACTCAACAGAGATCTGGAAACAAGATTTTTGCAAATATTCGGTACATGCAGCACATTGTTGAGAGTGAGTTCCTTTCCAGATGTCATCTTGAGTACAATCTTTCCTTGTCCTTCAACTTTGAAAGTTGAGGAGTTGCCCATAAAAAGTTGTTCACCATTGTCCACTATAGATAAGATGTGAACATTTTTTTGTCGGCACAAATATGGCAAGTAGCACCAGTGTCCACCCACCATTCTTTAGGATTTCCGACAAGATTTGCCTCGGAAACAACTGCAGAAAGATTGATGTCATCTACACCATTGGATATCTTGTCCACTTCGGTCATATGGGCTTGAGCAGGCTTCTTCCTTGTTCTTCTTTTGCTTTTGCCTTTGCTGCGGCAATCTTTGGCTTGATGCCCCTTTTTGTCACAGATGTAACATTTGCCATTAAATTTGTACTTTTTATTTCCCCCCTCCTTTTAGAGCCTTGTGATGAACTTTCTCCAGAAGACTTTCGTTTTTTGATTTTTGAAGCATGTTCCACCACATTTGCCTCAAACTCCATAGGATGCTTACCAGCCCACTTTTCAGAATTGCGGTTGTCATCTTCAATCCTCAAACACACAATTAATTCTTCCATAGAAATTTCTTTGCGCTTGTGTTTGAGGTAATTCTTGAATTCCTTCCAGCCTTTTGGTAATTTTTTAATTAAGGCTGCAACTTGGAATGATTCACCAAGAGACATACATTCTGCGTGAATGTCATGCAGAATGAGTTGGAAATCTTGAACTTGGATGATCATAGGTTTTGAATAAACCATTACAAAATCCAAGAATCTACCTACCACAAATTTTTTTGAGTCGGCATCTTCCGTTTTGTATTTTTTCTCCAAAGACTCCCAAAGTTCATTTGCTGTCTTGATAGGACTGTAGACGTTGTATAACGTGTTGTTAAATCCGTTCAAGATGTAGTTTCGGCAAAGGAAATCGGCATGTTTCCAGGCATCAACAGCAGTAACCATTTGCCGGTCGGTTTTATCCTCTTTCAAGATAGGAGCATCTTCACGGAGGAAACGAGCTAGGTTCAAAGTTGTAAGATAGAACAACATTTTTTGTTGCCATCTTTTAAAGTCAGTTCCTGCGAACTTCTCTAGCTTTTCACCGTGATTTACCGGTACTGTTACAACAGGAGAGGGGGTTGGCGTCATTGCAGCCACCACAATAATACTTGTTTGGGCATTAGTTTCAGTAGCCATCAATTCTAATTTATAAAACAAAATTATAATTAGAATTTATACTACACAGAAAATTAAAACCAAAAAACAACAGAATTTTAAATTTTGAAAAAATAAAAGAAATAAGAATTGTAACTTTTATTTCCAATTAATTTGAAAATAAAATAAAATTTTATTTAAACAAATTAAACCAAAACTACAGAAATAAATTCTGTTAAGATAAAAGAAACAAAACAAAATGTAACTTTTATTTTCAACTAATTTGGAAATAAAATAAAATAAAATTTTATTTAACCAAATTAATCCTACACATAAAACTAATCCAAATTCACGGAATTAAATTCTATAAAAATAAAAGAAATAAGAATGTAACTTTTATTTTCCAATTAATTTAGAAATAAAATAAAATTTTATTTAACCAAATTAATTCCATACAGGAAATTAAATTCTGTAAAATAAAAGAAATAAGAAAATAAATTTTATTTTTCAATTAATTTGGAAATAAAATAAAATATTATTTAACCAAATTAATTCCACACAGAAAATTAATTTCTGAAAAAAAAATTCCACAAAAATATATTCTGAATTGTTAATGACACCAGTATCGTACTACTAGTTGTCAAAGAAAATAGACAGTATATTACTATTATCTATCAAATAGCATATAATCACTATTTGTTTTTCCAACCAGAATATTATTTTGTAAATCCACAGAAAATAATTTTCTTAAAAGAAGAAAGAGAAAAGGAAATAAACGAAAAATTCTGTAAATAGAATAATTCGAGTCTGTCTTAAGATTATTGGAACAATCTTATATGTAAAAAAAATAATTTGAAACAATTCAAACAAAATAAAATAAAACTTACAGTATTTATTTTGTAGAACCGAATAAATAATTAAAGACCAAGTCGAGTGTGTGACACTCTGTCCTTAAGACAGATTCGCCCCGCTACGGTGCTTACGGTTGAGTGGCGTCTATCTTCCAAGATACAATGATCTTAACCAATTTGTAGTAGCACTCCAAAACAAATTGTTCGGCAAACCAAACCTGAGTTCTAACTCTCTAATTATTTAATCTAAAACTAATATATGAAGAATAAATGCACTAGAGCAAAATCTAGACAGCAAAGGCAAAAAACAGACTGATTTTCAGATGGAAAATTCGATCTCTAAGACTGCTGGAATTGATGGGTATATATAGGCACTAAACCTTGTTCGAACAGGTTCCAAAGTTTGAATGAACAGATGCAAAGAATTTATTTCAAACAATTCTGACCGTTAGCACTTTGAACCCTTAAATTCAAACAAATTTTGAAAAGTTATTCGTTGGTGGACCAAGTCAAAGGAACTATTGGTACTTTATTATTTAAACTATTTGAAATATATATATATATATATATATTAAACTATTGAAATAGTTTAATAAATAAAGGAAGAGGTACAAACTTTAGGAAACCACTTAGGAACCCAAAATTTGAATTTAGAATTACATTAAATTCCCACAATTACAAACTTTAGGAAACTATTTAGGAACCCAAAATTTGAATTTAAAATTTAAATTTAATTCTCACAATAATTTTTATTGAAAAAATTCAAATGAATTTTATCTAAAAAATTAATTTTAGATCCGAAAATGACGTCAACTTCCCATTCACTCATAAATGGTTTTGACATTCTGCCTTCACCGTGTGACTTGCCACGCGGCAAGGAAAACTTCACCTCTTCAGACCCACCCCAAAATATGCCTATATTAAACTATTTTCTAACATATATGTGTACACTTAAAAAGCTTACAAATTTATTAGAATCTATTACTTAAGATGTTGGATTTGGAGTTTGAAATTAATTATGAATTTAGCTCTCAAATTAAAAAAAAAAATTAAATTTTTTGTCCATATCATCATCCGGACCCCTAAAAAGAATAATCAATTATAGAGCCAAAGAACCATTTAATGTTCGTGAGTTTTTGGAGCTAAAATGGAGAAAACAATTTTTTTTTTCTTACTATTCTAAATTGAGCAGAGTCATAGCAACTCACTAACAACACTGCATGGACATGGACTTCACACCCTTTGGCCCATGCTATACTTCTGTATGTTTGATGCTTGTTTGGTTCTATAAATAACTTAAAAATTATTAACATGATATTATTTGGTGTTGACGGTACATTGCAAGTAAGGGAGTTGCTATGGCTATGAAAAAACCAAATTAATGGCTGAATATTGGAAGTAAATAACCATAAGCATAGAGCCAACACACTGAAAAAACAACCATAAATTAATATCTGATAGCAGGAATTCAAAACACATTGAAAATACAATGGAAAATATTGACCCAACACACTGAGAGAAATGAGGAGAGACAAAAATTGGTACAAAACATAGCAAAGCAATAACTGATTTTGGTGATAAAAAACAGAGCCAACTGATTTTGGTGTTAAAAAACAGAGTCAACTTGAATGTAGCCTTTGCAACTACTCTTTAATGTAGTCAACTTGTTCTTCTTCTTCAGTTTTACTCAATAGTCATGCCTAGCAAACGTTACCAAAGCAATAACAAAAGAAAAAAATAAGAACCAAAGTAATAAACTAACCCAGCCATCAGCAAAACAGAGAAAAAAGAGGAGAGACAAAAGTAAAAACAAAAAAATTACTGTAATGAATAGCCGAGCAGCCGGAGTGAACAATGGTGAGAGTGGTCAGAGTGATCTACAGTCGAAGTAAGCTCTGATGAAGGAAAAAGCTGAGAGAGTAAAAAAAAAATTCAAGAAGAATAACATATTGAATTAGTTAAGATAAAAATGAGAGAATACTAAATAATAGTCAATTACCCGAATCAATTCTCTTGAACCCAACAATTAAAGTCATGTTTTCAAGACTAAATAATAATACTGAATTGGTTCAAAATACTTTTCCAACAATAGTTAAAGTCATGTTTAAAAATACTTTTCCATATATCAATATATATCATTCAAAATTCAAACCCAACACAATAAGATAATTTGCACACACAACATACATCACACCAATAATAAATCTGTAGGAGTTTTCCAATGTGAGTAAACCCAAAAACACACTCAGAAGATTGAAACAGAGCAACGAATAATATTAAGTTTTTCCAACTCCATTGAACCCAGCAGTTAAAAATACTTTTCCATATCAAAAAATCAAACGTTGAATATATATCATTCAAAATCCAAACCCAACATAATAAGATAATTTGCACACACAACATACATCACACCAACAATAAATCTGCAGGAGTTTTCCAATGTGGCTAAACCCAAAAACACACCCAGAAGATTGAGACAGAGCAAGGAATAATACTAAGTTTTTTCAACTCCATCGAACCCAGCAGTTAAAAATATTTTTCCATATCAAAAAATCAAACTTTGAATATATATCATTCAAAATCCAAACCCAACACAATAAGATAATTTGCATACATAACATACATCGCACCAACAATAAATCTGTAGGATTTTTCCAATGTGGGTAAACCCAAAAACACACCCAGAAGATTGAAACAGAGCAAGGAATTCAGCAATGGGGAGACAGACGGTAGACAGAGAGAGAGATAGAGAGGGAAGGTAGATACTGAGGGGAGAGTTTATGTAGAGTAAGAATGGGGAGACAGATAGTAAACATAGAAGGAGATAGAGAGAGAAGGTAGATAGGGGGTATGGGAAGACAGATGGTAGACGAAGGGTATGGGGAAACAGAGGGTAGATACTGAGGGAGAAGAGTGGGGAGACACAGGCAAATCATTTGTACCTTAGGGAGAAAGTGTTGGGCGGGAACCACCCATTGATCTAAACCATTGATATACACTTAGGATTCATCTGAGCCATCCAAATGAAATGTGTCTCTCATACATTTTATATATTTTCAAAAACCCTTCTCCCTTATTATATAGATGATTGTTATTTCTGGCTATTACAGCTGGTAAAGTAATCAACTTTTGAGACCGGCTCGACTCATTAACAGCGACTATGGTCTTGTTTGGCATGTGGGATTTGGACTATTTTTTTGTTAAAATTTATAAAAAGATAAAATAAATTAAAATAATTAATAAAATAAAATGTCACATTAAATCTATAATTATTTCACTTTTTCTCTCATAAATATCATATTCAACTATAAAAAAATTCAATCATCTTCTTAAACACAAAAATTTTAACCTACTAAAATAACAACATCCTAAACACCCACTATGGCACTTTAAGGAAATAAAATAAAAACTTGAATGTCAACACTTCCATGGCATTTCTTTATTATCATTTATTATATTAAATCTTTTTTTTTCTTCCTCTTTTTAGTTCACCAAATACGTTACTAACAACTTTTCATCTTCAAATACCTTCTTTTTTTTTTCTTCCATTCTGAATGTTCAACTCATTTATATTCCTTTAAATTATATAAAACAAGATCTGAACTTTGAAGAAACATGGATCGGGAGAGCTTTCGAGAGTCACAAAATTCTAAATCTTTGTTTCAAATCATTATGCATATCACTTTGAGAAGGTCATATCTACCAAATCGGTAGTCAATATTTCTCTATTTGTTGCTTTCACTTCCACCTCTATTGTGTTATTTGCGATTATCTGAGCATGATTAAACTTGCAATTCTAAATGCCAAATCTAAGTGAGTCCCCATTCAAAGGCCAATCATGTGATGCAAGTGTAAAGCTTTTTCACACTTGATTGACTTGACAGTATATGAAAATTGTGTTGAAACAATCTTCTATGAAAAATAAATCAATTGAAACAAATAAAATAAATTACATACCAAACTTATTTTTTTACAACCGAATGAATATTTAAAGACCAAGTTGAGTGTGTGATACTCTGTCCTTAAGACAAATTTGTCCTGCCTCGGTGCTTACGAACTAATGGCATCTATCTCCCAGGATACAATGATCTTCACAAATTTGTAGTAGCACTTCAAACAAATTTGTCCGGCGAACTAGAACCTTGTGTTCCATACTCTCTTTAATTTTCCTAAAACCTAATATGAAAGGAAATATGCAACAGAGCAGAAAATTGGATAGCAAAAATATAAATTTCAGACTGATTTTCAGATGTAGAAAAATGCTGGAACAGATATGGTTTTACAGACCTGAACAGGTGTTAATTTCAAACAAGAACAGGTGCACTATTTTGAACAAATGCAAATTGAAAACTGGACAAATTTGAACCTGTAACCGAACAGATACAGTTACTGTTTTGAACCTGTAACTGTCTGGGCAGTCTTGAATTTGAATCTGTCCGACAGATTGAAAAATTGTTTGGACAGTTTTAAATCTGTCCGGTAGTTTAAAAAACCTGTCCGAAATTTGCAATTGTAGTGGAATATGGAAGAGGCACAAATTTTGGACAAAAAATTTGAATTCAAATTTGGTATAAAATTTGAATTAATTTTCCCGCAAGAATTTTTGAAAAAATTCAAATGAATTTTGTCCAAAAAATTAATATTAGAACCGATCTGATCCCCAATCCACACCCACACCCAACTCGGCTTAGCCAGGCGGCGGCAGTGCGCGTGTGTGTGGTGGTTTGGGCTAAGGTTTCAATTGTCCATAACTTCTTCCTTCTACAAACTTGGGGTGCCCCTTGGGGCCCAACCCAAGTGTTGTAATCTAGAGCTTATATACACACAAAAGCCCTCTTAAAGTTTCAATGTGGTACAACCTATTTCAAGGAAACTCACATTTAATTCTTTAAATGTCCAATTTCACGAACTTGAAAACGACGTCAACTTCCTATTCACTCATAAATGGTTTTGACGAACCGTCTTCGCCGTGTGACTTACCACACAGTAAGAAACATGTCACCTCTTCGGACCAACCCCAAAAGACGTTTGGGGCCCACTCAATTTTGGGCTTAAAGTTGGCCCAAAATAAGCCTTATAAAACCAAATTTTCCAACAATCCCCCACATGAATGGAATTTGACGGACAGAAAATACAATAACATGATCTAATTACAAAGAGTATAGAAATTGGAAATATTCTGCAAAGGATAGGTAGTTTTTGGCTTTAAACCTTCCCTTGTGAGACACTATCGGATTTACTAGCTAACCAGTGAACATGATGTCTTGAACTGTTCAGTCGTTTGTGTAAACCAAGACAATAGAACTCACACAGTATATTACCAGACACAGTTTAGTTCTCACTATTGTGTTCATTTTGGCCATGAACAACCTGGTCTTTCATGAATGCTCTAGAGAATTGTAGCCCTTCACAAATCTCATAGAACCGGCCCAGTTCACACTTACATAGGTGATTCTTATGAAAAGTATCCTATCATACTTCACTAGGTTTACCTAGATATACAAATCACTAAAATTTTACTTAACCTAAAATGCTACAGACATCACTATTTCATCATAGAAATAGGTAGGAGTTTGACTCCCCAGTGATCCTTATGAGTCATTCACAACTCGGTTGTCCTTTTGAACCTAGATCTTGGGATCTCCAATCAACTAGGTTGGGTTGCCATTGTGGTAACTCTTATTTAATAGGCTTAAGTCCCATTCCCCTCGATGAATTCTCAACTAAGTCTCTTGCTGACCCTTTGGTTAGTGGATCCGCTATGTTGTTTTTAGACTTCACATATTAAATGAAAATAATTTCATTAGAGAGTAGTTGTCTCACGGTGTTATGTCGATGACAAATGTGTCGTGACTTACTGTTATACATATGACTCTATGCTCTACTTATTGTTGATTGACTATCACAATGTATGCATATAGTAGGCACCGATTTTGGCCACATTAGAATATCTTCAAGGAAGTGGCAAAGCCATTTTGTTTCTTTCCCAACTTTATCTAAAGCTATGAATTCTGATTTCATAGTAGACCTAGCAATGCAAGTCTGTTTGGAAGGTTTCCAAGATACAGCCGCCCCACCAAGAGTAAAAATATACCCATTGGTGGATTTTGAGTTTCTAGTATCCGATATCTAGTTTGCATCACAGTAACCTTCAAGTACTACTGGATATCTAGTATAATTCAGCCCAATGTTATGAGTAAATCGGAGATATCTAAGAACCCTTATAATTGCTTTCCTTACTCATATATCTACTTAATTTACTTAATGTATAAGCTATATCTGGGTGAGTGCAGTTCATCAAGTACATTAAGCTTTCAATAATTTTAGCATACTCTAATTGAGAAATACTTTCCTCTGCATTCTTAGAAAGAAACAAATTAACATCCACAGGTGTTCTAGCAAGATGATCATCATCTTTGCTAAATTTGTCAAGTATTTTCTCAATGTAATGAGATTGTAACAAAGTATAACCTTCTGATGTTTTGGTAATTTTCATACCAAGAATTACATCAGCAATGCCCATGTCTTTCATGTCAAAATGTTTATTCAACATTTTCTTGGTAGTTTTAATCATTTCATTATTACTACCTATGATGAGCATATCATCTATATAAAGACATACAATGACATAACCTTTGTCTGTGTTTTTAATGTAAACACATTTGTCACGCTTATTAATTTTAAATCCATTTGACATCATTACTTTCTCAAATTTTTCATGTCATTGTTTTGGCGCTTGTTTTAAACCATATAATGATTTAACCAATTCACACACTTTCTTTTCTTTTCCTGGAACAGAAAAACCTTGTTCCATATAAATTTCTTCATCTAACTCACCATTTAAGAAAGCAGTTTTCATATCCATTTGATGAATTTCTAGATTGTACAAAGACGCAATAACAATTAGCATTCTAAGGGATGTTATTCTAGTAACCGGTGAGTATGTGTCAAAGTAATCTAGACCTTCTTTTTGTCTATACCCTTTAACCACAAGTCTTGCCTTGTATTTGTCAATTGATCCATCTTTCATTTTTCTTTTGAAAATCCACTTATATCCAAGAGGTTTACAACCTGGTGGCAAATCCACCAATTCCTAAGTGTGATTTTGCAAGATGGATTCAACTTCGCTGTTTACAGCTTCTTTCTATAAAGGAGTCTTAGGACTGGACGTAGCTTCTTTAAAAGTTAGAGATTCATTTTCTAACAAAAATGTTAGAAAATCTGGACCAAATGATTTTGAGGTTTTAGCACGTTTACTACGCCTAGGTTCCTCTTCCTCAATTTTATCTAACTCTTGCTCTTGTTCTTGATCCTGACTAGTAATAGCATCATGAGATCTTTTATTATTACTAGTCTCTTGTCCAGTCTTATTTGGAAATACATGTTCAAAGAATGATGCATTTCGAGATTCTATAACAGTACTTACATGCATTTCGGTATGTTCTGATTTATGAATCAAAAATCGATATGCACTACTATTCTTGGCATAACCAATGAAAATGCAATCAACCATTTTAGGACCTATCTTAGTCTTTTTAGGACTAGGAATAGCCACTTTAGCCAAACACCCCCACACTTTTAAGTATTTGTAGTATGGTACTTTTTCATGCCACATTTCATAAGGTGTTTGATTCACTTTCTTTTGGGGTACTTTATTAAGTATATAATTAGCAGAAAGTATTTCTTCTCCCCATAAGTTCTGAGGTAATCTTGAACTTATTAACATGACATTTATCATTTCTTTTAACGTCCTATTTTTCCTTTCAGCAATTTCATTTTGCTGAGGTGAGTAAGGAGCGGTGGTTTGATGAATTATTCCATGTTCTTTACAAAACTCACCAAAAGGTGATTCATATTCAGCACCTCTATCACTTCTTAGTTTTTTTGATTTTCTTACCAAGTTGATTTTCAACTTCATTCTTATATTGAATGAAAGTTTCCAAAGCTTCATCCTTGGTTCGAATTAAATAAACATAACTATATCTATTCTAGTCATCTATAAAAGTGATAAAATATTTTTTTCCCACCTCTAGTTTGAATTGATTTAAAAAAACAAATGTCACTATGAATTAATTCAAGTGGTTCCGTACTTCTTTCAATTGAATGAAAAGGAGTTTTGGATAATTTTGCCTCAATGCAAATTTCACATTTATGATTTGAATCAATGTCAAATTTAGGTAAACATTCCATATTAATTAATCTACGCAAAGATCCATAATTAACATGTCCAAGTCTACCATTCCATAAATTTGAAGACTCAAGTAAGTAAGAAGAAGATGTATTTTTATTAATGACTGAAGGTACAACGGTCATTACATTCATCTTGAAAAGGCCATCAGACATATAACCTTTTCCTACATACATCCCATTCTTAATAAGTACAAATTTATCACTCTCAAACAGTAGCCTAAACCCATTCTTACTCAACAAAGATCCGGAAACAAGATTCTTACGAATGTCTGGTACATGCAGCACGTTGTTGAGAGTGAGTTTTTTTTCCAGATGTCATCTTCAGAACAATCTTCCCTTGTCCTTCAACTTTGGAAGTTGGGGAGTTGCCCATAAAAAGTTGTTCACCGTTGTCCACTGTAGAATAAGATGTGAACATCTTTTTGTCGGCACAAATGTGACGAGTAGTACCAGTGTCCACCCACCATTCTTTAGGATTTCTAACAAGATTTGCCTCGAAAACAACTGTAAAAAGATTGATGTCATTTACACCATTGGAAATATTGTCCATTTTGGTCATATGGGCTTGAGCAGGCTTTTTACTTGTTTTTTTTTTTGCTTTTGCTTTTGCTTTTGCTTTTACTTTTGCCTTTGCTACGACAATCTTTGGCCCGATGTCCCTCTTTGTCATAGATGTAACACTTGCCATTAAACTTGTACTTTTTGATTTCCCCTCCTTTAGAGCCTTGTGATGAACTTTCTTCAGAAAACTTCAATTTCTTTGCTTTTAGAGCATATTCTACCACATTTGCCTTAGACTCCATAGGATGCTTACCAACCCGCTTTTCAGAATTGCGGTTGTCCTCCTCAATCCTCAAACGCACAATTAATTCTGCTAAAGACATTTCTTTGCGCTTGTGTTTGAGGTAGTTTTTGAATTCCTTCCAGCCTTGTGGTAATTTCTCAATTAAGGCTGCAACTTGGAAGGGATCACTGGGAGACATGCCTTCTATGTGAATGTCATGTAGAATAAGTTGCAGATCTTGAACTTGGCTAATCACAGTCTTAGAATCAACCATTACAAAGTCTAGGAATTTGCCAATCACAAATTTCTTTGAGCCAGCATCTTCCGTTTTATACTTTTTCTCCAAAGACTCCCAAAGTTCCTTTACTGTCTTGATAGGACTGTAGACGCTATATAATGTGTTGTCAAGTTCATTCAAGATGTAGTTCCGACAAAGAAAATCAACATGTTTCCAAGCATCGACCGCAACAACCACTTGCCGGTCAGTTTCATCATCGTTTAGAGTAAGAGCATTCTCACGGAGAAAACGAGCCAGGTTTAGAGTTGTAAAATAGAATAACATTTTCTGTTGCCATATTTTAAAATCAGTTCCAAAGAACTTCTCTGGCTTCTCACCATGATTTACCGGTATTGTCACAACAGGAGAGGGGGTTGGCGCAATTGCAGCCACCATTCCAATACTCGTTTGAGCATTTGTTTCAATAGCCACGAATTCTAAATTATAAAACAAAATTAGAATTAGAATTTATACTACACAGAAAATTAATCCAAATTCACAGAATTAAATTCTGTGAAAAAAAAAGAAACAAGAAAGTAACTTTTATTTTTCAATTAATTTGGAAATAAAATAAAATTTTATTTAACCAAATTAATTCCACACAAAAAATTAAATTTCTGTAATACTTCAATAATTAAAAAAAATGAAATTATTTTTAGTTAATGAACACTCAGAAATTATTTAAGAAAACCAAAATTAATTTCTGACAAATTTTACAAATAAATATTCTGAATTGTTAATGGTACCAACATATTATTACTAGTTGTCAAAGAAAATAGACAGTATATTACTACTATTTGCCAAACAGTATATTACTACTATTTGTTTTCCAACCAGAATATTATTTTATAAAATCACAGAAAATAATTTCTGTAAGAAGAAAGGAAATAAACGAAAAATTATGTAAATAGAATAATTTGAGTCTGTCTTAAAATTGTTGGAACAATCTTCTATGAAAAATAAATAAATTGAAACAAATCAAACAAATAAAATAAATTACATACCGAATTTATTTTTTTACCGAACCGAATGAATATTTAAAGACCAAGTCGAGTGTTTAACACTCTATCTTTAAGACAGATTTGCCCCGCTTCGGTGCTTACGGACTAATGGCGTTTATCTCCCAGGATACAATGATCTTCACAAATTTGTAGTAGCACTCCAAACAAATTTATCCGGCGAACTAGAACCTTGTGTTCTATACTTTCTTTAATTTTCCTAAAACCTAATATGAAAGGAAATATGCAACAAAGCAGAAAATTGGACAGTAAAAATTTAAATTTCAGACTGATTTTTGGATGTAGAAAAATGCTGGAACAGATCTGGTTTTATAGACTTGAACAGGTGTTAATTTCAAACTGGAACAGGTGCACTGTTTCGAACAGATGAGAGTGAAAACTGGACAAATTTGAACCTGTAACTGAACAGATATAGTTACTATTTTGAACCTGTAACTGTCTGGGCAGTCTTGAATTTGAATCTGCCTGACAGATTTAAAAACTGTTTGGACAGTTTTGAATATGTTCGGTAGTTTAAAAAACATGTTCGAAATTTACAATTGTAGTGGAATATGGAAGAGGCATAAATTTTGGACAAAAAATTTGAATTCAAATTTGGTGCAAAATTCGAATTAATTTTCTTGCAAGAATTTTTGAAAAAATTCAAATGAATTTTGTCCAAAAAATTAATATTGGAACCGACTCGACTTACAACCCACATGGCTCAGCTCGATCGGACGGACGACGATACGCGCGCGCATGTGTGGTGGTTTGGGCCAAGGTTTCAATTGTCCATAACTCCTCCATTCTACAAACTTGGGGTGTCCCTTGGGGGCCAACCCAAGTGTTGTAATCTATAGCTTATATACACACAAAAGTTCTCTTAAAGTTTCAATGTGGGACAACCCATTTCAAGGAAACCCACATTTAATTCTTTAAATGTCCAATTCCATGAACCCAAAAATGACGTCAACTTTCCATTCACTCATAAATGGTTTTGACGAACTGTCTTTACCGTGTGACTTACCGCACGACAAGGAACACGTCACCTCTACGGACCCACCCCAAAAGACGTTTGGGGCCCACTCAATTTTGGGCTTAAAGTTAGCCCAAAATAAGCCTTATAAAACCAAATTTTCCAACACATATTTTAAAGAAATCAAGTATATCCACAAATTATCAATCCAACACAACTATATGCAGCGCAAAACAAACATGATCTGTGAAATTCAATTAAGGAAAATTTAAATGATTCCTATAATGTGCCTATTTGGCACAATTTATTTTCAACTTAAATCCACTTATAGCTTAAAATAAGTGATTTTGGAGTGTTTGGTGTAACTTAATGGATGTACATTATTGCTTTTTATAAGTGAAAAATGAGCTTTTTGGTTGAGTGGGGGAAGGGGTGCTTAATTTTCTACTTAAGCGGCAAGCTACATGTGAAAGACTTAAATGCCCTTCAAACTTTGAAGTAATTACAAGTGAACCAGGTATATAAATAAAATACACTCATTTTCTCACTCTCACGAAAGAAGAGAGGCAATTTCCAGTGGACATAAGCGATTTTCGGCGACGGAAGGGGCGACGATGAGGGGTCAACACAACACCACATCCATATCTACTCCATCACGACCTCTCTTTTCTCTTGATCGAGTGGAAACCCTAGCGCCGTCGTGATCTCGATCTGCCCCGTCGTGATTGCGATTTGCCATCGCGATCTGCTCTCTCTCTTTCTCTCGCACGAACCAGAGGAAACCCTAGCACTGCCGCGATCGCGATCTGCCCTGTCGCGATTGCGATCTCTTCTCTCTTCTCTCTCTCTCTCTCTCTCTCTCTCTCGCATGAACCAGAGGCGATGAAACCTTAGCTCCTCGATCTGAAACACTAACCATTGTCTCTGGTCTGTCGTTTCGCCGTCGTCGTTTTGTCACCAGTGATGTACGGATGAAGAGGAGAAAGAGCAAATTTTAATTGGTACTGATTAATAAATTAAAAAAATTAATAATTTTTATATTGGTATCAATATTAATTGGCATTATCTATTAATAAACACTAATTAATAACAATTGTTGATTATTAATATTAATTGATACTAATTAATAATTAGTATCAACCATTACATTTTTATGAAATGTATCAATTTTTATATCCATTGATACTAATTATATTAACTTTTATTAATGAAATATATTTTTTTAATTAAAATTGAACAGATTATAACAATTGTTGATTATTAATATTAATTGATACTAATTATATTTTTTTAATGAATTAATTATTAATTGATACTAATTAATAACAATTGTTGATCATTAATATTAATTGATACCAATTAATAATTTTAGTATTAATTGAGACTAATTAAGCCATTAATTCATACTAATTAATAATTTTAGTATTAATTGATACTAATTAAGCAATTAATTGGTACTAATTAATTTATAATGGAAAAAAATTGTTACAATAATACTTCCATTACATTTTTATCAAATGTATCAATTTCTATAGTAATTGATACTAATTAATACTAATTATATTAACTTTTATTAATGAAATAATTTTTTAAAATAAAACTGAAAAAATGACAAAATTATCATTTTTATATCATATAAGGGCAAAAAGGACAATTATATAGTAAAAACTATTTTATAGCTTATCAACCAAATACTACTCTGCTGCTTAAATCTATAATCACACTGTTGCACCAAATAAGTTAACAGCTTATGTTTATAATTATAAATTATAATCTGTTAAGCTATAATTTATAATTCCTTTCCCATAGCTCTACCAAACGGGGCCAATTTATTTGTTATGTTAAATTAATCTTCATAATTTTAATCTCATTAATTTTATCTTTTAATTTTTCATATTGGGTAATTTAATTAATTAATAATACAAGTTAAAAAATAGATTAATTAATTAATTAAATTGATCTTGAAAACTCATCTCGAAAGATAACAAATGAACCATTTTTGTTCATGGTAGTGATTGGGTAGCTACGACTGAAGGAGTTATTTGTCTAGAAATATAAAGGTGAGAAAGAAAAATAATGAATGGATTATTTTGTCTTTAATAATCATTTGATTTTGTAATTACCGTTATCAATTGAATTAAATTACACCAACTGAGAGGGATATTTCCATCGGACTAGTGGGTTGGGGAAAGCCTAGTAAGGCCAAGTGTTTGCAACCTAGCAATGTGATGACATAGCCTACACTTTGGGCCTAGCATACGCTTTGGACCGAGCAAAAGCATCCCAAAATGTGTCACTCAAGTGTTGGGCCAAGCTAGGCCAAATTGTCTCGCCATAGATTTTGACTGGGCACAATTATGCCAAGTCAATAGGCTTGGCTTGATTAAATCATGACATGTAATCTTAGTCCGTAACTCAGTAGCCTTTGTGCCGAAATGAGGAAGAAATGACTAAGTAACCGTGTGAATAGAGAATAATCGGAAAGATAGTTTGTTCGGTATAATAACCCTGTCCTATACTATATTAATTAATCATGATTATGTTTATAATTATGTGCTTAATTTGTAATTATGTGCTTAATTGCATGATTATATGTGATTTTGGCTTTGTATCTATTCACCGTAAGAAAATCTGTTAAAATCTGTGCTTTGAACTGAAAATTGAAGGCCTTATCGGCCACAGAAACAGAAATTTACTACGCCATTGTGATTAGGGTAATTTTTAAAACCTACGGTAAAATTTAATTGAAAACTGACTCGGAACGAATTAATTAGTTTAAATCGAATTAATTAAGCACCATTGATTAGTTCTAATTAAGTGAGATTAAGGAAAGCCTATATAAATGAGCCATACATGCTTAAGCTCATATTTTTTAGCCCAAATCAAATTCTACACTCTAGAGAGAGAGGATGAACCGAATTTAGAGAAAGGAAGGAGCCATTCTTGAAGATATTGCAAGAGAATTCAAGAAACTAAGAGGATTAGCTCAAGATTTGGCTATAATTGGAAGAATTGAAGCTCCTAGGTGAGTAATCAACCCTTAATTCATGAGTTTGAGTTTGTAACTATATGAATTCAAAGAGAATATGTGACCACGAGCAAGAATTGAGTGGTAATTGATGAATTTGGAGTCAATGAATGCATGCATGTAAGAAATTGCTATGAATTTGCATATTTGAGCATAAAGTGTATAATCCATGTTGGATTTTGATTGAAGTTCATGCTTTTGATCATCTCTTCACCATTTAAGTTGAGAATAGAGGTTATATCCCATATGCAAGAGCAATTCATGGAGGTGTGAGTTTTGAATGCATGAATTTAATGTATTAGAAGTAAGTTTGGTATAATTTGGTTTTGCATGTGATTGATTCATAAGATTTGAGCTTTATAATGTAGTAAATTGGTGTTTGTATCATGTTAGTAGTTGTATATGAGAGTTATGGGTTATAAAATGCAAGCTATGTTAATTTGAATGCAAGTTTGAAGCTCAAACTGGTTGCTGAAAATTCCAGAATTCAGTATGTCCGCTCGAGCGCGGAAAGCACCGCTCGAGCGTGGAATGTTGGTTCCTAGAACTTTTGTAGACATTGGTGTCCGCTCGAGTGGGAATATTCATGCTCGAGTGTCAAGCCATGTAGTTAGACATTCGGCTCGAGCGTCCAAAGTCATGCTCGAGCGTATTAATGAGGTAACCAGCACTTTTGCAGACAAAAGGGGTCTGCTCGAGTGGGGAAACCTGCGCTCGAGCAGGGAGCCCTGTTTTAGAAATTTTGTAAAGATGTTTTGTGTTTTATTTTCCGTTATCTTTCATTTCTAAGTACTCTTAGGCATATGTTAAGCATTGTAAATGAGTTAAGAGAATAAGAAAGAAGCTTAAGAGGGATGTATGAATTAAGAACAGATTGAATCATTTGTGACCCATTATGTTCATGAAATGTGTAGGGTTAAGCATCAGAGTAGATCCACCAGCAGATCACTGTGAGTAATAACTTAGTAAAGATATTTTCAAGTATGTTACCTTCCAAATGCTTCTTCTATATAAGCTTCATGGATTTGTTGATTTGAAATATGAATAAGTATTCTATATGCCTAATTTTGTATAAGACCGTTTGATACGTTTGATATATCTGAATTCGGCTAAAGGCCGTTTGACATGAATGATTGGGCCAAAGGCCGTTGGACATAAATGATTGGGCTAGAGGTCGTCGGATATGAACGACTGGGTCAAAGGCCGTTAGACATGAATGCAAAGATGGGCCAAAGGCCGTTTGAATATGTCATTTGATACGTTTGAATACCGTGATGGGCCAAAGGCCGTTTGAATGAAAGGGATCATGATCATGAATATGAAATACGCATGGATATGAATATAAAGAGAATGGGCCCGAGGCCGTTTGATATACCTGATATGTTTGAATTGGGCCCGAGGCCGTTCGATATATTTTAAATTGGGCCCGAGGCCGTTTGATATGTTTGAATTGGACCAAAGGTCATTTTGTATGGATGGACCCAAAGTCATTTTATATAAGAATTGGATCTGAGGTTGTTTTGCATATGGATATGATGTGTTGGACCCGAGGTTGTTTAGCTTTGTTGAGATTTGTAAATCTGATGTGAATGAGAATAGTGGTTCAAATGTTTACATTATAAATATGACTCATTTATGAACCAATCTTATTCATTAACCTCTTTATTTTGATATTATTCATTGGGCGTTAGCTCACTCTTATTTATATGTATGTAGGTGAGCAAAAGGACGTTTAACCCCAGTCTTAGTGGAATTTAAGAAAGGAACCCGAGTTTTGTAAAATCAGCCCAGGTGCCTCACGTAAGAGGCTTTGTTTATGATCTTTTGTATTTCTTTTGCTATTTCTATTGGTCGTGATAGACCGTTTATGGGTATAAAGCTTTTGGTTTAGCTGACTATGTGTTTGAATGACCCTGGGTATTGTAGACGTCCCCGAACGCCCCGGGAGGAACGAGCTCCCGTTCTGTTCATTTTGGGGTCACTACAGCTCGGACTCTCAAATTTGTCACTGTTCTAAGTCTAAACCAAAGAGTCCAAATCCGGCAAATCGTTTTGAGAAAAACAGATTTTTGAAAAGAAGTGCCAAACATGGACTGCTTTGCCAGATACAGAGTCGCCACCTAAATGTTTTTTTAATGGGAAATTTAGGAAACCCTGACTCGGTGCCAAAGGCCACGTGTCCGTCATCACCAAAGTTGCCTCGGCTCGGGAACTTGGGTACGATTGGGGAAGGTCACTTCGTGAGCACCCCCGCTCGCCCGATCAAAGATCGGCCTCTACTAACCATGATATCTATTTTTGAAAACATTGTGTGTTCTTATTCCGGTTATTAGCCTAGATTACTATGTGATGCTCACAGCATACAAGTATAGACCGGGTCGCCTGAATTGGAACAAAACATTTCATGTTTGTTTGTTTGAAAATGGTTCGATGGTGCTACTCGCAAGTAGGCTTAAAATGTAGATTTTGCCACCCGCAGGTGGGCTTAGAAGAGATGGTTCTGCCACTATCTAGTGGGCTTAAAACTCACAGTCAATGATTTGTTCCAATTTAAACAACCCAACCTTCACCCACAGGCATTCAGGCAGTTATATCACATAAGCAAATAGCCTCATGGTAAGCATGCTATCACGGCATTCACTCACACGCATGCAAGGATGCTAAAGCATAAAGCTCACCGGGTACTCCAAGCCAAAAAGAGACTACATTAGAAATCATGCATGATCCTAAGTATACAGAAATGCCTAATGCAACACATGAAAAAATGCAAATATAGCAGGCTCGGCTATTCTAAACATGGCATATGAAATGCTACAACTAATCATGTATTCAATTTGGAATTGAAAGTACAATGCAGTTAGTATGATGCGCCGAGCCCGGTGCATGCAAAACAGATGAATGATGCAAACATGCTATCATACTGTATGCTAATTGAAATATGCCCTAATCTAACCATCATAGGCAGGTAAATAAAAGGGAGAAAGACGTGGGGTTGGAAGACATACAACACACACACGCACACTTATTACAGTTGTGCCCTCGCGCAGAGGGTCCGAATAAATATACAGTCCCGAATAAAAGAATATTACAGTCCAAATATTACAGTCCGAATAATATACAAATTCCTAATTAATTAACGAATTAGCTAAGAAAGCAAGTAAAACCGGCGTGCAAGCCCGGGATTGCCTTACTTCTGATGGATGATGTATGTTTAGGCTGCCTTGCGCGGAAATCCACCGGGATGCCCCAATTAGCCTCTGTTTAGCAGTCATTCTCGGAAAGCGTGCCGATCTTTGAAAAGTTGCTGATCCTTCATTTTGCTGCAACAGAGAGCAGGAAAGGGGCATAGCAATGTATTTTCACAGATATATGCATGCCTCGATCCTCGTGCCACCAATCACGCATATCGATGCATGATGGCAGAGGAGTCGAAATGTGCAACTCAATATAGAATGAATGCACGTATAAAACACAGCTAAAACCTAACTCCATCATGGGTAATCCGGAGTGTCGGTGACTGGGAATTGAGACACGTTCCGTCACTCGGAGTACGAAACGCACCTCGTTTCCCGTGCCCGGGCTAACTCCTATTCCGAACACAATGCGATATGCATGACATGCATGAATGCAACTAAGATACAGCCTAGCATGCACAATGCTATGAAAATGAGACGCCTCGAAATGCGTGCACACGGGCATGCAAACCAAGAAAATGACATACGCAATGCAAATGATATGAAAATGCGATATGGGCTTACACTAATATGAGAGAGACTCAGCCACACTCACATAAGAGGCCGATGGATGAAAATGAAGTGCCTCGAAATGCGTGCATACGGGCACGCAAATCGAGGCAATGGCATACGCAATGCAATAGCATGGAAATGGCATACAGAATGCAACATGGACTTATACTAACATGAGAGAGCCTCAGCCACACTCACATAAGAGGCCGATGATTGAAAATGAAGTGCCTCGAAATGCGTGCACGCGGGCACGCAAACCGAGGCAATGGCATACGCAATGCAATGGCATGGAAATGACATATAGAATGCAACATGGACTTATACTAACATGAGAGAGCCTCAGCCACACTCACATAGGATGCCGATGGATGAAAATGAAGTGCCTCGAAGTGCGTGCACACGGGCACGCAAACCGAGGCAATGGCATACGCAATGCAAATGACATTAAAACATGATATGGGCTTATACCAACATGAGAGAGCCTCAGCCACACTCACATAGGATGCCGATGGATGAAAACGAAGTGCCTCGAAATGCGTGCACACGGGCACGCAAGCCAAGGCGATGATAGAATGCGATGCAATGACATGGAAGCATGATATGGGCTTATACCAACATGAGTGAGCCTCAGCCACACTCACATAGGATGCCGATGGATGAAAATGAAGTGCCTCGAAATGCGTGCACACGGGCACGCAAATCGAGGCAATGGCATACGCAATGCAATGGCTAAAATGGCATATAGAATGCAACAAGGACTTATACTAACATGAGAGCCCCTCAGCCACACTCATATAAGAGGCCGATGAATGAAAATGAAGTACCTCGAAATGCGTGCACACGGGCACGCAAACCGAGGCAATGCAAAAATGCGAACTATCGCATGGGAAATGATATGCAAACATGGTAATAGAATTTAAGCACTGAAATGTGGGGGAAAACAGCCCCGAAATGAGGCGAAAACACACCCGATGCATGAAAAAGTCCCGAAAGGTGAATTTTGGCACCCGAAATGGCCTATAGCTATACCAAATATGCAAAATTGGTACATGGAATGTAAATACAGAAGCAAGGCAGTCCAAAAATGAGCACTTTTACAGTTTAAAGCATGGCCAAACAGTGGACAAAAACAGGGCAAAACAAGCATGCAAAAATGGGGATTAAAAGGGAGATAAAGAAGCAACTCACAGCTGCTGTCCCCAAACAGGTTCGGGCCCTTCAACAACATTGAAGAGGGGCAAAAAATAAGCATATTTTCAGAACTGTAAAAACCCTAAAAACAATCATAGACAAGGCTAAGTTCTTGTGCAAGAAAAAGGGCCAAAAGGTGGCCAAAGAGGCAAGTGGTGTATGCAATGCCCAAACTGAAAAATTCCATTCTACAACATTGAAGAGGGACCAAAAATAAGAATATTTCTAGAACTGTAAAAACTCAAAAACAGTATACAAACATGCTAGAAATGCAATGCAAAATAAGGCTCAAAAGAGGCTATAACATGAGGTATGCAAAATATTCCACAAACAGTCAAAGACCCTTAATGAAACATGTTAAGAAGGTCAAAATAAGGCCATCTCTAGGCCTGTAAATCGTCCAAAAATGGAAGCATAGTGGGCTGCCAAAGCATGCAAGAATGGGGGCCGAAAGAGGGATATTGAAGCAAGTGCAAGAAGGAGGGCTCAAACAAGGTTGAGCCCTTAATGAGACATGAAAATGAGCTCAAAAAAATGACCTTTTCAGTTTTGGTCGGAGCTCAAATCAATAAGCATGTATGGCTTAGAGATGGTGCAAAAATGGGCTAGAAAAGAGGGAAATTGGACTTACCTTTGAAGACCAACACTTTTGTTGCTTCTTGGACCAGATTTGGTGACTCTAAGCTGCTGGAATTCTTCCCCTTGCTGCTGGAATGGAAAGGTGGTGGTAGAGCTTGAAGATGATGAAGGAATGGAGCCCAAAACTTGAAGGAAATGGGGTCCTATGTATGTATATGCTCCAAGCAACTCTTGTCACCCTTTCTCTAGAGTTGGGAGGCTCTCTATATGGATAAGAGATGGAGAGAAGAGTCTAGCCAAAGTGGAGGGAAAATGAGGCCTTTTTTCCCTCCAAAAGGGTTCCCCGGATGTAGATATTTTTGGGGGAAAACCAAGGCACAGCTGGAATGTACTCAACCTGAAGAAGCAGGCCGGCCTGACATTTTGGCTGCAGGTTGCCGGCCGGCCACTTCCCCTAGCCGGCCGGCTAGGTCAAAGGAAAAAAGTGGCCGGCCGGCCAGAAAAAGTGACCGGCCACCCCCTAGGATGAAGCCCCAGAAGTTAGCTTTCCAATGGCGCAAACCTTGCATTAAAATTCCTCCTGTAGAAAAAGTTATGCCCTTTTCCATGAAGCCGCGCAGATTCGGTCCAAGCGGACTTCAACCAACCATATCTCTCCCCCCCAGACTTGGACTTGGGATATTCTTGAGTGAAAAATGAAGCCCTGGAAGTAAGCTTTCCAATGGTGGTGGTCTCATATCTTAATTTCTCTTGTGCAAAGAGTTACGCCCGTTTCGGTGAAGCCGCGCAGCTTTTTCTCCTTCCCGGATTCATGCTGAACCACTTTTGACCAAAAAGAAGTTGGATTTTCAGCAAAATTGCTGGCCTCCCACCCTCCTACAAGCTTTCTAACAGTGAAAATAAGGTCTCCACCAAAAATGAGCCCAAACCGATGCAAAATGAAGGTTCGGGGGCCAAAACGCGCAGCCCGAGGCCCCGAAAACTGGCTGTTAGGCACCGGGAGTGGTGTTCGACCACGAAGTGGGTCTCTCAGACCCCAGTGTCCCTCAAAAGGGAGTAAATAAGATGCATGCCAAAATTTAGAGCAAACGGAGATGGTTAAGCGGTCCCGAACCGAGGCACACGGCCTGACGGCTCCGAAAACCGGGAACCGGGCTCCGAAATGGGCAAAATGGCCTACGGCCACAAAATGTAGCCCACGGTCACTGAGAGATGGTCTACGGGACCTCTCTCTTCCTCAGGAAAAGAAACAGAGAAAACCGAGTCTGGTTCGCAAACCGAAGCAAGGCACAGAAGAGGGTTCGGAAGTCCGGAGGCAGGGCTCGCAGCCGCGACTCTGAGACTTCTGAACAAGCACAACATGCAATATCACCGAGTGCTCAACTGGTGACGTCTGAGTCTCAAGGTCGGTCAAAAATGGGGTGTCTACAGGTATACATGATGTTAACTACTGATATATGGTGTGAGTTATTATTAAGTATATATGAAATGTTTTGATATGCCATGTAAGCATAGCTCATTGGACAAAAGTTTTAAGTTTACTTCCGCATCTGGCCCCATATTATTAATTATTAATTGATATCAGGTTTAAGGCCGTAGGTAATTTCATGATTACTAGTCGGTTATGACCTTAATCTATTGGGGCGGGTTCGGGTCATGACACTCGGCCTAGTTATCGGCTTAGAAGTTTTAATAAGCTTCACACATCACGACCCAAACCCAAAGGTTTGGTGTCACAACAAGATAATAAAAATAAAAGAATTCTAAAATTTTTGTAGTAGCAACACGAGCGGATAAATTAAATAAATTAAAGTAAAATAAATGGGTACCAAAAAAAAAAAAAAAGACATTTGGGCTCTTTATTTTATTACAAAAGTCTGATAAAAAATACAGATAGTAAATAAGTAAAAAAACACTATGATTCATCCCTATCTTGATCCTGCTAAATCTCGTCATCTGAAAAGGGTAACAGCTATAAGCACACAGTAGAGTGAGAAATATTATACTGTGAGTATAAGGGCACAAAATGACCATAGATAGTTATTTAAGCTAAAACCTTAACATAACTTAATTTGAATAAATAGATTATTTAAGTAACAAAAATTGAATAGTTATTCAAACTAAATTATTTAAAGTAACTTAGTTTGAACAAATAATCATTGAAGTAGCAAAACTGAGATTAGGTAAATAACTAACCATAAGCACGGTACAGAACTGAACAGAGGTCACTGAAGTGACAGAACAGAGGTCAATGGATCCATGACAAACAGAAGACCACAAAGTGGCCAAACAGAAGCCAATAATTTATTTAAGTCCCCCAAGACATGGGACTCCCGTGGTGGTACTTACAAAACATAATTGTTTATAAAATTATTGTCAAATAATTTCTAAAATTTAAACAAACATATCCATGGGTTTCATTTTAAGTAAATAGGGTTCAGAAAACCATCAATGTATTCGAAATATTAATATAATTTATAAAACATAAATTGTGTAAAATAAATTATGGTAACTCAAAACATATATAAAATATATTATGGTAAGTCAAGGTATAATATAACTCATTCTTAATATAAATTTACGCCTATTTCCCCGTGTTCTCAAACCTTTCGTGCTATTCCTCTTCCTCTTCTTCTTCGTTGATTGTTATCCTTGCTTCTACTATAACACCCTATTTATATGTTTCAAAACGTGAAGCCCATAGACACCCCATTTTTGACCGACCTTAAGACTTAGACGTCATCGTTTGTGCACTCAATGATTGTGCTTGTTTTGAGCGCCCGAAGTTCTCGGCGGAACGCCTTGTCTTTGAGCTTTTAAACCCTTTTTGTTTTGTGCTTGTTTTTTGGCCAAACCTTGGTGCCTCTTGCCTGGAAGGAGGAGGGGCCTTGTCGGCCACTTTTCCCTCTTGTAGACCACTTGAAGTGGTTGGTCGGCTAGGTGAGGTGGCTGGTCGGCCACCTAAAATGGCCGATGGCCATTTTTCTCATTCTTTCAGATATTTCTTTACTAGCTGTTCCAACTGTTGATCACTGAAGGCCATCTCCATGCACGTGTTTGGAGAGATGAATGCAAGCCTTTGGCTTGGATTTCTACATATAGGGGGTCTCTCCCCCATTTGAGGGGTTAGAAAAATTTTGAGCAAAATTTCTCCCTCTCTCTCTAGAATTCTCTCTCTCTTCTCTTATTTTATGCTTGATAGTTCGAATTCTCTACACATTTGCACACTAGCCCTTAACCAAATTGGACCACTTTGGAGCTGAAGCCTCTTGGAACCTATTTTGGGCTGTTGGAAGGTTATTTGAGCCTAAGAGAGTGGTTATTTAGTGCTGTGCTTCAAAGGTATAAGACTTAATTCATTTAAGCTCTTTGTACATACTTGTTTTGCCATTTTTCTATGTTGTTTTGAGCCTAGTTTTCAACTACAAAAATTCTGATTTTTGAGCCTTAACATGTTGGTTTGAAGCCATTTTGTGCTAAGGGATTGTCTACCCTTCTTATTGCTTATTTGTATGACCCTTTGCATCACCTTTTGGCATGATAAAGTCAAGATTTTTAGGCCTTTAAATCACTGAAATTTAGAGTTATTTCAGTGGTAAAAAGTATGTTTTGAAGTCCAAAAATGGAGGGGGTAGCCTCCCCTTCTTATGTCTCACTTTCATGCCTAGTTAGCACCACATGGTAGCATATTTTTGTGGCTTAACTTAGCTTATTTCCAGCATGTGTTTGCCTCTGATTTGGCATGATTTAACTCTGTTTTGGGCTGCTTTGGTCATGTGGGCTTTGTTTTGCATAGTTGTTGTGCAAATGGCTTCACTAGCTTGGCATTTTAGGCCTCTAAACATGTTTTACTTGAGATGATTGCATGTTGTAGTATTATTTTACATGTAATTTTAGTGCATATAGCTCTGTCACATGCTCATTTGTTTCACTCTTTCATTGCTTTTGAGAGTTGTGTTTTGAGTCTTGTTTGCAAGCCAACACGTGAGCATGTTTTTCTAGCATTTTGTGCCTTAATCTCAGCATGATTTAGTCATTGTTTTGACTGGTTTTAACTCTGTTTTGAGTTGGTTTGGCCCTTCGAGGCTTGTATTGCATGGCTATAGAGTAATCGTCTTCACAAGCTTAATGAGTTAGGCTCTTAAACATGACTTGCATGTGTTGCTTGCATGATTTAGTGTCATTTTGCATGTCATTTCAGCACTGAAATATCTACAACCTCCCTCTATTCTTCACTCTTTACTTTGTTTTGAAAGTGGCTTTGAGCCTCTTGTTGGCTTGGGTGTGGAATTGAGACCCTCATGCCTAATGGTTTAATTCCTTCTGGAGTTCATTACCAACAACATGAGGCCTCTTTCATGCTCAAGGTATTTGTGGTTTGAGTCCACTTTCAATTAGAGGACATTCACCTTTTGGACTAATCAACTAAAGAATGGATTGGTAATCTAAAATGTGTAAACAAAAATGAACAAAGTAAAAGAGACAAGATTAAGCATGTAGTGTTGCATTGCATGTGTTCAGATCAGACGTTAATCCGAACACAAGAAATGTGGGACGTTTCATACTTAAAGTGATGAAACGTGTCACTTTTCTTAGTCACCGTCACCCTTGATCATGCGTAATAGGGTGGTGGTCCTTCGAGTCTTGTTTGTGCATTCATTGACCTTGTACAGACTTCGCTCTTTGGCTATCATGCATTGAAAATGCTTGGTTGGTGGCTTGAAAGCCAAGAATTACACTCATTTGAGCTTGAGAGATGATAAGGAGGGTAGCAGTACACACATTTCTTGAAAATACATTGCTTTGCCTCAGTTGTTCTCTGTTGTAGCAAAAGTAGAAGTCCAAAAATGGGGGTGGCCGACCGTCCACTTGAAGTAGCCAACCGGCCACTTAAACTAGCCGACCGGCCAGTTGAGGTGGCCGACTGGCCATCAGTGAATTTTTGCACAAATGTGTTCCTGTGTTGAAGCAGAGGCAATCTAGAAGTTGGTACAATTTTCAATGATCAAACGAGTGCAAACAGAGGTAGCCGATAGCAAGGCGGTGGATTTTCGGGAGGAAGCCAACCGAGCATGCATGTCTCCCTCGCCCACAAGGCCATTTAATTGCTTTAATTAGTTAGAGTAGCTAATTATTCAATTCAAGTGTTATAATTAATTAGTTAGTGTAACTAGTTATGCAACTGGTTTGTAATAATTGATTAGCTAGAATAGTTAATTAGTTTTGGTTTGTAATAATTAGCTTAGCTTAGTGTAGCTTAGCTTAGCTTATTTATTCGAACCCTCCTTCGCGAGGGCACAATGTTGTAATAAGTGTGCATGTGTGTGTGTGTATGTCTCCAACCCCACGTCTTTCTCCCTTTTATTTAATCACTTTCGATGGTTAGATTAGGGATCATTTTCAATTAGCATACCTTATGCTTGCATGTTTGCATTATTCATTTGTCTTGCATGTACCGAGGCTCGGCACATCATTCAAACTGCATCGTAATTCAATACTTATTTGAATACGTGTTTCAAAGCATGTTATCAAATTGTATCAAATTCCACATTAGTAGCCGAGCCTATTTAGTCGCATCATTGCATGTGTTGCATTAGGCATCTTAACATAGTTAGGATCATGCATATTTCTAACTGACTTTTGTTTTGGCTTGGAGTACTCGGTAAGTTTTACGCTTTAGCATACTTGGATGAGTGCGATTGCCATGCTGCCATGATAGCATGCTTGCCATGAGG
Organism: Camellia sinensis; assembly: GCF_055761805.1. Classification (NCBI taxonomy): domain Eukaryota; kingdom Viridiplantae; phylum Streptophyta; class Magnoliopsida; order Ericales; family Theaceae; genus Camellia; species Camellia sinensis. The sequence goes on along the minus strand of NC_138973.1, from coordinate 88,130,509 downwards.
CTATGTGCTTATTTGCTTAACTGCATGAATGCTTGTGGATGAAGGCTTGATTACTTGAATTGGGACAGTTCAACGAATGTGTGTTTTAAGCCCACTTTGTGAAGTGGCAAATCATGTTTTAAGCCCACTTGAGGTGGCAAATCCGCATTTTAAAGCCCACTTGAGGGTGGCAAATTCAAACCATTTTTGAAAACAAACATGAGTTGAATTCGTTCCAATTCTCGTGATTTTAGTCTATACTTGCTTGTGTGCGTCACATAGTAAAGTTAGCTAAAAATCGGAATAAGAACACATGAGGTTTATAAAATAACATATCATGATTAGTAGAGGCCGATCCTTGATCGGGCGAGCGGGAGTGCTCATTTCAGGACCTTCCCCTCTTGTACCCAAGTTCCTGAGCCGAAGCAACTTTGGTGATGACGGACACATGGCCTTTGGCACGAGTCAGGGTTTCCTAAATTTCTCTAAAATAAAATATTTAAGCGGCGACTCTAAAATCTGGAAAAGTAGTCCAATTTTAGCATTATTTGATTCAAAATCGATTTTTCAAAATGATTTGCCTGATTGGACTCTTCGGTGTTTATCAGTTTCACATTGCACTTGTAAAACTAGATTCAGAATTGTGATAGGAGTCCGAACTGTAAGACTAATTCGAACTCTCCGAAAAGGGGTGCAAAAAAGTCGAGCCCATAAAGCCCAAGTTGATTATGTATTCATAGAAGGCGCCACCTGTCCTTGCCCCTTGACTCTTACCTCACAAATTTCCCAAGGGTCATCTAAGCCGTTGGCTCTCGAAAATTAGATTTGGCTTCTTATAACTCTAAGGGTTATCACCCTATTTGGCAATCCACAATGATCCCTAAAATTACGTATGATTATAGGTTTGGTTCACGTCTAAAATTCTCACCACAAAACTATAAAAAACTACAATGCGGTGTCCCACAATCTATCCCTTTAAACAAAGATTTCTAATATTTTAAATTTAATAACAGCTAACGTTTTAAATCACAAGCTTTCACTAAGCACTTTTTGATATACTAAGGAATTGTATTTATTTATTTATGTATTTATTTATTACTATTATTATTATTATTGTTGTTATTTTATTTATTTATTTATTTTTATTAATATAATCACGGTAAAAGTTTGAATGCCACAATTCTCCTCTCCTTAAAAGAAGTTTGTCCCCAAACTTGACGTACCTTGGTTTTCGAAGAGGTGTGGGTATTTGGCTCGCATTTGGCTTTTAATTTCCCATGTTGCTTTTTGACACGATAGTTTCTCCATAAGACTTTTACAAGAGGTATAGTCTTATTTCGAAGGACATGATCATGACGATTGAGAATCTGTACAGGTTACTCTTTATAAGAGAGGTCTCCTTGAACTTCCAGGTTCTCATAATCGACGACATGCTCTGGATCTCGAAGATATCGACAAAGCATCGAAACACGAAACACATTGTGGACATTGGACAGTTCGGGTGGAAGCGCAAAGCGATATGCTACAGGACCAATCCTTTCTAATATCTCGAATGACTCGATGTAACGTGGGTTTAACTTTCCTCATTTTTTAAATCGGATAACTCCTCTTGTTGGTGAGATCTTTAGGAACACATGATCACCTATTTGAAATTCTAAGTCCTGTCTTTGTGTATCTGAATAGCTTTTCTGGCGGTTTTGGGCAATATGAATTCACTGTTAGATGAGTTTATTTTTGTCACTTGTAATTTGCACAATTTCGAGGCTTAACAGTTTCTTGTCTTTGACTTCCGTCCAACACAGAGGTGATTGACGTCTTCTTCCATACAGTGCCTCGTATGGTGCCATTTCAATGCTTGCATGGTAGCTATTATTATAAGCGAATTCCACTAAAGGGAGGTGATCATCCCAACTACCTTTGAGGTCTAGCACATATACCCGTAATATATCTTCCAAAGTCTGGATTGTTCTTTCAGATTACCCATCAATTTGTGGGTGATAAACAGTGCTAAACTTCAGAGTGGTTCCCAAAGCTTCTTACAATTTGTTCCAAAAGTGAGACAAGAAGTGGGGGTCTCTATCAGACACGATTGAAACTGGGGTACTGTGCAAACGAATGATTTCCTTAATGTACAGAGTGGCGAACTTAGTAAGGGAGCACGTGATTCTGATTGGTAGCAAATGCACTGACATCACTAATAGGTCTACGATAACCCATATTGCATCATTCTTCGAGACTTATTGCGGTAGCCCGACCATGAAGGCCATAGTAATGTGCGCCCATTTCCATTCAGGAATAAGAAGTGGTTACAACATTCCTGTAGGTCTCTAATGTACTGCTTTAACCTGTTGACAATTCAGCCATTTGGATACGTGGCTTACTATGTCTTTTTTTATTCCTGTCCACCAGTAGTGTGCCTTCAAATCGTGATACATCTTCATATTGCCAGAGTGGATCGCAAACCTCAAGCTATGAGCTTCTACCAATATCTTTTTCTTGAGTTTTGGAAGGTCAAATACGCAAATTTGATTATGAAATTTTTGCATCCCATTTCTTATCATGAAGTTAGGATCGGGCGTGCTGCTTACTCCTCGTACTTTTTCTTCAAAAGTTTATCTTCACATTGACAGCTCTAATTTCTTCAATCAACTCAGGTTCCAAGATAATGTTGGCAAGTAGTCCATTGTTCTTATGGGGAACGAGGGTACATGCCAAACTTCTAGTCGTCTTTCGACTCAATGCGTCTGCTACCACATTAACTTCGCTTAGATGGTGATAGGTCTCTATGTCGTAGTCCTTCATAAATTCTAGCCATCATCGTTGCCTCATGTTTAGTTCTTTCTGTGTAAACAGATATTTAAGACTCTTGTAACTAGTGTAAATCTCGCAGGTTGCACCGTAGAGATAATGATGCCAGATCTTGAGGGTGAAGATCACCGCAGCCAATTCTAGATCATGCGTTGGGTAGTTTCTTTCGTGAGTCTTTAGTTGGAGGGAGGCATAAGCAATGACCTTATCATTTTGCATAAGAACGAAACCCAAACCATTGTATGAGACATTACTATAAATTACGAACCCTTCTGTTTCCGCGGTGATTGCTAGTATAGGAGCTGTCACAAGTCTATTTTTCAATTTTTGGAAACAACGTTCCTGCTTGTCCGTCCATTCAAATGGTGTGTTCTTTTGAGTTAGTAGGGTCAAGGGTGATGCTATCTTCAAGAAATCTTGCACGAAACGCCGGTAATAGCCAGCTAGACCTAAGAAGCTTCGAATCTCGGACACGTTAGTAGGTCGTGGCCAATCCACGATTGCTGCAACCTTTTGGGGGTCAACTTAGATGCCATCCTTGTTAATGACGTGACCGAGGAAGTGTACATTGTTGATCCAAAATTCGCATTTCTTCAACTTGGCATAAAGTTTGTGATCACATAGTGTTTGTAGAATCATTCGCAAGTGTTGTTCATGGTCCACCGGTGACTTGGAGTATATGAGAATGTCGTCAATGAAGACGATAACAAACTTATCAAGATGGGGTTTGAACACTTGATTCATGAGGTCCATGAAGGCCGCTAGAACATTGTGATGCCAAATGGCATGACGAGAAACTCGTAGTGCCCGTAACAAGTTCTGAAGGCAGTCTTTTCGATGTTTTCCGTTTTGACTTTTAGTTGATGGTAGCCAGAACGCAAGTCAATTTTCGAGAATACTTGGGCGCCTTGTAGTTAATTGAACAAGTCGTCAATTTGTGGCAGATGGTACTGATTTTTGATAGTGACTTTGTTCAGTTCTCGTAATCGGTGCATAATCTCATTATGCTATCATTTTTTTTTACGAATAGTACTGGAGCTCCCCAGGGTGAGGTACTAGGTTGAATGAAACCTTTGTCCAGTAGTTCCTAGAGTTGAGTCTTCAGTTCTTTTAATTCTGTCATGGACATGCGGTAAGGGGCTTTTGAGATTAGTTATGTACCAGGTTGGGTTTCAATGGTGAATTCAATTTCTCGGTCAATCGGGGTACTAAGTAGGTCTTCAAGAAATACATCCAAGAATTCTTGAACCATGGGGATTGCATCAAGTATGGAAGCCTCTTGTTGAGTATCGATCACATAATAGATACAACTCCAACAACCCTTTTTTAGAAGCCGTTGGACTGTTATGAAGGATATAACGCATGGAGGGAGAGAAATTCTAGTTCCATCAAAGACAAGCTCGAGTTGGTTTGGTGACTGAAGGGAGACCTTTTTGGCTTCACAATCGATAGAGGCATGGTTGGTAGCTAACCAATCCATTCCTAAGATCACGTCAAAGGTACTAATGCAGAGGGGAATCAAATCTACGTGTAAGGTTTCACTTTTTAAGGATATAGTACAAGATTTGTATACATCAGTACCAAGGGCAAAATTACCAAAAGGAAAAGACACAGATAATATATATCCTAAGGGTTCGGGTGTGGATATTAACTTGGAAGCAAAGTGTGGTGCAACAAAAGAATGATTGGAACCAGAGTCAAAGAGAACATGAGCTAAATGACCACAGATAGAAAGTGTACCTGACATAACATTCTCGGTAAGTTTTAGGTTTCTAGATACCAAGGCAAAAGCCCTTCCTTGGCCTTTTTGGTCATTCCTCACTTCTCTAGGTACCATGGGTTTTCTGACTGGTTCAGAGGGGCCGGTTGTAGAATTGGTAAGCTTTGGATAATCTCTCAGCAAGTGGCCAACTTGACCACATCTAAAGCATGCTCCCGAGTTTCGATGACATCGTCCCCAATGAGCGCTTCCAAAATTAGGACTAATGCCACCTCTGGGGTTAGCAGGACCTTGATTGCTTGAACTGGTTGTGCCCATATTTATCCTCTTGGGAGGTGTAACACCGGATCTTCTATTATCTCTTTCCCAAAATCGTTTCCTTTGGCTTGGTTCTCCAGAGTGCGAGGCTTTAATCCTTTTTTTCACAATATATGCTTGATCCACCACTTCCGCATAGATTGGTAGTTTCAAAACCTCAAGTCTATCCTTGATTTCAGCATCTAATCCTACTTCGAATTTCCTGGCTTTTCGGGCATCGATGGGAATCACGTATGTTGCAAATCGAGCTAGTTGCGTGAACTTGCTCTCGTATTCGGCTACCGTTATGGTTCCTTGCCTTAGATGTATGAATTCTGACGCCTTTTGTTCCTGTATTTTTCATAAAATACTTTCAAAAATCTTACCCAAGTCACGTTATCTTCTTTCTTCAAGATAAGAAGCCACCATTCTTGTGCATTGTCTTTGAATGTGAATGTGGCGAAGGTCACCTTCTGTCTTTCTATGCAAGGTAGTGCGCGAGAAATCTTCTCCATATCTCTTACCCAAGCTTCTGCTACTAATGGGTTTGTATTGCTAGTAAATATGGTAGGTTTCAAGTTCTGGAACTGTTTTATTGTAATTGGCTCTCCTCGCCGTTTAGGCATTTTGTTACTTATGTTGGTCCGCAGGGCTCGCAGAAAACTGGTAACTGCTCTTTCCATGATTTGCTCCATTGGGTTGGTATTGCTGACCGACGATTCGGTTCCATTTACATCATTAGCCATTACTACAAAGTGAAAACAGTGAGTGGAATAGTTATATATATATATATATTTTTTTTGAACCAGTTGTTACGGATTCACTCATCGTAATGTCATATCTATGATTCACAAAGATCTTATAACAACACATATATCCAACACATATATCATTTACACAATACTTGTTTTACTTATGCAAAGAAAATATGTTAGTATAACATATTTAGATAATGATCAAAAGTTAGTGTCTAATCCTACTAATACAAAAATTTCAGGATTAGACTGATCATGGTTAGGTCACAAAAATCTCCTTATCAGATGTCTAAAAGGGACCGTTAGGCTACCATGAGAACTGGCTTTGCAAAACTGGCCCATGAAATAACCCTGCAAACTCACCCTGCATGAGGGGCTCAAACTCCCACCCACTGTGCTCTATTCCAAAGCAACGCCATACCACCCGGACTATGTAGACAGGAATACCGTGATCATAACCAAAAACTCCCGTCTGGTAATCCATACTAGTATCTCCAAGTATGATGAATTGTCAGCGAAGTCCACAGCTGCCTCAGCTGCTATGGTAAGGTATGCATGTCTCCTTCTCTCCACAAAGCCTAGGGGTAAAGGTGCGACCAGAAAATGTGACTATCCTAAGTCCGGAGCAAGACCAACAACGTGCGTCGGCCCTATGTACCTCTCACGTGTGCTGCCTCAGCTCCAATACAAGAAATCATCATCAAGATCGGCCTGTAAGTACATGAGTCTCCCCATGAGTCGATCAAGTGTTGGGTGGGCTTGCCTGACAAGACTCTCTGAATCCCCTCAGCCTTCTAATAGGTTCGGGATAAGATGAGCACCTGGGGGCTCGAACCATAATAACTCCATTAGGTTTACCATTTCCTACAACACAGAAAGACTTAGCCTAGAAAACTTTATAAAATAGTTTAATTGTGTTAGACAAACTAAAGTGTACATATATATATATATATATATATTTTTAAACCCAAAAACCATTTCTCTGATACCACTTTTGTCACGACTCGAATCGGGTACCCAAAGGTTTGGTGTCACAACAAGATAATAAAAATAAAAGAATTCTAAAATTTCTGTAGTAGCAGTGCGAGCGGATAAATTAAAGTAAAATAAATGGGTACCAAAAAAAAAAAGAAAACAGTTATTTGGGCTTTTTAATTTATTACAAAAGTCTGATTAGAAATACAGATAGTAAATAACTAAAAAAACACTGCGATTCATTCCCCATCTTGATCCTACTAAATCTCGTTACTTGAAAGCGGTAACAGCTATAAGCACACAACAGAGTGAGAAATATTATACTGTGCGTATAGGGGCACAAAATGACTATGGATAGTTATTCAAGCTAAAACCTTAACATAAGTTAATTTGAATAAATAAATTATTTAAGTGGTAGAAACTGAATAGTTATTCAAACTAAATTATTTAAAATAACTTAATCTGAACAAATAATTATTTAAGTAGCAAAACTGAGATTAGGTAAATAACTAACCATAACCACGGTACAGAACAAAACATAGGTCAATGGATCCATGACAAACAGAGGACCGCAAAGTGGCCAAACAGAAGCCAATGGTTTATTTAAGTCCCCCAAGGCGTGGGACTCTCATGGTGGTACTTACAAAATATAATTGTTTATAAAATTATTGTCAAATAATTTTTAAAATTTAAACAAACATATCCATGGGTTTCATTTCAAGCAAATAGGGTTTAGAAAAATATCAACATAATCGAAATATTAATATAATTTATAAAACATAAATTGTGTAAAATAAATTATGGTAACTCAAAACATACGTAAAATATATTATGGTAACTTAAGGTATAATATAACTCACTCTTAATATAAATTTACGCCTATTTCTCCGTGCTCCCGAACCTCTCGTGCTATTCATCCTCCTCTCATTCTCGTTGATTGTTATCCTTGCTTCTACTATAACACCCTATTTATATGCATCAAAACGTAATGCCCAAGTTAATTATGTATTCATATAAGGCGCCGCCTGTCCTTGCCCCTTGACTCTTACCTCGCAAATTTCCCAAGGGTCATCTAAGTCGTGGGCTCTAGATAATTAGATTTGGTTTCTTATGACTCTAAAGGTTATCACCATCTTTGGTAATCCACAATGATCCCTAAAATCACATATGATTATAGGTTAGGTTCACCTCTAAAAATCTCACCACAAACTATAAAAAACTATAATGCGGTGTCCCACAATTTATCCCTTTAAACAAAGATTTCTAATATTTTAAAATTAATAACAGCTAACATTTTAAACCACAAGCTTTCACTAAGCACTTTTTGATATACTAAGGAATTGTATTTATTATTATTATTATTATTATTATTATTATATTTATTTATTTATTTATTTATTATTAATATAATCACGGTAAAAATTCGAGTGCCACATCACAGAGACATATAAGGCCAGGGTGCTTAAGAATGGGCTTTATCCTTAAGAAATAGACTTATAGTGGATGGATATCATTTTTGGAATTATAATCTCACTAGGACTCTACTATACCAAAAGATACAAAAGTCTTTGAGTTCATCTATAACAAAGTAATGCAATTCTAAATACTCAAACTCTGGAGAGCTTTCCTTGATTTTGATCTTAGTATCTAACTTAGGTATCGAAGGGGTTTTTCAGCACACACTCACCGGTGAGCTTATTGGTTCTTTCAGTTTTAGGTGATCCGATATCGTTTGCATAGGCTCTAACTTGATCATGAGGAGTTCATGTACAGGGGAAAAATCAAATAGGGATGGACATCGGTCTGTTAACCCACCCAATTCAACCCTATTTTTCTAGGGCCCAGAAAGGTTGTTTAACTTATAAGGTTGGGTTAGGCCAACATTTTTAGCCCGAAATATTAATAGGCTAGGTTTGAGATTTATACTTTCAAGCCAGCTCGGCCCGGCCTGCTATTAAATTAATTAATTATTTATTTATAATACGTTACACAATATATATATATATATATTGTTGGGTTTTAGACTTTATCTTTATTGATTTTATTGAAACTCACATTTGTGGTGATGTGTGATTGAATTTATTTAAGAAATCCTTCAATTTATACACAAAATCTTTCAATTTATAATGATGTCAATATATTTATTTAAAAAATATAATGTGTGATTGAATTTAATTATGGAATGGTTTAATTTTTTTTACTGTATAGTCTGATGGATGAGTTTGGAATTTATAATAATTTTTTAGACTGGGCTTGGCCATATATAGAGGCCTGATATTAGGCCAGGTCAGCCGAGCTTAGGCAGACACAAAATCCTTTATTATGTAGTGCTAGTTTGGCTTGATATTTGTCCATCCCTAAATTTCAAGGTTTGCACACCAATAAAACTAAGAGAAAATTGTTGGAAAGTCCATTCTAGCAATTGTCTAAGATATTAGGTCCAGTGAATATTTTTTATTTTTGAGAGGTCCACCATTTGTGAAATAGTTTGATGAAAAGTCTTTTTTTCAAAGACATTTTGTTTTCAATTTTACCTCTTAATTTATCTATTTATTTTATTTTTATTTGTTGACTATTTATTCAACTTTTTTACGTATATGTTCAAAAAATTTCCCCACCTGTTTAAAATTTTTCCTTATATGTTCAATTTTTTTTTCTATCTGTTCAAAATTTTTCCCTATCTATTCAATTTTTTTCCTATCTGTTTAATTTTTTCACCCTATCTACTCAAAATTTTATTATCTGTTCAATTTCTCTCCCTTATCTGTTCAAATTCTTGTCCTAATTTTGTAATTTTTATCTGTTCAATTTTTTATCTATTAAAATAATAATTCATTTTTTTATCTGTTGAAACAAATCTGATTTGAGATATATTCAATATATCAGATTTATAGACATCTCTTTATCATCAATGAGAATGAATTTATCATCCAAATCTGTTTGAATTTAACAACAACAATAACAAACAAATTTTTTTAATCTGTTTATTATTATTTTTAGGTTTAATCTGTTGTGAGAGAGAGAGAGAGAGAATGATCTGTAAATGTTTTTATCTGTTCAATTTTTTTATAAAAAAAATAATTTGGACAGTGATTTTCGAAGGATTTGTTCAAGTCACAAGAAAGTACAACATATTAACTTCCAATATGACTATCATGTCTATATGCTTGATAAGGAAAATCAAACATGAGAAAGTGAGAAATACCAAGTACTTTTTGTCACTATCCAAACCCGCCCATATAGGTTTAGCATCTTAATCGGCCAGTAATCCTGAGATTACCGAAGGCCTCTGAGACAGATTAACATAATATTAGGGGCTAGTGGAAGCAAATAACAAATATATAATATCCATTGAGCTGTGGAGACTTATATGAGACAAAATATTTTAAACTTTATATACATAAATTTACACATCATCATATATATAAACTAGACAAAAGGGGACTTAGCTCTAAATACAGAATAAACAAAAACACTTGTTAAACCAAAGCAAGAAAACAAAACTTGAACTTTATGCACATAGCCATAACCACTTGACATATCTAGAACCTCCACAGGAGGCACATAAGTTGGCTGACAAAACAAAGTCCAGGCAGAAGCTCTAGGCCTGGTCACATGCCTGATCACCTACATACATAAATAATACAGTGAGTTGGAGCCTAGTGAATAATAATAGAGTAAAGGGTTTTAATGAATGATGTCCATAATAGATTCAGAAATCAGGGTTCATATTAGAAATAGATTAATATTCATATTTTTGTTTAGAAATCAGTATTTATAACAGAAATAGAATCAGAATCATATTCATAATTAGAATTTACAGTTAATTGTACGTGGTACATCCATTAGCACTAACAGAAACAGTTGACCCATAAAGGGACAGCCATGAAGGCATATAGTTGACTCGCGTGCTCAAAAACAGTATAGTTGGCTCATGAGACGTACAGTTGGCCCATAAATAGGACGTATACAGAAGGATCCATAACAGTTGGCTCATGAGATGTATTAGGACATAACAGAACAGATAACAGATGTCATTTGAAGCTAATGATGCCACAAGTGCATTTTAGAAACATTGGACAACCATTCATTCATATAGAAAATAATATTTTAGAAAACAGATCATCTTATATCATTCAGAAAATACTTATAAATTGAATATAACTTTACAAAGTTATTACTCACAGATAGCTTCGGAAGCAGATCAAACAGATCAGGTAGACAATAGCGTGTGACCTACACAAATACATAACATATACACATTGAAACACAATATCACTTCCTTGATCAAACTTGACTTCTCTTATCTTTTTCTGTTTGAGTAATCCAAAATTCTTCTACGCGTATTCTTTCTTATTTAAATGAACCAGGTTTTTATGTCACATATTCTTTCATTACCAAATCTCTCTTTTACAAATTGGGCGATTTCTTACTTGGCTTCTTAATCAAATATCACTAAATCAGTGATTTATTCCTTAACCAATTAATTTATGTTGATTGTTAGTTTATTAATCTTGTTGAGTCATAATTCTTACCTAAGAATACTTCGAAAGAGATGCGATTGAAAATATAAACTAAATGCCATTTTCCAAAATATGTTGAAAAAGAGCTGTTTGCTCAAGCGAATTCCTTGTCGCTCGAGCAATCTGGAAAGACTGCAAAGTTATTGAAAGCCTTCAATATGCGCTCGAGCGGTAATTATACCGCTCGAGTGGTCTATAAAATTCCAGAGTTTCGAATTTCTCAAAAATGGCTTCCAAATGCATTTTCAATCTTTAAACCCATACTAATCTTAATCAAAACTTTGAAAATACTTTAGAAAACATAAACAATTATTTATTTATAAATTATGTGCTCAAAATCTTAAAACACAATATTGAAATCAAAACCTTATTTAATTTCAAAATCAAAACCCATGAACTAATGGTTCTAAAATTCTTTTTTAAAATCAAATGCACAATAAAATTGCATGTAATTTATGGAGCTTAACTTAAGTACAACTTTCAAAATCAAATCCAAAATAATTAATTTCTAAATTAACTTTCATAAACTTGAGCTTAGCTCCAATTCTTCATTTAATGTCAATTTTTCTAGCGAATATTGCATGTATGTAATTCAAATAAAACTAACTAATTTAATATATATTCCAAAACATGTTTAGATTAAATAAAACTCGTAAATTACATTAAATACATGGATTAATAATCAAAATCAAAACCAATATTTTCATGAACTCATGGTTTTCAAAACTTTTCTTTAAAATCAAATGTATATTAAACTTTCATGGCTCAAATTCTTTCAAAATTCATGGTACATGCAAATATATATCTCATATATATATATATATATATATCAAGGTCCAGACCCAAGCTTAATTTGAAGAATTCCTACAATTATTTCCATATTTATTCTTTAATTCCTCCAAATTACATGCATGTAAAAATTAGACTCAAATTCGTGCAAGATATTCAAAATCAAACCAAAAATAATTAATTTCTAAGTTTATTTCCATAACCATGAACCTAGCTTAATTTTCTTATTCAAAACCATTTCCTTACAAATTCCATGAAATTGATTCCATAACTTCCTTAATGCTGTGTTTGGTTGGGGGATTTGGGGAGGGATTTGGAAAGGGAAATGAAAAAGGTAGGTGAAATTTGAATAAAACATGCTTATATTTCACATAGTTTCACACACTTTTTCCATTTCCCTTTCCAAATCCCTCCCTAAATCTTCCAACCAAATACAGCATAACTTCAATTAATATATGAAGTTTGTACATGAATTAAGCATAATTCTCTCACCTTAAGCTTCAATTTCAGATATAATGTGTTGATTTCCTCTAATTCCCCTTGTTTTTCTTTAAATTTCCATCACAAAGTGGGTTTCTCTCTCTACACCCTTGAGCTCTCAAACTCACTCTCTTTCTAAGCTTCTTCTAGCAGAAATGATGTACTCAAGAATGAGCTCCCTCTCTTGTTCTTGACTCACAACACACACTTTACTTCTTAATAATGCCCCACGTGTGCACACACTTGCACCTCTTCTTTAAGCTTCAGCACAACAATGACATGCACACATACACACTAAAATATTGATCCAACACAACATATAGGGGTATAATCCTCTACACTCTACCCCACAATTAATCACATCAAATTGTTTCACAATTAGTCACATGCGTAGAATTAGCTTCACTCTTAGTTACACAATTAGCTTAATTAAACCACATTTAACCATATTTAGTTTTAATTGATCAATTCCCACATTGTCACGCCCCAATTTTTAATTACTCAGAAACATTACCAAAAGCTTTTAATTTAGATCACTTTTTTTTTAATATCTATTACCCTTGAGTAAAAGAAATATAATAATACATGTTCTCTCTCTCAATGAATACAATAATAACAATGATATATGTCAAGCTTCCGCTACGGAGCTACAAATAGATAATTACAAATATCAATATGCAATATTTATTTCTTTCACATTCACAACGAAATTACACAAAAGAGACTCATGGACTTCTTAAATCTTTAACTATTGGATCCGAATTCTCTTCCTAAAAAAAAAAAAAAAAAAAAACAACAACAACAATAACAACGAGGGGTGCGTACAATTGCCCAGTAGGAATCTCATAGTTCTAAAGCAATAACTATCACATAGATAGGAATGATCATGCATGCGGGGTAATACCATATAATAGGGTGACATTTTGTAAGCTCAAGATATTATTCGTAGAGTATCTTTTTTTCTCAAAATTTCTTCGAACATGTAAGGAAAACTTTCAGTTATAAAAATTATCTTTCATTATCAGAAAAACCATAAATCCTTTTTGAAAGCAAATATGTTTAAGGAACAACATCATTTTAAATTTATTAATCAATTCCAAAATATTCCTCATTTAATTTCCATTTTAATATTCCTCTTTTTATTTCCATTTTTCATTTTTACTAATTTCCATTATTATAACTCCATAACATAGAAATCCAAATCTCCTTTATATTCAATAACAATTATCCTACACTCAACTCTCATTTGTCTAACAACTACATCACATTAACTTTTGCACTCTCAAATTATAATTCAGCACAACACAGGATTAATAACCCCTTTCAATTCAATTTCTCAATTATTTACAAACAAAACTCATAATCTTCCCTTATAGTTACATACAACCCGGTGAGTTCATTATCACTAATCTCTTATCTAGTTACTATTTCATTAGCCATTCTTTTCAAATAATTTCTATATACATCCCCCTTTCATACCAAAGTACACATCGAATTGTAATTTTGTAAGTTCATCACTAATAACGCATATTATTACTGATTCAACACATTTCTCAACACATTCTACCTTTTGCCGACTTGATATGGTGGGATAGTGAGCACCCAACTCTCAACACCCTCCACATTTTTCCGACTATTATATGGCGGAAAGTGAACTCCCAAAAATCACTTTCTCAAAAATCATGTTTTTCCATATTTACCGACTATCATACAACAGGACGTGGATACCCAAAAACTACTTTCAATTTTAAAACCATTCCCTACATTTGCCGACTATTATACGGCAGGAGGTGGGCACTCGAAAATATTTTTAAAATCATCCATTTTTCCACTTTTGTCGACTACAATACGGCAGGACTTTGTGGACACTCAAAAACTATTTTTCCACTTTTGCTGGCTACAATACGACAGGACTTTGTGGACACCCAAAAATATTTTTCCCACATTCGTCCAACGATAAGCCTAGACAAGGGCATTTGGGCATCTTGAATTCAAAACCATCCCCACATTTACCGACTATTATACGGAAGGACGTGGGCAGCCAAAACATTTTTCACTCCTTACGCGGGTACCAACCATAACACAGCTTAACACAACTCAACACAACTCAACTCCACACAACACAACTCAACTCAACCAAACTCAACACAACTCAACTCAACATAATTTAACATAACTCAATACAATTCAATATAACACAATAAAATTCAACACAACTCAACATAACACAACCCAACTCATTTCCTTAAATTTCCACTTCATCATTTCATCATAACTTTCATATCATCAATACAATTCACAATTCAATGTTCTCAATCTCAATCTCAATCTCATTCCATAACACAACTTAGATTATTAACAACAAGAGTTCAATCATAAATTTTACATAAATTTTCAAACTTTTTAAAATTTCAATTAAACTTGTATATATGTAACTTAACACCTCAATTTCATGATACTATTTTCAATTTAAGCAAAACCATCATCTATCTTCGTGAACTAAACTAAGGTTTTTAAGAGAAATTAAAGTTTTTCACAAAACACTTTTTATTCCAACTCTTCTATTGCTTATACACCCAAATTCATAACCCAAAATCATAACCCAACAAGTAAACCCTAACTTTTCAAACCGTAAACCTCCAATCTCATGATTTATCACAATATGCTTTAAAATGTAAATTTTGTATTTATATAAGGAAAATACCACAAATCTATCTATAAATGAGAGTATTGAAGGAGAACTAGAAACCCCTACCTCAATGCGAACTAGAAACCCCTACCTTCTTCACTTTTTGATAAGAGATATTGGCCAAATCTTTGAGAAATGGAAGATATTTGGGTAAAAAAATCTAGGGTGTTTCGGACTTAGGATGAGAGGAAGGAAGAAAGAAAAGAAAAGTGAAGAGAATGATCTAGAAAATCACTTTTTAAACTGTTGAATTCACGTAGTCCGCTCAAGCGCAACTTCCTACGCTCGAGAGCACTTGCTTCCAACACAGATACAAAAACTTTAAACGGGCATAACTCTCTCATCCGGCATCCATTTTAGGTCATTCTTGTGTCCAAATCGAAGCCCCGGAAACAAGTTTTCCAATGGTTTTAGGCTCACACCCAAATTCAAAGTGTGGAAAAAGAAAAGAGTAAAAGAGTTATGGTTGTTCATAGAAAAATTATCCGAGTCCAAGTTTTTGGTCCAATCTTACTCTGCCATCATGTTACCACTTTGATCAATGTCCCAAAATAAAAAAAGGAGGCTCCAAATACAATAATAAAAATTTCAAGAGCAATCCCACTAGTCCCATAAATTCAGACTCCACCAGGCAAATCGCTTAAGCGTCCAATCTTGTGCTCAAATGAACAAATTAACAAAGTCGACCGCTCGAGCGACCACTTTTGCACTCAAGAAAAAATTCACAACTCTAAGAATCCCGGACAGACAACAAAAGTATTGGGAGTCTCACAAGATTGCTTGAGCATCAACTCTTGCGCTCGAGCAGAGGAAAAAATTCTAGGGTGTTACACACATAACTCAATTAGTCCAATTAACTTCAATTAAGGCCCAATTAGATTTTTAATCAAACTCCCAAAAGACTCCAAATATCAAATTAGACTTATTACCACCACCAATTTTGGTTTCTCAAATCATTAGGGCCTTTAATTTCATATCAAACTTTGAATCTCTGTCAATAAATTACATACTCAATTGAACACCTCGTAAATAAATTTAATCTTAATTCCCAATTCTCACAATTTAATCAACTCTAATTCAGACCCACTTAACAAAATCTCAATTTTACTAAACTGAATTGAATATTTAATTAAACTCTCATATGGTCTGATACTCAAAATTAAAATAATTCAATTCACCAATTATAATCGCTTGAGCCATTTAGGCTTTCAATTTCTAATTCTAAAATAAATTATCAATAGAATTATATACGAATTAGTCTCATCACTTTTCATAAATCCCAAATTAAATTAGAATAATAGGCAATTAAAATTCAAATCTCGTTAATTAATTAAATGCTAATTATTATACGAAGTGGGGTCGTCACACTTTTGGTGCTCTCTTAATACAAATCCCACAAACTACTAGGCAAACCCAAAGCAACAAGAGAAGAGAAGAGAGATAAATGTAAGAGAGTGGATGTTGTTTTAATTGTGCTTGTGTGTGTGTGTGTGTGTGTGTGTGTGTGTTGTTTCTGATCGATAATGGAAGAAGCTATTATGGGCAGTGAAACACAATGGGAGGACCGCAGTGACCACTACTTCCCTAAAAGAGAGCTCTACAACTCCTTGAAGAGGACCACCACCTCCTCCATCGCCGTCGATGGCAGCGCAACAAAGAAAAAATGCCACCATTGTTGGTTTGGCTTGTATAATTTTTTTATATACTTTCTGCATGAAATGTGGTTTGGCTTGTGATTCCTACGCGTGGCGTGTTCATTTACTTCTTTTCATGTATGAGATTGTTGTACCTTGTTTTGGTTTGTATGAATGTAGCATTTCTTTGTATGACATTTGCATCTAAATGTTTCATTACAACCTCATTGCGTGATCATAAATTATGCTCTGCATTGTGCATATCACTTGTATCTTGCCCCAGAACTACGCTGGTTTGATTCCTTGCAAAGGGATACGTAGGCAGCCTGCGGGCGCAACCGTTCTTTGTCTTGCTTGTTTGTTTGTCCAAGTCTTTGGCCTTGTCAAAAATAGATCGTCTCTGGGCTTTGACATTCACTCTTGTCATTTCATGACTCTTGAGTTCTGTCAAAGAGGGGCAACTGTAGACACGCCATTTTTGACCGTCCTCAAGACTTAGACGTCATCGCTCGTGCACTCGATGATTGTGTGTTTGTGTTCGTTTTGAGCGCCCGAAGTTCTTAGGGGAATGCCCTGTCTTTGAGCCTTTGAACCTTGTTCTTTCTGTGCCTTGTTTTGGACCAAAACTTGGTGTCTGGACCTCTTGGTGACCTGTCAACCACCACCCAAGGCTGTCGACCATGGAATGTTTTTGTCGACCATGGGTATGGGCGGTTGGCCACCAGTGGTGGCCGGTCAACTATCAGTGGTGGCCGACGGCCACCAATGCCTTTTTCCAGATATTTATTGACAGTTGTGCCAGCTGTTGCACACTGAGTAGCATCTCCATACACGTGTATGGTGAGATGTTTCTAAGCTCAAGGGGTGGTTTTTCTATATATAGGGGGGTTCCTCCCCCATTCTGGAGGGTTAGAAAAATTGGAGCAAAATATATATATATATATATATATCTTGATATTTTGTACACATTTGCATACAAGTCCTTAGCTTTTACATACCAGCCCTTAACCAAATACTCTCACCTTTGGCTGAGATTACTTGGGATCTTGTTTGAGCTTTAGAAGGTGGTTTAAGCTTAGATTGTTGGCTATTTTGTGCCTGGCTTCAAAAGTTATAGGACTTACCTTGTTTAAGCTTGTTTTGGTATTTTTGTTTTGCTATCTTTTCCAACAGTTTTTTGGCTGATTTTGAACTGTCAAAAACTCTATTTTTGTGACTTAAAAGTGTTGGTTTGAGGTCTCTTTGAGTTAGGGGGTGGTCCACCATTCTTGTTCTTTTGTTTGTTAAGCTTTCGTACCATTTTTCATCACTTTCAAATCAACTTTTTTTAGCCTTTTAACTACTGAATTTTAGAGGTTTTTCAGTGGTAAAAACCTTATTTTGAAGTCCAAAATTGGAGGGGTTAGCCTTTCCTCCTTGTGTTTATGTTAGCTTATTATTTTAGCTTTTTGTGGCTTACGTCCAACATGTTCTTGCCTCTGAAATAACCTATTTTGGCTCTATTTTGGGTTGGTTAGTTCAGTTGAGGCTTGTTTTGCATAGTTATAGTGTTAATCTTCTTCACTAGCTTGATGTTTTAATGCTTTGATCATCATTCTTTTGAGTTAATAGCATGTTTTAGTGTTGTTTTACACTCATTTCAGCACTTAGGGTCTCTGTAATCTCCCTTCATTCTTCACTCTTTTATTTGCTTTGAAAGTGGCTTTAAACCTCTTGTTTGCCTAAATATGAAATGGAGGTGTTGTACATAATGGTTTAATCCCTTAGGGAGTTCATTACCAATAGTGTAATGCTTCTTTCATGCCCAAAGCAAGTTGTTGTTTGAGCCATCTTTCCATTAGAGGACACTCACTAATGGACAAATCAATTAAAGAATGGTTTTGGTAATTAAAATGAGTAAACAAAATTGGACAAGTAAAAGAGACAAGATAAGCATCTTTCGTGTTGCATTGCATGTGTTCGAATCGGATGTTAATTCAAATATAAGGAAAATATGACATTTCATACTCAAAAGTGATGAAATGTGCCACCCTTGATCATGCATGATAGGGTGGTGGTCTTTTTGAGTCTTGTTTTGCACTCATTAAACTTGTACAAACTTGGTTCTTTGGCCATCATGCATGGAAATTGCTTGATTGGTGGTTTGAGAGCTAAGAGTTTCACTCATTTGAGCTTGTTTGATGATAAGGAGTGTAAACAGTACACACAAACCTGTGAGAATACACTGTTTTGCTCTGTCTGCTCTCTGTTGTAGCAAAAAAAAGAGTTCATGTCATCAGTGGCCGACCGGCCACCACCAGTAGCTGATCGGCCACCACCAGTAGACAACAGGCCCCTTGTCGGCCACCAATGAAATTTTCACAGTGTGTTCCTGAGGTGGAGCAGAGGTATTCTAGAAGTTGGCAAAATTTTTGGTGTTCAAATGTGCAAACAGAGGCTCGCAGCAACAAAATGGTGGCTCTTCAGGTGAGGAACCGAGCATGCATGCATCCCTCGTTTCCCGAGAACGTTTAGTTAACTTGTGGAGTTAGTTAGTTGTTCAATTCGTGTTGTAATTAATTACCTTAATTGCTTTGTAATTAGTTGGTTAAGTATTGTAATATTTAATTAGCTTAGAATAGTTAATTAGTCTCAAGTGTTGTAATAATTAGCTCAGCTTAATTAGTGTAGCTAGTTGGTTAGCTTTTATTCATTCAGACCCTTCTTCGCAAAGGCGTAATGTTGTAATAAGTGTGTGTGTGTGTGTATGTCTTCTAACCCCACATCTTTCTCCCATTTATTTAATCACTTTTGATGGTTAGATTAGAGACATAT
This sequence comes from Camellia sinensis, assembly GCF_055761805.1. Lineage (NCBI taxonomy): Eukaryota > Viridiplantae > Streptophyta > Magnoliopsida > Ericales > Theaceae > Camellia > Camellia sinensis. The sequence goes on along the minus strand of NC_138973.1, from coordinate 88,111,046 downwards.
TTCAATTAGCATACCTTATGCTTGCATGTTTGTATCCATTCATTTGTTTTGCATGCACCGAGGCTTGGCGCATTATTCAAACTGCATTGTCATTTCAATATCTTCCTTGAATGCGTGTTTAATCGCATGTTGTTCAAATTGATTCATATGCCACATTAGTACCTGAGCCTATTAATTGTATTATTGCATGTGTTGCATTAGGCATCTTGTATAGTTAGGATCATGCATCTTTCTAACTAGTTTTTGTTTTGGCTTGGAGTACTCGGTGAGTTTTATGCTTTAGCATACTTGCATGAGTGTGATTGCCATATTGTCATGTTTAACATGCATTCCATGATGCTATGTGCTTAAATGCTTAACTATATGAATATCTGTGAATGAAGGCTTATTGTTTGAATTGGAACGATTCAACGAATGCAAGTTTTAAGCCCATTTGAGTTGGCAAATTCAAACCATTTTCGAAAACAAACATGAGTTGAATTGTTTCAAGTCTTACGACTAGTCTATACTTGCTTGTATGCGTCACATAGTAAAGCTAGTTTAATAATTGGAATAAGAACACATAATGTTTATAAAAGAACATATCATGATTAGTAGAGGCCGATCTTTGATCGGGCGAGCGGGGGTGTTCAATTCATGACCTTCCCCCTTTGTACCCAAGTTCCTGAGCCGAGGCAACTTTGGTGATTACGGACACGTGACCTTCGGCACGAGTCAGGGTTTTCTAAATTTCCCTAATAATAAAATATTTAGGTGGCGACTCTGTGTCTGGCAAAGCAGTCCAATTTTGGTATTATTTGATTTAAAATTGATTTTCCAAAAATGTTTGCCGGATTTGAACTCTTTTGTGATTATCAGTTTCACATTGCACTTGTGAGACTAGATTTAGAACCGCGGAAGTCCAAACTGTGAGGCCTTTCTTTTCAAACCTTTCCGAAAGGCGGGGCGCGAGAAAAAGGTGAGTCCACAGTTTCTGGCAACTCTGCTAGGGATTTAGAGAATTTGACTCGAACTCATGATATGTTGTTTTATTTACACTTATGGGTTTCTTTGCATTTGCATCGGTGCACCTAAGTCACAGTGTTTGCCATCTACTATTCTTGAGCGATTTACCGGAGGCTTGCTTGGAAAAGCTTGCCAAAAGGCTGACCGGTTGCAGGCTCTGCCATGATGGGAACACAAATCATGGATCTGGACTATCGCTGTACCGTTTGATCCTCCTTTCACTTCTCGGTGTTAGGTGTGATAGGTATATTAGGTAGTCTTGCTGAGGTACCATTTTTGACCAATCGACCTAGTTGCATATCGGAAACTATAGAGACTGCTCCAAACTAGGACAGGTTGCTTACCCGAATATAGGAATTGTATGGAACTGCTTGTTTGTGTAGTGAACCCCTAGCTCCTGATGAAATTAGGACAGGGTAACCTTACCCCATCATAGGGATGTTTTGGCTCTCACTTGCTTGATATGTGCTTTTGGAGTGAAGCTCTGCAGGAATGTATGTGTCAGTTGCAAGTCTGGATATCAGTTTGAGGGTATCAGTTTTTGGGAGGCAGAAATTCAATGTTGAGTACAGTTCTCCAGCTTATGATTGCAATTGCGTGTAGTTTCTGTCTGAGCCGAGGTACTGTGCGGTTTCTGATTTTTTGTTTCTTTTTGCTTTATTTTCTTTTTGCAAGGTAGTCTTTCACCATTGTTTCAGACAAGTCTGTTACCCCCCAAGCACTCTAGATCCAAGTAAGGCGACTTTACCGATCCAGGGATCTTGTGAGAGGACAACCAGTGTTTACTTCACTACCGTCGGTTACAAGACGGAGGAGAGTCAGGTATAATTCACTAGTTTGGCAGCTACCTTCATTCAGTGAAGTTCAAACATCTACTTCTACTCTAGACAAAGAGTGTTCATCAGTTCCGGTGGCTCAAAATCCTTCATTCACTATGGAAGATATGCTCTGCCAACTCCAACAGACTATTGAGAACATGTAGCTAGATGCTACTCAACAAGCTGAAACCACAGCTCTCCAAGCCGAGGTTGTAGCCCACTAAGCAGAGGTAATAGACAAGCTTCAACAATAGCAGTCGCAACCTGCAGTAGCCTCAACATCCCATGTACTCCTCAGCGGGAATTCCAGCACCCGGGGTCACAATCAATGTCCAAGAAAATGTTGGCATTCAAGTGGATCCTATCCTACCTCAGACCTCCAAGGCACCAGTTTACCCAACAGAGGCGCCGTTTGAATTCAAGGTCAACCCTACTACACTGAAAGTGAGCAAGCTGGAAAAGCTCTTTAAACGGGCATAGGGCGTGATTTCGATCCCTGATATTGAGGATGGCTATACTGATTCGGCGGTGACATTGCCAGATAGATTCAAGATGCTGCATATAGACCGGTTTGACGGTTTCGAGGATCCTATGGTCCATTTACGGCTATTCTCTGATATCCTACAACCCATGGGTCTCACTAAACTACAGAAGTTGTCGCTCTTTGACAGGACCCTGTCGGATATAGCAGCCATCTGGTATGCTAAGCTTTAAGACTCGGTGAAGAGAAATTGAGAGGAAATGGCCGAAACCTTCATAGCACAATACTCCTATAATACTCAGATCGAGGTCATAACTCGTGATCTCGAAGCAACTTGCCAGAAGCCGAATGAGAGCTTCTTAGATTTTGTGACTCGGTAGAGGGCCAAGGCCTCTATGATGAATATTCGGCCATCTGAAAAAGACCAAATCAGAATGGTGGTCCGTAATTTGCAAGGAAGATTATTACAAAAGATGATAGTCTTGCCTTTGTCTACTTTTGCTGACCTCAACGAAATAAGGGTGCAAATAGAGGATGCAATAAAGCAGGGTCTGATAGACCACGAGAAGGAGCAGCCCAAGAGGGCTTTCACACATAGTTCCAATGTGACTACAAGCGGTAGTGCAGCTGTTAGGCCTTCAGATGTGACCATGGTCACCACTGCACCCAAGACTGCCAATCCCTTTGTCGGCACATCCAATATAACTTCCCAAACCTCAAGCCATCAGGCCTCGTGGCCAGAGGATTTTCACTCCACTCTACATGTCTCTATCTGCGGCCTTGAGGGTCCTGATCAGAAAATGACATCTGAAGTCGTTAGAACAACGCCCATTGCCCGATCCTCTCCCTCCGAAACACAACCCGACCAAATACTGTGCCTTTCACCAACAACATGGTCATGATACTGATCAGTGCTTCAGATTGCATCATCATGACATTTAAGATCTCATTGACAATAAGGTGATAGCACTCCCCGAAAAACCCAACGTCACTACAAATCCTCTCCCACCACATAACCAAGCCCCTCCACCCCGGCAAATAAACCTCATATAAACACTGGCTGTCCCTTACAACCCCAGTATATATATCACCCCTGTCCACCTACCTAAGCCGACGTTGTTCATCCTGGAAAACACAGATTTGTGCATGATGAACGCGTCCACATCCCAACCCATACCTATGGTGGTGACCGTGGTAGATGAAGGCAGGTTAGCCTTGGTGGAGAATGGGAATGTTAGTTCAATACTTGAGGGCTCTGTGGATTTATCTGATGAATACAACCCATGCCGTTATATTGTGCCGACCAACCAGGCCAAACCAGAGGTGGAGTTACCATTAGGAATGGAGGTCTGTGCAGTCCGAGAGGATGGCCCAAGCCAGGGATTAGATGATCTAGCTGACTTGGAGGAAGACATCAATAATCTGTAGTTCTTTGATGAGCAAGATTCGGGAGATGTGCACATTAACTGGTTCGATCTGAACAGGTCGACAAACAACTCTGGGTGGTTCAGTAATGAACCTAATGTGGATGAGAGACTTCAACCAAAGCTATAACATCCAGAAGTAGGAACTACTACAAAGGCCGGAACGACCGAGGACAAGGGAAAATTACCAGAGGGCACCGGCATTAAGAATTCAGCTCAGGAATCGGGCATTGTTTGTACTGCTGATACGGAACAAGAAGCCGCACTGAAGCGGTTTAAACAGGAAAGGGATGAGAATAGTTAGAAAAATGGAAAAGCCAAACACCCTGTGAGGATGACTGTGATATAAGAGTGATTACAACAGAACCAGACAACTGTCTGTTGGTTGTCGGAGGAGTATGGTTAGAAGATGATGATCTGCATCTTGCCTACACAGACAAGGATTGAGGCCACGACCTGCCAAACGACACTTGGTACTCTGAGGAGGTGGATCATATGACTAGAAATGGGCGGTACTTCAAGCTCCTACACTTACACCAACCTGGAGCATCTAGAAAGGATAAGGAGGCTAAAAAATAGAAAGACAAACAGTTAGAAGAAGAAGTTGTACTGAGGCAGCTAAAGAAGATCCAAACCGATATATCTATCTGGGGTTTGCTCATGGCTTCGCGCATGCACCGACAAGCTCTATTGTTGACAATGGATAAAGCCAAACTATTTATCGACACAACTCCAGAGCAACTAGTGGGACTTGTCTTCCCAGGAGGTGCTTCGTCTACTTTGACCTTCTCAGATAAAGAATTGCCGCCTGAAGGCTCTACACATAACAAACCGCTATACATCTCAGTTAAGTGTAGAGAGAAGCGGGTGCTGGTTGTATTGGTTGACACTAGGTCTGCAATCAATGTTTGTCTATCTCGCATAGCCTATGTTATTGGCTTGAAGCTAGCGAATTTTGTACTAATAGCCCGGGTGATCCGGGCTTATAACAACACAAACAGAGAGGTGATGGGAACAGTTCAGATCAGAACACAGGTCAGGCTGGCCTAATAGGATGTTGAGTTTCACGTCCTGGATGTTCCGGCTACTTTCAACTTATTACTTGGGCGACCATGGCTGCAGCAAGTAAAAGTTGTTTCTTCCACCTTGCATCAAATGCTGAAGTACCCTCTTAGAAAGGGAATAGCCATTGTGTTCGCGAATTCATCTATACATCCTCTGCCAGAGGTTATTACACCCATACTAGGATTGTACATGGCGACGAGGATGTTTTCTTGTCTGGTTTTACCTTGGCTGAAGCCCGGTGGTGCAAAATATCTTGGCTGTTGATGAGGGCTTGTATGTCAGTGCTCAATCAGTGTATCTCATGAACATGCTACAGCATATACTCGGGATGGGATTAGGCAAAAATGGCCAAAAGGGCGTTACTACACTGTACTCAATGCCACATAACCCTCATGCCTTTGGCTTGGGCTACATGTCCACCAAAGAGGACGAGGTGAGGAAAGGGAAAGAAATGGCCGGAAGAGCTAGAGCAAAACAAAGTATGAAGCACTATAAGCTTGTACATAGACCAATTCAGGGAACTTTGAACGGCTGCTTTGTCCGGGAGGGGGAAGACTTTCCATTTTGCGGCTTTCCTGAGCCATAGTTGAATTCAGAGAAACGACGTCTACCCGGCTTCGAGATTTTCTTTGACCTACAACTACAAGAGAGTGAAGCCATAGAGGAAAGGGCTCAACCAACTGTTGAGGTTGCACAGAGCATAGAAAAGGAAGTCCAACAGTAGTGAACTTAAGGTAGGAGCAGCGCTGGCATGTCTCTTTTCAGATCCTCAGATCAACCCGGAGAGCTTGGAGGATGACATAACCATTTCTATGATCGGAGACCAATCAAGTGTGGACCTTTTCGGTGGTATTCTGGATGCATCCGACGCACCATCCCTCACTTGGTAGCTGGAGGAGGGTTTTCTGTCCAATAGTTTTGAATCAGGTAGTGAGCCAAAATCAGATTCCACAGAGTCTGTAGAGTCGGAATCAGATTCCAATTCTTCTGAGTCGGAGTTCGGTATTCCTAGGGTTGATAACCCGATGCCGTAGTTTTGTCCAGGTTGTCTTTTTCCTTTTCTTTTGAGTCGGTTGTAACCAAGAAATTAGATGAACTGGATTTTTTGAATGAGAATACCACTTTAGTTTCTGAGTACTTCTCTGTGCCACTTGTATATTGCATTGATCATGACTTTCAAAATTTTGATAAAAACAACGAGGAAGGAATTCTTCTAGTTTTGAAACATTTGATTGATCGGAAGGAAGAGAGGTTTGTAAAACCCTTTGTTGATGAAATCATTCCAATTAATGTGGGTACTGAGAAGGATCCGCATCTGGTCTAGATCGGGTCCACATTGTCTTCGGAGGAGAGCAAGCGCTTAGTCGCTTTATTAAAAGATTTCAAAGATGTTTTCGTGTAGTCCTACGAAGACATGCCTGGAATCGATCCTGAGATTATACAGTATTGGAGAATACGCCTGGATTGGGCTTTGAAGATTAAGGAAGAGGTCACTAAGCAGATAGACGCAGGGTTTTTGCTAGTGTCTGAGTATCCGACTTGGTTGGCCAACATTGTTCCAGTGCCAAAGAAAGATGGCAGAATTCGAGTGTGTGTGGATTTCAGAGATCTGAATAAAGCCAGTCTGAAGGATGACTTTCCTCTACCGAACGTCGATGAATTGATGGACTTCACCGCAGGCCATGCGTTGCTCTCCTTCATGGATGGATTTTCCGGGTATAACCAGATTTTGATGGTGCTCGAGGAAAGAGAGAAAACTGCCTTCACCATGCCGTGGAGAACCTACTGCTACAGGGTAATGCCATTTGGGTTAGAGAATGCTAGGGCCACCTATCAACGGGCTGCAACCACAATTCTACATGATATGATCCACAAAGAGGTCGAGATGTATGTGGACGACATGATTGTCAAGTCTACGAAAAAAGAGGGCCACTACACCGCCTTGAAGAAATTCTTTCCACGGATCAGAGAATATCAGTTGAGGCTAAATCCACAGAAGTGCACTTTTGGTGTAACAACAGGGAAAATACTGGGGTTCTTGATTACACAGAGGGGCATCGAGGTAGACCCTTCCAAAATCAAGGCCATCCTAAAAATGCCACCACCAATGACTGAAAAGGAGATGTGAGGCTTTCTAGGTAAAGTGCAATTCATAAGATGATTTATTGCAAAATTAACCTTGACTTGTGAACCATTATTTAGTCTCCTGAGGAAAGGAAAGAAATTCCAATGGGATGACCGATGCCAGTTTGCTTTTGAGCAGATCAAGAAGTACCTTTCGAACCCGCCCGTGTTGTCACCACTAGAGTCGGAAAAGCCATTGATTCTGTATCTGTCAATAATGAACACAATTATGGGCTGCATGCTTGCTTAGGAATATGAGGATAGAGTGGAGAAGGCTATCTATTACCTGAGTAAGAAGATGCTGGACTATGAGACCCGTTACACCCCGTTGGAGAAGGCTTGCTTAGCCTTGGTATGGGCTACTAGGAAGTTGAGGCACTACCTGTTAGTTCAATCCGTAATTCTGGTTTCGAGATTAGATCCCATCAAGTATCTCTTTAAGAAGCCAACGCTTATGAGTAGGCTAGCTCGTTGGTTGCTTATTCTTTTTGAATTTGATTTGAAGTATATAACTCGCAAGTCTATCAAAGGGAGAGCAGTAGTAGAGTTTCTGGCAGATCACCTAGTGAAAGAGGACGAAATAGTGGAATATCTATTCCCAGACAAGGCTATTCTACAAGTCGAGGAAGAAACCTGGACAATGTACTTTGACGGAGCATCTAACTAGTACGGTTATGGGATAGGGGTGTTGCTGATAGCACCCGACAATTCCCATATACCTTTAGCCTTCAAACTCTGGTTCAAAGTATCCAACAACGAAGCAGAATACGAAGCGTGTATCGCTGGATTGGAAGCCGCCCTAGAACTAGGGGCAAAAAAGTTGGACGTCATCTGGGATTTGAACCTGGTTGTGTCTCAAGCAAAAGGAGACTGGAAGGTTAAAGAAGAAATGATGAAAATCTATCACCAAACCTTGGACGTTCTGATTCCAAGGTTTCAGAAGTTGACCTTCATGCATCTGTTAAGAGAAAACAATAGGTTCGCTGATGTCTTATCAACTCTATCTTCTATGATAGACATCCCTTTTGGAGTCTGGATGCGTCTGATCATTATCGAGCAAAGATATGAGCCGTCATACGAGCTTATCGCCGTAATAGATGAAGTACAAGATCAAAACCCTTGGTATTATGATATCTGGAACTTCTTGGAAAAGGAAGCTTATCCACTAGGGGCAAATACCAAAGATAAAAAGGCAATACGGCGAATGGCTGCTTAGTTTATCATCTATGGGGGTAAGTTGTACAAACATGGTCATTTGGGAATACACAAGCTGTGTGTTGATGCAGAAGAGTCGAAGCGCCTAATGAAGGCTATCCATAGGGGAGAGTGTGGAGCACACATGAGCGGAGTAATGCTAGCCTGAAATATTCTCAGGCAAGGTTATTACTGGTCTGCCATGGAGAAGGATTGCATTGGTTTTGTTCGACGATACCACAAATGCCAAATTCATGCAAATCGCATGAATATTCCGCCGTCGAAGCTGTACAACATGACTTCACCATGGCCTTTTTCAATATAGGGAATTGATGTTATTGGGGCAATTATGCCAAAATGCTCGAATGGGCATGAGTATATCGTGGTGGCAATAGACTATTTTACAAAGTGGGTCGAAGCCCAATCCTATACAGTGCTGAAAGCATCACATGTAGCCAAGTTCATCAGGAATAACATTATTTGTCATTATAAGGTCCCGAATGAGATCATTTCGGACAATGGCTCCTATTTCAAGAGAGAAGTGATCGACTTGTTGGAGAAATACAACGTGGCTTTTCATAAGTCATCCACATGCCGGCCACAAACCAACGGAGCTATTGAGGCCGCCAACAAGAACATCAAGTATATTTTGCAGAAAATGATTAAGACTTACAAGGACTGGCCAGACAAATTGCCATTTGCTCTCTGGGGCTACAAGACTTCAATTCGGACATCTACTGGGGCAACTCCGTATTCTCTAGTTTATGGAATGAAAGCTGTTCTGCCAATTAAAATAGAAGTTCCATCACTGCGGGTGATGGCTGAGTACCAGATAGTAGAAACGGATTGGTAATCGAGTAGGTTCGAAGAAGTCATGTTGTTTGATGAGAGGAGGCTGAAAGCACTGTACCATGTTCAAGGATATCAATGAAGGATTGCCAGGGCCTTTAACAAGAAAGTTAAGTCTCAGAATCTTAAGGAAGGGGATTTGGTGCTGAAAGACAACCGAGCTCCCATCCACGACCCTAAGGGCAAGTTCAGACCTAATTGGACTGGTTCTTACATTATCAAGACCATTTGGTCGGGTGGAGCCGTTATTCTTATGGACCTGAATTTTTCCAACCGATCAACATGGACAAGTTGAAGATATATTACCCTTGAGTGGCTTGCTAGGCCAAAAACCTGGAAAAGCGACCTAGGCAAAAGTTAGAGCACAAAAAATTAGAAAAAAAAAAAACTAAGCTCACAAGATTGAAAACCTGAAAGGGCACCTTGGCAAAAGTTAAAGCGTAAAAGGAGAGTGTTAATACCCGAGTGAACCCGTACCGAACTACGTAAGGCCTGATTCCCATCTTCGGGATATGTAGGCAACTTTATTCCGAAGTCTGGCTGTAAATAACTCCAAATCAACTGTGTCCATATGTTTGATCAAGGCATCCTTGTCTGTTCGTTATTTGAAAAATACGTTATGATCCTTACCCTGAGAGAAGAGCTGACTACAGTGTTGAGCAGTGCTATTCAATCAAGGGGCAATTTTCCATTTCTGGATGCGGGGTTGTACATCTCGAGGATAGATTCCATGTGTGTCAAGTTGTGATCATTATCGAAAATGGTTTTGAAAAGTTTTGATAAAAGTTGATTTTGTTCAAATTAATCTTTTTACAACTTAGACTATTTTTAGACCAAAAGAAAAATTTTCAGTGTCCACAACTTCAATTTCATTTATTTCAATACAAAGTTCTCTAACTCTCAATACAAATCAAAGTTGCTTTTATTACATTCAAAAGGAAAACTTGAAAAGTTAGATCAAAGAAATAAACTTGGGCACAGATGAGTCAGGTGTTCCTGCGTCTACTTCCTGCGCTTATGGAAGCTTCCGATGCTAAAGTAGGCTCGGTTTGCACCTCATCTTCGAGCCAAGCTAGGCACTCGCTAGAAAGGGCGTAACTGAAATTGGGAACGGGATCCAGAAATTCTCTTGTCCTCCAAGTATTGGAGTATCGAGCCACCTATGAACCTCGGATTGGGAATGAAGCTAGGTATTCTACCCCCTCTTCTAGGCGAGTCTGGTCAAGTCCGAACTGACGCTTGAATTGGAACGGAAAGTAGAATACACAATGTGTCAAGCCAATTAGCTGAATGCTGGGTTACCGAGCTATGCTGTAGCTCATCTCAGGCAAATCAAACCAAGGGCAACGCCAAGTAATGATAATAACAGACCTATTGCACATCTAATGGCACCACCACCCTTTGTTCAGGAAATCAACTAGTTGCAGGCAAAAGAAATAGCCTCGTGCTAAGTATGCAGGGCAGGAGTCCACTACCTTCAACCTGTCTATGAGCCATATCTGGGAAAGGATGAAAAATAAGAGAGATTAAAGAATAGAGAGATGTGCACTGAAAGAAAAAGTGAGAAAGAGTTTTGAGAGAAAAATAGAGCCTGATTGTTGAGAGGTGTGAGAAACACATATGCAAAAATAGTGGACTTCTCTCAAATTTGGTCGTTTATCGCCGATGGAAGACGTCTAAGCCTATCAAAGTCTCGGCCAATACTAAGCCAATACAACTCTTGCCCTCTTTCAAGCCTTGGGCCACTTTGATCAAGCGAATGCTAGACCCACCAAAACTTGGAGCAAGAAGAAAATGAGCCAACATGCACAAACAAAGGGCATGCAGGCGAAATCTCTGCCAAAGACAGTCGTCGCAATCACCGGTGTCAGAAAATCGATGAATGAGGCTGGGAATATCCAGCTCTCTGTTATGAACCAGGGATCAAGCCTCATGTAAATTGAGCCCCCACATCCTTCCTAAAGCTTGGATATGACCAAAACGGGACTGGGGCAACATTTTCTCGTCACACCGGGATTCCATCAAAACTTGGAATTCTTCAATTGTAAGGCACATTTCTTGCCCCTTGAAGTTAAACACGCGTGTAACGGGGTTCTAACACCTAGCTGCGGCTTGAAGGAATGGGAAACACAGCGGAGAATGACTTAGCGGGAATAGTGCATTTATCCCAAAACTCCAGAACTTCACTTTTTCCAAGCCATCTAAAGTTGCAATCCAATTTGAGAGTTTTTTGGTAAAGAATGGCTCCATTTGTGGCAAAAACAGCACGAAGTTCCAACTTTTGTAGAAGATAAGGTGCTGAGTGGAAGACAGACGGCAACAACCTAGCGATCCCTCACATTGATGGCCGACTGGCCAGTGGTGATGGCCGACAGCTACCTTTTGTAGCCGACCAACCACCACTGGTGGCCGACAGCCTTTGTTCATCATCGGTAGCATTCTTGTTTGTCCTGTGTCTTCCTATGTGTTGAGAGTGATGAGAATCTGTGTTTTGTTCTGCTCTTTGCGCATTGTGTTGTCCTATTTTAGTTAGTTTTGTTGAGCTGCTTTGTTTCAATTTGTTTATCGAGTTGTATTTGTCTTGTTTTGTTTATCAAGTTGTATATTACTTGATTTTATTTATCGAGTTGTACATTGTTTTTCTTGTTTTGTTGGTAGTTGGTTTCATTACCTGATTAAGAAGGTTGTGCCAATACAATGTTCAAATTCCATCAATCAAGTTCACTCTCGTTTTTATGCAATGCGGTGCTCAGAATGCAAAATATAACTCTTTTTCGTATAAAAAGACTGGTTTTCATTCCGATCATGGTTACCTTTTTACAAAAGGAGTACAAGTTTTTAAAGCAAATAAAACCTGTCTAAAGTTGTACAAAGTGCTAACACTACTAGCAAAAAAAAACTAAGCAAAAAATACAGAAAATCAGCGCCAGCTATCTCAGTCTCGAGAGGCCCTCTTCGTCCTCTTCCTAGGTAGAGCCTTAGAGCTGTCTCCGTTAGCACCGCTGTCTGCACCCCTCTCTGAACCAGAACCAGAATCGTCGCTACCATCTGCCTCGGAGCCTAACTCAGCATCATCTCTACTAGCAGAACCCGAGCTAGCGTCATCATCTTCGCTCTCGAATGACTCTGTATGCTGACTCGCTGCCTCATCGGCCTCGCTGGTCTCTGCCTCATCATCGCTCAGAATGGGCTCGGAAGGGCCACTCTCATCTCGGGCGTCGTTGGCTCTGCCTCGGCTGTGTGTCAGAGCTTGTCTCTCTCTCCTCTCTGCTGCCAAAGGGGGCATTGAAGGTCTTACTGTAGCCGCCGCTGGTGCTATCAGTATGGGTGGGACCTGAAAAGGCGGTTATCAAATGTCAGCCACAGTATGTGTATCAGATACAAGTATGATGTACAGAATGAGTATATGCGGGAGTTAGATACAATGTATGAGTATAGTCTAGAAGTGCAGTATTTCAGATGCAGTGTATCAATGCAATGTGGATCAAATGCAGTGTGTCAGTGTAGTGTCGGGAAATGTTCAGTTGAAATGTCAGTTTCAATGTGTCAGCAAAAATTTGATAACTGGAATGTAAGAAAACTGAAGAAATTACCTGAATGCCGTGGAAGCCGAACAGTGCCTCCCTCCTCAATATCATGCCCTCGAATGAGGCTAATAGCTCCAGCAGATCCTCGGTGTATCCTGGAGGTGTCTACGAAAGCATTTGGGAATGATCAATGTCCAGAAAGAATGAATATCTGAAAGAGAATGGAAAAAACTGTGGTACATACCGGGGGTGCGTCATGAGCTCTAACGTTTCTATGACCAGCTCCGCAGGCTCAATAGGGATCTGATATGCCTCCCTAGTATACCGCCAATAAGTGAGTGCAGTAGGTAGCTCTGGCTAGTCGATCCTCTGCCTTGCTTGAAGAGCCCCTCTGCCATAGTCCCTGGCTGCCCTGGTCACTCTAGGCCCTATCCTCACAACAGGGGCTCTTGTTTCCTCACCTCCGCAAACACCGGTCAGAGGTGGCATAAGGTGTATCTGAATGAAGACTGCATAATCACCCTTAACTCGGAAGTACTCCGCCTCCAAGCCCACTATGAACTGGATAACTCTGTTAACAGATAGGTTGTCTGCTGATCTCATGGACTCTGGCGGCGTCATCGGTATGAACGGAGCAGGCATACCCAAAGACTAGCGTACGACTCTTTCACCTAAGTACCAGGCTTGATAGATTGGACCCTGAAGCAAGATGCGATAGTGAGAAATGTCCCAGGCCACATTATACCGGCCTCCAACTCCTCTCGGTATCGTGGCCCATGGCTACCATGAGATTTACAAATGAAAGTTGTATGGATTGTTAGTTGCTGTCAGTGGCTATAATGTGAATCAGAATAGTGTGAAAGTAAACAATGACCATGTTTTAGGTTACCTCGTGAGCAGTTACGGTGTCGAAGTAACACTTGAAGAAAGAAAAGGGCTCGCGAGTCCTGCGGCGAAACTGACCATCGTGCACCCGTGAATAGGGGACTGTCAATGGAATCTCAACCTCTAGCTCCGGGACAAGAGTCGAAAAGTATGCATACACCCATAACTGTGGAGAAAGCGTAGGGATATATGATCAATATAACATGAACAGGTATAGAAAGTACAAAGCAGAAAATACATGCGTTGAACAGATGTAAAGTAGGAAATGCTAAACAAAAAAATGTAAAGTGTAAAGGAAGAACTAAGTTATGTACCTCTCACGCTCGCCAATAGCCTCTGATCAAGTATCTAATCCCGTGGGAGGTCGAACTCATATAGCCGTATAGCGTGGCGAATCTAGCCCCGCCCCAATTGTAGAAACTCACTCGGGGAAGGACCACCAGTGCGCTCAGCAAATATAGCCCTACGGTGTTCACCCTGTTTGCGAATAGGGTGGAACCGAAGAGGAACATCAGGAAACCCCAAGTGTAATGCTCTATCTCCTCTACTGTCTCTGGCTTGGTCCCCCGAAACCGCTTCTCAAACTAGCTATATCTGACCTGGGTTGTCTGGAACAAAGATAGGCGTGCCCCTAGAAGCTCAATCCAAGCAGCCTCCCACTTCCCCATATCAGGATTGAGAGGAATTGGATCACCCCCTACGCCTAGGCCTGTGATCATGGCAACGTCGTAAGGGGTCATCATCATCTCTCCGGTAGTGGAAATGTGGAAAGAGTTGGTGGTGTCCCACTATCTCTCCACTAGTGCTCCCAGAAGTGGACAACTCGCTATGACTCGTGTCAGTTTGGAGCAGAATAGGCCGAAACCTACTTTGTCAATAATAGCTCGTACTCCGGCAGGAAGCTTGTCGTACCAATATCTGGCCGTCGTGGCCCCGTAACCCCTGTATGTGCGAGCGTCACCCTAAAGTAGAGGACAGGTGAATTAGTGTAAATACAGTTCGATAAAAAGGAAGTGCAAAACGAATGCAATCGCATTGATGAAAATACAGTCAAATAAGGGATAGTGCAAAAAATGCAAGTAAAGAATGTCAGATGTGCAAGTGCGTAAAGTTCGTACCTCAACGGCAATGGCTAAAAGATGGGAGCCTGGCTCCCTCAGTAAGAGATCCGCCGATGCATCAACGAAATCAGTGAAGTGCCTAACACCTCCGGCAGACAGAATGTATGTTTGGGGATGACACCTCGCCCCGTCAAAAGGCCTCACTCCCAGTGGTAAGGGCTCCGGCTCTACATCAGAATCAAACTCTGCCTCTGGAGAAGCCCCGTCATGTGAAAAGTCATCTGCCATCTGGAATATAGATGAAGAGTCGATGAAAAGTGAAGAAAATGGGAAAAATTGGTGGAAAATGCCAAAAGTCAACTCAAGTCAAACCCTAAGGAAGAGAAAATGGAAGAAAAAGTCAAAGCCCGGGAAAATGCGCCAAACCCAAGAGAAACTCGAGGGGAATAAGCCTCAAGTGGTGAAAATGAAGAAAAAAGCACTGAAATCAATTTTCAATCGGTTCAAAACGAAGGAAATCAAGAGGTTTTAACAAATCAACTTCGCGTGGGGCATTGGAAAATGCGTATAAAGTTCGGATCTAGAGAGAAGGAAGGTGTAGAGAAAGGGATGGAGGAATTTCGGTCATGGGGTATAGAGGAAATAAGCCCCATGACCTATACATAAAGACCCGAATGTGAAATGACAAAAAAGGCCCGACATGCCATCGATGGCTGGTCGGCCACCACTGGTGGCCGACAACCACCATTGGTGGCCGACAATGCTTGGAGGTGGCCGACAATGCTTGGAGGTGGCCGACAGGTGGTCGACACCCCTCCCTGGTGGCCGACAAGCTTCCAGTGCTCGTCCTTTGTGTTTTGTTGCTGTTTTGTGTCCTTAGTTCTCAAGAAAGTGCAAGAAAAGTTCACTTTTAAGATCAAATTGTCTTTGCAGAAGCTCTAAACCGTGTCTTCGATGCATGATACTCATCACTAATCAACATGAATGAGGTGTATCCTTTTTAACTTGTTGCAACTCTTCCAAGAGGTAAATCGGAAGTTGCCATTCAATTATTTGTTGCATAGAATATGCATTTCTTTATTTGTTGCATAGAATATGCATAGAACATATCTTTCATCATTTGTTGCATAAAACATGCACTTCTCCATTATAGCATAGAACATGCTTCCAATTATCATGCATAGAATATGCTGTCACTACACTTGCATAGAACATGCTTTGTTTATTGTGCATAGAACATGCACCCTTACTATACTATATCTGTTAAGTCTCCTTCTTATGCAAGCATGATATTGTATGTACGGTTCATTCAGAGAAGTTCCAGGTGAAATCATTCTTGTCCTTCGAACCCCTTTCTCCACTTGCGTGCGACGCATTAGGACGCCTTCGGTTAGAGACATTTGGGTGCGTCTCAGTGTTCTCGTTACCACTTTCTCCTCTCCCATGCGACGCGTTAGGACGCCTTCGGCTAAAGACTTTTGGGTGCGTCCCGGTGTTTTTATTACCCCTTTCTCCTCTCGTGTGTGACGCATTAGGACGCCTTCAATTAGAGACATTTGGGTGCGTCCCGGTGTTCTCGTTACCCTTTTCTCCTCTCGTGTACGATGTGTTAGGATGCCTTCAGTTAAAGACATTTGGGTGTGTCCCGGTGTTCTCGCTACCCCTTTTTCCTCTCGCGTGCGACGCATTAGGACGCTTCGGTTAGAAATATTCGGGTGCACCCCGGTGTTCATGCCTCTCTTTTCTCCTTTTGCGTGCAACGCATTGGAATCTTATTTAAGACCACGGGTGCGCCCGACGGTGGTGTTGCACTTCATCTTTCCTGCGCGTCGCGTAGTTAAGCTTGCATAATTTTCTTATATCCTTTTTGTATGAAATGTGGTTTGGCTTGTGATTCATACGCGTGGCGTGTTTATTTACTTACTTTTTTTTGTGTATGAGATTGTTGTACCTTGTTTTGGTTTGTATGAATGTAGCATTTCTTTGAAGAGATTGTTGTAGCTTATTTTGGTTTGTATGAATGCACCTTGTTTTGTTTTGGTTTGTATGATGCGTTAGGACGCCCGAGGCTCGGCGCATCATTCAAATTGCATTGTCATTTCAATATTTTCTTTGAATATGTGTTTAATCGCAGGTTGTTCAAATCGATTCATATGCCACATTAGTAGCCGAGCCTATTAATTACATTATTGCATGTGTTGCATTAGGCATTTTGTATAGTTAGGATCATGCATCTTTCTAACTAGTTTCTGTTTTGGCTTGGAGTACTCGGTGAGTTTTATGCTTTAGCATACTTGCATGAGTGTGATTGCCATATTGTCATGTTTAGCATGCTTGCCATGAGGCTATGTGCTTAAATGCTTAACTGTATGAATGCCTGTGAATGAAGGCTTGTTAGTTTTAAGCCTACTTTGTTGCGGCAAATCCTGTTTTAAGCCCATTATGTTTGGTAGCAAATCCACATTTTTAAGCCCACTTGAGGTGGCAAATTCAAACCATTTTCAAAAACAAACACCCAAAGGCCTCTAAACAGAATAACATAAGATAGGGGCTGCGAAAGCAAATGTACCAAATTAACATAGTCCATAGAGCTGTGCAGACATACATGGGATAGAAATTTTCAAAAACAAACTTATATATATATATATTTATACAGATGTGACGTAAAAAATACAACAGTCTTATGTCACTCAGTTACATAGACAGAGTTAAAGGGTACTTAGCCCAAGTACAGATATACAAAACAAGCTCAACTAAAGCTTTGACATAAACCTCTTAAAAGGAACCTCCTCAGGAGGCACGATAGTTGGCTGAAAAATTAGAAACATAAGCCGTCAACTCTGAGCCTGGTCACGTGCTTACTCACCTACATACATAATATAAATAATGAGCTGGAGCCCAGTGAATAATAATAGAGTAAAGAGGTTTAATGATTGTTGTTCATAACAGTTACAGAAAACATAATTCAATAGTTGTCATAAACGAATTCGTAATTATATTAAAAAATCATGGTACATAACAGATACATTTTCAGAGTCGTGGTCATAATTAAAACTTGCAGTTAATCATACGTGGTACATTCATTAGCACTAGCAGAAACAGTTAACCCATAAAGTGACGTCCATAAAGGCATACAGTTGACCCATAAGGGACAACCATAAAGGCATACAATTGACCCATAAAGGGACGGCCATAAAGGCATACAGTTGACTCTCGTGCACGGAGACGATATAATTGGCTCATGAGACGTACAGTTGGCCCATAAATGAGACGTATACATAAGGATCCGTAACAGTTGGCTCATGAGATGTACAGTTGACCCATAATTGGGACGTAACAAAATAGATAACAGATGTCATCTGAAGCTAAGAATGCCACGAATACATTTCAGAAACATTGGACAACCATTCATTCATACAGAAAATAATATTTCAGAAACAAATCATCTTATATCATTCAGAAAATACTTATAATTGAACATAGCTTTACAAAGTTATTACTCACAGATAACAGAGGCTCCAAGGTAAACAAACAGAATAAGCAAATCAGATGTCTTACGGCACATGACCTACATAACATAACAGATACATACGTTGGAACACACGCTCAGAGTGTATATAACTTATTTCATTGTTCTTAGTGTGTTTCTAGCCTTTATCCTCATTATGGTATCTTGATCTTGGCCTAGAAATGCCTAGGATGGAATGAGGATGCAAAAATGTACTTGAAAACACTTTTCAAAACTTGTTGAAAATAGGGTCCACCCTCGAGCGTGACTTTTCTCGCTCGAGCGGACATGCAAAATGAGAGGGTCCTCTCGAGCATAACTTTCTTCGCTCGAGCGGTCTGCAAACTTTGACAAAAGTACTGGTTGCTTGATTTTCATGCTTGACGCATGCTCGATCCTTGCTCGAGCGTGAGACTTAGACCTTCGCTCGAGCGTGACTTTTGTCGCTCGAGCGATCTGCAAAACAAATGAACTTCTAGGAGTATGTATTTTACGCTCAAGCAGGCTTCAGGTCGCTCGAGCGGAAGTGCACACACTCAGAGTGGTTGCTCAAGCGTGAAATCCTACGCTCGAGCGTAGGTGCAAATTCTGGAATTTCTAAATTTGTTTTCCAAGTTCAAAACTCAATCTTTAAGTATCAAAACTTAATTTTTCTGGGCCAAAACTTGAGAAACACAAAGAAACTAATAATACATCATGAATTAAGGATCTTTTCAAGAAATCATGGCCAAATAGCTTGCCAATTGTGCAAAAATTCAACTTGAAATTTATGTATATTCCATGAACAAGACATGCATGAATTTCTTTGAACTGAAGCTTCTCAAAACATGATCAAATGCTACAAATCAACATGAAACTTGATCATTTTCTAAAATAAAGGTGAATTCAAGACATGCATGAGGGAATTCTTGGAAATTAAACTCAAAATGTGAGAAAATATGTATGCATGCATGGTATGACTTAGTTTTCTTCAATTCTATCTTAATTCCTACTTGAATTCACTTGTTTTCATACATTAATCAACTACATTACAAGATCAAAGGCTAATTCTCTTACCTAAAGTTTGAATTGCACAAGTGAGGGAGCCCCAATTTCCAAATTCTTGGCAAATCTCCATTACTTCTTGGCAATTCACTCATAACCCAACTTTTGATCTCAATTGCCTTCTCTCCCCCACTCTCTCATGTTTTGCTTGAATGAGGGAGTTCAAATATGTTGAATGAAGAAGGAAGAAAAAATAAAGGCATATAAGAAGCCTTATATAGGCTCACTTGAAGATAATTAATTAAAGCTAAATAAGTGGGTATTAAATTAATCTATTTTATTCGTTCCAAATCGAATTTCAATTGAACCTACCATAAAATTCTAAAAATTCTAATTAACACATAAATCAAGTCAATTCCTGATTCGGATGCCGATGAGACTTTCAATTCACAAACCAAAATGAAAACACGAACAGATCTTTCTACGTTAAACAGATATAACCACAAATAATGCAACACATATGTAATTAATTCAGAATTTGAACTCAAGAACTTATTAGGCATATTAAGTATGAATTAACGTTAATCATGGGTCAGGATTGTTACAATAAGGGTTAGCGGAAGCCAATAATATCAAAATACATCGCCCAATGAGCTGTGAAACTAAAATGAATAAACAACCTTGTATGCACATCATTGTACAATCATCCAACACTATATCATATACATGTACCAAAAGGATATACAATACCTAGGGAATTACTCCCTTAATAATATTCATAAGACAAAATATTTGTGCTATGAGTCACTTGATCACTATACAGAAGGGTGAGGTCATAATCACCTAAAAGCCTTGGAGTTAGACCCAAAATAAACCTCGAAGAGAGGCACAACGGTTGGCTTGACAAAATAAAAGGTAGGTTGACGCCCTTAAGTCCTTTCTTGAGCTTGATCACCTACATGACTGATATAAACTGTGAGCCAAAGGCCAATGAACAACAATGTGTAAAGAGGTTAGGACTAATGTCCATTTAAATGTTAAAGCTAAGTCACATAGCAATAGCATGTTTGTTAAAAGCATAGCAATCATAAGGATTTACGTGCACATATGACGGTCTTTCAATCATAACCTTATAACTCGATATCTCGTACACATTTAGCCACGGTACTATTACTCCCAGGTGAGGGCCACGTAAATATAGACCACGGTATTATTACCCCAAGTAAGGGCTATATAAACATAGACCACGCTATTATTACCCTCGGGTAAAGGCCATGTGAACATATAGCATGAAGTGGACGCATTCATTCAGTAAATCATATCACTGTAGAACAAACTTTAACAATAACAATAACAGTCAAAAAGAATTATAACTCAAACATAGCTTTATTACATTGTCACTCACAGTTAGTTCTGTGTAGCACGTGACTAGGATGCGGTGTCTGATCTACATAGACACATGAAAGCACAATGGTTCAATATACGGTCCTTCAGTTCAATTAGTCACTAACTTACCCGTTATTGATCCGTTACTTATTATTTAATCCGATCTCATTCATTCTTTCATTTCCTCTTGTGTTCATACAATGCATATGCACATGGAAACTAGGGATGTAATCGATTCGGTACGGTCGGTATTTAGGTAAAAACTTACACCGAACCGATAATGTCGGTTTTATTATTTTGAACATTGATACAAATCATTTCTCACATCAAACCGTATCGAACCGAACCAATTGAAACAGTTCGGTTTTGTGCGGTTTAATCGGTTTAGAATTTTTTAAACTTGAGCCACTTTTAAATATAATCATTAATCTATATAAAAATATTAAATTAGTTATTTGTCTACCATTTCAAACATACCCAATCCATCCATTTAATACATACTTTTTAATTCCTAAATTAACAAAAATAAAAACCAAAAAAAGTTTAAAAATACTAAGGTTTCAAGAATAATGAGTTAGAGTTAAAATTATATATAATAAGAGTTTACAAACTTAGGTTATAAAGATGATAAGGTTAATTAATTAATGTTAATAATTTATTATACTTATTAATATCATTAGATTATTAGATTATATATAAATATATATATTATAAATACAACATGTGTTGAAGCGGTCGGTTTCGGTTTAGATTGGTGCACAAAGTGCTTAAACCGATACCGAACCGAAAACCGAAAAAATTCAAATTTTAAAACCGCACAAACCGATTCTTATTAAAAAACAGACCAAATGTAGTCGGTTTGGTCCGATTCAATCGGTTTGGTCGATTTTTTCGGTTTTTCTTACATCCGTAATGGAAACAGTTGAAAATCATGTAATTGGAGGCCCGGAAGTCAGAGAAAACAGAAGGAAAATCAAACGGGGCTGCCTTGCTGATCACACGTGCGATGGCCTCAGCCTCACATGCAGTGGTCTAGCCACTCGTGCGGTGGCCTTGGCCACACGAGCGGGTGAACTTCATAACCGAATTTGGCCAAAACAAGGTTGGCTACTCATGCGGTGGCCCAGGCCACACGAGCGGTATGGGTTGCAGCTTAGGCCGAAAATCTGCTCTAAGTTTGAAGTCCCATTTTTGCAACCTTAATCAAATTTATGCAAATCAAAACCCAAAACTCACAAAAACAAGTTGAATAACTAAGTTCTAGCTTTAACCTAAACCATGATTACAAGACAAGACTCATTTGTTATACAACAAGATCAATTCTAGGCTTTAGGGCCAAAAATCAACAATTATGCAAAGGTTCACTTACCAACTCAAAATCCATGGAGTTTCATCCTCACTTTTCAAGGATCATGCAAGAAATAAGTGATTAATCATAAAAGATGACATGTATGAGAAGATTTTGAGTTATTCCTACAAGTTCTCCCTTTAGGGTTTATAACATGAATTACATCTCCCAACTCCTCAATTCAACTTAAACCCTACAATCTCAAGTGTAAATTAACTTAATCTCAAGAATTTAGACAAGAATTCTTACCTTTGATTGTGAAATTGATGAAGTTTAACTCTAATCCTGTTGATTCCCTTTCTTTTCTTCTTGAGCCCTCTCTCTCTCTTTTCTAGAACTCTCTCTACAACTCTAACTCTCTCTTCCTTACCTATTATTGAGTTCCAACTTACAAAATAGCTAGTCTCAATTTTTTTTAATCAACTTTTAAGCTTAAAATAACTTCAATCCAATTCACTTAATCCAGTCAATCCTCATTATAATCGAATTAACTTAACCCAAACTTAATCTTGCAAAGGTGAATTAGGTTTTAACCACCTAGTCCAACATTTAATTTTTTTAACCTTCTAATTTCACAAACCAGACATGTCTTTTCACAAATTATCATATCTGTTAATTAAAACATACATCAAACAATTCATGGCACATAATTTTCATCCATATAAGCATATAAATCACATAAGGGCACATAATCAAAGTAACTTCCAATTTAACAGGTAATCAAGGAGGCGGGTGTTACACTTATTATAGTTAAGTTTATTGGTGAGAAGCCCGTATTTATAAAGGGATACGACATTAGGTTGTGGATTAATTACCTTGTTTGGTTTTGAGTTTTTAAAAATATTTTTTTGAATTTTTAATTGTATTTTTATGTTTTTAATGCATTTTTAAAAATATTTTAATCAATTTTTTAAATTTTTAGATCTACGTAATCTTAATATACTTAAAAAGTAAAAAAATTATATAAAAATGTTTTTAAAAAATCATTGAATACAATAAAATACGAAAATGTATTGAATTTTTATTTTTTTTATTTGGTGAAGTTTTTTAAAAAAAATTCACAAATATTATACATTTTAAGCATATTTAGATTAGGAAAATGTCTCGTAGCTCAAATTTTGTGGCTCAAAAGTGGCTCAAATGGCCAAAACGACGTCGTTTTGGCCATTTTTATGTTGTTATGTACTCAAAACGACGTCGTTTTGGCCATTTGAGCCACTTTTGAGCCACAAAATTTGAGCTACGTAGCATTGTCGTTTAGATTATGTGTATCTAAAAAAATTGAGTAAAATATTAAAAAAATACTAAAAAAAAATACAAAAATTAAAAATTGAATTTTTTGAAACCAAACATGATGAATATTTTTTTTAGTGATAAGAATACGTCACAAAAGTCAATGAAAAAGTCACAGGGTCAAAAAATTAGCCAAAAAAATCTTTGGCTGCAGCTAGCAGTGGTAAGATGGGTCAATATGATCAAATGCCACTTATATGTATACTTCTTGTTCATTTTGACTTATTGACCAAAAAATAAAAAATTTGGACATGCAATTTAAGGTCTTATTTGACAATTTTATATTTTACTCTAAAAGTTATTAAAAAGTCAAAAAGCGAATAAATTATACAAAAAAAAAAGTCTAAAATTCTATTTTTTCTCTACTTTTTATGTAGTTTTTCGTAAATAATAAAAAGTCATCCCAAATATAATAAAATTTTTACCTCATATTTTAATAATTTTTTTATTTATTAAAATAGCATATTCTCAAATGAGGTCCGTCCATTATATTTTTCCAAAATATGAGGATATTTTGTTTTTGTTTTCTTATATCAATTAGTATGAAATTATTTATGAACATAAAGAGATATACATTTAACTAAATAATTATTGAGGATAATTAGTAAATGGTGGGTCTATAAAGGTAGTTGGATCCACAATTGTGCTGGAGTAATTGGTCGGACTTTGGGTCTTACCATACTGATTCGGCAAAGAAATTCTTGAGAATTCATCGGTAGATATCCTTTTCCATAATTTTTTGACGATCAAATTAGTTCTCTAGAAGATAACATTTTAATGAATGAATGTAGAGAGATATGGTTGGCATCACATTTTATTTTTCTATCAATTATGACATATTAATTATGGTCAAATTCGATTATACTCTATCAATTCAGATTATAAATTATCTTTTTAATTGATTATGGCCACATTTTATTATTTTTATCATCCATTATTATTATGAATAATTAATAATATTATTATTGTTATTAGTTTGTGCAGGGTGAACTTGCTTATTAAGAGGCCAAAAGAACTCCTCAAAATCTGAAGGAGTTGTACAGAATAAGGGATCACATGAACCACTCCTTGAAAATAGGTAACAACCTAACAGATGGGTCATGGCAACGGGTGTGGAGAACTTTAAGGAAGTTGCAAGCTGTGGCTTATAAGTATGATGAGAAAAGATAAGCAAAGAATTATATCTCAAATCACTTAAAATTGGTAAATATCTAATTAGGAGTAATTGAATTAGTAATTTTAAGAGTAAGTCAATATTTTAGTATTTTCAACCCCCATTTATTTTTTTTCTATCGATGGTTGTATTTTTCAGTTTTTTATTTTTGTTTAAGTTCTTACAACTTATAATAAGTAACAATTTATTTGAATAATACATATTCTGTTTTGTTTTATTTACTCTTTATTTAATTACTTATAGAGAAATCCACACGTCTAATATATTTGTGTTTGTGTGAAAATTCATTTAACTCTATTGATTAGACTTAAACCAAATTCGTCTATTTTTTTTCAATTTCTTTTTTTATAAAAATTAAAAATAAACCATACCCAAACCATCCCTTAATATCCCCTTGTCTATACTCATCAATTACAATTTTAAAAAGCACGCGTTTAAAAATTCAACAACTAACATTAAAAAAATCATTTAATAATAAATAAAAATAAATAAATTATAAACACATTTTCTGATATTTACATAAATTACAAATTATCTTCTGTATTTCTAGAAATTACATTATACCTCTTAAAATTTCTAATTTCATAACAAATATATCTTTTTATTAATAAATCATCAAATTAATTAACAGTTTTTAATAAAGTTAAAATTTTATTTCAATTAATAATTCAGATAATTTTATTATTATATAGGTGAACAGTTAAAAATTTTACTTTTTTAATTAATTTTGTTAAATTAAAATTTTTGACAAGAAGATATTTGTAAATTTTCAAACCACAAAAAGCTATTCAGTGTGTTTGGTTTGAGTTTTTTGAAAACTGAGTTTTTTTAATTTTTCATATTTTTTTGTTTTTAGTGAATATTTTTAAAATTTTAAACATTTTTATTTTTATTTTTTAAATGCACATTACTTAGATATATCTAAAAAGTAAAAAATTTGTGAAAAAATATTTTAAAAAATTAATAAATACATAAAAATATAAAAAATATACTAAATTCTAGTTTTTTTTATATTTTTGGTATTTCATAAATTTTTAAAAGGTCATTTTCATAATTTTTTTACTTTTTAAGTATATTTATGTTAGATATATTTAAAAAGTAAAAAAAATTACTTAAAATATTAAAAAATTTTAATAAAAACAAAAAAAATATAAAAATAAAAAAAATAAAATTTTTTAAAAAATATTTTTAAAAATATGAAACCAAACAAAGTGATTCGTATTTTAAATAAATCTCGTGCGCACAATTAGCCATAGGATGATTGGAGCAAATCCGACGTCGTTTCACCCCGACGAACAGTCAATTTGGATGAAGCAGTTTCCCCAAATTCCAGCAAATCAAATCTTTCCACGTGGCGTTTTCACTTCACCACCTCATCGAGAAAGGTTCTTCCCTATCCCTTCCCGGTAGAGAGAGAAAAAGCGACGAACGCAGAACCAGCGATACAGAGAGAGAAGAAGAAGAAGAGAGAGAGTAGAGAGAGAAAGCAAAGAGTTCGTCATCGCTACAGTCCCAGCACTCTCTGCATTTCCAATTCCTAAAGCTTCAAAGCACATTAATGGCTACAGAGCCAAGGTTCTAAAACCAGAGCCAGAAAATCAATCCCAATGGAGTGTATCGGAGCTCGAAACTTCGCTGCAATGGCGGTCTCCACATGCCCTACTTGGAGGTATCGAAAGAAGAGACAGAGAAATACGCTGACTCGTGTAATTCACAGACACAGTTCTTATACATCGTCTCTTCGAGTGAGGTCTAGTAGTGCAGGAAGCGAGAGCTGTGTCGCCTTCAAAGAAGGATTCGCCGACGAAGAAGACTACATCAAGGCCGGTGGCTCTGAGCTTCTCTTCGTCCAAATGCAACAGAACAAGCTTATGGAGAAACAGTCTAAACTCGCCGACAAGGTTTGATTCACGAGCTCTTGTGTGATCGTGTATATCTTTATCTATATATATGTATGTATGCATGCATGTATGTATGTATATATATATATAGAGAGAGAGAGAGAGGGGGGGGGGGGCGTTTTGTTATTTAATTGTTATGATGTTCAATTGGTTAATTGAAAGTTATCCTCAAGTGCTAGTATGATTTGTTAGAATGAAATGCTAACCACAGCGGCCATTGTTGTGTGTGTAAAAATTGTATTGATATATGTAAAAAGGTATGAAAATGTATGGTAACATGTGAATTATGGATTGGAATTTGCATTATTTAGTTGTTGCAAATGCCCGTTAAAGCATCAAACTCAAAACCAAAGTCGTGGGTTACCAAAGTCTAACGGGCGTGGGCTATTTAGTTGTTAGCAAATCCAATTCAAAACCAGGGTTTGAATTCCTATGTGCCTGTTGTGACTGGGTATCTTGATGCAGTCATACAAGAACAGGAATACAAATGTTGTAAGGGTTTCATATTTTTAGAGGGAAGAAAACCCTATTAATCCTAGAAGGTTACATTTGTATTTTTTTTATGGGGGAAAAAGGATCCCATGTTGCCGTTGCTGTAGCTTTGCTTTCAGCTTTGTTGTTCAGTAGTTTTACTTGCAAATTTATCCAAAGTCAAATTAAGTTTATGAAATGTTACGGTCTCCGTCAACAAATATGATATACTACAAGTTGCTAACATTCTCATATGCATCATTATAGTCTTTTGTTTTTGCAATAGTACTATGTTATGATTACGGGTTTTGGTTTTGAAATCTATTCCTTATTGTCTGCCTTTTCAGTTACCCCGTATATCGGTTGGAAACACTATACTAGATTTGGTGGTGATTGGTTGTGGCCCAGCTGGCCTTGCTCTGGCTGCAGAATCAGCTAAGTTGGGTTTGAGTGTTGGACTGATTGGACCGGATCTTCCTTTTACAAATAATTATGGTGTATGGGAGGATGAATTTAGAGGTATTGATGTTCCAGTTGGAAAACGATTTTAATGCATTCATTCATTATATGTGCAATATTTTGAAAAATTTTACCATAAACAGCAGAAAATGTCTGTTTTTTTCATGCTAGTCAACATCAGGACATGCAACCTACTACTTTTATAAGGTTATCCTTTTTTATCACAATGTTGGTTTTCACTTTCACTTTCACAAACACAATCCCTTTCAATCTCATGCTTTTGTGCCATTTTCATGGGTGCATTAAACATTAAATATCCGGTTATTTTTTCCCTTCATACAAACTTTCTGAGGTGGCTTAGCTAATTACAAGTTCAGTAATTATTGCTGGGCTTCATCTGAGTTAGTATTCTGTGAAGGATATAGATGTCAATGTCATTGTATGTTATTTTTCCAATTATGGAGTTTTGTGGAACTTCATGTCTGCGGCAGCAATAACATCCCTGCCTGTCTGTTGTTTTCTGTTATATGTTGGTTAACAGCTAGACTCGAACATCTAATCCCACCCTCCTTTTGAATGGTGTTCCTGCACCACTATGCTACAGCGAACTTGGTTCCTTTATTTGTACTTAGTTTTGGCAAAGCATAGACTATCCATTTTAATCAACCAAGTGTCCTATCAGTAGCTTGAACCTTCTCATACTCTACAAACTTTGTTATCATTCTATTTTTCAAGGATTGGTAATTATTAAAAAATACCTTTTGTGGAACTCTGATATTGTTTGCCCCCATTTGTAAGGCAAAGCTTATTTTAAATATTTTTTCAGATCTTGGACTTGAAGGGTGTATTGAGCATGTTTGGGGAGATACTATTGTATATCTTGATGACAATGATCCCATTCTGATTGGCCGTGCTTATGGGCGAGTTAGTCGATACTTGCTCCATGAGGAGCTAGTAAAAAGGTAAGATAAGATTTTTTCTGGACTTGTTTGTTATTGTTGTTTTTCTAGCAGTCGTCGTTTGTTTCATTATATTGTCAACTCACCATTGTCTGGTGCTATCGTATAAATTTATAATTGATATTAATTTTCCCTAGGTGTGTCGAGTCAGGTGTTTCATATCTTAGCTCAAAAGTGGAAAGGATTATTGAAAGTACAAATGGTCAGAGTCTCATAGAGTGCGAACAGAATGTCGTTGTTCCATGCAGGTAAAATGAAATATTCCTTACATTAAGTACTATTTACGGCAGCATAGTAGTTGTACTTTTGTGTTAACTATTACCACTTTTTTCAAGCTTTTACCATATTATTATTATAGGCTTGCTACAGTTGCATCTGGAGCAGCTTCGGGGAAACTTTTGCAATATGAGGTTGGGGGTCCTAGGGTTTCTGTCCAAACAGCTTATGGCATGGAGGTTGAGGTAGGAATATAGGATCTTCTGTTTTAAACTATACTAGAACTTCAAGTAGTTGATGAAGTTACATGCACTGTTAGAAATATCAATATAGGCCTTTCCAGCATTTGTCGTGAAATACAGGGAAGAAGATGCATATCTCACCATATGAAGTTCCTCCAGTGGGTTTAAGTGTAATTATGATGCACTCTTTATACTGTATCTTCCATTGAAGTCGTGATGGCATGAATGCACCATGCTCAGTAGATACATTAAGGACGTAAATATGATGATTTTGTTCTATCTTCAGTGTAGTGAATTTCTGAGTCAGTCATGACTGCTTGAGTGCACGATGTTTAGTAGGTACATTACGGATGTAAGTATATTGTTCTATCTTCAGTGCAGTCCATTTCTGAGTCTCTGTCTCTGACTATATTTGCTTATACTGGTATCATAACTAAGCTAATTCATCCCAAATTCTGCTTCAAGCTCGTGAGTTGAATAATTGTGCCGATGTTTGTTTGGTCCATCACCAAAGATAAATTAAGTTTATGTTCCATGGTTTTCCAAAAGGCGAGCCGGGTGATTGGGAGGGAGGGTGGAAGAGGGGAAGAAATTTGGAAACTTATGATAACTATTAACTCAACTAGTAACATAGAAATTGTCATTAACTATACCTCTTATCCTCTCTGCTAGCATTTGGAAGTTTAAAGAAATTGTTTGGAGCTGCCGCTTAGTGATCATTTGCAAGTTTTCTTTCAGGTAGAAAACAATCCATATGACCCCAACTTGATGGTTTTCATGGACTACAGAGACTATGTCAAACCAAAAGTTCAGTGTTTAGAAGCACAATATCCAACATTTCTTTATGCCATGCCTATGTCCCCAACAAGAGTCTTCTTTGAGGTTTGCTTGATTTGTGTCAGTTTTCATATAAATTAGAATTACATTTGTTTCACAATTATGTGAGTATTCGTACAAAGTCTATTGCAGGAAACATGTTTGGCTTCAAAGGATGCCATGCCTTTTGATATATTAAAGAAAAAACTCATATCCAGATTAGAGACAATGGGTGTCCGTGTTATAAAAACTTATGAAGAGGTAGTATTCTCGAGCCCTTGCCTGAGCATGTAAAATTTTGGGACTTCTATATTGAATCTAATTGCGTTGATAGATACTCGCTGCTATACTGCTTTCTTTTTATATGCAGGAATGGTCATATATTCCAGTTGGTGGATCATTACCGAATACAGAGCAAAAGAATCTTGCATTTGGTGCTGCAGCTAGCATGGTTCATCCTGCAACAGGTAAGAAAAGTGAATCAATCCGCATCTCCTTCAATTATTGAATCATGTTTCCAGTTATTTTACACCACCATCAAACAGGCTATTCAGTTGTGCGATCACTGTCAGAGGCTCCAAAATATGCTTCTGTAATAGCAAATATTTTGAAGCAAGGACATTCAAGGGACAAGCTTTCTCGATCTTGGAGTACTGAAAATATCTCGATGCTAGGTACAAAACTATTTAAATTATTTATATATGCTGTGTTTTCTGTCAATATTTACCAATTTAATATTACTCATAAGTCATATGATACACAGCAATTTCAAATTTCAAATTTCTAGGTATCAAAAGAAAAAGAAAAGGGATAAGTGCAATCAATTCCCATGTGGACATTTACGCATGGGATGTGTATATGCTAAGCAAGCAAGCGGATTAGGCTATAATGTGCGTTCAATTCAAAGACAGTACCAATTACTTAACATAATTAACATTTGGGTTTATTACAGGTTCTACCCCTAAACTATTATTAAATTGTCTACTTAGTCCCTGAACTATCAATTGAGGCTACTTAATTCCTTTAGTATATAAATTAAAATCTATTTAGTCCCTAAACTATCTATTGAATCTATTAAGGCCCTAAAGTATTTAATTAAAACCTATTTAGTTCCTAAAAGAATTACAAAAATAAAATATAAGCACATAAATATTATAAAATAGTAAAAGACATCTAGTTAAAATTTAATTTCAATTTTTTTTTTAAATTTTCAAAAAATGGGCGTCAATTCTTCTGGTGAATTTTCTTTATAAGGGTAAGGATAATTCTCAATAATACTTTCTTACTTATCTTTTACAACGGCTATTTGCTTGTCTTTACCTAGTATAATATACCATATTTTGTTTATAATTTCTTATTGGTTGTTTTTAAGTTTTTCGATAAATTCTTTTTTTAACTTAATTAATGTATTATTTTGTCTATTATAATTTGTTTAAATTATCTAATTCTTCTTCTTCAATAGTAAACCAGCCTCTGATATTAATTTAAACATAGCAGGAGAAAGAAAAAAAAAAAACCTTTTAAAGAGAAAATAGAAATTTAAGATTTTTCTAGAATAAAATCTTAACTTGGTAGCGTTTTTTACTAATTTATAATACTTATGAGCTTATATTTTATTTTTATAATCCTTTCAGGGACTAAATAGATTTAAATTAAATACTTTAGGAACTTAATAGATTCAATCGATAGTTTATGGACTAAATAGATTTTAATTGATATACTTTAGGGACTAAATATACTCAATCGTTAGTTCAGGGACTAAATAGATAATTTGGCGATAGTTTAGGGGTAGAAAGTGTAATAAACCCTTAACATTTATTTCAAATAATTGTAAGAATGGTATATTAGGAAAAGATGGAAGAGGGTTTCCAAAACTTAGTCATCTCCAAGCTCATCCCAGGATTGAAATAAGATGTTTCTTTACTCTAATAATCCTACTCTTTATGGTAGTTTGGCTTTAATTGAGTGGGAGAGAGGAAGAAACCCACCATTCATGGAACGAACCCAATGTAGTTATGACCCAATTTAAGGACTACAATTACAAACACAATTTTTGTACCCAATGGATGCTCAGCTCAGGAGGCAGTTTATCCATTATTATTATTTTTTTTCATTACCCGGTTGTGTTCTCTGTTCAGTTCTCTATTTGCTGCGAGCCGGGGGCCTGGTCTCCATATCTACACCATCTTCCTCTTCAGTTTCTTGGTTTTTGGAAAGAGGAAGGAAACATTTTTCACTCTTACTCAACTGTGCAACCAAGATTTTGGGGGTGAAGGTGTAAGTTTAGAGAGAGAAATCAACACTGCCTTGATCTCTTATTGCTAATAGTCTGTACTTTATACAAAATGAAATTGAAACAAGCCCTAATTAAACAAAGAAAATATACAAAAGTACCCTTGACCCAAAAACGAAACAATGATACTAAAACTACATATTCACAACAAACTTAATGACTTTAGATGACATCCATCCCACCTTATGGTAAATCCTTGATAGAGTTGTGGCTTATGCTCACAATATCATTTGGGCTTATTAGTTTGCTAAGAGACCTTTGGCTTAGTTGTTAACAAGAATTTTGGAGGCCGCTTCACCCTTTTTTAGAGTTTTGGAGTTAGTTTCATTTGGCAACTATGTAGGTAAGTGAACCTTAATTGGCTAGTTACATAATAAAAGCAAGAGAAAAAAGAAAAAAAAGTGAAGGGCATTGGTGTGTGACTTATTCAGGCTACGTGTGGATAGTAATAATAGTTGAATTTTGTAATAAGGCATTAAGGTTGAATATAGAGAGATAATAGAGACAAAAAAGAGAAAAGAAAGAACACATAAGATTTAACGTGGTTCAACCAATATTGACCTACATTCACACACACAAAGCCCTATGGACTATTTCTTTCATTCACTCACCTTGATACTATTGTTTAAATGATATACCGTATATATAGAGTGGGAGATATACAATCAAATATCTTCTGTGAAGGAATTAAAATAAATCAAAGATATAAAAAATCATAATAGGCACAAATCATGGGATTTTCATATATTATGATATCTTCTATATCTTCTAATATCTTTGACAATATAATCTTATCTCCAACACTCTTCCTCAAGTTGGAACACAAACGGTTGTAGTGAAGTGTCTAACTTAAACTAAAAAATAAGATGATCATTACAAACGACTACACTGAAGTTGCCGAAGGACCACAACAATTGTAATAACTCCCTTCATCGACAACTTCGAAGAACATAGGCAAGGAATCAACATCTTGCAATTGAGAAACATGCTTGGAATCAATGATGATGGCAGCAAGAGAAACCAATCGGGAGAGAGAGAGCAACAACAAATCACCACAAACAAAAAGGCCGGAACAATGGCGTCCCACAAAGAATGTTACCGAACACACCAGTAGTCCAAAAACAAGAACCAATTATGTGCTTACCATATCAGCATAGGGACCTAAAATGGTAGAGAAGTAGTCGGAAAGCTCGGTGTATCATAGAATAATGCTACTGAATACACTGACAGCCCCGAAACAAGTAAAAATCACGAAGGTTGCTTATCACATCAGCAAATTATTGGTCAACTCAAGGAAGAGAGAAAAGCACCTTGATAACAAAAAAAAGGTGTAGTGAGAAAGCATTCTACAGAGAAAAAAGCCTAGGGTTTGGTAGGGTCATACCAAGTTGAATTTTGTTATAAGGCCATAAGGTTGAATATGGAGAGAGATAATATAGACAAAAAAGAGAAAAGAAAGAACACAAAGGTTTAACGTGGTTCAACCAATATTGGCCTACATTCACACACGCAAAGCCCTATGGGCTACATCTATCATTCACTCTATTTGATACTCTTGTTTACATGATACATCATATATATAGAGTAAAAGATATAATCAAATCCTTCAGTTAATGAATTGAAATAAATTAAAGATGCAAACAAATCATGGGATCTCCATATATTATGATATATTTTATATCTTTTGATATCTTTGACAGTATAATCTTATCTCCAACAATAATTGCATAAATGCAACATGGTTGGTAAATAGGAATAGTGCATATCATAGCAATATGATGTGGGAGTAGGACTCTGTTTTATTGTTCTATAAACCTGTAAATCTTTGGCAGTGGCCCTGCAGCTAAGCTCTCCGACATTAACTCACCCATAAAACATGCAACCTATGTTTAAACTCGGGCACCCTTTAACTGCACTACCTCATTTTGGCACCCCCTTTTATGGGTCAACTAATTATATAAGGTGGTCAATTTTTTATATATAAAAATGGAGTGTCTGCCCTTTCACATTTTCAAATATTTACTATTGTTGTCTCAATAATGGATCTTTTATGTTCCTGTTCAATGTTAGATTCTTCTTTTCAGTGATTTGTATGTAGAAGCAACTGCATGTGATGGATAATTGAATGCAGTACCAAGGTGGACTAATTTACCCTTAAGAAGTTGCCGCATTCTGAAGTTGTAACTTGCAGCATGTCAATTATAATTCTTTTCGTTTTGTTTTCCAGCTTGGAACACTCTTTGGCCGCAAGAAAGGAAACGCCAGAGAGCATTCTTTCTCTTTGGACTGGCGCTTATTCTGCAACTGGATATTGATGGCATTAGGACATTCTTCCACACCTTCTTTCGTTTACCCACTTGGTATGATCAAAGTTTGACTTCCTTCTCTCAATTGTGTTGTAGATCTTTTTTTATCTATGGCATCAAATGAATAAAGTCACTGATGAACAGCTGAGGTTCAACCTGTTTAAAAGTTTGTTGAAGCTTGTTCATTAATTAGCAAACCAGGCTTGAACTCATTTTACAACCTCAGTTTCTTAATAAACCAAACCTGAACACAACTAATCTCTGCTTCCTTAGGCCTGTAAACAGTTGGTATGGTGTCATAAACCATGGGGATTGAAGTCCTCCATGAAAATATTCAAAACAAAAAGTGATTTTTGGTTAGCAATATAAAATTAAGTATAAGAAACAAAAAGGTTTATTTGAATATATTAACCTTTTTGTCTCCTTTTATGTCTCGAATTTTGAGAAGTCAAAACGTTTAATTGTCACTTTTCCATATCACCTTATTTGTAATACACGTTGAAATACAATCCCAATTCCCCAAAAAAGATTTGATGTGAGGGCATTTTTGGAAATATATTTTAATTCTTGGCTTTCCTTAAACTGCATGCATGGTCAACCATACCACAAAATGGAAGGACTACAAAATGAAAGTGCTAATCTGAATTAGTCCAAGCTAAAATTGCTAGATTTGAATTGAGATTTAATTTATCTTGCAAATAAGCTCATTAGAGACCCTTGTGAGTCGTGACAGTAGATCTAAGAGTACGATGGGGCAATATGATAAATGGCCAGTTTCATGGTAGTTGGGGTGATACTAAGAGTAAGATGCTGTTGAGAGCAGTTGTGAGTCGTGACAGTAGATCTGTTCTTGTTGTGTGAATCGTTGTTCTGTTGTTTTACCAGTACAAGTTTGCAATGCTGCAATGATTTGGGTAGAATTCCATTGTTCTGATCTGCATAGACTTCTGGTGGACCCATGTTCAAATCCAAACATTGGGCACCCAAAACTGAATACCACAATCTAGACTTTGGCATTCAATCTGCTAGTACAAATAGTTTGGGAGAAGGTTGCTATTGCTAGAGATCTGGACAATGGGCATGCTTACGGACATCAATCTTTTAGTTAACTATCCAAGTCTATGCATCAAATTAGCTAATGTCCCAAAAAACTTAGAAGCATGAACATGGACATGGTCATGAACACATACATGGGTACATGTACGAAAACACTGGACACTATGATAACCAAAAAATTAGGATATGGACATGGAAGGGATACGGGAAAAAATGTATTTTTCATATTTTTTATTTATTTATTATGTAAAATATATGAACATAAATTTAGAATACATATATATGAGAGGCATATGTGGGTGTATTTTTATTTTTTTCCTCTATATTTTTATATATTTTACTTTGACCTCAAATCAACTTTCTAAAATCATTATAAATAAAAAAAAACTGCAAAGGTCTCCTGTGGCATGTCCTAACACTGGACACACGTGTCCTTACACATCCTACAAAAAATAATAAATAATAAAATTGAAATGCCACATGGTATGTCAACAGATACAACACCCATCTTGAAGTGTCAGTGCTTTACTTAGGTCCCAAATGGATTATATAACATGGCCGGGTTGCATTTTGAAACTGGAATTGGATTTATTGATGGATTAATTGCATTTGCAGGATGTGGCAGGGATTTCTTGGCTCTACTCTTTCCTCCGCCGACCTTGCATTATTTGCCTTCTACATGTTTGTTATAGCTCCAAACAACATGAGAATGTGCCTCGTCAGGCATCTACTTTCTGACCCAACTGGGGCTACTATGATAAGAACATATCTCACAATATAGTTTATACATGTGTGTATATATATATTTAATTTCCTTCCCGTTACGCTTCCCTTTTTCTTTTTTCTTTTTTTTAATGTCATTGCTGTAATATATCTTTGAGGATTATGTATATAAAAGTGTGCATTTACGCGCCTAGATCTTGGAACATTTTTTTGTTGTTGTTGTTGTTCTTTTACTTGTAAGCTATTGAACTAAGATAAAAATGCGTTGTTAGTTAGGAGATCTCCTCCTTTGTTGTCATCATTGCCTTTTAACTGTGCACATTATTGCTAATGATCTTCTGGTTCTGACCTTTTATTCCCCATGTTTTTATTATTTTTATCTTGTCTACCCTATGTTTGCCTGAATACTTGTGGTTAATGATAACAAGTCATGTATAGTTCTCTACTTTTCACTTAATGCTAGTTGACACCATGTTTGATCGACTTTCTAATCATTGGAATGATATATTTTGTCTCATTAGAAAACTAGAGAAGAGAAGAGTGACTCAAGTAAAATCAAAGTGGGGGAGGGTATGGCAGTGGTTGCCGGAGGTTGGAGTTGGAGAATGAAGAGGAAGAGAGAGGAGGGAGGAGGGAGAAAGGAAGAAGAATTAAAAAAAAAAAAATTCTCTACTTTGCACTGGATTTTTAAGGTTATACTAGGCGGAATAGCTGGACGTTGTAGGTAAAATAAAAATAGGCTCCGTTGAAAACCATAATAGTTGATTAGGGATTATGTAATGTATGAGAGGGTTCAAGAACGTCGTTGAAAAATTTGAAGATCTTTGAAGAAAAATTTGAATTGTCTAGAAGATGATAAGAGGCTTTGATTTTTCAATAGTCTCGACTAAGAACACAAGAGCAAAGAGATGATGGAGATAAGAGATTGGGTGAAGAAGGCAAAGTCGTTAGAGAGAAAATAATGGCAAGGCTTTCCTATGGATCTCCCACTTTCACTCTCAAAGTTGATAATAGAGAAGGGAAATTAGTTCTTTCTCAAGAGTTATCTCACCAAAATTTATCCCTTGTAAAGTTATGAGTGGGTGCTATTTATAGACACCTCATGATGTAAGATGGAGCCCATGTGCAAGGCACATGGAGAATATTCTATCTAACCACCTTGTCCGAGGAGGTGACCTCTCCGAGAATGAGGAAAACCCCGAAGAGGAGATCAACCTCTCGGCGAACCCTTCTTGTTAGCCACACCTAACAAATGATCCCTAATCATCCCAATGGGCCGAGGTAGTCCTAGAGGACCCTCCATCGCTAAATATTGCAGAGTCTCATGGACCCCCTGGGATCGTGCCACCTCGACCTGGGTATAGGCTAGTTTAACCGAAGAGTGAATTTATCTCCACTCACCGTCCTCGGGATCGGGTCCTTTGTTCGAACTCCATTACGCCCATGGTTCTAGTGCGTAGATCCCGAACCCGGGTATAGGCTAGTTTAACTAAAGAGTGAATTTATCTCCACTCACCGTCCTCGGGATCGGGTCCTTTGTTCGAACTCCATTACGTCCATGGTTCTGGTGCGTAGATCCCGAACCCGGGTATAGGCTAGTTTAACTAAAGAGTGAATTTATCTCCACTCACCGTCATCGGGATCGGGTTCTTTGTTCGAACTCCATTACGCCCATGGTTCTGGTGCGTAGATCCCGGAAAACTCCGAGCCCGCAAGTGTTCTGGGACTCATTAACGGAGCGACTTCTAGATTGCATTCGAATCTGTTTGAAGCCCGAGTGCCTTGGATCTCTAGGCTTGCTCAATACCCTTTCGAGTCCAGGTCCAACTAAGTCTCTAAGTTTGTGGATCCGAACTCTTTCGAAACTTAGAGCAATCTGGCCCGTTTGATGGCGATAAATCTGGGTCCACCAATCTTGGACTTGCTATAAATTCGGGCCCACCAACCCTGGATTATTGGGCTTAATTAATTTTAGTAGGCTTATATTAGCTCCTCTTACATTTGCTCCTTGCGTGTATGAGAAATTTTAATTTTCTCAAACATGCATAGTTTCACCTTGTCAGCCATGCTTCGCTTCATTTTTTGGGCATGTGTTTTGTCTTCATGTGGCCTTTAGATAAAATTGATGACTCATCATAACTCATGGATAAAGCTGAGGATTCACCGTAAATTACGGATAAAATCGACAAGTAATATTAAATAAATAAATAAATATCTTTTTTTTAATTAATTAATTTATATATATATATATATATATTTGCCACTGATTTGCTTTTCGAAAGTCAACTTGAATTCTTCAATTCTCTGAAAAGCTTGCATGACTTCAGATTTTTGATCCTTCACGAACAGCCGAGGGTCCATCAATTTATTTATTTATTTATTTTTAGAGTCAAACCACACACGTTGCCCACTTAACGTGACGTGTGTGGTTGTCGACTCTTCTGTGGCACCACTGTTGCCTCCGGCTTCGACTATCCAGCGCCGATCACTTAACTCGCGTGGTTTGTTCATTTCATGCCTAGCTCTTGCACCGTTGCTTCATTCGTCAACCGTAACTGATTATTGACCACTCCGCCAACTCAATGCGGCGTTGGTCTACCTATATTATTTCTCGCCTACTACCTGTGCTGTTACCGATTTACTCTGGCTATCCTCGGTACTGGTTCCACCCATTCGTGGCCTATTTTCTGCTTCCCACATTGACTCTGACTCAGTCGTGCTCTTCCTTCATTGGCGTAAATCTGTGGGTAAGCCCTCTGAATTTTTTTATTTTGGTGAAAGTTCCTGTGTAAAAGAAACATTGTAGAGTCTCTAATTTCAATGGATTTTTTGTAGCCCAAGAACTTTAATCCATTGGTCCTTAATATTTGTGGCTTTAAATTCCACTAATGTTAAAACTTGTAAAGCTTGAGAGTGATTAATTTTTTTTTTTTTTTACAAGCTTGTGAGTGAATACTCAAGCCTTGAACTCTACATCCTTACTCAAAAAATAAATAAATAAATTCCTGTTCCAATACATTTCGAATTTGTGAACTCTGGTGGTAGTTTTGACCTCAATTTTGAACTAGTGCTCTTGAATCTTGAACTCATAACTCAAACTTTGTAGCTTTCACTGTTGATATATATATATATATATATATTTTATCACTCCATGTTAATAATACCGAAAAGAGTAGAATAAACAAAGATGTTGTTATTGTTGATGCCTGATGGGGTGATTTCAGTGATGAAACTCATAATGTTGAACATAAATCTTGTTGTCGAGTATTTGATCATTGTAGTTTCGAGGAAGATAATGCCATATCCAAACCATATATATTTGACGAATAATATTCCGACACTTTGAACCTTGTAAACATTTTCCTTGAGGGGAATCAAAAAGTCGTAGTATGGAATAGGGCTATATATTGTTGTTTGTTGATCTTGTGAATACCCGAGAAAATGAATCGTTGATGACGTCTGAGGTTGAATTTGTTGATAAACCCAACATGTTGCATGTAAATCTTATTATCAAATGGATGATTGTTGCAACCCTTAGAATAGGAGACATCGTGCCTGAATTCTTGATGTAAAATTCCTCGTAGAATTTGTTGAATTTGTGGATTCTCTGAGAAATGAATAGTTAATGCCAAAATTTTGTTTGAATTCTTATTAATTTGTGTTGCTTCAATTTCAATATTCTGGATTTTGATAAGATCGACTCCTTGCTATTTATACCCGTTATTTCAGCTATATGTCTTTTCACAAGAAATCCGTCGTCCCCAGGTCATCAGAACCGGCTCTCATGAAAGAGAGAGATGTGCCTCTGGCGTCCGAGTGGAGGAAATCTCCTTATTTTGGTCGGAAGAACCCATTATGGCGAGCAGCTACCTCTACCATTTCTCTTCTGTCTCCAAAGAGGGCTCTATTATGTCTCTCTGAGGACACTGACTCCAGACATAAGGCCCTCATTTCCCCTTCTTTGGTGCTACACTTTAGGGTTGAGCGAGGGGACTTTCTATACTGCTATCCCCAGTTCAAGGCCTTCTCAAACCCTCCTTTTGGTTGGCAGGAGTGGGTCGATGATGTCCTCTCGGACAGGGGCCTCTGTCAACGGCTTTAGGAGGCCTGGCTATTGATCCTAGTGAAAATATCTCGATCCCTATCCATCCGCCGCAACAATGCTAGCCTTGAAGCCATGGCTCTCCGGTGGAGCATCGAGACACACACTTTCATACTTGGCCAGCATGAGATGGGGCTCACCCTCGAGGATGTGTTCATGTTGCTGCGTCTAGAAATGACTGGCCCTGATGCCTTCTACCCTGAGCGGACACCCTCCGAGGATAATTCTCTAATCCAATCTCTAAAGCTAAATCTTCAAGTTTGTGGTCGGTGGAGTTCTGTATTTGATGGTTTAGTGAGGAGGACCAATTGAGTGAGGACGGACCATGCCTCATACACCGTATGGATCCGCCACTTTTTCAGAGATCTTCAGCCCCTGGCTAGAGATGCTGACCCTGATTCTCGAGAGTACGAGGTCGGCCCGATGTATGGCTCTAGGCTCTATTTTTTGGGATTTCTGGCTTGTTTCCTCTCATTCTTCATTCTTCCGAATACACCTTTAGATTCTCTCAATCCTTTTGTCTTTCCCTTGGCAGTTAGGCTCTTCAGAGGGGATCAGATTCCTTTGGCTCCGCTATTTCTTGGGATCTTTATTACCGGTTGGATCTACTACATCAAGACATGGTCCGTTTCGTGGGTCGATATAAGTCTGTCTTCTTCATCCACAGCCAGTTCCTGCTTTGTTTTTTCTTCGAGAGGTTCCCAAAGTTTGCCCCTACTCCGACTGTATTCGAGGCAGAGGTTCTTCGGGAGATAGTGGATAAAGATGGTATCCCCGTGCTTAGTACTGACGGGTCTCGCACATTTGAGAAATCGAAGACTTACCAGCCATTAATCACACGTTGGTCACGTGTCATTTCCACCCTGTCCCTGAATTCTTTGGTGAATGATCCTCGGCGCTTTGTGGCACGCCCCTATGTATGCCCACCGGTGGGTGTGGCAACGCCATTTATCTATCATGGTTCCTTTTTCCTGGTGTCCTTTCCCTTACCGATGGGCATCTCTGCATACCTTGTTGATATGCTAATAATAGTTCGTCCGAGTTCACTACCAGTATGGCATGAGGAGGGCGTTGATAGCACCGTCTATAGACTTGACAGAGTAGCATGCCAATTCGGGTTTGACCAGTGTGCCCCGGGGCTAGCACCTCATTTATTATCTTTTTCAGAAAGCTACGAGCACTTTACTCGCGGACTCGTACACACCATGTTTCCGCTATCTGGCTCTTTGACGATGCTAGGCTTGAGCCGAGGAGGGGGTTTCACACCCTCTTTCAGGAGATCTTAGCGAAAGAATATTGATGCATTTATTGAGTTTGTCCAGAGCAGACCGTCCATATGTTTGCCTCCGCCGATTTATAAGGACTCTTCTCTTTGGCTGCCTGAGAGTCGAAAATCTGATCATATGTATGCGAGCTTCTTCGCTTCATCTGCTCCAACTGACCCTCCAGCTTGGACATTTACTTCCAGCTTGGTAATTGCTTCTCCAGGGCCAGTCCCTTTGAATAAGGCCTCTGGTCCTCGGATGACCCGCCTTAAGAACATGGCCCACAAGAGGGCTTCTGATGCCAGTCCTTCCACTCCTCACCTTTCCAAAAGACACCATCAGGTACCAGATAGACATCTTAAAATTTAAAAAAAAAAATTGATTTGAAGTTACTTTCCTTCTAGCGACTATACCTTCATAAATGAACACTTTTTATTTTTTCTGTTGTGTAGGATCTTACTCCGTCTTTTGACCCTGTGGTTGCTGACACTCTCGGTACCGTGGCTATTGGCCATGCTGCCCCTACTAGGCCAGACTTAGACTTGGATGATACTCTCCCTTTGTCTGCAAGACTCGTGAAGATGCGCACCCCTTGTATAGCAGTTATAGATGATGATGATGATGATGATGATGATGATGAGACTAAGTCCTCCGATCATTTTTGTGACCTTGTCCCACGTATGCGTCGTCACCGTCTTATTGTGACTGAGGATGTCTTCCCATTGGTCAGATGTTTCCCTCATCGCTCAGTTTTAAAGGAGGAGCGCTATCTTGGTGACGAGGTTATCGGGGATCACTGTTCTGATGTTGAGATTATTGAGAACTGTGGTTTAACTAGTGCTCTTGAATCTTGAACTCATAACTCAAACTTTGTAACTTTTGATGTTGATATATATATATATATATATATATTTTTTATCACTCCATGTTGATAATACCAGAAAGAGTAGAATAAACAAAGATGTTGTTGTTGTTGATGCCCGATGGGGTGATTTCAGTGATAAAACTCATAATGTTGAACATAAATCTTGTTGTCGAGTATTTGATCATTGTAGTTTTGAGGAAGATAATGCCATATCCAAACCATATATATTTGACGAATAATACTCCGACACTTTGAACCTTGTAAACACTTTCCTTGCGGGGAATCAAAAAGTCGTAGTATGGAATAGGGCTATATATTGCAGTTTGTTGATCTTGTGAATACCCGAGAAAATGAATTGTTGATGACGTCTGAGGTTAAATTTGTTAATAAACCCATTATGTTGCATGTAAATCTTATTATCAAATGACTGATTGTTGCAACACTTAGAATAGTAGACATCGTGCCTGAATTCTTGATATAAAATTCCTCGTAGAATTTGTTGAATTCATGGATTCTCTGATAAACAAATAGTTAATGCCGAAATTTTGTTTGAATTCCTATTAATTTGCGTTACTTCAATTTCAATATTCTGGATTTTGATACGATCAACTCCTTGCTATTTATACCCGTTATTTCAGCTATATGTCTTTTCACAAGGAATCCGTTGTCCCGGGGTCATCAGAACCGGCTCTCATGAAAGAGAGAGATGTGCCTCTGGCGTCCGAGTGGAGGAAATCTCCTTATTTTGGTCAGAAGGACCCGTTATGGTGAGCAGCTACCTCTACCAGTTCTCTTCTGTCTTCGAAGGGGGCTTCATTATGTCTCTTTGAGGACACTAACTCCAGACATGAGGCCCTCATTTCCCTTTCTTCGGTGCTACGCTTTAGGGTTGAGCGAGGGGACTTTCCATACTGCTATCCCCAGTTCAAGGCCTTCTCAAACCCTCCTTTTGGTTGGCAAGAGTGGGTCAATGATGTCCTCTCTGGCAGGGGCCTCTGTCAGCGACTTCAGGAGGCCCGGTTATTGATCCCAGTGAAAATATCTTGATCCCTATCCATCCGCCGCAACAATGCTAGCCTTGAAGCCATGGCTCTCCAGTGGAACACCGAGACACACACTTTCATACTTGGCCAGCATGAGATGGGGCCCACCATCGAGGATGTGTTCATGTTGCTGCGTCTAGAAATGACTAGCCCTGATGCCTTCTACCCTAAGCGGACACCCTCCGAGGATGATTCTCTGATCCAATCTCTAAAGCTAAATCTTCAAGCTTGTGGTCGGTGGAGTTCTGTATTTGATGGTTCAGCGAGGAGGACCAATCGAGTGAGGACAGACCGTACCTCCTACACCGCATGGATCCGTCACTTCTTCAAAGATTTTTAGCCCCTGGCTAAAGATGCTGACCCTGATTCTCGAGAGTATGAGGTCGGCCTGATGTATTGCTCTGGGTTCTATTTTTTGGGATTTCTGGTTTGCTTCCTCTCATTCTTCATTCTTCTGAGTACGCCTCCAGATTCTCTCAATCTTTTTGTCTTCCCCTTGGCAGTTAGGCTCTTCAGAGGGGATCGGATTCCTTTGGCTCCGCTATTTCTTGGGAATCTTTATTACCGGCTAGATCTACTACATTGAGACATGGTCCGTTCCGTGAGTCGATATGAGCCTGTCTCCTTCATCCACAACCAGTTCCTGCTTTGTTTTTTCTTCGAGAGGTTCCCAAAGTTTGCCCTACTTCGATTGTATTCGAGGCAGAGGTTCTTCGGGAGATAGTGGATAAAGATGGTATCCCCGTGCTCAGTACTGATGGGGTCTCGCACATTTGAGAAAGTGAAGACTTACCAGTCGTTAATCACACGTTGGTCCCGTGTTTTTTCTACTCTATTCCTGAATTCTTTGGTGGATGATCATCGGCACTTTGTGGCACGCCCCTATGTATGCCCACTGATGGGTGTGGCAACGCCGTTTATCTATCATGGTTCCTTCCGCCTGGTGTCCTTTCCCTTACCGAAGTGCATCTTTGCATACCTTGTTGATATGCTAATAATGGTTCGTCCGAGTTCACTACTGGTATGGCATGAAGAGGGCGTTAATAGCACCGTTTATAGACCTGACAGAGTAGCATGCCAATTTGGGTTTGACCAGTGTGCCCCGGGCCAACACCTTCTTTATTATCTTTTTCAGGAAGCTACGG
The DNA here is from genome assembly GCF_055761805.1 of Camellia sinensis. Taxonomy (NCBI): domain Eukaryota; kingdom Viridiplantae; phylum Streptophyta; class Magnoliopsida; order Ericales; family Theaceae; genus Camellia; species Camellia sinensis. Next base: position 88,067,058 of record NC_138973.1, on the reverse strand, counting down.
GCACTTTCCTCGCGGACTCATACACACCATGCTTCCTATATCCGGCTTTTTGATGATGCTAGGCTTGAGCCAAGTAGGGGGTTTCACCCCTCTTTCAGAAGATATGGGCAGAAGAATATTGATGCATTTATTGAGTTTGTCCAGAGCAGACCGTCCATATGTTTGCCTCCGTTGATTTATAAGAAGGACTCTTCTCTTCGGCTGCCTGAGAGTTAGAAATCTGATCATATGTATGCGAGTTTCTTCGCTTCATCTGTTTCAATTGACCTTCCAGCTCGGACATCTACTTCTAGCTTGGTATTTGCTTCTCCAAAGTCAGTCCCTTTGAATAAGGCCTCTGGTCCTCGTACGACCCGCCTTAAGAAGATGGCCCACAAGAGGGCTTCTGATGCCAGTCCTTCCACTCCTTGCCTTTTCAAAAGGCTCCATCAGATACCAGATAGACATCTTAAAATTAAAAAAAAAAAATTGATTTGAAGTTTCTTTCATTCTTGCGACTATACCTTCTTAAATGAACACTTTTTATTTTTTTTGTTGTGTAGGATCCTACTCCATCTTTTGACCCTACGGTTGTTGACGCACTCGGTACCGTGGCTATTGGCCATGCTACCTCTACCAAGCCAGACTCAAACTTGGATGATACTCTTCCTTTGTTTGCAAGACTCATGAAGATGCGCACCCTTCGTATAGCAGTTATAGATGATGATGATGACGATGATGAGGCTGAGTCCTCCGATCGTTTTTGTGACCTTGTCCCACGTATGCGTCGTCACCGTCTTATCGTAACTGTGGATGCTCCCCATTGGTCAGATGTTCCCCTTATTGCTCAGTTTTAGAGGAGAAACGCTATCTTGGTGACGAGGTTATCGGGGCTCACTGTTCTGATGTTGAGATTATTGGGAACCGTGGCTCTAATGCTGAGATTATTGAAGGGATTGGTGCCACAGAAATTGATGTCGCAGGCCATGCTTCTGGAAGCAATGTAGAGATGAGGTGTGCTTCCCCAAGACATGTTTCTGGAGGCAATGCAGAGATGAGGTGCGGCTTTGGGAATAGTGTGGAGGTGGATGTGCTAGAAGTCTCTAAGACTCGCTCTGGCAATTATGGTGATTCTCATCCTCCGGCCTTCTTTCATTCTTTAGGGAGGACTACTACTGTTCTGGCTTCATTAGACGTTGAGATCGATCAGGTGCCCCTTGTATGGCCAAGTGACTTTGTTGATGCTAGGAGCCCTTCAGTTGCCCTGACTTTGCATAATGATTCTCCTTCAAGTAATCTTTCTTTCTAAAGTTTGTCATGTACTTCTATCTGTGAGAATTTTTTTACTCAACTGGCTTTACTGCTTCTTGCCCCTAATAAGACTTCTTTATCTTTTCTTCAGTGTTGGCCGCTATCGGTGTCCTGTCTTCACCTGCCTCGGACTCTGCTCCGACTCTCTTTGTGACTCCTCATGGTTCTTCTTCTCTAGGGGAGAGACCTGCCTTTGAGACGACTGCTAGAGGCTCTTCATCGCAAGTGCCTTTGAATGTTTTGGATCTGAATCTCATTGATCTCCACTTTGATAGTGATGTTTTTGGTCTTTCCCCTTATCGATCTGTATTCTCAGGCTCGGGACCTCTGCCGGAAGTTACCCCTTCGGGTGGTTCATCTAACCTGATAGACATTGGGGAGATTCCTGAGACTAGTACCTTTCCGACCCCAATTCCTTCTTCGGCTTCTGGCAAAGTATCATTTCTCTATTATTGGGTAGCTCCTAAATTTGCTTCAGTTCTACAGCTTGTGCATTCGAGTTACCCTAAGACCTTTGCTTCCTTTGCTTGCCAATGTCCACTCATTCAGACTGCTTTTCTCGAGTCTTTTGCCACTATCCTATTTAGCTTGGACAGACAACGGTTGTGTGACCTTAACGGAAAAGTAGTTGAGACAGCGTATCAGGGGATCTCTAACATAGAGCATCACCAAGTGGATCTATCATGGCTTCGGAAGCGCCTGGATATAGCTTCGAACGCCAGTCGCCGAGTGGAAGTTTTATCTATGCTTGCCTTTTATCGGACCTCTATAGATGAGACAAAGGCAACTCTTCGTGCACTTGAGTCGGGCTATGCTCGGGCTTTGGAGACTTTAGAGGCACACTCTGTTGTTTGTCCTCAGGATGTAGATGTGACGGGCAGCTTCTTCGAGGGTGTTTTTAAGAGAGATTGAGTTTTTTTTTTTTTTTTTTTACTTTCATGCCCCTTTCGATAAAAATGTTTTATCTAGGACAATGTAATGAAATGACAAAATCTTTGCTGTTTGGAGATTTTCGCACTGTTTTCTCATTCTACTTGATAAAATATTTATTTCGAATGATACAATGGAAAGAACAATCATATGCACATGTTTATAAAAGCTGAAATATTTTCATTAATTCTTCAACTTTCTTGACAAAAGTATAATATATTCACTTCAAGTGATAGGATAAACATACACCATAAAGGAAACCAGCTTCTTCATAACGTAAGGGAAATATAGCTTTTAGACAAAATAAGAAAATGAAAATGAGTTTCAACATAGATGAGTCTATCTACGGGTAGTAACGCTTGATAAACTTTGCATCGAGCGGGCCAGTTCAGAAGCCATCTTCAACCCTTACAAGCCTATAGTACCCACTTGAGCTTGCCTGAACCACCATGTAGGGCCTTTCCCATTTTGGAGAAAACTTGGGCAAGGGTTGTCCTTGCATGATTGGGTCTATGATCTTCCATACTAGATCACCTTTTTCGAACTTTCTTGGCACCACAGTCTGATTATAGGCTCTGGCGATGGACTCGTGATACCTTTCCATGACTTTTGCGGCTCTGTCGTGCTTTTCCTCTAATGCTTCCAATCTGGTGGTTCGAGGCTCTAGCACCATCCTTGAGGCAAGAGCCATCCGAGCAGATGGTGTTTCCAACTCTATAAGTAACACTGCCTCGGATCCATACACAAGGGAGTAAGGAGTTGCTTGAGTTGGCTTTCTCTTTGAGGTGTAATATGCCCATAGGGCTACTATCAACTGTTCGGACCAAGTCCCACCAAATTCATCCATCATCTTGCTCAGAATCCTTATCAGTGTCTTGTTTGTGGCCTCTGCTTGCCCGTTCCCTTTTGGATAGTAGGGTGTGGATTTGTGATGCTTCACTTGGTAAGTCTCTAGGAGGCTCTTCACATATTTGTTTAATAAGGGTGTGCCGTTGTCCGAGAGGATGGTGTTCGGTACTCCGAACTGACAAATGATATTTTCCTTGATAAAGTTCGCGACTGTGGGCCCCGTAGCATTCTTCAGAGGGATTATTTCGACCCACTTTGTGCTCAATTCCGTAGCTGCGAGAATCCACTTGTACCCCTTAGAAGGTGGGAGATGGGCCCTATCAGATCAAAAGCCCATATATAGAACGACCATGGCGTTCGGATGCTATGCAGGTCTACGGCTGGAGCATGGATCAAATTTTTGTGTTTCTGACAAGTCTGGCACCTCTTCACGTGATGGGACGCATCTGACTCCATGGTCGGCCAATAATACCCAAAGTGTATAAGTTGCTCGAACAGCCGAGCCCCTCCTTGATGTTCAATCTCGTGGGCTCTTCCGAGGACTAGATCTGACTCCTCCTTGGAGAGACACCTCAGGGGAGTGCCCTCAATACTTCTTCTATACAGCTTGTCCTGATCAAGAAAGTACCACCTCGCTCTCCTCTTGAGGTGTGCAATGTCCCTCGGGCTCTCAGGTAGTGTTCCCTCTTTGAGATAGTCAATGTAGACTTGCCTCCAGTCAGGGGTATCAATTTCAAAGCAACTCTCATCCTCCCGGATGTATGACTGACACTTGGGGCATTCCTTCTGTAATTGATTCGAGTCCTTCTCCATCTCGGGCCAATAATAACCTTGTCTTTGGATTCTTCTATACAGACTGATATCCCCATCCCCGCAGGACTCGTCATGAATCTGTTATAGTCGGAAGCTTGCTTCTTGTTGGCCAACACACCGAACTAGGAATCTGGTACCTCATCGGAAGTAAAGTTCACCTTGAATAATTATGAATTGGGCAAGCTTGGAAGGTCTTTGTTCTCGAGTATTATTGAAGGCTCTGTTCTCTTCTTGATAACAATTGTCGCCTCTCCTCTAGAATGTCAACTCTTGCCCCTAATGTTGCGAGGGCATCTGAAAACTTATTGTCGGAGCGAGGCACATGCTCTATTTCAACTTTCTGAAATTTGCCAAGAAGCCTTTGGACTGTTGTTCGATATGTGGCCAAGGCAGACTCTTTTATGACGAACTGTCCTGAAACTTGCTTCACTATCAGTTTTGAGTCTGGCCCCCCAGATTCGAATCTTCTTGATACTGTGCTTCTCAGCTGCTATCAAGACCAAAATAAGAGCCTCATACTTGGCTTCTTCATTCGAACAATGGAAATCCAGTTTATAAGACAAATATAACTTTTCCCCACTTTTGCTTGTAAGGACTATCCCGGTTCCTCCTTCCCTCTGGCTGCTGCTCCGTCAAAGCTCAATGTCCAAAAGCTTTCCTCGGAAGCCATAGCTGCATGCACTTCTCCTCTCAATTCTTCATTCACTGGTTTATAGTCACCACTTAGAAATTAGGCAAGGAGATCGGCTAAGGCTTGGCTTTTGATCGCCTTGGTAGCTACACACGTGATCTCAAATTCACCCAGTACTAACAACCATCTTGCCACCTTTCCTGTTAAAGCAGGCTTGCTGAGGAGGTATCGGATTGGATCACTTCTAGTAACAATCTGAATCTGATGTGCTAAGAATTAATGTCTAAGCTTTTGGGCAATGAATACCAAAGCTAAACAATGTCTCTCTACCAGAGTATATCGGACTTTTGCTCCTCGAATCTTCCGGTTGATATAATACACTGGGCGTTCTGCTCCATCTACATCTTGGACCAATAATGCCCCTATGGACTTGGGGGTTGAGCTCAGGTACAACATTAGAGGCATCCCGGGCTACGGGGCTATCATGGTCTGAGGTGAGGTCAAGGCCGCCTTGATTCTCTCGAAAGCCTTTTGGTGCTTTTGGTTCCACTCGAACTTGGCATCTCCTTTTAATAACGAGCTGAAAGGGGCAGAGATCTCTGCAAGTGCTGGGATAAACCTCCGAATATAAGACACCTTCCCGAGGAACTTCTTTAACTCCTTCTGAGAATGCGGGGGAGGCATTGCTTTAATAGATTTGTCCTTGTCTTCATCTACCTCGATACCATGTCTATGTATAAGAAACCCCAGGAACTTCCCAACCGTCACCCCGAAAGCACATTTAAGAGGATTCATCCTCATTTTGAATTTCTGACACCTCTTGAATACTTTCTTAAGGTCTCGAAGATGGTCCTTTTGTTTTTTGGATTTCATCACTAGATCATCAACGTAATCTTCCACCTCATGATAGATCATGTCATGAAAGATTGCAGTCATAGCCCTTTGGTAAGTTACTCCGGCATTCTTGAGTCTGAAAGGCATGACTGTATAGAAGAAGTTTCCAAGAGGTGTTCTAAAAGTAGTCTTTTCTGCGTCCTCTTCAGCCATCTTAATCTGATTGTATCCATTGAATCCATCCATGAATGAGAACATCTGGTGTCCCGAGGTGGCATCCACGAGGGTGTCGATATGAGGTAGAGGAAATTCATCCTTCAGGCAAGATTTGTTCAAATCTCGAAAGTCTACACATACTCTGATTTGACCATTCTTTTTCTTTACTGGCACTCTGTTTGCCAACCACGTGGGGTACTGTATTAGCCGGATGAAACCAGCCTGTTGAAGTTTTTCAATCTCCTCCTTAATCTTCTCTTCGAGATCTGGATGATATTTTCGAGCAACTTGCTTGATTGGCTTGGAGTTTGGGAACATATCAAGATAATGGGAGACTAAGTCAGGATTTAGTCCGGGCATTTCTTTATATGACCAAGCAAACACATCTGAGTACCAGCTTATCAATTTTAACAACTATTTCCGCTTCTCTAGGCTAAGGCTCGAACTTATGAATATCGGCCTTGGAGCATCTTGTCCATCACTCAGATCTATTTCAATAAGTTGTTCGAGCCGAGGCTTCGGCCCATCTTGCATGCATTCTCGAGCCACTTCAGGCTTTATTACTATGTCATTGTTAGGAGGCTCTTCTTTTGACTCGAAGTTGGTGGCTGAAGAAACCAACTCTCCGCACCTTCACAAATAGTACACCATCTTGCCTCCTTTTTGGACTTTTATCACCTTTCGAGGAATAGGCGAACTTTCTGGTTGAGACATCGCTCGTTTACTTGATTCTGCCCTTGGCTCCTTATCATCTTTGATATCCTCCCAACGAGGAATTTTGACCCCTAGAGGCTTAGAGGTGGTGGGAATTTCTTCGACAGCCAATTCAGTGAAATAGATGGCATCAGAATAATAAGCTTCATGGGTCTCGAAAGGCCTTTCTGTAGCCTGAATTATCACCGCTTTTTTTTCCCATTTAGCCTTAACACACTGATAATAACTTGACGGTACAACCCCATATCTATGCATCCAGGTCCTCCATAGAATGATGTGATAATTTGCCTCGGAATCGATAATATGGAACTTGGTGGCCAAGTGAATCTCTCCGACGGATAAATCAACTATTACGCATCCTATAGTAACTCTCCTTTCTCCACCGAAGCCAGTGATGACTAGTGGCTGCTTCACAATGCGCTATTCAAAGATTCTGGCCTTTTCTAAAGTAGCGCGGGTCATAACGTTGATAAAGGCTCCACTATCTAGAAAGGCCCTTTTGAACTTAACCCCGTTAATAAAAGCAGTCACATAAAGTGCGCGATTTTGAGAAAAGGGATACTTTCGATCAGTCTCGGAGAAGGTAATGGCACTAGATTGCTCTTTTGCCTTCCTCGGGATAGATCTCTCGGTCGACATGCATTCCTCATGGTGTGCCTTAGCTATATTGATGATAGACTTGGTAGTTTCTGTTCTTGCCTCCCTGGAAAGTCCAAACTGGTCAAAAAATTGCTTGAACTTTACACAGTCTTGCAAGGTTTTGGCATAATGATCCAGATCTTTTTCCACTCTTGGAGGCTCGTAGTTAACCATCTCCTCGATCTCTTTAAAATAAGATACCACATAAATATGGTGTCCTCCTCTTCCATAGTACTCTTCTCCTCCTTCTGGGTCGAAGGGATCTTCGACATGACTCATAAAGGTTCTACCCTCTGGATCGAGAGCACTTCCATAGTAAACTTACTCACCCTCAGGCTCGAAGATGTCGTCCAAATAACAATCATCGTCATCAAGATTGGCGACAGCCTCAATCATCGGGTCCTCATAAGCTATCATAGCAACATCCTTGCCTTTGTCTCGGTGCTGAGGATATGATTGTTCTCGGATGTCTAGAGTCCCTTACTTTTTGAACCTCAATTTGTCTGCCTCGACTTTATCTCTGAAGATTTTCCCAAGAGTCCAACACTTCTTTGTTAGATGTTTCAATGTGCGATGATAGATGCAAAATTTGGGGCTCTCGCGATCCTTCTTTGATGGCATTTCTTCGACATAAGGCAATTTTAGCTCTCCATCGGCCACCCATTCCTTAACTAGAGCTTTTACCTCATCGATTCTACATGGATAAGAAACATTGCCCTTTTCACCACTATATTGCTTCCTCTTCTGGCCTCTATGACTCCCTTCTTGTGACTTTCGGGTATTTAGGGCAGAGGCAGTAGCAACAATAGGTCCACGAGACGATTTGAAGCTTGTCTTGTGACTGCCCTTAAATCCGGACTCTTGAGCGTGAGGAGTGCTAATGTTTCGAGTTGCTTCTATTAGTGTCGAGAAGGTGGGTAGCTTGTGATTAACTAGAAACATTTTGTACTTGCACAATGCCCCCTCCAGGCAGATTTGAACCAGATAACTCTCATCCACAGCTTCATGGCAATACGCAGCCTTGTCCTGAAACCTTTTGACGTAGTCAAGGATGTCTTCACTTTCTCACTGCTTTTCTTTACACAATGTAAGTGTGGTCACCTTCTCCGCCACTTGAAAGAACTTGGAGTGGAATTTGTTAACCATTTCCTCCCAACTTCGGATAGAGTTTGGGGCCAAATTAACATACCAACTATATGCTCGGTCAGTGAGGGACTTAGAGAATTCTCTTAGCCAGAAGACGTAGTTTGAACCATAAATACCCAGAGTCTCGATGAATCGCACAACATGTTCTCGAGCATTTCCTTGTTTGCCATCGAATTTGATGAACTTCGGCACTATATACCCCTTAAGGTATGGATAGCTCAGCATCTCAATAGGGTAAGGCGGCTTGACATCCGGATCAGGCAAAGAGGGTAAAGTCCTCTTGCCCCGTTCGAGATCGAACATGGCTTGCACATCGGCGAGAGTGAGAAACTATTAAGGGAGAGAGTTTGATGGTGGCGTTCCCAGAACTTGGCTTATGGACTCGAAGACTGGGCTAGAGGCGACTTGGCCATTCTGGTGTTGCGAATTCATCATTAGTGAAGACATTTGACGATACTGGCCATCAGCGCCTATGGACAAGCCAGTTGGTGATGGAACATTGAATTAAGGCCCGTAAAGTCCACCGCATGGAGCCGCTATACCGGGTTGGGCTTGCAAATTTGTTGTCGGCACCAAAGGAGGCTCGCTTGGTACTTGAGTAACATTTACTAGTGGTGTAACAAGATTAGGTACGAGCAGAGCTCCTTTTTGTGCCATTATGCCCCTTATATTTTCCTGGACACCAACAGTCGCCGAAGCGCCATTCATTACACCAGGACCTCCTCTAGTCACTATTGGATCTTGGCTTGGCACGCCATGGAGCCCGGGTGTGGGCAAACTGTTGCCGCCTACTATGGTTTGAGCATGTGTTATTGCGGCTGTGTTGCCATGAGCCACAGGCTGACTAGGGCCTACTTTTCATTGGATTTGATTTTGCACTCCGGCGGGAATAACTCCACCGCTAGTTTGATTTCTGTTTGGCGCCGGCGCAAAATTAGAACTCATCACCAACATCGTATGAGTGAGATTTTGAAGAGTGGTAAGAATCTCCTGCTGAGTATTTTGAAGTCCTTGAATAGCTTCGAGTAAAAGTGGTTGATCTGGAGCCACGGTCTTGTCATCACCACCATTAGAGGATCCTTGTTGGTGAATTTCATCTTCTCCCACCATCCTTACTGGAGTTGTGTGGGTTCCAGATCTCGTTCAGACCATTAACCAATCCGTCTCCCCAGTAGAGTCGCCAAATGTATGAGAGGGTTCAAGAACGTCGTTGAAAAATTCGAAGATCTTCGAAGATTCTTGAAGAAAAATTTGAATTCTCTAGAAAATGATGAGAGGTTTAGATTTTTCAATAGTCTCAACTAAGAACCCAAGAGCAAAGAGATGATGGAGATAAGAGATTGGGTGAAGAAGAAGGCAAAGTAGCTAGAGAGAGAATAATGGCAAGGCTCTCCCACTTTCACTCTCAAGGTTGATAACGAAGAAGGGAAATTAGTTCTTTTCCAAGAGTTATCTCTCCAAAATTCATCCCTTGTAAAGCTATGGGTGGGTGCTATTTATAGGCACATCATGATGTAAGATGGAGCCCATGTGCAAGGAACATGAGGAATATTCTCTCTAACCACCTTGTCTGAGGAGGTGGCCTCTCCGAGGATGAGGAAAACCCCGAAGAGGAGATCAGCCTCTCGGCGAACCCTTCTTCTTAGCCACACCTAACCAATGATCCCCAATCATCCCAATGGGCCGAGGTAGTCCTAGAGGACCCCCCACCGCTAAATATTGCCGAGTCTCATGGACCCCCCGGGGTCGTGCCACCTCGACCCGGGTATAGGCTACTTTAACCGAAGAGTGAATTTATCTCCACTCACTGTCCTCGGGATCGGGTCTTTTGTTTGAACTCCATTACTCCTATGGTTCTGGTGCGTAGATCCCGGACCCAGGTATAAGCTAGTTTAACCGAAGAGTGAATTTATCTCCACTCACCGTCTTCGGGATCGGGTCCTTTGTTCGAACTCCATGACGCCCATGGTTCTGGTGTGTAGATCTCGGAAAGCTCCGAGCCTGCAAGTGTTCTAGGACTCATTAACGGAGTGACTTCTAGATTGCGTTCGAATCTGTTCGAAGTCCAAGTGCCTCGGATCTCTAGGCTTGCTCAATACCCTTTCGAGTCCGGGCCCAACTAAGTCTCTAAGTTTCGTGGATCCGAACTCTTTCGAAGCTTAGAACAATCTGGGCCGTTTGATGGCGATAAATTTGGGCCCACCAATCTTGAACTTGCGATAAATTTGGGTCCACCAACCCTGGACTATTGGGCCTAATTAATTTAGTGGGTTCAAATCAGCTCCTCTTACATTTAGTTTTGTTACATTATAATTGATTGGGACCATAAGCAACGAAACCTCTAGAGTGAGGATTATGTAGTAAACACAGATCCAAGACTGGCAACATTAGATTATAGATGTGTGCTGGTAACATTATTATTGATAAGTACTTAACATTAATCAATTGCCCTATTTTGGTAGTTAAGCACTTGTGAATTGTGGACTTAATTATATGTATATGCATTTGTTGGGGGGACTATCTTTGTGACAACCGATGTATCCTTAATTTTGAAGTGAATCACATAAATATTGTGTTTTTATGTGTAATTTATAATTTTTATTTATTTGTTTTTCTCTATTTTTTTGTGTCTCCTCGATCTTTGGCTTGCTTGTTTTTAGAGTTAGGTTGGATGAGATTGTTAGTGTAGGAATTGTTAATGAGGATATTGTTAGTGAAAGAATTAAGAAAAATTGTGTTTGTTTATGATATATCTTAGTCAGGGGATCAACTATATGAAATACCATAAATACCCTTTGGAGTTTTTGATATATGTTATAAATATTTTTTTGTTCTATATTATTTTAATATATATATATAATAATGTAATACTCAAAAAAAAAAAAAAAAAAACTACACACACACATCATGGGTAAAATAGTTTTTTTCAAGCTAATTTTCTCACTAGTTTTAGAATCCAACTCTTGAAGGCATTTGTTTATAATCGCCTCCTCTAAGGTCCGTGCTAGTCCTTCGAGTAGCAATCTCAAATTCTATTTTGCAAACAAATATGATTTTAATACTCTCAACTCATTAATAGTCCAATTCTAAGCTCCTATCTCCAAAAACAAACAGAGAGAACATTGGTTTCGGCTTTGGCTCCCAATGGAGTATCATTTAATTCTTTGATGTCAAAAATATTTACAATAGAATGTTTAGGGACACGGGATTCAGGAAGATACACAATGCACTTTTTTTTGTGTGCAGCAAAACTTTATCCTTTATCAAAAAAGCCTATTATAATGTTTAGGGATAAATTTATCACAGTAAAAAATGTTTTTAAAAAATATAATTCAATTATTTATACTTTTCAAGTCATATTTCAATATAAATTAGCACAAATAAATTAAAAAATAATCAAAACTCACAACAAAAGAAAAATGTCAAAATGTCTAAAGTATTTATCACTTTGATAAATTTCTCAATATCATGATTCTTTTTCTTTTTTTTTTGAAACAACAATATCATGATTCATTACTTGTATGAAATGATAATATTCTACAAACATAAAACACATCTAAAAAGTTTTAAAATTTTATTATTATAAAAACAAGGAGTAAATAAGTAAAAAAAAAAAAAATTACTCAGAATTTATAATAAATTCAAGGGACATTTACACACAAGTCCTAATTTATGAATTTATATTTCATTAAGTCCTAACTAAAATTTTTTAGATCTTCAAGTTCTATTAAATTTTTAATAGTCAAAATTGCCCTTTCAAGCAATAATTGTTTATCATTTATGATTATTTATAAAGGAATATGATAATTTGACATTTATTTTGATTTTTAAAAATTTAAAATATCAACTTTCAAATTGAAAAAAAAAATTATGTGCAAAAAAAAAGACTGGTTTTTTTGAAAACATTGAAAAAATTAAATTATTTTTTTGTACAAAACTGAAAATTTTATTTATAAAGGAGCATGATGATGAAACATTGATGTGCAAAACTCAAAAAAAAAAAAATTTAAAAATGAAAAAACTGTTAATGTTCTCGGTTTTATTGGGTAGCTGAAACAAATCAATAAATAGAAAGGCAAAAACGTTTAATCTCATACTCTATTTTTTTTTATCAGTTAGTGAAACAATAATCTAGAACATTACTATATAAAATTGATAATGTTCTTAGTTTTAAAAAAAAATTAAAAAAATGATAATATTCTCAATTTTACTAAATAAGATTTATTGATTCAAAAAATCTTAAATAGAACCTGATCTACTATAACATTTGTGAATAGGACTTTTGGGTAATTAACTCTAAATTGAATCAATATTGTTGGTAATTATCCTTAAAATTAGCTGGAAAGTTACCTATTTCATTTTTTGGAAAAATTAGTCTAATATCTCTCTCTAATTTTGGATAGGAGGAGAGGTTTATAATTTTTTTTTTCTTTCTGTTAGATAAAATCCCTTACATCCTTTACTTCTATTTTATTAAATAAATTTTACTCTCACTTTTCTCTCTTCTATCTTCTCTCTCTAATATTTTTGCCTCTATTCTCTTCTCTTCTCTTATCTCTCTCTCTACATATTTGGGTCTCTCTTCTCTCTCTCTCTCTCTCTATATATATATATATATATTTGTGTCTCTCTTCTCTTTCTCTTTCATCCATCTCTCTGATCTCTTTGATCTCTCTCTTCCCAAACCCAAATCCATTATCTCCTCACTCTTCGACATCACCACCTTCGCCTCCTTTCGCTCCAAGAGCGATGTCATCACCGTCACCAGCTCTCACTCTAGCATTGTCTTTCGATTTATCTTCTCTTTTCTCTCTCTCTACAAATTTGGATCTCTCTACCACCTCACATTCTTCTCTTCTCAAACCCTAGAACCCAAATCCACCATCTCCTCGTTCTCCGATACCGCTACTTCCGCCTCCTTCTACTTTGATGACCACTTCATCACCGTCGACCTTGTTCTTGTCTTCAATGCTAAGTTTCGAACCCCCCTCCGCCACTTTCGCAGCCACGTCTACCTCGTTTATCTTGTCTACTACCATAAGGATGTATCATTTATCTATTTGTTGAAGAATAAGGAATGGGTGATTATGGACAACAATAAACTCACGGATTTTGAGGAATTTAAAGGACCTGTTGAAATTTCTCTAGACCTATACTAGAGAAATTTTACTAGACCTATACCAGGTAATTTCTCTAGACCTATACCAAAAATTTCACTGGACCTATACTAGAAATTTCTCAAGACCTATACTAGAGAATTTGGAGGACCTATTGAAATTTCTTTGGACCTATACCAGGTAAAATTAATCTAAATTTTTCTTCATAGAGAAATTTGTCTAAAATTTCACCAGACCTATGCCAAAGAAATTTATTCATAAAGAGATTTTTTTTTTTTGAAATTTCACTGAACCTATACCAGAGAAATTTCATTAGACCTATATTTGAAATTTCTTTATCATGATAATCTTCTTTGGCCATCACACACCTGCAACATGAAATTTCACTAGACCTATATCTGAAATTTCTCTGTCATGTTAATTTTCCTTGAAATTTCCCTGCAAATGTAGTCAGAGAAATTTACTTGCATGTTGATTTTCTTTAACACATTTGATTTTCTCTGAAATTTCTCTGCAAATGTAGTCAGAAAAATTAACTTGCATGTTGATTTTCTCTAACACATTTTATTTTCTTTGAAATTTTTTTACAAATGTAGTCAGAGAAATTTACTTGGATGTTGATTTTCTCTAACACATTTGACTTTCTCTGAAATTATAGTCAGAGAAAATTACTTTCATGTTGATTTCTAACTCAATGAAAATTTGTAAAAAAATTTCCCCTTGAATTTCGTATTCATCATAGATCTTGACAAGAGCATTCTAAAAATATTTTTTTTTTTGTTGTTAATGGACATCAAAATCAAAAGTTATTAAATTTTTAAATTTTGAAAATTTTCAAAAAGTGAAAGACGTTAGACTGAATGTAAAATGCAAGGATATTTTGATTGAATAATTTTGAGGAAAGAAACACGTGTTTTTGAGGGACCTGAGACAATATAAAAATTTGGTGTGTCCTTTATCTCCTACAATTGTAAATTTAGGGACCTTAAAAAAATTCCTTCATTTTCAGTGGTTATTTTTGATGATACAGTTACGATACAACGAGTTCCAGAGGGAATGGATCGGACTGGTCCACGCTTCTCCAACCGATATCTGAATGGCCGAGCCCACCTGAGAACCTGCACAGGAGTTTAACGGGGAACGGGGAGTCCCCCAGCGAACCCTCCAACGAGCAAGTTAGAGAGAGAAGTGGAATGTAGAGATATGAATTAGAAATAGAGAACTTAACCTTCTTCTTATCTTCAACGTCTGCTTATATCCTTTTGTAATCATTTCGTTGTCCCGTCCGACCTGTCACCTTGGCCAAAAGTCTATGCTATAGCTTACCTTGTTCAGGGTAAGGGCGTGCTGTCCCGACGAAGAGGTGCTGTCGTAATAAATGCTGTGAGGGGCTGCATTAATGGTGATGTGCAGTGGCAATAACTTTGTAGATCTTTGTCTGCTGAGGTGGCTTGCCCTTTACCTGCCACGTGTCTGAATATCATTGATCCTTCATGTCATGTTGACTTCCAGCTGTGCTGGGCCTTATCAGTTGGGTTATGCATTGGGCCCTAAGTAGTAGGCTTGGGTTGTTCATAGTGGGTTATGGGCTTTATGAGCCTATCCACATCAGTAGTCCCCCATTCCCAAGTGCAGCTTTAGTCCAACAAAGGGAATAAATAGTGAAAGGAACAGCCGACCAGAAGTGGCCGAGTGGAGGGACTGACCGTGACGAGGGCCGACCATGAAGGGTAGACAAGCGGGGGGACCGACCATGAGGAGGGCCGATCGCGAAGGGTAACCGAGTGGAGGGACCGACCATAAGGAGGGCCGACCACGAAGGGTAGCCGAGTGGAGGGACCGACCATGAGGAGGGCCGACCGCGAAGGGTAGCCGAGTGGAGGGACCGACCATAAGGAGGGCCTACCGCAAAGGGTAGGGCGCGGGGCTCGAGAGGTGGCGGGTCACATGACGACTGGAAGTGGAAAGGGGGCAGTGAATCGTGGTCGTACACGTGGCAGCATCTAGTGGGGGGAGGTCAGGGATTGGGCCAGGAGTGAAACGATAGGTCATTATAGGGTGTTGAAAAGACAATGTTGGCGGTTTTTTGAAAAAATTTCAAACTGGCGAAATTTAATAGGGACCCTTGGAATACGGGCAAACCTTGGGCCTTTGGGATTACTCGCTTTACCTATCTTTTCGTAAAACATCAAAACATTCAAAGCGTAAACTCTTTCGTTGCCAACGATACACCCCTGCAACACTTCTGGAATTTTCTTGCGCCCGCATCCGAAGCTATTCGAAGACATACAATAGGGATGGCACAAGAGGAAGCAACCACCGCAAAGGTTGATCCCCTAGGGGATGATGACGCGGTGAACTTGACAGAACGATATAGGAGGGAGAGGCGAGTGGAGAAATCAGGGAAGCCGGCGGGTTTAGCTCGTCCGTTGACGATGATAGCGGCTCCGAAACCAATCAGCCAAGCTGAGCCAGATCACTGGCATACGAAGGTTGATAAGTCAACCGTTACAGCGGAGGAGTTGGAGGGTATACGGAAAAAATACCAGGTGCCTGAAGAAATAGAGTTGATGTTACCGACAGCAACGGAGAGGCCTTCCGATGCCCGACCGAGGGAGTTTGCCCTATACGAAGAGGCGTTGAAGGGAGGGTTGAGGTTGCCGCTTCCACAGGTGGTAGTGGATGTCCTCAACCGACTGGAAATCGCGCCAGGCCAACTAATGCCCAACGCATGGAAGATTGTATTGGCCTGTGCAAGTGCGTGGCCGAAGGCGAACGAGGGAGCGGCCATGAGGGTGGATGAGTTTTTTGCCTGCTATAAGGCCTCGGGCCAGCAAGAAACTTGGGTCACGTGCAGGCGGCAGCAGGAAGGGGTTTGGTGGCGGGGTTGCCGTCATCAATTAAAGGATGGAGGCCGTGGTGGTTCTACGTATCTGCGAACAGCGGAGTTAGAGTACGCACGGTGTGGAGGGTACCCACCAAGTCTATGGAGCCAAAGCTGGGGGCTGCAGCGGAGGAGAGAGTGAAAAAGGTAAAGGCGTGGAGGGAGAATGAGGGGGTCAGATGGAATGACCTCGTTCAGCCATCAGCTTTGTTTGCCGCAAGATTGGGCCCTCAGCCGACCGGTGGGGATCTGGCACCGGCAGAGCTTGAGGCGAAAAGGAAAACGCAAGAGGTGGAGGACCAGGCCATTTTTGCCAAAGCCAATAAGTTCAAGGAAGTGCAGTTAGGCCCACCACCAAAACCGGTCGCGAGGGAAAGAATCCAACCGCGCCCCAAGTCGCTGAGGGGAAAAGACTTAGGCAGTTTCGAGCCACGACCGCCCCCCGTTGATCCAGTGAAGGAAAGGGCAAACAAAGAGGGGGGGCTTGAAGAAGAAGAAGAAGAAGAGAAGGGTTGCCCCTGAGGGGGCCTCAGGCGCGCCTGGGTCGAAGAGGGCAAGGGTGGGTGGTGAGGGCACTCCGATGGCAGAAGAAACAGGGGAGAAAGGGGTGGAGGCTACTCCAGAAGCGGTCGTCGTCCTAGAGGCGCAGGAGGAGAAGAGCCAAGGGGTCTTAGAGGAAGAAGGGCATGCGAGCGCCCTGGACCCCAAGGTGTGACTAGAAAGTGGGTCAGCTGACCCTAAGGAAGTGATGGGGCAGTAGCCCAAGGGGGGCCCTGCACCCCAAGGAGAAGGGGTCAGGCTGACGACTGCAATTTACCACGCTCGCACCGTGTCTGGGCGGCTGGAGGGAGAAGAAGGCCCAGCCAGGGCAGCTGCAGATCGCCTTGTGGGGATTATGGACGAGGTAGCCGTGCGCTCGGTTTCTAGGTTCAATGAAGATGAGCTGCTAAGGGGGTTGTGCTCTGCCCAAATGGAGGTAACTACCTTAGTAGGGGCTCTACTGAGAAAGGCGACGGCTGCAAAGGTCAAGTCGGAGGAGGCTAAGGCCCAGCTTGCAAGTTTCAAGAAGGAGAGTGCAAGCTAGAAGAAGATTGCGTGAAGTGCGTGTGCCAGGGGTTGGTAGGAGGCTGAGAAGGCAAAAAAGATAGAAGTATTGGCGATCGTGCAGGGCAATGTTGCCGACCGTGCCCATGCTGAGCTGCTGGCGGTCAGGTTGGAGCAAGAGGACGAACGCCGCAAGGTAGTGTCACTCGAGTTCTAGCTGGCTGGCGAGCAGAAGAAGCTGGGAGATGCCCAAAATGCCTGCACGGTCGCCACCGAGCGGTTTGAAGAGGCGATGATCAACAATGAAGAACTGCGCGCCCAGCAAATCAAAGAGAATGATGAAGCAGATGTGAAGATTGCTGGGCTGCAGAAGGAGTTGGAGGACGAGCGTGCTAGGGCAATAGAGGAGAAGGCAAGGTTGCAGAAGGAGTTGGAGGATGAAAAAACCAAGGTCGCCTCTGAAAGGGCAGCATACCCCGATCTGTATGTCGCAGCAGTGGAGCAATTCAAGGGGTCTGCTGAATTTCAGATGGCGGTCGATGCCGCAGTCGCCAGCAACTTGGCAATGGAGGTGTTTGGGGGGACGGGCCTGTCTGGAACAACCATTGGGGGCAGGACTGAAGCAGAAGTTATTGAGAGCTTCCAGCGGTCGGACTTCTACAAACACGAAATGGCTGAGTTCTGGGACAGTGGCTGGAAGATGTTCAAGCGGAAGGCAGAAGAACTGTTCCCAGACTTGGACCTGAGTGGTGTATGGATTGATGAAGATGACGTGGCCCAGACCCCCCTAGATGAGGGCGTTTAAGAAGAAGACCTCGTTTCAAGTGAGGAAGAGTGATTATTGGTGTGAGTTGTACAAGTTTTTGTTTGTTGTTGTTGTTGTTTTTTTTTTTTTTTTTTGATTGCTATAAAGAACGTATGTACAAGTTTTGTGAATAAATAAAATTTGAGTTGTGTTTTCAGTCCATTATTTTTCCTTATGCATCTGAAATGAATGAGAATAGCGACTTGTATAAGGCTTATGTATAAATTATTGTAAAGTGTAAAATGTAAGGAAAACTCAATATAAAGTGAATTTTAACTTGTAAGAAAAATTCAATGCAGAGTGAAAGTGAGAAAAACTCAATGTAGAGTGAATTTTAACTTGTAAGAAAAATTTAACGCAGAGTGAGTGTGAGAAAAACTCAATGCAGAGTGAATTTTAACTTGTAAGAAAAATTCAATGCAGAGTGAGTGTGAGAAAATATGGCCACTGTGCTTATGATCATGAAGTCGCAATGGTGGCTTCGGCTTGGCTGGGGCTTTAAGTGACTCGGTCTGGCCGAGCTCTTCATGCTCAGTCTAGCTGAGACTTTTTGTGCTCAGTCTGGCTGAGGCTTTAGGTGACTTGGTCTGGACGAACTCTTCATGCTCAATCTGGCTGAGTCTTTTTGTGCTCAGTCTGGGTGAGGCTTTTTGTGACTCGGTCTGGCCGAGCTTTTGATGCTTAGTCTGGCTGAGGCTTTTTGTGCTCAGTCTGGCTGAGGTTTTTTATGACTCGGTCTGGCCGAGCTCTTCATGCTCAGTCTGGCTGAGGCTTTTTGTGCTCAGTCTGGCTGAGGCTTTTTGTGGCTCGGTCTGGCTGAGGTTTTTTGTGACTCGGTCTGGCCGAGCTCTTCATGCTCAGTCTGGCTGAGGCTTTTTGTGACTCGGTCTGGCCGAGCTCTTCATGCTTAGTCTAGCTGAGGCTTTTTGTGCTTAGTCTGGCTAAGGCTTTAGGTGACTTGGTCTGGACGAGCTTTTCATGCTCAGTCTGGCTGAGTCTTTTTGTGCTCAGTATGGGTGAGGCTTTTTGTGACTCGGTTTGGCCGACCTCTTGATGCTCAGTCTGGCTGAGGCTTTTTGTGCTCAGTCTGGCTGAGGCTTTTTGTGACTCGGTCTGGCCGAGCTCTTCATGCTTAGTCTGGCTGAGGCTGCAATCAAAGCGTTATTGGAATACCATAGATAGTTGAGATATAAGCTTGCTGTTATACAAAGTGTAGCCCGTGGGGTCACAAATTTACACTATATGAGGAGAAAATGATAACATAGATTGTCCAAAAGAAAATATAACATTTTGGACGATACAAAAATACAACTTTTATTGAAAATAGCGCTTCAAATGTTCAGCGTTCCAAGGGTGGGGGAGGTCTCGACCTTCCATGTCCTGAAGTTGGTAAGTGCCCGGTCGTGGTCTGGCTTTCACAACGTAAGGTCCCTCCCATTTGGCTGCTAGTTTGCCTTCAGTCAGATTTTTGGTGGCAAGAGTTACTTCTCGCAAAAGAAGGTCCCCTACGGCGAACTCCCTTGGTCGGACTCTGCGGTTGTAGTGTGTTCTCATTTTCTGTTGGAAAGAGGCCAGTCTGACAGCAGTGGTTTCTTTGAGCTCTTCGATTAGGTCAAGGTCAGCCCGACGGAGCTCTTCGGCTAGTTCTGGGTTCAGATGTAAAACCCTTGGGGTAGGCAGATCGACTTCCACTGGGATGACCGCCTCAGCACCGTATGTTAAGCGAAAGGGGGTCTCCCCAGTGGGAGTCTGAGCGGTAGTACGGTAAGCCCAGAGTACATTCAGTAATTCCTCAGCCCAAAGTCCTTTAGCAGCTTCTAACTTAGTTTTGATGATCTTCAGAAGAGAACGGTTGGTAACCTCGACTTGGCCATTGGCTTGGGGATGACCTGGGGAGGAGAAACAGGGTTGAATCTGGAGGTCTGCACAGAACTTCCTGTACTTGGCGTTGTCAAATTGTTTTCCATTGTCGAAGACGATGGCTTGAGGGATGCCAAACCTGCATACGATCGACTGCCAGATGAATTTGGTTGTGTTCCGTTTGGTAATGGTGGCAAGGGGTTTTGCCTCTACCCACTTGGTGAAGTAATCAATGGCGACAATCGCGAACTTGGTCTGGCCTCGGCCAGTGGGAAGTGGTCCAACTCAGTCGATCCCTCATTTGGCGAACGGATAGGGAATGCAAAGTGTGATCAGCTCTGTAGGAGGAGCATGGGAGATGTTGGCAAAGCGTTGACACTTATCACATTTGAGTATGAAGTCAGTCGCATCTTGGTTGAGAGTAGGCCAGAAATAACCAGTGCGAAGTATTTTGTGGGCTAGTGACCTGCCGCCTGAATGATTACCGTAGATATCCTCATGGATTTCTCGCATCACATAGGTTGCTTGAGCCGGATTGAGGCATCGCAGATACGGGCGTGAAAAGCCACGTTTGTACAAGACACCACCGATGAGGATATAATTAGACGACCGGGCCTTAACTTTGGCGGCTTGCTGTTGGTCATCTGGAAGTTCTTCCGTTATCAAAAATAGAAAAATGTCCGACGCCCAAGGGATGGGCTCATTCTGGAGGAACTGTACTTCTTGCTGGTCGGGAGAAATGGCAGGGTGGGCTAGGTACTCGAGATGGACACCACGGCTGAGGTCGGACTGGTCTGCAGAAGCCAACTGAGCCATCTCGTTTGCCTTAGAGTTTTTCGCCCGAGGGATGTGCTGGATGTGGAAAGTATTGAAGAGACGAATAAGGGGAAGTGCAATATCCCTGGAAGCCCGCATTGTGTCCTCTTTTGCATCGAATTCCCCCGTAATTTGTCCGACAATGAGGTGGGAGTCGCTGAACACCCGGATGTGGCTGACACCAATGTTCCTGGCTAGGCGGAGACCTGCTATCAATGCCTCATATTCAGCCTCATTGTTACTAGCATCGAACAAGAAACGAAGAGCACATTTGAAATAACCACCCTTAGAGGCGGTGAGGATGAGACCCGCCCCGCTGCCTTCTCTGCGGGATAATCCGTTGACATTGAGAGTCCAAGAATGATGGTCTTCTGGCTCGGTAGGGGTTGGTGGGGGTGGAGGGGCCGTGGTTGGGGTAGGATTAGTGAACTCCAGGATAAAATCGGCGACAGCCTGCCCCTTAATTGCTGTTCGAGGTCGGCAGGAGATGTCAAATTGGCTGAGTTCCACCGACCATTGCATGAGTCTGCCAGAGAGCTCTGGTTGCTGCATTACCTTCTTCAAAGGTTGGTCGGTGAGGACCACTATGGAATGGGCTTGGAAGTAAGGACGGAGTCGTCTAGAGGCAGTGACCAAGGCCAAGGACAATTTTTCTAACAGTGGGTAATTCTGCTCGGCGCCCTTGAGGGCCCGACTGATGTTGTAGACCGGCCGTTGAACAGAGTCGTCTTCCCTAATAAGAGCTGCACTGACTGCGGTGCTTGAAACGGCTAAATAGAGGAAGAGGGGTTCGCCAGTGATTGCCTGAAAAAGGAGGGGGGGTTGGCCATGCACTGCTTCAACTGCTGAAAGGCCTCTTCGGACTCAGTCATCCATTCAAAAGTTTGCCGAAGAACTTTGAAGAAGGGGAGGCACTTATCCGTTGCGCGGGAAATGAAGCGGTTGAGGGCGACAACTCGGCCAGTGAGTCTCTTAACTTCCTTAACCGTTCTGGGTGACTGCATTTCAATCAAGGTCTTGATCTTTTCAGGGTTAGCTTCAATGCCCCGCTGACTGACCATGAAACCCAAGAACTTCCCAGATCCTACGCCGAAGGCGCACTTCTCCGAGTTGAGCTTCATTTGGTACTTCCGTAGGGTGGCGAAAGTCTCTTGCAGGTCGGTCAGATGGTCAGCGGAGAGTTTGCTCTTGACTAGCATGTCGTCGACATATACTTCCATGTTTCGACCGATCTGATAATGGAAAACGGCGTTGACCAACCGTTGGTAAGTGGCCCCAGCATTTTTCAGTCCAAATGGCATCACACGGTAATGGTAGGTGCCTCAGTCGGTGATGAAGGAGGTGTGTTCCCGATCAGATGGGTGCATCAGAATTTGGTTATACCTAGAGAAGGCATCCATGAAGCTGAGTATTTGGTGACCGGCCGTGGCGTCGACCAGTAGATCTATGCTAAGAAGAGGATAACTGTCTTTGGGGCAAGCTCGGTTGAGGTCTGAGTAGTCGACACAGAGTCGCCATTTACCATTGTTCTTGCAGACCAGGACCACGTTTGACAACCATCTAGGGTAGTCCACGTTTTTTATGAATTGTGCCTCAAGGAGCTTGTTGACCTCTGCGGCAATGAGAGTATTGCGCTCTGGATGGAAAATGCGCTGTTTCTGGCTGTAAGGTTGGAAATGGGGTCAATACCCGACATGTCTGAGTAGGTCCAGGTGAATACATCGTTGTGCTCAATCAGGAGGGCAGTAAGGTCGGCCTTTGCTTTGGGGGGCAGTTGGCTACCGATTTTGGCGGTTTTCGCCGGGTTGGTGGGGTCGATGGAAAACTCAACGAGCTCCTCCACAGGTTCCCCTCTGACCAGCTCGTCCTCATCCCGGACGTCAAGTCCCTCAATGATCATTGTCTCTTTCAGCTTGATTTCTTTGAGTGAGGCGACATAGCATTCCCTGGCCACGGTCTGTTCTTCCCTTACAGTCCCGACCCCCAGATCGGTGGAAAACTTAATGGCAAGGTGATAAGTTGATGTGATAGCTTGAAAGGCATTTAGGGCGGTGCGACCAAGGATGATGTTGTAGGCGGATGGGCAGTCGACAACAAGGAAGGTGAGCAACTTTGTAGTCTGTTGTGGGTACTCGCTGATTGTGATGGGGAGATCGATGGAGCCGATGGAGGTCACCCGGTCGCTAGTGAAACTGACCAAAGGGGTTTGGAGAGGAGACAGACTTTCCTCCCCAATTTTGAGCTGACGAAAACAGTTGAGAAAGATGATGTCTGAAAAACTGCCGTTGTCGATGAGAACTCGTCTGACCTTGTAGTTAGAGAGGAGGGAAGAAACGACGAGAGGGTCATCTTGAGGATAACAGATGCCTATACAGTCGGCGTCCGTGAAGGCGATAGGCTCGGTCCACTGCTTGGGCTGTTTGGAGGGTCGGTCGACCGTGGCAACTGCTTTGCCTGAGCCCTGCCTTATCTTTCTGAGTTTTGCCCTCTGAGCCAAGCGGGATGGTCCCCCACAAGCAAGGCCGCCTGAAATGACTTTGATTTCTCTAACAGGTGGAGGGGGATTGCCTGGTGGCCGAGGTTGTTGTGGAGGGCAATCATGGCCTTGGCTAGGTTGGGCTGGCTGCCGGGGGGGCTGCGCCGGCGGTTGTTTCTAGGGGGGCTCAGTTCTTTGCCTCTACCGAGGGCGGGTGTCCGTGAACCGGCTAAGACGTCCCTGATGTATTAGGGTCTCGACCTGATCTTTGAGGTTAACGCACTCATCGGTGTTATGGCCATGGTCCTGGTGAAAACGGTAATATTTGGATTGGTCTTTCCGATTGGAAGGGGTTCATGAAGGTTGGGGCCATTTGAGGGGGTAGTCCTGCTGGATCTGATTGAGGACTTGTTCCATGGGAGGATTAAGGGGTGTGTACCGCTCGAACCGATCGGGCGGTCGGGCTGGTGCCGACCGGTCTGCTCGGGGGGGTCAGTCGGTATAGTGCGGTGTTTGGCTATTATACTGGGTGTTTCTGGGTTCTGAGTCTTTTCTCTTTTCTCTGGGGGTCGGGTTTTTGGTTATTGGATCTTTCCGGACGGCTAGAGAATCCTCAGTATTCATGTATTTTTTGACTTTGGAGAGTAGGGCTGCCATGGAGGTTAGGGGGTTTTTAGAGAGAGAGAACAGGAAGTCGGTCGACCGCAAACTGGCCATGAAAGCAGTGAGGATGACCTTGTCATCATTTTCCGCTACTTGCAGGGCTTCGGAGTTGATACGGGTAACGAAACTGCGTAACGACTCCCCCTCGGTCTGCCGAACGTTGAGGAGTTGGGTTGCCAGGCGTCGTTGGCACTAGGCTCCAATAAAATGGCTGAGGAAGGAGTCACTGAGGTGCTGAAAAGTGGAGACGGAGTCTGCTGGTAATTGGCTAAACCACAGTCGAGCTAACCCCTTCAGTGTTACGGGGAAAGCTTGACACATGATCTCATCAGGGAATGCATGGAGGATCATGAGGGTTCTGTAGGTCTCCAGATGGTCGACTGGGTCCGTTGTGCCGTCAAAAGAGTTAATGGTGGGCATTTTGAACTTGGCGGGTAGAGGTTTGTCTTGGATGGAAGCAACAAATGGTGAGTTTGCTGTGGTAGAGGGTTTATGCTGGATGTTCTGCATGACTCCTTGGAGTTGGAGCTTCATGGCTCGGAGTTCTACATCCTAGAGAGGGATGTTATCACCACCGGAGATGAGCGGGGGTTGGACACTACTAGCTTCCCCCTCAGGGGTTAGTGCTAAGACCGATGGATGCGGGGGTCGAGGTGGTAGATTTATATGAGGAGGAGGAAGTTGCAGGCCTTCCAAGCTGGGTGGATAGGGCTGTGGGATAGTATGGCTCGGAGCTCGTTCTTGGTTGGGCGGAATATCTGGAGGTGGTGTAGGAGGCATAGGAAGGTCCCTTTGGAGTAGAGCATTCATCAGGGCTTAGTTTTGCTCGGCCATGTCGTTGATGCTGTTGGTAAGCTCGATGAAATACTGTGGTGGGTTGTTTAGATTGGGGGGGTTGGCTTGATGGTCGGCTGCATTTTGGTGAGAAGCCATGGATCTAGTCGTGACCATACACGTTAGTGGGTAGCAGAAAAAGGTTATTAGAACAGGGTCTCTGGCGACAATGAGCACAACTGGCGTGTGGAGCAAAGCTTTCCCATAGATGGCGCCAACTGATGATACAGTTACGATACAACGGGTTCCAGAGGGAATGGGTCGGACTAGTCCATGCTTCTCCAACCAATATCTGAACGGCCAAGCCCACCTGAGAACCTGCACAGGAGTTTAACGGGAAACAGGGAGTCCCCCAGCGAACCCTCCGACGAGCAAGTTAGAGAGAGAAGTGGAATGTAGAGATATGAATTAGAAATAAAGAACTTAACCTTCTTCTTGTCTTCAACGTCTGCTTATGTCCTTTTGTAATCATTTCGTTGTCCCATCCGACCTGTCACCTTGGCCAAAAGTCTATGCTGTAGCTTACCTTGTTCAAGGTGAGGCGTACTGTCCCGACGGAGAGGTGTTGTCGTAATAAATGATGTGAAGGGTTGCATTAATGGTGATGTGCAGTGGCAATAACTTTGCAGATCTTTGTCTGCTGAGGTGGCTTGCCCTTTACCTGCCACGTGTCTGAATATCATTGGTCCTTCATGTCATGTTGACTTCCAGCTGTTCTAGGCCTTATCAGTTGGGTTATGTATTGGGCCCTAAGTGGTAGGCTTGGGTTGTTCATAGTGGGTTATGGGCTTTATAAGCCTATCCACATCAATTTTTATTTTTATTTTTTAATATGGAAGATGGATGTACACAAATATTATTTTGAGGTTTAAGAAAAATATAATTATATTTTTACATAATTATGTAACTTTTTTTTTTTAGGGTAAGACAAAACTAATTGAAACTAATGCAAATGGTGAGATAAATAAATAAAAATAAATATATATTTTAGTAAAAAAGAAATAAAAATATTAATAAAAATGAGCCTACTTATTATGTGAATTAAATTCTCCAAAGATACTAGTAAAATTATGTTAAAAGTGTAAAACTAACTGTAAATCTCAACATAAGTGATGTAATTTATCCTTTTTCTTTTATGGGATATTTATTCATAAATCTCTTTTTATGTATTTATGTTTCATTTAGTCCAAATTATTTTCTGAGTAATTCTACTCACACAATAAAACCATTCATTACACCCTTCAAATTACCAAAAAGGACACATTCTTTTTTTTTTACCACCAAATCCTTTCACCTCAATCGCCGACATCATAGGCGACGCTACCGCCTGCTACCATACCCAACCTCTTCTTCCTCTGTCGCGCACTACTGTAGCCCCACCACAACCATCATGTGCTGCTATCAACGGAGAGAGAGAGAGAGACAGATATATATATATATATATATATAACAAAAAGAAGTCTTCCATCCTTTCACTTCCCTCCACACCGGGCGCCAACGTACAACCCATCCCTGTCCCGGCATCTCTACAACTCCTTGCCGTCTCTCCTCGTGCACCACTGAGAGGGTAATTTATATGAAAATTGGACCGAGCTGGGTAATGGGCCGTTATGGGCCACAGTACGAAGGGCTGAGTAAAAAGGCCATGAAGTTACTCCGATCCAAAAGAGGCTTGAAGTTACTCCGGTCCCAAAGGGCTTACGGTAAGCTCGGTCGTCACACATGAAGTTATCCCGGTCGGGACCACGGTATTGGTTATCCCGGTCGAGACATACCATGGTTAGCACCGGGAGAAACCGGGGTAAGAGCAGTGAATGGAAGAGCCGAGCTAAAGTTAGCTCGGTCTAGTCTGCGACTTAGCATAGTCATGCTTATCTCGGTCATATTGGAGTCCGACCATGGTAAAACCATCTCACTTGGTTTAAGCAGTGAGGAGGGTGTTGAAGGATAAGCATTATCTTTTGGGAATATGACTCCTAGGAGGACTCTACATGGAGGAGTAAGAATCCTAGTAGGATTGTGCCACGCAGAACCTATAAAAGCTCACAACATCACCTATGGAGAGGTAACACAGCTTTGATTCTCGAATACACAGAGCTTTTGTCTATTTGTCTATTTCACTGACTTAGGCATCGGAGAGGTATCCGGCACACACCCGCCGGCTAGCTCGCGTTTGTGTTTTTACGGAGTAAAGTAACGAAGTACGGAGGAGCGCAGACTTGATCAACAGGATTATACGATAAGATTTATTTCTTTCCCGTACAATAGGCGCCGTCTGTGGGAAAATTAGACTAGAACAACACCCCTTGATCAAGCTTTTCCTCTTTAGAAGTAATGGCGCACAACGAAGATTTTCCGCAGTCCGCCATCGACGGACAAACACCAGAGGGGGTTGCAAGGCGCGAAGGCCTACCTTCTATCGTTCCCATGGCGGACTTGGAGCCACAACGACAGAATCCTAGGAGAGATGCAAGGGAGAGGAGGCGGACTAACAGCCCCCGTCACTCTCGTTCACAAAGTCCTGACAAACAAAGGTGGAGGATTGATCCTCAAGTTCTGGAGGACCGCGTGAAGGAGGAAGATGAATTAATAAGGAAGATGGCGACGGACATGGAGATCATGAAGCGCCAGATCAAGGGAAAATAGGTGGCGATAGGAGAGGGACGCAAAGGCAATGCGCCTCCTCGCTACTCAGAAGATTGTAGTAGGCATACCATGACATCGCAAGCAGAGAGTAGAAGCCTCAGAATGAGCGACACTCAATCAGGGACTTCCAAAACTCGTTACTCCAGGTCTGAGAGAACGAGATCACTAAGGTCTTACACAGAGGGAAGTACCTATCAGCCCTCACACTCGTACCAAACATCATCCAGGCAGACGGAGTTGCCTAGATCGTCCGACTTACGGACCGTGCTTGAAGAAAGGGCGCGACAGAAGGAGGATACTAGGGCACGCGACCCACACAGAGTTTTAGCTCTTCGGCGGTTGGCTCCTCAGACGCATGGAAGCGTTGAGGTTGGAATGCCAGTACCACCACCCACCCTAACCTACGAACCAACAGATAAAGCATTGGCAAGACTACATAGCTCGCCGTTTGTTCCGGCGATTGAGAACGCATCATTACCCTCAGGCTTCATCCAGCCTAAATTTACCACGTATGAAGGGAAAAAAGACCCTTACATGCACCTAAGCCACTTCCGCCAGGTTATGGCGGTATATCGACGAAACGAGGCTTTGATGTGTATCCTCATCCCATCAAGCCTTGGTGACCTAGGCTTGACTTGGTTCGAAAAACTTCCAGAAGGCAGCATAGCCTCCTGGGCGCAATTGGCGGAGGCGTTCGTAACAATGTTCAGAACGAACACCAAAACCCCGGTAGAAATTAATTAACTGCTCTCCATCGACATGGGCGAAAAAGAGTCATTAAAATCCTACAATAGCCGCTACTGGGAGACCTTAAACCAGATTGGGGACTTCCCCACCAATCTTGCCATCGCACAGTACAAAAGAGGCCTTCCAGTCGGGAACAGACTAAGGGACTCAATCACTATGACACCGCCTCTCACGATGGAGGCCTTAATGGAGAGAGTGCACCAGCACATTCGAGTTGAAGAAGATGGCGCCCGTGCTAAAGCAAAGTCTAGCACGACAGCAGTACCAGATAAAAAGACCGCGGCAAAAGTCAACACGGTAGAACGTCTGAACAAAAACGGACGAGGCAGACGGGACAACGGAGAAGACCAAGATAAAAGATGGTTAAGAGTCCGCACTGCCATTACCACGGTATTCAAAAAGCCAATTTATCGGATTCTAAGCGAGATACGTGATGAACCTTTCGTCAGATGGCCTGCCAAGCTAGGAGAGGCTCAGAAGGACTACGACGAAGGATCACGGTGCACTTTCCATAAAGAAAAGGGGTACCGCACTGAAAATTGTACACCATTAAGACAAAATCTAGAGGAGTTGGTGGCGGCCGATCACCTGGACAAATACATTGAAGGAGGGGCACAGCCAGCCCCCCAAAATGACAACCACACGAACGGAATGCCAATCGACGCCCCACCTCAAGGCGTGATAAACGTAATACATGGGATATGCGAACCTGAGCGCATATGTGAGCTCAAGGGCATGATCAAAAAGGCTGAGCACTTAAGGGAGGTTCTAAGTGCACAACCCACAATCAAGAAAGGAAGAATGGAGGCCACGAACGTCATGTCTTTTTCAGACAAGAACTTGGAAAGAATATATTGCCCTCACAACAATGCACTGGTCGTCACCCTCCGCGTCAAGGACTACGACGTCAAGCGAATTCTGATAGACCAAGGTAGCTCGTGTGAGATAATGTACTACGACACCTTCAAATAACTGAAATTGGAGGACAAAGACCTGGCACCAGCTGTATCCCCCCTGATCGGATTCAACTCAATGCCAGAATGGCCAGTCGGCAAAATTATCCTGCCAGTCAGGGCAGGAAGCGTGACAAAACAAGTGAAATTTTGGGTGTTGAAGGTCCCTTCCACTTACAACATAATCTTGGGAAGAACATGGCTCCATGCAATGAAATCAGTAGCATCATCCTACCATCAAGTAATGCGGTTTCCCAACGAAGCCGGAGTAATTGAAGAGGTCTTTGGAGATCAAATTATGTCTAAGCAATGTTTCGTCACGATTAATGGCAGCCGCGCTGCCAAGGGATATGTTCACTCGGTGGAAGAACCTGAGAGCAATGAAATGTTCGCAGATGTCAGCAAAGCAGCTGATCAAAAAGCAGTGGAAGACTTAGTAGAGGTAAGAATAGATTAAAAGAACCCGGATAAGTTCTTTTTGCTCGGTTCGTCGTTGTCCAGCACTGAGAGATTAGAGGTCTTGGAATTCTTGACCTCTAACATCGAAGTGTTCGCCTGGACACCCTACGACATGCCAGGCATTGATCCAAACTTCATCTGTCACCAACTCAATGTCCACCCATCCGCCAGACCAATCATTCAGCGCACTCGCAGATCGGCACTCCACCACGCTGAGATAGTGGTGGAAGAAGTGGGAAATCTGCTAGAGGTAGGAGCTATCAGAGAGGTGCATTACCCCAGATGGATTTCCAACACAGTCGTGGTACCAAACAAGAATGGCAAATGGCGTGTCTACGTCGACTATAAGACAGTCAACAAAGCATGCCCAAAGGACAACTTTCCCCTACCACGAATAGATCAACTGGTAGACCTAACGGCAGGGCACAACCGACTTAGCTCTCTTGATGCGTACAAAGGCTACCATCAGATCGGCATGTATGAACCAGACCAGGAGGTCATATCCTTTACAACTCCAAGAGGACTATATTGCTACAAGGTCATGCCCTTTGGCCTAAAGAATGCAGGGGCAACATTCCAACGGATGGTCACCAAGATGTTTGAACCATTGTTAGGCAGAACAATGGAGGCTTACATCGATGACATGGTGGTCAAGAGCAAGGATGAGAACGACCATCTAAGGGACCTAGGTGAGATGTTCCAGATTCTGAAGAGGCACAAGTTGCGCCTTAATGCATCTAAGTGCGCGTTCGGTGTAGGATCTGGCAAATTCCTGGGCTTCCTGGTGACCAACCGGGGTATAGAGGCAGACCCCTCCCAGATCAAAGCTATTCAGGATCTGGAGAGACCTAACTCAATAAAAGAAGTACAGCATCTTACCGGCATGGCAGCTGCACTCAACAGATTCATTAGCCGGTCGTCAGACAGACTACGACCATTTTTTCAAGCGTTAAAAGCCAAGTTCGAGTGGAACGAAGAATGCGATCGCGCTCTGGAAAGCTTAAAAGAATACATGTCTTCTCCACCACTATTGGTGACCCCAATACCTGGAGAAGAACTCTTCCTGTACCTGGCAGTCTTTCAGTACGCAATTAGCACAGTATTGGTCCGTGCGGAAGGAATCCAACATCTGCCCATCTATTATGCCAGCAAGACATTGCTGGGTGCCGAAACAAGGTACTTGCCACTGGAAAAAATGTCCTTGACCTTAATGATGGCCTCAAGAAAGTTATCGCACTACTTTCACGCCCACACCATAGTCGTACTCACAGCTTTCCCATTAAAAACTTTGTTTGAGAGGGCGAACTTTTCTGGGCGAATCTTGAAGTGGGCAGTAGAGTTGGGACAATTCGACATCAAGTTCCAACCCAGAACCGCGTTAAAGGCCCAAGCTTTGGCAGACTTTGTCGCAGAATTCACCCCCGGAAGTCATCATATCTGCCCAGTCAACCTGACTGACACAACCAAACCAGGGATAGAAGTTGACGCCGGAATAGCGCAACCCCTGGTGCAGGATATTCAGTCAAACCCCAAGGCAGACCAGAGTAAAGAAAGCAAGAAAGAAGTGAACCATGCTACACCCAGCCAAGACTCACCAACGAATAAAAACTTGGTTCAACCAGATAGCAAGGAGCAGACAGCAAGCATGGACCTTGAAGAAAACACCAGCAACATTCTCAATCCCACGGCATCATCTGATCCCTCCACTTGCTGGAAGTTGTTCGTTGGAGAGATGTGGAAGCTCTTCGTGGACGAAGCATCCAACCGTCATGGTGCAGGACTTGGCATAGTCCTCATCTCACCAGACGACCTAGTTATGGAGCAAACAATCAACCTTGGCTTTCCAGCATCAAACAACGAAGCGGAGTATGAAGCACTCCTTGCAGGTCTCAAATCAGCATTCTATATGAAAGCCACCGAGCTAATGGTCTACAGCGACTCACAATTGGTGGTAAACCAAATTTCTGGCGACTACGAAGCAAAGGATGACAGAATGGCTAAGTACCAAGACTTAGTCAGAAACGAGATCAAAAGATTCGAAGCAGTAAAGATAGAACAGATTGGCAGGGAGGAAAACAGCAGAGCAGACGAACTAGCAGGCTTTGCTTCAATGGTAGATACATCCATCCCTCATCCGTTGCTAATTAACTACTTACCAAGACTAAGCATTGAAGACCCGGAAGCAGAAGAGGTATGTTGTGCCGAACGAGGCCCCTCATGGATTAATCCCATCATACTGTTCTTAAAAGACGGCGTCTTATCCGAAGAAAAGAAGGAGGCCAACAAAATTAGAGCAAAGTCGCAGCGATTTTGGCTCTCCCCTTCTATGGCATTGTACAAAAAATCATTCTCAGGACCTTATCTAAAGCGTGTTCACCCCAGCAAAGTGGAAGCATTCTTGTTCGAAATACACGAAGGGGTGTGCGGAAGCCACTAAAGAGGAACATTGTTAGCTTACAGAGCCATTTCGCAAGGATACTGGTGGCCTTACATGCAAGCAGACTCGGAGAAGTATGTAAAGAAGTGCGAGAAATGTCAGAAGTTCGCACCAAATATATCAGCCAGCTAGAGAGCTCCTACCACTAACCAGCCCATAGCCCTTCGCAATGTGGAGCTTGGACATAGTAGGACCACTTCCAACAGCACCCAGAAACAGGAAGTTTTTTCTCACGGCAACAGACTACTTCACAAAATGGGTGGAAGTAGAGGCATTAGCATCAATCAAGGAAAAAGATGTGAAGAAGTTCGTCTGGCAGAATATCATCACTCGGTTCGGCATACCTAAAGCCCTAATATCAGACAACGGCACTCAGTTTGATGGCAGAATCTTTAGAGGCTTTTGTGAAGAATACAAGATAGAGTTCTACAATTCTACACCGGTGTATCCCCAAGCAAATGGCCAAGCAGAGGCATCAAACAAGGTTGTCTTGGATGGATTGAAGAAGAGGTTAGAAAAAGCAAAAGGCAAGTGGGCTGAAGAACTGCCTCATGTTCTGTGGGCTTACCGTACCACACCTCGGCAATCAACTGGAGAGACATCATTCTCTTTAGCCTATGGCATGGAAGCAATAATCCCATTGGAAGTTGGCCTCCCCACAATTAGAAGCGAAAATTTTGATCTAGACTTGAATGGAGAGGCCATAACATTGGAACTCGACCTCACCAAAGAAAGAAGAGAAAGAGCACTGGTTCACATTACCTCATACTAACAAGAGTTATCCAGGAAATACAACAAAACAGTGCATCCAAGGCAATTCAAGATCGGAGATTGGGTGCTGCGCAAAGTAATGGGAAACACCGTGGTTCCGGGAGATGGCAAGTTAGGGGCCAATTGGGAAGGACCTTACAAAGTCATTGGGTTAGCCGACAAAGGGGCATACCACTTAGAAGATGAGGACGGCAAGGCAATTCCCAGGCCATGGAATACTGCCAATCTCAAGTTATTTTATTTTTAGCTTTTCTTTAGAATACTTGTAATTTTTCTTTTCCCCAATAAAACAAGTAGTTTTATTTTCAGCATAAGTGTCTTTATTCTGTAAAAGTTGTTTTAGTAGACTAGGGGCATTGAAAGAGTAGTTGGCCAGAAAAACCAACTTAGAGATTGGCTGGAAAAACCAACATCCTTCCTAAGCCTAGGATAAGGATCCAGGCCACAGGACGTATGGTCGGAATAACCAAACACTTTACTTTAGGTTGGCTGGAAAAACCAACACCCTTCCTAAGCCTAGGATAAGGATCCAGGCCGCAGGACGTATAGTCGGAATAACCAAACACTTTACTTTAGGTTGGCTGGAAAAACCAATCTAAAGGTTGGCTGGAAAAACCAACACCCTTCCTAAGCCTAGGATAAGGATCCAGGCTGCAGGACGTATGGTCGGAATAACCAAACACTTTACTTTAGATTGGCTGGAAAAACCAATCTAAAGGTTGGTTGGAAAAACCAACAACCCTCCTAAGCTCAGGATAAGGATCCAGGCTGCAGGACGTTTGGTCGGAATAACCAAACACTTTATTCTAAGTTGGCTGGAATAACCAATTTAGAGGTTGGCTGGATTAAACCAACTCTTAGTACTCTTCAGCCGAAGTAGGGATATCGGCTAAAGAGTGGTTGGCTGTATTAAACCAACTCTCCGTACTCTTCAGCCGAAGTAAGAATATCGGCAAAAGAGTGGTTGGCTGGATTAAACCAACTCTTAGCACTCTTCAGCCGAAGTAAGGATATCGGCAAAAGAGTGGTTGGCTGGATTAAACCAACTCTTAGCACTCTTCTGCCGAAGTAAGGATATCGGCTAAATGAGGTTGGCTGGACTAAACCAACTCTTAGTACTCTTCAGCCGAGATAGGCATCTCGGCTAAAGAGTGGTTGACAGCTATAATAATATTTCAAGTTTAGGACCGAGATAGTTATCTCGGTAGGAAAATGCATGTCTGTATACAAAATGGATGCAGGTATGGCACAGACCGAACAGAAAGATGAAAGGTTTCTCATTCATTCAAAAGCAAAACAAACAGAGGTGCAATAGTAGGGGACTCGGCCCGATTACAAATTTTTGTCCAAACAAAAAGAGAAACACACAATCAAGCAAAGAGATCATCCAGGTCAGCATCCAACTCAACTCTGAGTCCGATCTCAGCAGGAAGATCGGTTGTGGCAAGAACCTCTTGGTTGGGCTCAGTTGAAACAAGCTCCCCTTGGTTTGGCTCGGTTGGAGGCACCACAATAGTTGAAATGGGTGCTAGGGGGTTAGAAACCACTGGAATTGGAGAGATAGATCGACGACCGGGCTGGGAGTTGTCCTAAGAAGCAGAGTCTTCATCATCACCTTCCTCAAGAAATTTCTTCTGAAGGTCAGCAGCATACTCCGCCATGGAGCCCGGTATAAAATATACAGGAGAATTGAAGACCTCAGTCTCCGGACCATGACCGAGCTGTGTCACTGTTGCCCTCCATCCGCACTTAAAGAACAGATCTTTGGCAGCTTTGCATTGTTGAGTATAAGTTGCCTCTCCCTCCTTGAAGCCCCGGAGTTCGGCGTCATTCACACTCTCCTTTAGCTTGGTGGTCTCGGTATCCTTCTTCTTCTCGAGCATTACAAGCTGGCGCAGGTACTTGTCTTTCAGCTCGGCTGCAGCCCTCTGTTTTTCTACTTCGGCTAAATTAACTAGGCCGGTTAGCCTGGTTACTTCGGCTTCTAGCTCGATCATCTGCCTCTTGGACTCTTTTAGCTCGGCTGTTTTTGCTTTGGCCTCTGCCATGGCCTCCTTAGTGGTCCTACTAAGTTCCAACACACGCTTGTATGCGACATGATTCTGTTGCAGGGCCTACAAAAGGAGTGGTACAGTCTTCAGATAAACCGAACCGAAAGATGTTGAAATTTGGGGGTAGGAAACAGAACTTACCAAAACCATGGATTTTGTAGCCGAACGAATGGCACGCAGCTCTATAAGATTGTCATGGTGCGCCATATCGGCTGGAAGGTAGACACTCTTGGACAGGTTGAATGCCATTAAGTGGTCCTCTTCAGAAACCACCGAATCAGTGTCCTCAATGGCTCGGTTCTGGAAAGTGAGCTTTGGAACCCACTTGGAAGAACTAGCCCGGTCAGAACACTTCGGCGGTGGACTTGGTGAAGGGCTTGAAACAGTGGTTCGAGGAATCACGGTTTCATCTTCGTTAATAAGTCGTTGCTCAGGTACGGTAGTTCGAGCACGTTTGCTCGGGCGAGATGAGGAGGGTTGTTGAGATGGAAGGGCCACCACGGTTTCCTGAGTGTGGGTGG
The DNA here is from genome assembly GCF_055761805.1 of Camellia sinensis. Classification (NCBI taxonomy): domain Eukaryota; kingdom Viridiplantae; phylum Streptophyta; class Magnoliopsida; order Ericales; family Theaceae; genus Camellia; species Camellia sinensis. The sequence goes on along the minus strand of NC_138973.1, from coordinate 88,031,912 downwards.
GTGGTGGTACCTCGGCTTGGTGTGTTTCGGTTAGCAGGGCCCTTACTATATTCTTCTTGGCCATTTCTTGTTCAGCAGTAGTACGAACCAGGTTAATTTGTGGCAAGGTTGGATCCGGTTCAGGAGATGCCTGCAACAAAAAGTCTGTTACTCAGGCTTTTCGTCAACTGTTGTATCTGTACGTCGGTTCAAAATTCAGCAGCTTGGCCCAACTTCTTTCAGGATACCGTAGTGTGACGCGAAGTGTGTTTAGGTTGGGGTAACTGTACAGTGACTTGAGGTGGGCTGAGTCTGCATAAAGAAGACAACTGTCAGTTCGATTCAGGAACAGGAAACCGAAATAAAGGGAGGCATACAAAGAAGCCGAGGTAATTATACCGGGGGTTCCTTTCTTCCAGTTTATACTACGGCCTGGAATCTGGGCTTGGTGGTCTTCAAAATTCGCAGATACCCAGAGAAAATCATCATCATTCAAGTCTTTATTCGGTGTGTCCTTTATTATTTTCTCTCGGCGACGACGTATTCTTAGATAATAGACCCAGCCATCTTCTTTTGATCCTATGGAATATTGATGGAAGAGTTCAGCTAAGCCGAGGTTAATGCCAGCTCGGCGGTTTAGTTCGGCTATACCATTAATTATGCGGTATGAATTTGTGGAAAGTTGGGTGGGGCATATCCTAGTTTGCCTAAGGAATTCACAAAGTAAAGGTTGTACAGGGAAGCGTAAACCGCACTCCACAATGGAAATAATGTTAAAGGGTACAAAACCTTGGTTTCCCCATGGTGTGATATCTTGTTTGGCTAGGGTGAGATGGACATCGTCAGGAATGTTATACTCCCTTCGGAATTCGGCCAAGCCACCAGGTGTGTCTACTAAAAACCTATACTTTCCCATTTGTGGTTTAAGTTATGAATAAATTAAATCAGAGTTTTAGCTCGGTCGAAGAAAGGTGCTGAGTAGCTCGGTTGAGCGCTCAAAGGAGTGCTTGGGCAACCTAAGTCTGCAAAGTGAAAAATAAAGGTGTTAAGCACAGATCGATCGGACCGTGCTAAAAGAAATACAGGAAAGATAAATGAAGTCCTAGCTTGGCTATATGATTTGCTTCGTGGCTTAGCTCGGTTTGAGCAAAGGGTCTGTTGGCTCGGTGTTAGCAAGGGGTCTGTTAGCTCGAAGTGAACGAAGGATTTGTTAGCCTGGCTGAGCCTCTAGGGGCAGAAGGCTGGTTTAGCCCCAAGTTGTAACTCGGTTGAGTTTGAGGCTTTCAGGTATTCTGTTACAGATCTAGTACGGATCCATAGCTCGGTTAAGTTAAATAAAGCAAAAGGTGGTTTGACTTGGTAAAACTACTAGCTTAACATAAAGTGCTAGTCCGATTGATAGTCTAGCTGGATTGACATCAACTACAAACAACTTTTTACTCCGGTTACATCGTGATTTTGGATCAAATACAGCGTTCTACAGGTTGTTTCATGAATACAAAGTGGTTCTTACAAGGTTTATTTTTTCAGAAGGCATAGCACAAAATGGAAAAAATGTGTTTTGCAAAAACACAAACACTATGCTATGGATTGTATAAAGCAAGTGCAAAAACAACAAAAACAAGAGAGATTTGAGTAACTTACCAGGTCAAGCGGCACTGGAAGATGGAAATGGCACTAGGAGACAAGAGCTTCGCAGTTACCAGATTGAAGAGCAAAAGAGGCTCAGAGACGAAAGAGAGAGAGGGAAATGAATAGTGTGAGGATGATTAAAAAATGCTAGGGTTTGTTTTGTGTAGAAGAAAGGACAAAAAAGAGCGGGACTATTCGAAAAACACGAAGTACGAAGACGGCGTAACAGCTGCATTGGGCCAATCAAAGTGTGCCACGTGTCCTTGGAATGAGAAGCGATTCAGTTGCTATGAATGAAGAGACGTTATGACCAGACAGGTAGAGCCCGGTGTAAATTTAGTTCGGATGAAAAGGCTCAAGTGTTTAGCTCGGTTGTGCGACTAAAGTTTTGTAGCTCGGTTAGAGGGCTGAAACTTTTTAGCTCGGCTGGTAACAGGTAATCCCTATCATGCTGTGCAGATAGAATTAAGGAGCAATTGAGAGGGTAATTTATATAAAAATTGGGCTGAGCTGGGTAATGGGCCGTTATGGGCCACAGTACGAAGGGCTGAGTAAAAAGGCCATGAAGTTACTCCGGTCCAAAAGAGGCTTGAAGTTACTCCGGTCCCAAAGGGCTTACGGTAAGCTCGGTCGTCACACATGAAGTTATCCCGGTCGGGATCACGGTATTGGTTATCCCGGTCGAGACATACCATGGTTAGCATTGGGAGAAATCGAGGTAAGAGCAGTGAATGGAAGAGCCGAGCTAAAGTTAGCTCGGTCTAGTCTGCGACTTAGCATAGCCATGCTTACCTCGGTCATATTGGAGTCCGACCATGGTAAAACCATCTCACTTAGTTTAAGCAGTGAGGAGGGTGTTGAAGGATAAGCATTATCTTTTGGGAATATGACTCCTAGGAGGACTCTACATGGAAGAGTAAGAGTCCTAGTAGGATTGTGCCACGCGGAACCTATAAAAGCTCACAACATCACCTATGGAGAGGTAACACAGCTTTGATTCTCGAATACACAAAGCTTTTGTCTATTTGTCTATTTCGCTGACTTAGGCATCGGAGAGGTATCTGGCACACACCCGCCGGCTAGCTCGCGTTTGTGTTTTCAGGGACTAAAGTGACGACGTACGGAGGAGCACAGACTTGATCAACAGGATTATACGAGAAGGTTTATTTCTTTCCCGTACAACTACCTATTCTTCTTCTTCTTCGTTTCAAAACCCTAGATCTAGAGTACATGATGGAGATTGAGAATGGGGGATTCGAAGTGGGGAAGGGAAGTTAGAGAAAAGAGGTTGTCGGAAGGGAGTTTCCAGTTGAGGAATCGGAGTAGAGGTTGCTGGGGTTTGGGATTTGGTGGTGGCAGCGGTGGGGCTCGTCGGTGAGGGAGGATGACATTGCAGGTGAAAAAAGAAGGGTTCACCGATGAGGGAAAAAGGATTCGCCGATGAGGGAAAATAGGCTCGTCGATGAAGGAAAATGTACTCTCCAGAGGTGATGGTTAGGGGTGCATCAGTTTTGGATATAAGATGATGAGGATAAATTTGGTATTATCGTGAGTGTAATGAGATGAAATTAAAATTTCAAATTTTATGGAATGGTATAAAAAGAAAAAAAGGTTTAAGGAGATCCTTTCGTGGTGTAAGTAGAATTATTTTTATTTTCTTATATTTTAATAAGTCGGGTAATATAATTATCAAAATATTTCTAATAATAATAGGGTGAAACGCGCATTAATATTCATATTGACAATGAATGTTTTATGATGTGAACATTCACAATGTCAAATATGAATATTCACATCACTTATTTGCTAAGGGTTCAAAAAAATATTTGTAAAGCTAAAATTATTCATAAAATATATTAATTATAAAAATTAAGATTTGATGGATCAAATGTTCAAATAAAAAAACTTATTAAAACACAAAAATATGTTATAAGCACTAATTAAGATATAAGTATTTAAAAAATGATATAAATTTGTATTCTTTTACATATTTTTCACCAAATTAAATATATATATATATATTTTTTAAAAAAAAATGGAAACACAACCAAACAATTTTGTTAAACTAACCCTAAATAATACAAGAGTTTTGCCATGTCTCTTATTTCATCTCCCCAATTACACCTCTAATGAGGTGACAAACAATTTTAAAAGGAGAGAGAAGAGTTTGAAGAGAATTTGTTGGTTGGTATTATTTGCCACCTAATTAAGGGGTTGTTTGGGACATCTTAAATAAGTATATTTTTTGACTTTTTTGACTAAAAAGTTAAGAAAAAAAAGATAGTTATTTTTTATAACTTTTTGACTTTTTACGAAAAAAAATGTGTATTAAAAAATGGTATAAATTTGTGTGTAGGAGAATATTGTGATGGAATAGGCCGTACGGTCGGAAGGCATAAGGGGTAGCGTACGCAAAGTGTAGGGTAGGAGATGATTCCCTCCTTTTCGGGCATTGAATTAGACAATGTTATTCAGCTCGTGGGGGCCTACCACGGGTCCCGTTTTGCTAATCGGAACCGTTCAATGTGTAGAACTTGTCGAGTGCTATATGCTTGTAAAAAAATCACGCTGATCAGATATCGGTAGCTATCTGATCGGATTAGTTTTTTTTTCAACCGTTAACTATAACACATCCATTTTTTATACAAAATTGATTTGATCATATAGTTAGCGATATCTGACCAACGTGTTTTTTTATAGACATATAGTACTCGACGAGTTCTACACATTGAACGGTTTAGATTATCAAAACGGGACCCGTGATGGCCCCCACAGGCCGAACAACACCATCCTTAAGCTTGCCTCCACCTGTGTAATTTATCCTCACCAAAGTCAGGCAAAGACAACTCACGTCAGAGTGAGTTGTCTCACAATTTGTATAAAAATAATTTTTTTATAATTTTTTTTTTTGTGAATAGTGATACTTTTTTAACTTTTTTTAATAACTTTTTGACATTTTATCTTATTTTGAAGGTGCCAAACTAGGACTAAAGGTGCAATTGACAGTGATGAAATAGAGGAATGTAATATTTCTCTTTGTATTATCTAAAATGCCAAAGGTCCCAAATAATTTACAAATTTTTTTACTTAACCACTCACATCCTCAAATAATTTGTCAAAAATTTTACAAAATCATTCGCATAATTATTTAGTTAAAATTTTAATAAAACATTTGCGTCTCTACATTACTCTAAATAATAGTACCCTACCTGTCCCAAAAATATTGGTCATTTTTAAGAAACTTCACTTTTTTTAGTAGTACAATTATTACATTTTAAAAATATTAAATTTCTAAAATTACCCTTTGATTTAAAATTGAAATAGTATAAATTTTTTTTTAGAAAATTAATTTTCATAAATATACTTTTATGTATATTAATATTAATAAATCTAAAAAAATGGCAAAATAAAAATTCATATTATTTTAGTACTTAGTATTTGAAAAGGGATTAATATTTTAAAATAATAAAAAATGAAATGAAGAACTAATATTTTAAGACAGAAGAAATATAAGATTTTAAATGTCTCTATCATTACTCTAAAACCATCTCTAACTAGTATCTTTTGTTTCATCAAATTTAAATTTGAAGAAAATAGGTGTCTTTTGTTGTTTCAACCTTATCACCAAATAAGTATCGAATTCAAGATTTCTCAAATCATTTATTAAATTGAAGATGGATGTGTCTTTCATTAAATCACTATTTATAATTATTGAAAGTAAATGTCATTTTTACCACAAGACGACTGATATTCAGCTAGTTGTCTTCTTAGATAACCACATCCTTATAAAAATTTATGAAAAAATTACACCGGCTAAATATCTGTCCGGCCAATCAATATTTTGATGAAAGTTCAAAATCTTCCGTTAAAACACATAATATCGGATAAAATTTTTATTTAATTGAAAAAAAAAAAAAAAAACCTAAAGTGCTCTAAAAAGCCGATGAGGTAAACAAAAGCCGAAGAGAATTCCAAATTCCAAATTCCAAATTCCAAACCAAACGACGTACTTGACTCCACTTACGTTTTGAGCTACCAAAGTCAAACTCTCTCTCTCTCTCTCTCTCTCTCGGAGAGTAGTATATGCAAATTCTCGCCATGAGCGTCGACGGCGGTTCTGCGCCGCCACCGTTGACCACCGTGGCGGTGGCCGTAAAGGGCGGCCGCGGCGGTGACGGAGGCAGAGGAAGCCGTCGAGCTGTCCGGTGGGCGGCGGAGAATCTGATGCCTAAAGCTGATCGTATCGTCCTTATTCACGTCATGCCTGCCATCACTACAATCCCAACTCCTTGTAAATCTTCTTCATTTCTCTCTTCATATATAAATGTGTGTTTATTTATTCATATATAGATCCATATGTATGTAGTATAGGTATTATTGTTGTTGTTGTGGTTGTTGTGTGTATTTCAACTGTTTGATGAAATTTTTTGACTTAATGCTTCACCAATTCTTTTATCAAATTTGAATATTGATCCATTTGTATGTATAGGCATTGTTGTTGTTGTTGTTGTTGTTGTTGTTGTGTGTATTTCAACTGTTTGATGAATTTTTTAACTCAATGCTTCACCACCAATTCTTTTATCAATTTCGGATTTGATGCATAAAGAGCTGAAACTGAGCTCCAATCATTTCATCAAATTCATCAAGCATTCACATTTTTTTGCTGAAATTTGATGAAATTTTATACGGAGTATGGATGGGAGATGGTTTTCTTTCATAGCAAATGGTTAAAACATATTATTAGGATAATTTTAGAATTTTTCAAAAATATTTGATGAGAAAAAGAGAATAAGGATTGGAGATGGTCAATCTACTGAGGAGGAGGAAATTTAACATTTAAAAGTTATATTTTTGTTAGTATTCTCTTGATTTTTCCTTGGCTTTCAGGGCAATCAAACAGACTTTCATGGACATGTATGTTGTGTTTGGTTGGGGGATGATTTGGGAAGGGATTTAGAAACGGAAAGGGAAAGTGTTTCCAAATCGCTTCCCAAACTTTTTCCTTTCCCTTTTCCAAATTGCTTCCCAAACTTTTCCTTTTCCCTTTCCCTTTTCCAAATTGCTTCCCAAATCCTGCAACCAAACATAGTGTATTTTAGCCTGAAGAAGGAAATTGTTTTGTACTGTCAAAATATGGGCTCTTTCTTTTTGGTTTCCTAATTTGGGTTTTTGTGCATTTCAATTGTTTGATGAATCTTGAATTGATACATTTTGTTAGAATCTACTGAAGGGGACAAAATGTAACATTTAGAAGTTATATATTTTTTGTAATTTTCCATAGCATTCAGGCAATCAAACAAACTTTCATGGACATCATGGATATGTGTGGTCTGAAGAATAAACTTCGTTTTAAACTGTTAAAAATTTGAGCTCTTTCTTCTTGGTTTCCTAATTTGGGTTTTTGTGTAAATTTTCACATCCCAATACAATCTTGGCGTGTCAAATGGAACTGAATTGTGAAAAGAATAATGCCATACGAACTAAGGCCATCTCCAACCCTAACCCAAAATTTTACTCAAATTTGAGTAAAAACTTTATTTGATATGAAGCACTCCAATAGAAAATGACGGTTGTAAATTTGAAAGTTACAAAATGACCTTGAAAATTTTGAGTGAGCATTTGAGTAGCCGTTGTTTTGGGTAAAAAAATGTGTAAAACTCTATTTGATATAAGTTTGAGTCAAGGAGTAGAGAAAATTTTGAGTGCTTTTTACCCAAATTTAAAATTGATATAGGTTTGAGTCAAGGGTTGGGGATGTCCTAATTAACTGATGTGTCATACAATAATGAAGCTTTGGAATTTGAAACAGAGCATATTTAATGATATGATAGAAAATTTAGAAAAGATTTGTTTGTTTGTACAACATTACTCTCTGTGAAATATTTGTAAGGAAAGTGATGAACTTTCCTTTTCCTTTTTCCTTTGTTTATTTATTTATTTATTTTTTGGGCTTACTTGTAATACAACTATATTTGGTCAATTTCAAGCAAGTAAATATGAATCTATACAAATGAAATTATAATTTTCTCTTGATATTAGTTTTAATGCAGCAACTGCATTTTTCTTTGGGTTTTAGACTTCAGAAACTTCAACTCTATTTTTCAAGACTGTTGACAATTGGTCTTTTATTTTCATTACTGCTGAACCTTGCTACTCTGAAATTTGAATGACTTAAACGTATCCTCTTGTGGGCATTGCCATGTTCTGTAGCTGGAGACAGTATACCCATTGAGGAATTGGATGCAAATGTGGTACGAATGTTTGTGCATGACATGAAACTAAAGTTTGAAGAGATCTTTATACCATTTAAGAAACTATGCAAAACAAGAAAGGTGAGTTTGTTTTGTCCTTTTTGGGTATATAAATATTTTTTAAATTGAGTTGGTGTTGAAGTATAATTTCAATTTGGTTTTTTCCTAGATCGAAACTTTGGTGCTGGAAGGTGATAATCCCGCATCATCACTTCTTAAATATATTACTGACTTGGGTATAAGAAGTTTGGTGTTAGGCTCTTGCTCTTCCTACTGTTTCACGAGGTAAGGTACCATGAATGTCTGTACACACAATAAATTGTTCATTTCATGGCTCTTTATCCTCCTACTAGTTATTAGCCAATTGGTAGTATTTTACTGTTTGTGTGTTTTGGTTCACCTACTGATATTTTCTTGTGGATATTACTATGCGAGGGCTTATTACTAGGAATTGAATGGGATAACAACATAAAGTTATCATTATCTTCTATTACATTGGTTGTATTGTGTGTTAAGCTAAGGGTTCAACCATTCGGCTAAATACCATCTTTCACTCAATGGTTTTGATTTGTTAGCTTAACAAGCCCCCTTAATGCTTATTTGAGTTTCTTACATATTTTGAACTTCATTTCTCAATAAATACTAATACTAATTTTCTGGTCACCTCATTTTAGGAAGCTAAAAAACTCCAGTGTGCCATCGGTAGTTCTGAAACATGCTCCTGAAACTTGTGAAGTTTATGTTGTGTCAAGACGTAGGCTCATCACAACTTGTTCCAACCACTTGTCAACTAGTGGTAATTTGAAACACTTTCTTTTCATTCTGCACAGTTTCCATGTCCTTAATTGTTTCTTTTTCCATTACATATTTTTTTTCTGCCTTCATTTTACAGAAAACAACTCTAGACATTGCTTGTTCACTCAAAGAGAGCGTGGTTCACTTAAAATTATTAAGTTGAAACCTGACCTTTATTCTTTGTCGACTGAGACGTTTGGAGCATCATCAGTGTCAGATCTTAGTCAACTGAACTCTAAAGCAATTGTAAGACAGAGCTCTCCAGGTCATTCTAGCGCACTTCCTGAAAAAAATCGTCAAATGTTGGAAAATAATAACCTGGAAATTCAGACAGTAAAGGGATCCCCGTCTGTGGCTTCTATAGACACAAAGCAGGTGAATTGGTTTCAGTTTTTCCTCCTACAGTTACATATTCTCTTTTAAGGATTTGAATAGATTTATTCAGATCCAACGGACAGTGTGTTTGATCATAATCTTAATTACTTGCTTTGTGCACATTTTAACGAAGTGTATGACAAAGGCAAGACAAATCAGTTCTTACCTTTAGAGATGGGTATTTTTCTGCAGTCAGACGTGCAGGCTGAAGTAGAACAACTGCGTCTAGAATTAGAGAGCACTGTTTCCATGTACAATCGAGCTTGTGAGGATCTTGTCCATGCCCAAAACAAGGTGAGCATTTGATCAATTAACAAAGTCCCTAGATTTTGATCTATTTTATGGCTTTTACTTTGATGATATTCGCCAAGTGCCAACTTATTTTAAGGCATTTCAAACTGTTTTCATTTTTGAAATTCTGATGAAGATTGGCTCATTTCCTGTACGAAAAACTTTAAATCCAGAAATATATTCAAAGTTTTGTGCTTTTTTACTTCATCTAGTTCCAGAGTAGATTTCAAAGGTGACTTCAATATATTTATTGACTTCCACTCCATGCAGGGAGAGTAAGAATACTAATTTGACCTTGAATATGAAGCAAGACTTGTAATGACTCTATCTACAAATGAAAAACTTAGATGCTCTCATTTTCTGTGATACACATGTGTTACATTTATACCAAATGCGTAGACCTTTAATATTGAAGCTCTATTTCACAGGTTCGCCTGCTTTCTACTGAATGCCTTGAAGAAGCAAGACAAGTAAATGCTGCACTGAAAAGAGAAGAAGTTTACAGGAAAATTGCTGCCGAAGAGAAAGAGAAGCATTCGGAAGCTGTGAAGGAGGTTGAGATGGCAAGAAATCTGCTTGCTAAAGAGGCTTACGAAAGGCAGATAGCAGAATTGAAAGCCCTCAAAGAATCTTTGGAGAAACAGAAAATTGCTGATGCACTCTTTACAAATGACAGAAGGTACAAACGATACACGAGGGATGAAATAGAGATTGCCACTGATTTCTTCTCTGATACTAAGATGATCGGTGAAGGAGCATACGGGAAAGTTTACAGATGTAGCCTTGATAACACACCAGTAGCTGTCAAAATTCTCCAGCCTGGTGCATCAGACAAGAAACAGGAGTTTTTGAGAGAGGTTTCTTCTTTAGCTATACTTGTTGCTTTCTCTCATTCAAGTTCACATGCCTGCTTGAGGCTTTTCTTTGTCTATTAGCACAATCATTTGATAACTTCTTAAACTTTTCACAAGTAGTGAATGCAGAATAAGTTTTAATTGTGCACATAAGCTGATTTTGTTACATGTATTCAATAATAAGGAAATCTTTCATTAACCTCGTGAACATTGTGAGCAGTTTGAAATTCATGATCTATTGGCCCCGTTTGGTACCACTTATAAGTTAGCCTTTTAGATTATTAGCTTAAAAGACTTAAGTTATAAATTTGTTTGGTGCAACTAAATTTTTTTAAACTTGTTTGGTTAAATACCCCGTCACATAGTTTTTTTGTTGTGCAAATATCCAGAATGCCCAAGTCTTGTTTGAGACAAAAGAGTCCATGAAGCATAAAAAAAATAAATTAAAAGAGCTACAAATTGTAGCTTAAGAAATTCTCACTTTTTTTTCTTTTTCTTTTTTTTTTTAATAAATAAATAAGATGAAAAAGTCAAACAATTTATATTTTAAAATTGCAACCAAACACTATTAGTCAACTTTTTTTTGGCAAATTAGCTAATAAGTTGATTTATAAGGGCTACCAAAATGGGGGCATTCTATTGTTCACACTTGTGTTAACACCCACAGAAACATGTTGATTAGTCTTGCCCTAGCGGGCAACTACTAATCTAATAATATAAATATTTGTGAAACTTCTTTTGAATTTTAGCATAGCCTTTGGCTTATTGACTTTTTGTTTGATCTCTTTTCTGTTATCTAATTCTCAAACTATGTTCTATTTCCGCTAATATTTCCTTGGCCAGTTTAGTCACTTTAACCATCATGGCAATGATTCCTTCTGTCCTCTGTCAATTATTTGCAGGTCGAAGTTCTTAGCCAGCTACGCCATCCACATATTGTTTTACTGCTTGGTGCCTGTCCGGAGACCGGTTGCTTGGTTTATGAATATATGGAAAATGGTAGCCTAGAGGATCATATTTTCAACAGAAACAGTGGGCATCCCCTTCCTTGGTTTGTTCGATTCCGGATAGCATTTGAAGTAGCTTGTGGACTTGCATTCTTACACAACTCAAAACCAGAGCCTATTGTTCATCGAGATCTAAAACCAGGAAACATTCTTTTGAACAGAAATTATGTGAGCAAAATTGGCGACGTGGGTTTGGCAAAACTTATTTCAGACGTTGTGCCCGACAACATCACAGAATACAGGGACTCCATTCTTGCTGGTACTCTTTACTATATGGATCCAGAATATCAAAGAACTGGCACGGTCCGAACCAAATCAGATCTATATGCTTTTGGAATCATTACCCTCCAATTGCTGGCTGCAAAACATCCAAATGGGCTTTTATTGAAAGTTGAAAATGCGATTGCCAATGGTTCCTTATCTGAGATACTGGACAAGTCTATACCAGATTGGCCACTTCAGGAAGCTGAGGAACTAGCTCAGGTGGCCCTGAAATGCTCCAGACTTCGATGCAGAGAAAGGCCGGATCTTGAAACTGAAGTTCTGCCAGTTTTGAAGAAACTTGTTGATATCGCAGATGCTAGTTTAATTGTAGAAAGGAACAGTATTCATGCACCTAGCCATTACTTCTGCCCAATCCTTCAGGTGAAAAATTCAAACTCCATAAGATCATATGCTATGAAGCACAAACACCTTTCTGGAGGTCACATATAGATGTCTGATACAATGGGATGGGAATGCCGCCCTTGCATCCCCCCCAGCCCTGTTTTGCATGGGTTTTCCCTGCCCCATTAATAAACGGGGCGCCATGATTACATTAAATATTACCTTTTCATGTATATATATAAAAATTAGTTTGATAAGTATAATATGATTAAAACGCCAATATATATGTATAACATTTTCACATCTCTCATCTTTGATCTTTTTAATTCTTATAACTTATTAATTGTTGTCCATCATAGGTCATATCGTCTGTCATTTAGTTTCATGCCCTCCTAGAGGTTGCAAATTACACCGTCATCTCCCCAATTTTCTTGGTCCCGTCCCCGTCCCAATCAAGAATGGGCCGGGCATGGGACACCCCAAACCCACCCTGCCCTGACCTGGCCCATTGCTATCCCTACTGACATGCTTTGTACATGTGTCGGACACACTCTCGATGCTGAGAACATGCGATGGACACATTGTGCCCCATTTGTTTTATTTTATTTATTTATTTTTCATCGAAATAGTATACCCATGGTTGATGAATTTGATGAGAATAGATCTTTGCTATGGAATAATTGTATAATATTTACATATATGACATAATAAAATATATATAATTATATCTTTTGCATGTGTCCACCTTTACTTTTTGAAAATTTAATATTTACATTTCCTCGTGTCCGTATCCGTCTCCGTGTCTATGCTTTATAGATTGTGTTTATAGCTTTCGATTTTATATGTTGGCTGCACCTCATATTCTACCTTTCTATGTCCGTTATGCCACGGCTAATGTAGGATGTAATGGATGATCCACACATTGCGCCCGATGGTTTTACTTATGAGCTTCGAGCGATCAAGGCATGGCTCGAGAGACATAATGTATCACCAGTAACAAAGCTTCGGCTGCAGCATACAACGCTTATTCCAAACCATACATTACGTTCTGCGATACAAGAATGGAGGTCACGTATAACATCTGTGTCTGAGTAGTACAACGATTGCTGTATAGAAATTGACGGAAGCAGTTTAGTTCACAAAGCTAGGTTTGACTCGGGACTTCAAGCATTCTTGGAACAATTTCTATGTAAATTCTAGTATGTGGTGTATATCTTAAAGATAACTATAGTGAATATTATGCTTCTCTGTAAAAAGATTGTTAAGTTACAAATTGTTTGGAAGATGGAAGTTTCTTCTTCATACTGACTGCAAGTTTTTCAGTGAGTGTTGGACCTGTTGATATGTTCTCTATTTGCGTTAAATTGGATTGGTTTTGTGCGTCTGATTAAGGAAATAACCGAAGACAAATGTAGGCTTGAATTTGGCATTGTTATATTATTGGTTCATCACCAGATTCGGATACAATACGTAGTTTGGTTTGATTAGGTTATTTACACCCCCCCAGTCTTATAGGTTGGCTGAAATCGTTCAGAACGTGAACCATCTCTAAGGGCCGGCCTCGGTGCAACATCATTAAGGTTGCCACAGAAACAGTCTCGCATAGTAAGGTTGAATGTGGTAGGTGCTGCTAAGTGAACACTCTGCACGTAAAATGCTGGAGTACTATAGTAATATCCAGTATATAAATGTAAGGACACAGTATGTGTGTAGGGGTGTTCACAGGCCCGACCAATCCACCAAAATTGATCTGGCCTGACCCAATCCACATGTTTTTAGGCGGTTTTGATAATATAAGTGGACAGATGCGGACGAAATTTTTTTAAATCCGCCTATGTTTGGACGGATGGCAGATGAGAAACCAACCAACTTGATCTGCCAATCCTCTTAAGAAAATAATGTTATATTTTTATGTTTTGTAAATATTTTATTTAGTAATAATCTTACGTATTTATGAAATATGAAAGTTTGGCTTTTATTTTAACCATAAAAAATGAAGAATAAAAAATTTTGGGCTAAAATAAGACCCAAAATAATAAAAAATTATTCTAAAATAATTTTTAAAAAAGCATAAAATAGTAAAGTTTAAACCGTTAAATCGAGCCGCATCCACCCGTCCAACCCGCATGGCCCGCTCAATCCGCATATGCTAACTAAGCGGATAGATGTGGATTAATTTTTTCTAATTCATCTATGTTCGGACGAATTGCGGATAGGAAACCATTCGACCCAATCCCATCCGCGAGCACCCTAGTGTACAATATATCTGCGTGCAAAGATGGAAATTCTTGGCTCCAATCACAAATTAGAGAATTCAAATTCTGGACAAGGTAATAATGCCTTTAATCATAATTACATTACATAGTAGAAAATTAGGCAATTTCAAAGCTGCTTGAGGCAATATGACTAAACAAACCCGGCACACCCAACCCATCAAAACTCTCCCATTACATGTTTCTCTATTGCAAATTGCAACAATGGCTTCAGTGGATTCAAAAACCCATGATCCTTTACATTTGACAATTTTGACAATTATATGTACATTATATATTGTAGGATAAGATTGCGTACATCTGACTTTTCTCAAACTTTGCAATGGCACGGTCTCGTGCACTAGATTGTTATTTTATTTATTTATTTATATTTTTTTAGTTGATGTCTTGAGAAATACAAACGCATATTGATATGTCTATGCTAGAAATGTTAAGCACATCAGATATCAAATTCAGCAAATTCTAATGCATTAGCATCTGGATCTCGGAAGAAGATGGCTGGCCTCCCAGAGCGGCTTAGTGTGTAGGGAATTCCTGTAACAACCGAGCATGAGAAGAAGTCCATTTTAGAAAAAAACACATTTTTATAAAAACCTAAAAGAGATTTGGAGATTTTTTGGCATATTCAAGTAAAGAATGATGTGGTAAAACTGTGAACCTATCACTTTAAACAAAAAAATCTTTCAATGTTAATGACACATCATTCTGGTAATGATTCTGTAATAGCATTTTCAAATGGGATTTGAAGATCTTTGGCGAATTCAAGTAAAGAAGGATGAAGCGGAGGAGGAGGAAATTTACCAGCTTTATCAAGGATCGCTTTCAACCTAGACACATCCTGAATCGCAACACATGTATGACGATCTCGGCCCCCATGTTGAGGCCGACCAGTCAAGGGATCAGGATTTGGAAGCTCCATGAGATGAATCATCTCAGAGCCCACCCATAGCCAAGCACCCCTATAGGGGAGCTTATCATCTGGCCTTGCCTCATTTATCTTCAGACCTGACCTCAAATTCTTATTTAGAATTTCTGTTAAATAAATGATATATACAATTGCCTTCAGAGCGAAATAGTTAACATACCAAGCACATTTTGGTAAAAATCAAGTGACCTTTCGAGGTTTTCACATAGTATTCCCACATGGTGCATGCTAACGATTCCATAATCTGCATCAATATCAGCAATAAACTTTAAAGGTCCTGCTAACGACTTCCCAATGGGCATTTTTTAAGAACTAAATAAAGTTAAAAAAAATTATATCTCACATATATTCCCACACACTTTTATATATTTCTATATATATTTTTCTCATATTTCAATACACTTTTTACAAATATACCAATATGGGCGATTAGTATTTCCTTCTATTAAATAAATGCATCTGCGACTGTACTCCCTATATTAAGCCAGAAGGCCTTTAGTCTCTATGTGATTTAGTGTTTGGATGATCTCTCACCCATTTAAAGGCCTCCAAAGGGCCCTTCTTCACTTCAATCAAGGCTTGATAAGAGTGGATTATGTGGCTTGGCGGCTAAGAGTAAGAGATTGTCAAGGCATCGGTGATTATCTTACCCTCGATACCAAAAAGGGACTTGCACTATGTTCATCTCAGTCAGGCAATTAGAAAGGGATCTTTCCATGTGGTCCCTGAGCCACACAGTATCACCTGATCACCATATGGATTTTTGGACTCAAAGCGAGTCCAGGATGCCTATAAATAAGGATCCCACAGTTCAATAAGCAATTAAGACAATCCTGATTCAAGTGATTAATTAGAGCAAAGGTTGTCTCTCTCATAGTTTCCAAGATTCTCTCCCATATCTGTTTTTCTTATTCTTCACCCAACAGCCATCTCCGTACTTTCAGTTTATTGTCTGCAATTTTCACATCTCCAATACTATTCATTCAGTACACCCCATTTGGACCCACTACATAAAAATTTTGATCTACTTCTATATTTATACTACTGTAAATCTTAGGATACAGCAGTCATATCCCAAGCAAAATCAATACATACTAATTTGTTGTTTTTCAGGTACAGAAAGTTTTAACAGTCCGTCTCTCTGAGGTTGTTTGACATTGAACAAAAAATAACTGGTAAATTGGAAAATGGGAAAGAAGAATTACCATTTGCATCGATGGATTCAACATTAAGAGAATCTTGTGCAAGTACATCTGCTTCTGCAGACATCTTAGCTTTTGTCAGCCAATGATACCTGTTGATTCTACCGTTTCTGACAACGGGCTGGAAATTTTTGGTTGGCAGTGTATTTGCAGCTATTGTGCTGACACTAACAGGATTCACCTAAAAAAATCCAAAAGTCATCACAGGAAACCAAATAAAGATAAAATTTTATAAACTTATCAGCAATGTTAGGTACCCAGAAAATTTTTCCAGAAAAAAAAACATTGAATGGTTGAAATTCATTATAAATGTGGGTGGACTATACAACGATTAAATCTAAGCCACAGATCAATTTTCTAGGTAAATTCCTGGTCAATTTTTTCTGGGTTCTTAGGCTGTAAACTTATTGACAACACTAATAGTGGTGGGAGCTGAAAAACAAATTTTACATGTTTTGTAACTTATATGAAACCAAAGTAGATAGAGAATAGGAAATTAGAGAAATTTTTCATGACTTTTTAATATGAGTTGAATTTTTTTTAGCTTTTTTAGTGACTTTTTGACTTTTTAGCTAAAATATAATCTCTTGCCAAACGGACATCTCTCTATGGAAATCTCACATTCTTCAAGAATTTGAACTATTTAAGACTAAAACAAGAAGATGAGCACCTATGAAGCATGGGTATTTCGACAAACATGTCGTATCGTACTTATCGGTGTATGGTTTTGTGTGGTACCAGGTACATGAAACACGTACTCAAACTTTTTCTTCTTAATTCTTGGCATACCTAAATGTACTTAATATATACCTAAGCCGTACCGTATCTCAATTAAAATAATATTTTCTTCTACTATCGAGATAAAATAACTTTCACTAGACTTCTTTTTAATTTTTAATTTTATGCTTAGCATGATTTTAAAATTAAGCTATGGTTTGTAAGTTATTTAATATAATGACATTTATACCTTTACTTTTGCCATTAAATGTTAATTATAAGTTGGATCTTAACAAATTAAACTATTTAATTAATTTTTACATTAATCCAAATTAAAAATAAATATTTTTTACAAACGTACTAAACTGTACACTTATCCTACTTTTTTTGAATTTTACCATATCGCCGTACCTATATTGTACCAATGCTAGTACTCGTACTAGTACCCCGTACTTCATAGATGAGCACACAATATTTAAAAATCTCACATTCTTGAAAGACTGTGAATTATTTAAGACTAAAACAAGAAGATGAGCACACAATATTCAAAATGTTATCATTTTTCTATTAAAAAAAAAAAATTCCCTAACCAAACAAAATGCTTGAATTACATTAACACAACAATCTTATTACTAGTGAGATTCTTAGCAATAGGATTCTCATTCCCAATTCCTGCCATCCAAACATAGTCTAAGAGAAAGGCAATTGGAAACCCAAAAGATCCATAAGCCAGTGATGATAATCTATAAAATGGCTAATTCAAATACCAAAACAATTAGATCTTCTATTCAATTCCTAATAATGATTTAAGCCAGTATGAGTTTGCTTACTAAGATAGGAGCACCAACCAACCATTCAAATTTGGGTTTTTATGTGGATTTTTTCAAACCTGTAAAGAAATTTGACTCAAAACTTCATCAGTTCAACTAAGCCCAATAAGGTGGAATTTTCTAACCATTCCATTTCTTCTTCAACATTTTCTCAGTAACCAAACAAGTTCATCTAGGCCTAAAATTGAAATCCAAAATAATCATAGACTACAGTACTGTGTTTTTTTTTTTATTTTTTTTATTTTTTTCTATTTGAAACCCAGATCAGCAAATCGCAGCACTGATTCATATATCAACAATTGAAAACTTTCAATCTTGATAATATATATAGATTTTATATACAGAAAAATAAAAAATAAAAAATTGATATATTTACCTTGTTGTTGAGAGGAGGAAGAGAGAGAGATGGACTCAGAAGAGCCGCCATGGAAGAGCAGTGACTCTCAGTGATCGTCTGAAGATTAATTCTTTCAATTTCTTTATTTATTTACTTATTTTTTAGTGTATAGTTCTATATAAATATGCACCACTCCTACCAATTTCGCGGCTTGCATTTCACGAGTGATGAGCACCTCAAGTTGGTTATTTGGGTTGGGGTTAAAACGTAAACCTCGAAAATAAATAATAATAATAAAGAGAAATTTAAAATATTTTTTTTTAAAAAAAAACACAATATTGTGCTCAAAAAGTAATTCCAATCTATTCATCAAATATTCAGTAAAGGACCTACATTTTTTCCCATCAAATTGGAAATTTATCAAATTCTTCAGAGTTAAAATTTGATGAAAAATTCAAAACATGATACATTGGAGAACATGTTTTCATCAAATTTAATGAAAAGATAAATCTCGGATAAAAATGAAATCTTTAAAAATATTTTGATAAAAATTTGATTAAAAAATTAGAATAATTCATATCAAATCAAATATTTTATCGAAATTAAGAATCAAATTAGATGCAAAAAATTAATAATATTAGAGATACTATAACAAATCAAACTTTGTACTATGAAAGCATGTTAAAAATTAACTTTTTTATTTTATTTATTTATTTTTTAAATATATAAAAAAATAAAGAGGTGATATAATTAAAAAAAAAAAACCTATTTTTTAATCAACTTGCCAAAATAGGCCACCACCCATGCTTTTCCCTTTCGCTTATTGCCCTATTTTATTCTTGCCACTACTTCACGCCCTCTCATTTCCCTTCTTTGATCGGTTCTAAATAGAGAACCTTTATATTTTGTAATCGAATAATTATTGTGCACTTCACACAACAACGGCTATTGTGTAAGGTTCAATAGGCTCATATTTTGATAATTTAAATTGTTTATTTTTAGGATATATCGAGTACAATATACCTGTAAATTATACATGTCATTCTTTTTTGCATATACAAATGTGATTTAATTAAAGAATCATCGATATCTGATTAACTTGATTTTGATAGATATATTCAATCCAATTTGTCTCCAGTTGGAGATCAAGACTAGACCATCCAGTCCGGCCCATGAGTCTATTTTTTAGCCCCATTTTGATAATCTGAACTGTTCAATATGTAGAACTTGTCAATTACTATATTTTTGTAAACAATTACGTTGATCAGATACCGATAGTTATTTGATCATGTTAGTTTTGTATAAAAAAAATGTAATGAAGATGCAAAAATCCAAAAATGCAAAAATATCTGATCAACGTAATGAGGAATAAATCGCAGTGTTTCTTTTTTTATTTACTATCTGTATTTCTGACCAGACACTTGTACCCATTTATTTTATTTTAATTTATTTAATTTATCCGCTTGCGCTACTACTACTACAAAAATTTTAGAATTATTTTATTTTTTTATTATCTTGTTGTGACACTGAACCTTTGGGTACCGGGTTTGGGTCATGACAAAAGTGGTATCAGAGCAATAGTTGTTGGGTTTAAAAATAAAAAAAAATAAAAAAAACTTTAGTTTGTCTAACACCATTAAACTGTTTTATAACTATTTATAGGCTAAGTTTTCCTGTATTATAAGAAATGACAAACCTAATGGAGTTATTCTGGTTCAAGCCCCCATGAGCTCATCTTATCCCAAACCTATTAGAAGGCTGGGGAGATTCAAAGAGTCTTGTCAGGCAAGCCCACCCAACACTTGACCGACTCATGGGGAGACCCGTATAGTTATAAGCTAACCCCAAAGATGATTTCTTATTTGGAGACTTAGCCGAGGCAGCACACGCAAGAGGTACATTGGGTCGACCCACGTTGTTGGTCTTGCTCCGGACCTAGGATATTTGCACTTTCTGGTCGCACCTCTGCCCCTGGGCTTTGTGGAGAGGAGAGGGCATGCATACCTTAGCAGCTGCATACGCACTACGACGCCTCCTCTACAACACATTATCCATACCCCAGCTGTGGATTTCATTGACAGTGCATCATATTTAGAGATATCGGTACGGGTTACCCAACGGGACTTTTAGGGTTATGATCACAGTGTTCCTGTCTACATAGTTCGAGTGGTATGGAGTTACTTTGGAATAGATCACAGTGGGTGAGAGTTTGAGTCTCTCATGCAGGGTGAGTTTGCAGGGTTATTTCATGACCCAGTTTTCTAAAGCCAGATTTCGTGGTGGCTTAACGGTCCATTTTAGACGTTCGACAAGGAGATTTTTGTGACTTGATCATGATTAGTCTGATCCATATGTTTTTGTATTAGTAGGATTACACACTAACTCTTGACTGTTATCTAAGTATATTGTACTAATATCTTTTCTTTTGCATAAGTATAACATCTTTTCTTTTGCATAAGTAAAACAAGTGTCTTGTAAATGATATATGTGCGATTATAGGATCTTTGTAAATCATAGATATGATATTGTGATGATTAAATCCGTAAAATTTGGTATAAAAAAAAAATTAAAAAATCCACTAACCATTTTCACTTTGTAGTAATGGCTAATGATGGAAATGGAACCGAATCGTCGATCAATAGTGCCGACCCAATGGAACAAATTATGCAAAGAGCGGTTACCAGTTTTCTACGAGCCCTACAAACCAACATGAATAACGGAATGCCTAAACGGCGAGAAGAGCCAATTACAATAAAATAGTTCCAGGACTTGAAACCCACCACATTGACCAGCAGTATAAACCCATTGGTAATAGAAAGCTTGGGTTAGAGACATGGAGAAAATTTTTCACGAGTTACCTTGTCCAGAATGATAGAAGGTAACCTTTGCCACATTCACCTTCAAAGACAATGCACAGGAATGGTGGCATCTTACCCTGGAGAAAGAAGATATCGTGACTTGGGCAAGATTCTTTGGAAATATTTTATGAAAAATACTTTCCAAATTTGTTGCGGGAACAAAAGGCGTCGGAATTCATACATCTAAAGTAAGGAACCATGACAGTGGCTGAATATGAGAGCAAGTTCACGTAACTAGCTCGATTTGTGACATATGTCATTCCCACCACAGCTCAAAAAGCAAGAAAATTTGAAATAGGATTGGATACTGAAATCAAGGATAGGCTTAAGGTTTTGAAACTACCAACCTATGCGGAGGTGGTGAATCGAGCATACATTGCGAAAAAATAGATTAAAACCTCACGCTCCGGGAAACCAAGCCAAATGAAGCAATTTTGGAAAAGAGATAACAGAAGATCCAGTGTTGCGCCTTCCAAGAGGGTAAATACAGGCACAACCAGTTCAACTAGTTTAAGCAATCAAGGTCCTACTAACCCCAGAGGTGGCACTAGTCCTAATTGTCCTACTTGTGAAAGGGCTCATTGAGGACGATGCTATTGAGACTCGGGAGCATGCTTTAGATGCAGTCAAGTTGGCTACTTGTTGAGAGATTGTCCAAAGCTTACCAATCCTACAATTGGCCCCTCTGAACCACTCAGAAAACTTGGGGTACTTGTCGGAATGAGGAAGGACCAAAAAAGCCAAGGAAGGGCTTTTACCTTGGTACCTGGAAACCCAGAACTTACCGAGAATGCTGTGTCAGGTACACTTTCTATCTGTGGTCATTTAGCTCATGTTCTCTTTGACTTTGGTTCCACTCATTCTTTTGTTACACCACACTTTGCTTCCAAGTTAATATCAACACCCGAACCCTTAGGATATGTATTGTTTGTGTCTTTTCTTTCCGGTACTTCTGCCCGTAGTGCTAATGTGTACAAATCTTGTACTGTATCCTTAAAATGTGAAACCTTATATGTAGACTTGATTCCCTTCTGTATTAGTACCTTTGATGTGATCTTAAGAATGGATTGGTTGGCTGTCAACCATGCCTCTATGGATTGTGAAACCAAAAAGGTTTCCCTCTAGTTACCAAACCACCTCGAGCTTATCTTTGATGGAACTGGAGTTTCTTCCCCTCCATGTGTTATATCCTTCATGACTGTAATAACCCCGATCCGTAATTAGCTACTAATCCGTAATTAATGATGCTAATGAGAGGATTAAAATAAATTATGTGTTTATTCTGTATTTTGCATGATATTTGGCTCTCTATCTGTTGCCTGTAGAAATATCTGTTTAGAATTCCGCTTTGATATGAAAATTGAAAGCCTTATCGGCATCCGAAACCGAAATTGATTACACCGATATGTTATTTGGAATTTTTAGAACCATATGGCAAATTTTATTAAAAATTGATTCAAATCTATTCATTAAGTTGCGTTTGGCAAGCCTTATATTTTAATTAATGTATTATAGCATCATAACTATAAATATGAGCCCCTTAAGCTCATTTCAGCTGATCCTTGTTCATTTTGAGTGCAAAAATCTGAGGATTTATTTTAGAGAGAGAGAGTGTGCAATTTTAGAGAGAGAAGAAGAAGAGATTGAAGGAGAATTGAAGAGTGGATTGTGTAATTGAGCTTCTAAACTTGAAATTAAAGACATAAGGTAGAGAATTCATCTTCTCCATTGTGATTTTGAGTTACTTCTTGCATGGTTCATGGTGAACTAGAGTATAGAGTCAAGTTTTGGTTCTAAATGTTGAATTGAGTAGGAATTCTTGCATGCATGTGTACATTGTTGAGTTTTGAGGTTGTTTTCATGAAAACTTCCACATGCATGTTCATATTATGGTTCTAGTTCATGATTCCCTCATGTTTTTGAAAGGATTGGCCCATTTGATCTTGTTTTAGAACATTGAAGTTTCAAGGAACCCATGCATGTGTTGAATTTGCATTGTTCTTCATGTTCTTGAAGTTTATTCGAAAATTGTGTTCCATTGAACTACCTTTGGGCTTTGATTTCTCAAATTGATCTTTGAAACATGTCATACTATGAGTTTACAAGTGTTTTCTAGAAAATTAGCCCAAAAGGACCGAATTTGGTAAATTTAAAGTTGATTTTGAGCTTGAAGGTTCAATCTGGAATTTTCAGATTTTGGACTCACACTCAAGCGGTGGAAGTGGCGCTCGAGTGTGAAATGCGTGTTTCCAGCACTTTCATACGTTCTGCAATCTGCTCGAGCGGGGTAATGCATGCTTGAGCGAGGGTCTGTGTCACACGCTCGAGCGGGGGTCGAGCGCCCGTCGAGCGTGAATTTCATGCATCCAGCAATTTTTCATAAGTTTGAAGTCCGCTTGAGCGGGTAAGTCCACGCTCGAGCGAAGCTTCTTTGTCTGCATGTCCGCTCGATCGAGGGAATCCACGCTCGAGCGTGGACCTTATTTTCAGAAATTTTCCTAAGTGTTCCAAGGCACGTTTTGGCATCCTCATTGCATCTTAGGCATCTCTAAGCCTTAATTAAGCTTTGATAATGAGGTTATGGATTAGAAAAACACTAAGAAAAGAATGTGCTAAGTTCCGAGACTGCAAGTGTGTGTATGTTAGGCATTGTGATAAGAAAAGTTAAGAACCAATGTAATAAAAGCTAAGCCTTAATGGCCACTTGAATATGTAATGATAAGACATGCTTGTGTTATGTCCCTTTGTGTTTGTAGGTCAACGTCTGAAGATTGATTAACCGCTTACTGGAACCACTGTGAGTAACGTTATCATAAAGATACATTCATATGAATTGTGTTCCAAATGAAATGTGATAAACTATGATTTCTGATATGATATCTGTTTTACATGAACAAACATCCCAAGTTTGAAATCTATTATGGCATCCATAGATAGTCCCAAGTCATGGAGGACGGCATGAAAATGCGGGTCCATGACATACAAGTTTATGAGATCTCGTTAGCCACTTCATTGTGGTGATATGTGTTTAATCGGTATCTGGAACCGGTTACTCTAGTCAGAAGACGTTCTATAATGTGTTCTATGGGATGTACCATTATTATGTTCTGATATGGGGATGATTATACTATGATCTGTTTTCCGCTTATGATATGTTCGGATTTCGTTCACTAACCTCTTTACCTTAATGTTATTCACTAGGCTTTAGCTCACTGTTTGTATATATATATGTATAGGTGAGCATTTTGGAGTTCAAGTCTGGAGACTTTTTGTCTGGATCTGTGTTCTGTTGTCAGCCAGCCATTGTGCCTCACGTGGAGGTTCTCGAAGTGTCCTGTGTTCAAGTTCTGTTGGTCGTGTGTATATGACTTGATGTAATTCTGTTGGCTGTACTTCAGATACTTTAATGTGTGTGGGTATAATGTATGATTGACTTTTGACTATGTATATAAAGTTTTAAATATTCTATTTCATATAAGTCAGCACAGCTCATTGGACAACTATATTTATGTATTTGCTTCCACTAGCCCCTTATTATATGCTTATCTGTTCAGAGGCCTTCGGTAATCCAAGGATTACTGGCCGGTTACGATGCTAAACTTGTAGGGGCGAGTTTGGGTCGTGACAGAGTGCTATCAAAACACGAGTTATACCACACACACGTGTCCATATGAGCTATAGGATGTCTTAAAAATGAAATAGGGACATTGCATTATCATGTGTAAGTATGTGAGCTATTATGACCATGTCCTTATTGAAAATACATTGAAATGAAACCTTTGTGCATGATCAAAGAAGTTAAGTGGAATAACATGTAATGTTAAGTTCAATATCGAATGTGGAATTTATGTGAATATGAACGTATGAAAGTAAGGGATCATGTGACTGTATCTGAATTGAAATGAAAGTATAAACCTGTCTGATACGAAATAAAATGTGAGAACAGTGAGAACTTTCCTTATGTTAATAAGCACCCTGTTTATGTGTAGACAATGGAAAGGACAAGGAATATAGACGAATCTGAATCTTCTGACGCTAGAATTAGCCAGTTAGAAAGAATGGTTGAAGCCTTAACCGAAAATCTAAAACAACAGCAACAAGGGCAAATACACGTACCTAAACCAGCTAATTATGATATGATAACACTGACACAGAAATACAATAAGATGAAACTATCGGAATTTCAGGGGGGTATTGAACCGTTAAAAGTCGAGGTCTTAGAAATTGAGAAAATATTTGAGGTATTTCCGTGTACTGAGGCACAGAAAGTTTTTTTGGCAACATTCACGCTCAAAGATGAGGCTAGGAGATGGTGGATGTTAGTATAAAATGGTAATGAGAGTGTGACATGGGATAGATTTAAAGAAATCTTCTTCGAAAAATATTTTTCCCAATGCATCCGGGATAGGAAGGTATCCGAATTTGAACAACTAAAACAAGGCAAAATGACTGTGGCTGAATATGAAACAAAATTTACTGAGTTAGCCCATTATGTACCCCACATGATAGACACTGACTACAAAAAGGCTAGAAAATTTGAAGGTGGGCTTGACTTAGATGTGTTTGATCGAGTTGGCGTCTTAAAATTGCCAAAATATGTGGATGTTCTTGATAGGGCCTTAATGTCCGAGGCAAACATAGTAGCCTTAAAAATATCAAAACCAACATCATCAACTGAATCAGAAAGAGTGAAACAGAAGAAACAGAAAGTCGAAATGACTAGTAATTTGATAACTTCTACGAATGAAAAATCTAGGGCGAAAACTATGAACAAAGAAAGCCGGGGAAGCAATGTGAACAATGGTATACCTACTTGTAAAGAATGTGGGAAACAACATTGGGGCATTTGTCGCCGCCTATCAGGGGCTTGTTTTAGATGTGGTCAGAAAGGGCACTTGGCTAAATCTTGCTCGCGAACTCATCCGAACAACACCTGGAGGCAAGGAAGGGTTTACACCCTAGTTCTAGAAAATGCTCGGAATACTGAAACAACTAATGCAGGTATTACCTTAACTATATGCAATTGTTTATATGGGAATTTGTGTGGAAGTGTACATTCCTTAACTTGACATAGATTGTGGATATGTTAATTGAACCAATTGAATTATTAGAATTATGAACCCCTAGTTATTGACTGCCTCGAAAACTTGCTAATTTTTACGTGAGATGCCCGAAGCCCTACAACGAATTACCTGAGCTTTGGGAATTGCTGGGACTTGTGAATAACGAGAATTTGCTGGGTTAGATCTTTGTACCGTAGTGCAACAATTCATTGTGAACTGTTAGGTACGACATTTTGAACTATGCTAGAACTATCGAACATGGGAATATATTATGATTGACTATAATTTGAGAAAATCTGTATGACCGTGACTTGAACTAAACCGTTGTATATTGACTGATATCATCGAATGAGTAGACCCGTGATCTCGAATTATATACATGAATCAGCCACGTACGGAATTTCGGAAATTGTGAACCTATATCAGTTTGGTAGAATGAACCTTTGCTTATGAAATTGCGAACGAATGCTTAAATGATAATTGATTCTAGACTCGTGTCCGTATACATATGTCCTTGCTTGTACACTTTGAGACCTACTGCCTGATGTGAACTATGTGTGACGCTTTAGACCCTTTTGTTTAACAACTACCTATGCTATGGAGAATGTTTGGACTTATGTATATGCATACCTATGCTTGTGGATGTTATTAGACTTTGGACATACACATATATATAACTGTACATTTGCTCAGAATGATTGATATGTTATTTGTTTTGATAATTTGACCATTGGGACTACGACTCTGGGATTGTAGGACTAAGTAAAGACCCCATGTGATAACCTCTAAACTGTGGGCTGTGATTGTTGAACATTGACGAGACCGTTTAACTAGATCAGTGAGCCCATACTTTAATGACTATATGGCCGATTTAAAACTTCTGTATAACAATCTGCTATTGTGTACCTTATGCTTATATGGAAAACGTGTTTGGGAAATGGCTATATTGACTGTAATGCTTACCTCTCGATGTAAATAACTGCATGCTTGTGCATTTACCTGTAGAATTATTGGGAGGAAACGCACTGTATATGACTCTGATATGACTTTGAGAATTGGTGAACTTAGACTAATTGTGAAACTATTGACTATGTACCTAAGCAAATGGAGTATGAACTATAGAACTAATATACCTCGTTTGAAAATGATGAGGATGGAACTGTTACTTGATCTAATTCGATAGAATTATGGTTTAATGAGGCCTTTGTTTACCTGAGAGAACTTCTGTCTGATGACTAACACTTTGAACTTTTATTTGATGTGACGGGGTAAAACTTCCGTCTGATATGACCGAGTTAAACTTTTATTGATTTGAACTGAGGAGACCCTTAGTGCGAGCTATTATCTGATTGATTACGTTATGGGGGATTGTGAATTGCTTATGATTGAATGACGTGGTTGTGTTGCTAAAGGAACTAACCAAATGAGAATTAGGATCAATCTTGAACCCTTAGGAAGAATGTGAATCGTCAACAGCAGACTATGTGATTACGAATAGCTTCTTACTATATGCCTATAACCGATTGGGGAAAACACGTGCATGAGATTATGAAATTTGGTAACTTGTGCTTGGGGAATATGGGAATACTGTATACATTACACGTGGTTAATTACCCGGTATTACCGTTATGACTATGAACTTGTTTGACTAGAGAACAATTGCTTTGTGTTACTATACTTCAAAACTGATGGAAATTATTGATAGCAGACTGGTTCGATTATAAACTCTGGCTACCTGGGGGTATATGTAACCAGTATGACTGCTTTTGTGTTGACACATAGTACGATTGAATCTGTGGAAACTAAGGTTGTGAATAGTATATGAATGATTACTTCCAAATTACGTTTACTACTATGGGGTTAATGTACGAAATTGCCTTGTATTTCTGCTATACTTTGGGTGACCTGGACTAACTGTAATGGATTACCGAATTGAAAACCAAGTTGAACAAAGACCGGATAAATGACTCGGAAATGAATGATCAAATCTCTGTAACTTAACAGGGGAAATTACTTATGACAATGGAAATAGTGTGAATCTATGATCCCGATAAGTACTTGACATAAGTAATGTGATTAATAACGTAGTAAAGTTGTGTTTAACTATATTTGTTTTTTTTGTATGTCTAAAAGGGATCTGTTTTTTGAAATATTATATGTTGTGCAATGAATAATTGTCCAATCTCTTATATGCATTCGTGTGACTCTTGGTATTATGTGATATCTGTTAGCTGTTACCCGGTATCGGAGGTTCCTTTATGGAACTTATTTCTGTCTGCACTCTGTTACCCGTACAGGAGGCCCTGTCATGGGGGTTCAGCTTCTGTTCTGTTCTGTTACCCGGATTCGGAGGTTCCTTTATGGAACTGGTTATTTATAACCATCATGTGTCTATATCTGTCCTGTATTTGTTATGTCTGCATCTGTTCTGTATCTGCTCTGTTGTGCTAATAAATGCACCACGTATGTTTAAGCAAGACTTGTGACATCTGTGTGTGATTTGGACTAGAGTATGAATGTGAACACGTATCTGAATCTGTTCTTGACTAAAATCTGGATGTGTATAAGCCTCTGTTTTGTTACGAACCCTAATCTCTGTATATGATTTATGATTCTGTTTCTATATGAAGCTAAGGTCGAGATTAGGTCATGAATATGGTTATGCTTCTGTTTTATAGAGTTAAAGTTATATTTTTTGTTGGATATCATTTCTTTGATATAAGATAACTCGAGTTTGGAGGACCAAACTTCTTAAGGTGGGGAGACTGTAATAACCCTGATCCGTAATTAGCTACTAATTCGTAATTAATGATGCTAATGAGAGGATTAAAATAAATTATGTGTTTATTCTGTATTTTGCATGATATTTGGCTTTCTATCTGTTGTCTGTAGAAATATCTGTTTAGAATTCCGCTTTGATATGAAAATTAAAAGCCTTATCGGCATCCAAAACCGAAATTGATTACACCGATATGCTATTTGGAATTTTTAGAACCATATGGCAAATTTTATTAAAAATTGATTCAGAACGATTCGTTAAGTTGCGTTTGGCAAGCCTTATGTTTTAATTAATGTATTATAGCATCATAACTATAAATATGAGCCCCTTAAGCTCATTTCAGCTGATCCTTGTTCATTTTGAGTGCAAAAATCTGAGGATTTATTTTAGAGAGAGAGTGTGTGCAATTTTAGAGAGAGAGAAGAAAAGATTGAAGGAGAATTGAAGAGTGGATTGTGTAATTGAGCTTCTAAACTTGAAATTAAAGACATAAGGTAGAGAATTCATCTTCTCCATTGTGATTTTGAGTTACTTCTTGCATGGTTCATGGTGAACTAGAGTGTAGAGTCAAGTTTTGGTTCTAAATGTTGAATTGAGTAGGAATTCTTGCATGCATGTGTACATTGTTGAGTTTTGAGGTTGTTTTCATGAAAACTTCCACATGCATGTTCATATTATGGCTCTAGTTCATGATTCCCTCATGTTTTTGAAAGGATTGGCCCATTTGATCTTGTTTTAGAACATTGGAGTTTCAAGGAACCCATGCATGTGTTGAATTTGTATTGTTCTTCATGTTCTTGAAGTTTATTCGAAAATTGTGTTCCATTGAACTACCTTTAGGCTTTGATTTCTCAAATTGATCTTTGAAACATGTCATACTATGAGTTTACAAGTGTTTTCTAGAAAATTAGCTCAAAAAGACCGAATTTGGTAAATTTAAAGTTGATTTTGAGCTTGAAGGTTCAATTTAGAATTTTCAGATTTTGGACTCACACTCAAGCGGTGGAAGTGACGCTCGAGCGTGAAATGCGTGCTTCTAGCACTTTCATACGTTCTGCAGTCTGCTCAAGCAGGGTAATGCACGCTCGAGCGAGGGTCTGTGTCACGCGCTCGAGCAGGGATCGAGCGCCCGTCGAGCTTGAATTTCATGCATCCAGCACTTTTTCATAAGTTTGAAGTCCGCTCGAGCGGGTAAGTCCACGCTCGAGCGAAGCTTCTTTGTCTGCATGTCCGCTCGAGCGAGGGAATCCACGCTCGAGCATGGACCTTATTTTCAGAAATTTTCCTAAGTGTTCCAAGGCACGTTTTGGCATCCTCATTGCATCTTAAGCATCTCTAAGTCTTAATTAAGCTTTGATAATGAGGTTATGGATTAGAAAAACACTAAGAAAAGAATGTGCTAAGTTCCAAGACTGCAAGTGTGTGTGTGTTAGGCATTGTGATAAGAAAGGTTAAGAATCAATGTAATAAAAGCTAAGCCTTAATGGCCACTTGAATATGTAATGATAAGACATGCTTGTGTTATGTCCCTTTGTGTTTGTAGGTCAACGTCTGAAGATTGATTAACCGCTTACTGGAACCACTGTGAGTAACGTTATCGTAAAGATACATTCATATGAATTATGTTCCAAATGAAATGTGATAAACTATGATTTCTGATATGATATTTGTTTTACGTGAACGAACATCCCAAGTTTGAAATCTATTATGGCATCCATAGAAAGTCCCAAGTCATGGGGGACGGCATGAAAATGCGGGTCCATGACATACAATTTTACGAGATCTCGTTAGCCACTTCATTGTGGTGATATGTGTTTAATCGGTATCTGAAACCGGTTACTCTAGTCAGAAGACATTCTGTAATGTGTTCTATGGGATGTACCATTATTATGTTCTGATATGGGGATGATTATGCTATGATCTGTTTTCCGCTTATGATATGTTCGGATTTCGTTCACTAACCTCTTTACCTTAATGTTATTCACTGGGCTTTAGCTCACTGTTTGTATATATATATGTATAGGTGAGCATTCTGGAGTTCAAGTCTGGAGACTTTTTGTCTGGATCTGTGTTCTGTTGTCAGCCAGCCATTGTGCCTCACGTGGAGGTTCCCGAAGTGTCCTGTGTTCAAGTTCTGTTGGTCCTGTGTATATATATGACTTGATGTAATTCTGTTGACTGTATTTCAGATACTTTAATGTGTGTGGGTATAATGTATGATTGACTTTTGACTATGTATATAAAGTTTTAAATATTCTGTTTCATATAAGTCAGCACAGCTCATTGGACAACTATATTTATGTATTTGCTTCCGCTAGCCCCTTATTATATGTGTATATGTTCAGAGGCCTTCGGTAATCCAAGCATTACTGGCCGGTTACGATGTTAAACCTATAGGGGCGGGTTTGGGTCGTGACAATGACAGCCTAACGGCTTCTAAGAAAGGGTCGTAGTAGTTGTATCTGTTTTGTGATCGATATTTAACAAGAAGCCCCCATACTTCATGTGATCCCAATGGTTCAAGAATTCTTGGATGTATTTCCTGAAGACCTACCTGGTACCCGGTCGACCGAGAAATTGAATTCACCATTGAAACCCAACCTAGTACATAACCAATCTCAAACGCCCCTTACCTCATGTCCATGATAGAATTAAAAGAGCTGAAGATTCAACTGCAGGAACTACTAGACAAATGTTTCATTCGACCTAGTACCTCACCCTGGGGAGCTCTAATACTATTCGTAAAGAAAAATGATGGCACGATGAGGTTATACATTAATTACCGGGAGCTAAACAAAGTCACCATCAAAAATTGATACCCTCTGCCACGAGTCGATGACTTGTTTGATCAACTATAAGGCGCCGAAGTATTCTAAATAATTGACTTGCGTTCTAGCTACCATCAACTAAAAGTCAAAACAAAAAGTGTCGAAACTTCAAAACCCGTTACGAGCACTACAAGTTTCTCGTCATGCCATTTGGCGTTACAAAAGCTCCAGCGGCCTTCATGGACCTCATGAACCGAGTGTTCAAACTCTATCTTTACGAGTTCGTCATTATTTTCATTCACGACATTCTCACATACTCCAAATCATCGAAAGACCATGAGCAGCACTTGCGAACGGTTTTACAAACACTACGTGATCACAAACTCTATGCTAAGTTGAAGAAATGCAAATTTTGGATCACCAGTGTAAATTTTCTTGGTCACGTCATTAACAAAGATGGCATCTCAGTTAACCCCCAAAAAGTCGTAGCAATTGTGGATTGGCCACGACGTACTAACGTGTCTGAGATTCGAAGCTTCTTAGGTCTAGCAGGCTATTATCGACGCTTCATGCAAGATTTCTCGAAGATAGCATCATCCTTGACCCAACTCACTCAGAAGAACATACCCTTTGAATGGACGGGCAAGCGGGAACGTTGCTTCCAAGAATTGAAAAACAGACTTGTGACAGCTCCTATACTAGCACTCTCAGCGGGAACAGAAAGGTTCGTAATTTATAATGATGCCTCATACAATGGTTTGGTTTGCGTTCTTATACAAAATGGAAAAGTCATTGCATATGCCTCACGTTAACTAAAGACCCACGAGAAGAACTACCCGACCTACGATCTGGAATTAGCTACAATAATCTTTGCCCTCAAAAGCTGGCGTCATTATCTCTACGTAATAACCTGCGAAATTTACACAGATCACAAGAGTCTTAAATATCTGTTTACTCATAAGGAATTGAATATGAGGCAACGACGATGGCTAGAATTTATAAAAGACTACGATATAGACATTCATCACCATCCAGGCAAAGCTAACGTGGTAACAGACGCGTTGAGTCAGAAGACTACCACAATATTGACATGTACCCTTACCTACCACAAAATCAATGGGCTGCTCGCCAATATAATCGTGGAACTTGCTTTGATTGAAGAAATTAAAGCACGCCAATGTGAAGATAAACTTTTGAAGAAAAAGTATGAGAAGCAAAGAAGTACGTCTGATCCTGACTTCACTCTAAGCAATGGGATGCTAAAATTTCAAAATCAAATCTGTGTACCTAATATTCTGAAACTTAAAAGGAAGATATTGGTAAAAACTCATAGCTCGAGGTTTGCGGTTCACCCTGGCAATACAAAGATGTACCATGATCTCAAAGAGCATTACTGGTGGACAAGAATGAAAAAAGACTTAGCAAGTCATGCCTCCAAATGCCTGTATTGTTAACGTGTTAAAGCAGAACAATAGAGACTTACAGGAACGCTGCAACCATTCCCTATTCTTGAATGGAAATAGGAGCGCATTACGATGGACTTTGTGATCGGCCTACCGCAATCCGTCTCGAAGAATGATGCAATATGGATTATAGTAGATCGATTGATGAAATCGACACATTTTCTGCCAATCTGAATCACATATCCCCTTACAAAGTTCATTACTCTGTACATCAAAGAAATCATTTGATTGCATGGTACCCCAATTTCAATCGTGTCTGACTGAGACCCCCGTTTCGTGTCTTACTTCTGGAACAAACTACAAGAGGCTTTGGGAACTATATTGAAGTTTAGCACTATTTATCACCCTCAAACTAATAGGCAATCTGAAAGAACAATCCAGACTTTGGAAGATATGTAACGTGTATGTGTGCTAGACCTTAAAGGTAATTGGGATGATCACTTACTTTTGATGGAGTTCGCCTATAATAATAACTACCATGCAAGCATCAAAATGGCACCATACGAGGCATTGTATGAAAGGAGATGTCGATCACCTTTCTGTTGGACGAAAGTCGGAGTTAGGAAACTGTTAGGCCCCGAGATCATGCAAACAACGAGCGATAAAATTCAGCTCATCCAACAGCGACTTCTCACTGCCCAGAGCAGCCAGAAAAGCTATACAGATACACGGAGACGGGACTTAGAAGTTCAAATAGGAGATCATTTGTTTCTAAAGATCTCACCCACAAGAGGGGTTATCCGATTTGGAAAACGAAGAAAGTTAAACCTATATTACATCGGGTCATTCAAGATACTAGAAATGATTGGTCCTGTGGCATATCGCCTTGCGCTTCCACCCGAACTGTCCAATGTCCACAATGTGTTTCACATTTCGATGTGCTTCTAAAAGATGATTATACGTATGAGAAGAGACCAATACAAATTGTGAATCGCCGAATCAAAAGATTGAGAAACAAGGAAATTCTGTTAGTGAAGGTTGATTAGCAGAATCACATAGGAACCTATACAACTTGGGAGACAGAAAAAGATATGATGAGAAGATATCTTGACTTGTTTTCGTTGGATTTGATATTCTTCCAAAACGAAGGTAATTCGAGCTTGGAGGACCAAACTCTTTAAGGAGGGAAGACTGTAATAACCCTGACCTCTAATTAACGTTAATCTATGATTTAATACCCCTAATAAGTAACTAAGATGAAATCCTTAGTTAATTAATGATACATTGCATTATTTGTGTTTATATCTGTCTAATGTAGAAACATTTATTTGTGTTTCTGTTTCGATCTATGAAATGAGGCCTTATCAGTAACCGAATGCGAAATTGACTTGGTATGTGTGTTAGTTGGAATTTTTAGAACATTATGGTAGGTGCAATTGAAATTCGATTCAAGACCAAATAATTAGAATAAAATAAGTGTAATTGTTTAATTTAATCAAGGATTAATTAATCTCACTAATGGTACCTATATAAGCCATATGATGCCTCATACCACCACTATACACACACTTCATCATCTTTTACCATCAAAAACGTAGGGGAGAGAGAGAGAGAGAGAGAGAGAGAGAGAGAGAGAAAGAGAGAGAGAGAGAGTTAAGTGTAAAAGCTTGAGCTGTAGAAAAAAGGAGTTTGGAATGGAAAGAACTTAGAGCTTTTGACTTGGGAACTTAAACCATCTATACGTCTAGGCCATAATTGAGCACCTAAGGTAAGAAATCAAGCCTTTAATTGTGTAATTGAGGTACTTAACACATATATTCAAAAGAATTAGATGATTTGAGGCAAGAATTAAGCTTAATGGAGTAGACAAGAAGAGTATACATACATGCATGCGCATTGTATCGCAATTAGAACACGATGTCTAACAATTTGTCCCATGCATGTTCATATTTTGGTTTTAGTTTAAGAATTCAACTTGTTTTTGTGCCAATATCTCTATTAACCATGTTTTGGAAAGTTGAAGCTCATATCAATGCATGCAAATCATGTTCTTGAAGTTTAAAATTGAATTTTGAACAATTGACTTACTCTTAGGCCTTGATTTTGTGAAAGGATCCTTAATTTTTGATGGTTTCCAAGTTTAAATATATTTTATCAAGTTTTTGGCCCAAAAGGATGAGTTTTGTAGCTTTGAAGTTGAGTTTGGAAACTTGGAGGTGAATCTGGAAATTCCAAAACTTGATATCTCCGCTCCAGTGACAAATCTTGTGCTTGAGCGGCCACCTTTGTTTTTACATCTTCGCTCGAGCGACCAGACGTCTGCTCAAGCCTGAAATGCAAGCTCTTAGAAGTTTCATGTTTTTGCAGACCGTTCAAGCGAGGACCTAAGTCTCACGCTCGAGCGTCTGTCGAGCATGAAAATCACACAACCAGTACTTTTTTCAAAGTTTGCAGAGCGCTTGAGCGAAAAAAGTTGCGCTCGAGTGGCCTCTCATATGTTTGCATGTCCACTCAAGCGAAGGAAGTTATGCTCGAGTAGAACCTCTATTTCCAGCATTTTTGACCAAGTGTTTTGAAATGCATTTTTGTTTCCTCATTACATCCTAGGCATTTCTAGGCCAAGATTAAGACCCAATAATGAGAGTAAAGGCTAAAAACACACTAAGAACAAAATGAAATGAGTTATGTACAATCCAAGCTTGTGTTTCGATATATATTTTTGTTATGTATTGATGTAGGTCACGTACCGTAAACCGTTTAATTTTTTTGTTCTGTCTGTCTACACCCGGAGCCATCTGTGAGTAATAACTTGGTAAAACTATGTTCAACTTTAGTTATTTTCTGTATGATGAAATAAGATATGTTTTCTGAAATGTTATGTTATGTTATGTACAATGAATGATTGTTTAATTTCTGACAATGTATTCGTGGCATCCTTAACATCATGTAATATCTGTTA
Source organism: Camellia sinensis (assembly GCF_055761805.1). Taxonomy (NCBI): domain Eukaryota; kingdom Viridiplantae; phylum Streptophyta; class Magnoliopsida; order Ericales; family Theaceae; genus Camellia; species Camellia sinensis. The sequence continues at coordinate 87,996,008 of NC_138973.1, read as the reverse complement.
GCTGTTACCCGATGTCGAAGGTTCCATTATAGAACTTAATATGTCTGCAATCTGTTACCCATACCGGAGGCTCCATTATAGAGCTTAGCGTGTCTATTCTCTGTATCCGGATCCGGAGGTTCCTATATGGAACTGGCTACTCATAACCACCATCTGTTCTGTATCTGTTCTGTTAACGCTAATGGATGTACCACGTATGATTAAGCATGAACTTTGATTTCTGTATATGACATGAACAAGAACAAGAATATGTATATGAATCTAAAATTCTAATTTCTAAATCTGAATTGGATATCATTCATCAAATTCTTTACTATGTTATTATTCACTGGGCTTCCGTTTACTATTTATATTATATATCTAGTTGAGCAAGTGCGTGACTAGGCCTAAGATGCGGCCTGGAAAGTTTTGGGGTCAACCAGCCACTATGCCTCTCGAAGAGGTTCCCGTGTTCAGAAGTCGAATTTTGTGGACCCTTATGTAACATGTTAAGAACGTTTATGCTTTGTCTTGTTTTGATATTTGTATACTGGACCAAATCTCTTTTGATGATGCTTGCATGGTGTTGCAAGACTTGTACGAACATGACATCTTTTGTGTATATATATTTTTTTAAGGATTAAAAATTATGTCCCTTGTATATCTGCACAGCTTTATGGACTATGTATATTTTGTTTATTTACTTCCATAGCCCCTAATTACATGTTATTCTATTGAGAGGCCTTTGGTAATCCAAGGATTACTGGTCAGTTACGACGATAAACCTATAAGGGCGGGTTTGGGTCGTGATAGAACAGTTTGTTGATGTCACGACCCAAACCCGGCCCTATGGGTTTAGCACCGTAATCGGCCAGTAATCCGAGATTACCGAAGGCCTGCTTAATAGTAGTACAGTAAAACAGAGTACAGGGCCTGGCGGAAGCCAATACAGTAATTAAACAATGCCCAATTAGCTGTGACAGTCTGTATGCAAAAAGACTTTCCAAACATATTTACATTCAGTGGAAAGGTATGTACAATATATACAATCATTCAGAATAGGGACTCAATCCCTATATAACAGTACAGTAAACATTCAGTCTATACAATCCATTCAGTTATTACAAAACAGCAAGACAGTACATAATGGGGAGTCCTAAAACACCCCTAAGCCTTAGCATGATAGGCTTGGAATCTCGCAGTGAGGCACGGTAGTTGGCTTGACAAAACTGGAGTAACCCTGACGCTCCTAGCCGCGGTCTGGTGCCTGTACACCTACATATATATATGAGCAGTGAGCTAAAACCCAGTGAATAACATAATGCGTAAAAAGGTTAAGAATGAATGTCCTTACAGTAATGAAAACAGTTCATTAAATCAGTATTTCAATCGTTCAGTCAGTACAGTCATATGTGGTACATCCATTAGCATAACAGTACAGTAAACAGTAGGTCTTAAAAGACCGAGCAGTAATGATGGCCATCAGTCAGTAACAGTTGTGGTTCCAACAAGGGAACCGACAGAGATCTCTGTAACAGTAACAGTAAACAGTAGGTGCTAAGGATGCCACAATACAGTTCAGAATATAGGACATACATTCATTCAGTTAACAATAACCAGTTCAGAAAACAGTACGGTTCAGTTGTTCAGAAGATAATCATTTGTAAACATATCTTTACATAATCGTTACTTACAGAGTTTGGGCTACAGTATGCTAGAGCGTGTCTCCCCAGTCGCCAACCCTACACAGTTAACAGATTGAACACACTAAGCTACACAGCTGGGAAAGATAATAACTTAATCCCTAATTTGCCTCGGTGTGTTCTACATCTATATCCTCAATAAGATGTCTTAAACTAGGCCTAAGAATGCCTGGGATGAGATGAGGATGCAAAGATGTGATCAGAAAACAGTTTCAGAAGTTTTTCAGAAAAACAGAGTCCTGCTCGAGCTCAAGTTTCCCCGCTCGAGCGGTTATGCAACAAAGGTACACGCTCGGGCGTCAAATATCCTGCTCGAGCATACTGTAAAAGTACTGGACGGGTGAAATCTCCGCTCGACGGACGCTCGACGCCCGCTCGAGCTTGAGACACATGACTCCGCTCGAGTGCCCAATCCTCCGCTCGAGCGGACTGTAAAACAGTGCAGAGATACTGGATGCTCGGATTCCACACTCGAGCGTCACTAAACCCGCTCGAGCGGGAGTGCAAAATCTGGAAATTCCAGATTGCACTTCCAAGCTCAAACTCAAGTTCAAAAGCATAATTTTCAATCCTCTTGGGCTAATTTCTGGAAAAACACTTGTAAACACATGGAATAACATGATTCAAAGCTCAATTTGAGAAATCAAAGCCCAAGGGTGTTTAATTCAAACCCAATTTCAAACCAATTTCATGAACATGGAGAGCATGCAAACATGCATGAATTCAAATCAATTCAAAGCTTCAATTCGATGCTCTAAGGAGCCAATTGTTCCAAAAACAAGATGAAAACATGGACTTAAACATAATTGTGAACATGCATGTAACATTTTGCCATGAAAACAACTCAACATCTACAATACAACCATGCATACAAGGATTGAGCTTCAATTCAACAACAATGAACCAAAACATGACTTAGTTCTACAATGAAGCATGAATCATGCAAGAACTAGCTCAATGGCAACAAGAAGAAGATGAGTTTCCTACCTTAGTCTTGTATTCAAGGTTTAGGAGCTCAAATATGAAATCTACACTTCAACAATTCTTCAATTTCCAAGCAATTCACAAGGTAGAACTCAATTTCTCTCCCTCTCCCTCTCTTGGTCGGTTGTGCACAAGAAATGGGAGAAGAAATGTTGATTCAATGTATAAACACAAGTCTCAAATGTTGCCTAAGTGATCCACTAGGGATGGCAAGGTTGTAATTAAGCCAACTATTGCAATTAGACGCATTTCAATCTAATTTAATCATACTAAATCAAATTTCAGGTAAATACACCATAAATCACATTAATCATGAGGGTCATGAAACATCAATCAATTCCCGTTTCGGCCGCCGATAAGGCCTTCAATTAGCAGTTTAAACATAAAACATGAACAGATGAATAATCAATCAAACAGATAGAATACAAATTAACATACACACTCAGTCAATTCAGTTCCAGTTTTCAGTCAGTCAGTTCAGTATTTTAATCAGTTCAATTATCAGTCATGATCAGTTCAGTTTAACGGTAATCAATGTTTATCAATAAGCAGTGGTGAGGGTTATTACAGTCTCCCCTCCTTATAAAGAGTTTAGTCCTCTAAACTCGGGTTACCTTCGTTCTGGAAGAAAACAGGATTCAGTGGAAATAGTTCAGGATATCTTTTAGCCATGTCATCTTCCCTTTCCCAAGTGGCATACACGCCACCGTGGTTCTGCCAGTCGACTTTTACCAGCGGGATTTCTTTGTTTTTCAGTTTCTTGATTCGTCTGTTTACAATCTGTATAGGCCGTTCCTCGTAAGTGTAGTCATCACTCAGCACTACACGAGTAGGCTCTATTACATGGAAAGGATCCCGGAGGTAATCTCTCAACATAGAAATGTGGAAGACGTTATACATATGCTCCATTTTAGGAGGAAACGCAACTTAATACGCCACCGGATTGATTTTCTCAATAATCTCATATGGTCCGACGTATCTCGGTGCTAGCTTGCCTTTGACTCTAAAACGAGTCTGGCCTTTCATCGGTGTCACTTTCACAAATATGTGATCACCCACTTCATACTCTCTGTCTCGTCTTCTGACATCAGCATAACTCTTTTGTCTGCTCTGCGCAGTTTTCAGTCTCTGTTGTATCAGTTTCACTTTCTCAGTTGTTTCATAAACAATCTCGGGCCCAAGCAAAGGCCCATCTCCAACTTCTGCCCAGCAAATCAGAGATCTATATTTTCTGCCATACAATGCCTCGAAAGGCGCCATGCCAATACTCGAGTGATAGTTGTTGTTGTAAGCAAATTTAGCTAAGGGCAAATGGCTTTCCCAATTTCCCTGAAAATCAAGGACACACATTCTCGGTAAATCCTCCAGAGTCTGGATGGTCCTTTCTGACTGGCCATCTGTCTGAGGATGATAGGCACTACTCAGTCTCAGTTCAGTACCCAGTGCAGTCTGTAGGCTTTGCCAAAATCTCGATGTAAACTTCGAATCCCTGTCAAAAACAATGGACACAGGTACTCCATGCAGTCTAACAATTTCGTCAATATAGAGTATAGCCAATTTGTCCGCATTATAAATTGTCTTAACAGGTAAGAAGTGAGCAGATTTAGTCAGTCTATCAACAATAACCCAAATCGAGTCCATACCTTTACTAGAGCGAGGCAATCCCACTATAAAATCCATGGTGATGTGCTCCTATTTCCACTCCGGTATCGGTAAGGGCTGCAATAAGCCTGCGGGTCGTTGATGTTCGGCTTTAACTTGTTGGCAATGAAGACATTTTGATACAAAATCAACAATTTCTTTCTTCATTCCCGGCCACCAGAAGTTCAGTTTCAGGTCTTGGTACATTTTCGTATTCCCCGGATGGATAGAAAATCTTGAGTTGTGGCCCTCTTGCAGAACTCTTCTTTTCAGTTCAGTATCATTTGGTACGCACAGTCTTTCTTGAAATTTGAGTACATTATTCTCAAATTTGAATCCTGGTCTTGGTTTAGATTCTCTTTCCTCGATGATCTTTTTCAAGAAGTCATCCAGTTGCTGTTTCTCTTTAATCTCTTCAATCAGTGCCGATTGAGCAGAAATAGCAGCTAAGGTTCCACCTTGTTCTCGTAAAACAATTTCAATTTCAGATTTTTCAAGGTCACAAAGCAACTCTTTTTGTCCGGTAAGCAAACAGGCTAAGTTTTCAATCAATTTCCGGCTCAATGCATCGGCAACGGTGTTGGCTTTTCCCGGGTGGTACAAGATCTGTAGGTCATAGTCCTTTATCAGTTCTAGCCATCTCCGCTGTCTCATGTTCAGTTCTTTCTGTGTGAAGAAATACTTTAAACTCTTATGGTCGGTATATACTTCACATGTCGCCCCATAAAGGTAGTGACGCCAGATTTTCAGTGCAAATACTACTGCAGCAAGTTCCAGATCATGGGTCGGGTAGTTCTTTTCATGCGGTCTCAGTTGTCGGGAAGCATAGGCAATTACTCTCCCATTCTGCATTAAAACACATCCCAAACCCTTATGAGAAGCATCACTAAATACAGTATAACCATCCGTACCTGAAGGTAAGGTAAGAACCGGTGCAGTCACTAATCGAGTTTTCAACTCCTGGAAAGCAGATTCCCTTTGATCAGTCCAGTCAAATGATATCCTCTTCTGTGTCAGTTGAGTCAACGGTAAAGCAATTTTGGAGAAATCTCTGACAAATCTTCTGTAATATCCAGCCAAACCCAAAAAGCTTCGAACTTCAGTCACGTTGGTTGGTCTAGGCCAGTTCACTACAGCTTCGATTTTCTGCGGATCAACAAAAATTCCATCTTTGCTAACAACATGCCCCAAAAACATAGCATGGTCAAGCCAAAATTCACATTTAGACAGTTTAGCATACAGTTTCTGTTCTCTTAAGGTTTGTAGGGCAAGTCTCAGATGATGTTCATGTTCTTCTATACTTTTGGAGTAAATCAGTATGTCATCAATAAATACAACAATAAAGTCATCAAGGTACGGTTTAAAGATTCTGTTCATGAGGTCCATAAATGCAGCTGGTGCGTTCGTGACTCCAAAAGGCATAACTAAAAATTCGTAATGTCCATACCTCGTTCTAAAAACAGTTTTATCAATGTCATCTGATTTAACTTTCAACTGATGGTATCCGGATCTGAGATCAATCTTCGAAAATACTTTAGCACCCTGTAACTGATCAAACAGGTCATCAATACGCGGTAATGGGTATTTATTCTTTACAGTTACCTTATTCAGTTCGCGATAGTCAATGCACAGTCTCAATGAGCCGTCTTTTTTCTTTACAAACAAAACAGGTGCGCCCCACAGTGAGGTACTACGTCTGATGAACTTCTTGTCTAACAATTCTTGCAGTTGCGCTTTCAGTTCTTTCAGTTCAGTTGGAGCCATTCGGTAAGGAGCTTTAGAAACTGGCTGTGTTCCGGGAATCACATCAACGGTAAATTCAATCTCCCTGTCAATCAAATCTCCTGGAAGATTATCTGGAAAAACATCTGGGAATTCTCTGACTATAGGAATACAGTTCACATTAGCATTATCATCATTAGACACAGTCAATACAAAACACAGATATCCCTTATAGCCCTTTCTAATCAATTTTACAGCTTTCACAGATGAAATCAGATACGGGGGAGGTACTACTCCAACCCCATTAAACACAAATTCAGGTAGACCAGGTGGATGGAAAACTACTTGTTTCGTTACACAGTCTATGGTGGCATGATATTTCGTTAACCAGTCCATCCCCAATATAACATCAAAATGGTAAATGTTCAATGGCAGTAAATCGATAAACAGATGTGCATCTCCAACAATGATTTCACAAGAAGGGTACATGTATGCACAGGTCATAGATCCCCCAACGGGTAATGATACAGCTAACAGATAATTCATAGGTTTTAAGGGTCTATTCAATTTACGCGAAAAAGCATGCGATACATAAGAATGCGTAGACCCCGAATCAATCAGTACATAAGCATTCTGAGTACAAATAGAGAGAATACCTGACACAACGGTCTTGGTATTCTGGACGTCTCCCGGTACTAGGGCGAACACTCGGCCCTGCCTCATAGGCTCTTTTCCGGTAGCTTTGGGGTTCGGTTTCGGTGTAACAGTTGATGCCGCTACGCTTGGTGTAGCTTTACTACTAGCTTGTGGAGCAGAGGGACAGTCTTTAACCATGTGGCCCACTTTGCCACACCTATAACAGGCTCCTGATATCTTGTAACAAACTCCCTTGTGATTTTTATCACATTCAGAACATGGCGGTATTGTACGATTTCCTTGACTAGACGTAGTCATTGACCCCGAATTCTGTTTCTTGTTCAATGGACTATGCTTGCCTTTCTTAAACTTAAAACTCTGCCTTTTACCCCGCCATTCAGGCAATGGCGTTTCAGTTTTCAGTGCTTCAATATTTGATTCAGCCATCAAGGCTCTGTCAAGAACATTTACATAATTCGGTAGTTTCAGAACATTTATTTGGTCAAGAATTGCAACATTAAGGCCGCCTTCAAATTTTCTGGCCTTCTTATACTCAGTATCCACCATATGCGGTGCATATCTAGCAAGCTCGATGAATTTCGTCTCATATTCAACCACAGACATTGCCCCTTGTCTCAGCTGCTCAAACTCAGTTACTTTTCTGTCCCTAACACTCTGAGGGAAGTACTTTTCAAAGAAGGCTCCCTGGAATTGAGCCCAAGTCAGAACGGTATTTTCATCACGGATGAGCATCCACCACCTTCTAGCTTCTTCTTGCAATGTAAAGGTGGCTAACAGTATCTTGTGTGCTTCAGAGCACGGGAAAACTTCAAACAATTTTTCAGTCTCCAGAACCCATGCTTCAGCTTTTGACGGTTCTAGGCCTCCCTGAAAAGACGGCGGTTTCATTTTGTTGAACTTATGGGTCAGTGCAATTATGTCCCCATCATTAGCATTCATATTTTGTACATTCACATTCACATTTTGTTCCGGTACAGCCAGAAGAGGAGGAGGTAGGGGTTGTTGGTTCAGTTGTTGATCCAGTCTCGCAGTTATTAGTTCCATCATTTGTTCCAGTCTGGCCATTTTGGCCTCAGAGGATGAGGATTCAGTTTCATTTGCAGTGTTTGCGTTATCCATTTCACTATAAGCAGTTATAACAGTTTTAAACATAAGCAGTCATTTGTTTAACAGATTAACACATTAGCATATATTCAGTCATAACATTCAGTCATAACATAACTACACACTTATCATGCTCATGAGATGCCCTAATTACTTTTCTAGGACACCCAATAACTTATTTGGACACGTGTGTGCGGTATAACTCGTGGTAAGTATCGCTCTGATACCACTTGGTCACGACCCAAACCCGGCCCTATGGGTTTAGCACCGTAACCGACCAATAATCCGAGATTACCGAAGGCCTGCTTAACAGTAGTACAGTAAAACAGAGTACAGGACCTGGCAGAAGCCAATATAGTAATTAAACAATGCCCAATGAGCTGTGACAGTCTGTATGCAAAAAGACTTTCCAAACATATTTACATTCAGTGGAAAGGTATATACAATATATACAATCATTCAGAATAGGGACTCAATCCCTATATAACAGTACAGTAAACATTCAGTCTATATAATCCATTCAGTTATTACAAAACAGCAAGACAGTACAGAAGGGGGAGTCCTAAAACACCCCTAAGCCTTAGCATGATAGGCTTGGAACCTCGCAGTGAGGCACGGTAGTTGGCTTGACAAAACTGGAGTAACCCTGAAGCTCCTAGCCGCGGTGAAATCTCCGCTCGAGCATACTGTAAAAGTACTGGACGGGTGAAATCTCCGCTCGACGGACGCTCGACGCCCGCTCGAGCTTAAGACACATGACTCCGCTCGAGTGCCCAATCCTCCACTCGAGCGGACTGTAAAACAGTGCAGAGATACTGGATGCTCGGATTCCACGCTCGAGCGTCACTAAACCCGCTCGAGCGGGAGTGCAAAATCTGGAAATTCCAGATTGCACTTCCAAGCTCAAACTCAAGTTCAAAAGCATAATTTTCAATCCTCTTGGGCTAATTTCTGGAAAAACACTTGTAAACACATGGAATAACATGATTCAAAGCTCAATTTGAGAAATCAAAGCCCAAGGGTGTTTAATTCAAACCCAATTTCAAACCAATTTCATGAACATGGAGAGCATGCAAACATGCATGAATTCAAATCAATTCAAAGCTTCAATTCGATGCTCTAAGGAGCCAATTGTTCCAAAAACAAGATGAAAACATGGACTTAAACATAATTGTGAACATGCATGTAACATTTTGCCATGAAAACAACTCAACATCTACAATACAACCATGCATGCAAGGATTGAGCTTCAATTCAACAACAATGAACCAAAACATGACTTAGTTCTACAATGAAGCATGAATCATGCAAGAACTAGCTCAATGGCAACAAGAAGAAGATGAGTTTCCTACCTTAGTCTTGTATTCAAGGTTTAGGAGCTCAAATATGAAATCTACACTTCAACAATTCTTCAATTTCCAAGCAATTCACAAGGTAGAACTCAATTTCTCTCCCTCTCCCTCTCTTGGTCGGTTGTGCACAAGAAATGGGAGAAGAAATGTTGATTCAATGTATAAACACAAGTCTCAAATGTTGCCTAAGTGATCCACTAGGGATGGCAAGGTTGTAATTAAGCCAACTATTGCAATTAGACGCATTTCAATCTAATTTAATCATACTAAATCAAATTTCAGGTAAATACACCATAAATCACATTAATCATGAGGGTCATGAAACATCAATCAATTTCCGTTTCGGCCGCCGATAAGGCCTTCAATTAGCAGTTTAAACATAAAACATGAATAGATGAATAATCAATCAAACAGATAGAATACAAATTAACATACACACTCAGTCAATTCAGTTCCAGTTTTCAGTCAGTCAGTTCAGTATTTTAATCAGTTCAATTATCAGTCATGATCAGTTCAGTTTAACGGTAATCAATGTTTATCGGTAAGCAGTGGTGAGGGTTATTACAGTTGAGTTACGTCAGGATGCTAGTCTTTTGGCACAGTTTGAGATGTGGTTTACTAGTGTGTTGAGGTTTGCTCCAGAGTTGGTGGCAACAGAGGAGCGTTGTTGTTATGAGTTTAAGAGACGGTTGTGTAATGATATTTGGGAGAAAGTAACTGGATCCTTATGGAAGAATTACTATACTCTAGTTGAAGCAACAGCCCATGTGGAGGCCATGGTCATGAGTGCTAGTCGGGTTAGGGAGGAGGCCACCTCGGCAACTCCTACGATTCATAAGCACTCTAGGCTCAGTAAGAGATAGAGGCAAGCACATGCTCAGTCTTAGGCTTAATCTTTATTTTCGTCAAGGGTTTCGGACTCTTCCATTAGGAGGTCCAAGGAGGTTCAGGCTTCATGCCAGTCTTAGAGTAAGGAGTCTACTATTTGTTTTGATTGTGGTCAACTGGGCCATTAGACGTTTATGCCCTTTATGTGTGAATTCTTTGGGTGTTTTAGAACCTAGTCAGACTCAGTCTCGTCAGTCCTGTCAGGGGCGGCATCGGTACTAGAAACAGGCAGGCCAGGCTTCGAGAGCCTCGCAAGGGTCGACTTATCAGCTAACACAGTAGTATTACCCTCGAGAGGGGCTTTTGTATTGGAGGCCGGTGATTTAATATGTGAATCTTTTTGTTGTTGACCGGGGTACTGTTGGATGCTGAGACATCATGATTATGTGTTGTATATATATATTGTTGCTTGTTTATCCTCGTGTATTGGAGGGCACACAATGAATCTCGAACTCTCTTTTATATATATGTAGTAAGAAGTTGTTAATGGGATCGATGATCCTAGTGTTGTTGTATGTCTGGTATTAAATCATGAGATAGTTATATGATGGCCTGTAAGCCTTGTTCAGTTTAGAAGTTGTTTGTTGACAACGGGGAATCCCTGGGTTATTGTGATTGGTGTGGTGGTATCGTAAGGGTCGAGTTAAAAGGCTTTGGATGTGTTGAGTTTAAAGGAATATGAGGCTTTAGAGTTTTGTGGTATTGGCAAAGTTATATGAGAATGTCTAAGGGAGTGTGAGATTTGTATCTCGGGTTAGTGAGAATGGTATTGGTGTGTTGTTTAGTGTTTTAGGTTTTGTTGGTTAGTTGAGTTCGCTATGATTCTATCAATCATGAATAGGGGTAGTGTTCGTGTTGTGATTTGTTATAAATTGGTAATTATGTGTGGGTGAAATGGGTTGGTGGTGTTATTAGATATTGGGTGAAGTTTACGAGTGAAAGGAGAATTTCGTAAGTAGATGCTAGAAGTATTCCTTGGAAGGAAGAACAATTTGTGTTCTTGGGTAACAAAGGTAGCCTTGGTCGAAATTGTTTTATGTATTAGGGATTGTGTGATTGCTGTTTACCATGTCGGTCTTGTGTTGGAGATGTAAAGACATGCTTACTATGTAGGCATAGATGTGATGATTTCCTTAGGAACAATGATGGTATGGTTTGATCTTGAGGAATTCGGTGAGATTCAAAAATATGGGGGATTGTGTGTGGAACTCCATTTTTGGAGTAAATGGTATCGAGTAGCACATCAGTGTTTGGTGCCTCTGGTAGCTGATAATTTATGATAATGATTATAACAGAATGAAATTGCAAAATCGTGGATTTTCTTTTGCCTTATTGTATTGATAGCACAATTGTTATTTTTATTAATTGTTGTTACAGAAATGTTACATTTTATGTTAGTTGTGGCATCACCACATGAGTGATAGATGTTGTTAGGTGACGGTAGAGGTTCACAAATTGTTATATTAGAAAGGAATTGGAAAATGAATTTTTCCTAGTGTTATGGCCTTCTAATGGCTTTGTTAAAACATAAATGTTAAGGATTTAATTTAATTTAAATAGAATGAGGAATTTCAATGAGTAGTCCTTGGCAATTAAATAATGTATGGTTATGTATTATGGGTAACACCTTATTTTTGAAAAATGTTTACAAAACTTTTGAGTTTTACATGGAAAATGCAGAATTATATTTTGATTATGAACAGTGAAAATTTGAGTATCTTTTGAGAAATGTTTATATACAAGAGAATGATTTTTAAAACAAATTTTTGCTATCGTTTGTTTTACTTGGGATAATGAATGTTAAGTAGTGACTTAGCTTGGATTGCTAGTCGTGTGTTTGGATGGTTTGTTTTGAGGAGGGTTTGGTGTTGTTTGGAGCTTATTGTGCTAGAGTGTTGTCTTTTGGGACGTGTTTTCATGGTAAGTCCTCTTCTTTTGTGAGAGTTAACTGAGGGTTTTTTTGTAAGGGTAGTTTTGTTTTCCTAAGTGCTCTGGTATTGAGTGCTCTGTGGTTGGTTTGCCTTGTGTTTTGGTGTATTCTTAATTTCGGGGACGAAATTTTCTAAGGTGGGGAGATTGTAGCACTCTGTGCTTCCTATTATAATGGAACTATATTTGACTCTTTGATTATCTTGATTGAGAACCTTCTTAGTTGATATTTGAGCCTTGGTTGAGGTGTTACCATAGTGGTTGGGTGAGATTGAATCAGAAACTCCAAATTCGAATAATTGTTATTGTGTAGTTTTCACTCTTTCATCATTTTCTCTTTCCATATTTTGAATCTTTATGTAAGGCTGGAACCATTGGAAAGCTTACTTCTGGGGCTTCAATTTGGGCACAAGAACGACCCTAAACGGAATCCGAACGAGAGAGTTATACCTATTTGAATTTTAAGTTTTTTATGCTGGAAGCATTTTCGCTCGAGCGAGATTTTTTTCACTCGAGCGAACTGTGTGATTTTCAGAGATTCTGGGAGCTTCTTTTCTATTCTCGAGCCAAGCTTCCTTCACTCGAGCAACCAGGTCGCTAATAGACATTATAAAGTGACTTTTTGGCCCAAAAACTTTATTTTTCTCCCTCTCTTCTCTTTCCATCCTCCAAGACCGAATCCCTAACCTTCCAAACTCTTGATTTCTTTTCTTTTAACCTGAGATTCACCCCAAATCTTTCAAGAAGGTTAAAGAGCAAGAATAGATTAAGACTTCTATCGATTATTTTGTGATTTCATTGGAATTTCAAGTTGGGTCTTCATCATTAGCTTAAACTCTTGAGGTAGGGTTTCTTTGCTCATTTTCAATACCTCATCTATAGATAGATATGTGGTAGATTTTATTGTATAAAAATCATATCCATTATGAATTTCTTTGAAAGTCGTGAAAGGGGATCTAGGGTTTGTTATTTGTAAATGAGATTGTTAAATTGATTGTTGTTTGGGTTAATTGGGGAGTAGTCTAACATATTTGTGTTGAAAGGGAGAAAAAATCCTAATTTAATGTTTTGACTTAGTGAATTAAAATTGGGTAAAGTTGAATAATGTTTGTAAATTGTTATTATGGTTTGTGTAAATGTGTTAATAGCTAAGAGGGATAATTAACTATGGCATTGGAATTATTTTGGATTGATCATATTAAGTTGAGTTGGGTTGTGGCTTTGATATCCATGAATTTAGTTTTGCGAAATGAAAAGAATAGATTGAGATAAAGAGTGAAGTATATTAACTTGGAAAATAAGAGAATTAATTTTTGAAAAGAAAGAAGGAAATCATAACACTATGTGAATTTCATAAATGAACTTGAGGTTGGATTATGAATATTTTATTTTACTATTGTTGTTATTGGATTTAAAATCTCATAAGAGTTGGATTATTATAATACGTGTGTTGAGTACATACATTTAGAGACTTTGTCCTTGGTCATCGGTGGAGGATGATATTGTTGTATTGAATAGTTTATTTGTATGCATTACACTTGTGTTAGTTGTACTTTGTCATGTTGTGATGATTGGTAGCGTATACTGCGCTAAGAATGAGAGGTACCATTATCTTCCAGCTAGCGCCTGGAGAATTGGCTGCACTTAGAATGAGAGGTACTAGTACCTTCCAGCTAGTGCCTGGAGAACTTGGCAAAAGTACCATTACCTTCCAGGCAGTGACTGTTAAATTGGCATTTTGTTATGGAAAGGTATATCCTTGGCTTACCGTGCTTAAGGCAGGTAGAGCAGAGTTTATTCTTTTTATTATTATTAACTCAATTTACGTGTGTATATCATGTATTATGATGGTTATGGTTCAAGAAGGCCGAGTTGTCTCATATGTTGAGTATATAGTTATTGGGTGTTTATTGTTTTCATTTTTCATGTTAGATGTACATATGTATATTTGAACGTGTTGGAAAAAGATGTAGACCATGTGTTGAGTTTGTAAATAATGTGAAGGAAATCAGAGATTTATGAATATGTTTCAAACTCAAAAAAAAAAAAAAAAAGTTGTTATGAGATATTTTTGAAATGGGAAATGAAAAGGAAACGTGAACTGTCTGTATTGTCGAAGGAATTGAATAATTTTGCGAAAAGTACTTATGTAAATATTCTTTGGTAATAAACCGTTACATTATTTGTATAGTATGAGACTAAGCATTCATGATCATGACTATCTGTGTGTTGTTATTGTTTAGGATCATGTTGAGATCCTTACTAGACTTTATGTTCATCCCACGTTATTAATCATTTTTCAAGTGAACGTTGAGAAGTGTTTCAAGGTCATGGATCTTCTTTACCTGTTAGCAATGAGACCTTTTATTTGTGAGCAAAATGCCATTGATGTAAAAGGATTAAACCCTTTCTCTTAATTTAAAAGATGCAAGCCACATGCAATTTATTTAATTATAACTCATGTTGCATTCATATTGTATTCGGATGAGAGAATCTTTATTCATGTGTTCTTGTAAATGTAAAGAGTTTCCGCATGTTATCTTTGAAATTGAATATATATAATGTTTTGGTAATAGAATCCGAGTAATAAAAAGCGGAGCTTGGCAATTGAATTTTGAGTTATGTGCTTGGTTATGATTTGAGTATAGAGTTGTGTTTTGAGTTTAAAATATTAAAAAAATAAAAAATAAAAAATATTTAAAATAAACATTATATTTTTTTTTCAAAACTCATAACCAAACAAATTTTCTTTTTTCAAAACTCGACTTACAACTCCACACTCAAATCATAATTTTAAAACTAAACCAAACAGAACCTAAATTTTTATTTTGTGTACGGGAAAGAAATATCCGTCGTCTTCCGTACACCTTGCTACCAACCTCGCCTTGCTCCTAGAACTCCGTCTAACTACAAACAAAACAAAGGTGAGCTACTCAACGGGTGGTTTGTTGGAAAACCCCTCTGACAGCCAAGTTAGCTCTCTTGGAGAAGAAGAGAAAATACAAAGCACTGTAAAGAGAGAATTGCTAAAGATTGCTTAGCCTCTTAAGTCTGCTCGCGCCTCCTTTTCTAGGCTGGCTATGCAGCCTTAGATTGTGTGTGCACTACCTCTGTTGTCCTTTGCTGGACGCGTGGCTATACTGCCCTCTCCATTTCTCACACATGTATATGTGAATACTGCCAAACAGTATTAGCCAAACCACCAAATAGTATTGATGCATGCCAAGAGCGAATTCCTCTCCATTGGTCCACATGGAATACCTAACCGTGCTATATATTACTTGATGCACCAAAGATAATGACTTTGAACATCCCAATGTTGAGCTAAGCCATTCGAGTCAGAGCCGCGCTCAATCAATACTTTGGTGGCATTCTCTCAAGCCGGTCAACTATGGGTGCGCAGACCGTTATCTAAGCCATATAGTGCAGCCATAGTGCAATGCCCGTTCTCCGTGTCCGTTCTATGCCGCGCCTAACCCAATCGATCGCGCAACTTTGACACGATTTCTACAACCGTGATGCCCAAAGATTGCCCGGCTCAGAACTCGAGTCCGTGACAATGTAGCTCGACCAACATCGCGTTCCGTGTTGGGCTTAAGATAGCTCATCCCAACACCAAACCTTGTATTGGTTTAGATCGGCCTAACATCATATTCCGTGTTGGTCTGGCACGGCCTAACACCATACTCCATGTTAGTTTGGCTTGGCCCAACACCATAATTCGTGTTGATTTAGCTCCGCCCACTGTCCGGTATAAATCTCCCTCTCATTTTGTATTTTTTTAATTTTCCCATTAAATAGTTTTCTATCCAAAAGGCTCAAGGTCAAACTTATTTATTATCGATCAATGCCTTTTGTCCTTTTATGTGGTTGATAAGATTCTAATATTGAGCATGCATGCAGAGAAAAAAAAGGTGATATTGACCATGAATGTGATACTGAAATTGTACGTGGAATATGAGCCATTGACTATAAATTTGAAATTGAATTTTAGTTTAATTGTGTTAAATTGTCAACTGACTACAACGGTTCATACTTTGTTTAATTTTATTTTATTTTTTTAAGCTTATTTGCATGACTTTAGTTATGCTAATTTTCAAAACATTTAAGAATGGAAGTACTAGCTGGTCATATCATAGAGAGGAGGAATTATTCTGTCTTTCAAAATTTTCAATTAGATTGTGCGTTTTTTTAATTTTATTAGTTGTTTTATGTAATATATAGAAAAAAATAAAAAATAACGGATATATAATTAATAGAATTGTAAAAACATATCATATAAGATATAGAACATAATTATGTGATAATTTTTCCATAGTGAGAAAATGAATAATTTATTGACCAGATCATACATGCTATTCTCATGTACAAGTACAAAAGATGAATTAAACACATAAGATATAGAACATAATTATGTGATAATTTTTCCAAAGTGAGAGAATAAATAATTTATTGACCAGATCATACATGCTATTCTCATGTACAAGTACAAAAGATGAATTAAATACATAAGATATAGAACATAATTATGTGATAATTTTTCCAAAGTGAGAGAATAAATAATTTATTGACCAGATCATACATGCTATTCTCATGTACAAGCACAAAAGATGAATTAAACACATAAGATATAGAACATAATTATGTGATAATTTTTCCATAGAGAGAGAATGAACAATTTATTGGCCGGATCATACATGCTATTCTCATGTACAAGTACAAAAGATGAATTAAATACAAGTCAAGGGAAATTTTATAGTACACACTTTCAAATTGAGTATTTGATTTTTTGAACTCCCAAATCTAATGATTGTTTTGTTTAAAATTGGAGAAATTTCATGCCAAATGACAGTTTTAAAAAATAATTACAATTAAGTGATAAACTTTATAAATAGTAAAATTAAAATTATAAATTTTTTCATGAATTTGTAATATGTTTTTGAAGTTATCACTTAATTGCAATTTTCCTTTTAAAATTCATGGATCATATATGTGATTGTTTTGTTCTCATTAAAAAAGTCACTTTACAAACACACCCTCAATAGTCTCCCATATGGGATGATTCTTAATCTGAGATCATGTTTGTTTGGCGGACATGATTTTAGAATTGGAAAAATAATCTCACAAAATGCATAATTGAGTCTTTGACAAAGAAATTTTGGATTTGAATTAATAGTCTATTTGGATATAGTACCGCTCAATATAGGAAACTATTGAATTCCAATAAGGGAGTGAGATCCAAAATGAGAAATTTTCGAATTAATAGTCCATTTGGACATGGTATCAGCCATATGGAGGACTATTGAATTTTAAGAAGGGAGTGAGATACAAAGTGGGGGATTAAGGAGAAATCATATTTTAAATTTTAAAATTAATATAAGGAAAATGTCTGGTGCCCCGAATTTTTATGGCTCGAATGTGTCAAAACGACGTCGTTTTATACTCAAAACGACACATTCGAGTCATGATTTTTCAAGCCACCTATCATTGTTGTTAATATAATTTTGTTAATCTCTTCTCATAATCTTAAGCCAATCTAAATATGAGTTAAGATATACAATCCAAAAGAATTGGTAATCTTTGGATTAACCGTCATAGACATGTCTTCCATATAATCCAGTCCATCCTAACAAACATAGTCAAAAAATCTAATTTTGAATCCAAACATAAAATAGGGATTGGCATGATATATATTTTGATAACAATCATAGCCAAATTATTTAATTTTGAATCCAAACATAAGATTCGAGATTGGTAGGATATATATTTTGGTAATTGGGTGTCTGGATCAGCTTAGCACAACTTGACTAATCTCGGAGCCTTGAAGTTAACAACTGTACAAACTTACATTGCCCCCAAGATTTGAAATGTTTGGTTTTTGTGAGATTTGACTTTCCGACCTCTTGGGTAGTAAACCCTTTTGTTGCTTCTTCTCTTGCTAAGCCAAACCCTTTAAGTTATATATAATCTGATTTCATTGTAAAATTCCTTAAACAAACACAATCAAAGAGATAGTTAAAATTACTGTGATTGTTGAGAAGGGATTGATTATATATGTAATTTAATGATAATTATTAAGTATTTTTTGAGCACTAAGTGATTTTATTTATATGGCAGTTCAAATTAATGATGTAGTGAAAAATCTTACAAGTAAGACATAATAATTTATATTTATTAGATAATTAAGAGATTAAAAATAATTATCTTAATATAAATTATAATTTTCTATTAGTAGGGAGCATCACATATTCTGAAACTATTTGATAATTTTTTTGTAATTTTAGATATTGACAATTTGAAGTGGGGTATCACTTGTTTACTGACATTAGTAGTGTAACAAGTAAAAGTACTTTGGACAATTGTTGAATTAAACAGTGTCCGGTTAGACCATCTCCAACGGTTCACCAAACTTGATATTAAATTTAAATTTTGATGAAAAAGTTATTGTTTGGTGCTCCAACGGTTGCACCAAATCGATATTAAAATGAGATTTCACCAAACGATTCCTCAAACTGAGGACAGGTTTCGCATTTCACCAAAACACTGTACATGGCCGTTGGGGGAGACGAACCGGTCGACCAGCCAGTTGACCGGCCAGTTGACCAACCAGTTGTCCATGAAAAGGTTCAAACAGTTCAACATTTCTGGTTCAAACAATTCAAAAAAAAAAAATTGGCTTACCGGTCGACCAGCCGGTCGACCAACCGGTTGTCCCAGAAAGAGTTCAAACAATTCAACATTTTTGGTTCAAACAATCCAAAAAAAAAAAAAATTTCCCCTCACCGGTCGACCGGCCGGTCGGCCAACCGGTTGTCCCGGGACAGATTTGGTGAAAGGTGAATTGTTGGAGCATCTGGTACCAAATTGGAAAAATGGTGATTTTTTTACTCAGATTTGATGAAAAGTTTGGTGAACCGTTGGAGATGCTATTATAAAGCACAAATATTTTTTTTAAAAGAAAATAAATAAGTTTTTTTTATGTTGTTTATTAAAGGAACCATATACACCGGTGTATTTGTACAAAATTAATTATATATTAATGGTAAATTTTATCAATATTAATAATTAAACTTATAAGTTTTTCAATGAATTCATAATTAGTTTTTTTTTAAAAGTGGACTGAATAGTAATTTTCCCTCTATTAATATTTTTTTTTTATAATTGATTTGTAAAATAATTTCATGACATTTGGGTTGTGTTTGGAAATAAGTTTTTTTTTTCTCCAAAATTTCCATCTTTATATTTTTTCTTTACAAGTCCTTTCATAAATTTAAGATCTAAACACAGTTTATTTTTAATAATTTTTATAGAGCAGTGGGGTTTGGAATTTATTGAACTAATATTGATAACTATCAAAACGAAAAATATTTTCTTATGTTGTAGGTGGTGTGTCTTCCTCTCTTCCTTCTATCCAACTACCTTAACTGCCTTGTAATATGAAGAATTCAAAAGATATCCACATATTGCTTCATCAATTTGTACAAATCAATAAAATTTAAAAAAAGGGCATTTATAAAAATCTAATTTATGAAATCATATTTCATTAAGTCCTAATTAAAAAAATTTAAACCTTCAAATCCCATTAAATTTTTAGTAGTTGAAATTGTCGTTCAAATAATGATTATTCATCATTTATGATAATCTACAAAGGAATATGGTGATTTGACATTTATTTTGATTTTTAAAATTTTAAAATATCAACTTTCAAATTGAAAAAAACCGAAAAAAAACTATACTCTTTTTTTTTTGAAAAAATTGAATTATTTTTTTTGTGTAAAACTGAAAATTTTGTGTCTATAAAGAAGCATGATGATGGAACATTGATGTGTAAAACTAAAAAAAAAAACTTTAAAAATGAAAAAATTGATAATGTTCTCAGTTAAATATATATATATATATATATAATGTTCTTGGTTTTATTGGATAGTTGAATCAAATCAATAAATAGAAGGGCAAAAACGTTTAATCTCATATTCTGTTTTTTTATCAGTTAGTGAAACAATTATCTGGAATATTACTATGCAAAATTGATAATGTTCTTAATTTTAAAAATTAGAAAAAACTGATAAAATTCTCAGTTTTACTAAATAAGACTCATTAGTTCAAAAAATCTTAGATACGACCTAAGTTATCATAACATTTATAAATCGTTTGGTAACATCACTTTTTAACCTAAAAGTCAAAAGGTTACTAAAAAAATTCAAAAGCTAACAACCTATATTAAAAAGTCAAATATTCCCTTTCTTTTATACTTTTTGTACATCTTTTTATAAAAAATTAAAAAATCATTCTAAATATACTAATAGCATTTTTTCACCTTATATTTTAACTAAAAAATTATTAAAATTACTTATTTCTGAACGAGACCACTAAAAAATTCAAAGTTACATATCCACCCAATTTTGGTGATGAAAAGCATACCGTGGCTTTTTGACATTTTCTTAACAAAAAAGAATAAAAATTACTTTTTAATTAGTTTGGAGCTGTTCTTTTGAAGATTATTCTGGAGCTGTTATGATTCTAGTGCTTGGAGCTGTTCTTTTGAAGATTATTTTGTTAGCTTACGTTTTTTGTGAATTTTTTTTTTTTTAATTTAAAGATTTAGATTTCTAAATTATATTCAAGGAGACCCACCGGAAAATTATTTTAAAAAAAAAATGTTTAAAAAATGTTTAGAAAAGACAAACATAAGTAGGAAATAACAGACTTTTTTGGCTTTTTCAATTTTTTTGGAAATTTTTCTAAAAAAATATACTTTTTAAATTCGTTTGCACACACGAATGAGTGGAAAAGTAAAAAAAAAATTGACATAATTTTAAAAAAGATCACTAAAATAGAAAAAAATTCAAAAGATGAGGGGGCTCATTTAGGAGTTCCCAAACAACTTAGCCATGTTTGTTTGCCTATTTGGAAAATGAGATTGAATTAATAGTTATCTCTCTACCTCTTTACCTTCTCTCTCTACCTCTTCTAGGATTTTTTCGAAGGCACAGCTCGGAGCAGGGGAGGGGGGCTCCGGTCTCTGGCCTCCGGCAGCCTCTCCCCTCCCTTTATGCCCCTCCTCTCTTTCGTTTTTTTTGTCCTTTTGGCTCAATAATACTTTGGAAGCTTAGTTTTTCTATTTCTCCCTCCATGTGAGGTCATTTTCCCCTTCTTGGTGGGAACTCTACTCTTTATCCTCACTTTTCTCAGATTTCCCCAGTTGAGGCCTCATCGGATCTGTCTATCTCGTCCTCAGTCCTCCATCGGCGTCACCTCCACCCTACCAGATCTGTCGGATCGTCCGTCTCCTTCATGTGTTGGGCATCAGATCTGCTCCTGCTACCACATCTCCACCACCAGTTTTTGCCATGGATTTTGGGATGGAGGTCCTTCCATTTCTGTTTGTCCTTTTGGTTTTTGCTTATGGTTTTGTGGTCATCTGTGCTTGAATTGTGGCTTTCCAAACTTTGTGGTTGAAATGTATGATCTATTCAGACAGGCTCTATTATCGATTTTGATCGACTCTGCTTTTGCAGTATGAGTCCAAGCACAACATGATGTGCGTCTGAATATTTCCATATTTTTTATCCAGAGTACTTCTTGTAATTTTCTTTACTTTGTTTTGGTGTAAGCTTGGTTGTTTGATGGCCCTTGTAATTGCCATTTTTGGCATCCATTAATGGATTTCTACTGATCAAAAAAAAAAAAAAAAAAGATTAATAGTTCGTAAGATTTATTTATAGAGTGTTTAGTTAAGGATATGAGTGAGTGGATTAATTATTCCCTTGGATTAGTAATCCCTAATTGGTAGGATTATCAATCCTATAATGGAGTTGGGATTAAAAATTGAGTGACGGGATTAGTGAATTTTTAAATAATTTTTAAGTAAATTTTATAATTTTTAGAACCAACAAAAATTAATTATAATATTAAAAAATACTAAAAATTAAAATATATTAATTTTATATATTAATACTATTTATAGTATTACTAATCTGGTAATGTACAAGTAAACACTATCTATCCTACATTTTCAACCAAATACCACCATACTAATAAACTCCTTATGCAGTTCAACCGTACTCTTATCCTATAGAGCCAAATAAATATGGCCTTAATGAATATTTATCTTCTAGACATGGGATTGTTTAATTTGAATCATTCAGTTCCTTCCTAACAGATCATTCATATAAAACATTAGATTAATTAGATAATTATAACTATATGATCATATCACATCTTCATCTTCAAAATAACAGAGGGTCTATTTGTTGTTGGTTTTAATAGATGGTTTCGTTCATCATCCTTTTCTTTAACAACAAATGCAATATGATTACGAGGTTATACTTGTTTGATCAATCTAATTTTTTTAATTTTTGAATGAATGGTTTACTCAAAACACTTAAATTTTTAAGATAGAAACTTGTTCTAATTTATTTGAACTAATAAGTTGTAAATAAAAAATATATCAAATAATTTAACATAGACTTTCATATTAAAATAAATTGTAAACAACTTATTTATATATATCAAATAAAAATGATTAATACACTGAATTTGAGTTTAATCAAATTATCTAAATTTTGAAAGTCAGATCAACGTCCGGATAATTAGTACAACCTTGTCAATTATGACTGTCACTCTTATTTTTAAATAACTGACCAAACAACCGACATGCCCGTATCTAAACGATTCAGACTAATCAAAATTCGGTAAATATAAGATACATCTCCAATATTTGTCCAAAACGAGTCTAGAAAAGAGGTTGAAAACGCTAGAATGATTTCAACAACTCTACTTTTGAGGTACTTTCTAAAGCTTTTCTTTTCTTCACTTTTTTTTAATTTTTATATTTTAATTTTATTTTTGCTCCCTTCCGATTCCTTCCTTAGATACCCCCTTTTCACGAAGTTTCCTTCCAATTTTCCCAACACCCAAACGTGTTCCCCAACCTTGAGATCAATCAAATCTCCTCAACCCCAATCGTAACCGCGTAAAACAGACCATCCAATATTTTAATCCTCATCTATAGAACTACCGTCCAACGTCACCGTCACTCCTCCCCCTCGAATCTTCTTTTCTCCCACCCACGCCGCGTTCACACGCCTCTCTCTCTCCTCCCTCCGTGTTCATACCCTCCTCTCTCTCTACCTACAAATATATCTATCATTAGCAGTTTGGTCAATTTCAGACTCGTCTCTTGGTTTCACATTGAAATTCAAACTTCCCTTTTTTTTACCTCTCTAATGGAAGTCTCTTCTTTTCATTTTCCAACCCAAGAAAGCTATTCCAACTTTTACAACCTCTCTTCACAAACCCACGACACCACTCCCAAAAGGCGGCGAACAAACGACGACGCAGTCGCCCCATTCATGCTCTTACAACAACAACAAGAAAATTCAGACCAAGGAAATATTTCGATTTTACATTCCGATATTCACCACCACGAGTCCCTTGTCCGAGCCTTCTACAATCACAAAGCTCAAGCCATGAACGAGTACTTCAACGATTTTCAAGGGTTTTGTTCCGATTTGGACGAATCCGAATCCAAAAAAGCTCGCCGAGAATCCACAAGGGCTTCAATTGCGTCTCAGAGAGATTTTCAAGGGGTTTCTTCGGATTTGGAAGAGAAATTCGCTAGTGGTGTTGTTGCCAATGCTCCAATTGCTTCTGAGAGTAATGATTTTAAACAAATTCGAACCAAAAAAGGTGTTGCGAGTGCTTCAATTGCGTCCGAGACTAATGTTTCCGATGGTGGCGCCGTCGCTGCTTCCGGTGGCCAGAACAGGCGGTTGTGGGTGAAGAACAGGTCGAAAGAGTGGTGGGAGCTGTGTAACCACCCGGATTTCCCCGAAGATGAGTTTCGTCGCGCTTTTCGAATGAGCAAGGCCACGTTCGAAATTATTTGTAATGAGCTCGACTCGGCAGTGACAAAAAAAGACACAATGCTTCGCTTGGCGATCCCGGTTCGCCAACGTGTCGCGGTCTGTATATGGAGATTGGCCACCGGTGAGCCTCTTCGCCTCGTGTCCAAGCGATTTGGGTTGGGAATTTCGACTTGTCACAAGCTTGTTCTTGAGGTTTGCTCAGCGATAAAGACTGTTCTAATGCCTAAATTCCTTCAATGGCCTGATGAGATCAAATTGAAGGAGGTTAAAGATGAATTTGAATCCATTTCTGGAATACCCAATGTGGGTGGATCAATGTACACAACACATGTTCCCATTATTGCCCCAAAGATCAGTGTTGCAGCTTATTACAATAAGCGACACACAGAGCGAAACCAAAAGACTTCTTATTCGATTACCGTTCAAGGAGTTGTCGACACTAAAGGGGTTTTCACCGATGTTTGCATCGGTTGGCCTGGCTCGATGTCTGATGATCAAATATTGGAAAAATCCGCGTTACATCAACGCGCAGACCGGGGACTTTTGAAAGATGTTTGGATTGTGGGAAATTCCGGGTACCCATTGATGGATTGGGTTTTGGTTCCTTACGCACATCAAAACCTTACTTGGACTCAACACGCGTTCAATGAGAAAATTGGAGAGGTTCAAAGTGTTGCCAAGGAGGCTTTTAGGCGGTTGAAAGCGCGGTGGAGTTGCTTGCAAAAGAGAACTGAGGTGAAACTGCAGGACTTGCCAGTTGTTCTTGGCGCGTGTTGTGTTTTGCACAACATATGTGAGATGAGGAATGAAAAAATGGAAGATTCAGAGATGAATTTCGATCTGTTTGATGATGAGATGGTTGCGGAGAATTGTGTAAAGTCTATCACTGCAGTGCAAGCTAGGGATCACATTGCTCACAATCTCTTGCACCATAATTTTGCAGGCACTACTCTTCTATAGTGAACTATACTAGTAGTTATGTTTTGGTTTTGATTTTAGTATTTTTTAGATATGCTATTGATTCTTTATCCATGGCTTGTATCGTCATGTTATAGAATAATGTCATTTGTATTATTTTTTCTTCAGTTTAAATAGATGGATTATTTTCTCCTCTACTGAATTGATCCATGATGTTGCTTATTTATTTAATTTTGTTAGATGATTTAAGCAATAATTCTACCGACCCAGAAAAGATGCTTAAAAAATCATACAAGCAGTAACTCCATCTAAGTATTGAAAGGAAAAATAAGAAAAATGACTTAGACCCCAGCTGGGGTGTTGGGGTCGGCTCCTATTGGACAAAAAAACTGTTTTTTTTTTTTTTTTTTTTGATTTTCGGCCAACCCCAGTGCGACACGTCACTGGGGGTTATCAGTGGGGGGTCACCCCACTGGAGGTCTGTAGCATTTCCGGAAAAATAAATAAATACAATGAAACTTGTACGATGAAGATAAAAGCAGATAAAGGTATGATTTTTTTTTTTTTGTTGCGTTAGTACAATTACTCTACATAGTCTATTGTAATTAAAGCGAGGTTCATATTGATTGGGGCATTGATTTAGACTCCCTTAAAATATTCATTCCCACAATCTCCACACATATAGGTTGGGGATTGGGTGAGAAGAAAAAAAAAAAAAAAATCAAAATTAAAGGGGGTCAAGGGGGTGACTCTCAAAGGGGTCTCAACCTTTATTCTTTTTTCTATTTGCATTAGTACGATATATTTTAAGAAGATGGTTAAAAGTTATTTTTTGACTTTTTTAATTTTTTTGTGAGAGAGGGAAATGGGTTAAAAGTTAGGAAGTGACTTTTAACCCACTTTCCAAAATAATCTTTTTTTCATTAAAGCAAGGTCTAATTTATAAATCGTGATATTATAATTTTGAATATTCGCTAGTTGCCGACTAATCGATACTTATAATGAGTTTTGATCGATACTATTCGATTTTGATCGTATCGTTGATATCAATTTGATAAATATTGTTATTTAAAATTATGATGATGAACTAATGAATTGTAATTATACACTGTGATTTTTTTTTTGAGCAATGCTCATTTATTTATTCTCGGTGAAAAGTTTTTATCTGTAATGTTAATTTTTTAAATAAAAAAATAAAAAATTAATTTTTAACCGATTTTTCTTAACCCCCCATTACTAGTATGAACTTTTTCAAGAAAAATATTTGGTAGCACTAGAGGAGCACTAATGATGTGGCAGTGGGTCCTGTCCACTTTCTATGCCTTATTATTTATTTATTTTTACTATTTTTAATATATTAGTACTATTAATAATGTATTTTTTAATGGTCTAAATTATTATTATTTTTTCAATTACAATTTAGATTTTAGTTTCAACAGAGTGCGACTGTTGTGATGTTTATTGTGGTATGAACATGTTACATGCAGTCTTTTGTCCAGTCAACCATTGGTATGAACATGCTACATGCATTGTTTTGTTTAGTCAACCATCGGCTCAATCAATGCTCTGATAATGAAGGTACAAAGGTTGACTCACTTGTTCCGCAAATGACTTTATACATTTTTTGAGAATGATGCTTTCAGGTGAGTAACAGGGTCTTTTCCCAATATAAGCTATTTTTGTATTGTATTTCCAAAACTAGGTCAACTTCTGACGGAATTTCAAAACTAAGTTAAAGCGCCATTACTATTCGCGCTTTTACTGTTAGGACCGCAAAAGTAGATGAACAGCAAAATCGCTATTACAAATAGCGCTTTTGATTAATAAGTCGCTATTACAAATAGCGCTTCTAGTGTTATTCTTTTTCCCAATAAAAAACGCTGTTCTTAACAGCGCTTTTCACACAAAATTTTGTTGCCAAAAAACGCTATTGATATTAGCGATTTTAACAAAAAAAAATTTCCAAAAAAACGCTATTTATAATAGCGATTTTAACAAAAAAATTTTTGCAGGAAAAACGCTATTCATAATAGCGATTTCAGTTCAAATTTTGTTCCAAAAAAAACGCTATTTCTAATAGCGATTTTAACAGAAATATTTTTCCCACCCACCGTTTTTAACATAAACTTTGTTGGAATAAAACGCTATTTTCAAGATAAAACCAAAGAAAAAAACATAAAGCAATTATCATGTTCAAATATGTTTTTTTTTTTCTTTTGTTTTTGTTTAGAATGTGTAATTCATAAATTTTACATAATATGAAAAAAAACCTCTTTTCATATATTAATTTTACATACTATTTTTCATATATATAATTTCAAAATCATATTCATGTAGATATTATTAAGCCAATCATGTTCATTTATTTGGCTTTACTAAAGCCGTTGTCATGTTACATTTTTCATTTTTTCTTTTGTCTTTGTTTTGTTTTAGAAAATGTAATTAAAAAAAAAATTTCGTCTTCACTAAAGTTGTTTTCATGTAAAAAAATTTTTTGCTTATTGTTTTGTGTAATTAATTATTTTTTTTTTCGCTTTACTAAAGTCGTTTTCATGTAATTTTTTTTTTTCTTTTGTCTTTGTTTTGGGTTGGAAGGTGTTATTTAGAAAATTATTTTGGCTTTACGAAAGCCGTTTTCATTTAAACATAAATATATATTTATTTTTTTGTTTTGGGTTAGAAGGTGAGAATGTAATTCAGAAAATCAGTTTAGTAAACCAGTTTAGTAAAACCGTTTTGTACCCGTTTTCATTTAAATTTATTTTGTTATGGGTTAGAATGTGATATGCATGTTGTACAGTTCGAAGCACACCCACACATTGTGCAACTCGACGACATTTTTGTAATAATACTTAATACATAATATACGAAGTCAGTACTTTACAAAATACTCTTACGGGTATGAAAACAACATAACTGAAGTTGCAAATGTAATAGTTTTCAGTTACGTAGGTAGTACAGACATAATTCTCCCACAAAAATACATTATGGACACCATGAACTGAACACACATTACATACATCCTGGACACTCTTAACTGAACACACAATACATAAACATAACAGTTAGATAGAGAAACACCTAATTCATGACCTAATATTGCATATTAATAGCCGTAACATTTGACAGACACAATACATAAACATAAACTTAAACATAAACATAACATAACATAACAGTTATACTTACTCTAACACAGACATTACATATTAATGGAAGTTGTTATATTGCCGAAGTGTAGACATTAACACCTAATTCGCGCTTAAATCGGCAGGTGGCTCAGAGTCTGAACAATCCGAAAGCTCAGCGTCAGAGACAAGTTCAGGATCCTCCATGATAGCCTTGATAGCCGCAACATTTGGTTCTGTTTTGTTCTTCTGGGCATCCTTCTTAAGTATGAGTAGCTGTATATCGCGGGCCAATCTACGACCCATTTGAGAAATCTCACGTTCTAGTGTTTGACATAGTCGATCAACATTATCAGGATCTTCCTTTTGGATCTCAACAGAACGTGCTTTTGGCACCTTCAGTCCTCTTTCCCGACATAATCTTTCGTTTTGCACTCGCTCTATAAATAGTGCGGGCCACTTAAGAAGTCTAGCCTTTGCATAACCATATCCTGTTTGATTTTCTGATGGATCCTCCACCAAACCACATGGATCTCGATAGTACTTGGGCATGACGAAATGTCGCTTCCCAAACCTATCATGATAAGCACAAGAGGCATCCAAGAAAGGAAATGGTGTTTCATCTTCAGCATCGCCACTTCCCCTTCCCCTTCCTCGTCGTGAACTTTCACCCCTTTGCAAGTTCCTACCACCTCTGCGACCCCCACTCCCTCCTATGAACCATGTAGCCATGCTAATTTTTTAAAACAAATGAATAATAATTTCGTAGGGCGAAATGAGTTGTAAGGTTGTGTCTTCACCTTGAGTTGTAAGGTTGTGTCTTCACCTTTACTCGTTTATATAGTTGATTATGAACGGATAAATGAGAATCCCACATATATGCATGCTGACTGTAAGGTAAATGCATGCTGACTGTAAGGTAAATCAGTAGATTCACTGTTGCCATGTGACTTTCTAAATTGAGAATCCCACATATATCAATACGAGATGAGTTATCACTGTAACAAAAAAGTCGAGCAAAAAATGGAGAAAACCAAAGCATGTGGACCAAGTCACATCACTTCACAATCCATCTGCATATACGAACAAAATAAGGGCATGGTGACTGTAAGGTAATTCAGTGAATTCACTGTTGCCATGTGACTTTCGAAGTTGAGAATCCCACATATATCAATAACAGATGAGTTGTCACTGTAATAAAAAAAATCGAGCAACAAATCGAGGAAACCAAAGCCTGTGCACCAATTCACATGACAAAGACCATCCATCTGCATATAAGGACAAAATAAAGGCATGCTGTTGTTAAGGTAAATCAGTGAATTCACTGTTGCCATGTGACTTTCTGAGTTGAGAATCTCACATATATCAATAACAGATGAGTTGTCACTGTAATAAAAAAAATCGAGCAAAAAATTGAGAAAACCAAAGACTCTGCACCAAGTCACATGACTTCACAATCCATCTACATATACAGACAAAATAAAGGCAGGCTGACAATAAGGTAAATCAATGAATTCACTGTTGCCATGTGACTTTCTAAGTTGAGAATCCCACATATGTAAATAAGAGATGAGTTGTGACTGTAATAAACAAATCAATAAAACCGAAGACTGTGCACCAGGTCACATGACTTCACAATCTATCTGCATATACTGACAAGTCTCTCCACGATTTGACTACTCAATGTGTGAAAAAATGAAGCTTATGAAGCTTACGACCCGCTATTTGTATTTCATTGAAAAGTATGACTATTTGAATTGTTCTTGTCATTTGGGAAGCTATTCACCGACCTACCTGTTATGTTTTATGTGTTGTTGAAGGCGGTAGTTCGATTCACCGAGTTTAGTTTTTTGTCAACCCCTCATTCATTACCGGAGTCATAATTTTTACTGGACTTTCAAGAATTGGAAGGTGACTCTTTCTTCTTTCCTGATGGAGATTGAAATTCGTTGTAATTTCATCCCTATTTCAGCAGCCCCAGTTAAGGGAACCTTTTCTCCAAGTTGCCTGATCTATTTTATGTGTTTTAAGTATTCACATAATTGAACATACATTAATCCATTAATTAATCCAGAACATTCATTAACAAATTGCAATTCAATAAAGAAAGTCATGAACTCATAAATGTGTACTTATAAATGTACGTATTTCATAAACTTCAGGTTCATAAGAAAAATACTTGAAATACATCCGTACGTTACACCAACAAGAACGTTGTCTTACACTCCAGGAACGAACATATGAAAGATAACGGTGTTTGATTTCTTATTCGTCATCTGACATGTAGTAGTCAGAGAGATATTTTTCATTGTTGAAGACATTATTTCGCTCAACCATTGTCAAATCTCTGTTGCTTGCTTCTGCCATTTCAGTGGCTAGCTGAAGCATGAAATGTCGACATCTCCGCATCAACATCCTGTTGTTCTCCTTCTTAATTCTGCTAACTGCTTTTTCATAGTCACTCACATTTCGTCTAGCCATGGTCAATGAACGACGATGAGGTACCGGTGCCCCAAAGTTACGTAGATCATTATACAATCCTTCTTGCTCCGTTACCCTGAACGCCCATTCTGCTCGGATACCAGCATAATAATCCTTCGGACTTGAGTACTTTTCGCTCTTGTAGTCATACATAAATGGAGGTAGCAGCCACACTTTCGGATTTCTTTGCCGGTGTGAACTTCCTGCACCTCTTGAAGACATTGTTAATAAAATTAAAAATAATAATAATAATAGTAATTGTATATCTATTACTATTGTTATGCCTTCAACAAACATCATACTGGGGTATTTATAGACATGATAGTGGTGCTAGGGCACTATGGAATAAGTGATACACGTGATATTATTTGATGTTATTCATTTCATGTAATTTTGATTACCCGTGACTTTGTGTACCTGTGATGTAGTCACGGGCGTGGTTGTAAGATAAAATAATAATTGTAGGCCATAGAATCACAATGCTATCCCTTCATATTCGAGCAGTGCATTGTCAAATAAAACAAAATGCAGTGAGTTGTCACATCGGCACATGAAACTATTTTGTCATGCTTACTTTTGTAATACAATAAGTACTCACTTGGAATTGACGATTTCAGTACGTATAAGTGTTTTCGAGAAATTATAAATCAAATCGAAAAATGAAATTTTCTTTGTATTACATTCGGAAGATTCTGTACAACCTCTTTCTGAATGTACACTTCCAAACAATTTGGTGGTTCGAAAGTTCCACCGATACTTAAAACGGTGTTCAACGCCTCATCGTCATTTATCGGTAATATTTTGTATTTGCTGGTTGCTTGCCACTGGCGATAAGGATATCTACATTTGAAGATCAATCGGACTGTTTCCCCGTAACTTGCGACCTTGGACATAAACATCTCCTCCAAATTGCCAAGTGTGGTGCCAAGTTGCACCATATATATCCCTTTCGGCTCAGCATCATATGACACACCTTCATCGGGATCCCGAATTATGTTTCCCCCCCAGTAAAAGATAATTGGAACAGTTGCCATATACTTGCTTCAATGAAACAATAAATATTAAAATATCAACAATATACATATATCGAATTGTACTTGTAAAATAAACATTAAAATTTGCAGAAGCCACAAATAAAAGCAACCCTCTAATTTTTTATAAATTTATATTTTCCAGGGTTGAAGGAACTGTAGAGGTGAAACATTAATTCAATTTGTATTTTGTCAACTATATATTTGTGTCTCAACTTGATTATTACTTTTTATTCAATAATCTTGTTCACTTATTTTTATTCGTATAACAGAACAGCTGAGATTTCATCTATACGTGGAGTTATATATTGTGTCTCATTTACTTCGTATGTGAAGACTCTTATCTTTTCAACGTGAATGTTCTTTGTTGTCATTGCTCTATTGTCTTCATCTAAAAAACACATAACAAGAAGTATACTTGTTGTCTTAATTCTTTCGAATTAGTGGCGAAAAATAAAATAGGTTGAGAGATATTTAGTAGAGGGTGACGCGATTGATTTGGACAATATAAAATACAGGGTGCAAACATTGAGAGAGATTTTTTTAACCTGGTGATGTAATTGTTCAGATTTATGGAAAATATAAGTTAATTTGATTTGCTCCAACTTGTGCCATTACGGACCTTAATGACAAAGTTATTTCCTATGTGAACTAGTAACCCTCGTCCATTTTGTAGAGGGCATAGAGGCTTTCTTATAAAATTAAAACAACAAACTGATTTTGGATCATTTTGGATTGTTCTGAAAAGTAAGAAAAAAATTAAATTTATTTACTCCTTTTTTTTCTTACACATACAAAAACAAAAAAATTATTACAGAGATAATTTATAATGGCCAAAAATTAGAGATAATTAAATTGAAGTTGGTGGTTAAATGTATGGCCTACATTTTGGATAGTTATCCATGTGAATCTATCGGGCCATCCGTACCAATTATTTGGTATTACAAAATACATGCTTACCCATCAACGTGCCATTTTTTTTTTCCCTTCTTACGTACGAAATTGCTATGGACTATTAATTAAAATAATTTATTACTCTTTTCATGCATATATGTCTGCACACCTCTATGGACAGAATAATTATGATATTTGCTTCCGCCAACCCCTAATTTTGTAAATCTATTTAAGTGGCCTTCGGTAATCTTAGGATTACTGGCCGGTCATACCTATAGTAGCGGGTTTGGGTCGTGATAGAGTGGTATCAGAGCACGAGTTATACTGTACACATGAGTCTATATAAGCTACTAGATGTCCTAGACAGAATTAGGGGCATTACATCAGCATGTGTTAGTGTATGTGAAATTATACGACATGTCTGAAACAATTAGACATGAAATGAAATTGAACATTGTCAAAACTATAAACGAGCTATTTGCCTATGTTTATTAGTGCTCTATTTACCTATAGCAAATGGAGAGAACAAGAAGTGATGATGTGATTGAATCCTTTGATGGCAGAATGGAAAGAATGTTAGAAGCTTTAACCGAGTCCATGAGATAACAACAGAGACAACAACTACCTCTTTCGCCTTCTTCAGTGCAAGTGGAACTGATAATTAATGACATTATCGGGTTGACTCAGAAATTTAACAAGATGAAACCTCTGACTTTTCTAGGTGTTATTGAGCAACTGAAAGTTGAAACCTGGATACTAGAAACTGAAAAATTATTTGAAGTGTTTCCATGTTGGATCATTTTGGATCGTTCTGAAAAGTAAGAAAAAAATTAAATTTATTTACTCCTTTTTTTTCTTACACATACAAAAACAAAAAAATAATTACAGAAATAATTTATAATGGCAAAAAATTACAGATAATTAAATTGAAGTTGGTGGTTAAATGTATGGACTACATTTTGGATAGTTATCCATGTGAATCTATCGGGCCATCCGTACCAATTATTTGGTATTAAAAAACACATGCTTACCCATCAGAGTGCCAATTTTTTTTTTTCCCCTTCTTACGTACGAAATTGCTATGGACTATTAATTAAAATAATTTATTACTCTTTTCATGCATATATTGTAACTACTCTAAATTTTTTACAAAGTAGATTTTCCTTTTCAATGGTAGTGGACAATCACAAAGTGAAAAAGACGATAAGTCAGTTCGTTCAATACCCATTTCAAAAACTTTCTCAAATTTTCTCCAGTTTTCTCATAAAATTTTAATTTGTACTAGAATACTATTATATGTATTACAAATTCAGCTCATTAAATGTTTTAATCATATTTTGGCTGCTTGACCCCAAATATGACCCCAAATATAGTGAAATAAACCAAACGAAATTAAACCAATTTTTTTTTTTTAAATCAAATACAGTCAGATTTAAATATTTTCAGAAACCAATAAAAATATTTCTTTTCAATAAAAAAGAGTCAAAATTAAATATTTTGATAAACCAATAAAAATATTTCTTTTTAATAAAATAGAGTCAAAATTAAATATTTTGAGAAACCAATAAAAATATTTCTTTTTAATAAAATATAGTCAAAATTAAATATATGAATTTCGGATTTTTTAATCGCAATTCTTAATTAAAAAAAATTACTTTTAAAACCCTAATTTCCTTTTAATTCCTCTTCACAAGCAAAAAAAAACAATTTCCAATTCAACAAATGTACGTTGGTTTATTCAATATTCAAAATATAGACATTTTCATTCACAAGCATAATTTCAAAATTCTAATTCCTAATTTCAAATTTAAAAATATAAACATTCAAAATATTCAAATTTATTCAATATTCAAAATATTTTTCTTTTGGGTCCAATGCCAGTGGTGCAATACATAGTAATTAATGGGTGGACATTGGAGATTCTTCTTTCTACTAATAAACCCACTTCGCAAAAGTATGAAACAAAGAACTAGCTTGTTGGTCAAGAGTCTTTTTATAGCTATTTTAGCCCAAACATGACATGCCAAACGAAACCTAAGATTGACAAAAATTAAATTTAGAAGGCATAACACTATTTACATACATCCTAAAATTATATATATTACAGCTAAATTAGCTAATTGCCCAATAGAAATCCAGTCTATGATTTTGCATAATGATGAGTAGCTCTTTCACTTGTTCATGAATTCCCTTCATTTGACTTGATTATGATTGTGTTTGAATCATAACTTTGAACACAGATTAAAAATAAAATAAAATAAGAAAAAAAAAGAAAAGAAAAGAAAAGAAAAGAAAATAGAAGAAAAAATTAGATTTTATTTTACTCACATTTTTCTTTCTCTTAATTCCAACTCAGTTTTAAGAGATTGATTGACCTGACAAATGAGACACTTTCTTAATCAAAGTTGTATTAGATTTATCATTGCAGAATTGATTGTAAAAAGAGAAAAAAATACTCTCTTTTTTTCTTTTTTTTCGGCTGAAGGTTAGATTTGATTTCAAGTTTTTGGTACACCTATTAAAAGACTTGTGAATTAAGTTAATGTGGTTATTTAATGTTGTACCCGAGCCTTGGATTTACCAAGAGAAATAAATAAATTCACCTCATTTTCTTTTTGTCAAGATAAAGAAACATAATCTTAGGGTGTTGTCATTTACTGCATTCCAACAAAAAAATCAAGATTGAGATCTGAATTTGGTGTAACCAAAGGGTTTGTTTGGATATGAGTCGATTTTTTGACTATTTAATTTGGGGCTAAAAAATGTCGTTAGTGATAGGTTTTTTTGACTTTTATGAGAGAAAAAATAAAATAATTATGATTTAGATGTAACATTTTGTCTTATATGAATAAAATAACTTATTTTATCTTATATGACTATTTTAGCCCAAACTAATATCCCAAACGGGAGCAAAGCCAGATTGAGTTGTTGTGCCCTTTCTTTGACTTGAAACCTTGAAATTTGTTTATGTTCATTTTATTTTTTATTTTATTTTTGGGTAGCCCTATTAATATTTTGGTTTTGTTGTAACGGTCCATGAAATTTTGAGATGATCAAATTATATTAAATCTAGCATTTAGTGAATCTTATCACGTTTTCAAGAGATGAGGATATATAATTAAGTAAAATATTTTGATCCTCCATGTAATTCTCTCTGCCTTAAATTAATCAGAGTATACATATGTGACAAAACTTTCCTATTTTTTTTTTTTACATTTTAATTTAATTTGTTTTTTGGGGTAGGTCATCCATATGTGATCCTAACACATTCAAAACCCAATAAAGAAAACCCCTAAATAGTCCCAAAGAAACATGGATCCTTTGTCTCTTGGGTATCACAATGCAGGTCTCGAGTCTTGACCTCTACAATTTCTCCCAAATTAATGACATTTACATGCTTTGATTTCTATTTTAACTATCTTCATTTGTATAGGAGAATGTAAAACATAAATAGAAATAAATATGATGAAACTTAGATATTTTTGTACATAGACAAAAATGTTCTCACATTTGAAATAATGAAATTAACTAATTTATAAAAAAAAATATAAAAAAATAAAATGATAGTATCCTCTTGAATAAAAAAACAAAAAGCATTAATATTTCATTATAAATAAAATATAAATTTATAAATCATATAAATAATATTACTTTCTTTATTTGGAAGCTCATTTAACTTGAAACAATTCTTTGAAATAGATTGTTGAATTTCACTTACAATTAGATTTTAATCTATTAATTTTATAATATTAGAACCAAAAAAATAAAATCCATTGATGCTATAATATTACAAAAAAAATAAAGCATTTCAATTTATTCCAAAAAATAAAAAACCAAATAAATAAAAATACTTTATTTAAAATTATATAATGACAGTATATGTTTCAAATTAAAAATACTTTATTTTGATAAACCAATAAAAAATTCAAAAAAATTCAAAAACTAACCATGATTCCAAAAAATTCAAATTCATTTAAAAACCCTAACATTGACAGAAAAACCCTAACCCGTATGCCAAAAAATTCCAAACCCTAATTTCATAACCTCAATGATAAAAACCCTAACACATTTAATAATTCACAAGTAAAACCCTAACATTGACAAAAAAAAATACAACACATTTACAAACACAAAAACTAAATACATAAAAATTAGGGTTAATGTCATACCACGGAGAGAGAGAGAGAGCAGAGACAGAGAGCGAGAGCGAGCTGAGATGGAGGAGCGAGAGCAGAGAGAGAGAGAGCGAGCGAGAGCAGAGACCGAGCGAGAGAGCAGAGAGCAGAGAGCCAAAAAACCTAAGTCTGAAAATCTGCAAAACGTATGCAAATGAGGGGGGGGTTTGTTCGTATATATGAGGACTTTGAAAACGCTGATCTAAAAAGCGATTTCATTTAAATGAAATCGCTATTACAAATAGCATTTTTTTGGCAACAAAATTTGAACTGAAATCGCTATTAGAGATAGCGTTTTTTGCGGGGAAAATTTTTTCTTAAAATCGCTATTACGAATAGCGTTTTTTGGCAATTTTGAAAAAAGCGCTGTTAGGAAAAGCGTTTTTATCCACAGCCAAACAAACACTAGAAGTGCTATTTGTAATAGCGACTTATTAATCAAAAGCGCTATTTGTAATAGCGATTTTACTGTTCATCTACTTTTGCGGTCCTAACAGTAAAAGCGCGAATAGTAATGGCGCTTTAACTTAGTTTTGGAATTACGTCAGAAGTTGGCCTAGTTTTGGAAATACAATACAAAAATGGCTTATATTGGGAAAAGCCTCGAGTAACAGTGACATATCCCTGTTTCTCTAGTCGCATTAAGCTTTTGAAATTGAATTTAGGAATTATTTAAATAAATGTATTTTTTTATTTTTTATAAAAAAATATGTAAAAAAAAAAAATAGAAAGGCGAAGGATTTGTTTGGAAAGTGTGTTGACTTTTTAACTTTTTAATTTTTTTTTACTATTTTAATTTGGGACTAAAAAGTCTGATTTGTGAATGATTTTAGGCTGTTTTGACTTTTTTGTGAAAAAAATAATATAATGATTATGGGTTGAATATAATGTTTTGTCTTATTGAACAAAAAAACTTATTTTACTTTTTGTGACTAAAATAACTAAAAAAAATCTCAACTTTTGCTTCCCAAACGAGGTCATAATTTATAAAATAAAAAAAAAAGTACGCTATTGTAGTGTACCAAAACAAGCACTTATTGAGAATTTTCATTAAACTATTTTGAAAAGATGATTAAAAGTCATTCTTCACCTTTTAAGCCTCCGTTTGGAAAGTGGGTTGGCTTTTTGGCTTTTTGACTTTTTTGGCTATTTTAGCCTGGGCTTAAAAGCTTAGTTTGGGAAGGGCTTTTTGACTTTTTGGCTTTTTTGAGTTTTTTTGTGAGAGAAGAATGTAATGATTATGGGTTGGATGTGATGTCTTGTTTGTTATGGCTAAAATAGCCTATTTTGTTTTTTGTGGCTAAAATAGCCAAAAAAACCCAAACCATGACTTCCCAAATGAAGCCTACTAATTTTGAGTCACATGTTATCTTTCACATTTTTTTTAAAAAAAAAGGTAAAAAATTAGCTTTTAGGTATCTTCTCAATACAACCCTAAGGGTGGATTATGAAGGGAAATGAGTTGTTGAAAAATAATTAGTTTGTTTGGTTTGAATTTTCATGATTCACTTTTTTAAAATTTGAAATTTTTTATTTTTTGTGTGTTTTTTTATTTTTATTGATTTTTTTTAATTTTTAGATACACTTAACGTAAATATACTTAAAAAGTATAATATTTATGAAAACAAAACTTTAGAAAAATCATTAAATATCAAAAATACAAAAAAAAAATATGAGAATTCAGTACATTTGTCATATTCTTGTGTATTTATTGATTTTTTAAAATATTTTTTTTACAAATATTTTATTTTTTAAATACATCTAAGTAAGGTGCATATAAAAGAGTAAAAAAAATGCTTAAAATTTTAAAAATATTCACTAAAAATAAAAATAAAAAAAATGAAAAATAAAAAATAAAAAAAACTCAATTTCCAGAACATAGAATCCAAAAAATTGAAACCAAACACACTGAATGATTTTTTGGCAACTTTAATGTGAAATTAAAGTGGGACTCAACTGTCCATTGAGGTAGATTTAAGTGATTTTATATTTTCTTAAGTGAGAAGGTTTCAATACAAAAATAATGAGTCAAAACTATTAGATTGTGAATGAGAATTGTCTCATAAAGTGGGCATCAATAAAAGTTAGACTTAGATTTGGACTTGGTCTTGGTTTGGTTTGAACTGTGCTTAGGCTTATGCTTGTGTATGTGCTGGGTTTGGTCTTGAATTTGGACTTGGATTTAGTTTTGAGCTTGGACTAGGTTGTGTTGTATTAGGCTTAACTTATGCATGTGTTTGTAATTGAGTTTGGATCGGGTTGTGATCCAACATCAGTATCCGCTTTGTGACCCATCTGTTTGAATTATTCAAATATACACACTTATTTGCATATACATGGGAATCTTGGACTTTTGCAACTCTCATCTTTCGATGATGGAGTTGATGACCAAATTAATGGCCATGAGTTTTTCACATTCTAACTCTAACTCTAATGGTTAGAGTTGATGGCCTTGGTTAACGATATTTGATAGCCCTATGATAATAGCCTTTATGGTTAAGACTCCTCTACTTGTATAAACAAAGGCATTTCTCCTTTAACATAGTAGGATGATTTTGAAAAGATTTTTTAGATACAAAATAAGATGGTGTTTTGAGATAATAAAGTTGAAGATAATTTTGATACAAAAGAAAAAATTTCCTATTTTCTTTTTGTTAGTCTCTTCTTTGGTTCTTGTTAGAGAGGGAGTGCTGCCATTGTCAAGTTCGTTGAAAGTATTTAGAAGATGCTTCTGCTCTAATTGATTTCGATCATCATATTTTAGGAGACAGATGTCGATGTACCTCTATCAAAATCAGTGAGGTGGCAAATCTGTTTTAAAGGAACTATGTATACCATAGATTTCGATTTGTATCCCTAATCTTTTGTTTTTCAAAGTTTTAAATTTAAACTATTTATTGTATATTATTTTATATATTCATGTGAATCCATCTTGTAACATATGTAATCTATTTCATTTATGTATTTTTAGTTCTGTAGTTTATTATGTATTTCATTTTTTAATATAAAAAAAAATTATTTTATCATTTCTATTTAATTTAATTTTATATATGTTTATAGTATTATTATGAAAAAAAATACCAACATGAGCTGGTCTCCATACTTCATCTCTCTATATTTTTTCATATTTATTTGTGGATTTTAATTTGGATTCACATTGATGATTCGAACTATTTACCTTGTAAGCCTCGCGATAAAGATTATTTATACAAAAAATTAATTTTGTCAGATATTTTTTAAAAGACATTTGCTTTAGGGATAATAGAGAAGAGACCTTAGCATTCCAACTTCTTGAGGTATAGATCCAGAAATATGGTTTTTAAAAAGGTGTAAAATGGTAAAGTTGGCCAAGTTACATATAAAAGTAGGGATGGAACCAGTGAGATTGTTTGTTGACAATTCAAGTTCAATTAGAGACCTTAGCATTCCAACTTTTTGAGGGATGGGTCTAGAAAGAGGGTTTTTGAAAAGGTGTAAAACGGTTAAGGTGGCCAAGTTCCCTATAGAAGTAGGGACCAAACCTGTGAAATTGTTTTCTAACAAATCAAGGTCAATTAGAGACCTTAGCATTCCAACTACTTGAGGGATGGGTCCAGAAAGATGGTTTTTGAAAAGGTGTAAAATGGTTAAGGTGGCCAAGTTCCCTATAGAAGTAGGGACTAAACCTGTGAGATTGTTTTCTGACAAATCAAATTCAATAAGAGACCTTAACATTCCAACTTGATGAGGGATGGATCCAGAAAGTTGGTTTTTATAAAGGTATTGTAACACCCTGAAAATTAGGCAGGGTATATCTATTTATACTACAAAACCCACCTGATAGACAAACACACATATATAGCTAATTATTCCATACATCCATTTCCATTAAATCCCAAATGCCAAATACATGTTATTCATATCTCAATGCCCCAGTTCCAATCCAAAGCATACATTTTACAACCAGTATGAAATGGAAAGCGAAACAGATAATAAGTGCTCTACAAGCTTACAAATTTATCCAAGAACATTCTTGGTTATACAAAATGGAGTTTCAACTCAACACAAATACAGCCCTGGGCTTACATTCAAAAAATAACAATAAAACAAAAATGAAGTCTCAACTCTGAGTCCTCCCAAGTCAATGCCTTGGCAGAGACATAACACCTGTATCTGAAATGGTTTCCCTTATAGGGTGAGTCATAGTCCGGTAGAGATATAATACACAACATATGAACCATGACAAGACTAAGGAGGAGTATGCTCATGCCATGCTTATGATAAAATAGTTTATCTCGCTTTTTATAAAGCATGCAATGCTGAGATGCAACAACAAATATAAAATCATTTCCATTTTAAACCATATATGTTACATGAATACAGGCTCTATGAATCTCTAGGTGAGTGCCTGCAAGTAGGCCCTAATGTACTACCACTGTCATTTTTACCAATAAACCAGAAGGCTCGACACCTAACCGTAGAAGAATGAAAAAAAAAATACAAATATATGAGAGGTGCAAGTATATTTATAATGAAGTGTAAATAAAAGATTATGAAGATATAAATGTCACTTACACCTCTCTATATATTGATAATTATTTTTCCCTTCTCACATTTACACGTAGTTTCTTTTTTTTAATAGAAGAAGTAGACTTCGACTCTAAGGCGGCCTATGATTTTGAAGGTTAGAAATTGCAGTTTAGGTAAGTAGAGTCGGGATGACAATTTTCAAAGGGGAGTGGCTTCCTTTCGTTTGTGATGACATTGATCAAATATCGATATCTATTTTATCAGAGTAGATTTTTATCAACTGTTTATTTTTTCATTGTCTATTTTTTTCATACAAAACTAATTTGATCACGTAACTATCAATATTCAATCAAAGTGATTTTTATGAAAATATAGTACTCGACTAGTTCTACACATTGAACGATTCAGATTATTAAAACGAGATCTATAATGAGCCCCCACAGGCCCAACAGTACCCTCCAGCCCGTGGAAGCCATCCCCTTTTCAAAGCCCATTAATATAATTATGACACACTATAGCTTGTTTGGGAATTGATATTTTTAGTAATTTTTTAATTTTTTATAAAAGAAAAAATAAAAAAAAATAGAGGGAATGATTTTATAATTTGTAATGATTTTTTAATTAAAAATCTTACTTTTCAAACAAGGCCTTAAAGATAATGTTTGAAGTCTATCCCAGCTAGGATAGATATCAGCCCATTGACTCGCCTAGCCCTCCCAATCCAGTCTTTTTTTCTAGGGCTTAGGAAGGTTGTTTTAGCTCATAGAGTCGGGCTAGGTTAACATTTTTAGCCTGAAATATTAATGGGTTTGACTTAAAATTTATACTTTCAATCCAGCCCAGCCTGCTATTAAATGAATCAATTAATTAGTTATTTATAATACATTAAAAAAAATATTTTTTTTTGTTGAGATTTAAACTTTATATTTATTGATGTTATTGAAACTCATATTTATGGTGATTTGTGATTGAATTTATTTAAGAAATCTTTCAATTTATACACAAAATCTTTCAATTTATAATGATGTCAATATATTTATTTAAGAAATATATGTGTGATTGAATTTAATTTTAGAATGCTTTAAAAAAAAATTTAACATATAACCCGATAGGTAGGTTTGGAATTTATAATTATTTTTCAAATCGGTTTCAAATCGGGCTTGGGAAGATATAAAGATGTGATGTCACTATAAGAAAAATGAGATTTAACGACGTTCATTTAACGACGTTTTTTTAAATGTCATCTTTTTCAATATTTAACCACGTTTGATAAGCGCCACATTTTTTTAAAAATAAAACGGTACCGTTTTCATAAGAGAGGGCGTGTTAAAGCGCCTCCAAATGTCCAACTCTCCCACGCGCAAATGTACAACTTTCCCACGCGCGCTCTCTCTCTCTCTCTCTCTTCAGATGTCTTATTTTGGGTCAATGACCCAAAACACTCGCTTACTCTCTCACTCACTCT
Organism: Camellia sinensis; assembly: GCF_055761805.1. Classification (NCBI taxonomy): domain Eukaryota; kingdom Viridiplantae; phylum Streptophyta; class Magnoliopsida; order Ericales; family Theaceae; genus Camellia; species Camellia sinensis. The sequence continues at coordinate 87,953,578 of NC_138973.1, read as the reverse complement.
CTGGATCGATCTCACTCTCACTCTCTCTCTCACAACCCTCTCTAAACCCTAATCTCTCTCAACCGATCGAATCAACCTTCTTCAGCCCCGTTTGATCCAATCTCAGAGCGATTGGTGATTTATCTCAGATCCAATCTCAGAGCGGTTGGGGATTCATCTCAGATCCAATCTCTGAGCGATTGACGATTTCGATTTTGATTTTGAAGTTCTCTCTCTCTCTCGATTTCGAAGCTCCCCCGCCTGTCTGTGTGTGCGCTGCACAGAAAGACGTGCCTTAACCTTGTTTCCTAGGAGAAGCAGAAAATGAAATTCAGACATTTTTTCAAGAGAGAACCAAAGAAGTAGAGCCTAGTAAACAATAAATTCCAGAATTTATGCCTATTGTTCTGTTCACAAAAGGAAGCAAAAGTGATGAGACTTGAGAGTCATCTCCTACCTATGCTGTGCTCCAAAATTTAGGCCACCATGATAGATACCGGCTCCAGAAAGCCATGCGAAATGTACAGCTCTTCTTTGCTTGATAAAGAAATGCAGTTCACTGCAAGATAGGCAAAAATGGATTTCATTTTCAAAATACGAGAATATGATTATGAGAACAATATATCCACCCAATTTGTGTAAAATCATAATTAATTTGATTACACAAAAGAGAATAAACCCATGCAACCTGTCTGCTTTAAATTTCTGCTTTTTTATTATTAAAATTTTAGTTTAAGAAAAGAAATATCAAAATTGCTGCACATTGGCATCCAACTAGACAGATATATTTTGAGTCTATATATATTTTGAGGATGTTGTATGTTTAACTCTTTTGTTTGGTTGGAGGTTAATCATCATCCTCGAAATGATTGTCTGTAGGTCCAACCCCTTTGAACCAATGATGTCTTATTTGGTCATCTCATGGATATAAAACCCTCCAGTAATTCCTTTCTTTCCCCATGCATTAATTTTGTCTTGGCAGATTGTTAGATTTTGGAATTGCTATCAACGGTTAGATGCATTTCTATTGTTTATGATTACTGAAATCAACTTCTCTCTCTCTCTCTCGCTCCCCCCCCCCCCCAAAAAAAAAAATTTATACATGTTTTTAAGTTTAGGGAACAGTAGAGATAAATGGAAAAAGTGCATTGGAGATGAAGATGGAGAGGCTGGATTACAAGTCAACAAAACTTAGATTCCTAATGTAATTGCAGAGATACATGACATTGCATAGAGAGAGGCATCCTATTTTGGTAAACTAGATTGATATGGTAGGAAAAGGATTTGTGTGAATGTGGTTATTGTGAATGGGAATATGAATATCAAGTTGGCTCAAATGTCCAGATTTCTATTTTGTTGAACTCAGATTCCTATTTTGGCTCAAATAGAGGGGCATCCTATTTTGGTGACTTCTTAATGTTATTCAAATGATTTGTGTGTGAATGTTTTTTTTTTGCACAATGATTGTGGACTATCATTTGATAAGATTTTACTATGTGAATGGGAGTTATTATTTTATATTAGTGTTATTTTTTAGTTTTATTATAGGTATTTTTTTAGTTCAATAACACAAAATTAGCATAATTAAAAAAAAAAATAGGGCTATCATGGCGTTTCTAAAAACGTCGCCAAATAGTATTTTTTTGGGAGAGATATGACGGCGTTTTAAAAACGTTGCTAAATAGCATGATGACGTCGTGTTATCGTTAATGGAACTTTTAGCGGCGTTTTAAAAATGCCACCGATAGTTATATAAGCGACATTTCTAAAGCGCCATAGAATTATAGCGACGGTCGCATCTTCGGCGTTTGGTGCAAAGCGTCACGAAAGGATTTGGCGGCGTTTTTAAGACCTATCGCGGCGTTTTTAAAACGCCTCTAAATCCTCCCTTTCCAGCAGTGTGTTAGAGTGGGGCCGGACTTTGACAAATACAAATTTTCTTATTATGTAGTATCAACCTGACTGAATCCGACCTAGCCCGACGTTTCCAACCTCTAAATTATATATAACATTTATACTTGTACATATTACAAATAATTCATATTATTTAACTTTGTTAAATTAAAAATAATAATAGAAAACAGCTTTTTTGTATAAGAAATATATTTAAAAAATGGTCTGAACATTATTTTGTTTTTCAAGTCGGGGTACAAATATATTTAAATTTAAAGAGAATTATTGCGAAGGTCTTATTACAAAGATGGGTAAATCACCAAATATGTCTTCTTAATCTTTTGGTGTATCAAAAAGTCTACACTTTTAATTGTTACTATAAAATCTTTTTTTTTTTAGCAACATTTTCGTAAAAAGTGTCACTATTTGTTAATTTTTACCGACAATTGAAAAATTTGTCATGAAAAAATATCACTAAATGTCATTTTTTTAACAAATTTGAAAATTTGTCACAAAAAATTATGAATTGTCAATTTTAACGACAGATTCATAAAATTGTCACAAAATTTTTAGTAACAATTTTGATAGAACCAATTTTGAGTGACAAATTGATAGGACTTTTTAATCTATACAAACACTTATAAAATTTAATAGCGCACAAGTCCATATGACATGACCTGTGAGTACTCCTTAAATTTAGGGCACTTAATCCATAAATCCAAATTTAGATTTTGTTTGGCCAAAAGTACACACGTTAAAATACACTGCTATAAAAATAAACTTATGCAAAATGACCAAACAACCCATTCTCGATTCACCGGTCGGTGAACTCATGATTGGAGTCACATTTATAATCTATCTACTTCTATTCTCTCTCTCTGTCTCTCTGTCTCTCTCTCTCTCTCTCTCTCTCTCTCGCGTACTTCTCATGTTTTTTGCTATATCTCTTTTTGTTGGTTTCAATTCCCAACAACACTCAATTTCTTTCTTTCTCTACTCAGGCCTCGTTTGGCAACCTTCATTTTTGGCCAAAAAGTCAAAAAGTTACTAAATTAGCCAAAAAGCCAATAACCCATACCAAAAAATCAAAGATTCTCTTTCTCTCTACTTTTTGCACATCTTTTCGTAAAAAGTCAAAAAGTTATCCTAAACATACTAGTTTTTTTTAGCTCATATTTTAGCCAAATAGCCAAAAAGTTACTAAATTAGCATGTTCCCAAACGAGGCCTCATTCTCCATTTTTTCCCCCTCAATCCAGGGGCTTTTTCCATATTAGGCTTGTTTTACATCTTATTTTCCAAACTAAGCCTAGTTTGGACGGATTTCTCAAATTAGACTAAAGGGCTATTACAAATCGCGCTTTCACTGTTTGGAAACCAAAATTTGATGAATAGTGAAAGCGCTATTGAGAAACGCACTTTTAATTAAGAAATCGTTATTCCAAATCGCGCTTTTAGTATAAAAAATTTTTTCTGAAGAAAATGCTATTTTAAATCGCGCTTTCAGTGTGCGTATAATTTTTTTTTTTTTTAGAAAACATTATTTCAAATAACGTTTTTACTGTTTCAACACAAACTAAAACCAAAACCAACCCACACTCTGACATACGCACACACCCACACACACTGAAGCATTGAAATAATATAATTTTTATATATAATAATAATTTATAATAATCAATTATATAATTTTTATAATTTTCGTAAATATAAATCATTTTTAGGTTATAGATGGTTTGATTTATAATACGTATGTAAGGGTAAAAATTTTTATAATCAAAAATAATTTTTGTAATTTTTATAATCAAAAATAATTTATAAATTATCAAAAATAATTTATAATACGTATGTATTTACTTTAAATAAATTATATATAATATGTATGTATTATATATATAATTTTTATATATTTACTTTAAATAAATTATTTTTGATACGTATGTATTATATATATTTATATATTTACTTTAAATAAATTATTAATAAATATATAACAATTATTTTATAAAATAAATTATTAATAAAAATTATTGATTGTAAAATAAATTGATTACTTTATAAAATAAATTGATTATAATTTTTATTAATAATTATTTATTGTATATTTATAAAGATTATAATCAATTTATAAATAATTTTGGCAATTTTTATAATTAATTTTTACATACGTATGGCAATAATTTTTATAAATTATTTAAACCATACGTATGTAAGGGTAAAAAATTTTAGGTTATGGATGGTTTGATTTATCATTTATCAAAATTTTTACCCTTAAACCATACGTATGTAAATGTGAAGATGGGTTTACTGTAAATGTAAATGTGAAGATACGTATTAAATTATTTACATACGTATTAATTATAAATTTTTATAAATTATTTTTGAATAATACATACGTATTATAAAATGTGAAGATGGGTTTACTATAAAAAATTTTAAATAAAAAATGTAAAGATTTAAATAATGCATACGTATTATAAAATTTTATTAATAATTTATTTTATAAAATAATTATTATATATTTATTAATAATTTGTTTAAAGTAAATATATAATACATACGTATCAAAAATAATTTATTTAAAGTAAATATATAAAAATTATATATATATATATATAATACATACGTATTATATATAATTTATTTAAAGTAAATACATACGTATTATAAATTATTTTTGATTATAAAAATTGCAAAAATTATTTTTGATTATAAAAATTTTTACTTTTACATACGTATTATAAATCAAACCATCTATAACCAAAAACTGATTTATATTTACGAAAATTATAAAAATTATATAATTGATTATTATAAATTATTATTATATATAAAAATTATATTATTTCAATGCTTCAGTGTGTGTGGGTGTGTTCGTATGTCAAAGTGAGAGTGTGGGTTGGTTTTGGTTTTGGTTTGTGTTGCAACTGTAAAAACGTTATTTGAAATAACGTTTTCTAAAAAAATAAAAAAAAATTATACGCACAGTGAAAGCTCGATTTCAAATAGCGTTTTCTTCAGAAAATTTTTTTTATGCTAAAAGCGCGATTTGAAATAGCGATTTCTTAATTAAAAGTGCGTTTTGCAATAGCGCTTTCACTATTCATCAAATTTTGGGCTCCAAACAGTGAAAGCGCGATTTGTAATAGCGCTTTAGCTTAGTTTGGGAAATCCGTCCAAACTAGGCCTAGTTTGGGAAATAAGATACAAAAGAGGCTTAATATGGGAAAAGCCTCCTCAATCCACCACATTCTCTCTCTATGAGGTGATTTTGGACTTCGTCGGCGTTGGATCTCCTAACCGACAATGAAGATTTGCATCAACGGTCTCTGATAATTGTCGATCGTTGTAAAGAGATCGATCGTGGCGAACTGGGACTCCTCGCGAAGAACCACAACTATGATCTAGTCACTACCTTTGCAGTTCTGTCGTCACAATTCCAATATAGTCATCGCCTCTATAGATTTGAAAACAAATTTGCTGTTTAATTGCGACAAACATTAGTATACTAAGAGTGATTGATTAATAAATTAGTATACTAAGGCTTTTTGAAGTTGTTTTCTCAACAATATCAGAGCCTCTGTTATTATACAATAGTTGTATTTCATTATCTTTATACAATACAAGTAATTTTTCAATTTCTTCCTTGTTTTCTTGAAATTATTGTAACTCAGTGGTTGAATAAGATATAAAAAATTAGCTCTATTTAGACAAATTATTGCATTTCTCTTAAATTGAATTGAATTTCAACAGATAGATAGTTGGTTTCTACATATCAAATTTATTTTAACAAATAAAAAAATTGAATTGTTATTTTAACAGATAAAAAATTCAACAGATAGGAAAAATAATTTTAATAAATTTCAACAGATAGGAAAAATAAAAGTTTGGTAAAATTTCAACAGATAGATTAATTTTTTTTGAACAAATAAGAAAAAAATTGAACATATAAGGGAAAAGTTAGACAGATAGATACAAATTTAAACAGATAGGTTCAAAAAAATGAACAGATAAAAACAATTCTACATATAGGTTTAAGGGTAAAATTAGAAATAAAATATCCTCCAAAATAATAAAAGGGTAAATTACAAATACATCCCCTGAGGTTTGCTTAAAATATAGATTACTTCTTGTGATTTGAAAAATTATAAATACTTCATTGTTAAAATTTTTTATTTAATAGAATTAACTAAAAAAATAAAATTCATAATTGTTCTCTTTATACAATAATAAAATTACCTAAATTATTAATTAAAATATATTTTTAAAATCATTAAAAATTGTTAATTAACTTGATGATTTATTAATAAAAGGGGTGATTTGTTATGGCATTACAAATTTTAAGGGTAGAATGTAATTTTTAAAATCACATAGGGCGGTTTATATTTTAATCAAATGGCAAAAGATGTATTTTTAATTATCCATTTTAAAATGTGCTTTTCACCACAATATTTTATAAAAAATATATTTTCATAAAAAAAATATTCATAAAACCTAATCCCTTACATTCTCTTTAAAATTTTGCCAATTTTTTTTTCTCTTATTTGTTAGTCGAATGTGCTATTTGAAAAAACAGAGGGCTCTAAAATTGGGTTAGGGTGGACCATCTGTTTTGCTAAATTGACCACAAACAACGGTCAATCAATCTGACGTGTCCGTTGCCACATAAAACCTCTCATTTCCAGTAGGGACCACCACGTGTGGTGGGACGAAAGCCGATTTCGCGTCCAGCGAAATTATTGTTTTTTACACACCACAATACCAACCAATTAACACATAAATTGATTGTACTTTCATTTGGAAATAGCTAGACAATTTCTGGCAATAGCAAGATCATTTCTGTTTATTACAGAAAAAATTTCCATTCGTCTCCGCGGGTGAAAATGACCCCTGTCCCTGCTTCGTTGTCAACATTCATCGCAATTTTTCACAAAACCAGAGAGAGAGAGAGAGAAAGTGTATAAGGATCGTGACATTTTAGAGAGAGAAAGAGGGGGAGTATGGAGAATCAGGAGGAGGACGACAAGGTGGCGCCGCTGGCGGTGGCGGAGGCGGAGGCGGAGGAGGAGGCGGTGGAGGAGGTGACGGAGGAGCTAGGTTCGAGCTTGACTCTCGAGAGAGTCGCTGTTGCAAAGCAATTCATCGAAAGCCACTACAAAGCTCATATGAAACACATCAAAGAACGCAAAGAAAGGTACCAACTCATCATCATCATCAACAATTGCTCCTCGCATAGTCAACAAAATAGGCATATACGCACCTATATACGCATATTTATATGTACATGTTAATGTATTTCATATGATATTCAACGAATTATTCACTAATCATCTCTCTAAACATTTGCATGTGTCTCTGTTTTTTGATTTTGCACTAATCATTTCATTGCGTCCCATTTTTCTACCAATTGTGTCTTCATTTTGGTTATAGCTTGTAAAGGCAGGTTTTTTATTCCGATTATGCCTTAAATTGAAGCATGACATTTGTAATTTGTGATTTCATGGCCATAATTCTATATAATTCAATGCTGGGTTACAGGGACCAGGTTTGGTTGTGGTAGTATCAGGTGCAAAATTTCTAGGGATTTAATTGGTTAAAAAATATTAATGTAGGGATTGTTGATTGTTTAATGTAGTGATTGTTGATTGTTTCTAAGTTTATGTGGCTCGGGTGGCGGTGTGGAGTGAGGTAAGTTATGTTAAGGAGCAGATAAAGTCAGGTCAGGTAAGAAAAACCAAATTTGGGATTGGCTTGGGGACTGTTGTGCAGTTAAATGGGCCTATTTTAGGGCCCATTTCGATAATTCTAACGGTCTCTATTTTAGAATACATCGAGTAAAACATATCTGCAACAATGTAGTTAATTGGATATTGTTAACTCTTTCGTCCATGCACATTCGTATCTACAAAAATAAGTGATAATTGTAATTTAAAATATTAAAATGAATACAAATGTGCGTGGATGAAAAGGTTAATGATATCCGATTAACTTGATTTGTTACAGGTATGTTCTACTTGATATACTCTAAAATATGAACGGTTTGGATCATCGGAATGAGCCCTGAAATGGGCCCATTCGGCTGCACAGCAGTGGCTGCTGTGCCCCCAGCACAGCAGCCACCCCAAATCTGCTTGTGAAGTATATATGGGGGTGTCAAAGTATAATGTGGGTTTAAGGGCAAAATGTAAAAGGCATGTTTGTCATCCCTGCCATTACAAAACCCTTAATAAAGCTCATGTCACATGTATTTGAGCAATTGTTGATGTTGATCTCAAAGACTGTGAGTCTGTGACTCTTACCAAAATAGTGCATGCTATCAATAATTCGTAAGTAGATCAGATAGCCATGACAAATTCACAAGAAGTTAGTTTTACAGAGTTAGCTTGCCCATATGCGATTCTAATTTCTGATTTATGCGCTTGCATGCAAGTGAAGAAGTATCTCTAGAGAGATGGATGATTGATCAATATTCGAAAAGCTTTGCAAATGAACCTAGTAACTATGGCTACACTGCAATGCATGGGATGTGTCGTCATGAGTACCAAGGATGTTAAATCACATAACTCATGGATGAATCTGTAGGGATTTAACTATTTGTAGTCATGTCTTATTGTTTCATGTTTTTGTGTCGACTTGAGATGTAAGTTTCTAGTGGGGAGATAAAAAAGTTGAAAGAAGCTACATAAAATTGGCATTCCACTTGAATCTTAGAGAGAGCAAAGGAAAGCAAAGCAAAATGCTCAAGTCAGAAAGAAACTATTTTTAAGTGATGCCCTTTCCTAGTTCTCTTGGAGAATACCTTAGATATACGTGAAATTCAGTCCATGATACTACGAATAAAATTACTGCATCCCTGGTGAGCAGAGCAGATTATGGAGGTAACAATGTATACCGTAGTTTAGAGGAGCATTGATATGTTATATTTTTTCACCAGCCCTGCAAAATAATGGGCTAGTGAAGAGAATAGTTCTTTCAGTCTAAGTGGGTGAATGAGTTGTTGCTAGCAAAGTACCTAATTTGGGCTTATTCACGATGTACAGTTGTTTTCTACTTCTTTTTCCTTCGGCCGTTTGACATTTTGCCTTAGTTGCTATTTGCTACCAATTGAGTTGATGGATGTTTTAGCATAGTAGAAAGAGGAATGAAGGACAAAATTTGCTGTGCTAGCCAGTTGAAACGTGGTCTTGCGTTTTGATTTTGACCACTAAAATCATATTAAATTACTCACCATGGGAAATATAACATCAAGTAGATTCTTGAGGGGATTTTTGTTTTTAATGTAATGCAAACAAGGGTTCTGTACCTATTTGTAAAAAACAAAAAGAAAAAGAAAACACCTTGTATATCCACATTTATGAGATAAGGTGGAATTGTCAACCTGTCAAGTAAACAAGTTCGGATGGTTTCGTTTGAACTCAAAACAAAGGCTGTACTTCTTGAAGTTGACATAGATGGTCAGAAGGTCCCTAGTTCTTGTTAAAACTATACAAAAGAATGATCTTCTCAACTAATAAAAGCACATCCCTTCCTGGCCTACCATTTTGCACTTTGAATTCCACAAATACCATTTTCCTTTCTTGCATATAACTTAGTTTTATTTTCCAATTTTCCATTAAAAACATCACAATACAATGGTTACCATCATTTTTTCTCATTATCAAACTTTTTGGAACTGCCATCTTTGTAGTATGGCTTCTTGCAGCCTACTTAGAGAGATGTCCTCTTATATCTCGTACTGGCACCTGCTTTATATGGCCCCTATCACAACTATTGCAGTCCACTTTCCTATCCAGACGTACATATATGTCCTATTAGCCTATTCCATTTTTAATAGGTAAAATTTATATATTAGAAAAAGTTGTGCAGTGGGCACCACCCACCGACAAATGGGGAAAAATAAAGTTAAACCTTATTTACATCACCTCATGACTCCACCGAGTCAACAAAATCCAAAAAAGATCCACCCCAACTATACAAAAGAGTCTAAAAGTTTAATCGTTATAATATGCACCAAAGCCTCCACATAGTTAAAAGATCTTGTATTTCTCTCCTTCCACAAACACCAAATCAACCATAAAGGTGTTCCACACCTTTCTTCTTCTCTTACTTGTCATAATAGCTCTCCAACCTTGAAGGAGCTTTAACACCATTCTTGGAAAAACTAAGAAATTCCAAACAAACAAAATACAAGACTCCATAACTCTCTAGTCATCTCACAATGAATGAGAAAGCGTTCCATTAATTGTCAATATAGATGCCTTGCACACACAACACCAATTTGGAAGGATATTCCTCCTTTTAATATTGATATTAATACTAAGGATATTTCCTTTAGCACCTGCTCCATATGAGAGATATTATTTTTTCCAACCTACAAGTCTTTTATGCAACCTTTGAACATCAATGTCCCAAATTGCTTTGGTTATAACCCTCGAAGTGACCTTCACATGCCAGAGCCAAATATCATCCCAAAATTTTATGCGCCAACTATCAGCATTATATATTCGACTCATTAGAAGAGTTTTCCTATTCCATCCTTCTGTTCTTCTACCGTCCCATTCTGTATGAGCTTTCAATTTGAAATCCTGCTACCCTTCTCGTTGCCACACTTCCTCTCCGCCACTTTCCTTTGTGCACTTCTCTTCTCCACCTCATGACACTGAATCACTCCCTCAACAAGGCTTGATTAAGTGGTATAACCTCTTAACATCCTACAACCCCCCACCCCCCCTTCAAAAAACATGCAACACCCCATTCAATGAAATGCTAGGTAAATTTCTTCACTAATCTTTTGCATCAGAAGTACTTTGAAGCTTGTTGAAACTCTGAGCCACCAATGTAGGAGCAGTAAGAACAACTTAAATTAAGTAGGGAGCTTCACATGGTGCTTTTAATGGGGAGTAAATCACCCACCATTTGATAAGTATTGTTATTTTCAATCTGTTAGTCTCCTCTTTGACTTTTCAAATTGAGATTCACACCACTTATTCATTGAAAAATGAGCCTCAAAGGAGCTGAAGTAGGAGGTAAAGACTCATATGCTACCTACTAGTGGCCACCTCAACCACTTCACTCCATACGTAACTCCTCAATCAACTACAACATAGCACCTTGCATTACCCACTGGACACTGAAGCCTGGCTCAAAGACTCAGGCAGCTTGGGCACCTTTATGACCTCTTACAATGATTCACTATCTCTGGTGGTAGTTGGATCTCTCCAAACTGCAGAGCATGTATTGGAAAAGTTGAGCTACTTGTTACCAACTTCACTAGGTTTTCTCTCTAGCACACAAAGGAAACGTTTTTTTCCATTAGTATCCCTTTGAAATGAACAAGATGACCACCTGAATTGCATTTGCAGAGCTAGTTCGAAGTCTCTGTGATCGTGTGAAAAGCTCTTTGGATCCATCCATTAAGGAGGGCCCCTTTTAAGCACTTGCAAATAGCAATCATTCCCCTTTCTTCTAGATGAAATGCTGCCACCCTGGGCATCCTCATCCACCAGATCAAAGGCTCCCAATCCAATCTGGACTATCACCCTTCCATCCTTATCTTCTAAATGCAGAAACACAGTCTGGATAATCATTCAAATTGGAAGCCTGGTGTGGTGTTATCATTAAACTTGTTTTTCTTTTGCCCTATTTTCACTTTTTCTATCACTGCTTGGTAACCCTGGTGGACATGATTGGTATTATTGTTGACCGTTCCAGTGGTCTTGCTTGATATATACTCACAATTTAGATGAATAGTTCGTCGCGGTTGCTCTTTTAAAATTAAATCACCTTGCATGCTTTGCACTAATGATGCATCGTCATTGAATTAACTTAAATTGCTTGAAGAATAGTATTGGTGAAGATATAACTTTTAGATTTTGATTTTAGTTTACTTTCTGACAAGTTTTATTAATGAATTGTAGGCGCTCAGTGCTAGAAAAAAAGTTAGCTTCTTCCGAAGTGTCAGAGGAGGAACAAATGAATCTATTGAAGGATCTGGAGCGCAAAGAGACGGAGTATATGCGACTTAAACGACATAAGATCTGTGTTGATGATTTTGAGCTTCTAACCATTATTGGGAGAGGAGCCTTTGGAGAGGTCTGAGATATGACTAGTTGCATAAAAGCTTCTTTTTGTTCAATTCAGTATGTATACAATATATGCCTTTTTGGATAAGTAAAAGCAATCTATTAAGTTCCAAAAGGGGTGTAACTTCTTTTTTATCCCCAAAAAGATTATACGAATTAAAAGAAGCTCTACACAAAAATTAATCTATCCTATAAATTATAAAAGTGCAAAAGTGAATTTACAAAAATTTCCTTTACACCAAACATCATTTCATTGAGACTATATGAAAATGCCAAAAGGGGTGTAACTTATTTTTTTTTCTTCCAAAAATACTATATGAATTCAAAGAAGCACAACACAAAACTTAAGCTATCCTATAAAATATACAAGAGCAAAAATGAATATACAAAAATTTCCTTTACACCAGACATCATTTATTTGATAATCTCCTACTACCTTCTTTCCGCCTCATCCTATCCATGCTATTCTGAGGAACCTCAATCCCGTAGAGAAGTTCAAAAAACTCATCCATTGCCTCGAATTCCTAATTTTAAAGAGATCTAATAAAAAGATTCATACACTTTCTTTGAATAAGAGATTCTCAAGTAATACGCCACCAAAGCATTCTTATCGACAACAATGTTATATATCCGAGAATGCGCTGACAAAAGGATGTCTCTACACCATATTTCATACCAAAATTGTATTTTTTGACCATCACGAAGCACAAGTTCTGCATTTTTGAAAAAATTTAACCAACTTATCCAAATGCCTTTCCATAATCACACCCCATACTGTCCTTGGCTCCTCTCATTTCCTTGGATGTGACCAAGGCCCAAACTACCGTTCTCAATAAGAGTACATGCTCTTTTTCAATCCACTAGATGATATTTGAATATCTCCCCCAAATCTCCCAATAAAAATGCCTATCAAGCTTCTCCAATCTTTTATCTATTGAATTATGCATGAAAAACAAAAACTTAAGAGTATGCAGGCAAACTAGATTAAGGACTCTTAATCAGGGTAATTTTACCTCCCTTGGACAATATTGCCTTGTCCACCCTGCGGCCCACTTCTCAAATCTCTCAATAACATTACTTTACCTAATTTATGACTCATGGACAATGATTACTACTCATGTTCAACAGCTATTGAAATTACCATGATACCCTTTACTATTAAAACCTATCATAATGACACAATATATGTCCAACAATATAATAAACCAAAATAAACACAATAAAAGACTTAAAATTATTTCAAAACTTCAATCCATGATGCCTTAAATATGCTCTGTTTGAAATTCCTGATTTTCCATTTTTCTTCTTTCCGTGCTTGTCATCAAGAATGCCAGTGAATTTCAAGTACCTTACACACTAGATGTCGCTGAAGTTATATATTACTAATTTACTATAACCTAAATTTTTACAAAGTAAGTTTATTTTTATATGTATATTTAACATTTTCTATGTATTTTTAAAACTTTAATGGATTCTTACAATTCACAATTTGATTCCATTTGCGATTTAGAAAAGTAGGATTTGGATTCACCATTCAAATCATAATTTCACAACTGTGTTCTTTAGGAATGACTTGTATTTTTGTTCCTTAACTAATTTTTCATAGAACTCCAAAATTAGTATCCTAGCATTCAATATAATGTTTAGTGGTGAACTTTCTATCCTTCAAGTGCAGTGTTGATTTTGTAGAGGTGTTTAGATAGGAATGTGCTTGTTTGTCCTTTTTCTGTATTTGGTTTGCTCTCTGTATATTCTTCCAGACTTGATTTATACCTTTTGCTTTTATATTGTCGAGTTTTTTGGGTGCTTACAGAGAATTGTTTTACAGGTTAGGCTGTGTCAAGAGAAGAAATCTGGCAATATATTTGCAATGAAAAAACTTAAGAAGTCAGAAATGCTTAGCAGGGGACAGGTGAGATTAGGCATCATCATTAGTTTCTTAGTTGCTATTTAGGACTATATCTGTTTTATTTGTCATGATATACTCTTTGCTCTTATTTCTTGTTTTTCTATATTTATGGTACATTAATTAGGAATAATATAAAGAGATGTTTTTGTTTCACTCAAAATAGAAGATCTATCTTGTTATAACTAGATTTTCTTGATAAATTATTCCTGTAAAATTTTGCGGAGAGAAGGACCTCAAGTGTTTTGAGTTTGTGCTTTTATGTATAGGGTTGTAGGATTGGGACTTGTCTAAGATGATTCGTTTTCTTGAGATCTAGCACAAAGATGGGGAAGAGTTTGTGGCATGGAGATTAACTAAGTTGGGGGATCTTCTAGGTGGTCTTTCTATGAGGCTTTGATTGGTCCTTGTAATTCTTCTATTCTATTTGGAACCATAAGGTGCCTCCCAAAGTGGCATTTTTGCATGATGTGCAGTTCATGTAAAATTTCTTATTATTGACAACGTGATCCAAACAAAGCAAGTGATTTAAATTGGTGTTGCATAGGATTGAGAATGGGTAAATCACCTATCCATTGCGAAGCAGTGATCATTGGACTTTGATCCTCTCTTGATTAAAGGTGGAGTTGACTTTCCCTTATGGTGACCGAGCTTCTTCATGTCTGGTAGGCGCAAGAGTGGGGAAGAGTAGGACGAAGCTGGTTGTTGACCCCTTTATGCCTTATGTGGAGTACGTGTGGTCAGTGGAACCATAGGTCCTTTGATGGTGTAGAAGTTCTTTTGTAAAGGCTGGAGAGTTTACTTGTTAGTTTTTTGCATGGGTGGGAGACGTGATTTGTTAACCCTTCTCTTGACTAATTTTTGGATTTTGTTAGCTATTTGGTAATAGAGGAGGAGGATAGGGTTGTTTTGTTTTGCTTTACTTTTCTTCTTCTTTGTAAACGGGTGACATTCCCTTAATGCGGTCTTTTTTTCTAAAAATGTAACTTTTACTTATAAAAAAAATAAAATAAAATTGTTGGATTATACAACTTGAATCACATGAAAATAAGTAATGTACTTAATCATGATGTTAAATTTCATTAGACTTTTTCTTGTCCTGCTCCACTGCAAAATAAAAAAAATAAATAAGAAGAGGACGAAGGATTAAAAAAATAGGGAGAGAGAGAGAGAGAGAGAGAATGGAAACAAAATTCTTTTTTCTTTATGGTTGATTGGAATTAACAAAGGACATTAAGTTTTATATTTCCCTCACAACTCGTAAGATTTCTATCATATAGTATACGTTTTAAAGGTCTTTTATGAAATATTAAGTATAGCACTGAATCTGTATTCGCTGCATGTACCGTGGGATTATTTATTGGGCTTTATTACTCAGCATTAAGAACTGCTATTTTCTCATTTTTTTAATCAAATAATGTTAGATGTCTCCCGCTGCTGAAAGAATTTGTAGATTTGCATACCTTACAGCTATAGACTGGATTTCTATTATCTGTCATGGTACGATGTGATTTGATTTTGAACAATTCTCATGGCTTCTGATGGAAGTGGTGTACTTCTTTGACAATTTCAACTTTTAAAAATTCTTGCTCACAATGTTATTTTAGGTCACATTCACGTTCACCATAACTGACAAATTTCCAATGCATTACATTGCATAATTTTGTTGCTTGTAGAAATTTCCTTGTTTCCACTGATTCTTTCTTTACACCACAGGTTGAACATGTTAGAGCTGAAAGGAATTTGCTTGCAGAAGTTGCCAGCCACTTTATAGTAAAACTTTTTTATTCCTTTCAAGATGCTGAATACTTATACCTGATAATGGAATATCTGCCTGGTGGTGACATTATGACATTGTTGATGAGAGAAGAGACTTTAACTGAAACTGTGGCTAGATTTTACATTGCTCAAAGTGTTCTGGCCATAGAGTCTATTCATAAGCATAACTACATCCACAGGTTGGTATTACCCTGTTGGTCGCACATTATTACAATATTACTAGACACTGAAATATGTACAATCAGTGTTTTATCATGAGACTAGATTTAAAGAAGTTTAGTCTTCCAACCACCAAACCACCACAACATTTGTATCTCTATTCCACAAGATTTATATATAATAATTTCTCTGTTAATACAGCTAAATTCTCATTTTTTAAGGAATTGGTGCATAAAATTTTAAATTTTCTATATATAAATAAAATAGATATACTAAAAAATATATATTGATATGTATAAATACATTTATACTGAATATACTAGTTTTTTTATAAAAGTTTTTAGGTAAATTTTCTTGTATTTTAATACCTATATTATTTATTTTTAATTTTAATATATTTATGATGTAATTATAACGTCACGGTTCAATTACGGTTGGCTTGATAGTTGAACCACTAACACGTGTCCCAGTCTTTTTCCAGTGTGCTTAACCGTTTGGGTTTTAAAAATTGTGTACAATACTTTATACATGAAACTGGCTGTTTTGACTTGCTAATCTTATTCAGGTTAACCATATCTTTTGCAGAGATATTAAACCTGACAACCTTCTGTTGGACCAAAATGGTCATATGAAGCTTTCTGATTTTGGTCTTTGCAAGCCTCTTGACTGCTCAAATCTATCTCCTATAAATGAATATGAAGTTATTAATGATGGAAATTTAAGGGAATCGATGGACGTCAATGGATGCTTTCCAGATAATGGTAATGGAAATCGCTGGAAAAGCCCCCTTGAGCAGTTGCACCATTGGCAAATGAACAGGAGGACATTGGTATGCAGTAGATTATTTTCTTATTATATATATGTAGCACTTTATTACATATTTCTTCAGATTAAATTCCAAAATCTATATGTTAGGACCAGAGGAAATGAGTAATTAAAGATAGGACCAGGTGTATGTACAAATGCATATGCCACTATACCACGTAAAAAGGGTCATTTCTTTAACATGCAGAAGATTTAGTTTCCGTGGGTATTGAAAGAAGCTAATTGATTTCAGAAAATCCTGGATCTATTTTTGAAAGTCACCACATGTATTCAATGCATGTGAAGTTCTTCACCACATAGCCTGCATTCTCATCTACCTGACCATTGAATGGAATTAGAGACAAAGTTAAGGGTGGGCCAAGGGGAGAAATGGTCCCACCCTAAGTTTGTAAAAGTTTTCTATTACCCCTCTAGTTTTTTAGTATTATTACTGTTAAAATCCACCTACTTTCCACCTACTTCACCCACTTAAACCTACTCCACTAAACCTAACCCACTACACCACTACCACCTCACCTACTCCACTAAACCTAACCCACTACACCACTACCACCTCCACTTCACCTACACCTTACCTACTACACACTCACCCTCTTCTATATATAGGAATCATGAATCATTGTAATAGATATCAATATAAATCAATCAATAATACAATTCTCTATTTCTCTTTATACATTAAATTTCTACATGGTATCAGAGCAAGGTTAAGCACTTAGTATTTTTCGTTTCACCGGCGGGCGGCAACCTCGCCTTGGTCGCCCGCCGGACCTCAACCTATTCCGCTTATTTTCTACACATACCTTCCCATCACTGCCTAAATCCTCTCTCTTGAGGCCAATGTGAATTCCTCTTCTTCATAATCTGCACTAACTGTGGCATCTTTTCCTGGGGCAAACTCTGCAATCCAACACTCAATCTATGCTTCTCCTCCATGCTCATTTGCCTCTTGTTAGGATCCTTCGCCTTCGGCTTTGGTTTGGGCTTCGCCACAGCCTTGAGCTTCACTGCAGCTTTCAGCTTCACGGCAGCCTTCGGTTTCACAGCAGCTTTTGGCTTCGCAGCTGGCTTGGCCTTTGCCGCTGGCTTGGGCTTCACAGCGGCTTTAGCTTTTGGCGCAGCAGCTTTTGTCTTAGCCGGAGCTTTCTTTTCCTTTTTCGCTTTTACAGCCTTCGGCTTTGCTTCCCTCTGGTGGCTCCCCAGGTTCCACCTGAGCTGCATGATTCATTTATAGCTGCAATTGATAAGGGAAGTATTAGAACAATGCCCAATAGAAGTATGCCAGCTGCTCCTTACCCTACTCCTGGAGCACTATTAATAGGTGATGCTTTCAACATGCGTCATCCTTTAACTGGTGGAGGAATGACTGGAGCCCTGTATAAGGTGTTTTGTGCATCTCCTGATCAAGCAAGGAAGGAAATGCGTGAAGCATGTTTTGATTATTTGAGCCTTGGAGGTGTGTGTTCAACAGGACCAGTGGCTTTACTCTCTGGTCTAAATCCTAGCCCATTGAGCTTGATACTCCATTTCTTTGCTATAGCCATATATGGTGTTGGCCGTCTCTTGCAACCATTTCCTTCCCCTAAGCGCCTGTGGATAGCAGCTAGATTATTTTTGGGTGCATCGGCTATCATTTTTCCCTTCTTTCTCTCACATGGGCTTGTCCCCTCTCTCTCCTCCGTTTGATTTCAAAATCCATTATTTTTATTTATTTTCTCCAAACCACTTTCCTTATTTCCCCCATCTTTCATTTTGATTTCAAATATATTTTTATTATTTCTTTCTTTATTTTTCTTTCACATTATTTTTTAATCTTTTTCAAATTCCATTCATACCATATAGCTTTGCACACCAAACCATCTTTTATTCATCTCAGGGATCAACCCCGATCACAATTTTAACAAAAAAAAAAAAAAAAAAAAACAACCACAACAACACCAACCACAACACCACAAGATTTGTTTTCTTTTCTGCAGACGGCCACCCACCGACCTCACTTTTTCGCCTATTCCGCCGGTCTTTTCTTCTTGCCTCCGTCCTGGGCGGCCCTTGACGGTGTTGCCTCCGTGTTTCCCACTCCACTGGGCACGATCACTCCACCCTGCTCCTCCACTACAGCATATGGCGGACCTCCAAATCGGAACATAACGGTGGCCTTCCGCTTCAGCTCCTTATTTTCCGCCTTTAGCACACTTATCTCTGCTCGCGCATCCTTATACATGCGTTGGAGCAGAGCCAGTTGGGCGTTTAACTGCTGCACCTCATTTGTCCTACTCTGCAGCTGGTGCGACAAGTTTGTGACCGCAGTCATAGTTTCAACACAGGACTTCAATGTATACTGATTAGCTTCAATATCCGTTTGCACTGCCATTTTTTGCTCCACCGACCGCATCGGAAAGTTCAACAGAGCAAAACCAGAGGTGTTTGGTTGAGGTTCACAGGCCACCGCACCAGTTATCTCTCTTGTTGACTCGTTGAGGTCGGGAAAGAGAGTGAGCAGACCACGGGAAGAAGAGGCTATGTTCTGGGTAGCTGAACGGGAAGAAGAAGCCATGTTTTTGGGTTGCTGAGTGTTTCAGAGAAGGGTTGGTTACAGAATGTTACAGAGAACGAAGAGGTTTCAACTGGTTTGTTATGCTTCCAAGCCTCAGACTTCGCTTTGGTTTATAAAGACAGAGACGACGAGGCCGACACGCGCTCTGTCAATCACGTGCATCGCCGCGTGTCAGGCGCCCCTTTTGATGGCTCGACGCTTTCTGTCGGGCACGTCTTTTGATGAAGTGGGCGCGCCTTTTGATGGCACGCCTTTTTATGGATTGGGCACGCCTTTTGATGGCACGCCTTTTGAAAGATTGGGCACACCTTTTGAGAGTGCGACTTTTTAAGGGTCCGACAAGACTCTGTAAACTGTCCCGACATTGATTCCGGTTAGCTCCTTCATGGGTCCGACAAGACTCTGTAAACTGTCCCGACATTGATTCCGGTTAGCTCCTTCATGGGTCCGACAAGACTCTGTAAACTGTCCCGACATTGATTCCGGTTAGCTCCTTCATGGGTCCGACAAGACTCTGTAAACTGTCCCGACATTGATTCCGGTTAGTTTCTACAAGGGTCCAGCAAGACTCCGTAAACTGTCACCACACCTGTCACAACATTGTCTGCTACAACGGTCCGACATGACCCCATAAACTGTCTTCTACATCGGTCTGACACTGCCATCCAGTGTCCTCTACACCGTTATGACACCACCATACAGTGTCCTCTACATGGTTATGACACCCCCATACAGTGTCCTCTACAACGTTATGACACCACCATCCAGTGTCTTCACCAATGGTCTGACACGACCATACAGTGTCTCCTATCCTCTTTTATTTTTATGTATTTTCTTGTTTTGTTACTCTCTCCAAACTCAAGTTGGTTAGTTCCTATCCCCCTTGAGTTTGCGGGGGGCTGTTAAAATCCACCCACTTTCCACCTACTTCACCCACTTAAACCTACTCCACTAAACCTAACCCACTACACCACTACCACCTCACCTACTCCACTAAACCTAACCCACTACACCACTACCACCTCCACTTCACCTACACCTTACCTACTACACACTCACCCTCTTCTATATATAGGAATCATGAATCATTGTAATAGATATCAATATAAATCAATCAATAATACAATTCTCTATTTCTCTTTATACATTAAATTTCTACAATTACAAAGTATATAAAATGACCCCACTAAGTATTTAAAAATTCTTTTATTGACTCTCAGTATTCCTTCAATATATATGACATGACCCCTTACTGTTTCACATATTTTTGTAATAGTATCAATTCTATTGATTTTATATGTAAAGGCCATTTTGTTACTCGATAATAAAAATCATAGAGGTAACTTTTTTAATTGACAGTCTAATAAATTATACACTAAGATTGTAATTATACAGTCCAGAGATTGTATGAAATAATTGGGATAGTATTAAAAAAATTGTATGAATCCATTTTTTTTTTATGCTTCTTTTTAAAATTTTACCTATTAAAATAAGTTTGCTAAATTTTGATAGATATCTAGAGATTCTTAAATCAAATGTCATACTTCAATCATTTGGATAAGTTGGTGGGTGGGTCTGAGGAGAATTTGACACTTCATTTTTTTTTGGTGATGCCTATTCTGAGGTGGCTTTATTATTTAAACTTCAATAATGGGGTAAGCTCAGGCTGACTATAGTGTGTCCCGTGTTGCCAACTTGCCATACACGTCAAAACATTGTTCTCTCATTATTTATACTCTTAAATTTTAAGGTAACGTGTAAGGCCAAATTTTGTTAAGGTTCTCTTCCAGGAAGGTTATTTGGATTACATACATGACTACCTACACTAAATCATGCCATTATTTGAGGTTGTGTTGTTAGGATATTATGATTTGCAGTTGCAGATACAACTAATTAAGAGCCAGTTTTTTCTTTATTCAGCTATGATTAATCATATTTCCAATATTTTTGCCTTTGATGACCATATTTCTACGGTTCTAATTATCTTGTCATTTTCTTTTCCAGGCATTTTCCACTGTGGGCACACCTGATTATATTGCTCCTGAAGTTTTATTGAAGAAGGGATATGGCAAAGAGTGTGATTGGTTAGTTAACTTTGATGAAGTTTTGTATATAAATATAGGCATTACATATCTTCTATATTGTATATCCTCTATTTTTTATTTTTTTATTTTTCAATCCAACTATTTTCTATGTAGTATTATTGAGCTTTATTTTATATATTAATGTTGTGCAAAGTTTTGACTTTTCAATACTGTGCTATTAGGTTTGAAGAGAAGCTAAAGAATAGGTTGATCATGTCTATTTTTCTCTAAGCTTCAGTAGCAAGTTTTCTAGAGAGGCACATAATAAATTTCATCTGGGCAAACTTGTAGTCGATCCCATTTGATTGGGACATAGGACTTAGTTTGGTTTGGTTTGGGGCAAACTTCTTGTAGATGTACAAGTTGTACACCTCTTTATGAATATGTTGTTGGTCAAGAAAAGAATATTCTCTAGTCAAGTTATGCTTGCTATAGAAGCCCTGTGTTTGAGATCTCTAGATGGAGTATGCAAAGAACACTTGAATGCCACAAACTTCATTATGAAAGTTTCCTAATCTTTTGTTATATTATTATTATTATTATACTTAGAAAATATGAAGAAGAAGAACTCCGAAAATATGAGGAAGAAGGAATATATTTCTGTTATATTCAAAACTTCTTATCTTACAAGACCAAATGACACTCCTTATATAGGAGATATTACAAACATCATCATAACCCATTATATGCCACTTACATATTATATATTACCACTATCTACCACTATCATATTATATACATGCCACTATCTACAACCAACACCACTATCATATTCTATACATACCACTATCTACCACCAACACCACTATCATATTCTATACATGCCACTATCTACCACCAACACCACTATCATATTATATGCATGAACACAATTTCCAGCACTCCCCCTCAAGCTGGTTTGAAGATATCTTCCATAGCCAGCTTGCTAGTCAGCTTATCAAATTGCTTCTTATGTAGTCCCTTCGTTAGCACATCAGCTAATTGTTCACCTGTTGGAAGGTAGGTCATACAGATTATGCCAGCATTGATTTTCTCCTTGATGAAATGTTTATCCACTTCTATATGTTTTGTGCGATCATGTAGAACTGGATTATGAGCTATAGATATAGCTGCTTTGTTGTCACAATAGACCTTCATAGGTGTCGGGTGAGAAAGCTTTAATTCTTCAAGAATTCTTTTAATCCACATTACTTCACAGATTCCATGGGCAACAGCTCTGAACTCTGCTTCTGCACTACTTCTAGCTACTACATTCTGTTTTTTACTCCGCCATGTAACTAGGTTCCCACCTACAAAGGAGCAGTATCCGGATGTTGATCTCCTGTCTGTAACACTTCCTGCCCAGTCTGCATCTGTGTATACTTCAACTTGAAGATGTCCATGTTTCTTGAATAGTAAGCCTCTCCCTGGAGTTCCTTTCAAATATCTTAAGATCTTATAAACGGCCTCAAAGTGCTCTGCCCCTGGTGAGTGCATGAACTGACTTACCATGCTGACTGCAAAGGCAATATCAGGCCGCGTATGAGACAAGTAAATCAATTTCCCTACAAGTCGCTGATATTGTTCTCTCTCTTTGACTTCTTCAGCCTTAGCAGCTTGTAACTTCAAGTTAGGCTCGATCGGAGTCTCCGCCATCTTACAACCAAGCATACCTGTTTCTCCAAGGAGATCAAGAACATATTTTCTCTGATTAACGAATATACCTTCCTTGGATCTTGCAAATTCCATTCCGAGGAAATACTTGAGGGCTCCCAGATCCTTAATGTGAAATTCTTTTGCGAGTTTCTCTTTGAGGGCTGCTAACTCTGCTTCATCATTACCAGTTAAAATGATGTCATCAACATAAACAATCAAAATTGCAATTTTACTGTTTTTTGAATGTTTATAAAATATTGTGTGATCTGCTTGACTCTGCGAGAAGCCACAACTGATAACTGCCTTCCCAAAGCGTTCAAACCACGCTCTTGGTGATTGTTTGAGTCCGTATAATGACTTGTTCAATTTGCATACTCTGTCACTTCCAAGTCTCTGCTCAAATCCCGGCGGTAGGCTCATGAACACCTCCTCTTCAAGATCACCATTGAGAAATGCATTTTTAATGTCAAGTTGATGTAGAGGCCAATCTGAATTTACTGCAAGAGATAACAGTACTCTGATGGAATTTATTTTAGCAACAGGAGCAAACGTCTCCTGATAGTCGATCCCATAAGTTTGAGTGAAGCCTTTAGCTACCAGTCTCGCCTTGTATCTCTCAACGCTTCCATCTGCGTTACATTTTATCGTAAACACCCATTTACACCCAACTGTTTTCTTGTCTTTGGGTAGATCAACTATCTCCCAAGTATCACTTCTCCTTAAAGCATTCATCTCCTCCATGACTGCTAATTTCCAATTCGGATCATCCAATGCTTCCTGTATATTCCTTGGAACAAACAAGTGTGAAATCCTAGATGTGAAAGCTCTATGGTTTTTAGACAGTCTTTGATAGGAGAGGTAATTTGCAATAGGATGTTTAATGCAATTTCGGACACCTTTCCTAATTGCTATAGGTACATCAAGGTCAGAAATAGAAGGAATAGGATTACCTAAAATTTCGATGCCAGAACTCGGGTGGACATTCGGGTCATTATTCCTCAGATGAAATCGCTTCCTAGTATAAACCTGAAGCTCAGGATTTAGATCATTTTGTAGTACTTCTCCCCCTAAACAAGAATCTTCTTGACTAGGCACCATAGAACTTGGTTCTCCTAAGTGATCATTATCAGACAGATGTGGTTTTTGTGTAGGATAAATGACATTGGGGAGCGGGATAGAAATATCCCAAAAACGGTCTTCTACTCCACTTGTCTCCCCCTGAAGAGAAGTGTTGGGGAAATAGGATTTTGTTTCCACAAATGACACATCCATACTCACATGAAATTTCTTGTTTTGAGGATCGAAGCACTTATACCCCTTTTTGTTTGAGGAATAACCCAAAAAAACACATTTTATAGCACGGGGGTCAAGTTTTGAACGAAATTGACTGGGAACATGAACATAGGCAGTACATCCAAAAACTTTGGCGGGTAAATCAGAAAACAACCTCGTGTCAGGAAAAAAAGTTTTGAGACAATCAAAAGGTGTTTTGTATGTTAACACCTTTGTAGGCATCCTGTTTATCAAATAAGAGGCTGTTAAAATTGCTTCACCCCATAAATATTTAGGAACATGCATGTAAAACATTATAGCACGTGCTACTTCAAGTAGATGTTTATTTTTTCGTTCTGCAATGCCATTTTGTTGAGGGGTATCCCGACATGTAGATTGATGAAAAATCCCATTTTTTTCCAAAAACTCACCCAACTGCTCATTGAAATATTCTGTTCCATTATCAGAATGTAAAATACCAATTTTGGTTTGAAATTGGTTTTCAATCATATTGTAAAAATTTGTGAATAAATTTTTCACGTCAGATTTTTTATTCATCAAATAAATCCAACATAAGCGGGTATGGTCATCAATAAATGTAACAAACCATCTTTTACCAGAAAGAGTAGTGATTTTAGAAGGGCCCCAAACATCACTATGAATCAAATAAAAAGGTTTTGAAGCCTGGTAAGGTTTTGGCAAATAAGTAGAGCGATGAAATTTTGCAAAAATGCAACTTTCACAATGAAAAGAAGAACAATCAATCCCTTTAAATAATTCTGGAAATAAATGTTTCAGATAAAGAAAACTAGGATGTCCTAGCCTATAGTGCCATAGCATTATTTTTTCTCGAACAGAGATTGAACTGGTACTATTAAAGCTCTGAGCTTTTTTATTACTAACAGGTACTTCATCAAAGTAGTAAAGACCTTCAAGCATCTTAGCACGCCCAATCATCATCCCCGAGTTCTGGTCCTGAAATTCACAATGGGATTCAAAAAATGTAACACGACAATTAGAATCCTTAGATAGTTTACTGACAGACAAAAGGTTACAGGCTAAGTTGGGGACGTGAAGAACAGCATTGAGATTAATTTTCTCAGTTAGTTTAATAAATCCTTTTCCTGCAATAGGTGAAAAACTACCATCGGCTATTCTGATTTTGTCATGACCAGAACAAGGGAAATAGGTACTAAATAAATGGGAAAAACTAGTCATGTGATCGGAGGCACCGGAATCTATGATCCACGGAGAGAAGTTTAGGCAAGAGAAGGCTTTAGGATTTCTACCTGTTTGTGCCAACAAAACACTAGGAGTACCGGTTGAGGAGTTGGATTTTATCAGCTTTAAGAGTTGATCAATCTGCTCTTTGTTGAAGGGACCTGAATCGGCTTCATTAGCGGTAGGAAAGCCACGATTCTTCTCTCCTTGTTTGCTGCTTTTCCAGTTGACAGGTTTGCCATGAATCTTCCAACACGTTTCGCGTGTATGACGAGGCTTGTTGCAAAAATCACACCAGACCCGTGGCTTATCATCAAACTTGCGCTGGTAATTTGCAGCCTTGTTGGCCGCAGCATCGCTAATTAAAGCAGAAATTTCAATTGATTCACCATTACCTTTTTTCTTAAGCATGACGCTCCTTCGGCTCTCTTCCCTTCTGACTTCGGCAAATACTTCGCCAATGGATGGGAGAGGAGGTCTGCCAATAATTCTTCCTCGCACTTCATCGAACTCAATGTTGAGGCCGGCAAGAAACTTGTAAATACGGCTGTCTTCCACAGTTTTCTTGTGGTGGTTGCAGTCGTCAACCGATTTCCATTCGTATGTGTTGAAGATGTCAAGATCCTGCCACAACCTTTTCAACGAATTGAAATATTTGGTGACGGAATCATCTCCTTGACGAATCTCTCCCAACTTCAAAGTTAATTCGAAAACTTGAGATTGATTTCCTAGGTCAGAATACATCTGACTGACATTATCCCACAATTCTTGTGCAGTAGTATAGCACATGTAATTAGAGCTTATATCCTCCTCCATGGAATTGACCAACCATGTCATAACCATGGAGTTTTCAGCGTCCCAATTGTCGAACAGCAGATCATTAACAGCAGGAGCCTTCTTGTCACCAGTGATGTAACCGATCTTTCCTTGCCCACGGATATACATCCGGACAGATTGTGACCAGCGGAGAAAATTATCACCATTTAGGCGGATGGTGGTGATTTGGACAGAGTGAGAGTTGGACGTTTTCACCGGAATGGCAGCGGCAGGCGTTGAAGTGGTTCCGGACGTGACTTCCGACATGGCTATGACGGTTTTAGGGCTGCTGTGTTTTTTGTTGCTCTGATACCAACTTAGAAAATATGAAGAAGAAGAACTCCGAAAATATGAGGAAGAAGGAATATATTTCTGTTATATTCAAAACTTCTTATCTTACAAGACCAAATGACACTCCTTATATAGGAGATATTACAAACATCATCATAACCCATTATATGCCACTTACATATTATATATTACCACTATCTACCACTATCATATTATATACATGCCACTATCTACCACCAACACCACTATCATATTCTATACATGCCACTATCTACAACCAACACCACTATCATATTCTATACATACCACTATCTACCACCAACACCACTATCATATTCTATACATGCCACTATCTACCACCAACACCACTATCATATTATATGCATGAACACAATTTCCAGCAATTATTTTATTTTATTCTGGTGTCAGTGGCTCGTCGGTTGGAGAAGTTGCAGCAGGATTTTCTGTGGGGAGGATTTGGGGATGAGTTTAGGTATCGTTTTGTTAGTTTGGATCGGATTTGTAGATCGAAGGAGGTAGGGGGTTTAGGGGTTCAGAGTTTGTGTACGTTTAATTTAGCCTTGTTAGGGAAGTGGATGTGGCATTTTGCGTGGGAGAGGGATAGGTTGTGATGTCGGGTGGTAGCTGTGAATATGGGGTAGGTCGGGGGGGTTGGAGTATAGGGAGTGTGGGTGGCTCGCATGGTTGTGGTTTGTGGAAAGGTGTTTGTCTTGGTAGGCGGGAGTTTTGGGAGCCAGCTCGGTTCCGGGTGAGTTCTGGAGTTAGGGTGATGTTTTGGCAGGATCGATGGTGCAGTGAGGTTGCTTTGCAATTTCGATTTCCATTGATTTTTCGTCTTGCTGTGGATTCGGAGGCTGTTGTGGCAACTTGTTTGGGAGGAGGGGGGGGGGGAAGGGGTTGGGGACGGGGTAGTTTTTGATCTTGTTCTGCGTCAGCAGGTTTAACATTGATAGGTTAACTAATTACTGGACTTAATGACCTTTCTTTTTTTATGGATGCATGTAGGGGAAAGGGAGGAGGGTGTTTTGGTTGGGGGGGGGGGTTCTAAAGGTATTTTCTCGGTATCATCTTTTTATCGAGCTTTGTGTGGAGGTATGGAGGGGAAGTTTCCTTGACGACATATTTGGGTTATAGGTGTTCCATCTAAGGGGACTCTTTTTTGTGTGGACGGTGGCTTGTGGCAGGATTCTTACTATTGATAATTTGGTTCGGCGTGGGCTTGCTTTGGTTAACTGGTGTTGTATGTCTTGTGGAGATGTGGAGTTAGTGGATCATCTTTAATTCAGTGCCCGGTGGCTTGTCGGTTCTTTTGAAAAAAAGTTTCATTCCCATCACTTCTTCAACCCTTAAATACAAAAGCAATTTCCATGACAATCAAAATTCATTAAGTGTATTAAACAAAAATGATCACTTAAACCAAACCAAACCAAGTCTTAAGTCCCATTAAATGGGGTCGGTTGCATGAATCCTTCTTCTCCACTCGATTCTATCTAAGGCCATTTCGTTAGTCAAATTAAGGAGATTTATATCCTTATTTAGTACACTAGTCCACGTCAATCTAGGTCTACCCCTTCTCCTAACACTACCATTTATCGTCACTGTATCGCATCTCTTCACTATTGCCTCTGTTAGTCTTCGTTGTATATGACTAAACCATCCCAATCTATTTTCTCTCAACTTATCTTCTATTGATACTACTCCTACCCATTTTCGAATATACTCATTCCTAACTCTGTCTTTTCTAATCTTGCCACACATCCACCTTAGCATCTTCATCTCAGCAACACTTATCTTATCTACATGTTGTTTCTTAGTTGCCCAACATTCTGTCCCATACAACATCGCTGGTCTAATAGTCGTTCTATAGAACTTCCCTTTTAGTCTAATGGGTACTCGTTTATCGCACAGTACTCCAGACACACTCTTTCACTTAAGCCACTCCGCTTTAATTCTATGGACCACATTCGTTCCAATCTTCCTAGTCGTTGTGATAGTTGATCCTAAATAACGAAAATGTTCACTCTTAGGTAGTTCTTGGTTCCCAATCTTCACTTCTTCTCTACTTTCATTGTGACTGTTGCTAAAATTATACTCCATATACTTTGTCTTAGTTTTGTTTATTTTAAATTCTTTAGATTCAAGTGCTTTTCTCTAAATCTCCAACTTAGTATTAACTCTTCCTCTAGTCTGATCCACTAACACGATATCATATGCAAAAACATATACCATGGCACATCATCTTGAATATTGCGTGTTAACTCATCCATAACTAAAGCAAAAAGATAAGACCTTAAGGTTGATCCTTAGTGCAACCCTACAATAATTGAAAATTCACTCATCTCTCCAGCAGGCGATCTAATAGTGGTCATCACACCTTCATACATATTCCTAATCACATCAATGTAACATTTCGTCACCCCTTTCTCCTTTAACACCTACCAGATTATATCCTGAGGCAGTCTATTATATGCTTTTTCAAGATCGATAAAAATCATATGAATGTCTCTCTGTATTTTTCTATTACTTTCCTCAAAAGATAAATCGTTTACATTGTTGACTTAACAGGCATAAATCCAAATTGATTCTTTGACACCTCTGTTATATCTTACAATCTACGTTCTATCACTCTTTCCCTCACTTTCATTGTGTGACTCATTAACTTGATTCCTTTATAGTTGTTGCAATTCTGGACATCTCCTTTATTCTTATATATTGACACTAAAATACTTTTTCTCCACTCCTCGGGCATTTTTCTAGTCAACAAAATTTTGCTAAATAGCCTAGTCAACCAAACAAACCCCTTCTTACCCTAACATTTTCATGCTCCAATAGGGTATATCATCGGATCCTAAAGCCTTATTCGATTTCATCTTCTTAAGTGTGAACTCCACTTCAAAGTCCCTAATCCTACGATAGAACCTATAGTCCTGGTTTTCCTTATTACTGCCTACTTCTTTCCCTTTTGATCTACCTCCATGTTCCTCATTTAACAACTTCTCAAAATAGTTCTTCAACCTCTCCTTAATCTCTTCATCCTTCACCAACACCTTAGAGTCCTTACCCTTGATGCACTTAATCTGATTAAAATCTCTTGTTACAAGTTTGTATATCATCTTCTTTCTCTCCTTACTATCTAGTCTAGTGTATGGGTCATCATAGGCTTTCAACTTAGGCTTCCTCACTACTTTTTTTACCTCTTTATTGGCCTCTCTATAGCGTTTAAGATGTTCCCCAGTTCTATCATTCTGCTACTTTTTAAAGTTCTCTTTTTCCGTCTTTATTACTACTTGGACCTCCTCCCTCCACTACCAAGTTTCTCTAAAGTTGGGTCCCTTTGCTTTCGACTCTCCAAGAACTTCTCTTGATATTCTCCTCATACAATTGGCCATTGAGTTCCACATAGTGTTAGCATCATCTTCTAAGTCCCAAGTATCTTCTTTATCTATTCTAGTCTTAAATGTATCTAGTTTATCCCCGTTTATGTCCCACCATCTAGTCCTGTGATGCCCACTATCTTTCTAAGCTTGGTATTGGCCTTTAAAGCATAAGTTTAGTACCAAAATCCTTTGTTGAGACGTCAGGCTCTCTCTCGGAATCACTTTACAGTCGCTACATTTTAGGCAGTCCTCTTTTCTTACTAGAAAGTAATTTATTTGTCTTCTAATTGATCCACTCTTGAAGGTCATCAAATGCTCCTCTCTCTTCTTATACATAGTATTGGCCACCACTAGTAGTCAGACGCCGACGCAATAAAATATTCTCTCCAACCTCATTTCTATCACTAAAACCATACCTACCATGCACCCTCTCATAACCTAGTTTATTTACTCCTACGTGGCTATTGAAATCACCACCTATAACTAACTAGGTTATCTCCTACGGGTATCTCTTGTAATACCTCATCCATTTGGTCCCAAAAAACTTTCTTAGTCTGATCATCTAATCCTACTTGGAGGGCCTATGCACTAATAACGTTCACGGTACTCTCTCCAATAACTAGTTTAACTAATACAATCTTATCACCTTTCCTAATGACCTCAGCTACATTTTCTACAAGATCCTTGGAAACTATTATTCCTACTCCATTCCTGTGTCTATCCTTGCCACTATAATATAGCTTAAAACTGGTATCTTCTATTTCCTAAGTTTTCTCACCCGTCCACTTAGTTTCTTATACGCAAGCTGTACTAACGATCCTCCCAATCATGACATCTACCGATTCCATAGTCTTATCAGTTAAAGTTCTTATATTCCATGTGGCTACCGTAAACTTATAATCTTGGGCTAACTTCTTTATCCGTGCTCATCCAGAAAAACGCGAAAACCTTTGCCCATTTTTCATCGCACTCAGGCGTCGATGCGGCGCCTCTTACTCACTTTTCGAAACACCCGGAGGCAGGCGCAACGCGTTAACGACTTAGCATTTAATCGATTCGAGGTATTAGGTTTCATGTCGTAAAGGATCTAAGCGGCTTTTTTTTACATGTTGGATGTCGGCTACCTAATACAAAACCCTCCTCCTTTACCCGGGTTTGGGACCGACGGAGTTGTTAAACAACCCCGGCAGAGTTAAACAAAAATGATCACTTCATTAAACAAAAAAGCCATTCCTATAACTTGATTACAACAAGTCTTCAAATTCTTGGAGTGTTGCATGGCACAGGTGGCCTAATGGCCCCTGGCCTTGGAGTGCTGAATGGTGGAGGAGAACTAATATGCATTTCCCTTGTCATGTTGAATGGTGCTGAAGATGATGGCGGTCTGATAGGTGTTGACCTAATGGCTGATGTTGCTGGCCTGAAGATGGTCCTTGTTCTTTCCTCAGCACCTCTATTACTCTCCTGCACGTGGAGTGTTTGCTGTTGCTTGTTCCAAACAGCTGTGAACAATTGGACAACTTAGACTGAAATCCAAAAGTTTAGGGAGCAAGTAGATAAAATTAAAAGTTTAGGGTTGAAGTAGACAAAGTCATGATACTTTAGGGGGTAAAAGTGAAATTAACCCTTTGTTTTATTACCAAAAGAAGAGATATGCAACAAAGCTCAAAACACCCCTTAAAATGCGGCAAACTAAGAATTGTAGTCTAACAAAACAGTCTCTAACATCCCAAGAGACTAGGCTTCAAACAAGGATCAAACTCTCACAATTGAGGATATAATATTATGAATTTTTGTACCTTTTCCAAAAATAAAAAATTATGGATTTGGTTCCCATAAACTGTTTTCTACAACGGTCCGACATGACCCCATAAACTGTCTTCTACAACGGTCCGACATGACCCCATAAACTGTCTTCTACATCGGTCTGACACCACCATACAGTGTCCTCTACAACGTTATGACACCCCATACAGTGTCTTCACCAACGGTCTGACACGACCATACAGTGTCTCCTATCCTTTTTTATTTTTATGTATTTTCTTGTTTTGTTACTCTCTCCAAACTCAAGTTGGTTCGTTTCTATCCTCCTTGAGTTTGCGGGGGCTGTTAGAATTTACCATCACCTACCACCACTACCACCTCACCTACTCCACTAAACCTAACCCACTACACCACTACCACCTCACCTACTCCACTAAACCTAACCCACTACACCACTATCACCATCCACTACACACCATCCACTACACCTACATCTATATAAGGAACCATTTGTAATAGACAATATAACATTAAATCAATCAATAATACATCAGTTTTCTTACATGGTATCAGAGCTATAAGATTTAGGCCTATATTCCTTTCTTTCCGGCGGGCAGCCGGCCGGCAACCATGCCTTCGCTGCCCGCTGGAATTTTTCAACACCTCCAAAGGAATCAGAGACCCAATAAGGCCATGGATGCACACAGCAGCGGCGGCGATGATTTCTCAGTGGGATGCATTCTTTCCATCAAAACCACTCTCGGCGACGAGTTCGAAGCCCAAGTCATCACCTTCGATCCACCTTCCAACATTCTCGTCCTTCAAGAGGGTAAATCTGGATCTGGACAGCTTCGAAACATAAGGCTATTGAAAGCTAACTACATAGAAAGCTTCAAGTACTTGGGTCAAGCCGAGGACCCTCTTGATCCAAAAAAATTTAATCTTGATCTCAATTCCCTCCAATCTCGTGAAGACTCCGCCATTAGACAGGCAGAGAGAGAAGTAGAGAGGATTGGGGTGGGTGTTACTGCTGAAGCACAAAGCATTTTTGATGCACTGTCTAAGACACTTCCAGTGCGCTGGAACAAGACTGCCATAATTGTGCTGAATGACGTACGTGTTTGCAGTCCATATCTCCCCGAATCTGTTACTGGAGGAACTCCCGCTGCCAATGACCGTGTGAGGAAAATGGTTGACTTTGAAAGGAAGAGACTAGCGGGTGGTAGTAGTCAGTGATGGTTTTCAGGTTGGCATAGTGAGATTGCTGGGGGAAAATAAAGCACTCTGAGGTATCATCTGACGCAGAGATTGAAGAACACCAAACCCAGGAGGTGAAAGAGGCAACCAGAAGGCTCTTGCCATTCCTGGCTTGTGGAGGACTGTGCAAGGGTAGGTATAGTGCGCACTCGAGGCCAAAAGTGTGCAACAGGGCATGTGGCACGTGCTGCGTGAGGTGCAAGTGTGTGCCACCTGGAACATCAGGGAACAGAGAAATGTGTGGGAGTTGCTACACCGACATGACAACTCGTGGAAACAAGACCAAGTGCCCTTAAAAATCAACTACTCAATCTCCCTTTAAACCCTCTCTTTTCTTTTCTTTTTCTTTTAATATTTACCTCCACTACCTTTTGTCTTTCAAATAAAGCCACCACCTTACACCACACCACTTTTTTTTTTTTTTTTTTATTCGTTTTATTCTTATTATCATCCTCCTCATCATGTAACCCATTGCAGGTTTTCACAAAACCGTGGGCCACGAAACCTTTTTTCATTCTTATTTCTTTGCCAAAGATTAAAAAAAAAAAAAAAAAAAAAAAAAAAAAAAAAAAAAAAAACAGCAGAAGAAGAAGATGAACTGCACACCAAACTCATTTTTTTCATGTCGGGGCTCACCCCGATCACCATTTTACACCAAAAAAAAAAAAAAAAAAAAAAAAAAAACAACAATCCACACACAACAACCTCATCCACAGGCGGGATTTTTTTCTTCTCTACTCTGCCGCCGGTCTCTTCTTCTTGCCTCCGTCCTGCGCGGCCCTTGACGGTGTTGCCTCCGTGCTTCCTAGACCACCAAGCAAGTTGCCTCCTCCCTGCTCCTCCACTACAGCATATGGTGGCCCTCCAAATCGGAACATCACGGTGGCCTTCCGTTTCAGCTCCTTGTTTTCCGCCTTTAGCACACTCATCTCTGCTCGCGCATCCTTATACATGCGTTGGAGCAGAGCCAGTTGGGCGTTTAACTGCTGCACCTCATTTGTCCTACTCTGCAGCCGGTTCGACAAATTTGTAACCGCAGTCATGGTTTCCACACATGACTTCAATGTATACTGATTGGCCTCCACATCCGACTGCACTGCCATTCTTTGCTCCACTGACCGCATCGGAAAGTTCAACGGAGCAAACTCCGGGGCGCTTGGTTGAGGTTCCAGTGCCACCGCACCAGTTCTCTCTCTTGTTGACTCATTGAGGTCGGGAAAGAGAGTGAGTAGACCACGGGATGAAGAGGCCATATTCTGGGTAGCTGAACGGGAAGACGAGGCCATGTTATGGGTTGCTGAGTGTTTCAAGAGAAGGGTTGGTTACAGAATGGCAACAGAGTGTTCCAGAATCTCTTTCTCAGAAACGGAAGAGTTTTTTCAAAGGATTTTCGGCGGTTTCAGACTGGTTTGCACAGCCTCCGCCTTAACCTTGGTTAAATAGCCGAGGCCGACACGCCACTCTGTCGCTCACGTGCCTCGCCGCGTCTCCGGCTCACCTTTTGATGGCTCGACGCTTTCTGTCGGGCACGTCTTTTGATAAAGTGGGCGCGCCTTTTGATGGCACGCCTTTTGAAAGATTGGGCACACCTTTTGAGGGTGCGACTTTTTAATGGTCCGACAAGACTCTGTAAACTGTCCCGACATTGATTCCGGTTAGCTCCTTTATGGGTCCGACAAGACTCTGTAAACTGTCCCGACATTGATTCCGGTTAGCTCCTTTATGGGTCCGACAAGACTCTGTAAACTGTCCCGACATAGATTCCGGTTAGTTTCTACAAGGGTCCGACAAGACTCTGTAAACTGTCCCGACATTGATTCCGGTTAGTTTCTACAACGGTCCGACATGACCCCATAAACTGTCTTCTACAACGGTCCGACATGACCCCATAAACTGTTTTCTACAACGGTCCGACATGACCCCATAAACTGTCTTCTACAACGGTCCGACATGACCCCATAAACTGTCTTCTACATCGGTCTGACACCACCATACAGTGTCCTCTACAACGTTATGACACCCCATACAGTGTCTTCACCAACGGTCTGACACGACCATACAGTGTCTCCTATCCTTTTTTATTTTTATGTATTTTCTTGTTTTGTTACTCTCTCCAAACTCAAGTTGGTTCGTTTCTATCCTCCTTGAGTTTGCGGGGGCTGTTAGAATTTACCATCACCTACCACCACTACCACCTCACCTACTCCACTAAACCTAACCCACTACACCACTACCACCTCACCTACTCCACTAAACCTAACCCACTACACCACTATCACCATCCACTACACACCATCCACTACACCTACATCTATATAAGGAACCATTTGTAATAGACAATATAACATTAAATCAATCAATAATACATCAGTTTTCTTACAGTTTTCGTCACGTGTAGACTCTACACAAGAAGAAGCTTAAAAAGGTTAAAACGGGAGAATGTGGATAATTAATCTTGGTATAAGCATTAATCATGGAGCCTTGTAGCAAGAAAAACCTAAACGACAATTTTTAGAGAAACATAACCCCAATTGTTGTGAGTGGAGTAAAGAGAGCCAAAAGATATCTTTATATTATCCTCCTATCAAGTGATCCTTGTGGAGTTTTAGTTGCTATGAAGTGTGGACACTTCTTTTTAGTTGTCAGAGTTGTGTTGTGTTGTGTCTGACACTTTGTGGACATGAACAAGCTTCGGACACGCTGGGGTTCACATCGGACATGCCACATTGTGTGTCCCATTTTCTAATTATATTTTCTCCAGCCGAACACATTGGGGACATGTCACGAACATGTGTCTTGTTTCTGGACACGCCCCAAGACACAGTTATCTTGCTAGGAGTTGTAAGAAGAGTCCTTATAAATTCATAATCACTATGTAAACATGTTATCTGTGTTTTTTTTTTTTTTTTATAGATTGGAGATGTTATCTGTGTCAATCATCACAATGTAGTATTCTCTCCCATATTCTTTGAACAATACAAATAACTAATAAGTAAAAATCTGTCCCTTAATTTCTGAACTAGTGGTTTGATTGTTGAAGTTGTTGCATTGTCATTTTGAACTAGTGTTTGATTATTGAAATTGCTAATTTTTTTTAAATACTTCTAATGGTTCTAGGAGAACTGGTCGTCTTCTACTTGTGCTAGTAGCATATCCTATTGATGAAGGCAAATAACTAAGATGTAATGGTTTATATTAATAAAATAATATTTTATATTGAATAAGGTTTTTATAGATTGAGTTGTTTTACATGTTGAATTAGTGTTATTTTTAATTATTTTTTAGATGTTTGTGGATGTAATATTTATATACACATCAAATAAAAATATATAATTTAATTTTCTTTTGCAGTATCTACACCGTGTCTATATCCTGATTTTTTTGGAAATCGCCCTGTCCCATGTTGGTGTTCGTGTCTGTATCCGTGTATGTGCTTCTTATCTTAGTGGTGCATTGAGGCTATGATGTGGCTTTTTCTTCTAAATCAGCCATAGATATGTGTTAAGCAATAGCCTATGAATTAGTTGAGGGTGGGTGATCCTTGATGTGTATTGTACATGTAGGGCTGAAGTAAAAATAAAAACTAAAAAATAGATAAAAACTGGTGAATTATATATCTTTCTTTATCATACAATTCATGGAAAGATGTGGTGCGGGTCTTCTCTGCTACGCTTTCTTGTTATGCCTCAGATGATCTCACTAGGAGTGATGAACATGTTGGAAACAGTGATTTATGGTGTTGGGCAGAAATGAATATTGTTGAGACAACAGCTTCATGATTTTTGGTTGATATGTTAGGAAAGGGACCTTTATATGGATTTACAAAAGACAAGGAGATCCGATGCTTAAAGATATTTTCATAAGATCTCTTAATTCTTGGAGTTCTCATATTTTCTCTATTCCGGCCTTCTATTGACTATTGCAAATAGCCTTGTCTTGTGATTTCAAGGTCATTGTGTGTACCCTGCATATACTTGGTGTCATCCAAACCTCGGTCATGGGACGTTCAAGCCACGCATCACCGCACTCAGGATCACTAGGAACTTGTGGATTGGTGGCTAGAGTTGAGGGATCATCAAAGTTGCTCGGTTCACCCTCTTGGGGTGACCCTACTTTGATCAATCTTGAACATGATAGATGCCTTTTGACCAAGTCAAGGATAAGTTGGCCTCCATGCCCCAACTCTTCTATAAAAGGAGAATCCTCTCCATCTCAGGGGCTCTACTCTCTCTCTCTCTCTCTCTCTCTCTCTCTCTCTCTCTAAGTTTATGGCTGCCTCAGCTCTCTCCCTCTCCATCTCTGGTGGTCTTGCGACATCTTACTGCCTACAATCTTCCCAAAAGACCATTTCCGGCCACCTCACCTTCCTTCATACAAACATCTTCAATTGATAGCATGTCTAACTTTTTCCTGATGGATTCTTTTCTTATTTTTATTTTTTCTTGTTACTCTACTGATTAATCTCAATATTTTTATTCCAACTACACCCCTTTTCTAAACATATATTTTTTTTTGTTTGCTTTTTGTTTTTTTGTTTTTTCTGAACCACTCAACATTTGGGCTCTCAAATTGTTGATTGACAAAACTAGACGTACGAGATGGACTCTCCAGTTGTTGATTGTGTAGTAGATTGCTTGCAAATAGATGGATACATATCTGTGGTTCTTTGGGTCTCTGTTGACAACTTGACATGCTGTCTATACCCTATGAATGAAATATTCTCTCTATCTGTATGACAAGTGATCATATTTGCTATTACAGTTAGAGAGCAAGTCAATTTTTTATTCACTGTTTCTGTGCTATGGAATCAAACAATCTTGAATGATGGGTTGAATTTGAACTTCACCTAAAAATACAGATACATTAGTTTTGTATTCACCACAACCATGTTGTCTGTCACCTTTGTGTAGTTATTAACAGTTACATGAGGATTTCTATGTTATTTATGGCTGCTTTAACTGTATACCTTTACAATCTAGTTCTGTTCTATTATTGGATACTTGCATTACAGTGTGACAAGGTGACTTACCTTTTGGCAACGCATCAATATGGTGGAAGACTTGAGAAATTTTCTATTTTTCATACAATTATTATGTACTCTTACTAGTAACCTGCTTGCAGGTGGTCACTTGGTGCTATAATGTATGAGATGCTTGTTGGTTATCCCCCATTCTACTCCGATGATCCTATAACAACATGTAGAAAGGTGAACAAACTATGTACTTTGTTTTTTTCATGATGAGCTGAACTTGTTCCGCCATTAAAGTGAGATGAGAATTACATGTAAACTGGTATCCTTTGGAAGTCTTAATATTTGGTTTTTTGGTTTTTCAAAGGAAAAATCTATCCAGAATGTAATAAATGTGTGTTCACCATTAAGTTGACGATCTTCCTTTATGGTCATCTTGATTTGGTAATGATGCCCAAAGCACCTTATCAGGAATCTTAAGAGATTTATAGATTGGCATTTCTCGGATGTTAGAAATTTCTAGCTGAAGCTATTTGTTTCAAGTTTAGCAGCACTTGTGTCTCTTTGTATGAATAGTTAAGATGATGCAAAATAACAAAAGACACAGAGACATCTTTTTGTATTTTAGTTGTTCTCTTTATGTTTGCTCGTGCTACTGGCAGAAGAGCCTAGCTTGGTCAATACTAACAATCAGCATACAAAATTGTGCACCAATAACTTGAACAAAATTACCTTTTCTAGCCAGATTAAGCTGGCTTAGCAGTGGCTGTAATTCAAGAATTCTGACCTATGTTAGATATTTTCTGTGTCATTTAATGTTGTTATGCTTTATCCTTTTAACTGGAAGGCTTTTCTAGTAGTTCTGTAAGAAGATAATCTCTTTGCAATCATGGATTGAGAGAAAGTGAAGAACCAAAATAATGGAGAGAAGTTTGTTGTAGTCGCACTCTCTTTCTCTATGAGACACTCACACACAGGAACACACCATGTAGAGAATAAAAGAAAAGCTGAATAGGAAACAAATACAAATTGTCTTAATATTTAGCAGATTCTTCATTAGACATCTAGCATGTCCATTGAAACGTTATATGCCTCTAATACAACTGGCAAATCAGAACCAGACTTGTTGTCGACCTTAAATTAAAATCAGCCATTCAGTAACAGAGTATGTGGGAATATTATGATAAACAGGTTGGATTTGTAAGGATTCCAACTCAACCAACAAAGTATGAGCTTGCCTATTATTTAAATGTTTCAAACAGCCTTTATGTTGTATAATCTATCTGGCATGAAACTTTTTAAGCTATTATTCAATAGTTGAGTTGTCCCAACCACCCACCCAATACCCAATCTGTTATACTATTTACCTCAATCTGGTTTCTTTCTTAGCCTTCCATGTTATTGTATACTGTTATTTTCTTTTCGTAACTAATTTTTTTGTAGACAAAGAAAGGTTGAGGAAAAGCTAAGTATTATGGATGATTTTGGAATGGTGAATTCTCTTTGGGTACTTATCAAAGAACGTAAAACCAATATAAAATTTTCTTGAGGTTTCAAACAAAAATAATAAGCAAACAAATTGTCAAGGATAACAACAATGAAACTTAGCAGTTCCAAGGGGATAACTAATAAGCTAATGTTCCTTCTTCCTCAATTGAACAATTCGTTGCCTAGGACCACTCATCTAGTAGACCCATTGGTAACCTATATGTCATGGGCCTAAACCCTTTGTAGCCTAGCAGAGTGAAAGATAAAGAAAGGGAAGAATTTATTACTTAGGTAGGTGAGGATCGTGTATTTTCTGAGTTTCTTTTTTTATTTTGCAGACTGGTTTATTAAAGCACTGGTTTCACTATGATTCAGAACATCATTCTCCAATTGTTTGAGCAGTTTGTCGTCAGATTGGATTGAACATTTTATCTGTAAGCATGCATGTGTGGTGCCTCATTTTCTATCACTCTCTCACAATATTTTCATTGGAACTCCTGTTGAAACAGAAAAATTAAAGTGCCATAAGCAAGATATAATTAGCACTAACAAGGTAGCATATAACTGCTTCTTGGTCTCTCATATTAGTCATGTTTCTTTTATTAGATTTACATTAGAGCACTGTTTCTTATATATTTTTAGGTTTTCATTTCCGTTATCCATCTATTTCCATTGAACACTTTTACTAGTAGTTGTATGTTTCTTGTATATTTTTTGTTTTCATTTCTGTTATCTATCTATTTCCGTAGGACAATCCTACTAGTTGCTGTTTGCTTCTACCTTGTAACAGAATGTAATGCTTTAAAATTTTTAAACAGATGTATGTATTACATGTTCCTTCATGTGTTGATTAATACTTTCAGATTGTACATTGGAGAAATCACTTAAAGTTTCCTGAGGAAGCAAGGTTGACTCCTGAAGCAAAGGATCTGATCTGTAGGTTGCTTTGTGATGTTGAACAAAGGCTAGGTACTCGAGAGGCACACCAAATAAAAGTATGTTTTCTTTGTCAACTACAGTGCGCTCTTCTTCTCTTTTAATTTTGGGAAAATTACACCGGTGGTCCCTATATTTTACCTCTTGTGTCATTTTGGTCCCTACACTTTCAATTGGATCTGTAAAATAAATTGATGTATATTATTGATTTATAGTTCTGTTATTTACAAATGTTGAGGTGCTGTTTATATAGGAGATGTTGAGTGTGGTAGTGGAGTGTAGTAGGTGAAGTGTGTATATTATTGATTTATAGTTCTGTTATTTACAAATGTTGAGGTGCTGTTTATATAGGAGATGTTGAGTGTGGTAGTGGAGTGTAGTAGGTGAAGTGGAGGTGGTAGTGGAGTGTAGTAGGTAAGGTAAATTCTAACAGCCCCCCGCAAACTCAAGGAGGATAGGAACTAACCAACTTGAGTTTGGAGAGAGTTACAAAACAAGAAAAGACATAAAAATAAAAAAAGATAGGAGACACTGTATGGTCGTGTCAGACCGTTGGTGAAGACTCTGAAAGGTGGTGCCATAACGTGGTAGAGGACACTGGATGGGTGTGCCATAACGGTGTAGAGGACACTGGATGGTGGTGTCATAACGGTGTAGAGGACACTGTATGCTAACCGGAATCAATGTCGGGACAGTTTATAGGGTCATGTCGGACCGTTGAAAAGGTTGCACCCTCAAAAGGTGTGCCCAATTTTGGCAAAAGGCGTGCCATCAAAAGGCGTGCCCACTTTATCAAAAGATGTGCCATGAAAAGGCGTGCCAGTTTGTCGGACGTCAAGAGGCGCGCGATGCGCGTGGTTGCCTCGGCTATTTAACCAAGTAGGAGCCTGAGGCCGAGGCAAAGGCAAAAAAACCTGCGAAAACCTCTGAAAAATTCTGCCGTGTCTGAGAGAGATTTCTGAGAGAGATTCGGTAACACTCTGTTGTCTGAGAGAATGGCTTCATCGTCTTCCCGCGGGCTGCTCACCCTCTTTCCCGACCTCAACGAGTCAACGAGAGAGAGAACTGGTGCGGTGGCACTGGAAACTCAACCAAGCGCCCCGGAGTTTACTCCGTTGAACTTTCCGATGCGGTCTGTGGAGCAAAGAATGGCAGTGCTGTCAGATGTGGAGGCCAATCAGTATACTCTGAAGGCATGTGTGGAAAGCATGACGGCGGTCACAAATTTGTCGAACCGGCTGCAGAGTAGGACAAATGAGGTGCAGCATGTAAACTCCCAGCTGGCTCTGCTCCAACGCATGTATAAGGATGCGCGAGCAGAGATAAGCGTGCTAAGGGCAGAAAACAAGGAGCTGAAGCGGAAGGCCACCGTGATGTTCCGATTTGGAGGGCCGCCATATGCGGCAGTGGAGGAGCAGGGAGTAAATGTGCTCGGTGGCGTGGGAAGCACGGAGGCAAGACCGTCAAGGGCCGCCCAGGACGGAGGCAAGAAGAAGAGACCTGCAGCAGAGTAGAGAAGAAAAATCCCACTGTGGGTGTTGGTTGTTTTTTTTTTTTTTTTTTTTTTTTTGGTGTAAAATGGTGACCGGGGGGAGCACCGACATGAATAAAATGAGTTTGGTGTGCAGTTCTGCCTCTTTGTGTTTTTTTTTTTTTTTTTTTTTTTTTTTTTTTGAATGAAAAAAATAAATAAAGAAAATAAATAAATAAATAAAATAAAATAAAATAAAGAAAGTGGAGCAACGTGGGGGAGTTGGAGGCAAGATATGATAATAAACATATATATTTTAAAAGAAAAGAAAGTTGAGTGGGAGAGATGATGATGTTTGTTGTTGTTATAAAAGAAAAGGAAAAAGGAAGATAAAAGAAAAGAATAAAATTGTGAAAAGTGGGATTGTGTGTTGAGTGTGTGCCCATGTGCATCGGTCTGCCGAGAGGGAGAGATAAAGAGCCCCTGTGATGTTTTTTTTTTTTTTTTTTTTTATTATTATTATTATTTTTAAATGTTTTAATGGGCACGTGATGGTGACGGCAACCCAAAAAAGAAGAAAAACAAATTTTGAATCAAAACCCAAATCAAAGTCAGGAAGAAACAGTGAGAAGAGGGACTTTGTGCCAAGCTAGAGAGAGAGTGTGTGTGTGTATGAATCTGGTGGTGTGAAGTGTAAGGCTAGATGATGGAAGGCTCGGGACTTTGTGCTCCAGCAACCTCTCTTTACCTTCCCCTCTCTCTCTGTCCATGGATGAAGAAGAGCCGTTTTACAAGGCCGAATCGGCCCGTGAGAGCAGCGAGACAGCTTGCATGGGTGTCTCTCCAGGGTCGGCTGGTCGGCGCCGAAGAAGCCAGCTCGGCGAGAACCAGGCCTTCTCTTCTGTGAAGCAACCCGGCGAGAACCGAGATCTGGCAGACT
This sequence comes from Camellia sinensis, assembly GCF_055761805.1. Taxonomy (NCBI): domain Eukaryota; kingdom Viridiplantae; phylum Streptophyta; class Magnoliopsida; order Ericales; family Theaceae; genus Camellia; species Camellia sinensis. The sequence continues at coordinate 87,910,860 of NC_138973.1, read as the reverse complement.
TTTGGTCCAGATCGGAGGACGACGGCGTTGGTGCTGTTGGCGGAGTCAATGTAGTCGGGTTCGGAGGACCAGCCGAAGAGTGGGGTCCACCAGTCGGAAGACGTGCTTGTCCGGCTGTGTGTGCCCGGTTTCCGGTGACCTCCGGTGGAGCATGCGCGGACTCCTATCGGCCGGAAAGCTACGAGAGTGGTAGCCATTTCTTTGTGTGTATGTATAGGGATATAGATATAGATATAGAGAGAGAGATGGGTGGAAGGTATGTCCAGAAAATTCCAGCGGGCAGCAAAGGCAAAGTTGTCGGCCGGCTGCCCGCCGGTGACAAAGAAATAGGCTTAAATCTTATAGCTCTGATACCATGTAAAATAAATTGATGTATATTATTGATTTATAGTTCTGTTATTTACAAATGTTGAGGTGCTGTTTATATAGGAGATGTTGAGTGTGGTAGTGGAGTGTAGTAGGTGAAGTGGAGGTGGTAGTGGAGTGTAGTAGGTAAGGTAAATTCTAACAGGATCAATTTTGATCTTTAATTTTAGATTTTGTTTCAATTTGATCCAATTAATAATATTTGTAAAATTGATGTATTTATTGATTGATTTCTTGATGTTATATTCTGTCTATTACAAATGGTTCCTTATATAGATGTAGGTGTAGTGGATGGTGTGTAGTGGATGGTGATAGTGGTGTAGTGGGTTAGGTTTAGTGGAGTAGGTGAGGTGGTAGTGGTGTAGTGGGTTAGGTTTAGTGGAGTAGGTGAGGTGGTAGTGGTGGTAGGTGATAGTAAATTCTAACAGCCCCCCGCAAACTCAAGGAGGATAGAAACTAACCAACTTGAGTTTGAAGAGAGGAACAAAACAAGAAAATACATAAAAATAAAAAAGGATAGGAGACACTGAATGGTCGTGTCAGACCGTTGGTGAAGACACTGAAAGGTGGTGTCATAACGGTTTAGAGGACAGTTTATGGGGTCATGTCGGACCGTTGTAGAAGACAGTTTATGGGGTCATGTCGGACCGTTGTAGAAGACAGTTTATGGGGTCATGTCGGACCGTTGTAGAAGACAGTTTATGGGGTCATGTCGGACCGTTGTAGCAGACAATGCTGTGACAGTTGTTGGGACAGTTTACGGAGTCTTGCTGGACCCTTGTAGAAACTAACCGGAATCAATGTCGGGACAGTTTACAGAGTCTTGTCGGACCCATAAAGGAGCTAACCGGAATCAATGTCGGGACAGTTTACAGAGTCTTGTCGGACCCTTGTAGAAATTAACCGGAAACAATGTCGGGACAGTTTACAGAGTCTTGTCGGACCCTTGTAGAAACTAACCGGAATCAATGTCGGGACAGTTTACAGAGTCTTGTCGGACCCATAAAGTTGCACCCTCAAAAGGTGTGCCCAATTTTGTCAAAAGGCGTGCCATCAAAAGGCGTGCCCAATTCATCAAAAGGTGTGCCGGACATGATGGCGAGGCACGTGGGCGCCTTGGCTTGCGTGCCCGGTTGTCGGCTGGTGGCAAGAGGCGCGCGATGCGCGTGGCTGCCTCGGCTATAAGACCAAGACGAAGGCAGAGGCTGAGGCAGAGAAAAACTGAGAGAAACCTCTAAAAAATCCTTCGCAGTCTGAAACACTCTGTAAACACTCTGTAACCAACCCTTCTCTGAAACACTGAGCAACCCATAACATGGCCTCTTCGTCCCGTCCAGCTAACCAGAACATGGCCTCCTCTTCCCGTGGGCTGCTTACGCTCTTTCCAGAACTGAATGATTCCACAAGAGAAATAACTGGTGCAGTGGCCAGTGAACCTCAACCAAACACCTCTGTGTTTGCTCCGTTGAACTTTCCGATGCGGTCTGTGGAGCAAAAAATGGTAGGGCAAACAAATATTGAAGCCAATCAATATACACTGAAGTCATGTGTGGAAACCATGACTGCGGTTACAAATTTGTCGAACCGGCTGCAGAGTAGGACAAATGAGGTGCAGCAGTTAACCTCCCAGCTGGCTCTGCTCCAACGCATGTATAAAGATGCGCGAGCAGAGATAAGTGTGCTAAAGGCGGAAAATAAGGAGCTGAAGCGGAAGGCCACCGTGATGTTCCGATTCGGGGGTCCGCCATATGCTGCAGTGGAGGAGTATGGAGGAGGCAACTTGCTTGGTGGTCTAGGAAGCATGGAGGCTGGGCAGTCACGGGACAACCAAGAGAAAAGTAAGAAAAAGAGACCTGCAGTAGAATAGAGAAGGGAAAAGAAAAAATCCCACTGTGGGTGTGGTTGTTTTGTTTGTAGTTTTTTTTTTTTTTTTTTTTTTTTTTTTTTTTTTTTTTTTAGTGTAAAATGGTGATCGGGGTGAGGCCCGATATGAATAAAATAAGTTTGCAGTTCGTTTTCTTCCTCTTTGTTTGTTTGTTTGGTGGTTTTTTTTTTTTTTTTTTTTTTTAAATAAAATAAATAAATAAATAAATAAAATAAAAGAAAAGAAAGAAAGTGGAGCAACGGGTGAGGTGCAAAAGGTGATGATAATGTTTTGTGAGTGAAGAATAAAGAAAAGAAAAGAAAGGGGTTGTGTGGTGTGGGTAAAGTGGGAGAGAGAAAAAGGCATGGGGGTGGGCAAGTATATATATATATATATAGATAAAAGAAAAGTGATGGATGAGAGAGGGGATCTGAATATATACAATACAAGTATATAAAGGGAAAGGGTTTATGGTTTCATGGGCAACACATGCCGTGGATCTTTTGGAGTGAAAGCTTTTTTCAGGGCTACAGATACAGTCAGCCCCTAGACCAGTCCCTTTCCAAGCAGCACACCACCACCACTACTACTTCTTCTTCTTCTGTTGACTCACCCTCTGCCTTCAACTCTCAACAGCTCAACCCTCAACAAAGACTCTAAAAACAACAACAGTAATCTTCCTCTTCTTGGTCCTGTAAAAGAAATCACCATGAGACGCGGCACCGATAACCAGAATTTTTTTGTCTTGGGTCATAGGACTGCCAACATTCGCGATCTTTACACTTTGGGCACGGAAGACAGCCACCAAAGCCGAGCGCAAAGATCTCGATGTTCGAGATAAAGAAGACCAGTACTGAAGCCGAGGGCTCGAGGTCGCGCGCCGCCAAGAAGCCGGAGGAGGAGGCAGACAAACGCGCCGAGGCAGACGCTCGCAAAGCAGAGGCGCGCCGGATCGCCGAACAGGAGGAGAAGGAGCTCATCGTTTGGCCCGAGTTGCTGGGTTTTGATATAGCTTTGGCTATGAAGATCGGCCAGTTCATGGAAATGGTTGACCATGCTTACTAAGGCTGTTGCTCAGCACAAGCCAGTAGCCTGCATAAGAGTGGTTGGGTCTGAGTTCGTTTAGAAATACTTGGGCGAGGTGTTCGACGAAATATCCCAGAGGGATTTTGGGTTTGCTTCGGCGAGGTGGTGAAGAAGAGTGAAGGTATGTGTAGAAAATTCTAGCGGACTAGATTGAGGTCCGGCCGGCGGCCAAGGCGAAGTTGCCGCCCGCCGGTCAAGAAAAATATTAGGTTCTTAAACCTGCTCTGATACCATGTAAAATTGATGTATTTATTGATTGATTTCTTGATGTTATATTCTGTCTATTACAAATGGTTCCTTATATAGATGTAGGTGTAGTGGATGGTGTGTAGTGGATGGTGATAGTGGTGTAGTGGGTTAGGTTTAGTGGAGTAGGTGAGGTGGTAGTGGTGTAGTGGGTTAGGTTTAGTGGAGTAGGTGAGGTGGTAGTGGTGGTAGGTGATAGTAAATTCTAACAATATTGTTAGTGTGTTTTACGAAAAATTATCACTAAATTGGTTGGGGTTAACTATTTGAGTTGAGTAAGTTTATAATTTTACCCTTAAAATTATGGCACGTGAGTCGTGACACTTATGTGCGTATTTTTCATAAAAAATGCTAAGAGTTGTAATCAATTGGACCAAATTGATACAAAATCATAAATTCAGAGTCAAAATCGAGCCAATTGAAAGTATAGGGACTAAAATGACACAAGAGATAAAGTATAGGAACTATCGTTGTAATTTGCCCTTTAATTTTTAGTTTCTCATGCTCAACTTTCATTGAATTGTATCAGGTTCATCCCTGGTTCAAAGATGTTGTATGGGACAATCTCTATGAAATTGAGGCAGCATTTAAGCCAGAGGTCACTGGGGAACTTGATACTCAGAATTTCATGAAATTTGATGAGGTAAGGTGCCATGAGTACTGATTTCTTCATTAATCCTTTAGTACCAAACCATTAGTTTTCTTTTTTCCCCGCATCTTTTATTCATGTAATTAGTGTATTCCTTCTATTTTACTTGATATTATGGCTTTTCTGAGCCCTTTAGATCATTTAAGTATAGATGCAAGGAAAAATCTTGAATGTGAAGAGTGCTTAGTAATACATGAAGGCAAGATGTATCTTTTGACAAATCTTTCAATGGATTCGGAAAATGTAATTTTATTATGCAAGGCTTCTTGCTTTTAGAGGTTGCATGGTTTCTCTGATTGTTTTGAGTGGGGGATGTTTTTAGTATGTAGCATGCACACTTCTATAGACGAGTTGTTTTCCTTTGAGAGAATGGCATTTCTCAGAAGACTTGGACGTGTAATGTTTCCAACTTATCTAGGATTAATCCACCATTTGCAAAGAAATTTCATCATTCCCAAATCTTGGTTGACATCACACTCCTAACCGAGACATACCTATGCACTTGGAATATGACTTTCATTTGCTATTGAAAGATAATGATATGATAACTTGATTAGTCGTTGGCATGTTTTAGTCAATTGAGGTTGTTTGTGTTGTGCTGATGTGGAGTCGGGGGATCACTTTCTTATTCATTGTCTAGGTGCTTCTCAGTTTTGGATGTTAGTTGTTGCGACTTTTGGTTTGGTTTGGGTGCAACTGGGTTTTGTGATGGAAGACTTACAGAGTTGGGGTGGGGGTCGGGTTGGGCGGAGGCCAAAAAAGGCATGGATGCTTGCATCCCATTGGTTGATGTGGCTGATTTGGTTGGAGCGTAATAGGCGCGTTTTTTAGGGCGTGTCTCATTCGGTTTCTTGGTTGGAGAGGCGGCTTCTTTTGGTGTTATATAGTTGGGTAACAAGTTTGTCGATCTAGATGTTTTGGCCTTTGTGGATTTTGTGGAGGATTTGGTTTCTTAGTTTTGTCCGTTTGTAGGTTGCCTTTTTTTTTGTGTTCTTTGCATCATCTTGACGTTTTTTTAATAATAAAGTTCAGTTATTTATCCAAAAAGAGAAGGTAATAATATGATTTGTCACCAAAAACAAAATAAAAGGGGGTGCAGAGAGAGCGTGATTGTAAAGGAGAAAAATCACAATACAGGTTTTTGTTATATGCATTAAAAGCCTTTTCTATATCAAAGAAAGAAAAGTAGTTATATATAGTGAAAAGACTGGAGGTGGTGGGCTAAATGAATTCTCAATAAGGTTTCCCCCAAGCATTGTTATTAAGTCCTCATTTTTTTTGCATGTTATCGATTAAATTATTTTCACATTCTAGGGAATGTTTTGTGGTATATGTTGATTGCTATGACATAGTTTTAAATGATGAAATTAGACTATGGGTGAACTCTAACTTAGAACTCTATGTAGATACTTTTGGATTTGAAGGTTCAGGTTACGTAGAACTAAAATTACATAGAGTACAAGTTTAGTAAAACTGGCAATATGAATGAGAATAAAGTGAAACTTGAGGGAGAGGAGAGACCTAAGACTAACCATTTTTGATATATTGGGTAAAGTGGAGATTGAGGAGGATGTTACTCAGACGTAGATGAAATGAAAAGTGCATCTGGAGTGTTGTGTGATCATAGAATTCTTGATAAATTGAGAGGAAAGAACAACTATAAATCAACTATTTTGTAACCTAATCAAACCAAACTACACTTGTGTCCCAATCAGGTGGACTCGTCTATATGAATCCTTTTCTCTATACCGCTCTGCCAAAGTTATATTGTATGGTAAAAAAAATGTTGGACAATAAAAAACTTCAACAAATAAGTATCACTAAAATGATAATGTGGAGATTGGCAAGTGTTATGACAAGAAAATATAGTTTTGAGGAATGACTGCATTGAAGCAAGTTAGTAATTCCACTTCTTGAAGATAAAGTGAGAGAAAGTTGATTGAGGTGGTGTGGCCAAGTCCATCATCGATTAAATAATTACATCATCTAGGTACAAAAGGTACTAAAAATGAACAAAAAATAAAACAAAACAAGTCAATAGCAAAGAAGATATAGTTGAGGTGGTGAGAGAGACACAATTGCATTTGCTTAACCAATAACATGATCCGTGTACCCAACCCCAAGTGACTGGGTAAGTTTTGTTAATTGCATATACTATACTTCTTCATTTGCTTTTAGATTGTAAAAACGTCATCACCGCAAAAGGGGGACTAAGTTCAAATCTTGCATTAGTCAAAAAAGAAAGGAAGATATAGGAAAATAATTAAGAACATTTGTGATCATTTACATGCATGATCATTGACAATCATGGTTCATAAATTTTTCATGCTACAATTTTATAGTATTAGATCTGTTGTTTTTTTTATAAAAGAAATATTTGTTGAGAGTAATAACTTCTATTTGCAAATAATAATAATTTTGTATTTTCATGTTCTTGCCTGATATTTTAGTATTTTATCAGTTCGTGTCATGTTGCACTTGCATATGTGCCTGTGGTCCACGGTTTGCCCTTATATAAAGGTAACAGGTTTTCAAGATTTTTGCCACCACAAAACAGACATACACAAAGAAGCCTTTCAAGATTTTTGACAAAATGGAAACAAATTCAACCCTTTTAAGAACTTGTTCCTGGTACAAGAGGTGCATGTTGGTTGAAAACTGATAATCATTTGCCTATGTGCACAGTAAATTAAGTAGTTTTGTAAATAAGGGGTAATAGTTCTTGACACAGTGCATGAACAACAGTAGAATCACGCAGCAAAGAAACCGGCAACTCTTATATAATCTATCGAATCCGAATAAAAACTATAATTATAGGAAAAGAAGAGAATTATCTCAGCAAAACTGTAAATTATTTTTAAAAACTGAACAGCCCTAAAGCTTACCACCCATATTTGTAATAGAAGAGAATTCCTAAAACAACTACGACAAAAAGGGAAAATAAATTATTAAGAAATAAAATAATTCTTATTAAGAAATAAAATAATTCTTGTAAAGTAAGTGATCCTAATTCTTGTAAAAGAAGAAAATAAACGGAATAGGAAACCTAAATAAGTGGGAAACTAAAAATTATAGCCTTAAATAATACTCCTAGTTAAAATAAAATAAAAATGTGAATTTTCCTAATCAAAATAATTCTTGTAAAGTAAACGATCCTAATGTAAGATTTCTGTCTATTCAATAAGTTCACGTAATACAAAGATACATTGGTTTATATAACAATCTAGCCCTAGAACGAAAAAGGAAATACGACTTATATACTACCATATATACTTAACACCCCTAATATATTCTCACACCCCCGCTCAAACTCAAAGTGTTTTAGCAGAAAATATTGAGAGTTTGCCAAGAAGAAACTGAAACCAAGCAGTGGTGTGAGTCTTGGTGAAGAAGTCAGCAAGTTGCAGAGCTGAAGAGACGAAAGGAAGTGAATAGAGCCAGACTGTAGATGCTGACGGACAAAGTGACAATCAATCTCAATATGCTTTGTCCGCTCATGGAAGACAGTGTTATGGGCAATCTGAATAGCACTGCGGTTGTCGCAATAGAGAGAGGTCGGAGAAGACTGAGGGACACCCAAATCAGATAGAAGACAACGAAGCCAAACAATCTTAGTAGTAGCATGAGCCATAGCACGGTACTCAACTTCAGCAGTAGAGCGAGCAGCAACAGTTTGTTTTTTTGCTTTTTCAAGAGATCAAGGAATCACCAAGAAACATACAGAAACCAGACGTGGACTTGCGATCAGTAACATCATCAGCCCAATCAGAATCAGCATAGGCTAGTAAATCCAGAGAGGAAGTAGAGGACAATAGTAAACCCTGAAATACAGTAATTCGGAGACAGCGAAGAATCTGAATCAATGCAGCCCAATGTGTGTAGCGAGGAGCAGAAACAAACTAGCTAATCACATGAACAACATAGGCAAGATCGGGATGAGTAACCGTCAGATAAACTAAACAACCTACAAGCGCGCGATATAAAAGTGGGATCAGCCAGAGGGACACCATCAGTAGAGATGAGCTTCACATTAAGCTCAATAGGCGTATCAGAAACCTTAGTATCAGTAAGACCAGCACTGTGAATGACCTCATTAGCATACTTAGCCTGAGATAGAAAATAGCCCTTTAGAGAAGAAACAACCACAATACCAAGAAAATACTGCAATGGACCCAGATCTTTCATTTCGAAGTTGCGGAAGAGATGCTGTTTGACCTCAGAGATAGCAGAAGAGTCAAAGCCAGTGATGATCATATCATCCACATAGAGTAAGAGAGCAACAAAACCAACCGAGGTACATCTCAGAAACAAAGCAGAGTCGGAAGCAGAAGGATGAAACCTAAGCTTAATAACAGTAGTCTGAAAGGAATCATACCAAGCACGAGGAGATTGCTTCAAACCATACAGAGCACGCCGAAGACGGCAAGCCTGTCTAGAGGAATGGTGTAGACCAGGGGGAGGACGCATTTAAACCTCCTCAGCGAGATGACCATCAAAAAAAACATTCTTAACATCCATTTGATAAAGAGGCCAATGGCGACAGTTGCGACAGATATCAAAGTACGGACAGTAGTCATTTTAGCAATAGGGGCAAAGGTCTCCTCATAATCAATACCATATTCTCGTGAAAAACCCTTGGCAACCAGACGAGCCTTGTAGCACTCAAGAGAACCATCAGATTGAGTCTTGACTTTGTAGGCCCATTTGCAACCAACCAGATTCCTAGCAATAGGCAAAGGAACCAACTCTCAAGTACTAGTTTTCTATAAAGCAGACAATTCATCTTCCATTACTCGAACCTAATTGGGATCTTGACAGGCCTCCTTGTAAGACTGAGATTCTGAAAAGGAATGAATAGCAGACAAAAAAGTACGATAAGAAATAGAAAAACATGTATTAGACCAACCCAACCTGTTTGGAGGACGATGTAATTGAGTAGGATATCGGTGGTTAGCAGGATCAGAGTCTTCAGAAGCAGAAGAAGGAGCAGACAGGGCAGAGACAACTGGTGGATGGGGAGCCTGGCGATGAGAATAGACTAATAAAGGAGGCGGAGAAGAAGCCGAAGGAGGAGAGGAAACCAGAAGTGAAGCAGGAGGAGAAGGAGGAATAGCCTCAAGGGGGATCAGTGGAAATGCACTCAACAAGTGGGGTGGAAGGTGGAGAAGAGGGAACAAGGTCATGGGGAACGGTAGAGATGTACTCATCAGGAGAAACCTTAGAAGGAAATAGATCAATGTGAACCAAATCCTCTTTGGAAACCGTAGCAGTGATAGGAGAAAGCTGAAAGTAAGGCAGATGTTCGAGAAAAGAAACATGACAGGAGACATAAAGACGATGAGAAACAGGGTCGTAACACCGATAGCTTTTTTGAGGAGGACTATAACCCAAAATGACACAAAGGACAGACCGGACACTAAGTTTGGTCCTATCTTTGCGGGAAAGAAAAACAAAGTAGACCCAAACACACAAAGGAGGGAGTAGTTAGGAATTTGGGAAAATAAAGCCTCATAAGGAGACCGACCAGAAAGAAGGGGAGTAGGCATGCTGTGGAAAAGAAAAGCACCAGTAAGAACTGCCTCTCCCCAAAATGGAGCTGGAACTGGGGTAGAGAGAAGAAGAGACCTAGCTGTCTCAAGGAGATGATGGTGTTTACGCTTGACTCGACCATTTTGGGCAAGTGTATCTGTACAGGAAGTTTGGTGAATGATACCCAAATTGGCCAAATATTTATAGAACTCATTTTTAAAATATTCCCCACCTAAGTCAGACCGTAATACTTTAATTGTAGACCCAAACTGAGTAGTAATCATAGACTGAAATGTATAATATATTTAATAGAAATTGGACTTACAAGTCAGAAGATAAATCCAAGTGTAACGGGTGCAGTCATCAACGAATGACACAGTATGCAGAACCGCCTTTGGTGAGAATAGGAGAAGGGCCCCAAACATCAGTATGAACTAAAGAAAATGGTGTATTAGATATAGAAGTACTTTTACGAAATGGTAAAGCTGTCATTTTGGCAAATTTACACCCCCGACATTCAGTAAGTTCACTAGGAGAAACTTTACGCAATATACCTAACTGAGCTAAAGACCGTAAACGGTCAGTAGACAAGTGCCCTAATCTAGAATGCTACAAGTAGAAAGGATTGGACAGAGTATCTAACTGAAAAGAGAAAAAAGTAGTTGGAGAAGTTGTCATAGGTAGATGCAAGCTCTCCCCCACATAGAGATCTCCAACTCTACGGCCAGTCCCAATCTGCTGTTTGGACATCCGATCCTGCACAGAACAGAGAGAAGAAGAAAAGATAACATTAAAACCAGAGATATCAAGCTGACTGATAGATAATAAACTGATAGATAACTGAGGAACATAAAAGACATATGGAATAGAGAAAGTAGACATAGCAGACGGTAAGACAGACCTAACAGATATAACAGACATACCAGATCCATTAGCAGCATTAATAGTAAAAAAAAAAGGGAGGGGGAGTACAATTGTGAAGGAAAGAGAGATGATGAGTCATATGATGAGAGACACCAGAGTCAAAAATCCAGACAGACAAAGAGATACCTAAAGGAGACCTAAACAAACCTGAATGAAGAGGAAACAACTGAGGCAGGCGGGGAGGGTTGGAAGGTAGACAATATATGCTAAAGTTGAGTAATCGGAGCACTCATGGAAGCCAAATCAAGATCAGGAACCAAAGCAGATGCAGTAGAAGTGGCTGGAGCCTGAAAAGTACTCTGAAAAAGAGCATGGAACTGAGTCTAAGACTGCTGAAAAGACGAGGCAGACAAATGTCCCTTCTTGGGACAATGATACTTCCAATGACCTCGCTGATGGCAAAAAGCACACTCATCTGATGCCAGTAGCCTCGTCTTGGGCTGTGCAGGAGATTGAAGCTGGTGGGTATTCGATATCATAATGAACCAAAAATAGAGAACCAATTGGGTGAAGTATAATAAATAGAAAACTGATGAGTCAAATTGAAATAACCCAAAACTAGCACTATATAGATCAAAATGTGATAGCAGAGATCTATCACCAATCACAAGCAGAGAACGAGAAGACCTGAACCCACTTTGAAGCAACCAGCAAACCAGCAACGAACCACAGAGAGAGACGAATTGACCCAGAAACAGATGAGAACCAGGGAACTGTCCTTCGCAAGGAGAGAGGGCAGACTAGACCTTCACGCGAAGCGCGAGAGAGGCAGAGACAGACGACCAGAGTCCTCTTCGACTCAAATGGGTTGCGATGATGGGTTTCAACCTGAACCCAGACGGGTCACCACGAACAGATGAGGGGAGCAAGGGCAACATTGACGAACAGATGAATCACGATGGATAGATTGATCCAATCTTTGACAAACCAGAGATGGATTATGGGATGGGCAACTCCGACGACCCAGAGAACAACCTCAATTGAACCACCAAACACCCATATGGTAATTCTGAACTAGAGTATGTCGTGACTGTTGTTTTAGGGTTTCAAAGACGGCTCTGATACCATGTAAGATTTTTGTCTATTCAATTGTTCACGTAATACAAAGATACATTGGTTTATATAACAATCTAAACCTAGAACGAAAAAGGAAATACGACTTATATACTACCATATATACATAACATCCCTAATATATTCTCACACCTAATTCTTGTAAAAGTAGAAAATAAACGAAATAGGAAACCTAAATAAATGGGAAACTAAAAATTATAGCCTTAAATAATACAGCTAGTTAAAATAAAAATAAAAATGTGAATTTTCCTAATCAAATATTAATTCTAAAATAATAAGAATAAAATATATAATTCTTTAAATTCGGTCTGCATCAGTTCTCCTTATTGCCTTTTGTGTATATCCATGTTTGTGATCTGTGAATGCTTTCTTTCTTCTCTTTATGGATCCATGAATGTATAATGTATACAAATTGTTTTGCTGATTTTCAGTATACTTCCTTCCCTGATTACTATTTCTGAAATATATTCAAATTATGCCCCAGGTGGATCCTCCAGCTGGAGCAGCAAGAATGGGTTCTGGACCCTTGAGAAAGGTGTGTAATTTTTCTGTATAAAGGAAATGGAAACCTTAATGTTCGTATTTATTGCTAGAATTTTAATGAAATTAGGAGGATAATCTAGGAATCACTCCTAAATCTATTTAATCCTATTAAAATCATTACCCAATCACATCACATGACTTTTGTTATACCCCATGCCCAACAACTATAATCTCTGTCCGAAATTCCAAGGATTATTTAAATACTACAGACTTTTAACAAACTTAAAAAATATATATATATACTTCTTTAACTGATCAACAGCATGGCGACCTAAAACATTTACATAAATCAAGACTCAAGACTTAATTATGCAAGGGCCTTAGTGGTTTGCTGCTTGGAAACCACCAATTTTTAAATTTTGTTGCTACTTTAATTTGCTTTTTTCTCAGCTTCCAAACACCTGCATCAATTATGTTTATTTATACTTCATTCTTATGCCATTTTTCTTTTTGAAAGATTCAGCAAGGCATCTTATTTAGTTCTTTTTAACTTACGGGCAGATGTTGCTGACTCCCAAAGATTTAAGTTTTGTTGGCTACACATACAAGAATTTTGAGGCTGTCAAAGTGACCCGTCATTCTGCTGGTATGTGACCTCTTCTTAAATATGATTTATTTGTCCTATTTTCTTGTTGTCCTGTTTCAGTTTTGTTTGTGCTGAATGCTATCTTTATCTTCCAAACAATATTAAGATGATAATATCTCTACCGAGCATTCTTGTACATTGCAGATGAGTCCGGTTTCTCCATGGTTTTCCTTTAATTATCTTTGCTATGCTTTTTTATCACAGAAAGACACAAGCAAACTAACATAATTCAATGGTTTAAGTTAAAACTGAAATAAATAACATTAAAACTACACCCCCTAAAACAATATAGTTTTTCCGTAACTTTAAACATAGGCTGTTGAATAACACAACAAGACCATTGCATAGAGATCCATTGCGGAGAATCTTTATCTGATAACTCATAGCTTAGCTTCTGTCTATAGGGGCTAAGTTTGGATAGTCAGTTCAAAAATCTTTTGGGTGTGGTACTGTTGACTTTTGTATTAGTGATCACGGAGATACAACTGTTGTATCATACAAGTGTAGATACAAGATGATATCTGATCTAAAATGATTGTTTTATTGCAGGTAAAAAGAGGAACACGTCACCACCGCGTTCATCTACTGATTCGATCCTCAGTAATGGATTTTGATTATGCTCACATTTTTTATATGCTTTTCTTCTTCTTTTTTTTTTTTCCGATAAACATATGGTCATGGATTTTCCTGATTTTTAATATACCTTTGTAGGTGATTCTGGAGTGGAATACTCTTCCAAGTATACAATTGACGGAGCAGAAATGCTGACACGTGCTTCATCAATGGATACTATTACACAGTGATGAGCCTACACCTTGCTCGTAAATCCTCCTGTAACAAATGGACAATCTCTCCTCATCCAGATGGTGGGTATACGTACCTGTATTTTTTAGGCAGAATTACAAATAAATGGCAAGACCCAAAAATAATTACAAAACAGTGGAGAATAAAAAACAATTACAGTAGACACATGGAAAGTTGTACGATAATTAGAACAAAATTGTGAAATTACTAGAATGCTCTCCTTTTCTATCTCCCATCTTCCCTGAGAGGAATGGGAAGATGGGAGAGAGAAAGGGAGGGTACAATGGTAATTTCAAAAAAATTTTCACTGTTTTGTAATTATTTTTTGGGCTTCCCATTTATTTGTAATTCTTTCATATTTTGTTTTAAATCCCGTTCTGCATAATCTCTCAAGTTAACAGCCACATATTTTGCAGAAACCTGTACTGTACAGTAACATTGAAAGAACTTCAGGAATGCCCTTCGTTGCATTGGCTTGTAGCAGTGGCGGTTAATTATAACTGAAAGTTTTGTATCCTTGTATCCTATATCGGAGAAGATGTAAGAATATTTATCAAGTCCTGACTACCCAGGTTGGCAGAGCTAAACGTGCCTTCGCTTGTGGCAGTTTATTGGCGCTTTTTAGCCTTTTTTTCGTTTCCTTCTTGCCCTAACTGATCAGCTTAGACGACTGTAACATGCAAAATAGCTGTGTTGTAAAACATCGATTCCTAGCGTCGTATGGGAAGCTATGGTGCTTTGGTTATCCAAACAGGGAATAACCGGGGAACTATGTTGTTTTGAAATGTTCATGAATAAGATCATGTTGTGAAATGTTGTATATATTATACCTTGTGTTGTGTTTGATCTGCATCATTAGATTGCAATATAAGCTCTCAATTTTTTTATTTATTTTTTATTTATTTATTTATTTTTTTTTGTCAATTTAGTTTGTGGCAATTTTATATCCTTCAATTTGGTCAAAAGTTTTTTTTAAGTGTTTTTTTTTTTTTGGGTGCAGTCTCGGCTTACCAATGCCTTTAAGACAATAAATGGTTATCAGTCAATAATTTATTGTTTTGTTTTTTTAATTTTAATTATTCTATAGAGTGAGATTGAGCAACTCTTCCTATTGAAAGGGATGTACTAAAAAAGCTTTGATCATTAAATTGATTTTGTTCATATGAACATGGGTTCTGATTTTTTGGCTAAGAAAAAATCAAACAATCATGTTAGGGACCTAGAAAATTTATTTAGAAAAATATTTATAAAACACAATATGTTATGGGGATTCATTTCAAGTGTGAGTCTTATTATATAAAAATTAAGGGGCGGTTTGGTAGTATATTTTTTGATTTTTTATGAAATATGGGTTGGGTTTAAAGTGATAGGGAAGAGAGGTGATGTGACTTAAATAAGATGATATGACTTAAATAGGATAGTGACTTTTTGACTTTTTTAAGTTTTGACAAACAAAGTCTAAATTTGATCCATTCATCACTTTTTCAAGATAAGTTTCAAGGTAATTTTTTTAGATCTCTATCTTTACTATAAGCCAAAAAGCAATATAAAAAAATTAAAGTCAAAAAATTACTACAAGAACAAGTTATACATGCAAGTCCTTAATGTTTTTTTCATATAACTAGAAAAGGTTATTACCAAACATATGACATTTTCCTTTGGCTAAAAAATTCAAAGAGCCAAAAATAAGTCAAAAAGTAAAAAAATCAAATCATACACGCTAGTCATTTATTTTTTTTATACAATTAAAAAAAAAAATTCTTAGACAGATTAACTTATTTCCTTTTCTAAAAGGTTTGGATTATTTTAAGTTGGTTATTTTTAGACTTGAGAGCCATTCAAAAACTAAGAACAATGGACATTTTTCAGAAGGCGGTGTGTCTGTGTCAAACACATGTCTGATACTCTTTTTTATGTGTCCTCAATTAAAATTAAAAATATAAGGGGTTGTTTGGGGTGTCTTAAATAAGTACACTTTTTATCTTTTTGGATTAAAAAGTTGAGGAAAAAAAGATAGATGTTTGGATTAATTTTTTGACTTTTTTATGAAAAAATGTGTATTTAAAAATTATATAAATAAGTGTATAGTATAAGTGATTGAGTAGCCGTGTGGTACCTACGGCAGTGTAGTCGGCTGTTAAGAGTTGGAAAATGGTTGCCTCCTTTTTGGGTTTGAATTGGACGGTGTTGTTCGGCTTGTGTGGGCCCACCATAGGTCCCATTTTGCTAATTGGAACCGTTCAATATGTAGAACTCGCCGAGTAATATATGCTTGTAAAAAATCACGTTGATCGGATATCGATAGCTATCTGATCGTGTTAGTTTTTTTTCAACCGTTAACTATAACACCATCTATTGTTTATACAAAACTGATTTAATCATATAACTATTTATATCCGATTTATGTGATTTTTTACAGGCATATAGTACTTGACGATTTCGACACATTGAACGGTTCGGATTATCAAAACGGGACCCGTGGTGAGCTCCCATTGGCCCAACATTACCCTCCAATTTAATAAATATATATACCTAATTTTTTCCCCTCGTTTGACCGCCTTTCCATCTCCTTCTCAGTACCAGTCACGTCTTTCTATTAAAATATGTAATAAATTAGTTTTTTTTTATATTTTTAATTTGTGTATAGTAATAATTTTTAACTTTTTTTAATAACTTTTTGACTTTTTAGGTTTTTTTAGAGAGGCCAAACTTGGCCTAAATTTCAGACACATGTCGGACACTTATTTTACAACATATTTATTACTTCTTGGCCATGTCTATCATTAAAAATGTAAATATTAGACCAATATTTTTAACGTATGATTTTTAAAATTTGAAAATTTAATATAATTATATTATATTCTTAAAAACATTGTACAATTCTTAAGAATAATGTAATATATAATTCATTAAAACAAATTATATAAATAGATGGCTTAGGAAGAGGAGGGAAATATTGCAATAATATATGTTTCTTATAGTTTGTCTAATTTTTAACTATTATGGTCCAAGTAATTATTTAAATAAGGGTACTAATATATATATATATATATATATATTTTGGAACATCTATTTATTTATAGCAAAAAGTTGTTAGGCCGTGGTTTACAAAATAAGAAATTAAACTTGTATAAATAGATTTATAAATATTACAAAAATGCATTGTGCATCTATCCCATAGCCCCATTTCCGAAATGAACTGTACATCTCCTTCTTTAATCATCATTTTTGAAAATTGATAAACAACTTGTAAGTATATCGTTGAGTGAGGAGTATTACACCAAGAATATAATGGTTATAAAATCAGCATGAATAAGTATTTAGGTCAAAACTAATTAGATGATAAATATTTTAATCAAAATAGATAAGTTGCTCATGTTCATTTACTATACAATAAATACGTTTCGAAAATTAGATACATACAGAATATATAACTATAACATACGAGATATATAATCATAATTACGGTACAAACAGAACATAACAAATGATTATCTAAGTGACAATCAAAACAAAGGGCTATAGATCTACAACTAAACAGATGTATGGATTTAACAGATGACTCGTGTGGATTTTAGAGGTGGTTCCACAGTAATGTAGCACTTAGCTTTGCACGACACTTTACTCCATACCAAAGGGCCACAGAAGTGACTAAACAGAAAGTAACTAAAGTGACTTCCAATGGATATTAAAGTTCTCCAAAAGTACAGAATCTCTATATCAAATCATCATCAAAGTCATATTTAATAAATAATTGTTGATATAGAAGAACGAGAAAATAAAATCGATTGGCTTGAGTAGTATCTAAAGACATTTTCTTTAGAATGTAATTTGCCCCCACTTGATTGAGTCTGCTGATGGGTTGCTGGCAAAGTCGTTCCCAGGATACAACAAGCCTGGGATGAAAACGACAACCAGCAAAATTGATGATTAAACAGTTCTATCCTGAAAGAAGAGTTTTTGAAGTGAGTAAAAGTTGTTGCCTTTATAGACACAGAGGTGTCTGTTCAAATGGGTGCAAACATTAAAATAGGTACCTTTGGTGCCTGTTCAAATAGATACAAACATTTCAATAGGTGCTTTTACATTCTAATTGGTACTTTTTAGTTTGTAACTAACACACCTATTGATAACTTTAATTTGGACCCTCCGTTTATAATTTTTAATCTAGACTGTTGATTAGGCATTCCAAACTCAAAAATTAATCAAACTGAAAAATAGGCCACAAAAGCTGTTATGCTATAAACATGTCTCAACAATAATTATATCTATGAATTTTCTTTTTACATAAACAAGGTTCATAAGACAGATAATACTTTGAAATAATTGAAAACTCTAAAACTACTCAGTTTGGTTTCTATTTTTAGAATTCATTTTTCAGAAAATTCTATTTTTTTTATTTTCTTTATTTTATTTTTTGTTTTCATTGAACTTTTTTAATATTTTAAGCAAATTTTTTTTTAATTTTTAGACACACCTAACATAAATATACTTAAAAAGTATAATATTTGTGAAAAAGAAAACTTTAAAAAAATCACTAAATACCAAAAATACAAATATATATATATATATATATATATAAATTCAGTACATTTTTCATATTTTTGTATATTTATTAATTTTCTTAAAAATATTCTTGCACAAATATTTTACTATTTAGATACATCAATAAGGTGCATCTAAAAACGTAAAAAAATTATTTAAAATTTTAAAAATATTCACTAAAAAAAATACGAAAAACAAAAAACTCAATTTAAAAAAAATTGAATTTAGAAAATTGAAACCAAACATACTGATGGTACCTGTATGGGAAAGAAATAAACCTTATCGTATAATCCTGTTGATCAAGTCTGCGCTCCTCTGTACGTCGTTGCTTTGCCACCTGAAAACACAAACGTGAGCTAACCGGCGGGTGTGTGCCGGAAACCCCTCCGACGCCTAAGTCAGCAACTAGACAATAGACAATAAGCTCTGTATATTCTAGAGTAAGAATTGAGATATCTGTACAAAGGTCTGATCATGAGCTTTTATAGACTTTACTTTGGCACAATCCTAGTAGGATTCCAACTCTCCATATGAGAGTCCTTCTAGGAATCACACACCCACTCACTACCAACCAAGTGAGATGGTTTTGCACAATCCTAGTAGGACTATACTCTCCTTAGCAGAGTCCTCCTAGGAGTCATACTCCTACTTACTACCAACCACTCTCCTTAGCAAAGTCCTACTAGGAGTCTCATCACTTCAAGCCAAGTGAGATGGCTGAACTTTTTACCTTGGTTATACATTCTTGCCCGAACTGATTTATTTCGGTCCCCTGCCCTTCGGACCGTGTGATCGAAAGCCGATCTAACGGATGCCACCCTGCCGAGCTATGCACAGCTCGACCCTCGCCATCGATGATACCTCCTTTAAATAAGCTGCTGCAACCACACCGAGCTAAGTTACCTCGGTCACACGCTTAAGTAATGATGTAGATGGCGCCCGGCCAAGTTATACCAAGACCATCCGAGCTATACCAAGCCCGACATCCTTTCTCACCAATACCTCGGCTAACCACCAGGCCCACTTATTTTGGCTGACATCTTTACCTTGGCTAACATTGCGATCAGCCAAGTTACTTCGGCTTTGTGATACTTTAAGCACTACTGTCAGTCTTGACTTCGAGATGACGCCCTGTAGAGCTATCGTTTAGCTCGGTCCTCTTTTTACCGATACCTCGGTCCATAGTTCGGCCCAAACCCAAAATATGAGATGTCTTCTTGGCCTAAGACCGAGCTACACTAGCCCTTATCTCGGCCCATTACGCGGTCCAACTCCCAAAGAAGACTCTTTCTAGCTCGGCCTAATTTGTTTACAAATTACCCTCTCAATTGCCCTTTAATTCCATCTGCGTAGCATGATTGGGATTATTTTTCCTCCAGCCGAGCTAAGAAGTTGTTCGGTTTTACGGCTTGTTCGGTCCCAATAAGCCTTGTCAGTTGCTTATCATGTCCTTCCACTAATCTGGTACGACGTTATTCCCAGGATATGTGGCGTGCCCCCAATATCCTTGTTCTCCTTGTTACCATTGTCATGCCAAAAATTTGAATAGCCCTGATTTTTTGCCTTTAACGCATGTATCCTTCGAGTTTGTATACGTCGAGTCGTTCTTTCTGTGTCTTGCCAAACAGACTAACTCGGTTTATACGAACCTTGCCAACCTGTTTTGGCCGAGGTAACCATCATCCCGGCCAAAGAGTTTCAGAAATTTTGTTGGACATACCTGCCAACTTCCTGTAGCCTAGATCCTTATCTCAGCTTAGGAGAAGCAAGTGTTGGTTTTTCCAGTCAATCACTCTTTAGCCGATATCCTTACTTTGGCTAAAGAGTACCAAGTGTTGGTTTAATCCAGCCAACCACTCTTTAGCCGATATCCTTACTTCGGCTAAAGAGTACCAAGAGTTGGTTTAATCCAGCCAACCACTCTTTAGCTGATGTCTTTACTTCGGCTAAACAGTACCAAGAGTTGGTTTAATCCAGCCAACCACTCTTTAGCCGATATCCTTACTTCGGCTAAAGAGTACCAAGAGTTGGTTTAATCCAGCCAACCACTCTTTAGCCCGATGTCCTTACTTCGGCTAAAGAGTACCAAGAGTTGGTTTAATCCAGCCAACCACTCTTTAGCCCGATGTCCTTACTTCGGCTAAAGAGTACCAAGAGTTGGTTTAATCCAGCCAACCACTCTTTAGCCGATGTCTTTACTTCGGCTAAAGAGTACCAAGAGTTGGTTTAATCCAGCCAACCACTCTTTAGCCGATATCCTTACTTCGGCTAAAGGGTACCAAGTGTTGGTTTTTCCAGCCAACCTCTAAGTTGGTTATTCCGGCCAACCTAGAGTAAAGTATTTGGTTATTCCGACCAAACGTCTTGCAGCCTGGATCCTTACCCTGGGCTTAGGAGAGGTGTTGGTTTTTCCAGCCAACCTCTAAGTTGGTTATTCCAGCCAACCTAGAGTAAAGTGTTTGGTTATTCCGACCAAACGTCCTGCAGCCTGGATCCTTATCCTGGGCTTAGGAGAGGTGTTGGTTTTTCCAGCCAACCTCTAAGTTGGTTATTCAGGCCAACCTAGAGTAAAGTGTTTGGTTATTCCGACCAAACGTCCTGCAGCCTGGATCCTTATCCTAGGCTTAGGAGAGCTAAATGTTGGTTATTTCGGCCAACATAGAGCTAAGCGTTTGGTTATTCCTGCCAAACTTCTTGATTGCCCCCCAAGTCGGGCAAAGACTTGTTGGTCAAACCTGCCAACTTCCTGCAGCCTAGATATCCTTATCTCGGCTTAGGAGAGCTAAATGTTGGTTATTCCGGTCAACATAGAGCTAAGCGTTTGGTTATTCCTGCTAAACTTCTTGATTGCCCCCCAAGTCGGGCAAAGACTTGTTGCATTTGGTTAGTCCTTCTTTCCAACCGTGCTAACTTTTGCCGAAGGTGTTCTGTCCGATATCACTGTTTGTATCGAACTCTACCTTGGTGTGCATCCAATCTTCCTCTACCAAGATGTGTTGGTGCACTCGCTCCATCAGGGCTTCCATAGAAAGATGCGGCGTCATTGTTATTGAATCTCTCAATTTATGACCCACTAACAGACCTTGCTTGTACTGTGCAATAGCTAGGTTTGTAGGACAATCTGTTACTTGGTTGAAGGTCTCCCAATACCGATTGTCGTAAGACTTCAATGTTTCCTTCTTGCCCATGTTGATGGAGAGAAGCTGGTCAATCTCTACTGGCGTCTTGGTGTTTCTTCTGAATCTGGTTACAAATGCCTCCGTTAGTTGCGCCCGTGAGGCTATACTACCTTCTGGTAACCTTTCAAACCATGCTAATCCCATGTCGCCAAGGCTGGATGGAAACATGATACACATTAAGGGCTCGTTTCGTCGATACACGGCCATAACCTGGCGAAAGGGGTCTGACTCCTCCTCATAAGTTATGAATTTAGGTTGATGGAAGCCTAAGGGTAATGGTGCGTCCTCAATTGTCTGGATGAACGGTGAGCTCTGCAACCTTGCTAATGCTTTGTCTTCTGGTTCATAGGCGAGGCGTGGTTCTGGAATTCCAACCTCGACACTCCTATGTGTTCTAGAAGCCAATCGTTGTAGTGCGGAGACTCTGCGGGGGTCACAAGCCTGAGTGTCTTCTCTTCTTCGAGCCCTTTCAGTCTTCTTTCTCTCAGGTCTAGAGTAGCGTGTCCTAGAAGTCTTTGATTGTGTATCACCCGACCTGAGGCTTCTACTTTCAGTTTGTGATAGTGTGACTTGTCTGTCATGATCTTCTGAGTGGTAAGAGTGTGTGTTGCCTCTGCTCCTCTCTTTTGTTGCCACCCCTTTGCTTTTTATCTCACTCTTCATAAACTCTATGTTAGCCGCTATTCTTCTTATTATTTCGTCTTGCTCCCTTACGCGATCTTCGAGAACCTGATGATCCATCTTCAGCCTCTGTCTATCAGGGCTCCGAGAGTGGTGTGGACTTGAGCCCTGTCTTCTTCTTGCTTCTCTCCGTGGATTCCTTCGCTGAGGATCTAATTCCGCCATGGGTGGGATAGAAGGTAAACCTTCGCGCCTCCCACCCCCTTCCGGGGTTTGCCCATCTATAGCAGATTGCGGCAAGTCTTCATTGTGCGCCATTGCTTTCAACTAGAGAGGAAAACTTGATCAAGAGGTTTTGCTCTTTGTGAATTTCCCACAGACGGCGTCAATTGTATGGGAAAGAAATAAACCTTCTCGTATAATCCTGTTGATCAAGTCTGCGCTCCTCCGTACGTCGTCGCTTTGCCACCTGAAAACACAAACGTGAGCTAACCGGCGGGTGTGTGCCGGAAACCCCTCCGATGCCTAAGTCAGCAACTAGACAATAGACAATAAGCTCTGTGTATTCTAGAGTAAGAATTGGGATACCTGTACAAAGGTCTGATCATGAGCTTTTATAGACTTTACTTTGGCACAATCCTAGTAGGATTCCAACTCTCCATATGAGAGTCCTTCTAGGAATCACACACCCTACTCACTGCCAACCAAGTGAGATGGTTTTGCACAATCCTAGTAGGACTATACTCTCCTTAGCAGAGTCCTCCTAGGAGTCATACTCTTACTCACTACCAACCAAGTGAGATGGTTTACACAATCCCAATAGGACTCTAACTCTCCTTAGCAGAGTCCTACTAGGAGTCTCATCATTGCAAGCCAAGTGAGATGGCTGAACTTTTTACCTCGGTTATACATTCCTGCACGAACTGATTTATTTCGGTCCCCTGCCCTTCGGACCGTGTGATCGAAAGCCGATCTAACGGATGCCACCCTGCCGAGCTATGCACAGCTCGGCCCTCGCCATCGATGCTACCTCCTTTAAATAAGCTGCTGCAACCACACCGAGCTAAGTTACCTCGGTCACACGCTTAAGTAATGATGTAGATGGCGCCCGGCCGAGTTATACCAAGACCGGCCGAGCTATACCAAGCCCGACATCCTTTCTCACCAATACCTCGGCTAACCACCAGGCCCACTTATTTCGGCTGACATCTTTACCTTGGCTAACATTGCGATCAGCCAAGTTACTTCGGCTTTGTGATACTTTAAGCACTACTGTCAGTCTTGACTTCGAGATGACGCCCTGTAGAGCTATCGTTTAGCTCGGTCCTCTTTTTACAGATACCTCGGTCCATAGTTCGACCCAAACCCAAAATATGAGATGTCTTCTTGGCCTAAGACCGAGCTACACTAGCCCTTATCTCGGCCCATTACGCGGTCCAACTCCCAAAGAAGACTCTTCCTAACTCGGCCTAATTTGTTTACAAATTACCCTCTCAGTACCCATGTGATAAATTTTATTTTGTACACAGTGTACACACAATAGCCATGAGAGTGCCCACCTGAACTCTCTGTTTTCACTTCTTTATTTATGGATTTGGCTTCACTCATATTATTACCTCATTTTTAGAGAGTGTTTAAACCTATTTTGAAATCGATTTCGATAATTCAAATCATTTTTTTAAGACTTGTTGAGTACAATATTCATTCAAAAAAATAAGATGATTAGATATCGGTAGCTATATATTTGAATCATATTTGTTTTAAAAAAATAAACAACAAATATAATTTCTAGAATAACTATCTATTTTTTATAATACAAATTTGATTCAAACATATAGTTACTGATATCCAATCATTTTATTTTTTGTATAATATTCTACACAATGAGTTCTAAAAAGTGAACAGTTCAGACTACCGAAGTCGGTCTCAAAATAGACATACCAGCTACAAACACTCTCTCCTGTTGAAATGACCAACATGAGAGAAGTTCAACCTTTATTTATTTACCTCCTTTCTCCCTTGCTTGATTGACCAGATTTCTTGAACTTCACTAGAAGGTTAGTGGTTCAAATCTTTTCACCTACGTATGTGTTTTATTTCCAGTGAATTAATTAAGACTTTCTCTCCTACTTTGAGAATTTCTTTGTATTAATAATCTTTATGAGTATAATTGTAATTCATTAAGTTTCATTGTAATATCTTATTGGTTGGATTTATCTCATGTTCACATCTTATCATAAGAGAAGTCGGTGGACTCGTGGGGCCCACTACATGTTTTGTTTCGATGATTCAAACAGTTCACTTTGTAGAGTCCTCAATGTATACCATCTATGAAAAAAAATTTAGTTCGATCTAATAACCATAATATTTTTATTTTATCACATTTGCAAATGAAAAAATGGACATAATTTTGAAAATAGTCCACCATTTTTTTAGAGATAAACACAATCAAATAAAAATGTTATAGTTATTGAATATAAATAATTTTTTTTCATAAATGATATATATTAAGAATTTTACAAAATAAATGATTTAAATCATTAAAACAGAATTAGTAATCATGAGAAAAAGTCCAATCGATATCATTTGAATCAAATTAAAAAAAAAATTAGTTACACTCAATCTTCAACACAAATGACACACAAATATATATTTTGACAAGTGTCTTCACTTTTTATTTTTTCTTATTTTGCTTGCACGACCATAACTTTTTTTTATCTTTTCTTTATTATGAAGACAACACATCACCTACACATGCACCCCCGTTAAAGGACCATTTTCATTTGCACATGTTGCACTTTGACCCAAACAATTAAAATAACTACACTATATTGTAAAATTACATTTTATCCTAAATATAAAATTACATATAGAATTATAAAATAAATTATATATTTCCCATTAAATAATATTGATACAGAATTAAAATAATTAAGTTTTTGAGCTGTTAAACGAGGTCTAAAAATGTCAAATCCCAAATGAAACCTAAAGGAGTTTTGAGAATTCTTTTTAAAATCTTTACAAGATGTTAATGTTGGAACAATGTTCTGTGTATAAAATAAAACTCAAAGAAAATAAATTACTTACAGAAAGTTCTTGTACCGGAAAGTTAGAACAACAAAACCACGATCAAGTCGAATGTGTGATATTTTGTCCTTCAGACAGATTTGTCGCCGCACAGGTGCACGGATTATAGGCGTCTATCTCTCAGGATACAATGATCAATATCACAGATTGTAGTAGCACTACAAACAATCTGTCTTGTGAACCTGAACCTGAGTTTTGCACTCTTTAAATCTCCATAAACTAATATGAAGAACAGATGTATGAAAGTAAAAAAAAGGGAAAGGAAAATAGATGAATTGAATCTGCTAAAGGACCTTGTATTTATAGGCAAAGAGATGATTGTTCGAAAGGGCAGAAAACCCTTTGAACAGGTGTGAAATCTAAAACCACTAGAAAATGAAGAGAGGCACTGTTCTAAGAGGAAAAATTCAAATTTGAATTTTGGCGCAGAAGTTTGAATAAATTCGTTAGGAATTCAAATTTTCCAGCAAGAATTTGAAAAAATTCAAAAAGAATTTTGTACAAAAAATTAAAGTTAGGACTCGACCCAGAACCCACATACACACCCGCACCCAACCGGACGATGGTGCACGCGCTTATGGTGGATTTGGATCAAATCCACTTTGTCCATAACTCCCCTCTTTAAAAACTTGGGGTGCCCCTTGGGGCCTATCCCAAGTGTGTCCACCTAGAGCTTATATACTCATACAAGCTCTCTTATTGTTTCTATGTGGGAAAATCCAAACAAGGTAACCCACATTTGTTTCTTCAACTTTCCATTGCACGAATCCGAAAACGACGTCAACTTCCCATTCACCCATAAATAGTTTTGACGAACCGTCTTCACCGTGTGACTTGCTAGGCAGTAATGAACACGTTACCACTTGAACCGACCTCAAAAGACGTGTGGGTCTCACTTAAATTTGGGCTTAAAGTTGGCCCAAAATAAGCATATAAAATCAAAATTTCCAATAATCCCCTACATGAATGGAATTGACGGAGAGAAATGCAACAACATGATGTTTCTAAAGAGAGGACAAAAATCGGAGATATTCTGCAAATGATAGGTAGCTTTTCGCTTTGAATCTTCTCTTGTAAGGCACTATCAAATTTACTAGCTAATTAGTAAACATGATGTCTTGAATTGTTCATCCATTTGTGTAAACCTAAACAGTAGAACTCACACAGCATATTTCCAGACACAGTTTGGTTCTCACGATTGTGTTCATTTTGGCTTTGAACAACCTGGTACTTCATGAGTGCTCTAGAGAATTGTAGCCCTTACAAAACTCATAGAATCGATCTAGTTCACACTCATATAAGTGATTCTTATGAAGAATATCCTGCCATACTCCACTAGGTATTCCTAGATATAAGAATCATTAAAAGCATTGCTTATTCTAACACATTGCAAACATCACTATTTCATCATAGAAATGGGTAGGAGTTTGACTTCTCAGTGATCCTTATGAGTCATACATAACTCTGTTGTCCTTTTGAACCTAGATCTTGGGATCTTCAGTCAATTAGGTTGGATTGTCGTTGTGGTAATTCTTATTTGATAGGCTTAAGTCCCATTCCCCTTGATGAATTCTCAACTAACTTTCTTGTTAACCCTTTGGTTAGTGGATCCATTATATTTTCTTTAGGCTTTACATATTCAATGGAAATAATTCCATTAGAGTAGTTGTCTTACGGTGTTATGTCGACAATAAATGTGTCGTGACTTACCATTATACATAGGACTCTGTGCCCTACCTATTGCTGATTGACTATCACAATATATGCATATAGCAGTCACAGGTTTCAGCCATATTGGAATATCTTCAAGGAATTGATGAAGCCATTCGGCTTTTTCCCCAACTTTATCTAAAGCTATAAACTCTGATTTCATAGTAGACCTAGCAATGCAAGTTTATTTGGAAGATTTCCAAGATACAGCCGCACTACCAAGAGTAAAGACATACCCACCGGTGGATTTGAGTTTTTAGTATTCAATATCTAGTTTACATCACGGTATCCTTCAAGTACCGCTAGATATCTAGTATAGTATAACCCAATGTTACGAGTAAATTTGAGATATCTTAGTCTTAGAACCCTAATAATAGCTTTCCAATGTGCTACTCTTGGATTACTCGTATATCTACCAATTTACTTACTACATAGACTATATCTACGCGAGTGCAATTCATCAAGTACATTAAGCTTCCAATAATTTGGGCATATTGTAGACCGCCCGAACTCGCTCCACGCGCCCCCTTTTCGAAGAGGGTGCGAATTGTGTTCTAGCTACTACAGTTCGGACTCCTATCACGGTTCTGTATCTAGTCTCACAAAGTGCAATGTAAGACTGATAAATCACCAAAGAGTCCAAATTTGGCAAATCGTTTTGAAAAATTGATTTTAATCAAGAAGTGCCAAACATGGACTGCTTTGCCAGATTACAGAGTCGCCACCTAAATATTTTATTTTTGGAAAATTTAGGAAACCCTGACTCGCGCCAAAGGCCACGTGTCCGTCATCACCAAAATTGCCTCGGCTCGGGAACTTGGGTACGAGGGGGGAAGGTCATAAAATGAGCACTCTCGCTCGCCCGATCAAAGGATCGGCCTCTACTAACATGATATGTTGTTTTTGAAAACACATGTGTTCTTATTCTGATTATTAATCTAATTTACTATGTGATGCGCGCAACAAACAAGTATAAACTCAATCACTCAAGTTGGAACAAAACATCTCATGTTTGTTTGTTTGAAAATGGTTTGAAAGTGCTACTCGCAAGTAGGCTAAAACACGGATTTTCCACCCTCAAGTGGGCTTAAAACAACATGATTTTGCCACCTTCAAGTGGGCTTAAAACACACATTTTGATGACTAGTTCTAATTCAAGCAATCAAGCCTTCATCCACAGGCATTCATGCAGTTATAGCAATTAAGCAAATAGTCTCATGGCAAGCATGCTGTCATGTCAATCATTTACACGCATGCAAATATGCTAAAGCATAAATACTCACAGTGTACTCCAAGCCAAAGAAACAAAACTAGTTAGAAATCAATGCATGATCTTAGCTATGTTAAGATGCCTAATGCAACACATGCAAAATCCAGCTAAATAGGCTCGGCTATTCTAAGATGGCATATGAATGCTACAATTAATACATGTATTCAAATAGGAAATGAAATACGATGCAGTTTGAATGATGCGCCGAGCCCGGTGCATGCAAGACAAATGAATGATGCACGCATGCAAAACATAAGGTATGCTAATTGAAATATGTCCTAAACTAACCATCAAAAGCTGATAAGTAAAAAGGAGAAAGAAATGGGGGTTGGAAGACATGCACACACGCACGCACCCTTATTACAACATTGTGCCCTCTCGACGGAGGGTCCGAATAAATAAGCACTAACTACCTACGTTAAGCTAAACTACTTATTACAAATCAACTAATTAACTATGCTATTCTAGCTAATTAATTACAATACAAATTGAAAACTAGCTATGCTAAGCTAATTTAAAATGTTACAAAGCAAATATTCTAATAAACTATAACACATGTAATTAACTACAGTTAGCTAGTAAAGCGACAAAATAGCCTTGCGGACGAGGGGGGGGCATGCATGCTCGGTCACGTCCTCCCAAAAATCCACTACCTTGCCTCTAAATACCTCTGTCTGCACACTTCTATACTTCTAAAAATTATGCCAACTTCCAGAATGCTTCTGACCCACCTTAGGAACATGCTGAGGGATGGTCGGCTAAGAGGGATGGCCATCAGCCAGTACTGGTGGCCGGTCGGCTGGCTTTGATGGCCGATCAGCCACTGCTTCCTGTAATTTCTCTTTTTGCTGCAACAGAGCACAAACAGAGGCATGACAGTGTATTTGCAAGGAAATGTGTATGCAACTACACTCCTTATCATGTCTCAAGCTCAAAGGAGTGTAATGCTCGGCTCTCAAGCCATCAATCACGCATCTCAATGGATGATGGCCAAAGAGACAAGCTTGCACAATGTTGATGAATGCGCACATAAGACTCAAAAGGCCTCCACCCTATCATGCACAATCAAGTGGGACGACGACTAAGAAATGAGGTACGTTTCGTCACTTCAAGTATGAAACGTCTCTTATTTCTTGTGTTTGGATTAACGTCCGATCCAAACACATGTAATGCATCATGAACATGTTATCTTGGCATGTTTTACTTTGATTCATTTTGTTTACTTGTTTTAGATTACTGATGAGCCATTTAACCGGTTAAGTCCAAAAGTGAGAAGTCCTCTTGAAAGACAGACCAAACCACAAGCTTCTTGAGCATGAAAGAAACATCATGCCATTGGGCATGAACGCCTCAATTTCGTGCTCAAACCAACAAAGAGCTTAAGTCCACTTTTAAAGCACATGAAAGAGTGAATTAATGGAGTGCAATGGCATACATTTCAGCATTGAAAAGACATGCTAAACAACATTAAATCATGCAAACAATGCATGCAAGACATGCTGGAAGACTTAGGCATCAAAGCTAATGAAGTACACAACATTAGGACTATGTAATACATTGCTCAATGGACTAAACCAGTCCTAAACAGACCTCATGCATGCCAAGACAGTGGCCAAAATGATCTGAAATGATAGCATGAAAGGCAAGATAAAGATGCTCATGCATTGGCTCATCAACAAGGCATAAGGGCACAACTCTTTAACATGATTAAAGAGTGATTTAAGTAGAAGTATGGCAAAGATATAAGCTCTGAAATTACATACCAAATGATGTCATATCATGCACACATCACAAATATAGCATGCTAAGTGCCTTAAAACTCAAGACTAGTGAAGGCACTTGCACTATAGCTATACAAAGCATGGCTCATATGACCAAAACCACTAAAAACAGTCCTAAAGCATGTCAAAACATTATTAAAAATGTGCTGGAATGGAGCCAATACATGCAAAAATAATAGGCTACAACATCAAGTATGTTAAGCTTGTAAGCACGATTTGCACTACAAGTAGAAAATGCAAGCAAGAAGTGACCAAACCAGCCAAAATCAAAGTTAAAGCATGTCCAAAAAGTCACAAAAACATGCTCAAACTAAGCCTCAAAAAGGGAGAAATACATGCTCATTTGATAGGCCAACAACACATGCTAACAAGACAAGAGGATGGGGGACCACCCCCTCCTATTTTGAGCCTCAAAACAAGTTTCCTACCACTGAAATTCCTCTGAAATTCAGTGGTTTTAAGGCCAAAAAGAAGTTGTTTGAAAAGCTTGAAAGATAGCTCAAAAGGCCTTACAAGCCAAGAAGCAAAATGGAGGAAACACCCCCTAGCCAAACATGGCCTAAACCAACATTTTTAGGACTGAAAATCAGACCTTTTTGTAGTTCAACACCACCCCAAAAAACAGCCCAAAACAACGGAAAAATGATGGTGAAGCAATTGTGCAAAACAAGCTTAAAGGGGGAGAAATATACCTCTTGATGCACAGCACCAAAACAGCCACTTTCTTGGCTCAAATGACCCTTCAACAGCCCAAAAATAAGTTCTAAGGGACCTCAGCCCAATGACATGTAACTTTGATGAAGGAAGTGTATGCAAATATGTAAGG
The DNA here is from genome assembly GCF_055761805.1 of Camellia sinensis. Classification (NCBI taxonomy): domain Eukaryota; kingdom Viridiplantae; phylum Streptophyta; class Magnoliopsida; order Ericales; family Theaceae; genus Camellia; species Camellia sinensis. The sequence goes on along the minus strand of NC_138973.1, from coordinate 87,880,170 downwards.
AATTCTCACTTCCAAGCCTAAAACAAGATGAGAGAAGGAGAATTCTAGAGAGAGGGGAGAATTTGCTCACAAAGCTCCTAGAGAGAGAGGATTCTAGAGTGAGAAGATCTCAAATTTTCTCTAAGCCTTCAAAATGTTCTAACCCTCTAAAACAATAGATATGGCATCCATATATAGCAAAAGGAAAGCTTCAGGTCGAAAATATCTTAATATGGGACAACTGGAGGTTGTGTGGAACAGCTGGAGGGAAAAGATCTTCAACAATTCTGAGTTTGGGTCACTCTTGGCCGGCTGGCCATCTTTGGGGTCGACCTGCTACTTGTAATGGCCGACCAGCCATCTCTGTGGCCGACTGTACACATTTGTGGCCGACAAGATATTCTGCTCTGTAGGTCCAACTTCAAATGGGCATAACTCCTTCATATGGACTCCTTTTAAGATCATTCTTGTGTCCAAATTGAAGCCCCGAAAGTAAGCTTTCCAATGGTGGCAGCCTTGCATAAAAATTCCAACTGTGCTAATAGATATCCCTCTTTTAGTGAAAACTGCTCATTTCTGGCTCAATCGGATTGATGCCTAACTTCAACCAACCATATCTCCCCCATCCGGACTTGGCTTTAGAAGATTCTTGAGTGTAAAATGACGCCTCGAAAGTCTTCTTTCCAAGGGTGGAGGCCTCATAGCTGAAATTCAGGTGTGAAAATGAATAGGCCTGATTTACCGAGGGCTGCCCGACTCTCTCTTAACAGTTCATGCCTAACTCTTTCCCCAACTGGGTTTCTTCCCTCTTCTCCAATTTTCCTCAACACCAAACCCCTAAAAAAGGTGTTTTGAAAGATTTTTCAAAAATTTCATCTCTCTTTCATTCATTTCCACTTTGTCCTTGCTCGGTTTATCGAAAAATGCGACATTTAATGAAATGTGAGCCTCGGAGCATTGCAGAAACCTTTTTCAAAATATTTTGAAAGAGAGGGTTTTAAGATCTAAAGTCTTTTTTGGTCCAACAATGGGGTGTGAGGTTTGGATTTGGAGCTCTCTTTGCCAAAGAAATCAAACCTTTGCATAGCATAGCCTGCATCACTAAGTAAGCAATTAGCGGTGCCCAAGTCTTAAGGGCGGTCGAAAATGGGGTGTCTACAGTTGCCCCTCTTTGACAGAACTTAGAATTCATGAAGTGACGTGAGTGAATGTCAAAGCCTAGAGACAACCCATTTTTGACAAGGTCGAAGACTTGGGCAAACAAGCAAGATGACAGAATAGATGCGCCCACAGGCAGGGGCAAAATGCAAATGACATGCACAATGCAGAACATAACTTATGATCATGCAAAGAAAGCTGTAATGAAACATTTGAATGCAAGTGCTAGGCATGGTAAATGCAACATTTTAAGCAAGCGAATAAGATACAACAGTCTCACACATTCCAACAGAAAGGATGTAAGAAAATTATACAATCTTCACTGTGCTTCTCGCGGGGAAGGCCCAAAGCAATCGCCCGGAACACCCGAAGTCTCAAATAAGATTCTGACGCGAAGTGAGCGTGTGTGATAGATACACAAAGTGAACGTGTGATAGATACACAAAGCAAACGTGTGATAGATATACAAAGTGAACGTGTGATAGATGCACAAAGTGAGCATGTGTGATACATACACAAAGCAAATGTGTGATAGATACACGAAAGGGAACGAAGTGCGATAGATACACTAAGTGAACATGTGTGATAGATACACAAAGGTGAACGAAGTGTGATGGATACACAAAGTGAACAAAGTGTGATAGATACACAAAAGTGAATGAAGTGTGATAGATACACTAAGTGAACATGTGTGATAGATACACAAAAGGGAACAAAGTGTGATAGATACACAAAAGGTGAACAAAGTGTGATAGATACACTAAGTGAACAAAGTGTAATAGATACACAAAAGTGAATGAAGTGTGATAGATACACTAAGTGAACATGTGTGATAGATACATAAAAGGGAACGAAGTGTGATAGATACACTAAGGTGAACAAAGTGTGATAGATACACTAAGTGAACAAAGTGTGATAGATATACTAAGTGAACAAAGTGTGATAGATACACTAAGTGAACATGTGTGATAGATACACAAAATGAACATGTGTGATAGATACACTAAGTGAACAAAGTGTGATAGATACACTAAGTAAAGATGTGCGATAGATGCACAAAGTGAGCATGTGCGATAGATATACAAAGATGAATATGTGCGATAGATACACAAAAATGAACATGTGTGATAGATACACTAAGTGAACATGTGTAATAGATACACAAAAGGGAACGAAGTGTGATAGGTACACAAAAGGTGAACAAAGTGTGATAGGTACACTAAGTGAGCAAAGTGCGATAGATACACAAAAGTGAATGAAGTGTGATAGATACACTAAGTGAACATGTGTGATAGATACACAAAAAGGAACGAAGTGTGATAGATACACAAAAGGTGAACAAAGTGTGATAGATACACTAAGAGAACAAAGTGTGATAGATACACTAAGTGAACATGTGTGATAGATACACAAAATGAGCATGTGTGATAGATACACTAAGTGAACAAAGTGTGATAAATACACTAAGTGAAGATGTGCGATGGATGCACAAAATGAGCATGTGCGATAGATACACAAAGATGAATATGTGCGATAGATATACAAAAATGAACATGTGTGATAGATACACAAGGATAAACAATCTTAAACAGAACTTCTCTGAATGAACCGTACATACAATATCGTGCCTGCATAAGAAAGAAACTTTACAGGTACAATGCAATACAATGCATGTCTCACGCGAGACGAATGATCGCAACACGATGAAAAGGCATGCTCCATGCACAATATGTAAGTGATGAAACAGAAACATACTCTATGCAGAAGGATCAACGACGTACATCCAATGTAACGTGTATATTCTATGCGACAACAAGAATAAGTATAGTACAAGATGCATTTATGCAATATGTGTGATGATATGATACATGTTACAAGCAATGTAGAGCATGATGTCTAGGGAATACAATAAACAAACAAAGTGCCACTTTAGAAAGCACCTCATAGGGTGAGTGGCGATGAACCGCTCTACTCTAATGGGGATCTCCCCTTGTGTTCCTCGAACTCTTACCTTGCATTCTTCAAACTCTTTCCTTCAACTTACAGTATAAAAGTTCTGATATGCTGACAAGGATTCTTCACGTAGAACACTTTGGATGCCGCCTTTCTTCCTGACCATATTCACAACTTTTCCTATTCTCCAACGGGGTGACAGACTAGGTTGGTTCAGTATCCAGAATTGAGGTGCATACACGCTATCTCAACCTATGGGGCTTCCATACAGATTTCAAGCTGGGGATACACCCCTGGGTATTAAACCAGACTTTAGTCTCGGAAATCCAGAACCTTTGTATTCTAGGCATCAGCCATTCGAACTCTAGTTTCCACCATCGCAGTTAGTCTCCTAAGAACTCATTGTAAACACAGCCAAGGTGCCTCTGGCAGAGAATGGTACTCAGGGAGAGCACTTTTGATTGCCATTTTGGCTTGAAGCAAACTTGATCTTGAGCTTGAGGTAGAGGCACACTCATACTTCGGAGCATTGACAAGGCCTGGAAAGGTACATCCAGAATACAATCTCCGAATTTGCTAAAGTCGAAACAAACTCAGATGTCCGACATTTTCCCTCTTTTCTTTGGCTTTGCAGTCTGGAACCTATATCGCTTCAGATAGGTCCTGTTTTACTATTCTCACATGACCTGGGTTGAACCCTACAGTTTTATGAAAGAACAAATCCTGTTTTGCACATTTGTGAAGAACGACACAGCACTCTGAGCACAAAACAATTCATTTTGAAATTGAGAAATGAGTTATTAACTGGGTATTGAGCCTACAATTGACCACAGTCAAAATGACCCAACAAAGAGAAAACGAAGGCAAAACAACCTAAACACATCTATTGACACTCGAAACGACTCAAAACAAGAATCGAGACAAACAAAAATAAGAGACACGACACTCAGACGTGTTTCAATGGCGAGAGACCTCTCAGTTCAGGGGGAGCCTACGGCTTCTCCGAGTAATGTTTCCCACCCTTTCTTATTTGTGATTCTCACATCACTTTGGCACTCAATCTTTAGTTTTCTGAAAAAGCCCTTTCCTCACTTTTTCTCTCAACGTACATCTCTCTATTCTGTAATCCCTCTTTTTTTTTATCACTCCCCTGGGTGGTTGATGGATAAATAGGAAGTTGTGGGCTCTTGCCCTTAGGATTCCGCTAGATTCTTCTTCTTCTACTCACAACAGTGAACTTTTCCACAGAGGGGTTGCGCTACAACTGGGTGTGTAGCAAATCTGCAGCTGACATCGGTTGATGACGCCCTTGGCCAGTTCGGATGTGATCAGATCTTTCTAGATGAGGGAATGGAATACCCTGCTCTATTTTCAATTCATGCTTCGCACTTGGCTTGATACCTCGCTGCTTGGAGAATGAGAAAGCTTTTGGCCCTTTGCTGACAACTTCAGCTGTGCCCTTTCTGGTGAACATGGTGCCCTTTCTGGAAAGTACGTTGACAATGGGAAAAAGACGAAAAACCTGACTCGACTGTGCCCCTAGCTCATCATTTTGACCATTTTTTGTTTTTGGCTTTCTACTAAAACAATTTTGACCAACATAAGAGTTAGATTAACATGTTTGTTCGATTTTCTGATTTAAAATCATGCAAGTTAGGTTATGAGCCCTAAAAATTTTTCTTTTTTGGGTCCAAGAAATGGTCCAGCTTTCGAAAAATAGAATAATTTTTGAGAAAATTAGTCAACCTCAGTAAAAATTCGTAAAACTTGTTTTCGCAAATGGCCACCGCTCAACGAGCACGGAATCTACTCTCGAGATGCATAACCTCAGATCCAAAACAATGAAAAATTGCCCCTTGTCTGAACGGCACTGTACGACACCAAATCTAGCAACGAAAAGTTGCCTCTTGTTTGAATGGCAACTCACGGCAACGAAAAGTTGCCCCTTGTTTGAATAGCGCCACAGCATACTGTAACCCGCTCTCATAATAAAGATCACAACTGAACTCTTGGATACAGAAATGACAAAGATGACCCGTTCAATCTCATGGATAGGACAATTGAATTTGAATTGTTTTACGGCTGGACTTCAGAATGAAGTTGCATACGTATCCCAAAGATGGGAATCAAGCCTGACGTAGTTCCAGGATTAAGATACACTCGGGTATTTAACCTCTCATTTTACGCTCTAACTTTTGTCAAGGCCGCCCTTCTGGGTTTTCAACCTTGCGAGCTCTGTTTTTCTTTTCTTTTTTTTTTCTTTTCATTTTCTTCAATTTTTTTCTTTTCTTTTTTCATTCTTTGCATTTTTTCTTTTTCCTGCTCTAACTTTTGCCTGGGTTGCCCTTCCGAGTTTTCGGCCCAGCGAGCCTCTCAAGGGTAAAAAGTGTAACAAGTCCATGTTGAATGGTCGTAGGATCTCGAATCCATCTGAATCCAAGAGAATGACTGATGTTTGCTGATGATGTAAGAGTTCATCCAATCGGGATCTAAAGTTGCCCCTAGTGTTGCGAATAGAAACTTGATTGTCCTTCAGCAAAACTTTCTTCTTTAAGCTGCTCGAATTTGGCTTTCTGGCCAGTCTTCATCGGTTTACAAAATAACTCATCTTTGACTCTTCGAGCACATCTGACATTTTGTTGCCCCTAGTTCAAGGGCTACTTCTGATCTAGCTTCGCAAGCTTCCTTTGACGAGATCTGAACTTATTGCCCCTAGTGTAAGGGTTGCTTCTAATCCAGCCATACAAGCCTTGTATTGTGATTGTTTGCTTGAACATTCTGAGTCAAGGTTCAAGGTTTGAAAGCAAAAGGGGATGAGTCTTGAGGCTGAGAGTGATCCTATGCTGCACAATCTCAAGAGTGATTCCACACAGGTCTTCGCAAGATCGCGCAAAACATTTTTCGAAATCTTTTAAAAAAGCGACTAATCGCTCGCGTCGAAGACAATGTAGAACCAATCTGGATCAAGCCAGGATCCTTCTCAGTACTCACATTAACAAGCATGATCTCATTCATTAAGGGGTTAGCGCGCCTCTCTTTCTCTCAGTTAATCAAATTTTGCGAATCTTGAGGAATTTTTTTCTCTTTGTTTTCAACACAGTGTTAGAAAAGTTTTGAAAAACTTTGGTCAATGCAATGATTTCAAGGCACAAAAAAGTAGGTGAAAAGCACTGCTATTTCATTCAAAACTTCTGGCACAACTGGCTTTAGGGCAAGAACAGACTCGAATGAAAGAGTGTAAAAGGCAAACACAAAACAACCCCGAAATCACCTGACTCCGACACAACAGGATTGACTCGATACAACAAGACAGACTCAATACAGCACAACAAAATTGACCCAATACCCAAGTTAGAAAATAAAATAAACAGCGTTTGTACATTGCTCAAAACAGTGTGTGCCATCCATCACATCTGGAGTAAACTGAGCACCATCCGCAGGTGGTTCATCCCCCGATCATATCACATTACCCTCCAAGTTCACTGATCTAGTGCCGATAGACTTTGCAAGACTGGTGCGGCGATGACCTTGTTGTCAATCAGATCTTGTATATCATGGCGAAGATGAAAGCAACTGTCAATGTCATGGCCGATTTGTTGATGGAAGGCACAATACTTAGCCGAGTCATGCTTTGGAGGGAGAGGATCGAGTAGAGGCCGTTGTTCCAATGGTTTCAGATGTCCTTTCCTGAGTAGGACCCCGAGAGCTTTTGACAAAGGCATATAAAGTGGGGTAAAAGCCCTCTTGCCTCGGGGTGGATATTTGGCTGATTGTGAGCTGGTTTCGAACGCACTGGTGAATGGGGTGGCTGTTTTTGGTGCGGTAGTGGTGACCATTCCAACTTCAGAAGATCTTGCAGCTACATCACTACTGGTGGTCTCATTTGAACTGCGTGTATAACCCTTCTTGGGTGACCCCCTTTCGTGACCAATCAGACCTTGTTTCATTGCGTCTTCAATCTGTACCCCAATCTCGTGTAAATTCGCAAAGGTGGAGAGGGGTTAGACGATCATTTTCTACATTAGGTTAGACTGCAGGTTGCGCACAACCATCTTTATCTGATCTTTCTCGACCGGCTTGGTGGTCATTGTAGAAGCTTTGGCCCTCCAGTGGGTTACAAAGTCTGAGAAGCCCTTTTTCGGCTCTTGCCTGGTTGTCTCGAGATCACGAGTCGTGACCTCGATTTGTGTGTTGTATGAATACTGGGCAACGAAGGCCTCAGCCATCTCCTCTAAACTCCTCTTGACAGAATCTTCCAACATCGTATACCAGATAGTCGCAACACTCGACAAGGTCCGCCCGAAGAGGGAAAACTTTTGCAATCTGGAGAGGCCCATTGGCCGTAGAATATCCGAGAACAACCGCAGATGTACCATAGGATCTCCAGAACCGTCAAAACGATCTATATACGACATCTTGAACCGGTTCGACAACGTCACCGCTAAGTCGGTGTATCCATCCTCTATGTCCGGAATGGAATTAATGCCTTGAGCTCTTTTGAACAGCTTTTCTAGCTTGCTCACTTTTAGTGCTGTTGGATCCACCTTAAATTCAAACGGTGTGTCCACTGGATTAGCCGGTGCTTTGGACAGCTGGGGTAGGATTGGGGGTGGAACTGGCCCCATTGGGACGTCCGTATTTTCCTGGACGTTTGCAGTCTCCCCGGGTGTCAAAACCCTAGGTGGAGGTGGAGGTGGAGGTGGAGGTGGGGGTGGGGGTGGGGGTGGGGGTGGATACGAAGCAGATACTCCGGCTTGTTGTGGTTGCTGCTGTTGCTGGAGCCTGGCAATCAGTTCTGCCTGTTGAGCCACAACCTCTGCCTGACGCGCTGCAACCTTTGCCTGGCGGGCAGCATCCCGCTGCATGGCTTGCATGGTCTCTTGGAGCTGACGCATCATGTCCTCCATACTTGCTATAAAGTGTTGATCTAACTGAACAGGTGTATATTTCCTCTCTGAGGTGGAAGCAGATATCTCAGCCCAACTGCGCACAGGTGAGGTGGATAATGACCGCTGATCTGGAGACTGTTGAACTGGTGATCTGTGCCTGACTGGCCTTTTTACCCTACTTCTGGCGAAGGAACACTGATTACCCTTGAACTGAATCTCTGACTTGACAAAGTCTATCAACACAAGTCCGATGTACTCGGGGGATATTGGAGTCTTCTGAAGTTATGATTCCAGGACTACCTAGCAAAAGAGAAAATATACAGCACCTCAGCCTGATTTCACCAGAACCAATATAAGCAAAGCTGAATGATTGTACCCGCTACAGAATTCTGCCCAAAATTCTTCCTGTAAACTGATACCCTCAGGCCAATACTCAGACTTGCAACTGATACATACAACTTGTAGAGACGCACTCTGACAGCACATACCAAGCAAGTAAGAGCCAAAACACCCCTATGGTGGGGTAGGGTTTCCTGTCCTATTTTGTTAGGAGCTAGGGTTTCACTACATACACAACGGTTTCAAACAACCTACATTCGGGTAAGCAACCTGTCCTAGTTTGGAATGGTCACTATGGCTTCCGATACGCACTAGGTCGAATAGTCGAAAAGGGTGCCTCGACATAACGAGATTTGTGTTCCCATCGTGGCAGAACCCGTAACCGATCTGCCTTATGGCACGCTTTTTCAAGCAAGCCTCCGACAAACCGCTCAGGAATAGCAGATGGCAAACACGGTGTCCTAGGCGCACCAATGCAAATGCAATGCAAAGAAGCACATGAGTGTAAACAAAACAACATATCATGAGTTCGAGTCAAGTTCTCTAAATCCCCAACAGAGTCGCCAGAAACTGTAGGCCGCCCTAACTCGCTCCGCGCGCCCCACTTTCAGAAAGGGCGCGAATTGTGTTCCAGCTACTACAGTTCGGACTCCTGTCACGGTTCTGTATCTAGTCTCACAAAGTGCAATGTAAGACTGATAAATCACCAAAGAGTCCAAATCCGGCAAATTGTTTTGGAAAATCGATTTTAATAAAAAAGTGTCAGACATGGGCTGTTTTGCCAGATTACAGAGTCGCCACCTAAATATTTTGTTTTTGAAAAATTTAGGAAATCCTGACTCGTGCCAAAGGCCACGTAACCGTCATCACCAAAATTGCCTCGGCTCGGGAACTTGGGTACGAGGGGGAAAGGTCATGAAATGAGCACTCCCGCTCGCCCGATCAAAGGATCGGCCTCTACTAACATGATATGTTATTTTTGAAAACACATGTGTTTTTATTCCGATTATTAATCGAATTTACTATGTGATGCGCGCAGCATACAAGTATAGACTCAATCACTCAAGTTGGAACAAAACATCTCATGTTTGTTTGTTTGAAAATGGTTTGAAAGTGCTACTCGCAAGTAGGCTAAAATGCGGATTTGCCACCCTCAAGTGGGCTTAAAACAACATGATTTTTGCCACCTTCAAGTGGGCTTAAAACACACATTTTGATGAATTGTTCCAATTCAAGCAATCAAGCCTTCATCCATAGGCATTCATGCAGTTATAGCAATTAAGCAAATAGCCTCATGGCAAGCATGCTGTCATGGAAATCATTTACATGTATGCAAGGATGCTAAAGCATAAATACTCATAGTGTACTCCAAGCCAAAGAAAGAAAACTAGTTAAAAATCAATGCATGATCTTAGCTATGTTAAGATGCCTAATGCAACACATGCAAAATCCAGCTAAATAGGCTCGGCTATTTTAAGATGGCATATGAATGCTACAATTAAAACATGTATTCAAATAGGAATTGAAATACGATGCAATTTAAATGATGCGCCGAGCCCAGTGCATGCAAGAAAAATGAATGATGCACGCATGCAAAGCATAAGGTATGCTAATTGAAATATGTCCTAAACTAACCATCAAAAGCTGATAGGTAAAAGGGAGAAAGAAATGGGGGTTGGAAGACATGCACCCACGCACGCACCCTTATTGCAACATTGTTCCCTCTCGACAGAGGGTTCAAATAAATAAGCGCTAACTAGCTACGTTAAGCTAAACTACTTATTACAAATCAACTAATTAACTATGCTATTCTAGCTAATTAATCACAACACAAATTGAAAACTAGCTATGCTAAGCTAATTTAAAATGTTACAAAGCAAATATTCTAATTAACTACAACACATGTAATTAACTACAGTTAGCTAGTAAAGAGACAAAATAGCCTTTCGGACGAGGGGCAGCATGCATGCTCGGTCGCGTCCTCCCAAAAATCCACTACCTTGCCTCTAAATGCGTTTGTTTGCACACTTCTGTACTTTTAAAAATTATGCCAACTTCCAGAATGCTTCTGACCCACCTTAGGAACATGTTGAGGGATGGTCGGCTAAGAGGGATGGCCATCAGCCAGTACTGGTGGCCGGTCGGCAGCCTTAGTGGCCGGTCGGCTGGCTTTGATGGCCGATCAGCCACTGCTTCCTGCAATTTCTCCTTTTGCTGCAACAGAGCACAAACAGAGGCATGGCAGTGTATTTGTAAGAAAATGTGTGTACAACTACACTCCTTATCATATCTCAAGCTCAAAGCAGTGTAATGCTCGGCTCTCAAGCCATCAACCACGCATCTCAATGCATGATTGCCAAATAGTCAAGCTTGCACAATGTTGATGAATGCACATATAAGACTCAAAAGGCCTCCACCCTATCATGCACAATCAAGGGGGACAGCGACTAAGAAATAAGGCACGTTTCGTCACTTCAAGTATGAAACGTCTCTCATTTCTTGTGTTTAGATTAACGTCCGATCCAAACATATGCAATGCATCATGAACATGTTATCTTGGCATGTTTTACTTTGATTCATTTTGTTTACTCGTTTTAGATTACCGATAAGCCATTTAACCGGTTAAGTCCAAAAGTGAGAAGTCCTCTAATTTGAAAGACGGACCAAACCACAAGCTTCTTGAGCATGAAAGAAGCATCATGCCATTGGGCATGAACGCCTCAATTTTGTGCTCAAACCAACAAAGGGCTTAAGTCCACTTTCAAAGCACATGAAAGAGTGAATTAATGGAGTGCAATGGCATACATTCTAGCATTGAAATGACATGCTAAACAACATTAAATCATGCAAACAATGCATGCAAGACATGTTTGAAGACTTAGGCATCAAAGCAAATGAAGTGCACAACATTAGGACTATGTAATACATTGCTCAATGGACTAAACCAGCCCTAAACAGACCTCATGCATGCCAAGAGAGTGGCCAAAATGATCTGAAATGATAGCATGAAAGGCAAGATAAAGATGCTTATGCATTGGCTCATTAACAAACACAATTAATGAGTGATTTAAGTAGAAGTATGGAAAAGATATAAGCTCTGAAATTACATACCAAATGATGCCATATCATGCACACATCACAAATATAGCATGCTAAGTTCCTCAAAACTCAAGACTAGTGAAAGCACTTGCACTATAGCTATACAAAGCATGGCTCATATGACCAAAACCACTAAAAACAGTCCTAAAGCATGTCAAAACATTATTAAAAATGTGCTGGAATGGAGCCAATACATGCTAAAATAATTGGCTACAACATCAAGCATGTTAAGCTAGTAAGCACGATTTGCACTACAAGTACAAAATGCAAGCAAGAAGTGACCAAACCAACCAAAATCAGAGTTAAAGCATGCCCAAAAAGGCACAAAAACATGCTCAAACTAAGCCTCAAGAAGGGAGAAATACATGCTCATTTGATAGGCTAACAACACATGCTAACAAGACAAGAGGAGAGGGAACCACCCCCTCCTATTTTGAGCCTCAAAATAAGTTTCCTACCATTGAAATTCCTCTGAAATTCAGTGGTTTTAAGGCCAAAAAGAAGTTGTTTGAAAAGCTTGAAAGATAGCTCAAAAGGCCTTACAAGTCAATGAGCAAAAGGAAGGAAACACCCCCTAGCCAAACATGGCTTAAACCAACATTTTTAGGATTGAAAATTAGACCTTTTTGTTATTCAACACCACCCCAAAAAATAGCCCAAAACAATGGAAAAAGGATGGTGAAGCAAGTGTGCAAAACAAGCTTAAAGGGAGAGAGATATACCACTTGATGCACAGCAGCAAAACAACCACTTTCTTGGACCAAATGACCCTTCAGCAGCCCAAAAATAAGTTCCAAGGGACCTCAGCCCAATGACATGCAACTTTGATGAAGGAAGTGTATGCAAATATGTAAAGAATTCTCACGTTCAAGCCTAAAACAAGAGGGAGATGGAGAATTCTAGAAAGAAGGGAGAATTTGCTCATAAAGCTCCTAGAGAGAGAGGATACTAGAGTGAGAAGCTCTCAAATTTTCTCTAAGCCTTCAAAATGTTCTAACCCTCTAAAACAATAGATATGGCATCCATATATAGCAAAAGGAAAGCTCCAGGTCGAAAATATCTGAATATGGGACAGCTTGAGGGAAAAGATCTTCAAACATTCTGAGTTTGGGTCACTCTTGGCTAGCCAGCCATCTTTGGGGCCGACCTACTACTTGTGATGGCCAACCAACCATCTCCGTGGCCGACTGTACACATTTGTGGCCGATAGGACATTCTGATCTACAGGTCCAACTTCAAACGGGCATAACTCCTTCATATGGACTCCTTTTCATGTCATTCTTGTGCCCAAATTGAAGACCCGGAAGTACTCTTTCCAATGGTGGAAGCCTTGCATAAAAATTTCAAATGTACTCTTTCCAAAGACTGCTCATTTCTGGCTCAATCGGATTGATGCCTAACTTCAACCAACCATATCTCCCCTATCCGGACTCGGCTTTAGGAGATTCTTGAGTGTAAAATGAAGCCCTGAAAGTCTTCTTTCCAACGGTGGTGGCCTCATAGCTGAAATCCAAGTGTGAAAATGAATAGGCCTGATTTACTGAGGGCTGCCTGGCTCTCTCTTAACGGTTCATGCCCAACTCTTTCCCCAACTGGGTTTCTTCCCTCTTCTCCAATCTTCCTCAACACCATACCCCTAAACAAGGTATTTTGCAAGATTTTTCAAAGATTTCATCTCTTTTCATTCATTTCCACTTTGTCCTTGCTCGGTTTATCGAAAAACGCGACATTTAATGAAATGTGAGCCTCGGAGCATTGCAGAAACCTTTTGCAAAATATTTTGAAAGAGAGGGTTTTAAGATCTAAAATCTTTTTTGGTCCAACAATAGGGTGTGAGGTTTGGATTTGGAGTTCTCCTTGCCAAAGAAATCGAACATTTGCATAGCATAGCCTGCATCACTAAGTAAGCAATTAGCGGCGCCCAAGTCTAAAGGACGGTCGAAAATGGGGTGTCTACACATACTTTGATTGAGAAATACTTTCTTGTACATTCTTAAAAAGAAACAAATTAACATCACAGTTGTTCTAGCAAGATGATTATCATCTTTGCCAAATTTGTCAGGTATTTTCTCAATGTAATGTGACTGTGTCAAAGCATATCCTTCTGATGTATTGGTAATTTTCATACTAAGAATTACATCAACAATCCCCATGTCCTATATGTTAAAATGTTTATTCAACATTTTCTTGGTTGTTTTAATCATGTCGTTATTACTCCCTATGATGAGCATATCATCAACATAAAGATATACTATAATATAACTTTTATTCGTGTTCTTAACATAAACACATTTGTCACATTCATTAATTTTAAATTCATTCGACATCATTGCATTGTCAAATTTCTCATGCCACTACTTTGGTGCTTGTTTTAAACCACATAATGATTTAATCAATTTACATTCTTTTCTTTCCCTGAAATAGAAAATCCATCTGGTTATTCCATATAAATCTCTTTATTTAACTCACCATTTAAAAAAGTTATTTTCACATCCATATGATGAATTTCTAGATTGTACAAAAATGCAATAGCAATTAGTATTCTAATGGATGGTATTCTAGAAACTGGTGAATATGTGTCAAAATAATCAAGACCTTTTTGTCTATATCTTTTGACTATAAGTCTTGCCTTGTATTTGTCAATTGATCTATTAACTTTCATTTTTCTCTTGAAAATCTACTTGTATCCAAGAGGTTTACAATCTAGTGGCAAATCCACCAATTCCCATGCGTGATTCTACAAGGTGGATTCAATTTTGCTATTTACAGCCTCTTTCCATAAAGGAGCCTCAGGACTAGAGATAGTTTTTTTAAAAGTTGAAGGCTCATTTTTTTAACAAAAATGTCAAAAAATCTGGACCAAAAGATTTTGAGGTTCTATTACGTTTACTACATCTAGGTTCTTCTTTTTTATTTTGATCTATCTCTTATCCTTGTACTTGATCATGACTAGCAATAGCATCATAAAATCTTTTGTAAGTGTTAATCTCTTGTCTAGTTTTATTAGGAAACACATGTTCAAAGAATGATACATTTCTAGATTCAATAATATTATTTACTTACATTTCTAAGTGTTTTGACTTATAAATCAAAATCTGATATGCACTACTATTCTTGGCGTACCCGATGAATATGCAATTAACCGTTTTTGGACCTATCTTAGTCCTTTTAGGATTACGAATAACCATTTTAGCCAAACATCCTCACACATTTAAGTATTTGTAGGATGGTACTCACCTATGTCACATTTCGTAAGGTGTTTGATTCACTTTTTTTTGGGATACTTTATTAAGTATATAATTAGCAGAAAGTATTAGTTCTCCCCACAAGTTTTGAGGTAATCAAGAACTTATTAACATGGCATTTATCATTTCTTTTAAAGTCTTATTTTTCTTTTCAGCAATTTCATTTTGCTAAGTTGAGTAAGGAGTAGTGGATTATTCCATGTTCTTTACAAAAATCACCAAAAGGTGATTCATATTCACCACCTCTATCATTTCTTAGAATTTTAATTTTCTTGTCAAGTTGATTTTCAATCTCATTCTTATATTGAATGAAAGTTTTCAAAGTTTCAACCTTGGTTCGAATTAAATAAACATAACTATATCTATTATAATTATCTATGAAAGTGATAAAATATTTTTTCCCATCTCTAGTTTGAATTGATTTAAAATCACAAATGTCATTATGAATTAATTCAAGTGGTTCAATACTTTTTTCGATCTCACTGGAACCAACAGGAGGATCTATCATCCAAATATAGAAAAACTCTATTCTCTAACAGCAAGTCGACAGTATATACAGAAAGGGGGCGAGTTCGTCGAATGGGGAGAATTTTTATTGAAGGGGAAAAGTCCTTCGAATAACAAAGACGGACTCTGGAGAGGAATACTTGTAGAAGTAGAAACAGAGGAACAATTCTTTACACTCTGCAAAGAGAGATGTCCCACCGATTACGTCACAAAATACCCCCAATTAAAAACATTTTCGAGGAATTATTACAAAAGAGAGAGGCCCCCCATATATTATCCTCTTTAATTCATTTCCTTTCTTAAATGAAGAAGTAAAAAAATGGGCAGAAAATAATATTTTGTTTGTAAGTCGAAATTTTGTTCAATACGAGTTATGTCAAAATTGCTGTCTCTCCGTTTGGAGGGAAGACGACTGGATTAGATTAGGGATATAGAAAAATAATATCAACAATTTATATACTGACGAAGAACTCTCATTCTCCTCTGATAACAGGAACCAGAACAGCGGCCCATCCGCCCAGTCTCTATCTACCTCAAAGAACTCTCAAGAAACAGGCAAAACTGCTTGGGCCAGAAGTCTCGGACGACAAAATTACTTTTCCGGCAGAATAAGCTTCAAGGACTACGACCAAGACGCCATCTACAACGTCATAGACGACATCAAATACTCGACAGTTCCTACCGAATTATGAAAATTTTAGTAGGCTGCCAGAGAGATTTCCATATATTTGTTAAATTTCAACCAGATCTCACTAATAAAGAAGGAATTCCTTGTATTATATTAACTAATGGGGACAGTAGTTGGTTAGATGCAATGTCCCTAAAAATAAGAGAATGGTTAGATGTTAATGTAACCACTGCCATGATTAATGAAAAAAATTATTAATTTTATTTATGAAACAACTCAAAGTTTTATTTGCTTATAACATTTCCCTTATCATCAACTATTACATCTTGAGTCACATCACTATTTTTTACACTAATGATTACATTTCATAAAACATTAGAAAATTCTACAGGGTCCATAACAATTGATCCTCTACGATCAACTTCCTCTTTGCTAAAACCAACCTCCGAAATCGACGGACTAGTATCAACATCACTAATGTCATCACCACCTTTGCGTACATTAATCTCATACGACCTCTGCGTTCATGAATAACTGAACCACTTTCCCCAAAACTTTCTAACAACAAATCTCTTTGCCTCTCCGTAAACCCACAGACTTAGTTCGTGTCAGAATCGGAATGGCCTTTGCTGGAGGACAATACCAAACATTAACATTTTTATTAGTATATTTTTTAGATAACACAACAATAGAGGGAGCCCTCATTTGTGAATCTTCTGGCATATCACTCGTAGAATACTTCAGATACTCCTTCATTTTACAATACGCAATCCCCTTTTTAATATTCAAATTTTCAAGTCGATACTTTACCATCCATGGCATTTGTTTGTCGTTAATTGAACAATAACCATTCCCATAATAGAATAACTCGCATTGGTAATCCACTGGGAAAATAAACCACGTCTGCAGACTGTCATTACCATCTAACCTCCGATCATAACCATTTACTCTGACTAACCCACTAGCATTGGGTGCGCAAAGGGGGGAATATTTTATCAACCTTAATATTTTTTTGTTTGTATCTTAACCACAATTGAGAAAATAAATTAGGCACGCAAGTTCAATACAACTGAAATCACTTGCTGAAACACCTTCAATAACACTAGTTTTTATATTATCCACCTCCATTCAAAACCTGAACATTACAAATAAAAATACATAAATTATAATTCTAAACAGTCTTAAAGTACATTTGACTCCTTAAAGTAATTTTGCAATCTTTTCCACTAACAGTAACAGCCATTAAATATATGGCACCCTTCTGAATGCTTCCAACATTTCTCAATAGCTTATCTTTGTAGTCCGTCCAAACATTAATAGGGAAGAACCGATCCACAGCTTCTATCCCGTGACGAACGTACTCTTTGTTCTTACCCCCAACGAGCTTGAACCTCATTTTCTTTAGTATTTGAAACCGGTCGGATTGGTCAGGATCAACAATTGAGGTCTAAGGATTACTCTCGCCAACTCCAATAAATATCTTGTCAGGTGTGGGGACGGAATCTAACGGACTATTATCACTTATGACGAAAAACAAAACGTGGTGGACCATAGCTTCGTCTTTAGCATCTTCTCCCAATTGAACATTCCCAATTAATTTTATACTTTTAACCACGATCTTGTCTGATTGACGATCACATCTCTTATTACCCAACTCAATACCATTAGGCAATCTCGCTACACCTTTATTATCAAATTTAACGTCCCTTAATTGTTCATTATACAGTTGTAACTTATTTACTCCTCTCTTAGTCTTCTTAATATATCGGGAAATATTCTGAACATATCGTCTGTGAACATACGCCGCCTTAAAAGGTGCACGACCACAGTAACTACGCTTATATCCACTGGCTGCCAGTGTCCTTGACCGGCGGTACGCAAGAGGAGTCCGATACTGGTTGCTCATACCTCCTTCCACTTTTTATAAAACACTCCAAATCTTTTATCCTACAAATTCTGCAGATTCTCTTACCTCTGCTAACCCTTTCTGTTCAAACACCTTAGCTTTGATATTTTTTTTCCCTCTGCTCCTTGTACCCACGAACAAACTTCGCCAGAACTGACCGCCCCCTCTCTTCCCACAGTCTTATTTGCGACGTCAAATAACGATCTACACATATTTAACTGAACTGCCCGTAATTCTGGGGATACTCTTCTAAGGAGTATAACATTGTATACCAAAACAATCAACAGAAAAAAAAAAAAGACTGAAAAAGAGGGAAGAAACAAGGTACCAGAAAATAACTTCACCACAATAGCTATCCCACTGCAAAATCATATTCCTCTATGCCATAAAATGTTTTCTAGCACCAAATATATAGCAAAACTGGCCCGCATGATTAAGTACGAAGATGCACCATTCAAAATAATTCAAACACAATTATTTCCCCGCCTTTGCTTTATGTCTATCATTCTGCAAGAATATTTAGTTTATAACCACACAAACCACCAGAAAAAGGACACGTGTATAGCATTATCTGGCAAACTAATCAAAAGTACTCACACCACTCATACCAAGGCCCAGGTGTGACTTCCTTTTAACCACATCCATACACGTGTCCATAAGTACAACAGTGGACGGCCTAGATCAGCGAGAGGGAGGAGGGGTGCTGGTAATATTAATACAACGCCCCCCCAGTCACACCACTCACACCATTCACACCAAGTTTTTTAACTAATAGGGAGGCCTTGTACGGCTGGTGTGAGTTCACTGTTTACCATTACAAAATGCCTCGCCAAGCCTCTTTCCGTTTTTATGCCAATAATGTTTTCCTCACCTACCCACAATGCCCATACCTAAAAGAACAACTCTTAGAACTCCTCCAATCCCTTCTCCAACTAGCCTATTAGACATACTACATACTTGTCGCAAAGGAGCTCCACGAAGATGGAAACCCTCACCTTCATGCCATGGTTCAATGCACGAAGAAAATCCAAACCTCCAATTTGAGATTTTTCGATCTCACTGGAACCAATGGTAGAATCTATCATCCAAATATAGAAAAACTCCACTCGCCAACAGCAAGTCGACAGTATGCACAGAAAGGGGATGAGTTCGTCGAATGGGAAGAATTTTTATCTAAGGGGAAAAGTCCTTCGAAAAACAGAGACGAACTTTAGAGGGAAATACTTACAGAAGCATAAACGGAGGAACAATTCTTTGCACTCTGCAAAGAAAGATGTCCCACCGATTACATCACAAAATACCCCCAATTAAAAATATTTTCAAGGGATCATTACAAAAGAGAGAGGCCCTCATATACTAGCCCCTTTAATTCATTGCCTTTCTTAAATGAAGAAGTAAAAAAATAGGCAGAAAATAATATTTTGTTTGTAAGTCAAAAATTTTTACAATACGAGTTATATTAAAATTGTTGTCTCTCCGTTTGGAAAGAAGATGACTGGATTAGATTAGGGATACACAAAAATAATATCAACAATTTATATACTGACGAAGAACTCTCCTCCTCCTCTGATAACAGGAACTAGAACAGCGGCCCATTCGCCCAGTCTCCCTCTACCTCGAAAGACCCTCAAGAACAAACAAAACAGCCTGGGCCAGAAGTCTCAGACGACACAATTACTTCTCCGGCAGAATAAGCTTCAAGGATTACGACTAAGACACTGTCTACAACGTCATAGACGACATCAAATACTTGACAATCCCTACCGAATTAATGAAAAATTTAGTAGGCTGCCAGAGAGATTTCCATGTGTTTGTTAAATTCCAACTAGATCTCACTATTAGAGAAGGAATTCCTTGTATTATATTAACTAATGGGGACAGTAGTTGGTTAGATGCAATATCTCCAAAAATAAGAGAATGGTTTGATGTTAATGTAACCACTGTCATGATCAATGAAAAATTTTATTAATTTTGTTTATGAAATCACTCAAAGTTTTATTTACTTACTACATTTCCTTTATCATCAACTATTACATCTTGAGTTACATCACTATTTTTTACACTGATGATTACATTTCGTAAAACATTAGAAAATTATGCGGGGTCCATAACGACTGATCCTCTACGATCAACTCTCTCTTTGCTAACACCGAAATCGATGGACCAGGATCAATATTACTAGTGTCATCACCACCTCTACGTACATCAATCTCGGACAAACTCAGACGACCTCTATGTTCATGAATAACTGAACCGTTTTCCCCAAAACCTCCTAACAACAAATCTCTTCGCCTCTCCGGTAAACCCACTGTAACAACCCCGATCCATGATTAATTACTAATCCGTGATTAAGGGCACTAATCAAGTGATTAAAATAATTATATGTTAATTGTATATTTTTGCATGCTATTCGATTTTCTATCTGTTAATCATAGTAATATCTGTTGCAATTTTCGTTTAGAATATTAATTTGATGGCTCGATTGATGTCAGAAATGGGAATTGACCGTATGGTTGGACTAATTAGAATTTTTAGAACACTATGGTGAGTTTAATTAAAAAATTGATTCAGTTCAGTAAAATCACATATGATTGAATTAAGCCTTAATTAGAACGGTTTGGGGTTAATTGAGTCATGTGCTAACCATAATTAATTAAGGTTACTTGTGTTTAATAAGATGATGCATGATTTATGCCTAATCTACTCCTATTCATGATTCAAGATGTGATTAAGTGTATGACGTGCCGAGGCATGTGATGGGATTGAGTGTAGAGGATAAATTATTGTGGGTGTGTTGGAGTAGTGCATGGGTGTGCATATGTTATTCATTTGAATGTGAGAGTGTGTGAGTGTTGTGTATATCTGCTGAAATGTGAGGGAATGTAGGCAACATTCTTCTTGTTCTTTCTACTTCTTTGAGCAGAGAGTTCACCTTAGAGAGAGAGAGAGAGGGATAGCTCACTCTAGAGAGAGAAATCTCTACATTTGTGTGGTTTGAAGGAGAAAAAGAGAGGTAAGGGAAGTCCATCTCTTATTGTTTGAAATCAAAGCTCTAGGTAAGAGTCTTGAGCGTATTTTCTACAGCTAACTTCCATGCATCATGATTTCAACACATCTTTGAACCATTTTCATGAAATTAGCAAGAGAAGTGAGTCTTTGGGCTTGTTAATATCTTGCATGTGCATCCTTGGAGATTAACCTTTTGGTTCCATCATTTTGAGTTAGAGTTTTGAAGTCATTGCAAGCATGTGAGTTCATATCTTGCATAATGTTTAGAAAATTCATGGATTCATACCAACCATTTGCATGTTTTGAAGAAATCAAGAAAATAGTTTGAAAATCTTTCATGCATGAGCTTTTAAGTTCAAATTTGCTAAATCCATGAGTCTTGAGCTAAAGGTTTGAAAATGATCATATATTTGTGTTTTAGAAAAGTTTTCCAAGTGTTTTGATTAAGCTATGCATGAGTATAGCTATTGAATTGCATTTTGAAGCTCAAAACTTTGTTTTTGAAAACCCAGAATTTCACAGTCCGCTCGAGTGAGGAAACCTGCGCTCGAGCGGAGAATGCGAGCCCTCAGTATTTTTGCAGGCATGAGCGCTCCGCTCGAGCGACCAAAGTCACGCTCAAGCGAACCCTTTGTATATTATTGATCCGCTCGAGCGTAGGAGTGGTGGCTCGAGCATAGATTGAGACCAACCAGTACTTTTTCCAAGTTTGCAGACCGCTCGAGCGAAGAAAGTCTCGCTCGAGCTACCCCTCTCATGTTTACATGTCCACTTGAGCGAGGAAAGCTACGCTCGAGCGAGGACCTTATTTTCAGAAAATTTACCAAGTGTTTCAATTCATGTTTTGGCATCCTCATGGCATCTTAGGCATTCCTAAGCCTTAATTAAGCCATAGTAATGAGGTTATGGATTAGAAACACACTAAGAAATGAATGTATTAAGTTAAGAAATTACAAGTGTGCTTTAAGCAATGTGATAAGAAAAAACAAGAATCAATGTAATGAAAACTAAGCCATGATGGCCACATGATTGCGTAATGATAAGATATGTTTGCGTTATGTACTTTTGTGTTTGTACGTCAACGTCCGAGGATTGATTGACCGTTTACGGGAACCACTGTGAGTAACATTTCTGTAAAGATATGTTGATATGAATTATGTTCCAAATGAGATATGACAAGTTATGATTTCTGAAATGATTATTTATGTGAACGAATGTCTTATGTTTGAAATCTATTATGGCATCCATAGATAGTCTCAGGTCATGGGGGACGGCATGTTAATGCGGGTCCATGACATATATGTGATTACGAGATCTCGTTAGCCACTTCATTGTGGTGATATGTGTTTAATCGGTATCCGGAACCGATCACTCTAGTCGGAAGACGTTATGTGATGTGTTCTATGGGATGTACCATTATTATGTTTAGATATGAGAATGATTGTGCTATGATCTGTTTTACGCTTATGACATGTTTGGATTTCGTTCACTAACCTCCTTACATTGATGTTATTCACTGGGCTTTAGCTCACTGTGTGTATATATATGTATAGGTGGGCATTCTGGAGATCGAGCCTGAAGGTTTTTGTCTAGATCCGTGTCCTGTTGTCAGCCAACCATTGCGCCTCACATGGAGGTTCCTGAAGTGTCATGTGTTAAAGTTCTACTGTTTCTGTATATGAGAGTTCTTTGTTTTGTTGGTTGTACTTGAGATGTTATTGCTAAGTGTGTGGGTATAAAGAGAAAATGATTTTTGGGTTGTATATAAAATTTTAAATATTCTGCTTCATGTAAGTCTACATAGCTCATTGGACAACAATGTTTATGTATTTGCTTCCGCTAGCCCCTTACTTTTGTTAATCAGTTCAGAGGCCTTCGGTAATCTAAGGGTTACTGGCCGGTTACGATGCTAAACCTATAGGGGTGGGTTTGGGTCGTGACACCCACAGACTTAGTCCGTGTCAGAATCGAAATGGCCTTCGTTGGAGAACAATGCCAAACATTAACATTTTCATTAGTATATTTTTTAGATAACACAACAATAGAAGGGGCCCTCATTTGCGAATCTTCTTGCATGCCACTCGTAGAATACTTCAAATACCCCTTCATTTTACAATACGTAATCCCCATTTTAATATTCGAATTTTCAAGTCAATACTTCACCATCCGTGGCACCTGTTTTTATTAATTATAGAAAATACAATAGTCATTACTTTCATTTTGAAAAGGCCATCTTTAATATAACATTTTTCTACATGCATCCTATTTTTGGTAAGTACAAATTTGTCACTTTAAAAAACTAGCCTAAACCCATTCTTGCTCAACAGAGATCCAGAAATAAGATTCTTGCGAATGTCCACTACAAGCAGCATATTGTTGAGGGTCAGTTCCTTTCTAGATGTCATTTTCAGAATAACCTTTTGTCTTTCGACTTTAGAAGTCGAGGAGTTGCCCATGAACAGTTGTTCTCTATTGTCCACCACTATATAGGAGAAGAACATCTTTTTGTCAGCACAGATGTGACGAGTGGCTCCAGTGTCCACCCACCATTCTTTTAGATTTCCGACAAGGTTGACCTCGAAGATAATGGCTGAAAGGTTTATGTCATCAACACCATTGGAGATTTAGTCCACTTCGGTGACATTGGCTTGAGCAGGTTTCTTACTTACTTCCTTTACCTTTATGCTTGCTATGACAATCTTTCGCTCAATATCTCTCTTTGTCACAGATGTAGCATTTGCTATTAAACTTGAACTTCTTGGTGTCCCCTAAGCCTTGAAAGGAGCTTTCTCTGGTAAATTTCCGTTTATTTGTTTTTAGTGCATGTTCCACCACATTAGCCTTTGACTCCATAGGATGCTTTCCAACTCTCTTCTCAGAAGTTCAGTTGTCTTCCTTAATCCTTAAACGCAATATCAATTCCTCTAAAGTCATTTATCTACGCTTGTGTTTGAGATAGTTCTTGAATTCCTTCTAACCTTGTAGTAACTTTTATTGGAATTATGGTTTTTTATAGGCTTATTTTGGGCCAATTTTGAGCCCAATTTTGAGTAGGTCCCACACGTCTTTTGGGGTGGGTCCAAAGAGGTGACGTATTCCTTGTCACATGGCAAGTCACATGGTGAAGACAGTTCATCAAAATCATTTATGAGTGAATGGGAAGTTGACGACGTTTTCAGGCTCGTGGAATAGACAATTAAAGAAGTAAAATGTGGGCTTCCTTGAAATGAATTGTCTCACATCGAAACTTAAAGAGAGCTTGTATGTGTTTATAAGCTCTAGGTGGACAAACTTAGGTTAGGCCCCAAGGGGCACCTCAAGTTTGTAGATGAGAGGAGTTATGGACGAAGTGGGCTTTGGCCCAAACCACTACACGCACGCCTCAGCCGCAGCCGCCGCCTAGCCAGTGGAGTCGTGCCGGGTGCGGGTGTAAGTTGGGTCAGTCCTTATATTAATTTTTTGGACAAAAATTATTTGAATTTTTTTTCAAAAATTCTTGCGAAAAAATTATTTTTTGAATAAAATTAGTTCAAATTTTGAGCCAAATTTGAATTAATTTTTTCTGTCCAAAAAGTGCCTTTTTTCAGTTCATTTTCCAACAGGTTCAAATAGGTTGAACCAGACAGATTTAATTTCTAATGTTCAAGTAGTCCGCACCTGTTCAGTTTGAAGTTTGTATCTATTCATTTTGAATTGTATCTGTTCAGGTTATTTTGCACCTGTACAATTCAAACTTGAACCTGTTTCAACAGTCACCACTTGCCTATAAATTCAGAATTGTTCCAGTAGATTTTGAGATCCAGAAATATGTTTTTTCTTCCCCTTTTTGCTCTCTCTTTGCATTATTCTTCATACTAGTTTTTAGATAAATTTCTGAGAGTATAGAACATAGGTTTTAGTTTACCGTACAGATTGTTTGAAGTGCCACAACAATCCGTGTAAGATCATTGTATACTGGGAGATAGACCCCATTTATCCGTAAGCACTGGAGTGGGGTGGATTTGTCTTAAGGACAGAGTGTCACACACTTGACTTGATCAATTTTTGTACTTATTCATTTCGATAAAATAAATTCTGTAAATAATTTATTTTTTATTTGTTTGATTTGTTTCACATTTTTTATTTTACACAAAATATTGTTCCAACAATCTTAAGGCAGACTCGAATTATTCTGTTTATACAAAATTTTTCGTTTGTTTCCTATTCTTCCTTTCTTTTTCTTACAGAAATTTTTCTGTGCTTATACAAAATAATATTCTGATTGGAACAATAAATAGTAATAATATACTATTTGAAAAATAGTAGTAATATACTGTTTATTTTCTTTGACAATTAGTAATAATATACTGGTTATCATTAACAATTCAGAATATTCATTTGTGAAGTTGGTCAAAAATTAACTTTGTTTTTCAGAAATAATTTATGAGGTTTCATTAATTAAAATTCTATTTTCAGTATTTTAATTTTTTAAGTGTTACAGATTTTTTTTTTTGTGGAATTAATTTGTTTAAATAAATTTTATTTTCAAATTAATTGGAAATAAAATTTACAATTCTTGTTTCTTTTATTTTTACAGAATTTAAATTCTGTGTTTATGGTTTGACTTTCTATGTAGTATCAAATTCTAATTATGATTTTGTTTTATAATTTAGAATTCATGGCTACTGAAATTAATGCTCAAACAAATACTGCTATGGTGGCTGCAATTGCTCAAACCCCTCCTCCTGTCGTGACGGTGCCAGTCAATCACGGTGAAAAGCCACAAAAGTTCTTAGGAACTGATTTTAAAAGATGGCAGTAGAAAATGTTGTTTTATCTTACTACTCTCAACTTGGCACGGTTTCTCCATAAGGATGCTCCTACTCTGAAAGAGGATGAAACCGATCGGCAAGTGATTGATGCGGTCAATGCCTGGAAACATGCTGATTTCCTTTGCTGGAACTACATCTTCAACGGACTTGATAACACATTATACAACGTCTACAGTCTCATCAAGACGGCAAAGGAACTTTGGGAGTTTCTGGAGAAAAAGTACAAAACAAAAGATGTTGGCTCAAAGAAATTCGTAGTAGCTAGGCAAATTTCTAGACTTTGTGATGGTTGATTTTAAGACTGTGATTAGCCAAGTTCAAGATCTCCAACTCATCCTGCATGACATTCATGTAGAAGGCATGTCTCTCAGTGAATCCTTCTAAGTTACTGCCTTAATTGAAAAATTACCACAAGGTTGGAAGGAATTCAAGAACTACCTCAAACACAAACGCAAAGAAATGACTTTTGAGGAATTAATTGTGCGTTTGAGGATTGAGGAGGACAACTGCAATTTTGAGAAGCGGGATGGTAAGCATCCAATGGAGTCTAAGGTAAATGTGGTGGAACATGCTCCAAAGCCAAAGAAACGGAAATATTCTGGAGAAAGTTCTGCACAAGGCTCTAAAGGAGGGGAAACTAAAAAGTACAAGTTCAATGGCAAATGTTACATCTGTGACAAAGAGGGACATTGGGCCAAAGATTGTCGTAGCAAGTGCAAAGGCAAATGAAGATCAAGCTAGAAGTCTGCTCAAGCCAATATAACCGAAGTAGACAAAATTTTCAATGGTATAGATGACGTAAATCTTTCTATAGTTGTTTTCGAGGCAAACCTTATCAGAAATCCTAAAGAATGGTGGATGGACACCAGTGTTACTCGCCATATTTGTATCGATAAAAAGATGTTCACATCTTATTCTGGAGTAGACAAAGGTGAACAACTTTTTTATGGAAACTCCTCAACTTCTAAAGTTGAAGGACAATGAAAGATTATTCTGGAGATGACATCTGGAAGGGAACTCACTCTCAACAATGTGCTGCATATACTGGACATTCGCAAGAATCTAGTCTTCGGATCTCTGTTGAGTAAAAATGGGTTTAGGTTAGTGCTTGAGAGTGATAAATTTGTACTTACTAAGAATGAGATGTATGTAGGAAAATGTTACATGTCTGATGGCCTTTTCAAACTAAATGTAATGACTATTGTACCTTCTGTTATTAATAAAAATACATCTTCTTCTTATTTGCTTGAGTCTTCAAATTTGTGGCATGGTAGACTAGGACATGTTAATTATGGATCTTTGCATAGATTAATTAATATGGAATGTTTACCTAAATTTGAAATTGATTCAAATCATAAATGTGAAATTTGTGTTGAGGCAAAATTAACCAAAACTCTTTTTCATTCAATTGAAAAAAGTATGGAACCACTTTAATTAATTCATAGTGACATTTGTGATTTTAAATCAATTTAAACTAGAGGTGAGAAAAAATATCTCTTTCATAGATGACTATACTAGATATAGTTATGTTTATTTAATTCGAACCAAGGATGAAGCTTTAGAAACTTTCATTCAATATAAGAATGAATTTGGAAATCAACTTAGTAAGAAAATTTAAAAAACTTAGAAGTGATAGAGGTTGGTGAATATGAATCATCTTTTGGTAAGTTTTGTAAAGAACATGGAATAATTCATCAAAGCACTACTCCTTACCTCAGCAAAATGGAATTGCTGAAAAGAAAAATAGAACTTTAAAAGAAATGATGAATGCCATGTTAATAAGTTCTGGATTACTTCAGAACTTGTGGGGAGAAACAATACTTTCTACTAATTATATTCTAAATAAAGTGTCCCGAAAGAAAGTGAATCAAACACCTTATGAAATGTGGCATGAGAAAGTACCATCCTACAAATACTTAAAAGTGTGGGGTGTTTGGCTAAAGTGGTTATTCCTAGTCCTAAAAAGACTAAGATATGTCCTAAAATAGTTGATTACATATTCATTGGTTATGCCAAGAATAGTAGTGCATATCAGTTTTCGATTCATAAGTCAGAACATTCCGAAATGCATGTAAATATTATTATTAAATCTCGAAATGTATCTTTCTTTGAACATGTGTTTCCAAATAAAACTGGACAAGAGACTAGTACTAGTAAAAGATCTTATGATGCTATTACTAGTCATGATCATGAACAAGTTCAAGAACAAGTGATTGATCAAAATGAGAAAGAGGAACCTAGGCGTAGTAAACGTGCTAGAACCTCAAAATTTTTTGGTCTAGATTTTCTAACATTTTTATTAGAAAATGAGCCTTTAACTTTTAAAGAAGCTATGTCCAGTCCTGAAGTTCCTTTATGTAAAAAGGTTGTAAATAGTGAAGTTGAATCCATCTTGCAAAATCACACTTGAGAATTAGTGGATTTGCCATCAGGTTGTAAACCTCTGGGATACAAGTGGATTTTCCAGAGAAAAATGAAAGCAGATGAATCAATTGACAAATAAAAGGCAAGATTTGTGGTCAAAAGATATAGACAAAAAGAAGGTCTTGATTACTTTGACACATATTCACTAGTTACTAGAATAACATCCACTAGACTGCTAATTGCCATTGCATCTTTGAACAATCTAAAAATTCATCAAATCAATGTGAAAACAGCTTTCTTAAATGGTGAGTTAGATGAAGAAATTTACATGGAGCAACTAGAAGGTTTTTCTGTTCCAGGAAAAGAAAAAAAAATGTAAATTGGTTAAATCATTATATGGTTTAAAACAAGCGCCAAAGCAATGGCATGAGAAATTAATGAATGTGACAAATGTGTTTATATTAAAAACACAAGCAAGGGTTATGTAATAGTATATCTTTATTTAGATGATATGTTTATCATAGGCAGTAATAATGACATTATTAAAACTATCAAGAAAATGTTGAATAAACATTTTGACGTGAAAGACATGGGGATGGCTGATGTAATTCTTGGTATGAAAATTACCAAAACATCAGAACGTTATGCTTTGTCACAATCACATTACATTGAGAAAATACTTGACAAATTTAGCAAAGATGATGATCATCTTGCTAGAACATCTGTGGATGTTAATTTGTTTCTTTCTAAGAATGTATAGGAAAGTATTTCTCAATTAGAGTATACCCAAATTATTGGAAGCTTAATGTGCTTGATGAACTGGACTCGCCTAGATATAGCCTATGCAGTAAGTAAATTAAGTAGATATACAAGTAATCCAGGAGTAGAATACTGGAAAGCTATTACAAGGGTTCTAAGATACCTCAGATTTATTCGTAATATTGGGCTAAATTATACTAGATATCTAGCAGTACTTGAAGGATATTGTGATGCAAACTAGATATCGGATACTAGAAACTCAAAATCTACTAGTGGGTATGCCTTTACTCTTGTTGGGACAGCCGTATCTTAGAAATCTTCCAAACAGACTTGCATTGCTAGGTCTACTATGGAATCAGAATTCATAGCTTTAGATAAAGTTAGGGAAGAAGCAGAATGGCTTTGCCACTTCCTTGAAGATATTCCAATGTGGCCAAAACCGGTGCCTGCTATATGCATACATTGTGATAGTCAATCAGCAATAGGTAGAGTACAGAGTCATATGTATAACGGTAAGTCACGATACATTCATCGTTGATATAACACCGTGAGATAACTACCCTTTAATGGAATTATTTCCATTGAATCTGTGAAGTCTAAAGACAACATAGCGAATCCACTAACCAAAGGGTTAGCAAGAGAGTTAGTGTAGAATTCATCAAGGGGAATGGGACTTAAGCTTATTAAATAAGAGTTACCACAATGGCAACCCAACCTAGTTGACTGGAGATCCCAAGATCTAGGTTCAAAGTGATAACCGAGTTATGTATGACTTATAAGGATCATTGGAGAGTCAAACTCCTACCCATTTCTATGATGAAATAGTGATGTCTGCAGCGTTTTAGGTTAAGTAATATTTTTAATGATTCTTATATCTAGGAATACCTAATGGAGTATGGTAGGATACTGTAGACACCTCATTTTTGACCGCCTTTAAGACTTGGGCACCACTGATGTTTTGCTTGGCGGAGAAAGGTGTGCAGGGCAAATGTTCAGTTTCTTTGGCAAGGAGAGAGGAAAATCCTTCAAAACACTTTGTTTAGGGGTTTGGAGTTGAAGAAGAGAGGAAAGGAGAGGAGAAAACTAGTTTGGGAGAAGTTCGGCATGAATCTGGGTAGAAGCAAGTCGAGCAGCCCTCGCTGAATCAGGCTTATCTATCTGTACACTTGGAGTTTAGTTATGAGGTTACCACCATTGGAAAGAAGACTTCCGAGGCTTCATTTTGCACTCAAGAATCTCTTAAATCCGAGTCCGGAGGGCGGAGATATGATTGGTTGAAGTTGGGCATCATCCCGGTTGAGCCGAAACTGAGCAGCCTTCACCAAAACAAGCATAACTTTTTTCACAGTTGGAATTTTGATGCAAGGCTGGTGCCATTGGAAAGATTACTTCCGGGGCTTCAATTTGGACACAAGATTGACCTGAAAAAGAGTTCATATGAAGAAGTTATGCCCGTTTGAAGTTGGACCTACAGAGCAGATTTTTCCTGCCGGCCGGCCAAACATTATGCCGACCGGCCAAATAGATGGCCGACCGGCCAGAACAGATGGCCGACCGGCCAAATAGATTGCCGACCGGCAGATTAAAGTATCCAACCGACCATTTTTGCTAGCCGACGACCTTCCGGAGCATTTTGCAGATTAAGTGGACTCCAGCTGTGCCAGTTGGAGGGCACAGACTGGATCCTCCATACATGTGTATGGAGGATCTTGGCTCTTGGTTTTGAAGCTTCTAAGAGAAGTCTTACTCCCTTGGCTCTATAAAGGAAGCTCTCCTCTTCCTTATACTAGGTTAGGAAAAAAACCAGCTGAGGCACCATTATACATACAACCCTATATCTATACATTCAACCCTCTCTTCCAAGCTCCAAAGTTCATTATCCTTGGCCATTTACACACCAAGCCATAGCACAATACCTCCAACGCCCATTCCAGCAGCTTGAGGCTGTCCTCCAGAGGTTAAAAGCTCCCAAACTCGGTCCAAAGGTTGCTAAAGATTGGTTCTACAAGGGTGAGTCCCACTTTCCCTCTTTTGTGCATTTTTTTGGCCTATATCTTAGCTCCTTGTGATTACATCTTTGGGCTCCGACCCTAACTGAAGTTAAGCTCATTTTGAGCCATTTTTCATGTTTCATTAAGGGCTCAACACTGTTTGAGCCCCCCCTCTTGCACTTGCTTCATTGTCCTTCTTAAATGCCATAATCTTGCATGTATTTTTTGGCCTGTGTATGATCTGTTTTAGAGCCTGATGTAAACTGAAAATAGGCTTATTTTGAGCCCTTCTTCAACATTGAAGAAGGGCTCAACACTGTTTGGGATCTCCATGTTATACTTGCCTTTATATTCTCTTTTTGGTCCCATTTTTGCATGCCTTGGCAGCCCCTGATGTTGCTGTTTTTGGACTTTGGTTCGAACTAAAAACAGCCATATTTTGACCCCCTTGTCATGTTTCATTAAGGGTCTTTGGCTTTTTGATGAATGTTTTGTATACTTGCTTCTTTGGCCACCTTTTGGCCCATTTCTTGCATAAGAGCTTAGCCATACCTATGTTTGTTTTTGGGGTTTTTACAGTTCCGTAAATGTGCATATTTTGGGTCCCTCTTCAATGTTGTTGAAGGGCCCTAACCTGTTTGGAGTCAGCAGCTGTGAGTTGCTTCATAATCTCATATTTAGGGCCATTTTTGCATACTAGTTTTGCCCTATTTATGTTTGCTGTTTGGCCATGCTTTGAACTGGAAAAATGCTTATTTTGGGGCTTCCTTGCTACTGTCTATTCATTACATGTCCATATTGTGCATGTTTGGTATAGCTATAGGCCATTTCGGGTGCCAAAATTCATGTTTAGGGACTATTCCATGCATCGGGTGTACTTTCGCCTCATTTCGGGGCTATTTTCCCCCACATTTCAGTGCTGAAATCCCATTAGCATGTTTGCATATCATTTTTCATGCCATTGCATTGCATATGCCATTGCCTCGGTTTGCGTGCCCGTGTGCACGCATTTCGAGGCACTTCATTTTCATCCATCGGCCTCTTATGTGAGTGTGGCTGAGGCTCTCTCATGTTAGTATAAGTCCATGTTGCATTCTATAAGCCATTTTAGCCATTGCATTGCATATGCCATTGCCTCGGTTTGCGTGCCCGTGTGCACGCATTTCGAGGCACGTCATTTTCATCTTATGGCCTCCTATGTGAGTGTGGCTGAGGTCCATTCACATTGGTGTAAGTCCATCTTGCATTGTGTATGCCATGTTTCAATGCGTTGTGCATGTTATGTTGTTAGCGTTGTGTGTGCCATGTAGTTATATTGCATGTTTGTATGTTTGCTTGCATGCTTAGGTTGCATGTGCATTGTTGTGTATTGCCTCGCCTCTTGACCAACCATGATTGAGGTTGGGTCTCTTGTATGTTTTGTGTGCATTGCATTTTTACATTGAATTGCAAAACTTGGCCTCTTAGGCCATCATGTGTAATTGATGGCCCGAGGGTCGAGGGGCATACTCCCTTGAGTCCATTACATGATTGGGAGAGTGGCCATGCATACACTTGCTTGAAATTCCATGCCATACACTGTCTGTTCTTGTTGCTGTCAAAAACTGTCTTCTGCAAGGAGTTTCTGCCGACCGGCATCATTTAGTGCCGACCGGCAATTGATGACTGGCCGATAATTACATCATCTGCCGATGGAAATTATGCACTGCCGGTGGGCATTTCCCCCAGCCGGGCACTCTGCAGTATGCAACAAGCCTGTCCCAGTACTTTGGCACTGTTCAGAGAAGCAGGGCAGTGTAAACCGAGGCGGCAGTGGTATGGTACGGACTTTCCGGGCGAGACGAGTTCAAGCCTGCATCGTTCGCGCATCCCGAGGCGGGGGCTGTGGCCACCTTTCTTCTTTTTGCATTCATTTTGTTCAGTAATTAGAAATTCTGTAATAATTAATGTGGTTAGTTATTTATTCGGACTGTAATATTTATTTGGACCCTCCGAGTGAGGGCAATTGTTTAATAAGTGTGGGTGCGTTGTGCATGTCTTCCAACCCCCACTTCTTTCTCCCTTTTATTTACCCGCTTATGATGGTAGACTAGGGCATATTTAAATTCGCATAACAGTATGATAGAATGCGTGCATCCATACATTTGTCTTACATGCACCGGGCTCGGCACATCATGCTAACTGCACTTGTATTTCAATTCCAAGTTGAGTACTTGTTAGTTGCAGCATTTCACATGCCATCTTTAGGATAGCCGAGCCTGTTTAGAGTGCATCTTTGCATGTGTTGCATTAGCCATTTTTAACATGAACTAGGATCATGCATATGATTACTGACTAGTTTCTATTTTGGCTCGGAGTACTAGGTAAGCTTTTATGCTTTAGCATATCGCATGCGTGTGAGTGTTGCCATGACAGTATGATTACCATGAGACTAGCTGCTTATGTGATATAACTGCTTAAATGCCTGTGGATGGAGGTTGAATTACCTAAATTGGAATAATGCATTAAAACTGTGAGTTTTAAGCCCACTAGATAGTGGCAAAATCATCTTTTCTAAAAGCCCACTTGAGGGTGGCAAAATCTGCATTTTAGCCTACTTGCGAGTAGCAAACCATTTTCAAAACAAACATGAAATGTTTTGTTCCAATTTGGGCGATTTGGTCTATACTTGTTTGCTGTGCGCATAACATAGTAATTCTAGGCTAATAACCGGAATAGGAACACATAACGTTGTCAAAACTGGATATCACGGTTAGTAGAGGCCGGTCTTCAGACCGGGCGAGAGGGGGTGCTCATAGCTGACCTTCCCCGATCATACCCAAGTTCCCGAGTCGAGTCAACTTTGGTGATGACGGACACGTGGCCTTCGGCACCGAGTCAGGGTTTCCTAAATTCCCCAATTTTAAAATATTTAGGTGGCGACTCTGTATCTGGCAAAGCAGTCCATGTTTGGCACTTCTTGCAAAAAAAAATTTGTTTCTCAAAACGATTTGCCAGATTTGGACTCTTTGGTTCAGATTAAGAACCGTGAAACAAAATCGAGTCCGAACTGTAGCACGAGGCCCACGGGCGCGTCTACAGATACTCTTCATAAGATTCACCTATATGAGTGTGAACTAAGCCGGTTCTATGAGATTTGTGAAGGGCTACAATTCTCTAGAGCACCCATGAAATACCATGTTGTTCAGGGCCAAAATGAATACAATAGTGAGAACTAAACTGTGTCTGGTAATATACTGTGTGAATTCTATTGTCTTAGTTTACACAAATGGCTGAACAGTTCAAAACATTATGTTCTGTGGTTAGCTAGTAAATCCAATAGTGTCTCACAAGGGAAAGTTCAAAGCCAAAAGCTACCTATCCTTTGCAAAATATTTCCAATTTATGTACTTTTTGTAATTAGATCATGTTATTGCATTTTCTCTCCGTCAAATTTCATTCATGTGGGGGATTGTTGGAATTATAGTTTTTTATAGGCTTATTTTTTGCCAACTTTGAGCCCAAATTTGAGTGGGTCCTACACATCTTTTGGGGTGGATCCAAATAGGTGACGTGTTCCTTACCGTATGGCAAGTCACACAGTGAAGACAGTTCGTCAAAACCATTTATGAGTGAATGAGAAGTTGATGTCGTTTTTAGGTTCGTGGAATAGACAATTAAATAAGTAAAATGTGAGTTTCCTTGAAATGGATTGTCCCACATTGAAACTTAAAGAAAGCTTGTATATGTTTATAAGTTCTAGGTGGACAAACTTGGGTTGGGCCCCAAAGGGCACCCTAAGTTTGTAAAAGGGAGGAGTTATAGACAAAGTGGGCTTTGGCCCAAACTACCACACAAGCGTACGCGTCCCGCCGCCTGTGGGTCGGGCCGGTCCTTATATTAATTTTTTGGACAAAATATATTTAAATTTTTTTTTCCCAGAAATTCTTGCTGGAAAATTATTTTTTCTGAATAAAATTAATTCAAATTTTGCGCCAAATTTGAATTAATTTTTTTATCTAAGTAGTGCCTTTTTTAGTCCATTTTCCAGCAGGTTCAAACCAGTTGAACCAGACAGATTTAATTTCTAGGGTTTAAACAGTCCGCATTCAGTTTAAAGTTTGTATCTGTTCATTTTGAACTAAATCTATTCAGGTTATTTTGCACCTGCTCAATTCAAACTTAAACCTGTTCCAACAGTCACCCCTTGCTTATAAATTCAGAATTGTTCCAGCAGATTTTGAGATCCAGAAATATGTTTTTTTTCTTTCTGTTTTTGCTCTCTCTTTGCATTATTCTACATACTAGTTTTTAGAGAAATTTCTGAGAGTATAGAACACAGGTTCTAGTTCACCGTACAGATTGTTTGGAGTGCCACAACAATATGTGTAAGATCATTGTGTCCTAGGAGATAGATGTCATTTATTCGAAAGCACCAGAGTGGGGCGAATCTGTCTTAAGGACAGAGTGTCACGTACTCGACTTGATCAATTTTTGTACTTATTCGTTTTGATAAAATAAATTCTGTAAGTAATTTATTTTTTATTTGTTTGATTTGTTTCACATTTTTTATTTTACATAGAAGATTGTTGCAACAACTTTTCAATTAGTGCAGTAACTTGAAAAGACTCGCTTAGTGACATGTCTTTTGTATAGATGTCATGCAGAATGAGTTCGAGATCCTGAACTTGGCTGATCACAATTTTTGAATCAATCATTATAAAATCCAAAAATTTACCCACTACGAATTTCTTCGAGCCAGTATCTTCTATTTTGTATTTTTTCTCTAATGACTCCCATAATTTTTTTACCGCCTTAATAGGGCTATAAACATTGTACAATGTATCAGTGAGCCTATTGAGGATATAGTTGCGGCAAAGGAATTCCACCTACTTCCAAACATCGACTACAATAACCACTTGTTAGTCCGTTTCATCCTCTTTCAGAACAGGAGCATCCTTACGAAGGAAACGAGCCAAATTTAATGCCGCAAGATAGAACAACATTTCTTGCTGCCATCTTTTAAAGTTAGTTCGTAAGAATTTTTCTGGCATTTCCCCGTGATTCATCGGCACTGCCACAACAGTAGCAGGGATTGGGGCAATTGTAACACTGGTCCGATTAGAGGTTTGAGCAGTTTCAGTAGCCATGAATTCTAAAGTATCAAACATAATTATA
The DNA here is from genome assembly GCF_055761805.1 of Camellia sinensis. Lineage (NCBI taxonomy): Eukaryota > Viridiplantae > Streptophyta > Magnoliopsida > Ericales > Theaceae > Camellia > Camellia sinensis. Next base: position 87,844,376 of record NC_138973.1, on the reverse strand, counting down.
ATTAGAATTTTATGCTACACAGAAAATTAAACTATGAAACATAGAATATAATTTGGTAAAAAATAAAAGAAACAAAATTGTAACTTTCATTTCAAATTAATTTGAAAATAAATTTTTATTTAATCAAATTAATTTCACATAGAATATTATTTCTATAAAACTTCAAAAATTAAAATACTGAAAAACATAATTTTAATTAATGAAAACCTAGAACATTATTTTTGAAAATTCAGAATTAATTTCTAAAAAATTCACACAGAAAATAATTTCTATAATAAAACCCAAAAGGAATTTTGAAAAGAAAATAAACGAAAAATTCTGTATAAACAGAATAATTCGAATCTGTCTTAAGATTGTTTGAACAATCTTCTGTGTATAAAATAAAACTCAAACAAAGAAAATAGATTACTTACAGGAAGTTCTTGTACCAGAAAGTTAGAATAGCAAAATCATGATCAAGTCGAGTGTGTGACACTCTATCCTTAAGACAGATTCGCCGCCACACAAGTGCTCATGGATTACAGGTGTCTATCTCTCAAGATACAATGATCAATATCACAGATTGTAGTAACACTACAAACAATCTGTCTTGCGAACCAGAACCTGAGTTCTATGCTCTCTAAATCTGTATGAACTAATATGAAGAACAAATGCAGGAAAAAAAAGAAAAACAAGAAGGAAAATGAATGAATTGAATCTGCTGGAGGATCCAGTATTTATAAGCAAAAAGATGTCTATTCGGAAGGGTAGAAAACCCTTCGAACATGTGTGAAATCCAGAATCGCTGGAAAATAAAAAGAGGCGATTAGAGAGGCATTGTTCCGATAGGAAAAATTCAAATTCGAATTTTGGCTTTGTTAGGAATTCAAATTTTCCCGCAAGAATTTGAAAAAATTCAAAATGAATTTTGTACAAAAAAATAAAGTTAGGAACTAACCCAAAACCCACACAATGCGGTGTGCGCGTTTGTGGTGGATTTGGGTCAAACTTACTTTGTCCATAGCTCTCTTCCTTACAAAACTTGGGGTGCCCCTTGGGGCCCATTCCAAGTGTGTCAACCTAGAGTTATATAATTATACAAGTTCTCTTATTGTTTCTATGCGGGACAACCAAAATAAGGTAACTCACATTTGTCTCTTCAACTTCTCATTTCATGAATCCGAAAACGACGTCAACTTCCTATTTACTCATAAATAGTTTTGACGAACCGTCTTTATTGTGTCACTTGCTATACGGTAAGGAACATGTCACCACTTGGACCTACCTCAAAAGACATGTGGGCCTCACTTAAATTTGAGATCAAAGTTAGCCTAAAATAAACCTATAAAATCAAAATTTTCAACAGCTATACTGACCATCCATTTAAAATGGATGAATATATGGACATTGCTAATTTTGCATCATTTTAAGGAGTTTTTATTTTTTATTTTTTTATTTTTAGAACATAGTAAAAGCTTTCCAAACTAGTTTTAGCAAAAAAATTATTTTCTTATTTAGTGTTAATTTGCCATCTCAAAAGTAATTGATTTGTGAAACAGGAGTGAGAATGCAAAAGTCATTAATCACACAACTTTTTTTTTTAGACAAATTACATTAGTGATCCCAATCTTTTGTATCTTATGTCGTTTTGGACAAAAAATGATAATTGAATTGGTTGAAGTCAACTTACTGAATTCAATAAATTTACAATTTTGCTTTGAAAAATATAATACATACCACTTATGTGTGTATTCTCTATAGAAAAATGATAAGAGTTTTAATCAATTCGACTAAATTGAGATAAAATTATAAATTCATGGTCAAAATCAAACCAATTAAAATTACAGAGATCAAAATGACACAAGAACTAAAGGACAGGGACTACTGTCGTATTTTGGCTTCTTTTTTTTTAGCAAGTGAAAAAGATATAATTATTGGGGAAATTATTATTCAGTTTAAGTTTTAAAAAATTATTACACATTAGTAAAAAAAAATTATAATATCAATTATTAATATCTATAATGTTTTTCATTTTTTTGTAAATACTTTTTACTAACATAGTGTCAGTGTAGTTCCCCCATAATTGTATTGAAAAATGATTGATCCATCGAATTTGAGCTTGCTCGAATTACATAAGCCGGATGTTCGGCCAAACGACTGTCCGAATGATCGGCATCACCCTTGTTAACTGTGACTGTCACCCTTGTCTACCGATGTGTCAACTGGTCTCGTATTGGATGACCACCTAGACGACAACTAGGATGACTGGCATGTACAAATTCAGACAATTCGAACAAACTCAAATTCAGTGGATATAACAATACTCAATTATATTTAGCTAGTGTCAAAGGTTAATTACAGAACTTGTTAGTTTATGTGCTGACTGCACAACAGATCTACAATTTTAGATATATGGGAAGCTAAAATATAAAACAAGCCATTGCATCTGCGACGAGCGGTGATGGAAGGTGGGATTTCTGGGCTTTACTGTCAACCCAAGCCTAACCAACTAGGCCTATCTTAATTGGTCACTATGACTTTTCTAAGGGTTTAGTTCTTAGGGAAAGTCATGTATTTAACTTTTCTTAGGAGAGTTGATTAAGGGGGCAAACATTTAGTATTTGTAAAGGGTAGAGAGACTAACTCCCATAAATGCTAATTTAACAACTAATTTTTGCCCATAAAAAAAAATAAAAAAACTGTCAACCCAAGACTAGCTCTCGTCATAGCACACCCATGCATCGCCAGCTTTGCATCCTTTATCCTGCCAAGATCCATCAATTGTAAACGTCCAAACCTGAAAATAACTATCATTAGTAAAGGAATTGCAGCAACTTGAAAAGAACTATCATTAACCACACTACTTAAGAGTGATATCGCTTAGACAATATGTGTATATTTATATAGATTTTTTCTATGAAATTAGTTCTAAAATCTAGCCGATACGCTACGTACCGGCCAGTTCGTATAGGAAAAATGGAGCACCGCAATAGATACAGGCCAATATAGCACTGAGATCGAAAATAGCAGGAGAATCGGCCGAGTCCCGATACATAGCGGTCTGTAAGCATTACACAAGTCGCGATGGGCCGATACTTACCGGTCTAGACCGGTATGGGAAAGAAAAAACTGAAAAACCTGTGAAATGATTTTAAAATCTCACTACCGCGACACCTGATTCCCGATACGTACCGACCGATGCTTTGATATTCCACAATCAATATTGTTACATTACATGATACCGCGATTTAGAACCATTGAATGGATTCAATAATAGAAGAAACATTGAGTTGACCCAAGTGTCTTGCTAATTATTAAGAGGGAGAAACAAAAAGGCAAAGAGTTGAATCTAGTCTAGTAACTTAATATCCGAATGAGTATATGAATGCAACAGGAGAGCGCTTCCATAAGTTTTCGGGATTAAATTCTACTAGCTTCTACTTTGAATTAAGAATAATCACATTCTCCTTCATGGACTTAACATTCGGTTTTTCAATTGTTTCGTTTACTTGTGTAGAGCCTTCATTTCCAGCTTCGTAGACTTAACACCTTGAATCTTTCTGCATCCTTTTATCTCTAAGAACCTAGGGTCTCTACATCCTTCTTTTCTTGGTTGATTGACACAAGCTGGGTTGTGTTGGAAATGGTAGAAAAATTCTGGGTAAAACCAGAATTTTTTCTCAAAGTTTGGTCTATTTTTTAGGTGGGCCCCGAGCATCGATTTACTCGGGTCAAAGTGGTAACGCGCTCTATGCCGCGTTGTGATTCACGTGGTATATTTGGTTGCTCAAAACCATTACCGAGTGAATGGGAAATTGAAGCCAAAGTGTGCTCCGTGGAAATGGAGTTATGGTGGAAATTCCTTAAAGTTGTAAATTGGCTTGTCCCACATTGATTTGGTGGGAAGTTTTGAAAGGGTTTATAAGGCTTAGGGTGAGATACTTGGGGTGTGCCCCAAGGGGTACCCAAGTGTTTTAGAGGGAGAGGTTATGGGCAAAATAGGCTAGACCCATTGGACCCAAAAATCACCAAAATGGGCGCGGGTGCGTGGTGTGTGGCGTGTGGTTGGGCTTCTAATCTTTTTGGGCCAAAAACATTTGAATTTAATTTTATTTTTTATTAAAATAAAATCCAGAATTCAAATTAAACTGATTTGGATTTATTGTTCATCCAAACAGGGCCCTTCCCGTTTTCAAACAGAATTAAACTGTTTTGGATTTATTGCTCATCCAAACAGAGCCCTTCCCGTTTCTATCTGTTTGAATAAACAGATTCAAATCTGTTTAAATTTGAATCTAACAGGTTTCATACTTGTTCAATTCAAAACCAAAAGCCACCTTTACATCTATAAATAGACTAGCCTCCCATTTGGATTTTACTGAAATTTCCGTACTCCATCCTCTGCAAATTATATTCTCCATCTTGCTGCATTTTATTTCCGAAAGAAAGAGTGTAAACACTTAGTGTGTTCGTAAGGCAAACAATTTGTAGTGCTGCTATTGTTTGTGGTAAGATCATTTCATCCTGGGAGATAGACGTCCAAATTCTGAAAGCACCGTGGAGAGGACGAATCTGTCTTAAGGACACAGTGTTAAACAGTGGACTTGATCAGAAAAGTTATTCAAATAAATTAACCAAGTAAGTTGTTTAATTTTATTCTGTTTTTATTTGTTTATTTAATCAGATTTTATTTTTGTTTTTGTAACAAAATAAAATCTGTGGTTTTATTTATTTATTTTTATTTCGAGTTTGATTTTTGTAATCAAACAAATTCTCTCCTTTTCTTTATTTCTTTATATTCTTGTTGTTGTTTTGTACACAACAGAATTTAATCATTTTAAATACAGTGAAAATTGTCCCACAGTTGGGCGTGATACAAATGGGCATGATTGAAAGCAAAGTCAAGACGAGAAGGGTTGAACAGAAAGAATGTGTTGTGGAGTTTTAGTTCGGCTTGACTGGTTTTCATGGCATGAACAACTCCAATTCAACAAAAGAATAAAAACCATAGTTGTGAGGTTTAACGAAAAAAAAAAAAAAAAAAAAAAAACATGATCCTATTGATTGCCCTCCAAACAAAAAAAACTGATTTGTGTGCAGGACAGAAGACAATAAAAGCATGAGAGCTCGCTTGATTATACTAATTAATCTACTTGTTTTCTTGGTGGCAGGGTTCAATTTTAGTGAAATGAATGTGCGAGAGTTGTTTAAGAAGGCAAGAGGCAGAACATTGCCCTCTACGGACTATATTTGCATACATACTAGTGACCGGGCATGCGATGCGTGTGCAAATTTCATTGGAATTATAATATGAAATTCACATTTATGAATTATATTTGTAATTATGTGCAATGTAACATTTTATATTAATATATTTCATAAATAAGATATATACAGTAAAACATGTATAAATCTTTTATAAAAAAATACAATATTTACTAATCTTAAAAATAAAAAATAAAAAATCGTATATTATGAATTCATATAAAACCTCAATTTGGAGGCATGCGACTGGAAATCCTGCAAATTTTGCAAAGAATATATAAGATACAGGAAAAAAAAAAATTAGTTTGATAACAATTTTTCATACATTGATATACTTGAAATTTTACGTTATTAAAGTGATAAAAATTTGTAAATATGCCTACTTTAACTAATAGAGTATAATCATCACTTTGATTTTTCTAATTGGCTGATTACATTATGTATAAAGACACAAAATATAAATATTCTTGAAATTTTTTATAACGAAAGACAAAAATTAAAAACTTATATTTTGATATGGGTTGATATAGTCCAAATCAAACATCATGTTCAGCAATCTTTTCAAATTGTTTGGATGCAATTTTTAACATAAATCTGCGACAACATTAAACTATAAAAAATAAGATGGACTTCACAAAAAATAAAATAAGAAACATTTGTTTTGGATACAAATCTATAAGTAAATTACCTTATAACAGTGTTGCACATGTCTTTGTAAGCTTTCAATTTTTGTATGATTCATTACCTATGAAACTGAGGGAAAATATCTCAACTTCCTTGTAAGTTGATTGTTCGACAAATTTATAAAATCTAAAATTAATTTATAAATTTACAAATATAGATATATGAAACACGGTAGTAAACTTCATAAGAATTATTTTTTTTACCACATATATGTCCATATTGTCTTAAAACACTTACAGTAATGTAAAATTTAATAACATTGAATTTTTTAAGAACAATGAATTATGTAAGAGTACTGAATTTTTTAAAGACACACAAAAAAATTAAGAACACTGATTTATTTATTTAAATACACACACAAAATGAAGACAATAAACAAATAAACACTGAATTCTTTTGGGAGACTTACATGTAGGTCTTAATAGATAAACTTATTGTCCAATAGGTCCTGTGAAAATTAATAGCATTTTTCCTATTAAAAAACATCACTAATTCTTAATTTTCAGTGAAAATTTAAAAAATCTATCACAAAAAATGTCACTAATTATAAGTTTTAGCGACAGTTTAAAAAAATCGTCATAAAAAAGGTTGGCAGTTTGAAAATTGTCATAGAAAAAAGTCATTAATTGTAAGTTTTAGGGATAATTTTACTAGAACTAATTTTTAATAGGACTTGATTAGAATTAAATCCAATTATTAGGATCTATTGATAATTTACCAAAATTTTTAAACACAAATAGAAAATTTAAGAACACAATTTAAAAAAAAGAAAAGAAAAAAAAAAAGAGATTTGGTATACACTTGCACGGAGAAAAAGTTTTTAAAAAAAATGACAATATTGACAATATCATTCACAGCATAACCATTGACAGAACAAACAAACAAACAAACACACACAGTGAGTTGATATATATCTAGATGTTTTTTAAACTTACAGTGTAGGTTATTTATTTATTTTTTTTATTTTTATTTTTTTCAAAGGAACCTGACAAGAACGTTGAATTTTTTAAACACACACCAAAAATTTAAGGAAAAAAAAAGACACACAAAATCAAGACAACAAACAAATAAACATTGATTTTTTTAAACACATAGAAAATTTAAGAATACTAATGAAACTGATTTTTTAAGTAGACACAGAAAAATTAGAACATTGATTTTTATTTTTTTTTAAACACACAAAATGAAGACAACAAACAAATAAATCAAATTAATAACTCTTAAAATACTTAGAGGTAAAGAGATTTGATATACACTTTAAATTTACAAACGCTTAAAATGCTAATTATATTAACATGTGGAACTGTACAGCAGCATTTGTGAAACGTGGGAAGTGGAGGTTATTCAGTTTGTGAATTAGTAATTTATCATTTTATCCTTAATTACCAATTGACATAAGTTTGAAAATAGTGTATGTTTGGTTTGTGTTTGAGAGATGTGTTTTAGAGATAAAAAGTAAGAAAAGTTGTTTGGTTTGGTTTGGTTTTTTTCAAAAGATGTTTTGGAAAATTATTTTGAGAGAGAGTTTTGAAAAAAGTGATTGATTTGATGTGTGTGAGAGAGAGATTTGTTTAGAAAACTTATTTGGTTTACAAGTTTTGAGAAATTTTTTAAAAAAAATTTGTTTGGTTTGATTACTTTTAAAAATTTATTTATAGAGAAAATTTCCTAAATTTTTTTTCGAAATGCAAACCAAACGAACCTAGTATAATTATTTAAGAAGTTAAAGTTGTTTTAGGAAAAATAATAAAAACTTCTGAGAGCATGGCTTCAGGACTCCAAAGAAATTGTTGCCTTTTAATAATAGTATAAATAACTAAATATAGACTACTACTATTACTAATAAGTTTTGGTTTTTTATGCACTAACCATTGTAAAATAAAACTAAATCTGTGGGGACATAATTTTTGAATGACAACACGTGGCTGAGGTGTCACCGAAGTGCCAGCCGAGGTGCCACGTGTCCTGGTCATGACGCTGAGATGATCTCGGCTAGGCCAAGGTTATCTGCGAAGAAACCGGAATCCGAGATAAGTGGATAAGGGATAAGAGTCCTAGAATGGGAGAGGACTTTAGTTTGGATAAAGATAAGACTCTTAGAGAGTTTATCCCAATCCTACTGGGAGTCCAAGATTAGCAATAATCTTGAGTCCATTGAAGCTAGGCTTTTATTGGGATTATGTAAGTGTTGGCTATAAAAGAGAGGCACCCCCATAGGTCTAAGGTATGCTTTTTATGCTCTGAATAGTGAGTTAAGCACTATTGCTATTTTTGAGAGATAATGCCCCCAGGTGGACGAACCACCGCTGGAATCTCTTCTTTTTGTGACAGGTCGTTCAGGCTTAATCTATTCTGCTAGTGTTCTCCAGCTGAATGCTTGATTGGCAGTGTGGTCGGAAATTGACACACACAATTTGGCGCCGTCTGTGGGAAAGAAAGGGAAATAGATGGCCAACGACGGACAGAAAGAGAAGGTTGGGGACGGCACCCCTACTGAAAGTGGGAAACATATTGACGTTAACGTCGAAGAAGACAACTGCAACAAAGAGACTCGTGATAAGAATCACGATGGAAAGAACATCGGCCAGGAGGGCGGCGTACCGAAGAAATCGGACCGGAGCGGGTATTATAACAAGGGCGACCTCCAGGTATGGAAAGATAGATGCCTGCGGAGGGACGACAAGATGAAGAGAATGGCGAACAAATTGGCGAACCTGCCAACGGTCATCAATTTCCTGATGCAGAACAACGTCATGCAGCCACCGTTCCCACTACAAGATATGCCGATTCCAGCGGCCAAGAAAGGTGCCCAGAGAGGGGGGCAGAAAACAGTTCTTGCAGTCCTTAGCATGGCGGGACCAAGGGACATTCTCACCGGCCTTCACGAGAGGTCGGGCATGGAGAATCCCAGAAGACACGATCTCAGCCTAGATGATTAGGTCTGAGAAGAGAAGAGCTCAGCCTAAAGTGAGCAAATTCCAAATTCTATAAGTCAAGATCTCGGCCTAGATGATTAAGCCCGAGAAGAGAAAAGCTTAGCCTAAGTTAAAGACTTTTTATATAAGATCTACAAAGGAGTAGGTGGAAGCCATGTAGAGGGCTGGAGAATGATGCTTGGAAGTTGGAATTTTCAAGCCAAGATCGGTTTAACACTTGTTGAAATTTAAGAAAAATTCACAAGTTGAAATTAAACTGAGGTCATGTTTAACACTTGTTGAAATTTAAGAAAAATTTACAAGTTGAAGTTAAACCGAGATCATGTTTAACACTTGTTGAAATTTTAAAGAAAAATTTACAAGTTAAAGTTAAACCGAGGTCATGTTTAACACTTGTTGAAATTTTAAGAAAAATTTACAAGTTGAAGTTAAACCGAGGTCATGTTTAACACTTGTTGAAATTTTAAAGAAAAATTTACATGTTGAAGTTAAACTGGGATTATGTTTAACATTTGTTGAAATTTTAAGAAAAATTTACAAGTTAAAGTTAAACCGGGGTCATAATTAAAGGAATGAATGATATAGGTTCCATCATCTCAGGATGCCGAGTTAATAGAACCTAGGAGGCAGTTGTGGGGACATAATTTTTGAATGACAACACGTGGCCAAGGTGTCACCGAAATGCCAGCCGAGGTGCCACGTGTCTTGGTTATGACGCCGAGATGATCTCGGCTAGGCCGAGGTTATCTGCGAAGAAATCGGAATTTGAGATAAGCGGATAAGGGACAAGAGTCCTAGAATGGGAGAGGACTTCAGTTTGGATAAAGATAAAACTCTTAGAGAGTTTATCCCAATCCTACTGGGAGTCCAAGATTAGCAGTAATCCTGAGTCCATTGAAGTTAGGCTTCTATTGGGATTAGGTAAGTGTTGGCTATAAAAGAGAGGCACCTCCATGGGTCTAAGGTATGCTTTTTATGCTCTGAATAGTGAGTTAAGCACTATTGCTATCTTTGAGAGATAACTGACTTGATCGTCGGAGTGCCCCCGGGTGAACGAACCACTGCCGGAATCTCTTCTTTTTGTGACAGGTCGTTCGGGCTTAATCTATTCTGTCAGTATTCTCCAGCTGAGTGCTTGATTGACAGTGTGGTCGGAAATTGACACACACAAAATCTAAGTTCTAAGTTCTAACATACATATTAAGAGGTGCAATAGATATAAGAGAATAAAAACCATAAATATATTGCATACTACTATTATTGTTATTTTTAGAATAATAAACATACCATAAATATCATAAAAGACTGTTTACATACTTCGCCAGCTTATGAGCCACTGAGCCAGCATAACTAACTGTCTGTCCACTTCAGAAATACAGAAAATCAAAAGCCTTGCTAATAGCTATAATATTTTGCAATACAAGGTTTAATCTCTGAAAATGGATGTAGTTTTGAGGTTGTGCTTCGCTGCTCACTGTATTGCATCAAAAGTTGCTTTAGCTTCCGCCACGAGTAGAGATGCAAGCTGAAGAGTGAAAGCTTGTTGGGCAACCATTGCTTGATTGTTATTGTTGGGCAACCATTGCTTGATTGCTTGATTGGGAAAATTATTAACAATGCAACAACTGTTAGTGTGCTCAACAGGTATAGTAACATTAGTGGATGCTGCCTGCTCTATTGAGTTTATCACTTGGTTTCGAATTCAATTGTCTAACAATTTTGTTTATACTTCTTATGGGTTAAATTGCATTAAAAAAGATGGAGATGACAAGCTAACTTGTGACAAATTTATTACTACTTAAAAGTTCAATTTATTTTGAATTCAATAATTTGATTGAGTTGATTTGTTGATTTAATCAATTTTTATTCTAAAATTACCTATGTGTGAATTAGAGCCCGATAAGCCATCCCACTTAGGAGGATTGGGTTACAAAGCTCATAAGCATGTAAAATAGCACATAAATAATAAATGAAAGTTTTTTTTCTTTTCTATATTTTTCATAGGGCTACAAACGAATCGGCTCGTTAAGGGCTTGGCTTGGTTCGACTCATTTAGTAAACAAACCGAGTTCGAACTCGAATATTAGGCTTGTTTAGTAAACAAGCCAAGCTCAAGCTCAAGCTCAAATAAGCTGGGCTCATTTATCTTTAATTAAATTATTTATTAAATAAAATATAAACAATATTTTTTATTTAAATATCTTTCTTTAAATAATATAAATAATAAAAAAAATCTTATCAAGCCAAGCCAAGCCTAGCTCGAGATCAACAAAGTTCGGCTCGATTCTACTCATTTGCAGCCCTAATGTTCCATAAATTGAAAGTAACGTAGAGATTGTCTTGACTCATTAAGGCTTCATTTGGGAAGTTAGGTTGGCTTTTTGACTTTTTTGGCTATTTTAGCCCCGGCTAAAAAGTTTGTTTAGGTTGGCTTTTTTAACTTTTTTGACTTTTGTGAGAGAAAAAAGTAAAATGAATGTGATTTGAATATAACATTTTGCCGTATTGACTTTTTATTTTTTTTAACCTTTTTGTGGCTAAAAAAACCATCAACCTCAAAAAAGCTAGATGCCAAACGAGCTCTAAGTCTCCTGTGTTACCATTTAATCCAAAATACCTTCATCTTGTTAAAACGTGAAATATGCACATAAATAGTTAATGTTTGTTCCAGATTTATTTATTTTGTTTCAAAATTTAAAATTCTATAACTTCCATTTGCATATCCATTTTTTTATTAAAAAATTATATTTTTAGAATCTATTCATGAGATCTACCATACAAAATATATATTCAATTAAAAATTTTAAAAAGAAAAATGAGAAATTTTACCGTAGATATTTGTGAAAATTTTAAAATCTAAGAATTTTATGAGTTACATAATTTTCACAATTTATGTAAAAAAAATTGTGAACTTTCATAGCTTCTTTGCAGTTTCAACTAAGAATTTTTGCAGTTTCTCAACAAACAGGAAATGAGCATTTTTATACCATTTTAGTTTTTGCATGAAATTTGTGAAATTTTCAGAGTTTTCTGTGCAATAACTGTGAAATTTTACAGTTACTCAACACACAAAAACAATGAATTTTTTTAATTCAATTATTTTTTTCCAAAAACCGCTAAATTTCTCATTTGGGAACTTGGTTTGTGGGTTTTTTTTTGTTTTTTTTCACTACAAGACAAATGTTTTGCAAAACCAAAAAAAATAAATCCAAAAAAAATATCACATCAAACTCTATAATTATTTCACTTTTTCTCTCACAAATATCACATCCAATTACAAAAAAACCTAACTATCTTCCCAAACAAAAAAAAAATTTCTCCAATAATATCCTACAACTAAAAAAACCTACAAAAAGATCCACTTTCCAAACACCCACATAATTTTGTATCAATATTGATTTTGTTTGATAAAAATATAATTTTGATGAACCAAAAAACAAAAGATATGTATAATGAAAGTTACAACATTTAAAAAAATGAAGGTAACATGTTGAACACTTAATTTAAGGTGCTTTCTACAAAGTGGCAAATCAGGTTGAAATTTTATTTTAAAAAAAATTACCTAAGCTACTAAATAAATTCAACAAAATTTCTTGCGTTAACTAAAAAATTATATTTTAATGCCATAATGTGTAACACTATCTGCTCGTTGAGCTAATGGGATTACTTTTGACTCTTTTATTATTATAATTAGATCCTCCTTAATCGATATTATAGTGGTTTGGTATTGTGATGGTAGGGTAGAATTGAGCCAAAACCTTGATTCGGATAATCATTCTTTGAGTAGGCATTATTCTTTTATCATTTTCTCTCTCCACACTTGAATTTTAATGTGAGACTAGAACCATTAGAAAGCTTATTTCTGGGGTTTCGATTTATACACAAGAATTACCTAAAGCAGAGTTTGGACAAGAGAGTTATGCCCGTTCAAAGTTTGCGTACCTGAGCTGTGGGCATAGTGAAGCTTGGGTAACCAGCTTAAGGAATGATAGAATATCACCCCCTATTTATAAATGAAGATTTAGGGTTTACAAGAAATGCAATTACAAGATGATCCCTGAGTGCTATCCCTGAGTGCATAAAATGATTACAGACAAACCCTAGTGAACCTTTCGGCTAATATAATATGCTAACACTTAATATAATATGCTAACACTCCCCATCAAGCTGGTGCGAAGATATCTCTCATGCCCAGCTTGCCTAATATGTCATGAAATGGTTTATTCCCAATCCCCTTGGTGAGAATGTCAGCAAGTTGTTCACCAGACTGGACAAAGGGAGTACAAATGATACCACTAGTGAGTTTCTCCTTAATGAAGTGGCGATCAATCTCAACATGTTTTGTCCTGTCATGTTGAACTGGATTGTGAGCGATGTTGATGGCGGCCTTATTATCACAGTATAACCGCATGGAGTCTGTCTGATCAATACCTAGATCACGCAACAATAATTTGATCCATAAAAGTTCACACACACCTTGTGCCATAGCTCTAAACTCAGCTTCTGCGCTTGACCTGGCAACCACATTCTGTTTCTTACTCCTCCAAGTAACTAGGTTGCTGCCAACAAATGTGCAATACCCTGAAGTTGATCTCCTATCAGTTACTGACCCAGCCCAGTCAGCATCTGTATAGGCTTCTACACAAAGATGATCATACTTTGAAAAATACAGACCCTTACCAGGAGCAGACTTCAAATACCTCAAGATTCTCATGACAGCCTCAAGGTGAATCTGATGAGGAGCATGCATAAACTGACTAACTATACTGACAGCAACAGCAATATCAGGACGGGAGTGAGATAGGTAAATGAGCTTACCCACTAATCGTTGATAGCTCCCCCTATCCACAATTTCTCCTCCTTCATCATCCCCTAATTTCTGATTGGGTTCCAGGGGGGTGGCACATGCCTTGCAGCCAAGCATCCCAGTTTCCTTCAACAGGTCAAGCACATATTTTCTCTGTGAGATAAATATCCCATCCTTAGAGCGAGCAACTTCAATTCCTAGAAAATACTTCAAGCTGCCCAAGTCTTTGATTTCAAACTCTTTAGCTAAATATTTCTTCAACAGAGGTATTTCCCCACTATCATTGCCTGTAAGAACTATGTCATCTACATAAACAATAAGTGCTGTAGTCTTACCGTGTGAGGAATGTTTCACAAACAATGTGTGATCTGCCTGACTTTGTTTGAATCCATATTTAAACATAGCCTGAGTGAATCTCTCAAACCAAGCCCTTGGAGACTGTTTGAGACCATATAATGACTTCCGAAGTTTGCATACTTTGCCTTCTGTTTGATGATCCTCAAAACCCGGAGGAATGTCCATATATACTTCTTCTTCGAGGTCACCATGGAGAAAAGCATTCTTGACATCAAACTGATAAAGCGGCCAATCTAGATTAGCTGCTAGAGAGAGAAGTATTCTGACTGAATTCATTTTAGCCACGGGTGCGAAGGTCTCCTGATAATCAATGCCATATGTCTGAGTAAACCCTTTTGCCACAAGTCTTGCCTTGTAACGCTCAATAGACCCATCTGCTTTGTGTTTCATAGTATATACCCGTTTACATCCCACAGGTCGTTTGCCCGGAGGTAACTCAGTCAATTCCCAAGTGCCATTCTTCCTAAGTGCTTTCATTTCCTCAATCATGGCTAGTTGCCATTCAGAGGTAGCAAGAGCATCCTGAAAATGGTTAGGAATGCTAACAGAGGAAATATTGGACACAAACGCTCTATATGAGGATGACAAATGAGAGTATGATACAAACTGTGAGATAGGATGTTGAGTACAAGATCTCACACCCTTCCTCTTGGCAATAGGAACATCAAGATCAATGGACTCGAGAGATTCAAATTTACCTCGACTCTCATCAGAAGCAGGAGATGGCAGTGGGGTAGCAGAAACGGTCCCGTGTATCCAGTTAAACATGCCCGTCCGTATTCTTGGTGACAGTGGGTTCTATAGTCCCAGTAGAAGAGAGGGGTTCAAGAACAACTGGTTCCACCATAGGAAGCACAGTAGTAGAGGGTGGTGCAAGAACAACTGGTTCCACCATAGGAGGCACAGGACTCACTTCACACCAAGGCTCCCCCGGAAATGAGGACGGTGACACCGGAGAGGACAAGAAATAGGACTGGGATTCAAAGAAAGTGACATCCATGGACACAAACCACTTACGAGAAGAAGGGTGGTAACATTTATACCCCTTTTGAGTAGGAGAGTAACCAAGGAAAACACACTTAAGGGAGCGAGGGTCCAACTTACCACGAGAGGGAGAGTGATTATGGACAAAACAGACACAACCAAATATTTTGGGAGGAATAGAAAACAAGGACAGAGAACCGAGGAGGACGTGAAGCGGAGCCTGTTTGTCCAAGACCTGGGTAGGGAGACGATTAATAAGATGGGCAGCGGTGAGAACAGCGTCGCCCCAATAGGGCCGAGGTACATTCATAAAAAGACACATGCACCGAGCCATGTCAAGAAGGTGCCGATTCTTGCGTTCGGCCACCCCATTTTGTTGAGGGGTATTGGTGCAAGAGGTCTGATGGATAATGCCATGAGTAGAGAAATATTGTCCTAACCCAGAATCTATGTATTCCCGCCATTATCAGAATGAAATATTTTGATAGTGGCCCCAAACTGAGTACAAATCATCTTATGAAAAGTGCGAAACACGGAGAAAACCTCACTCTTATCTTTCATGAGATACACCCAAGTAGCACGAGAAAAATCATCAATAAAGGTAACAAACCAGCGATGACCTTTCACAGACAGAACACGAGAGGGACCCCAAACATCAGAATGTATTAATGAAAAAGGAACGAAGCTTTTATTCAAACTGGGAGCAAAAGAAGCTCTATGTTGTTTTCCAAGTTGACAAGACTCACAAAGAAAGTCAGACACATGATGATTTGCGAAACTAGAAGGAAATAAATGCTTAAGTAAATGAAATGAGGGATGCCCAAGACGCCGATGCCACGGCCATAAATCAGCGGGGGTAGTAGAAGACGTGGTGGAAGAATAAGCAAGTTTGTCCGGTTGATCTAGGAAGTAGAGACCATTTTCTACACTACCACTGCCAATCGTCCTCCCCGTGACAAGGTCCTGAAAAAGACAATGATCAGGAAAAAACGTCACACTACAATTCAAATCTTGGGTAAGACGACTTAAGGATAACAGATTAACAGAAAACTTGGGAACATGGAGAACAGAAGATAGATGTATGGTAGGAGTGACTTGGACTAAACCTTTTCCAGAAATGGAAGAAACAGTACCATCGGCAATCCTAACTTTGTCCTGACCTGAAGAGGGCTTATAGACAGAGAAAAGATCAGAGGGGCCAGACATATGATCTGAGGCACCAGAATCAATAATCCAAGGCAAGGATGTATGACACAGGAAAGCACAAGGAGAAGATGCTAAGTTACCTGAGCGGGCAAAGGACGAGGAAGCGGTACTGAGAGCAGTAGAAGATCGGCGATCCAACAATTGGCGCAAAGCATCCTCCAGCTCAGTATCAGAAGTTTGGGTAACAGAAGTAGAATTAGAATCAAGGGTATCAACGGCACTAGACTGATGAACCCGGGAATAGGAACCACGTCCTCTAGATTGGCCTGACCGATCTCCTCGAGAACCAGACCGATCACCTCGACCCCCGGATGGAGTCCCATGAAGCTTCCAACACGTCTCACGAGTATGCCGCGGCTTCTTGCAATAATCACAGAATACAGACTCCTTATTAGCAGATGGAGGAGGCAGGCTAAGGCCATCTCGAGGAGTAGACAGTAATGCGGAACGGTCAGTAGAGACAGGGGACATCATGGCAGACCGGCGACTCTCCTCATTTTGTACATAGGCAAATGCCTCCTGAAGTGAAGGAAGAGTATCCATACTCAGAAATCGACCCCTAACTGGATCATACTCCACATTTAGGCCGGCCAAAAATTTAAAGACCCGTTCCCGTGCGACGAACTTTTTGTACCCGATAGAATCAGTAGGGCAAACGGGCTTATAGTCTTCCAGGTGGTCAAGGCGTTTCCAGCCGTTGGTGAGGAAAGTGAAGTACTGAAGAACAGTTTGCTCCCCCTGAAGTGAGCTCTCAATAGAGCGGCGCAACTCAAATGCCTGTGAAAAATTTCCTTTGCGGGAATAGGTAACAGCCACAGCCTCCCAAACGTCCTGGGCGGTCTCCATAGACAAGTAGCCCTCACCAAGTTCTGGAACCATCGAATGGATAAGCCAACTCATAATCAAAGAGTTGGTAATCTCCCATTGGTCATAACCTGAGTCAGTGGTACTAGGTGCCTGTATCCTGCCATCAACATACCCCATCTTCCCTCTGCTTTTCAAAAACAAAGTCAAACTTTGAGACCATGCTAGGTAGTTTTGACCATTAAATAGAGAGGTGGTGATTTTCAGACTAGGGTTGGGGTTCTCAGTCATGGTAGTAGGTAGAATGGGACTCTCACTCTTTGGTGTTTGAGAAGAAGGGGACACACTAGTGGAATCTGTCATGGATACAATACTACCGAACCCGCAACAAAACTAGTGACAATCACAAACCCGGAAGGTGGTAGTGAGATAACAGGCACAATGACTACTATAATGACATAACAAAAAATTAAGAAATCATTTTTTTATATATATATATATATATTGATTTATTTATATATACATGTATTTATATATATAAATATATATATCAGGTTATATTTATATATATATCAGCATATATATATATATTTATATATATCAGGTTATATAGATACCAGAGTGACGAAGACGAGGGAGATGAGGACGGCGAGGGCGATGACGGCTGGAGGAGATCGACGGGCTGAGGCGAAGCAGACAAGCCAACGAAGCAGACGAGCAGACGAGCTGAGGGACGAAGACGAAGCAGACGAAGACGATACAGACGAAGACGAAGACGACAGAGGACGGCTGGAGGAGATCAACCCAGCAGATGATCCAACTAGGTACGTTTTGAACCCTAACCCTAGAGGTGTAGCTCTGATACCATGAAGCTTGGGTAACCAGCTTAAGGAATGATAGAATATCACCCCCTATTTATAAATGAAGATTTAGGGTTTACAAGAAATGCAATTACAAGATGATCCCTGAGTGCTATCCCTGAGTGCATAAAATGATTACAGACAGACCCTAGTGAACCTTTCGGCTAATATAATATGCTAACACATAGTCCGTTTGAGCGCAAGTTTGAACACTTGAGTGGTCCATAGACCTTTGCAGCTTTGAAATTTAAATTAGAGAGAGAACCTGTAAGCATTGATTCATCACTCAAGCGGTTTGTTCATGAAAGTAGAGATACTGCAAGCCTTCATTCATCGTTCGAGCTCAGATTTTATCGTTCAAGCGGTCTGTTCGAAATCAGTGCATTTAAATCACCTTTTTGGTCAAATTTCATATCACTTTTCACTCTATTTTCTCTCTCTTTCCTCCATTTTTGAACTACCAAGCTCATCGAATTTGGATTTCATCTCATTTTTCTTAAAATCTACCCTAGTTCTTGAGGCAAAAACATAGAGCGCATCGAGATCGACATCGACATTTTAAGCTGATTAGATCAAGTTTCTGTCATCATCAAAGTTTGGGTCTTCACCCATTCACTCTCATTTTTGGGATAGGAGTTCTCTTAACCGTTTATATTTATGATTTGCTATGATTGTGTGACATTTTTGTAATTATGAGTTGTAAAAGTTAAAGATTTTTTAATATATGAGTATTGTTGTATAAAAAGGGGGTTTTACTCAATGTTTTTAAATGATTTGCGAAAATCTTGAAAGTGTGATGGTGTGTTGTTGATTGAAAAGAGATGATGTTAAAACTTTGGAAAAATCTCCGGTTTTCTTGAAAAACCCTTGGTTGAAGATTTTATTAAAAGATGATTTTCAAATTAATTGTGTTGGAAAGCCATGGAAATCTTGAAATGGAATATCTTATGAAATTATGTTAACAATGTTGATGACTATGGGAAATTATGAGAATTAGAAGATTGAGATGTGTTGTTACTCTTGAGAAATATTTGATAATAATGAAACATGGGTGATGATGATGATAATGATGATGATTGGTTATGATATAATATTGTGTTAATACTTATTTAATGTTTTATAAGAAATAATGTCCTTTGGCTATCAATAGAGAATGATATGAAATTGTAATAAATGGAAAATAATTATACATTCATACATTGCATTGCATTCTCATGTTTTGGGACTAGTGTTGAGTTATTTAAAAATGTACGTGGTTTTGAGCAAGCGTCGTGTATGGGTTAAGGTGTCCAATTGCCCTTCTGTACTTGGAGACTAGAAAAATGTAGGAGGGTAATTAGACTATTGTTGAGGTGCCCAATTGTCCTTCCGTGCTTGATACCGGTAAATGTGGAGGATGTTGTTGAACATGTTATTGAGGTACCCAATTGCCCTTCCATTCTTGAGACCGGTAAATATGAGAAAGTTGTTGGAAATATTGTTGGGAGTCCAATTGTCCCTCCGTACTTGATGCCAGTACATGTGGAAATGAATTTAGAAATGCAATAGGTGCCCAATTGTCTTTCTGTGCTAGGTGGTTGGTAAATATGGAAATATCTTTGAAAAATGTGTGGTGAACTTTGTTGCAAAAAACTTTTTAAAATGTTTTAACAAAAAATGCTAAGGTCGAGTTGAACATGGGTTACATTCGTACGTTGAACATTAGTTTCTTTAAGAGAAGTAAAGTTATAATTCTTGTTTATGACATGTACATTGCATTGCATGATCGTAATCACAAGAAACACACACACACACACACACACACACACACACACACATATAATGTTAAGATTATTCCTACTAAGCGTCAAAGCTCACTCCATTTTATGGACCGGATATACAAAATTTCAAGTTATGATGATGTGCCTCCACCCTGTTGAGGAGCAAGTGGAGATCAAGACAGAGCACCGAAACTCATTTGGTGTTCTCTGTATTTACAACTATTGAGCTTACTTGTCCGGGATATGATTATACTTTCATTGCAATCAAGACCTTAGTCTTGAAAGACGTATGCCCTTAGGGCAACTTTGATGTATTTTCTTTCCTTTTTCATTTTACATGTATTGTAATCTAATGTATGTAACCTTACGAGGAATTTAAAAGAAAAAGATGTATTTGTCTTATAAAATTATTGTATTTATTTTCTATTCACACTTGTATTATGAAATTGGATTTCAATAATGGATTAATAATTATAAAATAGGTTATAAATATCGAGGTGTTACATAATGACTACATTTATATATCACATTTCATTTACTGTGTGATGTGTCATCACTGTATTAATAATGTATCTATAAATGGTGAGGCTCATTCAACCAATACAATTATAACATTTAATATATAAAAATAATCATTATGTGCTTTACGTAGAGTTATGGCACCTATTTGTTTATAGTTTTTATAATTTATTTAGTTAAAATTTTAAATTAATATATCATATGTACTTCAAAAAGTTGAGTAATTTTATTTCAGTTTTCATGTTTCAAGCTTATTTGTTTTTCAGTTTAACAAACTCAACAAATAATTTTCTTAAAACTGGGTTTTACATACATATTTTTAGGCCATTTTTTTCCTAACATAAATCAACATTTTGTAAGTGGAATTAACAGTCTACTTCTAACATGAACTATTTTCATACAATTTTGTGTCTAATCTACTCTACCAAAATTGGACAATAAATAAAAAATTAAAAGAAAAACAAAACAAAAATGTAGTTTGCTGGAAAAATTGCAAAAAAATTGGAAAGAAAAACAAAAAATTACAAATTAGTGGGAAGAAAATCAAAATTACAAATCAATGGAAGAACAAAAATAATTACAAAAACATGAGTTATTTGACAATTTTTCCCTTCTATTTCATCTTCCTCTTTATTCGTTACGTATATCATTTTATTAGAAATATAATTTATTTTATTTTATTGTTTATTAGATATTAATTGGTGATCGGGTTATGAGGTCATAGGAAAGTTGACTCGTGGGTAGTTTTCATACATTGTAAGATCATAGGTTTAATGAGTCAGGTGGTTTACTTACATATAAACAATATCTATTAATGAATGAAAGAAAGAAAGAAAAAAAAACAAATTATCAAAACTCTTCAATTGTGAAGAACATTAGGTTCTTCTACATGCAAACCAATTAGAGGTATCCCCATCGAAGTGGTCTTTTATTTCCTTATTTCATTTCTATTTTTGGTTAAGAAAAAGGCATATATAACGAGTAGTATCAGAGCTAATCTATCACGGCCCAAACCAACCCCCTACAGGTTTAGCGTCATAACCGGCCAGTAATCCTTAGATTACCAAAGGCCTCTTATCAGAATAACATATAATTAAGGGCTGCAGAAACAAATATACAAAATATACATAGTCCATAGAGTTGTGCAGACATACATGAGACATAAATTTGAAACCTTATAACATATACACATAAGATGTCATGTCTACATAAGTCTGACAACACCGTGCAAGCATCATCAAAAGGGACTTAGCCCAGTATATAGATAAACAAAACATAAATGTTCTTAGCATAATACACAAAATAACTCTTGACATGGTCCACAAAACTTGACTTCTATACACGGGAACCTTCTCGGGAGGTACGGTGGATGGCTTGACAAAATAGAACTTAGGCCTTCAATTTTGGGCCTGATCACGCACCTGGTCACCTACATACATAAATAATACAGTGAACTGGAGCCCAGTGAATAATAACAGAGTAAAGAGTTTAAATGAATGATGTTCATCACAGAGTTAGAAATCAGAATTTATATCAAGAACAGATTCTTATGCATATTCAGGTTTTAGATCAGAAACAGATTCATATACATGTTCATATTTATATTCGTATTTTGTATAAGGTCATACGTGGTACACCTATTAGCGCTAACAGATAATATACAAAGCATTAAAGGTCATATTTGTCAGTTATGTAAAAGAACCTCCGGTACCAGGAACTTGTAACATACTTGAACCACAATATTGTTACCCCCGGGCAAGGGCCTTGAAACCACGGTATTAACACCCCCGGGTAAGGGCCATGAGACCACGGTATTATTACCCCCAGGCAAGGGCCTTGTGCTCATAAACCACGGTATTGTTACCCCCGGGAAAGGGTCTTGTGCTAAAGATGCCACGAATACATTTCAGAAACTTGGACAATCATTCATTGTACAAAATATAACATTGTATAAAACAGATCTTAATTCTTATCATTCAGAAAATAATTAAAGCTAAACATAGCTTTACTAAGTTATTACTCACAAATGGCTCCATTTGCAGAATAGATTATGCAGATAAACCAGACCGTCTATGGCGTGTAACCTACACAAACATTGAACGGATACGTATTAAATTACACACCCAGAATCATTAACTTAATCCTTTCTTATCTTGGTGTGTTTCTACTTCTTATTCTCATTATTATGTTTTAATCTTGGCCTAGGAATGGCTAGGATGCAATAAGGATGCTAAAATGCACTTGAACACATTCAACAAAACTTGCTGAAAACAGGGGTCCCGCTCGAGCGGACATGCAAAATGTGAGCGGTCACTCGAGAGCACCTTCTTTCGCTCGAGCGATTTGTAAAAGTACTGGTTGTGTGATTTTTACGCTCGACGGTCGCTCGAGCGTAAGACTCAAGTCCTCGCTCAAGCGTGAGACTCAAGTCGTTCAAGCGGTCTGCAAAACATGTGAATTTCTAGGAGCATGCATTTTATGCACAAGCCAACTTTTGGTCACTCGAGCGGAGATGCAAAAACAAAGGTGGCGGCTCGAGTGCAAGATCTGTCACTCGAGCGGAGAAGTCGAATTCTGGAATTTTCATATTCACCTCCAAGCTTCCAAACTCAAATCAAATATTCCAAAACTCATCCTTTTGGGCCAAACACTTGAGGAATCATATGTGAACTTGGAAAACATTGGGAATTCTAAATCATTTTGCAAAACCAAAGCCCAAAAACTTGCCAATTGTGCAAAACAAAACTCAATTTTTAGAAAACATAACATGCATGTATTGCCTTGCCTTCAAAACTTCGAAAACATGATCTAATGACACAAAATGACATGAAACTTGATGAATTCCCAAAACTAAGGTGAATTAGTAACATGCATGAGGAAATTCTTAGGAAAACAACTTCAAAACGCTATGAAATATGCATGCATGCATGGTTTGAGTTCATTTCTTCAATTCTAGCTAAATTCTCAAGTTAATTCACCTATCTCACTTGATTCCATGCATTACCCAACTAAATTTCTAAGTTAGAAGCTTGATTTCGTACCTTAGATGTCTATTTGAGCTCTAGTTAGCTAATTGTTGAGTCTAAGCCAACTCTTCCAAGTCTCTACAGCACCCAAGTGTTTGAACTTAATTTCCTAAGTCCCTCTCTCTCTCTCTCTTATGTTTATGAGCTCAAATATGAAGGGATGAGAGTGTGTAACTTGTGTGTGTTGAGTCCAATAAGCCTTATATAGGCTTGGTTAGTGGCATCTAATTAAGGTAGGCTTAAGTTCACTAATCTTCATGGTTGAATTCTAATTAATTTATTCCGAATCAAATTTCAATTAAACCTACCATAATTTTCCAAAAATTTCGAATAACACATATATCAAGTCAATTTCACAATCGGATGCCGATAAGGCCTTCAATTGGCCAAACAAAACAGAAATATAGACAGATATTCCTACTATGAACAGATAAAAACACAAATAATGAAACACATATGCAATTAATTCAGAATTTCATCTTAATTACTCATTAGGCATAGTTACTTATGGCTAATCATGGTTTAACAGTTAATCATAGGTCGGGGTTGTTACAGTCTTTCCCCCTTAAAAAGTTTGGTCCTCCAAACTCAAATTACCTTTATTTTGGAAGAACACCGAGTCCAAAGGAAACAGTTCAGGGTATCTTTTCATCGTATCTTCCTTCGTCTCCTAAGTTACATAGGTCCCTCTATGGTTTTGCCAATCAACTTTCGCTAACAAAATTTCCTTATTTCTCAACCTTTTGATTCGGCGGTTAACAATCTGTATTGGCCTCTCTTCGTACGTATAGTCATCTTTCAGAAGCACATGAGTTGGCTCTATCACATGGAGCGGATCAAGCATTGAAACATGAAAAACATTGTGCATATTTTCCATCACCGGAGGTAAGGCTATTCAGTATGTTACTGAATTGATCTTTTCAAGAATTTCATATGGTCCAACATATCTCGGTACTAGCTTACCCTTTACACCAAATCGTGTTTGGCCTTTCATCGGAGTTACTTTGATAAACACATGTTCCTCGACTTCATATTCTCTATCTCACCTTCGAACATCCGCATAACTCTTTTGGCAACTTTGTGCAGTTTTCAATCGTTGCTGAATCACTTTCACATTTCAGTGGTTTCTTGTACGAGTTCCAGGCCCAACAAAGATTTGTCATATACCTTGGCCCAACAGATCGAAAAGTGGCATTTCCTACCATACAACACTTTATAAGGGGCATACCAATACTCGAATGGTAGCTATTTGTCACGACCCAAACCCGCCTCTGAAGGTTTAGCATCGTAACCGACCAGTAATCCTTGGACTACCCAAGGCCTTTGAACATAATAACACATAGTTAGGGGTTGCGACAGCAGATATATAAAATATACATAGTCCATCGAGCTGTGCAGACATACATGGGACAAATAATTTTAAAATTTATAAGCATACATATGACGTCATAAGGGTACGGTAGATATACGTCATCCAATGTACATATAAATATAAATTTTATTTGTAAACCGAAAGAAACAAAGTCTTTAACATTCACACAAAACACGGCCACGAGACTCGACTTAATCCGAAACCTCCTCAAGAGGCGTAAAAGGTGGCTGACAAACACAAAATCCTTCAGGCATCATCTTAAGCCTGGTTACGAGCCTGCTCACCTACATAGATAAATAAATAGTCAGCGGGAGCCCAGTGAATAATAACAGAGTAAAGGGTTAAATGAATGATGTCCCATAACTAATTCAGAGACCAGAGTTCATATCGAAACAGGTCCACATTCATATTCTTATTCTGAGCAATACAAAAATCAGAGTTCATGCTTAATTTTACATAGCTTGTCCGTTAGCGCTAACAGATTTCATATAGAACATTAAAGGTCATGCTTGTCAGTTCCTTAAGGAACCTCCGGCCGAGTACGGATAACTTGTCAGTCCCACAAAGGAACCTCAGGACTAAGAACGGATAACTTGTCAGTTCCATAAAGGAACCTCCAGTCAGGCACAGATAACTTATCAGTTCCATAAGGAACCTCTTGTCCGGGTACAGATAGCATACTTGAATCATAGCATAAATGCCACAAATATTTGCCAGAGTTAGACAGTCATTCATAGTGTAAAACATGGCATTTCATAGAACGATTCTTATTCCATATACAGAAAGTACTTTAACTTGAACATAGCTTTACTAAGTTATTACTCACAGATGACAGATGGCCTTAAGTAAGCGAATAGAGTAGGAAATTCAGATACCTTGTGGCACATGACCTACATAGATACAGAACAAATATATACTGGATTACACACCCGGAATCATTAACTTGGTTCTCTCTTGTCTTGGTGTGTTTCTACTTCTTATTCTTATTATTGTGTTTTAATCTTGGCCTAGCAATGCCTAGGATGCAGTGAGGATGCTAAAATACACTTGAAAACACTTAACAAAACTTGCTGAAAACAGGGTCCTCGCTCGAGCGCAACTTCCCTCACTCGAGCACACATGCAAAATGTGAGAGGTCGTTCGAGCGCAACTTCTGTCACTCGAGCGGTCTATAAACTTTTGCAAATTTTTCACTCGAGCGTGAGACTCACACCCTCACTCAAGCATAACTTTTGTCGCTCGAGCGGTCTGCAAAACACATAAACTTTTGGAAGCATGCATTTTACGCTCGAGCAAACTTTTGGTCGCTCGAGCGGAAGTGTGAAAATGAGGTGGTCACTTGAGCGCAGGATATGTCGCTCGAGTGTGGAAGCAGAATTCTAGGATTTCCATATTTGCTTCTAAGCTTCAAATTCAACCCCAAAGCTACAAATTATGATTCCTTGGGCCAAAAACTTGAGGAAACTCTTGTAAACTTGGAAAACATGGTAAATTCAAAATTAATTCCACAAAATCAACGTTCAAGAGCATGTGATGTATGCAAAACCAAACTCAATTCTTTGAAAACATAACTATATATATCATGCATGTAAAGGTGCAAGTTCCAACCTTCCAAAACACGATCCAATGAGGTGTCTAACTTAAAAATATGTTGAATTCTTAAACCAAGGTCAAAATGAGGACATGCAAGAGGGAATTCCTTGAAAATAACTTCAAATTATGATGAAATGAGCATGCATGCATGCATGATATGGTTCATTTCTTTATAATTCTAACTCAATTCTGGTAATTCATCTCCCAATTCACATGAAATAACAATAGTTATTTCAATTACATAATTAAATGGTTGAGTTCTTACCTTGGTTTCTCAATTGAATGCTAGATAGTTAATTGTTTGAGTTCCTAATCCAAACTTCCAAGTTCTTCTAATTTCCTCAATACTCTAGTTAAAATCAAGTCTTCCTTCTCTCTCTCTCTTTCTTTTTCTCTCACAGTTGAACTCAAAAGATGAAGGAATGAGAGTGTAAAAGTGTATAGGAAGGGGTAAGAGTGGCCTTATATAGGCTTGATCAAAAATTAATTAATTTACTACTAATCTAATGAGCATTAAATTATTCGAATTTAATCTTTCTGAATCAAATTTCAATTGAACCTACCATAAATTCCTAAAAATTCCAAATAACTCATTTATCAAGTCAATTTCATAATCGAATGCCGATAAGGCCTTCAGTTCGCAGAATAAGACGAAAACACAAACAGATCTTTCCACGAGAGATAAATAAATAAAACACAAATAATGCAACATATGTTAAATAAATTCAGAATTTTCATCTCAACAACTTCTAAGGCATATTAAATCATGGATTAACATTAATAAGAGGTCGAGGTTGTTACACTATTATTATACACAAATTCGGTCAATGGTAAGTAGGTCTTTCAATTGCCTTGAAAGTCTAATACACACATCCGTAACATGTCCTCAAATGTTTGAATTGTCTGTTCAGATTGGCCGTCTATTTGCGGATGATAAGCACTGCTTAGTCTCAACTTAGTTCCCCAAGCTTGTTGTAGACTCTGCCAAAATCTTGAAGTGAACTTAGAATCTCTGTCAGATACTATGGACACTGGAACTCCATGTAATTTCATAATCTCATTGACATACAAATTAGCCAACTTATTCACATTAGACAAAGATTTAACAGGTAAAAAGTTAGCAGATTTAGTTAAACGATCAACAATGACCCAAATAGAGTCCATATCTTAGAAAGAGCGAGGTAGTCCAACAATGAAATCCATGGTAATATGCTCTCATTTCCATTCCAGTATTGGAAGCTGTTGTAGCAAACCAGCAGGTCGTTGATGTTCGACTTTAACACGTTGGCAATGCAAACATCTGCCCACAAAATCAGTAATGTTTTTCTTCATTCTAGGCCACCAAAAAATCTATTTCAAATCATGGTACATCTTCGTATTCCTCGGATGCGTAACGAATTTAGAATTGTGTGTTTCGACCATAACACGTTTCCTCAAGTTAGAACAATCCCGTACACAAAGTCTATTTCGGAATTTCAACATATTATTTTCAAACATAAATCTCGACCTTGGTTTTAAGGCAACCTCATCAATAATTTTCTTCAAAAACTCATCTTCATGTTATTTCTCTCTAATTTCTTCTGTGATAATAGGCTGGGCAAAGATGGTGGCTAGAATCTTGCCTTGTTCACGTAGGACTATCTCAATTTCATTCTTCTCCAAATCGGCTATTAACTCTTTCTGATCAGTAAGCAAACATGACAAGGTTCCAACTGATTTCCGGCTCAAAGCGTCTGCCACTGTATTTGCTTTTCCCGGATGGTATAGAATTTGCAAGTCATAATCTTAATTTAGTTCGAGTCATCGCCTCTGTCTCATGTTCAGTTCTTTTTGGGTGAAGAAATATTTTAAGCTTTTATGATTTGTACATACCTCACAAGTTACTCCATACAGATAATGACGCTAAATTTTCAAAGCAAACACCACTGCTGCTAATTCAAGATCGTGAGTCGGGTAGTTCTTTTTATAAGGACGGAGTTGCAGAAAGGCATAAGTAATTACCTTCCCATTTTGTATCAGCACATAACCCAAACTTTTGCATGATGCATCTCCGTAAATCTGAAACCCATCAGTTCAATTAGGCAAAGTTAGAATCAGTGCAGTTACCAGTCTAGTTTTTAATTCTTGGAAGACTGACTCCCGTTGATCATTCTAGTCAAATGGTATATTTTTATGTGTCAATTGTGTTAATGGCATGGCAAGTTTCGAGAAATCCTTCATAAATCTTCTGTAATAGCCAGCAAGTCCTAGAAAGCTCCTAACTTCTGATACATTTGTCGGCCTAGGCCAATCCATAGTAGCTTCAATTTTCTGTGGGTCAACAGACATACCATCCTTGTTGATTACATGCCCAGAAATGCTACGCTGTCAAGCCAAAATTCACATTTGAATTTTTTTTCTTATAACTTCATTTCCCTTAGGATCTGTAGAGCCATTCTCAGATGATTTTCATGTTCTTCCCTGTTTTTACAAAAAATCAATACATCATCTATGAACACAACAATAAACTCATCAAGGAATTGTTTGAACACTCTATTCATTAAGTCCATGAATGTTGTGGGTGCATTAGTTACTGCAAATGGCATTACCAAAAATTCATAGTGTTCGTATCTAGTTCTGAATGCAGTTTTCTGTATATCTTATGCCTTGACTTTTAACTGGTGATACCCAGATTTAAGATCTATCTTGGAGAACACTTGTGCTCTCTGAAGTTGGTCAAATAGATCATCTATTCGGGGCAATGGATATTTGTTCTTCATGATTACTTTGTTCAATTCTCTGTAATCTATACACAGTCTTAAAGACTCCGTCTTTCTTTTTGACAAACAAGACTGGAGTACCCCAAGGTGAAGTGCTCGGACAGATAAATTTTTTGTCTAACAATTCCTGAAGTTGAGTTTTCAATTCCTTCAGTTTAGAAGTCAACATTCTATACGAAGTTTTGGAAATCGGTTGTATTCCGGGTACAACATCAATAATAAACTCAATTTCCCTATCAATTAACTCCCTAGGTAGGTCAGTAGGAAATACATCAGAAAATTCATGGACTACAGGTATCGCTTCTACATTAGCACTATTTGAAAACTCAGTCAACACATAACACAAATAGTCCCGACACCCTTTTCTTAACAATTTTCTAGCTTTCATAAATGAAATCAAGTATGGCGGAGGAACTACCCCGTTTCCAATAAAAACAAACTCAGGCACACTAGGTGGTCTAAACACAACAGATTTACTCACACAATTAATGGTGGCATAGTATTTCGTTAACCAATCTATACCAAGTATGCAGTCAAAATGATCAATACCCAATGGAAACAAATCAACATACAATGTCACATCTCCAATCGCAACATCACATGCCAGATAAATAGAAGTACATATCATAAAACCTCCAGATGGTGTAAACACAGATAGTAAATAGTTCATAGGTTCTAACGGGCTAGTTAATTTCTGAGAAAAAGCATGCGATACAAATGAATGTGTAGAACCAGAATCTATTAACACATAGGCATTCTTAGCACAAATAGAGATCATACCTGACACCGCAGATTCGGTATTTTATACATCTCCAAGCACTAATGCAAACACTCAGCCTTGTCTCAAAGTCTCTCTCCCGGTGTTGGTTTTCACATTTGTTCTTGGAATAGGAGTGGATCTAGCTGAACTTGCCGTGAGACGATTAGTATGAATAGATCTCATCGGACAATCTCTGATCATGTGGCCAGTCTTGCCACACTGAAAAAAAGTGCCCGAGGCACGATAACACGTGTCTTTATGTTTTCTTCCACACTCAGAACAGACTGGCATAGAGCCACTACTTTGACTTGAACTGCTTGATGATCCGATATTTTACTTTTTGTTTATAAACAATGAACAACCCTTCCGAAAATTGGATCCAGACCTTTTACTTCTTCATTCTGTGGTTGGTGTTTTGGCTTGTTGCTTTGCTACCAAAATGGCTTCTGCCATCAATGCCCTATCAAGTACTTCTACATAAGTAGGCAACTTTAATACGCCCACTCTGTCATACACATCCAAATCTAGTCCTCCCTCAAACTTTTGACCTTTCTTATAATCCGAGTCCACCATGTGTAGGGCAAAACGAGCTAATTCAGTAAACTTGGCCTCATATTCGCCCACTGACATCCTGCCTTGCTTAAGTTCTTGAAATTCTGACACCTTCCGATCCTTAAAGCATTGGGGAAAGTACTTGTCGTAGAAGATCTCATTGAATTGAGCCCAAGTCATATTCTCATTACTATTTTGGATTAATAGCCACCATCTCCGAGCTTCATCTTTAAGAGTATAGGTGGCCAATAAAACCTTCTGAGTCTCAGTACAGGGGAACACTTCAAATAACTTCTCCATTTCAAGTAACCATGTCTCTGCTTTCAACGGTTCAATACCACCCAAGAAAGTTGTCGGCTTCATTTTCATGAATTTTTTAGTTAGGTTGATAATGTCATTATTATCCAATCCAACTTGGACCGGAGGAGGCGGATGAGGCATTGGTTGTTGTCTTTGTTGCTATGTTATTGCTTCAGTTAGAGCGGTAATCATTTGTTCCATTCGGCTCATGCGAGCCTCTGAGGATTCATTTGCATTATTACTTCTTGCATTCTCTATTAGCTATAGGTAAACAAAACAATAATAAACACAGGCGAGTTATTCCTTCCACAATGTTCAGAATATTCAGTTTCAATTTATTTGTTTCATTTATGTGAGGTCATGTTGAATTCATGTTCAGATCCAGTTGTCACAGTAATCAACTCACACACTCACACATGCACATGAAATGTCCTTACTTCTTTTCTAGGACACCCTATCGCTCATATGGACTCGTGTGTGCGGTATATCACGTGCTCTGATACCACTTTGTCACAACCCAAACCCGCCCCTACAGGTTTAGCATCGTAAATGGCCAGTAATTCTTAGATTACCAAAGGTCTCTTATCAGAATAACATATAATTAAGGACTGCAGAAGCAAATATATAAAATATACATAGTCCATAGAGCTATGCAGACATACATGGGATAAAAATTTGAAACCTTATAACATATACACATAAGATGTCATGTCCACATAAGTCTCACAACACCATGCAAGCATCATCAAAAGGGACTTAGGCCAGTATACGGATAAACAAAACATAAACGTTCTTTGCATGATACACAAAATAACTCTTGACATGGTCCACAAAACTTGACTTCTATACACAGGAACCTCTCCAGGAGGCACGGTGGATGGCTTGACAAAACAGAACTTAGGCCTTTAATTTTAGGCCTGATCACGTGTCTGGTCACCTACATACATAAATAATACAGTAAGCTGGAGCCTAGTTAATAATAACAGAGTAAAGGGTTTAAATGAATGATATATATCACAGAGTCAGAAATCAGAATTTATATCAGGAACAGATTCTTATGCATATTCAGGTTTCAGATAAAAAACAAATTCATATACATGTTCATATTCATATTCGTATTTTGCATAAGGTCATACGTGGTATACCCATTAGCGCTAACAGATCATATACAGAGCATTAAAGGTCATACTTGTCAATTCCATAAAGGAACCTTCGGTACCAGGAACTTGTAATATACTTGAAGTATAGCATTATTACCCCCAGTATTATCACCCCCAGGCAAGGGCCATGAGACCACGGTATTATTACCTCTAGGCAAGGGCCTTGTGCTCATAAACCACGGTATTGTTACCCCCAGGAAAGAGTCTTGTGCTAAGGATGCCACGAATAAATTTCAGAAACTTGAATAATCATTCATTGTACAGAATATAACATTGCGTAAAACAGATCTTAATTCTTATCATTCAGAAAATAATTAAAGTTAAACATAGCTTTACTAAGTTATTACTCATAGATGGCTCCACTTACAGAATAGATTAGGTAGATAAACCAGACCGTTTATGGCGCGTAACCTACACAAACATTGAACGGATACGTATTGAATTACACACCCGGAATCATTAACTTAATCCTTTCTTATCTTGGTGTGTTTCTACTTCTTATCCTCATTATTATGTTTTAATCTTGGCCTAGGAATGACTAAGATGCAATGAGGATGCTAAAATGCACTTGAATACATTCAACAAAACTTGTTGAAAACAGGGGTCTCGCTCGAGCGGACATGCAAAATGTGAGCGGTCGCTCGAGCGTACCTTCTTTCGCTTGAGCGGTCTGTAAAAGTACTGGTTGTGTGATTTTCACGCTCGACGGACGCTCAATGGTCGCTCGAGCATAAGACTCAAGTCCTCGCTTGAGCGCAACTCAAGTCGCTCGAGCGGAGATGCAAAAACAAAAGTGGCAGCTCGGGCACAGGATCTGTCGCTCGAGCGGAGAGGTCAAATTCTGGAATTTCCATATTCACCTCCAAGCTTCCAAACTCAAATCAAATACTCTAAAACTCATCTTTTTGGGCCAAACACTTGAGGAATCATATGTGAACTTGGAAAATATTGGGAATTCTAAATCATTTCGCAAAATCAAAGCCCAAAAACTTGCCAATTGTGCAAAACAAAACTCAATTCTTAGAAAACAAAACTCAATTCTTAGAAAACATAACATGCATGTATTGCCTTGACTTCAAAACTTTGAAAACATGATCTAATGACACAAAATGACATGAAACTTGATGAATTCCCAAAACTAAGGTGAATTAGTAACATACATGAGGAAATTCTTGGGAAAACAACTTCAAAATGCTATGAAATATGCATGCGTGCATGGTTTGAGTTCATTTCTCCAATTCTAGCTAAATTCCCAAGTTAATTCACCTATCTCACTTGATTCCAAGCATTACCCAACTAAATTTCTAAGTTAGAAGCTTGATTTCATACCTTAGATGTCTATTTGAGCTCTAGTTAGCTAATTGTTGAGTCTAAGCCAACTCTTCCAAGTCTTTACAACACCCAAGTGTTTGAACTTATTTCCTAAGTCCCTCTCTCTCTCTCCTTCACGTTTATGAGCTCAAATATGAAGGGATGAGAGTGTGTAACTTGTGTGTGTTGAGTCCAATAAGCCTTATATAGGCTTGGTTAGTGGCATCTAATTAAGCTAGGCTTAAGTTCACTAATCCACATGATTGAATTCTAATTAATTCATTCCGAATTGAATTTCAATTAAGCCTACCATAATTTCCCAAAAATTCCGAATAACACATATATCAAGTCAATTTCGTAATCGGATGTCGATAAGGCCTTCAATTAGCAAAACGAAACGGAAATACAGACAGACATTCCTGCCATGAACAGATAGAAACACAAATAATGTAACACACATTCAATTAATTCAGAATTTCATCTTAATTACTCATTAGGCATAGTTACTTATGGCTAATCATGGTTTAACAATTAATCATAGGTCGGGGTTGTTACATATTCCTTGGTAATGGCTATAACATCGGAAACAGTGCAGTTAATTGCATGAAGACATTAATAAGGATAAAAACACTTGTCTCTAATACGATTGAAATAAACAAACAGTTCAAGAAATCTCTAAATGAGATCAATATGCTCATAAGGACACTTAGTTGTGAAGGTGGAAGAGTGAAAAAGATGGTCCGTCAAAAACAACACAAATGAAAAGCTTGAAAAAGATGATTTATTGATGGAGAAAAAAATCAATGATTTGTATTACCGATTCAAGGTGGCGAAAAATAGTCTCTACAAGTTTTAATGCTACATTCAGAAGCCAATAAGTTAAATATTTTTACTTTCTCTTTTTGTTATACAAAATATGGAATCTTGATGGATTTTGGATGTTTATGTATTTCAATCTTGACAGCAAGGTTGATTTTAAAAGAGTAAGAATATTATATGTAACGCCTCGATATTTTAAAACCTATTTGTAATTTACAACTTAATATTTATCCTTATAGATTTAAACATTAATGAAAATAAATGAAATTCTTTGAAGTATAATATTTTTTTATACAAAATATGCCTCTTTCTCATTGAACTATTTCCAATTACATTACAACTTCTTCCCAAAAATATATATTCAAAACACACGTATATATATATATATAGTTCAAAGAGTTAGATGAACACACATATAGAATGCCTTACAACTTTCAAGGCTAATGTCGTGGTTACACAAAAGGGTAGACATTCAATCCCAAAACAAAAAAAGCTCAGAGCTTTAGCATAGATATCATCAATGAGCCTTTGTGCTCCAATAAAAAATCTCCACCATTTCTTCATTTTGGTGGAAGTACATCACCAAGTCTTGAAAGTTTGTTAGGTAGAAATGAGCTAATCGCCCAGTAGAAATGCATTTAACAGAGTATGTAAATGCTTGATATGGATGATCATACTATGCACATGCCATGATAAAATCTTTGTTTTTCTTTTTAAAAAATGGTGCACAATGCACTGTTGTTATACAAAAACTCAACATCATTAATGGGGCGGTAAATACGCAATAGAATCCCAAGGCAAGAGTCAATACATACTTATATAGAGTTTTACATAAAAAATATTCCCACATTTGCCCGCTCACAATACGGCAGGGCCAGTGGATACCTAAAAATATTTCCCACATTTGCTTGGCATCAAGCACAAGACAGAGCAATTTGGCATCTAGCCTCCCCGCGCCGGCACCAATATCATACTCGACTCATTTCCAAATCCTAACTCAATGACCCAGACTCACACACTATTTATCCTCTTTTGGCTCTTCAAACATTCAAAAGAGTAATTCAACTTGAGTTCGAAATCATGAAATGCAATAAGATGCATGAATTTTGCAAATGTTTTAAACTTGCCTAAGGTTCAATCCATTACTACAATAGATATATTACATAACCCATAACTAAGAATCTTCCAATTTCCATATTTCCAATGATATCCAAATCCATTCTTCAAAATATGAAATCTCTACTACTTCAAATCAATAATCATATACACTTTTACTAAATATCAACTCACTTTCAAGTTACATATTCTAGTTGAACCAAAATCCTCTTTTTAGAGCAAAATCAAAACAAGAGTTTTGTAAAAATTTAGGGTTTTTCACTTCGCTTACATTTTAAACCAAACAATCTTCATCAATAACCTTGCTCTTCAATAATCATTCAAAATCTCTCAAAGATTTGGGAAAATTTCCCTTTCTAAGCATCAGTACTCTTTTAACTCAAAACATTCATCCCATACATCAATATAACTAACAAGATATTACATATTCATCTCAAATCATAGATACACTAAGTTAAAAGTATCCATACCTCAAAGATGATAGCCAAAGAAATGAAGATTTGAAAAATGACTTCGACAAGGATGCAATCTAATATGTCCAAAATGTTCCCTTTTTCATATTCTACATTTATTACTCAAGAACTAGGATGGATTCTTTGTAAAAGTAGATGAAATCCAGGGTTTTTGGCTAGGGTTTTCGGAAATGGAGAAATGAGAGATAGAAGTGAGAAGGTTAGGCAAAAAAGTGACCTCTAAGTGGTTAATCCCGAATAGACCGCTCAAGTTCTTATTCCTATGCTCGAGCTCTCAGCGAATACTGCTCAAGTGTACAAACCTTTGCTTGAGTGAAAATTTTGAACTCCTAGAATCTCAATCCATTTGAGAGGCATACCACTCGAGTAGAAACTCATGCGCTCAAGCATAAAACATAAGCTCTCAAAATCTCAGGTCTACAGAGCAAAATACTAGATAACTCGAAGGATTGCTTGAGCGGTAGATCCTGTGCTTGAGCGAACCTTGTTTTCAGCAATGTTACATTATGTATATCATTTTATTAAAAAATTGTTTATTAGATATTAATTAATTAATGGTTGGGGTTATTGGTAATGGAATAGTGGGTGTTTATTCTACGTTGTAGGATAATGAATTTGGGGGATTGTAGTTTCCTCATATATATTCAACCCCCCCCAAAAAAAAAACTTTATTTCATATAAACAATATCTATTAACAAATGAAGAAAAGAAAAAAAAATATTATCATAAGTCTTCAATTGTGAAAAACAAAAGTTTAGGTTCTCTTCAATGTGAACTAATTTCAGGTCTCCCCTCAAAGTGGGTCTCTTATTTTTTTTTATTATTTCTAGTTAACAAAAAGGCATGTAACATTCTCACACTTATATCACTCTTTTCCATGCAACCATCGAACACAATCCACTTGCTTAGTTTTCATCGAAATCTATCGTAAAATCAATCTAGTTATTTGGTTTCAAGGTTTTGTCCGATTGAGCTCTTCTATGGTTTTCATCAAAATCAATTATGGAGAGGGACGACAAGATAAGGGAGGTAAGGGATGTTTGGATAATGAAAGGAATGTAAAAATGGGTTGCAGTTGACTGTAGAAGAAGGCAAGCGAGAGCGAGAGAGAAAGGGTGGGTTAGGATTTCCAGATGAATGATCATGTGTAGTAGTCAAAATTAGAGAAATTAAGATGTGGTTAAGGTTTTGTTAAGAATGACGGACGATTAAAGGCGAGAAAAAAAAAAAATATGAATATTTTTGTCTTTCAAAATCCAAACTCAAAATGTTTGTAATTACTTTTCATCTTCCCACATTTGTTGTAATTCGAATTAATTTTGTTTAGTTTTTGTTTCTATATATATATATATATTATTAAATTTGTCCTATTTTATTTTAGGTCAAAATTAATAAATAAAAAAAAAATAATAAATAGAGTTGGAGCCGTTGGAGCCGACTCATAATTTACATTCCAACAATACCCCTGATCAAACCCTCCCCCTCTATTCCCTAATGCCACGTACGAAGGGCATAAACGTACTTTCAACAAAAGCCAACACATTTTGCCGATCATAACACACACACAGCGGTCGATTTCGTCCTCCATGGCTTTGAACGAACCTTCGATTTCGAGCTTCCAACTCTGAAGAACCCCTCTCTCTCTCTCTCTCTCAGATTCCCCCAAAATTCAAACTCTCTCTCGATTCCTCAAACTTTCACTCTCGATTCTGCTTCGCAACACACCTCGAATCTCAATCAATCAATACATTCCTAGTTCCTCACAAGGTATATATCTATATCTATATCTAAATATCTGTATCCTTGTATATATTTGACCTTTTTCAGAATTTGATTGCGTCGATTCAGCTTCTAGGGTTTTGTTTCTTGGCTATAGTTTTTGTTACAGCTGAGGCTAGACTACATCTGTTTTTGTTTGCTTTTCCTTCGATTCAACTTTTAGGGTTTCCATTTTGCGTATGTGTTTTTACGTATATATTAGCTTCGTTTGTTTGCAAATTGCATGTTTGTAATTTTGTGGTAGTTGAAGTGAAATTGTGATCAGAACGAGTTTTGTGGTATTGGGTGGCTACAGTTAGTAGCTAGATTTATTATTATTATTATTATTATTTTCCTGATGAAGTGCTTAATTTGGTGTTTATGTTGATCTGATGAGCTCTTGGGATGGGAATTTAGATGAACAGACATGGGAATAGAGAAATGGAGTGAAAATAAATGTGCAGTCATTGACCAGAATTATAGGGATCTGGCTGTTATTTGAACTGTGGAAGTGAACTTGAGGCTGTTTGAAAATCGGGTAAAAAGAACGGGAAAAGTGAGCAATACAATTAATAATTTAAGTAGAAAAAAAGCATTTTTTTTTCCATTGATAAGCAGTTTTTTGGATTCCAATATCAGGTTTTCATTTTCTCATTCGATTCAGTTGCATTTACGCTTTTTAATGAGTTCATACATATTTCTGTGGCAAAAATTGTTTGAACTGCAGTTGGTTTAGGGAATAATATCATTTTCCAGTGTTATGTACTTATCTTTGTCTATGTGATGCTTTTGAAGACTGGGAATGTGTACCCATGTGATAATATAGAGTTCTACGGCACGCGCACGGAAAATCATGGTTTGGTATTTAAAGTTAATTATGGTTTTACTATTTTAGTTGTTTATTTATACGAGTTCTACCTATGTGTTGTTTTCTGTGTCCAAATGCTCAAGAACCTGGGTGAGTTCGCATTGTAATTAATAATAGTGATCAATACAAGATTGATGAAGAATTTAATTAAAAATTTAATACATTAACATAATAGCAGAATCTCTTAGATGTAAAATTGAAGGTAGTAGATTGTTTGCTCCTATTTTTGGCTTTCATTTTCTTATTTAGAATTCTTAATAAATTGATGCTGCCATTAGAAGTAAAGAGGTGATGATGTGCACTGTACATGTTTTTCAGACTATGGCTTATGCATTGTTGGCAAATCGCAAATTGCAAATCGAATCATGAATCACAAGATTCACTTTATTTAGCATAATATATAATTATATATATGTATATACATATAAAAATATGCACAATGTTTAAAATGAAATAAATATTTGTATATCTATATGTATTTACATATAAAGTCATATATCAATATAAGAAGTTAGATTTTTTTTTTTTAATTATTTTATTTTGCGAAAACTGTACCGTATCATGCATTATGTAAACAAAATTGAATCGCGGTGAATTGCAGTGAATCATAGCGAATTGTAGTGAATTGCAATTTGAATCGTATGATTCACTCAATTTGAGATTCACAACATGAATCAAATCATTTTGGTTGAAAATCGTATCAAATCATATGAATCAAATTGCGAATCACAAGATTCTAACTACCATGGCCTTACGCAGAGAAGAATATTAGGAGAGGTTGATACCTGATCCACCCATCCAACATTCCTCATTGATAGGCCAAGTTAGGTAATGGTATTAAAAGCAAAATGTGTTTAGTTATAAAGGCATATAATGCATGGTCTAGGCATTGTATAATTCATTGTCTCAAAGAAGGATATCACGCAATCAAATTTTCATTTATTAATCATGTGATTTATTTTTACTTTGACAGCCATTGTCTTATTATTTTATGCTACTTTATTAGTTTTAGAAAAACGGTAGTTGCATTGCTTCAGTGGATATAATAATAAAAAACCACTATCTTTTCATATTATGTTGCTTTTATAATTTGAAGCTTTAGAAATGATAGTTGTATTGATACGATAGTGATGAAGAGTGCAGCCACCCTAACCGGGTGAACCAAGAAACTTTGAATATTCCTAGCTCTAGCCACTAATCCACTAGTCCCTCATGATCACGCTTGAGATGATTGGTTGCTTGAGTGTACCATGACCGAGGCACCAACCCGAGGGGGTTCTTAGGTACTTTTTAGTTATGCGATGCTACTACAGCACATCAATGGTTGATATTTCAATTTTGGACAGGTGACCAAACCAAACTAAGCCTTGTGTCCCAATCAATGTTTGATATTTTAATTGTTTCTTCATATGTTCGATGGGTTAACCTCTGTGGAGTCACTGATATTCCTTCCTTTCTTTTTTGACTGAGGATTGCCTTGCAATTATGAATAATCAAATAAAATATTTATAGAAAACTCTGATACTTATCGATACAACCTTAGGAGAAAATTTTGTACTTTAATTAAAAGAATAAAGTATGCAGGGTCTGTATGAGTTATGATTTTGAGCTTAATGTCTTGGTATTTACGTTTCTGTAACTGGATTACTGCTGATCGTGTTCTGGATCAGTTGCAACTTATTACTGCTATTCTTTTTTCTTTTTTCAGTACTTCTAGCTGATGTGGATTTTCTATGTATTCTTCAACTTATTACCCTCTACAGGTGTATTGTCCTGCCATTCTCATTCAAGACTTCCAAGTTTGGCTTTGATGTGCTGTCGCACTGCACTTTTGTCATGCACTACTGGGTTTTTAACACAGAGGGTGTGCAAAAACTGGTGCAATGGCAGCATCTGGTAAGTTTGATATGTCTTCTGGAAGCCCAGATAGGCCCTTATTCATGCAGCGTGGATCATACACAGCTGCCTCATTGGATAGATCGGGTAGCTTCCGTGAGAACATGGAGAATCCGATCCTGTCAACTCTTCCAAGCATGTCAAGAATTAGTTCTGCTGTAACACAGGGAGATGTGCTGAACTTCTTACAATGCTTGCGGTTTGATCTAAAATCGATGGCTACAGAGCACAAATTTGGCCGGCAAGTGGATTTTAAGCGACTAACAAGTGTTGCTCTTGGCCTTCCTATGGATGATTCTCCATCTGGTTCTTCCAAAGGCAAGTTGCCGCATTCTCTCCCACTGGATGAACTCAAACGACTCAAGGCTGGTCTTCGCGACAGTTCAATGAAGGCCAGGTATTTGTTCATATTCTGATAAAAACTACCAAAGAAAAGGGCTGGATAGCTGTTTATATTTTTTTGATACGAGTCTGGAGAGGTATT
Source organism: Camellia sinensis (assembly GCF_055761805.1). Classification (NCBI taxonomy): domain Eukaryota; kingdom Viridiplantae; phylum Streptophyta; class Magnoliopsida; order Ericales; family Theaceae; genus Camellia; species Camellia sinensis. The sequence continues at coordinate 87,803,968 of NC_138973.1, read as the reverse complement.
TAGCTTATAAATCTGTCTAATGTAACAGGGAGCGTTTGAAGATTTTCAGTGAATCCTTGTCCGTAATGAACAAGTGTTTCCCTGGCATTCCATCGAGGAAGAGATCCCGATCTGATGTCTCTTCTACTGATAGATCCAATGCCTTATACCCTAGTGATCGGTCAGTTCTAGGGTCAGGCATTGGTAAGATGGGAACCCAAAGTCATGCCACTGCTAGTGGTTTTGAACTTGAGCAGCAAAAGTCGGAAGAAAGGACCAAAATTTCCATTCCAAATAAACGCACCCGAACTTCTATGGTGGATGGGAAGGTTTGTAACTTGGACCTCCTGTCTTTTTTTTGTGTTTCATTGGTTTATGTTTTTTTGTTCTGAATTTTACATGATGGTTTCATTTATTGATTTCCATATAGGTTTTTCCCCCCAATTAATGTTGTTTACTGCTTTCTGCTGATCATCAGTCGCCAATAGGCATGGTTTAGTTAATATTTCTGCTTTCATTCCTTGCTCCAGTTAACATGGAAGCATCCTCTTTCAGGAATTTTTTGGGTCTCCCCCCCCCCCCCCCCTCCCCCTCTTCCTTTTCTTTGTGCGTGTGTGTGTGTTTTGCATGGACACAGGTCATTGGCCATGTTGCATGGACACTAGTCATCACTCGAAGGGGAATGTTTCTCTCAGTAGTGAGATTGAATACCCTCAGTCACAAAATTTGAAGTTCTTTGCATGTATCATGTATGTGTTGAGCTGGTGCAGATTCCTGTTGGCATAATTGCATGTGTCCCCGGGTGAACAGTTTGTCAGTATCTGTTATGTGTAACTTGAATTTCTATTTTTTTTAAAAAAATTGATGTAACCAAATTTTCATTATATATTTTCACTATTTGTTCTTTTCTAGGAATGGGATAAGGTTTGGAATTAGTTATTCTGTCACAATATATATATATTTTTAAAAAAATTGTGATCTTGGTAGCTTCGGTAAGGTTAGCTGTTAATCTGCTTTGAAGAATGCCAATATTCTTTGCTGAAAATCAGTTCCCCATTCTTTCATTCAAGTTGAATCTAATCTTTTCAGAGAACACTGACACATGAATTTTGATTGATTTAGACTGATGTACGCACAAATACTCCTGCTAGGCCATCCGGGAATATGGACAGGGATAGGGAAGTATTGAGACTTCCAAATAGTAGTGCAACTCAGGGTGAAGAGCGAACTTTATCAATTGGTGTTGATGGTTGGGAAAAGTCAAAGATGAAGAAGAAGCGATCTGGGATAAAGCCAGATGTTTCTCCAAACACAGTGGCAGCAAAACCTATTGATGGCTACAGGGAACCCAAACAAGGAACGCAGCCAAGACTTCTTACTGAGGCTCGATCAAGGTTGAATGACTCCCATGGGTTCAGGTAATATTTCTTCATCAGGCCCCTCATAACTTCTTGTACTCCTAGCGTGTGCACATTTGTTAAATTTCAATAAGCATTGTTAGGCTTCTCTTGTATTGCTGACTTCAGTCTTTGTGAAACCTTGGAATGCTCCATGCAGTCCTCACCTGGTAGAGGCACTTTCTTGTGGGCTAATCTTTGACTTCTTCCATTATTGGTATCATTGGAAAATTACTGTCTAAATTGAGATATGTCGTCATGTATTCTTGCAAAATATACCTCAAGTTAAAAATTTTGAGCCTTGTATTGTATGTTCAATTAATGAATTGGAGGGGTTGGGGGTTGGGAGTTGGTGGAGACTCATAGAAAATTTGCAGTTATTTTCATTTGCAAAATCTTCTTTGTCATGCAACTGCATGCTGCACTTAATACTTTTTTCCATCCTGCACTTGATACTTTTTGCTTTTCTTTTTCCTCATGCCTCTTTTGCCAGGGAACAGTGACTTCATTTCTTAAGCACTTAATGCCTTATCATCAGAGTTTGCTTATTTGTCGTGCATTATCATCTTATGTGCTGCCATCCTTGAATAGATTAGCATTGATTTTGCATATGTATCTAAACTAGTAAAGTTTTGAAAAGTCACATTGAGGCTTTCAAATTATGATTGCCTTTTGTGATGATGACCCATAAAGATTTGAAGTTGTGGGTCTTCTTTAAATTGTCCTAAAGAAACAAATTTTCTGTATAAGTAAGATGTAGTCTGACATAATTAAGGATTCTGCCATTGACTTTTGGACTCACTCTATAGTATAGAAAAACAAATCTATTTTTTGGAAAGTTAAAATTGGGTTGTGTCTCAAGAAAGTTAACCACTGCAGCACATTATACGTTGAATTTTTCGTTCAATTGTCATTTCTTGGCATGATTTATCCAAATAGATACCAGTTCATTTTCACTGATTTTCATATGTATTCTTGATGTAGGCCAGGAATTGCCAATGGAGCTGTCGGAGTTGGAAAAGCAGAAAGCACCTCGCAACCTACTAGCTTGGGCATGCGATCATCCATACCTAAGGCTGACCAGGACAACAGTTCCCTGCCCCATGATAGAAGAGATCGTCCTGCTGCTTCAGACAAGGAACGGGTGAATCTCAGAGCTGTTAACAAGTATGCATTTTTAATTCTGTTTACCCTATCATAATTCACACTGTTTAATTCCACATTTCTGTCTTTATTGTATATCTGTCTTTTGATTTATTTTTCCTTTTGGAGTCTTATTCCATTGAAGAATAGTATTTGCTTTCAGTTTTTTAAATTTTTTTCTAGTCCAGTCAAGTAGTTGTTTATGAAGATCATGCAGTGGTTTACGTACCTTTTATCCTTACAATGTCTAGGACAAATGCCAGGGAAGATTTCAGTTCAGCTAGCCCTACATCAAACACAAAAATGAATTCAGCTGCTCGGGCTCCACGATCTGGTTCAAATGTTTTACACAAATTGTCCCCCGTTGTTCAACGAACTACTGTTGCTAATGATTGGGAGCTTTCTCATTGTACAAACAAGACTTCTGCTGCTGCTAGTGCTAACAATCGCAAACGCACACCATCAACACGGTCTTCGTCACCACCTGTTGCACTATGGACTGGCCCAAAGCCACCAAAGATGTCCCGTACAGCTAGAAGAACAAATTTTGTTCCTTTAGTTTCAAGTAATGATGAGAGCCCTGCTTTGGATGCCATGTCTGATGTTGCTGGTAATGAAAATGGGTCAGGCTTAGCAAGACGCTTGTCCAGTAATTCTCCACAGCAAGTTAAATCCAAGGGTGACCATTTTTCAACAGCTGCATTATCAGAAAGTGAGGAGTCAGGGGCTGCTGAAATAAAATCTAGGGATAAAGGCAAGAAGACTGATGAGATGGATGAGAAAGCCAGTCAAAATGTTCAGAAGGTTTCAACTCTGGTGCAGCCACCAAGAAAGAATAAGATGGTTAGTGGGGATGACCTTGGAGACGGTGTACGTAGGCAAGGGAGGACTGGGCGAGGTTTTACTTCCACCAGATCTCTTATGCCAATGACAGTTGAAAAGCTTGGTAATGTGGGAACAGCAAAACAACTCAGAAGTTCCAGAAATAGTTTTGACAAGACCGAAAGGTTGAGATTTTTTCCTCTTTTCCTCTGCCAATCTTTGTTCTTTTAATAAATGGCCTTGGTGTTCTGTTGTTTTGACGATTTTGGACTTCTCTAATTTAAATCTTACGATTTTATTAATTTTTGTTCAGCAAAGCAGGTCGCCCACCAACTCGGAAACTTTCTGACCGTAAGGCTTATACACGTCAGAAGCACACCACAATCAGCTCACCTGCAGATTTTCTTGGTAGTTGCATCCCAAACTATTCAGTAAAGATTTTATGAATTATTCTGAAACTAGTCCTAGTATTTGTTATTCTAGTCCTCTGACCACTTTCTCAACTTGATTAGTTGGTTCAGATGATGGGCATGAAGAGCTATTGGCTGCCGCAGCTGCTGTCATTAATAATCATGGTACTGTTCTAGCTCGAGACTTCATTCTTTCTTTTTCTTTTTCTTTTTCGTAAAAGTACTGGTTTCTTCATTGCATTGATTAATTTAATTGTTACTGCAGCTCATTGTTTTTCCAACCAATTCTGGAGGCAGATGGAGCCGTACTTCAGTTTTATGTCAGATGTAGAAATAGCCTATTTAAAGCAAAAGGTGATTGATTGTCTTTGTTTTCTTGTTAGATTGATGTGTTTTTATCGGTTGTGCATTATATTGGGTATAACTATTATCTTTTTTCTATTTTTAACTAGCCATTTACAAATATCCATGTCAATTAAGAGGATTTATTATGATAGTATGGGCAAGGTTCAAATAAGGCATCTGTTTTGACTAATTTGGTAGCAGATTATTTTCAGATTTCTTCCAATATTGGTTTTGGCTATTTGTATAGGTATTTGTGAAAATCACCTTTTCCTATAAAATTTTTTAAAAAAAAAAAAAAAAGGAAAGAAGGAAAGAAAATAATTTTTGAACTTCTTTAATTATTTCACTTGAATTGTGGTATTGTTCTTCTTTATTAGATGCACTTCTCTTTTCTTAACCTTTGTAGTGTTAGGTTGATTCAATTTATGTAATTTATGTTAGGATTACAATTGTCATTTGTTGTGTATCATTGGGTAAGTTCATTTTTTTCATGAAAAGAAGGAAGAAATTTTCAGTCAGCTCCTGCCCTGGGCTATGAATTTCTATTAAGGCATAATTTTGGAGCATATGGTCTTTATGTCGTAAGTTATTCCCAATTGCTGAGTGTCATGCAGTGGAGAGATATACCACCGAAGTAGCATAGATTTGTCATTCTTACTATTTATGTATTAAGAGGAGTATTTTTTTGATCTGTCTTCATTTTGTCTATTTGATCGTTTATTCTGAAAAGAGTTTTCATTAATCAAAATTATTTTCCTTGAATTTTCAAGCGTTCTTTCATCTATATTTAATTGATTAAATAGACTGTTTGGCAACACTTTAAAAGCTTTGAATAAATTGTAAAATTATTTAGTGCACAAGTTGTGAAAAAGGTGAATCTGTTTTGTAAATAAGCTAAGTAAATTTTTGTTGTTGTGTAAATGTCCCAAATACTGTGTAAGTGAGAATATAAAAGAGATCTTCTCTGGGCATTTTTGTCCAACACGTAAAAGCCGGAAAATTAATCCAAAAAGGAACCCCTCTCTGGTAGCTTTAAAAATGCTAGCTTTTTCCCTACAAAAAAGCTGATTAGTTGAGTTGAAGAAGCTGCACCAAATGCCCATGCCCAACCACAATTTTTTCTGTTCAGGATATTGTTTCATGATTTCTTCTAAGATTTGGATACAATACCTTGTATAGCACACTCGGATAGAAATTTGAATAGAATTATTCTGATTATCATTTATTTGTGTATTTGTTTATTTTTTAAATTCTTACAGGGAAATCTTGGGTCCACTGCACCAACACCAACACCAGTACCTCTAGATGTTGATAGTTTCAGTATGGTCCCTAATGGATTTGGGTTGATTGAACCTGACAGAGATACAAATGAACCAACAAATATTGAACTTATCCCTGACCATGTAGTACCCGCAACAAGTAAAGAGATTCCCCTTTGCCAAAGACTTGTGGCAGCTCTGATTTCAGAAGAAGGAAATGAAGAGCTTTTCTACAGCGGAAGTGAAGACCTCGATTTTGATGTTTATGGATCTGGATTTGAGCTGGACACATTAGAATCCAATACTTTGAATCACCGGCTGTTAGGGAACTTTCAGCTTGCCGGACGTGCTGGTTTTAATGGTTATAGAGTAACTGCCGATGAGAGACCCTTTAATGAACTGGAGCACAGTGTGCTAGATACTGACATAATGGCCATACCAGAAAATGGGATAGTTTCAAACTTCGAGTACTCACAAAATGGTTTACTTTCTGATCAAGCAATGGCACCTGACATAGCATGTTCTGAGTTTCAGTATGGTAACATGTCCCTAGATGAAAGAGTTCTCCTGGAGATGCAAAGTGTTGGACTTTATCTAGAGCCAGTGGTAGGATTTATTTTTTTTTGTGCAAAATTCCTTGTCATTCTCCATCCATTCCCCCCCAATCCCTCCATTTTATTGAACGGGGTAGGGAAGCATAGTGAATATTTTTTAGTAAGAGATAAATCTTCATTTTATGCTGTTTCAGCTTCGGTAAAAATGTGTCAATATATTCTCATGGTTGTTCTTCCTCCCCCCCCCCCCCCCCCCCCCCCCTATTCAGCCTGATTTAACCCAGACAGGAGATGAAGAAATCAGTGAAGATATCAGTAGACTGGAGGACAACTACCGTGAGCAGGTAGTTTCTGATTGCAAAGTGAAAATCCCCTCTGTCAATCAACTCTTCCTTTCTCTTCTCTCTCCCTCCCTCCCTGACTCTGTATGTACACATAATCTACATATTTCGATAATTCATCATAAATTGTACATCATTTGTGTATTTGTTCTTCTTCTTTCCCCTTTAAATTGTGTGTGTGTACATGTGTGTATATATTTTCAATTTGGGATCAAAGAATTGTATTAATGGATTTGTTTTGGGGTTGGGTATATTGATAAACCTGATCAAACCCTGATGAAGACAGGATTGGATTTTTAGGTTTTTGGAACAAACACTTGGAGGCTTGACTTGTAGGCAAGCGGGTGTTCCCTATGTTTTCTCTCCTGTTATTTATACATATTAAAACTTGTTGCTTTTTCATTCGTCCACCGTCCTAGTCATGCATTAAAAGTTCTCCTTGGTAAGGAAAAAGTCAAATATTATGAGCTTAAATCTAGATGGAGTGGAGTTTTGGATTGATAGAATGTAAAAATAATTTGTCACAATACTCGAATTATGTTGTTGAACAAATAATTTAAAGAAAAATACATTGTAACATGTTAGATGTCAAATTAATAAGTCTATTCGCATCGTACCACATTTTAGAGGATGTGGCATACCATGTTCCTGCTCCCGGTCCTAGTATTAGAATGATCCACCATCTACATAGGTCATGCCAGTAGATTTGGACTGGGAATTGCAAACAAATTTAGCAATTTTGGATGTATTATTTTTCGGATATTTATTGAAATTCTTATCTTTTATTTATTATTTGGTTTTTTAATGGAGTTCCTATATAGCAATTTTGTTAATTTATTTCCTTGAGACTTCCATCTCATGGTTTTGTGGATAATAATAGGTTACTAAGAAGAAAGCCTTACTTGGAAAACTGTTAAACTCAGCTTTGGAGATGAGGGAGCTTCAAGAAAAGTAATGACTCTGTCCTTCATCCATTGATAACTGTGCTTTCCTTAAGAGTTTTTTGCTCAACCTTTTGAGCAACATCTTGCTGATCTGCATGTTTTGATGTTGTATAGGGAGTTTGAACATCGTGCTCTTGATAAGCTGGTAGCTATGGCTTATGACAAGTATATGGTAATTTTCCCAAATTCGTTTTTACTGGTGTTCGAATGTTGGAAATTTTCAATGTATTGCTTTATTTTCCATTAGAAGTAAATAGTTTTGTCTCTTATTTTTCATTTCATCGTTTCGTATGATAATTAAATAATCAAATGTGGATGTGTGTTTTTTGTTTTTTAGTGCATGAAGGAATTTCTTGTATCATTGAGAAAGTTTAAGGAATAATATATATATATATATATATATGATAAGTAAATTAATATTAAAAACAAAGCACTAATATGGGTGAACCTGTACACACAGAAAACCCAACCTTATAAGCTACATGGGCATATATGTTTCTCTAATAAACTGGACAACCAACAAAACATATAAAGAACAATCCTCTCTCCATCAAAAAATAATAGAAATGAGAAAATCATATGAACGATGAATAATTCAACATCCTTAAATGGCTTCCTATTATATGCCCTTCTATACATTCCACTAAACACTAAGAACTACAATTCACAATGCCTTACATTCTCCGAGGGGCACCCAAATCTCCAATTAGCAAACAATTCTGCTGCTAATAAAGGCATTACTCAAGAACTCCAAAACAGAAAACACTAAATCATTGGGTAATGAAGTGACAAATAATTCACACTTTCGTTGGCCACCTTACACACGCAACAGTAATCAATGATCATGTTGCGTATCTTTTTAATATTGTCTGTAGTCAAAATTGCCTCATGTGCAGTGACCATGCAAAAAAAAAGAAAAGAAGAGGAAACCTTGGGAGGGGTCCCTACTTCAAATTGCTTTCCACATACATAATGTCTCTCTCACCCCTCAAATCCTGAAAAGGTCCGAACTGAGAGCACCCCATTCTTTGAGATGCCCCATGACGAAGTGTCCTATTTATTTCTTCAAACCTTGAAGTCATACAAGCATCCAACGCCTGTATAGACTGTATCTCCCAATCCTCCATAGCCCTTATAAATTGAGGATTCCATACCATTTCTTTGGAAGACCGCTAGAGTGAAACCATTTGGCCCGGGTGCTTTCTCACCATGTACCACCTCTTCTAAAAATGGCGTCTCCAACTCTAACCCAATCCTCTTTTGAAACAGGTGAAAAATCCTTGTCCTCTAGGGCAGGCCTCCTCACCTTCGGTGTTGTATACAACCTGGAATAAAATTTATTGTCTTGCCTAAAATCTCTTCGCCCGATGTCGACCTCTCTCCATCAATGACCCAATGTCCAATATAATTGAATCTTCTACGAGCTTTAGCCATGGTCATAACATATGATATTGTGGGTGTTTGGGAAGTTGCTATTTTAGTAGGGTATTTTCGTTTTTGGCTATTTTAGTAGGCTAAAATTTGTGTGTTTGGGAAGATGATTGAATTTTTTTATAGTTCGATGTTATGTTTGTGAGAGAAAAAGTGAAATGATTATGGGTTTGATGTGATATTTTGTCTTATAAGCTATTTAGCCTATTTTGTCTTTTTGTGAATTTTAGCCTAAAAAAGGCTAAAAACTTTCTTGCCAAACACCCCCATTACGAAATTGAAAATCTAGGTGTAGGTAATATTTTCATCTGCACATAATTAGTGTTACTTTAAAATTGGAAAGCTGCAATAAGGGTTAAGGATGGAATAAAGATTAGATTTTGAGGTTTGATGCTGATTTTGGGTCTGAAATCAATAGTGATAACTTACTGGATTTTCTGGGCTATAAGTAAAATATGAGAATTTCATCGGCAGGGAATCCAGGGTACTGAAGGCTAGTGTTTAAAAGCAAGGTCTTGGGGTTTAAGGGTGGTATAAGGGGTTTTTTTGGTTTTGTCCTTTTATCGAACTCTGGTGGGTCAAGTGGCTATTTCTTTCCCGTGGTGGAGTGTGTGGGTTGCTGGAGTTCCGTCCAAAGTGGTGTTCTTTGGCGGCACTAGATCGGATTTTGGCGTTGGATAATCTCATTTGACGTCAACAAATTTTGATAAATTGGTGTTGCATGTGTTGTGAGGATGCAGAATCTACTTCCCATATGTTATTGCATTGCCTGGTAGCGTATCAGTTTTGGGGGTTGATTTTTTTAGTGTTTGGTGTGGTGTAGGTGCAGCAGAGCCATGTGGAGGGTGTTCTTTCTAGTTGGAAAGGAGGTAGGGAGTTGGGAAAAGATGTCAGAGTCAGAAGGCTTGGGATCTTGTGCCTTTGTGCCTGATGGGGCTGCTTTGGTTGGAGCGGCATCGGCAGGTTTTCCAAAGGGTGGAGATCCCTTTGCCTCTTTTGAACAAGGGGCAGAATCATCTTGATGCTTGGCTTTTAATAAAATTTACCTTTTACTTGTCAAAAACCAAAAAAAATGGCAAACCTGGATATGGTAACTTCTTGATGTAGAGGCTTGCTGGAAATTAATCAAATAAGAAATAAAATGACGACAATAATAGCAATGATAAAAACCATAGAATCTCTCTAAAGCTCTTCTAAGAGTCTCATCTGGAAGAAACCAATGGACTCTCACCATTGAAAAGAAAATTTGAAGAGAAATATTATTCATCTACTTGTCTAGTTGTCTATTACGAAGCACTTGCTTTTATAGAAGCATAATTAGGAAAAGGATTCGTAAATTCCAACTAGACAAGAAAAGGACTTGATAAAGCTCATAAAAAAAAATAAAAAAATCTTAGTGACTTGGATATTAAACAAATATAAATTATAAAAATACCCCTAATATGAAAAAAAATACCTAAATGTTCCTAGTTATGACTAATCTGAAGTAGTTAGAACTGTTTGAGTTCAACAAATTTCCAAAAACCACAGTTCTATCAAGGGATACCAATGGTGGAAACCATTGGTCCATTGGTGTGGCCTGTATGACTATTTTTCTTTTTTCTTCTATTCCAAGCATAGATTGTAAGGTGCTGTTCCCCTTAAACTTGTAATTTTGGTGATTGAATGTAAGCCTCTTGTCCCTTGCTTGTCATTGAGTGGCTACATGCAAGCCACTTTTCACCTTGTTATTTGTTTCTAACTTGTCCCTTGCTTGTCATTGAGTGGCTACATGTAAGCCACTTTTCACCTTGTTATTTGTTTTTAACTTGTTCGTCATTGTAGTCGCAACATTTTTTGGGGTTTACTTACTTTTTCTGCATCAGCTATTTGTAATTGTCATTTTATATATTTTTGTTAATTGTGTTTATCTAAAGTTAGGGCTACAAACAACGATATTATCTTCTTTTCTTTTCTTTTTTTGGGTGGTTCGTTTGCTTTATTTAATATCTCCATTGCCTTGTCTCTGGGCAAGGTGCTGCCATACTAGTGATTGACCCAATTTGTGTTCAGCAGACTTGCCGGGGTCCTAATGCCTCTGGGGGAAAGGGTGGCAACAGCAAGATGGCCAAGCAAGCTGCTTTAGCTTTTGTCAAACGGACATTAGAACGATGCCAACAATTTGAAGATACAGGCAAGAGCTGTTTCTGCGAACCCCTATTCAGGGATATGTTCCTTTCTGGTATTTCTCACCTCAATGATGCACCACCAGTGGTTGCTACTGCTGATGGTGAATCTGGCAAACAGTTCGCCAACACGTCCGGTTGTTCTTTGGAAATCAGAGTTCCAGGTACTTCATTTGAGGCCTCACACAGAAATTTCTTTGGAGTTTGCTATGTATCCATCATACCTGTAAATTTGTTTACCATATTAACATCGTGTGACTTAAATTGGTAAAACCTTTTTGCATGGTTTTGTAGCCTTAAATTTAGTGATAACTTTTTTTCTTCGTCATATGACAGGTTTCAGTTTTAACTATGATTTTGTCTGTTCTGCAGCTCCAATGGGCACTCAGCAAAGCCCTTCTTTCAACAACCATGACATTTATTCTTCTAATGCACTCCTTTCTGTAAATCATTCGTCTGAACAAACTATTGGTAAGGAAGACTCATGGTCAAATAAGGTGAAGAAAAGGGAGTTGTTGCTTGATGATGTTGGTGGTACAATTGGTTCTTCAACTGCTCCTTCTGGAATTGGAAGTTCTCTTTCAAGCAGTGCCAAAGGAAAGAGAAGCGAGAGGGATAGAGAAGGAAAGGGGAACAACAGAGAGGTGTCATCTAGAAATGGAACGACTAAAATTGGTCGGCCCACATCAGGCAATGTTAAGGGGGAAAGAAAGTCTAAAACAAAGCCTAAGCAGAAAACTACTCAATTATCTGCTTCTGTCAATGGCCTACTTGGCAAGTTACCAGAGCAACCTAAAGCAACATTGTCTTCAGGTCCAAAGTCGAATGAGATGACCACAAGTGGCAGTGTTAAGGAAAAGGATGAGTTCGGCCTGGATGGATTGGATGATCATGAGCCCATCGACTTGTCCCACCTTCAACTCCCTGGAATGGATGTTTTAGGTGTTCCCGATGATCTTGGTGGTCAAGGGACGGACATAGGTTCATGGTTGAACATTGATGATGATGGATTACAAGATCACGATGACTTTGATGGCCTTGAAATTCCAATGGATGACCTAGCAGACTTGAATATGATTGTCTGAAGTTGCTTTTTCTTTGTATATTCCTGTTCATTATACCTATTTACAGAAGAAACAAAATCAACGTCCTCAAGAAATGACCAACTAGATTGGTCATTAACTGTCGTGTCCTACAATTAGACTGTAGATTATTCCCGAGACTCCTGCACAAGTTGTTTTCCGAGTGAACCCGTCGGATGTTTTGGATTTTGCTCCTCTTTAAGTTGGTGACTTTGACTGTAATGATCTTTTTGTCCAATGTACAAGCCAGTATGTCTTAGTCATTATATCTTAGCGAAAACTGTATTCTGGTTGTAGCATTTACAAATCAGAGAACAATGCCTTTTGTACATACATTTTATGTTTCCAATAAAGTCAGCTTTTCTTTCATGCTGTAATCTCTTACATTGTGTAATTATATGTAGATTTTCTCGTTTTATAATTATTTGTTCGGCTAGCTGAAGGTGAGTTATTTTCATTACCAACAGTGTCGTTATTGCGGTTTAGTGGCCATCGATTTGCGATGTAGTTTCACATGGCCGAGTTATGTTTTCAATCCAATCTCTATCTTCAGACTCTTAACCAGATCAATGACAGCCGACTTGAAGTTCTTGTCTGTGACACTAAGGGCACTAGAGCTGGAGGTCTCTGCTTCCAGGTAATGCTTCATTTTTGTCAGTTATGTTAATTTTTGTTGCTTATGTATATATGATTTTGAAAACAATTTTGATGATTTAGTGCATGTCAGAGACATTCCTTTATATACTGTAAGTTATTTGTTTCTTACTTCTTTCCTTCTTTATTATTATTATTATTATTATTATTATTATTATTATTATTATTATTATTTATAGGACTTTCTATTAACAGAACATAAAGCAAGTGTGTGTGTGTGTGTACGGAGCTTGAAACTCCCATGAGTGGTTTGTTTTAAAATTAAATATCACGGTTCCATATTTTTTTGTTTTTGTTTGAATTTTGTAGGATTTTCATGCGGTGGGACTTCAGGACTGTTGATCACACCAGATATTATGATAAACCAACGTTTTTGGCCTTGTGAGGAACCTATCAGCTCAATCAGAAAGGTAAACACCCAGCGTCTTTCTATGGACCCTGCTTTCAATACGCTGCAACTCCTGCATTTTGTGTGTAAATAGTTTGTTGCAGTGCAAGTTGTGTAATTGGCTGGGAATAGGCCACTTCTTTCCATTAGTCAAGTGTTTGGCCAGGTTTAGGTTTCAAGACAAGTAAAACAGATATAATTCAAAAGGCACTTCCCCAGGTTGTATACATGTTTAGTTGCAATTGCAAAAGAAAATTTTCAATAAATCGGATATGAATAGGTTTCATATGGGCTTTTCTTAAAATAGCGCATACCCCTCAACTGGCACTTTGATAGGGGGAGGTTTTCGTAGTATGTTTCAGTCTACAACACATTACAACTTCAATTGTCTGATGGGAAATTTTGTTTTTTTCATTGCTCGAAACGATTATGAGCTCCTTTCTCTTGGACTTTTGATTGAGGTGGTGGGTTTTTCTGAGAAAGAGTTAGAAAATTATTTGCATCAATTAATCCTTTTGCGTATATATTTTAATATTTCTACTTGTGTTGAAATTTTAAAAAACTCCTCTCTCAATGTTAATTACTCTTCTTTTACTTCTAAAATTTTTGAGATGTAATATGCAGTTGAGTAGCAGCATACGAGTTTCCTGAAGTCCTGAAGTGGTGGGACTTCTTGACTGCCCGGTGCTGAATGCTGGTCCGCTTGACTGCCCAGTGATGTGCTGCACATCTTTCATCAAGTTTCCTTCCTTTTCTCATATGAAGATTGCCATCCAAGCTCAGAGCAGAATGATGGTCTACTTGTTATTCTCTCTCTCTATTTTTGTATTTGGCTCAGGAATAGAGGGCGAGAGTGGTGGGACTTCTCTGATGAGAACCAGCAAATTGTGGTACGATTTCCTTGTATGAAATTGTGTAATATTTTTGTGAGCATTCCATATAGCTTGATTGTTGAGAAACCTAATGGAAGTCTGCTGTTTAGGTAACCATTCTTAGTGCAGTGGTAAAAACTCCTACCTGCCAAGCACGAGGGCATGTCGCGAACCAGGAAACCTACAAATTATGTAAGCCATTAAGCCGAGCATTTGGGGAATTGATTTTTATTTTTCAGTGAAGTCTATATTGTGTTTGGTTTATATTTGGGTAAACTAGGGCAATGCTTGCAAGGTCTTTAATAAAGTTCTGATGGAAAATTTGGACCATTGGTGAAGGTGGTGTTATATGGTATTGGTTAGAATTTAATTTCGAAAGTTAGCTATTAAAGTGAGGTGCGCTCACAGTTATTTTGGCTTTGATATACTATACGGTTTTGGATAGAATTTAACTTCGAAAGTTAGTTATGAATTTGAGAGCATTTTTATATTCATATAATATACATTAATTTCATACGCGCGCGATATAAGTTGTGTTACTATTGAGGTGCGATTTTTGTTAAATTCTGATTTCATGCTTGGTTTCCGCATTGCTAATTTGTGCTTAATTTCTAGGGAAAATAAAGAAAAAAGAAATCTTTTTACTCTTAATGACAAGCGATGAATTGTTTTGGGGAATTTAAGGTACATGAAAATAAGAAGAGATAATCTGACACTAAAATAAAATTATACTTAAAAACAAATAAGCTTGCAAACTGCACTAGAGCTCTAGAAATAAAAGTATTCTAATTAAACTAAACAATTAGAATATAACATTGTATATATTAATTTACAATCATGCATCGTAAAAATCAGTGGACGATTCCAATTCAGAAAATAATTTTAAACAAGCAGTGTTATATTTTAAGATTGTTGTACAAATTATGTGTAATTAAACAAAACGAATAAATTCATATTTAATAAATTAAATTAAAACATTAACTAAAAATTAAAATTAAAAAAATATATATATATCTACCAAAGACTAAAGTATCTAAAAATTTTTGACTTTATTTTAGCAGGAAGTGAACTCTTAATATTTTGAATTTTTACTAATAGCAAAACTGAAAGGATCAGTATGGCATCAAATTCTTTATCAAAACCAAAACCGAATAGTTTACGCCACTACTCATACAACAGAGACCAAACAACAGGTACATTTGAGCATTGGCATTTTTATATTCATATACTATACATTACTTTCATACTCAAGTGAAGTAAGATGTATTACTGATCCCGTTTGGTGTAACTGTTAAAACAGATTATAGATTATAACTTAATAGATTATAGATTATGACTTTAATTAGAAGCTGTTAATCTGTTTAGTATAACTGTTAGATTATAGATTTAAGTTGATGAGTAGTGTTTGTTAAATAAGTTGTGAAGTAACTTTTTGCAGTATAAATGTCTTTTTCACCCTTGTCTTTTTCTCCTTATTTTCTTTTCCTTCATTTTTTTTTTTTTTTTGTGGTTAATTTTGTTTAATTTCTTTTCATTAGTGGAAGTAAATTGTATTTTTTTATTAATTTTCTTTATTACACAATACCAATTAATAATATAAAAATTGTTAAAGGACGTTTGCCCTTATATAAAATTAAATAATTAAATATTTTATTATAAAAATTATTCTGTAATTTATTAATTTTTTAATTTACCAACTTTTTTTTAATTTATTATTATTTTTTAATTTAAACCCCTAATTCCACTGTCGGCAACTCCTTCCTTTTTCTCATGCTCCCACTGCCTGCAGCCCTTGTTTCTCTTCCTTCTCATCCCACCGCTGATAGCCGTCGATCGTCACTCCTACTGTTGCAATAGCAGTTACTGTGAGATCACAGAAGAGAGAGAGAGACAGAGAGGAGATTGCAAAGAGATCGTGATGGTTAGGGTCTCTGGTTCAGATCGCGATGGATAAGGTCTCTAGTTTAGATAGCTCATTGTGAGCAATTGGAGAACACAAGAGAGAGAGAGAGAGAGGGGAGCACTCTTGTCGCCGGAAATCGCCTCTCCCGTTTGTGTGAAAGAGAGAGAATGAGTGTTCTTGGTTTATATACATGGCACACTTATAATAACTGGAAATTATGAAGAGCATTTAAGTCATTTAATGCCCCAATTTCAATTGCGTGCATGAGCTCAAATCAACAAGCACCCCCTGGAGCTGCTTACAAATTTAGGTTGAAAATGGCTTAATCAAAGCTTTAATCTATCCCTATAAGTTTTACCAAACACACAAAAATAACTTAATTTAAGCTAAAAGTTCATTTAAGCTGATTTTAAGTGCTACTAAACAAGATGCGATTTTTGTTAAATTCTACTTTTATGCTTAGTTTCCTCTTTGCTAATTTGTGATTAATTTCTAGGGAAAATAAAGTAAGAAGAAATCTTGTTACTCTTAATGACAAGCAATGAATTGTTTTGGGGAATTTACAGATACATGAAAACAAGAAGAAATAATTTGAAACTAATGGGTAAAATAAGACAAATAATTTTAAAAAAAAAAAAAAAATCTACTGAAGACTAAAAAAGCATCAAAAAAATTTTGACTTTATTTTAGCAGGAAGTGAACTCTTAATATTTTGAATTTTTACTAGCAAAACTGAAATGATCAATATGGCATTACATTTTTCATAAAAGCCAAAACTGAACATTTTACGCCACTATTCAAACAACAGAGACCAAAAAACAGGAACATTTGAGCATTGCCATTTTTATATTCATATACTATACATTACTTTCATACTTACGCAATGTAAGATGTGTTACTATTGAGGTGCGATTTTTGTTAAATTCTACTTTCCTCTTTGCTAATTTGTGTTTAATTTCTAAGGAAAGTAAAGTAAAAGAAATCTTGTTACTCTTAATGACAAGCAATGAATTGTTTTGGGAAATTACAGATAAATGAAAACAAGAAAACCCCCAAGGGTTGGCTTAGTAGTGGAGGCGTGGAACTTAGGAGTTTGCTCCTCTCTATGTCTCAGATTCAAAACCTCTTAGATGCTATCAACTCTTGTGTTGGACTAGTCCATACAGAGCTCTGCTCTGGCTTTAAATGGGCCCCTCGCTAGTGGACGGTGGGATTGGTCTCCCAGGGATTAGTTGGGGATTAGTTGAGGTGCGCGCAAGTTGACCCGAACACCCTCAGTTATCAAAAAAAAAAAAAAAATGAAAACAAGAAGAAATAATTTGAAACTAATGGGTAAAATAAGACATAATTTAAAAAATTTCACTCTTTGGTCCTATTAGACTTGGACTTAAAAAGTAAAAATTAAAATTTTAAAAAAATAAAATAAAATCTACTAAAGACTAAAAAAACATCAAAAAATATTTCATTTTATTTTAGCAAGAAGCGAACTCTTAATATTTTGAATTTTTACTAATAGCAAAACTGAAAGGATCAATATGGCATCAAAATCTTCATAAAAACTAAAATTGAAAGTGTGTTTGGTTTGAGTTTAATTAAATTTTTTGTTTTTCGTGTTTTTTTGTTTTTAGTGAATATTTTTAAAATTTTAAACATTTTTTTTTAGTTTTTTAGATGTAACTTACTTAGATGTATCTAAAAAGTAAAAAATTTATAAAAAAATATTTAAAAAAATTATTAAATACATAAAATATAAAAAATGTACTAAATTATCGTATTTTTTTATATTTTTGGTATTTAGTGAATTTTTAAAAGGTTTTTTTCACAATTTTTTGTACTTTTTAGGTATATTTATGTTAGGTATATCTAAAAATTGTAAAAATTACTTAAAATATTAAAAAAATTCATTAAAAATAAAAAAATACGAAAAATAAAAAAGTAGAATTTTCTAAAAACTGTTTTCAGAAAAACGAAACCAAACAAGCTGAAACTATCAAAACTGAATAGTTTACGTCACTGCTCAAACAACAGAAACCAAAAAATAGGTACATTTGAGCATTGGCATTTTTATGTTCATATATTATACATTACTTTCATACTCACGCCACATAATACGTGTTACTGTGTTTGGTTAGAGGATTTAGAGAAGGATTTGGAAAGAAAAATAAAAAAGTTAGGTAAAATGTGAATAAATCATGTCCATATTTTACATAATTTCACACACATTTTCTCTTTCCTTTTCCAAATCTCTCCTCAAATCTTCCAACCAAACACAGCATTAAGGTGCAATTTTTGTCAAATTTTACTTTCATGCTCAGTTTCCTCTTTGCTAATTTGTGCGTAATTTCTAGAAAAAAAAAAATAAAAAAGAAATCTTGTTACTCTTATACTATGTTTGGTTGGGAGATTTAGAAAGAAATTTTGAAAAGAAAAGAGAAAAAGTAAGTGAAATATGAATAAAATATACTTAAATTTCACATAATTTCACATATCTTTTCTCTTTTCATTTCCAAATCCCTCCCCAACTCTCATCCAAACACAGCATTAATGACAAGCAATGAAAATTTACAGATAAATGAAAACAAGAAGGCATAATTTGAAACTAATGGGTAAAATAAGACAAATAATTTAAAAAATTTCACTCTTTGATTCTATTAGACTTGGACCTAAAAAGTAAAAAAAAAAAAACCTACTGAAGACTAAAAGAACATCAAAAAAAATTTGACTTTATTTTAACAAGAAGTGAACTCTTAATATTTTGAATTTTTACTAGTAGCAAAACTGAAAGGTTCAGTATGACATCAAATTCTTCATAAAAACTGACCAAAACCGAACAGTTTATGCCACTACTCAAACAACAAAGACCAAAAAACAGGTACATTTGAGCATAGGCAAGAGATGATGCCAAGCATCCACGAAGCACAATCAGTGTAGAATGATCCTAACCGTTGACAACTTTCAAGCATAAAACTGTTGCCAAAAACCTTACAATTAAGTACTTTTTAACATTAGGCAAGATCATCATCATCTACTCTTAACTGCAACATACAAGCAAGCAGAATAAACACCAAAATTAACTGAGATGGTAAGCATTCATCACATTCATTCTAGTTTCATCTCCTCTTGGTCCGCTTCGTATTCTTCATCCTCATCGTCGTCGTCATCCTCATCGTCATCAATATCATCATCTCCGTATAAGCTGCTACGGAACTTGCTTAGATCACCTTTTCCATCATCTTCACTCAGAAATTCCAACCCATATTTGATGTCTCGGTGTTTAACCAAAAGCCAACGCAGCAACCGGTCTTCCCTGTTCAGGTAATGCAGCTCATTATTGAAGCTTGGTGGTGTCATCATTGTCATTTGCATCAATTGGCCCTACAAACAATAACAAATTAATCTCGAACAAAATAAACTTCGGTGTGAGAACTCTCTCTCTCTCTTGTGGGGAATGGCGGTGGACTAAAACAATTGTCTCAATCATTAAAGAATAGTGTGAACTATTTCCCTTACAAATAAACTAACATCTTGCAAATATCTAGCTTTTTCACTTTTTTTTCTTTTTTTTTTTCTTTTAAAATTTTTTCTTATTGCCTTCTTTGGAACCTAAAACTGTAGGGATGTGGACAACTAGACAGCAGTATCCTTTCGGTCCAAAAAAACACATCTGTAGTTACCAGTGAAATTTGACTTATCACATTCTGTTCTAGTTCCTGTTCTCGTTCCACATACTGAAACAATCCAAGTTCCGAGCAACACGGATCAAAATTCTCAAACCCAAGCTAATCACTCAATTGGAGTCACCAAGACTTGCTGATAGTAGAATTGAAGTATATTATTATTATTATTCTTTTCAAACGAAATGATCTTGGCTTATGGATGATACTATGACATCCTATGTAACCACTTTATAATTACAACGAGAGTATATTAACAGCTTGTATGGAAGACAAATTGAAGATTTCCTTCATGCAGTGCCTACCATCTTTTCCTTCTCTTGCATCTACTTCTCAATTTCATTTGGTTCACATAATCATTATTTTGATATGCCAACCAAAATACAGATCTAGATACCCAAACCAAATCTTTCAATTGACTAACTCCATGTACACTGTCATTAAGTTGCAGACTTGCAGTGAACAATCAGTAATTAGAAAATTTTTAGATTTGAAGAAATACAAGATTCAAGACTAAGTTGGACAACTTTGAAATATGAACACCAATGTTTATTGATCTTTGCCATCATTTAGATCAAATAAAAGATCTACTTTTCTGAACATCCTACTCAACCTCTACAAATTTTGTGATGAAATCAGTAAGTGCAATTAGAAAACAATAATCAATATGAAACGAAATTGCAACATTATATTTTGATAAGTCCTACATTTTCCCTGGGAAGAAACCCAAAATTTAATCTCTCAGTTAAATAGCAAGATCAATTCTAATACAAGGTTACGGATGGCCTTTGCGTACGAAGACTCATTTCAGATCTATTTCCAATCACCTTTATAGGAAAAGGATGTAATTCACCCCAACTGCATAAATGGAATTCAATAGGCTTAATGTTTATAGGAAAAGGATGCAATCACTTGATGTTTAGCTCTTTTAGGGCTTCTGATGGCTGAAAGCCTCAAATGCATAAATGGAATTCAATAGGCTTAATTTTCAGATCCTTAATGAACAAGTTAAGAAAGTCCATTTGATAGATTAGGTTTAGTCCTCACTCTTGTGACTTCCACCATTTGATAGATTAGTTTAGTTCTCTCTCCTCCGTTATTCCCAAGTGGCTGGCCCCATTCCAAAAGAGAATTATCTGTCATGTAGTTCTCTCTCTTGAGCATTGCGGACAAAATTCTACTTATACTTTGATCATGGGATGACAAAAGTAAAATTTGTTTTCATTTACTACTCTTTGGTATCAAGCTTCAACAGAATTGCCTAAAATTATGATTTTTGTGTAACCAATAGATCTTGCCAATGCCCCAAATCTTGTGGATTTTATATACCTATGCTTCAACAGCTTAGGCTGCACACACAGTTTACACAACAACTACTTCCAACATTGCAAGTAAAATGAAATATGAAAAGAATCTATTGTGTCAAATAATTGACAGTAGCTCCACAGTCAACACATAACTATACAACCCAAGTTCATGCTCAATCAAAGCCAGTAATAAAAGCAAAATGCAAAATAATAATAATAATTACCATTTATTGCACATGACACATGCTGAAAAACACAAACAATATATCCATGTAATGGTGCAATATGAGTAGATTCTCACCTGATAGTATCTCCCATCAAGCTTCTTGATACCATAACCCAATTGAACAGTTCCAAATGATTTCATATCAGTGAGAACACCATTTCTTCTGTAAACATGTTTCCCCACCCGAGCAACCAAGTCCATCAAAGCTTCCTTCTTTACATGGGGTTTCAGTAAAAGCATACAGTCATACAGAGGCATTTTTCTCTTATCCTCTTTCCTCAGCTAGACCTACTATCCAAACTGTTTTTGACATAATGAATCAGGATATAAATAACAGAATGTTAATATGCTTTTTTTTTATTATTATTAAGTAAAATTCAAGCAAGCTACCAACAAGCTCAAAAAACAGTATCAAACAAATAACCACTTATGAATAACAACTAACAGATTTTTTTATTTTTTTTTTACATATATAAATATGATTAACAATTAACAGATAAAGCAAAACCAAATTAAGTAAATTTTGACGACATAGATTATGCCCAGGGGTAGGTTCATCATGCACAGCACACAAATTCCCACTAGATATTATTAACGCTATGTTTGGTTGAGGGATTTGGAAAGAAATTTAAAAAGGGAAAGGAAAAAGGTGTGAAACTAAGTGAAATATAAGTATATTTTATTTATATTTTACCTACCTTTTCCCTTTCCCTTTCAAATCTCTTCTCAATCCCCCAACCAAACACATCGTAAGTAAGCCAATATCATCGACACCACCACAATGACATTTGTTAACTAATTATGTATGTCATTGAAATCACAAACACATCAGGCACATATACAAAGTGTCCTAATTACACAAAAACCTATGTGAAAACGCAAAAGCACATACATACATACGCAAAAAAGCTCATTGAAATGTACATTTATCACAAATTAGTATATCCGAAGGCACGACTGAAATATGAACTTTGTCATCAATATTATGTAGAAATTCAACCAATGAAATCAGGGAATCACTTAGAACTATCATCAATTACGCAATTCAAATAAAAAATAGCCTAACATTTATGTGATGTATAATTCTCCCATAAGATTATGTATCATACTCAAACTAAGATGAAAATGATTATAAAAAAAATGATAAAATTATGTATCAAACTCAAACTAAGATGAAAAGGATATTAAAAAATAACAAAATTATGTATCAAACTAGGGTAATGCTATGATTACATATAGGGACAGCAAAAGGAATATGAATACATACTGGAATTGGCAAACGGATTGAGGTGCGTAGATAACCTCTGCAATTGCTCTGAGCTTCAATGTCGATCCCAAAAATACAAAAATCATATATAAAGCTTAGGTCTTCAAGAGACCGAGAGAGAGAGAGAGAGACATACCTGTTGTGACAACAAAGGGCAACGGAGAGAGAGAGAGGCCCTAGGGCACACTGGGACTGAGAACTCGTGTGTCGATCCTCTGCCGTGGGTAATAAAATTTAGGGTCATGCTACATCCCCTAAAAAAACATCCCCTAATCCCCCTAATTTCCATATTAAGTAAAAAAAAAAAAAAAAAAAAAGGAAATAGTTGCCAGAAATGGAAATTAGGGAGATTAGGGGTGAGATTTTTAGGGCTACAAATCATTTCCCTAAAATTTATCATTTGTAATTATTTTTCAACAGACGCTCATTTGAAATTCTCCACCAAAAAGTGCTATTCCCACTCTATTTTGTTTTAAATATATTTATTTTTTTTGTCATAGAGGGGAATATATTTGAATTAATGTGGAATAAGAATAATAACTATATATATAATAAGGATAAAGAAATAAATATATTTGAAATAAAATAGAATGAAAACAGTAATACTCCAAAAAAAAAAAATGAACAATATAGACATTAATGAGTAATATGTTATTTGATTTAAGATTTCATCATTTTTGGTGATCATATTTAATGAAATTATTTGTTTAGAAAGAATTTTTTTTTTTTTTGATTTTTTTTCAATTGTACCGTCACTACTGGACTTGCTACCAGTTGGCCACCGGAAAGTCGCGAATGGCGACAATAGTGATAGTGATGATATGAATAGATAGATGAATTAAGTAGACAGATAAGTGATACATGAAAAAAGTAAAGCATATGTAAAGAAAATCTTAAGAAATTCATAAAAACCCAAAATTAAGAAATTTAAAAATAAAATTTGAAGAATCAAACCAAACATTTGGTCTATGGTGCTAAATTACGCTGGAAATTTGAATCTATTTAATTTTGTGATTTTTGGTAAAACTTGATTTTTTGGGCTTTTTTTTAGGGTAAATGACAGCTTAACTAATTTAGCTTCAAAAAATTCCTGAGAAAGAGGTGCATAGCTCAACAATGACACACAATAATTTTTCCTTTTTTTGGACAATATTGCCCTTCTATGTATATATATATATATCATGTATTTGAAAATCTGATCGATATGTACACTGATCTCATATATTTGAAAATCTAATTAGTGAAAACAATTCGAAATCAATGAAGACGATCTTGAAATCTAAAGATTTCACTGCCAACGATCTCGTCGTCTGTCAACAATAGACGATTCGCCACCAATGATCTCATCAAATTTGCTTTGATCATGTGTTCTCCGGTAATCTCGAAATTTGTATTAACGAGAGCTTATATTTAAAATATGTACAAATTTGTATCAGATTTTCAGAATTTCATCAAGATTGAGAGTGCTGATCGAGTTTTAGAGATTTTGTTTCGATCACGTGTTTCATTATTGTTCGAGTTTGATCAGATATGTTGATTTGTTGATTAGTTATTATTATTATTATTATTATTATTATTATTATTATTATTATTATTATTATTATTATTATTTATTTATTTATATTGTGTATGATCTGATTTTATTTGATAGAATGACAGTAAAATTTTACTCTTGGTATTATGTGTTCTATTTTTGTTTGGGAGTAAACTTTTACTCTAGTACTATGTGCTCCGTTTTTGTTTGATAAAATAAGAGTAAATTTTTACTCTTATATTATGTGTTCTGTTTTTGTTTAATAGAATGACAATAAAAATTTATTATGGTACTTTGTGCTTTTGTGATTTGTTTTTAAACTCCTAGTGACAGTAAAATTTTACTTTGATTGACAGTAAATTTATATTGTCAACTAATTGCAGATTTGAAAAATGGTTCCACTTCTTATGCTGTTATGCAAATATGGTGATCTTACCATTGTGTTCAAGGTTGTGTCGAACTACATATTGAAGGATTTAACCTATTTCTATTATTTATTGATGGTACTTTCCTGAATGGCAAATATAAGAGTACATTATTATCAACTACAATGAATGATGGGGATCAAGGTAGCTACTACTGTCAGTGTCTCACAAAGTAAAATTTTACTTAATTTCAGAGTAACATTTTACTTATTTTCAGAGTAAACTTTTACTTTTAATTATAGTAACATCTTACTATTTTACTTTTTTGGCCTTTTGTGTATACTACTTACTAATTGTAAAATGTTCTCTGTTTCAGATTTTTTTTCCTTTTGCAATTGGTATTGTCGATGCAGAGACTATAGATAGTTGTTGATGATTTTGTTGTCTTTCATCCAATTTGTAAGAAGCTACTCAATAGGCCAATAAAGAATAGGATTCCATTTGTGACACTTTTGTTCTGGGCCCGCTCGAGTGTAAAAATTCGCACTTGAGCGGAAAATTTTAACTCTCAGTATCTTTTGAGTTTTCAAGCGGGACGCTTGAACGCAAGAAGTGGTGCTTGAGTGGAGAATGTTGGTTTCCAATTGTTTCACTGCAGCTCTGTAAAACTTCTAGGACTTGTCATTTTACACTCGAGTGAGGATTCATCACTCGAGCGGGCCTCTAAGTTTGTGTCTTATGCTCGAGTGGGGAAGGTGGCGCTCGAGCGGACTGCGCGAATTCAGCAACTTTAAAAACTTGATTCTAGATCATTCTTTAAAATTTTCATTTTTATCTTCCCTCTTCTCTCGCCATTTCCGAAAACCCTAGTTCCTCACTCTAAAATACCTTTCATTCCACTAAGATTTGGCTCAGATCACCTATCAAAAAGTGAAGAAGACTTGGAGATCTTACTCCTCCACCGATTGAATCTGGGTTTTGCGAAGGATTCTTTAAGGGGCTGCATTTCCCTTCTACTTGTAGAGGTAGGAATACTTTTACCCAAATATTTCTTTGTTTTGAATAGATTTCATGGTGTGGTTGTGACTTATAAGCTAAATTGAGGATATCGTTGGATTAATCCCAAGTTTTGCATAAATAAACCATTTTACTTGACTTTTACTTGAGGTTTCTTTACTTCCCCATTTCAAAACATGTATATAAATGTTTTTAAAACCCATATCTATGATAGAGAAGAAAAACCCCCAAATTTGGTAAAACCCTAAATTTTCAAATTGAGTAGAAAACACCAAATTGAATGGAATTTCCTTTGGTTCATGAAATAATTGTGAATAATGAAGAGATGAAAGATGTAGATGTTAGTAAGGTAAAGGAATTGTGGCTTGAATGTTATTTTCTTTAAATGTGGTGTTGTATTCCATTCTTTGGTAAGGCTGGATGTTTGTTGGTGAAATAAAATGTGATTGAATTATTAATTGTGCATAAGTTTGGGTAAGAGTTGGTTTTGAAAATGTGGTGTTATGTTTGTACCAGCGCGAGGAGTTTGAAAAGGTGCCCAAATGCCCTGTCTTGGCTTATTGCTGGACAAATATGAGAAAAATGTTTTTGAGTGTCTACATAGTCCCGCCGTATAATAGCTGACAAAAGTGAAAAAACGGATGGTTTTCTTTGGGTGCCCACTCCCTGCCGTATAATAGCCAGCAAATGTGGGAGCGGTTTTAAAACAAAAGTAAATAGTGTTTTAAATTGGACTGTTATAAGTGGACTCATGGTTTGCCTTCTATGGTTGTGATTGTTGCGCTTGATAACATAAATTGCGTGGTGCCTGATGACATAAATTATAGTTGTCATTCTTTGGTTATTGTGCATCGATATGATTGATAAAGATTATATGTGAAGATAAATTTCCTTGTAATGTTTTGTCGCAAAAATCCCATAATCTTATTCGAAAGATTAAATACTTGGTTAAAGGTGTTCCTACTGGGCATATAGCTCAACCCTATTTTATTTTTCAGGAATTGACGAAGTACCACCTACTTGATG
Source organism: Camellia sinensis (assembly GCF_055761805.1). Classification (NCBI taxonomy): domain Eukaryota; kingdom Viridiplantae; phylum Streptophyta; class Magnoliopsida; order Ericales; family Theaceae; genus Camellia; species Camellia sinensis. The sequence goes on along the minus strand of NC_138973.1, from coordinate 87,777,863 downwards.
GATGGGATCAAGCAGTAGCTCTTTTTGGAAAAAGTTGATTCATGTGTATTTTGTTATTTTGAATTAGGATTGTTGTAACACGACTATCAGTTTATTTTATTGTTATTATACGCCCTAGAGACTTATATTTTGTAAGGCCATCTAGTTCACTGAACTAGAATATGAATTATGAATATTGTAGGACTGTACATAGTGAATTGTAAACCCTTAAATCTTAGTTCAATAAGAAAGATGACTTTTGGGTATATTCTTGTATTTGTCTTGGCATATTCTTGTGAGAAAATTTCAAGGCGTTACACCATCTAAGGGTGAGAATATAAGATGTAGCACTTATGCCTTTTAAACTATTGAAGAGTGTATTAAATTCCTTTATTTTCATTTTGGGAGTCTTTGGAGTTGTTGTATTTTGGTTTTGGAAGAGCACGATTCGATTTAGACTTGTTGGGATTGTTTGTTTACGCTTGTTTACGTTGGAATGTTCTTTTGGGAACTTGGAAAATCTGTTTTGGTGTCGACACTAGCCTTCTTGAGGGTCAACGCCACCTTGTTGCATTGTTCTTAGTGTCTTTGCTAGTTTATAGGGTTGACACCAGGGGTTCTGAAGGTTGACATCAGGGGTTCTGAAGGGCGACCTTTCCCATGTTGTTTTGTCCTGGGTTGCATTCTGAAATATAGGGTCGACACCGCTGGTTCCTAGGGTCGACTCTTGTTCTCTGCACACATTAGTGTCACAGTTTTTTTCCTGAGGATTGGCACCACTGCCATGAGGGTCGATCTCTGTGAGTTAATTTCCAAATTTTGGTTCAGTTTTGGGCACAACTTTTTAGGAGTTTGACTTATTCTTTTTTTTTTTTTTGACTTTAGGGCTATTATTCTACCACTATAAATAGACCCCAAACGCACTTTTCTTATTCTATCTCTCTCTCTCTCTCTTCCCTCTTTATACTGTGAATCCCTCTCTTTCTCTTAGAAACTTAACTTTTTCACTTAGATCTCTAGATCTATTCACTGAGAGGTATCTTTTCACCTTGGCCCTTTGAGAAAGACTGTGGATCTCGTTAAGGGTTTTCTTTTGATCCAAGAGTTTCGCGGTTTAATTGACTTTGAGTTTTTTCAAGTCCTCCTCTTTGCTTCAAGCGATAGGGTCTATTTCCTAAACACAATATGAGTTAGTTAGCATATTGTGGCATATTTTGTTATTTATATTTGGTAGTCATTTGGTATGATTTTTACCTTAGTTATTTGTTATTACAAAAGATCTATGGATTTGGGTGTGTCAAATTTAACTTAGGGTTTGGACTTGAAATGTCAAAGAGAGATTTTTCAAATGAGTTCTTGAACAAGGTTATGATTTTTTATTGGTGGTTGAAATATGTTGACATGGTGGCTTTCCTTTACTCAAAAAGTGATTTTGAAAGAAAATAAGGTTTTATTCTAAAAACATGAGTTTTGGCTTGTGTTGGAAAATAATGAAAAATGATATTGGTTTTGTAAGAGATGGGAAGAAAATAGTTGCGGGTTTTTGAAAATGGTTGTTGTTACTCTTTTGAAAAATATATCTATATTGATATCTTTTGATTATTGCATTAGAGATAATTGTTTTGGCCATCGGTGGAGGATAGCATTGCCATGTATTAGAAATTGCATGTGAATTAGGCAATTTGAAATCATTCATATCATGGAGCATGAAATGGATTTTGGAAATTGAAACTGTATGTTCTAGAAAGTGGTTTTGGAAATTCTCGTATTTTTTTTGGAACATTTGCATTGTTTTGGAAAATAATATTTTGAATTACATGTGTTGTGCTATTGGAAAAAGGTAAATATAGTGGTAAAGTTGCGAGAGGGTGTTAAAGCAAAATTAAGTTGATCTGTGTGTCCATGGTAAAAGTTCTAAACCCGTGCGGCAAGTGTGAAGCCTTTCGGTTAGCACTGGTAAAAATGATCTTGTGACTTATATAGTTACTTGTATGAACACTAACCCTAAGATTTACCCATTTTATTTATTATCATATTGGTTTGAAAGGATGTTTTGGAAAAAGGTTTTAGCAATGTATTTGCTATTGTTTAGTGATGTGTTCGCATTTGATTTAGCAATATATTTGCTGGTTGGTATTAAGATTCCTGGATCGTTTTTTGGAAAGGGATTTTATATCAAACGAATGATTTGAACTCGGAAAATGATTTGCTTAAACGTATGATTTTGGTAATTGGAAAGAAAGGATTTTGGTGAATAATCAAATGAATTTGAAAATGCATTTGGGCATATTGTATATATATGTATTGCATCATGATCATTTATGTTGGTGGAACATGTTTAGTTTTTGAAATATTCTCTACTGGGCTTTATGCTCACCCTACATGGCTGAAAATGTTTTCAGGTACATATGTGTGGATGTGGACTGAGACGTGAAGCTGTGTTCGGAACCGTGTATGGTGGTTTTGTTATTTGTAGGCTAAGGGTCATTTATGTTATTTATTGGTTGTGTGCCATTTTTGTAAGGGTTACACCCTTGTATATAATGTAAGTCTCAGGGCATTCAATTTAATTCATAACATTTGTGTATGTTTTAGTTATAGAACATCCATTCGACTTAGATATTGCATCTAGGAATGTATGAAATCGGATAAACACATGTATTGTGTGACTATATTATATTCATTTGCATAAGAATTGTTATCTATTGTTTATCGTTGGGTGGTTTATTTACGTGAGTCGGACTGTGTAAATCCGGGGCGTTACATAAGATAAGTATAGTGTGGTAGATATAAGAAGTACGGTCATAACAGAAAGATTTGTAAGGAGACATTGTCATGAAAGACATTATTGTTTTGTAATAAAAGTATGAAAATAATGTAGTACTTTTGCAATAACAGTCCATTTTTACTATGTTGTTGAATGGTTGTCTATCCAATTCACTAAGTTGTTTTATAATTCAATTTGGCACTTTAATATATTTTTTTAATGTTCTTGATTATTTTCATGTAAAAGAATTTGTAATAAAGCTTGTTCAATAGAAGTGAAGGTTTTGAGTAAAATTTTACTCTGAAAGACAATAAAATGTTACTGTTAGAAACAATATAGGTTTAGTATAAGTTTTATTGTTAAACACATCCAACCTATACTAACATATGTGCCCTTTTTATTTTTAAATGATATAACTTTTGATTTAAATGTCAATTTTTAATAAAATTAGTATTTTTAGAATCCTCTCATCAAGATCTATCAAACAAGATCCAGGTTATTATGAAAATCTTTAAAAAAATAAAACAAAATACCGTCGAAATTGACGTAGACAGTAAAATTTTACTGTCATTATCAAAGTAAGGTGAAATCACAACGTCATTCAGAGTAAAATTTTACTCTAAATCAGAGTAAATTTGACTATAATTCAAAGCAAAATTTTACTATCGTTAAGTAAATCGGCAATCAAACTTTATTTTCGTTAACCAGAGCAAAATTTTACTGTTATGAAAAACAAAGTACATATTAGATAAAGGAATTATAGTCAAATTTTACTTTACATCCATGAACAAACAAACAAAAAACTCTCGATTTTTTATTGTAATATCTCAATTTATTATCTTTTTGACATATATGAGATCATTTTATCTCAGATCTGAAGTTATTGATATCAAACATAAGTTCGAAGGCATCAAATCTGACATAGCAATGGTTGACGGTAAAAATAGTGGTTGCCAGCCAATGGTGAGGATGAGTGATGCCAATCGATGATGGAGATGGTGGAGGCGATGAATAACCATCGACGGTGGAGTTGGTGGAGAGAGAGAGAGAGATCGAGCCGTAAAAGAAAGAGAGCTTCTTGATGGTTGATTCGGAAGTAACGATCTGTAGAAGATAATAAAATTGTTCAATAATTTTGAAACATTCGACAATGGCACTTGAAAATCTCTCATTATGGTTCAATTTTTTCTTCAATTGATAGTTTTCGAATGAGGGTTTTCGAATCAAGGGTTTTTGAACTTTGACAATTTTCAAACGAAGAAAAAAAAACAAAAGAGACGAACAACTCAATTGTTACTATTGCCTATATATATGCAAGGGTATTCCTATCTTTTCATCTTATTTTTTAATTTTGGGGGGTTTTCACAGCATTAGTTTATTCCATGTCCTTTGTACAAAAAAAGCACAATAGGAGGTGGGTTCTCACCAAAAAAACCCTTTAATTTTTGGGTTAGTTTGGGATGAGAAATTTTAGGTTGGCTTGGTCATGCTTGTTCATTTATGTCATTTACATAATTTTAATTTAATTTTTTTGTTATTTAATTATACAATAAACTAGAAAAGTAAGAAAAGTGTATGATATACCCTTTTATGGGGTGCATATGATACCCCCTTTTAAGGGGTGTGTATAGTAAAATTTCACCTTGTTAACAGATTTTATTTATTTATTTATTTATTTTGAACACCTTTGTTAAGAGATCTAATTCAAACATTTGTTAAAAGATCCAAATTTATTTTAAAGTTGAATTTTGTTAAGCAGAAAATTCAGACTTGTTCATCTTTTTGAAATCTGATGTATTCTTCTTGTTTTGTCTTTTTTTTTTTTTAGCTCAAACATCAGCTAGAAGCCTAAACGAAGGGCCAACATCTGGCATCAGAGCATCTAGTTTGTGAGAGACAAATCAGTTGCAAGAAGGCGAAAAACAAGTTGTATTTGAGGAGCAAAATTTAAAAAGTTAAAATCAATTTAAAATAATTATTGCAAAATTTTAAAAAGATATACGTTATATGAGACAAATCAGTTGCAAGACGGTGAAAAACAAGGTGTATTTAAAATTTAAAAAGTTAAAACCAATTTAAAATAGTTATTGTAAAAATTTAAAAAGATAAAATCTAGTATTATTGTTTTACATTTTGGCCATTTACACAATAAAAAATAGTACTAAAAAATCTAGAGTAATAATATAAAGAAATTTGAAAGCAATATCACTTAAACATCATTGTTTTTAGATTTCTAGTTGTAAAATTAAAATTTATGGCTTGAGCACCATTCATTTAAGAATTGTTTTGAGGAGTGATGAGGTAGCTGTTGGGTTCAAGTATAAAAGGGTTTTGAATTTATGAAGAAACTCAATTTGGTGAAGGAGAAGCGTAAGGTGTGGAACAAGGAGGTTTTCAAGGATTTGAAAGAGATGAATGATTGAATTGTTAATAGGATTGACAATGAGAAGTTTATCATGTGTTAATAGGATTAGAGAAGTTTATCATGTGTTGGTTCATAAAAGTGAGGAATGAGGGTGTATCGGGAGCTATCCTCAGAACTGAGGATTGAACAGAAGATTATTATTATATAGCTTGATGAAAAATCTAGAGGGAGCATAGTGGAGATTATAGAGAGAAATAGAGTGCAAAGTTTCTCGTTGAAGATCGATTTGGGAGGAATGAGCTGGGCTGTCCAAGCACTTCAGCAGTTGGAGTCGTGCTACAGAGGAGGATCTTTTTTTAGTAAGTATTATAGCAGCTTTGCTATTTACTGTTTACAGAAGTATACAAATGATAGGGGTGTCTTTGTTGAGATGTCGAAGTGGGAGGGAGGTGTTAAAAAAGGCAACATCATTCTTCTGGGATATAATGGTCGTGGGTGGCTAGATATTGCTACAATGCTTCATAAAGTCATTTGCAATGATGCCACAGCAAATTTCAAAGGCATAGAAGTCAGGGCTAACCTCATAGAAGAAATACAGAGCAAGGACACAAAGGAGAGGTTTATGGATAGGAAAACAGGCACGAACAGAGGTAGGAGGTTTGTTGATTTGTTCACTGCGAATCGACTGAGTAGTTTAAACAGTGATTTGGAGAGGGCTGTCGTATGCACAAGATGTGACTTTTCAAGTAGCTGGGATCAAATTGAAAAGAATTTGAGTAAGTATTTAAAGATGACTATTGCTTTACGGCCTTTCCAACTCAATCGTGCTTTGTTCTGGGCTAGTAATAGTGAGTAGGCGAGCCTTCTAGGAGCAAAGGTTCTGAGATTCTTTGATAAAGGTGTGGCAGTTAGATTGGAGAAGTGGTCTGAGGAGATGCATGTTAAACAAGAGGTCATCGTCTCTTATAGATGGTGGATTACAGTGTGTGATCTGCCTTTTACCCTTTAGAATGATCAGGTTTTCCAGAACATAGGAGAGAGATGTGGTGGTTTGTTGGAAGTTGATCAAAGAACCATAGCTTTGGATAATCTTTTTGAGGCTAGGTTGAAAGTTAGAGGTTTCGACTCTGGTTTTCTACCGGCGTTCATGAAGGTGAAGGTGGAAGGACGATCGTCAATGGTGCATTTGAAATTTTTGTCCAAGACAGTGCGTCGCCAAGTGAAAGTGTGGCCAAAGGTTTTCCGACCAGCATTTTCAGGCGATTCTATCGCCGCCGAAATGGAAGTCGATGGGGCAAGGAGGACACGTGGAAGCTTGGAAAGGGAAAGTCGAAGGAACGAAGGAGTTGAAGGGTCTGGGGATAGCTTTGGTGCTGTAGTGGAGGTGGGGGGAAGATCAAGAGATAAGGGGATTAAAATGTTGTTGAATGGGCCACAGAAGGGGCATGATGGGCCAAGTAAAATTTTGGGCTCAATTAATTTACTAAATGTGGGCTAGCAGATTAAAAATCAAAAGCCCATTTCTGTCTTTCTAAGGGATGGGCCATTTTCTAAACAATATAAGGAATATAATTGTAACGACCCAAACCCGCCCTTATGGGTTTAGCACCGTAACCATCCAGTAATCCGAGATTACCGAAGGCCTGCTTAACAGTAAGACAGTAATATAGAGTACAGGGGCTGGCGGAAGCCAAAACAGTAATTAAAAGATGTCCAATGAGCTGTGACGGTCTGTATGCAAAAAGACTTTTCATATCATATACACATTCAGAACAAAACAGTACATACATACATCATGTACAGATATTCAGGTTAGGGAACAGATCCCTACCATAACAATACAGTACGGGTACACATGTCATTCAGTCTATACAGTAATTACAAAACAGATACAAAAAATGGGGAAACTAAAACACCCCAAAAGCCCTAGCTTGAAGGACTTGGAACCTCTCAGTAAGGCACAGTGGTTGGCTTTGACAAATCGGGAGCTTAGCCCAACGCTCCTAGCAAAGGTCCGGTGCTTGTACACCTACATATATATATGAGCAGTGAGCTAAAGCCCAGTGAATAACATATGCGTAAAGAGGTTAAGAATGAATGTCCTTTCAGTATTGAAAACAGTCATTTATCAGTATATCAGTCATTCAGTTTATGGCTCATAATTCATGCCATACAGTAATTCAGAAACTATAATAGTCATATGTGGTACACCCAATAGCAAAACAGTGCAGTAGGTCTTAACAGACCGAACAGTCAATGATGGTCATCGTATCAGTAAACAGTAGTGGTTCCAACATGGGAACCGACAGAGATCTCTGTAACAGTAGCAATACAGTACAGTAACAGTAAGTTGCTATGGATGCCACGAATACAATTCACAAATAGAACATCATTCATTCAGTAACAGTATCATTTTAGAAAACAGTACAGTTCGATTGTTCAGAAGATAATCATTATTGAATATATCTTTACAACATTGTTACTCACAGAGTTCTGGGCCACAGATAAGCTAGTATGCGTCCTCGGATGCCAACCCTACACAGTTACAGAGTGAACACACACTAAGCTACACAGTTGGGAAATAATAACTTAACCCCTATCTTGACTCGGTGTGGTTCTACATCAATATCCTCATTAAGATGCCTTAAACTAGGCCTAGGAATGCCTAGAATGAAATGAGGATGCAAAGATGCACTTTAAAAATATTTTCAAAATTTTCAAAAAACAGAGGTCCCGCTCGAGCGTGGGTTTCCCCGCTCGAGCGGACATGCAAACAAAAGTCTCCGCTCGAGCGTAAACTTTCACGCTCGAGCGGACTGCAAAAGTACCGGATGTGTGAAAATCACGCTCGATGGGCGCTCGACAATCGCTCGAGTGTGTGACACAAGTCCTCGCTCGAGTATTCAAAACCCCACTCGAGTGGACTGTAAACACAACAAAAGTGCTAGATACACGAATTTTCCGCTCGAGCGCCACTTACCTCGCTCGAGCGGGAGTCCAAAATCTGGAATTTCCATATTTGAACCTCAAGCTCAAAATCAAGTTTCAATATACCAAATTCGATCCTTTTAGGCTAATTTTCTGGAAAACACTTTAAAACTCATAATATAACATGTTTTGAAGATCAATTTGAGAAATCAAAGCCCAAAGGTAGTTCAATTAAAACACAATTTAAACAAATTCCATGGACATGATGTAAAACATAACATGTATGAATTAAATCAACTTCAAGCTTCCAAAACATGAACAAATGAGCCAATTCTTTCTCTAACAAGATGAATTCATGGACTATAACAATAATATGGACATGCATGCAAGAATTTCTTTGAAAACAACCTCAAACTTCAAGAGATGCACATGCATGCATGAGATAAGCTTCAATTCAACATTTTTAGACCAAAACTTGACTTAGATCACTAAACTCCCAAGAACCATGCAAGACAATACATAAATACATCAATGAGAGGTTGAAATCCTTACCTAGGTTCCTCAATTACAAGTTTAGAGGCTCAATTTGCTAATTCTCTCTTCAATTCTACCAAGTTTCCAAGTAATTTGGTTGAAATCAAGTTCTTTCCTCCCTCTCACTCTCTCTCTAGTCGGCTAAGTCTAAGAAAAATGGGCTGAAGAAGTGTTGTAATGCTAACATTAGAGATCAACTAAAAGGCTCATGAAAGTCCACTAAGTGGCATTCTCGTAAATAAGTCAAACTCTTGTAATTTAGCTTATTTAAATCTAATTTAATCATACCAAATCACATTTCAATTAAATATACCATAAAATCATATAAATCTTAATTAGCACAAAACATCAATCAATTTCAGATTCGGTCGCCGATAAGGCCTTCAATTTGCAGTTTAAAGCATAAAACATGAACAGATAATTTAACAGTCAACAGATAAAATTGTATTTAAACTAGCACAATCAATCAATCAGTTTAGTAATTCAGTCAGTCAGTCAATCAACATGCTTAATCATAGATTAGCACTAATCAGTAGTGTTATTAGTAAACAGGAGTGAGGTTTGTCACAGTCTCCCCTCCTTATAAAGAATTTGGTCCTCCAAACTCGAATTACCTTCATTTTGGAAGAAAACAGGATTCAGTAGGAACAATTCAGGATATTTCTTGATCATATCATCTTTCCTCTCCCAAGTGGCATACACGCCACCATGGTTTTGCCAGTCAACTTTCACTAACAGAATCTCTTTGTTCCTTAACTTCTTGATCCGTCTGTTCACAATTTGAATAGGCCGTTCTTCATAAGTGTAGTTATCACTTAGCATTACACGAGTAGGCTCAATCACATGGAAGGGATCCCGAAGGTAATCCCTCAACATAGAAATATGGAACACGTTATTCATATGCTCCATTTCAGGAGGAAGCGCTACTTGATACGCCACCGGATTGATTTTCTTAATAATCTCATACGGTCTGACATATCTCGGCGCTAACTTTCCTTTAACTCCAAAACGAGTCTGGCCCTTCATCGGTGTCACTTTTACAAACACATGATCACCCACTTCGTACTCTCTGTCTCGCCTTCGGACATCCGCATAACTTTTCTATCGGCTTTGTGCGGTTTTCAATCTTTATTGAATCAGTTTCACTTTTTCAGTAGTTTCTTGTACAATCTCGGGCCCAAGTAAAGGCCCATCTCCAACTTCTGCCCAGCAGATAGGAAATCGACATTTCCTACCATGTAAAGCCTCGAAAGGCGCCATACTAATGCTTGAATGAAAACTGTTGTCGTAGGTGAATTCAGCCAACGGTAGATGACTTTCCCAATTTCCCTAGAAATCAAGAACACACATCCACAGTAAATCTTCTAGAGTCTGGATGGTTCTTTCTGACTGACCATCTGTCTGAGAATGGTAGGCACTACTCAGCCTCAGTTCAGTACCCAATGCAGTTTGCAGACTTTGCCAGAATCTCGATGTAAACTTCGAGTCCCTATTAGAAACAATGGACACAGGTACTCCATGCAATCTCACAATTTCATCAATATAGAGTATAGCCAATTTGTCCGCATTATAAATTGTTTTGACAGGTAAGAAATAAGCAGATTTCGTCAATCTATCAACAATAACCCAAAGTGAATCCATACCTTTACTGGAGCGAGGTAAACCAACAATAAAATCCGTAGTAATATGTTCCCATTTCTACTTCGGTATCGGTAAGGGTTGCAGTAAACCTGCGGGTCGTTGATGTTCGGTTTTAACTTATTGGCAATGAAGACATTTTGACACAAAATCAGCAATTTCTTTCTTCATTCCCGGCCACCAGAAATTCAATTTCAAGTCTTGATACATTTTTGTATTTCCTGGATGGATAGACAGTTTTGAATTGTGGCCTTCTTGTAAAATTCTTCTTTTCAGTTCAGAATTACTTGGTACACACAATCTTTCCTGAAATTTCAACACATTATTCTCAAATTTGAAATCCGGCCTCGGTTTGGATTCCCGTTCTTCGATGATCTTCCTCAAGAAGTCATCCTGTTGCTATTTCTCTTTAATCTCTTCAATCAGTGCCGATTGAGCAGAAATAGTGGCTATTGTTCTACCTTGTTCACGCAAAACATTCTCAATTTCAAGTCTTTCAAGGTCACATAGCAACTCTTTCTGTTCGGTGAGTAAACAGGCTAAATTTCCAATCGATTTCTGACTCAATGCATCGGCAACAGTATTAGCTTTCCTGGGATGGTACAAAATTTGCAAATCATAGTCTTTAATCAGTTCTAACCATCTCCGCCGCCTCATGTTCAGTTCTTTCTGTATGAAGAAATACTTTAAACTTTTGTGGTCTGTGTATACCTCACATGTAGCCCCATAAAGGTAGTGACGCCAAATTTTCAGTGCAAACACTACTGCAGCAAGTTCTAGATCATGGGTCGGGTAGTTCTTTTCATGCGGTCTCAGTTGTCGGGAAGCATACGCAATCACTTTCCCATTCTGCATTAAAACACACCCCAAACCCTTATGAGAAGCATCACTAAATACAGTATAACCATCCGTACCTGAGGGTAAGGTGAGAATCGGTGCGGACACTAGGCGAGTTTTCAACTCTTGAAAAGCTGATTCCCTCTGATCGGTCCAGTCAAATGATATCCCCTTCTGAGTCAGCTGTGTCAGTGGTAGAGCAATTTTGGAGAAATCTTTGACAAACCTTCTGTAATACCCAGCTAAGCCTAGGAAACTTCGGAATTCGGTAACATTTGTCAGTCTAGGCCAGTTCACTACTATTTCAATTTTCTGTGGATCAACTGAAATTCCATCTTTACTGATTACATGCCCCAAAAACATAACATTGTCAAGCCAAAATTCACATTTAGTCAGTTTTGCATAAAGTTTCTGTTAGAATTTCCCATCTTTACCTTCACCTACTCCACTACACACTCCACTTCACCTATCTCCACTTCACCACACACTCCACTTCACCTAACCCACTATCACCTCCACTACACCTACTACCACATTTTCTTCTATATATAGATTGTATAGGAATTGTAATTCATCAATCTTGTAATAACATCAATACATCAATCTTGTAAGATATCAATCAATCAATAATACATAATTTCTTACATGGTATCAGAGCTAGGTTGAAAACCTAGTATTTTCGCTTCATCGGCGGGCGGCAGCCTCGCCTTGGCCGCCCGCCGGACCTCTCATCTCTCTTTCTCAACCTTCAGCCTCTGCTTCTCGTCACGAAGCTCATTCTTCTCAGCCTTCAACTCTTTAATCTTCTCCTGCAGAGTCAAGTTTGAATCCCTCTGCTGGATGGTTTTCACAGCATGATGCGCAGCATCATGAACCACAGGATCATGTGTTGGCACTGCTTGCCATCCTGGGCTATGCCCATCTTTCTTAACACCAAGATCTGACGGGGTTAATGCAGGAGTGTCACCAACATCACCAGCATGCTTGAATTCCTGCAATTCCTTGAAGTTCATCCATGGCTTCACAAAAAAAAAAAAAAAAAAAAACTTTTGCCTCATAGAGTTTCTTCTTACCCGCATCAACAGCCTCAAGAGTTATATGGTGCAACGCACCAGCAACCACCTGTTCTTGTGCCTTCACCACCCGCACAAACTCGAAGAGTGTATTCTCTTTTTTGTTGTGTTCTTGGATGGCGAATCGGGCGAGATTATCGATATCGGCGGTGTTCTGGTTGGACGAATGAGAGTCGTGTATTCCTCCGAGAGTAGCCATGTTTGTGCTACAAATAAAGCCTTCTTCTTGAGATTGAATTTGAGATACAACTACCACCGCTGGGACTAATATCGCAACAGAGAAGCAGAACAACAAGATAGACCTCTCTACTTTCATTTCATTGTGTTAGTGACTTCCAGCACAGCAAAGCTTCCCACGTGATTTCATCTCTTCTTTTCAAAAACATCCTCAAGTGCCCCACTTTCTTTTCTTTGTTTTTATATTCTTTTCAAAAACATCCTCAAGTGCCTCACTTTCTTTGTTTTTATATTTATTTTCCTCCATTATTTTTTTTTTTTTTTTTTTTTTTTGAACAGCAACCGCCCACTTTATTTTTTTCATCAATTTTTTTTTTTATTCTAAACCTTCATTGATACTCTCAGACATCATATTGTTCCCCACTTTTTTTTTTTTTATATATCTATATATATATATATTTTTTATTATTACACAAGCAAAAAAAAAAAAAAAAAAAAAAAAAAAACAAATCAAACCATTTACAACTTTGCCAAACACCCGTATTTTATTCCTCTCCGGGATCCACTCCGATCATAATTTTACACAAAAAAAAAAAAAAACAAAAAAAAAAAATACAAACAACAAACAACAACCACCAAAGCTTTGTTTTCTTTTCTGCAGCGGCCACACATCGACCTCACTTCTTCTCTACTCTGCCGCCAGTCTTTTCTTTTTGCCTCCGTCCTGGGCGGCCCTTACCGGCGTTGCCTCCGTGTTTCCCACTCCACTGGGCATGATCACTACTCCCTGCTCCTCCACTGCAGCATATGGCGGCCCTCCAAATCGGAACATTACGGTGGCCTTCCGCTTCAGCTCCTTGTTTTCTGCCCTTAGCACGCTAATCTCTGCTCGCGCATCCTTATACATGCGTTGGAGCAGAGCCAGCTGGGAGTTTAAATGCTGCACCTCATTTGTCCTACTCTGCAGCCGGTTCGACAAATTTGTGACCGCCGTCATGCTTTCCACACATGCCTTCAAAGTATACTGATTGGCCTCCACATCCGACAGCCCTGCCATTCTTTGCTCCACAGACCGCATCGGAAAGTTCAACGGAGTATACCCAGCGGTACTTGGTTGAGGTTCCAGTGCCCCCGCACCAGTTCTCTCTCCTGTTGACTCGTTGAGGTCGGGAAAGAGAGTGAGCAGACTCCGGGAAGACGAGGCCATTTTCTGGGCACAAGAGTATTACAGACTATCTCTCACAACAGAGTGTTACAGAATCTCTCTCCGCACTCTCTCTCAGAATATCTCTCGCAGCTTTTCTCTGCCTCAGCCTCAGCCTCAGCCTCCGATTTCTCTGCCTCAGCCTCAGCCTCTGTCTTATAGCCGAGGCAGCCACGCGCATCGCGCGCCTTTTGACGCCGACAAACGGGCACGCCAACCAAGGCACTCACGTGCCTCGTCATGATGACTTCGGCACGCCTTTTGATAAATTGGGCACGCCTTTTGATAGCACGCTTTTTGACTAAATTGGGCACACCTTTTGAGGGTGCCACTTTTTCAAGGGTCCGACAAGACTCTATAAAATGTCCCGACATTTGATTCCGGTTAGCTTTTTCAAGGGTCCGACAAGACTCTGTAAACTGTCCCGACATTGATTCCGGTTAGCTCCTTTAAGGGTCCGACAAGACTCTGTAAACTGTCCCGACATTGATTCCGGTTAGTTTCTACAAGGGTCCAGCAAGACTCCATAAACTGTCACAACATTGTCTTCTACAACGGTCCGACATGACCCCATAAACTGTCTTCTACAACGGTCCGACATGACCCCATAAACTGTCTTCTACAAACGGTCCGACATGACCCCATAAACTGTCTTCTACAACGGTCCGACATGACCCCATAAACTGTCTTCTACAACGGTCCGACATGACCCCATAAACTGTCTTCTACATCGGTCTGACACCACCATACAGTGTCCTCTACAACGTTATGACACCCCATACAGTGTCTTCACCAACGGTCTGACACGACCATACAGTGTCTCCTATCCTTTTTTATTTTTATGTATTTTCTTGTTTTGTTACTCTCTCCAAACTCAAGTTGGTTAGTTTCTCTCCTCCTTGAGTTTGCGGGGGGCTGTTAGAATTTCCCATCTTTACCTTCACCTACTCCACTACACACTCCACTTCACCTATCTCCACTTCACCACACACTCCACTTCACCTAACCCACTATCACCTCCACTACACCTACTACCACATTTTCTTCTATATATAGATTGTATAGGAATTGTAATTCATCAATCTTGTAATAACATCAATACATCAATCTTGTAAGATATCAATCAATCAATAATACATAATTTCTTACAGTTTCTGTTCTTTTAGGGTCTGTAGGGCAATTCTCAAATGATGTTCATGTTCCTCCATGCTTTTGGAATAAATTAAAATGTCATCTATGAATACAACAATAAAGTCATCGAGGAATGGTTTAAAAATTCTGTTCATAAGGTCCATAAATGCAGCAGGTGCATTGGTAACTCCGAAAGGCATAACTAGAAATTCGTAGTGTCCATACCTCGTTCGAAATGCAGTCTTTTCTATGTCCCCTGTCTTGACTTTCAACTGGTGATATCCAGATCTAAGGTCAATTTTGGAGAACACTTGGGCACCCTGTAACTGGTCAAATAAATCATCAATACGAGGTAATGGATATTTATTTTTCACTGTTACCTTGTTCAGTTCACGGTAGTCAATGCAGAGTCTCAGTAAGCCGTCTTTCTTTTTCACAAATAAGACTGGCGCGCCCCACGGTGAAATACTAGTCCTGATGAACTTCCTATCTAGCAGTTCTTGCAACTGAACTTTTAACTCCTTCAATTCAGTCGGTGCCATTCTATAAGGAGCTTTAGATACTGGCTGTGTACCCGGAATCACATCAATGGTGAACTCAATCTCCCTATCAATCAAATCCCCTGGCAGATCATCTGGAAAAACATCTGGGAATTCTCTGACTATAGGAATACTGTCCACATTAGTTTTATCATCAGTAGGTACAGTCAATATAGAACATAGATACCCTTTACACTCTTTTCTAATCAGTTTGAGAGCTTTCATGGATGAAATCAGATATGGGGGAGGTACTACTCCTACTCCGTTAAACACAAATTCAGGCAGTCCGGATGGACGAAAATAACTTGTTTTGTTACACAGTCTATGGTAGCATGATATTTTGTTAACCAGTCCATTTCCAATATCACATCAAAATGATCTATATTCAATGGCAGTAAATCAATATACAAATGTGCCTCTCCAACAATAATTTCACATACAGGGTACATATAAGCACAAGTTATAGATCCCCCAACAGGTGAAGATACAGCTAACAGATAGTTCATGGGTTCCAATGGTCTATTCAATTTTCGCGAAAAAGCATGCGATACATATGAATGTGTAGACCCCGAATCAATCAAAACATATGCATTTTGAGCACAAATTGAGAGTATACCTGACACGACAGTCTCGGTATTTTGTACGTCTCCCGGTACGAGTGTGAACACTCGGCCTAGCTCGGCCTTGCCTCATAGGCTCTTTTCCAGTCACTTTAGGGTTGGGTTTTGGTGGAACAGTTGATGCTGCTGCGCTTGCTGCAGCTTTGCTATTGCCTTGGGGAGTGGAAGGGCAATCTTTAACCATGTGGCCCACTTTGCCACACTTGTAACAAGTACCAGATATTTTATAACAAACTCCCTTATGGTTCTTACCACATTCGCAGCAGGGCGGTATAGAACGGTTCCCTTGACTAGAACTAGTCGTTGACTCTGTATTTTGCTTTTTGTTCGATGAATTATTCCTGCCTTTCTTGAATTTGAAACCCCGTCTCTTACCACGCCATTCAGACGCTGGTGTTTCAGTCTGTTTCAATGCTTCAATGTTCGACTCAGCCATTATTGCTCGGTCAAGAACATCCACATATTTAAGTAGTTTCAAGACATTAATTCGGTCCAGTATTTCCACATTAAGGCCGCCCTCAAACTTCCTGGCCTTTTTATAATCTGTATCAACCATGTGCGGTACATATCTGGCGAGTTCAGTAAACTTTGACTCATACTCAGCCACAGACATGGTACCTTGTTTCAGTTGTTCAAATTCAGTCACCTTTTTGTCCCTGACACACTGTGGGAAGTATTTCTCAAAGAAGGCTCCCTTAAACTGAGCCCAAGTCATAACGGTGTTGGTGTCACGAACTAGCATCCACCACCTTCTGGCCTCTTTTTGTAAGGTGAAGGTAGCCAGTAGCACTTTGTGTGCTTCAGAACAAGAAAAGACTTCAAATAATTTTTCTGTTTCAAGCACCCACGCTTCAGCCTTTAAGGGTTCAAGGCCTCCCTGAAAGGACGGCAGTTTCATCTTACTAAACTTCTATGTCAGAGCTATTATATCATCATTAACAAATGGCTCTGGCTGTACTGGAGGAGGTGGGGGCTGTTGGTTCTGTTGTTGCAGCTGTAAGGCCTCAGTCAATATTTCCACAGTTCTCTCTGACCTTGTCATTCTGGCCTCAGATGATTCAGTTTCATTAGTGGTTCTTGCATTATCCATTCCACTATAGACAATTATGGCAATTATAAACATAGGCAGTTGCATACTTAAACACATTAGAACATTAGCATAGATATTCATGTCATGGCCACACACACTTTTCATGCTCATGCAATGCCCTATTTACTTTTCTAGGACATCTTATAGCTCATTTGGACACGTCTGTGCGGTATAACTCGTGGTTAAGTATCGCTCTGATGCCACTCTGTCACAACCCAAACCCGCCCTATGGGTTTAGTACCGTAACCAGCCAGTAATCCGAGATTATCGAAGGCCTGCTTAACAGTAAGACAGTAATACAGAGTACAGGGCTGGCAGAAGCTAAAACAGTAATTAAAAGATGTCCAATGAGCTGTGACGGTCTGTATGCAAAAAGACTTTTCATATCATATGCACATTCAGAACAAAACAGTACATACATACATCATGTACAGATATTCAGGTTAGGGAACAGATCCCTACCATAACAATACAGTACGGGTACACATGTCATTCAGTCTATACAGTAATTACAAAACAGATACAAAAAATGGGGAAACTAAAACACCCCAAAAGCCCTAGCTTGAAGGACTTGGAACCTCTCAGTAAGGCACAGTGGTTGGCTTTGACAAATCGGGAGCTTAGCCCAACGCTCCTAGCAAAGGTCCGGTGCCTGTACACCTACATATATATATGAGCAGTGAGCTAAAGCCCAGTGAATAACATATGCGTAAAGAGGTTAAGAATGAATGTCCTTTCAGTATTGAAAACAGTCATTTATCAGTATATCAGTCATTTAGTTTATGGCTCATAATTCATGCCATACAGTAATTCAGAAACTATAATAGTCATATGTGGTACACCCAATAGCAAAACAGTACAGTAGGTCTTAACAGACCGAACAGTCAATGATGGCCATCGTATCAGTAAACAGTAGTGGTTCCAACATGGGAACCGACAGAGATCTCTGTAACAGTAGCAATACAGTACAGCAACAGTAAGTTGCTATGGATGCCACGAATACAATTCACAAATAGAACATCATTCATTCAGTAACAGTATCATTTTAGAAAACAATACAGTTCGATCGTTCAGAAGATAATCATTATTGAACATATCTTTACAACATTGTTACTCACAGAGTTCTGGGCCACAGATAAGCTAGTACGCGTCCTCGGATGCCAACCCTACACAGTTACAGAGTGAACACACACTAAGCTACACAGTTGGGAAATAATAACTTAACCCCTATCTTGACTCGGTGTGGTTCTACATCAATATCCTCATTAAGATGCCTTAAACTAGGCCTAGGAATGCCTAGAATGAAATGAGGATGCAAAGATGCACTTTAAAAATATTTTCAAAATTTTCAGAAAACAGAGGTCCCGCTCGAGCGTAGGTTTCCCCGCTCGAGCGGACATACAAACAAACGTCTCCGCTCGAGCATAAACTTTCACGCTCGAGCGGACTGCAAAAGTACTGGATGTGTGAAAATCATGCTCGATGGGCGCTCGACACTCGCTCGAGCGTTCAAAACCCCGCTCGAGCTGACTGTAAACACAACAAAAGTGCTAGATACACGAATTTTCCGCTCGAGCACCACTTACCCCGCTCGAGCGGGAGTCCAAAATCTGAAATTTTCATATTTGAACCTCAAGCTCAAAATCAAGTTTCAATATACCAAATTCGATCCTTTTAGGCTAATTTTCTGGAAAACACTTTAAAACTCATAATATAACATGTTTTGAAGATCAATTTGAGAAATCAAAGCCCAAAGATAGTTCAATTAAAACACAATTTAAACAAATTCCATGGACATGATGTAAAACATAACATGTATGAATTAAATCAACTTCAAGCTTCCAAAACATGAACAAATGAGCCAATTCTTTCTATAACAAGATGAATTCATGGACTATAACAATAATATGGACATGCATGCAAGAATTTCTTTGAAAACAACCTCAAACTTCAAGAGATGCACATGCATGCATGAGATAAGCTTCAATTCAACATTTTTAGACCAAAACTTGACTTAGATCACTAAACTCCCAAGAACCATGCAAGACAATACATAAATACATCAATGAGAGGTTGAAATCCTTACCTAGGTTCCTCAATTACAAGTCTAGAGGCTCAATTTGCTAATTCTCTCTTCAATTCTACCAAGTTTCCAAGCAATTTGGTTGAAATCAAGTTCTTTCCTCCCTCTCACTCTCTCTCTAGTCGGCTAAGTCTAAGAAAGATGGGCTGAAGAAGTGTTGTAATGCTAGCATTAGAGATCAACTAAAAGGCTCATGAAAGTCCACTAAGTGGCATTTCTGTAAATAAGTCAAACTCATGTAATTTAGCTTATTTAAATCTAATTTAAACATACCAAATCACATTTTCAATTAAATATACCATAAAATCATATAAATTTTAATTAGCACAAAACATCAATTAATTTCAGATTCGACCGCCGATAAGGCTTTCAATTTGCAGTTTAAAGCATAAAACATAAATAGATAATTTAACAGTCAACAGATAGAATTGCATTTAAACTAGCACAATCAATCAATCAGTTTAGTAATTTTGTCAGTCAGTCAATCAACATGCTTAATCATTGATTAGCACTAATCAGTAGTGTTATCAGTAAACAAGAGTGAGGGTTGTCACAATAATGCTGGACCTCGAAGAAGTGATGAGCTTAATCCAAATGAATTAGGCCCAGTGGGTTATATGAATGGGGCTCATATCTTGGAGGAGGGAATCCGGGCTAAATTTCAACCACTGGGAGCTGAAGTTTGACCTGATTTGTTTGATAATGAAGGACGACCACTTGGAGAGAGAGAGGTCCAGCGACGGCTATCGTTTGGGACGAAAGGAGGTGTCGATGGTGAAGGTGATGGATATTTACAAAGGGCTAGTCAGAATCGACTAACGCATGATGAGATTCAGCTTGGTTTAGCTGATAGGATGGACGACTCTGTTGAAGGAGAGTAGAGATTAGCGGCAGAAGTGGATGAATGGGTCGATGAAAGGATCGAAGAAGAGAATGATGCTGAATTGTTGAGTCAACAGGTGGATGAAGGATGTTTCGAACCTACTGAAATGTTGTAAACCCTAAATATTTATGGGTCTGGGTCTGATGAGAGTTCAGAGTACGATTTTGGTTCAGGTCGTGAAGAAGAAGATCAAGAAGAATCTGACCTTGAGCTTATTAATCTTTTTACTGAGAAGGACACTGTTGAGGAGGACGAAACTGAGAAGGGCATTGTCAAGGAGGACGAAACTGTGAAGGTCTCTGAAACAATGGATCATGTCAGTGACTCTGTTAATCATGGCTCTACAGGACCGTCATCACAGAGTGTTGGGTTTCTCAGTGTCTTGGTCTCAAGTGTTCTGTCAGCGGAAGGGCTGATAAAGGAGTCACTCCAAATATCTCGGGAGCCATGAAGGATGTTCCTACCATTAACCTTATGTCCTATAATGCAAATATAAATGTAGGCCAAGTAAATGATGCTCAAGAGGGAGCTTCTGTAATGCATTTGCACAACAGAGGCTGTGTTTTTAGTAGTTTGAGGGATAGTGAGACAGAGACAGAGCGCTGGTTGATGGAGTTAAGCAAGTATGCGTCATGTCCAATTGAGGAAAATGAAGTACCCCATTTTAAACATTTACTTCAAGTTATGGCGCTGTCCCTAGTAAGTTTAAATGGGAAGGGTGATGTTAGTGGAGTGGATAATAGTGTCACTAAGGGGGAGAGTACTAGACGAGGAGGGGTTTCGGTTAGAAAAATGGGCTAGGGAGTTAAGGAATTTGGTGAGCACAATTAATTACGATAGAAAGCATGGGGAGGTTAGGGATGACAATGATTATCAATGAAGATTGTTAGTTGGAATGTGAGGGGTTTGGGATCCTGGAAGAAGAGGGGGATCATTAGGGGTTTTTTGAGGAAACATCAACCTTACATAGTCATTTTTTAAGAAACTAAAGTAGAGGCTTGTGATAGGACTTTTATTAAAAGTATTTAGGGAGCTAGGCATAAAAGGTGAGCTTTTGTATCATCAGTGGGAAGGTCAGGAGGTATTTTAAGTATCTGGGATGAGAGGGTTGTGTTAGAGTGTGAATCAATAGTTGGTGAGTTTTCACTATCAATTAGGTTTAGGAATCTAGATCTCAGTGAATGGTGGTTGTCGGGGGTATATGGTCCAAATTGCCTTTCTAGGAGAAAGGATTGGTGAGATGAGTTATATGGTTTATTTGAGTTATGTTCTCTTAATTGGTGTTTAGAGGGGGATTTTAATGTGGTTAGGAAGGTTTCGGAAAAGCTTAATGGGAACAGAATCAATAAGAGTATGAGAGATTTTGATGGTTTTATTAGAGGGTGCGAGTTGGTTGACCCTCCTCTATTTAATGCTAGATTCACATGGTCTAATTTAAGGGAAAGACGGGTATGTTGTCGATTGGACATATTGTTATTTTCTTTAGGGTGGGAGCGGGTTTTCCCCAATGTCATGCATGAGGCATTACCAAGACTGGTATCTGATCACTATCTAGTGATGTTTGAGAATTGTCCTTTTAGGTGGGGTCTAACTCCATTTAGATTTGAGAATATGTGGTTGGAACATCATTCATTTAAAGAGGCCTTTAAGGAGTGGTGGAATACTGCTACATGTTAGGGGTGTAAGGGTTATAGATTCATGAGAAAGTTGAAAGTGATTAAAGAGAATGTGAAATAGTGGAATAGGGAGGTTTTCGGGAACTTGGAATCAACTAAATGTTAGGTTTTGCGAAGGATTGAGGAGATAAATACTTTGGAGATGCAAGAGAGTGAGATTAAGGCATTGAGGTGAGAGAGGAGGGAGTTAGGTTTGAAATTGGAAGAGTTGACTCTTAGGGAGCAGATTTTTTGGGCACAAAAAGCAATGGTGAAATGGCTAAAGGAAGGGGATGTTAGTTTAAAAAAATTTCATAGAATTGCGGATTGGAAAAGGAAGGAGAAGTTCATTAAACGATTGGAAGTAATGCCAGGTGTAGTGGTGGATAGAGAGGAGCAAATAGTTCAGGGGATTTTTTATTTTTATTCTAATTTGTTTTCGGCGGAGGATATTGTTAGGCCTAGCATAGACGGGCTTGAGTGTTAGCCTATTGATTAGGGAACTGCGACGTGGTTAGAGCGACCTTTTGAGGAAAACAAGATTAGGGAAGAAGTTTTTGAGTGTGAAAGGGATAAGGCTCCTGGTCTAGACGGGTTTTCCATGGCTGTTTTTCAAGATTGCTAGGAGGTGGTAAAGGGGGATTTGGTAAGTGTTTTCATGGAGTTTTACGAGACAAGGGTGGTTAATTTATGTACAAATGCCACTTTTATCTATTTGATTCCTAAGAGGGATGGAGCCATTAGAATGGGAGAATTTGGAGCCATTAGAATGGAAGAATTTAGACACATTAGTTTGATTATATCACTCTACAAGATTTTAGGCAAGGTGTTGACAAAAAAGTTGAGATGTTCTTTAGGGGATACAATTTCTCAGACACAAGGGGCTTTTGTGCAAGGTAGACAAATTCTAGATGTGGTTTTGGTGGCAAACGAGGTGGTAGAGGAGTGTCGGAAGTCGGGGAAGGTAGGTATTGTGTTTAAGGCAAATTTTGAGAAAGTGTATGATCATGTAGATTGACGCTTTTTGGATTTGGTGATGAATAAGAAAGGGTACGGTGAGAGATAGAGATCTTGGATTAAGGGTAGTTTGGCGTCTTGTAATATGTCGGTGATAGTTAACGGTAAGCCAAGAAAGTGTTTTAAGGCCTCGCGAGGGTTGAGACAGGGAGACCCTTTATCTCATTTTCTATTCATTTTGGTAGTGGATGTGTTAGGTAGGATGGTTGACAAAGCTAAAAAGGTAGGCATGTTTGAAGGCTTACAGGTTGGTAGAGATAGAATTAGTGTGTCGCATCTGCAATTTCCAAATGACACTATTTTCTTCTCTACAGGGGACGAATGCCAAATGGCAAACCTTTTTTCAGTGGTAAGGCTCTTTGGGGCGATTTCAGAGCTTAAGGTTAACTTAGAAAAGAGTAGGGTAGCGGGTATTAATGTTGATTCAAGACTGATTCAAAGTGTGGCCGATTTGCTTGGTTGCGGGATTGAGACATTTCCTATGAAGTATTTAGGCCTCCCATTGGGAGGTAACCCAAGAGGTGACATATTTTGGAATCCAGTGGTGGAAAGGATAGGTAAGAGGTTAGAAAAGTGGAGTAGGGCCTTATTGTCCCGTGGGGGTAGGTACATTTTGGTTAAGACAATGCTGAGTGGGATTCCTATTTATTTCATGTCTTTGTTCAAGATTACAGTTAAGGTAGCAAAATCCATAGAAAAGCTAATGAGGGATTTTCTGTGGGAAGAGAAGCATGAAAGAATGAAGGATCATTTGGTGAAATGGGAAATTGTGTCATTACCAAAGGAGAAGGGGGCCTTGGCAGTTGGTAATATACTGGCTAGAAATATGGCTTTGTTGGGCAAGTGGTTATAGAGATTCCCAATTGAGCATGGTTCATTATGGCATGCAGTTATCAAAAGTAAATATGGGTTGCATGTTAATGGTAGGGACTCTCAGGTGGTTTCTAGGGGTAATGGGCGTGCTCCGTGGAAGTCTATTTCTCATATTTATCCAATTTGGTCCCAATTCATTTTTGTAAAGATGGGTAAGGGGGACACGGTAAGATTTTGAGAGGATGCTTAGGTGGGTTCTTTGTCCTTTGCTGAGTCCTATCCACTTCTGTATAGAGTTTCTCAATCTCATAATTGTTCTGTTGCGTCCGTGGTTGTTTCTTTGTTGGCTCCTTGTTCATGGAATTTTAATTTTTTCTGTAACCTTCATGATAGGGAAGTTCTCGAGTTGATGTCTTTATTGTCAAGGCTTGAAAATGTTTCTTTGTCTCCAATTTTGGAGGATCGATGGTTTTGGAATATTCATTCGTCAAGATCTTTTACTTATAAATGCTTTCTGGACAAAATCATTGATATTCCGCATGTACCTCAGTTTTTGTTTCGCAAAAAGATTTGGAAGGCATGTGCTCCTCTTAAGGTGAAAGTGTTCATGTGGATCTTGGGTCATGGGGGCACTTTGACAAATGATTCCTTGCAAAAGAGGAGACCTCCATGATATCTTAATCCTCAATGGCGCATAATATGTTGCAAAAGTGGAGAATCTTTAGATCATCTTTTTTTGCATTGTTCAGTGGCAGGACTTTTGTGGAATGGGTTGTTTGGTTTGGGCAATGTACAGTGGGTGGCTCCTAAAGGAGTTGCTCAAATGCTATTAATTGATTTTCAAGTTTTTAGAAGGTCAAAGAGGGCTAAAGTCCTTTTGAGTTGTGTAGTCTTTGCAATCTCCTGGGTCATTTGGTTGGAAAGGAATAGGTGTATCTTTGAAGGAGGAGCTAGGGATATAGATTATTTATGGGATAGAGTGAGATACTTGGCGTCTTTTTGGGCTTCGGCAAATCCTGTGTTCCGTGAGATCCCTCTTTTTTTGATTGCTTTAGGTTGGGTGTCGGTTTGTTTTGTATAGTTTGTAATTTGTGGCCTCTTGATTTAGTTGTCTTTTTGGATGTATTTTTTTCTTTTTCCTCGTTGAGGATGCCTTATCCTCTCTTCTTTTTGGCCATGAGCTTTAATAAAATTAAACTTTTCTATTGCTGATCAAAAATAAATAAATAAATTCAATCCTATTGTGGCTGTTATAGAAGAAATTATACGAGCAAAGGTTGAATAGACAATCTGTAGGAGAGGGTTCAAGAAAGGAGTTGGAAAATTCGAAGATCTTCGAAGATCCTTGAAGAACAATTTCGAATTCTCTAGAATATGATGAGAGGCTTAGATTCTTCAATAATCTCAACTTAGGAACACGACAACAAAGGAGATGATGGAGATAAGAGATTGGGTGAAGAAGAAGGCAAAATGGCTAGAGAATAGAATAATGGCAAGGCTCTCCCATGGATCTCCCACTTTCACTTTCAAGGTTGATAATGGAGAAGGGAAATTAGTTCTTTCCCAAGAGTTAAAAATCTCCAAAATCCATTCCTTGTAAAGCTATGGGTGGGTGCTATTTATAGGCACCTCATGATGTAGGATGGAGCCCATGTGCAAGGCACATGGGGGATATTCTCTCTAACCACCTTGTCCGAGGAGGTGACCTCTCCGAGGAGGTGACTTCTCCGAGGATGAGAAAACCCCGAAGAGGAGATCAACCTCTCGGCGAACCCTTCTTCTTAGCCACACCTAACCAATGATCCCCAATCATCCCAAAGGGTCAGGGGTAGTCCCAGAGGACGTCCTGCCGCAAAAATATTGCCGAGTCTCATGGACCCCCCGGGGTCGTGCCACCTCGACCCGGGTATAGGCTAGTTTAACCGAAGAGTGAATTTGTCTCCACTCACCGTCCTCGGGATCGGGTCCTTTGTTCGAACTCCATTACGCCCATGGTTCTGGTGCGTAGATCCCGGAAAGCTCCAAGCCCGCAAGTGTTCTGGGACTCATTAACGGAGCGACTTCTAGATTGCGTCTGAATCCGTTCGAAGCCAAGTATTTCGGACCTCTAGGTTCGTGGATCCGAACCCTTTCGAGTCCGAGTGCCTCGGATCTCTAGGCTTGCCTAATACCCTTTCGAGTTCCGGGCCTGAGTAAGTCTCTAGGTTCGTGGATCCGAACCCTTTCGAGGCTTAGAGCCATTTAGCCCATTTGATGGTGATAAATCTGGTCCCACCAATCTTAGACTTGCGATAAATTTGGGCACACTAATCTTGGGCTATTGGGCCTAAATAATTTAGTGGGTTCAAATTAGCCCCTCTTACACAATCTAAAAAAGTTAGTTGAGAATGCCTTTCAATCTAAGCTCAAATTTAATTTCAAAATTTTTAAAAGGAAGCGATCAACCCAATATTATAAGAAATGAGAGTCTTCCAGAGATGAAAGACAAGGAAGAAGAAGAGGTAATATTCCAAGGAGAAGAGAAAGAGGCAATTTTGAAATGAGATATTGCCATGAAGAACTATCAAATTAGAGAATAATTTGATTGAAAATTTAATGGGGAAAAACTATGCTTGTAGATGAACTATGAAATCAGGTAGTAATCCGAGCCATCTACCTAATTTTGATAATTCTTACACAGCCAAGCTAAAGAATTTGACCGGAGAAATTTTAAATTTTTATCGTTGTAAATGAAGCCCTCAAAGTTTCTCCATTCATTACAGTTTAAACTTCCATCAGTTAATTTTTTGCGTGATCTTGATTTGCATACATTGATTTTTGAGCCAACCCAAACGACGGACCTTCCAACCTCATTATGTTAGTATAATCTTATTCAATTAGAATTGCTTTATCATCTCTATTTGCATGTACTCGAGTCCAAATGGGTCCAATATTCAGCCCAAGGATCTTTTGTTTTTAAATATTTCTGTCTATTGTCTCAAATCATTCATAACTAATAGATATGTCTTAAAATTTTTAAATTTTTAAATTTTCATATAATTCAATAGTTATAAGTAATTTGAGATAAATAAACAAAAATATTTGAGAATAGGAGATCGTTGCTCCAATATTTGAGAGTTAGACTCGCCGAGCTTAGCATTAAATGTAAATATAGTATTATTTAATCAATAAAAATCAATTTTAAGATACCATCTGAATTTACCCCAAGATAATCATATAATTTTTCCCGTACATCCATTACTTCCAAAAGTTGAGAAATGCAGCAAATGCCCACTGTTTTTAAGAAAATGTATAAAATATATTTATGGGAAGAAATAAAAATTAGGTAAATTATTAATAGGTCTTAATAGTTAGACTTAATTTTCATCAAGTCCTATTGAAAATGAGTTTTGATAAAATTATTGCTAAAAATAATTTTTATGTGATAATTTTTTACATATGTCGGTAAAAATTGACAATTAGTGACTCTTTTTTGTCATAATTTTTATAAATTGTCGCTAAAACTTACAATTAGTGACTTTTTTTATGACAAATTTTTCTCATAAGACCTATTAGATAATAAGTCTACTTATTGGGACCTATACGTAAGTACCTCAAAAAATTAGTAGATAGTGAAATTAGAAAACATTAGAAAAACAAAATAATAACAATACAGAGCAAGTTGGGCATTGATTTAGACCCCCTTAAAACACCCACCCCACAACCCCCTCACACACATGGAGGTTAGGGATTGGGTGAGAAGAAAAAAAAAAAAAAAAAAAAAGTTGACCAATCAAAACTAAAGGGGATGACCCCCAAAGGGGGTCTCAACTTTTATTCGAGCAAATTAGGGGCCTGTTAATCTAATTGAGGTACCCTGTGATCATTACAAAATAATGATAACTTGTAGTGACTTTTTAATTTTTTACTGAAAATATGTAATTGTCAAACGAGACTGAAGTGTTAATTTAACAATTACCCAATAACTTTGTTGATAAAAAAAAAATATTTATTTTTTATTTATATTGGATGACCTTACAAATTTCATGAATTTATTATTAAAGAGAGGGAGAGAGCATATTTTGGGTGTGTTTGATTGGGGGATTAGGAGGGGGGACTATCCACTATTTGGATTGTAATCCAAATAGTGCACCTTATCCGTCGTTTGATTTTTTTTTAGTCCGGCGGACTCCATGTCCGGCCGGACTCCATGTCCCCCATATGGGGGACTATCCTGTCCTGGGGGGGTGGGACAGAAAGTGGGGGACTAATCACTGTTTGGATTATATGCGAAAATGACCATTTTGACCCTCTACTATTTAATTATGTATTATATTTAATAAAATTCAATAAAATTTAAATGTCTCAATTTAAAAATAAAATAATTTTATTTAACTTTTTATTAATGTTTTATTTATTTAATTTTTTAAAATAATTTTTTATAGATATTTTATTGATGTTTTATTTTAAAATTTTGTTTATGTTTTATTTAATTTCATTGTTTAAATTTAATAGATGTTTTAATAGATGTTTTATTTAAATAATTAAATGTTTAATTTCAACAATAAATAATTTCATTTATTTAAATTATGTTTTATTTAAACATTTAAACATTTGTACATCAACATGTTTATTAAATTATTTCAACATCTGTACATCAACATGTATATTTATTTAACATCTATTAAATTATGTTTTAATACGTCAACATTTGATTACATCTACATTTATTAATTGTTAATTACATCAACATTTGTTAATTGTTTAAACATAATCTATACATCAACATTTATTTAATTATTAATTGTTAATTGTTTAAACATAATCTGTACATCAAAATAATTTCAATGTTAATTGTTTAAATAAAAATTTAAACATTTAACCATTAGTATGTTTAATTTCAACAATAAATTTTTATTTGTTTAAATAAAAATAATCTATACCAGTCAAATTTTTTTATCAATGTTAGTATGTTTAAATATCTTTAAACAAAATTTAACCATTAGTATGTTTAATGTTTACTAAAAATAATTAAAATATTAAAGATATGTTTAATATTGCTATTACATAGTAAACAATTGAAAAAGGGTAAAATAGTCTTTTGTTCATTTATCATATCCAGTCCGTCCAACCAAACGTTGGATTCACTGAAAATAGTCCTATCCAGACATCTAATCCCATGAAAAAACAAACACAGGATACATATCCAATCCGACCAAATAGTCCGGGGGATTCACAGTCCCAGGATTCAAGTCCGATGGATTCTAATCCCCCATTTTCCAGTCCGTCCAATCAAACACACCTTTATGTATAGAAAATAGGAAAAATTATGAGATAGAGAAAAAAATTATAAAAATATATAAAGTACAAATAAAATTATGATATGATATAAGTACAATGTTGTTGGGGGATGCAAGTGATGTTTGCACTGGAATGAAATTTCTCCTAAAAAATATACAAATTCAAGTTAAGATTTTAAAGCAGATACAATGAATAGATTTTGTAACCCTAGAAATGGAACACGTCGCAAGCTCCCAAAAATGCAGTTGAGACTGTTCTTGTCTGACATTAACCCAAATTCATGCAAAAAAATCACAAGATATTTTAGAGATACTTTCGGAAACACCCCCTCAAAATTATGCTTGAATTACACCAAACACCCCCGGCCAGTTTCTGACGATTTTGTTAGGTATTTATAATTTTCTTTTTAAAATATATATCACATCTATTCTGTTTTATATAATTTTTGTTTAGAATTTAGAATAAATTATCAATAGATTATAATTATTAGATTTAATTCTCATCAAATTCTATTGAAAATAAGTTTTAATAAAATTGTCATTAAAAATAATTTTTGTGACGATTTTTTGCATGTATCGCTAAAAATTGATAATTAGTGATTTTTTTATCAAGGTTTTTATAAATTATCGCTAAAATTTACAATAGGTGACTTTTTTTGATGAATTTTTTCAAACTATCACTGAAAGTTTAAAATTAGTGATTTTTTTGTGACGATTTTTTTAAATTGTCGCTAAAACTTATGATTTGTGACATTTTTTTATACAATTTTTAAACTACGGTTGAAAATTACCAATTAGTGACATTTTTTAATAGTATTTATTGAAAAATACTATTAATTTTTACAGAACTTATTGGACAATAAATTCATCTATTAAAACCAACGAGTAAGTTCCCTAGAATTTATGAATCCAAGATGAGATGTTGTCATACTTTTAGATAAATGCCATAACAAAGCATAATGATGAAAGAGAGAGAATCCATCTTGTATCATTTTGTTTCAATGTTTAGGCCATGTTTGATTGGGGGTTTGGGAGGGTGGATTGAATTAGCAATTTGTGAGACTTATCAAACCTTTGTTTGAATGCAACACAATGTGATAGGATTAGTAGTGAAGGGGGCTTAGTAATCGACCTCTGTAAGGGGATTAACTTGGGTGAATTTTAGGTAGGATTAGGAAAATAGTGAGGGGATTGAGTATATTTTATATAAAAAATTTATTATTTTAATTTTATTTTTTTTACCAAGTGCTCCTATTTGTTTTAATTTTTTTTAATATAGAAATAATTTATTTATTTATTTTATATAAAAATAATTTAACAATTCCATCACTAATCATTTCTCACACTATCATCAAAATAAACACACTTTTACTTAATCCCCTCACTAACAATCCACACATTAACAATATTTTCACTAACAATTCTCTCACTAATAATCACATCTAACTTAATCTGCCAAACAACCGTGACCTTAGAGTCAAGGTTTCATGGATAGTTGGATCAAGGATATTTCAAAATTTGGAAAATATTCAAAAAAAAAAAAAAAAAATTTGATTCATGAGCTAAACTAGATTTTCATTCATAATAGAGAATCATCAGTCATGATGTCACATATCTTGGAAGATGCATAAAACAGACTTATTTAAATGTGTTTGAGTCATGGGTTTGATTCTAACTTAGATTAAGGTCCCGTTGGGGGACTAAGGTTAGGTTTGGCATAACTTATATAATTCATCTTTTTATCTTTTTTTCATCATATCATTTCTTTACTTTTCTGCACATCTTTTCGTAAAAAGACAAAAAGTGTACTTTTTTAAGACACTCCAAACCAACCCTAAGTATTTTAGTTAAAGAGTTAAAAAGTTATTATAAGTTGTTACATTATGCTTTCTACTTTTTTACACATCTCTTTATAAAAAGCCAAAAGTTATTAAAATAATCTGTTCCAAAACGAGGCTTAAACCAAAATGTAAGAAATTGATTTTTTTTTTCTTCTGAAATTTGAAAATAGTGGGGGTTCGTTTGTTTGCCACTATAGCAGCCTGGAGCGGACAAACAATGATGAACAGTAACCATATATCATGTTTGTTTTATTTTTGGTGCTCCAGATTGGTAGTCCGTTCGAATTGTAAAAGGCATTGGCAAGCAGATTAACAATCTGGGCGAAGAGGTTGTATTAGTTAGTCCGTCTGGCTTAAGCTGTTACCGGAAGTCCGGCCGGTCAACCGGTCAACTTTATTTTTTTTATTTTTTATACTTGTTGGGTATTTTTTTTAACAATAATGTTTAATATTTTTGTATTTTTTTGTTAAGTAAAAATCATAATTTTATTTGTTTTATTATTTTTTATTTATTTTATATAAAAATAATTTAACAATCCCTATACTAACAACTATCATCAAAACAAACACAATTTTACGTATCCCCTCACTATCAATCCCTTTACTAATAATTCTCTTCCTATCAATCTATTTCTATTTTACCTCTGAAAACAAACGGAAATTTCAAAATCTATTCCCAAGCTACTTCCTACTCTAAAGGACCTAACTTTATTACACATAAAACACCTTCAATTTTTTCAAAAATCTTACCATCCAAATCCATCACCCTATTCTACAACCAACAATGGTTACTATCCTTATGATACAACATATCCCATTGTTCCTCTTATCTTTGATCATGTACAATATCTTAGAGAAAAGCCAAATGATAAACCTGAAACCCTTATCTCCACATATTTTCTCAACAATTGGCAATATCTATAATATTCTAATCAACATTTCCGATTATGTTATAAATTTTTTTTTTGAAGAAACAAAGTCCATTTTTGTTGAACTTGTTTATTCTAAGGAAGATAAAAATCTTCTACAATCCATATCCTCAAGTTGATTTCTCAAGCAGAATGGGGACATCCCATTGTAATATTTATTGCATCTATTATGATGATACTACTTGTCCCTGAGGGACGGGTCGGGCTGATCCACTCCCCCAACCCCGTTGTCCGGCCGTTGGGCTCGTTGAGATACATGCACAAAATTTCAACGGGGAACGGCAGTCCCCCAGCGAACCCTCCGACGAGCAAGTTAGAAGAGAGAGATTAGTGGTGTGTAGAAAATAGAGTAATGATAGGGAACTTAACCTTCTTTTTGTCTTAGAAACCTTCTTATATCCTTTGTTCATCATTTCCTTGTCCACTCCGACCTATCATGTTGCCGAAAGTCTATGCTCTAGCCTGCCTTGTTCATGGTGAGACTGTTTTCTTCCGACGTGAAGGGGTTATCGCATTAAATGCTGCAGGGGACCTTATTAATGGCTGATGTGTGGTGCAATAACTCTGCAAGATCTTTGTCTGCTTACATGACTGGTTCTCTTCTTAACAAGTGTTTAGATGCCATTGGTTCTTGGTATAACATTGGGTTCTAGTAGTGTTGGGCTTTAGTGTTTGAACCGTGTATTGGGCTCTAAGTGGTGGGCCAAAAGCCTCTATGGGCCCACCTATGTCAGTAGTCCCCCATTCCCAAGTGCAGCTTCAGTCCAACGAAGGGAATAAGAAAGAAGACGAGGATTGTGGGTGGCCGAGTGAGAGAAAACCGACTGGGAGGAGGGCCGACCGCAAAAAGTGACCGAGCGAGCAGATCGATAGGGAGGAGGGCTGACCGTAAAGGGTGACCGATCGAGAAGACCGACTAAGAGGAGGGTTGACCGCAAAGGGTAGCCGAGGGAGAAAATGGCGGCGCGCAGGGTTCGAAGAGCGGCGGGGCACGTGGTGATGTGAAGTGGAATAGACAGGGAAGAGGAAGAGCGTAGTGGATTGTATTCGTACACATGGCATAATCCCGTAATAAGGAAAGCGATGCGTTAGCAGGAAGCGAAGGGGTAGGCTAATATAGGGCGTTGAAAAGGCGGGGGCAAAGTGTTCGAAATTTTTCAAACTGGCAAAATTTAATCTTAATCCTTGGAATATAGGCAAACCGTGGGTATTTGGAGTTGTCCGTTTTACTTACCTTGTCGCGAAAAACCAACACATCCTAGAGCTACACTCGTTTGTTTCGTGTGACACGCTGCTGTAACACTTTGCGAACTTCCTTGTAATAGCGTCCGAAGCAATATGCAGACACGTAGAAGGGATGGCTCGAGATAAAGTGCCAGCCACGAGGTTAGATGCATTGGGAGAGGATGACGCAGTGGGGTTAGCTGAACAATACAGAGTAAAGAGGATGGAGAAAATGGGGGCTGGGCAAGCGGTACGGGCTTGCCCAATGACGATGATTGTAGCCGCTAGGTCGATTAGCCAAGTGGAACTAGACCACTGGAACACCAAGGCCGACAAGTCTAAGTTCACGGCGGAAGAGTTGGAGGAGGTACGAAAGAAGTACCAAATTCTAGCGAAGATAGAGCTGAGGTTGCCCACGTCTAAAAAGAGGACGTCGGACATACGACCGATGGAATTCACACTGTACGAAGAGGCATTAGGGGGGCTGAGGCTGCCGTTCCCCCAAGTAGTGGTAGACGGATTGAATTGACTGGAGGTGGCGCCAGGGCAGCTGATGCCTAACGCATGGAAGATACTAATGCCCTGCGTCGTCGTATGGCCACATGCGACCGCGGGGGGAGGGGGCAGCTATGACAATGGATGAATTCTTCTCCTGCTACAAGGCCTTCGGTCAACAGGAAACATGGGTGACTTTGCAGGCGATGGCAGGCCGTGGTCTAGTGGCAGGCTTGCCATCTTCGGTGAAGGAGTGGAGGCCGAGATGGTTTTATGTATCGGCAAACGGTGGAAGAGGGGTTCGCACAATACGAAAAGTCCCCACAAAGTCAGTGGAGCCAAGGCTAGATACGAAGGCTGAGAACAGGGTGAAGAGGGTGAAGGAGTGGAGGGAGAAGGAGGGGGCGAAGTCGGATGACCTGATCCGACCTTCAACCCTGTTTGCCTTGAGCTTGGGGCCGCAGCCAACGGAGGAGGATCCGGCGTGGGAGGAGTTGGAGGCAATGAGGAATGCTGAGGAAAGCGGAGGAGGCGGAAGAGCAAAGAGCGTTCGCCAAAGCAAATAGGTATAAAGAGACAAAGTTGGGGCCTGCGCCTAAACTGGTGATGAGGGAGCGGGTTCGACCTCGTCCCAAACCGTTAGAGGACAAAGACCTAACTGACATTGCCCTACTGCTACCCCCAGTAGACCCGCTGAAGGAAAAGGGCAAACAGGAGGTGAAGGCAGTGTTAAAGAAAACTAAGAAAAAGAGGGTGGCGGTAGAAGGGAGTAAAGACGCCCCTGTTTTGAAGAAGATAAAGGAGGGTAGGGCGGAGGAGGCTTCAAAAAGGGAGACCGCCCAAGTGGCGAAAGAAGACATGGGCCCAAGTGCTAAAAAAAGACATGGGCTCAAGCGCTCAAGAGGTGGCGCCGATGGGGCCTGTGGTGGAAGTATCTTCCAGTCCTAGTGAAGGGAAGACTAAGGTTAGCAAACCAGAGACGAGCGTCGCGTTGAAGACCGCCATGTACCACGCGCGCGCACTGGCAGGTCACTCGGTGGAAGAAGGAGGGAAAGCCAAGGTCGTTACCGACTGTCTCGTTGGAGTAGTGGAGGATGCGGCCGTGCGATCGATGGCGCGACTGACAGAGGCTGACCTCCTGAGAGGGTTTTGCTCAACGTAGATGGAGGCGACGACCCTAGAGTTGCCCTGATGAATAAGGCAGCACGCGCGAGGATGGAGGAAGAGCCGCTAAGGGCTCAGCTGGAAGAAGTGAAGGCCCAACTTCAAAATTTAAGGGCGGAGACAGCGGGCTGGAGGAAAGCCACGCGAAGTGCTTGTGCCAAGAGGCTAGAGTATGCTTAGAGGGCAAGGAAGATGGAGGTACTAGCGGTGGTGTAGAACTACTTAGCAGATCGTGTTGTCGCCGGGCTCACCCAGGCTAGATCAGAGCTGGAAGTGGTGTGCCACAAGGCGGTGTCGCTGGAGTTTGAGTTGGCAGGTAGGCAAGATCCAGGAAGCTTGCACCACTACCAAGGAAATGTTGGAGAAAGCCCTAGTTAACAACGAAGAGCTGCGGGACCAGGCGATTAAAGAAAAGAAAGAGGCAGAGGGGCGAATCGCAGACTTGGAGAAGGCCTTGGCGGAAGAGAGGGCCAAATTGGCATCTGAGAAGGAGGCGTACCCCGATTTATGCATGGCGGTCGTAGAGCAATTCAAAGGGTCTGCCAAATTCCAAATGGCTACTGATGCCGCGGTCACCAGGAGCTTGGTGAAGGAGGGGGAGGTGGGGGCTGGGCCGTCGGGAGCGGCCGCTAGAGGTAGGAGCGAAGAAGAAGTGACCCAAAGCTTCCAGTGGTCAAACTTCTACAAGCACGAAATAAGCCAATACTGGGACAGTGGCTGGATAAGCTTCAAGTATAAGGCACAAGAGCTGTTCCCAGGCGTGGACTTCAGTCTCGTGAAGGTAGGGGAAGATGACATTGCCCAGACCCCCTTGGACGGGGGGATTGAAGAAGAAGATCTCACCTCCAACGAGGGGGATTGATCTCTATAACTAAGTGTAAAAATTTTGTTTTTGTTTGTTTTTTTTTTTATACATGTAATTTCTGCAACGAATTGTATGAAAGTGTAAGTTGGTTAATAAAACAACGAGTTCTCTTATTTATTGTTGTTGTTGTTATTTCTTTGATTTGTGAATTTTGAATGGTGAAAATGGCTGAGCAGAATTGGATAAAAAATGGGTGAGAAAAATTTGGGAATATGAAACTTGTAAGTAAACTATGATGTAAAAATGGTAAAAATAGGCAATCAAGCTAACTTGTATGTTCAAATTTGGGAATATAAAATTTGGTAAAAAATGGATGATTATGCTCTGGGATTTTAACGAAGTCTGGATGAGATTTGGAGGGCTTGGTCTGGCTGAGGTTTTAGTTAACTCAGTCTGGCTAAGGCTTTAGATAAAGAGTTGTTATTGAATTGTAACACAAATAATGAAGGTGTCAAATTGTTGTCATTTAAAGCACAGCCTGTTGATCACAAGTTTACACCATGTATGGAAAGGGCAAAAATGAACAAGTGTGCAGATCGTCGAAAAGAACATACAACAATCGAACAATACAAAAATAGGAGACTCCATTTTACTGGAAATAACGCTTCAAGTGCTTGGCGTTCCATGGATAGGGGAGGTCTCTGCCTTTCATATCTTGGAGTCGGTAAGTGCCCGGGCGAGATCTGGCCTTGACAACGTAAGGTCCTTCTTATTTGGTTGCTAGCTTGCCCTCGGTGGGATTTGTAGTGGCAAAGGTTGCTTCGCGCAAGACTAGGTCCCCTACTGCGAACTCTCTTGGTCGGACTTTGCGGTTATAATGTGTTCTCATTTTCTGCTGATATGACGTCCGTCTGACGACAGTTGTCTCTCGGAGCTCTTCAATGAAGTCCCAGTCAGCCCGACGCAAAATATTTTCTTATGGATACCTTCCGGTGTCTCTTCCTACTTAGTGAGACACGAGCCTCAGCGATTGATGCTGCTGCCTCCTAGATTGCCCTCAAGCGAGAACGGGTCATGTGCACTGATATACCGATTTAGAAAGGAACAACTTGCAAAGGCTGGACGGACATTTCCCCAGACAGATAAGGCTCCTCTACAGTAGGTAAGGACAAAAGCTTGAAAGGACAACATACACTAGTCTGCTTCACCCGACTAGAGGGGAGACGAAGGGATAGATCAGGTTACGAAATGGGTTCCATTGCAGGAACAACTGGATCACTGTTGCAAAAATTAAAGAAGGAGTTGAGGTTACGATGCCAAAATAATTTGTTACTAGGAGTGAAGGCGCCTTCTCTTCCGAGCAAGGACAGCTCCATGAGGCCTAAATCCTCCACAAGTAAAGTGGTATAATCACGAGCAAACCGCTGGAAGCTCTGATGGAAATCTGCCTGAGGCGGAGGAGCATGTGGGACACCTTGATCCATGCCAAACTACCTAAGGACCCTCTCCGGTCGATAGACGACGCTGGACATGCCCTCCTCGTTCCACACGGGTAGAAATCTAGGGCGTATCATAGCAGCAATAAGGAGAGAGTTGGCCTAGACACTGTCGAGAGAGAAATCAACATGACGGGCCTCAGAGAAATAAAATGGAACAACAGAAATGCCTGGAAGAAGTTGGGTAAAGGGGCAGAACACACACTCCTCCGTGCGGTCAATGTAGTCCATAAAGGGTCTGTTGGTGCCAACACCAGACCACCTAGAGATGAGAGGAAGAGAATGGCGCACTTGTCTTGTGATGGGCCATCCCTCTGCATCTATGACAGGACGACCCTCTATATCAGGGACCTCGTCGGTAAAAAAAGGCTCATGCTCTTTGGAGGCGGGGCCCATAGCAGGGAACCGTTCATAGAAAAAGGCGGTCAAGAACTGAGTATAACTGAAGCTCCATACATCATAGCGGCCCATGGATCTCTCTATGTCTGAATGAATGAGGTCCAGATAGAAGTATAAATTTCCCAAGAAGAGGAGAGCCAAGGAGATCTGACTGCTGCTGCTGCTGCAGCAAAGTTTGACGGCAAGGGGGAACACCAGAGGATTGATGCTCTTAGCAGGGTTATTGGAGAGGACAAAAAAGGAAATAAAATAGCTAACAAAAGTGGCTAGGTACAAGTTGTCGCGGTAGCCCGGCCCAACTATGGACTCGCGACTAACTTCGGTAATGTCGCCCATAACCGGTTGCATGTCCTTGAAAAAATGCTTTAACCAAGAAAGATAGGTGGTCTTGTCCCTCTTAGGCCTCTCTTGAAGCAATTCCCCAGTTCTCAGATTGTACCAAGAACCATGTTTTCATGCCTCTTGTAAGGCACCTTGAAGAGCAGTGACAGCAGTCTGTTCTGCAACACTCAAGGACGCTGGATCAAGAGGGGAGTCACCATGGTGCTCAAACGAAGGAGAACAGCAATGTCTTCAAGGGTTAGGGCTATCTCCCCTCAAGCCAGCACAAAGGTGTGAGTGTCACGGCTCCAACGGGAAATAATCGTATCAGTATTGGTCTGTACCTTGCGCATAGACAACTCCCTCGAGATCAAAATGGCGTTAAAGAGACGAACATCCCTCAAGTGCTGCTCGAAGCTATCATCTGCAATAATGTCATTAACCCAGAGGGACCAGTTTACTGGAGGGCCCGAGTGAGTGCAGTAATAAACGTATGAATGGGGAAAATTGCCACGCTCCACACGAAACTGCAGCACGGAGGCTGGGTTCACCATGTCAACATCATCCAAAGAGGCTTTACCAAGAGAGAGTAGAGGCTCTTCCAGAGAAGGGGCATCAGAGACAAATGAATCAACTGCCTTCTAGAATGGGTCGGCAAGTTCCCCAAAATATAGGGCCCTCCTCCACTCAATACTGGGTGGGACAACCCTGTCGGGTAAAAACCTGGTGGCAGCCATAAGGAAGATTAAAGAAAGAGAAAAAAAAATTTGAAAGGTAAGGGATAGAGAAAAAAGAAGACAATAAGACAAAAAAGTGTGTTGTGGTGGAAGTGGGAAACCAGTGGACCCAAGAGGCACTATTTATACAAAAAGCAGCATGAAAAGGCGCCAACACGCCTCCCTAGGCCCATCATGACTGTCAGTCAAAAGGCACATTTTCAGAGCCATTATGACTCTATAGAAAACCGACGCAATTCTTGGCCTAACTGATGTAACTTTTGACTCAATCGACGTAACTCCTGGGTTACTTGCTGACGTTATGCACAGGCGGGAAACAAGGAGCGTGTCTCCCACGCATGCAGGGAGAAATATAGAGGGTTAGAAATTAAACCCCCAAATTAATTATAGGCATAAGTGCTGAGGTCGCCTTTCTGAGGTAACAAAGAATGAAAAAAGAGCATGGGCTAAAGCACAAGAGAAGTGAGCCAACAGTAGGCCGAAGCAGGTCCGACCCGCCTAAGGTCCAAATGGACTCTACGAAGGAAAATGCCTAAGTCAAGTTGCTGAGGCAACACTTGCAGCGATCAAGTTACAGAGGCAACACTTGCAGCAGCCAAGTTGCAGAGACACTTTGCCTCACCGTTACCATTCACAATATTGTCAGTTCTACCGCCCTCTGAAGTTGTTAAGGGAAAGAGAAATTCGAAGCAACTAAGTTACAAAAGCAACACTTGCAACAACCAAGTTGCAGAGGCACTTTATCTCAGCGCCGCTAGCCATCTAGAGTTGATGAGAGAAGGATAAAATCGAAGCAACTAAGTTACAGAGGTAGTACTTGTAGCACCCAAGTTGCGAAGGTGTTTTAACAGCACCGCCATCTCTAATATTGTCGATTCTACCATTTGAACTTGCCGCGGGAAATGACTACCGCAACAACTATAGCTGCCGTAATTAACATGCGGAGGGAACGTCCCGCCAAGGTGATAGTGGCCTTTGAGAGAAGCTTCCCCTCTGAAAGTAGAGGCTAATGCTTGGTACTGATAGCAAGCCCCAAGGCATTACTAGTCCAGGGCTAATAGTAGGCCCCAAAGTTCATTAACTTGGCACTGATAACAGGCCCTAAGACTTACTGGTTGGAGATGATAGAAGGCTCAGAAATACCAGCTTACCGCAGTGATCCCGCGAAGATGAGAGCAGGATAGCCTGAGTATAAGGGACCCCATTTCCATTACCCAGGTCTTGGACTTGCCTTAGTTGCACAGGCAGGACTAAGGAAGCCCCCTTGGGCTTGGTACTAAGGCACAACAAGGCTAATAGTAGGCTTGGTTGTGACATTTGCCCTAGGAAGCTAGAGAGTTTGTGGTTAGGTGGCTAAGGGTAGAGGCTTCGCTGAGGTGAGCACGAACATGGCTGATAACAGGCTATGAAGTCCTGAGAATGTATGTACTGGCTAAATAGAACTGAGAAGGCAAGTGCAGCACCAAGGTTTACCGCTGCAAGTGCACTTGCTGAAGTTCGAGCTGAGAAAGCAAGTGCAGCAGCAAACATTCTTGCCGCAACTGCACTTGCTGAGGCTTAAAAAGAGAGTTGCAGTGCCAAACACTCCCGTCCCAACTACATATACTGAGGCTCAAAAGGTAGTTGCGGAGGCAAACAGATAGTACACAGTACATGCAGAGGGACACGTGGCACCTTCAGCTTGGTAGCTCAAGACAGAATATTCTGTGGGATCTTTAGGGACACTTGTCTTCTCTCTATTTGGCCACTTAGTGTCCTCTTGGTACCGAGGAAAAGCCTATAAATAGAACCCATTTCCCAAGGTCCAAAGAGAGGAATTTTGGGGACTTAGGGGAGATGCTGCCCATTTGTGCACTACCATTGTCTTCTTCTTTAGCTACTTGCTTCACCCTCACCCAGCTACTCACTCTCAAACTTCCAAGCAGTTGTAACTGCTCATTCTCCAGCCATTTCACCATTTTTAGACCATCAATATAGTTTTGCCTCTCTAATCATCTTTCTAACGTTGAACCCCCCTACAGAAAGAGAAACAACTGATAAAGATGCCTAAGTAAGAGAGAGAGAGAGAGAGAGAGAGAGAGAGAGAATCATAAAGAAAGAGAAAGAGAAGACGTGTGAATTCAAAAACTACGAGTAGTTTGATAATTTTACAAAAGTATATCATTATGGACATAATATTGGGTTGAGACCCTACTGTGCGGATGCCAGTAGACTTATTTACCGTATGTATTTTGATAATTTGAAATGTTCATATTTTAAGGTTTGCTAAGTATATCATTTATATAAAAAAATCAAATTAATTAGACATATGTAACCTCATAATTAAGTCATAATTGTTTTTAAAAAATTATTAAAATCATAGTAACCGTTTATTTTTTGAAAAACAAATGTGCTATTATTATAAGGTTACAAATGTCCAAATTACTTGATTTTTTATATAGATGATCTACTCAACGAATTTTACAATATGAACGGTTTAAATTATCGAAAAAGACTCGGGACACACCTTTAATGGCATTAGCGGAGCCAAGAATTCAGTGAAGAAGGGGTACAAATTAATGATAATATTGACTTTATTTTTTCCTCATAATAAACAACAATGAGATATTACTAAACATAAATATTAAGAGTTTATTTGGATATATATGAATTTTAAATTAAAGGATTTGAGGTTAAATTTTATACAAATATTGTGGAGTAACTATTTTAGGTGAATTGAAAAATTAAAAAAGAAGATAAGTAAAGATAGAAATGATATAGTTTAGTAGAGAAATTCTATAAAGTACACCACAAAAAAAAAATTATTTATCATATGTCGCAGTTATGATCTTTGTGATATTTAGTTGTGACACATTATAGTGTTGGATATAACTTAGTTATAACTTCTTGTGATTGTTATTTTAATTATGATTGAAAGGTTCTTTGATTATACATCAAGTAATGATTCGTAATGATTCATTCTGATATTAGTTATGACTTATTGTGATTTTTTTTTTTTGGGTTATAATTAAAGATGTGTTGTTTGGTTATAATTTATATAGTAGTCATTTTAGTTATGAACGAAAATAATTTGGTTATGAAAATTTATAATATCAATACCATAAAGTAATAACTAGTTTATGGTACACCCCTTTTGGAGGTGTATAGTAGAAAGACTTATTTCAGTAGGTTCATTGTAATTAGAAAGAAAATTTATAATAGAGGGACTATTATAATTTGAAGAAGGGATATTATTATAATTTTATAGAAAATAGATATGATATAATCTATATATATATATATATATGGGTACCAATATAATTATCAAAACTTAAGGGGGCCACGTGCCCCCTGGGTATACACTGTCTCTGCCCCTGCTTAATGGGCCTCATAGCAGCCTACT
Source organism: Camellia sinensis (assembly GCF_055761805.1). Lineage (NCBI taxonomy): Eukaryota > Viridiplantae > Streptophyta > Magnoliopsida > Ericales > Theaceae > Camellia > Camellia sinensis. The sequence goes on along the minus strand of NC_138973.1, from coordinate 87,736,458 downwards.
GTGTCATAAGGCATAGCAGCCTGTTGTGTCATAAGGCACCGCAGGAACCCCAATTTTCATAATATTTCAACATATTGACTTTTGGACAAAGAAAATTTAAATTTAAATTTATGAACCGAGTGCCCAAAAAATAAAGCATAAAAGTGTTATTTATGCCACTAAAATAATATATGACATTTTAAAATATATATATATTAAAAGAAACTTTAGTTTTTAAAATTATTTTAGCACTAATAATTTAATTTTTAATTTCTAAATATTATAATATATTATAGGGTAAATTACAATAAATCCCCTTAAATTATACCCCATTTGCGTCTTGCCTCCCTAGACTCCAATAGTTAACCCTTTACAAAATATTATCTTATTTCAGATAACTCTTTTTGTTAGAATTTTGTTAAGAATTTACACCAAATCAAACAATATGTAAAGTACATAACACACTTATTATATTTTTAGCGAAATAATGCATTTATCTGGTGATTTTATTTACACTTTGCTACTCAGATAAGAGAGACAAAGTGTAAATGAAATTATTAGGTTAGTGTATTATTTTTCTTAAAAAATCAATAACGAGTATTATTGTCTTAAAAAATCAATAAGTGTGTCACGTGTTATGGCTTGACTCCGTTTAAATTTCGAGACAAAATCTTGTTGTTAAGTATAACAAAACAATAGTTTGAGGTGTTCACTGTTACGTTTTGAAGTTTAAAAAAATAAAGTGCCAATAAATCATAATTTAAGGAGGTTTACTATAATTTGCTTTATATTATAAGGGACTTGGACCATAAGCCTAATTTTAAATTTTTGGACATTAGCCACAGATCCTACTCTTCTAGGCCTAAAAGACAAAATAATATGAAAGATTATATTATTCTTACTAATTAATATGGTTGTTTATTCACATCATCAATGTCATCCATCTGTTTACGTGTTATTTTGTTACTATCACCATTAATTGTCATCGCCGACGACTGTTGACTACCTTTCAGTGATTTTTTTAATACTGACAATGGGCCAATGTTCATCTAATAGCAATGAAATAAAAATAAAAATAAAAATAAAAAATTATTTCAAAACAATAATTTATCTTTCACACTAAACAATTTTATTAATAATATTCTTATTTTAAAAAAGAAAAATGCTAGAGGTCTTAAATTTTTTACTAAATAAATGACCAAATGTCTCACATGGGTGTGGGGTCTACAAAATTGCGGACCTCACACCCATGTGAGACATTTAGTCATTTATTTAATAGAAAATTTGGTGTTCCTAACATTACCCTTTAAAAAATCATTTCTTTGACCCATTGCCTCGTGTTATGACTAAAAGAAGCTTTAACCATCAAGAAGATGAACATTGAACACAACTCACTGGTCTCTCACCCACCTCTCCCCTTGTTTGACAAAAACAAATCAGGGCCGCAACGTGGCACACAACCAGTGGTCTATGGGAACCACTGATCAAAAAATTAAGGGATTATTCAATGGGTACACAAACCGTCCCTCTATTTTGATACTCGTACTTCGCTTATTTTTGATTTTTTAATTATGACATATTTGGTATTAAATTTTAAATTTTATTTTAAATAAAAATAATTAAAAATATTATTACTCAATTTTAAAGATAAAATTATTAATTTAATAAAATATAAATTAATTTGATAAAAATAAATGTCAAAAAATTATTTTTAAATTTTTAAAAATTATTTTTACCTACTAAAGATAAAATTATGTAATATTAATAAATCTTTTACATATTTATTTAACCAAATTAATGTTTATTATATATTTTGATGATAATCACGTAATAAATAGTTGTTAGGCTTTTAATGTGTAATCAATATATTAATATATGAAATGTTTTTAGTTTTAGATTTTTTGATATAATGGATTAAGTTAATAATGATATCAAAATTGCCGCCATATTTAACTTTTAGAAAAATAGAAACCAATTTAATGAAAATAAAAACAACCACTCCTTATATGATCTTCATTCAAACACATAATAAAAATTAATTCGGTAAAAAAATAAATGGACAAATGTGTAAAAAAATTTATCAATTTTACATAATTTTATTTTTGATGAATAAAAATAATTTTTTAAAATTCAAAAATATTTTTTGATATTTATTTTTGTTAAATTAGTTTATATTTTATTAAATTGATGATTTTATCTTTGAAATTGAGCAATAATATCTTTAATTATTCTTATTTAAAGAAAATTAAAATTTAAAATTAAATATGTCACAACTAAAAAATTAAAAATCAAAATAATATAAATCTCAAACTATTGGAACAGTCAGCATAATTTGTCATAATTCAATCAAACAATGCCTCCGTTTAGAAAGTGGGTTTGCTTTTTGACTTTTTTGATTATTTTAACTTGGGTTAAAAAATTTGGTGTGGGAAAAAAAATTTGACTTTTTGAATTTTTTGACTTTTTTTATAAAAGAAGAGTGTAATAATTATAAATTAGATGTAATATTTTATTTGTTATGATTAAAATAATCTATTTTATTTTTTATAACTAAAATAGCAAAAAAAAAAAAAAAAAAAAAAAAAACTATTGCCAAACGGAGTCAACATCATTTTGATTAGTTAACCAGAAGGAACCATCAAACGTGGGTCAATTCATCACAGGATGCCACATGGTCTCTTTGAGTGGGACCCACATGAACCAAACTCTCTCAATGAAAATTCATTAGTCCTTTGTAACATGGGACTCTCCTTTGGTTGACACATGTACCTCTCTCTCTCTCTCTCTCTCTCTGTCTCTCTCTCTTCTGGGTCTTCCCCTTACTTTCTTCTCTCTCCAAGTAGTGTTTTGAGACGGTAAGCTAACTTACGCTTGATTGATTATGCAACATATGCAACATATATACATGTACAAAGATTTAGATATATAGGTGTATTTTGGTTGTAGTGTCATAGGTGTCCTTATGGGTGCTCAAATTATTTGAGAAAAGTCTTCAGAGGCTGAGAAATAGTAGGTGGTGTATTGACTCAAAATCTTCGTTTTTTTTAGTTTTTTTTATATAATTTTTTTTGGGTGCTGATTAATTGGGGGGGTTTAGAAGAAAAACAGAGAGAGAAAACCCATGATTTTAAAGATGAGAGGTGGGGCACTGATCTAGATTTATGGGAAGAGAAGCCAAAATCTTGAGGTTTTTCTGGGAAGTTTGGTGATTCTTTGGACAAAATCTCAACTTGAGACAAAAGCTTTTTGTCTCAAGTTGTAAGTTCTACTACATAGTCCCAATTGCTTTCTCTTTTTTTGTGCTTTGCTGTGTTTGGATCAAGAAATTGAGATTTTCCTTCTGCTTCACAAATCTTGCTCAAATTCTTGATCCAAACATAGGCTTAGTGATTAATAGTTTTAGGGCATTGATTTTTATCTGTTGTCTGATTTGATTCATGTACCTTGTTTTTTTTCTGAAATCAGAGGATTGGTTAAAGATAGCAAAAAAGGGGGTAATTTTAGTGGTCTCAAGCATTATTGTAAAAAAGGTGATTTTGGTTTGTGTGGTTGATAAAGTTTTGGATCAAGATTGTCAAGATTTAACTACCCATTTCAATTGCACTGCTTTTTTGGATTTCTTGTGTTGATTTAATAATAAAGGATTGTTTGGGTTGTTTCTCTGATTATAACCAGAAGTCACTGACTATTGAAACCGCAGTGTATTGATTTGAAATCAATCCAATTGAGAAGAGAAACAGATAATAAAAGTAGTTAAAAAGAGTAGTTTAATTTGGTTGTGGAACATTTCTAGGGCTAGGGTTCCACAGTGAAGGGAGTTGATGGAGGAATTGTCTTCGGCAATTGCTGTGCCATTTGTGTTGGGTAACTTGATCTATGACGAGTCAATAGGTACAACCCATATGGAAATCAATGGGATTGAGCTAGTCACTAGCAAACCCTCTGTAACCAAGCTTCCTTTGGTGTGTATTGGCACCGGAAATGGAAGTTACGGTTGTAATAATCTTGAGGGTGAATCTAGTATAGTGACGGTGTCTGCAATAGAAGAACTCAAGAAAGGAAGAGAGAAAACAAAGACAGTGACTGAAAGTGGAAATGTTTTGGTTTCAAATGACACTGCTGATCAAGAATGTGGAGGGGCTGAGGAATGTAGAGCTTTAGAGGGGATTTCTAAGACGGATTTGCAAAATCCTAGGAATATTCTAAAAAACAGTGGGAATATTCCGACTATTAATAATTCTAATTTGTTGGAGACAAATACCACACCGAAGGCTGTAGGGAATCTGGCTACGGTGGCAGTGAACAGTGAGGTTGAGGTCATTGAATCTGATGAGAAATTGTCTAGTGATCTTATTGAGGTGTCACAGGAAAAGAAGATGAGCGAAACAGGTGGTCAAAGTGTCTTTGAGTTGGGTTGTGTACCGCTTTGGGGATGCACATCTATCTGTGGAAAGAGGTCAGAGATGGAAGATGATGTTGCAACTTTACCACAATTTTTGAGAATACCAATTGAAATGCTAATGGGCAGTCAAGCTTCAAATGGCATGAATCAAAATATAAGTCATGTAACGGCTCATTTTTTTGGAGTCTATGATGGACATGGGGGCTGTCAGGTATAATTTGTGTCACTTCCCTCTTGTTCTATTCCAGTGTCTTTCCATCTTGTTCTTACTTTCTTTGCAAAATTGAGGGTTCATTTGATTAGAGTGAAAATTATGATGGAAAGTGAAGTGCAAGAAATGAAAGGGAAATGAAAATTGATTTTCTAGTATGCATTTGGTTAATGAAAGAAAGTTATAACAGTTTTCTACTTTCATGAGAAATAATTTTTTTTTGTATTTTTTGCAAGAAACTGAGACCTAAGTTACAATGCTAATGTGTTATGCAATAAATTTTGCTGTCATTCATTTTCCACCTTTCTCATGCTAAACAAACACTAGAAAAGTTTTAAGAATCACTCTTTGTTGCACTTTCCTCCACTTTTATCCTAACCAAACTCTGCCTGAAAGAATTTTTGACTGTTAAGGGGTTAAATGTTGTGTGTTTGTTCAAGTTGATTCATTTCTTTGAGGGATTTTTTTTGGGCCATAGGTTGCTAATTATTGCCGCGATCGCATTCATTTGGCTTTGGCTGAGGAGATAGAAATTGCAAATGAGGATTTGCGTAACGGAAGCTTCAGGAATAATTCGGAGGAACAGTGGGAGAAAGCCTTCTTGAATTGTTTTCTGAAAGTTGATGCCGAGGTTGGAGGATTTCGCGTAGGTAGTCGAGGCATTGCTGATGCCTCTGAGGGTTGTCTTGAACCAATTGCTCCGGATGCTGTTGGATCTACCGCTGTGGTTGCTATTGTTTGTCCAACCCACCTCATTGTCGCAAATTGTGGTGATTCAAGGGCTGTTCTATGTCGAGGGAAAGTGCCACTGCCATTGTCAGTAGACCATAAAGTAGGGAGTGAGTTTGTGTTTCGTGCTATTACTACATTTGTTATTTTTTTCAATGTATAATTGAGGTTGGCACACTTGAGGATATTGATCTCCATTAGCATTTACTTTATTTGCAGCCAAACAGAGAAGATGAGCTTGCAAGGATAGAAGCTGAAGGAGGCAAGGTGATTCAGTGGGACGGATTCCGTGTTTCAGGTGTACTTGCAATGTCAAGGTCCATTGGTATGTATATCTAACCTCAAGGCTAACCTTAAGGCTCATTTTGGATGGTAGGAACCTTGAGCGGAAATGAGAATGTGATTTCAGTTCCCCACACTCTCCCATGTTAATCTCTCATTTCCGAACTATTTGAGAGTTAAAATAAGTAGATCGACCCACAACATTAATAATTTTTTCATAACTAAACCAAATTTTGCCACATATTCCTGGTAATGAGATCTCAATTCTTTCTCTTTGATTCTTGTCATCCAAACATAACTGAAATGTATTGTAATTGTGATTCTTGCTTTCATTTACATGTTCCCAATCCAAAATGCATCTGAAATGGTTGTCCTTGATTGATACCCAAACTCTTGCAGATTGATACAAAATGTTTTTAGTGTTTCTATGATAATGGAGCTGGAAATTGAAAAATAAGATGTAAAGTGGGTTAGTAGGTAGACCATGAATTGTAACTTAAGGTTGAAGGGTCAAGTAGCCAATTCAGCAGTAAAGTGAAAATTGACTGTGAATTGTATAGTTGATTTGGTTATATGCACAGTTGTTATTTAAGATTCGATTCATACAATTTGATACGAGGTCCAACCACAACGATTCGATTGATGTTGTTGAATTTTAAATTGAGTGAATTGTAAGATTTGTTTGTGATTCACTATGATGCTTTGCGATTCACTACGGTTTACTACGATTCTGTTTTGTTTGCATAATGTATGAAATAGCGTCGTTTTAGCAAAATAGTTTAAGAGATCAATTAAGCATATTGACACATGTGATTTTATATATATATATATTTGATATTTATTTCATTTTAAACGTTATGTGTTTATTTTTATACATATATACATATATAGAATTATATATTATGCTAATTTATCCCAAAAAAAAAAGAAAAAGAATTATATATTATGCTAAATAAAGTGAATTTTTCGATTCACTATTCGATATGATTCACAATTCACTATTTTAGCAAAATGATTCACGAATTGACAACAATGGTTATATGTTTTGTCTGCTGTCTCTTTTGTGTGTGGAGTTATTGGAGAGATGCAAATTTGAAAGTATGAAATACAAAACAATGGGAAAACCTAATTGACTACTTGTTTTTATGAAACGAATTACGACCCAATGTAGGCATGGATGTGGGTGCATAAAGACCTACAAATTCCTAGAGTACAATCTGTGCAATGTAGGCATAATAATTTATAAGGCAGTCAAAAGATATGTTTGGAGTCATGCTAACAACAGACACTTCCTATGAATAGGTGTCAGATACTCCCTACATGTGTCGGACGTGTCCGTATCACATTGCATCCGTGCCCTGTGCATATTTTCAATGCTTCTGCAATTGTGTGTGCCCCATTGCCCTTATATCTTTGCTATGTTAGTAATGGTGAAATTGATTCACTCGAGAATGTATTACCAAATCATCCTGACAATATCTAATCCTTTTTCGTTTTTATTAAATGATCTCTCAGGATCTAAAGGTTTGTGCTTTAGGGTTTCTCTTATTTCGGTTGGTGTGTGTTTATGTATTTCTGTTTTTCAAAGCATAAATGGACTTCTTCTCCGTGCCTATTAATTGATTGCTCTTACGAAGTTTGGCTTGCCAGGTGAGGTGACCTAACAATAAATCTCTGTTCTCTTGTATTCATGTAAAGGGCTGTAAGACAAACTAAGCTATTTGAGCTCGATTTGTGTTTGGTTCATTCGAAATTGACTCGTTATATAAATAAGTCAACTTTGAACACATTTCGAAACCCCATTAGTTTTCTGAGTTTGGCTACAACTTGGCTCGACAAGGTTATTTGCATTTTAAAATAAATCAAGCTACTCGAGCTCAACTTGAAAGATAAACAAATCAAACTTGAACACAGTTTGTAAGGTCGTTAAATTTTCAAACCAAATTTGAATAATTTATTACTTGGCTTGTTTACAGCCCTATTCATGTTACGTTGAGCTAAGCCAGCTGTCCATGGTCATATAACCTTTTTGTATTGGTTCAACCATTATTGTCCTCAGTTCAACTGGGACCTAAATTTGCCAACCCTAAAAATGCTCAATTTCAATCACAGTTCATTGTTCTTCTTTGTGGGGTTTCAGGTGACAGATATTTGGAACCATATGTTATTCCGGACCCAGAAACGATGTTTGTTCCACGAACGAAAGAAGACGAATGCCTTATCCTAGCCAGTGATGGTCTGTGGGATGTCATGACGAATGAGGAGGTTTGTGCCGTGGCACGAAAGCGGATCCTTCTCTGGCATAAAAGATACGGTGATACCATCATGTCTGCGGAACGAGGCAAGGGAGTTGATCCTGCAGCTCAAGATGCAGCAGATTACCTCTCAAGACTTGCTCTCCACAAGGGAACCAAAGACAACATCTCTGTGATTGTTGTGGACCTGAAAGCTCAAAGGAAATTTAAGAAGAAGACTTGATGTAAGCAAAGACAACATCACTAGTTTTCCCTTTTTTTTCTGTTTTTTTTTTTTTAAATATATATATATATATATATAGTAAGATGATAAGAAAATTCCTTTAAATTGGAATTTTATACCCCTCTGCTATTCATGCAGGCTACTGTAACTCTAGTACAAAAGTAGTGTATTCTATGAATCTTTTACAAATGGAAATCTCTCTCTCTCTCTCTCTCTGCTTGACCAACAAGATTTTGTAGGTGAGAGAACAAAGCAAAACACACCATAGGAAAAAGAGAAATCAACTACACAAGCTAGTATAAAAAACTAGTGCAGTGATTTTCAAGTCGAAATTGAGGCAATGCTAAAGGCTAGTGTGGGATGTGCCTATGGGTTGCTTGGTTGTGCCTCTGGGCTGCCTAAGCTTGGCTAACGGCATAGGCTTGACGAGTTCAGTTTGGATTGAAAAGTTTAGTGAGATCACTGTAACACCATCAACGCTGAGTTCAGTTTGGATTGAACAGTTTAGTGAGATCACTGTAACAGTATCTAATTCAAGTCAAATACATCGGTCGGTTTTGATTTATTAGTCAATTTTCTAATAACTAGCAAAGTTTTACTTACAAACTGTGACATGAGGCATTTTCCAAAACTCACCACATGAAAAGAGAGCTTCGATCAAGAACCCTAAGGGGTGGGCTTTGATGGATGTAGTTGTTCTTTTCCTATCATGATCGAATAAAGTGGCTTATAATAATTTGGCAAACTTCTGAATGACACCATCTCAAGTGTCTCAGGTCTTGTAAGTATATTAGCACTTGGCACATAGTGCTCTGCAGTGGCCGATCGGTTTAGTTTACAAGCTTAATTTGATTTAATTTGAAAAAAAAAGAAAAAGAATAAAAAGAAAATCAGTCATTTATATTTCAAAATTATTCCAATAGCTTATATATATTACTACAATAAACCATAACCAAAATAACATTCCAGTTTAGAGAACATTGCAGCAAGTGTATGAAACAAAATGTAAAATGACAATACGCTTTGGGGCTGATGTAAAAAAGGTGATACTTTCTTAAATTTTCATTCTGAAGTTGGAGATTGAATAAATAAACTGTAGGGGTTTTTGTTGAAAATGATTAAAAACGCTGAGTTAAAAACAAATTTAGAGGGGTATATATATAGTTTTAAAGAGGCAAAGCGAAATTTTTCCAATTCATAGGCTTAAAAACAATGTGCTCCTTCTGGTGTCTTGCATTTGGAAAAATCTTCTGAAAGACTATCCCTTCAATGTTGGTAGGTCGGCACTCAACTAAACGATTTGGAGCTGATGAAGACAAAGAAGCACGAGAGCTGTGCCCGCACAATATGCTTTTCTGCAGCTTTCCCTCCAATGAAAGATTAGATAGTTTTGGGCAGGACAGATGGGAACCATGAGGTAAAGCCTCTGTAAAAGCAATCGGCCAAATGCGTGTGTATATTAGCTCCTCGTTCCCCCTCTTATCTAGGTATTCTTGGAGAATAAGTTAAGCATTAGTTCATCACTCTTTCTTTTGATTATAACATTGTTTTGTTTCCTTTTTATTGAGAAGAAGTCAGCCGTCTTTGCACTCATGAAACAACCAGAATATGCAAGAGATTAGTTAATTAAACGCCAACATCGCAAGGAAGTAAAGCAGGTTGGTTCCATCTATGTCAAGACTACTAAGTCTATTCCTGGTTATATGAGGGGATGTGCATGCTTTTTGCAGAGAACCAGAACTATAACTAACAAGCCTGTATTGTATCCACACAGAGAACCAGAACTAAAACTAACAAGCCTGTTTTGTATCCAAGTCAACACAAAATATGCTTGCTCAATAATTTCAAATTTAGCTGTGACAAGTTACATGAAAGCTTTCAAATTCTTCAATATCTCAACAACGAGCAAGTACAGAGGCCAATCTCCATCCTCTTTTGTTTTTCTTTTAATTTTTTTTTTTTTTTTTTTTTGAATACAACACACTATATATATTTCTAACCTAAAGAGAAGGTGGATGAGAGGGAGACTTGAAACCCAGACATGTTTGGTAAAGGAGCGCCCAACCACTGTCCTACCGCTTTCGTCTCCTCTCTTCCTGGTTTCTAACATAGTATATCCTCATACCAACTCTTTCGACACTGATATCGTCATCCCGCAAATGCTCGGATACGCTTGCCAGTTCTCACTCTAAAATTGACTCAAGAACCATCATAATTCAGTTGTAATCGACAGCTTGAAAACGCCACGCTTCTGAAACAGGTTCCCTTGCCTGTTAAGAAATCCTCATGCTCTTCTTTTGCTATGTGCAACCATTATTTTATAAAAGATTTGTTCATCCTGCAAACGCAAAGACAAAGATTTTATCAGTTTTTCTAACCCACATGACCTATTACTTACCAAAGATGGGTTTTATGTCAGATTCACGAAAAAGGTGTGAAAGAGACTGATACTACTGATGGTTTGAATTTCAAAATTTTCATAAAACCTGTGCAGGCCTCCTAGATAGGCCAACACAGAACTTAGAAAACACATTGATCTTAAGTCTACTTTGATATTCCACTCCACATTACATGGTGGTGGCCAATACATACGCATAACCTCCCAATTTCCAAGCCAAAACTTCTTAACGGAAAATATGAATAAGATGTGTTATCTAAATCCTGTTCTAATGCGTTCCGAGCTGCTTATGTACACGACTGTAAATGTACAACAAATAACTAGTTCACTAGGTGGTTTGTACCCAATTCAGGCAATACACATAATGTATATGCCAGCAGAAGTACCCTATATATTTAGGTTTTCAAATTGGAGCTTTGGACATACCTAACAAGTTCTAGAATGTTGTAAGTGGACATCCTGCATGGGTGAAGTATGAAGCAAGATCAATATCCAGGTCTTCAAACATGGTGATAAAAGGGTGTGTCTGGATATCACACGAGAAACAATTAAATTAGTTGGCATCAAAGCTAACAAAACATGAGATACGTTAAAGAAACCAAAAAGTAAAATATTGTATTTGTACCAAGAGCTCATTTGCTGACCGTCTGGCGTTTGGGTCTTTCTGCACACTGAAATGGACGTAAACCAACAAAGATCAAAGAGATGAAAATTAATAAAGGTAAAAAGGAACAAATTGCTAGAGACAAAGTTACTTGAGATGAATTATCGCCAAGGGTGTAGAGTAAAATGACTTAAATGAAAATATAACACAATACACTACGATGGCTAAATTACTGGCAACATACAGGATTTAATGAAGTTGATCAGCATTAAGTCAATGCTACGTTCAATAATGCTGAAATGACCACATTTATATACCACACTTACCTTGTCATGTGATGTGATGTGTCGCCACTGCATGGGTGACAAACATAAGTGATGGAACCCATTCAATTAACGCAATTATGACAAATGAGATGGTAAACCAAATATGATATATAAAGGTGGTCATTGCGGCATTACTCTTCTACATAAGATGGAAATAATGGGACATCACAGAATAGGAGTAAAAACAGCTCTTGAATAATTTAAATGCAACTATGCCAACCTCCAAGGAAGAGAAATAAATTGAAATGAACATGTGACATACGGGCTATGAAGCACGGACACTTCAAAATAGGTGCTATAGCGGTGTTGAACACACGTATGGGACATGCCATTTGGCATGTCCCATTTTTTTTTTTTGGTATGGGACACGAAAGTGGACACGATGGGGTCAGAAAGCCCTAATCGAATCCCTATTTCTCGTCTCCAAAGCTTTAATCAAAGCCCTAATCAAAGAGAAGAAGTGACCTAACTGAAGCCCTAATCAAAAAAACCTAATCAAAGAGAAGAAGAGACCTAATCCAGAAGTACAAGAAAAAAAAAAGAAAAAAAAAAAGAGAGAAGAGAAAAGTGAATCTACGATTCTGTCGTCCATCTCGTCTCTCGCCTCTGTCTGTCATCTCTCATCTCTGTCGATTGCCATCTTCGTCGTTGATCTTCATCCTTGTCGTCGATCTCCATTCATCGAGTGAAGTTGATTGTTGACCTCATCTCTCGCCTCTCTCTCTCTCTCTCTTTGTCGTCTCTCCCTTCTCTCATCTCTCTTGTTTCTGTCATGTGTCTTTCTCACTTGTCTATTCTATATATATACATATATACAATAGACAATAATAAATATACAACATTTTTTAAATATCATATATATATATACAATATTTTTTTTTATGTATAATAAATATCATATTGTATTCTATTTTGTTTATTTAAATATATATACTTTTTAAAAAAAAGTAGAATTTTATTTGTTACAAGTACATATATATAATTAAAAAAAATAGAATTTTATTTATTGCAAATACATATATATATATATATATTAGTGTTTTAAAAGGCTCTAGGCACACCGAGGCAATAAGGTCTCCTATAGCCTAAGCACGAGGTGTGAGGAGAGGCGCGTGCCCCACCAAAGTGAAGCACAAGTACTAGAAGAAAAGAAAAATTATAAAATAGGCAAACTTTTCAACATAACAAATATATATAATTTCAAAAATAATACCTATTTCCGATAATCTTTGTTTGAACATAACATTCAATCCTCTAAAAACTAGAAATATAATATCCAACAAAAATATAAAGTATATCACTTTCTGCCCTCTTTTGACCACGTTTGGTTATATTATATTGAAGAGTTTTGAATCCCTGTCAGTATGCCCACAAAAAAAGCACTTAATCAACAATTGGAGTAGAAAAATAGGTAAAGCCCATGAAGTCCACCCCTTGCGCCTTAAAAAAAAGCCCTCGCCTCGGTGCCTAAGTTGCATCTTGCGTATTGCGCCTCACCTTAACCTATTCGAAGCGCAAGGCTATGCCTCATTGCACCTTGCGATTAGGCACACGCCTAAGTGTGCCATTTAAAACACATATATATAATAAAATAAAATAAAAATTGCCGTGTCCCCCGCCGTGTCCGTGTCCCTATTTTTTTGAAATCGCCGTGTCCCGTGTCCATGTCCATGTCCATGTCCGTATCTGTCAATTAAACTAAGTGTGCCTTCATAGCATACGGGGTATAAACTTTCCCTAGACTCTATCTTTCAGTGTTAACTTCAATTAATTGTCTGTCAATTCAATTTCACCACTAAAAATTGGGGTGATATTAATGCAGGATGATCTCACCGTGTAAATAAGGTCCACAAAGTTAGTTGAATGTTTTCCTTCCCATTACCAACATAGGTAACTTACATGACAAGTGAACTCTAATTTACGTACCATTCAGAAATAAATGAGCAGAACTCTGATGAAAATTGATCAGCAGGTGCAACGGGTGGGGGTTGCTCGACGATGGTTTCCATGAGCTCAAAGACAGTAGTCCATCCTTCCTCCTGAGGTGGAGAATATGGAAATTGGCCCACTGCACACTCGAGCAAAATTACTCCTAAGCTCCAAATGTCACTTCTGTAGCCATGTCTGTTTGCCCTGATTCTCTCTGGCTACAGCACAAAATGAGCATGATCAACTTTTTAAGTTCAATATAAGCAGAGTGAAAATGAACAAGAAGTATTTATGTTATTCATTCCACAAATACTCACAGACATATAGTTGTACGTGCCAATTAAAGTATTGGCCTGTCCAGAGGTGCTAGCCAATATCGTACTCACACCAAAGTCAGTAATCTTGACTTCCCCTGTATGATTTATTAACAAATTAGAAGGTTTTAAGTCCCTGTGAATAATGTGCTTTTGATGATGAAGATAGCACAAACCCTTGAGCACCTGAATCCAAAAGTGCAAAAAGAATCATGTAAGGGTATTTTTCTTTATTAGTAACTAATACAAGTTCTTCACTGAAAATATAAATTCCTACTTCCCAGTGTTCCTACCTGTTTACAGATGGCAGCAAGATATGGCTCCGGAATTATTTTGACCTTTTTTAAAAAATCTGCAAGGGATCCACCATCCATGTATTCCAAGACTATAGAAATCGCACCATTGTCATAGAAACACTGGTAACAAAGAACAACATATGGACATTGCGTCGAGAGATTAATTTTCAGTTCCTGTGCAATCTGCTTCCTAGTAGACTCTTCAACACTCATTTGAATAACCTGAATGTTGGAGAATAGATAGTAAGTGATCTTCCCAAAGAGTAGTAAACACCATAACATATAGAGAGGGGTAAAAAATGTAAGTACCACTCATATAGAGTATCAACTTTCAAGTCAGTCAAAAGAAAGTAAGCAACACATTTTAATATCTACTGACAAAAAGAAAGCTAAGGTTGCAATCCTGGTAGACCATTGCACCTTTTAAAAAACACATGAACATTAAAAGAGTGACCATACCAAAGGGGGGAAAAAAAGTTACTATGTCCACAATTGTGCGTCACCAAATTTTATTGAGCAAATTTTGCAATTCATGCTGTCTTGCCATCATAGAAGACTATTGAGTGTAGAGGGCCAATGTGCCAGAGTGTGGGTTTAAGGTTCTTTACCATTTGAGGTGAATTAGTATATATTAAGCACTAAGACAGAGGTTTACTCAGCCTAAGCAGTGGGTGAAATAATCAAGGCAATAAAAACTATTATACAACCGACTTAGAAGATAAAATATAGTTTGGGTATTACTGATTTTGACCACTACAATTTTTAGTCATCAGTCTCAAGACAGCAGTTGCCACTTGTCTACAGAGCCTCTCCAGTTTCCAGCAATGCATTAAGAGGGTTGGCACCATGTTCAGCCCCGTGGAATGTGGCACTAGGACACTTGAGAAAACCAGTACTAGTTGACCAAATCAACCCACGTAGGGTTACCCTAAGCAGCAACAATTGTGATAAGCCTGTTATCACAGTAGCAAGATGAAAGCTCATACAAGTTTTTTCCCTACACTTTCTCCTTATAACAGGAGACAAGTACCATGTTTGAGCAGAAGGATTTTGTTAGAGTCTTCAGCCCTTATTCTTAAAGGGAAGGAACTGCTTTTCCCCTCAAAGCTTGATAATTAAAGAAAATTGGGTGATATGAAATCTGAATGTTGTGCCAATCACTGTTAGCTAAGCACAGGAGACCAGGGCAACACAATAGAAACCAGAAGTAAAGCACGTTCAGTGTGGAAGTAAACTAACCTTCAAAGCAAAAAATTGCCTAGTCCATTTGTGTTGCACCAGTCGCACAATTCCGCTAGTTCCCTTTCCAACGACTTTAATTGCATCAAAGTCGGCTAAGCATATCTGGTTGTCTAATGGCTGTATAAGTGGTGGCTGAACATACATTCACATAACCATAAATCAATTAAAAAAATTCCAAAGCTGGAATGTGCTAATAAATATTTTACTGCATCCTTATCAAAAGAAGACTAATAAATTCATGCCCGTAAAAATAAAAACAATTAGTTTATTCGTGTCATCAAATAATTTAGCAAGCCTCCAAATCAGTAAAGTTTTACAAAAGCAATCTTAGTCATGGATATTCATTACATCACTTCAGACACTGTATACTAAATAAAGAAGAAGTGTCATCAAATAATTTAGCAAGCCTCCAAATCAGTAAAGTTTTACAAAGAGCAATCTTAGTCATGGATATTCATTACATCACTTCAGACACTGTATACTAAATAAAGAAGAAGAACAAACAGAGAGAAAAAAAAATTTAATTTAAAAAAAAAAAAAAAAACCAGCCAATTATATAGAAAAATATTTAAATAGCTGCCTCATCAATCTAATGTACCTTCGATATTTCTAGAGTTTAGTGATAGAAAAATTGCCAACCATTGCAACAATAATGTTCATAAGAAATTGTGCACAACACTAAACTTCTTTCTCATTGATACACCAAGTTTTTTTTTTTTTTTTGGGAGGTACATTGGAACACAAATACAACTCCCGAAGTGGGAAAAAAAAAACCCCACAAGCAGATGGGAAAATCAATCCCTTGAGCTCCTGGTGAACTGCAAGGGCTCAAGCCAAAACACCAAGTTGTTTTTGAATCTCAATTTCCAGTGGCGGAGCCAGGATTTATTGTCAGTGGATTCAATTAATAGCTAAATGAGTTAAAAAACCATACAAAACAGGATCGATTAGACTATGAAATCGACTAGGAAATTTGACAAGAGTGAATTTGCCAAAATTCAAGAAACAGAGATCAAACTCGATTTCAAGAGAAAAGTAGCATTGGAAATAGAATTATTGAGATTAACTTTACATTTTGGACGTCGCTATGGGAAACAATTCTAACTCCGTACTTGTTCACGCGTAGATCACCATCCACAAATGTTCCGGATTTAGTTCTACATGAGAGAGTTCGAGACAGAAATGTTAAGAGAATTGCAGAGAGCAAAATAGCAAGAGATTGTGTACGAATGCGTATATATATATATATATATGAATGAATGAATGGACAAGTAGATTACAAGAACTTGGAGACATTTTGTTCATCGGAAGATGGGAGTTTGAGATTGAGATTAGGGCATAAAGTTCCCAGCTTCATCGTTGATTCCTTTTTGTGTTTCATCTTCACTTCTTCTCCTTCTCCTTTCTCCTTCTCCTTCTTCTCCTGTGGAGCGCTCTCTCTCCCTCTCTCTCACTCTCTCTTCTCAAGATTCACGAGTCGGTACGACTTGCGAAGTCTTTCAAATACACATCAAAATAAAATAAATAAAATATAGAGAAAAATAATTACCAAGGGAGGGGCGCAAGCACAGGTTTTTATTCGGATCACAGACAAACTATTGCGTTTGGTAAAGTTTTGTAAATGTGATTTGAGAATTGAGTTGTATTTTAAGTTTGTAAGTTTTAAAATTATGATTTGAATGTAAAAAATTTGTTTGGTTATGATTTTTAAATTGAGTGTTGAAATGAGATTTGAATTGAAGTTTGAATTAAGATTTGAAAGTCTGATGTGACATGTAAAAGAAGAAAATGTGTTTGGTTATGAATTTTGAAAATAATTTTCAAACTATAATTCAAATTATTATAACCCATAATCAAACATATAACTTGTAACTGTATTGAGCTTATTAGTCAACATTCATAACCAAACTCTTTTTTCAATACAAATTAATAAATTAATTAATAATCTTGCTCCCAATTATTAATTTGTTTTAATAAAAAAAAATCGAATGAAAATTTTGTTCGTATAATTTGGCTCCACATAAATTTTTGATTCAAATAATTATGGCCTAATTCTTTTTTTCCTGTTAATTTTTTTTCATTTCAATTTATGTTTTAAATTAATTTATTTTCCAATTACGTTTGTTTGCAAATAATTTTTTTCCCAATAATTTTTTGGCAATTAGTTTCAATTTATTCCATAAATTTTTTGGAAAAATTAGTCTAAGGTCCCTCTCCCACTTTTCGTAATGGAAGAGATCCACAAAATTATTTTTTGATGTCTAAGGTCCTTCAACCCAAACTCATATATCACAGAGAAATTTAAGAAGTCTCCCTCTTCTCACTATCTGCTCTCTTTCTCTCCTACATCAACCCCAAACCCTAGCTTCTTCCTTCATCCTCGTGAGCAGCTAGCAAACCTTGTTCTTGCTCAAACACGTCTAGACCCACGAACCGTGGTCTCGACAGAGCTGTGAACACAGTGGGAGTGCAGTGGTGGCAGAGAATGAGGGCGAAGGAGGAGGAGGAGGAGATGTGATGGAATCGGGGGATCAACGCTCTGAAGAAACTTCGACAGTGGTCGGAGATCGTCGCCTCGAAGCCGTGAGAGATACCACTCTCAGAAGCAATCAATTCCCAAGGTCTAGGCGGAAGCCATAGAACTTCCAGCTTCAAAAGATTCAACTGCAGAAGAAAGTGGTCCCGCATTGTCAGTTACAGAGGACCTGTGATTCACTAACACAGGTTGTTCAATGAAGCTATGTGCCCTAAATGAACGTGGTTCCTGAGAAGGCTTGGGTGCTGGTGGAAATTTTTTCATTTGCTGATAACCAATCAATCCGCAATGGAAATTCCTACCAAGATTCAGCAGATAAATGCCTTAGGAATAAAATGCAAATAGAAATAAAAACAAAACTCATACCCAGGACATAGAAGAACTAAGAGTATTAACAATCAGAAATACATCACAAGGAAACCAGTCCAACTCAAAACTCCATACTTATTTTCAAAATCATAGAGTTTTGATGCTTTGAACAATATAAAGTGATGAATGATGATTAAAGTTTTACCACAATATTACTCGGTACTCTAATGTTGATAAAATATAAATATAAATTAGTTGAATTTATTGTTGCTGATAAAAACAAGAATCTTTGAAATGCCTGTGATATTATCTAGCCATTAGAAACTAACCCAGCCAGCAAGCAACTCACATACATTTGTGTTAATGTCATGAAATGATTGTTCAATTTGAAGTTTGAACAAAAACATCTCTGTTTGACTTTTCATGAAATTAAATAATCTAAATTCACTTCCCATAATTTTCACTGGGATAAGGCATAAAACCTTGCAAATGGAAGCTTACCAATATTTCAATGTCATCTCCTTTAATCGGGCTTCAAGCTTTTGAAAAAGGGAGTCTTCTCAAAATCTTGCTTATTGTGAGTAGGCTCAACAAAATTTGTTTCAAGAACACCTACAAAATACTATAACATCACTCATCAACTATCCACTAAAACTGGTGTTCTTGGGAGATAAAGTAGTATTCTGATCCCAAATTCAAACACATTAAAAGCTAGAGAGAGAGTTGTAAAGGAGAAGCACAAAGGACGAAGAGGTACTGATCTGGAGGTCAGAAAGAGAGATGAAGAAAATGAGAGGCAGTTTGTTTGGTACACTCAGTGAAATTTCAATAAAACAAACTCAGAGAAATTTGTTTAATTTTCTCTGCCTTTAACTGAGTAAAATTGGTGAAGTCAATTTTCTCTGGGTTTGGAAAGTCCAGAATTTATCAATTTTCTCTGGTTTGAAAATTGGTCAAACTGAACCCAGAGAAATTTGAATTTTCTCTGGGTTGAACCCAAAGAAATTCTTTGGAAAGTTCATAATTTCTCTGGGTTAGAAGTAATTTTCTTTTGGAGCGTTTTTAGAACCTTCTATCTGTAACACAGTGAAAGCTTTCAACAACATTTGGTGGAGGATCAAACCTACGGCAGAGAAATTTGAAATTTCTCTGGAGTCCATGAAAGGCTAAGGAGGCCAGAGAAATTTCAAATTTCTCTGGACCAATTTTCTCTGACTTGAATTTTCTCTAGATCAATTTTCTCTGACTTGAATTTTCTCTGAATCAATTTTCTCTGGATTGATGTTGAGGGACCTTAGACATCATGAAAATATTTGATGTCTTTTATACTATAAAATCATAATATCAGGGACCTTAAAAAAAATACCCCAAATTTTTTTCCAATGCATTTATTTTCATTTAATTTATTGCAACACCCATCTATATACACTTTGTCCTCCTTCACCAAGGCAGCACCAAATACACTCCCTGCTCCTGAACAAAGGCACCAGCCAACATACAAGATCAACATAATTGATATTCCCCTCCCAACACAGTCTCTATCCACTAAACATTCAAACTTCTGCCTTCAAAACACTTATATTCACTGGACGTCTGATTGAGCAAGGCAATAACATAACCAGCAAGGTGGCAAGAGAGGGCAACAGCCGAATACAGCAGCAGGGGCCCGATCGGTGGGTTGGCCGGTCGGTCAACCGGTTGGTTGACCGGCTGGTCAACCGGTTTCTATATTTTTTTTTTTTCCCTTTTTCGCAGTGTCCATGTCTTACTTCATACTAGTTTAGCTCATCACATTGCATTTATTAACCTTAGTTAGTCACTTATTAATTTTTATAATTCACATGTGTATACCATTTCAAAGTTCAGAGAATACTTTTTAGAGTTTCAGCGTGCTTTCCCGTGAAGGTATTCAGTGTTAGGATTATTGCTGATCCATATTTTGGACCGTTGAAATTGTGTGCTGCAGAGAAGTGGGGGGAAATCGTTGCCAAACAACAAACAGAGTTGTATTTTGAATTGTGTGCTAGAATTATGATTTGAGTTTTGTATCCAAACGCGAAGTGCAAAAACGTGGTCTGGAAATATAATTCCAGAACTCTTCCAAACAGAGCCTATGATTTGAAAACTCAAAACAAACAACACACTCAAATCAATGGGTGGAACTATAATTTGAGAGGCTTACCAAATGGAACCTTATATTTTTATATGTTTATAGTTTTTTTGTCTCATTCTTTCACATATATGTAGTTCTCCCATAAATAAGTTCTCGTTTGGTTTTTATTTTGGAGTTAAAAAAATATAAAAAGACGAAATAAATTATATATATTAATAAGATAAAATGTCAAATTTAAATCATAATCATTACACTTTTTTTTCACAAAAGTCAAAAAAATCCAAAAACAAAAGCTAAACGAGACTAAAACAATCACACAAAAAAATTGACTACCATAACCAATGTCAAATACTTAAATAACATGAAGCATTTTTTTGAGAAATTTTAAAACACTTTTTATCAATTTTAAAATATTTTAATTATTTTTTAAACTCACAATAATTCTAATTCAAAGAATTAAAATAGTCCAAAAAAAATTTAAAAATTTATTTATATATATATATATTTTGTACAAGTACAAAAGAATACTAAAAAAAGTCAATCTCCAAATGCCCCTAAATAATTAGTCAACAAAACTACAAATTCAAACTTATAAACTTAGAATTTATCTAAAAAAATGAATCAATTATTCAAATTTATTTTATTCATACACCCTACATTTCATTAATTTAATCTCCATTTAGATAAACACATTCAAAATAAATTATGAATTGATATGAGTGATTTCATAACATTTTTAATAATTAATCCATTAACGCATGACTTATGTATTTTTTTTTTAGAGGGGGAAGGGGGGGAGAGTGAATATTGGTCAAAGACCTTTCAAAATGTTAATTTGGTAATATAAATAAGGTTACAAATGAAGAGAGTCGTTTGTAAATAGATTCAAACTCGACTTAATAAGAATTTATTCAAATTCGATTCGTTAACTTCTAAACTTATCACTAATAAACCCATTTTGGATTCCACTCTTCTATTCATGGAAGTTGTTCATCTTGGAAAAAAAAGATTAGATTAATCTAATCCTTGTGACGGTATGATTTCATTACATTTTATTTAAAAACTAAATGGTGAATTTTCAAAATCATACTTGGTACTTATTTATAAATAAATAAAAAATAGTAAAATTATATAATTATAATTATGGCACTAGTTTTTTTTTAAATAAATAATTTACATTTAAAATTTTATAAAATAAATGACATAAATTATCACAGTAGAATCTATATAAATCCAATCTCTCCGTATGGTGTGGACAAATGATAGAAATTTATTCTTGAAATTAAATACAAATAAAATAATTTATATAAAATTTAACTTAATGATAACCATTCAATTTTTTTAAAAAAAAAAATCATAAAAATAAATTTATTCATAATAGCTATGTTGTCTATTGTAAAATTTTATGTATAAATAGAATTTATATATATATAATATACTTTGAATTATTTTGAAAATTCACTTTGCTCCCAAAATGGCCTTGTTTGGATTGGTTGGCTTGTGAGATTCCAGTCAACAACAGCAACCACGACAAAAGGGGAAAACACCAAGAAGATTGTGACAGTCAATTATACGACCTTTCACACAAATAAAAAAGTAACAAAGAAGACTGATGTTTGACTTTTCTATTCATCTACCCGACGACTATTTGTTTCTTTTTTTTTTTAAATATAAATTTAGTTTAAACCTATCGGAAGAAAAAAATAAAAATAAAAGGTCCGTAGGATTTGGTTTTAAAATTATAATTTGAATATAAAATTATATTTTAAATTTTAAAATTTTGAATTATAATTTGAAAAGAGAAAATTTATTTAGTTATGGGCTTTAAAAATAATTTTGGAATGATTTGTATTTTTTTTTATTGATTGATTGATGTATAAAATATGAGAGAACGTGAAAAAAGAGATGAGAGAGAAAAAGTGATTGATTGATTAATAATATTAAATAAAAATAGAAAAGAGATGAATTTTCAAAGTAAATTTGAGTTATATTTTAAAATTTTATTTGGTTATGAATTTTGATCTAAAATTTAAAAATAAAATTGAGTTTTGAAAAGTAAACCAAACGTTGCCAAAGTTTGGTTTGGAGCGGATTTGTATATGACTTGTTGCTATCTCGTATCATATCCGAAGCGAGACAAATCGAGAGGTGGTGAAACCAGGACACAGATTAATTTTGTAGGCTAAAAAATGAAAATGGTAATAAAAATTATAGATAATATGATATATTTCTGATAATAATTATAGTTAATAAAAATTATAAGATATAAGATATAAAATAAATTAATAAAAATTAATAGTATTAAATATAATCTTTTAGTATTTTAATTTATTATAATTAAAAAATTAAATTATACATATTAGATATATATATATATATATATAAATATATTTAATAAATATAATTAAAATAGGGTCAAGTAACATGAGGTGGAAAAACGTCTCCATTCCACTTCTTTGTTGAGATGAGAAAAGTCCTCACGAGGCGAGGCAAGAGACGCGGCAGCGAAGCGGGACGGAAGATACTATTAGTGAAAAAGACCATGGAACCATGCGCGTTGACCATGGGAGACTATTCCCCACCCCATCCTGTTAATACTTGGAAAAACTTGGTCTGTGTTTGGAGAAATTTTCTAAATATATTTTTACATCGTGTTTTGAGTAGGGGTGAGCATGGTCTGGATTGGACCGGATTAGGATAAAACCAGGACCAATCCGTTTTCTACGGTTCTTAAAATATTGGAACCAATCCAATCCGTTTAAATCATGGAACCAATCCGAACCAATCCATTTAAATACGGATTGGATCGGTTTAGGACCACGGATTCACATAATTAAATAACCAAAATATATTTATAACACTTTAATTTTATAAAAATATAAACAGCGTTATATTAGTTCCACAATAGCAACATATTTTTCTATAATAGCGACATACTGTTCTAAAATTTAAACAACCATAAGAAAATTGGTTTCACTATAAGTATTTAAACCATTACAAATTAAAACTAAAAACCAAAAAACGAGTAATAAAAGAAGATATTATATGGTTTTAGGTTTGAGTTTAGATTTTATATAGAATTAAGAGAAGATACTATAGGGGAGGATGTATAATAAAAATATAGACTATTTGTATACGGTTCGGATCGGTTCCAATCCGGAACCGTGGGGTTCAATCCGGAACCAATCCGTAGATTACGGATTTTTAATTCTTCAATCCGGAACCGAACCGCGGATTCAAAAAATCAATCCAAACCTATCGGATTGGACTGGACTGGATCGGATTACGGATTTCACGGATCGCTTGCTCAGCCCTAGTTTTGAGTGTTTTGTTTGTTTAGAAAAAAATTGGATTAACCAGCTGTCCTCCTAGACGTCTGGTCGATTGACCAGAACAGTATTATTTTTTATATTTTAAATAAATAAAAATTCAAAATTTTTAAATTTTTTTTGAGTTTTGAATGGAATTTTGAGTTGTGTTTTTGGTTATGAGTTGTAAATTTTTGTATTAAATATCATATGTCACATCAAAAAATTCATACTCAATTTAAAACTATTTTCAAAAATCATCCACCAAACAAATTTTTCACACTTAAATCATAATTCTAAAACTCACAAACTCAAAATACAACTCTATTATCAAATCATATTTAAAAAACTCTACCAAACGCTACCTTAACTTCTACACTCTTTCATATTTGGTATTTGGTGCAACTACCATTAACCACAAAAAAAAATTATTTAGATAAAAAACATTTTTTTCATTTTTAAAATTTATATAATGTTTTACAGAGTAAACTCTTATTAATACCATTGTACTATAAATAAATTATTTTTTGCATAAACAAAGAGCATGTAAGTCTAAATGGGGTCGCACATGATGAATGAATACCATTTATAGTCTACAATTTATGGACAAATATTTGATAGAAACTCTTATAAACTGTTTTTTTCAAAGGTGTCGGCAGTTTACTTTAAAGAATTTGCCTCAACAAACAATTTAGGTAAGGGAAAATGTTTGAAACCTTACAAAGGGGACTCCTATGATCTTTATTAATGTATTGATCTATGTATTGATCATTGCCGCATTTAAATTTTTTTAAAAAGTTATGTCTAACAATAACATGAATGATTTAGATTATTTTGAGATTGTGAAAATTATGTTTTGTGAGAATTTTTATCATTACTGTTATGTAAGTGTTTTATTAAAGATATCAACAGTTTATTTTAAATCTGCCACAACAATGAAGACATTTGAAATTGATGGTGGATCATGTACCAATTACAAGCATTTTTAGTCACAAAATTCCACCACTACACGCCACCACCACCAAGAGATTACTACACACCATTTATCTTCTTCTCTTTTTTTTTTTTTTTTTTTTGTTATCGGAAAAGTTTCTCTCTCTCTCTCAAGTTTAGGGCAACGCCCTTACAAAGATCACCAAAGTGCCTATTATCCGTTCCGAATAAGGAGACTACAACCTAAAAATTTGTCCCGATCTCTCAAAACAAACTCCGCTTAAGTCAAGATACGCGCAATGAGAAAATATTAGATCCACACCATTCATCTTTGAACCATTGTGTTTGGTTGTTTTTTAAAAAGTAACATAAATAATCGGTCGTGTTTTCATCAAATGTCAACTTCTTGACAACTTGCACCTCATTCATTGTAGTAATTATTGCTGCAAGAACAGTGTGCCCTCAACAATTTATGTAGAGGTATTAATCACTTCAGAAATATGACATGACACGACAGAGACAAAAATCATGCTAAATTAATGAAAGTTTCGCCATCGAGTTTTAAATTTACTACATTATTTCAAAAAATTCCATTTCATTGTACTTTTTTAATACAACATAGAAAGATTCGACTTCCATTAATCAAACACAAAACCTAGCCTTCAAATCAAACACAAACACAAAACTAGCCTTGAAATCAATTCATGAAGCATGACTGCTGATAATTTAGCTACCAGTTACCAGTACAGCATAAGGATGAAATTCTGACCATATCGGCCTCAGTGTTAACAACACACATATCTTGCAGAATGTTCAGCTGCTTCTATGTCTTCAAATATTTCCGAGTTCATCGTAGAAAGAGTTGTTTCCAGAAAAGACTCAATATTACAAAAAATTTGCCATCTTGAAGGCCTTCCCAAGTCTCTTCAAAACATTTCCCTGCCCACACCATTTTTTTATGTTTTAAAATTAGCATTGTATTTGTCCCTCAACCAAATAATTCTTTTGAATAAAATCCTAAAATCTAATCTCTCAACACACAACATCATCAGCCACCACCACTAGACACCGCCACACAAACCTCCCTCCTCCGCCATCCCCCCCCAACAAAACCTTGTCATCCCTAGGGTTTCAACATGGTTCCTAGAGCTATGGTTTCAAGGTGGTGAGGCGGCGAACAAGGGCAAGAGTGGGGGAGGTTGTGACAAGGGTGGGTGAGGTTGTTGCGGTGGGAGGGAGTGGTTGTGGCTGTAGCAGTGGGTTTGCATGGGATGGCAGCAGCGGTGGGGGGTGACTGATGGGCTAGGGTTAGTTAGGGTGAGGGTTTAAAAGTTGACAATATTAATACTATGAATTGAGAAAAATTATATTAAAAAAAAGAAAACAAAATTCAAATTGACTGTGATGTGAGTTGAGTAAATGGCGTATTGAGAAAATCTGTGGTTTGCAAATGGGAGCTCCCCCCAATGAATTCATTGCCCTACAAGTTCTTGTTCTTGTCACAACTTATTCATGATTCATTACATTTATGAAGCTGGAGGCCTTCTGATATACCACCAAGAAGTAGAACAAAGAAGAAATCAGGAATATAGAAATAAAGCATAATCTTGCCCAAGCAATCAACTGCAGAAAATAGTTAGATTTCTTAATTGATGAACCAAGTATGAATTCGTTCTCTAGACAGCCCTATTTATAGAGAATCAGTTTATATCAAATGCAATCAGAAATTAAAAAGTATCAGTTAATAGGATTTGGTTTGAACACCCAGTGAGAAATTCAAACAAAAGACAACAAAAGAAACATGACAAGAACTCAACTCCTATGTGCAATAGTATAAATACATCAAACCTGATTCTTGACAGTGCTAAAGCATTTACATGTGTTTGCTAAGGTTCCATGACAACTAATACTGTTTGCCATGACACCTACCCAACCCTCATTGTTCAAATTATTTCTCTATACTTACCTTAAAGGCGATCAATTCTGAAGAAGTGGCCTGCTTCAGGATTCGATGATGTTGAAGGAGAATTTTGAAAGCAATTGCGGAACTCCTGATATAATCGGCCCGTATGTCTACAAAATACAACAACTTGCACGCGTCAATCCCAATTCTAGCATTCAATATCTCATGTAAAATGAATAACTATTAACTACTATGTTTAGGTTGTATTGAGCAAAAAAGTTGGTAGCATAGAATGGAGTATATTATGTGGGTGTTTGGGAAGTGGGTTTTTATGTAGGTTTTTTTAGTTGTAGGATATTATTGGAGAATTTTTTTTTTTGTGTTTGGAAAGATAGTTAGGTTTTGTTATGGTTGGATGCGATGTTTGTGAGAGAAAAAGTGAAATGATTATGGGGTTGGATGTGATATTTTGTTTGGATGTGTTTTTTTTAGTTTTGCAAAAAGTTCGTCTTTTAGTGGAAAAAATCAAAAAAAAAATTTCCAAACCCAAGTTCCCAAACACTACCTAAATAAGCCGGTTTTCTATTCAAAATGGGTTTAGTGGTTCATCCGGACCGGAACTTGAATCACTCGATGGGTCAACCAGTCGAATTGTTTGGTCTGGTCCGGTTTTTAAAATATTGATAGCAACAAATCCAAATAGAAGTCCATTCATTAATGAAATTTTACAATGCCTTTGATTTGCTCAATACATATGCTTGTTGACCATCGGTTCAATGGTAAAACCTTGGCCTAATAACCTTAAGGTTATAAGTTCAAGTATCAGGGCAATCACTTTGTATGCTACACCAAAGATTAGATGTGTATCCAATCTTTCCCCTCCCAAACATGTGTACTATTTGGATGTTATTTTTATATGCTTGCTGACTAGCCAGACCTTCTGAACTTAATGTGAAACAAAATGGACCAATCCAATCTCCATGGACGTTGAATTGTTCAATCAATTTACACTCTAAATGGAGTTTCTGTACCTTGTGATTTTCATGTATTTGGCACAATGGAACTGCAAGCAATTTGAAGTTTCTTGGCACAATGAATTTCCGACTCTCTGGTAACTTGACAAGAAAGAGTTTTGTGCACTCCTTGAAAACGAGCAAAGCACACAAGTTTAGGATCTTGTGTCATCAAACATAACTCAAAAGAAGCAGTTTGGGTTGACCAATTACCTTAGGCTTTTTCACGTTTGGTGGCAAATATGGAAACATTAAAGTTTCAAAGTCAGGTCTCCACCACATTCCAAGGCATTCTCCCACCTAAACATTGAGAATTAGTGCACTCAACAAAAATACTCAAATTACAAAAACAAAAACAACACAAAAAAATGGAAATTTCATATACCTCCCATTCAAGCACACTGCCTTCCGATAGCTTGCTTGAAAGCTTACGTTTCAGACAATCAACTTCTGCAGAATAATGAGCGTATTATTGGACCTTTTATAGACAAATGCTTTTCCCAGTTTCAAAGTCTTCACAAGATAAGATTGTCCTACCTGATTCACCTGGTCTTAAGCGACCCCCGGGGAGCTTAAAGACAGAATTACGTACTTGCAAGAGCAACAAATGAGGATGTTTGAACAATTCAACCTGTTGTAACCAGTTTTGACTATCTCTTCAGTAACATTTTATATACCACATGCTCTTAATTTTTTTATTAATAGAAGTTTAGATCACAAAGCAAGCTTAGAGCATCTCCATCAAACTAGTTTAAATTTTGTTATATTTTTATTGAAAAGTTACTTTTTCTATTTTGGCTATACACATTTTTAAGGGGCACTTTTTCATAAATCTCTTTTCACCTGTTTATGTTCCATTTAGTCCACATTATTTTTTTATATTCCAATAAGTTCTATGAATTATGTAGTTACCAAAATACCCCTAATAATATTCACATTTACAATGTAAATGTTCCGTGATGTGAATGTTCACACCATCAATATAAATGTTAACATATCAATGTGAACATGCACACGTCAATGTGAATATTCACAATGTAAAATATGAATGTTCACATCACCAAATTGCTAACCGTTCAAAAAATATTTATAAGGATCGAAATGTCCATAAAATACTTTAAATATAAAAATTAGGATTTGGTAGATCAAATGTTCAAATAATAAGACTTATTGGAATACAAGAATATCTTATGGACTAATTGGGATACAAATACTTGAAAAATGATTTTCTCATAAATCTCCCCATTTTTAAATACATTGTCTAACAAACTCTCTATGTTTTCTATATTGCTTAAATATTATTTTATTTATTTTCATTTAGAATTGGTTTTTATAAACTCAACACAATTAATTTCCAAGTATAAAAAGTAATATTTTTTAATGTTTGACTAGGCTACATTTGTTGAGCCAAAACCACCAAAACTAAAATAACTAACTTGATAGCTAGTTTGATAGAAGTGAAATTTAATAATTTACTCACTATTTTAACTAAACAATAAAAATAACTAATTTGATAAAAATGCTCTTATAAACATATAGTAATGATGCGAAAATTACTAATTACTAAATAAGGATGCTGATATTCCCCATCCTTCCTCCTTTCCTTTCCGAAGAAAATGAAGAGTTGAAAACAGAAAAAGAACTAGACATAGCAATGATTATGTCTAACCATAAATCATTGTTGATGTAATCTTCATGTCACATTCTGAATCCATAACTCCAATCACATGTTGATGCAATAATCTCCAAAAGTTTTATTGGCATAGCTGAGGCCTAAAATGGGCCCAAAGACAGAACAGATGTAACTGCCATAGACTTGCAAGTATACATCTCTGTATGAGTGCGTTGCGTAACAATATGTTAATGTAAAAATTCATGTGAAAAGGCATCTGTACTACTACTTAGTACTGACATGAAATTTGTAATAAATTTAATTTACTAGATTGACTTGGATCATCATCTAGGCCCACTCAATTTAATTGGCTAGTCATTCCTTCATACCGAATTGGGTAGACATTTTAGTCTCCCACTTCACAAGGTTTGATTTTAATGGGTAGGTATTTGAATATCTTTGACTGGTCACACGATCACTAAGGAGTAGACCCCATGACCTCAAGGCATAAGGCTCACCATGTAGGTGGTCACCCGAGTACTTCACATCGGCTCGTAAGCCTTCCCTCACCTAAGTACCGTGGATTATTCCCTCTCTGCATGCAACTACCCCTGCTCCATGAGCATATCCCCCGTTCCACGATCATCTGCTTGCCTCACCACCACCATTGCGGTCACTTCACCTTGCAAAGGCTCCAACTTTAAAATGGCACCCTAACACTACATAGCTTACTTAGGCAAAGGGTAAGGCCTAGGAACCCCCTCAGGATTGATGCCTCGGTCGTGGGATGTCAAGCAACCGCTGAGGGATCGTCAAAGTTATTTGGCTCACCCCCTCAAGTTAGCTCCACTTTAACCAATTTTAGACATGAAAGAAAGGACTTTGCACAAAGACCAAGATTGACCAAGTCATGTGATACCTTGGAAAGTGTATCATACATACCCACTGCTACCTTGTACGGTCTATTACATCTACTCAGTGGAACGTACAAGAGTGAGTTGGCCTCTATGGCCCACCTCTCCCATAAAGGGGGTCTCCCCCTCCATATGCAATAACTAACAACCAAGCTTATAAGCAACCTCATCATTTAGACCTGGAGCTCCTCTATGCATTAGTGACTCTTCTCCCTTATTGCCACTCTCTATCTACTCTAATAAGATTGCCTTAACTCTCTCCCTCTACACTTCTGGTGGTCTTGCGCCATCTTAGTGCCTATCATAATTCTCGGAAGATCCACGACAGACCACCTCACATACCATTACCTTACTACAATACAA
This sequence comes from Camellia sinensis, assembly GCF_055761805.1. Lineage (NCBI taxonomy): Eukaryota > Viridiplantae > Streptophyta > Magnoliopsida > Ericales > Theaceae > Camellia > Camellia sinensis. The sequence goes on along the minus strand of NC_138973.1, from coordinate 87,706,264 downwards.
TCCACTTGAGAAGAGTGGTATTCGCTAAGCATGGCTCTTTCGAGTTTCTCTGTAAAAACATGTTCAGACGCAATTCTGTGTCAGTGTCCCTATCCTCACCACTACAATATGTCTGGACACTAGAAATTTGGAATTTATCAAAATCAGATAATCAATTTCCTAAACACATATACAACAAAATCAAGTAGCAATTTTCGTTTTGTTTTGTACAACAAAAATCAATTTATCTTCAAATTGAACCAAAGAAATTAAACTCAGCTCCATTATACATAGACAACAAAATTATGCAGGAATCTTCATTTTGTTTTTGTACAGGTAATCATTAGCGTATCGTCTTCAAATTGAAACAAAATGTTAAACCTATTTCTGTTATGCAGTCGAACTCGAATTGTCTCTACCCTCCAAAGCATGTTTATCTGTATCGAAATACACACCAAAAAAAAAAAAAAAAAATCTTCAAAATATCTAATTAACAATCAATTGGGAGGCACACAAATGTGCACAAAATAATCACTACGTGACAGTACTCAATTCACACGAATCAATCATATAAACCCATTTCCAGACAATCAACACATTTCCAACAAAGAAATAGTCATTCATTATATTGATTATTCAACACTTGAGCAAGTAAATAAGATGCTGATCTAGCTGTAGTTTATTGTATTCATATTCATTGTTTTGTGACCAACCATCAAGTATCAATTCACACACACACACACACACACACCCTAGAATCATGCACAGAGAGAGAGAGAGAGAAAGAGAGTATATCAACAAAGTTCAAAATTTCACCAAATCAGTAGACCAAAGTAGAACGGAAACAACAAGAAAACAGAAAAGGAGAGAGAGTGAAAACCAGAATGACAGCCTCCACACAAGTCCTCATCCCATAAGCAGCATAGCTGAAAGTTACCAAAACAACTAATTGAACTACAGAAGACTAACACATATAATCATAACATATACATATATATATATATATATAGAGCGAGAGAGAGAGAGAGAGAGAGAGAGAGAGAGAGAGAGAGAGAGAGAGAGACTTGGATTTGAAGCGGTGGATGCGATCGGATAAGGTCTCGTCCTTGAAAGGGAGGGCTTCTTTGGAACCGAAATAGTAGCAGCTGAGAGGGTATATGTCCAAGACATGGTTGCGATCGCTGCTCTCACTACTGTGATTGTTATCCACCGGTAAAGCCATTGACAGAGAGAGAGAGAGCGAGAGAGATCTGGGTGTAGAAGAAGACGAAGAGAGAGACGGAGGAGGAGGAAGGAGGGGGAAAGTAGTAGACCTGTCTACTAGTGCGGGAGGGAGCGTGCTGATGTTCAAAGCAAATATACAAATAATTTGGGCAAATCACAATTTTTAATCTTGATAGTTTGATTAAAATTTTATTTTTATTTTTATTATTTTAATTTAAATCATTTGTTCTTATATTTTAAGTTCAGGTCTAATTTAGTTTTTCAGTTTAAATTTCTATTAGTCTGCTTGAGATTGATTAGTGTTTTAAAATCATTAATTTTAATTTATAATTTAAACAAAATCAATTCTGCCATAGACCCTAGTCAAACTTGACCCCCAAGATCCCCAGTGAGGTGGCAGTTGATGTGAAAGAAGATTCTATACACGCACGCAACTATGAAAAAAAAAAGAAAAAAAGAGAGATGGAAATAGCGGAAGAACAAACCCAAAATCATCTTTCATCGTCTATCCTCACCTGTCGCCGCCATAGATCTTCGTCATCCTCCTCCTCCACCTTAGCTCTATGGCATCGACGACGGCCATTGTAATCGCGAAGCAAACCACCAAAGCTAGCATTATCTCGACCTATAGATCCATCGGTGTTCAATTTTATCCACCCAAACTCTGGCTTTTCCTATGTACACAGTCCAAATGATCTTGTGACTGAAGTAGACGTAATTTTCGGCTACATCTCTATCTGTCACTGTCCTCAATCTTCGGTTGCGTGTCTGTGTCTCACTCTTCATCTATGTCTCTGTCTCACAAGTACTCTGGATCGGTAGTTTATGAGGTAAACTTTTTCCCCCAGCTCTCCAAGTAAGAAATCAGTAATAATAGTTAAACAAAAAAAATCAGTTCCATATATAACTATCCCCAATCCCAAGTGACTCAATTTGGACATTTGTTTCATTAACAAATCAGTTCATACACTTTGTTCATACACTATCCCCTGATATTTGTTCATTGATATTTGTTCATACACTGATATTTGTTCATACACTTTCTTCACTAGATAAAAAATCAGTTTCATTAACTATTCCCTGATATTTGTTCATACACTTTGGGGATAGTCACATAATATTTGTTCAAATCAGTTCCATTATTCAACAATGGTTCAAATCAGTAGTTGTTCTCAATTGGGCATTATGTTAGGGAACTGATTCATTGTGTTATATAATCATTCTGAAATTATTTAATTGTTATTTCATTATGCAAAGTGGAAGAATGGAGGTTTATTTAAATGTTGGTGACAATCTTTCAGTAAATGAGGGTGAAGAAGTTGAAGAACCTAAGGAGGGTATGTGTTTTAGCTCAAGGGAAGAAGTGTACACATTTTATGCCAAATATGCTAAGCATGTTGGATTTTCTATAGCTCATAGAGTACAACATTTTGGAGATAATGGGCAATTAAAAAACTTTGCAATTGAATGTTCTCGAGCGGGGAAGAGAAAAAAGAAATTAGAAGTCAACCCTCTGAAGCCATCTTTGTCCTCAAAAATTGGTTGCAAAGCAAGGGTACGAGGTAGTGTACAAAAGGATGAGAGATATAAACTAACCACAGTTAACCTTGAGCATAATCATGATTTGATTCCCACCGACTCACATTATTTTGCAATGAATAAGAAAATTCTTACTCTTGTGAAGAGAAGATTAGAAATTAATGATCAAGTAAGGATTGGGGTGTCTAGAAACTTTATTCAATGGTTGTTGAAGCGGGGGGATACGAGTCATTGACATTTGATGAGTGAGATGCAAAGAAATATATTGAGAGAGCTAGAAGATTGAGGCTTGAGGAAGGTGATGCCGAATCACTTCAAAGTTATTTTATGAGGATGTAAGCACATAGTGAGAGATTCTTTTATATGATTGATGTTGATGAGGAGTTTCGCATTAGAAACTTGTTTTGGGCTGATGCAAGGAGTCGGGCGACTTATAAAGCATTTGGAGATGTCATTTCATTTGACACAACTTATCTGACGAACAAATATGACATGTCATTTGCTCTATTTGTTGGAGTTAATCACCATGGACAGTCCATTTTGCTTGGTTGTGGATTGTTATCTAGTGAAAATACTAACACATTTGTTTGACTATTCAAGTCGTGGTTAAATTGCATGTCAAATCATCCTCCAAAAGCTATCATAACTGATCAGTGCAAAGCTATGCAAAATGTTATAGAAATTGTCTTTCCACAAGCTCGACATCGATGGTGCTTATGGTATATCATGAAAAAATTCCGGAGAAGTTAAAAGGATATGCTCAGTATGAAGCCATAAAGTTGGCTATGCGAAATGCAGTTTATGACTGTTTAACAAGAGTTGAATTTGAGAGTAAATAGGAAGAGATGCTTGCAACATTCAATTTTTATGATAATGAGTGGTTGGGGGTACTATATGATAAGCGGCATCGATGGGTATGTCAACTATACAACGAAGTGAAAGTATGAATGCATTTTTTGATGGATATGTAAACTCAAAGACTACATTGAAGCAATTTGTTGAACAATATGACAATGCCTTAAGAAGTAAGGTAGAGAAAGAGAAGAAGGCAGACTTCAAATCTTGACACAAATTGTTTGATTGCCTAACTATATATGATTTTGAGAAGCTATTTCAGCAAGCCTACACCAATGCAAAATCAAAGAAGTTCAAGGAGAGTTAAAGAGATTAGTTTACTGTTAGCCGTTGTTTCTGAAAGAGAAATGATCAATTTCTACATATAATGTCCAGGAAGAGATGGTAGTTTGTGAGAAGATGAAGCATGTGGACTTTGTTCTCTATTTTAATTCAACTGAATGTGAAGTTCAATGCATGTGTCGGTTGTTTACGTTTAGAGGCATTATATGAGCTCACTCACTCGTTGTGCTTGTGAGAAGGTGCATAAATGAGGTGCCAAGTAAATAGATTCTGCCACGCTGGAGAAAAAATTTGGATAGAGAGTACGCATGCATCAAAACCATATATACTAGCTTTAGGAATGATTTCAATGCAAGTTGCTATGAGAGGATGAACAAAAAATTGATTGCCATTGTACAACTTGTTGGTAACTCTGAAGGCAAAACTAAAATTATAGACCTTGGGTTACATGAAATCAAGGATAGAGTCATGAAAGAAGAATCTGGTGATGGGAGTAATTTACCATGTTCTACACAACGAGCTGCTAGTAGGAAGGTGATTAGTCCTTTGGTTGCTCGGCAAAGAGGCCGTCCAGTTACCAAACGAAAGGTTGCCAAAGTAGATCAAATAGTGAATCGGTTCAAGGCAACGGCAAAAAAACAAACAAAAGTAAAGGCAAATTGTGTATTACAATTTTTTTTTTATACAAACTGTAACTGTATTCAAGTATGTAAAAACAATTCATAAATTTCAATCTTTAATCATTCTTGAACAAATACAGGCTGCTAAGGTGTTTCGATTTGGAGCTGAAGCTGAAGATCAATCTCATGCTACAACTACAGCATATACACCGTATTATCCTTATACGGCTGGCACGCAAAATGGTATGTATGTACCGGTATATGTTCGAAAGAGGACTTCATATCAATTTCTTGTTTTCACAAATTTTGTTCTTCTAACATGTACTTTTAATTGAATTATGACAGGTGGTCAATGGTATTGGAGGCACATCTCTTACTCTATTGGACTTTATAAGAGGCACACCGGGAAGTTTGATGAGTGCTCCAACTCAGATTTATGGTTTTGCATCTCAAACCCCACCGGAGAACTCCCTAAGGCGAAGAGAGTGGTCACTGCCATGGATACCAAGAGTTTCAATGAACCCCACAACGTGTTCTCTGGCATTGTGACGACCAAGTCTTTCCTTCTCTTTTCTTCGTTTTTCTTTCCCTCATCCTCCCGTTCTTCGCTTACTTTGTTGGATTCAAAATGATGGGAAATAGTTCTCTATGTAGAGTCCTTGATCTTGTTTTATTTGGTTGTCGGTTTTTACCAGTTCTGGAGAGCGTGGGGTCAGGTCCGAAGTGCCTGGGAGCGATGCGAAAATTTTCTGGGCTGCTGGGCTAGGGTCGTACGTATGGGATGAGGGCCGCACGTGCGGGAATGAGCGAGTTGGGGGAGTAGCACACTGCCTAAAAGGCATGTGCGGAAGGAGGTGCGGGAAGAGCCCCCGCACGTGCGGGGATGAAGGCCGCACGTGCGGGAAGGTGCGCTCCGCACGTGCGGCACTCTGGCAGTCCGAAAACCCTATTTTTTTTTATCATTTTGAGGCCGAAAATACCTCATTTTCTAGTCCTTCTCTCTCACTCTAAAAGCCCTTTTTCTCCTCATTCTCTCTAAAAACCCTAACCAAGGCACCAAAAACCTTTGATTCTTGCATCATTGGGGTAGATCATCATCATCTCTCACAACATTGAAGATCTAGAGCAAGAGTTCCACTTGTGGTGGTGGAGATCAAAGCTTCCTCTCATTCTTGAATCTTAGGGTTTCTACTCCATTTCTCCATCAACACTTTGAGGTAGGGGTTCTTGAGTTATATATACTAGTTTTGTCATTTTGATGATGATTTAAAAGCTTTCTTCTAGTTTCGATGATCTCAACTTTGTGATTTCTAAAATGTAGAGATTTTCTTCACAAAAGGGTTTTTCTTTACACTTTCAAAATTTTGATCAATCTTTGAGAGTTCCATCTTGTTGATCTAAGAAATATGCTTTGATGAGGTTTTTCACCAAGAAATGGGAAGTGTTTGTCTTGAGGAAAAACCCTAGAAATTGGGGATTTTGAGAAAACATGAGATTACTTGTGAAATCCTTGTTATTTTGTGTCATGAAGATGAATGAAATGTTATTCTAGCATAATTGTTAAAAATATTTGAACATGTGTTATTAGAAATTGATGAATGATCATGTATCAATAATATTGAAATTGTAAGATCTTGGAATTTTGTTGAAAACTTTATATTGCCTTGAGAGGCTAGTTTTTTGAGATTTGGGCATGATGAGAAGTTTATTATTGCTATGGATTGATGGTTTGGTTCTTCGTGAAATAATGTTGAGGAGAAGAAATGATAAAGTGGTAAATTAATATTGTTGTAGGGATGTTTGAAAAGGAGAAATGTTATGAAATATTATACTTTGCATCATGTTCTCATTTGAACTATTGTCATTCTTGCACATCATGAAATGAATTGGAAAACGTTTACCTTGAGAAAGATTATATTGTAATGAGAACTACAGTGATGTGAATGGGGTAAATACGTGGTAAGTCCGGATAGGGGGTGTAGTTGAACTTGACAAGTTGGCCGGAGTGTCCGTGGTGAAAGACCAAAAAACCGTGCGGATAGGTGTCGAGCCTTCCAGTTAATACCGGTAAAAATGACAGTTTGGTAGTACTCATAGAGTCTACTTGCAGACACCAGCCTAGGGATTACTAGTGTCATATTTACCTCCCCTATTGAATTAATATTGAAAGTTTGAAATTGACGAGATTACAAGATAATGTTGAGAGCATGGTGACTTTGAAGTAGTGAATGGAAATGAATTTTTTTTTTTTCATTTATTAACCTTGGCATGGTTTTACATTTACAATTATTTTTATGTTGAGGGAAAAGCATAACTGTATATACTTTGTAAGAATTCTCTACTGAGCTTTATGCTCACCCTTATGGGATTTTGGTGCAGGTAAAGATGTGGTGATCCCACCGGGTTGATGGCGTGGACGTGATTGTGAAAAGTGCTAGCTCTTATATTTTTGTGTAAATTTTTGTAAAGCCAAGGGCTAACGTGTATGAGTCCGAGAGACCATTTTGTGTAGCCAGGCTATTGCCTTGGGACTTGTAAGCCCTTGAGGGCCTTATTCGTTTTGATTTGATGATTTTACATACTATAGATTAATGTACTAGTTTATCAATGAATGTATAACTGCATGTGAGATTATTTTGTAAAACATTTGATCTTATGAAGTGGGATTTGGTTAATATCATATTTTGGAAGTGGGTTGTTCATGTCGAATTATTTCGGGGTGTTACAGGCATTGCCTTGTTTTCCATCAAACTTAATAAACTTGGGTACTGTATACCCAGTTGGGTAGGTCATGGTCCATATCTCCTGAGAGCATAAGGGTTTCACATCTGGGTCGGAGAGAGATGGTAGTTGCTTCTTGCTACACTTTTGCTCGAGCATAGCTTGTACATTGGCTAGACTAACAAAGTGAGTGGGCTGGAATGATCTAGTTTGCTCCTAAGTAGCTAAACCAACGGTCGTACCATTCGCCTGAGGTACCACCAGAGACACCTGGATCGGAGCCTGAACCTCAAAGAACAAGTTAGGCATTGGGTTTGGGGCTGCTATAGACGGAGGTGCTTGTACTGGAGTTGATCTAGAAACTGTAACAACCCTCATACTGTTTACTGATTAATGACTGACCGATTACCGATAATCACCGATTACTGTTAAACGGAACTGATAATGACTGATAACTGACTGATAATTGAACTGATTAAAGTACTGAACTGACTGACTGAAACTGGAACTGAATTGATTGAGTATATGTTAGTTAATTTCATTCTATCTGTTTGATTGTATGATTATCTGTTCATGTTCGTATGTTTAAACTGCTAATTGAAGGCCTTATCGGCGGCCGAATCTGAAACCGATTAGTGTTCTGTGACCCTCGTAATTTACGTGATTTTATTGTACAATTGTTTGAAAATTGATTAGGTATGATTAAATTAGATTAAATAAGCTAATTAAAGAGTTGGATTTAATTACAACCTTGCCACTAAGTGGGCCACTCACACACACACACACATGAGCCTTGTAAACACTCCACGTATTGATTAAACCCACACTTCTTCTCACATTTTGAGCCTCAACCGACCCTAGAGAGAGAGAGGTTTGAGGAGTTGGTTTTCATCTTGAATCGCTTGGAATTGCTTGAGAAATTGTTGAAGTGATTGCATATTTGAGCTCCCTTCTTGAAATACAAGACTTAAGGTAGCTCCATTGTCTTCTTATTCATGTTTTAAGTTGAATCTTGCATGATTTATGTCATATTGAAGGAGTGTAGAGCCAAACATGGTTTAGATGGCGAATTGTAGCTTAATTGTTGCATGCATGTACATATATTGAAGTTTTGAGGTTGTAGTTCATCATACCTCACATGCATGTCCATCTTTTGGTCATACTCCATGAGTTCATCTTGGTTTTGACGGCTTGAGCTCTTTTGAAACAGCATTAAAGCTTTGAAAATGATTTAAGATCATGCATGTCATGTTTGAAGATTGTTCTTGAAAATGATTTGAAATTGGTTTGAAATTGGGTTTGAATTAAACACCCTTGGGCTTTGATTTCTCAAATTGCGCTTTGAAACATGATATCCTATGTGTTTTTAAATGTTTTCCAGAAAATGGGCCCAAGAGGATTGGTTTTGATGCTTTTGAGCTTGGTTTTGGACCTGGAGCTCGAATCTGGGATTTCCAGATTTCAGTCGTCCGCTCGAGCGGGGGAAGTGCCGCTCGAGCGGGAAAATCGAGCTTCCAGCATCTGCACTGTTTTACAGTCCGCTCGAGCGGAGTATTGGGCGCTCGAGCGGAGTCATGTCTCAAGCTCGAGCGGGCGTCGAGCGGGGATTTCACCCATCCAGTACTTTTACAGTACGCTCGAGCGGGAAAGTTTGCGCTCGAGCGTGTACCTTTGTTTGCCTGTACGCTCGAGCGGGGAAACCTGAGCTCGAGCGGGACTCTGTTTTTCTGAAAATCCTGAAAATGCTTTTAAATGTGCATTTTTGCATCCTCATCCCATCCTAGGCATTCTTAGGCCTAGTTTAAGGCATTTAGATGAGGATATCGTTGTAGAACACACCAAGGCAAATTAGGGATTAAGTTATGATATTGCCCAACTGTGTAGCTTAGTGTGTTCAATCTGTTAACTGTGTAGGGTTGGCGACTGGAGAGACACGCTCTAGCATACTGTAGCCCGAACTCTGTGAGTAACGATTGTGTAAAGATATGTTCACAAATGATTATCTTCTGAACAACTGAACTGTACTGTTTTCTGAACTGATTACTGTTAACTGAATGAATGTATGTCCTATATTCTGAACTGTATTGTGGCATCCTTAGCACCTACTGTTTACTGTTACTGTGACAGAATTCTCTGTCGGTTCCCTCGTGGAACCACTACTGTTTACTGACTGATGGCCATCATTACTGTTCGGTCTTTTAAGACCTACTGTTACTGTTATGCTAATGGATGTACCACATATGACTGTTTACTGTACTGAACAACTGAAATACTGGTTGAATTGAACTGTTTTCATTACTGTAAGGACATTCATTCTAAACCCCTTTACGCATTATGTTATTCACTGGGCTTTAGCTCACTGCTCATATATATATGTAGGTGTACAGGCACCAGATCGGAGCTAGGAGCGTCAGGGTAACTCCAGTTTTGTCAAGCCAGCCTTTGTGCCTCACTGCGAGGTTCCGAGTTGCCATGCTATGGCTTGGGGGTGTTTTGTTTGTTTTTCCCCCGCCTGTCTCCATACTGTCTGACTGTTCTGTATAGACTGACTGTTACCGTACCGTTATCAAGGGATTAGGTCCCTGTACTGTGTGATTGTAAATTTTGTATAGACCGTACTGTTTTGTACAGACGGAATGCTTTCTGTACTGTTTATGTATGAATGCATGAAAAATCTTTTTGGCATACAGACTGTCACAGCTCATTGGACATTGTTTAATTACTGTATTGGCTTCCGCCAGGCCCTGTACTCTGTTTTACTGTATTACTGTTAAGCAGGCCTTCGGTAATCTCGGATTACTGGCCGGTTACGGTACTAAACCCATAGGGCCGGGTTTGGGGTCGTGACAGAGTGGTATCAGAGCGATACTTACCACGAGTTATACCGCACACACGTGTCCAAATGAGCTATAGGGTGTCCTAGAAAAGTCATTAGGGCATCTCATGAGCATGACAAGTGTGTGGTTATGTTATGACCGAATACATGCTAATGTGTTAAACTGTTAAACAAATGACTGCTTATGTTTAAAACTGTTATAACTGCTTATAGTGAAATGGACAATGCAAATGAACCTGAGTCCTCATCTACTGAGGCAAGAATGGAAAGAATGGAAAGAATGATAGAACTGATAACTGCTAGACTGGAACAACAACAGAACCAACAGCCCCCACCACCTCCTCCTCCTCCGGTACAGCCGGAACCTAATGTTAATGTGAATGATGGGGATATTATTGCTCTGACCCAGAAGTTCAGCAAAATGAAACCGCCATCCTTTCAGGGAGGCCTTGAACCGTTAAAAGCTGAAGCTTGGGTTCTGGAAACAGAAAAACTATTTGAAGTGTTTCCGTGCTCAGAAGCGAATAAGGTATTGTTAGCCACCTTCACCCTCCAAGAAGAAGCTAGAAGGTGGTGGATGTTGATCCGCGATGTAAATGCTGTTATGACTTGGGCTCAGTTCAAGGAGTCATTCTTTGAAAAGTATTTCCCTCAGTGTGTTAGGGATAGGAAAGTGACTGAATTTGAACAACTGAAACAGGGCGCCACGTCGGTTGCCGAATATGAAACAAAATTTACTGAACTTGCCCGTTATGCACCGCACATGGTGGATACTGAGTATAAGAAGGCCAGAAAATTTGAAGGCGGCCTTAATGTGGCAATACTTGACCGGATAAATGTTTTGAAATTACCGACTTTTGTGGGTGTTCTCGACCGGGCACTGATGGCCGAGTCGAACATTGCAGCGGTAAAGCAATCTGAAACACCAACAACTGAATGGCATGGTAAAAGGCAGGGTTTCAAATTTAAGAAAGGCAAGCACAACCCAGCCAATAAGAAACAGAACACGGGATCAATGACTAGCCCCAGCCAAGGGAGTGGGTTCATTCCACCCTGCTCTGTATGTGGCAACAGGCACAAAGGGGTTTGTCACAAATTATCTGGAGCCTGTTACAGGTGTGGCAAGGTGGGCCACATGGTTAAAGATTGCCCTTCTGCTCCTCAAGGCAATAGCAAAGCTGCAGCCAGCGGCGCAGCATTAAATGCTCCACCAAAGCCTAACCCTAAAGCTACCGGGAAAGAGCCTGTGAGGCAAGGCCGAGTGTTCGCACTAGTACCGGGAGATGTGCAGAATACCGAGACCGTTGTGTCAGGTATTCTCTCTATTTGTGCACAAAATGCATATGTATTAATTGATTCGGGGTCTACGTATTCTTATGTATCGCATGCTTTCTCACGGAAATTGAATAGACCCTTAGAACCTATGAACTATCTGCTAGCCGTATCATCACCCGTAGGGGGATCTATGGCATGTGCTTATATGTACCCCGCATGCGAAATCATTGTTGGGGATATGCATCTGTTTATTGATTTACTGCCATTGAACATTGATCATTTTGACGTAATATTGGGGATGGATTGGTTACAAAAATATCATGCCACTATTGACTGTGTGACCAAGCAAGTTGTTTTCCGTCCACCTGGTTTGCCTGAATTTGTGTTTAATGGGAGTGGAGTAGTACCTCCTCCGTATTTGATTTCGTCAGTGAAAGCTGTTAAATTAATTAGAAAGGGGTGTAAAGGATATCTGTGTTCTGTACTGACTGTGTCTACTAATGATAGTGTTAAAACTGATGTGAATTGCATTCCTATAGTCAGAGAATTTCCAGATGTTTTTCCAGATAATCTTTCAGGAGATTTGACTGACAGGGAGATTGAATTTACCGTTGATGTGATTCCCGGAACACAACCAGTTTCTAAAGCTCCGTACCGAATGGCCCCAACTGAACTGAAAGAATTGAAAGTGCAACTGCAGGAACTGCTGGATAAGAAGTTTATCAGGCCCAGCACTTCGCCATGGGGTGCGCTTGTTTTGTTTGTAAAGAAGAAAGATGGCTCACTGAGACTGTGCATTGACTACCGTGAATTGAACAAGGTAACTGTAAAGAATAAATACCCATTACCGCGTATTGATGACCTGTTTGATCAGTTACAGGGTGCTAAAGTATTTTCCAAGATTGATCTTAGATCCGGATATCATCAATTGAAGGTTAAACCAGAAGACATTGATAAAACTGCTTTTAGAACGAGGTATGGACACTACGAATTTTTGGTTATGCCTTTCGGAGTCACGAATGCCCCTGCCGCTTTTATGGACCTCATGAACAGAATTTTTAAACCATACCTTGATGACTTTATTGTTGTATTTATCGATGACATATTGATTTACTCCAAAAGTATAGAACAGCATGAACATCATCTGAGACTTGCCCTACAAACCTTAAGAGAACAGAAACTGTATGCTAAACTGTCTAAATGTGAATTTTGGCTTGACCATGTTATGTTTCTGGGGCATGTTGTTAGCAAAAATGGAATTTCTGTTGATCCGCAGAAAATTGAAGCTGTAGTGAACTGGCCTAGACCGACCAATGTGACTGAAGTCCGAAGCTTTTTGGGACTGGCTGGATATTACAGAAGATTTGTCAAGGATTTCTCCAAAATTGCTCTACCATTGACTCAGTTAACTCAGAAGGGGACATCATTTGACTGGACTGACCAAAGAGAATCTGCTTTCCAGGAGTTGAAAACTCGATTAGTGACTGCACCGGTTCTTACCTTACCTTCAGGTACGGATGGTTATACTGTATTTAGTGATGCTTCTCATAAGGGTCTGGGGTGTGTGTTAATGCAGAATGGGAGAGTTATTGCTTATGCTTCCCGACAACTGAGACCACATGAAAAGAACTACCCGACCCATGATCTGGAACTTGCTGCAGTGGTGTTTGCACTAAAAATTTGGCGTCACTATCTGTACGGGGTGACATGTGAAGTATACACCGACCACAAGAGTTTAAAGTATTTCTTCACACAGAAAGAACTGAACATGAGACAGCGGAGATGGCTAGAACTGATTAAAGACTATGACCTACAGATATTGTACCATCCGGGAAAAGCCAATACCGTTGCCGATGCATTGAGCCGGAAGTCGATTGGAAACTTAGCTTGTTTGCTTACAGGACAGAAAGAGTTGCTTTGTGACCTTGAAAAATCTGAGATTGAAATTGTTTTGAGAGAACAAGGTGGAATCTTGGCTGCTATTTCTGCTCAACCAGCACTGGTTGAAGAGATTAAAGAGAAACAGCAACTGGATGATTTCTTGAAGAAGATCATCGAAGAAAGAGAATCTAAACCGAGACCGGGATTCAAATTTGAGAATAATGTACTGAAATTTCAAGAAAGACTGTGTGTACCAAATGACACTGAACTGAAAAGAAGAGTTCTGCAAGAAGGCCACAATTCGAAATTGTCTATCCATCCGGGGAATACGAAAATGTACCAAGATCTGAAACGGAATTTCTGGTGGCCGGAAATGAAGAAAGAAATTGCCGATTTTGTATCCAAATGTCTTCATTGCCAACAGGTCAAAGCGGAACATCAACGACCTGCCGGATTATTGCAACCCCTACCCATACCAGAATGGAAATGGGAGCATATCACGATGGATTTTATCGTTGGGTTACCTCGCTCCAGAAAAGGTATGGATTCAATTTGGGTTATTGTTGATAGACTGACTAAATCTGCTCACTTCTTACCTGTCAAGACAATTTATAATGCGGATAGATTGGCCGTGATTTATATTAATGAAATTGTGAGACTGCATGGAGTGCCTGTGTCTATTGTTTCTGACAGGGATTCGAAGTTTACATCGAGGTTTTGGCAAAGCCTACAGACTGCATTGGGTACTGAACTGAGACTGAGTAGTGCCTATCATCCTCAGACAGATGGCCAATCAGAAAGGACCATCCAAACTCTGGAGGATTTACTGAGAATGTGTGTCCTTGATTTTCAGGGAGACTGGGAAAGTCATCTGCCATTAGTTGAATTCGCCTACAACAACAGCTACCATTCGAGTATAGGTATGGCGCCTTTTGAGGCATTGTATGGCAGAAAATGTAGATCTCCAATTTGCTGGGCAGAAGTTGGAGATGGGCCTTTGCTTGGGCCCGAGATGGTGTATGAAACAACTGAAAAAGTGAAACTGATACAGCAAAGACTGAAAACTGCACAGAGTAGACAGAAAAGTTATGCAGATGTCAGAAGACGAGACAGAGAGTATGAAGTGGGTGATCACGTTTTTGTGAAAGTGACACCAATGAAAGGCCAGACTCGTTTTGGAGTCAAAAGCAAGTTAGCACCGAGATACGTCGGACCATATGAGATCATTGAGAAAATCAATCCGGTGGCGTATCAAGTTGCGCTTCCTCCTGAAATGGAGCATATGCATAACGTCTTCCACATTTCTATGTTAAGAGATTACCTCCGGGATCCCTTCCATGTGATTGAGCCTACTCGGATAGTGTTGAGTGATGACTACACTTACGAGGAACGGCCTATACAGATTGTAAACCGACGAATCAAGAAACTGAGGAACAAAGAGATCCCGCTAGTGAAAGTTGACTGGCAGAACCATGGTGGTATGTATGCTACTTGGGAAAGGGAAGATGACATGGCCAAACGATATCCTGAACTGTTTCCACTGAATCCTGTTTTCTTCCAGAATGAAGGTAACTCGAGTTTAGAGGACTAAACTCTTTATAAGGAGGGGAGACTGTAACAACCCTCATACTGTTTACTGATTAATGACTGACCGATTACCGATAATCACCGATTACTGTTAAACGGAACTGATAATGACTGATAACTGACTGATAATTGAACTGATTAAAGTACTGAACTGACTGACTGAAACTGGAACTGAATTGACTGAGTATATGTTAGTTAATTTCATTCTATCTGTTTGATTGTATGATTATCTGTTCATGTTCGTATGTTTAAACTGCTAATTGAAGGCCTTATCGGCGGCCGAATCTGAAACCGATTAGTGTTCTGTGACCCTCGTAATTTACGTGATTTTATTGTACAATTGTCTGAAAATTGATTAGGTATGATTAAATTAGATTAAATAAGCTAATTAAAGAGTTGGATTTAATTACAACCTTGCCACTAAGTGGGCCACTCACACACACACACACACACACATGAGCCTTGTAAACACTCCACGTATTGATTAAACCCACACTTCTTCTCACATTTTGAGCCTCAACCGACCCTAGAGAGAGAGAGGTTTGAGGAGTTGGTTTTCATCTTGAATCGCTTGGAATTGCTTGAGAAATTGTTGAAGTGATTGCATATTTGAGCTCCCTTCTTGAAATACAAGACTTAAGGTAGCTCCATTGTCTTCTTATTCATGTTTTAAGTTGAATCTTGCATGATTTATGTCATATTGAAGGAGTGTAGAGCCAAACATGGTTTAGATGGCGAATTGTAGCTTAATTGTTGCATGCATGTACATATATTGAAGTTTTGAGGTTGTAGTTCATCATACCTCACATGCATGTCCATCTTTTGGTCATACTCCATGAGTTCATCTTGGTTTTGACGGCTTGAGCTCTTTTGAAACAGCATTAAAGCTTTGAAAATGATTTAAGATCATGCATGTCATGTTTGAAGATTGTTCTTGAAAATGATTTGAAATTGGTTTGAAATTGGGTTTGAATTAAACACCCTTGGGCTTTGATTTCTCAAATTGCGCTTTGAAACATGATATCCTATGTGTTTTTAAATGTTTTCCAGAAAATGGGCCCAAGAGGATTGGTTTTGATGCTTTTGAGCTTGGTTTTGGACCTGGAGCTCGAATCTGGGATTTCCAGATTTCAGTCGTCCGCTCGAGCGGGGGAAGTGCCGCTCGAGCGGGAAAATCGAGCTTCCAGCATCTGCACTGTTTTACAGTCCGCTCGAGCGGAGTATTGGGCGCTCGAGCGGAGTCATGTCTCAAGCTCGAGCGGGCGTCGAGCGGGGATTTCACCCATCCAGTACTTTTACAGTACGCTCGAGCGGGAAAGTTTGCGCTCGAGCGTGTACCTTTGTTTGCCTGTACGCTCGAGCGGGGAAACCTGAGCTCGAGCGGGACTCTGTTTTTCTGAAAATCCTGAAAATGCTTTTAAATGTGCATTTTTGCATCCTCATCCCATCCTAGGCATTCTTAGGCCTAGTTTAAGGCATTTAGATGAGGATATCGTTGTAGAACACACCAAGGCAAATTAGGGATTAAGTTATGATATTGCCCAACTGTGTAGCTTAGTGTGTTCAATCTGTTAACTGTGTAGGGTTGGCGACTGGAGAGACACGCTCTAGCATACTGTAGCCCGAACTCTGTGAGTAACGATTGTGTAAAGATATGTTCACAAATGATTATCTTCTGAACAACTGAACTGTACTGTTTTCTGAACTGATTACTGTTAACTGAATGAATGTATGTCCTATATTCTGAACTGTATTGTGGCATCCTTAGCACCTACTGTTTACTGTTACTGTGACAGAATTCTCTGTCGGTTCCCTCGTGGAACCACTACTGTTTACTGACTGATGGCCATCATTACTGTTCGGTCTTTTAAGACCTACTGTTACTGTTATGCTAATGGATGTACCACATATGACTGTTTACTGTACTGAACAACTGAAATACTGGTTGAATTGAACTGTTTTCATTACTGTAAGGACATTCATTCTAAACCCCTTTACGCATTATGTTATTCACTGGGCTTTAGCTCACTGCTCATATATATATGTAGGTGTACAGGCACCAGATCGGAGCTAGGAGCGTCAGGGTAACTCCAGTTTTGTCAAGCCAGCCTTTGTGCCTCACTGCGAGGTTCCGAGTTGCCATGCTATGGCTTGGGGGTGTTTTGTTTGTTTTTCCCCCGCCTGTCTCCATACTGTCTGACTGTTCTGTATAGACTGACTGTTACCGTACCGTTATCAAGGGATTAGGTCCCTGTACTGTGTGATTGTAAATTTTGTATAGACCGTACTGTTTTGTACAGACGGAATGCTTTCTGTACTGTTTATGTATGAATGCATGAAAAATCTTTTTGGCATACAGACTGTCACAGCTCATTGGACATTGTTTAATTACTGTATTGGCTTCCGCCAGGCCCTGTACTCTGTTTTACTGTATTACTGTTAAGCAGGCCTTCGGTAATCTCGGATTACTGGCCGGTTACGGTACTAAACCCATAGGGCCGGGTTTGGGGTCGTGACAGAAACCATGGCCATAATAGCCTCAGTGAGAGTTTGCAAACCTGCCAGGATCTCTCTCTGCGTATCCTGGAGTGACTGAACTACCTCAATCACAACATTGTGGTCATGGTCCTCCGCATGTACTGTTCCGCCATTGGAAGAGCCTTACTGCCGTGGGGGTTGTTGAACTTCATCCCCTGCCATCTTTTTCAGTGAAGTGTGTAAGCCACTGCGGTTATGAACCATCAACAAAGCAGCCTCCCCAACAGAGTCGCCAGAAATGTAGGGGGGTTCAAGGTTAGAGAGATTATTAGAGAGGCAAAACTATGCTAATGGTCCAACAATGGTGGAAGTGGCTAGAGAATGAGTAACAACAACTATTTGGGAATTGGAGAGTGTGTAGCTAGGTGAGGGTGGAGCAAGTGGCTCAAGAAGAAATGTATGGCAGTGCCAAAATGGGCAGCATCTCCCCTAAATCTCCAAAATTCTTCTTATTGAACCTTGGGAAATGGGTCCTATTTATAGGCTTTTGCTTGGTACCAAGAGGACACCAAGTGGCCAAATAGAGAGAAGACATGTGTCCTAGAGGATCACATGGAATATTTTTCCTTGAGCCACTAAGCTGAAGGTGCCACGTGTCCCTCTGCATGTACTATGTACTATCTGTTTGCCTCCTCAACTACCTTTTTTGAGCCTCAGCAAGTGCAGTTGCAGTAGGAGTGTTTGCCTCTGCACTTGCCTTCTCAGCCTGAACCTCAGCAAGTGCACTTGCAGCAGTAAACCTTGTCGTTGCACTTGCCTTCTCAGTTCTATTTAGCTAGTACATACATTCTCAGGACTCCATTAGTTTGTTATCGACTATGTTCGCACTCACCTCAGCGAAGGCTCCACCCTTAGCCACCTAACTACAAACTCCCTAGCTCCCCAGGGCGAAGGCCACAGCCAAAGCCTGCTATCAGCCATGCTATGCCTTAGTACCAAGCCCAAGGGGGCTTCTTTAGTCCTGCATGTGCGACTAAGGCAGGTCCATGACCTGGGTAATAGAAAAGGAGTCCCTTATGCTTGGGCTACGTTGCTCCCATCTTCGCGGGATTATAGCGGTAAACTGGTATTTCTGGGTCTACTATCAGCTTCAACCAATAAGTTTTGGGGCTTACTATCAGCGCCAAGTTAAATGAACTTTAGGGAAGGGGACCTGCTATCAACCCTAGGCTAGTAATGCCTTGGGACCTGTTATCAGCGCCAAGCATTAGCTTCTACTTGTAGAGGGAAGCCTCTCTCAAAGGCTGCTATCACCTTGGCAGGGTATCCCCTCTGCAACTTAGTTGCTGCGGTAGTCATTTCCCGCGGCAAGTTCAGACAGTAGGACCGAAGATATTAGAGATGGCTGCGCCGACAGAATGCCTCCACAACTTAGGCGCTGCAAGTATTGCCTCTGCAACTTAGTTGCTTCGGTTTTCTCCTTTCCCCAGCAACTCCAAATGGTTGTAGTACCGACATTACTTGGAATGGCAGCGACACCGAAGATACTTGGAATGGCAGCGCTGAGACAAAGTGCCTCCGCAACTTGACCTCTGCAACTTGGCCGTCGCAAGTGTTGCCTCTGCAACTTAGTTGCGTTGGCTTTCTCTTTCCCTCAGCAACTTCAGATGACGGTGGAATCGAAGCTATTAGAAATGACGACGCTGAGGCAAAGTGCCTCAGCAACTTTCCCGTTGCACATGTTCCCTCCACAACTTCACCGCTGCAGGTGTTGCCTCTGTAACTTGACTTAGGCATTTTCCTTCGTGGGGTCCATTTAGACCCCTGGTAGGTCGAACCTGCTTCAGTCCACTGTTGGCCCACTTTCCTTGGGCTTTTGCCTATGTTCCTTTTTCATTCCTGGTGGCCTCTTTGGGGCGTCCTCAGTGCTTAAGCCCATACTTAGTTTGGAGCTTAATTTCTGACCCTCTACAGTCTGTAATTGTGATTTATGTTGAAATTGTTGATTCATTCTACTTTATTATATTGCAAACATTGTAAAGATTTTGTATCTTTTTTAGAATAAATAAATAAATAGAATGAATTAGAACCTTTTTTGTTGGGTTAGGAAAATGGGTAATTTTTTATTTTTTATTTTTTTGGTTTAGTTTCCTTTTAAAAAAATATATGTATAAGTAAATCTATTTTTCTTTCATTTTCATTCCCCTTGACAAAACAAGATTCAACTAAAGGTTCCATCAGTTTCTTAGAAGTAGTGAAGGGAAATAAAATTAAAGGACAAAGAGAAAGGAAGGGACAAAGAAAATGACTTGAAAGAAAAGAAAAGAAATGAAAAGAAAACAATATGTGAGAAATTCTTTAGTTTCCTTTTCTTTTTGCATTCAAATTCTCTCACAAATTTTCAAATAAGAAAATCCATTTTATATATTTTAATTTTCTCTGGGTTTCCAACTCCAAAATAACCGAAGCCCTGTTTGATTAATAAGATTAATAGTGATGGGATTAAAAATTAATGAAATTAGTATATAACTGGGTATCTAGTTGAATTTGTGAGATACAAAAAAATTTATTGTCCAGATTTGTTTTGCAATAAATATGAAAATATATAATTCCACTTATATATTTGTTTTACAATAATAATCACAAAGGGCAGTAAACGAGCCGAGCCGAGCCGAGCCGAGTCGAGTCGAGTTTTAATATATTTAGGTTTATTTATTAAGATTTTAATGAACTCAAGTTCGAGCTCGAGCTTGAGCTCAATAAAAATTTAACGAATAGGGCTCAAGCCGAGTTGACTTAGGCTTGATTCGAGTTCGAGCCTGTTCACGAGCCTTAATGAGCTAAAAAATTTATAAATTTATACTTGCATATAAGACTAAAGGGACAATTAAAATTTTGATTATACCATTATATATACAATATATATAAACATTCTAAAAAAAAAAGTCAATATTTTATTAAAATAATAATATCTACTACCAATATTATATAAATGTACTATCTATAGTTAACTATTATTTACATTAATATTTTTTTAAATATATAAATAACATATTTGTCTTATTTTTTATACATATTTTTATATTGGTTAATATATAAATAATAAATATTAAACGAGCCAGCTAATGGGCCAAGTTTTAGAATATTTGGACTTGTTTATTAAAAATTTAACAAGCTCGAGCTCAAACTCGAATGCAAAAACAATTTAATAAACTGAGTTCGAACGAGCTCTTACTGAGTTGAGCTCAAGCTTGTTCACAAACGACTCTGTTCATTTGCAGCCCTAAATACTATAATTTGCTCAATTAAGTATACTCTAAGGTGGTGTTTGTTTTGAAGAATTCAAGTATAAGATAGGATTAATAGTCCATTCGGATTAATAGTCCGTTGTTTGATTCAAAATTTTTGTACCGGACTAATAGTCCGTCTAGACTATGAATCCCAAATCTATGGGATTGTTTTATCCCATGGAGGGTGGGATAGAATCCATAGGATAACTCATCTCAGGGGGATTAGGTAGTGAAATTACATTTTTAACCCTCTACCATTTAATATCTTTTTTAAATTAAATTTTATTTATTAACTTATTTATACTTTATTAAATTATTTATACTTAATAAATTTATTTATTAAATTGTACTTAATAAATTATTTATACTTAATAAATTTTATTTATTAAATTATTTATTTTAATAATCATATGGCATTAATTATACTTAGTAAAGTAAAATAAAATGTAAAAATCTCAACTACAAATTAAAATAAACTTATGTAATTTTTATTAATATTCTATTTATTTAATTTTTTAAAGGTTCTAGTACAAAAATTAAATAAAATTTATAATTTAGATTTAATATTCCTATTATTTAGTAAATAATTCAAAAGGGCAAAATAGTCTGATCATTTATCTTTCTCCATAATATCCCAAATAAACAAAAGATTCAATAGAATAGTTCAATGCAGACATCTAATCTCATAACTCTACAAACATGAAATATAAATTCAGTCTAACCAAATAGTTCAGAAATAATGTATTCTAAAACTAATAGTTCGGTAAATTACAACATAATTGTTTAATAGGACTCACTCATGGAATAGGATTCCATATCCAAAGTATAGAATTGTCTATTATTTAGTTCAAAAATTTTATACCAAATTTGCTAAATTGTTCTGTCCAGGAGATATGGGACACGAAATGGAAGATAACATTCTGATGGGATTAGAGAGTAAAGAAACATTTTTGACCCTCTATCTCGTCCCATGTGCTGAACCTTCGCATCGCGTCTTTGCGTTGTTTTAGAAAGTTGGTAAAAAGTGTGGGGATATATTTTCTGGATACCAACACGTGGCATGGTGACGCCGATGTGTTAGCCGAGGTGCCACGTGCCCTGGTAGTTAAGCCGAGGTAATCTCGGAGAAGCCGAGGTCATCTCCGAAGATATCGGAATCCGAGATAAGGGGCAAGAGTCCTAAGGTACAAAGGGGACTGAACCAAGATAAGGATAAAACTCTCAAGGAGTTTATCTTTATCACTTAAAAGAGTCCAGAGTAAACAATAAGTTAGAGTTCATAGAAGTCATACTTCTAGTGGGACTTGGATTGAGTATATTATAAAAGAGAGGCACCCCCGTGGGTCTAAGGTATGCAATTTATGTTTTGAGTATTCAGTTTAGTACTTGATTTATCTTTGAGAGATATACTGACTTGATCGTCGGAGTGCCCCCGGGTGAAAGAACCACCGCCGGAGCTTTTTCTTTCTGTTACAGGTTGCCAAAGCCATCTATTCTGCCTGTGCTTTCCAGCTGATCACTAAACGGGCAGTGTGGTCAGATTTTCACCCACACAATTTGGCGTCGTCTGTGGGAACGAAGGAAGGATAGATGGCCAGTAACGGACAGCAGGAAAATATGGGGGATGACGCTCCTTCTGGGAGTAACGGACCAACTGAACTCGACATTGAAGGAAACAACCACAATTCAGAAGCCCGTGGCCAGGGCCACAGAGAGAACGACGTTATCCCAGAAGGCGACACGTCAAAAAGAGCAAACCAAGGAAAATACTACAATGAAGATAACCTCCAGGTATGGAGGGACAGGTGCCTACGGAGGGATGAGGAAGTAAAAGAACTAGCAAACAAGTTGGCGGACCTCCAGTCAGTCGTCAACTTCATGATGCAGAATAATGTTATGCAGCCACCATACCCGCTGCAAGATACGCCGATGCCGGCAAACAACACTCAGAAGGATGGAAGAAAAACAATCCCCGAGGTCCCTCAGTATACCAGAAGCGGAAGGCATTCTCACCGGCCTTCCAGGGAAGTCGGACGGGAAAAGCCGAGGCAAGAAGAGTCCCGAAGGACACACCACATGAAGAATCCAGACCCCAAAGAACATCGACATGTTCAGGGGCAAGTACTCCATTTTGACACAACCCATGAAGAAAGATCCAAACGACCCCACCACGAGGCCGAAAGTAGTGTACCAAAAAGACTAAAATCCAAAGACAGCCGAGCTCTAGGGAGGAGCAAAGAAGACTTAAGGGACTACCTCAAGAGGAGGCAGCAGAATGCAGAAGCCGAGGTAAACTCCCCAGTGAAACCGAAGACAGCCTTCTCGGTGGAACTGGACAAATTCGAACCGCCCAAAAGATTCAGTATGCCGAGGTTTCAAATCTATGATGGTAAGTCAGATCCAAACTTTCATGTTGGGCTATACCTAAATTCAATGGCATTATATAGCGGGAACGAGCCGTTGCTTTGCAAAGTATTCCCCTCATCCTTTGGGGAGATTGCATCTGATTAGTTCCATAAGTTACCAAAAGGAAGCATAAAGACATGGGAAGGCTTGGCCGAGATGTTTGTGGCCAGATTCGTGACCAACAAACTGCAACCCCTGAGGGTTGATGCTTTGATGGCTCTCAGAATCACCAAGGAAGAAGGCCTTAGGGCCTATGCGAAAAGGTACTATGAGGTGTTCAACCGAATACCTGAATGCAACCAGGAAGTAGCAGTCGTGTCTTTCAAGAACGGCCTGAAAGATGACTGCCCACTACGGAAGTCTTTGGCAAAAACATTGCCAAAAAGCATGGAAGAACTCATGGCAAGAATTGATAAATACGCCAGGGCCGAGGAAGATACATCGGGAAACAAGGAAGTAAAACAAGAAAAGGGAAACGGCTCGCCAAAGCGAACCCGAGTCAACAGTGGGCCGACCAAACAAGAAATAGAATTAAGGAATAAACAGGCGGTAACAACGATATTCCGGATCCCAATCCATAAAATCTTAGATCGGATTCGAAATCAACCATATTTCAGGGCTCCGGCAAGAGCACCAGGGGAATTCATGGGAAGGAACGTTGGTAGACGTTGTGCCTACCACAATGAAGAAGGGCATCCAACTCAAGGCTGCAGAGCCTTAAAAGCACACTTGGAGGACCTAGTAAGACAAGGCCTTCTGAGGGACCTGGTCGATGAGGCCAGAACAAGGGAAGAGCAGGCAAGGCTGCCTCAAGCACCAGCAGCACCCCCTCCCCCAGCACAGCTACCACAAGCAGGAGAACCGAGGGTGGTCAATGTAATCCACTCAAGGGTCAACGAAAACGAAGTCAGAGGAGAAACCCAGAGGGTAAGACATTTACAGCATATCTACCAAGTCGGGGAAAAGAGACATCGGCCAGAAGAATGCCAAGGGCCAATGATAGCCTTTACTGAAGCCGACCTAGAACTGGTCCAACATCCGCATAATGATGCCTTGGTAGTATCCCTCCAGGTTGGGGAGTGCCAAGTAAAACGCATCCTAATAGATCAAGGCAGCTCCTGTGACATCATGTATGTCAGATGTTACAAAGAGCTAGGCCTTCACCCCGATGACCTAGAACAATCAAGCGGCCCGATGGTCGGCTTTAACGGAACACCAACATGGCCACTGGGTGCAACAAGCCTAGAAGTACAAGCCGGCACTAAGAAGATCAGGACGGAATTCCTGGTAATTGACACACCCTCACCATACAACATCATCTTGGGAAGGCCGTGGTTGCATGCAATGGGGGCAGTTCCCTCAACGTTGCATCAACTACTCCGGTTCCCAACAGAGCATGGGATTGAAGAAGTTAGAGGGGATCAACTACAAGCCAAAACTTGCTCCATGGCAGCAATAAAATCCACCTGTAGTATACAGGAACCAAAGAAAGCAGAAGTTGAAGATGAGGACATGGAATTCCTGGAAGACGTCGGGAAAGAACCAGCCGAAAAAAGCGAAGAGGCGCTAAAGAAAATCCTCGTCCAGGAGGGCGACGAAGAACGATTTTTTCTTCTCGGCTCTAGCTTAGCTAAAGAAGAGGAAAAGGAACTGGAAGATTTTTTAAGGGCAAACATAGAGGCGTTCGCCTGGACACCCTATGAAATGCCTGGCATTGACCCCGAGGTCACTTGCCACAGTCTGAATGTCGACAGATCGGCAAAACCAGTGATCCAACGAGCCAGAAGGCCGACGTTATTGCACGTCGAAGCAGTGGAGGAAGAGGTAGACAGACTCCTTGAAGCCAGGGCCATCCGAGAAGTTCAGTACCCAACGTGGCTGTCCAACACAGTAGTAGTAAAAAAGAAGAATGACAAGTGGAGGGTTTGTGTAGATTTTACCAGCCTCAACAAAGCTTGCCCCAAAGACAGCTTTCCTCTACCCAAAATTGACCAACTGGTGGGCGCCACTTCGGGACATGAAAGGATGAGTTTTTTAGATGCATACAGAGGATACCACCAGATTGCTATGTACCCTCCAGATGAGGAGAAGACCGCGTTCATCACCCCGAAAGGCCTGTACTGTTACAGGGTAATGCCTTTTGGGCTGAAAAACGCAGGAGCAACCTATCAGAGGCTAGTGACAAAGATGTTTAAACACCTGATTGGCAAAACGGTAGAAGTTTACATCGATAATATGGTCATAAAGACCAAGGAATCAAAAGGTCATCTTGCCGACCTAAAAGAGGTCTTTGACATACTCAAAAGATATCGGCTCCGACTCAACGCCTCAAAGTGCGCCTTCGGAGTTGGGTCAGGTAAATTTCTAGGATATCTGGTAACAAGAAAGGGCATTGAAGCCAGCCCAGACCAAATCAAGGCCATCCTGGAACTACAGAGTCCAACATCGGCAAAGCAAGTTCAAATGCTCACTGGAAGGGCCGCAGCCCTAAACCGATTCATCAGCAGAAGCTCAGACAAGTGCAGACCCTTCTTTAACCTGGTGAAAAAAGCCACAGACTTCCTATGGACGGAAGAATGTGAAGCTGCCTTAGCCGACCTAAAAAAGTACCTGACCACAACCCCGGTCCTTTCTAACCCAATCCCAGGGGAGGAATTGTTTTTGTACTTAGCAGTCTCTGAACACGCAGTCAGTGCAGTGCTAATCCGAGAGGAAAAAGGGGAGCAGAAGGCTGTCTATTATGTAAGCAAGACTTTGGCTAACGCAGAAACAAGGTACCTACCACTAGAAAAATTAATGCTAGCCTTGGTAATGGCCTCAAAAGAAATTGAGCCATTACTTTCAGGCACACAAGATTGTGGTTCTAACAGAGCACCCACTGAAGTCCTTATTACATCAAGGAGACTTAACAGGAAGGATAGTAAAATGGGCAGTAACACTGGGCCAGTTTGACCTGGAATTCAGGCCAAGAACAGCAATAAAGGGCCAAGTTTTGGCCGACTTCGTCGCAGAACTCACACCTGAAGCCATCACACCTCGGGCTCCGTGGAGCCAAGATGAGCATCACCCCAACAAGCAAAAAGAATCCCAGTCAAAGATAAAAAAGCAAGAGAAAGAAAAGCTCAGACCATGCAGCATCTACATCGGCGATTCGTTCAGACTATTCGTTGATGGAAGTTCAAACCGTCAGGGAGCAGGAGCAGGAGTACTGCTGATATCTCCAGATGGAGAAATTGTAGAACAGTCCATCCGTCTGGGGTTTAAAGCCTCTAATAATGAAGCAGAATATGAAGCATTAATTGCTGGGCTAAAGCTAGCAGCAGCAGCAGAGGCAGACGAGGTAATTATTTTTTGTGATTCATAACTGATTGTTAACCAGTCAACAGGAGAATTTGCAGCCAGAGACGAAAGAATGTCGGCATATGCAAAGGAAGTCATCCGACTGGCAGCCCTATTCCAGAACTGCAGATTACTCCAAGTTAGCCGAGATGACAACACCCACGCCGACGCGTTAGCCAACCTGGCCAGCTCAATTCAAACCGGAAAAACAAGGACAATTATGATCGACTACATGTCGGCCCCGAGTATAGATAAACAGAGCACCGAACAAGAAGCAATGTGCGTGGGCCTTGGACCAAGCTGGATGGATGCAATCATTGCATTCCTAAAAGAAGGGAAGCTGCCAGAAGACCATAAAGAAGCACATAAGATTAGGTTGAAATCGGCCAGATTCAGTCTAACAGCGGAAGGTCATCTCTACAGGAGGTCCTTCACTGGACCACTTTTAAGGTGCGTACACCCTTTGCAGGTTGAAGATTTTCTTTACGAGATTCATGAAGGAATTTGTGGAAGCCATGCTGGGGGCAGATCGTTAGCCCATAGGGCCATTACCCAAGGGTATTGGTGGCCCTACATGCAAAAGGATGCCGAAGCCTATGTAAAGAAGTGTGAACAATGTCAAAGGTTTGCACCTTTGATACATCAGCCAGCCGCCGACCTAAACCCAGTATCCAGCCCTTGGCCGTTTGCCCAATGGGGCATGGATCTGGTTGGACAACTTCCCCAGGCAACTGGGCAGAGAAAATACTTGCTGGTAGCAACAGACTACTTTACAAAATGGATAGAGGCAGAACCTCTAGCCAAAATCCGAGATGTGGACGTCAAGAATTTTATATGGAGAAACATTATCACCAGATTCGGGATTCCAAGAGCAATAGTTGCCGACAACGGAACACAGTTCGACATCAAACTTATCAAAAACTTTTGTGCAAAATTCAAGATCAAGAATTATTTCTCAACACCAAGTTTTCCTCAAAGCAATGGGCAAGCAGAGGCATCCAACAAAGTAATCCTGGATGGAATAAAGAAGAGGCTCCAGGCAGCAAAAGGGAAGTGGGTGGACGAATTGCCCAACGTACTTTGGGCATATCGGACTACGCCGAGAAGATCAACAGGGGAGTCCCCCTTTGCCATGGCCTATGGCACAGAAGCAGTCATCCCATTAGAGATCGGCATCCCAGGGATCAGAACCCAGGGAGTAGAGAATGGCACCAATGACATACTCTTAGCCCGAGACCTGGATTTATTGGAAGAACGAAGAGAGAAAGCTGCAATTCAGCTCGCAGTATACCAGCAACAGCTTGCCAGAGCTTACAACAAGAAGGTCAATCCAAGAGATTTTCAGGTTGGCGACCTAGTCCTAAGAAAAGTTGTCAGGAACAAGAAGGACCCCAGGGAGGGCAAGCTTGGCCCAAACTGGGAAGGACCCTACAGAGTTACTTCAGTATTAGGCAATGGAGCATATCGGCTGGAGGACAATGAGGGCAAAGCATTGCCCAGACCTTGGAATACTTGTAATTTGAAATTTTTCTACCATTAGATAAACATCATTGTTGGCCGATATTATCAATAAAGTCTTTTCAGAATCCTTTCAACATGTTCAATTGATAAAGTTATGCATGGATGTTTATTGAAAACATATCAAACTCAGGCAAAGCTAAGCCGATGTTATTCCTTAATCCACTTGTTGAAATTTGTAGCAATTTACAAGTTGGAATTAAGCTGATTCCTTATCTTCACTTGTTGAAATTTGTAGCAATTTACAAGTTGAAGTTAAGCCGATGTTATTCCTTAATCCACTTGTTGAAATTTGTAGCAATTTACAAGTTGGAATTAAGCTGATTCCTTATCTTCACTTGTTGAAATTTGTAGCAATTTACAAGTTGAAGTTAAGCCGATGCTATTCCTTAATCCACTTGTTGAAATTTGTAGCAATTTACAAGTAGGAATTAAGCTGATTCCTTATCTTCACTTGTTGAAATTTGTAGCAATTTACAAGTTGAAGTTAAGCCGATGCTATTCCTTAATCCACTTGTTGAAATTTGTAGCAATTTACAAGTTGGAATTAAGCTGATTCCTTATCTTCACTTGTTGAAATTTGTAGCAATTTACAAGTTGAAGTTAAGCCGATGTTATTCCTTAATTCACTTGTTGAAATTTGTAGCAATTTACAAGTTGGAATTAAGCTGATTCCTTATCTTCACTTGTTGAAATTTGTAGCAATTTACAAGTCGAAGATAGGCCGAGGTTATTGCTTAAGTTCTCATAGCAATATGGGGGTTGTTTAAACCCTAGGGAAGCTGCTTAACACTTGTTGAAATTTGTAACAATTTACAAGTCTATGTTAAGCCGACATATGACCACCCGCTGAGGTATACAGAAAGTTACAGGTTAAAATAAAGGCTAAGTATATTGTTCATTACTTGTTGAAATTTGTAGCAATTTACAAGTAGGTAAGGCTAAGATAACCGTTTAAAACTTGTTGAAACTTAAGAAGAAGCTTGCAAAAGTTTACATTCCAAATTATATGTTCTATACTCATTGAAATTTATGAAAAGATTACAGGACAGTTTCTTGCCGAAGTAAAAGTTTTATGGTTATACCCGAGGTATGAAACCCCGAGAAGATTGCACAAAGGAAGCAACATGCAAAAGATTTTTTTTTCTAAGTACAAGACTATGCAGAAGCAGTCAACAGAATATCACAAGACTAAAACATCCAGAAGAGGAACTGTTGCAGTTACATATTAAAGAAACCACATCGGCCAAAAGAAGGAGTTTTGCATTATCCAGAAAGTAAAAAAGTACAAAAGTACAAAGTACAGAAAAAGAAGGAAAAAAGGTACAAAAAGACATTTTCAAGATTCTTCAGTATTAACCACTGCAGGAACGGGGACCTCGGACGATTCAGGTGGAATCTCCTCGGCCACTTTCTCCGCTTGTATTTCGGCATCTATCTCTGCCAATGTTGTGTCAAGACTTCTCTCAGTCAGAAGGAGGTCAGATGATAGATACCCTTGAACAGACTCCCTGGGCACTTCCTCAGCATCATCACCCCCCTCATCTTGAGTTAAGTCCATAACCTGCCCAGCAGGAGGAGGGGACTTGGCTTCGGCAGCATCCTTGGGTTTTCTCACCAAGGCCTCACCCTCATCTTTTTCTTCATCTTCATCTGTGACATCGGCCTCAGACTCTGATTCACCTTCAGGAGGAGGTGGAGGAAATGGTAAAGGAATAGCGTCGGCCTGGCGCAATGGCGAGTCAGCAGGAAGATCAAGCTTCTTTATCAAGGACATCCAACCAAGGGAAAATCCCCTATTGCATGCCTGCCTGACTTGAAGCTTGTAGTCTTCTGCGACATCGGCCATACCTTGAGCATAGGCCTTCTCATCGGCCTCTTTGACTTCGGCCTCTTTGGTGGCCAGAGTCTGCTGGAGTTCTTTCTCCGCCTGGGCCTTCCTAGCCTCAGCCTCTCTTTTCTCGGCTTCAGCTACTTTTTTAACGGCTTCAGCAGCCTCGGCCTTCTCAAGAGCTAAAGTTTGGACTTTCGTTGCAGCCTCAGCCTGATCCTCCAATTTTTTCATTTTTGCTTCAAGGGCCCTTATCTCTCTTTTCATTGAAGTTGCTTCCCTCTTCATATCAACCAATCTTTGACGATTCTCAAAGGATTGCATTGAAAATGAATGGGCGTGTTGGATAGCCTGAATGAAAACAGAAGTGTCAGAAAATTTTCTCAAACAGAAACAGAAGGAAAAAACACAAATACAAACAGAAATACTTACTTGCGCGGAGTGTTGGAGCATAAGAGCATAATTTTCATACTCACTAAGCTTGCCATTTCGCTCCAGGTCATTTGGTAAAAGAAGCGCAGCGCTAAGGGTGACAGCAACATTAATGTCGTCAGCACTTTCACTAGCCATAATGGGCCTATCCTCCAGGGAGAGATCAGGGGCCCAGGGGACGTCGGGCTTCTTCGAAGCCGAGGTCGTCGCAGACGATGACCTTGGCCGCTTTGATTGTGTAGACCCTGAGGGTTGGCCCTCAGCAGACCTCTTTGTTGAAGCAGAGGCTGATTTCTTGCTCTCTGTTAGTTTAGAAATCGGCAAAGCATCCTCAGCCTCGGCATCTGTAGCCTTGGCCTTAGGCTGAGCCTTCTTTACTCTCTTTGGTTTGGGTGGGAGCATTGATTGCGTTGGTGCGGCTTCGGCGTCAGTTGGAAGGTCGGCGAGAAGGTCTTGGACGACAGGCCTTGGACGAACCATTTCGGCTGTCTTTACAAGCTTTCTTCGACGTTTACGTTCAGAAATTGGTATTAAGTAGGGGGCCGAAGTTGATGGAAGATCGGCTGGGTCAGATGTGGACTCTTGATCTGTTCGGGATGTAGAAGCAGTTAAGGTTGTGGCTGTGGGTGGAGAAAGACTCTTCTTCCTTTTTCTTGGGACGTCGGGTAAGGTGGATTTGTATGTAGGGATGAAGTTTAGTAATACTGGGGCTTTTCGTTTATGGATTGGAAGGCCAAGAAGTGTTTTCAGATCCGTTCCTGGGAAGAAGGATTGGCGAAAATTTTTCGGTGGCTGATTAAGATCTGCAAAGAAACAGACGTCAGAAACAAAAAGTATTAAAGTCTTAAATAAAAACAACTAAGTGTTGACTCAGGGCTCTTACTCTTGCCCTCTGTAATTGTTCGAGGAAGAGGGTAGAGGTGGACATCTTCATCTGGGCCAAATTCCCAATTTCCAGAAGCAATGAGAAAATCATCTCCAGCCCCCTTGTTGGAGTCTGGGAGGTCGGCTATAATTTTGTACTGAGTAGATCTCGGCTTAAGGTAATAGACAAAACCCCTATCTTTCAGATCAAGAGGGCACATAGTATAACAATATTGAAGGTCGGCTAGGGTGATAGACAAAACCCTATGCCTCCACATACCCATTATGTCGGCTTAAACTAAGAGGAATATGTTTTAGAAAATGGGCGTTTTTCAGGTTTCCCTAAAGATTAAGGGTTCTACAGACAAATCCCAAATCTATGAAGTATGAAGATAGAAATCGAGGGCACAAATCTGGGGCAGACACAAAAAAGAGAAAGCAAAGACGAAGCTTCAGATTCAAGAATAGAAGTATAGTTCTCAGAAACAATAGAGATACAGAAGCAAATCAAGAATAGCGGTAAAGAGAATAATGGAAAAACATAGAAGTTCATGGCATGGCCACAAATTCAAGATACAAATAAAACCAAGACCTCGAACAAGATCAGTAATGGCAACAGACAGACTAAAGCACATAAAAAGAATGGAAGAATTAAAGGAAAGGGTCTTACCAGGACAAATGAAGCCGAGGCAGTGCTCGCCGAACCCAGAAATTGATTGCGACAGCAAAGAGGGCTTTTTCCAGAAGAAAGATTGAAGCAATGGCAGATTCGAAGAAGAATGAGCTTTCAGAGGAAGAAAGGGCAAGAAGACGGAATGAAAAAGTGAAGAAAAGATAGAGGCAAAAGAAAAGTTTTGTCAAAAATGTGAAACGGCGGCAAAATTAGGGCAATCATTACGCCTAGGGTAACGCACGCGTCAGACAGCGCAGACGAAATGAACAGACAGCTTCAGGCGCGTCACTGACACGCTCCAATAAAGACGAAACACGTAAAAGAAACAGTTAGATATGCATGACAGCTCATGCGCGTGGGAGAGTACGACCGAAGCCTTGTTCTCCGAAGAGAACACGTCGGCTGAAAGTAGATGATCTGGGCCACATAGTTTTTGAGCCATTACTCAGAAAAGAAATGACAGAAATATCGGAGTAGGTTCCATCACCTCAGAATACCGAGGTAATAGAACCTAGGGGGCAGTTGTGGGGATATATTTTCTGGATACCAACACGTGGCATGGTGACGCCGATATGTCAGCCGAGGTGCCACGTGCCCTGGTAGTTAAGCCGAGGTAATCTCGGAGAAGCCGAGGTCATCTCCGAAGATATCGGAATCCGAGATAAGGGGCAAGAGTCCTAAGGTACAAAGGGGACTGAACCAAGATAAGGATAAAACTCTCAAGGAGTTTATCTTTATCACTTAAAAGAGTCCAGAGTAAACAGTAAGTTAGAGTTCATAGAAGTCATACTTCTAGTGGGACTTGGATTGAGTATATTATAAAAGAGAGGCACCCCCGTGGGTCTAAGGTATGCAATTTATGTTTTGAGTATTCAGTTTAGTACTTGATTTATCTTTGAGAGATATACTGACTTGATCGTCGGAGTGCCCCCGGGTGGAAGAACCACCGCCGGAGCTTTTTCTTTCTGTTACAGGTTGCCAAAGCCATCTATTCTGCCTGTGCTTTCCAGCTGATCACTAAGCGGGCAGTGTGGTCAGATTTTCACCCACACAAAAAGTTAATTTTTTTAGTTTTCAGCAGTTTTTTTGGATTATTTTGAATAAAAAAAATTAATTTTTTTTGACTAAAAAAAGTTAAAAAATCAAATAATTGACTTTTTTTTGACAACTTTTCAAAAGACCCCGTTCTGGCCATTGCAAAAGTTAACTGGCCACCCTAAAAAAAAAAAAAAAAAACCAAAAAAAAAGAGTTAACTTCTTTAACTTGGCCATTGCAAAAATGTCGGCTCAGACGTAATATTGTGGAGCTAAAAAAATTTCATTTGCTTGGTTTGGGGTGCACTATATGAGTATACTTTTTATCTTTTTATTTTTTAAGTCATATTATTTTTCTATTTTTTTGTATATCTTTTCATAAAAAATTAAAAAGTATATTTATTTAGATTATCTCAGTAAAATATAATTTAAAAATCTCCACTAAAAATTAAAATAAATTTATGTAATTTTTATTGATGTTCTATTTATTTAATTTTTTAAAAGTTCTAGTCAAAAAATTAAATAAAATTTATAACTCAGATGTAATATTCATATTATTTAATAAACAATTCAAAATGGCAAAATAATCTTTTGAGCATTTATCATTCTTCATAAAAGCCTAAACAAACATAAGATTCAATAGAATAGTCAAATCTTGACATCTAATCCCATGACTAAACAAAAATGAGATATACATCATTTCTAACCAAATAGTCTAGGAACAATACATTTCAGGATTAATAATTCAGTAAATTATAATTTTCTCTATCCAGTGCGTCCAAACAAACATGATTTAAAAGTATTATTATTCTCCCGACACCCCTTTACTCAGAATCCCATTTTTGTTCTACAATATGTTAAATTCCTAGGAACTTAACAAAAACACAACCAAAAGTTACTTATATTCTTGCAAGCTCAGTAATATCACCAATAAATTATTCTCTTAACTTTGCTTGACGTCGATGAAAGCTTAAAATAGTTTAAAAAGTCGGCAAACCATAAAGCAACCAAATTAATTTTAAACAACAGTATAAAATATCATTGCTTGTGGAGTGTTGGCAAACTACCCCTTTGTATTTTGTGTCTTTTCCAATTTAGATATACCATCTTCTTCAATTTCTTCTTATTCTAATTTGGCTAAGCAAAACTAGCGAACTCAGACATGTTACGTATGCAGTTTTATGTCCATCTGGTACTTGCCTAAGATGTTGTTTCATAAATTTGAAAATTGAATGCTAGATTTGGGTATGTATAATTTTATTTTATTTTTGAATTTAGTCAAAGGTATTTGATAATTATAAGAAATTAGAGTTTAAAGTTGATTGTTATTATTTTTCTTTTCTACTCTTTATATTGTGGTGGTGATGGGTTCATAGTTGTGTGGTGGTGATTAGATTGTGGTGGGATATTGTGGTGGTGGTGGTGGTGACAACAGTAGTTTGTGTTGTGGTGAGATTAATGATGGCGATAACTATGGTGGTGGTAGTAATAGTGACATGGTTACAAGTGGTACTAGTAGTGATAATGGTAATGGAGTCATGGTGATGATGACAACATCAACAATTGTAGTGTGGCGATGGGATTTTGGTGGTGATGATGATGATGACTGTGTGTGGGGTAGTAATGGTGGTTGTAATAATGGTCACAACAATAATGACTGCACAATAGTGGGCAGTGGAGGTAGTGGTGATAATGGAATTGGAGCGGTGGCAATAGTGATAGTCAAGTTATAGTGATGGTGGTATATCTCAACAGTTGTTTAAAATTTATTATTTTATTATATTTAATCATCATATTATTGTTGTGGTGGGTTGATAATGACATGGTAATGTATTGGTGGTGATAATTAGGCAATGGTTAGATTGGGGTAAGATAGAGGTGGCAATTGTTAGAGTCAAGTTGGTGATAGTGATAGTGGCGGCAACAACAGTTGTAACATGGTAGGATAGTTATTGCGAGAATGGTGGTGGCGACAATGGTGATATACTAGTAGTAGAATAATAGTGGCAGTGATGACAATGGTTATGTGTGGTAATGGGATAGTTGTGGTGGCGAAGGTGGTGATGATATTTTTGGTTGTAGAGTAATGGTAGCAACCGTGGTGGTGTTTGTGCGGTTATGAAATATTATTGGTTGTTAAAGTAGTGAGACGAAGAGGTGGCAACAATTATGGGATATGACGATATACCTCAGCAATGGTTTAAGCATAAATGATTAAAAATTTATCATTCAATATTAAGTAAGATGTCATAGATTTCAAATTTTGTATGATGTTATATATAATCTCATTTCTGATTTCATTTTCTCACTCATAAACACATAACAATGGGCTCACATTCATAAATGTATACGAGACCTATTCAATTGTGTCTTGGAGTGAGAAAAGAATGTAAGAAATAGAATTATATATAGGCCCCTATTTTGGGTTTATTAACTAGAGGTCCCATCTGTGAAACATTTGCTAGGATAAGTCCCATGAGTAATTTTTTAACTTACTAAGTCCTCTCTTTTTTTCTTTTTTCTTTTTTTTTTAATTTTAATTTGACAAATTTGCCCTTGTTCATGATGTAAGGAGATGAGTTAAACTTTTCCAAATTCATTATTGGCACCTTGTGAAATTGGTTGAACGAGTTGATTGATTTTCAAATTATTGTTTTAGTTGTATGATTTTGATTTTTTATGATTTGGAATAGTGTTGAAGGTCTAGCTCTTTTTTCTGTAGTAATATTACAAATTCAAACTTAACTATTTAGAAATTACCTAGAATTATCATTTTGTAATTTAAATTTATTTTATATATGGATCTCACAATACATAAATTCAATCTCAACCACACATTTTCATTCGGGATAAATTCATGGTGGTTAAGGTGTTCCTAGACTTATTATTATTATTATTATTTTTTTCTTTTTTCTGTAGAGCAAATAATCTCGTTTTTCTCTCTAGAGTAAATAATTTCATTTTTTTGTATAGGGTTTTTCTCTTAGTTTCGCACGAATTGAAAGCTTTCTCAATTCTATTCAATATTTTGTGAAATTTTTCAGTTTGCACCAGAGTGTTAAAGAAAAATAGGAGGGGAAGGGAGATACAGAAGAAAAAAAAGCCAAGAAATTTGTAATTTTTATTTTAATAAAATTGTGAAATTTGTCAGATTGATTTATACAAAACTGACAATGAACTTTGCAATGACATTTGAATAAACTCTATACAAAAAAAAATGAAATTACTTGCTCTACACAAAAAAAAAACTCTACCAAAAAAAAAAAAATGAGACACCTTAACCAAGATTTCAATTCGTGCGAAACTAAGAGAAAAACTCTATACAAAAAAATGAGATTATTTACTCTAGGGAGAAAAACAAGATTACTTGCTCTACAAAAAAAAAGAAAAAAGAAAAAAGAAAAAAGAATAAGTCTAGGAAAACCTTAACCACCATGAATTTATCTCGAATGAAAATGTGTGGTTGAGATTGAAATTACGTATTGTGAGATCCATATATAAAATAAATTTAAATTACAAAATGATAATTCTAGGTCATATTTGCAACTATGAAATCAGTTGGAGTAGACTATGGTTTAGATTGCGAATGCTAAGGTTTCAATTCCGGATTCTTTTGGAGACAAATCTTTGAAATTGTAATATGAAATTAAAGAAATCTTCAACTGATGTAGTTTTGAGAGTTGAGAATATAATAAGAAGTTGAACAATGTTTGTTGAGTGTTTTCCGCCAAAAGATATATATATATATAACGTGGGGGTATTTTGGCCAATTAATTTTGGGGATAGGATGTATTGGGTTTTTTTCAAATGGATAGAACGATGAATTATGGGTTTCTAGCACTTGTTTCAAGCTGGCTGATCTTAAAACCAAGTTGGCTCAATTTCATGCTCTAGAATGGTCAGAAGAGAATGTTGTTGCTCAAAGGGAGATTAAAGATGAAATTTCAATGGTGCTTATCCGTGAAGAGATGTTTCTTCATCAACGTTCTCTGGTAAAATGGCTTCAGTTGGGTGACTAGAATTCGGCCTTCTTTCATGCTAATTTAATCTAGTGCCGTCAACCAAACCAACTTGTTAAATTGCTCAATGAGGAGAGAAGATGATTAACAACGGATAATGAGATTGACTCACATCTCTTTGATTATTTCTCTTATCTTTTCACAAGCCTCCCTCCCAAAAACTTCGACTCTGTTTTGTCGATTGTTCAGAAAGTCATTTCGGATGAGATGAATTCCTCACTGATGCAAACCGTATCCAACTATAAAACTAGAGCAGTTGCCTTCCAATTGGGTCATTTGAAACCACCAGAACCTAAAGGCTTCGCGGGAATTTTTTTCCAAAATTATTGGGAAATGGTGGCTGATGAAGTTTGCTTAGCGGTTCAGAATTTCTTTGCTAATGGGCATCTTTTGAGGGAATTGAATTACACAAATTTGGTCTTCATCCCCAAAGTGCCTAACCCAGAGAAACTCACAATTTCGACCCATAAGCTTGTGCAACTTCATTCTTAAGATCATTACAAAATTTTTGGCCAATAGACTTAAGCCAATCTTGAAACAAGTGATTTCCCTGCAACAATCAACCTTTGTGCCAGGTCGCTTAATCCAGGATAATATTCTAGTTTGCCATGAAGAGTTTCACCATTTGGAGTTGAAGAAGGGAGGAGCGGTGCATGAGATGGCGATCAAGTTAGACTTCACTAAGGCATATGACCGTACCCAGTGGGATTTTCTAGAGGCTCTTCTTATCAAAATGGGTTTCAGTTCTGTTTGGGTCCAGTGGGTTATGGAAGTGGCGAGTATTGTTTCTTTCTCCAGTTTTGCTAATGGAGAAAAGAGAGTTACCTTCTGTGTGGGAGAAAATTTGACCACACTGCCCGCCTAGTAATCAGCTGGAGAGCACTGGCAGAATAGATGGCTTCAGCAAATCTGCAACAGAAAGAAAAGGCTCCGACGATGGCTCTTCCACCCGGGGGCACTCCGACGATCAAGTCAGTATGTCTCTCAAAGATAATCAAATGCTAAACTCACAAGCTTGAGTATAAAACTGCGTACCTTAGACCCATGGGGGTGCCTCTCTTTTATAGTTTACTCAATCCAAGTCCTACTAGAAGCCTGACTTCTATGGACTCCAACTTAGTACTTACTTTGGATTCCTCAATAGATAAAGATAAACTCTCTTAGAGCTTTATCCTTATCTTAGCAAAGTCTTCTCTTTTCTCCAAGACTCTTATCCCTTATCCGCTTATCTCGGATTCCGATATCTTCGGAGATAACCTCGGCATCGCCAAAATAACCTCGGCACAGCTACCACGACACGTGGCACCTCGGCTGACACGTCGGCGTCACCATGCCACGTGTTGGTATACAGAAAATACATCCCCACAACTGCCCCCTAGGTTCTATTACCTCGGCATTCTGAGGTGATGGAACCTATATCTGTATTTTCTTCTAGTACCTCGGCGTAAGAACTTTTTGGCCGAGATCATTCATTTTAGGCCGACATGTCTTCATCGGAGAATAAGAACTTCAAATGAATCCTTTTATGCGTATGAGCTGTCATACATCACTTTTCAACCGTTTTATTTACGCGTTACATCCTTATTGGCCCGTGTCCGTGACGTGCCTATAAGCCGTCTTTCATCAGTCTGCGCCGTCTGACGCACGCGTTCCCCCAGGCGCAATAAATGCCATTTTTTGCCGTCGTTTCAAGTTTTTTACAAAACTTTTCTTTGCATTTTAACTTCTTTACTTTTGTATTCGTCTTTTTGACTCTCTCTCTCTCTAAAACTTTCTCAAATCCGCCATTGATTTTGCTCCAAGCTCTACAACCGTCTTCATTCCTCCATTTCAGCGAAGCCCTCGTCGTTCCGTCGTGTCTGCAACCGCTGCCTTACCTCGGCGACTTTTATTCCGGCATCATTTGTTTGGGTAAGCCTTCGCTCTTCTTATTCCCAAATTCTTCTATGTGCTTTCGTTTACTTACTGCCATTACTGCTCTGTTTCAAATCTTTGATTTGCTGAACTATCCGTCTGGATGTGTCTATTCATGATTTCACCTATGTTTTGAACACTTGTACTGTTTCAATACTTTTTTTGCCTTTGTTCTTGAGCCTGTATTTCTTTCGCTTTTGAGAACCATACCTCTGTTCTTGATTCTGAAACGTCATTCTTTGTTTCTTGTTTCCTGTGTTGTTTTCCAGATCTCTGCTTTTAATTCTTGCTTTCAATCTTTGCCTTCATAGATTTAGGTTTGGGTTTTGTCTGTAGAGCCTTCAATTTTTAGGAAAAAACTGAAACAAGCCTTATCAGTCCTTACCTAGGGTTTTGCCGAGGTCCCGATAACCCCTTGACAACACCTTCTTTCTGAAATCTAGCCCACTGATTTTAGGTCGACGTTATGGGTATGTGGAGACATAGGGTAGATATCCCGACCAAACTTGAGTACTTTAGGCGGGAGTTCTCTATTCCTGCCGATGTCCATCTGAGGCTGGCTGAAGATAATGACTCTATCATACCCACAGATGCTTCAATGCCTTTTCCCATAGTAGCTTTTACTGAGTGCGGACTCCGGTTCCCACTTAACATTCTTTTTCGCGAAATTCTTCACTTTTACAAGTTGAACCCCATGCAACTTACCATCAACTCCTATCGAGTGATTAATGGTATCATAGCCCTAACTAGGCAGGAGAATGTTAGGATCACCCTTGCCGATGTACAATATTGTTATACCATGTGCCCCCTTAACCTAAAGGAAAAAGGTTACGTCTACTACCTCAAGCCGAGGTCTACTGAATTCAAAATTGTAGCCGACCTCCCGGACTCCAACAAGGGAGCCGGGGATGACTTTGTCATTGCTTCGGGAAATTGAGAATTTGGTCCAGACGAAGATGTTCACCTCTACCCTCTTCCTCGAACAGTTAAAGAGGGCAAGGGTAAGAGTCTAGCATCAATACTTAGTTATTTCTTTTCCAAATCTTCAAACCTTTGTCTGTTTCTAATGTCTGTTTGTTTGTCCTGCAGATCTTCATCAACCACCAAAAAACTTCCGTCAATCCTTCTTCCCTGGAAAAGATTTAAAGAAGCTTCTAGATCTTCCAATCCACAAGCGCAAGGCTCCCCTGTTACTGAATTTTATTCCGACATACAAATCTACACTGCCCGACGTCCCGAGAAAGAAGAAAAAGAGTCTTTCTCCACCTTCTGCCACAACTCTTCCCACTGCTTCCACATCACGAGCAGACGAATGATCCACTTCTGACCCAGTCGATCTGCCATCTACTTCAACCCCATACCTAGTCCCAATACCAGAAAGAAAACGTCGGCGTCGACTTGTCAAGACTGCTGAGATGGGTCGCCCAAAGCCTATTGCTGTAGATCTTTTAGCCGACTTACCTGCTGATATTGATGCTGTTCCAGCTCAATCCATGCCCCCACCAAAGCCAAAAAGAATCAAAAAGGCTCAGCCCAAGGCCAAAGCCGCTGAGGTTGAGGCTGAGGATGCTCTGCCCATCTCTCAATTGGCCGAGAATAGAAAGAGTACCTCTACTTCTGCCAAGAGGTCTGCTGAGGCCCAACCATCAGGATCCACTCAATCAAAGAAGCCGAGGTCATCGTCTGCGACGACCTCGGGTTCCAAAATACCAAAAGTCCCTTGGAGACCAGAAATTACTCTGGAAGATAAGCCAGTCCTAGCCAGCGACAGTGCCGATAACATAAACGTCGGCGTGGCCCTAAGTACTGCCCTACTCCTCCCAGGCGATCTTGAGCGAAACGCCAAGATGAGTGAGTATGAGAATTACGCCTTTATGCTGCAACACTCTGTCCAAGTAAGTGCCTTGCTTGGAGTTTTCTACTTTCTTTCTGTTTCATACTTAAAATTTTTTTTTGTAACACTTCTGTTTTCTTTCAGGCCATTCAGCATGCTCATTCGTTTTCAATGCAAGCTTTTGAAAACAGAGCAAAGTTGGTCGACCTGAAGAGAGAGGTTTCTTCCCTTAAAAAGGAAAACAAATCTCTTCAATTAAGGATGAAAAAACTGGAAGACCAGGCTGAGGCTGCCACTAAGGCCCAACAGATGGCCGAAGAAAAAACAGAGTCTGCTGAAGCCATCAAAAAAGTTGCCGAGGCCGAGAAGAGAGATGTCGAGGTAAAAAAGGCTCAAGCCGAAAAAGAGCTCGAGGAGGCCCTGGCCACTAAAAACGCCGAAATTATTGAAGCCGATGAAAAAGCTTACGCTCAAGGAATGGCCGATGTTGCTAAGGACTACAAATTGCAAGTTAGGCAGGCATGCAACAGGGGCTTTTCCCTTGGTTGGATGTCCCTGGCCAAGAAGCTCAATGTTCTTGAAGATTCTCCTCTGCACAAGGCTGAAGCTATTCCTCTCCCATTCCCTCCTCCTGCTCCACCTTCAAGTCAAGCTGAAGATGAGTCAGAATCTGAGGATGAGGATGAAGATAACAATGAAGATGGGGCCTTGGTGAGGAAATCTAAGGATGCTACTGAGGCCAAGTCCCCTCGTCCAACTGAGCAAGTTATGGACTTAACCTTGGATGAAGAGGGTGATGAGGTTGGGGAGGTGCCAAGGGAAGTTGTTACAGGGCAATTATCATCCGACCTTCTCCTAGCTGAAAGAAGTCTTAATAAAACACTTGTAGAGATTGATGCCGAGCTGGCTGCAGAGAAGGCTACCGAAGTAGTTCCCCAGGAATCTGCCGAGGTCCATGCCCAAATTGCTCCTGAAACTGAAGAATCATAACTTCCATGTCTTTTGTTTTTTTTGTTTTTTGGACAATATAAATTTCTTCGTATGGCCGATGTGCCTTCTTCTGAACAGTTATTCTTGGATTGTTCCCTCTTTTATGAAAGACTACAACTGTATTCTCTGAATGCTTCAATCTTTTAATTTCTGTTTGATTTGCTTCTGCATGGTTCTGTACTTAGAATATTTTGTATACTTTTTCCTTCCTTGTGCAATCTTCTCGGGGTTACATACCTCGGGTATAATAGCTACAAAGCTTTTACTTCGGCAGGATACTGACCTGCAAACTTTTCATAAATTCCAGCAAGTGTTTAACATATACTATTCAATGTTTAACTTTGCAAGCTTCTTCTTAAGTTTCAACAAGTATTTAAACGGTGAGCTTGGTCTAACCTACTTGTAAATTGCTACAAATTTCAACAAGTGTTATATACTGTAAAATTTTTCTTAAGTTATGACAATGATCAATATTGTAAATTGCTACAAATTTCAACAAGTGTTTAAACAATACACTTACCTTTTACCTCAACCTGTAAATTGCTGTAAATTTCAACAGATGATCACATGTTGGCTTAGCATGATCTTGTAAATTGCTACAAATTTCAACAAGTGTTAAGCATCTTCTTTGGTTGGATCAACCTGTAGATTGCTATAAGTTACAAACTATAACCTCGGCTTCACTTCGACTTGTAAATTGCTGCAAATTTCAACAAGTGAAGAGAAACAGTAATCTCAGCTTATCTTCAACTTGTAAATTGCTACAAATTTCAACAAGTGAAGATAAGGAATCAGCTTAACTCCAACTTGTAAATTGCTACAAATTTCAACAAGTGAAGATAAGGAATCAGCATAACTCCAACTTGTAAATTGCTACAAATTTCAACAAATGAAGATAAGGAATTAGCTTAATTCCAACTTGTAAATTGCTACAAATTTCAACAAGTGAATTAAGGAATCGGCTTAATTCCAACTTGTAAATTGCTACAAATTTCAACAAGTGAATTAAGGAATAATCTCGGCTTAACTTCGACTTGTAAATTGCTACAAATTTCAACAAGTGAAGATAAGGAATCAGCTTAACTCCAACTTGTAAATTGCTACAAATTTCAACAAGTGAAGACAAGGAATCAGCTTAACTTCAACTTGTAAATTGCTACAAATTTCAACAAGTGAAGATAAGGAATCATCTCGGCTTAACTTCGGTTAAGCATTATCTCGGTCTAATTTTAGTTTAAACATTATCTCGGTTTAACCAACTTGTAAATTGTAACAAATTTCAAAAAGTGGTAAACGCATTCTTCTTCTTCCTGCCCCCAATGTGAACCTGAGTTCTACTTGGGTTCTCATTATTCATGTCTCCAAAAACATAAGTATGTAATTTTATCAGTCGTATGTGTTGAAAGAACTCTGAAAAAACTTTATTAAAGACATCGGTAAAAAATACTGCACATCTAATGATAGAAGAATTTCAAATTACAAGTGTTCCAAGGTCTTGGCAGTGCTTTGCCCTCGTTATCTTCAAGCCGATAAGCTCCATTGCCTAATACCGAAGTAATTCTATAGGGTCCTTCCCAGTTTGGGCCAAGCTTGCCCTCTCTGGGATCCTTTTTGTTGCCGACGACTTTTCTCAGGACTAGGTCGCCGACTTGAAAATCTCTTGGATTGACCTTTTTGTTGTAAGTTCTAGCAAGTTGTTACTGGTATACTGCTAGTTGAATTGCAGCTTTTTCTCTTCGTTCTTCCAGAAGGTCCAGATCTCGGGCTAAGAGTATGTCATTGGTGCCATTCTCTACTCCCTAGGTCTTGATCCCTGGGATGCCGATCTCTAATGGGATGACTGCTTCTGTGCCATAAGCCATGACAAAGGGGGATTCTCCCGTTGATCTTCTCGGCGTAGTCCGATATGCCCAAAGCACGTTGGGCAATTCGTCTACCCATTTTCCTTTTGCTGCCTGCAGCCTCTTCTTTATTCCATCCAAAATTACTTTGTTGGATGCTTCTGCTTGACCATTACTTTGGGGAAAACTTGATGTTGAAAAGTAGTTCTTGATCTTGAATTTGGCACAAAAGTTCTTGATGAGTTTGCTGTCAAACTGTGTTCCGTTGTCGACAACTATTGCCCTTGGAATGCCAAATCTGGTGATGATGTTTCTCTATATAAAGTTCTTGACGTCCACATCTCGGATTTTGGCAAGAGGTTCTGCCTCTATCCATTTTGTAAAGTAATCTGTTGCCACCAGCAAGTATTTTCTCTGCCCAGTTGCCTGGGGAAGTTTCCCAACCAGATCCATGCCCCGTTGGGCAAACGGCCAAGGGCTAGATACTGGGTTTAGGTCAGCAGCTGGCTAATGTATCAAAGGTGCGAACTTTTGGCATTGTTCACACTTCTTTACGTAGGCTTCAGCATCCTTTTGCATGTAGGGCCACCAATACCCCTAGGTAATGGCCCTGTGGGCTAATGATCTGCCCCCAGCATGGCTTCCACAAATTCCTTCATGAATTTCATAGAGGAAATCCTCAACCTGCAAAGGGTGTACGCACTTTAAAAGTGGTCCAGTGAAGGACCTTCTATAGAGATGTCCATCTTCTGTTTTGTGTGCCTCCTTACGATCTTCTGGCAGCTTTCCTTCTTTTAGGAATGCAACAATTGTATCCATCCAGCTTGGCCCCATGTCCACACACATTGCTTGCTGCTCTGTGCTCTGTGGTTCTATGCTCGGGCCTGACATATAGTCGATCATAATTGTCCTTGTTTTTCCCGTCTGTATTGAACTTGCCAGGTTAGCCAATGCGTCGGCGTGGGTGTTGTCATCTCGGCTAACTTGGAGTAGTCGGCAGTTCTGAAATAGGGCTGCCAATTTAATGACCTCTTTTGCATATGTCGACATCCTTTCGTCCCTGGCTGCAAATTCACCTGTTGACTGGTTAACAATAAGTTGTGAATCACAAAAAATTATTACCTCATCTGCTTCTGCTGCTGCTGCCAGTTTTAGCCCTGCAATTAATGCTTCGTATTCCGCTTCATTGTTTGAGGCCTTGAACCCCAAACGGATGGAC
Organism: Camellia sinensis; assembly: GCF_055761805.1. Classification (NCBI taxonomy): domain Eukaryota; kingdom Viridiplantae; phylum Streptophyta; class Magnoliopsida; order Ericales; family Theaceae; genus Camellia; species Camellia sinensis. Next base: position 87,661,782 of record NC_138973.1, on the reverse strand, counting down.
TGTTCTATTATTTCTCCATCTGGAGATATCAGCAGTACTCCTGGCCTTGCTCCTTGACGGTTTGAACTGCCATCGACGAACAGTCTGAATGAATCGCCGATATAGATGCTGCAGGGTCTGAGTTTTTCCTTCCTTTGCTCTTTTGCCTTTGGCTGGGATTCTCCTTGCTTGCTGGGACAGTGCTCATCCTGGCTCAACGGAGCCCGATGTTTGATGGTTTCGGGCGTGAATTCTGCCACGAAGTCGGCCAAAACTTGGCCTTTAACTGTTGTTCTTGGCCTGAACTCCAGGTCATACTGACCTAGGGCAATGACCCATCTTGATATCCTTCCTGTTAAGTCTCCTTGCTGCAACAAGGACTTCAGTGGATGCTCTGTTAAGACCACAATCTTGTGCGCCTGAAAGTAATGGTTCAACTTCTTTGAAGCCATTACTAAGGCTAGCATTAATTTCTCCAGTGGTAGATACCTTGTTTCTGCATCGGCCAAGGTTTTACTTACATAATAAACAGCCTTTTGCTCCTCTTTTTCTTCTCGAATTAGTACTGCACTGACTGCGTGTTTTGAAACTGCCAAGTACAAAAATAGTTCTTCCCCTGGTTCTGGGTTGGAAAGAACCGGAGTTGTGGTCAAGTACTTTTTTAGGTCGGTTAAAGCGGCTTCGCATTCTTCTATCCATAGAAAGTCTGCGGCTTTTTTCACCAAGTTAAAGAAGGGTCTGCATTTATCTGAGCTTCTGCTGATGAATCAGTTTAGGGCTGCGGCCCTTCTAGTAAGCATCTTGTCACGACCCAAACTCGCCCCGAGAAGGTTGGCATCGTAACCGGCCAGTAATCCTAGATTACCACAGGCCTTTCTGTACAAAACATACATAACCGGGGCTTACTGAAGCGAAAACAAAACACTAGTAGTCCAAAGAGCTGTGCATTTATATGAACATACACCACATGTCAAAAATGTTAATTTACCCACTACATTACATCATATATAATCAAAATTCATGTACAAAACATAGGCTCACGCCACATGTACAACCAAAACCAAGCTTCCTAACGGCCTTCTAGGCCTAGCCCCAACACGGAGGCACCAAAACACCGGGTAGGCTTCAAAACGGCGGCTCGGCTCGGACTCCGCCTAGGCTTGAATCCCAGAGTGCTCACCTATAAATACATATACAAACAATGAGCTAAAGCTCAGCAAGTAACATTAACGTAAAGGGGTAGTGAACGAATTCCACATTTCATATATCCATATAATAAATCATTCATAAGCATAATCATCTCATATCAGGAACATGCATAATGGCATACTCCATAGAACATAACATTTGTCGTCCAACGACTAGAGTAACCGGTCCCGGGCACCGATTAAACACATACCGAGATCTCGTAAACTGGTCCACTTAGGACTATCTATGGATGCCATACTAGATTCGCAAACTGGACATTCGTTCACAGAAAACATTTATCATTTCAAAACCATAGCATAACGTAGCACTTTTAAACATAGATCACACTAACATATCTTTACAGAAATGTTACTCACAGTGGATTTCCAAAACCGATTGCACGGTCTTCGCCTCCTGACCTGCAATTATTAACATTAGAACACATTATCATAGAAGCAAGTGTTCATGCCATACTATCCTTTCTTTACTCTATTTCATGATTATGAGATGCTAAATGATGCAAATGACATGTGAAAATCATGTAATTCAACTTCTCAAAATTTCCTGAAATAAGTCCCCCCCCCCCCCGCTCGAGCGCCACTTTGTCCTCTCGAGCAGACTGCACAATTTTCCAAAACTGCTGGGAGGCCGATTTTCACGCTCGAGCGGGAATCCCTCCGCTCGAGCGGACCATGCAAAATCCGAAATTCTGAAATCTTCCAAAGCTTGGATCTTTCCTTTTTGCAAAACCACTTCAACATTTATGAAATCCAAGTCTCAAAACACTTGAAACATAACTTGAATTAAACATTATAGCTTCTAAACAAACCCAAATGCATCATATACAAAATCCAACCTTGATTGAAGATGAAAAATCATATAACATGTTCACAAAAGCTTCATTCTTAAATCCATGGAGGTTCTTCCTCAAAATATGACAAATATAACCATAAATCATCTATTCATGCCATGCATGCTCAAATTAAACATATTTCCCCTTTCAATCCTCTTATTTAACATGAGATCATTGATGCATCAACCTTACTTCAAGAATTTAGAGAAGATCCTTACCTTGATTCTTTAATTGAGGAAGATTTAAGCTTGATTTCCCCTTTTCTTCCCTTTCTCACGAACTCCCTCTCTCTCTCCCTCTTAGATATTTTCTTTCCTTATTTTTGAGTCAATGAGTCAACAAAGGCCCTTATACTTATCTATATATCATTTATAAACAATTGTGCCAAACTTTGGGCCAAACATGGCCTAACGAATCAGACGAAATTCAGTCTTCAATTTATCGCCCCAAATGGTTCTAAAAATTCCCGGTATCTCATAGACGCGTTCAATTTCGTTTTCCGAACCCATTACGGTCGTCAATTTCGGTCCCAAAGTTCTCATCTCAACAAATATTCTTCTAATTCAAACAGATATTCTTTAATTAATTCGCATAAACACATAATTAATTACTGATAAATATGACACATGTTTTGGGGTCATTACACTCTCCCCACCTTAAGAAGTTTGGTCCTCCAAACTTTACCTTTCCGGGCATAATCTCACTCAGAAATCTTGATCGTATATGATTGTTCATTCCGGAGCCATTCAATAATTCACAAGGTGTCATCACACAAAGAGGACAACTCGACGGTTCTATTCCGTCATTCAGCATGATAAGGTAGTTCGTATGTCCACTCCATAACAATGAAGGCAGTATCATAGCAGTCAAACACATAATGAACATATTTTACATATACTGAAGTCAGCTAACAAGTTCCATAGCGTTCAATTCAAAGGTAGTAACGTAGATATAACAATCCATAACAAAGGTAATAGCAAAGGTAAATTTGTTCCATCATAGTCATAGTCAATTTGTTTCATGTCATCCACATTCAATTGGTGTCACATAATTTACGTATGTTTTGTTCCGTCCCAGTCACATATTCTACAATTTCCCATCACAGAGGTAGCATAGCCAACATAACCATAGATAGGAAAATCATACCTGCGCTCACTTTTCCAGTAGTCTGTGTCTTTTCTGAAACTAGGGTGAAAACCATTCCTTGCCTCAATGTATTCCCCTCAGGAGTAGATGCTACGGTTGTCTTTGGTGTCATGGTTGAGTTAACTCCACTAGCAATGGGTCTTTCATTTCTTGAGTAAACTTGTGGACAAGCTTTAGCTATATGTCCTTTTTGTCCACATTTGAAACAGACTCCAGTTCCACGGCGACAAATGCCCCAATGTTGCTTTCCACATTCCTTACAAGTAGGTACACCTACACTGCCACCACTTTCCCTTTTTGTGTTGTCACTAAACTTTGAAGTCAAATTTTCATTCACGGAGCCCATGGATTCACTAACTGTTTCTACTTTTTGTTTCTTGACTTTCTTACTTTCTGCTTCGGTCATTGCTGTTGGCTTGCACATTTTCAAGTTAGCAATATTTGTTTCAGCCATCAAGGCTCTGTCAAGTACGTCAACATATTTTTCTAATTTCAACACATTCACCTTGTCAAGTACCTCAACATGTAAGCCACCCTCAAATTTCCTTGCTTTCTTGTACTCTGTATCAACCATATGAGGAGCATAACGGGCTAATTCAGTAAATTTACTCTCATATTCCGCTACTGACATAGTGCCTTGCTTCAACTGTTCAAATTCAGATATCTTCCTATCTCGCATACATTGTGGAAAATATTTTTCATAAAACGTCTCTTTGAATCGATCCCATGTTAAGTCCCTATTCTCATCTCGTACGAGCATCCACCATCTTCGAGCTTCTTCTGTCAGAGTAAATGTTGCTAACAAAACTTTATAGACATCTGTACACGGAAACACTTCAAAAATCTTTTTAGTTTCTAATACCCATGCCTCCGCTTTTAATGGTTCAATTCCCCCTGCAAATTCCGGTGGTTTCAGTTTCTTGTATTTCTGTGTCAAGGTGATAACATCATCATTATTAATCGGTTCCATTTGCACAGGTGGTGGTGGAGGAGGCGGAAATGGTTGTCTCTGTTGTTGTTGGTTTTGCTCTTGCTGTTGTCTCACCAACCCAGTTAAAGCTTCCACCATTCTTTCTAACCGATCTATTCTGGCATTAGAAGATTCTGACTCATCTACATTCCTTGCATTAGTGTTCTCCATTGGTCTCTAGTACCCATAGCAGATAGAATATTTCATTCTCAACATAATAGTTCCTCTGTTGTCTCATCATTTACAGTTATTGTCTCTTTATATAGTCAAAAGCACACGTACACATGCACATATGTTTATGCCATGCCCTATTCCTTTTCTAGGACACCCTACAGCTCATATGGACACATGTGTGAGTAAATTAACTCGTGCGCTCTGATACCATTCTGTCACGACCCAAACCCGCCCCGAAAAGGTTGGCATCGTAACCGGCCAGTAATCCTAGATTACCACAGGCCTTTCTGTACAAAACATACATAACCGGGGCTTACGGAAGCGAAAACAAAACACTAATAGTCCAAAGAGCTGTGCATTTATATGAACATACACCACATGCCAAAAATGTTAATTTACCCACTACATTACATCACATATAATCAAAATTCATGTACAAAACATAGGTTCACGCCACATGTACAACCAAAACCAAGCTTCCTAACGGCCTTCTAGGCCTAGCCCCAACACGGAGGCACCAAAACACCGGGTAGGCTTCAAAACGGCGGCTCGGCTCGGACTCCGCCTAGGCTTGACTCCCAGAGTGCTCACCTATAAATACATATACAAACAATGAGCTAAAGCTCAGCAAGTAACATTAACGTAAAGGGGTAGTGAACGAATTCCACATTTCATATATCCATATAATAAATCATTCATAAACATAATCATCTCATATCAGGAACATACATAATGGCATACTCCATAGAACATAACATTTGTCGTCCAACGACTAGAGTAACCGGTCCCGGGCACCGATTAAACACATATCGAGATCTCGTAAACTGGTCCACTTAGGACTATCTATGGATGCCATACTAGATTCGCAAACTGGACATTTGTTCACAGAAAACATTTATCATTTCGAAACCATAGCATAACGTAGCACTTTTAAACATAGATCACACTAACATATCTTTACAGAAATGTTACTCACAGTGGGTTTCCAAAACCGATTGCACGGTCTTCGCCTCCTGACCTGCAATTATTAACATTAGAACACATTATCATAAAAGCAAGTGTTCATGCCATACTATCCTTTCTTTACTCTATTTCATGATTATGAGATGCTAAATGATGCAAATGACATGTGAAAATCATGTAATTCAACTTCTCAAAATTTCCTGAAATAAGTCCCCCCCCCCCCCGCTCGAGCGCCACTTTGTCCGCTCGAGCGGACTGCACAATTTTCCAAAACTGCTGGGAGGCCGATTTTCATGCTCGAGCGGGAATCCCTCCGCTCGAGCGGACCATGCAAAATCCGAAATTCTGAAATCTTCCAAAGCTTGGATCTTTCCTTTTTGCAAAACCACTTCAACATTTATGAAATCCAAGTCTCAAAACACTTGAAACACAACTTGAATTAAACATTATAGCTTCTAAACAAACCCAAATGCATCATATACAAAATCCAACCTTGATTGAAGATGAAAAATCATATAACATGTTCACAAAAGCTTCATTCTTAAATCCATGGACGTTCTTCCTCAAAATATGACAAATATAACCATAAATCATCTATTCATGCCATGCATGCTCAAATTAAACATATTTCCCCTTTCAATCCTCTTATTTAACATGAGATCATTGATGCATCAACCTTACTTCAAGAATTTAGAGAAGATCCTTACCGTGATTCTTTAATTGAGGAAGATTTAAGCTTGATTTCCCCTTTTCTTCCCTTTCTCACGAACTCCCTCTCTCTCTCTCTCTTAGATATTTTCTTTCCTTATTTTTGAGTCAATGAGTCAACAAAGGCCCTTATACTTATCTATATATCATTTATAAACAATTGTGCCAAACTTGGGGCCAAACATGGCCTAACGAATCAGACGAAATTCAGTCTTCAATTTATCGCCCCAAATGGTTCTAAAAATTCCCGGTATCTCATAGACGCGTTCAATTTCGTTTTCCGAACCCATTACGGTCGTCAATTTCGGTCCCAAAGTTCTCATCTCAACAGATATTCTTCTAATTCAAACAGATATTCTTCAATTAATTCGCATAAACACATAATTAATTACTGATAAATATGATACATGTTTTGGGGTCATTACACATCTGGACCTGTTTTGCCGACGTTGGGCTCTTTAGCTCTAGGATGGCTTTTATTTGGTCTGGGCTGACCTCAATGCCCTTTCTTGTTACCAGATACCCTAAGAACTTACCTGATCCAACTTCAAACGCGCACTTTGATGCGTTGAATCGGAGCCGGTATGTTTTAAGTATATCAAAGACTTCTTTTTGGGCGGCCAGATGACCCTTAGATTCCTTGGTCTTCACGACCATGTCATCGATGTAGACTTCTACTGTTTTGCCAATGAGGTGTTTGAACATCTTTGTTACAACCTTTGGTAAGTTGCTCCTGCGTTTTTTAACCCAAAATGCATTACCTTGTAATAGTACAGGCCTTTAGGGGTGATGAACGCAGTTTTCTCCTCATTTGGAGGGTACATGGCAATCTGGTGGTACCCCATGTATGCATCCAGAAAACTCATTCTTTCGTGCCCTGAAGTAGCGTCTACGAACTGGTCAATCTTGGGCAGAGGAAAGCTGTCTTTGGGGCAAGCTTTGTTGAGGCTGGTAAAGTCTACATAAACCCTCCATTTGCCGTTCTTCTTCTTTACCACCACTGTGTTGGATAGCCAAGTTGGGTAGTGAACTTCTCAAATGGCCCTGGCCTCTAGAAGTGTATCTACTTCTTCTTCTACTGCGTCGACATGCATCAACGTCGGTCTTCTGGCTCGTTGAATCACAGGTTTTGCCGATCTGTCGACATTCAGTCTGTGGCAAGTGACCTCGGGGTCAATGCTAGGCATCTCGTAAGGTGTCCAGGCGAACACCTCAATGTTGGCTCTCAAAAAATCTTCCAGTTCTCTTTCCTCTTCTTCGGCTAAGCCTGAGCCGAGAAGAAAGAAGCGTTCTTCATCGCCCTCCTGGACAAGGATTTTCTTTAGTGTTTCTTCACTCTTTTCGGTTGGCTCCTTGCCGACATCATCTAGGACCTCTATGTCTTCGTCTCCTATCTCTGCCTCTTTTGGCTTTCGAATGCTGCAAGTAGTCTTCATTGCTGCCATGGAGCAATTTTTTGCCTGCAGTTGATCTCCTCTGACTTTTTCAATCCCATGCTCTGTTGAGAACCGTAGTAGTTGATACAGTGTTGAGGGAACTGCCCCTATTGCATGAAACCATGGTTTTCCCAAGATGATGTTATATGGCGAGGGTGTGTCAATCACCACAAATTCTGTCTTGATCTTCTTAGTACCCGCTTGCACTTTGTAGACACCCCATTTTTGACCGACCTTAAGACTCAGACATCACCGATTGAGCGCTTGGTGATGTTGCATAATGTGCTTGTTCAGAAGCTTCAGAGTTGCGGCCGTGAGCCCTGCCTCCGGACTTCCGAACCCTCTTCTGTGCCTTGTCTCGGTTTGCGAACCAGACTCGGTTTTCTCGGTTTCTTTTCCTGAGGGGAGGGAGAGGTCTAGTAGACCATCTCTCAATGTCCGTAGGCTACATTTGGTGGCCGTAGGCCATTTTGCCCTTTTCGGAGCCCGGTTTTCAGAGCCGTCAGGCCGTGTGCCTCGGTTCGAGACCGCTTAACCATCTCCTATTGCTCTGATTTTTGGCATACTTCCTATTTGCTCCCTTTTGAGGGACACTGGGGGCTGAGAAACCCACTTCGAGGTCGAATGCCACTTTCGGTGCTTAACAGCCCATTTTCGGGACCTCGAACTGCGTGTTTTGGCCCCGGAACATTCGTTTTGCAATGGTTTTCGTTCATTTTTGGCAGGTACCTCTGTTTTATCACAGGGAAGGTCACTGAAGGGTGGGAGGCCAGCAATTGTTGCAGCAACCAGTTATCTCTCCTCCGGAGCCTCCCGGCGCTCGTTTTCCCAACTTCCGGGCTAATGTTGAACACCTTGGAGTTAGTGTTGCCAACTTTCGACCACATATCTGTGATCTACACACTTGGGAGGACCCTAAAAGTTCATGGCCGGCCACTATTTTTGATCAATCGGCCACTTCTCCTAACCGAGACCTTTTCTTGAGGGAGCTTGACCCTTTTGGACCTTTTTTTAGCTTCTCCAAGAAGCTTGACCTCTTTTAGCTTCTCCAAGAAGCTTGACCCCTTTTTTTAGCTTCTCCAAGAAGCTTGACCTTTTTGTTTAGCTTCTCCAAGAAGCTTGAACCTTTTGACCCTTTTTTAAAACTTCTCCAAGAAGCTTGACCCTTTTGACCCTTTTGGCTAGCTTCTCCAAGAAGCTTGAACCTCTTGACCCTTTTTGCCTAGCTTCTCCAAGAAGCTTGGCCCTTTTGCTCCAAGCTTCTAAGAGAAGCTTGGCCCTTTTGGTCAAAGCTTCCAAGAGAAGCTTTGCCCCTTTGGTTTCTCTATATAAAGAGAACCTCTCCTCCCCTTTAGGAGGTTAGAAAATTGGTTCTTCAAGCCTCAAGAGACAAATCCTCCTCCATCTCTCTCATTTTCCTAAAAAGCTTCAAGTACTACACCACCATTTACACTACAACACCAAGCTCTACCAACACCACTCCATTCCAAGAGCAAGGAGAGGAATTCCAGAAGCTAAGAGGCAACAAATTTGGCCCAAGAAGCAACAAAAGAATTGATCTTCAAGGGTAAGTCCACTTTCCCTCTTTTGAGCTCATTTTTTGCAACATTTCTTAGCCTTTCTTTCTTGTACATTTGAGCTCCGACCAAAACTGGAAAGATCATTATTTTGAGCTCATTTTCATGTCTCATTAAGGGCTCAACCCTGTTTGAGCCCTCCATGTTGCACTTGCTTCAATGTCCTCCTTAAATACCGTTTTCTTGCATGCTTTGGCAGCCCATTATGCTTCCATTTTTGGACGATTTTCAGGCCTATAGATAGTCTTATTTTGACCTTCTTAACATGTTTCATTAAGGGTCTTTGGCCATTTGTGGAATATTTTGCATACCTCATGTTATAGCCTCTTTTGAGCCTTATTTTGCATTGCATTTCTAGCATGTTTTTATACTGTTTTGGCCATTTTACAGTTCTGGAAATATGCTTATTTTTGGTCCCTCTTCAATGTTGTAGAAGGGAATTTTTCAGTTTGGGCATTTTATATACCACTTGCCTCTTTGGCCATCTTTTGGCCCGTTTTCTTACATAAAAGCTTAGCCATATCTATGTTTGTTTTTGAGGATTTTACAGTTCTGTAAATGTGCATATTTTTGGCCCCTCTTCAATATTGTAGAAGGGCCCGAACCTGTTCGAGGACAGTAGCTATGAGTTACTTCTTAATCTCATGTTTATTCCCCATTTTTGCATGCTTGTTTTGCCCTGTTTTTGTCCACTGTTTGGCCATGCTATAAACTAGTAAAATGCTAATTTTGGGGCTGCCTTGCTTCTGTATTTACATTCCATGTCCATATTGTGCACGCATTGCATAGCTATAGGCCATTTCGGGTGCCTAAATTCGCATTTCGGGACATTTCCTTGCATTTCATGTCATTTCGCTTCATTTCGGGACTGTTTTCCCCCTTATTTTGTTGCTGAAATTCCATTAGCATGCTTGCATATCATTTTTGCCATGTTTCATCGAATTTTATCATTACCTCGGTTTGCGTGCCCGTGTGCACGCATTTCGAGGCACTTCATTTTTATCCGCCGGCATCCTATGTGAGTGTGGCTGAGGCTCATTCATGTTGGTATAAGCCCATTTGTCATTTTCATGTCATTTCATCGCATTTTATCATTGCCTCAGTTTGCGTGCCCGTGTGCACGCATTTCGAGGCACTTCATTTTTATCCGCCGACATCCGATGTGAGTGTGGCTGAGGCTCTCTCATGTTGGTATAAGCCCATTTGTCATTTTCATGTCATTTTCATATCATTCTGTCATCGCCTCGGTTTGCGTGCCCGTGTGCACGCATTTCGAGGCACTTCATTTTCTGCCATCGGCATCTTATGTGAGTGTGGCTGAGGCTCTCTCATGTTAGTATAAGTCCATGTTGCATTTTTCATGTCATTCGCATCGCTTCGCATCACCTCGGTTTGCGTGCCCGTGTGCACGCATTTCGAGGCACTTCATTTTCTGCCATCGGCATCTTATGTGAGTGTGGCTGAGGCTCTCTCATGTTAGTATAAGTCCATGTTGCATTTTTCATGACATTCGCATCGCTTTCGCATCGCCTCGGTTTGCGTGCCAGTGTGCACGCATTTCGAGGCACTTCATTTTTATCCGACGGCATCCCATGTGAGTGTGGCTGAGGCTCACTCATGTTGGTATAAGCCCATTTGTCATTCCCATATCATTTCATCATATCATATCATTGCCTCGGTTTGCGTGCCCGCGTGCACGTACTTCGAGACACATATCAGTGCCTCGGTTTGTGTGCCCGCGTGCACGTACTTCATCATATCATATCATTGTCTCGGTTTGCGTGCCCGTATGCACGTACTTCGAGACACATATCATTGCCTCAGTTTGCGTGCCCGCGTGCACGTACTTCGAGACACATATCATTGCCTCGGTTTGCGTGCCCGCGTGCACGTACTTCGAGACACATATCATTGCCTCAGTTTGCGTGCCCGCGTGCACGTACTTCGAGACACATATCATTGCCTCGGTTTGCGTGCCCGCGTGCACGTACTTCGAGACACATATCATCGCCTCGGTTTGCGTGCCCGCGTGCACACATTTCAAGACACACATCATTTTCTCGGTTTGCGTGCCCGTGTTCACGCACTCCGAGGCATTTCATTTTCATAGCATTCTGCATTTTCTCAGTTTGCGTGCCTGCGTGCACGCATTTCGAGACATCTCATTTCATAGCATTGTGTACGTTAGGATTGTATCTTAGTTGCATTTCATGCATATCTTTCATATTGCATCGTGTCCGGAATAGGAGTTAGCCCGGGCACGGGAAACGAGGTACATTTCGTACTCCGAGTGACGGAATGTGTCTCAATTCCCCAGTCACCAACACTCCGGATTATCCATGATGGAGTTAGGTTTTAGCTGTAGTTTCATGTGCATTCATCCTATATTGAGTTGTGCATTTCGACTCCTCGGCCATCATGCCTCGGTATGCGTGATTGGTGGCACGAGGATCGAGGCATGCATATATCTGTGAAAATACATTGCTATGCCCCTTTCCTGCTCTCTGTTGCAGCAAAATGAAGAATCAGCAACTTTTCAGAGTTTGGCACGCTTTTCAAGAATAACTGCCAAACAGAGGCTAATTGGGACATTCCGGTGGATTTCCGCGCAAGACAACCCGGACATACATCACTCATCAGAAGCAAGGCAGTCCCTGGCTTGCACGCCAGTTTTATTTGCTTTCATAGTTAATTCATTAATTAATTAGAATTTTGTGATATTTTGGACTGTAATATTCTTTTATTTTGGGGACTGTAATATCTGGACTGTATATTTATTCGGACCCTCCGAGTGAGGGCACAACTGTAATAAGTGTGCGTGAGTGTGTTGTATGTCTTCCAACCCCACGTCTTTCTCCCTTTTATTTATCCGCTTTTGATGGTTAGATTAGGGCATATTTCAATTAGCATACAGTATGACAGCATGTTTGCATCATTCATCTGTTTTGCATGCACCGGGCTCGGCGCATCATACTAACTGCATTGTATTTTCAATTCCAAGTTGAATACATGTTAGTTGTAGCATTTCATATGCCATCTTAGAATAGCCGAGCCTACTATAGTTGCATTTTGCATGTGTTGCATTAAGCATTTTTGTATACTTAGGATCATGCATGATTTCTAATGTAGTTTCTGTTTTGGCTTGGAGTACTCGGTAAGCTTTATGCTTTAGCATCCTTGCATGCGTGTGAGTGAATGCCATGATAGCATGCTTACCATGAGGCTATGTGCTTATCTGATATATCTGCCTGAATGCCTGGGGGTGAAGGTTGGGTTATCTGAATTGGAATAAATCATCAATTGTTTCAAGCCTACCTGCGGGTAGCAAACCATTTTCAAAAACAAGCATGAAATGTTTTGTTCCAATTCAGGCGATCCAGTCTATACTTGTATGCTGTGAGCATCACATAGTAACCTAGGCTAATAAACCGGAATAAGAACTCACAATGTTTTCAAAAATTGATATCATGGTTAGTAGAGGCCGGTCTATGACCGGGCGAGCGGGGGTGCTCACGAAGTGACCTTCCCCAATCGTACCCAAGTTCCTGAGCCGAGGCAACTTTGGTGATGACGGACACGTGGCCTTTTGGCACCGAGTCAGGGTTTCCTAAATTTCCCAAAATAAAATATTTAGGTGGCGACTCTGTATCTGGCAAAGCAGTCCATGTTTGGCACTTCTTTCAAAAAATTTGTTTTCCTAAAACGATTTGCCGGATTTGGACTCTTTGGTTCAGACTTAGAACCGTGACTACAAAGTCGAGTCCGAGCTGTAGCGAGGTCCCCCCGCGGGCTTGTTACACACTTCCAAGCTTACTGTGCCCAGTGGCCATGTCGGTGTTCCATTGAAGCCGACCATAGAGTTGCTGGATTGTTCCAGGTCGTCTGGGTGAAGGCCCAGCTCCTTGTAACATCTGACGTACATGATGTCACAAGAGCTACCTTGATCTATTAGGATGCGTTTCACTTGGTATTCCCCAACCTGGAGGGATATTACCAAGGCATCATTATGCGGATGCTGGACCAGCTCCAGGTCGGTTTTAGTAAAGGCTATCACCGGCCCTTGGCACTCTTCTAGCCGATGTCTTTTTTCCCCGATTTGGTAGACATGTTGTAAATGCCTTACCCTCTGGGTCTCTCCTCTGACTTCGTTCTCGTTGACCCTTGTGTGGATCACATCAACCACCCTTGGTCCTCCTGCCTGCGGTTGCTGTGCTGGAGGTGGTGGAGCTGCTGGTGCTTGAGGCAATCTTGCCTATTCTTCTCTGGTCCTGGCCTCATCAACAAGGTCCCTCAGATGGCCTTGCCTTACCAAGTCTTCTAAGTGTGCTTTTAGGGCTCTGCAACCCTGGGTTGGGTGCCCTTCTTCATTGTGGTAAGCACAACGCCTACCCATGTTTCTTCCCATGAATTCCCCTGGTGCTCTTGCTGGAGTTCTGAAATAGGGTTGGTTTCGTATTTGATCCAAGACTTTATGGATGGGGATTCGGAACACTGTCGTTACTGCTTGTTTACCCTTCAATTCTGTTTCTTGTTTGGTCGGTCCGTTGTTACCTCGGCCTCGCTTCGGCGAGCCGTTCCCTTTCTCCTGCTTTATCTCTTTGTTTCCCGATATATCTTCCTCGGCTCTGGCGTACTTCTCGATTCTTGCCATGAGTTCTTCCATGCTTTTTGGCAGTGTTTTTGCCAAAGACTTCCGTAGTGGGCAGTCATCTTTCAGGCCGTTCTTGAAAGACACGACCGCCACCTCTTGGTTGCATTCGGGTATTCGATTGAACACCTTGTAGTACCTCTTCGCGTAGGCCCTAAGGCCTTCTTCCTTGGTGATTCTTAAGGCCATCAGGGCGTCGACCCTCAAGGGCTGTAGTTTGTTCGTCACAAACCTAGCCACAAACATCTCGGCCAGACCTTCCCACGTCTTTACGCTTCCCTTTGGTAGTTTATGGAACCAATCAGATGCAATTTCCCCAAAGGAGGAGGGAAATACTTTGCAGAGCAACGACTCGTTCCCACTGTATAACGCCATTGAGTTCAGGTATAGTCCAACATGAAAGTTGGGATCTGACTTACCATCATAAATTTGGAACCTCGGCATACTGAATCTCTTTGGTGCTTTAAATTTGTCTAGTTCCACCGAGAATGGTGTTCTCGGCTTAACTACGAAAATTACCTCGGCTTCAACATTCTGCTGCCTCCTTTTGAGGTAATCCCTCAAGTCTTCCTTACTCCTCCCTGGAGCTCGGCTATCTCTGGACTTCAATCTTTTTGGCACACTACTTTCGGTCTCGTGGTGGGCCCGTTTCGATCTTTCTCCATGGGTTGTGTCAAAACAGAGTGCTTGGCCTTGGACATTCCGATGTTCTTTGGGCCTTAGGTCCTTTATGTGATGTGTCCTTCGGGACTCTTCTTGCCTTGGCTCCTCTCGTCCGACTTCCCTGGAAGGTCGGTGAGAGTGGTTTCCACTCCTGGTGTGCTGAGGGGCTTCGGGGATTGCTTTTCTTCCTCCCTTCTGGGTATTAATCGCTGGCATCGGCGTATCTTGCAGCGGGTATGGTGGCTGCATAACATTGTTTTGCATCATGAAGTTGACCACTGACTGTAGGTCTGCCAACTTGTTTGCCAAGTCTTTTACTTCCTCGTCCCTCCGTAGGCACCTATCCCTCCATACCTGAAGGTTATCTTCGTTATAGTACTGGCCTTGGTCTGTTTTCTTTGAAGTGTTGCCTCCTGGCCGACGTCTCTTTCTCCGTGGCCCTGGTCATGATTTTCTGTATTGTGGTTGTCTCCTTCAACGTCAAGGTCAATTGGTCTGCCACTCCCAGCAGGAGTGTCACCCCCAATGTTTTCCCTCTGTCCGTTACTGGCCATCTATTCTTCTAAGATTCCCATAGACGGTGCCAAATTGTGTGGGAGAAAATCTGACCACACTGCCCGCCTAGTAATCAGCTGGAGAGCACTGGTAGAATAGATGGCTTCAGCAAACCTGCAACAGAAAGAAAAGGCTCCGGCGGTGGCTCTTCCACCCGGGGGCATTCTGACGATCAAGTCAATATGTCTCTCAAAGATAATCAAGTGCTAAACTCACAAGCTTGAGTATAAAACTGCGTACTTTAGACCCATGGAGATGCCTCTCTTTTATAGTTTACTCAATCCAAGACCTACTAGAAGCCTGACTTCTATGGACTCCAACTTAGTACTTACTTTGGATTCCTCAATAGATAAAGATAAACTCTCTTAAAGCTTTATCCTTATCTTAGCAAAGTCTTCTCTTTTCTCTAAGACTCTTATCCCTTATCTACTTATCTCGGATTTCGATATCTTCGGAGATAACCTCAGCATCGCCAAGATAACCTCGGCACAGCTACCACGACACGTGGCACCTCGGCTGACACGTCGGCGTCACCTCGGCTGACACGTCGGCGTCACCATGCCACGTGTTGGTATACAGAAAATACATCCCTACACCTTCAATCCTCAGAAGGGTCTTTGTCAAGGGGATCCACTATCTCCTTACGTATTTATCCTGGTCGCAGATGTTCTTTTAAGATTGATTTCAAAGAGCATTTTTGACAATCGTTTAGATGGAATCAAATTGAAAATAGGTTGCCTTATTCTATCCCATTTATTCTTTGCAGATGATGTTCTATTATTCTCCAATGCTAATGTAGATCAATGCCAACAATTGAAGAAATGTTTGGAGGAGTAATGCCTTGCATCGAGACAGCTGATTAACTGGGAGAAGTCTAGCATTCACTTTTCAGTCAACACACCTGAGCTAGTCCAATATGAGATATGTTTGATTATGGGTATCTCTCCAATGATGTGTGAATCCAAGTATGTAGGACTACCTTCTATTTGGGGTAGATTGAAGGCGGAGGCATATGGTTATTTGATTGAATAGGCTGTTCAAAAGATGCAAGATTGGAAACAACACTTATTATCTCTAGCAGGCCGTGAAATCCTCATTAAATCAGTGGTTCAAGTAATCCCAGCTTATGCTATAGCTTGCTTCACCTTCCCAAAAAAATTATGCAATCAACTTCAATGCCTATATTAGCAATTTTTGATGGGGTGGGCATCCGAAAGGTAGGGGAATTCATTGGGTTAAATAGGACAGTCTATTAGTTGCAAAAACTCAACGCAGAATGGGTTTATATGATTTCAAGGCCTTCAATTTAGCTCTTTTGGCCTGTCAAGCTTGGAGAATTCTGAAATTTCCCAACTCTTATTGCTCTAGAATTCTGAAAGAGGTTTATTTCCCTCACACAGATTTTATGAAGGTGCAAAATGGGAGGAAGGCTTCTTAGCAAGGTTTTAAAAAGCGGCCGCAACCGTTACGTAACACTGTTACGTAACGGTTTTGGTGGTTATCGCCACCCGTTACGGTCGCTTTTGCAGTGTGATTGAGATTCACAGGTGTGTCGGTCGTAGCGGCTGCCGCAGCAGTCGTAACGGTGCAGTAACAGCCGTAACGGCCTATTACGTACCGTTACGTAACGGTTCCAAACTGTTTCTTTCGAAAAAACACACAAAAAAAAAAATTGAAAATGGGAGAAGAGGGATAGAGAGAAGAGGGAAGATAAAGAGAGAAAATGGAGGAGCAAGAGAGAGAGAGAAGAGGGAAGATGAAGAACATGTTATTGATCCATTGAAGCTGTATGACCTATGTTATTCTATTCAGCTGCTATCACTCAAACATTTTGTTTGTGTGTCTATCTATATATTGTTTGAAAATAATAATAATAATAATAATAATAATAATAATAATAATAATAATAATAATAATAATAATAATAAGTGTGATCATTATCTATTTGGCTTGGTTAAAATATATATATATATATTTAGGCTCTTTATTTATTCTCTTACTTTTGTCATTGTTTATTTTATATATAATAGTTAGTGATTGATTTTTTGAATAATATAAAGTCATTAATTATTAAAATAAAATGTAAAAAAACTCAGTTTATAGTGATTTAAAAATATAAAATATATTGGATAATACTTAAAAATTTACAAAAATTGATCAATATTTATTTTAAACCCAATAAATATGATTATGGAAAAAAAATATGCGTATCGGTAAGTTTTTTTCAAATTGTGCGAAAAATAAAAAAATTCACGGTTCCAGTTACCGCAACCGTTACGCTACGGCCTTTACACCCCGCAACCGCAACCGCGCTACCGCCACCATTACAGTGACCGCAACCGCTTTTCAGAACCTTGCTTCTTAGGCTTGGGCTATCTTAATTCAAGACAGAGATTTGCTCGAAAAAAGGCATTTGTTGGCAAGTGGGTAATGGGGAATCTATCAAGTTTTGGAAGGATAATTGGGTTCCTAGTAATCCAGGATTCAAAGTTCAGAAATTCAGACCTCCAAATTGCCCTGTCTCGCTTGTTAAGGATGTTATTGCCCCAAATAGCAAAGGATGGGATATCAGCAAACTAAAGGGTGTTGTTAGTGAAGTGGATGTGGCAAATATTTTGCCCATCCTTATTTCTTGTGAAGATAAAATGATGAGGTTGTTTGGCATTTTACTACGAATGAGATTATGAGGTTCATAGCGGATATCACATGACAATTAAGGAATATCTCGCATGATTCTTCTTTAGTGGCCTCTTCCTCTTTTTCCCCTCCTGTGAGAATGTGGAAATTGATTTGGTCTCTCAAGATCCCTCCAAAAATCCATCACTTTTAATGGAAAGTGTGTAGAAATAGGTTGCTTACAAAGGAGAATCTTTTTCGAAGGAGATGTGCTCCAACAAGTCAATGTCTAGCTTGTGGCAGTTCGATCGAATCTATTAAACACCTCCTATTTTAATGCCCATGGACTAGATCTGTTTGGTTCGTGTCACGACCCAAATTCGCTCCTATAGGTTTAGTGCCGTAACCGGCCAGTAATCCGTGGATTACCAAAGGCCTCTGAACAGATTATCAAGTAAAAAGGGGCTGCGGAAGCAATAATACAAAATAGACAAGGTCCAATGAGCTGTGACAACGTACATGGGACATAACATTTTAAGACTTATTTATATATACATAAACATGTTAGTCAAGGACACCAATATTTACAAAATAATTACAGAAGTGAACTTCCCAAGATCTGACTATACAGTGCAAATACTAAGACCAGCATGAAACACAAAAACAACCATGGCATTAAACTTCTCCTCTTCGGGAGGCACAAAGGTTGGCTGACAAAACAGTACAGAAGGCCGTCAACTCTGGCCCTGGTCACGTGCCGGCTCACCTACATACATAATATAAACTGTGAGCGAAAGCCCAGTGAATAATAACAGAGTAAAGGGGTTATATGAATGATGTCCAGCACAAGTTAGAATCTAGCATTTAAATCAGAGCATAATCAGACTTCAAACAGAAACAGATTCATATATATTTTCATATTCAAATTTTGCATAAGATCATACGTGGTACACCCATTAGCTATCAGATCAGATTGGTCTAGAGACCCACATATATAGTTGGTACCAACGACTACAAAGGTCCATATCTTACGCGCAAGTAGCCATGGTATTGTTACCCTCAGGGAAGGGCCACGTGCAGATTGGCCGCGGTATTGTTACCCCCGGGCGAGGCCCACATGCAGATTGGCCACGGTATTGTTACCCCCGGGCGAGGGCCACGTGAACTAAAGGTGCCACAATTACTTTTCAGAAAATTGGACATTCATTCATAATTCGTAAGATAGCATTTCAGAAAACAGATCATACAATACCAGTCAGAAAATACTTAAGTTGGACATAACTTTACAGAGTTATTACTCACAGTGGGCCTTGAGACAGACATACGGAGTAAACTTGGTCAAACAGTACGTGGCACGTGACCTACATAACACATAACAGATACACACTTGAAACACACGATCTAACTACACAAAACTTATTTCATTGGCTCTTAATGTGTTTCTAATCTCTTACCCTCACTACAGAGTCTTAAACATGGCCTAGGAATGCCTAGGATGGAATGAGGATGCAAAAATGTACTTTAAAACACTTTTCAAAATTTTCAGAAAATAGGGGTCTCGCTCGAGCGTGGCTTTCTACGCTCGAGCGGACATGCAGACAAAGGATCTCCGCTCGAGTGTGACTTCCTTCACTCGAGCGGACTGTAAACTATAGTAAAAGTACTGGATGCACAAAAATCACGCTCGATGGGCGCTCGATTCACGCTCGAGCGTAAGACACAAGTCCTCGCTCGAGCGTGCATTCCCTCGCTCGAACGGATTGTAAACACGTGAAAAGTACTGGATACACGCATTTCACGCTCAAGCGTTACCTTCCACGCTCGAGCGGGATTCATGTATTCAGAGTGTACGCTCGAGCGTAAAGTCCTACGTTAGAGTGTACGCTCGAGCGTAGTGGGTCCAAAATCTGGAATTTTCAGATTGAACCTCCAAGCTTAAAACCAACTTTTAAAGCATCAATTTCGATTCTCTTGGGCTAATTTTCTGGAAAACTCTTGTAAACTCATAGTATGACATGTTTTGAAGATCAATTTGCTAAATCAAAGCCCAAAGGTAGTTCAATTAAACACAATTTCAAGGAAAACTTCAAGAACATAAGTTAAATGTATTATGTAAGAATCTCCTAGAAACCAAACCCTCCAAAACATGATCAAACTTGATAATTTGATGGACAACAAGATGCATGACCACAATGAGAGTGAAAATAACACATGCATGGAAGAAATCTTAGAATTCAAACCCCAAGCATGGAAATTTATGCATGCATGCATGAATGAACTCTCAAAACCACACTTTGAGCTAAATCTTGACTTCAACTACCAATATCACCAAGAACCTAGCAAGAACAACCCCCATTCATAAATAAAAGGATGAATTCACTACCTTTAGGTCTTCAATTCAAGTGTGGGAGCTTAAATATGCAATCCTCCTTCAATTCTCCTAAGTTCTCTAAGCTAATCTCTAGATGAATTCAATTCCTCCCTCACTCCCTCTCTCTCACGGTTTCTAGCAAGGAAAGTGGCTGAAAATGGTGCATGAATTCAGTCTAAACATTGTATGAGAAAGTGGCCCACTCAAGGGCAATTTCGTGAATAATTGGACTAATGTAATTTAACGTTAATTAATCTAATTTAATCGCTTCGAACCGAATTTTAATTAAACCTACCATAAAATTCTATAAATTTCAGCTAGCACATAAATCAAGTAAATTTCTGATTCGGATGCCGATAAGGCTTTCAATTCGCAATTTAAAGTCAAAGACATGAACAGATCATTTTATGGCAAACAGATAAAAACACATAAATAATGCAATACACATGCAAACAAATCCCAAATCCTTCCTAAATTACTGTTAAGCATAATTAATCATGAATTAACGTTAATCGGAGGTCGGGGTCATTACAGTTCGGTTGTGAGTTAGGTTTAAGGGTGGATATGCAAGGTTGCAATTTGATAGTAGAATAGACTACCTCCTTCATGGATTTGTGTTTGAATAAAGAGGATCGGTTAGAGGTCATCGGGAAAGTTGCGATAGTGGGTTGGTGTATTTGGAAATCTCGGAATGATTGGGTATATAATAACAACCCTTTAAATCCAATGCAAACTTTGCAACAAACGAAGGCCCCATTAGAGGGAAGTTTTTGTTCTGCATCAAGCTCGGGTCTGCCAGTCAAGTGAAAGGGTGACAAATGCTCCTATTAGCAGATGGACTCCTCCAGCCATGGGTCAATTTAAAATCAATTGTGATGCGAGTTTCTTAAGAGATGGGTCCAAAGCGTCACTGGCAGTTATACTCAGAAACTGGAAAGGAAAACTAGTGGATGGCACAACCTCTATTGTTCCAATTTCGTCAACCTTGCTAGGTGAAGCCTGAGCGATTTGAATGGCATGTGCCTTTTCTCAAACCCTCAATCTAAGGCAAGTTTATATGGAAAGTGATAGCCAGTCGATCATCGACTTGAGTGTGTCCGAATTGGTACCTTCTTGGAATTGCCATGCCATCTTTCATGACATTCAAGTTACGAAGTCTCGATGGAATATATCAATTTTAGTTGGTCTCCAATAAGCATAAACAATGCTGCCCATTGGTTAGCATCTTGCAATCTGAAAAGCATGCTTCATCTTGATTGGATTGTCCATCTTCCCTTGGAGCTGAGAACTATATTATATTTAGATTTTGCGTAAATCGCTTGGCATTTAATTGTTCAGCAAATATATATATATATATATTAGTTAGGTAACTAGGACCTTTGGCAAAATGTCCCACTTGATCCACTATTAAGATGTACTTAAAATTTTATAATATACTATGTAATATATTTAGTTATAAGTATTAAGTGTTAGAAATGGGTTTTTGAAATTTTGGAAAAACAAATTTTTTCTCAACTTTGGTCTATTTTTTTAGGTGGGACCCATGCGCCAAAGTTAGTGGGTCTAAGTGGTAATGTGCTCTATGCCACGTTGTGCTTCACCTAGTATATTTGGTTGTTCAAAACCATTATCAGCTGAATGAAAAATTGAAGCCAAAGAGAGCTCCATGGAAATGGTGTTTTTGATGAAATTTCCTAAATGTTTGGTTTAAGGCTTGTCCCACATTGATTTAGTGGGCAAATTTTGAGTAGGTTTATAAGGCTTGAGTTTGGAACTTAGGGTAGGTCCCAAGAGGCACCCAAGTTTTGTAGAGGAGGAAGTTATGGGCAAAGTAAGCTAAACCCATTGGACCCAAAATAAACATGTGCACGCCACCGCCATCCGGTCGGGCGGATTGGACTGGGCCCGGGCAGGGGTGCGTGGTTGGGTTGGGCTTGTCCAGCCCAAAAACATTTGAATTTTATTTTTCTAAAATTAAATTCTAATTTTTTTGGAATTTGAATTTCAAAAATTAATTTCAAAATTGGCTCCGATTTTTTCCCCACCTGAACAGATAAATATCTATTTGAATTTAAACCAAACAGATTCATATCTGTTTGAATTTAAACCCAACAACCACATTACCTGTTCATTCAAACCGAACAGATATAATACCTGTTCAAACAAGTTTTGCACCTGTTTAATTCAAACTGTACAACCACCTTTACATCTATAAATAGGCAGTCCCTTACTTGGTTTTTTTATTCCAATTTTCGTCTCAAATTTTGCCTGCTCTCTTTATATTTTGCTGCATTATTTTCCTTGTGAGAAAGAGTGTAAACACTTAGTGTGTTCGTTGTGTGAATAGTGTGTAGTGCTGCTACTATTCACTGTTGATCATTTTATCCTGGGAGATAGACATTCACAATCTGAAAGCACCGTGGAGAGGACGAATATGTCTTAAGGACACATTGTTAAACACTGGACTTGATCAAAACTTTGTTCGAGAAATTAAAGTAAATTGTTAATTTATTTTCTGTTTTATTATTTATTTATATTAGATTTTGATTTTGTTTTTGTTTTTGTTTTTGTAACAAAATAAAAATATGTTTTTTTTTAAAATTTATTTATTTTTATTTATTGGTTTGATTTTTATAATCAAACAATCTCTCTCATTTTCTTTATTTCTTCTGTATTAAGTTTATTGTTTAGTACACAAATAGAATTTATTTTTTAAATACAGTGAAGATTGTCCAACAATCTTAAGACAAATTATTTTTTGGTGTCTTCATTATATTTATTTTCTGTGCTTTTTACAAAATGATATTCTGGTTGAAAAATACAAATAGGAGTAATATACTGTTTGAAAAATAGTACTAATATACTAATTATTTTCTTTGACAACTAGTAGTAATATACTGGTGCCATTAACAATTTCAGAATATTAATTTGTGATATAAGAAATTATAGTGGTATTTATTTTTCTAGTTTTAGTAACAAGGAAAATAAAATTATTTTGTGTTATAATTTATTTTCTGGTTTTAGTGACTAAAAAATTAATTTGTGTTTTAGTTTTTTCTAATTTTTGTAATCAGATATTATGGCTACTTCAACTGAAATTGCAACTGAAAGTGGTACTCGAATTGTTACAACAACTCCAGTCCCTATCCAGAACCATGTTCAAGTTCCTATAAATCATGGAGAAAAATCGAAAAAAATTAATGGCATCGAGTTTAAGAGATGGTAGCAGAAAATGTCGTTTTATCTTACAACTCTGAATCTTGCCCGGTTTCTCCGTGAAGAGGCTCCAGTACTTAGAGAGGATGAAAATGATCGGCAAGTTATTGCTATTGTAGACACCTGAAAACATTCTGATTTTTTGTGCAGAAATTATATCCTCAATGGCCTTGACAACATGTTGTATAATGTTTACAGCCCTCTGAAATAGGGATGGCAATTTGAACCAGGCTCAACGGGGACCCAACTCCCTGACCTCGATTTAAGCAGTTCTTTCCCGAAAAATATCTCCAACGGGACGGGGATGGTATTTAAAAATAATCCCAATTAGATTTGGGCCGGGGACGGGGATAAGTGTCCCAGTCCCTTACGTGGCCCGTCCTTGTTCCCGTTTGTCCCCGAAGTGAAACTACTAGTTTACCCCTATATATATATATATATATATACACACACACATATGGTAACCAAACCCTCGTCCTCATATCTCAGTTCTGTCTTCCTTTGTGTCTCTCTCTTTCCTCTTTCCTCTACTCTCTCTCTCTCTCTCACTCTTGCACTGTTCGCGACACCGTTCGTCACTGTCCGTGATGCCGATCGGCCTCCTCCATCATCCATCGCCTCCGTCGTCACAGTCACAACCATCCATCGTCTCCGAATCTCCGATCGTCCTCCTCCGTCGTCCATCGCCACTGTCCGCAACGCCGATCGTCCTCCTTCGTCCACTATCTCCTCCTCCGATCTCCTCTGTTGTCCATCGCCGCCGATCGTCCACTCTCTCTCTCTCTCTCTGTGACACAAATACACAGATCTGTATGTGTGTGTATCGTCCTCCTCCATCTGTATGTGTTGATGATGCCGATCGTCCACTCTCTCTCTCTCTTTGTGACACAGATCTCAAATCTGTTTGTATATATATACATATATGTCTGTCTGTATCTGTCCATTTTTATTTTTTTTTTGGTTTATAATCTATTGATGATTTTGTTGATATGTTGATGTTGATGATTCTGTTGATGATGTTGATGATGATGATGATGTTGTTGTTGTTGATGGTGGTGTTGAAACAGATTTGGGGGGCAAGAAATTTTTGAGGTCGGGGAAACTCGATCCCCGTTAGGGGACGGTGGTAGGTTTCCCGTTGGGAATCGAGGCCGGGGCAGGGGAGATTTTTACAATCGGGGATCGGGGACGAGGAGTGTGATCTCGACCCCGCCTCGCTCCATTGCCATTCCTAATCTGAAAATAACAAAAGAATTGTGAAATTCTTTAGAGAAAAAATACAAGACAGAGGATATTGACACAAAGAAATTTGTTGTCGGTAAATTTCTGGACTTCGTTATGGTAGACTCCTAAACGGTAATTTCTCAAGTTCAAAAATTTTAATTAATTTTGCATGATATTCATTCTAAAGGTATGTCTCTTAGCGAATCTTTCCAAGTCGCTGCTTTAGTAGAAAAGTTATCATCAGCTTGGAAAGATTTCAAAAATTATTTAAAACATAAATGCAAGGAGATGACCATGTATGAATTGATTGAAAGACTAAGAATTGAGGAAGATAACCGTAAGGTTGAAAAGAGAAAAAGTAAAAATCCCATTGAGTCCAAGGTTAATGTGGTTGAACAAGTGCACAAACCATATAACAAAAAGATGAAGTTTACTGGAGATGATCTTAAACAAGGCGACAACAATGACAATAAGAAGTTCAAAGGAAAATGCTATAACTGTGGCAAGATCGGACATCGAGCTTCTGATTGCGCCGCCTTAAGAAGGATCGCGGAAGTACAAACAAGAAGACCACCAATCAAGCCAATGTAATAGAATTAGATTACATCTCTGACGGGGTAAATGACATCTACCTCTCTATTGTGGTGTCTGAGACTAATTTGGTTGGAAATCCCAAGGAATGGTGGGTTGACACTAGGACAACTCGTCACATTTGTGTGGACAAGAAGATGTTCACAACTTACAATGAGGCTGCAAATGGTGAACAACTTCACATGAGAAATTCTTCTACTTCTACTGTGGCTGGACAAGGAAAGGTGATCTTGAAGATGACAGCAAGGAAGGAACTTACCCTCAACAACGTACTGCATGTACCAGACATCCGAAAGAATTTAGTTTCTGGTTCTTTGTTAAGTAAAAATGGTTTTAGGCTTGTATTTAAGTCTGATAAATTTATATTAACAAAGAGTGGTATGTATGTTGGTAAGGGATACATGAGTGATGGTCTCTTCAAGTTGAATGTAATGACAATTGTACCAAAACTTGCTATTAATAAGAATAACACATCTTTTGCTTATATTCTTGAGTCGAATTTATGGCATGGTAGATTAGGACATGTAAATTTTGATGCTTTGCGTAGATTAATTAGTTTGGATTATATACCAAAGTTTGAAATTGATCCTAATCACAAATGTGAGATTTATGTAGAAGCGAAACTAACTAAGGCTCCATTTAAATCGGTTGAAAAAAAAATCGAACCTCTAGAATTAATTCATACTGATGTGTGTGATCTTAAATTTGTTCAAACTAGAGGAGGTAAGAAGTATTTCATAACATTTATCGATGATTGTAACTTAGAAGTAAAGATGAAGCCTTAGAAATGTTTAAACTCTACAAAAATGAAGTTGAAAATCAACTTGGTAAAACCATTAAAATAGTTAGAAGTGATAGGGGTGGTGAATATGATGTACCATTAAATGAATTTTGTGTACAACATGGCATTATTCACCAAACTACAGCACCCTATTCTCTAAAGCAAAATGAAATTATTGAAAGAAAGAATAAAGCCCTTAAAGAAATGATGAATGCCATGTTACTAAGTTCAGGCTTATCGCAGAACTTGTGGGGGGAAGCAATATTGTCTTCTAATTATGTTCTTAACGGAATATCCCACAAGAAAACCAACAGCGCTCCGTATGAATTATGAAAAGGTCAACCACTTTCCTATAAATACTTAAAAGTGTGGGGGTGTATGGAAAAAGTTGAAGTTCATGTTCCGAAAAAGACAAAGACAGGACCAAAAACAGTGGATTGTGTGTTTATTGGTTATGCTCAAAATAGTAGTGCATATCGGTTTCCGACTTATAAATTAGAAATACCTTATATAAATGTGAACACAATTATAGAGCCAAGGAATGTTGTATTTTTTGAACATGTCTTTCCTTACAAGAAAGGACATGAATTAATTTTATAGAAAAGAACTTATGATTGTACACAAACTCAAGAGACTAATCACAATCAAACACAAGAGACTAGTAATGGTCTCAACCAGCAGGATTTAACTGATGATGAACCAAGACGAAGTAAGAGAGAAAGAACATCAAAATCCTTTGATCCAGATTTTTGGACATACTTGTTAAAAAATGAACCTCAAAGCTTTAAGGAAGCAATGACAGGTCCTGAGGCACCTTTGTGGAAATGGGCTGTTAATAATGAAATTAAATCCATTATGCAAAATCATACTTGGGAATTTGTGAATCTTCCACCTGGTTCTAAACCTCTTGGATATAAGTGGATATTTAAAAGAAAAATAAAAGCAGATGGTTCAATAGACAAGTATAAAGCAAGGCTTGTGGCAAAAGGTTACAGACAAAAGGAAGGTCTGGACTATTTTGACACATATTCCCCTATGACGAGAATAACATCCATCCCAATGGTTATTGCTATAGCAGCGTTGTTTAATTTAGAAATACATCAAATGGATGTTAAGACAACTTTCTTAAACGATGATTTAAATGAAAAGATCTATATGGAGCAACCCGAAGGGGTTGTAGTACCAGGGCAAAGAAATAAACTTTGTCAAATTGTAAAATCTCTTTATGGATTAAAACAAGTGCCTAAGCAATGGCATGAAAAATTTGATCATGCAATGGTTACTAACAGGTTTAAGATAAACGAATGTGACAAGTGCGTCTATGTTAAAAACACTGACCAAGGATATGTCATAGTTTGTGTTTATGTGGATACCATGTTTATCATTTGAAGTAGTCAAAGCATGATCAAATCAACTAAGCAAATGTTGAATATAAGATTTTATATGAAAGATATGGGAGTCGCAGATGTAATATTAGGAATGAAAATTACTAAAACATATGATGGATATGCATTATCCCCATCTCATTATATTGAGAAAATTCTTGGTAAATTTATCAAGGATGATATGAATGTAGTTAGAATACTTGTATACATCAGTCTTTATTTATCAAAAAATAAAGGTGAAGTGGTGTCTCTACTAAGATACTCTCAAATTATTGGAAGTCTAATGTACCTAATGAATTACACTCGTCCTGGTATAGCTTATACTGTCAGTAAATTGAGTAGGTACACTAGTAACCCCGGAGAAGACTATTGAAAAACGATCATTCGGGTTCTTAGATATCTAAGATATACCTGTGATCATAGTTTGAACTTTACTTGATATCCAGCAGTACTCCAAAGACTCAAAATTCACTGGTGGATATGTCTTTACTTTGGGAGGCGCTGCTGTTTCTTAGAAATCCACGAAACAACACATGCATCGCACGATCCACAATGAAATCTGAGTTCATTGCTTTAGACAAAGCAGGAGAAGAAGCAGAATGGCTTCGTCACTTCTTAGAAGACATTCCAATGTAGCTAAAACCTGTGCCAGTTATTTGCATTCATTGTGATAGTCAATTTACAATAAGAAGGGCATAAAATCATATGTATAATAGTAAGTCACGACATATTCGTCGTCGACATAATGCCGTAAGAGAATTGCTCTCAAATGGAATAATCTCAATAGATTATATAAAATCTAAAGAGAATCTTACGGATCCGTTAACAAAAGGTTTGACAAAAGAGTAAGTATATAGTTCATCAAAAGAGATGAGACTAAAGCCTATTATATAAAAGTCATCATAATGGTAACCCTACTTAAATGACTGGAGATCCCAATAACTAAGTTCAAAGGGATAACTAAGTTTGTATGGCTCGCTAGAAATCACCAAGGGATTAAAATTCCCTACACATTCCTATTGTGAGAGTGATATCTGCAACATATGTTGTATGCAAGGGTTTAAGGATAAGCTTTGTTTTTAATGATTACTTATATCTTGATTTAGGCATAAAAAATCAAGACGTGTATAAATGAGATACTCACAATAAGAATCACTTATAAGAGTGTCAAACTGGGGCCGATTCTATGAGAATGAAGAGGCTAAATTCTCTAGAAGCACTCATGAACAACCAGGAGCGTTCAAGGCCAAAATAAACACAACGTGAGAACCACGATGTGTCAGAAGATATTTTGTATGAAATCTATTGTCTTGGCTTACACAAACGGCTGAACAATTCAAGGCATCGCGTCCATTGGTTAGCTAGTAAGTCTGATAGGTTATCACTAGGGAAGGTTCAAGGCCGAAAGCTACCTATCCTGATGCAAGATATTTTCGATTTATATTCTTTCGACAAATTCTGCATATTATTGCATTTCTGTTGTCATCAAATTCCATTCATGTGGGGGATTGTTAGAAATGGGTTTTTGAAGTTTTGGAAAAACAGATTTTTCCTCAACTTTGGTCTATTTTTTAGGTGGGACTCATGCGCCAAAGTTGGCGGGTCTAAGTGGTAACACGTTCTATGCCATGTTGTGATTCATATAGTATATTTGGTTGCTTAAAACCATTATCAGGTGAATGGGAAATTGAAGCCAAAGAGAGCTCCACTCCATGGAAATTGTGTTTTTGGTGAAATTTCCTAAAGGTTTGGTTTAAGGCTTGTCCCACATTGATTTGGTGAGCAAATTTTGAATGGGTTTATAAGGCTTGAGCTTGAAACTTGGGGTAGGCCCTAAGGGGCACCCAAGTTTTGTAGAAGGAGAGGTTATGGGCAAAGTGAGCTAGACCCATTGGACCTAAAATAAACACACGCGCGGGCGCCGCCGTCCGTCCGTCCGGGTTGAGCTTAGGCACGGGTGCGTGGTGTGTGGTTGGGTTGGGCTTGTCCGATCCAATACCTATCTTTTTGGGCAAAAAATATTTGAATTTTATTTTTCGAAAATTAAATTCTAATTTTTTTGGAATTTGAATTTCGAGAATTAATTTCAAAATTGGCTCCGATTTTTTCCCCACCCAAACAAATGAATATCTGTTTGAATTTAAACCAAACAGATTTATATCTGTTTGAATTTAAACCCAACAGCCACATTACCTGTTCATTCAAACCGAACAAATATAATACATGTTCAAACAGGTTTTGCACATATTTAATTCAATCTGTACAGCCACCTTTAAATCTATAAATAGGCAGTTCCTCACTTGGTTTTTTCATTCCAATTTTCGTCCCAAATTCTGCCTGCTCTCTCTGCATTTTGCTGCATTATTTTCCTTGTAAGAAAGAGTGTAAACACTTAGTGTATTCGTTGTGTAAATAGTGTGTAGTGCTGCTACTATTCACTGTTGATCATTTTATTCTAGGAGATAGACGTCTACAATCTGAAAGTACTGTGGAGATGACGAATCTGTCATAAGGATACAGTGTTAAATACTGGACTTGATCAAAACTTTGTTCAAGAAATTAATAAAGTAAGTTGTTAATTTATTTTCTGTATTATTATTTATTTATATCAGATTTTGATTTTATTTTTGTAACAAAATAAAAATCTATTTTTTTTAATTTATTTATTTTTATTTGCTGGTTTGATTTTTGTAATCAAACTATCTCTCTCCTTTCATTTATTTCTTCTGTATTCCGTTTGTTGTTTAGTACACAAACAAAATTTATTTTTTAAATACAATAAAAATTATACAACAATAAGTATTGAATTTAATTATCAAATAAGGATTATATAACCCCATGTAAAATTGCACTCTCCAAGGCTGCTAACCAAAACTATTTTAAAAAAATGATTATAATAAACTTTTTAATTAAAAATTGTTTATAAACTACTTATAAGTAATTTTTTTATGAAAAAAAAATAAATTATAATTCGAGAAGTGGATTATAACTCACTTCTCAAAAGTGAGCTTCCCCATCTTATTTAAAAATTTCTAAAGACAAAGACTGGACCCGAGCATCAAAACCAGCACATAGATTGCTAGCCACGCGGCATCAGTCATATTTGATCAGATGAATGGTTGACGTGCCAAACTTTTGTTCTAAGAATCAATCACCAAAACCTTTCAATTTTGCCAACTACTATCTTCTGTCTTGGCTAGTCTTACCCAAAAGTTTGGCTATTCAATTTCTTAAATTAGATTTTGAATTTTTTTATTTTTAGTAAAATTTTATTCCTAGATATTTTATTTTTTGAATATATTTAAATTAAATGTATCTATAAAAAAAATTTAAAAAAATTATTAAAATATTTTAAAATTTTACTAAATATAAAAAAATACGAATTAAAAACTCAAAATTTGATTTTGAAAATTAGATAACCAAACAAAGTGGAGTCAAAGTTTTAAAATAATGGTTATTCTTGTGCTTACATTATTTTTATGCATATTTTATTTTGAAATGACAGATTCATATTGAGGCATATTATCAAGATCACTTTTTTTTTTTTTTTTTATGCTATCTTATTTACCTCCTTACATTTTATTAGCTTATTAGATTCATCGTGTCAATAAAATTATATTATAAACAAAATTATATTATAAACTAATCAAATTCAAATAAAAATAATTTAGTGGAAAAAAAATTAAAGTAAAAAAAAAAGGGTACACACATGGGGTCATGCATGCATCTATTGATCACCAAAATGTTTGTTGGCGGAGTTGGATCAATACCTAACTTCAATCATAATTTCCATTGACTTGATAATGTCAAGCGTTTCAGCATGACCGCACGATCAACTTTTTTTTTGAGGTAGATCTAGGAGTGAGCATGGTCCGGATTGGATCGAGACC
Organism: Camellia sinensis; assembly: GCF_055761805.1. Lineage (NCBI taxonomy): Eukaryota > Viridiplantae > Streptophyta > Magnoliopsida > Ericales > Theaceae > Camellia > Camellia sinensis. The sequence continues at coordinate 87,630,848 of NC_138973.1, read as the reverse complement.
AATCTGTTATCTACGAATTTTAAAAAATTAGAACCAATCCAACCCGTTTAAATCGTGGAACCAATCCGAACCAATCCATTTAAATACGGATTGGATCGGTTTAGGACTACGGATTTATATAATTAAATAACAAATATATATATATAACACTTTATTTTCATAAAATATAAATATAGCACCTTATTAGTTTCACAATAGCAACATGTCTTTTCATAATAGCGACAAATTGTTTTAGAATTTAAACAACCATAAATAAACTAGTTCCACCATAAGTATTTAGACCATTACAAATTAATACTAAAAACTAGCAAACAAAAGTAATAAAAGAAGATACTATGCAAGTTTAAGTTTGGATTTAAGTTTTATACGAAATAAGATAAGATACTATGCAGGAGGGTGTATAATAAAAATATAAACTATTTGTATGCGGTTCGGATCGGTTCCGGATTGGAACCGTAGGATTCAATCCGGAACCAATCCGTGAACTACAGATTTTTAATTTTTCAATCCGAAACCGAATCACGGATTTAAAAAATCAATCCAAACCTACTAGATTAGACTGGACTGGATCGAATTACAAATTTTACAGATTCCTTGCCCAGCCCTAGCTAACTCTAGTCTAAATTATGTGATGCAACTAATTAATATAGGGTGGATTAGCTAGGACCATGAACAAAAGGTTGGTGGTTGACTTTTTCTAGTGTGAATGCAAGCATTGCACAAATGTGATGAAGTTTGAGTAAATTTATATGCATTATAAATTTAGGTCAATCCTATAATTTTATTTTTTATTTTATTATATTTATTTATGAAAAAAGAGACGACAAGTTTGTTTTTAAAATAGATCAATAATTTTTTTAAAAATAAAATGCGATAAAACAAAAAAGTATAATTACTGGATTGACCTAATTATTTTTATAAATGATATATACGGAGAGTCTTATAAAATGAACGTTTTGAATCACGAAATAAGATCTATGGAGAGCCTAACAAGCTCGAATATTATTCAAATTTAAATTTAAGAAAAATTCAATTCTTATTAAAATATTAAAAATGTATATATCAAATGTAATCTCATATATATCTATATATTCTATTATGTAAAATATAAAACTCAGTTTAATTTTGTCACATAATTTTGATCTTCAAAAAATCACAATATTATATATATATATTTAAATATTTATTTTTGTTTAACAGTTATTACAAAAATTAGAAAGTAAAATCCACTGTTACCGCTAGATATCACACACCCTCTCTTAGCGTGTGCTCAATTTTCTAGTATGGAAAATGCTTTGGTGTGTATTCGAAATGTATATTATATGTATCATATCATAAAAATATATAATTTTATTATAAAATTTTATAATATCAATCACAAAATGTGTTAATGCGTATAATTAGACTAGTTTAAAAAAGTGTTTAGATTCATAAAATATTATTTTTTATTTTTATTTTTTACCTAGGATTGTAAACACTTCATCAAATTTAGTTATCAATATGTGATCCAACCCTACCAAAGGTAAATATATTCTTTCATTCTCTTCTTACTTCAGTATTACCAGACACAATTCAAAATTGAAAATAAATAAATGTAAAAGATAATAATAAGTGGTGTTTAGTGAAACGCGTTGTTTTTTTTTTTTTGTGTTTTTTTTAATAGATTTGAGTGAAGTGCTTGTCACTACGATAGTCTTTATTGTGTTTGATTAGAGTGAAAAAAAAATAAAAATAACAAAAAGTGAAGTAAAAAAAAATAGGGGAAATTTTATCCCAGTGGGATAAAAAAGTTTTTTTTTTTGATTAAAGATGGAGGAGTGTAAGTCACACTTGTATCCGACAACATTTCACTCGCATGTCATCACAAAATCAATTGCCCCTCACATGTTTTATAATTTTTTTTCTCTGTTTTACCGTATTGTAATTCCCCAAAAATATATATACATATTTTGTATGCATTTATTTAAAGTAATTTTTCCTAAGAAAATTGTACGAAAACTAGGGAGTAACATAAATAACAGTTTGCAATTTTATGATAATTTTTTTTTAATTATGTATTTCTTTTGTGAGAAACTGAAATTCAATTTATTATATTGACAGGGATTGTACCCAAAAAAAAAAAAAAAATTCTTATATTTTTTTATGACTCTCATCTAAAGGAAAAAAAGAAATAAAAATCCTTGGGTTAATTATCTCAGTTTTATTCCCTAATTTTGTTTTTTTTATTATTTTATTTCATCTCTAAACTATCAATTTCATTTATTTAATCTCTAAAGTTTTTAATTTCTATTCATGTGATCCAATGAAAACGATTATAAAAATCAATAACAATTGAAGCTTAATTTAATAGTGAAAATGTTATTTCAAAATTTGAAGAGTTTAAATCATATAACTAAGGCATGGTTTGACAAGTGGGTTTGGATAGATTTGGAACTATTTTAGTCACAAAAAATAAAATAGGCTATTTTAGCCATAACAAACAAAACATCACATCCAACCCATAATCATTACACTCTTCTCTAAAAAAAAAAAGTCAAAAAATCAAAAAATTCTTCACAAACCAAGCTTTTTAGCCCAGACTAAAATAGCTAAAAAAATCAAAAAGTCAACCCACTTCCCAAACGAAGCCCACAAAAATGTTATTTATTCACCAAAATAGTATTGTCACATCATTTTTGTGATTTTTTTGTATGAATTTTATATATGAATAACATTTTTCTTTTTATAGTTTTGAACGAACTACATTCCAAATCAATTTAATAAGTGTTTCTTTGTATAATTTAAATAATTCAAATTCTGAAATAATTATATTTTCATTAAATTTGACCTCAAAAATTGTAAATTTGTATAAATGTCTCCAATTAGATCACATAAATATAATTATAAATTTTAAGAACTAAATAGGCAAAATTGATAATTTAATAAAGAAATAGAAAAAATAAGAATAATGTAATGGATAAATGTGTAATTAACCTTTTTCTTTTATTTTACACTTCTCATCGCTTTTATTCTAATCAAACTCAATTTAAAATAATAAAAAAAAAATCATAAGAATATGGCCGGCTGTAAGTTGGCAATTTGGAATAAAAAAACAAAATAAAAAATATTTTTTTAAGTACAATAAAATAATTTATGTATCCATTAAACTCTTGACCAATAAAATTCTATACAGTAGCTGACAGAATTAAAGTTAAAGTAGTAAATTGCTAACACCACAATCAACTCTCCAATTAAATTTCACAGTTGACCTTTTTATCTAACCAGCACATGGTTCAATCACCACTCAAACTATGTAAAATAAATAAATAAAATAAAATAAATTACATTTTACACTAATATAATTTATACGAAATCTCACCTTAGTTTTTATTTTTAATTGCAGCAATCAATCTCTTACTTACTCTTTTAATTAAATTACAATGTAACATTTTTGTCTATCTAATGTTAAATTAGCTAATGAAAATTGACATGTGATACTCATTTGAGGTATTTTGAAGAGTGCATAAGTAATTTTAGGGGTTTTTTTTTTTTTAAGGTCCCTCATATTAAGATTTTATAGCATAAAGGACATCTAATATTTTTATAATGTTTAAGGTCCCTCAAGTTGATCCAGAGAAAATTAGTTCAGAGAAAATTAGTGCAGAGAAAATTGGTCCAGAGAAAATTAGTCCAGAGAAATTTAAAGAGAAATTTCTATGCATTTTCACAACATTACATCTTCAGAGAAATTTCAAAATTAACCCAGAGAAATTTTAGTTCAAGCCCAGAGAATTTCTCTGGGGATCCTTCATTTTTATTTTTATTTTTACTTTTTTTTGTGTGTATCTGATCGAATACTTAAAATCACTTGCTCACACTAGGATCAAAATAAACGCTAACAATCATTGATTACAAGCAAAAATGTATAACTACCTTGTTTGTCACCGTCCTAGCAGGTGTAGAAGGCTTGAGTTCACGAGAAATGGAAAATCGAAGCTCGCCGGAATCAAAATTTTGTGAAGTGTTCTCGAAACCGTCAACATCTGAATACGAATAAGAATCATTCATATGCTTACTAAAGCTCCTCATGGACTTGAGTTTCCCAGAAAACCCCAAATTCTTTTCTCGGAACTCTGGATTTTTCTTCATAGTCGTCCCAGCCGAGCAAACAGCTCCCATTGTGCTTAGATTATCCAGAGAAATTCTGAAAACGGAACTGGAAAGGAAAGTTTGAAGCCCTAATCAAAGCGACGAAAGAGAAAGAGAAAGAGCAGAGAATCAGAAATTGGCTTTTACTGGTATCGAGCTTTGAGATCTCGTGCTCATAAATTCCAGAACACGAAGCTCACGATAAGGGAGAAAGAGGGGGTGTCCACAGTCACCTCATCTCAGATCGAAGCTTCCAGAGAGGTCTGATTTTCCCAGATTTTATTACCACCAAAGCGCTTTCTCAACGCATATATTGATAAATTTTCTCGAAAAACGTTAACCCTCTCTCGATAGTTGCAATGCAACGACCGAAGAAGTGAACTCGGTGATGTAATGTTCGAAGAAGTCGCAGAAATCGTGGGCAAAGAGTCAAATTTCTCTGATATATGTTTAGGGACCTTAGACATCAAAAATATTTTTGTGGATCTCTTCCATTACGAAAAGTGGGAGAGGGACCCTAGACTAATTTTCCCTTGTACAAATCAGTAATCACTTAAGCTTAAGAAAAATAATCCAGATCCCCTCTCCCTCCACCCTCACACACACGTGGGGGGTTGGTGATTGGAGGAGAAGAAAATAAAAATAAAAATTGACCAATCACAGGCTTGTGTGGACCGTGGAGTGACCCTTGTAGGGGTCTCAATCACTTCCGTAAACTTAAATTGAGATAAATAAATAAAAAAAGAAGATAATTTTAAAATTTAGATAACTTAAATTTTATACAATGTTTTTTTTTTTTAAATAGAACTTAAATTATACAACTTAACACCCTTTAAATTGGTTGTGGTTGTGGGGTATGTAGTTTGTTTAAGATAATAAGAACAATTATTGTTTTTGTTGTAGGGTTTAAATGGTTCAAATTATAAAAGATTTTTTTAAATTTGTTTATTAAATTAGGTTTCAACTGTTAACTATTATCATCTCCAATTAAATTATATGAATAGAAATTAAAAAATTTAAAGACTAAATAGACAAAAATGATAATTTAGAGATGCAGTAGAAAAATATAGTGATAATTTAGGAAATAAAAGTAAAATTAATCCTTTTTTTATACTTAAATTACATATTGCACTCTAATATTTTATACCAAATCTCATTTTATTATAGTGTTTTTCGTAATAAAATTACGGGAAAATTAGTCTAGGGTCCCTCTCCCACTTTTCGTAATGGAAGAGATCCACAAAAATATTTTTTGATGTCTAAGGTCCCTAAACATATATCAGAGAAATTTGACTCTTTGCCCACGATTTCTGCGACTTCTTCGAACATTCCATCACCGAGTTCACTTCTTCGGTCGCTGCATTGCAACTATCGAGAGAGGGTTAACGTTTTCCGAGAAAATTTATCAATATATGCGTTGAGAAAGCGCTTTGGTGGTGAGAAAATCTGGGAAAATCAGGGCTCTCTGGAAGCTTCGATCTGAGATGAGGTGACTGTGGACACCCCTTCTCTCTCCCTTATCGTGAGCTTCGTGTTCTGGAATTTATGAGCGCGAGACCTCGAAGCTCGATACTGGTAAAAGCCAATTTCTGATTCTCTGCTCTTTCTCTTTCTCTTTCGTCGCTTTGATTAGGGCTTCAAACTTTCCTTTCCAGTTCCGTTTTCGGAATTTCTCTGGATAATCAAAGCACAATGGGAGCCGTTTGCTCGGCTGGGACGACTATGAAGAAAAATCTAGAGTTCCGAGAAAAGAATTCGGGGTTTTCTGGGAAACTCAAGTCCATGCGGAGCTTTAGTAAGCATACGGATGATTTTTATTCGTATTCAAATGTTGACGGTTTCGAGAACACTTCACAGAATTTTGATTCCGGCGAGCTTCGATTGTCCATTTCTCGTGAACTCAAGCCTTCTACACCTGCTAGGACGGTGACAAACAAGGTAGTTATACATCTCTTGCTTGTAATCAATGATTGTTAGCGTTTATTTTGATCCTAATGTGAGCAAGTGATTTTAAGTATTCGATCAGATACACACAAAAAAATAAATAAATAAAAATAAAAATGAAGGATCCCTAGAGAAATTCTCTGGGTTTGAATTAAAATTTCTCTGGGTTGATTTTGAAATTTCTTTGGAGAGGTAATGTTGTGGAAATGCATAGAAATTTCTCTGGAAAGTCTATGAAAAGCTAAGGAGGCCAGAGAAATTTAAAATTTCTCTGGACTAATTTTCTCTGGACCAATTTTCTCTGAACTAATTTTCTCTGGATCAACTTGAAGGACTTTAGACATTATAAAAATATTAGATGTCCTTTATGCTATAAAATCTTAATATGATGGACCTTAAAAAAAAATCCCTTTGTACAATAGTCTTTAATTGAATGAAAATAAATTAAAATAAGTGAAATTGATAATTTAAAGATGAAATCAAAATAAAAGACGATAATTTAAGTGATAAAATTGAAATTAATATGTATATAATATAGGAAAAATAACCGACAAGTATAAATTATTTTCATTTTCATATACTCCTACATGAAAAACGACAAGAGAGATAGAGATAGAGATAGAGACAGACAGGGAGAGTGACGGAGAAGAAGCGTCGTAGGTAATTAACGGAGACCTCTCTCTCTCTCTCTCACAAACCCATTTGCTCTTTCTCTCTCTAAACCTCTGATCTGAAAAGTTTCAGTCATCAAAGGCAAGTTCTCATTTTCTGTGTGTTAAGCCTCTTTCAATTTGAATTGTTGTGAATAAGATGAATTTACTCTGTACATGAATGTTTGTTTGAGTCTATGTAATCTAGGTTCTATCTGAAGTTCTGGGTTTTTGTTTTTGAGGTGGAAAGAGCTTCATTTCAGCATTTTATAGTGTGGGTTATACAGTATGTTTGGATTGGAGGTTGTTGAGTTTATATGAGATTGATGTTGAGTTGAATTCTTCATCTTTTGTGTATGTTATCATATTTATTAGGTGAGTTTTCAACCTAAATTTTTTGTGTGTTTTCTAGCTTAGAGTTGATTTTAGATTAATTTACTTTTGTTTATATCTTAGAGATTGTTGAGTTTATGTAAGATTGATGCTGAGTTGAAACTCTTCCTTTTTTGTGTATGTTATCATATTTTATTGGGTGAGATTTCAACCCAAGTTTTGTGTGTTTTCTAGCTTAGAGATTGATTTTAGCTTAATTCCATTTTTTCTAGCTAAGAGATTTATTTTTTCTAGCCTTAGCCTTTCTAGAAATGGGGATATGGCTCATCTTGCCCTCCCCAAACCCAATTTTAGCAGGAGCGTCATGCACTTGGTCGATCTGAGATTGATTTTAGTTTAATTTAGATTCTTTTCTAAATTTACACGTAACTCTATAATCAAATGTAACAATGAAACGAATGCGTACTCTGTATAGTATGTATACATACACACCCCCAAATAACAACAAATTCCAAATGATTTAAAAAACGTCAAAAGGGGCATTGTTTTTTGGTGAAATTTGTGTTCTAATGATGGAGCATAGTAATGAAATTGAGTTCTTGTTTTTTGGTGGTTCAACAAGATTGACTAGGAGTTGTATTGGTAGGGATCGCTCTGCCACCTGCCTTTTTTTTATCCTAGGCATACTGCTTAGCAAAGGAATGGGTAAGGTCATATCATAGAGTGGAAGCATTTTCTGGCTCAGTGTGTGAGTTGAGGATCTGAAAACCATTTTTTTGTGTGGTGCCTCAATGAAATCACTGCTATGAATCTTTGCAACTTGAACAAAAAATGTGTCAAGTAGTGTCAAATTAGATGTATGGCTCTTTATTAGGCATAAAGGGTTGTCACAGTGCACGAGCCTCCTGCCTTGCAGGGTCTGACAAGGAGGGTCAAATGTGCGTAGCCTTAACGCGTATGTGGAGAGATTGTTTTCATGAGTTGAACCTGTGACACCCAGGTCACACTAGGGCAACCTTACTGTTGCGCCAAGGCCCATCCTCCTGGCTCTTTGTTAGACACGTGTTTCGTGTTTAATAAATATTTATCATCTCATGACATGTAAGCCTATTGATAGTGATAAACTCTACTATCAATATACTTGTGTTAAATACTTGTTTTTGGTCATGTGTACACCACAGGGAAGGCAATGCCGTTTTACGCAATATGCAAATAAACAGTATAGGCTGACACTCAACCCTTTTAACACCAAAACAATTTGTAAAATTCCAGTATTTTATTTGCATTTGTTTTCATGTAGACCAAGTGTAGCATACCTAAAGTGAAATCTGAACAGTAAATTTGTATGTTGGGATAAGGTTAAATCTGAAACACTCTTCTTAATTATGTAAAGCAGGTAGTTTGGAGGGTGGCTCCGTAACTGAAGACCTCAATCTACTAGACACATCAGCAATAGTACACATGGAGCCAAGTAATCAACTTGATTTTCATTTTCCTAACTAGTGTTTCATGTCCATGCTAGAAACATAAATATACCGTTGTCTGATATTTTCGTGTTGAAATCTCTGATTATCAACTAGTATGAGACATATATTACAAAGCAATAAGCATGAAGAATAGAGAAGCTGAAGAATGTCAATTTAGTTGGTAAAGTTGTTTATTCCTAAAAAAATAACCCCATTAGATTGAACAAACATTCCAGTTTATTGGTTGTGATGATAGGAGAAATAGCCGTTTAGTTTCAAATACAAAAAGAAAAACATTACCTAGGTGATTCTGTTCTAATAAATAAATAAATAAATCATAAAGAATCCTCTCTTTTTGTAACTAAACTACACTTGGTGCCAAGTACTAGTGTAGACTCAGCCATCCACTTGTGGAGAGAGATTACAAAAAGGAGCTTTAAAGTTACTACGAGCAACTCTACAGTCCAATTTCAGGCTTAGGTAGAAGTATTCCAACTGAGAGGATGTTGCTCTTGGTAGTTTGACAATGCATCAACATCAGTTAAAAGGCAAATGAAAAAACTTAACTAGGTTGCCATGAAAGATTTCACATTGCTTCATGTTTATGTTTTCAACTACATTGTTCATGCCTGTCGTATTGCATGAAATAATGAAATTTTTTTTCAGTCTATTTGGTTGAGTTTTCATAATCTGCTTTTTGAAAAAAATTTAAAATCTAGTTCGGTAAAAAAAATCAAAACCACCTATTATTTCACATGTTTTTCTCTTTTTGGGGGCAAAAATAATTTTAAATTTTTTAAAATATATATTTTAATGTTTATTTTGTCAAACTAGTTTCTAATTTTTCAACCAAAAATAAATAAATAAATAGAAAACAAGATTTGAAAACTCAACCAAAGTTGGGATTTGTGAAGAGACAATTGAAGCCGTTAGTTACTTTCCAAGATTGATAGATGGCGGATCACATTATATCTAAGCCATAGGAGGATTTGGTAACATTTCACTCTACTTAAAAGTTCCATACCCAACTGAATCTTTAAATTTGGTTCTGTTTGTAAGATAAATTATCCATTCTGAATTATGGGGAGGGTAATGGAGAAAGAGGGAAAACATAATAACTAAGAAATAGCTACCTAATTCCTAATAACTGTAAATTGGGATTTCTTGGTGTCACAGATGCTACTATCGAGGAGGGAAAGGGTTTAAGAAATGACCCGGAATTGGTGAGATCTGTTGCTGACAAGCACTTTGATCTTCTGAGGCCTTCAGCTCGATATTCACTGTTTAAAGGTAGTGATCCAATTTTGATGTACTAAATACTCTGTGGGTCATTTTTACGTTCTCAAATTCAATGTACTTTCTCCGATTCAGTAACGTTTTATTGAGTTAAGCATGTAGGATATCAGTCTGAATAATCTTTGATGTTCATTGGATGTATATTTTGAATGAAAACTGGATTTTAACATTTCACCGCTTAACTTGTAAACACATTTGACTGCCATTCATTATGATTTTATTCAACTTCATCACCGTGTCGTTGTTATTAGGATTTTACTCCCTACTGAAGTAGTAGTGGCTTGCTTATATAAACATACAAACATTTATCACCTTCTAAAAACGAAGGGCATATTTCGTATCATTTTTGCTTTTTGTTCTCGAATACAGAAGAAACAGAAACTGACACAAAAAACTTGTTTGACAAATTGTTTTTGAAAAAATGTTCTCGATAAAGATTTCTGAAACACTCCTTTAGGAAACACTATAAAATTGTTTTTCAAAATTTCAAAAACTATTTCTAGACAAAAGTAAAAGTGGTGGGTGCTTCCAAACTTTTCATTGTTTTTAATTTTGAAAACACAAAATAAAAACGAAAATTTTAAAAGCATACTAAACAGGTTGAAAGTTTTCTTCTTGTAAACTAAATCAAGCTTCATCTCTACTCTTGTGCCTTTTATCTGAACTCTGATGGGTTGTCGTGGTGATGGCACGTTAATTTTCTTTAAATAATATATGATTCATGTGATGGTATTTTTTTGTTAAAAAATAACTGATATAGAAATTGATCTTTTTATTAAACAAATGCCCCGAATTCTGAGAAATTTTCTTGTGCTGGCAGGGCAAGCGACAGATGCTGCAGACCATGAGAAAGGCAAGTATACCCTTATTAGGGACACTGAGGACTTCCAAGTAGGGGCTTTTGACAAGCCCCTTCCTTGCTTTGGTTGCGGGATAGGATGGTTTTGGTGAGCATTCTCCATTCCTTCCTCCATTTTCCCTAATTCCTGTATTGCTGATATTTTTTTTTTGTTTTCAGTTTTCTATTAGGCTTTGTGTTCCCATTAATGTGGTACTATGCTGCATTTCTCTACTTTGGAAACTACTATCGGAAGGATCCAAGAGAGCGAGCTGGCCTTGCTGCTTCTGCAATTACCGTATGTATTTCTCTCTCTCTCTCACTCAATTGAGAAAGTAACCATAAGAACTATTATTGGATTCAAATTTGTGTATGTCTATATGTTCTCCTCTTGGTTTTTGATATAGAAGTTAAGTAAATTATGCCAAAGGTCCCTGAACTTTTCATTTTTTTCAATTGAGCCCCTAAACTAAATTTTCATTCATTTGGCCCTCTAACTTCCCAAATCGATTCAATGTAGCTCTTCTGTTACATTTTGTCCACTTTAGGCGTTGAATACACTATATGAGACATAACTAAAAGGTAAATTGGTTAACTTAATCATAAATTCATATTCCTAATCGGAAAACAAAAAATTAATACCATAGAATCAAGCACCTTTTCCTTCACTAGCACAAGGTCTCAGGACGTTAGTTTAATTTTATCAATTTGTCCTTTAGGTTAGTCCTATAGATATACTTAATTGCCAAAAGTAAACAGAATGAAACATAATGGCTAAATTGAATCAATTTGGAAAGTTGGAGAACTTATTTGAAAGAAAACTTTGTAAAAAATTGCAAAGTTTAGGGGTTTGTAGTGTAGTTTATACTCTAAAATTTAAACCTTTTAGCTTTGTTATCAGCTTAAAATGGTATAAAAAGCGGTAGTTGTACTAGCATTTGATCAATAAAACTAGGGCTTTTGTTGCAGGCAATGGGATGTTCAGTTATATTGTTGATCGTAGCATTGGTTCTTTTAATGTAGCTGCTCTGTCAAACTCACTCTCCTCGTCACACCATTGTCGTTCTGCGACCATTCAGCAAGACGAGTTGAATCGTAAGAGACAGTGATGTGTGTTTGGATATAAGGATTTTCAGCACAAGAAAGCAAAAGTAAAGATGTCTGAAATGTTTTTTGATGACACGAAATGTCGATAAAAACCAAAATTGCCTGTACACGTCTGTTGGGGCTGTGTGAAGAGATGAACAGTACATAAATTATTTCATATAGTATGTAATTTTGAAACTGTACAGAAGTTTTCTTCCATAGCCTTGTCAACTCTATACAAATTGAAGCTTTAGTCATGAATAAAGTAATCTAGTATGTTTGTTAAGTTGCTCTTCTTGTCCGAGGTTTGAATGGAGAGGTGGAAGTTGAAAGTAACATGAAATATATTTATTAGGGTAAAATTACACATTTAATTTTTATAGTTTGATCTAAATTTCATTTTGATATCTGTTGTTTCAAGTTGAACAATTAGCTTCCTACTCCTTAAATCTAGTTTTAATTTGGTTCTTCTGTTCAAGTTGAAAGTTAAAATTAACGATTTCAGACACTTATTAATCTTTTGAGGTGTATATGTAGAAAAAAATTAACCGAAATTTGAATGGAATGCTCAAATTGAAATTAAACTTAATATAAATGATCAAATTGAAATAACATGAATCAAAATGAAATTGAGTCAAATTATAAAAGTGAAAAGTGTAATTTACCCAATTTAATTATGTACACATTTTAGACATCTTTAATAGGTTTTACAAAGTAGTTATTGTCAAAAGTGACAGGAAGCTTGTACATGACATCTTTTCGTTATGCCTATAATGAACAAGTCATTTTATTACATTTTGCTCATGATATGATTATTAGACTAGTTGATTCTATTACTGCTATTCAATGCAACGATAATACATCATATGCTAAATAAAATGTGATAAAAATCAGAGGCAGGGGTAAAGAGGGTCCAGGGGTTTACGTGCCTCCCTTAAATTTTGGATTTTTTTAATTTTTTTTCAAACATAAAGAAAATATTTTAAACAAAAAAAAATTATAAAAATATTATTTAGAGTGAGATGTCAATGATATTTTTTAAATTATGAAAATAATAATAGTTATTTTGATTGAAAATAAAAAGACTACGATATTATTATCAATAAAAATTCTAATATAATAGTGATGTCTATTATTATTGACATGTAAACATAATTAATCTCAATGAAAATATGAAAATTATTGAATTGTTAGTTACATTTGACATGTATGGTTTATCCTTCATGTGTTTTTTTACTATTGGTTGGTGATATCACATGTCAATGATAACGTGGTATATTGAATTTTTATACATATTTTGTATAAAAAATTACTTTATCATTATATAATTTATTTTAAAACTTTATATGCATGACTTTTTTTAATATTGTTCATGATATACTAATTACAAATAACATTATTTTTTTTTATCTTTCTTGAAGTCAATCGTAAAAATTTATGTGAAATATTTTTGTAAAAATTTTTAATGTTGTAATTAATAAGTGCCCCTCTAATTTAATTTCTTGGATCCGCCACTGATAAAAATAATATAGGTATTATAACATTATTGTTTGGGTGCTTTAGGAATCATGGCAGATGAAGATTTCTTCTTATTTATTTTTTCAGTGATGCTACATGCATCAATTAATGTACATATTAGTATATCAATTAGTGTTTTGTCATTATTACTGACCCCGCTTATTATATAAATTATAAATATTTAAAACCTCTAAAATTATCCCACATCATCTCTTAATATACTAACTAACACATTAATTAATACATCTAGCATTATTCTTATTTTTTGGGATAATTACCAACTTAGTCATATTAAGTAAACTTAAATAGTATTAAGTACTATTGATCTTTTGAATACATTAATCAATTCTACATTATCTCTCTCTCTCTCTCTCTCTCTCTCTCTCTCTCTCTCTCTCTCTCTCTCTCTCTCTCTCTCTCTCTCTCTCTCTCTCTCTCTCTCTCTCTCTCCTAAAAGTTTCGCACCATCATTTTCCAACAGTTTCACAATGGTGTATCCGCCGTTGCCATCTATTCGCCACCGTCGTTGTCTACCTATCACAACTATTATTGTCATCATCCACCCATCATCCTCTCTCTCTGTCCATTATTTTTTAAAAAATTTTACACCACCATTGTCTACTATCACCGCCGCCACCATCGTCGTCTACCCTCTATCACTGTCGTTGTTGTCGTCGTCGTCGTCCTCCACCAACCACCACTACCACCACCATTATTATTCTAATGCTGTCACTGTTCACCAACTATCTCCACCATCGTCACCAATCTACAATCTACCATCGTCGATCTACACTTTACCGTCGTAGATCTACACTCCACCGTCACCGATTTACACAACCAACATATCATCATTGCCTTCTTTGTATCAAATTCAGATTTATTTTTCAATATCTGTTTCTCTTGTTCTTTGTGTCTATGAAAGAGAATGATGAATTCTTCTAAGTGAGTGAGTAAATATAAGTAAGGATGACGGATAGTAATGAATAAATTTATGAATCTGCTTAATAAATTTACCTCGATAAATTTATCAGTTAGGACTTGTAAATAAAAAAGTCTAATTAATAGGACCACCTTGTAAATGCCTCATTTTTTTTTTTACACAAATTACACCCCCATAATTTTGAAAATATTTTTTTATTAAATAGGCTGAATTGTAATTTTTCTTTTTTTTAGTTTTTGATATTTAATATATACCTAGGTTTTTTTTGTTTCTCAAAAAAAAAAAAAAATAATAAGAAGAATTAAGTTTGTTCAAAAATGATCCACTTTTTGCTACCACTATGTGCCTGTTTGGCAGAAATTATTTACAGATTATTTCAGCTTTTAACTTAATTTAAGCTATTTTGATGTGTTTGGTTTAGCTTATAGCTTATAGCTTTGTGGAAGTCAGAAATCAGCTTATTCTTTGAGTGGGGCAGGAGATGCTTTAAGAATAAGTTGGAAATCAGCTTAAGCTGAAAGTTATAAGTTATAAGCTGTTTAGGCATAAGCTATAAGCACTTTCCCACAGCTCTACTAAACAGGGCTTATATCACGAACCTCCTATTAGGGAATTATGTTCAATTTGTACGTTTTCGGTTATGACTTTGAAAATGATATGCCAGTAGTTTGTGATGGTGGCGGTGTTGTATTTGTGGTGGTAGAGCAGCGAGGTGGCATGTTAATAGTGATAAGAGTAGTGGTGGAAGTGAAATTGATAAAATTTTAATCTGGAAATTATTATTCAACTTTAAAAACGAATTTTTTCGCTTAAATCAACTATTTTTCATTGACTAAAATAATAATAATAAATAAATAATAAAATTCATTGACTTATATATTTATCAAAACCAAACGCCAGAAGATAACCAAAAAAAAAAAAAATGTTTTCATGAAGGCCATGTTTGTTTGGGTGGACATGAGCTTGGGATTGGACTAATAGTCCAATAAAATTATTAATCCGATGTTTGGTTAAACAATTGAAATACGGACTAATTATTTTAAACTTAACTATTAGTTAAGATAGGATACATAATCCAACGGATTCGTAGTCCTAGGACTATTAATCATGAAAATGCTAATCCAATCCGCCCAAACAAACATGGCCGAAATGTATTCCACCCTGTATTCCCACCGAAACAAACGGAGCATCAAACATTGTGAAATATTTCACATTTTTAACAACCATAATTCAGGCCTTAATTGCAGAAGGGAAAATAAACATTTGTTTCCAAAAACCATCCTAGAACCCAAAAAAGATGGAGAAAAGTAACAAATCTACCCTCCAAGAAAAATCCCATAATCTGGAACCAACAACAGATGAAGATTAGGTAAAAACTCAATTTTAATCAAAAGGGGTGAAAATTGAATGCTTCCAATGTGAGCAAAAAATGATAACCCATCACGTAGCAAATCTTCAAGGTTTTTCCATTCTCCTATGAAAAAAACCTGGCCTCAACTTTTGGATGCCAAACGGACGTATTTGCCATCAACAGTGAACTTTGAGCTGGAGTTAATCTGCATAACGCACAGAAACTCATCAACAGAATGTGAAAATCTCATTATTTCTTGCAAGAAGGTGAAAAGGAACCTACTCCAGCAGATGGGTTTTACCTTCTGCTCAAGCGCATCAGTGACATGGCTTTCATCCTCTGTGAAACCAGATTCTCTTAGAGTCTTCAGAACAAGTTTTCTCAGTTTCCTCATTTTCAGAATGCCTTCCGGGTTCTGTTCCACATCACAGCAATAAAACATATATATACACATGCACACCAAACAACAACAATAGTCAATATTCACAAGCTTGGTAGTGTCATCTTAGCCACATTCAAGGGGTTGGGATCCTCAGTTCCACATTTAAAGTTAGGGCTGAAAAATGAACCAATTTACTCAACCTCAACTCGTTAAAAGCTCGTTTGAGAACAATTTGTTATGTAAACAAGTCAAACTTCCTCGTTTGGCAAGTGGCTTTTTTAGCCAAAAAGCCAAAAAGTTAATAAAAAAACCAAAAAGCCAACAACACATACCAAAAAGTCAAAGATTCTCTTTTCTTTATACTTTTTGCACATCTTTTCGTAAAAAGCCAAAAAGTCATCCCAAACATACTAGTTTTTTTTAGCTTATATTTTAGCCAAATAACCAAAAAGTTACTAAATTAGCTTGTTCCCAAACGATATTTTAAGCTCATTAAGTTTTTAAGCCAAGATTGAATAACCTCCTACTTGGCTCGATAAGTATATATGCACTACAAAAAACCAAACTACTCGAGTTTGACTAATGTTAAGCTAGTTAAAAACTCCTTCAAATTTAGCTTGTTATGTAAATAACCAAGCTTAAAAACCTTTTGAAACTCATCAAGTGTTCAAGCCAATCTTGAACAATCTACTATTCAGGCCATTTATAGCCCTATTTAAGGGGGGTAGAAGTGGGCCATCTTCCATGCCATCAAAGCTACTTTTTTGCATAATCATGAAGCATACCAACAATTTTTTTATGATGAACATGACTGCTTCATTACGAACAAATTGAAGTGCTAGAGTAGAAATTTGATAATACGTACCAATTTCAAGGTTGATTTGATCAATTTCTTCCACTTAATTTTCTTATTGGCATCTTCTTTACACTCCACTATTTTTTCTTCTTCAGTCACACACTGTTTGGCTTTCTTAACTTGACACTTGGTTTCCTGTTTCTCTGTTATTTCAACCTGAATCACTTCTCCGCTGCCTAATTCACCTGACATATCACCTCCAGCCATTTCCCTATTGCTATCATTTTTAGATGCCTCATGTTTTCTTTTTTTACTTGATAACAAACTCCCATTTCCTGATTCGGAGACATTATGCACAGGACCAACTTTAAGGTTTGGTTGCTCTATGTCTAGATTGCCGGGCAATTCGTCCTTCTGATTGCTTTCTGATGAAACCTTGGCATTTGGAGTGGATTCTTCTGCCAGTTTAGGCTGTTGCTTCACATGGAAAGCTCGGGCTTTTGCTAGGTGCTTCTTTCCTTCAGCATGGAGAAGCAGGGTTTGCTTACTAGTAGCCTTAGTATTACAAAGGCTGAAGAAAAACAGATAAACCAAGAAACAAAGTCAGACCCCTATCATGAGAACAGAAAATAAAACCACAACTTTAAACCCAAACCAGAGAATCAAACTAAATTCTGAATCACATTATTCAACAGAATGAACCATTGCTTGGAGTAGTAATAAAACTTGAACCATCAAAGTGTGACAATACAGGTTTGAGACAAATACAGCTTGAACCGTCATGCATTTCAAGCTGCTGATAAAACCATTGCATTCTCTGCTCAGATATGTAAGAAAAATACAAATCTAGGTTGTTTCAGGCATGCCACAAATCAAGCCAAAAATACAAGAGCTTTATATTAATTATCACTATTTCGATTCCCATCTCATATTGTGGCTGGCAAGAAAAGAACAATATGCAAAAATAAAATTCTAACAAATTCAACCATACCTACAAAACCATGGAGGACGTTCAGATAATCCAACATTTACGTCAATATCAGGTTTCTGTTTTACATCATTTTTTGGCTTGGCAGTCGTTCCAGTTGGAGTTTTCCCTGGGCCCTTAGGACCATATTTTTCCTGAAAATACAACAAACAAATTGATCTATTTAGTCAAATACTTAAAACTTCTGCTGAGCTTATGGTAAGTCGATGACACTATCAAGCAAAAATTTCGAAAGCAAAGACAACTAAGGCCTTGTTTGTCATCCCCTAAAAAAGTCAAAAAGCCAAAAAGTCATTATCATCATCTTATTTAAGTCACATCACCTCTCTATCACATCATTTCAAACACAACTTATATTTCATAAAAATTCAAAAAGTGCACTTATTTAGAACATCCCAAACAACCCTTAAATCCAATTATACCCTGATTTTTTTTTCTATTAATTAGCTGGTGTTTAGCATACACCCAAAACAGTCACATTTTTTTTCTAAACTTTTTCATCTTTAGTGATCTTTTTTTTTTTAAATTATGTCAAAATTTGTTACGTTTCCGGTCCATCTTGTGTAGACGAATCTAAAATGTAAAAAAAACAATTTAAAAAAATGTGAACTGAAAATTCAAAATTTGGTACTTTTTTCTGAATATTTTGTCCTTTCTAAATTTCTTTTCAATTTTTTTTACTTTTCCGGTCTGTCTAGCCGAGTAGAACCAAAAAGCCTAAAACTTCTTAACAAATTTAAAAAAAATGTTCACTAAAGACAGAAAAAAGCCAACAAAAAAACAAACCCATAGTTGAACATAACAAACGAGTTAAAAGAGAGGAAGCAAACATACAATACACATAAATGCTTTCCATTTCTGAAAGCATTTCATATATTACCCCTCCTTCCCTTTTGTCAGAACCAAAAGGAGGGTATGTGTTGCTTTGCTACAACTTCAGTGAAAAACTGAAACTTTGGAAATGAGGCAAGCAATGCTAATTCAATAACCATGTTCTATAAGCATTTTACATAATACAAATGAGTGGTTGGCAAATAATGTTTACAGTGAACACAATTTCAATGGAATTACATAAACCCATTTCTCAACTCAAATTTTCTTTAAAATCAATTAAAAACATTCCGCAATCATAATTGACGTAAATTTGAAATGAATCCCCACAACTCACAATCTATGACTTCCATAATCATACATATATACTATATGTACACAAACATATATACAGTCATAATAATCAGAACATCAATATTGAAAACACGATGAAGGTAAACAAAGTACCGCTTCAGTGATGCACTGAGTGTGTCCTTGAACGCTTTGCCGCCCAAATATTTGTCCGCAATCAATGCACGACAACTACGCAAAAAAACAACAAAATCAACGAACGATTCAAAACACCAAACAATAACGAATTCGATCTAGAACTTGATAAAATATATATATATATATATATATCCACAAGTTTATAGAGTTTTGGCAACAAAAGCTATGACCTTGTTTGCAGAGCAAATCCGGAAGTGATTCAGCAGCTTTGGCTTCTTCAAGTTCTCCCCGCAGTCTTCGCACTGAAACCACACCATCTCTCTCTGCCAATATAGAGAGAGAAAGCCAATATATATATATATATAGAGAGAGAGAGAGAGAGAGAGAGAGGGCGAGCGCTGAGCTCTGCGATAAATTGGGGTTTTTAGGGTTTACTTTCGAGTAGGGATGGTCTAAAAATGTTGGAAGGTTTTAAATTTAAATTTCATAAGAAATTATTTATTTTATTATTAAATTATTAAGTTAATTAATAAATTTTAACTAATTAAAAATTTAGATAATTTTATTATTATATAAAAAAATAATTAGTAATTTTTTTAATTAATTTTATTAAAGTAAAAAAATATTATAAGTTTTCAAATCAGAGGATAATTTATATTTTAAACAATTAAATTTGTGAAAAATTAAAGGACTTGTGAATTGTGGGCCTTCTAGATTTTACTTGGGCCGGTTGATTAGAGATTGGGCTGTGATGTAAATAATGATCGATCCATAGTTAGATATGTAGGGTTCGTTGCAACAACATCTTATTGGGCTAAGAATGTGAAACAGATCACCAATTGTGCTCAGCCCAATGAGATGTAGCCCATTTAAAGCAAGTGTTTGTTTGGGATATAAAAATAAAAAATCAAAAATCAAAAAATTACTTAAAATCAAAATAAAAAAAAATCAATACTATACACAAAAGTTTAAGCGGGATAAAAAAGTTCAATAGCCAGAGAATAAAAAGACAGAATTTCCCTTCTTTTGTCCGTTCTTCTGGTGCAAAAGAAAAATACAAAAGTGGGATCCACTAGCATACTGCCACATGGTACAATAGTCCACAATGCAAAAGACAGAATTGGGATCCTCTAGCATACTGCCACATGGTTTTGTACAGATCATGGTACAAAAGAAAAAAATAATTAAAAAAAAACAACAAAACCAGTTCACACATCAATTGCACAACCATACTAACATGCACAGATTTTGATATTTTATATAATATTTTATTGTATATATATATATATATATATTTTTTTTTTTTTGTAAAAAGTTAAAAAGATATCCTAAATAATTATATATTTTTTTCTCTATTTTTTTAATTAAAAGGTCAAAAAATACACTTAAGTATTAGTAGGATCAAGAATGAAAATTTTGATTTTGGGTTATTATGTAAATTTTTATATTGATATTATTCGAATTAATTTTTAGCTGATAAGTGATTAATGATATACATTTTATAATAATAAATGGATAAGAGCATCTTCAACCCTGAACCAAATTTTTCATCAAATCTGAGTAAAAAAATGACTTTTTCCTCAATCTGATACCGAGTGCTCCAACGGTTGATTTTCATTAAATTTTCATCAAATCTGTGCCGGGATAACCGATTGGTCGACCGGCCAGTCGACCACCAGCCAAAATTTTTTTTTGATTTTTTTTGAACTGTTTGAACCTTTTAGTGGTCGACCGGTAAGGTAAATTTTTTTTTTTCAACTGTTTGAACTTTTTTTGAAACTGTTTGAACCTTTTGGTGGTTGACCGGTTGGTCAACCGGCTGGTCGACCGGTTGGTCTCCCCCAACGGTCACGCACAGTGTTTTTGTGAAATGCGGAGCCTGTCCTCCTTTTGGTGGAACGTTTGGTGAATTCTCGATTTGATATCAATTTGGTAAAATCGTTGGAGCTCCAAACAATGCTTTTTTCACCAAATTTCAAATTTGATGCTAGGTTTGGTGAAGGGTTGGAGATGGTTTAAGGAGAGAGTATTTATAGAGTAATCTCCATAGTTTCTCTTCATTTATTTTCAATATAGGGGATTTTACAATTTTTAATAAAGAGAAAATTAGTGATAAATCCAATCTAAGGAGGGTATAAAGTATTAAGTCCAATCGATGTTTTTGATTAGTGAAAGGTCTACCATTTGTAAAATAGTTGGTGACGAGTCTTTTCGTTATTTTGGAAAGACATTTTACTTTCAATTTACCTTTTAATTTATCTATTAACTTTTTTTACTATCTGTTTAAATTTATATCTATTTGTTCAATTTTTTAGCCTATCTGTTCAATTTTTTTTTATCTGTTGAATTTTATATCTATTTGTTCAAATTTCACAAGCCTTTATTTTTTCCTATCTTTTTAATTTTTTTTATTTGTTTAAATTGTAATATAGAGGAAACAGATTGATATGTTAAAACCCAAATTGATTGATCTGTTCAAACTCACTTTTTTTTTTTCTTTCTCTCTATCTGTCTGTCTCTTGCTCATATCTTTCTCTCTTTATCTATTGATTTCACAAATCCATTTTTTTCTTCTCTTTCTATCTACCTTTCTCTCTACTCCTTATCTCTTTAACTTTATATCTATTAATTTCACACACTTTTTAAACTTATCTATTCAAAAATTCTATCTGTTGGAATTTTCCACTACCAAACCCCAAAAGAAGAAAAGAGAAAAAAGAAAAAAAAAAGAAACTGTAGAATGAAGCACTTGAAGGCTACCAAAAATCAACCTTTCATATAAAATTCACACAAAACATATGGATCTACACTACACAACCGAAATCAACATCAAATCTCTCAAGAATGGTATCACAAGTTCAAATTCAATACACAAAGTATAATTTTAAAACTAAACAACAAAGTATTGATGATCGAGCTTGAAGATCAATGCAAGCTCAAGATCTTGCGTTGAATAAATAAACATCGAAGAAATCTAATTAAAAGCTCTAGGGTGACGAAATAGAGAAATTTTTTAGATCAAACTGGTGAAAAACATATTTGAGGAAGGAAAGATGAGAGAGTGATGAGTCCGAGGAAGGCAATGACCTGATGAGTAGAAACGGTGTAGAAGATGATCCATGGTTCTAAATCGCGATATCGGGTAACGTAACGATATCGGTATCGATCGCGGAGTATCGGTATCGGTAGTATTGGTCGGTACGGATTAGAAATCGGGTGTCGCGGCGGTGAAATTTAAAATAATATTTCATAGATTTTTCAGTTTTTTCTTTCTCGTACAGGTCCGAACTAGTGAGTATTGGCCCGTCGCGGCTTGTGTAACGGTTACTGACCAATACGTATCGGAACTCAGCCGATTCTCCTGTGATTTTCGATCTTAGCGATATACCGGCCTGTATCTGTCGCGGTGCCCTATTTTTCCGATACGAATCAGCCGATGCGTAGCGTATCGGCTGGTTTTTAGAATAATGAGATGATCACGTAGCCGACTCTTACTGTCGCGGATTGACACATCACAACGGAGCTTTGGATCTAGATCTCCCCGCTGGAGTAATGTAGGAGGGCAAAGGAGTAGTAACGAAAGAGCATCGACGAAGGAGGACAAAGTAGCAGCAAAGAGCACAAATAGAGAGTTTGAAGAGAAGGAGAGTTAGGGTTTGGAAAGGAAGAGAGAATGTGCGACAGTGTGAGAATTTTTGTGTAATGAATCGTGTGTATAATATATAAGGGTTTTTGGTCATTTTGTTTAAATTTGTTCTTTTGGACAAAATATTTCATTGTCTAAACCATTAGCCAAATAAAATTGAAATTTGAACTTTTCATCCTATCGCCTTTAATAAAACCCCTTAAATACTCTTGGGAATTTCTCTTTTACACCGAATGAAATTGCACCATAAGATGCAACAAATCGAAGGGTTCAATTCAGTATTAGATTTTTTTCTCAACTTTGACTGAATAAACTGCTGACAACCTAAATATTACACAAACACAATCATATACAAATATTATGCAAATGTGTGTCTAGTATCAATATTATTTTTTATTTTATGTTCTTCAAAACATGAAAGATGGAAATTGATATGAAAATTTTGCTAGACAAAACTATTTCTGAATTGTTTTTAGAAAAGTTTTCTAAAACACAGAATTTTTAAAAGCCACGTATAATTTTATTTGGGTAAATTAGAGTTTGCTCCTTCTATGTTTGGTTGCTTTCTTACTTTGGTCCTCAAAGTTTGTTTTCATTTTGGCCCCTTGTGTTTCAAGTTTTTTTCAGTTTACTCTTAAAGATAATTTATGTTCAAAATTAGATAGAAAATGGCACATTTTTAGGAGTAAACTGGAAAAAACTTAAAACATAAAGTGCCAAAGTGAAAAAAAAAACTTTAAGGACTAACGTGGAAAAATAATCAAACATAAAAGGGACAAAGTGTAATTTATCCTTTTATTTTATTTTAATTTTCAAAAAAAAATTCACAATAAAAATAAAAATAATATGACAATGGTAGGTGTTTATGACTTTTTAATGCTTTTGTTTTTGAAAACATGAAATCAAAAATAATTTTTTTTTAAATCGATGCCGATCGTTTTCAAAAAAATTGAAAATTGAAAACTAAAAACCTATAAACTAAAATTTGACTATCAATTCATTTTTTTCGAACATTTCTTCTAATCATGATAGTACAAAAAGGGGACATTTATTCATAAATCTCTTTCACATACTTCTAATTTACTTAGTCTAATTATTTTTTTTATATTCCAATAAGTCTTATATAAGTGACATAGTTATCAAAATACCCGAATTCTAATAAGGTAAATTGCTCATTAATGTTCATATTGACAATATGAATGTTGCATGATGTGAACATTCATACTATCAAATTTATTTACTGTGAATGTTCACATCATGAAATATTCAAAATAGTCCAAAATAGTGCACACCAAGTTGCTAAGGGTTTAAAAAATATTTGTAAGAGTAAAATTATTCATAAAATATCTTAAATATGATAATTATGATTGGGGAACTTTTTCATAAATCCATTTTCATCTACTTATGTTCTATTTAGTCCACATTATTTTTTTATATTCCAATAAGTCCTATGAGTGACATAGTTATCAAAATATCTCTAATAATATTCATATTTACAGTGTGAATGTTTCGTGATGTGGATGTTCACACCGTCAATATGAATGTTAACATGTTAATGTGAATGTTCACACTGTCAATGTGAGCATTCACACGTCAATATGAATGTTCACATTACCAAATTGCTAACTGTTCAAAAAATATTTGTAAGGGTAGAAATGTTCATAAAATATTTTAAATATGAGAATTAGAATTTTGTAGATCAAATGTACAAATAATAAGACTTATTAGAATATAAGAATATCTTATGGACTAATTGAGTTACAAACACTTGAAAAAGGATTTCAAATAAATCTCCCATTATGATTTGGTGGATCAAATATCCAAAATAATAGCATTTATTAACATTTATTAAAATATAAGAATATCTTAGGAACTAATTGGAATACAAATATTTAAAAGATGATTTTCTAATAAATTCTCCTACAAAAAATACATTATATCAAATTCATTATTTTTATAATGATTTTAAAATTATATAACATGCATTATCATTATTAAATTTTTTTATTTTATTTGTATTGAAGTAAAATCTTATCATTATAATAATTTTTTATTTTACTTGCATTGAAATAAAAATCTTATAATTATCGGTCTGATTTTATAATCCAATGTGCAAATTTCTCTCAACAATTTCACCAAAGATCCAAATTTTAACAACACTAGTAAACATATCATTTGCGTGTCCTATAACTTCCTTGTTGCAAACTTTAGGGCACCTTTCATGGAATGAAAAAGTCTTTGGCTAGCTAGGGTTCCCACTAGCTCTGACCTAATTTTCAGTTGGGTACTGATGATTACTACATTTCTTTTAAATTGTTTTTTAAACTTAAAAAACAATAAATTAAACCAAAAAAGAGAAGAAAAAAAATTATTTGCATGTGCTTTATAAACAGCATAAACATAATCATATGAAAATGTGCACTTTAACCGAACGTAAATAGTATAAACATAATCATATGAAAACAATATTTATTTATTTGTGTGAAAAGAATGAAAAATATAAATAGAAACAAAAAATTTGAAAATACGACCAAACGCAAGGACCTATTTAATAATATAGTATTTGTTTTGAAAAAATTTAAAAGCTATAAACGAAATTACAATTGATAACTATTTTCATTGACTAAAAATGCCACACAAAAAAAAAAATCATTTTTTTAATTAGGAAAATAAGTAAAAAGACAATATATATATATATATATATATTTTTTTTTTTCAATTATTTTGAAAACAATATTTACATTCCCCTCCCCGTAATAGGAACTCCTGGCCACTCTACAAATCCTCTTCTCCCTCCTACTTTTCACATCTTATCAAATTTATTTTCTTATTTTTAATTTTATTTGTTTATATTACAAAAATGTGAAAAATATATATATTTTTTTGAAAACTTGACGGCATTATTAAATCAAAATGGCATCATTTGCATGGTTATATGACTTCCTTATAGCGAATTTTAGGCCACCCTATAAGGGATAAAAAGTCTTTGCTAACAAAGGTGGATCGCGTAGTCATGTTTTTGTATTGCTGTAAATCAATTGTAATAAAAAAAATTAAAAATAAGATATACTAACTCATTTTTCTTAAACAGTTAAAAGACAGAATGACCGATTATATATTGCAATTTTATATTAATTAAAAATATCACGCAAACAATATATAGGTATCGTTTGGTAACATTTTTTGGTAACGTTTACGTTTTCAGTTTATATTTATAAAAATTTTATAAATTGGTTTTTGTTTAATTTTTGTTTATTTTTAGAAAAACATAAACTACAAACGCGTTTGGTAATAATTGACAAAATATTTAAAAAATTTTAAAAATATAAAAAAGAGTGAGAAATGACAAGTGGTGGCAAGTGGCGGCGGAAGACGGTGGTGGAAAGTGGTGACAGTGGGTGGTGGGTAGCTGGTGGTGGCGGGTGGGTGGTGGCGGGTGTGGGTAGTAGCGAGTGGGTGGTGGTGGTAATGGTGGCGGGTGGTGGGTGGTGGTGGCAGGTGGGTGGCGGATGGCGAGTGGTGGTGGCGGGTAAGTAGCGGGTGGTGGTGGTGGGTGAGTGGGTGACGGTGGCGAGTGGTGGGTGGTAGCGAGGGGGTGGTGGTGGTGATGGTGGCGGGTGGTGGTGGCAGGTGGGTGGCGGATGGCGGGTGGTGGTGGGTGGATGGTGGGTGGTAATGGTGAGTGGGTGGGTGACGGTGGTGGTGGTGGTGGTGGTAGCGGGTGGTGGTGGCCGGTGGGTGGCGGGTGGTGGTGGGTAGGTGGGTGATGGTGGCGGGTGGTAGGTAGTAGTGGGTGACTGTGGCGGGTGGTAAGTGGTAGCGACTGGGTGGTGGTGGGTGGTGAGTGGCAGGTGGGTGGTAGGTGATGGTAGTAGTGGTGGTGGTGGTGGTGGTGGTGGGTGGTGGGTGGTGGGTGGCTGGTGGTGGCAGATGGTAGATGGTGGTAGCAGGTGGGTAGTGAGTGGTGGTGGCAAGTAGGTGGTGGGTAGTGGTGGTGGCGGGCGGTGGATGGTAGTGGCGGGTGGTCGGTGGTGGCGGGTGGATGGCAGGTGGGTGGTGGTGGTGGTGGCGGTGGCGACGGCGAGGGGTGGGTGGTGGTGGCGGGTGGTAGTGGCAGGTGGGTGGTGAGTGGTGGTGGTAGGCGGTGGTGGGGGGTAGGTGGTGGGTGGTGGAAGCTGGTGGCGGAAAATGGTGACGGGTGGTGGCTAGTGTTGGGTGGTAAGAAAAAAAAAAAAACTCAAAACTCAAAATGGAAACACATTTTTTGTGTTTTCATTTTCTGGCCCAATTTATAAACTGAGATCACTGATTTATAAATCAAAAATTTTATCAAACAAGTTTTTATTTCAGTTTTTACATTTTTTGTAAATATAAACAGAAAACTGAAAACGTAAGGTGCTGTTTGGTAACACTTACGTTTTCTGTTTTCTGTTTATATTTACAAAAATTTTAAAAACTCAAATAAAAACTTGTTTGGTAAAATTTTTGATTTATAAATCAGTGGTCTCAGTTTATAAATTTGGCCAAAAAATGAAAACACAAAAAATGTGTTTTCATTTTGAGTTTTCAGTTTTTTTTTTTACCATCCAACACTAGCCACCACCCGCTACAATTTTTCACCACCGTCTTCCGCCACCAACCCCCACCACCACCTGCCACCACCACCACCACCACCCACCACCCTCCACTACCATCCACCGCCCGCCACCACCACCATCCGCCACCTACTTGCCACTACCACTCACCACCCACACACCTGCCACCCACCCGCCACCCACCTGCCACCACCCACCACTACTACCACCACCACCCACTCGCTATCACCTACCACCCGCCACCGTCACCCACCCACCCACCACCACCACCACCACCACCACCACCACCCACTTGCTACCACCCATCACTTGCCACCGTCACCCACCCACCCACTATCACCACTCACCACCCGCCGCCACCACCACCACCCACTCGCTACCACCCACCACCGGCCACCGTCACCCACCCACCCACCCACCCACCCACCACCACCCACTACCTACCCGCCACCACTACCCGCCATCCGCCACCCACCTGTCACCTGCCGCCGCTACCGCCACCACCACCATCCACTCGCTACCACCCACCACCACCCGCCATCATCACCCACCCACCTACCACTACCACCACCACCCACCCACCTGCCACCACCAGCTACCCACCACCTACCGTCATCACTTTTCACCACTGTCTTCCGCCGCCACTTGCCACCACTTGCTATTTCTCACTCTTTTTATATTTTTAAAATTTTTTAAACATTTTGTCAATTACCAAACGCATTTGCAGTTTATGTTTTTCTAAAAATAAATAAAAAATAAACAAAAACCAGTTTATAAAATTTTTGTAAATATAAACTGAAAATGTAAACGTTACCAAACACACCCTAAGTGTTACCAAACGGCACCACGTTTTCAGTTTTTTGTTTATATTTACAAAAATTTTAAAAATTCAAATAAAAACTTGTTTGGTAAAATTTTTGATTTATAAATTAGTGGTCTCAGTTTATAAATTTGGCCAAAAAATGAAAACACAAAAAATATGTTTCCGTTTTGAGTTTTGAGTTTTTTTTTTTTTACCACCCAATACTAGCCACCACCTGCCACCATTTTCCACCACCGTTTTCCGCCACCACCACCTGCCGCCACCACTCGCCACCCACCTACCACCACCACCCGCCACCACCAGCCACCCACCAGCCACCTGCCACCCACTCGCCACCACCACCCATCCCTCGCCACCACCACCACCACCCGCCACTACCATCCACTGCCCGCCACCACCACCACCAGCCACCTACTTGCCACCACCACTCATCACCCACCTGCCACCACCATCCACCACCTGTCACCCACCACCACTAGCCACCTGCCACCACCACCCACTCGCTACCACCTACCACTTGCCGCCACCACCTATTCGCTACCACCTACCACCCGCCACCGCCACCCACCCACCCACCCACCTGTCACCACCAATCGCCATCCGCCACCCACCTGTCACCACCACCCACCACCGTCACCTACCCACCCACCACCATCACCCACCCACCCACCACCACCACCACCACCACCACCACTACCAACCGCCACCCACCCGCCACCTACCCACCACCACCACCTGCCACCACCTGCGACCACCACCACCACCACCACCCACTCACTACCACCCGCCACCGTCACCTACCTACCCATCACCACCACCACTGCCACCACCCGCCATCCGCCACCCACCTGTCACCACCACCCGCCACCGCCACCAACACCAACACCACCACCCACTCGCTACCACCTACCACCCGCCACCGTCACCCACACACCCACCCACCCACCCACCCACCATCACCACCCGCCACCACCCACCACCACCTGCCATCCGCCACCCACCACCCACCTGCCACCACCACCACCCACTCGCTACCACCTGCCACCCACCACCGTCACCCACCCACCCACCACCACCAGCTACCCACCGTCACCACTTTCCACCACCGTCTTCCGCCGCCACTTGCCGCCACTTTCCATTTCTCACTCTTTTTTATATTTTTAAATTTTTTAAACATTTTGTCAATTACCAAACGAGTTTGTAGTTTATGTTTTTCTAAAAATAAACAAAAATCATTTTTTAAACATTTTATTTTATTTTATAAATATATTTATAAATTTTTAATTTTTTTGTTTTATGTTTAGTTACGATTTGAGTGTAGAGTTTTAAAAAAAGTGTAAAGTTTTGATTATGTGCTTAGGTATGAATTTTAAAAATAGTTTTTAAATTGAGTTTTGAGTATGTGCATGGTTACGATTTGAATGTGGAGTTGTCGTTTGAGTTTAAAATATTAAAATTAAAAAAATTAAAATATTTACAAAATAAAATAAAATATTTAAAATAAAAAATAAAAAATATTTAAATAAAAATTATATATTTAAAATAAAAAAATAAAAATTTCTTAAATATTTTTTAATATTTTTAAAAAATAAATCTAAATTTTTTTAAAATATAACTCAAAACTCATATACAACTCAAAACTCTTTTCTCTTTTTAAAACACTTTTCAAAACTCATAATCAAACAAATTTTTTCTTTTTAAAACTTAACGCATAATTTCATACTTAGATCATAACTTCATAATCAAATCATAATTTCAAACCAAAACGAAACGTTGACTTAAAGTTACCTTTCAATTCAAGCTTCATCCACCCACAAACAAAAACTGGGGGAAAAAAAAAGGATAGAATAAAATTTCGTTAAATTTCACTTTGCTTCCTTTTGAGTTGGTTCATGTGCATATGCATAACCCTATATGTGCGTAGAAAAAATTATATTTTTTGTAAGCATAATTATACATTTTATAAGATAAAAGTTATCATTTTTGTGTTAAAAGTTATAATTTTTAAAGTTATGATATGCACCCTAAAAGTTATATATAACTAAAGTTGTGCTTTTTTGTGAGAGAGGTTATACATTTTGTGAGAACAAAAAAGTGTTATATTTTTTGTGAAAATTTTTTTTTTATATTTTTTGTGACAAAAATTATAAATTTTATGAGAGAAATTATGCTTTTTTCATAAGGTGCATGCCACGTTCATCCAACAAGGAATGCACATTCACTATAGGAATTTACACTTTTGCCGACTAAAAATTTAGTCGGTAAAAGTCTATTTTTAGTCGACAAAAATTATCTACGACTAATTTTTTTGGTCGCCAATTGAGGGTCGGGAAAAATAATTAGTGACTAAAAATTTTTTAGTCAGGAAAAAATTATATTTGCCGACTAAATTTTTGGTCGCTGAATGTTATATTACCGCGAATAAACCATTTTGTTGCTAAAACACTTTAGTGGCCAAAAGTGATATTTTCCCAACTAAATATGTTAGTCGCCAATTGTCACATTCCCCGACCAAAAGTGTTAGTCACCAAAAGTAATGTTTGTACGACTAAAACTTTAGTCGGCAATAGATCTATTTGTAACCAAACACTTTGGCTGCCAAAATTAATAATTTTGCCAACTAATTATTTGGTCGCCAAATGTACCCTTTCGCCTACCGACATTTTGGTCACCTAATGTGAATAGTGAAATACCGACTAATCACTTGGTCGCCAAAAGGGAAAAACCAAACTAAATTTTGGTCGCCAATTCAATTCATTTTGTTTATGAAAATAGAAATAAAATATAAAAAAAAATTCATTTGACCTGTATGATATATAATAATCCATCTAAACCATTCAATATAGCTTGTAATTTGCAAGAATCATTCAAACCAACAAAATCAATTGAATCATGAACATCCAACAAAATACATAAATCAGCCAATACTCAACTAGTTTAATTAAAAGCATCAATTATTATAAGTTTTCATCCGCAAGTAATTCCAAACTACATAATCGTCCAATTAAAATGGTCATGTAATCTATATAATTATCCAGTTATGTTTTAAATTTTTATCCATATGCATCTGTCTAAAAGTATAACTAGTAGTCTATCCAAATACTTTACATACACATCTATCCAAAAATATATAATCCTTCAAAAAATGTAACAAGTGTCAAATAGTCACATACAATTCAGCTTCATGCACGAGTTCATCCATCTATACAAAAGAAAACAAAAATAATGTCAAGTAATTTTTTTGAAAATATTTGCACATCACTCGGATTGTATAGTTGGACAAAAATTCAAAAAGGTCCATGAAAAGTAAAGATAACATGAATAAATTAAAGGACTATCAATACCATTTTGTAGATAAAACAACATTTATATGTATACATCCAATCAACATTAAAATTCTATCAATAAAAGGGAGAAATATGTGGGGTTAGAAGATATATACATTATTACAAGTTTGCGCCCTCACCCAAGAAGGTCTGAATAAACTAACTAGCTAAGCTAATTACTACGAATTAACTAACTATTACAAAATGAATTTAAACATGCTAGCTTAATTATTACAACAACAAATTATATAACTGGTTTAAGAATAATTAGAACACAAAACTAACTAAATATTTACAAGACAAAATTAACTAATTATAACTAATTAATTACAACAAATAACTAAGCTAAGTAATTAGATTAAACAGCCCCAGGAAGCGAGGAGTGCTCATGTATACGTGCGGATTTCCACCTGAAAAAGCCACTGTTCTGCTGCCAGGAAGCCTCTGTTACAGAGTTAGAACACTTGCACTGTTTTTCATCTCAAAACCAGCTCTGTTCTGTTTCAAAAGGGCATTACTCAATTTTATAAAAGTGGCTGGCAAGCCAGAAGTGGTGGTATGCCAGCCACAAATGATGGTCTGCCGTCCAGAAATGGTGGTCTGCCAGCCACAAAAAGTGGCTTGCCGGCCACAAAATCCTGGCTCCTTCTGCTGCAACAGAGAGCAAACAGAGCACAACCAAGATATTTTCAAGGGTTATTTGTACACATTCCCCTTCCATATTATCAAACAGCTCAAGGGAGTGACAAGCTCAATTCACAAGCCATCAATCGATGCAATTTCATTGCATGATGGCCTATGAACCAAGGTGTACAATTTCAATAAATGCACAAGTCAAGACTCTCAAACCCCCTCCACATCATAGATTGATCAAGGGAAGTGGTTGAAATTGACTCTTGAACCTTTTACATCGCTAACAAGTATGAAACGATTCAAGACTTAAGGGTTCAATTAACGTCCGATTGAACCCTAACCAAGTTATTATCTTGCATCATTTTTAGTCCTCATTTCATTACTCAATTTTAATTACCAACCATTCCTTAATAAATTAAGTCCAAATGTGAGTTTTAAGTCATCTAATGGAAAGAAGCATCAAACCAAGAGTTGTTTAGGCATGAGAGAAGTGTCGTGCCATTGGTAATGAACCGCCAAAGGGATTAAACCATTAAGCATAAGACCTCAATCTCATGCTTTAAATAAGCAACTAGTTTGAACCAACCTTTAAAGCAAAGCAAGAGCCAAGAAATGAGAGAGGTTGCAAAAGTGATTAGGGGTAAAAACAGGTATGGAGAGCCATAAACAAATGCTATCAACTCAAATAGTTTGGTGACTAAGGCCTAAACCACCAACCTAGGAGGACTATTACACTACAAGCATGCAATACAAGGCTCACATAGATTGAGTAGCTAAAAATAGTGCTAAATCAATCCTAAAACATGCAGGAATTAAAACAAAAATAGCTAGAACAATAAGCTAAAACATGGAGCTATGTAAACTAGTAAACAAAGCATAAGGAGGGGAGGCTACCCCCTCCATTTTTTGACTTCAAAACAATATTTTAGTTATTGAAAAAGCTCTGAAATTCAGTATTTAAAAGCTCAAAGAAAGTGGACAAAGAGGTGGGAAACACAAGGGAAAAGACCTTGGAAGTTAGGTGAAAGGAATGGTGAGCCACCCCTCCACCATTATTGGCTTTAAACCACAAGTTTTAGCCCAAAATTTCAGAGTTTAAACAGTCCAAAAACAGCCCAAAAACAGTAGGCAAAATAACAATTAAAGCAAAATAATAAACCAAGACTTATACCTCTTGAAGATGAGAACACTTTCCAAGTTTTAAACCAACACTTACACACCCTCAAGATCTCAAAGTAGGCTCAAAAGTACCTCAGCTCAAAGATTACAAGGTTTGGTTTAGAGTGTATAGGCAAAGGCTCAAGAAATTTGCAAGAGAGAGAGAGAAAATATTTTGCTCCAAAATTTTCCAACCTTAAAATTGAAGGGGAGGTCTCCTATATATAGACAAACATCAAACTCCCTCAAAAGTATCAATACATACATGTGTAAGAAAATGCATGCATCTGTGACAACAGCTAGCACAGTTGGTAAAAATATCTGCCAAAACACACCTATGGCCGGTAGAACAAGATCAATGGCCGACAGCCAACAATAGTGGCCTGTAGGTTCCAAGGTTTTTCAGGCTTGAAGAACTATTGTTATGGTCCAAAACAAGGCAAGAGGTGTATAGGATTTTGAAGGCTCAAAGTTGTGGCATTCTACTGAGGACTCCGAGCACTTAACAAGCATATACACATTTAGCATTGGGTGTGCAAGTGGTGACGTCCAAGTCGTAATGGTGGTTAAAAATAGGGTGTCTACAATTGCCCCTCTTTGACAGAACTCAAAGTCATGAAATGACATGAGTGAATGTCAAAGCCAGAAGATGACCCATTTGGACAAGGCCTAAAGACTTGGGCAAACAATCAAGACAAAATAAATTGGTTGCGCTCGCAAGCTGCCTACGTATCCCTTTGCAAGGAATCAAACAAGCGTAGTTCTGCAGCAGGATGCAAATGCTATGCATGAAAAAAACTTTAAAAGCTAGACTCACACGCTTCGCGAAGCTGGCTATTTTGAAAACTCATGATCGTGCAAGATGATGTAATAAGCAATAACAAGATAACAACATATGAATGAGCAGCTTTCAGCTTAAAACCAACACAGGTTCCATGCAGAAAGACCTAAAACACACTCTAACTACGCCAAAACAAGGGACGAGAAAAGAAAACACAACTCAGGGTTACGTTTCACGCATCCTGAGAAATAGAGAAATGAAAACTGCTCGGGGTCGCATTTCACGCATCCTAAGAGAAAAGAAAAACTACCCGGGCTCGTGTTTCACGCGTCCCGAGATAAAAGCAAAACCTTTCAGGGTTGCGTTTCATGCGTCCCGAGATAAAACCCACCCAGGGCCACATTTCACGCGTCTTAAGATAGAAGAAAAAAATCGTTTGGGCTCGCGTTTCACACGTCCCAAGATAAAAACACGCCCAGGGCCGCGCTTCACGCGTATTGAGATAAATAACAAATCGCTTAAGGTCGCGCTGTACGCGTCCCGAGATAAAACCCACCCAGCCGTGCTTCACGCGTCTTGAGATACAACACACCCAGGGCTGCGATTCACGCGTCCCAAGATACTCGACAAAATCGTTCGGGGTCGCGCTTCACGCATCTAGAGATAAAATCCTTCCAAGGTCGCGCTTCACGCATCTTGAGATACATGAAAAATTGCTCGAGCTCATGTTTCACCCGTCCCAAGATAAAACCTGCCTAAGGTTGCGCTTCACGCATCCTGAGATATAAGAAAAATTGCTCGGGCTCGCGTTTCACGTGCCCTGAGATAAAACACGCCAAGGGCTACGCTTCACGCGTCCTGAGATAAAAGAAAAATTGCTCGAGCTCGCATTTCATGCGTCCCGAGATAAAACACGCCCAGGGCCGCACTTCACGCGTTCTGAAATAGAAGAAAAACCACTCGGGCTCACATTTCATACCTCTTGAGATAAAACATGCCCGGGGCCGCACTTCATGCGTCCTAAGAAACAACACGCCCAGGGCCACGCTTCACGTGCCCTGAGATAGAAGAAAAATCGCTCGGGCTCGCGTTTCACACGTCTTGAGACAAAACACACCTAAAGCCACGCTTCACGTGTCTTGAGATAGAAAAAAAACCACTCGAGCTCGCATTTCATGCGTCTCGAGATAAAAACATGCCTAGGGCCGCGTTTCACGCATCCTGAGATAGAAGAAAAATTGCTCAGGCTCGCGTTTCACGCGTTCCAAGATAAAACATGCCCAAGGCTGCGCTTCACGCGTCCTGAGATAAAAGAAAAAGATGCAAAGAAGAATGAACGGGTGCAATAGATGCACAAAGTGAACGAGTGCGATAGATGCATAGAGTGAACAAGTGCAATAGATGAACAAAGTGAACAATATTACAAATCAATACAATAACAACGCATGTTCCATGCAAGATAGAGAACCGATGTATGATGTTAATTGAAAACATGTTCTGTGCAAAAAAAACAAAAGTATATTCTATGCAAAATTGAAAGCATGTTCTATTCACGAATCATGAATGATACAGGACGCGCGTACAACATAAGTGTGTGTGAAAATGCATACTCTATGCCATAGAAGAGAACAACTATGTGATTTTGACAGAACGAGCAAAAATGATATTCGGTGATAACCTTTAATTTACTTCTCAAAGACTTTGCAACATGTTCAAAAAGGATACACCTCGTTCATATTGGCAAGTGGAGAACGTTTGCGTGCCAAAAACAAGATCCCTTAGAATCAATCTGGCCCAACAGTGAACCTCTCATACACTTCTCGGGTAACAGAGGCACAGAACAGCATCAAGACACAAGTAAGGACCACCGGCCACCTGCCGGCCACCCATGCACAAATCGAGGTAGGTTCGCCTTTTTGTCTCAGGTCTTTAAATATGCACATCCACACTTCATTTTTCACACACCCACACATCCGAAATCTTCAGCCTCTCTCTCTAGGTGCTTCCTCTCTCTAGATTTGCGTTTTATAAGCATTTTCCAACGCCCCACGCAATCTTTTTTCGTAAAACCCTCTTAATTCTCTACACTTTGAACCGATCAAATTTTAATTTCGTCGCTTTTCTTGCATTTTCACCACTTTAGGCTTGTTCTCGTCGAGTTTCTCTTAGATTTCGTGAACTTCCCGAGTTTTGACTTTTTCTCCCATTTTTTCTCTCCTAGGGTTGACTTTTTCCAAGTTTACCCTATTTTCTCCATTTCTCTTCATTTTTCACCCACTTTCCGGATGGCTGATGATATACCTCATGACGGAGCTCCTCTTGAGGTTCCACCTCCATTATCACCCCATACCGAGTTTGAAGAGTCGGTGATTACTGAGGCCGGTGAAGTGGCAGAGGACATCGCAACAAATCTTGAGGTGGAGTTTGCTCTAGAGCTCGAGCCGGAACCATTACCACTGAGGGTGCGACCCTTTGATTCGATGACTTATCATCCTCGCACACATATACTACCGCCTGGAGGCATCAGAGGTTTCAGTGACTTTGCTCGTGGCGTGCCAAAGGACCTCCTACTAAAGGAGCCGGACTCCCACCTTTCTTCCAGCGCTACCGAAGTATGAACTATATTTTCATGCATTTCTATCTTCCCTTTAATTGTATTTCTTACACTACCTTTTATCCGAATGCTCTTTTATCACTGTCTTTCATCTGATTCACCTTTTCTCTATCATAAAGGGACTCCCGCTTTTATAGAAGATATGGAGCGACGAGACGAGAGACTGGTATGATGAGCTCCCCGCCAGGGTCCGCAACATTATTGACGAGGCCGGCTTCAGCCTATTCTGCTTTGGGCTCTCACGGCACATAGCGAGCCGGACTCTTCTTGGGGCGTTGGTGGAGAGGTGGTGGGGCACCACCAACTCTTTTCATCTCTCTTCTGCCGGGGAGATGACGATAACTCCCTACGACTTCACTATGCTCAAAGGTTTAGGAGTAGGGGGTGATCCGATCCCCTTCGACACGGATATGGACGAGTGAGAGGCAACATGGATCTACTTGCTGAGAGCACGCCCACCTCTATACAGTCCAACGATGGTGAGGTATAGCTGGTTCATCGAGCAGTTTCGCAGAAGCGAGTCCGAGACACCAGAGGAGGTAAAACAGTACGCCTGGGGCTTCTTGATGTTTCTCTTCGGTACCACCTTATTTTCGAACAAGTGGAACACCGTAGGCTTATATTTGCTGAGCGCCCTAGTGACATTGCCCCAGGTGCGATTTTATGATTGGGGCGGAGCTGGCCTCGCCACCCTCTACGGTTACATAAACTCCACTTCCCGGATGAGGGGAGAGAGAGTTGGAGGCTACTGGAGAGCTTGAGAGGTATGCACCACACCTTTTTAACTTTTTACTTTCTATTTAATATCTATTCATAATTTGTGCTTTCTGTTTTGTACTTTTTGTGTCTGTTCATACATTGTGCTTTCTGCTTTGCACGTTCTGTTTCATATCTGTTCATGCATTGTGCTTTCTGCTTTAATATCTGTTCATGCATTGTTGATAACACCACTGCTCTTTTCTTGCAGTTGTGGGTTTATGCCTACTTCCCGACTCTGGCTCTAGAGCCTATGGAGGAGATTTCCCCCGTGGTACCATATTCACGACGGTATGATGTCCAGTGTCGACATCGGAGTTGCGACGACACGACTTTCACCTTTTTCCATCGATACTTTGATACGATGGCGACTGACGAGGTAACCTGAAACTCACAATCATTTTTGCTTTACTACTGCTTTGATCCATACTTCGGCAACTGATGACAACTAATAATTTGTACATTCTCTGTTTGCAGATCACATGGCAGCCCTGGATGATGATACCGACTGGTGCGAGGGACTAGTACGCTGGGGCCTGCGCCACATCTTGCTTCTGGATTTTGCTGGAGGGCCCAGTCTACCTGGTTTGGTTTTTGAGAGAGCGATTTATACGCCAGACCGTAGGCTTGCCCGATCTGATTGTTCCTATGCTACTCCCAGCGTCCATGAGGATATCAAATAGCCTGCCGGTTGATACGATCATTCAATTCATGGTGGGCCTAGACGCTGACTTCTTCAAAGCAGAGGGCGACTACGCGACATTCATCCAGACTAATCTTATGCCTTCTTTGACGGGTGTTTGCACAAGCGAGGGAGCAGGAGGTCCTGTGGCGAGTGAGGTGACTCGGGCGACCAGGGCCCATACTAGAGAGGCCCCTTCTGTCGGGTAGATGACCGGTTGGCTAGAGATTCCCACTGCGCTCACATGTTGGCGGCTGATCGGGACAACCTATCAGATTCCGATCGAGCCGGCAAAGGCAGGTCATGAATATATCAGAGCTCAAGGCACACCTTAGGTATGGACCACACTTTACAATTTGCACCCCGCATTTCCATTTTAGATATGTTTATTCCAGATATTGATCAGTTAAATGCACTTGCAGGCACCTACAAAGTATACAAAGAGCCTCATCGAGCTAGTTACCTCTCTAATTGGCATGGTGCAGAGAAGAAAGACACTGCTTGGTCTCCAAGGTATTTAGGTAATTTCCTCTATTTCAGCATGCATTTCATTACTAACTCTGTTGTGCACCACACTATCATACTCTCACTGATGCATTGGCACTTCAACTATAGTCTTTCCTAAACTGCACTGACATACTACATTGGCACACTCTACTCACACACTGTACTCATACTGTATCTAGTTTCTGCATGACGCTCATTTTGCATACTATGCCTTGTTGACAACTGTATTTCTAGATTCCGAGAGCACCAGTGGTAGCAGCAGCTCTAACACCGGCAGCACCTCCTCCAGCAGCAGGGGTGAAAGAGAGACAGGTCCCAGCACGTGGCTGAGATGTGTGTCGCGGTTGAGGCAGGGATAGGGATATCTGAGGCTGGAGCGGTCCCTTAGAGCCCGTTTTGTGCGATGATGATGCTGAGACTAGTGACTCTGAGGAGGTAGTGAGGCGACATTCTGAGTCATCTGAGAGCGGAGATGATGATGCTGGCTCGGGGTCTGGGAGCGGAGATGATGCCGATACGGGTTCTGAGGCAGGGAATGAAGATGATACTAGCTCTGGTTCAGAGTCAGATTCTGACAGCGGTGCTGATGGAAACAATGCCCCTCAGTCCCCTCCGAGGAAGAGGATGAAGAGGGCCTCTCAAGCTTGAGATGACTGGCGCCGATTTTTGTACTTTTTGTTTAGTTTCTTTTTGTTTGGTAGCATAGCACATGTATAGCTTCAAATAGGTTTTACTTTTGCTTTTAAAACTTGTACTTCACTTGCAAAAAAAACATGATTGGAATAAAACCTCGCAGTTTTTTATGAAAAGTATTGTTATTTTTGCATTATGAGCACCATATTCGCATGAAAATGAAAATGGAATTGAATTTGAAAATGAAAACTTGTATTGGCATGATGTTCTTAATCGGGTAATGAGCCGACCAACAACCAAATACAAAATACAACTCGATAAGCAAAGCAAGAACAACTCAAACACAAATATACACACTTGCTAAAACCAAAAACCTCAAAACAAGACCTCAAAACGCAAAGATCAAGACAAAAACCAGGCAACCAACACTGCCCAACATACAAGTGGACGGCAGGCTAAAAAAGGGGGGGTTGCCGACCACGAATGTGAGGATCACCAGTGTTACCCAAAAGACAACCTAAGAGGTGAATTAGGTTTTTGCAATTAAAAATTAATAATACCCTAATAAAAATTATGACTAGCACAATAGATAAATATAGTAATGAAATAAAAATAATTAAAACAAGTGTTCTAACAACTATGTCAGTTAATGATTTTAGCACAGTCAAAATGTGAAATATAGCTACAACAATTTAAATAAAATAAAGAGATAAAGGAGAGAGAGGCAAACAAATTTATAGTGGTTCGGCTTCAACTCGGCCTACGTCCACTCCTCAAGCTTCACTTGAGATTTTCCACTATGCTCTAGCTTCACGGGGGTGCTAGCAACCTCTTTACAAATGGAGCAATCCTCCACGAATTTTACACAGACTTTCTAAGTCAAGAACACTAAGTGTACTACATGCTTACAAAGTTGAAAAGAAGGTGTTTTTGCTTTCACAGAAAGTTACAATAATTGTCTCTCAAAGATAGATATAAAAATGAAGCTTTGATTTTTATGTAAACCTCACACAAGAAAGATGGGCTTAAAGCTATAAGGCTCAGTGTATAATTTCTGAGAGAGGATGTAAACAAAAATTGAAAAATACTTCTTAGAGAATTTTTCAGAGAATAGATGTGAGTGATTATAGATCAAAGAATATTTTCAGGTTTTTTTTTTTGTAACATGTTTTACATTAGAGGCTTTGGTATATATAATGAAAATTATATCTGTTTATAGCCGTTGTAGTCATCATTACTAATTTGAATATATTCCGCTTGAACCTTTTGAATCTTTGACCTATTCATTTGAATTTATAACCGTTGTACTCCATCATTACTAATTTGAATATCTTCCACTTGAACCTTTTGAACTTTTTGAACTATTCATTTGAATTTATAGCCGTTGTAACTCCATCATTACTAATTTGAATATCTTTCCCTCCATCATTACAAATTTGAATATCTTCCACTTGAATCTTTTGAACCTTTTGAACTATTCATTTCAATTTATAGCCGTTGTAATTCCATCATTACTAATTTAAATATATTTCCCTCCATCATTACAAATTTGAATATCTTCCACTTGAATCTTTTAAACCTTTTGTTTTGTGCTGTTTGAACTCCTGATTTAATCAAATATTAAATACATTCTAACAACATTTAGGATAAATGTTTAGGTGAGAAATAATGGGATAAAATAAATTTTGATTTTATTTTTCTCTTTCAAATAAATTAAAACATAATTAAATAAATCATCAAAATAAATTTTGGATTTTATTTTTCTCTTTCAAATAAATTAAAACATAATTAAATAAATCATCAAAATAAATAAGTCTCACAATCTCTCCCTTTTTGATGATGGCACACAATGATGTTTTGATTTGATTTGGGAGTAAGGAAGGCTCCCCCTCAAGTCATGTTCTCTGAATTCATTTCTAAATATATAGGTTATCACATATGTAATAAATAAGCTTTAATCAACAACATGATATAAGATTTAAGATATTAAGATATCAAACTATAAATACATAACATCATATAAGTTCTCCCCCTGTGACATCATCAAAAGGAAATTATGGCTCAGAATCTGGAGGAGGAGGAGGGGGAGGAAAATGATAGTGATAAATGGCATCAAAAACAGATAATCAAAACATATATATGTTTGATTTGCGCGCCTCTCTCATGCCCGTCGAAAATTGCGTCTCTCTTTGAACCAACTTTCAAAGCAAAGCAAGAGCCAAGAAATATGGGAGATTGCAGAAGTGATTAGGGGTGAAAACAAGTATGGAAAGCCATAAACAAATGCTATTAACTCAAATAGGTTGGTGGCTAAGGCTTAAACTACCAACCTAGGAGGACTATTACACTACAAGCATGCAATACAAGGCTCAAATACAATGAGTAGCTAAAAACAGTTCTAAATCAGTCCTAAAACATGCAGGAATTAAGACAAAAATAGATAGAACAATAAGCTAAAACATGGAGCTATGTAAGCTAGTAAACAAAACATAAGAAGGGGAGGCTACCCCCTTTATTTTTGGACTTCAAAACAACATTTTAGCCACTAAAAGAGCTCTGAAATTCAGTATTTAAAAGCTCAAAGAAAGTGGACAAAGAGGTGAGAAACACAAGGGTAAAGGCCTTGGAAGCTAGGTAGAAGGAATGGTGAGCCACCCCTCCACCCTTATTGGCCTTAAACCACAAGTTTCAGCCCAAAATTTCAAAGTTTAAATAGTCCAAAAATAGCCCAAAAACAGTAGGCAAAATAACATTTAAAGCAAAACAATAAACCAAGACTTATACCTCTTGAAGAGGAGAACACTTTCCAAGTGTTAAACCAACACTTACACACCTTCAAGAGCTCAAAGTATGCTCAAAAGTACCTTAGCTCAAATATCACAAGGTTTGGCTTAGAGTGTATAGGCAAAGGCTCAAGATATTTGCAAAAGAGAGAGAGAATTGTAGAGAGAGGAAATATGTTGCTCCAAAATTTTCCAACTTTAAAGATGGAAAGGGAGGTCTCCTATATATAGACAAACATCAAACTCCCTCAGAAATATCAATACATACACGTGTAAGCAAGTGCATGCATCTGTGACAATAACTAGCATAGCTGGCAAAAATATCTGCCAAAACACACTTTGTGGCCGACAGGCCACTAATTCTGGCTAGCAGGCCACACAAGTGGCCGACAGCCAAGATTAGCGGCCAGCAGCCAACAGTAGTGGCCGGTAGGTCCTAAGGTTTTTCAGGCTTAAAGAACTATGGTTGTGGTCCAAAACAAGGCAAAAGGTGTACAGGATTTTGAAGGCTCAAAGTTATGGCATTCTGCTAAGGACTCCGAGCACTTGACAAGCATATACACATTCATCATTGGGTGTGCAAGTGGTGACGTCCAAGTCGTAAGGGCAGTTAAAAATGGAGTGTCTACAGTGAGCGACTGCGGTGAGGAAGGGAGGTAAGGTGATGTTTGGTGGTGCTTGAGATTCTCTGTAAGAGAGAGAGATTTGAAACTGTTTGTATTTATGTTCTGCTTAGACCTAGGACCCAATCTATATCACTAAAATTTTACACCTTTGCCGACTAAATTCACTTTTTGTCGAAAAATCTCAATTTATAAGAACTAAACTATTTGGGAGCCAAATCTTAAGTAACGGCGACTAAAATGTTAGTTGTCAAAAGTACAATTTGGCGACTATTTTTTTTTTCTTTTTTTATCGGGAAAAATGAGTATATGAGGACTAAATTTTTTTTATCTGCGACCAAAATAGTTTAATAACAATTAAACCAATAGTGTAGTGGGAAATATTATGGATTGAATATAATTAACTCATTATTTTCAGGTAGTTGACAAACTACTTAGTGTGATTTATGATTTGTCATGCTTTGAGCATTACACAGGCAATGGCATATAGTACTCTAAGACTATGTAATAATTTCTATTCAAAACACATCATGTAGAAGCAATATCATCTCTTTAATATTTTTTGTCAAATAAAAATTAAATAGATTTTATTATAATTTGTGCTATAAATGATGTGTTTTTATTTTCTAAAATTATGAATTTTGATCCATAATTTTTTGTGCTAAAATT
Organism: Camellia sinensis; assembly: GCF_055761805.1. Classification (NCBI taxonomy): domain Eukaryota; kingdom Viridiplantae; phylum Streptophyta; class Magnoliopsida; order Ericales; family Theaceae; genus Camellia; species Camellia sinensis. The sequence continues at coordinate 87,587,643 of NC_138973.1, read as the reverse complement.
ACAAACTTACATCACTATCCCGTACCGAACTATCGCACACTATTATAAAATTTTGATTTGTTCTTATTAATAATGATTTTTGATTTCTTATGCTTAAATTTAGCTCATAAAATTATTATTATCTTAATGTTGATCCTGATTTTTTTTTTAAATAAAAAATTGTAATTAATAAGTGCTCTAACTTAATTTCCTGACTCCACAACTTACTACCGCAACATCAAGCCCACATCCAATGGAAGTGAACAAAGCTGAGAAGCCAACAGTAGAGACCCCACTAGCTCAAATTCCCAACCCAAGAAAATCAAGTGAGGTCAGCTTGTTCCCATAGAATGACGGTGGACCCACCATCAAATTAGTCAAACCGGTGGTGGCTCGATCGGTGTGGAGCCTTAGTCCTAGCCCTAGCCGCTACCGATGAGTTGCTCTCTGATATCACCACCACAAGGCTTACAGTTAGATGTGTAGACAAAGACCGCCGTTGGTATCAGCAATGGTGGCAAGGACATACAGAGCGGCTTGAGGAATTGAGATCGATGACCCACAGATGGGGAAGAGAGAGCTCTTTCAGAGAAACAAATTCAATTTACGACAAAAAAAATGGGGAAAGAAGAATATATATATATATATGTATGTGTGTGTGGTTATTGGTAACTACAATATTTTTTTGCCACTAAAAATATTTTTTAAATCCCTCCAAAACTTGAAATGTCTCCCTCCAAATATTTTAGTTCTTTAGCGACAAAAAATTGTTTTAGTCACTGAAAATAAATATTTGGCAACCAAAGTTTTGGTTACCAAAGATAAAAAATAATTTTTTTTTTCATTCGGCGACTAAATAATTTTATTAGTCAAAATTAATTATACAACGACTAAAATATTTAGTCTTTAAAAATAAATATTTGACCAAACTTTTGGTCGCCAAAGATAAAATGTACATTTTTGTTTTGCATTTAGCAACTAAATAATTTTAGTAACCAAAACTAACTATACAACGACTAAACTATTTTTTAGTCACTGAAAATAAATATTTTTTGGTCGTCAAAGATAAAAAGTAAATTTTTATTTTTCATTCGGCAACTAAATGATTTTAGTAGTCAAAACTAACTATATAGCAACTAAAATATTTTTTTAGTAGCCAATTGTGGCATTTTGAGCGACTAAATTTTCGCCAATAATCAATATACCCCGACTAAAAAAATTTAGTAGTTAAATATTGTACTTTTGCCAACTAACATAATTTTTGATCGTCAATTCTACAACTTTTGAGAATCAAAATATTTTTAGTCGATAAAAGTGATGGTCAAAACTGTATTTTCTTGTAGTGAATGTAGACTTTTCCCTTATAAATAAACACATAATTTCTTATGACTTATAAATTGTACTGTTAAACTCTTTAATGGTTAAGCAAAAAAAATCTAAAATACCCTTTTTACATAAGTAAAATCATAGACATTTTTCTCAATTTTTTAGGAGCAAAATTGACTCTAACCCTCTATGCTTCACTCTATGTCTGATTTAACTCTTTCACATTTAGAAATAAACACATAATTCTTTTATATATTAGCACGTATTTCACACTTATTATTAATTTCAATAGAATATCTGACGGTGTATTTTAATCTATAAATTACAAATAATTATATATTTATTTTTAAATAACACGAGATAAAAGTGAAGTAAATTAAGGGGGATAAAGAGACACGTGGCCATAAAATAATTTGTCGTCACAACTTGTGCTCGTTTTCAGGTATGGAAAGCACTCAACCTTATAAACCTGATCACGTGTTTGAATAATTAATTTTTGTTTTTGACATTTTCATTTTCTTTCACAATTTAAAATTTATAAAGATTTATATTGAAAGGAAAAAGAACATTAGACCGTTACCCAAACACATCTTTCTCAATAATGTTTGAAAATCATGATTATTTATTAAGTCTTCACTTCTCACTTTATTGTCAAACAAATTGAATGATCATTACTGTAACTACTATATTAACATTAAAATTTGATCATCACAACATCTTTTCTTTTTCTTTTGTTTTTTGGTGGAGCAAGAATTGAATCTCAGACCCACCCACAACTGGCTACTAAAGCTACCAGCCAACCTAATGAAATGGTAAACAAACACAAAAGTTTACTCATAAAAAATATCTTGAGAATTTATTAATATATATATATATATATATATATATGGGGTATGGATTCAAATTTGATATGGTATGAATCATTCTTGAAATGAATCTAATCAAAATTTCATTTTTTTGGCTATTTTTTTGTTGCGATAGTGTGGATTTTGATAAGTATTGAAATTTAAAATAAGGTTTTTTTTTTTTTTTTTTTGGTGTTTTTTGATATTTTAAATGAATCAATCTATTCAAACTCAACTTGTATTCAGGTTGTTAAAAACTCATTAAAGATTGGCTCGTTACATAAAGTCAAGTTTGAATACAATGCTAAGTTCTTTAAGTTTTTAAGCTAATTTTGAATAACCTACTACTCAACTTGATAAACTCATATGTATTATAAAAAATCAATTTACTCGAACTCGATTAGTTGAAAGTTTGTTAAAGATCGACTCATCAATGTAAACAATCTAAACTTGAACACAATTTTAAGCTCATTCAATATTCAAAACAAATTTAAACAATTTACTACGTGATCGTTTACAACACCAAGTTGAGGGATGGCTATCTTGGTATCTCATTAGTAACCTTTTCTTAACATCGCTGCAACGGTTGATGTAACTCTAATTTTAAGGTGAACTACACAAATTTTGTATACTTATGTACATGTGTGGTTTAAGACTCTTATTTATTTGCTCCTCTTTATTTTTCATAACTCAGATTCTTCATTAGATGTTACAAATTTCAAATAAATTTTTCAGGTTCTTTTTATGGGGTGTAACATTTATAAAATTGCTTATTGCTGGTAATGGTAGGCCAAACCTTATGTTTTTTTTCTTAGGGGACACAGCTCCAAGAGAAAATGAGAGAACAAGAGGATGATAGAAAGTAAGCTTCCTTTATTTCTTCATAACAATGATGGGACATCGCAAACAAACAAGGCATATACTTAAAGCAAGCAGTGGTGTGAGAGGTTGGTGTGTACTTCACACCAAGACAAAAAAAACTTTCAAATTTAGGGACAGATACATTTTGAACTTTTGCTCAATTTGTTTTAGCGAAAAATATTTTATTGTGTTTGATTGTATATCCTTCAAGCTAATAAACGAATAGTGATACTAGTAGTGGTGTTGGTGGTGGTGGTGATGAGAGTGGTGATATTGGTAAAATTTTAGTAGGAAAAAACATTTTTCACCTTTTAAATTTTTTTGTCCATCAAAATAAGTTTATTTTCTGTTGATCAAGGAAAATTCTTTTGTTTGACTTTCGTTTTTTATTGTACCAAATTTCCAAGAAATACGCAAAATATTTTTTAAAAATATTTTCTGGTCAAATAAACGAAGTGTTAACCTTAATTTCAACAATATTGTAGTCACACTCATTGTACATCTAAAGGCAAATGTATAGAGAGGAGAAATTTTTTAGTGCAAGGACGGTAGATGCCACATGATACCCATTTCTTCTATGTTTGGCTTGACAGTGAAATTTATTATATTAATGTTTGATATTTGAGAGGAGGTAAACAAACATATGCATTTGTGAGGGGTGTGTTTACATATCTAGAACTCACACATCACTCTCTATGAGTATGTGTTTAGGTGTGAAAATGAATTAATATATTACCATCTTTATCCTATCAGTTTTGTTGTTTTTGTGATGTTTATGTGGTGGAGGTATCCATCGCTCTTTTCATGCTTCAAAATTTATATGAAAGGGAAAGTTTTCATTCTGCCAACTTGAAAATTCTTTTATGATGTGTTTGGTTGGGAGATTTTGGAAGGGATTTGAAAAGAGAAAGAGAAAAGGCGTGTGAAACTATGTGAAATTTATGTATATTTTATTCACAATTCACTTACTTTATTCATTTCTTTTTCTAAATTCCTCTCCAAATCCTCCAACTAAACACAGTATTAGTTAAAAAAGTATGATTGCATATGTCTTGCAAAATTTATGCGCTCGTGGGTTTAAGAATTTCTATCTCAGAGTGATTTGTCATTATAAAAAAATAAGAAATAATTATGATTGCATATTAATCCTAGTGAAACTGGCTTTTACACCGTTAGTCCTTCAAAATTTCAAATACAAATGAATTATAGTTTTTTCTCTCTAATAATTATTCCATGTTCATGGAATATAAATAATCAAGTGGTATCCTAGACAAATTATGATCAACGAAAATGATGAGATCTACCTCTTTATGTTGAGATTGAAAATAGAGCAAAATCACAATATTTAGTGATTGAATATTAAAACATGAGCAATGTGAAAAATGGATTTCGTATACAATTTTCTCATCAATTAGAGAAGGGTGGATGTGGGGCAATGACCCCTTCTTACTTTTTAAAATTCTCATTAATATTTATAAGAGAATTTACAGTTTGGCCTCTCCAAATGTATATAATTTCACTCTAGCCCTTTCAAAATCTAAATCATTTTATCATGGCTCCCCAATTTTATTTTATTTTCTTCATTCAATTTTCAATATTTATAAACTAAATTAGTATTTTTTTCTCTCAAAATTTATATAATTTTATTTTAAGCCCTATAAAGTCTAAATAATTTTATTTTAAACCAGCACCACTATTTTTATAGCATTCCTCTTCAATTGCTATTGGCCAGTGTTCTATTTTCCTGTAAATTCATGCTTAACAAAATAATAATTTCTTAGCTATCCTTTGTCATGGCAAGTTCATCATGAGTCGCCCTACATGATTTTTTATTTATTTATTTTTATAGAGGATTCATAATTTATCCGTACACTCTGGCTGTCCACACCTCCACCATTCAATCTTCTAGTTTAGTCCATCATAATTATTAAATACTTTTTTTCCTGTATTTATTTTTATTTATTTATTTTTTTGTTTGAATACAACAACTTCTTCGGTTGAACATGCGGTGTTTTACTGATAAACAAATGTATAATATGTGAGACATTCTTGAGTAAAGAAATCAACTGCTAACCTTGACAATAAATTATATGGATAGTTTATTTGCAAGTGAAGTAAGCCAATTATTTAATTATGTGCATAATGATTGAACTGAGAATTATTTAATTCAGCAATACTAAGGACAATAACCACAAAATAATAAGTTGGTAAAAGGTTAATTTTTTGATTTTTTAACTTTTTTAGTGACTATTTTAGGAAATTTTGGTAAAAAGTCCAAAAGTTAACTTTTTACCAAGTTCCCAAATTGTCCCTAAATGGTTGGTTCTGCTTTGACTATGGTTATAAATGACTAGATTCAAGCTTTAACGTATTCAAGTTCAACTCGCTAAAAAGTAATCGAGCTTAGAGAATCAAGTCAACTTAATTACATAAATGGGTTGAGTTTCAAGTTGAGTTTAAGCTGGAAAAAAATTTAATAATATACACAGTAAAAGCAAAAAAGGAGAAGCATAGCATATGGAGTAATGGTAGAGGGCCCAAATTCTGTGGCTCAAATGTGGCTCAAATGGCCAAAACGACGTCGTTTTGGCCATTTGAGCCACATTTGAGCCACAGAATTAGGGCCCTCAAACATTTTTCTAGCATATGTATAGGTACCAAATTAAACCAAACTAATCTTGTGTCCTAATCAAGTGAGTTGGCCGTATATGAATTTTCATTTTTCAACTTCATCAAGAGCTATAAGAGAAGCATATGAGTTAAAAAAAAAAATTAAATACTCGTATTATTACTAAATTTTATCAATCAAATACGTAAATTTACATAAACACCAAATATAAATAAGAAAATAAAATAAATTAATCAAACAAATTTAATATATGAATGAACATTAATTTATATATATTATTATGTTTACCGGCCTATTCAAACTGAGCTTAATTTTAGTTATGCTTAACGAACTAAAAATTTTTAGCTCAATGTTATTCATTTAAGTTTTGGCTAATATTGGGGTGTTTTGAGAAGATGATAAAACATGACCTTTTTTTTTGCTTTTAACTAAGCTTTTGACTTTTTTAGACAAGTAATTTGGGAAGTTGGTAAAAAATTACTTTTGGCTTTTATGAATAATATTTGTTTATAATATCAAATCACAATAAAATAACCAAACTACCCCTATTCAATTTAAAATATTTACAAATTCACCCATGCAACACATTTTGACCCATGAGGGATAGAATTATAATTTCACCAGTGGCTGAAAACTAACTTCCCAAATGTCTTTAAATACAAAAAAGTCAACTTTTAACTTTTGCTACAAATCCACAAAAGTGGCTAAAAGCCAAGTACCCGAAAGAGGCAATAGCCAGCTTTTTGTGATGGTACTTTTTTAGCCTGATTTTTTTAGTCTCGTTTGGTTTAGATTTTTTGATTTTTATGAAAGAAAAAATGATAATAATTATAAATTGGATATGATATTTTATTTTATTAATTTATTTAACCTATTTTATCATTTTATATTTTTTAATCCCAAAATAATAGCCAAACCAAAACTTAATAAATAAATCGAACGTAAACGAGTTTTAAATCACTCGAACTCAAGCACAACTCAGTTCATTTGCATTCCTCTAAATCGGTAGTATTATGGGCCACCCGGCGAACGCTAATTGTAGGAGAAACTTGGGGAACACTTCCAAGCTTGTTGTTTTGTACGTTTTTTGTTTTTGTTTTTATTGTGTTTTTGTTTTTGACAACAAAAAGCACAAAAAAGCTGACCCTACTTGAAACAGTTCCCAAAAAAACACAATAATAATAAGTACAATTATTAATCTTAATCCACCAATGGATAGCGCGCGTAATGGCCATGTGGCCAATCAAAGTGTGGAAGGTGTTAATTTTTCTTATCCTAATTTTTTAGGAACTGTGAATTGCAGTCATGGTGTTTTGAGAATTAGATGGACATTTATTGTTTATTTTATTATTATTATTATTATTATTAATTTTATTTTAATATTTTTAAAGTAAGGTTAGAATTTATGACCCATTTATTTTCAGAGGTAGAATAGAAGGGTTTGCGATAGAATAGACAAGATTGATAGTGAGGAGATAAAGTAAAATTGTGTTTGTTTTGATGATCGTTGTTAGTGTGAAAATTGTTAAATTATTTTTATATAAAATAATAAATAAAATTATGATTTTTTACTTAACAAAAAATATAAAAATATTAAACATTAATATCCAAAAAAATACCCAACATATAAAAAAAAATATAAAAAAAACTAAGCCGAATGACTAATTTTTTAATACCAAATCTTTGGCCTCTATCTCAATCCCAACATCCAAGGCTCATCCTAATCTGGAGAGTTTATAAATCCTTTCCCCATCTTCCAAAACAAACATAATATTAATAGATCCCCCTCCGTCCCAATCTCATTTATTCCTCTCTCTCTCTCTCTCTCAAAACAAACGGACCTTACATTAATGTTATGGCACCTTCAATTATAAAACATGTGCTGCTAACAAACAACACGCATGCGTGGAACATGATAAAAAGATGAACATTTTTTCTTCAACGCATAGATTTGTATCCACCCACATACAAATGATTTGATTGGTTCATATTTTAAGTACTTCTATGCAGATTTATACTAAAAGAATGGTATGATAATTATAATATAATTTTATTATATTTATCTTTAAAAAAATTATAAATGGAATTTTGAAAATATTTTATCTATTTTTTTAGGACAAATGTGATAAACTTATATGGCTACACAATTATCATTTCAATTTGATTTTTATTTAAAGGACTGCTATATTATATGTATATATATATATATATATATATTTTACCCCTTTATATCAATGGGGGCATGTAACAAAATATCATTTTCATTCATTAATTCCTTAATTTAATTATCTTCAAACAAAAGAATCAATCATAAATGTCCACATAAACGATGATACAAGATGGTAACACAAAATCAATATATTATATAACATTTCTCTATTTTGTTTTTATGAACAATCTCTGTATAGAGATAAAAACTATCAATAGATGGGATCAACAAAATAAGGCCATAGTGAACCCACAAGTCAAATTTGACAATCAAGTCATATTTGAGAACTGGAGAGAAATAGTCTTATATATATAAATGACGGTTCTGATAGGTAGTTCGAATTTGGAGGCTCGAATTTGACTCGAATTCGGAGAAGAAGAAGAAGAGAAGAAGGAGGAAGGAGGAGGAGGAGGACTGGAGGGGCATAATCACAGGGGGAGGAGGAGGCAGAGGTGGGGTCGGAGGCGACGGCGGTGGTGCTGCGACGATCGGCGGCTGCGAGGCGACGGGGGTGGTGCTGCGACGATCTCCTCTCCTCCTCTCTCTTTCTCCCTCTCTCTTCTCCTCTTTCTCTTCTCCTCTCTTCTTCCTCTGCTCTTCTCCTGTGTTCAACGAAGAACAAGAAGAAAAGAAAGAAAGAAAAGGAAGAGAAAGAAAAGGCAGGGAAAAAAAAAATTCGAAACCCAAAACGACGTCGTTTTGGGTTTCGAGCCGAATTCGAGCTCTGAGTCATTTTCCTATAAATGATAAGCAAGAGACATAGAGAAGATAAATTAGTATTATATGCCAGTAAATTAAAAGAATATATTAAATTTGAAATGTATATTTATTTTGAAATTTCCTCCATAAATTCAAATTTTGAATACTTGTTTTAAATACATAAAAAATTATTCAGTGTGTTTGGTTTGAGTTTTCTGGATTAAGTTTTTTGAAAATTGAATTTTTTGATTTTCGTATTTTTTTGTTTTTAGTGAATATTTTTTAAATTTTAAACATTTTTTTTACTTTTTTAGATGTGCATTAGTTAGATGTATTTAAAAAGTAAAAAATTTGTGAAAAAATATTTTAAAAAATTAATAAATACATAAAAATATAAAAAAAAAATGTACTGAATTCTTAAATTTTTTTTATATTTTTGGTATTTAGTGAATTTTTTAAAAAAAATTATAATTTTTTTTACTTTTTAGGTGTATTTATGTTAGGTGTCTCTAAAATGTAAAAAAAATTACTTAAAATATTAAAAAAATATAAATATAAAAAATATAAATATAAATTTTTTTGAAAAGTATTTTTTAAAAAATAAAAACAAACAAGCTGATTCATTTTTTAATGATGATGAAAGAAACAATTTGAAGCTAAACGCCGAAAGATGGTGACAATGGGTCACTAACTCCAAAAAAGTGTAGCTTTCACCCAATTCTATGGCATCCAAAGTGATGCATATCAACCAAGCAAGTTGCTTTTCTTTTTTGGTTGCATGCATCAGACAAATTTTAAGCGCTGGTTTGGCAGATCATTTGGGCTAAATAATTATAAAAAGTTTTTTAAAAAAAGTCAATAAAAAATTTATCATTCCAAAGTCAAAAAATTTAAAAAGTTTAAAAAAAAACCAAACAAATAAAAATATCACAGGTTAAAAAAATTAAAAAACTAACTAAAAAAGTCATTGCCAAACGATCCCAATAGGTTTTTAATTTTTCAAAACACTTTTCAGAAAATTTTACTTTCTTATTTTTCGTATTTTTTTATTTTTACTGAATTTTTTTAATATTTTAAGCAATTTTTTTACTTTTTAGACACGCCTAACATAAATACACCTAAAAAGTAAAAAAATTGTAAAAAAATCTTTTAAAAATTCACTAAATACCAAAAATACAAAAAAATATAAGAATTCAGTACATTTTTTGTATTTTTATGTATTTATTAATTTTTTAAAATATTTTTTCACAAATTTTTTACTTTTTAGATACATCTAAGTAAGGTGCATCTAAAAAAGTAAAAATAATGTTTAAAATTTTAAAAATATTCACTAAAAATAAAAAAATACAAAAATTAAAAAAGTCAATTTTCAAAAAATTTAATCCATAAAACTCAAACCAAACACAATGATTGTTATTTACAAATAATTTTTTTATTACAACATACAAATTAATGGACTTTCACCTCATTTTTTTATTATCTTTATGTTTAGTGAAAGGGAAAAAACAAAAATGCTCCGTAGCTCGAAAAATTGAGGCTCGAATGGTACGAAAAATATTATCTTACCGGTAAGAGAATAAAAAAAAATCTTAAAACGATGTGATTTTAAAATTTCGAGCCATTCGAGCCATTGATTTTTCAGGTTCCATAGCGGTGTTGGAAAAAAAAAAACTGATAAAAAGCTCCTTTATGTATATGTTACTCATAAATAGATTTTTCTTTTCTTATCTTTTTGTATAATAGTCTATTTTTAGGGTTGAGAAGACGTACCACTAGGCAATATATATATACATATATATATATATATATATTTATTTAAAATCAAGTGTCCGGCTTAGCTTGCATTAGGAGCGGTCATTCACCGGATTGGCCAAGTTGTCACTATTTAATCAAAGATTTTGTATCTATCCAAGTCGGTCTCAAACATCGAGCATATATAATCAAACTCAAATCCAACCCAAAATAAATCATAATTTCTAAGTCCGTCCATCAAATCATATACATCTATAAAAAAAATTAAATATCATAATACCTATTATTTTTTTCATGAATAGACAAAAACTTATAAAGCAACTAACCATTAAAAATTTAATACCATATTTATTAAACATTACAAATTTTTTTAAACGAAACACACCCATAATTCCAAAAGTTCAAAGTTTTTAAAACCAAAATATTAGTAATGCATAAAACTAAAAAAAAAAAAAAAAAAATCCTTAATTTAAATTTCAAATTTCTTAAAAAAAAAAAATTGTGAATGTCTTCAACAAAATAATGACCATTTAAATATCTTAAAAATCGCATGGCCAGCAATAAAATGGTATATACATGTTCAATATATTATATAAATTAATTAATTAAATTAAATATGTAGCGGGCCAAGCCAAAAGTATAATTCCCAAACTCATTCCATTAATTAATCGAGCTAATAATATTAACTCAACCCAATCCTATGGGCTAAAATAATATTTACAATCCCTGAAAAAATAAGTCTGGGTTGGGCGGCCAGCGGATCGATATCTACTCGTAGCTTGCATGCACCTTAATTAATCCTGATATCCTGAAGTTAATGGTCAAACAAACTTCTCATGACTCCTTAAAATGATTTGAATTTGAAATATTAGACCTTATTTTTAAATTTTGCCGTTGAATCAACTCCTGAGGTTATTGCTAAGCAACATTAAGGAACCAACCCAAAAAGATGAGGCAACCCCATCATAGGAATGCCAGGCCTAAAGTGAGAATCAAATTTGGAGCCTCTTGGCCATTGAGGTGATTGGGGAATGGTGTTTTTCAAATAACTATTAGAACAGATAAGTGGGTTAGAGAGAACAATGGTCCCCCTGAATTTTAGAATTTTTTAATTACTATTTTAAAATATTTGTGTAAATTAAATTGTTGGCTCCTAAATCTTTAATCAAGTTGAAGATATTTATATTTAAATCTAAAACTTCAGAAAGTTCAAAATTTTCTGTTTATACTTTGTGTACGGGGAAGAAATAATTCTCCTCGTATAATCCTGTTGACCAAGTCCACGCTCCTCCGTACGACGTCGCTTTGTCACCTGAAAACACAAACGTGAGCTAGCCGGCGGGTGTGTGCCGGAAACCTCTCCGATGCCTAAGTCAGAAAACTTGACAAATAGACAAAGCTCTAAGTTCTCAGAAAGATTGTGTTCAATTACCTCCTCCAAGGTGATGCTTGTGAGCTTTTATAAGTTTCATATGGCACAATCCTAGTAGGACTTGTATTTCTCCATACAGAGTCCTCCTAGGATTCAATCTCTTAAGGATAATGCTTATCCTTTTACACCCTCCCCCACTGCTTAAACCAAGTGGGATGGTTTTCTCTATGGCCGAACTCCCCTTCGACCGAAGTAAAATTTGGCTATACCGAGCCGCAGAGGGCCGAACTATCCTTAGCTCGGTCTTCTCCTCTAACTCCTTACTTCGGCTGCCCCTGTTCAACCTTGATGTGCTTAGTTCAAACTTCCAAGCAACAAGTTCTGACCGACCTAACCATTGTAAGCCTCGACCGGACTAATTCCGACACCGGCCTTCCCAGAACATACTGCGACTGGACTAACTCTGAGTTGCCTCCAGACCGGAGTAATATTACTCTTCCCTGGGCCGAAGTAACATTCTCTTCTTGAGCCGGAGTAATTTTGCCTCCTGAGGCCGAAGTAGCTTTGTCTTCCCAAGGCCGGAGTATCTTTGCCCTTCTGGGCCGGAGTATTCTGTACGGCCTTTTTACCTAGTCCACTGCGTTTTGGGCCTCAAAACCAAACTCGAAGTTCGGCCCAATTTCCCAAAAATTACCCTCTCACTTTGTATATATCAATCGTTTTCTAAATCATTATGCAAATAGTTTTTTATATCACCAACTTGACAAAATATATAAGTGTTATCCCGATTTACATACGGGTTTGGTTATGGTGTGCAACTTACACCTTACACCTTATACCTTACACTTACACCTTACACTTACACCTTTTGTAAAAAATTAAACCTTACACTTACATCTTTTTTGAGGTTGCACATCATGTACAACCCACTTACACCTTACACCTTACACTTACACCTTATACTTATACTTGCACCTTACACTTACACTTTTTGTGTAAGTGGCACATGGTGTGCACTTGCACACTCAAGAAAACTCCTTTACATACATACAGATATATTACTTTGGGAACTTTAATCTTTTTTTATGATCTTAAATTTATTACATTTGCTTTAAATATGTTTTAAAAATTTGTTTTGAAAAACATGTTTGAACCTGCATTTAACCTTTTAAATCTATGAAATTGCTAAAAAAAATATTTTAATTTCATCTAATATTATTTTCGATATAACAAGCCCGTGTCCAAAATAAAGTATTTTATTTTTAATTTTTACATGCATTAATACATAACAAATCTTCTAATATTTCACCCCTAAAAGTAAAATTTTATATTTCTGCCCTACAGATGTTTTAAAGGGTTGAAATCATTCGAGTTGTTTTGTTAAATAACTTAAATATGTCTTAATCAATACATAAATATATCAAAAATGTTAGGAACCATAAAAATGTATATCCCCAATTTTAGTTTGAAAGTGAGTATATGTTGTAAATTTAAAGTTAGTAAGATGCAGATATACATGCAATGAATTTTATAAAAAATATGTAATATTATTATAAATATATACATGTTATATATGTGCATAAAAGTATAAGAAAAATGCTTGGGAGTACTAATTAGTGCTCCCACTAATTAGGTGGCAGTGGGTCCTGTCATTAATGATGTGATGTTTTAATTTTGGAATTGTATTTTTTTTTTTATATTTTTTTAATGCATTAGTATTATTAGTGGTGATATTTTTAATGGGATGAATCATTTTTGAAAGTATAAAGGAGAGGGTGAACTGGTTGTTTAGGTAGGGAACTATAGGTAGGGACAGCTACATATGATGAATGGTAACATAAAAACAGTGAAAGGCATTCTCTTTTTTCTATTCTTTTGACAAAAGTGGTGATAGAATGTCTTGAAGATATTTATGAGGTGTTTTCAATTGATAAATCGATTTATATCTTATAAAATTGATATGTCTTTTTAAATTTGTAACATATATTGTTCAAATGCGTTATAAAACAAATTTTATAGACCAACTTTGCTCGAGCTCATTTCTTCATTTAAAAAACCAAATATGTCCTTTGTTGTTTTAATAACTTGTATTTTGGTGTTTCGAGAATTTACATCTCAGTTTTTATGGCAATTATAAAATTAAATAAGTTTTGTCCAAGGGATTGACAAACCAAACTACAAATGGAGAGGGAAATCTAAACCCTAAATGAATATAAACTTATTTTTTTATTTTTTTTTATTTTTTATTTAGAAAATATTTGAGAGCCACAATTTTTGTGGCCACAATGGCTCAAAACTGCCAAAACGACGACGTTTGGACAGTTTTGAGCCATTGCGACCACAAAAATTATGACCCTCTAACATTGTTATTTTTATTTCTACAAGTTCATGATAAACACAGCTTTAAAGATGTTTCAAAACGTCAAAATCATTGGATTTATTACACAAGTTAAATATGTCTTAATCAATCCCATAAATATATACATTTTTATACATGTATACAAAAGTATATAGGGAGGGTGAAGTGGTTGTTTAGGTAGGGAACTTACATATATTTATAGGGACAGCTACATAAATATATGATGAATGGTAACATATATAAAAGTGAACCCGGGGGGGGGGGGGGGGGGGGGGGGGGGGGTCCTTTTCATGATTTAAAGATGTGGTATTTAGTGTTATGGGTGTAAAGGGTTACCTTTTTCACTCATTACAACCACGCTCCACACTGTTATATATACGAAACCAGTGTGAAATTTCTCTTTTTTACTAATTATTATTAAGATATGACACTTCTTGTAAAGACCAGGCATGTCAAAATGGGTCTTATTATGAGGACACCAAGAAATAGGATGAGCATTAACATTATGTGCAATGTGTTAGAATTTCCCTATCCATAGCAAAATATATTCAAAGGCTTAAAAGCTTTGACTTGAATTTCTCTATCCATAGCAAAAAATTATTCAAAACTTGTCGTGCACTTGTTATTGATACCCTTTCTGTCAATGTGATTATGATGTAATTTTAACAAACACTTACAATTCAATAAACATTTATGTGACAATTTGGTAACAAGTAAATAACTTACAAACACTATCCCTCTTTTAATGAGTCTAATTTTTTTTTTTTAAATTGAAGTCTCGTTTCGCAATATCACTTTTTAGTCTAAGCTTAAAAGTCATTAAAAAAATCAAAAAGTCAACAATCCATATCAAAAAGTTAAAGATTTATTTTCTTTTTACTTTTTGAAGTTAGTGTTATAAGAAACTGTGATTGCATCATGGAAGTCTTGAATGAATTTTGTGAAATTTCGGGTCAGAAAATTAATCTTCAAAAGTCCAAACTCTTTGTATCCTCTAATATCCCTAGAAGTGAAGCCCTGTATCTGAGCTACCAAAGTGGTATCGGCCTTATTCATGACCTTGGTAAATACCTAAGCACTCATGTTCTGCACAGTAGAATTAGTAGAAACCAAGTTAAAGACATCATAGTGAAGATCACTAACAGACTTTCTGGGTGGAAGGTCAATACCCTCTCTCTTGCAAGTCGTATTACCCTAGTGCAATCTGTTACCTCTGCTATTCCTTACCACCTCATGCAAACCATGGAAATTCCCAGGTCTGTTTGTGACAAAATAGATAGCTTAAACAGAAATTTCATCTGGGACAGCACTAATACTGTCAAGAAAGTTCATCTTCTGAACTGGAATCAAGTCTGTAAGAGTAAAAAACATGGTGGGTTGGACATTAGAAAATCTAGGGACCAAAACTCCACCTTAGTCTCTAAATTGGGATGGAAACTTGCTAGTAATGCTGATAACCTTTGGTGCAAAATCCTTAATTCCAAATATCTTCAACACCACTCCATTTCCAATTGGCCCAAAAAGAGGACTGCTTCCCTCACATGGAAAAGTATAATCAATAATAGAAAAGTTCTAGAGGATAATATCAAATGGAATGTGGGAGATGGGGAGAAAATTTCTCTATGGACTCACTGGTGGTGTGGCACTCAGCCACTGTGTAAAAGTTATCAAGGGTCTCATATTGATAATATTATGAAAGTTAGCTCGATAATTGATGAAGAAGGTCAATGGGATCTGAATCCTATCCAGCATCTGCTCACCCAACAGGATAAAAATAACATCCTTAGCATCTATAGACCCAGATTTGTGACTTTCATGGACACACCTTCCTGGTGGCAAGGGACTATTAATGGCAATTTCTCCTCTCCAACAGCCTATAATGCTATCACTAAATAGGATGAAGATGGGTTAGACTGGCAGTGGATATGGAAAATTAAAGCCCCTCAAAAGCTCAAATGTTTCCTTTGGCTGTCCATGCATGGTAGGTTACTCACAAACCAGATGAGACTCACCAGAAATTTCATAAATTCTGATATCTGCCAGAGGTGCCAAGGCTATACAGAAGATATGTCACACCTTCTCAGAGGATGCATCAAAGCTAAATCCATTTGGCTAAATCTGCAATATCTCAACTGGTAGCAAGAAGAACATAGGAAGGCATTACCTGTTTGGCTACAATCGAACATGAAAAGCCCAAGTAAGATGGCTGGTTTGCAATGGCCAACAATTTTCTTAACTACCATCTGGTATATCTGAAAAAGACAGGAATAAGAAGGTGTTTAAACACCACATTCAACCAGCTTCCATCTGTACAACACAGATTCTCCAGCAAGCAAAACAGATTCAGGAAGCCTTCCAAAACCCCCTTCATCCTACCTATTCTGAACCAAGACTAACTAATTGGCTTGCTCCCCTTGCAGGTAAACTAAAGCTGAACACTGATGGTTGTTCCAAAGGAGATCGTGGCCAATCTGGATATGGAGGTTTGTTGAGGGATGAAACAGGTACCTGGCTATGGGGCTACTATGGTTATCTAGAGAACTGCACCAGCTTGGAGGCCGAACTCTGGGGTCTCTACAAAAGTCTTACAATCACAATGCAAAAAGGCTTGGCCAACATAGACATAGAGACTGATTCTTAAATTGCAATGAAGCTTATCCCAGGAAGGAGCTGATAGAACCTTTCCATACATAGCTCTGATCGAGGATGCCAACTTCATGTTACGAAGATGTAACTGCAACATCCAGTACATCCCAAGAGAAGCAAACTTATGTGCTGATGCTCTAGCCAATCTTGGAATCAACCAAAATGAACATCTGGTGTTTTTTGATGAACCACCCAGCTCTATCTTTTCCTTTCTTATAGCAAACATAGTTTCCGCCAACTCTAAGAGGGTCTAATCCCCTCTATTTATATGAACTCTATCTTCTCTGTTTTACTTTCATTTGAATAAAAAAAAAAAAAAAACAAAGAAGTTAGTGTTATAGGTCTATAATTTAAGAAATTTATTAATATTAAATTTTGAATTTTTATTTCTAAAATCATAGTATTACTCGTATAATAATTCACAACACAGCTAAAAATTGTTCCAAAAAAGACGTATATCCACAAGCCAAGAAATATTGGACATCCATGCGATCAAAAAGGTTAAAAACAAAAGACATATTATTCTGTTCAAACTCAAAGGATCAAAAGTATACACACATGATTCAAACCTTGTCTTTAAAATTACTTTAGCCTAATTTTTTTTAATTTTTAATTTATTTTAAATTATATTATCTTTCATATTTTTTTATACATATTTTAAAAAAAATCAAAAAAATTTAAAAAATCACCTTTTAACAATCCTCTCAAAATATTTCATTATAAAAATGTCCACCGTATTAGGTCCGTACATTTAGGCCAAGTTTAGGGACTTCAAAAAAAGCCAAAAAGTCAAAAAGTTACTCAAAAAGTTAAAAAGTTAACACTATTCACCAAAAGTCAACAATTACGGCTGCACAACTCCCAATTCAAATTTTTCCTTACAAATCAATTTTTACAATTTTTTATTACACATTTTTTAATAAAAAGTCAAAAAGTTAACCCAAACATTCATATTTTCAACCTCAATTTTTTAGTCCAAAAAGACAAAAAGTGCACTTTTTTAGTCTTCCCAAACTTGGCCTTACATAGGGCTGGGCAACGGTTTATCCGAACCGCTAAAACCGCCCAATCCGCCCAACCCGCATATAAGTGGGCGGTTTCGCAAACATAATGCGGGCGGATGCGGTTTGAAATATGACAAATTTGCGGGTTGCGGGCGGGTCGCGGTTTAAACCCGCAAACCGCAAAAACCGCCCGCACTTTAATTATTATTATTATTATTTTTTTATATACCAACTTTGTAACTTTTACAGGAGCACCATTATATTCTCTATGACACTAGGATCCTTATTTTTAAGTATTTCTCAACTTTCTTAATGCCGTAGAATTATCAAGTCTTAAACTTGGTTTCTTATATGATTTTCATTGGTGATTCATCTACTTTTTCCTAATAAAATTTTTCTTCTAATGGTCGATAGAACTTATAGTTTGATTATTGATTACTGATTACTGAACTGACAATTCTAATTGAGTACAACCTTTAATGCATTGATATACATTTTTTTCATAGCAAAAATGTTAGTGTAGGGTCTCTTTGTTTTGGGTACTTTAATTTAATGCATTGATATTCAATTTTTATTTGTAAACTCATAAAAAAATTGTTATCACAAATATATAAAAAGAATCTGATGCCTAAATTCGCTGGAAAAAAAAACTCGAAAATTAATTTTTAAAGAAAAAAAGTGTAAACCGCAAACCGCCCGCACATTTGCAAATCCTATCCGCACAAACCGCAAACCGCACTGCGGACGGTTGTGGGTTGACTTTTTCCCAAACCACATAGATACGAACGGGTCAAAACCAAACCGCAAACCACACAAAACCGATCCGCGAACACTCCTACATTTACATGTATAATAGTTTTTCATTTCATTTCCAAGCTCACTCTCTCTCCTCTCACAAAAACCCCTTTAAATTCTCTCTCCTCCACATCCACCAAAAGCTCAAACCCCATGGAAGGAGACTCACCACCCTTCTGGCCCCAACCCACCACCGCCCTCCTCCACCGCCGCCGCTCCTCGCCTCCGATTCTCAACCCGGTGGTGCTCATCATACTCATCCCAATCCTTGCTTTACTCATCATTTTCTTCTTAATCCCTTTACTTCTCTCTCACACCTCTCACATCTTCAGACCCAATTCAGTGAAGAAAAGTTGGGACTCATTCAACATCTTGCTCGTTCTTTTTGCGATTCTCTGTGGCGTTTTCGCCAGAAAAAACGACGATGGATCGAACGGCACTGATGAGAGAAGCAGTACTAATGTTGGTGCTTCGAATGCTTCGTTCGATGTTGATAAATCTGAGCCGTCGGGGACGAGTCAGTGGTTTGAGTATTCTGATCGGAAGGTGTATAGTTCTCCGGCTATGGCAGGAGCTGGCCGGTTGAGGCGGAGCTGTAGCTCGTACCCGGATCTGAGGCAAGTGCCGGTGTCGGACCCTGGCGACAGTTCGTTTCGGTTTTTTGATGATTTTGAATTGAACTTGTATCGATCGACGCCGGCGTCGGAGGCGTCGGAGTATAGTAGCCGCCGTGAGTGGCGGAGCGAGGTGGAGAGAGATGAATCGAATGTTAAGGTTATTCCGGTGGATAAATTTGTAGATACGATGGGGACAGAGACTCCGCGGCCGAAGTCACCGGCGCCGCCACCTCCTACGCCGCCTCCGCCACCGGTGAGGAGATCGTTTCAAAGTGTTGCGCGTGAAAGCCGATCGCCGCCGACTACTTCTCCTCCTCCGCCACCGCAGCCGGTGTTGAATGGATTGGAGGAGAGGAAGATGAGCGGACCTGATCGGAAAAGAAGTGGCACTGCGAAGGAAATATCGGCGGAGGTACCTAATTCTTTGGATAGTCGGAGAAAGCGAAAGAGGAAGGTGAAAACAAGGAACATTTACGATAATTCGAATCAATCTCCACCTTCTATGCATTCAGTGCCACCACCATCGCCGCCGCCTCCTCCGCCGTCGGCGTTCCATAACCTGTTTAGAAAAGGAACGAAAAGTAAGCGAGTTCACTCCGTTTCAGCTCCACCACCTCCACCACCGCCACCTCCTCCTCGGCGTTCAATGTTCAATAACATCTTCAAAACTGGAAGCAAAAGTAAGCGGTTTCAGTCAGTGTCTAGTAGTACTCCTCCGCCGCCTCCTCCGCCACCACCGTCGTCGATCTTCAACAATATTTTCAAAACTGGTAGCAAAAGTAAGCTTTTTCATTCAGTTTCTACACCTCCTCCGCCGCCACCGCCACCGCCACCGCCTCCATCATCGAGACGAACGAGCCAGACTCAATTTCAGTCAGATTCTGCTCCTCCGCCGCCACCACCGCCGCCACCGCCACCGCCGCTGCCGCCGCCGTCATCTATCTTCAACAATATTTTCAAATCCGGTAGCAAAAGTAAGCTTTTTCATTCACCTTCTACTCCCTCTACTCCTCCACCACCTCCTCCCTCATCAAGACGAACGGGCCAAACTCGACCTCCACCGCCGCCACGTCCTCCGCCGCCGCCTCCACCTGACTCTTCAAGGCGGCGAAACTCAACCACCACCGGCCGGCCGCCGTTGCCGACAAAGGTGGATCACAATGTGAACAGCGGCGGTCAGTCGCCACTGATTCCTCCGCCGCCTCCGCCGCCACCGTTTAGAATGCCAGAGGTGAAGTTTGTTGCCCGTGGTGATTTTGTTAGGATACGGAGCGCCCATAGCTCTCGGTGTAGTTCTCCGGAATTAGAAGACGTTGATTTCTCATCAACGAAATTCACATCGTACCCGATGGGCGGTGGAGATTCGTTGGGCCCAGTAACATGTCCAAGCCCAGATGTGAACACAAAGGCTGATACATTCATTGCTAGACTGAAAGATGGATGGAGATTAGAGAAGATGAATTCACAAAGAGAGAGAGTTCAAATATGGGCTCATGCCCAGGCCCAATTCGAAGCCCAAGCCCAATCCCAGTCCCAGATATGAACATTATCACCTATATGGAATCTTCTGTCTCAAAATTTTTTTATCTTGTTCTCAAAATATTTATAGCCGTTAGATTATGTGTTGAAATTTTTAAAATTCTCACATGATCTGACTTTTTGAGACAGATTGACAGAAAATACTTGTTTTATTACTTTTCAGTTGGGTTGAGCATTTCTTCACTCACACACCTAATTTACCTCAATTTTGAGTGATATACAGTATATAAAGATATATATATATATATATATAGGTAGATGAAAAGTGTGAATGGGAATGGGCTCTAATTGTGTTTTTTGATCCCTATCGGAGACCCATTTCAGCTGTAGAGGATATGAGTTTGGACTTTGTGTGTTCATGTTTGAAATTGTTTGGTGATACGGCACGTCATGGAGAGTGTTGATATTGGGATTTGTCTCCAATTGGGTTTTTTTTGGTTCCCCTTTTTGGAGTCTTTCCTACTTTGTCAATGAGTTTGATTTCTGGTTGAAATGTCTGATTTCAGATTTTAAAAAAATAAAAATAAAAATGAAAATATTATGTTTATGGTATGTTAATGTTATTTGCACTAGAATTTCAGTTGTGTCATTTGCTTCCTTAATGTTTCCTTTATTCTCTTTAATTTTTGTGTTAATGCTTGAATTTTTAATTTCTAGAATTTGTTAATGTGTGTCGTTAAAGATATGAAAGCTTAAAAAATTATACATTTTGCAAGAAATAAGTATTATAAAAATGTACGAAATATAATTTTTTAAACCTTAACAAAACATTAATTTTGGGGGAGAGGAACAAACAATAAAAGAAAAAAAAGAGAGAACACAAATTTTACTTCATTTTTTTATTGTCATTGACTTTTATATATCAACAATACTAATACTAGTGGTACTTCCCAAAAAATACTGAAAATTTACATTAACCGTTAAATTGATTGATTATATATGTATTGTTGTGTGTTCATCAATGTATTTTATTTTATTTTTTGAGAGAGATATAAAGTATTTATATTAAAATAAAAGTAAACAACATATAAAGGGTGAAACAAGTAACCTAACAAGAATTACAAACAATAAAATACAAAACCGTAAAGAAAAAAAATGATCTTCGAAAAATCATTGATCTTCTAACAGTTTTGGTTTAGAATAGTATGAAAGAGGAATAGTATGGAAGGAGGATTAAAAGAAAAAAGAACCATTATGGGTATCAAAAATTCAAAAATCTATACCGAAATCAAAAGAAAAACTCTTGAAACTTCTCTTCCTAGCCATAAAAAACCTAGATCTACACCTTGAAAGAGTTTTGAAAAAACTCTTGAAACCCCTCTTCCTAGCCATAAAAAACCTAGATCTACACCTTGAAAGAGTTTTGGAAGCTCGCCAGAGACATGCTGGAAAGTCGTCGAAAATCACTTAGAGAGAGGGTCTCCAACGCCACTTCCGGGTCTTGCGTTCATCAATGTAGTTCACAGAAGGGACTGAGCAAAATAAGTTGAAATGGATAGCTGCATCGTTTAGCGCTGAGAAATTTATCAATGCTTTCGGGTGGTTGGCGAAATGTTGCTGTTTGGTGGATTTTATTTGAGTTACTTGTTTATTTTGTAAAAATTAATTTTAGATGGGTTTTCGATTGTTTTTAGTAATTTTTTTTCCTATATTATAGTCAGATGCACCTAATAGTAAAATAAATTGACTACAATATGAAGAGAAAAAAACCATGAAAAATAAACAAAAACTCGTCTAAAATTAGAAGTGTTTACCAAAATTAAATGCTAATATTTTTGATTTTTATGATAAATATTATTAAGTGTGGGACAAAATAGAAACCTAATAAAGCAACTCATAGAAAATCATAATAAAGATAGGAGTACTTGATATTGGACAAGAGATATTAATAAAAATAATAATCTAATGTTTGGTTAATTAATACCTATCAGTGGGCTTTATAGACAGAGAAGCAACAGCTAACTCCATGAAATTTGGTGGACCTTGACAACAACCACCTAATATATAAACACTTTTTTTTTTTTTTCTTCTTCTTTTTTATAAAGGAAAAGGCCTTATATGCACTTGCAGACTTAGAAGTTCCAATGCATGCCAATGGAGTGCCTTTTTTAAATAAATAATTAATGAATAAACTATATTTTCAACATCAACAAAACTTCCTCGGTTTGTTTCGATTCCAGAATTAGTTTTTTACAAAAAATAAAAAATAATTTAATAAAAATAAACACTAAAAATATATTTTTTATTTTTTTAAAGTTTATTTCATCCTAACAAAATGTAAAATCATTTAAAAATTATGAGTGTTTTTATTTATTTATTTTTTACAAAATTAGTTTTTATTTGTTTTTTTATTTTAAAAAACAAATTCAAAAAAATCAAACCAAACAAAATCGATTCAAAGAGATACTAATCCCAGTGATATTTCACCGGACAAAAAGTTATTTAACTAAGAAATTCCGTGTTTATAAAATGAGTGTAAGTAATACGAGAATACGTAGGTGGATGGATGTGTGAAAATATTAGTAAAAACATCATTAGAAAAGAATATATATTTCGTGAAATGATAAAAATAGCATCAATTGAAAATAATTAAAAGAGAAGAGGGTTAAATGATTTTGTTATGTATAATAAAAACCTATAGATACAAAGGTAAGGAGAAATGATATGATCACCAATTATAAAAATGTTAAGACGAATGGAAGACTTGACATAAATCATGTTTGTTTGGACGGATTAAATAAGGAGGGATTATAATCCATCAAATTGTTAATCCTAGGATACATACTATTTGGTTGAAAATTAGATATATCCCATGTTTGTTTAATCTTGAAATTAGATGTCAGGAAATAACTATTCTATTAAATCTTATGTATGTTTGATATATTATGAAGAGAATAAAAGCTCAAAAAATTATTTTGCCCTTTTGAATTGTTTAGTAAGTAATAACAATATTAAATCTGATTTATAAATTTAATTTAATTTTTGGCTAAAACTTCTACAAAATTAAATAAATATAACATTAATAAAAATTAAATAAATTTATTTTATTTTTTAATTAAGACTTTTAAATTTTATTTTATTTTACTAAGTGCAATACACAACATTAAAAAGAGTATCAATAAAAATTACAACTGTTAAAATCTTAATTACATATGCGATAGAAAGCCAAAATTCCCAACACAACGGATTCATCAAATGTCCTAATGCAAATTACAATTAATTATCCAACAACAATAGAAATTCAAATGGACCATATCACAAGAAAATAATTTCAGAATTTTTTGAAAAAATAGAACTAGTTTGACAAAAATAAATATCAAAAAGATATTTTTGAATTTTTAAAATTTATTTTTTATTTTTTTATTTTTATCATGGAACTAATTTTTAGTTTTTAAAAAAAATTATGAAACAAATTTTTAAAAACTAAACCAAACATGGCCTAAATACTTGAAGGACAAAAATGCTATTTTACCAGCTAATCTAAAGGACTGCTGGTCCAACACTTTTGTATCTTACCCTCCCCTAAGACAAGATAGTCTCATATATGGGACAACTAATAGTCTAGTTAGATTATTAGTCAAGCTTACAATTTTTCAATCAAACAACGGATTAGGTGAGATATTAGGCATAGAGTTCAATCCTACACTCCAATCCCTCCAAACAATCAGTAAAAATAGTTAAACTTAACTGTGAAAAAAAAAATTTGGGCATATAATAACCCTCAACAGAACAAAATATTAAAAAATATATTGATATAATCGGTCCTTAAAAAAATAAAAAATAAAAGCTTTTATTTTGGGTCATTTTTTGATAAATCTGCATTCTAGTACTTGTGTTCCATTTAGTCTATATCTTTTTCCAACTTACCAAAGCACCCCTACCCATACATAGGATGTGTTTTGGGTTTCAAAATATCTCGCACCAAATATAGGAACTGTTGCTTGATTTTTGGAGAAAATCCCGCATAAACTGAAACTCTCATCCATCATGTTCTACTTCATGTCCTCCATTGTCTTCATCTACAGGTCGCTGTCACTAGGTCATCAACGACCGAAGCCCCCTCTCTGTTGTGAACCATTTCTCGTTGTGAATTTTTACATTGGAACAACACGAGAATACCAATTGCTTCACAATGGGAACCAAACATAAGTGAAATTTGTTCTTTTTGTATTATTGTCAAACCCTAACTATCCATGTGAATTTTTTTCACAAATCTTGATTTCAAAAACCACATTGTTTATATTCATATTGTTGTTATTTTGAAAATCAGCCACATTATTTATGTATCAAATAGTATAGATATTATCGATCGATATGAAATACAAATTGTTTGTATTGTTAGAAACTAGTGAGATACAAATTGATTATAATTAGAATGAGTTGCTTTGTTTGTCCCTTTGTTTAATTCTGTTATATATTGCTAATTTTTTGAACTAGAAATTATTGTGAAATTCACATTATGCTTATGTTCATATGACCATTGTAACCCACTTCCCAAATGTAGTTATCCGGACTTTTGTGGTGTTTTCTTATATGAATGTTAACATTAACGTTATTATTAATGAGGTTGTTGATCCAAGGGAGTGAGATTGGGCCGACCCACGCTTCCAACACCTTTCATCGGTCTTGGAGCTCGTTAGCGGTGCCTGCAAAAAGGTCCAACGGGGTATGGAAGTCCTCCAGCAGACCCTTCGATAATCAAGTTAGAGAAGAGGAGATTGACTGTGTAGAGAGAGAGAGAAAGAGAAAAAGAATAATAGAGAACTTAACCTTTGATGTGTCTTGGAAACCTCCTTATATCCTTTGTCCATCATTTCCTTGTCCACTCCGACCTGTCGTGTTGGCTGAAAGTCTATACTCTAGGTTGCATTGTTCACAGTGAGGCTGCATGTTCCGACGTGAAGGAGTTGTCGCATTTAATGCTGTAGGAGCCTCATCAATGGCTGATGTATGGTGCAATAACTCTGTAGGATCTTTGTCTGCTTACGTGGCTGGTTCTCTGCTTGATAAGTGTTTAGATGTCACTGGTTCCTGGTTCAACATTAGGTTCTCAAGGGTGTTGGGCTTTAGTACTTAAACCGTAAAGTAGGCTCTAAGTGATGGGCCAAAACCTTCTGTGGGCCCACCGATGTCAGTAGTCCCCCATTCCCAAGTGCAGCTTCAGTCCAACGAAGGGAATAAGAAGGAAGATGGAAAGTGCATGGGGCCGAGCAAGAGGACCGACCGTGAGGAGGGCCGACCGCGAAGGGGGGTCGAGCTAGAAGACCGTCCGAGAGGAGGTCGACCGCGAAGGGGGCCGAGTGCGAAGACCGACTAAGAAGAGGGTCAAACGCGGAGGGGAGCCGAGCAAGAAAACCGGCCGAGAGGAGGGCCGACCGCGAAAGAGGGCCAAGTGGGAAGACCGACCGAGAGGAGGGTCGACAGCGAAGAGGGGCTGAGCGGGAAGACCGACCGCGAAGGGAGGCCAAACGAGAAGTGGTGGCGGCGTGTGGGGCTCGAGGAGCGATAAGGCACGTGATGGTGTGAAGTGAAATAGACGGGAAAGGGGAAAAGGGTAGGGAATCGTAGTTGTGCACGTGGAATGATTTAAACTAGTGGTAAGAGAGGTGATGCGTTAGTAGGAAGTGAAAGGTTAGGACTAGGATAAGACGTGGAAAATGCGGGGGCTGTAACTTTTGAAAATTTCAAACTGCGAAATTTAACCTCGATCCTTGGAAA
The DNA here is from genome assembly GCF_055761805.1 of Camellia sinensis. Taxonomy (NCBI): domain Eukaryota; kingdom Viridiplantae; phylum Streptophyta; class Magnoliopsida; order Ericales; family Theaceae; genus Camellia; species Camellia sinensis. Next base: position 87,561,293 of record NC_138973.1, on the reverse strand, counting down.
ATAGGCAAACCGTGGGTAATTGGAGTTATCCGTTTTACATATCTCATTGCGAGAAACCAACACATCCCAGACCCGACCTCATTCGTTTCATGTGACACTCTCCCCCAACAGTTTGCGAGCTTCCTCGCGCCTGTATCCGAAGCAATATACAGAAACGTAAAAGAGATGGCTCAAAACGAAGCGCCAACCATGAGGTTAGAGGTGTTAAGTGAAGATGATGCAGTGGAGTTGGCGGAGCAATATGGGACCGAGAGGCGGGAGGAAAGAGGGGCGAAGCAAGCGGTGCGACCTCGTCCGTCCACAATGATCGTGGCCGTAAGGCTAATTAGCGACGTGGGACCTGACCACTGGCACACCAAGGCTGACAAATCGATGTTTACGGCAGAAGAGCTGCAGAAGATGCGTAAGAAATACTAGATTCCAGCGGATATAGAGTTGAAGTTGCCGACGTCTAAAGAAAGGGCATCGAATGCACGTCCAATGGAGTTTATGATGCACGAGGAGGCATTGCGGGGGGGTCTGAGGTTTTCGTTCCCACAAATAGTGGTGGACGTGTTGAACCGGTTGGAGGTGGCGCCAGGTCAACTTATGCCCAACACATGGAAAATATTACTAGCCTGGGCGATCGCATGGCCACGGGCGACTGGGGGAGCAGCGATGACAGTGGATGAGTTCTTTTCTTACTACAAGGCCTCTGGTCAACAAGAAACATGGGTAACCTTGCAGGCAGTAGCGGGTAGCGGATTAATAGCAGGTTTACCATCGTCGGTGAAAAGGTGGAGACCAAGGTTATTTTACGTATCAGCAAATAGCGGGAGGGGGGTGCGCACAATGTGGAAAATTCCCATCAAGTTGGTGGAGCCAAGGCTAAAGGCAGAGGCAGAGAATAGGGTTAAACGGGGTGAACGAATGGAGGGAGAAGGAGGGCGTGAAGTGGGATGACCTTATCCAGCCTTCAACCTTGTTTGCCTTAAGTCTGGGGCCACAGCCGACCGATGAGGACCCTGCGCCGGGAGAGTTAGAAGCGAGGAGGAAGATGCAAGAGGCACGGGATAAAAGGACATTCGCCAAGGTAGACAAGTATAAAAAATCACAGTTAGGCCGTGCGCCTAAGCTGGTTATGAAGGAGCGAGTCCGACCATGTCCCAAGCCTCTGGGAGATAAGGATCTAACCGATTTTGCGCCGATGCCACCCCAGTGAATCCGCTGAAGAAGAGGAGCAAAAAGGAAGTGGATGCGGTATTGAAGAAAATGAGGACGACTGCGGAAGAGAGTGAGGGGGGCCAGTGTTGAAGAAGGTGAAGGAGGAGTTATCGGAGGAAACCCCAGAAGTAGAGGTGGGGGAGACAAGGATGGGAGAAGGAGAGGCTATGGACCCAAGTGCCTAAGTGGTGAGTGGAGCAGCTGAGCCAAAGAAGTTGGCAAGAGGCGAGAGATTGGAAAAGCAATCGCCCAAGATTGTGCCTGCACAAGAAGTGTCCCCAAGTCCTGGGATAAGGAGAGGGCGAGCGAGCAGATTAGAGATGAGCGCCACATTGAAAACCGCCATGTATCATGTTCGCGCGGTGGCCGGTCAATCGGCGGAAGAAGAGAGCAAAGCCAATGTTGCCGCAGATCGTCTCCTGGGGGTAGTGGAGGATGCGGCCGTGCGGTCGATGGCACAATTTACAGAGGGCGACCTCCTGAGAGGGCTCCGCTCAGTGCAGATGGAAGCGACGACCTTAACGGCGGCCCTGCTGAATAAGACAGTACACGCGAAGGTGGAGGCAAAGCCGCTGAAGGCCTAGTTAAAAGAGGTGAAGGCACAATTGCAAAACCTAAGGGTGGAGACGGCGGGCTGGAGAAAAGTTGCGCGGAATGCCTGTGCAAAGGGCCTGGACTATGCGCAGCGGGATAAAAATATGGAAGTATTAGCCGTGGTGCAGAGCTACTTGACAGAACGGGCTACCTCCGAGCTCGCCGTCACCAAATAGGAGTTGGAAGTGGTGCGCCACAAGGCGGTATCGCTGGAGTTTGAGTTGGCTGGCGAGCAGAAGAAGGTAGGCGAAGTCCAAGAAGCCTGCAACACTACCAAGGAAATGTTGGAAGAGGCTCTCTCCAACAATGAAGATCTGCGCGACCAGGCCCTAAAAGACAAGGAATAAGCAGATGGGCACATCGCGGAGTTGGAGAGGACGTTGGAAGAAGAAAGCGCCAAAATGGCCTCTGAGAGGGCGGTGTACCCAAATCTGTGTGTGGTAGCGGTGGAGTAGTTTAAGGGCTTTGCTAAATTCCAGATGGCCATCAACGCGGCGGTCACCAAGAGTTTGGCTAAGGAGGGTGAAAAGGGTGCTGGGCCATCAGGAGTGGGCGCAGAAGGTAGAAGCGAAGAAGAAGTAATCCAAAGTTTCCAGCGGTCGGACTTCTACAAGCACGAGATGAGCCAGTACTGGGACAACAGCTGGATGAGCTTCAAGCATAAGGCGCAAGAGCTGTTCCCAAATGTGGACTTCAGTCTGGTGAAAGTAGAAGAGGACGACGTCGCCTAGACTCCCCTGGATGAGGGGGTGGAAGAGGAAGATCTTGCATCCAGCGAAGGAGAGTGAGGGCTGGGTGTTTTTCTTACTCTTTTTTTTTTTGTAATAAAATGAATGTAATTTCCGTAATAAAATGTATAATGGTGCAAGTTGTTAATAAATAAAAGTGTCAGTTCTGTTATGGTTTGTTGTTGTTGTTGTTTTTTTTTTTTTTTGAATGGTAAAATTGTTAATAAAGTGTATGAATGGTAAAATTGGACAAGTAATCTAACTTGTATGAATGGTAAAAATGACCTAAGATAAGAATGAACTGAGATTTAACTAAGTAGTGGCGCCATGTACAATTCAGTCTGGTTGGGTGCTTCTCGTGTAGTTTGGGTAAGACTTGGAGGGCTCACTCAGACTGGCTTAGCTCTGCATGCTCGGTCTGGCTGAGACTAGTTTTAACTCAGTCTGACTGAGCTCTTCATGCTCAGTCTGACTGAGACTTGGAGGGCTCAGTCGAACTGAGGCTTGGCTTAACTCAGTCTGGCTGAGCTCTTCATGCTCAGTCTGGCTGAGGCTTGGCTTTACTCAGTCTGGCTGAGCTCTTCATACTCAATATGGCTGAGACTTGGAGGGCTCAATCAGGCTGAGGCTTACTCTAAAACTTGTCATTAAGCGCAACACAGATAATGGAGATGTGAAATTGTTGTCATTAAGGCATAGTCTGTCAATCACAAATTTGCACCGTGTATGGAAAGGGCAAAAATGAACAAGTGTTCAGATCAGCAAAAGAGAAAATACAACAATTGAATGATACAAAAAGCAGGAGATGCCATTTTACTGAAAATAAAACTTCAAGTGTTCGGCATTCCATGGACGGGGGAGGTCTCTGCCTTCCATATCTTGGAGACGGTAAGTACCAGGGCGGGGTCTGGCCTTGACAACATAAGGTCCTTCCCATTTGGCTGCTAGCTTGCCCTCGGTCGGATTTTTAGTGGCAAGGGTTACTTCACGCAAGACGAGGTCTCCCTCAGTGAACTCTCGAGGTCGGACTTTGCGATTATAATGTGTTCTCATTTTCTGCTGATACGATGCCCGTCTGACAGCAGTTGCCTCTCGGAGCTCTTCAATTAGGTCCAGGTCAGCCCGACGCAACTCTTCATTTAGTTCTGGATTCAGATGTAAAACCCGAGGGGTCGGCAGGCTGATTTCCACTAGGATGACTGCCTCGGCACCGTATGTTAGGTAAAAAGGGGTCTCCCCAATGGGGGTTCGAACTATCGTCCGATAAGCCTAGAGTACGTTCGATAATTCCTCAGACCAGAGTCATTTGGCAGCTTCCAACTTAGTCTTGATGATCTTCAAAAAGGAGCGATTGGTGACTTCGACTTGCCCATTGGCTTGGGGATGGCCTGGGGAAGAGAAACATGGTCTAATGTTGAGCTCTTCACAGAATTTCCTGAACTTAGCATTGTCGAATTGTTTGCCATTGTCCGAAACAATGGTTTAGGGGATTCCATATCGGCACATGATCGACTACCAGATAAACCTGGTAGTGTTTCGCTCAGTAATTGTAGCAAGGGGTTCTACTCCCACCCATTTGGTGAAGTAGTCAATGGCAACCACAACGAACTTGGTTTGGCCCCTACCAGTGGGCAAAGGACTGACTAAGTCGATGCCCCACTTGGTGAAAGGGCAAAGACTGCTAAGTGTAATCAGTTCTATTGGTGGAGCATGGGGGATGTTGGCAAAGCGCTGACATTTATCACACTTAAGCACAAATTTGCTGGCATCTTGATTGAGCGTAGGCCAGAAGTAGCCAGTGTAGAGGATTTTATGGGCCAGAGATCTTCCACCCGAATGATTACCACAAATGCCCTCGTGGACTTCTCTCATCACATAGGTCGCTTGAGCAAGACTGAGACACATGAGATATAGGCGTAAGAATCCCCGTTTGTATAGTAGACCGTTAATAAGGATGTAATTAGACGACCGGGCTCTGACTTTAGCGGCCTGCTGTTTATCGTCTGGCAACTCCCCTCATGTCAAAAATAGAATAATGTCTTAAGCTTATGGGATAGGTTTATTCTGGAGGAAGTGGACCTCCTGTGGGTTTGGCGAAGTCGCCAAATAGGTAAGGTATTCAATACGGATACCATGGCTGAGGTCTGACTGGTCGACCGAGGCTAATTGAGCCATTTCATCTGCCTTGGAGTTTTTTGACCTAGGGATGTGCTTGATCTGGAAAGTATTGAAGAGGCAGACAAAAGGAAGGGCAATGTCCCTGTATGATCACATCGTCTCCTCCTTTGCATTGAACTTCCCAGTAATCTATCCGACAATCAATTAGGAGTCACTGAATACTTAGATATGGCTTACACCAATGTCTCTGGCTAGTCGAAGACCTGCTATCAAGGCCTCATACTTGGCCTCATTATTGCTTGCGTCGAATAGAAACGGAGGGCACACTTGAAGTACTCACCCTCTAGGGTGGTGAGGATTAGACCGGCTCCACCCCTCTTTGTGGGATGAACCATCAACACTAAGGGTCCAAGAGTGGGGGTCTTCTGCATCAGTGGTGAAGTGTGCTGGCGGAGGAGGTACGTTCAGAGTGAGATTGGTGAACTTCAAGCTAAAATCGGCGACAACTTGGCCTTTGATCACTATTCGAGGTCAGTAAGAGATTTCAAATTGACTTAGCTCGACGGACCATTGCATAAGTCTTCCTGACGATTTTGGTTGTTGCATGACCTTTTTCAGAGGCTGGTCAATGAGAACCACTATGAAGTAAGCTTGGAAATAAGGTCAGAGACGTCTAGAGGCTATGACCAAAGCGAGGGCCATTTTTTCTAACAGTGGGTAGTTCTATTCTGCCCCCCTGAGAGTGCGGCTAATGTAATAGACTGGTTGTTGTATTGAGCCTTCTTCCCTGATAAGGGCAGCACTGACCGCAGTGTTTGACACAACTAAGTAGAAAAAGAAGGGCAGCGCTTGAGAGAGGAGGGGAGGGTTGGTCATGCACTGCTTCTGTTGTTGAAAGGCCTTCTCGGATTCGGTGCTCCATTCGAACGCCTGTCAGAGGACTTTAAAAAATGGAAGACACTTATCAGTTGCTCGGGAAATAAAGCAGTTGATGGCGGCAACTCTACCCTTGAGCCGTTGAACCTCCTTGACCGTTCTGGGAGACCGCATTTCTATCAGGGCCTTGATCTTTTTGGGGTTAGCCTCAATGCCTCGTTGGCTAACTATGAAGCCTAAGAACTTCCCCGATCCCATGCCGAAGGCACACTTCTCTGGATTCAGCTTCATCTGATATTTGCGTAAGGTTTCGAAGATCTCTCGCAGGTTTACCAAGTGATCGGAGGAGAGTTTACTCTTAAATAGCATGACATCGACGTAGACTTCCATGTTTTGACCTATCTGGTGTTGAAAGACGACATTAACCGGGTATTGGTAAGTTACTCCGGCATTCTTTAAGTCGAATGGCATAACACGATAGTGATAAGTTCCTCTGTCGGTGATAAAGGAGGCGTGCTCCTGGTCGACCGGGTACATCAGGATTTGGTTATAGCCGGAGAAGGCATCCATGAAGCTAAGCATCTGATGTCCTACTGTTGCGTCGACCAACAGATCTATCTGGGGGAGGAGATAGCTATCTTTGGGGCCTGATTGAGATCGAAATAGTCGACGCAGAGTCGCCATTTGCCATTATTTTTGCGGACCAAGACCACGTTGGACAGCCACCTGGGGTAGCCCACGTTTTTTATGAATTGTGCCTTCATTAGTTTGTCCACCTCAGTGGCGATGAGGATATTGCGTTCTGGGTGAAAAATACGCTGCCTCTGTCAGAAAGGTCGGAAGTGGGGCTCAATACTGAGACGATGAGTAATGAAAGAGGGATCGATACCTGGTATGTCTGAATGAGTCGAAGCGAAGACATTGTTGTGCTCGGCTAAGAGAGCCGTGAGATCAGCCTTGGCCTGAGAGGACAGTTGGCTGCCAATCCTGGCTGTTTTGACTGAATCGGTAGGATCGATAGGCACTTCGACAAGTTTCTCCACCGGTTTCCCTCTAACTAACTCTTCCTCGTATCTAACGTCGAGACCTTCGATGATCATAGCCTCTTTCATTTTGACTTCCTTTAACGAAGCGACGTAGCACTCTTTAGCCATCATTTGCTCGCCCCTCACTGTGCTGACCCCGAGGTCGGTCAGAAATTTCATGGCTAGATGGTATGTGGAGGTGACAGCTTGAAAAACGTTCAGAGCCGTGCATCCGAGGATGATGTTATAAGCAGAAAGATAGTCGACGACGAGGATAATAAGTAATTTAGTGGTCTGCCGTGGATATTCTCCGATGGTGATAAAAAGATCGATGGAGCCTATGGAGGTCACCCGATTGCTAGTGAAGTCAACTAGCGGGGTCTGGAGATGAGACAACTTTTCTTCTCTGACCTTGAGTTGGCGATAGGTGTCCAAGAATATGATGTCTGAAGAGCTGTCGTTATCAACAAGCACCTATCTAACTTTGTAGTTGGATAGGAGAGTGGAGATGTCGAGGGGGTCGTCGTGGGGCTAACGAATGCCTATACAGTCGGCCTTTGTAAAGGTGATGGGTTCAGACCATTGCTTGGGGTGTTTGAAGGGGCGATCCAATGTCGTTATTTCCTTTTCAAAGCCTTGTCTGATTTTTCTGAGTTCGGCTCGCTGGGCCGAACGAGATGGCCCTCCGCATGCGAGCCCGCTAGCGATGACTCTGATCTCTTCAACCGGGGGGGGATTGCCTTGTGCCCAGGGTTGTAGTGGGAGCCGATCATTGTCTCGTTTAGGTTGTGCGGGTTGTCGAGGGGGCCAAAACCTTCTTACGCACCTCCTCCAGCTCCTCTGTCGTAAACGTCGATTTGTCAGCCTTGGTGTGCCAGTGGTCAGGTCCTAGTTGGCTAATCGGCCTCGCGGCCACGATCATTGTGAACGGACGAGGTCGTGCTGCTTGCTCCGCCACTCTTTCCTCCTGCCCCTCCGTCCTACATTACTCCACCAACTCCATCGCATCGTCTTCACCTAACGCCTCTAACCTCATGGCTGGCGCTTAGCCTCAAGCCATCTTTTTTACGTTTCTATATATTGCTTTGGATGCAGGTGCGAAGAAGTTCGCAAACTGTTGGAGGGGAGTGTCACACGAAATGAATGAGGTCAGGTCTGGGATGTGTTGGTTTCTTGTAATGAAATATATAAAACAGATAACTCCAAATGCCCACGGTTTGCCTATTTTCCAAGGATCGAGGTTAAATTTCGCCAGTTTGAAATTTTCAAAAGTTACAACCCCCGTCTTTTCCACGTTCTATCCTAGTCCTAACCTTTCACTTCATACTAACGCATCACCTCCCTCACCACTGGTTTAGATCATACCACGTGTACAACCACGATTCCCCACCATTTTCCTCTTCCATGTCTATTTCACTTCACACCATCACATGCCTCATCGCTTCTCAAGCCTCGCGCGCTGCCACCACTTCTCACTCGGCCCCTCTTCACAGTCAGCCCTCTTCTTGGTCAGTCTTCTCACTCGGCCCCCTTCACGTTCAGCCCTTCTCTCGGTTGGTCTTCGCGGTCGGCCTCTTCTCGGACGGTCTTCTAGCTCGACCCCCCTTCGCCGTCGGCCCTCCTCACAGTCGGTCCTCTCACTCAACCGCACTTACTTCCCATCTTCCTTCTTATTCCCTCCGTTGGACTAAAGCTGCACTTGGGAATGGGGGACTACTGATATCGGTGGGCCCACAGAAGGCTTTAGCCCACCACTTAGAGCCCAATTCACTGTTCAAGTACTAAAGCCCAACACCTTTGAGAACCTAATGTTGAACCAGGAACCAATGACATCTAAATACTTGTCAAGCAGGAATCTAGCCACGTAAGCAAACAAAGATCTTGCAGAGTTTTTGCACCACACGTCAGCCATTAATGAGGCTCCTACAGTATTAAATACGACAACCCCTTCACGTCAGAACAGGCAGCCTTACCGTGAACAATGCAAGTTAGAGTATAGACTTTCGGCCAACACGACAGGTCGGAGTAGACAAGGAAATGATGGACAAAGGATATAAGGAGGTTTCCAAGACACATCAAAGGTTAAGTTCTCCATTCTTCTTCATCTTCTTCTCTTTCTCTCTACACAATTAATCTTCTCTTCTCTAACTTGATCGTCGAAAGGTTCGCTAGGGGACTCCCATTCCCCGTTGGACCTTTTTGCAAGCACCACTAGCGAGCTCCGAGACCGGTGAAAGGTGTTGGAAGCGTGGGTTAGCCTAATCTCACTCCCTTGGATTAGCAACCTCATCAATTATTATGTTTGTACAAAATATATATACATTATTTGTGAATGTGAATACTTATACTTTATAATCACATGATAATAGTCATGTTTTTGACTCTGTGAATGTTTATAATGTTTATATTCCCATCTACGATTCATGTGAATAATCACATGTTATATATATGTGAATGTTTATTGGTAAAGCTTGGAGGATAAGATTCACAGGTCTCGAATTCGAGTCACACCTTAGGACCACTGGAGATTTGTCCAGTTATTTACTTCAGAGGCCTGAGATTAGTCGAGGTGCATGAAAGCTGGCCCGGACCCTCGAATATCAAAAATATATATATGTGTGTGTGTGTGTGTGTGTGAATGTTTATATTGTTGTTATTTCCTTCATGGATTTGTCACATCTTATTTTGCATATATGAATGTTCACATTATATACTTTATTTTGGAAAGTTGGTAAAATGTGACTTTTTGGCTTTTAACTAAGTTTTTTTGCTTTTTCAAAAAGTCATTTGGGAAGTTGGTAAAAAGTGACTTTTTGGGTTTTTTAGTTAATAATTTTTAATGTTGTCATATCATCATAGCATAATGTAAAATGACCAAAATACCCCCTTCCCATTTGCAATTTACAGAATTTCACCTACTCTCATTGTCTAGCTCCTTAAGTGAATAAAATGACTTGTGCATGGCATTCTTGTACACCGTGATATATACATATCACGGACATGCAACGTTTTTTTTTTTTTAAAAATAAAATAAAATAAAAAATTCAAAATATTTCATTTTTACCTTTAAATGTCTTCCATAAAAATAAAAATAAAAATAAAAATTGTATATATAAATTGTATAAAAATTGTATGTAAATAAAAATTGTATATATACATAAAAATAAAAATAAAAATTGTATATATAAAAATTCTAAATTCATTCAAAACAACTACTCATATGTAAATAAAAATAAAAATAAAAATTGTATATATAAATAAAAAAAAAAAAAATTTCACTAGGCCAAAACAACTCCTCATATGTAACTGTATATATTATTCGTAAAGATTGATTACTACCGTAGCTCATGGCGATTTTGCACCAACACATTTTTAATGGATTTTCTAAATTCGTTCATTTTTATATCATCATCGCCCGCCGGGTCTAGCTCATCATCATCACCAACACCCACTGCGTTGGGCATGTCGCTAAAAATAAAATGTTCCGCATTAGCAACCCTGTTGAATGTTTCATCTTCGTCCGAGTTACGACGTATGAAATTATGCAGTGCCATTAAAGCCCCAACCAATGGCACTTGCACTTTCCCAAAATCATACTGAGGCATGTTATGTAGAAAACCCCAGCGTACTTTCCATACTCCGAACGTACGTTCAATTACACTCCTTAACAAGAAGTGCACCGTGTTAAAAACTTTGTTCGTGTTACTTGCCCGTCCAGTCACACGGAACTGTTCTTGGTGGTACCGGCATCCCTTAAACGGTGCAAGAAAGCCTTTCTGATTCTTGTACCCCGCATCAACAAGATAATACTTTCCTGTGTGTGTCCAAATAATTTTAATTAGTAACCTTAGTTAATAAAAAAACAATAAATCAGTCATGACATTGAACAGTGCCACTTCATTTTACCTTCTGCTGGGTGTGGAAATTTTTTTGCCGGATCTTGGGTAACTTCGTTAAATACTCTACTGTCGTGCATACTACCCTCCCAGCCATAGGAGATAAAAGTAAAACATAAGTCACAATCACAGACTGCATGGATATTTTGCGTGTGTTGTCCTTTACGACCAAAATATGGCGGTGCCTCACGAGGATTCAAATTTGCCACCACATGTGTCCCATCCAACGCCCCAATACAGTCCTGCGTGCTCACATAATGCAAACATGGCATAAGTGACCAGTAAAATTACATTTAGGACATACACAACTATTTTGACACATGGAAAATTAACGAATGTTCTACACCTCGCCCTGAATGGCAAATATTTGGGTTGTGACTCCAAGTATGGATGTCTACTATTTTGAGGCCTCGTCAGTCGGCAGTGGGCTCGTATAAATTCCATCATTGCTCTAAGAACATGCTTAAAATGATGCCATACTGTCTCCCCTAAGTGTTGGAAGCGGTCTTGAATATCCCAACTTGGGAAGCCTCACAACACGTATATAAACATCCTGACACTCTCAACTACATCAACACCATGCGGACGCTGCGGAAGTTCGAGGCCAAAATCGACTACTAATGTGTTACACAATTTGATGAACACATACCTTGGCATCCTAAAATTACGCCGAAACGCTTCTTCTCAGCTTGTAAGCATCTCTTGCATCCATAATCTCCCGGTTAACGCAAATGTGTGAAACAAAGTCCTGTCAACATATGAGTACTCATTGGCTACGCGTGCAATTTCTAGCCATATCATTGATGTTGTCATTTCCATCTCTCCGATCGTCTCTCGTATCCACATATTAATTTGGCCATTGCACAGAACACTTGCACTACTACCCTCTTACGGATCCATTGATGCTGTATAACAAATTCAACCAAGACCAAAAAAAAAGAAAAAGTGATTCAAATGCATAACATATGTTACTCTTGCAACCATGCAGGCCTATTGGAATCAAATTTGAATTATGAGAACACACCTTTACTAGGGGAACGTCAACTGAAGTGTGAATAACTTAACTGTTGCTGAAATTGCTTACCCTTGTGATGCGTATGTGTTGGACACCCTTGTGTACAAATAAATAGCTAGGCTTCCCCAACTACAAATTCATTCCCGTGTGCACGTGAATACCTTGGGCAAGTATTTGTACACCATCACATGGGCAAGTGTATCCTCTTTTAGCAGATATATCAATTCACATAACTTTTACGAAAGGTATAAGATTCCAGTTGCAGTCAACATGTACCTGCATATTCTAGCCAACATGCCCATTCAAAACATATCTACCTATATACATATGTATATATTTCTGACAGCCCTTGGAAAGGGGAAAAAAAAAATGGTGGAGACAAAAGGAAATGATCATACTCTGTTATCATGCATAAGCCCCTATTATTTGGAATGGTCACACACCTACCATTCAAACTTGTTTAACATTCAAGACACCATAACAGCTGGGTTTCACACAACATAACAGGAAACAAAAAAAAAATCATATAAATAAAAACATCCCAAGTTCACAAACAGAAGTAAATAAGAAGCAAAAAAAAAAAAAAAAAAAAAAAAAAAAAAAAAAAAAAAAAAAAAAAGAAGAAAAAGAAGAAGAAGAAGAAGAAGTAACTAAAGGAAATGATCATACTCTACTGTCATGCATAAGCCCTTATTATTTGGAATGGCCACACACCTACCATTCAAACATGTTTAACGTTCAAGACACCATAACAGTTGGGTTTTACACAACATAACAGGAAACAAAAAATAAATAAAGAAAATAAATAAATAAAAACATTCCAAGTTCACAAACAGAAGTAAATAAGAACAGGGAAAAAAAAAAGAAGCACGAAGTCATTAACATTGCACTTGTTCCTTCCAAGCTTTAATACGCCCAAAAAGAGACACACTGCGGGTTCCACTGACGACAGTTGGATGACATACGTCACGTTTCTCTTTTAACCACGTAACAATGCAATCAAGGGGGAGGCCCATCATGAGGTCGCGGTTGTTCAGTGAATCCATTAGCGTGCATGCAAACGAAAATAACGGACCACCTGGCTCCAATCCTGGCGTGTTCATAAGCCTCGCAAGACAATCCCCAACAGTGTTCTCACCCCTTCCTATCACAATATATTGGGTGATTTTCAGCTCCCTACTTTGTTTGCTAACAGCCTCCACAAGGTTGTCCATGCTACTAGCCACTATACCAAGGATTGCCCTTTTTCGACGCTTTGTGTTAGCTGATCCATTTGTAGTGGACTGGGGGGGAGCATCATCAAATAGCGAAGAATCAACTACGTTTTCGCCGCCTCTATCAAGCACAGCAGTAGGTGGTGTGCCATCACTGAGAGGTGCCATGCCACTGTCAACGTCTGCATCGTTGGCGGCCACATCATCATCACGGATTTCAATTGGGGTCTATGCATGTTTTCCTATTGCGAAAGCGCCCGAGTACACCATTTCCATAAGCTGCAAGTGCTCTAAGGGTTTTGTCTTGAACTTTACACATCGTTGGTTCATCTGATAGAGTCAGAAAACAATGTCAAACAACCAAACAACAATTAATTTGTAAACATTAAAATAAAGAAGGCAGTTGTTATTTGGAAAAGTAAAGTACATCATACCGCTTGCATTTTCGCCCACCAATGCTTAGGTGCTGTGAACAAACCTGTGGCCTGGTCATATCCTATTCCTGTGAAGCCTTAACTAGCATCTTGAAGTTTTTTCCTGGCAACCCAATCTTTCTTCAGATTGTCATATTTGTTTTTTATTTGTTTGACCAAATGTCGCATTCCGATTTTCTCATAGAACTTGTTGGCAATATTCTTACACCCAGTGTTGGATAAGCCGCATAGTTGTCGGTTACCTTCCTTCATTTCATCAAGGACAAGTTGTAGGTACAGCTTAGTGTTGTCACTATCCCAAGTGCATTTGTGGACAGGTGAGTTTTGGCTTGATGACACACCCTTGCCATGCATTTTTGAAGGGGTACGGGGTGAAGTACGAATGGTTTCCATCACACTACGAGTGGGTCACAAGTGTAGTTCACAAGAAAATGAGAATACGGCGCAAAACAATTAATTGCATATATGGAAGTAGCAATACAACAACGCATGCAATGCAGTTAGTTAATTTATTTACAGTACAACAACGTAGCAGTGGTTGTAGACAACAAAAAATAAGCTTTCCTGAATATGACAATACGTACATGGATACAAAAGTTCAGAATGCATTACATCGACATCTATAATATAGTAAAAGAGGCATAATATGCAAGTTACGCATATAACTATGTCCAGCGTGAAGGTATCTGGTCTTGAAAATAACACAAAAACCCACAAAATGAGCATAAATCACATACGAAACAACAAGGCAATCACTATGACGCTCAACACACCGACGACTGTCCAAAGCAAACGTAGGCTCTGATCTATGCGATCAACGTCGCTACGTAACCCCAGATCGACATCATTCGGAGGGAGGTCATTAGCAACCGTTTCTCTGCGGAACTCGTCACACCAACCTACCCACTTAACACATCTCTAGCGTACACAATTTCAGTAGTTAGAGTCATTTATTTATGACATAACCGTAAATGACAAGTACAGGAGTACATGCATAAAATAACGGTAATATGCACCGTTGGACTAGGGCAAACATAGTATGCACGACCTGGGTTTTTGTTACATCTAGAAATCTTTAAAAGCAGTGTCCAAAGCCACATGCACACATCCTTCGTGGCCATGAAGAAGTGGCAGTAGACATCGAGAAAGCCATTTCTGTTGTGTGTAGTGGAACAAGAAATATTAACAAGTCTCCTTATAACGGTGTGGTTTTATCAATGGATGTGTTTCTTAAAACCCCAACTAAATGCATGCATCATCACATGGTTGTGGGAAAAATGTAACCCATGGACAGCTTGTGACTTACATGCAGAGAACGCCTGATTTACATAGATAATCTTAAAATGGAATTTGTTTATTTTGCTATTATACCATTTCCTCAACTCATGTGAAAAATGGAAACATCCAAGCCATCTTTGCACTTCCCAACAATACTACCACATCCACCATATTACAAAAATATTGAACAAATGTAGAACGTAAAAGGTAATTACACAATGATAACTAACTTAAACCTTTGAAAAAAAAAAACCAAAAAAAACCAAAAAAAAAAAAAAACAAAAACAAAAACACACAAAGTAAAAGTTTTATGAGGTCAACATAATCATATATAATTCTAGACAATCCAAGTAGGTAAGCTTGTGATCAACCACAAAGGCAGGAGATTGGAGAAGAGGACTCATCTCAAAGCTGTTTGGCACTACAATGCCTAAGTATGGACCTTCCTTGTTTATTACATTGATCTTTTTCATCACATTATGAGAAATTAAACCATATGATCCATTCAAAAAACCCAACAGAAGAAAAAGACATCCCAATGACATTAACCTCATATGAGTATCCATCTCTACGTCTCTCTCTCGAAATTGAAAAGCTTTGGAGAGCATTCAATGGTGGAGACACAGACAGATTTGTGAATCTAATCAATGTGAAACTGTAATAACCCCGACCTCCGATTAATGCTAAACCATGATTAATTATGCCTAACAGTAATTTAGAAGGAATCCGGAATTAAATTGCATATGTATTGCATTATCTTAGTGTTTTTATCTGTTTGCCATAAAATGATATGTTCCTGTTTTATGTTTTAAACTGCAAATTGAAGGCCTTATCGGCGGCCAAATCCGAAATTGATTAGTGTTTTGTGTTAATTAGAATTAATGTGATTTTATGGTAAATTTAGTTGAAATTTGATTTGGTATGATTAAATTGGATTAAATAAGCTAAATTACATTAGTTGGACTTATCTACCATTATGCCACTTAGTGGCTTGATTTGAGACCAACCTTATTACACTTAGAAACATATCTCCTCAGCCATTTTCTTAGCTAAAACCGACTAGAGAGAGAGGGAGAGGTAGGAGATTGATTTCATCTAGAGATTTTGCTTGGAATTGGAAGAATCGAAGAGTAGTTGCATATTTGAGCTTCTAGGCTTGGAATTCAAGACTTAAGGTAGGACTCTTCCCTTTCAATTGTGAATTTAAGATTAATTCTTGCATGGTTCATGGAAGGATAGAGTTTAAAGTCTAGAATTGGTTTTAAGAGTTGGATTTGAGAGTGAATTCATGCATGCATGCACATATTCTTGGATTTTGGAGTTCTTCTTCATGAATTTCCACATGCATGTCCACATTTTTGTTATAGCCCATGAATTCATCCTATTCTTGAGCTTAATCTTGTTTTGGATCATGTTTTGGAGCATTAGAAGTCATGAGAATTCATGCATGTTACATTTAAGTTATATTCTTGACATTTTATTTGAAATTGTGTTTAATTGACTCACCTTTGGGCTTTGATTTTACAAATCGATCTTTGAAACATTTTATACTATGAGTTTACAAGTTTTTTCCAGAAAATGGGCCCAAGAGGTCGAGTTTGGAGGTGTTGAATGCTTGGTTTGAGCTTGGGAGGCAAATCTGGAAATTTCAGAATTTGGCTTCCTCGCTCGAGCGAAGGATTCTACGCTCGAGCGACCATCGTTTGTTCAGAACTCCGCTCGAGCGAAGGAATGGCCGCTTGAGCGTAAATTGCAAGCTCTCAAGTTTTTGGTGCACGCAGACGCACGCTCGAGCGACGAGACCTACGCTCGAGCGAAGGGCTGTGTCTCACGCTTGAGCGAGCATCGAACGGGTATCGAGCGTAAAATTTCAACAACCAGTACTTTTGCATTTTTACAGACCGCTCGAGCGAAGGAGTCTATGCTCAAGCGACCCCTCTGTTTTGACAAGCTCGCTCGAGCGAAGAAAGCCACGCTCGAGCGAGACTCCTGTTTTCAGCAAGTTTTGAAAAATGTTTTCCAAGGCATCTTTGCATCCTCATTCCATCATAGGCATTCCTAGACCATGTTTAAGACTCTATAGTGAGGATTTAAGGTTAGAAACACACTAAGAACCAACGACGTAAGTTTTGTGCAATTAGAATGTGTGTTTCAAGTGTGTATCCGTTATGTGTTATGTAGGTCACGTGCCACGTGTTATGTGATCAATCTGCTCCGTCTGTCTGTTTGAAGGCTAACTGTGAGTAATAATTTAGTAAAGTTATGTTCAAACTGTATCTACTTTCTGTGTGATAAAACAAGATCTGTTTTCCGAAATGATATGTTTTGTACAATGAATGATTGTTCAATTTCTAATATGTATTCGTGATATCCTTAGCATCATGTGATATCTGTTAGCTGTTACCCGGTATCGGAGGTTCCTTTACGGAACTTATTTTTGTCTGCACTCTGTTACCCGTACCGGAGGCCTTGTCACAGGGGCTCAGCTTCTGTTCTGTTCTGTTACCCGGATCCGGAGGTTCCTTTATGGAACTGGTTATTCGTAACCTCACGTGTATACATTCTGTTTTGTTCTGTTAATACTAATGGATATATCACGTAAACTTAATCATGGCCTATGATTTCTGTCTGTATATGATCTGAATGAACTATGATTTTGATATGAAACTGAATTATGATTTCTGAATCTGTACGAACTCATTCATTGAAACCCTTTACTCTATTATTATTCACTGGACTTTCGCTCACAGTTTATATTATGTATGTAGGTGAGCCGCGCATGACCAGGGCCAGAGTTAACGGCCTTCTGTTCTGTTTTGTCAGCCAACTGTTGTGCCTCCCGAGGAGGTTCCGGTCGAAGTCTAATGCTATGGCTGTTTTTGTATTCATGCTAGTCTCTGCATGTGTTTTGTAAGGACAGGTCTTGGGATGTAATACTTTGTAAATATTTGTGTCCTTTGACTGGCATGCTTATGTATATAGAAATGTTCCGTCCCATGTACGTTATCATAACTCATTGGACCTTGTCTATTTTGTATTATTGCTTCCGCAACCCCTTATTATTTGATATCTGTTCAGAGGCCTTCAGTAATCCACGGATTACTGGCCGGTTACGGTGCTAAACCTACAGGGGCGGGTTTGGATCGTGACAGAAACTAATAAAGAAGAATATAAAATTTGATTTGCACCATCTACCAAAAAAGAAAAACTACAATAGTCAACTCTGTTTTTCCTGTGGTTGGGGATTCAGTTCAGTGGCTATAAATACCCAATATGCCATATATATATATATATATATATATATTTTTGTTGTAGTCCATAGATGCAACCATGTACACAAGCAGAATGACTCATTGTCAAGTTAATGACTCATTGTTTTTGTTGTTCACAAGCAGAATAAGCTAATCTGAAAGGGGTTTCCATATGTCGCAAGATTAAGAGCACCCGTAATAAAGTTCCAGTAAATTTTTTTCATAGCAAAAAAAGGCCAGCAAAAGTAGTAAAAAAATAAAATAAAATAATAAACAGAGCACACAGTGGGTAGGAAGATGGCAATCGGACAACTGTTTACCCTAAAAACCCCAAAAAAACAAAAGGAGTAGCAGATGGCAGTCAAAAAGCCAAATAACACTTGTAATGTCATAAACGGAATTGAAAATTAACAGATCTATTTGCAATTTAATAGTTTCCAAACAATGGGTTGCAAATCACTAGTAGTAGACCACCGGCGGAGGGAAGAGGCTTACATGATTGTATAGATCAACCGAGGAAGACAACCTGGTAGAGGGAAGTCGGTGGCGATGCTAGAAATGAGTTTTACGCGGCGTCCACAGCAGCGGCGCAGCGGAGCGAAGACGATCTGAGAGAGAGAGAAGAACAAGAGGCGTGAGATGCAAAATGGTGAAGTGTTTTGTCTCAGCAAACCCTAAGTGAATGGAAGGTATATTTGTAAATTGCAATTCTACGTTTATCCAGCTTCCCAAATGGGTTTTAGAACAAAAAAGCCACGTTTGGCTTTTTCATCAAACGCCCAAACGCAGCTACAAACCACGTTGCCAAAACAAGCCTATATAATATAAGTAAAAACGTTGTGAAGTTTTTGAGCTTGAAACTCTCAACACAAATTTTTTAATTTTTTTAATTTTTAAAATACGTAAATATACATCTCATTCAATCATTGGTTATTACAGTTTAAATGTAATTAATAATTAATTATTTGGTATGGTAATAATCATCAAATCACTTCAATTTGGAAAGTAAATTAAATTTTGAATTGTTATTAATTTCAAAGCACATTTATTTTTGCTGATTTATTATCAATATGATAATAAATTTATATAAACATGGATATATTACACTATTGTATTCTTGAATTTTTTATATTAAAAATATTTATTTTTAATTTTTTTAGAAATAAAATTTTATTCTGAAAAATATTATGCATAAACGTAGACAATGTTTTTAATTTTTTGACTTTATAAAAATATAAAAACACATGTGTCATTTAATCATTGATTTTTGCTATATATGATAATTTTTTGCTAGCAGTTAAACTTAAACTCATGTTATAAATTGAAAATATTTCAAAAAAATCATCTTTCAGTTAAAGCAAAAATCATAGCATGTATTACTTGTGCATAAGTTTATTAACATTCAGTTATCATTCATTCTTAAATTTTTTAAAAATTCAAAATTATTGTGAACCAGTCAAATTAAACTTATTGATAAAAATTTAAAATAATATCTTTATAATTATGGTAAATTACAAGTACACCCCTTGAGATTTGATTAAAATACGAATCACCTCCTGTAGTTTTGGAAATTATATTCCACCCCTGAGATTTTTAATTTCATAACAAATCGCTCATTTTATCAAAAAATCATCAAATCAATTAACAATTTTTAATGATGTTAGAAATATGTTTCAATTAATAATTTAGGTAATTTTATTACTGTATAGGAGACCAATTAAGAATTTTATTTTTTTTAGTTAATTCTGTTAAATAAAAAATTCTGGCAATAGAGTATTTATAATTTTCGAAACCACAGAAGACAATCTGCACTTTAAGAAAACCTCATAGGGTGTATTTGTAATTTACCCTTATAATATAGCTTCTCCTACTTGAATCAATACTAGGTTAAAAATAGGGATTTGGGGATGGTGCTACGCAAGCGCACAACAGCAACTGCTGCACGCCCAAAACAACGTCGTTTTGGGCGCCAAGGTGATTTTAAAATTAATTCTGTAGCACCCGAGCTTCAAACCCCTGACCTCTCCAAGAGAGGTGCCAACGCTTACCATAGTATCCTTACTATTACTAAAGACATATATATTATTTATTATATTGTTCAAATGATCAATACACCCAAGTGTTGTCATAAAATAAATAAATAAATAAATAAATGCATATAAATCTAATTACGTGGATGTCATCATCTCACTTTACTATATAGTTCTTAATTTCATATTGACAAAATAAATAATGTCCATTCAATTTAATTTATATTTTTTTATTAATTAATGATGCCACTCAATTCGATATATATATATATATATATATTTGAACCTATTCATCTAAACAAGAAGCAAATTGACAAAAAAATGACTACTTCAAGAATAAACAATATAATTTGTCAAATCAATAATTAAACAAACAATTATCAAGTTATGCCAAAAACTACAATATGTCCACCCAAAACAACACTAAAAAAAATTCTATGGCTCAAACAAAATTCTATAATACCTATTTGAAATATTCAAAATATGTCTCAAAAAAAATACCATTATCTAAGAATTACGGTAAAAAATAAAATAAAAATATTACATTTCAATTCTATGGGAGAGGTTGTGAACGACTAAAAAATTGTAAAAAAGTTTCATTGTCTAAGAATGACTCGCCCCCCGTGAGATTGAGCTCTCTTTCATCAAATGACATCTCCTGAAAAAATAAAATTGAATAAGTGTGAGAGAATATATTGGAATCAATTTATTTTTTATTAGAAACAAACTACATTACAAACATAAGAAAAATTGCATACCTAAGAAGTTTGTGGATTAAACAATATTTGTGAAGATAAAAGGGTAGACTGTGGGTAATTTGATGAGCACGTAATGTTAGAATCGTCAAACTTGAAAAGATTGTTACCATAATTCATCAATTGTGGCCAATGGGGTATCCCAACATCCTAATTCATAAAATACTATAAAAAAGTAAATATACTACTATAAGAAAATTTAAATATAAAAAATAAAATCTAACCTGTGAGCTGCATAAAGAGGAACTTTGAACATTTAACGTGTTGCTTGATTGGCCAATTTTCTAAAAAAATTATAACATTTATCAATACATTGCATGAGTCAAAAAGAAAACAAAAATTAGAATCAAGTATGTGAAATAATTTTTGGTCGGTAGGTTGTGAAATAATTTTTGTTCTCTTATTAGTCTTCTCATGCCAAGGTTTTAACCTACCCCCACCCTTCTGTCCACCTTCTCTTTTTTTTTAAGCCTTTAACTCGTGCGAAGTTAGGATTAGAACTCATGTCAATGTTGTTTCCACTACTACAAGCACTCGAATCATCAAATGATACCATCATTTTATTCACTTCTGTACATAGTTCCTTAATCCCTTCATCAAGCAATTGATAAGCAGGCTTATACACAGATGCTTGAGTTGCTAGCTTTACCATCCTAGGACAAAGATCCCTATAACGTGCTAATATCTCTAACTTGGGATCATTCTCATCCACTTCAACTTTTCCTCCCTTAATTTCACCACTCTTGGCATCTAATCTCCATCGACCTAATATGTACCTCTCAGGAATTTCCACAACATTCATTCTATCAAGTGCTTTAATTACATGACCACATAAAATTCCAATGTTTTCAAACTTTTGACAAGTGCAATGAATTCTTTGACAAATTTTGTCTCCTCCTAACTCATTAACTTCCATATTACCCTCCACAATATACTCTTTATCATCACCATACAAGCTAATCACATACCAAACTTCTCCTTCTAACTCATGGCATTGCTTCACTTGACAACAAAGAGACATATCCAACTCATTATGAAATAAGTCAAAGATAGGAGGGGTGTACAAATTCGCAACTTGGTTCAACATAGGAGACTTTTTCAATTTCATTCTCGACAATTGTTGTCTAGAATAATATATAGCTTTTACTTCTTCGTACCGCTTATCTACAACAATCCGATTGAAGTGGGTAAAAAATTAAACAATATTATGATCAGCTTGCAAATACCTCTTTAATGTTGCATTTAGGCTTTCACTAAGTTGGGTGCTTCGCATTCCTGCAGTGAACAAGTATTTCATGTATACGTGCATCCATTGCTCTCTTTTTTCCCAAGTCTTCTTCATCCACGCATTCTCATGCAAGTTGTATTTATCAATCAAAGAATCCCAAGCATCAATTAACTCGTGTTCATCCTCGTATCCAAAATACAAGTTTTGAAATCACTACCAAATTTTGAACCACTCTTATACAAGTACCCTAAATGCTTCAAAGCATTTTGCATTAGGTGAAAAGTGCATAATCCATGGAAAACCTTAGGCATGACTTTAGATATTGCCTTTGTAATTGCCTGATCTTGGTCTGTGAAAAAACTGGTAGGTTTTTTCCCCGACATTGCATGCAAGAAAGTTTCAAATAACCACTCAAACGAAGCTGTAGTTTCATCATATAATAACGAGGCACCAAAAATCACTGTCTTTCTAAAGTGGTTAAAGCCAGTAAATAAAACTAGTGGCTGATACTCTTTATTTGTTCAAAATGTTGTGTCGAATGATACAGCATCACCAAAAAGTTCATAATCTGTAATCATCTCATGGTCATCCAAAAAATATTAGTAATCATCTCATTCACATCCAATTGAATTGCGTAGTAAAAATATGAATTTTCAGCTGCTTGTTGCTGAAAATATCTTAATAAACTCCCAGCTTCCCCGTATTGCAAATTCCGTTGTCTTTTTCCACGCAAGTAGCTTTTTTGGTCCTCTCTTGTGAATCCCAAATTTTCTTTTCCCCCTGCTAAGGCACTAATGAGATCATGTGATGCTTTAAGAGAGATACCAGTGTCATTAGCTATATCAACATTCAAAACCTGAGCCTGACATAACTTTCTTTGAGATGGTATCAAATGTGTGCACTGAGGAAGATGCAAATGATGGGTGTGGTTGTCATCAAACTTTTTCACTATCCACTTCGACAAGTCTCGATCCAAAGATACATACGTAAATGCATTGCACTTTGTTCTTGTCTCATGTTTAGGATGATTTACAATCATATACCGTTTATCTTTTTCTTTTTCTCCCTCCTTACAACAAACAAACTTCTGGTTAATCATAGCACCATCTTTTCTACTTTTGCTATGGTAATCTCTTCTAATGCCAAACTCCATAATCTTTCCATATTCATTATAAAATCGATATACGGCTTCCTCTGAATGAAATTCCATGCTAAGACATGGTGTTTTGTCTTTGGTCAACTCCCTCATATCTTTGTTACAACCCTCATGTCCATTATTCTCCATTTTAACACCAACAAATCTAAAAAATTGAGAACAAATATAAAAGTGAGGTAAAATTTTTTGATATTGTCATGACATAAAATTTATATAGATGTCATTGTAAAAAAATAAAATAAAATAAATGCCCAAGTTTTACTATTAAAATTTTTGAAATTATCTTCTCTAATTTTGAAGTAGCGTAACATATTCTCTAGAACATAATGCCTTCTGATTAAAAAAACAATGTTTCTAACCTCAAAACAACCTAACATTCAAGGGCAGAGAAAAAATTGATAAAGAACAATCACCAATTGACCAATTGAAAGAATTAAGATTCACCTTTTTTTATTCTACAAAATTCATCATTACAATAATATTTTGTTGACAAATAAAATGATAAATATAATACGGTATAACAATACGATAGATGTAACATTATTGTTCTTAGTTTTGAAAATATAAAATAAAAGTTAAACAATAAAAAATCTTAAATCTAGTCATTCATTAATTTTATATTAATTTATTTTTATATTTTATTGTTCATTTTATTGATATCAAAAAAAATAAAAATATGTAGAGACTCAACAAAGCAACGCACAAAGGGATAACAATAAAGGTAGACACATCTAGCATCTAGTATTAATAACCAAAGCAATAGTTCTAAAGACAGAGAAAAAAAAAATAACTCGTAACATTATGTAGGAAAAAAAACCAACCAATCACAATCACAATAGTGAATAAAATTATATGTTTTTTCTTGAAGCCTACCAACATTCAAAGAGAAAATATGTTGTATTCGTACAAACCTGAATAGTATGGTGCAAGCGATACAAAGTCTTCGACGAAAGTGTTCGGCGAAGGTAGATAGATGGTTGGCCTGTGAGAACAAACTTTTTCAAGTTTTGAGACACTGATAGTTGAGAGTTTGTTTGAGATTATAAAAAAATAAATAAATAAATTGTAAGATTTTAAATGGTGTAGTTTTGATTTCTATGATTTTTTAAACAAACAAAATTCCAAAACGGAACATATTGTATATTTATAAGGTATAAATAATATATATGTTTGTAATAATAGTAAGAATACTAACTGGCGGAGTGGTAAGTGTTGGCACCTCTCTTGAAGAGGTCAGGGGTTCAAAGCTCGGGTGTTGCGGGATTAATTTTAAAATCACCTTAGGCGCCCAAAACGACGTCGTTTGGGGCGTGCAGCAGTTGCTGCCGGCATCCCCAATTCCGTTACAAGTTTGGTTCTTCTACATAAATGGGTGTAATGAGAAAATGTCAAGGGTTAGAGTTGATATAGCAACAAAGGCTCTTTAAATGGAATACTAACATATCTAACTTGATAAAATGTTTTTTTTTTTAAAAATAAATAAAATAGTAAAAAGGATAAATTACAAATACATTTTTGAGGTTTGGTTAGAATACGAATCACCCTTATAGTTTTGGAAATTACATTCGACCCCTTGAGATTTCTAATTTCATAACAAATCATCCCTTATATTAATAAATCATAATGTCAATTAACAATTTTTAATGATATTAGAAGTATGCTTCAATTAATAATTTAAATAATTTTATTAATATATAGGAGAGCAATTATGATTTTTGTTAACATAATTATAAATATTTAGATTTAATGATTTAGAAAAAATTATAAACATTTTTTGATTAAATTAATCAATTATAAATATTTTTCTTAGGGTGATTCAATTAATCTCAGGGTGTAATTTTTCTGTTAATTCACTTAACAGAAAAATATTTTTTTAAACATAATTTTATAAATATTTTTCTAAATCATTAAGCCAATTAATAATTTTTAATGATGTTAAAAATATATTTTAATTAATAATTTATTAATAGTTCTTAATGATTAAAAATATATTTCAATTAATAATTTATGTAATTTTATTATTATATATGAGAGTAATTATAAATTTTATTTTTTTAATTAATTTCATTAAATAAAAAAAATTAATAAAAAAATATTTATAAACCTCACAAAATAATCTATATACCTTAGGGGTGTAACTTGGGCGGGCTCAACCTGAGCAACCCGAGTCCAGCCTGAATTTTTTTAGGGCTTGGACAAAACATTTTCAAATTCGGTACGGGCTTGGACAAAAATTCAGAAACCCGAATTAAATTTGGGCGGGCTTGGGCAAAGACGTCAAATAACCCGAGCAACCTGAAACCCGAATTATATATATATAGATATATAAAAATATTAAATATACATATAAATTATTAGTCATTACATGATATTAAAGTAATTTATATTGTTAAATCATATTGAATATATATTATACATACAAATAACATAAAATCTTACTTTTTTTCTTTTTATTTTCATTCATAAATTGTAAAGATTACTATAGTGACATTTCTCTTACATTATATAAATTATTTATTTTGATGGTATTAATGATTTTCTATAAATAAATAAAAATTTGTAAATAGAGTCAAATTTTAATAATTTAATAATGCAGCTGCAAAAAAAAAAAAAAACTAAAAACTAAAATTCATTTACAACTTGGGCAATTCGGGCAACTCGGTCAATTCGGGTTTAACTCGGATCGGGCTTAGACAGGTCTTAACACAACTTGAGCTGGGCTTAGATAACTTCCTAACCTGACCGAACCCATCCGATATGCACCCTTAATATACCTGAAAAGTTTACTCTAAACTTTTTAAGAACCTCACGGCTGTATTTATAATTTGGGAGCAGCTTAAGCTCCAGTCAAACGTCAAATTAAATGGTATTGTTCGGTCTATAAGGTTCATCACGGATTTCTTTTTGATAATTTAAATTGTTCAATACATAGAACTCGTTGAGTACTATATGTCTGTAAAAAATTAAGTTGATCGGATATTGATAACTATCTCATTAAATGAATTTTTTATCAATCATTAATTTATTCATCATCCAATTTCTTTTATATAAAATTAATTTAATCATATAATTATAAATATTTAATCAATCTAATTTTTTATAAGAGTATAATACTCCACTACTTCTAAATATTGACTGTTTAAATTATGAAAAATGAGCACATGACAGGCACCACCGTCCAGTCGGATCTCGGACTGAGGCGAGCTGCATCCTTATAATGTACCCCAGTAAAAACCACAATGGCACCATCGCAAAACACAAAATTTCACAAAGCTTCAAAAACCCATTTCTAGGGTTTTACCAAAACCAGAGCACCGAAAACAATGAAACTCGCTGGTCTCAAATCGGTCGAGAACGCTCACGACGACTCGGTCTGGGCAGCGACTTGGGTTCCGGTGACCGACGACCGGCCGGCGCTCCTCATGACGGGGTCGCTCGACGAGACGGTGCGGCTGTGGAGGCCCGACGACCTCACCTCCGTCGCCACCAGCACTGGCCACTCCCTCGGCGTCGTCTCGGTGGCAGCGCATCCCTCCGGCGTCATCGCCGCCTCCGCCTCCCTCGACAGCTTCGTGCGGGTCTTCGACGTTGATCACAACAACACCATCGCCACTCTCGAAGCTCCTCCCTCTGAAGTCTGGCAAATGCAATTCGATCCCAAGGTAATTCAGATATCAAAATGTCTACTTTATATATATCTATGATGTACATTTGTGCTGTTTTTGGTTTTTGATTGCTCGATGATGAAGAAGATACAATTCAATTGCATTAGATGGAGAGATACATATAAAGTTTAAATTTTTAGATGATACATTTGTGCTTTATTTGGTTTTTGATTGCTGGATGATGAAGCTGATACAATTCATTTACTTTAGATTGAGATATGCACTTAGGGCTAGCTTGGTTGTCCGTAAAACGAGAATTGGACCATTTTAAAACTGGGTTATTTACATAATAGATTATTAGATGTGTTCTCCCTGTAAAAAAATATAAAATGTGTATATTTATGTATGTATGTATGTATAGATTGTTTTGTGGTTTTTGATCGCTGAGTAATGACAAAATCTACGTTCGATTGAGGTATACATTTAAAATTTCTGTTTATAATTATATTGACATCCACATAGACAGTGCATGTGTGTAGAAATGCCATTTGCATTATTGATGTTTCAAAGGTGGTGTATTTTGTTTTTCTTTGAGTCTAGGTTTTTGGTTGAAGACAGTGATAGTAGATTACATTCGGAAGATGTGGAATTAGATGTAGAATATATTTGGTTTCACATTAAGAGTGAGACTTGTCTATTCCTACTGAAGGAATGAAAAGAGTGACTTAGCTACCATTGCATAAGGCCAGAAGGAATCTTTTACTTACCTCTAGAAAAGATCTCTTTGCTTATGATTCTTGAACTTGAAAGTGGGGGGAAGGAGATACTCAATGTCTTAGATAATGTCAAGTCAAGCCTTTGGAACCTTTAGGTCTATAGGGGCTCCACGGGAGGGAAGAGAGAAAATTTAGACAATTTGCTCATAAGGAATTAAAGCAACTTATTTCCCCATTGGGGGAAAATAGATTGAACTTGGTAAGTGCTAAATAGAGGAGGAAATGAAGAGATTTTACCAACCAATGGTAGTTGATGGAATAAGCTTTGTCCACAATATCATTCCAAAAGTGTTCTTGGTTGTGAAGGTTAGGGCTAGCATAAATTACTAAAAGAACCCACTACGATGCTTTAGGTGTGGAAGTGAACCGATCTAGTTTTTGTGTTTGAGTTGGTTGATGGAATGTAATTTATACTTTTGCTTTAGCGAATGAGAAACCCAATATCCCATCTTCAAACTCCATCCGTTCTTTTTCACTCCAGCCGTCTTCCCCTCCTTTATAAGACTATCTAGTCTAGTCGTACTTCAGTTAGGGTTGGCGGAAGGATCAGGTTGGCTTACACAATAGTTTAATTATTAAGATCTCACAAATAATTGTTGAATCTCTTAGTAGGTCCTTCTTGTTGGGGTTATTGCTTCTCTCTTTCATACTTGCGAAAGCATACCAAAATAAACACATACACAACCAAAAGAGAAACACCATAATTTACGGGGGTTCGGCCCAAATAGCCTACATCCACGGAAAGAGATTCTATTATATAAATAAAATAAAGAATACATGTGAGATGACCAAAACCCACACCTCTACTTTAAAGAATGTTAGATAAACATGATCGAACACTACTTGAAAATGGCTCTTCTGCTTAGAAATGAAATGTTTCAATTGTTCCTTGAAATTCTTACTCATATTGAACTACTGGTAGGCATATGTGCATCAGGATCCCGATTCATGGATCTCTCGGTTTTAGAATAAAAGTAGGAGGATCGAACCATTTCATCTGACTCTTTTTTCAAATTTGATAAATGTTGATTGATAGTATATTTCATTATAGTTCTATGATTTAGAGCATCCTTTCCTATTCGATCCCTTTCAATTCCATATTTGAAGTTGCAATCGGATCGTTTCATTATCAATTCATTAAAAAGAATCGATTCAATGCATTTCCTATGTACCCTTAGTGCTATATTGGATTTGAATCAGATTTATGAGTGCATTAGTTATGTTTAATAGCCACGTATGCACACCAAAGCAAGATTTTGTGCTTCATTAATGTTGTTCCAATCTTGTCCCTCTCCCTTCCTGTGATCTTTGGCACTTTGGCTATAACATTAGACAGCTCTATTGTTCTCATGAGATACTAATTAAGAACCTTCCACATTTTTCTTTCTTTCTTTCTAGAGATCACATGTTCTTGTTTGTATCAAACTTAATAATGTCTTTGATCCATTTGGTAGTTTATTCAGTGCCTACCTTAAATTGGTGCATATATACTCTTATGTTAACTTATAATGAATGTATTCTAAGATTTGAGATGTGTTCAAGTTGCTTTTGCATTTCCAGATATAAGGACATTGACCTAATAAAAACTAGTTCATACTTCAATTGTATCACATGTTGGCACTAAATTATTTGGGTTAGGAGTTATAGGTCTATTTAATGCAGTGTTGTGAAAGGCGCCCGCCTAGGTGCGAGGCGCAACAGTTGCGCCTGCAGGTACCCAAGGCGAGGCGACTTGAAAGAGGCGTGCACCTTATGCGCGACTTTTGTTTTTGGATCTCTGAATGAATCTAATGGCTCAAATTGTGCTTTTAAAGGCTCGAATTACAAAGGATTACAACTCTGAAGCTATATGCGAGAGTACCTAGCCCCAAATCGATCGAAATGCTGTAATCTCCATTCATATTTGCTTGAAAGCTTGCTATGTGTCTCTCTTTCTCTTCCCTTCGGCTCGTCTGGGACCAGGTGAGTTCTTCTTCTCTTCTTTGACTTTGCTCTCTCTATTTTTTTTTTTTTTTTGTTTCTTTGACTTGGAGTCTCGACTCTATCTCTTCTTCTTCTTCTTCTTTTTCTTCTTCTTCTTCTTCTTCTTTCCTCTCTGTTTTTTTTTCCCTGCTTCTTCGGCTCTCTCTCTCTCTTTCCTGCTGGGCAGAGTTCTTCTTCTTCTTCTTTGTTGTTTGCTACTGGGCTAAGTTTTTTTTTCTCTTTTTTTTCCCCCCCTGCTTTTTTGTTTTCTTTTTTGCTTCATACATAGAATAATGCAAAAATGAGAATAGCAACAGTTTGTATAAGCAAGCACATGTCTTCTTATTCTTCTTCTCTGGTTTTTTTTTTTTTTTTGTGTGTGGCTTCTCTTCCATGCTTTTGCATGTGTGTGTGTGTGTGTTTTTTTTTTTTTTTTTGCAATTATGTCATTGTCTTTGTTTTGAGTCTCTCTTAGAAAAAAAAAAAAAAAAAAATTACGAATACTTAATTCATGACATCACACATTACATTATGAATCATTAGTCTATGTTAATTTATCTATTTTTTACTAATATTATGCGTCTTGCTTCAATAAAGCTCGCGCCTCGTCTTGCGCCTAGGCCCCAAGAGACCTTTAGCATCTTGGTGCGCCTTGAGCCTTTAAAAACACTGATTTAATGATCAAATTCTTGTTGTGGTTTCTGCCGTATCTGCATAATTATTGTAATGTCCTTTTCTTTGTATGCTCAGTCAAACATAAACATAATGTATTCCACTTTATATACCGATACCTATAGCAAACATATGCAAAGTATCATACTTACCCTCTATGCACATATGATACATCTCCTGAGGTCTGCGCCAGAGATTGCAGAGTTGATTCAGTTTCTCTTCATTTTACACAACCGAAGAAGTTGAACCAACTGTCCTCAGCTAAGTTGAACTCCCCTTGCGTGCTGCTAAAGGGATTCATCCATGCAGAGAATTAACATGCAACTTCATCACCTTGCTCTCTGTTGTACCAACTCTTGACTGCTACCCTCTTTCTCTCTCCTAAATTTATGTCAGTGTTTGCCATCTTCCCATAGGGAACTCCTCAGACAGCTCACCCTCTCACTATCTACACTATGCATATAGTTGTTTTTAATGGAAATTTTATTTGGTGTCTTGAGATAGTTAATTTTGCCCTCATTGTGGTGGCACATTCTATTTATTAGCTTAATGGGGGCCAACTACTCTGCGTGCTACTTTACTTAATTGGCATGTTACTGCATGTAGCTGTGAGAAAAGTAGAGTTGTTGGCCCACATGTAGCTGTGAGAAAAGTTAGGTTAAATATCATCCTTACACAATTCCCCATATATATATTTGTTCCTTAACTAAATAAGGAAATAAAGTAGAAATGAGAAACAAATTAGATTAGAAATAGAACCTAAAACTAAGTACCCTAAATTACTATGTTAAATTGGTGCCTCTTGCACCTAAACATGATGGACTCTTTAGTTTTGCTGAAGTACCTATGTCAACACGACGCGACATGCAACACGACATGGGTGTGGGTATGGGATATGGATCCTTTCCTTATTAGTTTTTCCTTTTATTTTTTGAAGGAAAAAAATAAAATTGGAAAAATAACCAATAAGTCTTACTTTTGCCAAAGAAAAATCATTAGGTCCTATTAATTTTCTATTAGTACAATTCAGTCTTATTTTGAATAAATTAAGAGTGCTACTATTAGCACCCCATCAGTTATTTTGGACCCTCCATGTTTTAGCTTTTATTATTATTATTATTATTATTATTATTATTATTATTATTATTATTACAATAATAACCTCAAATAAACTTACTAAAAAGGATATCAATAATTTTAGGACACCCCATCTAACAATTAAACCTACGCATCCACTACATCATGAACTAGGGTTTATGAGAGCATTCACCTCAATCACCACCCATCCGTCTTTTCCAAATCCCACCTTCGAAACCTACCTACCCTCAAAACCTTGAAAACTCTTTGACCGCAATATTCCGGCAGAGACGGTGGCAACCATTGATTACCTATACTTTTTTAGCAATGACAATGATTGAAAGTTTTTTCAGTAACCACAACTCCATAAGACGAAAATAGTACAACAATAAAAGCTCAGAGGAGATTACCTATACTTTTTTAGCAATGACAATGATTGAAAGTTTTTTCAGTAACCACAACTCCATAAGACGAAAATAGTACAACAATAAAAGCTCAGAGGAGGTTCGTAGCTTTGATGATGTTCTTAGTTTAGAGGAGATTAGCTTTGTAAGGATTAGTTTCTTGAAAAAAAATAGCAAAAATAACAAAAATTGTTCGTCATTTTTTCCGAACTAAACTCCCAAATATATAACCGAAATTCAAGAACACAGGCCTGAACATACATTGTTTATTTGTTTGGAAACGGTAATTGAACATTTCTTATTTGTTCAAGAGCAGATAACCAAATAAAAGGATGAAGCGGCAGAGATCACAACCCAATCCAATTTTGTCAAGGCAATTGACAATAATCATACTTGGTTCTTCTTCTTCTTCTTCTTTCTTAAGCACAGAAACCTCAACCCAATTTCTTGCTGATATATTCTAAGGATTGAAGATTAAAAAGTCTACATTTATTTTCTCACTGTAAGATCATGAACAAGTATGTGGAGCTGAAGTAGTAATCACCTTGATGAGTTTTCTTAGGGTTTTGGGGAGAGAGGTTTTTTGGGGTGTGGAGGTGTAGAGGGTGTGCATTCAATTGAATGAATGGAATGTTCTCTCAAGGATAATTTTGGTATTATTTGGGGGTGAAAAGAAATTTTAAGGGTTTTAAAATTTATAAGTGGGAATCCAAAGAAATGGAGGGTCCAAAATAATTGATGGGGCGCTAATAGCAGCACTCTAAATTATTCCAAAATAGTTCAAAACTACGTCAATACTATGCTTTCTTCCAGTTTTATCCTTTCTCATGGATATTAATTACACTTCTACTCACAATTTAATGAACAACTTAGTCAAGAATCATAAATAGGATAGCTAACACTTTGACATCTAGATCCATGTGTAATACATCAAAAAAATTAATATTTAGGCTATGTGCATAGAATCTATGCACAAAAATATACCAAAAAATTTATGTAGGGTTACAATTCAACTTTTTTATGGTGAAACTCACATTTTCAATGAATGTGAACCATATATTATATATTCTAAATCATTTTGTATAGAAATTATGTGTACCTAACATTGCCCACAATAGCCATTTGAAAATTATAGTCCAACCGAGATTGCATAGTGTCTAGGAATGTTATTACAAGCCATAACAATATTGGGCTTTAGTATTTTGTTAATTAGAACTAAAAAAGTCAAAATAATTCAAAAAATCAAAATAATCATACAGGCAATATAATCCAGGAAACATGGATTATCATGGAAAGCAACCAAAAAAATCCCAACAAAAAAATGTTCCATAAGTAGAGGCTTTGATCAAAAACCTCTGCTGTAACCTGCTAGGGTTTAATAGTTATATGAAACAAAAATCATATAAATGACCAAAAAATCACAAATACATACGTGTATATATATATATATGTATATGAATGAAAGAAACGGTACAGTCAAAATCCTATAGAAGTATTGACATCATTACTTTCCTAAATGCCACGAGAAGAAGTATATGAGGAATATATGAAAAGTAGAACTTTTGTGGGAGTGTTCTTTAAAAAGAGGACTGAATTGTTTTAATAGAAAATTGACAGGACTTAATGGTTTTCTTTGGCAAAAGTAGGACTCATCGGTTATTTTCCATAAATTTAGAGTAAAATTATTGCCAATATACTAAAATTAGTAAAATCATTGTATTCTATATTTTGCATTGCCAAAACACTATTATTATAGCAAAATAAGCTATATCATGAATACATTTTATTGTTACAATATAAAATTATTTTTCCCAATTAGACAACGCATCCCCTTACCCATATCTAATTTTTGGATCCGTTTGTGTTGAGTCCATGTATTCGAAAATTTGGAGTTTGATGTGTATGACTTCTAGATATACACCCAGACCCAATTCCATCTAACGTAGGTTATCCCCTGTAATGCGCATATGTTTGATATCAGAATTTTAATGTAAGGATCCAGTTGCTTGCAAGTTATGATCTAATTTTGCCGCAAATGTTGCTGGTTGATTTGCTGCTGTGTATATCCAAGTATGAAACCTCCATGTCTCCATATCTACTTCCTTTGGAGGGATTTGGTCACCAAATCATTTATTTACAAGGAATGAATATATTTGTTAGTCGAGATTTGTAATTAATTGAGAATATAATTTCTGCCAGCAGCCTACCGACAATTGTTTTTTGTTCAGGGTACCACTTTAGCTGTTGCTTGTGGGGGTAGTGCGTCCATCAAACTATGGGACACTGCCGAATGGAAGCTTATCACCTCCTTATCTATCCCTCGCCCGGAAGGATTGAAACCCTCTGATAAAAGCGACAACAAGAAATTTGTTCTCTCTGTTGCATGGAGCCCCGATGGGAAACCACTCGCTTGTGGCTCAATTGATGGCACAATCTCCATTTTCGACGTCTCTCGCGCCAAATTCCTGCACCATTTGGAAGGCCACTGCATGCCTGTGCGATCTCTCGTATATTCGCCTATTGATCCGAGGATACTGTTTTCTGCCTCCGATGACAGCCACGTGCACATGTACGATGCTGAGGGGAAGAGCTTGATTAGCGCCATGTCGGGTCACGCTAGCTGGGTTCTGAGTGTTGATGCAAGTCCAGATGGGGCAGCTATTGCCACGGGCTCAAGCGACAGGTCTGTGAAACTATGGGATCTTAAAATGAGGGCGGCTGTGCAGACGCGGAGCAACCATGTGGACCCGGTTTGGGCGGTGGCGTTTCGACCGCCTGGAGGGACTGGCATGCGAGCCGGTAGACTCGCAAGCGTGTCGGATGACAAGAGCATATCACTCTATGATTACTCTTGAAGTGAGGTTTTTGTTTTGTTGGATAGTTTTTCACACTCCTTTTTTGAGCTTCTCACACTCTAACCTCTGTGAGGCAGCATGACCACACAAAAAAAAAAAAAAAAAAAAAAAAAAGTGAGAATCTATTCGTTATGTTTTCATTTTATTTGTTTTCATTTTTCGTGGTTTGATAAACAGAAACAATGAAAAGTTTTAAAATATCTATTGCTTTCGTATAATTTTTATTTAGCGGG
Source organism: Camellia sinensis (assembly GCF_055761805.1). Classification (NCBI taxonomy): domain Eukaryota; kingdom Viridiplantae; phylum Streptophyta; class Magnoliopsida; order Ericales; family Theaceae; genus Camellia; species Camellia sinensis. Next base: position 87,526,908 of record NC_138973.1, on the reverse strand, counting down.
AAAAAGAATTCCCAAAACTGAAAGCAGGTTAGGTAAATAGTTGGCCAAATAATGTTTCTATATTTTGTTGAAAATTAAATACAAAAAATAACCAAACATGTGTAAAAAATAAAAATAGTCAATTTTTTTTTTGTTCTTTATCTGTTTTCCATTGTTGTAAGAGTTCCCCTGAAGAACCACAAGTTGGTGCCATATAGCTATGTGGTGTGGTCATAAACTCCACACCTCCAGAATTCTTATCTTGTATACAAGATCTTAGAGTGCAGGTCTCGTTTGTCGAGTGATTTTTTTAGTCAAAAAATTAAAAAGTCATTAAAAAAATTAAAAAATTAGCAATTTATACTAAAAAGTCAAAGATTCTCTTTTCTTTCTATTTTTTATACATCTTTTCGTAAAAAATTAAAAAATTATTCTAAATATACTAATTCTTTTTACTTTATATTTAAATCAAAAAATTAAAAAATTACTAAAAAATTTGTTCTTGATACATCTTTTCGTAAAAAATTAAAAAATTATTCTAAATATACTAATTCTTTTTAATTTATATTTAAATCAAAAAATTAAAAAATTACTAAAAAATTTGTTCTCAAAAACAAGGAGTCTCTCAAGAAGAGAGCTTAATTGAAAACTCACTTATCGAGTATGGTGGTGTTTGGCAAGTGGGTTGGGGCTAAAATAGTCACAAAAGACAAAACAGGCTATTTTAGCCACAACAAACAAAACATCACATCCAATCCATAATCATTACACTCTTCTCTCACAAAAAAAAGCCAAAAAGCCAAAAAGCCCTTCCCAAACCAAGCTTTTTAGCCCAGGCTAAAATAGCCAAAAAAGTCAAAAAGCCAAAAAGCCAACCCACTTCCCAAACGGAGGCTTAATGATCCAACTATGCCAAGTGAAAAGCGTCATCACTCAACGGATAAAAATTGCTCTAAGAGGAAAAGTTTTGGTACTTCGAGATCAATTGTTGACCACCTGGGTTAATGGTATTATTTTTGTAAAAATTAAATTTTTATATTAAAAGTTATATATAGTTTATTAAAATAAATAATATTTTAAAAGAAATGAAAAAAAAGAGACTAATATTAAATATATAAATTTTAACTTTAAAAATAATAACTTAAAATAGATATGAAAAATTACATTGTTATAAAAAAAATATACAATTAAAATGAATGTATAGCTGAAGTTAATATAAACAAAAAAATTATTTAAAATTACTTAAGTACCAATCAGTGGTAAAAAATAAAAGATAATAATAATCTAATCATACAAATATTTATTAAAATTATAAAAATAAAAAATAATAATATTCAAACTATATAATATTAACTGAAACTATATGAATAAAAACAATTATATTCAACCAAACAAATAGTAAGTCAACCTATACAATAAACATAATAATTAAACCATACAAATATTATTTTTTATTTTTATTAACTCAAATAAGACAATAAAAATTAATACAAATATTAACTCAAACCATACAAATAAAAAATGTCACTAAAAAAAATAATCATATATATATATATATATATTAGCATTAAAAATAGTTTCAAAAAAGTAAGATAAAGAGAAATTCAATTCACCATATTTAGTTGAATTTTGTCTTTTATTTTTCTAAAACAATAAAGAAAAAACTAGTTTGGTAAAACAAAATATCAATTTCATATTGTTAACTTTTTTGGAGTGCAAGTTCAAACTGTGTGAGAGGCAAGTTAGATCTATGTCGATTGCAAGTCCAAGTGCAAGGCAAATCTATGTGAGGTGCAAATTCAATCTATGTATGGGTGCAAGTCCAACATGTGTGGAGTGCAAGCCCGATCTATGTGCAGTGTAAGTCCTATCTACGATAGATGCAAGTTCAATTTGTGTTGAGTGCAAATCCAACATATGCATGGATGCAAGTTCATTTTTAACATTAGGGTAAATTACAAATACACCCTTTAAAGTTTGCTTAAAATACGAATTGTCCCATGTGGTTTGGAAAATTACAAATACTACACTGCCAGAATTTTTTATTTAACAGAATTAATTGAAAAAAGTGAAATTTCTAAGGGCCTATTTGATAACCATTTCGTTTTCAATTTATATTTACAAAAATTTTAAAAACTGTCATAAAAACTTGTTTGATAATTTTTTTTGTTTATAAATAATTGTTTCAGTTTATAAATTTGAGAAAAAAACATTAACTTAAAAAATGAGTTTACGTTGGTTTTTAAATAGAAATTAAAAAATTTGACTAAATTTTTTTTTTCAAATAAATTTTTTTTCCAATTATTTTTTTTTCAATTATGATGTGTATGATCCCATTGTCATAAAGAATAAAAAATAAATATAAATATTTCACGCATGAACAAACATATTTTTTAGCTTATGTTTTTTAAAAAAATTCAAATATTTTATTCAAATCAAACGCGTTTGTAGTTTATGTCTTTCTGAAAATAAACAAAAATCAGTTTATAAAATTTTTGTAAACATAAATAAAAAATGTAAACGTTACCAAACGCTATGTAACTGTTCACGTATACAATAATAAAATCATATGAATTATTAATTGAAATAAAATTTTAACATTGTTAAAAACAGTTACGGAACTTGATGATTTATTAATAAAATGACCTATTTGTTATGAAATTAGAAACCTTATGGGACATAATGTAATTTCTAAAATCATAGGAGTAATTTGTAATTTAAGTAAACTTCAGGGGTGTGTTTGTAATTTATCCTTAAAATTGTGTTTGTAATTTACCCTTAAACTTATTAGTTCCTTTCTTCGGTTTATTCACCAAACTAATTTTTAATTTATTTTGAAAAACAAAATTTGAAAACTAATCCAAATTGTGCCTAAAAAATTAAAATAATTTATATAAATATAAAATAAAAATAATTAAGTGAGATACTAGAAATTATAAAAAAGAAGAAAAAAATCACTAAAATTAAAAAATAATAATAATCACTACAAATTAGACTTACATTCTGCGCAAGTTAGACTTGCACCCCACACATGTTGGATTTGTACCTCACACAAATTGAATTTGCATCTAACGCAGATCGGACTTACACTGCACATAGATTGGACTGCACCCCACACATGTTGGACTTACATCCACACATACCCCACACAGATTTAACTTGCACTTGGATTTGCAACCCCCATAAATCTAACTTGCATCGCACGTAACTAGAACTTGCACAAAGTTAACCATATGAAATTGATATTTTGTTTTACCAAATTAGTTTTTTTATTTTTTAGAAAAATAAAAGACATAATTCAACCAAATATGGTGAATTGAATTTATTTTATCCTACTTTTTTGAAACTATTTTTAATGCTAAAATATATATGATTATTTTTTTTAGTGACCTTTTTTATTATGGTTTGAATTAACATTTGTATTAATTTTTATTGTCTGATTTGAGTAAATTTTTAGTGACCTTTTTTATTTATTGTATGGTTTGACTCACTGTTTGTATGATTGAATATTATTGTTTTTATTCATATAGTTTCAGTTAATATTGTACAGTTTAAATATTATTATATTTTTACAATTTCAATTAATATTTGTATGATTTAATTATTATTATCTTTAATTGTTTTTTTTACCACTGATTGATATTTAAGTAATTTTAAATAATTTTTTTTTGTTCATATTAACTTCAACAATACATTTCATTTTGATTATGTATTTTTTTATATCTATTTTAAGTTATTATTTTAAAATGTAAAGTTTATATTTAATATTAATCTTATTTTAAAGATATCGTCTATATATTTTTGGTATTATTTTTATAAAAATTAAAATTTTATATTAAAAGTTATATATAAATAATAGGGGAAAACACCAATAAATCTCAAATTTGAAAATGTTAACCCATTTAGTCCCGAATGTTTTTTGTTGGACTAATAGGTCCTATTTCCCAAGAAGCTTACTATAGGCCTTTTTATAATTTCCCTTCTTTTCAAACATCAAACATTATTCATCCAACATCAACCATTAGCAACGTCAGGATTAATCATCAAACGTCAACCACTAAACATTAAGATTCTTCATCAAACATCAAACACAGATTTTGAACCATTAAACATTAAGATTATTCATCAAACATCAAACATTATCCATCAACCATCAAACATTAGATTTATGAGTAACATCATCGAAACAACATCAAACATCACAACATCATCATTAAAACAATATCAAAATAACGATTAAACAATTTTTTAAATAATGATTAAACATCAAAATAACGATTAAAATAACATCAAACATCAAAATAACGATTAAACAATCATCATCACAATTTGTTTGATCAAACATCATCATAATTTATTAGCCCTAAACACACAAACCCAGATCTGAAAAAATGAAGATGGATATATATAAATATATATATATATATATATATATAAAGAGGGAGATTCAATTCTCATCAATCTTCAGTATCAACCCTCACGACGACCACCACCACCACGGAACCCGCCGCCTCCGATGGAAAGATCTGATGGGAGAATCGGATCGCAGGATCGGACCCGCCTGAGGACCCGATCTTGGCGTCTCAATTCTGTGGGTTCGAAAGAGAAATGGGCGTAGAAGAGAGTGGTGAGCGAGGAGGAGGAGACGATGGGGTGGTGATTGACATCGTAGGCGAAGTCGGGACCGACCTTGGAGACGTAGGTGGAGGGAATAGAGAGGCCATCGAGGATGGCGGAGATGAAGGCCGCGGCGCCGCCAAGGCTATCGGCGATTACGACGTCGTCTTTGATGAGGACACCGTGGCAGTAATTCCCGACGATTAGGCCACGACAAAAGTGTTCTTGTTCTTGATGTTTGATGACCATGGGTGAGATTATTGGAGCTAGAGGATCTCAATTTGTTCTTGTTCGATGACGTTTGAACATGGTCGATGTTGTTTGATGTTCGATGTTTGTTGATGTTCTGAATGTTCTTGATGTTCTGAATCTTCTGAATGTTCTGAATGTTCTTGTTGATGATGTCAATGTTCAATGTTCTGAATGTTTTCATAAATGTTCAATGTTCTCAATGTTCAATGTTTTCATAAACATCAGCAACATCTCAATGTTCAATGTTTAATGTTCAATGTTCTGAATGTTTTCATAAACACCAGATTCGATGATGTTCAATGTTCTTGAATGTTCTGAATGTTTGAACATGGTCTTCATGTTTCTGAATATTCGATGTTGATGATGTGCTTGAATGTTCACAAAGATGTTGCTGATGTTTGTTTGACGATATACCAAAAATAATCATGACTAAATGATTTAATAAAAAACGTTCAGGACTAATTAGTGTAACATTTACTAAAATAGGATTTATGAGTAATTTTCTCTAAATAATAGTTTGAAAAAAAAAAAAAAAAAACAGGCGTGTACGTTATAAAAGAGAGAGGAGAGATGAAAAAGAGAGCGTACAGAAGAGAGAGTAGAGAGACGTGAGAATAAATGTAAGGAAAGGCGCGTGATGGGAGATAAATTCCCCATGACTTCAGGTGTTTTGAAAAGTTGGTAAAAAATTAACTTTTGATTTTTTAAAAAGTGATTTAGAAGTTAGTAAAAAGTTGACTTTTTACTTTTTAGTTTAATATTTATTTATGGTATCAAATCAAATTAAAATAATCAAAATATCTTTACCTAACATAAAAAATTTATTTTTTTATTTTTTTGTTATAGGCCTAATTTGTAATTTTATACCTGCAATTTTTTGCCTTTTCCAAACTAAATTTGTTGTTTTTTTGACCACTTACGTTTTTAGAAAATGATAAAAAAAAACGTGGCTTTTTATGGGGCTCCTCAAAACGGCACATAATTAATTTTCAATGTCCCACTCACATTGAAATTCTAGACTTTTAGCCCACTATCCAATAAATAAGACTCACCGTTACAACTGAGGTGCAATTGTCCCTAATAAAAATAGGACTTTATAGTTGATATCTCAAATAAATTATTAAATTTTTTATCAAATTTTTTATATGAGTATGAAATTTGCATACATGTGATTTATATGGATCTTACACTCATATAAGAGGTTTGATAAAAAATTTAATAATTTATTTAAAATCGAAAATGACTGGTAGCTCAAAAAAAGTGGCCCGATTTTGGCTCGAATTCAAATTCGAAGACAAAGACAGAGGAGAAAGAGGGAGAGAAGAGAGGAGAAGAGAAAGAGGAAGAGAGAGTGAGAAAGAGAGAGGATGAGAGGAGATCGTCGCAGTGCCACCACCGTCGACTCGCTGCCGCCGATCGTCGCAGCACTAAAGATCGTCGCAGCACCACCGCCGTCGCCTCCGGTCCCGCCTCCGCCTCCTCCTCCCCCTGTGATTATGCCCCCTCCAGTCCTCCTCCTTCCTCCTCCTTCCTTCTCTTCTTCTCCACCCTTCTTCTTCTTCTTCCTTTTGCAACAAAAACACAGGAAAAAAAAAAAAAAAAAAGAAGGCACCAAAACGACGTCGTTTTGATATCAAGCCAAATTCGGGCCAAACTCTTTCAAGTTACGTAGCGGGGTCGATTTAAAATTTATATTTTCCTAAAAATAGTGGTGTGCTATCAAAGCCTTCTTTGGTATGTCAAACTTTTTGATATTTTTAACTATTTTAGGTCTCGTTTAGAAATTAATTATTTTAGTAATTTTTTACTTTTTTAGTTAAAATATGAGGTAAAAAAAATTAGTATATTTAGAATATTTTTTGATTTTTTATAAAAAGATGTACAAAAAATAGAGAGAAAACGATTTTTTTGACTTTTTAGTATAGGTTATAGACTTTTTGATTTTTTTTTTTTTTAACTTTTAGACTAAAATAAACACTTGCCAAACGAGACCTTAGTTACGAAAAGATAAAATAGGTTAAAAAGTTAGTAAAATAAAACGTTACATCCAAATTTATTCTCTTATAAAAGTCAAAAAATATCTATCACAAACGAGACTTTTTAGCCTAAGACTAAAATTGTCAAAAAATTAAAAAGCCAAAAAATCAATCCACATTTCAAACGAACCCAAAATAGAGTTTTTGATTAAATTTTTTTACAAAAAATGATGTGGCCTCTAGTATTTTAAATCAAAATACCACGCATTGTATTCATAAGCAGACCTACCTTCAAGATATAAAATTTTACTTACATTCTTATATAATCTTGACTACTCATAATATATTTAGTACATTAATCATAAAAGTCTAACTAAATTTGGCTTAGTTCCCTCAAAAGTCAAAAAAAATTGTTGTTCGTTGAAATTTACACCTAATTTTTTTTTTGTTTATCTCAATATTTTCTAACGATTTAAGAAATTGAGAAAAATAGGATAAACCCTTCACCTCTTAAGTGAGAGCAACGGTAAGAATTTCATATCATTTTATGTTATTATAGTCTACCATCATTATATATTTAAGAATTAGTTACTTAAAAGTCTTATTTATAAATGTTATGGTAATTCAGATCTTATCAAAAAAAATTTAAATCAATAAGTCCTATTTAATAAAACTGAGAATATTATCAGTTTTTTTCAATTTTTAAAACTAAGAATATTATAACGTTTTTGCCCTTGTACTTGTTAGTTTAATTCAACTATCTGATAAAATTGAGAATATTATCAATTTTTTTCAGTTTTAAAACTGAGAACATTATTAATTTTTTCATTTTTTTTTTGTTTAGTTTTGCACATCAATATTCCACCATCATGCTCCTTTTATAGACACAAAATTTTTAGTTTTGCACATAAATTTTTTAAAGTTTTTTCAATTTGAAAGTTTTAAAAATTAAAATAAATGTCAAATCATCATGTTCTATAGATGATCATAAATGATGAACAACCATTGTTTGAAGGAAATTCTAACTATTAAAAATTTAATGAGACATTGTAACAACCCTCATACTGTTTACTGATTAATGACTGAATGATTACCGTTAATCATCGATTACTGCTAAATGGGACTGATAATGACTGATAATTGAACTGCCTAAGGTACTGAACTGACCGACTGAAAACTGGAATCGAATTGACTGAGTATGTGTGTGTTAAATTGTATTCTATCTGTTTGACTGTTTGATTATCTGTTCCTGTTTGTATGTTTAAATTGCAAATTGAAGGCCTTATCAGCGGCCGAATCCAAAATTGATTAGTGTATCTTGATCAACATAATTTATGTAATTTTATGGTGAAGTTATCTGAAAACTGATTAGGTATGATTAAATTAGATTAATGGTACCAAATTTCATGAATTGGACTTATTACCAAATTGCCACCTGAGTGGCCCACTACTTGAGCCTTTTTGATCTCCTAATACACTCAACAAACATTTCTTCTTCCACTTCCTGCACACAACCGACCTTAGAGAGAGAGAGGAGCTAGAAGAGTTGAGTTCAACTTGTTTCATTGTGAATTGGCTAGAATTGTTTGAAGAATTGAAGGTTGATTGCATATTTGAGCTCCCTTCTTGAACTACAAGACTAAAGGTAGCTCCATTGTCTTCTTATTCATGTTTTGAGTTGATTCTTGCATGGTTCATGTCATATTGATGGAGTTTAGAGCCAAAACATGGTTTAGATGTTGTATTGCAGCTTGGATGTTGCATGCATGTACATATATTGAAGTTTTGAGGTTGTAATCCATGTTTCCTCACATGCATGTCCATCTTTTGGTCATACTCCATGAGTTCATCTTGTTTTTGAAGGTTTGAGCTCTTTTAAAACAGCATTAAAGCTTTGAAAATGATTTAAGATCATGCATGTTATATTTGAGGATTGTTCTTGGAAAATGGTTTGAAATTGAGTTTAAATTAACCACCCTTGGGCCTTGATTTCTCAAATTGAGTTTGGATCATGTTTAACTATGAGTTTACATGTGTTTTCTGGAAATTTAGCCCAAGAGGTCGAGTTTTGATGCTTTTGAACTTGATTTTGGAGCTTGGAGGTGCGATCTGGGTTTTCCAGATTTCGCACTTCCGCTCGAGCGGGGGAAGTGCCGCTCGAGCGTGGAATCCGAACATCCAGCATCTCTCTGCACTGTTTTACAGTCCGCTCGAGCGGAGGATTGGGCGCTCGAGCGGAGTCTTGTCTCAAGCTCGAGCGGGCATCGAGCGGAGATTTCACCCATCCAGTACTTTTACAGTACGCTCGAGCGGGGAATTTTACGCTCGAGCGTGTACCTTTGTTTGCCTGTACGCTCGAGCGGGGAAACCTGAGCTCGAGCGGGACTCTGTTTTTCTGAAAATCCTGAACATGCTTTTAAATGTACATCTGTGCATCCTCATCCCATTCTAGGCATTCTTAGGCCTAGTTTAAGGCATCTTGTTGAGGATATAGATGTAGAACACACCGAGGAATTAGGGATTAAGTTATAATATTTCCCAACTGTATAGCTTAGTGTGTGTTCAACCTGTGAACTGTGTAGGGTTGGCAACTGGGGAGACACGCTCTAGCATACTGTAGCCCAAAACTCTGTGAGTAACAATTGTGTAAAGATATGTTCAACTGATATCTTTTGAATACTGAACTGAACTGTCTACTGAACTGGTATTATCTACTGAATGAATGTATGTCCTTTATTTCTGAACTGTACTGTGGCATCCTTAGTACTTACTGTTTACTGTTACTGTTACTGCGACAGAATTCTCTGTCGGTTCCCTCGTGGAACCACTACTGTTTACTGACTGATGGCCATCATTACTGTTTGGTCTTTTAAGACCTACTGTTACTGTTATGCTAATGGATGTACCACATATGACTGTTTACTGTACTGAACAACTGAAATACTGATTGAATTGAACTGTTTTCATTACTGTAAGGACATTCATTCTAAACCCCTTTACGCATTATGTTATTCACTGGGCTTTAGCTCACTGCTCATATATATATGTAGGTGTACAGGCACCAGACCGGAGCTAGGAGCGCGGGTTAGACTCCAGTTTTGTCAAGCCAGCCTATGTGCCTCACTGCGAGGTTCCGAGCCTATCTGCTAAGGCTTAGGGGTGTTTTAAGAATTCCCCCTTCTGTACTGTTTCACTGTTTTGTATAGGCTGACTGTTCACTGTACCGCTATCTAGGGTTGAGTCCCTAGTTTGAATGAATGTGAATATTGTGCATACTGTTCTGTACTGTTTATGTATGAATGCATGAAAAATCTTTTGGCATACAGACTGTCACAGCTCAATGGACACTATTTATTTACTGTATTGGCTTCCGCCAGGCCCTGTACTCTGTTGTACTGTATTACTGTTAAGCAGGCCTTCGGTAATCTCGGATTACTGGCCGGTTACGGTGCTAAACCCATAGGGCCGGGTTTGGGTCGTGACAGACATGAAGGTCCAAAATATCTTAGTTAAGACTTAATGAAGTATAAGTTCATAAATTAGAACTTGTGTGTAAATACTCTATATTTAATTAATATCAACTATAATTATTATTTTTGTAAAAAATCAATAAAATTATAATATTTTTTAGAGCATATGAATGAATACCATAAATTATTTCCATAAATATTATAGGTCTTAGACCTAAGAAAAAAAATACCAAATGAAAAAGTATAAAATAATAATAGACAATGTGATAAAATTTATACATCAATTAGGCTTTGTAATGAATATATATTGAAAGAGTATGTGAAAGAGAAGACTCATATTCTGCCCAAATTGAGTATGCTGAAAAATTGTGTTGTGGCTTATATTTATGTAATATAATTCATTCACACAATTTCTCCCCCTTCCAAACCCCTCCCCCCCCCCCCCCCAAAATTACATGGCAAATAAAATTTGATAAGTTAGCTCACATTAAAATATTTTATCAAAACTCTCTTTCTATGCATTCTGTTTTACCAGCTTATTAGGGGAATTGCATGGGAATAAAATGTGTGGATGTAATACTATTGTATTTATAAATGTGAAAATGTTAAAATTTATAAATCAAACTTGTTACCACTTCAAAATGGAAAACAACACATTTTATAAATTATTTTGGGGCTAATTTGTGTAGTGCCTAAATTTTGATTTTTATTGATTAAAATAGTAGTACGCATTACTTTCATGTTGATTTTGAGATCAATGTTGCTAGCAGACACTCATTTCCGCTTCTAAACACATTCATATAGGTGTGTGAACCCAGATACATAAATGTATTCTCTATTTATGGATGTGGGTATTGAAGTATAAATGATGTGTGCCTATCTTTTCTCCTTTGAGAGACAACATGATAATGTGAAAAGAGTAATGTTAGGTATCGTGAAAAAATATCATAAAAATGATCATGAAAGATTTTTCATTACACATACAAAAAAATACCACACACTAATCAAAGGATAAAAAATTTTCATGAAATATTTCATGATATTTTTTTTATGATCCTTAATATTATTCATGTGGTAAATGGCATGGAGTATTATTACTCCAAAACTACCTGTTGGACCATTTTAATATCTTATATTTATTTATTGGTTTATCTTTTTCATAAATGGGGTTTTATTACTTTGGTAACCTCTTGGTCATAAATGGAGGATAAATAGAATTCATGAACCTGGTTAATGGTCATTATTTTGGTGTAACCATTTTCTTGTTTAATGGTCATTATTTTTGGTGTAACTGTAAGGTCCTTATAGCCTATATATGGTCTACTATTTTCTATCTATAGAGATCAACTATTTTTTCTTTACAAGAGAGATTACTAGCAAAGAAGGGTGTTTTATTGGTGGAGCTTTGGGTTCACCATCTTGTGCAGAGTTGGCCTGAACCATACGACAAGTGGTCGGGCTGTTGTATCCTAGAGGGGACAAGTCATAGTGTTGTGACTGCTGCATCGGTATTTGGATTCTTCCTACCGCAGTGGGCTTGATCTCCTTAAAGAAAACGAGATATCCGTGCCTCAGCCTGATCTATTTGTATCTCATTTTCTTTGCATCATTTATCAATAATATAGTTTAGTTTCTGGTATTTTCTCCAACAATTTTAAGGAGATCAAACATGGAACAAGTACCAGAAAAAACCAATGATGGAATTGGAGATCTCAACAAACCTTTCAAGTTCAAAGGAGTTCATTTTAAGAGGTGGAAAGGAAAAGTTCTTTTTTACCTTAGCCTTTTGAAAGTTGCATATGTTCTTACCGAAAAGAATCCGAACAAAATCCCAACCGAGGAGATGAATGATGAAGACTATGAGGCACATGAAGCAAAAGTGGCTTCCTATAATACAGATGAGTATAAATGTCGCTTTTATCTCTTAAATTGCCTTGCTGATCAATTTTATGATTACTATGACACCACTTACACTTCCGTAAAGAAAATTTGGAAAGCTTTACAGACTAAGTATGATACCGAAATGATAGTTGCAGAAGTAAGATCTGAAGGCATCAAGATTGGTGACAACTTGGTAGTTGCAGGACTTGCTGACAAGCTACCACCATCCTGGAGAGAATTCCAAAAGAGTATGCGTCACAAACAAAAGGAGACTTCCTTAGAGACGTTGATCACTCGCATCCGAGTAGAAGAGGAGGCTAGAGGCCAAGATGCATTAATAACACAAGCGGGTAATGGCAATTCTACCACAAAGGTAAACTTTATTTCAGCAAATAATAACTTACCCAAAGGTCATAATTCCAAGAATGCTTATTTGAAGCCTTATAAAAAGAATATGAAGAATTATGGTAAACCTCACAATAAGTGGATTAATCCAGATAAGAACCAAGGTCCATCACCTCCACAAAATTTTACATGCTTTGTCTGTGGCAAAAGTGGGCATATTGCTCGAACTTGCAAATTCCGAAAACGTGCACCTACCCCAAAGGCTAACATTATCGAGGAGCCATTTGTGGCTATGATTACAGACATTTGCATGGTTAATTATGTGGACGGTTGGTGGGCAGATTCTGGTGCTAATAGACATGTTTGTTATGATCAAACTTGGTTCAAGGTGTATACTCCCTTTAATGATGAGAAAACAATTATGCTTGGTGACTCTAGTCAAACCAAGATACTTGGGAGTGGTGAGGTTGATCTAAAATTCACCTCTGGACGTGTGCTTACTTTAAAAGATGTGTTTTATACACCGTCCATGAGGAAGAATTTGATGTCAAGTTATTTGTTGAATAAGGCTGGGTTTTAAGCAAACTATGGAATCTGATCAATATGTGATTACCAAGAAGGATATTTTTGTGGGTAAGGGTTATACTTGTGATGGGATGTTCAAATTGAATATTGAGATTAATAAACCATCTACTAATTCGGTTTACATGTTGTCTTCTATTAATTTGTGGCATGCTCGCTTGTGTCATATAAATAGTAAATATGTGGGAATCATGAGTAGTTTAGAATTAATTCCTAAAGTGACAAAAAATTTTGAGAAATGTGAAGTTTGCAGTATAGCAAAAATTACCAAGAGGCCTCATAAAAGTGTTGAAAAAAATACCGAATTGCTAGAATTATTTCATACTGATTTGTGTGAGTTTGAAGGAATTTTAACTCGGGGTGGTAACCGATATTTTATCACTTTTATTGATGATTTTTCAAAATATACAAACATATATTTATTAAAAAATAAAAGTGATGCTTTTGAGAAATTTAAAGAATTCCTTCTTGAAGTGGAAAATCAATTCGGTAAAAAGATTAAAAGAATTAGAAGTGATAGAGGCCGGGAGTATGAATCTATAGGATTCAACTCTTTTGTTCAGTCATTGGGAATTATTCATGAGACTACTCCACCATATTCACCTTCATCAAATGGCGTAGCTGAAAGAAAAAATAGAACGTTAATTGACTTGACAAATGCTATGCTTATTGATTCAGGTGCTCCCTCAAATTTTTGGGGTGAGGCTATTTTGACAGCTTGCCATGTGATAAATAGAGTGCCACACAAAAAGACTAAAATTGTCCCTTATGAGTTGTGGCGAGGGCATAAACCAAATTTAGGTTATTTGAGGGTTTGGGGTTGTTTAGCTTTTGTGAGGCTTGAAGATCCTAAACGACCTAAATTGGGTGAACGAGCTACCACTTGTGCTTTTCTTGGGTATGCGTTGCATAGTACAGCTTATAGATTTTTTGATATGAAAAATAATATTATTTTTGAATCAGGTGATGCTATTTTTCATGAAAACAAATTTCCTTTCAAATCTAGAAATAGTGGGGGTTAAATAATATCTGAAAATATTTTATCTATGCCTAGCTCTTCTACTCATTCTCAAGTTTTCAAGAAAAAGAAAATTTTCAAATCCAACCAAGAAGACGTAAACGAGCTAGAGTTGAAAAAGATTTTGGCCCTGACTATTATCTTTACAATGTGGAAGAAATTCCTCATACGGTACAAGAAGCTTTATCATCACCTGATGCTATTTTCTGGAAAGAGGCTGTAAATGATGAGATAGACTCACTACTTTCAAATAAAACATGGAAGTTAGTGGATTTACCTCCAGGTTGTAAAACTATTGGGTGTAAATGGGTCCTTCGTAAAAAACTTAAACCGGATGGAACTATAGATAAATATAAAGCGAGGCTTGTCGCTAAAGGTTTTAAGCAACAAGTTGATCTTGATTTCTTTGATACTTTTTCTCCGGTTACTAGAGTAACATCCATTAGACTGTTGATTGCAGTGGCTGCAATTCATGATTTAAAAATTCATCAAATGGATGTAAAAACAGCATTTTTAAATGGAGATCTAGATGAGGAGATTTACATGGACCAACCTGAAGGCTTTGTGGAGCCTGGCCAAGAAAGCAAAGTGTGTAAGCTAACTAAATCCCTTTATGGTTTAAAATAAGCTCCTAAACAGTGGCATGAGAAATTTGATTCCTGCATGCTTGAGAATGGCTATAAGACTAATGAATGTGATAAGTGCATATATTATAAAACTTGTGAGAATGCACATGTGATTATTAGTCTATATGTGGATGATCTACTTATCTTTGGCTCTAATTTGCATATTATAAATGAGACTAAAAATATGCTTAATAGCCACTTTGATATGAAAGATCTTGGTGAAGCTAATTTTATTTTGGGAATTAAAATTACCAAGACTGAGGATGGCATTTTTCTTGATCAGTCGCATTATGTTGAGAAAATTTTAAAGAAATATAATTTTCTAGACTGTAAACATGTTGCTACTCCTTTTGATGCAAGCATACACTTATCTGTTGTAACAAATGAAAAAGAAGTGATTAATCAAAAGGAATATGCTAGCATGATTGGTAGTTTGAGATATGCTACTGACTGTACTAGACCTGACATTGCATATGCTGTTGGAGTACTTAGCAGGTTTACTAGCAAACCAAGTCGAGATCATTTGCTAGCCATGGGAAGAATTATGAGATATTTATTTGGAACAAAAAATTATGGTTTGTTTTATAACAAGTATCCTGCGGTACTTGAGGGATATAGTGATGCCGATTGGAACACTTTGTCCGGTGATTCTCTCTCTACCTCGGGTTTTATTTTTACCTTGGGTGGTGGTGCTATATGTTGGAAGTCTAAAAAACAGACGATAATTGCTAATTCTACAATAGAAGCTGAGCTTATAGCGTTAGCTTCAGCATGTGAGGAAGCGAATTGGTTGAGAGATTTGTTACATGAAATTCCTTTTTGGGAAAAACCAATTCCTCCTGTGTTAATTCGTTGTGATAGCACTGCTGCTATTGGTAGAGTGAACAATCATTTTTATAATGGTAAATCCAGACCTATTGGAAGGAAACACAGTAATGTGAGATCCTTTTTGAGTAATGGCATCATAACTGTGAATTATGTAAGATCTTGTGATAATCTTGCCGATCCATTAACCAAGGCCTTGGCGAGAGATAGGGTTTGGAATACATCGAGGGGGATGGGTTTGAAGCCTATAAAATCAAAAACCATGTATGAGGATACCCAACCTAGGGACCAGAGATCCTGTAACTAGGTTCAATGGGAAGAACGAATCATATGGTGGTTGTAAAAATGCACTCTTTAATATTTTGTTATCCATCCCTATGATGTAAGTGCATTTGTCCTGTAATGTTGGAGGGTTGAGTTTTTATACTCTTAATGAAATTCTGTAGCTCTTGTTGAGTGGGGTGTGTAAATTACAGGAACATCCTTGACAGATTTCACCTATGTGAGCATGAAAGTGGGGCCGCTTTCTATGAGAACAAGGCTTATTCTTAAATATGCTCATGAAAACTGGGATTAGCACAAGGCCGTAATGTGCTGGCTATTAAAGCTCATGTCAACACCTGGACTATTATGTGTGAGCAGTAATACTTTATTTCCCCTAAGCAGTCATAGTTCAAGTCTGAGACCACTACTGACTCTGGAGTAGAGATTGTTGTTTCACTAATGAAGGTTCAATGCAGAGCACACCTTCATGATGCATACTAGTCTATCTTTGTTTGGTAATCTCTTTTATCTTTGTTGATATTAAAATGAGTGGGGGATTGTTGGACCATTTTAATATCTTATATTTATTTATTGGTTTATCTTTTTCATAAATGGGGTTTTATTACTTTGGTAACCTCTTGGTCATAAATGGAGGATAAATAGAATTCATGAACCTGGTTAATGGTCATTATTTTGGTGTAACCATTTTCTTGTTTAATGGTCATTATTTTTGGTGTAACTGTAAGGTCCTTATAGCCTATATATAGTCTACTATTTTCTATCTATAGAGATCAACTATTTTTTCTTTACAAGAGAGATTACTAACAAAGAAGGGTGTTTTATTGGTGGAGCTTTGGGTTCACCATCTTGTGCAGAGTTGGCCTGAACCATACGACAAGTGGTCGGGCTGTTGTATCCTAGAGGGGACAAGTCATAGTGTTGTGACTGCTGCATCGGTATTTGGATTCTTCCTACCGCAGTGGGCTTGATCTCCTTAAAGAAAACGAGATATCCGTGCCTCAGCCTGATCTATTTGTATCTCATTTTCTTTGCATCATTTATCAATAATATAGTTTAGTTTCTGGTATTTTCTCCAACACTACCAAATAACCTCTCCGTCAAAACATAATAAAATTATCGCGTTGAATTTCACATAATAAATATATATATTTTTTAAATAATGATATTGGTAGAGTGATATTCAATCACTTTTCCCAACCATTCTCAAAGGTAAACCATCAAAAGAATTATAAAAAAATGGTTAAATTATAAATACATCTTCTGAAATTTACTTAAAATATAAATTGTTCTTTGTGATTTAGAAAATTACAAATACTTTCCTGTTAGAATTTTTTATTTAATAGAATTAATTGAAAAAATGAAATTTCTAACTGTCCACCCATACAATAATAAAATTATCTGAATTATTAATTGAAATAAAATTTTAACATTATTTAAAACGATTAATTAACTTGATGATTTATTAATAAAATGACCTATTTGTTATGAAATTAGAAACTTTAGGAAATTTAATGTAATTTCTAGAACTGCAAGAAATAATTTATAATTTAAATAAATCCCATGAGGTGTGTTTGTAATTTATTCAAAAAAAATTTTGCTCCCATTGTAGAGTAAAATTTCTAAAAATAGCAAATGAAAGTATTAAATGGAATATAAAGTAACAAATGACACATGCTATCCACATTTGCCTTGCTGTCAATAAAAATGATGACATGGGTGGAGTTAGGGATTCCGTATATTTAAGTTTGTCTACTGGACTATTCTATGATGCACCCATTGATTGCTATGGTGCACACTACACTAAAATAAATCTGAGTCGTTAGATGCAAATGAAAAGACAATCCAGTTATCAACTGGTATCATGTAAAGTTGGGAAAAAAATAGGTGATCATAATTACCATAGAATATGATAAAAATAGAATTTCTTACTATTATTACTAACCTTATTTGCTACACAATGTGGTCATTTACCGTAAAGACTTGTTTGAGATGATTTAAGTGATTATATTTTTTATTTTTTTATGAAAAAATGTGTGGAAAAATAGAAAGATAATATAATAAAAAAAAATAAATAAATGAATTATTTGAAATAAGTCAAAGTTGGCCTAAACTAAAATCTCTGTGGATTTTCGCACGTTAACTTCACACCAATCATTTGCATACATGTGTATCCCTACTAAACAAAGAGGTAAAGAAAGAGTGAGGGAAATAGTATACGTGTACAAAAAGCAATCACATAATGAATGTACATACAATACAAATTATGCGTAACTACAAGCGGTTGGTTGGTTTTCATATTGGCTAAATAATTATAGAAAGACAAAAAAAAAATTAAAAATTATAAAAAATTACAAATTATAAAAGGATAGAAAAAATTTATCATTTCAAAGTTAAAAAGTTAAAAAAGTCAATTAAGAATATCAAACGAATAAAAAAGTTTCAGGTTAAAAAAGTTTAAAAAGTCAATTAAAAAAGTCATTGCCAAATGAAGGCTAAAGTCTCGTTTGGGAACCATCTATTTTAGTTAAAAAGTCAAAAAATTATTAAATTAGTCAAAAAAATTAGTATATTCGGGATGATTTTTTGACTTTTTACGAAAAGATGTGCAAAAAGTAAAGAGAAAAGAGAATCTTTAACTTTTTTGTATGAGTTGTTGGTTTTTTGATTTTTTTAATAATTTTTTGACTTTTTAACTAAAAGGAAAAGTTCCCAAACGAAGCCTAAATGTGAGTATTCTCTGTTAGATATGTACTCCACCTATTTAAAAATATTAGTTTCTTATTTATTTTTTATTATCTCAAAATATTATTTTATTTTGTAAAAATTAAGGACTAAAATAATATGAATTTTCTATTTTGCATCTTTTTAAATTCATTAACAGTATAAAAAATATAATTATGACAATTAATATTTTCAAAAAAAATATACTATTATAGAGTAATTTTGAAAAATCAATATTTTTAAAGTACGATAATTGTATTACTTTTAAAAAATTAAAATTTTTAAAGGGAACTATTATTTTATGACAGAGTAAGCATTTTTCAATTTTTTATGTGCAAGAAGTATTGAAAGGTGAAACTGTAATTAACCCTTCTCAAACAGGGGGCAATAATATCATTTCGCAATCATATTTATGAAGTATTTATGTGATTGATTTTATTTACACCACAAAAGGTCTCCTTATACACTTTTTTTTCTAATTATACGTTTTACAAAAATTTTAAATTTAAAAATTGTATAAATTAATGTGCAGCAGAAAATTAGGATTGGGAGTTGTGCTACTTTTTGACTTTTGGTGAATAGTGATAACTTTTTAACTTTTTGAGTAACTTTTTTGACTTTTTAGGCGTATGCCAAACTAGGCATAAGGGGTTGTTTGGAATGATCTAAAAAAATGCATTTTTTAACTTTTTACGAAAGAACGTAAAATATGAGATGGGTTTGAAATGATATTGTAGAGAGATATATGTCATTTAAATGAGATGATGTAACTTTAAATAAAATAATAACTTTTTAACTTTTTCAATTTTTTATATTTTGCCAAACTAGGCCTAAATATACCCTCATCTTTTCAAACCCAAACTACCTTCACCCCTAACCACCACCTCCGGTCATTATTGTTGCCATTGTTGTCGCTTCTCTAATCTCCGGCAATACCCTCCTCTCCCATTGTCAAACCCCTTCCCACTACAACCCACCTCCCCAACTCCTTTTCACTGATGAACCTTACCTCCCAACAAGAAAACCTCCACTGTAACATGTCTTCCCCACCTGCAAATCCTCATCGTTAACTTACCCCAACGCGAAATTCCATATCTATTACCAATCCCCCTAGATCTAGAAATTTTACATTTAGGATTTGAAGAAGGAGATTTGGAGGAATGGGTTGGGTTGTGCATCTAGGTGGGAGGGAGAAAAAGAAGAAGATGATGATTTGGACAAAAGAGCGACAATAGAGAAGATTGCATTAGGCAAGAAATGACGATGGGAAGGAAGGGAATGATGGAGAAAGGAGGTGGTGGAGAGAAGAGATGGTGGCATCGACAACACATTGAGGTAGGATTATATTGGCAGCATGAATGGGCAATAATGACTTACTTAAAGATGGGTGAGAAGAGAAATTAGAGTTTGAAAGTTTTATTTTATATATAATTTTTTGTGAGGATGACATTATTGCAAACATTTTAAGTCACATTTACGTCTCCTTCTATAAAATTATTTGTGTGTGCATAATACTGAAAGGCTAACCCTTCTTAGAGAGAGGGCAAAAGTGTCATTCACATGTCCGTTCCTGGAAATCTGTTTAGTTTTAGAATTTTGAAGAGTCCTCATGCCAAGCTGAGCCGGGATTCTCATTTTCTTAGTTGTCTCGTCAATCCTTTGAATAATTTTGTAGACGTGTCACAATTTGAAGGGTCAGTTAATGTGCCTGTTTGGTAGAACTTAAAAGCAACTTATTTCAGCTTTCAGCTTAATTTAAGCTATTTTGATGTGTTTGGTTTAACTTATAGCTTATAGCTTTTTGGAAGTCAGAAATCAGCTTATTCTTTGAGTGGGGCAGGAGATGCTTAATTTATAAGTCAGAAATCAACTTATGTTCATAGTTATAAGCTATAAGCTGTTTAGGCATAAACTATAAGCACTTTCTCACAATTCTACCAAACAGGGCCAATGAATGCTTATGTTAAGATCGTCTGAGCGCTGTCTCCCAAAAACATAAATATATTTACGAAAAATTACAAATCAATTGTAAAAACAAAAAAACAAAAAAAAATGCAAAATTATGAAAAAAAATTATCGCTTTAATTATTAAAGTTGATAAGTTTTATTACTAATTTAAAATTTATTTTGAAAACATGCATTGAATTACAATTTCTCCATACATTTATGCGCCAGCAAAAGAAAAGAGAGAAACATCGTACTGTAATAATCATGTGAGGAATTTGCTAATCTCAACTTCAATTTCTCTTCTATTTAATTATTTATTTTTTAAACTACAAAATATGAAAAATTCTATTTGCATATCACGTTTGCTTCAATACACGCAATTTGTATTGCTGAAATATAAAATTTCCAACAAAAATTACACATAAATTACAGGACAAAAATAAATTGTTCACGTTTGGATCTAAACTTCAGAACCACTATCTTTGGTTTGGAAATTTATGTCCTAATGTTTGGTTTTTGTTCGGAAGTCTGGATTAATTTTACTTTTATCCCTTGAATTATCCTCAGTTTTTCTATTTCATTCTTGAACTATCAATTTCATTTATTTAGTTCCTAAAGTTTCTAATTTCTATTCATGTGATCTAATTGGAGCCGATTATACAAATCAATAATTATTGAAACCTAATTTAATGAGAAAATATTATTTTAGAATTTGTATACTTTGAATTATACACAGAAGAATACTCTCTTTTTCTTTTTATTGTTTTGAATAAACTACACCTCACAACGGCTTCGTTTAGAAAGTTGCTATTTTAGTAGGCTATTTTAGTTTTTGACTATTTTAGTAGGCTAAAATTTTTGTGTTTGGGAAGATGATTAGATTTTTTTGTGGTTGGATGTGATGTTTGTGAGAGAAAAAGTGAAATGATCATGAGTTTGATGTGATATTTTGTCTTATTAGCTATTTTAGTCTATTTTATTTGTATCATTTAAGATGTCCAAATTATAAAATTATCTTTCTGCCATAAAATTAGGATTTAACTATTACTGATTTGTACAATCGTCTTCAATTAGACTACATAGACAGGAATCATAAACTTTAAAGACGGTTAAATAGAAAAAAATCAATAATTTAAGGATGAAATAGAAAAACTAGCAATAGTTTGGGGATAAAAGTGAACTAACCCTCCAAAATTTATACCCGAATTATATAAATAGTGCGCATTGAGATTTTTTATACTGTGGACACGGAATTTGATATGCTTATATGTTGAATTTTATCAGCATATTGGCCTCTATGATGGCTAAACTTACTAAGGGTTAATTTGGGAATTGACTTTTCAATATTATTATTATTATTATTATTATTATTACGAAAAGACATGTTAAAAAATAAAAAAAAATTAATTGATTTTTTTGACTTTTTATCTAAAAATTTGCCTTCCCAAGCAAGGCCTAGACTGTCACAACTGTCATCTTTTATTTATATGCATCTAAATTAACTTATTTTTTTATTTTTTAACTTTAGTGATTTTTTTTATATATAAATTTTGAATTAAAAAAATATTAAAGAGAAAGATATCAAAGTTAAAAAATATTACTTTTAGTGTACAAATATAATTATGACATTGTCATTTTAAAACTATGACTCTACCCATTATACAATTTACAAAGGTCCAAAACTTCTAAAATTATGTCATATCATCCGTTAGTATACTAATTGGTATATCAATTGATAGATATAGCATTATTTATTTATAAAATATGTTAAAAAATTATTACTGAAACAAATTCACATGTTATTCAAAGATTTTGTAATCATATAATACATTTTGAGTCAGTCTTGAGTGACTTAATATATTTTTTAAAATTAACATAACATTATAACACCTTCAATTGAGTTTTTATAATAATATGTTGCCTTTTGTTTCTCCAATGGCTATGGGTGAATTATTGGTGTTTAGGGAATCAGAAAAATAATTCTAAAAATAATATAAATAAACTAATTATTGAATAGAACTTAAATCTATTAATTAGAAAGTTATACGTTTTAAAACAATATTATAGATGTCAATATAATTAATAAAAAAATAGATAAACTTCCAAGCCACATTTGCTTAGTGGACACAATGAAGGGAGGATAGGATTATCCCTGAATAAGTGGTGGGATAACGTATCCCAAATGATAGGAAATTACTAGGGATAATATATATTGTCATATTTTAAGTTTGAGAGCGATGAGATCAAATGACACTATTTTATGCTTGAATATTTTGTTGACATAGCTTTTATTGGTGTTTGGAGTTTATTTTTATTTTTTTCTATCTTTAGTGAATTTTTTTTTTTTTTTAATTTTCAAAAAGTTTTAAGGCTCTCGGTTCATAAATTCAATTTTAGATTTCTTCAGTCTGAAAGTCCATGAGGCAAATTACCTTGTCCATAAGGACATGCTTCCGTAAAAAGACCAAACTATCCATATATTTAGATCACGCACGTCTCTTCTCTTTAAACCCCCTCACTTTCCTCCTAGATCTAATTCACTCTCTCTCTAACTTACTCCCCACACTCTCTCTCTCACTCTCTCTCTCTCTCTTCCCATAAGAGGCGAGAAGGCTTTGATCGTCATCAGCCGCCGCTCTTGTGGCTTCCGTCAGTCGTCGCCTCTCCCCAATGATTTCTCTGATCTCTCCCGCCGCACTCACTCTTTTTCTTCTCAGGCAAATCACACTCATCTTCATCATCCTCCACCATCGCGGGCCTAACTCCCCAATCTAACTCGCTCACCGTCACTGCCATCGTTACGGGACAGGTATTGCAGGAGTAGTATTTGATCTTCATCTATAACAACCTCGACCTGTGATTAGTTAATGATCCTTGATTAAGAATGCTTAATAAGTAATGAAGATGAAATCCTAAGTTAATAGCATGTGTTACGTGTCATTTGTATTTATATCTATCTGATGTAGAAATTTTGAATTTCTGTTTTGTATGCAAATTGAACGCCTCATCGGTATCCGAACACGGAATTGACTCTGTTTATGTGTTATTTAGAATTTTTAGAATTTTATGGTAATTTTAATTGGATTTTGATTCGGAACCAAATAATTAGAATAAATTAGATTAAATTAAGTTGAGTCAAGCTCAATTAAGTCCACTAATCAAGGCTATATAAGGCATACACACACACACACTAGAGCTTCTTTGTTCATCTTTTCTTAAGGAGAAAACGTAAGAGAGGGAGAGCTAGAGTGAGAGGGGTGAATTCAAAAAAGAAATGAGGAATTGCTAGAGAATTAAAGGGAAATTGGAGAAATTGAGCAAGAACTCACTAGAATTCAAAGAATTGAGAACCTTAGATAAGAAATTCAATCTTTAAGCTTTGTGTTTAACTCATTCAATGCATGAATTCAAGAGAATTAAATAGATCAACATAAGAATTAAGTTAAGATTGGAGAATTATAACTCAATTCCTACATG
Organism: Camellia sinensis; assembly: GCF_055761805.1. Classification (NCBI taxonomy): domain Eukaryota; kingdom Viridiplantae; phylum Streptophyta; class Magnoliopsida; order Ericales; family Theaceae; genus Camellia; species Camellia sinensis. The sequence goes on along the minus strand of NC_138973.1, from coordinate 87,502,907 downwards.
CATGCACATTTCATAGCATTTTGGGTTGTTTTCAAAAGAATTCCCACATGCATGGTCTTATCTTGGTTTTGTTATAAGAATTTAGCATGTTTTTGAGCTAAATATCTCATTTGATCATGTTTTGGAGGGTTTGAGTTCATAACAAGCCATGTATGTTATGCTTTCAAAATTTCAAGTTTGACTTTGAACAATTCACTTGCTTTTGGGCCTTGATTTTGTGAAATGATCTTTAATTAAAGAATGCGTTTTGAAGCTTTGGAATTGAAATTTGGAGCTTAGAGAGCAATCTGGAAATTCCAGAATTCGCACTTTTCGCTCAAGCGGTGAAGTCTGAGCTTGAGCGAAGAATGCAAGATCCTAATACTTTTACAGAGTTGGGGGTTGGCTCGAGCAGTAGAACCTATGCTCGAGCAACCACCCTTATTTTGAGCCCCTGGCTCGAGCAACATAAGTTGCGCTCGAGTGTAAAATGAAAGCTTCCAGAAGTTTTGTAGATTGCTCGAGCGACCAAAGTTGCGCTTGAGCGAAGACCTTATTTTAAAAAATTTGACTAAGTGTTTCAACTCATATTTTGGCATACTCATTGCATCTTAAGCATTCCTAAGCCTTAATTAAGATTTGATTGTCTGCATGTCCACTCGAGCGAGGAAAGCCACGCTCGAGCGTAGACCCTATTTTCAGCACTTTTTGAGAAATGTTTTCCAATGCATTTTTGCATCCTCATTCCATCCTAGGCATTCCTAGGCCATGTTTAAGACCCCATAATGAGGATAAGAGATTAGAAACACATTATGACCCAAAGACATAAGTTACGTGCAATTTGAATGTGTGTTTCAAGTGTGTGTTCGTATGTGTGTATTCATGTAGGTCACGCACCTCGGAACAAGTGAAGGGCCGCCTTACCATCTAGTTAGGGCTACCAATCATCTGTGAGTAATAACTTTGTAAAGTTATCTTCAATGTTAAATATTTTCTGAACTTTATGACATAAAATGATTAGTCTTCTGAAATGCTACGCTATGTTTTGAATAAATGAATGATTGTCCAAGATTCTGAAAGCTATTCGTGGCATCCTTAGCTTCATATGATATGGGTCCCTTTATGGGTCATCAGGTCCCTTCATGGGTCATCAAGTCCCTTAATGGGTTATCAGAAACGTCTCTGTGCACATGAGTCATCGGAATGCCTCTAAGGTCGTCCCTTTATGGGTCATCGGATTTGTTAACACTAATGGATGTACCACGTATGATTATATGTGAGGTCTGAATGTGGAAATGATTATGAAGATGTATATGAATCTGTTTCTGATAAGAATTTGATTTATAACCCTGTGATGGACATCATTCATTAAACCATTTACTCTATTATTATTCACTGGGCTTTCACTCACAATTTATATTATGTATGTAGGTGAGCCGGCGTGCAACCAGGGCCCAAGTTGACGGCCTTCTGTTATGTTTTTGTCAGCCAACTGTTGCGCCTCTCGAGGAGGTTTCGGTCGAAGCCTAATGCTATGGTTGTTTTTGTTTTCATGCTAGTCTCTGCATGTGTTTGTAAAGACAGGTCTTGGGATGTACACTTTTGTAAATATTTGTGTCCTTAACTGGCATGCTTATGTATATATATAAGTTTTGAAATTTTATGTCCCATGTACGTTATCACAACTCATTGGACCTTGTCTATTTGGTTTTATTGCTTCCGCAGCCCCTTATTAATTGTTAATCTGTTTAGAGGCCTTGGGTAATCCACGGATTATTGGCCGGTTACGGTGCTAAACCTACAGGGGCGGGTTTGGGTCATGACAGAGTGGTATCAGAGCACGAGTTCTACCGCACACACAGGTCCATACAAGCTTAGGAAGTCCTAGTAAGAAGTAGGGACATTCCATCTGCATGTTTATGTGTATTGTTCGAAAGTGAAAACATAAGTTCAGGTATAAACATGTGAATTTGAATACATAAAGTTTTGTTTACCTATAGCAAATGGACAATGCAAGGAATAATGACACAGTAGGGTCCTCTGTTGCCTGAATGAATAGAATGGAACAAATGCTTGCAACCTTAACCGAAGTGGTGATGCAACAACAAAGGCAACAACCTTTACCACCTCCACCCCTGCCGGCTCAAGTTGAAATAGGCATCGGTGACATCATCAACTTGACACAAAAGTTCATGAAAATGAAACCGCCAACATTCTATGGTGGAATTGAACCGTTGAAAGCAGAGACGTGGTTACTGGAAATAGAGAAACTGTATGAGGTGTTCCCTTGTTCTGAAGCCCAGAAAGTCCTCCTAACCACCTATACTCTGAAGGATGAAGCCCGAAGGTGGTGGTTACTAGTTCGAAATGGCCACGAGAATATGACATGGACTCAATTCAATACAATTTTCTATGACAAGTACTTTCCTCAGTGCTTCCGAGACCGGAAGGTTTCAGAATTCCAGGAACTCAAATAAGGTAGAATGTCTGTAGCCGAGTACGAGGCTAAGTTTACTGAGCTGGCCAGGTTTGCTCCTCACATGGTAGACACAGACTACAAGAAGGCCCGCAAGTTTGAGGGTGGGTTGGACTTGGACATACTGGATAGGGTGGAAGTCCTGAACCTACCCACGTACGTGAACGTTTTGGATAGGGCATTAATGGCAGAATCCATCCTAGCAGCGAAGAAACAAACCCTCGCCCCATGAACTGATTGGACGAGGAAAAGGTATGAAAACAGTTTCAAAAAGGGTCGTTCATTTTCTGGGAATAAGAGGCGAAACACAGGATCTTACAGTAGCTCAAGCCAAAGTAGTGGTACTATACCGACTTGCTCGGAATGTGGTAGGAAACACAAAGGGGATTGTTATCGAGCTTTGTGCGCCTGTTTTAGATGTGGAAAGACTGGTCATATGATGAAGGATTGTCCTATCAAGTTCAAAAATACCAACCAACCAGCGGCAAGCTCAGCTGGATCCGCTTCAGCATCCAAGACGAATACGAGGGCCAATATTGGGAAAGAGCCTCTGAGGCAAGGTCGAGTGTTCGCCTTAGTGCCCGGTGACGTACTAAACACCTATACCGTGGTGTCAGGTACACTCTCTGTATGTTCTCAAGATGCATGCGTATTGATAGATTCTGGTTCTACACATTCCTTTGTTTCGCATGCTTTCTCTCGAAAATTGACTAGACCATTAGAACTTATGACATATGTGTTATCTGTATCTACGCCGTCTGGGGATTCTATGATGTGCACTCATGTTTATCCGGCATGTGATATTATGATTGGCGATATGATGTTATATGTTGACTTATTACCCTTGAACATTGACCACTTTGATTGTATTTTGGGAATGGACTGGTTGACTAAATGATGTGCTACCATTGATTGTGCAAGTAAATCTATTGTGTTTAGACCACCGAGTATGCCTGAATTTACTTTTACTGGGAATGGGGTAGTTCCTCCCCTATATCTGATTTCGGCTATGAAGGCTGTAAAACTGCTTAAGAAGGGATGTAGGGGTTACTTGTGTTGTATACTGACTACATTATCTGACAGAATTACTGTAGAAACTATCCCTGTTGCTTGTGAATTTCCCGATGTATTTCCGAATGATCTACCTGGGGACATAATTGATAAGGAAATAGAATTCACCATTGATGTAACACCTGGAACACAGCCCATTTCCAAGACTCCATATGGGATGTCAACTTCTGAACTAAAAGAACTGAAAGAACTAAAAGCTCAACTACAGGAACTCTTAGACAAGAAATTTATCCATCCAAGCACCTCATATTGGGGTGCTCCAGTCTTGTTTGTCAAAAAGAAGGATGGGTCCTTGAGGTTGTGTATAGACTACCGAGAATTGAACAAAGTGACTATTAAGAACAAATATCCCTTACCTCGAATAGACGATTTGTTTGATCAACTTCAAGGAGCTAAAGTGTTCTCCAAAATTAATCTTAGGTCTGGTTATCATCAGTTAAAGGTTAAAGCAGAAGACGTAGAGAAAACTGCATTCAGAACTAGATATGGACACTATGAATTCCTGGTAATGCCTTTTGGAGTAACAAACGCACCTGCGGCTTTTATGGACCTAATGAATAGGGTTTTCAAACAATATCTTGATGAATTCATTGTTGTGTTTATCGATGACATTCTGATATATTCTAAAGACAGGGAAGAACATGAGAACCATCTGAGAACCACCTTACAGATTTTGAGAGAAAAGAAATTGTATGCTAAATTGTCCAAGTGTGAATTCTGGCTTAACAGTGTGGCATTTTTGGGACATATAATCAACAAGGATGAAGTTTCTGTTGACCCTTAGAAAATTGAAGCTGTCGTGGATTGGCCTAGACCGACAAATGTGACAGAAATCCGAAGTTTTCTGGGATTTACAGGTTACTACCGGAGGTTTGTGAAAGACTGTTCCAAGCTGGCCGTGCCATTGACTCAGTTAACTCAGAAAAATGTGCCATTTGACTGGAATGAACAAAGGGAGGTAGCTTTCCAAGAGTTGAAAACCACGTTAGTGACTGCACCAATCTTAACTTTGCCTAATGGTATTGATGGGTTTCAAGTGTACAGTGATGCTTCCTACAAGGGTTTGGGGTGTGTATTAATGCAAAACGGAAAGGTGATTGCCTATGCTTCTAGACAACTCCGACCCCATGAAAAGAATTACCCAACGCATGATCTTGAGTTAGCAGCTGTGGTGTTTGCTTTGAAAATCTGGCGTCACTACTTGTATGGGGTGACTTGTGAAGTGCACACTAACCATAAGAGCTTGAAATACTTCTTCACCCAAAAGGAATTGAACATGAGCAGAGACGATGGTTAGAGTTAATCAAGGATTATGATTTGTAGATTTTGTACCACCCAGGAAAAGCTGATACCGTAACGGATGCCTTGAGCCAAAAATCGACGGGAAATTTGTCATGTTTGTTATCCAACCGAAAGGAATTGCGAATTGACCTAGAACAAGACGGGTTGTTAACCGCTATCTCCGCTCAACCTACAATTTTTGACGAGATCAAACAGAAACAATGCGAGGATGAATACTTGAAAAAGATCACGGAGGAGTTTGACTCAAAGCCGAGGCCAGGATTTATGGTGGAGAAGGATGTGTTGAAGTTTCAGAACCGTCTTTGTGTACCTGATTATCATGATTTGAGGAAACGTGTTATGACCGAGGCTCACAGTAGTAAATTTGCTATGCATCCGGGGAACACGAAGATGTATCACAATTTGAAACAGAATTTCTGGTGGCCTGGAATGAAAAAGAGTATTGTAGACTTTGTGGCTTAATGTCTACATTGCCAACAGGTTAAAGCTGAACACCAGCGACCCGCTGGCCTGCTACAACCACTCCCAATACCGGAATGGAAATGGGAGCACATTACCATGGACTTCATTGTGGGATTGCCTCGTTCTTCTCGAGGTATGGACTCTATCTGGGTTATAGTTGACCGTTTAACTAAATCTGCCCATTTTCTGCCTGTCAAAACTATTTGTAATGCTGACAAATTGGCCAATATCTATATGACTGAAATTGTGAGACTGCATGGAGTGCCGGTATCTATTGTGTCTGACAGGGACTCAAAATTTGTATCGAGATTTTGGCAGAGTTTGCAACAGGCTTTGGGGACTGAATTGAGACTGAGCAGTACCTATCACCCACAGACAGATGGCCAAACGGAATGAACGAACCAAACTCTGGAGGATATGCTTAGAATGTGTGTGTTAGACTTCCAGGGGAATTGGGAAACCTACTTGCCCTTAGCTGAATTTGTGTACAACAACAGTAACCATTCAAGCATTGAAATGGCACCTTACGAAGCTTTGTACGGGAGAAAATGTCGTTCTCTGATATGTTGGGCTGAAGTAGGTGATAGACCTTTATTGGGACCAGAACTTGTGCAAGAAACAACTGAGAAAGTGAGGCTAATCCAGCAACGTTTGAAAACTGCGCAGAGTCGGCAGAAAAGCCATGCTGATGTCCGAAGAAGAGATAGGGAATACGAAGTTGGGGATCATGTGTTCGTAAAGGTGACCCCGATGAAAGGTCAAACTCGGTTTGGTGTTAAGGGCTAATTGGCGCCAAGGTATGTTGGACCTTATGAGATTCTTGAAAAGATCAATCCAGTATCATACCGGGTAGCCTTACCCCCAGTAATGGAGTATATGCACAATGTATTTCACGTATCGATGCGTCGAGAGTATCTAAGAGATCCGCTCCATGTCATTAAGCCAACACACGTACTTTTGAAAGATGATTACACCTACGAGGAAAGGCCTATCCAGATTGTGAATTGGAGGATCAAGAGACTGAGGAATAAAGAAATACCGTTAGTAAAGGTTGATTGGCAAAACCACGGAGGAACCTATGCAACCTGGGAAATCGAGGAAGACATGATGAAGAGATATCCGGACTTGTTTCCATTAGACCCAATGTTGTCTCAGAATGAAGGTAATTCGAGTTTGGAAGACCAAACTCTTTTTAAGGGGGGAAGACTGTAACAACCCCGACCCCTGATTAACGTAATTCGTACTTAATTATGCCTAACAATAATTTAGGAAGGATTTGGATCTAATTTGCATGTGTGATTGCATGACTTGGTGTTCCTATCTGTTCGACGTAAAAATATTTGTTCTCGTTTGAACTTTGATCTGCAAAATTGAAAGCCTTATCAGCTTTCGAATCAGAAATTGACTTGTGTTATGTGCTAATTAGGATTTATAGAGTTTTATGGTAGGTTTAATTAAAAATTGATTTAGTATGATTAAATTGGATTAAATAACATTAAATTACACTAGTTTGAATTATTACACTTATGCCACTTAGTGACTTGAATTCAGACCACTCCCCATTACACCTTATTACATTTAGAGACATCTCTCATCAGCCTTCTTTGGGAGACCAAACCATAGGAGCGGGAGAGAATAAGAGAACAAAATTGAATCATCTAGAATTTTGCTTGAATTTGGAGGGATTGAAGGCAACTTGGAAGATTAGGCTACTAAGCTTGGAATTCAAACCTAAGGTAGTGAATTCATCTCCTTAATCATGATATTGAGTTGTAGCTTGCTTGATTCGTGGAAACATTGTAGATTAGAGTCTAGTTTGGCCTAAAATGTGGAATTGAGGCTTAAATCATGCATGCATGTGCATTTCTTCACATTTTGAACATGATTTCAAGAGTTTCTTCCATGCATGTGTTAATTTCACCCGCATTGTGGTCATTCAACTTGTTTTCCATCAAATTATTAAGTTTGGTTATGTTTTGGAAGGTTTGAATTCAAGGGGGGTCCTTGCATGTTGGATTCATAGCATATTCATGGAGTTCATGTTGATTTTGCACAAATTGGGTTGCTCTTGGGCCATGATTTCTTGAATTGAAGCTTTAAACATGTTGTTTTATGGGTTACTAAGTGTTTTCCAAAGATTTGGCCTAGAAAAATGAGTTTTGGATGGTTGGAGGTCAAGTTTCATGTTTGGAGGTCGATCTGGATTTTTCAGAAATTTAACCCACGCTCGAGCGTGAAACCTGAGTACATGCATTTCCGCTCAAGCGGCGAGAGTCACGCTCGACCGTGAAATGCGTATACCCAGAAGTTTGTGTGTTTTGCAGTCCGCTCGAGCGAGGGAATTCACGCTTGGGCGAGACTCTGAGTGTCACGCTCGAGCGTAGGTCGAGCGCTCGTCAAGCGTGAAAATCACGCATCCAGTACTTTTCATGAGTTTGCAGTAAGCTCGAGTGAGGAAATTCACACTCGAGTGAAGCTTCATTGACTGCATGTCCGCTCGAGCGAGGAAAGCCACGCTCGAGCGTGGAACCAATTTTCAACAAATTTTGAGAAATGCTTTTCAATGCATTTTTGCATCCTCATTCCATCCTAGGCATTCCTAGGCCATGTTTAAGACCCCATAATGAGGATAGAGATTAGAAACACATTATGAGCCAAAGACGTAAGTTACGTGCAATTCGAATGTGTGTTTCAAGTGTGAGTTCGTATGTGTGTATTCATGTAGGTCACGCGCCTCGGAACAAGTGAAAGGCCGCCTTACCATCTAGTTAGGGCTACCAATCATCTGTGAGTAATAACTTTGTAAAGTTATATTCAATGTTAAATATTTTCTGAACATTATGACATAAAATGATTAGTCTTCTGAAATGCTACGCTATGTTTTGAATGAATGAATGATTGTCCAAGATTCTGAAAGTTATTCGTGGCATCCTTAGCTTCATATGATATGGGTCCCTTTATGGGTCATCAGAAACATCTCTGTGCACATGAGTCAGCGGTATGCCTCTAAGGCCGTCCCTTTATGGGTCATCGGATTTGTTAATGCTAATGGATGTACCACGTATGATTATATGCGAAGTTTGAATGTGGAAATGATTATGAACATGTATATGAATCTGTTTCTGATAAAAATTTGATTTATAACCTTGTGATGGACATCATTCATTAAACCCGTTACTCTGTTATTATTCACTGGGCTTTCGCTCACAGTTTATATTATGTATGTAGGTGAGCCGACGTGCAACCAGGGCCCAAGTTGACGGCCTTCTGTTCTGTTTTTGTCAGCCAACTCTTGCGCCTCCCGAGGAGGTTCTGGTCGAAACCTAATGCTATGGCTGTTTTTGTTTTCATGCTAGTCTCTGTATGTGTTTATAAAGACAGGTCTTGGGATGTACACTTTTGTAAATATTGGTGTCCTTGACTGGCATGCTTATGTATATATATTAGTTTTGAAATTTTCTGTCCCATGTACGTTATCACAGCTCATTGGACCTTGTTTATTTGGTTTTATTGCTTTCGCAGCCCCTTATTAATTGTTAATCTGTTCAGAGGCCTTGGGTAATCCACGGATTACTGGCTGGTTACGGTGCTAAACCTACAACGGCGGGTTTGGGTCGTGACAGTATCTTTTGAACAGCCTGTTCAATCAAATAACCATATGCCTCCGCCTTCTATCTACCCCAAATAGAAGGTAGTCCTACATACTTAGATTCACACATCATTAGAGAGATATCCATAATCAAACATATCTCATGTTGGACTAGCTCAGGTGTGTTGGCTGAAAAGTGAATGCTAGACTTCTCTCAGTTAATCAGCTGTCCCGATGCAAGGCATTACTCCTCCAAACATTTCTTCAATTGTTGGCATTGATCTACATTAGCATTGGAGAATAATAGAACATCATCTGCAAAGAATAAATGGGATAGAATAAGGCAACCTATTTTCAATTTGATTCCATCTAAACGATTGTAAAAAATGCTCTTTGAAATCAATCTTAAAAGAACATCTGCGACTAGGATAAATACGTAAGGAGATAGTGGATCCCCTTGACAAAGACCCCTCTGAGGATTGAAGGTTGCTCTTTTTTCTCCATTAGCAAAAATGGAGAAAGAAACAATACTCGTCACTTCCATAACCCACTGGACCCAAACAGAACTGAAACCCATTTTGATAAGAAGAGCCTCTAGAAAATCCCACTGGATACGGTCATATGCCTTATTGAAGTCTAACTTGATCGCCATCTCATGCACCGCTCCTCTCTTCTTCAACTCCAAATGGTGAAACTCTTCATGGGAAACTAGAATATTATCCTGGATCAAGCGACATAGCACAAAGGTTGATTGTTGCGGGGAAATCACTTGTTTCAAGATTGGCTTAAGTCTATTGGCCAAAATTTTTGTAATGATCTTAAGAATGAAGTTGCACAAGCTTATGGGCCAAAATTGTGTGAGTTTCTCCGAGTTAGGCACTTTGGGGATGAAGACCAAATTTGTGTAATTCAATTCCTCAAAAGATGCCCATTAGCAAAGAAATGCTGAACTGCTAAGCAAACTTCATCAGCCACCATTTCCCAATAATTTTGGAAAAAAATTCCTGTGAAACCTTTAGGTTCTGGTGCTTTCAAATGACCCAATTGGAAGGCAGCTGCCCTAATTTCATAGTTGGATACGGTTTGCATCAATGAGGAATTCATCTCATCCGAAATGACTTTCTGAACAATCAATAAAACAGAGTCAAAGTTTTTGGGAGGGAGGCTTGTGAAAAGATAAGAGAAATAATCAAAGAGATGTGAGTCAATATCATTATCCGTTGTTAATCATCTTCTCTCCTCATTGAGCAATTTAACAAGTTGGTTTCGTTGACGGCACTAGATTAAATTAGCACGAAAGAAGGTTGAATTCTGGTCACCCAACTGAAGCCATTTTAGCAGAGAACCTTGATGAAGAAACATCTCTTCACGGATAAGCACCATTGAAATTTCATCTTTAATCTCCCTTTGAGAAACAACATTCTCTTCTGACCATTCTGGAGCATGAAGTTGAGCCAACTTGGTTTTGAGATCAGCCAACTTGATCCTATTATCTCCAAATTCACAACGGCTCCAAGATTTCAACCCCATCAGCCTCTTAATTTTTTAGACAACTTGAGCATAGGAGAACTCGAAGCCCACTTTTTTCTAATTATCTCAAGACAATTGGAAGAAGTTGTCCACATCGAATCAAATTTAAAAAGACGAGGCACATGTTTTGGAGGAATGCAACTATTAAGAACAATGGGGCAATGATCAGAGCCAAGAATTACCTCATGAATGAGTTGAGCATAAGGAAACATTTCCTGCCAATCAACATTTGCCACCGCTCGGTCAACTTTCCCAAGCATTATTCCTGCCCATTTGGTTGTTTGTCCATATGAAACCATGCCCCTTGAATTCCAAATCCATCAGAGCACATTCCTAGAGCAATTGCTAGAAACCCATAATTCATCGTTCTATCCATTTGAAAAAAACCCAATACATCCTATCCCAAAATTAATTGACCAAAATACCCCACGTTATATATATATATATATCTTTTGGCGGAAAACACTCACATACATTGTTCAACTTCTTATTATAGTCTCAACTCTCAAAACTACATCAATTGAAGATTTCTTTAATTTCATATTACAATTTCAAAGATTTGTCTCCAAAAGCATTCAGAATTGAAACCTTAGCATTCGCAATCTAAACCATAGTCTACTCCAACTGATTTCATAGTTGCAAATATGACTTAGAATTATCATTTTGTAATTTAAATTTATTTTATATATGGATCTCACAATACATAAATTCAATATCAACCACACATTTTCATTCGGGATAAATTCATGGTGGTTAAGGTGTTCCTAGACTTATTCTTTCTTTTTTTTTCTTTTTTTTTTTGTAGAGCAAGTAATCTTGTTTTTCTCTCTAGAGTAAATAATCTCATTTTTTTGTATAGAGTTTTTCTCTTAGGTTCGCACGAATTGAAATCTTGGTCAAGGTGTCTCATTTTTTTTTCTGTAGAGTTTTTTTTTTTCTGTAGAGCAAATAATTTCGTTTTTTTGTATAGAGTTTATTCAAATGTCATTGCAAAGTTCATTGTCAGTTTTGTATAAATAAATCTAACAAATTTCACAGTTTTATTAAAATAAAAATTACAAATTTCTTGGCTTTTTTTTCTTCTGTATCTCCCTTCCCCTCCTTCTATTTTTCTTTAACACTCTGGTACAAACTGAAAAATTTCACAAAATATTGAATAGAATTGAGAAAGCTTTCAATTCGTGCGAAACTAAGAGAAAAACTCTATACAAAAAAATGAAATTATTTACTCTAGAGAGAAAAACGAGATTACTTGCTCTACAGAAAAAAGAAAAAAATAATAATAATAATAATAATAAGTCTAGGAACACCTTAACTACCATGAATTTATCCCGAATGAAAATGTGTGGTTGAGATTGAATTTATGTATTGTAAGATCCATATATAAAATAAATTTAAATTACAAAATGATAATTCTATGTAATTTCTAAATAGTTAAGTCTGAATTTGTAATATTACTGCAGAAAAAAGAGCTAGACCTTCAACACTAATCCAAATCCTAAAAAATCAAAATCATACAACTAAAACAATAATTTGAAAATCAATCAACTCGTTCAACCAATTTCACAAGGTGCCAATAATGAATTTGGAAAAGTTTAACTCATCTCCTTACATCATGAACAAGGGCAAATTTGCCAAATTAAAATTAAAAAAAAAAGAAAAAGAAAAAAAGAGAGGACTTAGTAAGTTAAAAAATTAGTCATGGGACTTATCCTAGCAAATGTTTCACAGATGGGACCTCTAGTTAATAAACCCAAAATAGGGGCTTATATATAATTATATTTCTTGCATTCTTTTCTCACTCCAAGACACAATTGAATAGGTCTCGTATACATTTATGAATGTGAGCCCATTGCTCTGTGTTTATGAGTGAGAAAATGAAATCAGAAATGAGATTATATATAACATTATACAAAATTTGAAATCTATGACATCTTACTTAATACTGAATGATAAATTTTTAATCATTTATGCTTAAACCATTGCTGAGGTATATCATCATATCCCGTAATTGTTGCCACCTCTTCATCTCACTACTTTAACAACCAATAATATTTCATAACCACACAAACACCACCACCGTTACTCATTGTGGATAGCACGATTTCAAACAACCCAGTTGGAATATGTTAACCGAGGTACACACGCAGTGAAAGGAAAAACCAAGCTAGTTGGAGCTCGGTCTAGTCTGCGGCTTTAGCATGGCCATGTTATCTTGGTCGTATTGACATCTAACCATGGTAAAACCATCTCACTTGGTTTAAGCAGAGAGGGGTGTTGAAGGATAAGCATTATCTTTCAGGAATGTGATTCCTAAGAGGACTCTACATGGAGGAGTAAGAGTACTACTAGGATTGTGCCACACGGAACCTATAAAAGTCCATAACATCACCTATGAAGAGGTAACACAACTTTGATTCCCGAATACACGGAGCTTTTGTCTATTTGTCTACTTTACTTAGGCATCAGAGAGGTATCCGGCACACACCCGCCGGCTAGCTCACGTTTGTGTTTTCAGGGAGTAAAGCGACATCGTACGGAGGAGCGCAATCTTGATCAACAGGATTATACGAGAAGGTTTATTTCTTTCCCGTACATGATTCAAGTTGATCACTGATAATTGACTACTTTGGAACAATGAATAGTGCTGCCCGATGATGTAGAATTGCTTATATAATCTTGAAAGTCCTGATCGCAAGCTATTACAATTAAATCGTCCACTTCATCTTTATACTTGACATAATAAGTTCCATCCTCTAAGTGCAGTCTCTTGGCGATTTGCTGCTATAACTCAACTAGTCCCGATGTCAAAGAAAAAGGAAACTTTATTATAATATCATTGATATAATTTGCCTTCACGGTCACAACATTTGCATCTCGGATCACTGTATTACGTGGGTTTGCGTGAAAAACAACAGCAGAGGCTTGACTAAAAGGCCGATCAGAACTTAATTGTGGTATTTGTTGATGATTAACACCCGGGGAAGATTCACTAGGTTGAGAGGAACCAACCATATTCTTCTTGCGTGGTGGCCACCTCGGGAAACCATAAACCCTACAAATACGTTTTAATGTAGATTGGCTAACTGCAAAAGGAAGAATCTAGCTAAGAGACACAACTTTATGTTTGTTAGTGCAAAATGTCAAATATTTCTTTACGAGAAGAATGTCGAGTTGAAAATAATAAGTAAAATCACAAGCAATATTCTATTTTAATTTGTTAAGAGTGCAGATACCTTGGAGGCTATCTGCAACAACCTAGATGCTATTTCTTGAATTTTGTAAGATATCATCTAAAGGAATTTCAATTTTGACTCTTTTTGGCCTCTTTGTTTTGCCTTTTTTCTATGAATTGCTTCCATTGTTTAATGCATCCATTGATTGTTGATTTGATGAATCCAGTTGTGTCATCTCCCCTCCACTTTGTAAGGGCTCCAGCCTAGGCAAAGATTTAGTAGTTTGGGACATTTGAACAAAATCAAGTTTCTCACCATTCTGAAAAGAAATTTCTTCAATACATAAATGTTCCCCAAGTTCTTCTTCGGAAGCAAGCTTAAAAGTTTTGAAATTTTTCTTCATTGTTTCCAATATTTTCCTCAATGCAGTCTGTTGATTACTGTAGTCTTTGTTGCTTGGCGACATAAAGCACTCTAACACGTAAATGTCCTTTCCGGTGCAACTACTTTGCAAGCATATTGCAAAACAACCACGTAATTCATCAGCTTGTGCAGAGTGTGCCAATGGGTAGTCAATTATGCTAAATTGGGTTACATCATTGCACAATAATACATTAGGGGAGCAGAATGCTCTCCCAACAACTCCATGCCCTTTTCTTAAGTGATGTTCAACATTGGCCATATTGAATAGTTCGTAGCAGTTAACTTCATCGAATTTGAGTATCGCATGAAAGATGTCACCCTTAACCAGAGCCCTGCATGTCCAGTCTACCTTGGACGGGGCCCATACTTGAGCAAATGTAAACCATGAACTTCACGCACAACTTCCAACACCTGGTTGATTTCATTTAAGGCTTTTCTTTGTCTCACATTCTGGTTGAAAAGCTTTGTCACATCCAAGTGTTGTCAAAAGATATTCCTCATCATATTAATTTTAAAAATAAAATAATTACCAAATTTGATATTACATTACAGTGTACCACTTACAAAATCCATCCAATGGTCTGCATGTGAAATTGAAGATTCCAGACCTACCTCTTGCCGGGGAATGGAAAGATGCGACTAAGGAATCTTGTACACTTTGAAATGTAGAATATTTGTTTGCAAAGAAAAAGAAGCATTTAAGAGACTCTAAAAACAATTCAGTTAGCTAAATGAGCACGGAATGCAATAAAAAAAACACAACTTGACGTTTTGCTTTGCTTTCTTTCTTTGTACCATAGAAGCTCATGCTGAGAAGATAAACAACACACTATTTTATCCTCAATTCAATAGTTTATTCATTGTATCTTTTTGGATCTTATAATTTTAATTATAACAATTTACCTTTTAATTTTACATTTTGTGTCACATTGATATTGATAACAACTATGAGGAAATAATGCAACTACATACTCCTCACATGCCATTCGGCACTGACAAGATGAAAAAAATAAACAAATAATAGTTGTAGCTTCATCTTGTATTAATTTTTGGGAGACTTACGGGTAGGTTCTAATAAGTGGACTTATTGTCCAATAGGTCCTATGATAATTAATAACATTTTTCATTCAACACTATTAAAAAACGTCACTAATTATTAATTTTCAGCGATAATCTGAAAATTGTCACAAAAAATGTAACTAATTATAAGTTTTAATGACAATTTAAAAAAATTGTCACAAAAAAGTCACTAATTCACAACTTTTAGTGACAATTTAAAAATTCGTCATAAAAAAACATCACTAATTGTAAGTTTTAGCGACAATTTATAAAAATCATGACAAAAAAAAAGTCACTAATTATTAATTTTTAGCGACATATGCAAAAAATTGTCACAAAAAAATTATTAGCGACGATTTTACCAAGACTTATTTTCAATAGGAGTTGATGGGAATTAAGTCTAATTATTAGGACCTATTGGTAGTTTACACTTAATTTTTTTAGTCCGATTAATTTCGATTTCAAAAGATTAGCGTTTTAATTTTTGTAATTTGTGTTTAATTGGTCAAAAAAGCTATGAATTTTATGCAGAATAGACACATGAGGAGCACGTAACCATGTTCCATTATAATAGGATCAAATATGCACAAACTAAAAGATTAACGGAAAAAAATGTTGGTCTAATGGATTATTCGGTCCAATGGGCCAGATACCACACAGTAGTTGATGATTATTAATAAAATGAGTCATTTGTTGTATAATTAGAAACTTGAAGAGGCGTGACGTACTTTCCAGAATCACAATGGACAATATGTTTTTTAAACAAATTATATTTTTGTAATTTACCCTATTAAAAACACATTTCTCATCTATTTTCTAATTTCTTTGATAATTTTTTTTTCTTTTAAATTTAAATTATCAAAGGAGCACAATTCTGCATACATGTAAGAAAGGAGAGAGAGGAGTTAATCAATCAAGATTAGAAAGACATAAAAAAAATGCCAATTTGTGAGTTGGGGGACTAACCTCAGGACAATTAAGCAAAACCCCCCAATTATAGTTGTCGTCCAATAGAAATTCATTTGAGGACGCTGTTGAAACTATCTCAAGTACACCAACACATAAGTGGGTAGAAGGATCAAACAGTGGGATAGCCCAAGATAGTTTAAATACTACATCAATGACCACGTCAACACTAGGTGCATATGCAACATGTCATAACAAGATATTGCATTTTTTGTTTATGTTTATAGCCTTTTTCTTTTAAAAATTAGTTAAGTTAGTTTGATTGGTTAGCTAAAATAAAGAGTATAGTCAGAGCACCTACTAGCCAAGTTAGTTGGGCAAAATAGAAGGAGTACTTTTTTTGGGTATTTTACAAGGCATTTTGTCTAACAATCTTGGAGTTAAGAGCCTCTCCAACTCACTAGCCACATAATATCTGTTAGTTAAAATGCATAGTATAATTCATTTGTTTAAAATTGAATGCACTAGGTCTATAATTTGACATTTTACCTCAGCTCACATTCACTAGCTAAATGAAACTAACTTTCAAAGGCTAAGCAAAATATTTTTGACCTTTATGATTTTTTCCCTCCATCTTCATTACTGATGTGGCATTTCTTAAAGTGAGTAATATTTGGATGAATAATTAAAATAAAAAACACAATTAGAGTGCAAACATAAAAAAAGTAGATAGGTAAAATAAAGTATATACATTATAATAACTTATAGATAGATAAAATACCTAATATTATTGAAGATAATCTAACATAGTGACATTTCACATTTAAACCACATTTATATGTTTTTGCCATTTGCCTTATGGTTCATTTTATGATTGTCATCTATTGAGAAAAAAATAAGTACAATGACAAAGATAATAATACTTCCAGTGACATCCACAGGGCCATGTTTGCACAATGAAGATCATTTAGCATATAGGGAAATTGCAACCATATATCTATATAATAAGGGAAGAAGATTTTTGAAAATGTATAAAATGTATGTGAGATACATTTTGATCCAATGGCTGAGATTAATCCCAAATTTATATCAATGGTTGAGATCAATAGATCTCCCGCCCAAAGACTTCTCTCCCTAAAGCATCGTTGTCTCTTTCCCACCTACCCACCTTCCCTCTCTATCTCTCTCTCATCTCTCTTTCACAGATACATCTCTCTCCCTCTCTGTTCTTCACGGATTCACAGTCATCTCTCTTCTTCTTCTGATCCTCTTAGGGTTTATATCCAACACCGCCCAATCACTCCGATTCGATCTCCAATCGGGTCACAGCAAGTGCATAGCTGAAGACATCAAGACCAATTTCATGTCTGTTGCCAAGTACACCATAGTCAACCCCAACGATCCCCATCCCTTCCCCAAATCTCACAAAATCACCGTCAGGGTATCTTTTCATTTTCACTTTCTTCCATTTTCTCACCTGCCAAACGGCCTATTTTCAATTTTTCTCACCAGATTTTTTTTGGGTTTTTCTTTTCAGGCGGCTGAGGCTGGGGATTACATGACTTTCTTTTGGGCCCTAGATCACAAGCCACAGTCTACGATCACCATTGATTTTGATTGGAAGACTGGTGTGGCTGCTAAAGATTGGACCAACGTTGCTAAGAAAGGCACAATCGATGTGAGTATCTATCTTTCTCTGTGTCTGCCTCTCTTGCTTTCTTTCTCTGTATGTTTGTGTTTTTTTTTTTTTTCATTCGCTAAGTTCCATTGATGTTGGGTTTGTGGTGATTTAGAAATTTTTTTAGTTTGTTGGTGACAATGAGCTTTGTGTTGCACATTTGAATGGGTGGTAAGGATTTTCCAATTAGTAATGTTTTGATTGGGGTAAATGGTGATGTTTTTGAGTTTGTTTCATGGTCTGATGCTAAGTTTTTTTTTTTAATGTTTGATTTTATTTTGCTTTTTTGTTTTTAGGGGTTTTCGTGTTTGGTTGAAGTATGTTCCAGGCATCAGCAATCTTTCAAGGTCTCTCTCTCTCTCTCTCTCAAGATTAATCTAAAAAATTGTCCAAATGATGAAGGATGAGAAGTTGTTTGAGTCTCAAGGTGGTCCTATCATCATCTCCCAGGTGTGGCTTTTTGTGTTTCTTTGCCTCTTTTTCTATAATAAAGTTTATTTTTATCTAAATTTGTATATCATGCAGTGGTTGCCTGAATGCAGTGGTTATCTGAACTTGTATATCATAAAGTTTCTTTGCCTCTTTTGAAATAGTATAATAGCTTCGATAAAGCCGTTATATTTTCATACATCGTGCAATGGTTACCTTATCAGGGGATGATTTCAATGCTTTTTTGTGAAGTAGATTGTTAAATTGATTATTAGGGGAAGATTTCAATGCTTGATTTTGGTTATTAATTTGATAGAACCTTTTGTAGGTCTCATGAGGAAATGTCTCTGAAGATGATAATAACAGCTTTTGGCATTTGAGTTCTACTTGGCTTTTGAAAAATCTTGCATCGATTAGTTTTGAGCATAACTAAAAATAATACATAAGTTCTACTTGGCTTTTGTTCCAAATAGATATTTTGCTCTCTGTTTCTGGTGAAACCACGGTTGGTTTCTTCTTATTTGGGCTGTCATTCTCTCTCTCAATTTGGGTTTATTTCCTGTTTTTGTTGATGTTGTATGGCGACTGTGGTTTTAGTAATTGAAGGAATTTATACTTATTTGCAATGTTTATAGTTCTTTCCGAAAAATGAGAGTGCAGAAGACTGAGTCTAACTTCTTTAGTTTTTTGTTTACATTAGCAAAATGAGGTGTTCCCTTCTCTCTCTTTCTTCCTCTCCCCTTTTCTCTTTGTTTTTGTTTACCTCTAATGGCTGTGTCTATTTCCCTAGCATTAAGCCAATGAGGTGTTTAATTTTTTGACTGCTGTTAGGAAAGAGTCGATTGTTCTCTCACCTTCAGTTCAATTTCAGTTCTTTTGGTATTTTCAGTTCAATTTTATTTGGGTCGTCATTGTCTCTCTCAATTTGTGTTTATTTCCTATTTTTGTTGATGTTGTATGGCGACTGTGGTTTTAGTAATTGAAGGAATTTATACTTCTTTCCGAAAAATGAGAGTGCAGAAGACTAAGTCTAACATTGTGCTTAATTTGTCACCTGAAAACAGTCAGAATGGAAAGTTCAGCTATGGTTATGCAAGCTCCCCTGGAAAAAGATCTACAATGGAAGATTTTTATGAGACAAGAATTGATGGTGTGGATGGAGAGATAGTTGGTCTCTTTGGAGTTTTTTATGGTGTGTATTTCTCTCTCTCTGTGCCATCCACATAACCTTTGGTTTCCTTGAAGAAATAATGTTATTGATGCATAGTAGACTATGTTTGCTAATGTGAATAATTATAAGTTATATTTGATATTGAAGTACTGATAAAGGATTCTACATACAATTCCTCATGCAAATATGTCTCTGTCTCTGTTCGTCTGTTGTTTGTTCTCTCTTTCTCTCTCAATGATTGAATAAATGGATTACTTTTATAAAAAAAATGTTTCTGGTGGTTTCATAAGCATTCACCTATTGGCTTTGGATTGAATCAATCTAATGGATTGTTATACTTCAAAATCATCCAGATAGATAGCTATCAATCATAGATAGCCAACAGATAAATAGCTATACTAGTTTGTTTATCCCAATTCACAATCAATCTGCAAACCAAATTCACAATCAATCAATTTATAAACATTTCAGATTAAAGTATAGTTATTTGTAGTTATTTCTCAAACAAATAGCTATACTTTGAGTGGTACTCAAGTTGATTGTTTGAGAAATAATTTTACCACAGTATCAGTCAAGAGAACACCATTTTGAACTAAGATCTATGTATGATCTATGTCAAGAGAACACCATTTTAGTTCAACTCAAACAAACTAAAGTTTAGCTATCTGTTTAGAATTTTAGTTTAGCTATCTTGACATAGATCATACATAGTTTAGCTATACTTTAGTTCAACTCAAACAAACTTTAGTAGTTATTTATTTTAATAACACCATTTTGAGAATTGTTTAGTATTGATTTATTAATAACACCATTTTTACCTAACTTCTTGGAAATCACCATTTTGAGCTTCTCGCAAGGTTGTTTTTCTTTTTGATTATTTGTTTTTATTGATTGATTAATAACATATTTTGTATAAGCTATTTTTTTTATTTATTAATAGTTAGTATAGAGTATGTGTGTGTTCAAATTGTGAGATGGGTTTTTATATTTGGTTAAACATTCTGGAGAGTAATTGAGTAATTGAGGGAATTACTGACTTCTTTCAGTTAGCAATGGGTTTAGTTATGAGTTTTTGAATTTTGGTTCGAAGCTCTTGCAAGTTTGATGATCTTCACAATCTTCTCTTTGTTATCTTTCTTTTTCATTTTTTATTTATGTAGCTTTCAATTTATTTGGATTGGTGTTTATAAACCTTAAACTGATATGTATTTGTTTTGCTTTTTTGTGTTGTCAGGCATGGGTCTTGACATTAGATTTATATCCAGTAGCACACTCAATTAAGTAGAATTTGGGACCATCACTTAACAATGCCCTTTTATTTGATTTTTTATTTTATTTTATTTCATTTAATTTTAAATTTTAAATTTTAAATTTTATTTATTTATTTTTCCATTACTTGCAAGTGTATTTTAGAAAGGAGCTTCGTGAAATATAAAATTCAGTTCTCTTATAGGTGAGGACTTTGATTGTGAAAGTTGTTATCTGTCATACAAAAACTGGTATGTATAGTTGATCGCTCCTCTCTTGTTGTAATCATCCATGTCCTTTTATTTCATTTTTTATTTTAATTTTTAATTTTATTTATTTATTTTTCCATTACTTGCAAGTGCATTTTGGAAAGGAGCTTCATGAAATATAAATTCAGTTCACTTACAGGTGAGGATTTTGATTGTGATAGTTGTTATCTGTCATACAAAAACTGGTATGTATAGTTGATCTCTCCTCTCTTGCTGTAATCATTTGCTTCTGATATGGCATATTTAAGGATCCCTCCAATAATCTACTTTAGTAATTGCAATTCCGTATAAAGATTTACCTTACTCCCATTACATGTCGGTGGAACATGATGAAGTCCAGTCCCACTAATCTCTTTGCATGTGGGCTTATGCCTGAAACCTGAACTTTGGTGGTGCTTCTTAACGTTCAAGTCATTAGAAGAGTGTAAGAATAACTTAAACTCTTACATTAGGAAAAAATACACAAATACTCTCCAGGTTTTGCTTTAAAGTTAATGATTTTGGTGTAAACTATTTTAATGATTTGGTTGGTGAGAAAGTGTGAGAAATAGTAAAGAAAGTGAAATTTGGGTTTCCTTTTGTTGGGTATACCTCCTTATTGGAGTGTGGGACCCAATTGGTTTGTTAAAGAATTTTAATTTGACTTGGTTTAGGTATAATATATTTTTATATATTATATTTGTGGAGACCCAATTCAATTTGGATACAATTAGGGCTTGATTACAAAACCCTAGATTAACAATATATATTGTTTTAGTGTGTCGTGCCGTATATACAGAACAACATTGAAAACAAATTTGATGGGTTTGTCAATTGGTGTTGATTGTGTAAGTTCACTTGGTCAAATTCAATGCCTTGATGCTGTGTTGGTTCGGTGGGCTGTTTTGGATTTGGCTATTTGGGTTAATGATTTTGGGTCTTCTTCAACTCTGTTTTAGAAGATTTTGGTTCATCTATTTGGTGAGGTCTTTCCTCTTATTTATTTGTGATTATTTGGAATTCACCTAAAGGTGATTTTGTGAGACCTTTGGTGTCTCGTTTGTAATCGTTTGGAACTTATTTGGTTGATAGTGGAATCGGATTTCGATCCCGTGGACGTACCTCACATTGAGGGAACCACGTAAAAATTCTTGTGTTGCCTTTGATTTAATTTTTCCGCATTAATTTTTATTCCCATTGATTGATTTACTTGTGGGAAATCACATATTTTCCCTAACAACTGGTATCAGAGCCATACGATTTATTTGGGTTTAATTATTTGTGTAAATCAATGGAGGGGAATATGGGTCATATGTCTAGCTTCAATGGAAGTAATTGGGTAACTTGGAAAACTAAAATGGAGGACCTATTATTTTGTAAAGATTTGTATGGACCCATTGAGGGTGATAGTGGCAAACCCGAGGGTATGAAAGATGATGAATGGAATAGGCTTAATCGAAAAGCCGTTGGTGTTATTTGTCAATGGATTGATGACAGTGTGTTTCATCATGTTGCTACTGAAACTTCAGCACATGATTTATGGAAAAAATTAGAGGGCCTTTATGATAGGAAATCAGCCACAAATAAAGCTTTTCTGTTTCGTAAGTTGGTTAATTTAAAATATAAAGAGGGTAGCCCTATTCCGGAACATCTGAATGAAATAAAGAGTATTGTTAACCAACTTGCTTCTATGAAAATTGTTTTTGATGATGAGTTGCAGGCTTTGATGCTACTTAGTTCTTTGCCCGAAAGTTGGGAGACTTTGGTTGTGACCGTCAGTAATTCAGCACCTGATGGAGTTGTCACAATGGGCCAAGTCACTAGTAGCCTGTTGAATGAAGAAAATCAGCAGGTTCCTCTCATTCGGAAGCATTCGTTGTGAGAGGTCGAAGCAAAACAAGAGGGAGGAGTAAAACTCCTCATGGTCGTGATTAAAGCCGTGATAAATCAAAATATGGTTCTTTTTCAAAGAAAGACATTAAATGCTATTATTGCCATGAGAAATGGCACATGAAGCGAGAATACCGAAAGCTTAAGAATAAAGAGAAAAGGCGTGACAAAAGTGTGGACAAGAAGCAAGAAGACACAACGGCAGTTACTACCAATGGTGATCTCATGGTCGTTTGTGAAGATGATTGTATCAATTTTGTGGGCCAAGAGAGCAATCGGGTGATTGATTCCGGTGCTTCTTTTCATGTGACTTCTCGAGTTGATTTCTTCACTACCTACACCAAAGGAGATTATGGTTCTGTTCGAATGGGTAATGAAGGTTTGTCCAAGATTATCGGCATGGGTGATGTTTGCTTGGAAACAAATTTGGGCTGTAAGTTGTTGCTTAAAGATGTGAGGCATGTTCCCGACATTCGCCTTAATTTGATCTCTACTGGGAAGCTAGATGATAAAGGCTTCAACAACAAATTTGGTGATGGAATATGGAAGCTCACAAAGGGTTCCTTGGTGGTGGCTAAGTGTAAGAAGACTCATACACTTTATTCGATGCAAGGAAAAATTTGTAAAGGTGTTGTCAATGCACTTGAAGATGATACTTCTACCGAATTATGGCATAAGCGGCTTGGCCACATGAGTGAAAAGGGGCTGCAAGTATTGTTCAAGAAAGAGCTTCTACCCGGTTTGAAAGGTACACATCTTAAAACTTGTGTTCATTGTTTGGCGGGTAAACAACATAGAGTTTCTTTTCATAAAAATGTTGCTTCTAGAAAAGAAAATGTTTTGGAGTTGATTCATTCGGATGTTTGTGGTCCTTTAAAAGTTAGAACACATGGTGGTGCACTTTATTTTGTTACTTTCATTGATGATTATTCAAGGAAAGTTCGGGCTTTTCTACTAAAAACTAAAGATCAAGTTCTAGAAGTATTTAAGCATTTTCAGGCCATGGTTAAAAGAGAAACAGGGCAGAAATTGAAGTGCATCCGATCAAACAATGGTGGTGAATACATTGGGCCATTTGATGAGTATTGTCGCAGCCAAGGTATTCGGCACCAAAAGACAGTTAAGAAGACTCCTCAATAAAATGGCGTTGCCGAGAGGATGAACCGCACCATTGTGGAAAGAACAAGGTGTTTGCTTTCACAAGCTAAATTGCCAAGATCTTTTTGGGGTGAGGCATTGAAGACGGCGGTTGACGTGTGTAGACACCCCATTTTTGACCGACCTTAAGACTCAGACGTCACCGATTGAGTGCTCGGTGATGTTGCGTTTTGTGCTCGTTCAGAAGTCTCAGAGTCGCGGCCGTGAGCCCTGCCTCCGGATTTCCGAACCCTCTTCTGTGCCTTGCCTCGGTTTGCGAACCAGACTCAATTTTCTCTGTTTCTTTTCCTGAGGGGAGGGAGAGGTCCCGTAGACCATCTCTCAGTGGCCGTGGGCTACATTTTGTGGCTGTAGGCCATTTTGCCCATTTCGGAGCCCGGTTCCCGATTTTTCGAAACTGTCAGGCCGTGTGGCTCGGTTCGGGACCGCCTAACTATCTCCGATTGCTCCGGTTTTTGGCATGCATCTTATTTACTCCCTTTTGAGGGACACTGAGGTCTGAGAGACCCACTTCGTGGTCGAATGTCACTTTCGGTGCTTAACAGGCAGTTTTCGGGGCCCCGAACTGCGTGTTCTGGCCCCCGAACATTCGTTTTGCATCAGTTTTCGCTCATTTTTGGTAGGTACCTCTATTTCATCACCAGGAAGGCCGTAGAAGGGTGGGAGGCCAACAATTGTTTCAGAAACCAGTTATATTCCTCCGGCGCCCTCCGACGCCCGTTTTTCTCACTTCCAAGCCAATGTTGACCACCCTAGGGTCACTTTCTTCAATCCTAACCCCTATATTTGTGTTGTACACACATGGGAGGACACCAAAAGTTGGTGGCCGGCCAGTAATTCTACCTGACCCTTTTGAACCCTTCCTAAAAATGGCCTATTCTCTCTCCTGTTTTACAGTTGACAATTTTGAACCACAAGGTTGTGTTGAGGGCACCTGGGAGGACACCAATTTGTGGTGGCCGGCCAGAAAATCTTTTTGACCATTTTGACCCTTGGCCGGCCGGCCATGGGGGGTGGCCGGCCGGCCACCTGCAGCTCCAAAACCTGGCCGGCCTTGCTCCTCAGGGTGAGTACATTACATCTGTATACTTTTTTCCCCCCAAAAATCTGTATCCGGGGGGACAACTTTTGGGGGGAAACTTGATCCATTTTCCCTCCACTTTTTCCCTCCATTTCTCCCCCATTTTTGTCTACATAACAGAGCCTCCAGCATTGGTCCAAGGGTTGGAAAAATTGCCTTGAGCTTGCATATACATACCTCCCTCCATCTCTCTCTTTAACCCTAAAAAAACAACCAAGTTCTACCCCTTTTTCTTCATCACCACCTAGCACCACACTACCACTTCCATTCCAGCAGCTTGGAGGTCTTCTCAGAGGCTAGGAGACAGCTTTTCTTGGTCCAAGAGGTAGCAAAGGATTGGTCTTCAAGGGTGAGTTGATTTCTCCCTCTTTCTAGCTCATTTTTGCAAGTTTTCTTAGCCCCTTTTGCTTGCTGGTTTGAGCTCCGACCATAACTGGAAATATCTTTTTTTTGAGCTCATTTTTCTGTTTCATTAAGGGTCTTACCCTGTTTGGGACCCCCATCTTGCACTTGCTTCATTACCCCTTTGTATGCCATAATCTTGCATAGTATTTTTGGCCTATGTGTAATCTGTTTTGGAGCATGATGTAAACTGTAGATAGGCTTATTTTGAGCCCTTCTTCAACATTGAAGAAGGGCTTATCACTTTTTGGGACCTCCATGTGCCACTTGTCATTATACCCCTCTTTGGTCCCCATTTTTGCATGATTTATTAGCTTATTGTGTCTCCGTTTTTGGACTTTGGTCCGAACTGAAAATGGCCCTATTTTGACCCCCTATTCATGTTTCATTAAGGGTCTATGGCTGTTTGAGACACCCTTTGTATACTTTATGTTGTAGCTCTTTTTGGCCTTAATCTTGCATAGTATTTTGAGCATACTTGTATACTGTTTTGGGCTTGGCCATCAACTGTAAAACATCATATTTTTGGCCCCTATTCAATATTGTAGAAGGCCCCTTCTCTATTTGGGGCCAGCATTTGTGAGTTGCTTCATTACCCCTCTCTTAGCCCCATTTTTGTATGCTAATCTAGCCTCATTTGTGTTCCATGTTTGGCCATGCTTTAAACTGTAAACATGCTTTTTTGGGGGCTTCCTAGCTTCTGTCTTCATACTTCATGTTCAAATTATGCATGCATTGCATAGCAATAGGCCATTTCATGCGCCAAAATTCATGTTTCGGGACTCGTTCCATGCATCGGGTATCATTTTGCCATGATTCGGGGCTGTTTTGCATCTCATTTTGCCTCTGAAATTTGCATGATCATATGCCATATTCCA
Source organism: Camellia sinensis (assembly GCF_055761805.1). Lineage (NCBI taxonomy): Eukaryota > Viridiplantae > Streptophyta > Magnoliopsida > Ericales > Theaceae > Camellia > Camellia sinensis. Next base: position 87,476,751 of record NC_138973.1, on the reverse strand, counting down.
TGTTTTGCCATGTCTTGTTAGAGTGGCATTCCGTGTCGTAGGTTCGGTCCTCAGTTTGCGTGCACGCGTGCGTGCACTTCGAGTTGTCTCATTTTCATCTTATGGCCTCCTATGTGAGTGTGGCTGAGGTCCACTTGCGTTGGTGTAAGTCCATATTGCATTGTGTATGCCATTTCATTCCATAGCATTGCGTATACTAGGCCGTATATTAGCGCACTGTGTATGCCATGTTTCCTCGTGTATCGTGTATGCCATTTCATAGCCTTTCGCATGTTAGGTTGTATCTTAGTTGCATTTCATGCATATCATGCATATTGCATCGTGTTCGGGATAGGAGTTAGCCTGGGCACGGGAAACGAGGTACGTTCCGTACTCCGAGTGACGGAACGTGTCTCAATTCCCCAGTCACCGACACTCCGGATTATCCATGATGGAGTTAGGTTTTGTTGTATTTTCATATGCATTCATTTCATATTGAGTTGTGCAATTCGACTCCTCGGCCATCATGCATCGATATGCGTGATTGGTGGCATGAGGATCGAGACATGCATATATTTGTGAAAATACATTGCCATGCCCCTTTCCTGCTCTCTGTTGCAGCAAAATGAAGAATCAGCAACTTTTTGGAGCTTGGCACACATTTCAAGAATAGGTGCAAACAGAGGCTAATTGGGGCATCGTCATGGATTTCTGCACAAAGGCAACCCGAACATGCATCATTCATCACCCGGAGCGGAATCAAGGCAGTCCCTGGCTTGCATGCTAGTTTTTATAGCTTTCTTAGTTAATTTGTAAATTAATTAGGAATTTGTACATTATTTGGACTGTAATATTTATTTGGACTGTACTATTCTTTTATTCGGGACTGTATATTTATTCGGACCCTCTGTGCGAGGGCATAATTGTAATAAGTGTACGTGAGTGTGATGTATGTCTTCCAACCCCACATCTTTCTTCCCTTTTATTTACCTGCTTATGATGGTTAGATTAGGGCATATTTCAATTACCATACATTATGACAGCATGTTTGCATTCATTCATCTGTCTTGCATGCACCGGACTCGGCGCATCATACTAACTGTATTTGTATTTCAATTTCAAAGTTGAATACTTGCTAGCTGTTGCATCTCATACGCCATGTTTAAAATAGTCGAGCCTGCTATAGTTGCATTTTGCATGTGTTGCATTAGGCATTTCTGTATACTTAGGATTCATGCATGATTTCTAATGAGTTTCTGTTTTGGCTTGGAGTACTCGGTGAGTTTTATGCTTTAGCATCCTTGCATGCGTGCGAGTGACTGCCATGAATAGCATGCTTACCATGAGGCTAATTGCTTATGTGATATAACTGCTTGAATGCCTGTGGGTGAAGGTTGGGTTAGTTAGATTGGGACAATTCATCAAATGTTTGTTTTAAGCCCACTAGATAGTGGCAAAACCATCTTTTCTAAGCCCACCCGAGGGTGGCAAAATCTGCATTTTAAGCCTACTTGCGAGTAGCAAACCATCTTTCAAAAACAAACATGAAATGTTTTGTTCCAATTCAGGCGACCCAGTCTATACTTGTATGCTGTGCGCATCACATAGTAATCTAGGCTAATAACCGGAATAAGAACACACAATATTTTCAAAACTTGATATCATGGTTAGTAGAGGCCGATCTTTGATCGGGCGAGCGAGGGTGCTCACGAAATGACCTTCCCCAATCGTACCCAAGTTCCCGAGCCGAGGCAACTTTGGTGATGACGGACACGTGGCCTTAGGCAAATGAGTCAGGGTTTCCTAAATTTCCCAAAATAAAATATTTAGGTGGCGACTCTGTATCTGACAAAGCAGTCCATGTTTGGCACTTCTTTTTCTAAAAATCTGTTTTCGCAAAACGATTTGCCGGATTTGGACTCTTTGGTTCAGATTAAGAACCGTGACAATTTGAGAGTCCTGAGCTGTAGTGACCCCAAATGAACAGAACGGGACTCACCCTCCCAGGGCGTTCGGGGGACGTCTATAGTTTCTGGCGACTCTGCTGGGGATTTAGAGAACTTGACTCGAACTCATGATATCTGTTTTTGACTACACTTATGTGTTTCTTTGCATTGCATTTGCATTGGTGCACCTAGGACACCGTGTTTGCCATCTGCTATTCCTGAACGGTTTGCCAGAGGCTTGTCTTGTCAAGGCATGACCATAAGGCTGACCGGCTGTGGGCTCTGCCAGTATGGGAACACAAACCCCGGTTTTACCGGGGCACCCTTTTTGACCATTCGACCTAGTGCATATTCAGATCCATAGTGACCATTCCAAACTAGGACAGGCTGCTTACCCGTTTATAGGTTGCTTGAAACCGCTGCGTGCGTAGTGAAACCCTAGCTCCTGACAAAATAGGACAGGGAAACCCTACCCCAACATAGGGGTGTTTTGGCTCTCACTTATCTGTTATGTGCTTTTGGGGTGCGTCTCCATACGAATGCATGTATCAGTGTATGAGTTTGGGCATCAGGCCTGCGGGCGTCAGTTCAGTATTGTGGGTATCAGGCCTGCGGGCATCAGTCAATATTTGAGAATCAGTTATCTGCGGGTATCAGATTCAGCCTTTGGGAACAGTGATTCAGGGATAATAATCAGTGATTGAGGACAGTGTGTATTCAGCTTGTCGACCGTGTGTTGTTATGCCCGGCTGTGTGTCATGCATTTACTTTAAACTGTTATGCTGTCCGTTTATCTGTTTATTTATTTCCTTATTGCTTTATTTATCTTTTGTCTAGGGCAGTTCTAGCACAATTGCTTCCAACCCAGCAGATATTCCCCAAGCACTTTGGATACGAGGTCGTCGACTCAATCGATCTGAGGATCTAATTGACGGACAGCCAGTGTTTCATTCTCTACCCCCCGTTGTCAGAAGAAAGCCGAGAAAGCGCAGTGTATCAGAACAGAGGTTGTCAGAACAGTGGGTTACTCCATCAGAGGACAATAGGACTGAGGTCTCGATTGTTGCTATAGAAATAGACATACCAGTTAGTCGGATGGATCAGCAAAATACAACAGGGATGGAAGCCCTGATGCGCCAGATACAGGAGAGCATGAGACAAATGCAGGAGGATGCCGCCCGTCAAGCGGAATTCTCCAAACAGCAGGCCGCAATCATGGCCCAGCAGGCCGAGCTCATCACTAGACTGCAACAGCAGAATGTGGCATCTGCTTCACATCAAGTTCCTTCTCCGCCAGGGGCTCCATTACCCGAACAGACACCTACTGTCCAGAATGCTTTGCCAAACACCCAGAACACTGTGCCAAATATCCAGAACATACAAGAGGACACAAACTTTCCAACGGGGCCAGCTCCGCCCCCGCTTCCGCCTCAACTGTCCAAGACCCATACACCCAACCACCCGGACTCTCCTTTCGAGTTCGAAATCGACCACACAGCCCTGAAACTGAGCAAGCTTGAGAAGCTCTTCAAGAAATCACAAGGGGTAAAGGCTATTCCGGATATCGAGGACGGATATACCGATGTGGCCGTGACATTGCCCGATAGGTTCAAAATGCTGCAAATTGACCGTTTCGACGGATCCGGAGACCCCATGGTCCATCTTCGGCTCTTCTCAGACATCCTGCGACCAATGGGCCTAACACGACCACAAAAGCTTTCGTTGTTCGGCCGAACCCTGTCAGGTGTGGCCGCTATCTGGTACGCGAAGTTAGAGGACGAGGTAAAAAGAAGCTGGGATGAAATGGCTGAGGCCTTTGTCGCACAATACTCGTATAACACCCAGATCGAGATTACAACTCGTGATCTCGAAACGACAAGGCAGGAGCCCAAGGAAACTTTCTCAGATTTTGTAACCCGGTGGAGGGCAAAGGCGTCGATGATGACTTTGAGGCCCACTGATAAAGACCAAATCCGGATGATTGTGCGTAATCTCCAACCGAAATTGATGCAAAAAATGATTGTACTCCCCTTTCCCACTTTCTCGGATCTACATGAGATGGGGGTACAAATCGAAGACGCAATGAAACAAGGTCTGATTGACCAGGATAGGGAGCAACCGAGGAGGACTTTTAACCGTAACAACAATGCAGGCCCGAGTGGCGCTGCAACTGCAAGAGCTTCAGAGGTCAGCATGGTCACCACCATTCCCCCTCCCCTTCCAAGGCCCATGGCAGCCACACCCTTCTCCGGTGCATCCGGAAGCAATACTCAAACCTCTAAATACCCGCCCAGAGGCCAGAGAACCTTCACCCCACTATACATGCCTTTGTCTAAGGCTCTGGGGGTCCTGATCAGAAAGGGGCATCTAAAACCCCTAGAGCCAAGGCCATTACCAAACCCACTTCCACCCTCTCACAACCCAGCTAAGTACTGTGCATATCACCAGCAGCATGGTCATGATACTGACCAATGTTTTAGGCTGCGTCACGAGATTCAAGACCTCGTTGACAAAAATGTGATTTTACCTCCAGAAAGACCTAACGTCACAACCAATCCACTCCCTACACACAACCAAGCTCCACCTCCCAAAAGAGTCAATCTTATCCAGACTGGGGTCGTGTCTTACGATCCTAGTATCTATATTACTCCTACCCATCTACCTAAGCCGGAGGTGCTCCTTCCCGACTGCACTGACTCTTTGTGCATGTTGGACATCTCCACAACCCAACCAGAGCTGACGGTGGTGACCATCGAAGATTAGGTAGGGCAGACTTCAGGAGAGAATGGGATTGTTGAGTTTGGGATTGAACAAAGTTTTGCTGGGGGAGCTTATGATCCAAGCGAGTACATCTTGTCAACAAGCCAGATTGGGCTGGGTATAGAATTGCCAGAGACGAGAGAGCTGTGTGTGATCCGGGGGGATGGATTTGAGCAAAGGGCAAATGATCTGACAGTTGTGGAGGAGGACTTTGCCAACCTACAGTTTTTCAATGATCAAGAATCAGAGGGCGCGGCGGTCAACTGGTTCGACTATGAGGAATCGGCAGAGGCCGCTGGGTGGCTGGATGATCAACCAGATGTAGTGGAAGAATCCCAAACAGAATAGGGCCCGGCAGGGGCGAGAGTATCAACTGTGGCCGGAAGGGCCGGAAGTCAGGTTACATTACCGGAGAGCGCCGGTACGAAGAATTTCGCTCGGGATGAAAGCATTGTGAAGATTGAACAACAAACTGCGCTGACGCAGGTGGAACAACAGGGTTCTGAGAGAACCGGAAAAGCCAAGATCCATGAAGGGATCGAAAGTGCTGTGGGCACAAGAACAGAGGATGCTGTGAGCATACGGGCTGAAAGTGCTGTGAGTACGAACATGCCCGAACCAGACAGGTGCCTTTTGGATGCCAGCGGAATGTGGTGGGAAGACGATGACTTATGTCTTGCCCACACAGACGAAGACTGGGAAAACAATCAACCGGATGACACTTGGTACCTCGATGAGGTTGATCACATGACGAGAAGTGGGCGGTACTTCAAGCCCCCGCACCTAGACCAACCCGAGGCATCCGGGAAGGATAGAGAAGCTAAGAAACAGAAGGAGAAGCAGATTGAAGAGGAAGCTGTACTGAAACAGCTAAAGAAGATACAAGCAGACATCTCCATCTGGGGACTGCTTATGGCGTCGCGAGTACATAGACAAGTTGTCTTATCTGCTATGGACAAGTCCAAACTCTCCATAGATACTACACCAGAACAGCTAGTTGGGCTGGTTTTTCCGAGAGGAGGTTCCCCGGCATTAACCTTTTCAGACAAGGAACTACCGCCTGAGGGTACAAATCACAACAAACCCCTCTACATTTTCGTGGAATGTAGAGACAAGTGGATACCGGTGGTACTTGTTGATACCGGGTCCGCTATTAATGTCTGCCCAACTAGAACAGCGTATGCAATCGGGTTGAAGCCCGCAGACTTCATGCCAACTACTCAAGTGATCAGAGCATACGATAACACTAGCAGGGAAGTGATGGGGACTGTCAAAATTCAAACCCAGGTTGGTCCAGGACAACACAATATTGAATTCCATGTCTTGGACGTTCCCGCAACCTTTAACCTACTTTTGGGGCGACCGTGGTTGCACTAGGTCAAGGCAGTCTCTTCCACTCTACATCAGATGCTGAAGTACCCTCACGGTAAGGGGGTAGCGATTGTTTTTGGGAATTCATCAATCCATCCGCCTCCAGAAGTGTCCACACCTGTTTTGGAAATCGAGCATGGCACTGAGGATGTGTTCTTATCAGGGTTCACTTTGGCTGAGGCTCGAGTGGTACAGAATGTTATGGCTGTGAATGAGGGGGTGTACCTCAGCGCTCAATCTGTCTACCTCATGAACAAGTTACAACACATCCCCGGAATGGGATTGGGAAGGAGCGGCCGGAAAGGCGTCGCAGCATTGGCCGAAGTGCCACACAACCCTCACACCTTTGGATTGGGTTATCTGCCCACCAAAGAGGACTGGGTGAGAAAGGGTAAAGAGATGGCCGGAAAAGCTAGAGCAAAGAAGGCTGGGAAGCCTTTTGAATTAATGCATAGGCCCATTCAGGGTACCCTAAACGGACGCTTCGTCCGGGAGGGGGAAGACTTTCCATTTTGCGGTTTCCCAGAGCCATGGCTGAATGCGGAGAGGAAGCGCGTGCCTGGTTTCGAAATCTTCTTCGACTTGCAACTACCCGGGGATGACGTTGCCGAAGAGCAGACAGACCCATCAGCTGAGGTTGGGCAGTGTAAGGCAGTGGATTCCGAGAGCATCGAACTTGAGATGAGGGTAGCGCTGGCGTGTCTACTTTCAGATCCTTCGATCGACCAAAAGTGCTTGGGGGATAACTCCTCGGTTTCTATGATTGGAGATGAAACAGCTGCGGGCCTTCCAGCGACTATCTTGGATGCATCTATCGCACCCTCTCTCACTTGGCAGTACGAGGAGGGATTCTTGTCCAGCAGCACCGGGTCAGGTGGTGAGCCGGAATCTGATTCCACCGAGTCCTGTGAGTCGGAATCAGGTTCCAGCTCGACTGAGTCTGAGTCTGGTAATCCTAGGGATGATAACCCGGATGCCACAGTTATGTCCAGGTCGTCTTTTTCTTTCTCATTTGAGTCTGTTGTAACCGAGATTTCGGACGATTTTGATGAGCTTAATGAGAATCAAGCGCCTGTGGTTTCTGAGTACTTTTCTGTGCCCTTAATTTATTGCATAAACTCAGACTTTCAAAATTTTGATGAAAACGACGAGGAAGAAATTCCTCCGGTTTTGCAACGTTTAATTGAGCAGGAGCAGGAGAGATTTGTCAAACCCTTAACGGATGAAATCATTACCGTGAATATTGGTACTGAGGAGGACCCGCGGCTGGTCCAGATCGGGTCCACGTTGTCTTCGGAGGAACGCGAGCGCTTAGTCGCTTTGTTAAAAGATTTCAAAGATGTTTTCGCATGGTCCTACGAAGACATGCCTGGGATCGATCCTGAGATTGTACAGCACCGGATCCCCCTTGACCCCGAGGCCCGACCTGTCAAGCAGAAACTCAGAAGGATCTGCCCGGACTGGGCTCTCAAGATTAAGGAAGAGGTCACCAAGCAGATCGACGCAGGCTTCCTGCTGGTATCCGAATACCCGACTTGGTTGGCCAACATCGTTCCAGTGCCGAAGAAGGATGGCAGGATCCGGGTATGTGTGGATTTCAGGGATCTAAACAGAGCTAGTCCGAAGGACGACTTTCCCTTACCGCATATTGATGAGTTGGTGGACTTCACAGCAGGGCATGCTTTGCTCTCATTCATGGATGGCTTCTCAAGGTACAATCAGATAGTAATGGCACCAGAAGACAGAGAAAAGATTGCATTCACCACCCCATGGGGAACATACTGCTATAGAGTAATGCCGTTTGGGTTGAAGAATGCCAGAGCAACTTACTAACGGGCCGCGACCACAATATTGCACGACATGATCCACAAAGAGGTTGAGGTGTACGTGGACGACATGATTGTCAAGTCCAAGGAAAGAGAGGGCCACTACACCGCCTTGCAAAAGTTCTTTCAAAGGATCAGAGAATTTCGGTTGCGGCTAAATCCTCAGAAGTGTACATTCGGTGTTACAGCGGGAAAAATGCTGGGGTTTCTGATTACACAAAGGGGCATCGAGGTCGACCCTTCGAAAATCAAGGCCATCTTAGAAATGCCACCACCAAGGACTGAAAAGGAGGTGCGAGGCTTTCTGGGTAAAGTGCAATTCATAAGACGGTTTATCTCAAAATTAACCTTGACTTGTGAACCACTTTTTGGTCTCCTGAAGAAAGGCAAGAAATTCCAATGGGACGGCTGATGCCAAGCTGCTTTTGAACAGATCAAGAAATATTTACAGAACCCGCCCGTGTTGTCACCACCAGAGCTGGGGAAACCGTTGATATTGTACCTTTCAGTGACTGAGACTACAATGGGCTGCATGCTCGCACAAGAATCGGAAGATAAGGTGGAGAGGGCCATCTACTATCTGAGCAAGAAGATGTTGGACTACGAGACCCGCTACACTCCACTTGAGAAGGCTTGCTTAGCTTTGGTATGGGCTACCAGGAAGCTGCGGCACTACCTGTTAGCTCACTCCGTAATGTTGGTTTCACGACTCGATCCCATCAAATATCTTTTCGAGAAACCGGCGCTTACGGGTAGGCTAGCTCGTTGGCTGCTGTTGCTCTCCGAATTCGATCTGAAATATGTGACACGCAAGTCAGTCAAAGGAAGAGCAGTGGCAGAGTTCTTGGCCGATCACCCAGTCGAAGGAGGAGAAGCAGTCGAGTACTTATTCCCAGATGAAGCCATTTTGCACATCGACGACGAATATTGGACGATGTACTTTGACGGAGCATCAAACCAATACGGGTATGGAATAGGGGTGTTGCTGATAGCACTCGACAATTCTCGTATCCCTCTAGCCTTCAAACTCCGGTTCAAAGTCTCGAACAACAAAGCGGAATATGAAGCGTGCATTGCCGGTCTAGAAGCGGCCCTGGAGCTAGGGGCAAGACGTTTGGACGTCATCAGGTATTCGAACCTTGTTGTATCTTAAGCAAACGGAGACTGGAAAGTCAAAGAAGAAAAGATGATGATGTACCATCAGACCTTGGACTTGCTAATCCCTCGGTTTGAAAAGCTAAACTTTGCTCATCTTCCAAGAGAGAACAACAGGTTCGCAGATTCTCTAGCAACTCTATCTTCCATGATAGACATCCCATTTGGAATCTGGATGCATCCAGTCGTCATTGATCAGAAATTTGCACCAGCCTATGAGTCGATCGCCGCTATAGATGAGGTTCAGGACCAAAACCCCTGGTATTATGACATTTGGAATTTCTTGAAAAAGGAAGCATACCCGCCAGGGGTAAATGCCAAGGATAAAAGGACAATCAGAAGAATGGTCGTCCAGTTCATCATCTGTGGGGGTAAGCTGTACAAGAGAGGTCATCTGGGAATGCACAAGCTGTGTGTTGAAGCCGAAGAATCGAAGCGCCTGATGGAGGCCATCCATGGAGGAGAATGCGGTGCGCATATGAACGGAGTAATGCTAGCACGGAAGATCCTCAGACAGGATTACTACTGGTCCACCATGGAGGAGGATTGTATTGGTTTTGTTCGGCAATGCCACAAGTGTCAAATTCATGCAAACCGCATGAACATCCCGCCGTCGAAGTTGTACAACATGACTTCACCATGGCCGTTCTCAGTTTGGGGAATTGATGTGATCGGAGCTGTCACTCCGAAAAGGTCGAATGGGCATGAGTTCATCCTGGTTGCGATAGATTATTTCACGAAGTGGGTCGAGGCCCAATCGTATGCGATGTTGAAGGCGTCTCACGTTGCAAAGTTTATCAGAAACAACATCATCTGTCGCTATGGGGTCCCAAACGAGATAATTTTAGATAATGGTTCCCACTTCAAGAAGGAAGTGATTGACTTGTTGGAGAAATACAACGTGGCTTTTCATAAGTCATCTACATGCCGGCCGCAAACCAACGGAGCGGTCGAGGCCGCCAACAAGAATATCAAACACATACTGCAGAAGATGGTGGAAACCTACCAGGATTGGCCAAATAAGCTGCCATTTACTCTGTGGGGCTACAGGACTTCAATCAGAACTTCTACCGGAGCGACTCCGTATTCATTAGTTTATGGGATGTAGGTCGTTCTACCTATCGAGATTGAGGTTCCGTCATTACGAGTATTGGCTGAGTGTCAAATAGCCGAAGCAGATTGGCAGCAGAACAGATTTGAGGAACTCATGCTTTTTGACGAGAGAAGACTAAAAGCAATGTACCATATTCAAGGCTGTCAGCGCAGAATTGCCCGGGCTTTTAACAAGAAAGTTAAGTCCAGGAATCTAAAAGAAGGAGATTTGGTGTTCAAGGACAACCGAGCTCCCATCCACGACCCAAGGGGCAAGTTCAAACCCAATTGGACTGGTCCCTACATCATCAAAGCTATCTGGTCAGGTGGAGCTGTGGTTCTGATGGATCTAGATGGCTTGGAGTTCTCACAACCAATCAATATGGACAAGTTGAAGAAATATTACCCTTGAGAGGCTCGCTAGGCCGAAAACCCGAAAGGGCGACCTAGGCAAAAGTCAGAGCACAAAAAATTGGAAAATATAAAAACTGAGCTCGCAAGGTTGAAAACCCGCAAAGGGCGACCTTGGCAAAAGTTAGAGCGTAAAAGGAGAGTGAAAATACTCGAGTGAACCTAAGCCTGAACTACGTAAGGCTTGATTCCCATCTTTGGGATACGTAGGCAACTTTACCCTGAAGTTCAGTCATAAACTTTTCCTCGATCAACTTTGTCCATTTTGACCATCTCGGTCATCTTTATCCATCAGCATTTATCGCGATCTCCGGTGCAGTGCTATTCAGACTAGGGGCAACTTTCCGTTGCCACGACGGTGCAGCGCTATTCAGACTAGGGGCAACTTTCTGTTGCCATGCAGTGCCGCGGTACTCTTCAAACTAGAGGCAACTTTCCAGGTGCAGGGATCTGGGGTTGTGCATCTCAGTGACAGATCTTAGGCATGTCCAGTTCTGATCCATATCGAAAATGGTTTTGAAAAGTTTTAATAAAAGTTGACTTTGTTCAAATTAATCTCTTTACAACTAAGACAATTTTTGGACCAAAACGGAAAATTTTCAGTACCACAACCTTCAATTTCATTGATTTCAAAACAGAGTTTTTCTGCTCTTGCATACAATCAAAGTTGCTTTTTATTACGTTCATAAAGAAAACTTGAAAGTACTAGTAAAGCAATAAATTCGGGGCATAGTCAAGTCAAGTATCCCTGCGCCCCCTCCCAGAGCTGGTCGAAGCCTCTGACGCCAAGCTAGGCCCAACCTGTGCCTCCTCGTTGAGCCAATCCAAACACTCGTCAGACAAAGTGCAATTGAAAGTGGGAGCAAGGGCCAGGAGCTCTCTAGTCCTCCATGCTGCGGCATATCGGGCAATCTGTGCACCTCGAACCGGGAAAGCAGCCGGGTACTCAATCCCCTCTGGCGGGCAAACCTGATCATGACCGAACTGGCGCAGGAACCGGAACGGAAAGTAGAACACACAGTGGGTCAGGCCAATCAACTGGATCCCGATCAGCCGGGACATGCTATAGCTCATTGCCGGGAGATTGAGCCAAGGACAACACCAAGCAATGCGATCTGCAGACAAATTGCATATCCAGTCAAACCACCACCCTTCATCAAGGGCATCAACTAGACGCTGTCGAAAGAAATAGCCTCGAGCTGAGTAGGCTGGACAAGAATCCACAACCTGCAATTTGTCCATCAACCATACCTGGGGAGGGATGAAAAATGAGAGAATAAAGAATAGAGAGGTGTACGATGAGAGAAAAGTGAGGAAAGGGTTTTTGTGAGAAAAACCGAGCCTGAGGGCCGAGTGATGTGAGCAAATACATATGTAAGATTGGGTGGGAAACATTACCTGCAGCAGCAGTGGACTCCCAGCAAATCTAGTCGTCTCCCGACGATAGACAGAATCCAAGCCCATCAGCGTCTCGGCCAAGGTCATCGCAATGCAGCTCTTTCCTTCTTTCAAGCCTTGAGCAACTTCAATCAGACGAATGCTAGCTCCGCCGAAGCCCGGGGAAAGCAGAAAGTGAGACAGCAAGCACAGACAAAGGGCGTGTTGCAGGAAACCTTGCCAATAATGGTTGCTGCGGTCACCGACGTCAGAAAAGCGATGGATCAAACCAAGGATATCCAGTTCCCCATTACAGATCAGAGATCGAGCATCATGTGCAGTGAGTCCACACATCCGCCCTAAAGCTTGGGCGTGGCCAAAGCGGAACTGGGGCAAGATCTCTTCATGACATTCAGATTCCATCAAAACCTGAAAATCTTTAAAAGTTGGACGTACCTCTTGACCGTCGAAGCTAAAGGCGTGCGTCACCGAGTTCCAAAACCTCGCCGCGGCATGGAGGAAAGGGAGATGCAGCGGAGTGCGACTCAGCGTGAATAGTGCATTCAAGCCGAAACCCCGGAAGTTCAACTTTTCCGAGCCATCTAGAGAAGCGATCCAAGCTGTGAGATTTTCAATGAGAAACGCCTCCATCTTTGTGCAAAACCAAGATGAATTGAATCAAAGCACGGAGCTAAGGCTTTTAAAGAGGGAAAAACACTATTCAGGGGGACAAGTGTCAAAAATTGGGTGGCTGCAGGGTTAAGTGGTCGGCCGGCCACTTTTTCTGGCAGGCCGGCCACTTCTTGTTACAAAACTAGCCGGTGGCCCCCTCTCTGCAATAAACCTGGCCGGCCGGCTCCCAAAAGTGGCCGGCCATGCTCCAATGAATGTCTTTGGCTCTGTTTTACCCTCCGAGGGTAAGTTTCAAGCATTTCCATGCAACGGATGTGTCGAAGGCCTCTATTTCCCTCTGTTTTGGATGCGTTCCATTGCCCAGATCGTCCGAAGTACACTTCGTTCTGTTAAGTTTTGTTTATCAAGTTGTTGTTTTGTTTATCGAGTTGTCGTTTTGTTTATCGAGTTGTCGTTTTGCTTATCGAGTTGTTTGTCGAGCTGTCGTGTTTTGTGTTTTCAAGTTGTTACTCTTTGTTTAAGTTTTTTGTTCGAGTCTTGTTTATCGAGTTGTCAACACTATTGTATTTTGCTTATTGAGTTGTAAACTTGCTAAGGTTTTGTTATATCTTAGAAAGTTAAGTTGTTGCGTCGGTTCACTACCTGACTGGGCAAAATGCACAATACATGTTTCCATTCAATCTCATTATGATGCAAAATGATGCGATATGATGCTAAGAGTTTTACAACACTTTTTTCAAAAGTTGTTTCATTCCATCACAACATTTTACAAACTAAGGCACAAGTTTTACAAAAATAAAACTGCCTGACAATGTACAAATGTGCTACAACTACTGGCAAAAAGATAAATAAAACAGGAAACAGCTGCATCTGTGCTCTCAAGAGCAGGAATAAGAGGCCCTCCTCGTCCTCTTCTGTGGAATAGACTCTCCGCCACCATCGCCATCGTCATCATCTGAATCAGAGTCGTCACCCTCGGGATCCCCCTCAGCCTCGCCTCCACTCTCCGAACCGAGACCGGAGCCGTCCTCTCTGCCGGCTGATGTCTCTGACTGACGATCTACAGCCTCCTCCTCCTCATCCTCATCGGGCTCCTCCTCTATAATGTGTGCCCTGCGCCTACGAGACGGCCCCTCTCCAGCTCCTCGAGAAGGCCTGGATGGCCCAGCTCCGTGAAAAGGTCTGGATGGCCCAGCCCCATGAAAAGGTCTGGATGGCCCAGCTCCCCGAGAAGGCCCAGGTGGCCTGGCCTGCCGCTGAGCATATACCGGAGGCATCTGAGAACAAAGAGTTCAAATTAAATACATCAGTCTAAATGTGTACATCAGATGCGGATACAAGCAAAAACTACATGAAATGGGTGCATGTAAACACAGTGTACAAGTGGGGTGTGTGTCAGATGTGCTCTACACAAGTAGCCTATCAATGCAGTAGAAATCAGCATGTCATCAGAAGTATGATAAAGGCCAGAAAACTAAAGGGTACCTGGAAGCCCATGATAGACAGCTGCGCCTCTCTCCGTAAGACCATGCCCTCAAACGAGGCCACCAATCCGATCACCTCCTCCATGTACTCTCTGGGTGGCTGTAGATACAAGCTCACAATCATTAGTGAATAAAGGAATGTCTAAGTGTTTGAATGATAGATAACAAACAGTGGGGCATACCGGCGGTGAGTCGGGATCAATGATGTATCGATGACCGGGCATCGGAGGCTCTATCGGGATCGGAATCGGAGAGGTAGTCCCAAACTGCCACCCCATCAGCTCAGTCGGCATGTCCGGCCACCCAGGATGAGGATAAGTTGGAGGAATCGGGGGAACCGATCTACCCCCACCTCTAGATGTACCAGCCCGGCTGGTAGAAGGGGCGTCTGCAGCCCGAGCCCGGGCCTGGCTCGAAGATGGCATACCAGCAGGCCTCATCATCGGAGTACGAACTCCTGTCAACGGAGGCATCAGGTATATGTGACGGTAAGTATCGTAATCCCCCTCCTCAATATGTAGCAAAGCATCAGTACCCAGCATAGCACTGATAACATCCCGGGAAGGGAGCCTATCAGCAGTCCGCATATCAACTGGGGGTGCTGAGGGAGGGTCCTGAGAAGTGTACCCCCAAACCTGACACAAGAAGCGGTCTCCCAGAAACCAGGCCCTGCCAACTGGCCCTTCGAACAGAATCCTGTATCGGGAGGCACCCCACCCTCCGGCAAACTGGAATCGGAGACCCTCACCTAAAGGCGCCCAGGGCTGCCATGTAATCTGCGGATAACAGGTGCATAAACCAAGCAGAAATCGAAGATGTACAGGACAAATCAAAGATGAAAACAGAAAGAACTGAGAGTTCTGAAATACCTCCAACGACCGCACTGTGTCGAAATACTGCCGCAGATAAACGAGAGACTCCCGAGGTCTCGACCAGTGCTGGCCTTCAAATACCAGTGAGTATGGGGTCAAGAGGAGTCCCCCTACCAACATCTCCGGGGCCAGTGCCGGGAAATATACATAGACCCACAACTGTAGAAAACAAAGTAGAATGTGAAATGCTGAGGGCAAAGTGCATGATACAGAATATAAAGTGCGCCGTGTGTGCAATGTGCAAGTAATGAGGAGTAGAAATGTAAATCAAGAGGGCAGAAAGTACCTCCCAGGCTCTCCAGTAGCCGCCAAGTAAGTCACCCCGCCCGCGGGAAGTCGCACTCATATAGCAATAAAGGGTGGCCAAGCCGGTACCACCCCAGTCATACCGCCTGACCTGTGATAGGTCCACCAAGGCACTCAGCAGATAAAGCCCCACAGTGTTCCCTCTATCAGCGAACAGAGTGGTCCCGAAGAGAAACATCAAGAAGCCGCAGGCATACTGTGCCGCCTCATCAAGAGTCCCGGGCTCCATCTTCGCCCGCCGGAAGTAGGAAGAGAACCAGGTATATCGGACTCTCCCAGAAGCTCTGTCAACAGGCGGGCGAGTCCCCAGCAGATATATCCAAGCGGCCTCCCACTCGCCCATGTCCTCATCATACGGGATCACCCAGCCTCCCACATCAAGGTCGGTCAATACAGCGAAGTCAAAAGGGGTCATAGTCATGTCCCCCAGTGGCAGAGAAATGGAAAGAGTTGGTGGTGTCCCACCATCTCTCCACCAAGGCAGCCATCAGTGTCCTCCTAGCAGGGCAACGGGATAGCCCAGAACAGAAGGGCCCAAACCCTGTCAAATCAACCAAATTCCGGACAGCCTCCGGGAGCTCAGCATACCAGTCTCTCGCCGCAGTAGAGCCATACCCCCGCACATTGCGGGAAGTCACCTGCATTCAGAATGAATAGGTGTTTCAGAATTAAGAATAGGCTGCGTACAAATAAAATGAATAGGTTACGTGCAAAGTAAAGTAAGTGGGTTGTGTGCTCAGAAAATCAGTGTTTGGACTGCGTGTTCAACTCTCAATCAGTGTAGGCTGCGTGTTTACCTTCAATTTGGACTGTGTGTTCAGAAAATCAGTGTTTGGGCTGCGTGTTCAACTCTCAATCAGTGTGGGCTGCGTGTTCACCTTCAATTTGGACTGCGTGTTCAAAAAATCAGTGTTTGGACTGCGTGTTCAACTCTCAATCAGTGTGGGCTGCGTGTTCACCTTCAATTTGGGGTTGTGTGCTCAGAATATCAGTGTTTGGACTGCGTGTTCAACTCTCAATCAGTGTGGGCTGCATGTTCACCTTCAAATTAGACTGTGTGTTCAGAATATCAGTGTTTGGACTACGTGTTCAACTCTCAATCAGTGTGGGCTGCGTGTTCACCTTCAATTTGGACTGTGTGTTCAGAATATCAGTGTTTGGACTACGTGTTCAACTCTCAATCAGTGTGGGTTGCGTGTTCACCTTCAAATTGGACTGTGTGTTCAGAATATCAGTGTTTGGACTGCGTGTTCAACTCTCAATCAGTGTGGGCTGCGTGTTCACCTTCAATTTGGACTGTGTGTTCAGAAAATTAGTGTTCGGACTGCCTGTTCAACTCTCAATCAGTGTGGGCTGCATGTTCACCTTCAATTTGGACTGCGTGTTCAGAAAATTAGTGTTTGGACTGCGTGTTCAACTCTCAATCAGTGTGGGCTGCGTGTTCACCTTCAATTTGGACTGTGTGTTCAGAAAATCAGGGTTTGGGCTGCGTGTTCAACTCTCAATCAGTGTGAGCTGCGTGTTCACCTTCAATTTGGACTGCGTGTTCAGAAAATCAGTGTGTGGGCTGCGTGCTTAACTCTCAATCAGTGTGGGCTGCGTGTTCACCTTCAAATTGGACTGTGTGTTCAGAAAATCAGTGTTTGGACTACGTGTTCAACTCTCAATCAGTATGGGCTGCGTGTTCACCTTCAATTTGGACTGTGTGTTCAGAAAATCAGTGTTTGGGCTGCGTGTTCAACTCTCAATCAGTGTGGGCTGCGTGTTCACCTTCAATTTGGACTGCGTGTTCAGAAAATCAGTGTTTGGGCTGCGTGCTCAACTCTCAATCAGTGTGGACTGCGTGTTCACCCTCAATTTGGACTGCGTGTTCAGAAAATCAGTGTTTGGGCTGCGTGCTCAACTCTCAATCAGTGTGGACTGCGTGTTCACCCTCAATTTGGACTGCATGTTCAGAAAATCAGTGTTTGGGCTGTGTGCCTAACTCTCAATCAGTGTGGGCTGCGTGTTGACCTTCAAATTGGACTGTGTGTTCAGAAAATCAGTGTGTGAGCTGCGTGTTCAACCCTCAACCGGTGTGTGCTGTGTGTTCACAATCAATTTATGGGTTGAGTGTTCAGAAATTCAAGTGATTGAACCGTGTGTTCAGAGTGCAAACAGAATACAAGAAAGATTCATAATACATTACAGAGAAGGTAAATGCGAAGTAAATACCTCTCATGCCTCGTGAGAGAGATGATACTCAGGCTCCCAAAGGAGGAGATCCCCAGATGCTCGTTCGTTGAACTCGGTGAAATGATGAAAAATAACCTGTGGGAGAACGTGTACTAGTGGATCATACCTCTCGGGTATGAAGGGGCGAACCCTCGGAGGTAGAGACATGATGTCAGGCTCACCTCCGGCGCCTGGAGAACCTCCGCCGTGGGGAAATTGACCCGCCATTTCCAAAAAATCTGCAAAAGGGGCAAAAATGAGCCAAAATTGGAAAAAGTCAACAAAAGCCAACCCTCGGGAAATGAAAAAGTCAACAAAAGTCAACTCCCGGGAAAATCTTCCAAATATTGAGACAAACTCACCTCAAGTGGCAAAAATGAGAAAAGAAACCCCGAAATCAAAATTTAATCGGTTCAAAGTGCTTGAAACTGAAAGATTTCGCGATAACAACTTGCGTGGGACGTTGGAAAACGCGTATAGAGCTCAGATCTGAGGGAGAAAATGGTTTGAGAAGCAAGAGGAGAAGATTTCGTGGCTGAGGTTATGAGCTCAAAGTGTTTGGGTGAGAGAATATAAAGAAAAGAAGGTGAAAAGACCAATTTGCCCGCGGATTTGGGCAGATGGCCGGCCGGCCACCTTTTCTGGCTGGCCGGCCATTCTCTTTTTGAAAAGTGGCCGGTGGCCTCCCCTAGGGAAAATAACTGGCCGGTGGTGTCCCCCACATGCTCATCTAGCTCTCTGCAAATTTTGAGGAAGATCGGAGTTCCCGGGACCTGAAAAAGTTCAAGAAAAGTGCACTTTTTGTCGCGAAATTGCTCCGCCGGAACTTCAGCTTCAAGTTCTGACATGTGTCTCATCATTATTCATCGAAATCAAGATGTATCCTTTTTGAATGTGTTGTAGCCTTTCTAGGAAGTGAATCGGAGGCTGTGATCGAGTCGCCTTCGCCAAAACACGCGTTTCCTTGCTCGTTATTTCGTAACAAACGGGCACCTTGATTTATGCTCGTTTTGCACTATCATGCACATAACTTGCATTCTCATTAGCATACTTGCATTATTATGCACATTTCTTAATATTGCCATACCTCTGTTCTTGAGCATGCGTTGTCACGCACGTTCCTTTCTCATATCGCGATGCATTCACTCGCCGGCACTGCGTGTGTCAAACTTTCGGAATCACATTGAATATATGTTGTTAGCATATTGTGCTTGTTGAATTTCTCTCTTTTGCAGGTACGATATTGTATGTATGGTTCATTTGAGACTAGTGTGACCAGACGAATCGCGCAGGTATTGTATCTTCTCCGTGTGAGACGCGACGAGAATTGAACAATTCTCCGCATTCTCAACTGCATGAAATGTAGTTGTTGCTTTGCATTCTTGCTTAAAACTGTTGCATCTATTTGCGAATACTTGCATCATTACAGCTTGCTGCATTTGCATGATCATTGAGTTACCTCCGGCTCTGTGCATATCGTTTTGCATTTTTCCCCCTTGCCTGCGGGCACATCTCTGTTTATCTTGTACGTTTGTCTAAGTCTTCGGCCTTGTCAAAAATGGGTCGTCTCTGGGCTTTGACATTCACTCCCGTCACTTGTGACTTCCGAGTTCTGTCAAAGAGGGGCAACTGTAGACACCCCATTTTGACCGACCTTAAGACTCAGACGTCACCGATTGAGTGCTCGGTGATGTTCCGTTTTGTGCTCATTCAGAAGTCTCAGAGTCGCAGCCGTGAGCCCTACCTCCGGATTTCCGAACCCTCTTCTGTGCCTTGCCTCGGTTTGCGAACCAGACTCGGTTTTCTCTGTTTCTTTTCCTGAGGGGAGGGAGGGGTCCCGTAGACCATCTCTCAGTGGCCGTGGGCTACATTTTGTGGCTGTAGGCCATTTTGCCCATTTCAGAGCCCGGTTCCCGATTTTTCGGAACCGTCAGGCCGTGTGGCTCAGTTCGGGACCGCCTAACTATCTCCGATTGCTCCGGTTTTTGGCATGCATCTTATTTACTCCCTTTTGAGGGACACTGAGGTCTGAGAGACCCACTTCGTGGTCGAATGCCACTTTCGGTGCTTAACAGGCAGTTTTTGGGGCCCCGAACTGCGCGTTCTGGCCCCCGAACATTCGTTTTGCATCGGTTTTCGCTCATTTTTGGCAGGTACCTCTGTTTCATCACCAGGAAGGCAGTAGAAGGGCGGGAGGACAGCAATTGTTTTAGCAACCAGTTATATTCCTCCAGCGCCCTCCGACGCCCGTTGTTCTCACTTCCAAGCCAATGTTGAAAAAAAACAACCAAGTTCTACCCCTTTTTCTTCATCACCACCTAGCATCACACTACCACTTCCATTCCAGCAGCTTGGAGGTCTTCTCAGAGGCTAGGAGGCAGCTTTTCTTGGTCCAAGAGGTAGCAAAGGATTGGTCTTCAAGGGTGAGTTGATTTCTCCCTCTTTCTAGCTCATTTTTGCAAGTTTTCTTAGCCCATTTTGCTTGCTGTTTTGAGCTCCGACCATAACTGGAAATATCATTTTTTTGAGCTCATTTTTCTGTTTCATTAAGGGTCTTACCCTGTTTGGGACCCCCATATTGCACTTGCTTCATTACCCCTTTGTATACCATAATCTTGCATAGTATTTTTCGCCTATGTGTGATCTGTTTTGGAGCATGATGTAAACTGTAGATAGGCTTATTTTGAGCCCTTCTTCAATATTGAAGAAGGGCTTATCACTGTTTGGGACCTCCATGTGCCACTTGTCATTATACCCTTCTTTGGTCCCCATTTTTGCATGATTTATTAGCCTATTGTGTCTCCGTTTTTGGACTTTGGTCCGAACTGAAAATGGCCCTATTTTGACCCCCTCTTCATGTTTCATTAAGGGTCTATGGTTGTTTGAGACACCCTTTATATACTTTATGTTGTAGCTCTTTTTTTGGCCTTAATCTTGCATAGTATTTTGAGCATACT
The DNA here is from genome assembly GCF_055761805.1 of Camellia sinensis. NCBI lineage: Eukaryota > Viridiplantae > Streptophyta > Magnoliopsida > Ericales > Theaceae > Camellia > Camellia sinensis. Next base: position 87,456,368 of record NC_138973.1, on the reverse strand, counting down.
TGTATACTGTTTTGGGCTTGGCCATCAACTTTAAAACATCATATTTTTGGCCCCTCTTCAATATTGTAGAAGGCCCCTTCTCTGTTCGGGGCCAGCATTTGTGAGTTGCTTCATTACCCCTCTCTTAGCCCCATTTTTGTATGCTAATCTAGCCTCATTTGTGTTCCATGTTTGGCCATGCTTTAAACTGTAAACATGCTTTTTTTGGGGCTGCCTAGCTTCTGTCTTCATACTTCATGTTCAAATTATGCATGCATTGCATAGCTATAGGCCATTTCATGCGCCAAAATTCATGTTTCGGGACTCGTTCCATGCATCGGGTATCATTTTGCCATGATTCGGGGCTGTTTTGCATCTCATTTTGCCTCTGAAAATTGCATGATTATATGCCATATTCCATGTTTTGCCATGTCTTGTTAGAGTGGCATTCCGTGCCGTAGGTTCGGTCCTCGGTTTGCGTGCACGCGTGCATGCACTTCGAGTTATCTCATTTTCATCTTATGGCCTCCTATGTGAGTGTGGCTGAGGTCCACTTGTGTTGGTGTAAGTTCATATTGCATTGTGTATGCCATTTCATTCCATAGCATTGCGTATGCTAGGCCGTATATTAACGCACTGTGTATGCCATGTTTCCTCGTGCATCGTGTATGCCATTTCATAGCCTTTCGCATGTTAGGTTGTATCTTAGTTGCATTTCATGCATATCATGCATATTGCATCGTGTTCGGGATAGGAGTTAGCCCGGGCACGGGAAATGAGGTACGTTCCGTACTCCGAGTGACGGAACGTGTCTCAATTCCCCAGTCACCGACACTCCGGATTATCCATGATAGAGTTAGGTTTTGTTGTATTTTCATATGCATTCATTTCATATTGAGTTGTGCAATTCGACTCCTCGGCCATCATGCATCGATATGCGTGATTGGTGGCACAAGGATCGAGACATGCATACATTTGTGAAAATACATTGCCATGCCCCTTTCCTGCTCTCTGTTACAGCAAAATGAAGAATCAGCAACTTTTCGGAGCTTGGCACGCATTTCAAGAATAGGTGCAAACAGAGGCTAATTGGGGCATCGTCATGGATTTCCGCACAAAGGCAACCCGAACATGCATCATTCATCACCCGAAGCGGAATCAAGGCAGTCCCTGGCTAGCATGCCAGTTTTTATAGCTTTCTTAGTTAATTTGTTAATTAATTAGGAATTTGTACATTATTTGGACTATAATATTTATTTGGACTGTACTATTCTTTTATTCAGGACTGTATATTTATTCGGACCCTCTGTGCGAGGGCATAATTGTAATAAGTGTGCGTGAGTGTGATGTATGTCTTCCAACCCCACATCTTTCTTCCCTTTTATTTACCTGCTTATGATGGTTAGATTAGGGCATATTTCAATTACCATACATTATGACAGCATGTTTGCATTCATTCATCTGTCTTGCATGCACCGGGCTCGGCGCATCATACTAACTGCATTTGTATTTCAATTTCAAAGTTGAATACTTGCTAGCTGTTGCATCTCATACGCCATGTTTAGAATAGCCGAGCCTGCTATAGTTGTATTTTGCATGTGTTGCATTAGGCATTTCTGTATACTTAGGATTCATGCATGATTTCTAATGAGTTTCTGTTTTGGCTTGGAGTACTCGGTGAGTTTTATGCTTTAGCATCCTTGCATGCGTGCGAGTGACTGCCATGAATAGCATGCTTACCATGAGGCTAATTGCTTATGTGATATAACTGCTTGAATGCCTGTGGGTGAAGGTTGGGTTAGTTAGATTGGGACAATTCATCAAATGTTTGTTTTAAGCCCACTAGATAGTGGCAAAACCATCTTTTCTAAGCCCACCCGAGGGTGGCAAAATCTGCATTTTAAGCCTACTTGCGAGTAGCAAACCATCTTTCAAAAACAAACATGAAATGTTTTGTTCCAATTCAGGCGACCCAGTCTATACTTGTATTCTGTGCGCATCACATAGTAATCTAGGCTAATAACCGGAATAAGAACACACAATATTTTCAAAACTTGATATCATGGTTAGTAGAGGCCGATCTTTGATCGGGCAAGCGGGGGTGCTCATGAAGTGACCTTCCCCAATCATACCCAAGTTCCCGAGCCGAGGTAACTTTGGTGATGACGGACGCGTGGCCTTAGGCAAACGAGTCAGGGTTTCCTAAATTTCCCAAAATAAAATATTTAGGTGGCGACTCTGTATCTGGCAAAGTAGTCCATGTTTGGCACTTTTTTTTCTAAAAATCTGTTTTCTCAAAACGATGTGCCGGATTTGGACTCTTTGGTTCAGATTAAGAACCGTGACAATTTGAGAGTCCTGAGCTGTAGTGACCCCAAATGAACAGAACGGCACTCACCCTCCCGGGGCGTTCGGGGGACGTCTACAACGTGATCAATTTGTCTCCTTCCTATCCTTTGAATGGTGATGTTCCAGAAAGAGTTTGGACCGGTAAAGATGTAACTTATGAGCACTTGAGAGTGTTTGGTTGCCGAGCTTTTGTTCACATTCCAAAGGATGAGAGGTCCAAGCTTGATAGTAAGTCAAGACAATGTATTTTTCTTGGCTATGGGCGTGATGAATTTGGGTATAGATTGTGGGATCCGGTCGACATGAAAGTCATTCGAAGCCGTGATGTTGTGTTTCTTGAAGACCAAACAATTGAAGACTTTGGCAAAGGTGATCAACCGGAGCCAAAAGCTAGTGATCTCATTGACATGGATTTATCTCCTTCATCTTCAGTTGATGATGAAAACAGGGGAGATGTGCAACCACCTATTGAAGAAGTGGAGGATGATGCTAATCCTAATGAAGTTGAGCCAGAAATTAAGGAAAAACATCCAACTCAAGAACCGCCACCACAACTTGAGTTAAGAAAATCTACAAGGGACCGACAACCTTCAAGAAAGTATCCTCCCAATGAATTTGTGTTGATTTCTGATCAAGGGGAGCCTGAGAGCTGCCAAGAAGCAATTGAGCATGTAAAGAAAGGTGATTGGAAAAAGGCCATGAACGAGGAGATGAATTCCTTGCTTGAAAACTAGACTTATGATTTAGTGAAGTTGCCTAAAGGGAGGAAAATTTTGAAAAATAAGTGGGTTTTCAAATTGAAGAATGATGGCAAGAATCTGAGGTACAAGGCACGTCTTGTTGTGAAAGGCTTTGGGCAAAAGAAAGGTATTGACTTTGATGAAATTTTCACGCCAGTTGTGAAGATGTCTTCTATTCGGGTTGTACTTGGCATGGCTACAAGTATGAACCTTGAAGTTGAGCAACTTGATGTGAAGACCGCATTTCTTCATGGTGACCTTGAAGAAGAAATTTACATGGAGCAACCGGAAGGTTTTGTAGAGAAAGGAAAAGAGAAATTTATTTGCAAATTGAAGAAAAGTTTGTATGGTCTCAAGCAAGCCCCGCGGCAATGGTACAAAAAATTTGACTATTTCATGATGAATAATGGTTTTTCTAAAACCACTTCGAACCATTGTGTGTTTGTGAAAAAATTTTCGGATGGCAAATTTATCATTCTTTTGCTTTATGCTGATGACATGTTAATTGTGGGTCAAGATTCTACCATGATAAACAGGTTGAAATTGGACTTAAGCAAGTCTTTTGCTATGAAAGATTTGGGGCCGGCAAAGCAAATTCTTGGTATGAAAATTGTTCATGATCGCAAAGAGGGGTTGATTTGGTTGTCTCAAGAAAGCTACATTGAGAAAGTTCTTGAGAGGTTCAACATGAATAAAGCAAAGCCGGTTGGTTGTCCACTTGCGGGTCACTTCAAGCTTAGTTCGAATCAATGTCCTACAAGTGAGAAAGACAAGGAAGAGATGCTGAAAGTTCCTTATGCTTCAGTAGTTGGTTCTTTGATGTATGCCATGGTTTGTACAAGGCCGGATATTGCTCACGCCGTTGGTGTGGTGAGTCGTTTTCTCTCTAATCCGGGTAAAGAACATTGGGCAGCTGTAAAATGGATTCTAAGGTATCTTCGAGGGACTTTGAAGGTGTGTTTGTGTTTTGGGGATGGTAAGCCGATGCTTGATGGGTTCACAGATTCTGACATGGCCGATGATATTGATTCTAGGAAATCTACTTCGGGGTATTTGATGACTTTTGCAGGGGGAGCTGTGGCATGACAATCTAAATTACAAAAATGTGTTGCTCTCTCAACTACCGAAGCTGAATTTATTGCTATTACGGAAGCTTGCAAAGAAGAGTTATGGTTGAAGAAATTTTTGCAAGAGTTGGGTTTAAAGCAAGAAAAGTATGTGCTTTATTGTGATAGTCAAAGTGCTATTCACTTGAGTAAAAATTCTACTTTTCATTCGAGATCGAAACACATTGATGTGAGATACCACTGGATTCGTGATGTGTTAGATTCGAAATTGTTACAACTCGAAAAGGTTCGCACAGATGATAATATTTCAGACATGTTGACAAAGACTTTGTCGAGGGACAAACATTTGAAGTGTCGAACTTTGGCGAGTATGGTTGATATCTCCACCTAAGTTGGTAGGGAGAGAATTGTTGGGTATACCTCCTTATTGGAGTGTGGGACCCAATTGGTTTGTTAAAGAATTTTAATTTGACTTGGTTTAGGTATAATATATTTTTATATATTATATTTGTGGAGGCCCAATTCAATTTGGATATAATTAGGGCCTGATTACAAAACCCTAGATTAACAATATATATATTGTTTTAGTGTGCTGTGCCGTATATACAGAACAACATTGAAAACAAATTTGGTGGGTTTGTCAATTGGTGTTGATTGTGTAAGTTCACTTGGTCAAATTCAATGCCTTGTTGCTGTGTTGGTTCAGTGGGCTGTTTTGGATTCGGCTGTTTGGGTTAATGATTTTGGGTCTTCTTCAACTCTGTTTCAGAAGATTTTGGTTCATCTATTTGGTGAGGTCTTTCCTCTTATTTATTTGTGATTATTTGGAATTCACCTAAGGGTGATTTTGTGAGACCTTTGGTGTCTCGTTTGTAATCGTTTGGAACTTATTTGGTTGATAGTGGAATCGGATTTCAATCCCGTGGACGTACCTCACATTGAGGGAACCACGTAAAAATTCTTGTGTTGCCTTTGATTTAATTTTTCCGCATTAGTTTTTATTCCCATTGATTGATTTACTTGTGGGAAATCACATATTTTCCCTAACACCTTTGGCTAATAATTGGTTACTATGTTTAGTTGCTCTGAAAGTTGGGATTGTGTTCACTGAATTAAAAAGATTTGGACTCATCAAGGCAACTAACTATTAGAGTGTTGATGATCTTAATTGAATTGGGTTGTTGGACTATTTGTCGATTTGTTCAATTTTTAGGTATTTTTCTTAATTGACTTGGGTTATTTGTTCGATTTGTTCTTAATTGACTTGGGTTATGTTTAGGTATTTAGATTGTTCTGAAACACACAAGTTTCGTTCAACTTGATGCCATTTTAGTTTATGACATCCTCTTTCTGTAATTTTGATTTTTAGTTTTATTTTGTGGAGAAATTGTATCATTTTTTTTATTGTTATTGGATTAAATGGAATTGTATCTCTTTCAATAAGCCTGTGTTCTTTTGTCTAACCTTTTGAGATTATTTAGCAGTAAGTATTGAACCCAAGAATTTTAGTTTTATGATCTAGGTTTGGTGTGATTTTAGGGAGAGCATCTGGGTGTGATGTTTTTATTGGGGCATTTTTTAAGTGGTTGTTCTTTTAGGACTTTTTTTAGGTTGCCAAGTTTCCAAAGTCACCTGCAGTTTGGCCCTCATTTTGATTTTTGTTTTTCTAAACCTTAAATCAAAACACCTAGAATATATTGGAATCATGTTGTTGTACAATTTATACATAACCCATTTGGTTTAGCCAATATCTATTGGTCCAATTTTAGCCAATATCATGTTGTTGTACAGTTTATACATAACCCATTTGGGTGTGATATTGGAATCATGTTGTTGTACAGTTTATACATAACACATTGAGCCAAATGTTTTAAAATGGCTGACTTGGAAACACCCACAAGTCTACTATGGAATGAGTAGTAGCTGCTGTTCTATGGACTGTGGTTAACACTTTGGTTCTCTCTTTCATTTATTCATCTAATATCTGCATTTGTATCATTTGGTGGTTATATTTGCTATGGAGTTTTGTAGGTATTCTAGGTGATTCTCAATCATTTTGATTCTCTATCATTTGTATCATTTGTGTTTTTCTATATGTTCAAGAAACCGATATGGGTTTGTGTTTCCTTCACTATAAGAAATTACACTTTTGGCGACTAAATTTGGTGACCAAAATAAATTTAGTCGCCAAAAGTGTCGTTTTTGGCAACTGAAAAATATGTTAGTCGGCGTTGGTTCGAAGTTTAGCTACTATATTAATTTAGTCAAGATATGCTATTTATTGGCGACTAAAAAAAATTTAGTCGCTAAATATTAAGTAATAGGCGACTAAAAACCTATTTGTCGATGATAGTCTATATTTTAGGCTATGAAAAATTTAATTTGATCATCGTATACAATTATTTTCCGACAAAAGAAAGTTTAGTTGTCAAAGACCATGCATATTTTTTAGGTTATTCTTTGCCGACCAAAGAATTTCGTTGCCAAATATGAGCTTTTTGTGACTAAAAAAATGTAGTAGTCATATAATAACTATTCCCGAGAAGTTAACATCTCATTTTTAACTGCTTAATCATTGTTAGAAGCATTATTTTCATTTATTTCCCTTTTGAACTAGAAGAGAGGTAGTAGTCATACTCATACACGAGGAAATACAGTTGTTTCAGTCTTATTCAAATATGAATTTAAGAAAATATTAAGACCTTTATATGGCCGATCTATTATGAATCTGGTTTTATAATTTGAATATTTTATTATATAAAAAAATTTGGCAACCATTTTTTATAAGAAAAATTAGATCGATTTTATAATCATGACTTAGTATTCGTTGTAATGAAAATCCATGTTCATGCTGTACTTTTCATGGAAGTAGTCTCTTCTAATCTTTCGTCTCTGGTCATATTAGATCGCTATGACATTACCATTCTGCCGCATAAGATATCCATCCATTCTTTCATGAATTGTGATGCAACATGTCCATGGATGATAAAACCAGAATGTGTTATATTCGTATGTGTATCCATCCATTCTTTCATGAATTGTAGTGCAACAACAACAACTACCCACATTATCAACCTCTCCAGAATAGATGTGTATGTGTTATATTTTCTGTAGTCAATTTCTTAGTTTCTACCATTTCTATATCCAAAAACTAATCTCTTTTTTTGTTTCTCTAAAAAATAAAAAATTAAATGATGAGCTTATTTGAGATTCTACTACTCGCTCTCTTACCTAATTCGAAAATAACCTCTCCAGAACAGAATGATTATGTAGTTTTATCTGTTTGATATATTTCTATTTGGTATTTTTTCACTTTTTTTTTTCTATTCAATTTTTTTTTGTTCGGCCCAGGTGATATATCTTAAGACACGCGTTGTATTCTAATTCTAACGATAGCCAAATTTTTGTTTGGCCCAAGAGTGATATATCTTCAAGTTTGTTGGTGGAATTAAGGTCTTGATCATCATTTATGTTGGTGGAATTTATTTTGCAATTTATGTGTTAAGCTTTATTAATCTGGGTTTGAGTTGTTTGAAGTGTGATAAAATTACCAGTTTTGTTTGTGCATATCAGCTCCAATTTTGTCATTTCTATTGCATTTGTGTTTGTGTTCATAAAAATTAATTCAAAAACTTAGCAGAAAGTTTGTAATCTCTAGGTTTGTGTTTATTTATGTGCGTAAGAATATGTATTTTATCTTTCAAGTTCTATTTTTCCCTTTTTTGATAAATTTCTTGACCCACAACAATGGTTGAAACAACGTAGAGAATACCCTAAAAGTTCCATGGTCATCTTCTCTATTTATTCATTAGATCCAAAGCTCACAAACACGTGGGACTAAAGGAGGGATGGATTCTGCGAAGGTACTCAACTTTTTAAATTTTTTTATTTTATTTTATTTTTTATTTTTACATAGCCGTATTGTTTGTTTTTTTTTTTTTTTTGGACAGAGGATATTCACTCTCTTCAGCTACATTGCTGGATGGATGTTTTTGTGGTCCTTGCATTATTGTTCCAGTCCCTTGATCTAATTTCATGGTGTGTTCATCTGAGCAAACCAAATGAATAGTTAAGAGTTATTTGATTTTTTTAAAAAAAAATTCATCTGAGCAAACCAAATGCTTGGGTTCTGTTGGGAGTTAAATTGTTCAATCTATTTTTAGTTTACAATTTTTTTTATTTAAATTTAATATTATCATCTATGACTTAAGGAAACAGAGAGTCTTCGTTTGAGAAGAGAGAGGAACGGGGGGATATCAGTCGGTGAGAGAGAGAGACAGTTGAGAAGATTAATGTTTTACAGTCTTTGGAAGAGAGAGACTAAGGTAATAGAGAAGAGGAGATAGAGTGGGTGAGAAAATTGAGAGATTGCAATTTGGGGGAAGTGCAATTTCTCTTGGCAAGATTTTTCTTAACTTTCACTCACCTGTGATTGGTCAAGAAAGGAAAGAAAAAAAATTAAAATATATGATTGGTTTACATCATTTTGAGAGTCATGGAGGTTCTTAATTTTGGGGGTTCCTGAAATTTATTTGGGTTACTAATAAATTGGTGTTTCATTCAAGTTTCATGTTTTCATTTAGGAATTTTTCTCCTTCCTGTGAATTCATTACCTATTCTTTGAAAAGAAAACAAAACAAAACAAAACAAAACAAAAAACAAAAGGCAAAAATTTGAATACATTCCTCTTTAATTTTGATTTATATTTTAATCTCATCATTAATTGTACCGTGCCTTCAGGCACGGGCATACGCTAGTATATATATATAATCACACTTATTTAAAAAATGTGATTAAAAAGTAATATTGTATATATAATCACACTTTAATTAGAAGGTGTAATTAAAAAATATATAAATAATCACACTTTAATTAGAATGTGTGATTAAAACATATATACATAGTCACACTTATTTTAAAAGTGTGATTAAAAAGTAGTAGTGTATATATAATCACATTTTAATTAGAATGTGTGATTAAAAAATATATATATAATCACACTTAATTGAAAAGTGACATAAAAAATAAATTTTATCACAATCAATCAAATTATGTGTGATTAAAATATCAATTTAATTTTTTTTATCACACTTCCAATAAAAGTGAGATATTTTTTTTTGTCAAAGTGTGATATTTAACTATTTTTATAGTAGTGGATCCGCTCTCCATACTTGAGGGTTAAGTATTGTGATGGCCAGTAACTAAAGTTACATTCGGTCAATTTTTGAATAAATAAATAAATGCAAGCGAAAATAATATTTAAGTGAGGGTATCAAAATAATCATTGAAGCTTTTACTTTTATAATAAAATTTATTGACCAAAAAGGACAATATTTACATACGAAGAATATAATTATAAATATTATAAAAGTGCTGTGTGTGTCTATTCTGCAACATCGTGTTTAAGACTCTCCAAAAGCTATCTCTGAATTGTATTGTTTCTTGAAAATTGATAAATAGCTATAAGCACATGGCAAAGTGAGAAATATTATACTGAGAGCATAAAGGCATAAAATTCACCAGGGATAATTATTGGCTAAACAAAGCTTAATATTAAAATACAGAGTATATAATACAAAAATCATTTGACATATAATACAGAAATCATATAAACAGAATGATCATAACCATGGCACAGAACAGAACAGAACAGATTTATGGACTCAAGATGTGGCTCGTACGAACTCTAGAGGTGGTTCCTACCATAGTGTAGCACTTAGCTCCGTATAGTACTTTGTCCCACACCATAAATGATAACCATAGTACAAAATAGAGGTGGCTCGTATGAACTCTAGAGGTGGCTCCCACAATAGTGTAGTATTTAGTTCCGTACAGCACTTAGTTCCGTACGGCACTTTGCTCCGTACGGCACTTTGCTCCATATCAGAAATCATTGTGTTAGTGGATCCATGACAAACAGAGGGTCACAAAGTGACTAACTAGAGGGTTAAGGGTTATTTAAGTCCCCAAGGCATGGGACTTCCGTGGTGATACTTATAAAATAATTACTCAAAACACATTTTAATAAATAGTTATATCCATGAGTTTTCTTTATTATATAAAATAAGGTTCATAAATTAAAAATGCTAATATAATTTATAAAATAGAAATTGCATAAAACAAATTATGATAACTCAAAACATACGTATAATATATTATGGTGACTTAAGGTATAATATAACTCACTTAAATATTGATCCTTAACATTTACTTTCCTCATATCGACTTCCGATTTCTTTGTATGCTACACTTAATTATATCCTTTTTAGCAACCCACTAAGCACCACTATTTATAGTTGGTGAAAACCTTACTCCCCAATCAAAAGTTAATGCGGGGCGTATATCCAACCGGTGATAATTTGTTTACTTCCACCTGTCCCTCTAGATTAGGTGACTTACAAGTCTTTAAAACTATACTTGCATAGTCATCAATCTATATGTTTGGCTGGAGCACATGTAAGGACTATTATTATTATTATTATTATTATTATTATTATTATTTTTAATCTTTGGTTTAATTCTAATTTGGCGTAATTTTATTTTTTTATAATATATAATCCTTAATTAAATTTCATTTTATCACATACAACCATAATATTTAATATTTTATTTTACTTTTATAGAATATTTAATGAAACCTTTAAGGTTTTTCTCATTTATAATTAAATAATACTAATATAAAATTTAAGGAATAACTTAAATTTTCGAATTGTTACACACAATTTGAAAGAAATGGGATTTGGCCGCATCTGGTCAGAGGTGTACATTTATTCCTCTTAAAAAAAAAATCACATTTTGAGAAAAATAAGGTTCATCTGGTATGGTTTCAATTTTTTGAATTTAATTTTTTGAAAATTGAGTTTTTTTTAATATTTTTTAGTGCCTTTTTTAATATTTTAAATAATTTTTTTAACTTTTTAAGTACAATTTAAATAATTTTTTTAACTTTTTAAGTACAATTAATATAAATATAATTAAAAAGTGTAATATTTGTGAAATTTTCTTTTAAAAATTCACTAAATACCAAAAATATTTTTAAAAAATTAATATATTTTCATATTCATGTGTATTTATTATTTTTATAAATATTTTATTTTTTAGGTATATTTAGTTTAGGAATATCTAAAAAATTAAAAATTAAAATATTAAAATATTAAAAAATTTTCTTAAAAATAAAAATAATAAAAAACAAAAAAATTAATTTTAAAAAAATTGAATTCAAAAAAATATAACCAAACAAAGTGTATGTTTATGTTTATTGAACTATGAACGTGGGCAAAATTTTTCTCCACTCATCCCCTACCATCATCTGTGTATCACATACAAATGTATGGTCAGAATTGTTTAGTTGTGTGTAGATTTTTCTTGGTCAAACCAACACTCCGTTTGTTCAAGGGTCGGTTCAGCCCGGATTTACCATTAATCTAGCAGTCAAATCGACAATCGCTCTGTCGTTCGAAATCGACCGAATGAAAATAGTTGGTTTTTTGGTTGAATTTGTTGATTTCGAATGTTTATCAGAGAAGGAAGGTAAAGAAAAAAATTTTGAAAAAATAGAATCATACATAGATGCAAATTTGAGCAAATCGAATGTATAAATAAATAAAAAAAAATTACAGATCTGAAAGTGCAAGAAATAACATAGTGAAAAATGGAAAAACATGGAAGAATCGTGACTATAAAGGAATATGGAAATGATATTATAATAAAGTTTCGGTTGTCTTCATCATCGGGTTTGGTAGAGTTGAAGCAGCAAGTGGCTCAGAGGCTAAACTTGGATCTTGAAACTTATCGCGCACAAAGATTGTTAGTGTATTATAGTGTTAGTGTAATATAGTGTAATACATAGCTACCATACCAATGATGTTGTATACTTTCTGCTTTCGGTGTTAACATCCTATGTACCACACTTTTCTCTTTGTAAAAGAGAGTGATCTGCTCATTGTAAAATATATCAATCAATACACAATTCATTCTCTATTTCTCCTTCTCTCTCTTTCTCCATACATTAATTCTAACATGGTATCAGAGCAGGTTAAGAACTTAGTAATTCCGTTTCACCGGCAGGCGGCAGCCTCACCCTGGCCACCCGCCAGACAAACCCAAATTTCCCAAATTTCTTCTTCAATGGCAGATTCTTCAACAAGACTTTACCACTCACTTTGTCTCCTTCGACCCATGCCAACTTGCACACTGTCGGCCCATGCGACAGTCAGCCAATACCCAGCTCGCACAGCTTGCTACGCGTTCACCACCTGCAACCTCATCATCGCCGCCGCTATGGCAGCCGCCTCTGTCATCTTCCGCCACCACAACGGCTACAAGTGCGGCGAGTGGCTCCAGTCTAACAAGATCTAGTTCGGCCGCCTCCGCGTCGTCTCCTACAAGGACCGCTGCGAGATCCGTCTCGAAGATCCCTCCTCCGGCAAGCTCTTCGCCTCCAGCTTCGTCCTTCCCGGCCAGCGTGACACCTCCATTCGCCGGACCTCACCATGGATTCATATGAAGCAACAAAGATAGTCTTCTCAATACAACAACAGACCCACTCACCAATTGCCTCACTCTTCACCTCGAATCATCGTCCCCAACAATGGGTTTCACACACGCAGGATTCACAGCTTCTTTTGCACCCAGCAGATAGCTTTGCAACTGGACCCTCTGCCCACCGTGGGTGATAGCAACACACCAAACAGCTCGCAGCTGGTCACGCTACCCCAATGGGTTGATCTCCCAATGCCTAATTCACGCACCAAACAGCTGCGTGTAACAGTAACCAACAGTCTGATCCCACTAACCCCAACTTCATCCTACTGGCCATGTATCCCACCTTTGATCATTTTTTATTACTTCTTTATCCATCCATGTTCCTTTCTTTTGGTGCGTTCTTGCAGTTTGTCTCTAGCCATGAATAGCCCTTCTTTCCAAACCCAGCACCCTCTCTCTCCACTTTATCACATAGGCTTGTCCCCTCTTTCTCCTCCATCACGTTTGATTTCAAAATCAATTATTTTTATTTGTTTTCTCCAAACTACTTTTAATCTCTTTCAAATCCCCGCCTTTATGTCTACTTTTCAACCCATCGTCCACATCTTTATTCTGACAAAAAATAAAAAAATAAAAAAAAACCAACTTTAATTTTTATTTTATGTTTTTACGTACCATACTACTTTCCAGCATCACATATATTTATTTTTTATTATAATATGTTATATCAACATGCCAACCCAGAGATTCAAATCACCTCTAATTTTTCAACTCTTTATTTTATTTCATTCCACACAAACACCAAAAAAAAAAAAAAAACCGAACAACGACAACAACAAAGATTTGTTTTCTTTTCTGCTGACGGCCAACTACTGACCTCACTTCCTCGGCTCTGCTGCCGCTCTCTTCCTCTTGCCTTCGTCTTGGGCGACACTTGACGGCCCTCCCTCAGTGCTTCCAAGTCCACCGAGCAAGTTGCCTCCCCTCTGCTCCTCTAATGTAGCATATGGCGGTCCTCCAAATCGGAACATAACGGTGGCCTTCCGTTTCAGCTCCTTGTTTTCCGCCTTCAGCGCGCAGATCTCTGCTTGCGCATCCTTGTGCTTGCACTGCAACAGACAGAGTTGAGCTTTTAACTGATGTACCTCAATTGTCCTATTCTGAAACTGGTGAGACAAGTTAGTGACTGCAGTCATAGTCTCCATACATGACTTCAACGTATAATGGTTGGGCTCAATATCTGATTGAGAAGCCATTATTTGCTCCACAGAGAGCATAGGAAAGCTCAACGGTGTAAAAACAGGAGCGCTTGGTCCAGGAGCGCTTGGTCCAGGGGCGTTTGGTTCCGATCCAAGGGCGCCAGACCCGGTTATCTCTATTGTGGACTCATTTAGGTGAACACCGCCTAAACCACTGTGAACACCGTTGTCCCTCAAATCGACGTGCTCTTCCCCAACCATATCTTCACCCTTCAATATATTAACCTCACGCTCATCAGCAACTAGTTGTCCCGGCCTCACCTACAACAAACACACATAAACAAATGAGCAACATTCATCCCGTTATGAATTTAATTGAAGTTAATAATTCAGAAAATCAAATACCTGAAAACTAACAGCCTCAGATAATTTCACACCCCGTGCACTGGCCAATAACTCACCAATGTTCCACTTCAAGAACCGCGGGAACTGGTGCGCCAATTTTGCTTCAACTATCGATGTGTGTTCGCATAACCAATACTACAACACAAGCCAACCAAACCACGAAACGCTCGTCAGTTAACCAACTTCGTTTCACACACAGAACAACACAAGCATGAAAAGAACGACAGAAATACCAACACCAAATTTATTCGTAATAATTACCAGTAAAGCAATAACGCATCCAGTCACTTTATGTGGTGTCCGGTGGAAATCCCTAATAGAAGACATCAACGAATTACGTATCGCACCAGCCCAATCATATGACTTCATTGCATCCAGATTGTCCACGTACCGAATGAAAGTCCAGCTCACACTCTCTCCAGAAGTTGAAAAAAACAATTTCACACAAGCATACAAGCAAAGTAGTTTTGCGGTATCTTCATAATCCCTCGGTGCTGTACCCTTTGCTGCTTCAACTAGCAAATCCTTTACGAGTTTCATAGTAATGCGACTGACACCCTGGCACCTCTGTTGCACAAAATCCGATGCAGGCTTGGGGCGTGCCGTCAACTCCAAGAATGCATTCCCACATTGCAGTCCAAACAATAGTCTCACATCATCATCCGTGAAATCAACACTCTGACCACCAATAACGAATTTTCCCTCATGTACACTATAAGACTGTATAATGCTGACCACCATATCACCATCTTTCTTGAACTCGGTGTGAGGTAGCTGATTCTTTAGTATGGCCTTGAACAGCAACCAGAAGGGTGTCTTCCTTAAGTGTACAAGGTGCAGATCTGTCCACTCCACCATATGCATCATGTTTACAAGGCCTGAGATGTTGGAACGGAAATTGAGCCTCTGTTTCGGACTTTTCGTATCACTGACAGAACGAGCTGCCATCAGAAAAAACGCAGAGACATATCAGACACGCCGAGTGATGGGTGGTAGCGAGTGGGTGGTGGTGGTGGTGGTGGTAGTGGTGGTAGTGGCGAGTGTGGGTGGCAGATGACAGGTGGTGACGGGTGGGTGGTGGGTGGCGGGTGGCGGATGGCGGGTGGTGGTGGGTGGGTGGTGGGTGGTGATGGTAGGTGGGTGGGTGACGGTGGCGGGTGGTAGGTGGTAACGAGTGAGTGGTGGTAGTGGTGGTGGCAGGTGGGTGGCGGATGACAGGTGGTGGTGGGTGGGTGATGGGTGGTGATGGTGGGTGACGATGGAGGGTGGTGGTAGGTGGGTAGTGGGTGGTGATGGTGGGTGACGATGGAGGGTGGTGGTAGGTGGGTAGTGGGTGGTGATGGCGGGTGGTGATGGGTGGGTAGTGGGTGGCGGATGGCAGGTGGTGGTAGGTAGGTAGTGGGTGGTGATGGTAGATGGATGGGTGACGGTGGCGGGTGGTGGGTGGTAACGAGTGGGTGGTGGTGGTAGTGGTGGGTGGTGGCAGCAGGTGGGTGGCGAATGGCAAGAGGTGGTGGGTGGTGGCGGGTGGGTGGTGATGGTGGGTGACGGTGGAGGGTGGTGGGCGGTGGTGATGGTGGGTGACGGTGGGTGGTGGTGGGGGTGGTGGTGGGTGGTGGTGGTTGTGGTTGTGGTTGTGGTTGTGGTTGTGGTAGTGGTGGTGATGGGTGGTGGTGGCAGGTGGGTGGCGGATGGCGGGTGGTAGCGAATGTGTGGTGGTGGTGGATGGTAGGTGGTGGTGGCAGGTAGATGGCGGGTGGGTGATGGTGGTGGTGGTGGTGGTGGTGGTGGTGGTGGTGGTGGTGGGGGGTGGTGGCGGCCGCGGATGGGTGGCAGGTGGTGGTGAGTGGCTGGTGGTGGCAGGTGGGTGGTGAGTGGTGGTGGTGGATGGTAGTAGCGGGTGGTGGGTGGTGACGGGTGGATGGCAGGTGGGTGAGTGGTGGTAACGAGTGGGTGGCAGGTGGGTTGTGGCTGGTAGTGGCTGGTGGGTGGTGGTGGTGGTGGTGGTGGCAGGTGGGTGGTGAGTGGTGGTGGCAGGTGGTGGTGAGGGGTGTGTGGTGGATGGTGGGTGGTGCTGGCGGAAGACGATGGTGGAAAATGGTGGCGGGTGGTGGCTAGTATTGGGTGGTAAAAAAAAAATTTTGAAAACTCAAAACGAAAACACATTTTTTGTGTTTTCATTTTGTGGCCAAATTTATAAACTGAAACCACTGATTTATAAATTAAAAATTTTACCAAACAAGCTTTTATTTGAGTTTTTTAAATTTTTATAAATATAAACAAAAAAACTAAAAACGTAAGTGTTATCAAACGGCAGTTTTTTGTTTTTCGTATTTTTTTATTTTTAGTGAATATTTTTTAAATTTTAAGTAAATTTTTTACTTTTTTAGATGCATTTTACTTAAATGCATTTAAAATATTTGTGAAAAAATATTTTTAAAAATTAATAAATATACAAAAATACAAAAATGTACTAAATTTTCGTAATTTTTTTTTGTATTTTTTTAAAAAAAAATTCATAAATATTATATTTTTTAAGTGTTTTCGTTAGGTGTGTCTAAAAATAAAAATAAAAATTACTAAAAATATTTAAAAAATTCATTGAAAACATTAAAATATGAAAAATAAAAAAAACAGGAACTCACCGTTTGCAGCAGACGTTGGAATCGGTTGTTCCGGTAGCGAAGTCATCAATTGTTCTGAAAGCGGAGTCGATCTCGCCAAAGCTTGTTCGACTTCTCCCCCGATCTGTAGTCTAATGTCTAAATCTTCTAGTCCTTCAAAAAAATCATCAGACATGCCATCAAGAATATCAGTAGACATGTTGCGAGAATGTAAAACACACTGCTTCATAAATCAAAAGGCCACCTTACAATAAATAGTAGATCAGAGAGGTCGAGGACTGGTTGGTATGACCGGTTTGAATGGTTGGTATAACCTGTTTGAATGGTTGGTATGACCTGTTTGAATGGTTGGTATGACCGGTTTGCTCTCGGTTCAACTATAGTGGAGTTGGTGTAACCGGTTTGAATGTTGTTTGCAGAGTTTGTTTCAGTTCAACTAAGTGGAGTTGGTATAACCTGTTTGAACGGTTGCGTGAATGGTTTGGCCACTGTCCAAAAAAAGTGGATGTGACTAGTTGTTTTGAACTGTTGTTTGAATGGTTTCATCTATGTCATACAAACAAACAGGCGGGGTCGAGTGGTTGGGGTGACCTGTTTGAATGCTTGAGTGATCTGTTTGAATGGTTGAGTGACCGGTTGATCGGTGGGCTGACCGGTTGAAGGGTTGGTGACCTGTTTTGAATGGTTGGGTGAACTGTTTGGACGGTTACCCTAAGTCAAAGATGACGTTGACTATTGCCCTCCACCTCTGTGCAAGCTTTGGTGACGCCATAATTAATTAAAGATATTATCTTATAGAATATAGTATTTCATAACCAAAAAAAAGAGTGAAACACCATAAATTTCAAAATGTGATCCTATGAATGGTTTAATCTTTCATTTTTTTCTTATAAACTCAGAGGTCCCATTAAAATAAAAAATATACAAAAAGATAGTTACTTACAAATTTGGGTTTAATTTTCTAAAGATAAAAGTGAATTTCTCTAAATATAAAATTACACATTTGGACAATTCGCATTATAAAGGTTTTGGATTTTCCCTCCTAAAACAAATCTCACATTACGGAAAAAAAATATAACACTAACATAACATCCAATGTAAAACACAAAAACTTCTTGATGCACTTTTCCCAAACGTAACACTCCAAAAAAACTCATTACTCTACTTTTTTCAAATGTAACACTCTAATGTAACACAAAAAAAAAAAAAATTCCTTGGTATACTTTTTCCAAACGTAACACTCCAATCAATATAATCTCAAACATAACACTCCAATATAACACATAAAAATACTAAAAAATTCCTTAATGTAATTTTTATTTTTTTTTTTATAAATGTAACACTCATAATTTAAAATTATACATTTGCTCAAAACTTATTAAGGAATTTTTATATTCCTTTTGGAATGATTTGAAGAATCCCATATCATTTTTTTGGAATGCTACGTCTGAAAAAAGTACACCAATTTTTTTTTTTTTTTTTTTGTATTACATTGGAATGTTACACTATAGAATTTTTTTGGAGTGTTATATTGCAGTGTTACGTTTAGAAAAAGTACATTAAGAATTTTTTTGAATGTTACATTGAAGTGTTGAGTTTGAGTGTTATATTAGAGTGTTACAGTTTGAAATTATACATTTGCCAAAGTTTACTAACGAATTTTTTTACTCCTTTTAAAATGTTTTCTAAATAAAAAAAATTCTCATATAAAAATTCATCACAAATTTGATTATCATAAATTGTGTACATTACCTTTCTAGCATAAAAGAAAAAAAGAGACCGAAAATAATAGAAATAAGAGTATAATCATAAATTTAATTTGTAAATAATATTTTAAATCAACATTTCCAAAATCAATGGGACTAATTGGTCTATAAAAAAAAAATTAGAACTAAATGGATCATTATTCCTTAAAATGTGATTTATAGATAAATTTTCCTCCAAAAAAATTATTTAAATCTAACAAGTCATTGAAAAAAAATTTACATAAAATATTAAAAATTTCAGTGAAAAAAAAAACACACGCAAATTTATTAAAAAAAAAAACTCAATTTTTTAAAAAATGAGCTCAATTTTCTAAAACCAAATAAGACGATTGTTTTCTAGTCATATGGTTCCAATTAATATTTGTACGGTTTTGAATATTATTATTTTTTATTTGTACAGCTTGAGTTTATATATATTTTTTATTTTTATTATTCTATATTTTCTCTTAGGAAATAAAAATAATAATTTGTCTCCATACCACCGAAACGTAATTATGCTAGATCTATTCATGGGCGCAAGTTTAATCTATCCGGGATGCAAGCCTGATCAGGATTTTATTTTTTATTTTTTATTTTTAATCTATGATAATTATTTTTTATTTCTAATCTATGCAAGCCTAATTATTTTTTAATCTATGATAATTATTTTTTATTTTTTATTTTTTATTTCTTAACCAAATTAATTTTTAATTTTTAAAAAAATTTCTAAAAATCAAACCATACATAACCTAAGAATCTTTTAATAAGTCATTTTTTACGTTGGTAACTTATTTAATTATTTGTTAATTTTACGACATTTTTACCATCTAAAACCTGTTTGGTAACCATTTCACTTTCAATTTTCAATTTATATTTACAAAAATTTTAAAAACTGTCATAAAAACTTGTTTGATAATTTTTAAATTTATAAATGGTTGTTTCAATATGTAAATTTGAAGAAAAAACGTAAATTCAAAAAATGAGTTTACGTTAGTTTTTAAACAGTATTAACAATTTTTTTTTTTAAATAATTTTTTTTCAATGAATTTTTTTCCAACTAATACTAACCGAGGGAACAATTGGTAATGTTACTTTAAACCTTAAGGAGGGGATTGTAATTTTTAAAATGTGAAGGGTTTCAATACAATTTAACTAGTGAGAGCAAAATTAGTATTTAAAAAAATTAAATTGCTGAGGGAAAAATCTGTAATGAAACTTTAAATCTCAGAGAGAATATGTAATTTCTAAAAGGTGAGGGAGAAAACTGTAATAAACATAAATCTCAGGAGATGTCAGTGTAATTTATCCTTATATATTTTATAAAACTGAAAAAAATAAAAAAGTATAAAGATAAATTTTGTTTTGTTTTTTAGTAAAAAAGTGAGGTGTGTGTGTGTGTGAGAGAGAGAGAGAGAGAGATGTGAAATGTGTGGCAGGGTGTGTGTGTGTGTGTGTGTGTGTGTGTGTGTGAGAGAGAGAGAGAGAGAGAGAGAGACATGTGAAATGCGTGGCAGGTGTGTTTGAATGGTTGGGATGACCGGTTTGAATGGTTGGTATGACCGGTTGGGTGAATGGTTTGGCCACTGTCCAAAAAAAGTGGATGTGACAAGTTGTTTGAACTGTTGTTTGAATGGTTTCATCTATGTCATACAAACAAACAAGCGGAGGGTCGAGTGGTTGGGGTGACCTTTTTGAAAGGTTGGGTGACCTGTTTGAATGGTTGAGGTGACCGTTTGAACGGTGGGCTGACTAGTTGAAGGGTTAGGTGACTATTTTGAATTATTCTTTGCAGCGTTTGGCCTTCGTTCAACTCCAAACGCGTGGAGTTGGTGTGAACTGTTTGGACGGTACCTAAATCAAAGATGACGTTGACAATTGCCCTCGACCTCTGTGCAAGCTTTGGTGACGCCATAATTAATTAAAGATATTATCTTATAGAATATAGTATTTCATAACAAAAAAAAGGAGTGAAACACCAGAAATTTGAAAATGTGATCCTATGAATGGTTTAGTCTTTCATTTTTTCTTTGAATTCAAAGGTCCCATTAAAATAAAAAATATACAAAAAAATAGTTACTTACAAATTTTGGTTTAATTTTCTAAAGATAAAAGTGGATTTCTCTAAATATAAAATTACACATTTGGACAATTCGCATTATAGAGGTTTTGGATTTTCCCTCCTAAAACAAATCCCACATTACGGAAAAAAAATATAACACTAACATAACATCCAATGTAAAACACAAAAACTTCTTGATGCACTTTTTCCAAACGTAACACTCCAAAAAAACTCATTACTCTACTTTTTTCAAACGTAACACTCTAATGTAACACAAAAAAAAAATATATATATTCCTTGGTATACTTTTTCCGAACGTAACACTCCAATCAATATAATCTCAAACATAACACTCCAATATAACACATAAAAATACTAAAAAATTTCTTAATGTAATTTTTTTTTTTTATAAATGCAACACTCATAATTTAAAATTATACATTTGCTCAAAACTTATTAAGGAATTTTTATATTCCTTTTGGAATGATTTGAAGAATCCCATATCATTTTTTTGGAATGTTACGTTTGGAAAAAATACACCAAATTTTTTTTTTTTCTTTTGTATTACATTGGAATGTTACACTATAGAATTTTTTTGGAGTGTTATATTGCAGTGTTACGTTTAGAAAAAAGTACATTAAGAATTTTTTTGAATGTTACATTGAAGTGTTGAGTTTGAGTGTTATATTAGAGTGTTACAGTTTGAAATTATACATTTGCCAAAGTTTACTAACGAATTTTTTTACTCCTTTTAAAATGTTTTCTAAATAAAAAAGATTCTCATATAAAAATTCATCCCAAATTTGATTATCATAAATTGTGTACATTACCTTTCTAGCATAAAAGAAAAAAAGAGACCGAAAATAATAGAAATAAGAGTATAATTATAAATTTAATTTGTAAATAATATATTAAATCAACATTTCCAAAATCAGTGGGACTAATTGATCTATAAAAAAAAAAATTAGAACTAAATGGATCATTATTCCTTAAAATGTGATTTATAGATAAATTTTCCTCCAAAAAAGTTATTTAAATCTAAAGAAAAATGCTTGGGAGCACTAATTAGTGCTCCCACTAATTAGGTGGCAGTGGGTCCCGTCATTAATGATGTGATGTTTTGGTCTTGGAGTTATATTTTTTTTTTTTTTTTTACTTTTTTAATGCATTAGTGCTATTAGTGGTGATGTTTTTAGTGGGATGAATCATTGTTGTATTAAAAAAAACTTAATTTTTAAAAAAGTGAGCTCAATTTTCTAAAACCAAATAAGACGATTGTTTTCTATTCATATGGTTCCAATTAATATTTGTACGGTTTTGAATATTATTATTTTTTATTTGTACAGCTTGAGTTTATATATATTTTTTATTTTTATTAGTCTATATTTTCTCTTAGGAAATAAAAATAATAATTTGTCTCCATACCACCGAAACGTAATTATGCTAGATCTATTCATGGGCGCAAGTTTAATCTATCCGGGATGCAAGCCTGATCAGGATTTTATTTTTTATTTTTAATCTATGATAATTATTTTTTATTTTTAATCTATGCAAGCCTAATTATTTTTTAATCTATGATAATTATTTTTTATTTTTTATTTCTTAACCAAATTAATTTTTAATTTTTAAAAAAATTTCTAAAAATCAAACCATACATAACCTAAGAATCTTTTAATAAGTCATTTTTTACGTTGGTAACTTATTTAATTATTTGTTAATTTTACGACATTTTTACCATCTAAAACCTGTTTGGTAACCATTTCACTTTCAATTTTCAATTTATATTTACAAAAATTTTAAAAACTGTCATAAAAACTTGTTTGATAATTTTTAAATTTATAAATGGTTGTTTCAATATGTAAATTTGAAGAAAAAACGTAAATTCAAAAAATGAGTTTACGTTAGTTTTTAAACAGTACTAACAATTTTTTTTTGCAAATAATTTTTTTTCAATGAATTTTTTTCCAACTAATACTAACCGAGGGAACAATTGGTAATGTTATTTTAAACATTAGGGAGGGGATTGTAATTTCTAAAATGTGAAGGGTTTCAATATAATTTACCTAGTGAGGGCAAAATTAGTATTTAAAAAAATTAAATTGCTAAGGGAAAAATCTGTAATAAAACTTTAAACCTCACAGAGAATATGTAATTTCTAAAAGGTGAGGGAGAAAACTGTAATAAACATAAACCTCAGGAGATGTCAGTGTAATTTATCCTTATATATTTTATAAAACTGAAAAAAATAAAAAAGTATAAAGATAAATTTTGTTTTGTTTTTTAGTAAAAAAGTGAGGTGTGTGTGTGTGAGAGAGAGAGAGAGAGAGAGAGATATGTGAAATGTGTGGCAGGGTGTGTATAAGAGAGTGACCGTGTGTGTGTGAGAGAGAGAGAGAGAGAGAGAGGAGGAGAGGAAAGAGGGGTCCCTGCTGTGGATTCTCCACAACAGTCACTGCTGTGACGTAAAACACTACCGTTTTAAACCTCTAATCCTCAGTAATCAGTTAGCTAGAATTTATTACACTGCCAAGGTTAGTTTGGATTTGCCTTAAAGTTGAACTATTTTGCTTGAATGATTAGTCTAAACCATTTTATTTTGAGGGTTTTGATTATTCCACAGTTGTTTTTTTTTTTTTTTTTTAAACTTGTTTTTCGTCTATAGTGCATTTTTAATTATTATTATTATTATTATTATTATTATTATTATTGAAAAAAATATAGGTTTATAGGTTCAATTTGAGAAGATGAAAAAAAAACTAGAAAAAGACTAAAATAAGTAAAAAAAAATGGTGAACTTTTTTTTTCTTCTTCTTATTTTTGCCTTTTCATTTTTTTTGAATTCTTTTAATTTTTTTTACTTTTTAGATTTATTTACCTAAGACAAGCTGGAAAAGTAAAAAAAAATTTGACATAATTTTAAAAAATCACTAAAAAAAAATAAAAATAGAAAAAGATATGACTTTTTTAGATGTTTCCAAAACCTACAATTATGAATAATTTTATTTTTACACACTAATTTCCCTAGTGTATTCACTTAATGAATACAATTTCAGTCCATATAAAAAAAAAATTAATATATATTTCTAAAAATATATACATAATTGTAGGTTTTGGAAACATCTAAAAAAAATTAATATATATTTCTAAAAAAATTAATATATATTTCTTAAAAAATTAATATATTTCTAAAAATATATACATTAAGTGAATACACTGAGGGAAATTAGTGTGTAAAAATAAAATTATTCATAATTGTAGGTTTTGGAAACATCTAAAAAAGTCATATCTTTTTCTATTTTTATTTTTTTTAGTGATTTTTTAAAATTATGTCAATTTTTTTTTTACTTTTCCAGCTTGTCTTAGGTAAATAAATCTAAAAAGTAAAAAAAATTAAAAGAATTCAAAAAAAATGAAAAGGCAAAAATAAGAAGAAGAAAAAAAAAGTTCACCATTTTTTTTTTTTGAGCAGTGATTGGCACCCCAGTACGGAGGCACCCCCAGCACCCCCACCTCCACGTGGGGGGCTGTGGACCAAGGGAAAGTAAAAAAAAAAAAAAAAAAAAAAAATTCAACCAATCACATGCTGCCACATCACTAGGGGTCCTTCAAAACTGGGGTTCCAAAGCATTTTTGTTTTTTTTTACTTATTTTAGTCTTTTTCTAGTTTTTTTTTCATCTTCTCAAATTGAACCTATAAACCTATATTTTTTTCAATAATAATAATAATAATAATAATAATAATAATAATAATAATAATAATTAAAAATGCACTATAGACGAAAAAAAAGTTTAAAAAAAAAAATGTGGAATAATCAAAACCCTCAAAATAAAATGGTTTAGACTAATCATTCAAGCAAAATAGTTCAACTTTAAGGCAAATCCAAACTAACCTTGGCAGTGTAATAAATTCTAGCTAACTGATTACTGAGGATTGGAGGTTTAAAACGGTAGCGTTTTACGTCACAACAGTGACTGCTGTGGAGAATCCACAGCAGGGACCCCTCCTCCGAGTGAGAGAGATGTGAAACGCGTGGCAGGGTGTGTATAAGACAGTGACCGTGTGGAGAAGTTATTTGGGGTAGGGTGTCAGTAAGAGTGCAACTGTTTAGAGGAAGAAATGAGTCCGGATCATCTGCCGTACTTTTCTGCAATTGTTCCAGCGGTGGTGCCAAAACGACGTCGTTTTGGCACCCTCTTTTTTTTTTGTCATTTTCATTTTCCTTCCCCCTTTCTTTTCTCTCTCAAACATTTGAGAACCAAACCCTAACAAACAAGGGAGGCGACAGAAAGAGAGGAGGAGGAAGAAGAAGAAAAAGAAGAAGAAGAAGAAGAGAAGAGGCCGGAGATGAAGGCTCGTCCTCCCCATTGGTAGAGTTTGAGAACCAGATCTCATCATCCCTAATCTGATTTTGATGCAGAGAACAAACCCAAATCTGATAATACATTCACATTTTTTATTATATTTTTTAGCCCATGATTTGTAATATATATATATATATATATGTATGTATGTATTGTAGATTTGTATATATATATATAGGGATTGTTTCATATATATAGTATAATTTTTTATTTTTAAATCATGGCAGGTAGAATATTGACATTTGGGCATAAGAGTTGTTGAACAGCTTCAACAATGGCGTCCCATTCTCTCTCTCTCTCTCTCTGTTTTTTTTTTAATGGGAAAGTTGAATTTTCCAAGAATTTTTTTGTTTAATCATTGAAAATTCTATGTGTTTGGGAAAGTCTAATTCTTTTTGCTCTACAAAATGGGATTTTGCTGTTTATTTTCTGTTCAGTGTGTTTGGATTTGGAGAAAACTAAGTCACATGAAAGGGAAAATTTCTTATTTTGGTCTCTGAAAATTGATTTTTTTAATTTGAATGATTTGTCTCTGAAGATGGTTTTATGCAGAGGATTTGTGGGTTTGGTCTGCGAATAGGCTGTCTGGTTTGTCTTCATCAAAACCAGACCAAACCCACGACCTTCCTAGACTCCATAGCTGTGAGTGAGAGTGAGAGTGAGAGTGAGAGTGAGAGGGTTGGTCAAAAACGACGTCGTTTTTGACCACGGCAGGAACCACGGCAGGAAAGTATGGCAGAAGATCCGGACTCGGAAGAAATGGGTTTCACTATTTTGTGTGTGATGATTAGGACATAATGTATGGTGATTGATGGAAGATATGCATCAGCACCTACAATCTTTCATTCTTCTCTTTCTCACCTAGGTTACCAAATGGACTGTTGAAGTTATCAAGACCACATGAGGACAAGCTTGCCTAAACTTAGTTGAAGACTTAATGCTAACCCATAATTGCTCTACCCAACCAAATGTGAAGCCAATAGCACTAAAGCAACCCATTCAAATAAATAGTTCATTGTGCTTGTGTAGACACCCCATTTTTGACCGACCTTAAGACTCAGACGTCACCGATTGAGCGCTTGGTGATGTTGC
Source organism: Camellia sinensis (assembly GCF_055761805.1). NCBI lineage: Eukaryota > Viridiplantae > Streptophyta > Magnoliopsida > Ericales > Theaceae > Camellia > Camellia sinensis. The sequence continues at coordinate 87,430,263 of NC_138973.1, read as the reverse complement.
ATAATGTGCTTGTTCAGAAGTTTCAGAGTCGCGGCCGTGAGCCCCGCCTCCGGACTTCCGAACCCTCTTCTGTGCCTTGCCTCGGTTTGCGAACCAGACTCGATTTTCTCTGTTTCTTTTCCTGAGGGGAGGGAGAGGTCCCGTAGACCATCTCTCAGTGGCCGTGGGCTACATTTTGTGGCTGTAGGCCATTTTGTCCATTTCGGAGCCCGGTTTCCGGTTTTTCGGGACCGTTGGCCATGTGCCTCGGTTCGGGACCGCCTAACCATCTCCGTTTGCTCTGGTTTTGGGCATGTGTCTTATTTTTCTCCCTTTTGAGGGACACTGAGGTCAGAGAGACCCACTTCGTGGTCGAACACCACTCCCGGTGCCTAGCAGCCAGTTTTCGGGGCCTCGGGCTGTGCGTTTCGGCCCCCGAACCTTCATTTTGCATCGGTTTAGGCTCATTTTTGGTGGAGACCTTATTTTCACTGTTAGAAAGCTTGTAGGAGGGTGGAAGGCCAGCAATTTTGCTGAAAAGCCAACTTCTTTTTGGTCAAAAGTGGTTCAGCATGAATCTGGGAAGGAGAAAAATTTGCGCGGCTTCACCGAAACGGGCGTAACTCTTTGCAAAAGAGGAATTAAGATATGAGGCCACCACCATTGGAAAGCTTACTTCCGGGGCTTCATTTTGCACTCAAGAATATCCCAAGTCCAAGTCCGGAGGGGGGGAGATGTGGTTGGTTGAAGTCTAGTTGGACCGAATCTGCGCGGCTTTACGAAAAAGGGCATAACTTTTTCTACAGGAGGAATTTTAATGCAAGGTTTGCGCCATTGGAAAGCTAACTTCTGGGGCTTCATCCTAGGGGGTGGCCGGCCACTTTTTTCCCTTTGACCTAGCCGGCCGGCTAGGGGAAGTGGCCGGCCGGCCACCTGCAACTCCAAAAGGTGGCCGACCATGTTCCTCACTGTGTGTGCTTTCCAGCTGTGCCTTGGTTTTCCCCCAAAAATATGTATATCCGAGGAACCCTTTTGGAGGGAAAAGAAGGCTCATTTCCCACCACTTTTGCCTAGACTCTTCTCTCCCTCTCTTGCATATATTGCTGGCCTCCCAACTCAAGAGAGAGGGTTACAAGAATTGCTTTGAAGATATAGATACATATCTCTCTATTTCCTTCAAGTTTTGGCTCCATTTCTCCATCATCATCAAGCTCTACCATCACCACTCCATTCCAGCAGCAAGGGAAAGAATTCCAGCAGCTTAGAGTCATCAAAGTTGGTCCAAGAAGCAACAAAAGCATTGGTCTTCAAGAGTGAGTATCAATCCCCTCTTTTTGAGCTTATTTTTGCAACATTTCTTAGCCATATATGCCTACTGTTTTGAGCTCCGGCCCTAACTGAGAGTGGCCTTCTTTTGAGCCCTTTTTCACTTTTGCTTAAGGACTCAACACTGTTTGAGGCCCCCATATTGCACTTGCTCCAATATCCTTCTTAAATACCGTAATCTTGCATGTTATTTTTGGCCTACGTGTGATCTGTTTTGGAGCATGATGTTAACTTTAAATAGGCTTATTTTGAGCCCCTCTTCAACATTGAAGAAGGGCTCATCACTGTTTGGGACCTCCATCTGCCACTTCATGTTATATCCCTCTTTGGTCCCCTTTTCTTGCATGCTTTGGCAGCCCATTGTGCTTCTGTTTTTGGCCTTTTTACAGTACTGAAAATAGTCTTATTTTGGCCCATTCTTCATGCTTCATTAAGGGTCTTTGGCTGTTTGATGAATTTTTTGTATACTTGCTTCTTTGGCCACCTTTTGGCCCATTTTCTTGCATAAGAGCTTAGCCATATCTATGTTTGTTTTTGGGATTTTTACAGTTCTATAAATGTGCATATTTTGGGCCCCTCTTCAATGTTGTTGAAGGGCCCTAACCTGTTTGGGGTCAGCAGCTGTGAGTTGCTTCATAACCTCATATTTAGGGCCATTTTTGCATACTAGTTTTGCCCTATCTATGTTTTCTGTTTGGCCATGCTTTGTACTAGTAAAATGCTAATTTTGGGGCTGCCTTGCTACTGTCTATTCATTTCATGCCCATATTGTGCATGTTTGGTATGGCTATAGGCCATTTCGGGTGCCAAAATTCATGTTTCGGGACTATTCCATGCATCGGGTGCACTTTCGCCCCATTTCGGGGCTGTTTTCCCCCACATTTCAGTGCTGAAATTCCATTAGCATGTTTGCATATCATTTTCCATGCTATTGCATTGCGTATGCCATTGCCTCGATTTGCGTGCCCGTGTGCACGCATTTCGAGGCACTTCATTTTTATCCCTCGGCCTCTTATGTGAGTGTGGCTGAGGCTCTCTCATGTTAGTATAAGTCCATGTTGCATTCTATATGCCATTTTAGCCATATTGCATTGCGTATGCCATTGCCTCGGTTTGCGTGCCCGTGTGCACGCATTTCGAGGCATTCCATTTTCATCCATCGGCCTCTTATGTGAGTGTGGCTGAGGCTCTCTCATGTTGGTATAAGTCCATGTTGCATTCTATATGTCATTTTAGCCATATTGCATTGCGTATGCCATTGCCTCGGTTTGCGTGCCCATGTGCACGCATTTCGAGGCATCTCATTTTCATAACATTGTGCATGCTAGGCTGTATCTTACTTGCATTCATACATGTCATGCATATTGCATTGCGTTCGGGATAGGAGTTAGCCCGGGCACGGGAAACGAGGTACGTTCCGTACTCCGAGTGACGGAATGTGTCTCAATTCCCCAGTCACTGACACTCCGGATTACCCATGATGGAGTTAGGTTTTTGTTGTGTTTTCATGTGCATTCATTCCATATTAAATTGTGCAATTCGACTCCTCGGCCATTATGCCTCGATATGCGCGATTGGTAGCACGAGGATCGAGGCATGCATACATTTGTGAAAATATATTGCTATGCCCCTTTCTTGCTCTCTGTTGCAGTAAAATGAAGAATCAGCAACTTTTCGGAGCTTGGCACGCTTTTCAAGGACAGGTGTAAACAGAGGCTAATTGGGGCATCCCAGTGGATTTCCGCGCAAGGCAGCCTAAACATACATCATTCATCAGAAGCAAGGCAGTCCCTGGCTTGCACGCCAGTTTTACAGTTTTCTTAGTTAATTTATTAATTAATTAGGAATTTGTATATTATTCGGACTGTAATAGCTGGACTGTAATATTCTTTTGGGACTGTATATTTATTTGGACCCTCTGCGCGAGGGCATAACTGTAATAAGTGTGCGTGAGTATGTTGTATGTCTTCCAACCCCGCGTCTTTCTCCCTTTTATTTACCCGCTTATGATGGTTAGATTAGGACATATTTCAATTAGCATACAGTATGATAGCATGTTTGCATTCATTCATCTGTTTTGCACGCACCGGGCTCGGCACACCATACTAACTGCATCGTACTTTCAATTCCAAATTGAATACATGTTAGTTGTAGCATTTCATATGCCATGTTTAGAATAGCCGAGCCTGCTATAGTTGCATTTTACATGCGCTGCATTGGGCATTTCTGTATACTTAGGATCATGCATAATTTCTAATATAGTTTCTATTTTGGCTTGGAGTACTCGGTAAGTTTTATGCTTTAGCATCCTTGCATGCGTGTGAGTGACTGCCATGAATAGCATGCTTACCATGAGCCTATATGCTTATGTGATATATCTGCCTGAATGCCTGTGGGTGAAGGTTGGGTTATCTGAATTGGAACAATTTATCAAATGTGTGTTTTAAGCCCACTAGATAGTGGCAAAACCATCTTTTCTAAGCCCACCCGAGGGTGGCAAATTCACGTCTTAGCCTACTTGCGAGTAGCACCATCAAACCATTTTCAAATAAACAAGCATGAAATGTTTTGTTCCAATTCGGGCAACCCAGTCTATATTTATATGCTGTGTGCATCACATAGTAACCTAGGCTAATAACCGGAATAAGGATACACAAAGTTTTCAAAAATAGATATCATGGTTAGCAGAGGCCGATCTTTGATCGGGCGAGCGGGGGTGCTCACGAAGTGACCTTCCCCAATCGTACCCAAGTTCCCGAGCCGAGGCAACTTTGGTGATGACGGACACGTGGCCTTAGGCAACGAGTCAGGGTTTCCTAAATTTCCCAAAATAAAATATTTAGGTGGCGACTCTGTATCTAGCAAAGCAGTCCATGTTTGGCACTCCTTTCAAAATCTGTTTTCTCAAAACGATTTGCCGGATTTGGACTCTTTGGTTCAGATTTAGAACTGTGACAAATTTGAGAGTCCTGAGCTGTAGTGACCCCAAATGAACAGAACGGGAGCTCGTTCCTCCCGGGGTGTTCGGGGACGTCTACAGTTTCTGGCGACTCTGCTGGGGATTTAGAGAACTTGACTCGAACTCTTGATATCTGTTTTTGACTACACTTGTGTGTTTCTTTGCATTTGCATTTGCATTGGTGCGCCTAGGACACCGTGTTTGCCATCTGCTATTCCTGAACGGTTTGCCGGAGGCTTGTCTTGTCAAGGCATGACCATAAGGCTGACCGGTTGTGGGCTCTGCCAGTATGGGAACACAAACCCCGGTTTTACCGGGGCACCCTCTTTGACCATTCGACCTAGTGCATATTCGGATCCATAGTGACCATTCCAAACTAGGACAGGTTGCTTACCCGTTTATAGGTTGTTTGAAACCGCTGCGTGCGTAGTGAAACCCTAGCTCCTGACAAAATAGGACAGGGAAACCCTACCCCAACATAGGGGTGTTTTTGGCTCTCGCTTATCTGCTATGTGCTTTTAGAGTGCGTCTCTACAGGAATGCATGAATCAGTTTGCAAGTCTGGGCATCAGGCCTGCGGGCATTACTATCAGTATTTGGGAGTCAGCTTTACCTGTGGGTATCAGACTCAGATTTGGGGCAGAATTTTGGGGCAGAATTCAGTAGAGAGTACACTCACTCAGCTTTGCTCATGTGGGTTATCGTGAAATCAGGCTGAGGTGCTGTCTGTTTTCTCTTTTGGTAGGTAGTCTTGGAACCATAGCTTCAGAAGGCTTCGATATCCCCCGGGTACATTGGACTAGTGCCGATAGACTTTGTTAGGTCAGAAATTCAATTCAAGGGCAACCAGTGTTCTTTCGCTGAGGCAAGGTAAAGAAAAGCCGGTCAGGGCTCATCTGTTCATCTAATCCGTCAGTCGCTAGTCACATCACCTTTGTTCAGACTCAGCAGACCGTGATGGCACAAGGTTCGGAAGAATTTGCGGCCGTGATAGCAGCGCTAAATCAGGGAACTGCCATGCAGGCTGAGACCAGTATTGAAACGCAGCGCCCATCTGGGGCATCTGCCTCACATCCAACTTTGGGACCCCAGCCAAACTTTGACCCAATTCCGCCAGTTGAAGATTTGCAGTGTCTGAATCCTCGAGAAAGGTTGGCTCAAGCTCAGGTGCTCAGACCCCTGGTGCAGCCTAATGAGAGAACTCAACCCTTTCATGTTGATGAGTTCAATCTGACTACAGTGAAAATTGCAAACCTTGAGAAGCAATTCAAAAAGGCACAGGGCCTTAACTCCATTCCTGACATTGAGGATGGGCGCACCGAGGCTGCCATCCGGCTCCCAGACAGATTCAAAATGCCATATATCGACCGTTTCGACGGGTCTGGAGATCCAATGGTACATATCCGACTTTTCTTAGATGTCCTGAAGCCGATGGGTCTGACTAAGCCACAGAAACTCTCTCTGTATGGAAGAACCCTGTCGGGTGTAGCAGCCACTTGGTATGCCAAATTGGAGGATACAGTGAAGCAAAACTGGGAAGAACTGGCTGAGGCCTTTGTCGATCAGTATTCCTACAATACCCAAGTTGAAATGACCATCCAAGAGCTTGAAGCAACTCGCCAGAACCCAACAAAGCCTTTTGCGGAATTCGTTGCAAGGTGGAGAGCAAAGGCAGCACAAATGACAGATCGTCGCCCTTCTGAGAGAGATCAAGTGCAGATGATGGTCCGAAACCTCGAGCATGATATGTTGCAAAAGTTGATAGTCGCTCCACTATTCACTTTCAAAAGTTTGCATGAACTGGGGGTTCAAGTCGAGAATGCGTTCAACAGCGGGATCATTCCCAGGACAAGGGAACTGACAAGGAAGGTGATTTCAGGGAGTACCAATGCTGGTAGTAGCGCTATTCCCAAACCCACCGAAATCAATACAGTCCCCACAGCCGACCCTTTTGCCAAACCAAGCCTACAAACAGCTGGCCCAGCCCGAGCTCAGGGTAGAACTTTCACCCCCCTCTATATGAGCCTGACTAGCGCACTAAAAGCCTTGATGGAAAAAGGGCATCTCAAACCCCTCGATCCTCAACCTCTTCCCGACCCACTCCCAGCCAGACATAACCCCGCCAAGTACTGTGTGTACCATCAGCAGCGCGGTCATGGCACCGACCGTTGCTACCGCCTTCGTCATGAGGTCCAAAATCTCATCGACAACCGGACGATAGCTCCACCTTCAGACCCTAATGACCAAACATCTCCTGCCTACCTCAATCACATCCACATACTGCCGTCCACCTTTGACCCCAGCATATACATCACCCCGGCCCATCTACCCAAGCCTGAGGTGTTTATCCCAGAAAGCATGGACTTATGCATGATGGGTGCACCTGAACCTCAACCATCTCAAACCCGTGAACCCACTACTTCTGAGTTGATGGGAATGATTAAAGACCTTCAAAAAACAGTGACGGATCTGGCCTCCGGGACATTGGCTCCATCATCGACCACACCACATACCGGGAACTTCATGTCAAAAGACTCCCCGATGTTGGGACGGGCTGCATTTGAGGAAAGCCAATCCCTTGGCGGAGTGGAGGTGAGTGGGAGGAACAAGATAGGAGCGGACATGGATCCCAATGAACGTCTTCTGTTGGCTGTTGAGGCCTTGAAAGCCGAGGGACTGAACAAAGAGCAAGTCCTCGCAGTTGTTGCAAAAGCTGTGGATGACACTTTCGCTGCTCAAGTTGGGGGCGGTCTGAATCAAAGGGAACATCGGGAGAAGGACTGTCATACTAGAGACGATCCTGCTATCTCTAATCCTCCACTCGGAAGAGATCGACAAACCAGGCCAGCACCTGCCAATCCCTTTGCTGGTGCGCCCAGTAAAAATCCACAAGCCTTGAAGTACCAACCTCGAGGTCGGAGGGTCTTCCATGCCCTCTATATGCCTTTGTCCAAAGCTCTCCAAATCCTTGTTGGACAAGGCCATCTCAAACCCCTTGAGCCTCGGCCTCTCCCGAACCCTCTTCCGGCTACACATGATACTACCCAGTACTACGCGTACCATCAACAAACTGGCCATACTACCAACGCCTGCTTCCGTCTTCGCCATGAAGTACAGGATCTATTTGACAACGGGGTCATCCCCGCACCAGGTCCTGCAAAGCCTATCGGCACTTGATCAGTGAATTTGGGGGATAATGTGATGTGATCGAGGGATGAACCACCTGCAGACGGCGTTCAGTTTATTTCAGATATGGTGTATGGCACGCACTGTTTTGAGCATTTGTGAATGCTGGTTTTTGTACTGTCTGACTTGGGTATTGGGTCAGTTTTTGTTGTTTTGTACAGAGTCAGTCTTTTCTTACTGAGTCAGTAGGGTCTGTCTTGTTGTATCGAGTCAGTCCTGTTGTACAGAAGTCGGATGATTCCGGGGGTGTTACCTCGGATATCATTATTTTGTTTTGCGTCTGTCTTTTCGCTTCCTTGTGAGTCTGTTTCTGCCTTGGAGCCAGTTGTACCAACAGATTTGAATGAAACAGCAGTGGTTTTTCATGCTTTGTGCTTGCTTCTGCTCTGTGCCAGTTGTGCTAGAAAGTTTGAATGAAACAGTGGTACTTTTCGCCTACTCTTCTGCACCCCAAAATCATTCCATTAACCTATGTTTTTCAAAGTTTTTGAACACTGTGGTGAAAACGAAGAGGAAGGGATTCCTCGGGTTTTGCAAAATTTTGATCAATTGAGAGAAAGAGAGGCATGCTAAGCCCTTAATGATTGAGATCATGCTTGTTAGCGTGAGTACTGGGAAGGATCCTGGCTTGATCCAGATTGGTTCTACACTATCTTCAGCGCGAGCGATTTGTCGCTTTCTTAAAAATTTTCAAAAATAAAATGTTTTGCGCGGTCCTACGAAGACTTGTGTGGAATCGCTCTTGAGATTGTGCAGCTTAGGATCGCTCTCAGCCTCGAGACTCGAGCCCTTGCTTTCAAACCTTGGGCCCATTCAGAACGTTCAACGGTCAACTACAATGTGAGGCCTGTGTGGCCAGATTCAAAGCAGCCCTCGAACAAGAGGCAAGGAAGTCGGGTCAAGAAGATCAGGTCTCATCAGAAGAAGTTTACGAAGCTAGAACGGCAGCCATTCTCCTGGATTCAGATGACTTCGGGATCTCAAAACCATTTGACATGGACTTGTTATACTTTTACCCCTTGAGAGGCTCACTGGGCCGAAAACCCGGAAGGGCGACCCAGGCAAAAGTTAGAGCAAGAAAAAGAACAAAAAGAACAAAAAAAAAAAAGAAAAATGCAAAGAATGAAAAAAAAAAAAAGAGAAAAAGAAGAAAAATGAAGAAAATGAAAGAAGAAAAAGAAGCAAAAAAAAAAAGAATGAAAAGATACAAAAATTGAAAAAAGAAGGACAAAGCTCGCAAGGTCGAAAACCCGCAACGGGCGCCTTGGCAAAAGTTAGAGCCTAAAAATGAGAGGTTAATAGCCGAGGGTACCTTAACCCCGAACTACGTAAGGCTTGATTCCCATCATTGGGATACGTAGGCAACTTCATTCTGAAGTCCAGCCCTAAAACACTTCAAATTCGATCATGTCCATGTAATGGTTCTGATAATCTTTGCCTTCTCTGTATCCGAGAGTTCGGTTGCAATCATCACTTCGAGGACTGATTATAATGCGCTGCGGTGCCATTCAGACAAGGGGCAACTTTCCGTTGCCATTCAATGCGTCGTGGCGCCATTCAGACAAGGGGCAACTTTCCGTTGCCATTCAATGCGCCGTGGCGCCGTTCAAACAAGGGGCAACTTTCGTTGCCATTCAATGCGCCGTGGCGCCGTTCAAACAAGGGGCAACTTTCCGTTGCCATGCAGCTCTCTTCGAGCAAGGGAGCAATTTTCGTCCAGATCCGAGGTTGTGCGTCTCAAGGGTAGGTTCCGTGCTCATTCAGCAGTGGTCGTTTGCGAAAATAGTCTTTGAGAATTTTTACTGAGGTTGACTAATTTTCTCGAAAATTGTTTCATCTTTTCCAAAAACTGGACTATTTCTTGGACCAAAAAAAGGAAAATTTTCAGTGCTCATAGCCTGACTTGCATGATTTTCAAATCAAAAATTGAACAAGCATGTTAATCTAACTTTCATGTTGGTCAAAATTGTTTTAAAACCAAAATAAAAAATGGTCAAAATGATGAAATAGGGGCACAGTTGAGTCAGATGTTCTGTCTTCCTCCTGTTGTCAACTTACTTGCCAGAAAGGGAACTCTACTTGCCGAAAGGGCACCATATTCGCCAGAAAAGGGCACCACTGAGGCTGATCACAAAACGGCTAAAGGTTCCCTCATCCTCCAAGCAACAAGGTATCAAGCCAAGTGCGAAGCACGAACCGGAACGGGACAAGATATTCCACTCCTTTATCTAGACAAGTCTGATCACGTCCAAACTCCCCAGCAGAGCATCGTCAACCGATGTCAACTGCAGATTTGCTACACACCCAATTGTAGCGCAGCCCTTCTTTGGAAGAAATTCACTATTGTGAACAAGAATCAAAATCTGGTAGAATACCAGGGGCAAGGGCCCACGACTTCCTGTTTATCCATCAACTGCCCAGGGGAGGGATTGAAAAAAAAAACGAGAGATTAAAGAATAGAGAGATGTGCGATGAGAGAAAAAAGTGAGAAGAGGGCTTTTTCAGAAAAATAGAGCTTGAGGGCCGAGTGATGTGAGGATCACAAATAAGAAAGGGTGGGAAACAATACCCAGGGAAACAGGCTCCATGTGCACATTTGAGTCTTGTGTTTTATTTTTTCTGTCTCGATTCTTGTTGTGAGTCGCTTCGAGTGTTACTCGATGTGTTTAGGTTGTTTACCTTTTGTTTTCCGTTGCTGAGTCTTTTTCACTGTGTGTAGTCGTAGGCTCAATACCCGGTTAAGAACTCATTTCTCAATTTCAAAAAAATCATCTTGTGCTCAGAGTGTTGTGCCATTCTCCACATTTGTACAAAACAAGATTTGTTCTTTCACAAACAAGAACAATATAAATACAGAGCATAGCATAGCAATTAACCATTTCAACCATCAGAGTAACAATCATATAAGAAATACTTATAAAGTCATTACCAATAATGCTTTATTCTCAATCAGGGTAACCCCACTACAGCTAGGAAGCTTCATTGCAGTCACCAAGCGCTTGATCTGCCAATTGATGGGCAGAAAATCCAAAACTCAAAGAAGTATGTTGCGTAGCCACATTCGGGACGTTCCAACACTATTCTGCATTTAAGTGAAATTGGATAGGAGTAACCCCATCATCCCATAAGTACAACAAATTAAAAAGATGGATTCTATTCTAAAGCACAACTTGTGTTGCCAAATACACCTGTTATGTCTTTCAAAAACAAATATAAATGATTGGAGGTCTCGACACCACCCCCACTCAACAGGCCAATTCCGAAATTGTAGATATCTCGCCTAAAATTAAAGGAAGAGTGATTAATAGATGTAAGAACTCACAGCCAATAAAGATGGAAGTGAAAGTAAATGATATTAGGTAATTTCACTATTCACCATATCAAAACTAAGTTCCCGTAATGTTCTTTACTTGCTCCACCAGCGATATTAGACAAGCCAAGCAATAACTAGCCTTCTCTCCCTTTGTGCATTGTATGGGAGCAAACTTCAATAATGACTGGCGTTGAGAGAAAAGCTGTCCACGCATAATTAGAAATGGCAGTAACATGAGAAACTAAGAATTAACAGTATAAGTGTTCAATCAAAACATCAAAACTGAACTAATAAAGCATACCTATTTGCAAGCCAATGATAATCTACTAAAATAATCAAATATCAAAGAGTACCAAACAAAAAAACAAAAAAAAAAAAAATTGACTAAAAAAAAGAAAAAAAAAAAATTCCACCTACCAGCAGTATTTTATAAAATAAATGAGTACATAAATTAATATGAACACATGAACCCTGCCAATTGCCCGCTTAAAAAAATGGTCACAAGCTCCTCGTTTGGATCCGGATAACAAAAAAAAAAAAAAAATCAAATTTTTTTCCCCATGAATGGTGACAATAGGAACTAGTTGATTTCACAAACAAGAACACGATACATACAGAGCAATTCAATTTTCCAATTCAGAGTAGGTTTAAATGAACATTCGATGTAATAGAGTAACTGAATTCAAATCAACAATAAAATCTAAAAACTAGTAAAATCCATTTAAAAAAAAAAAAGCCCTAGCCGTAAAAATGGAGAGAATATGAGATTACAGAAAGAGAGTGAGAGAGAACTCCATACCTGTTCATTGCCCTTGGTCATTGCTCCATTTCTGAAATCGAATTTCTAATTGAACAGAACAATAGGATCAGATTAGAATCAGATCATCTAACGAACTAGGGCAGAGCAATTGCATCAAACTATCCAGATCATGAAGGCCTAAAATCGATTCAGATAAAAACAGATCCAAATCATATGGCCTCGATCTCCTTCTCTCTCTCTTCGATTCTCCTCTGTGCTTCGTAAAATAAGAAGTGAAGGGAGAGAGCGAGATCACGATCTCTTGGATTCTCCTCTGTGTCTAGACAATTGTCCTTCTCTCTCTTGGATTCTCCAAATCACGATCGAGCGAAATCAGATTTGGGAAACGAGAGCTAGGACGGGTTTAAGTAAAATGGAAAGCTGATCCAGATCTGTTTGAGGGATGAGCTCGGTTTCGGATCTATGGAGTTGCTTCGGTGCTTTGTTCGGGGGGAACTTGGGTGTTGAAGTTGATCCAGATCTGTCTAAGATTTCATTCGAGCGCTCCTTTTCGAGTGGGAGTTTGAGGGGTGAACTTCATCCATATGTATGGTGGTGTCTCGGGGGTTGTTCGATGCTTTGGGTTGTCATCACCGGGGCTTTTGCAGTGGGTGTGTTCGGAGTTTGGATCGGAAAGCTGTGTCCGACCATGGAAGTGGAGATGGCAGTGGGTGTGCTCGGTTGCAATGAGTGCTGGGTGTGGTGTTTTTTTCCAGCCATGGAGTTTTTCCGGCCATAGGTGTAGTTTCAGTGTTCCGGCCATAGAGTGGGGGAAGCCCGATGGAGATGTCAGGCGTGGGTGAAGGCTGGTGGTAGGAGTATCAAGAGCAGGTCAGCTAGGCGTGGTTGGCAGCAGCTTAGGTGTGGGCTTGGCGTGTTGCAGAAGCTTAGGCGTGGGTGGCGTATTCAGATGGGTGGTTGGCCTTGGGAGTGCAGCTTAGGTGTTGAATTAGTTTTCTTTAGTTTGTTGTTTAGAGGATTGCAAGAGCTGTTTGGGTATTTTAGTGGGATGATTTGGTGGGAATCATGTATTTTACTTTCTGTTAAGTTTTTCTTAATTTTTATATTTTTTAAAAAATTTGTGAGGCAAAGGGGTTAGTTGTATGGCTGCAGGTAGTAATAGTAGGGGTATTTTGTACCTTCTGAATCTCTCTCAGTGCATTTCATCTTCTTGTACCTTTAATTTCAAGTTGATTAATGAAATTTTTCTTTGCTGATCAAAAAAAAAAGTAAAATGAAAATAAATAAAAGAAAATGAGAAAAATAAATTGGGCAAATTAATGACAAGTAAAATGTAATTTGGAATCGGGGGTGTGATTTCTTTCATCTCCCATCTCATCAGATAAGCAATCTATGGAATTGCCCCAACTAACCATTGGTGTGAAGAAGAACAATCAGGAAATTGGTTGGCGAATTCTTTGGACTTTTCGGTCTTGTTTGCAAGTGAATATTTTAGCAACAAAATTGTTTGAGGGCTCGAAAGCTCTTTGGCTCGAATTGGCTCGAAATCTAAAGCGACGTCGTTATGGGTTTTTTTTTTTTTTTTAATCTTCTTCCTTTTCTTGACCCAGGCCTCATTCCTCTCCTCTTGCCTCTTATATTGACTACACATCCTCTCTATCTCTCGCCTCTCTCACTTGTCTGTTGAAGCAGTACGAAGGACGATTGAGGTAAATCCCAAATCGAACCATGTTAGGGTTTATGTTTGGCATCAATTTTTTGTAGAAATTAGTCGATTTTTTTATAGAAATTAGCCATGTTAGGGTTTAGTAGAAATTAGGGTTTATAATAATGTTTGGACGACTGAGGAGGACTAATTTTTTGTAGAAATTAGTCGAACTATCATTGAATCTGTTAGCCTTTGTGTCCATTTGAAATGCTAAGTATTATACAATCTAATGGCTTGGTATGTGATAGTTTTCATTTGATGGCTTGGAATGTTTGATTGCTTAACATACCCAAAAATACACCTATGTGAACTCTGTGTTGGGTTAACAAATTCAAATGGTGAACAGATCCTCGATTAATTTCTACTAAACCCCAAAAATACCAAGCCATTTGTATTTTGTTTGTATTCACCTATGTGTCTGTGTTTGGGTTAACATATTCAATCCATTTGTTTGTATTCTAATTTGAAAACTATGCTCATTTGTATTCAATACATTTGACATAGCCTCTGTGTCCATTTCTGTTAGGATTGAAATACAAATCAATAACAGATTGAAAACTATGACATACCAAGTGTATATTTCATTGGTTATCCTCTGTGTCCATTTGATTGAATCTGTTAGCATTGCTTGTATCTGTTAGCATTGAATCTGTTAGCATGCCAATTGTATTCATTGAATCTGTTTGAATCTGTTAGCATTGAATCTGTGTCCATTTGATTGAATTTTACATAAGGCACTTAATATGTTAGAAAATCCAAGATGGTATGTTTTGAGATTAGCACTTAATATGTTATGTCAAAGACACTTGGTATGTTTTGAAAGTTACTGATGAGGAACAGATTGAAAGAGACTTATACAGATGTGTATTTCAGATTTGTATTTCAATATGATGGCTTGACATAGTTTTCAATCTGCAATACACTTGGTATGTGCATTTCAATCTGATGGCTTAACAGTTTTATGCTACGCTTAATGATAAATGGATATTTATAATTTTACTAGGCTCATTTTCTGTATTATAACAGCTTAAAAATCTTTCTAGGCTCAATGATAGATGGCTCTATAATTTTACTAGGCTCATCTGAAAATTATAATTTTACTAGGCTCAATACACTTGGTATGTGCATTTCAATACAGTTTTACTAGGCTTAATGACATAATTCATTCATCTTAACAGTTTTATGCTAGACTCAACGACTTTGAAAGTTACTGAGACCTTTGACCAGTTTTATGCTAGGCTTAATGACATAGTTCATTCATCAATACAGTTTTCAGCCTATGTGACAGCATACCTGAAGTAGAATTGTATGTAAAGTCCTTAGATCTCTTTTTCAATGTTATAGACCAAAAGTGACTGTAATAGAATAAGGGACATAAAAATACACAGAATTGGTAGGCTTTTTGCAGACTTATGAGTTGACTCTTTCTAAACACCAAATTCGTAAGTAACTAACAGATTCATAAAACTTAACAAAACCCAAAACAGATTCATAAGTAATAGATTGAAAGAGACTTATCATCTGTTTGAGATGGATACCTTTGAAAGATCATTGTAAGTGTCAACATTGATTTTATGCATTCACTTTGTTATCAACATTGAATTTGATGATATTATTTGTTCCAGTGAATGGATCCGACTGGTCCAAGCTCCTTAGGCCCACGTCCAAATGATCAAGCCCACCGGATATCTTGCAAACAAGTTCAACGGAGAACTGGGTAGTCCCCCAGCGAACCCTCCGACGAGCAAGTTAGGGAGAGAAGTAGTGTATAGAGGAGAGATTAGAGATAGAAAAGCTTAACCTTCTTCTTGCCTTCAACGTTTGCTTATATCTTTTGGTAATCATTTCGCTGTCCCTTCCGACCTGCCCTCCTCGCCGAAAGTCTATGCTATAGCTTACCTTGTTCAGGGTAAGGAGGCCCTGTTCCGACGGAGAGGTGTTGTCGTAATAAATGCTGTGATGGACTGCATTAATGGTGATGTGTAGTAGCAATAACTTTGCAGATCTTTGTCTGCTGATGTGGCTCGTCCCTCACCTGCCGTGTGTCTGAATGTCATTGGCTCTTTATGCCATGTTGGACTCCAACTGTCCTAGACCTCACCAGCTGGGTTATGCATTGGGCTCCAAGTGATAGGCTTGGATTGTTCATAGTGATTCGTGGCCTTTGTGGGCTTATACACGTCAGTAGTCCCCCATTCCCGAGTGCAGCTTTAGTCCAACGAAGGGAATATTAATGAAGTAGATGAGGGTGTTAAAGATTGGCAGGATGGAGGTTGACCGGCAGGGGTGACCGAAGGGGTGAACCGACCGGGAGGTGGTCCGACCGTGCAGGGCGACCGAGTGGAGAGGCCGATCACAGGGAGGACCGACCGCAAAGGTTTGGCCGAGTGGGAGGGTCGACCACGAGCGGGACCGACCACGAAGGGGGTCGATCGCGGGGGTTGGCCGAGTGGGAGGGTCGACCACAAGGAGGGCCGACCGCGAAGGGGGCCGACCGCAGAGGTTGGCCAAGTGGGAGGGTCGACCACGAGGAGGGCCGACCGCGGGGGTTGGCCGAGTGGGAGAGTCGACCACGAAGAGGGGGCCGACCGCGGGGGTTGGCTGAGTGGGAGAGTCGACCACGATGAGGGCCGACCGCGGAGGGGGGCCAATCGCGGGGGATGGCTGACTGGGAGGGTCGACCGTGAGGAGGGCCGACCGCGAAGGGTGGGGTGGAGGGGCATGGGGCTCGAGAGGCAGCGTGTCACGTGGTGGTGTGAAGTGAAAAAGATATGGTAAGGGGAGGGGGCAGTGGATCGTGGTCGTACACGTGGCAACATCCCGCGGGGGGAGGAGATTAGGCGCCAGATCAGAAATGAAACAATAGGTCATTATGGGTGTTAAAAAGACAGTTTTGGCGGATGATTTGAAAAGTTTTCAAACTGGCAAAAATTAATTGGGATCCTTAGAATACGGGCAAACCGTGGGCTTTTGGCATCATTCGATTCACCTACTTGTTTACAAAAAATCAAAACATTCCAAGTGTTAATTCCTTTGTTGCTCATAATACACCTCTGCAACATTTTTTCAATTTCCTTGCACCTGCATCCGAAGCGATTCGCAGACATACCATAGAGATGGCCCAAGAAGAAACTACGAATGTCAGGGTGGATCCACTTGGTGATGATGATACAGTGGAGTTGACGCAGTAGTACCGGACGGAGAGGGTGGGGGAGTTGGTAGGACAATCCCATGGTTCCACCATGATAGCATCTCCAAGGCTAATCAGCCAGGCAGAACCAGATCACTGGCACACAAAGGCAGACAGATCCACTCTTACACCGGCAGAGTTTGAGGGAATAAGGGGGAAGTACCAGATTCCTTTGGAAATAGGATTGAGGCTGCTGACATCTACCGAGAGGCCGTCGGATGTATGACCGGGGGAATTTAGCGAGGAAGCATTGCGGGGAGGCGTGAGGCTACCGCTGCCTCAAGTTGTGGTTGACGTGTTGAATAAACTAGATGCAGCGCCAGGTCAGTTGATGCCAAACGCCTGGAAAATATTGATGGCGTACGTGAGTTCCTGGCCGCAAGCAACGGGAGGGTTGGCCTTGACAGTAGATGAGTTCTTCTCGTGTTACAAGGCCTCCGGCCAGCAGGACACTTAGGTTACACTGCAGGCGGTGGCGGGGCGAGGTCTGGTGGCGGATCTGCCATCTTCGGTAAAAGGCTGGAGGCCAAGGTGGTTCTTTGTGGCCGCGAACAGCGGGGCGGGAGTTCGTACAACTTGGAAAGTGCCCACCAAATCGGTCGAACCCAAGCTGGACAAGGCGACTGAGGACCGGGTGAAGAGGGTAAGGGATTGAAGGAAGGAGAAAGGAGCAAGGTGGGACGAGCTGGTCCTACCGTCGGTGCTGTTTGCCTTAAACTTGGGACCGCAGCCGTTGGGAGGGGGTCCAGAAAGGGAGGAGTTGGAGGTGCAGATGAAAGCGGAGGAGGAGGAAATGAGGTTGTTCGCGCCGGCGGACAAGTATAAGGAGTCCCAACTGGGGCCCGCTTCGAAGCCGATCGTGAGAGAGCGGATCTGACCGCGCCCCAAGCCGTTGGGGGAGAAAGACTTAGGCAGTTTTGTGCCCCGACCGCCCCCAGTGGATCCTGTGAAGGAACGGGCGAACAATGAAGGGGATGCTCTAAAGAAGAAAAAGAGGAGGGTGGGGAGGAGTTAAGAAGAGCCTGCCCAGAAGAGAAAGAAGGGAGTGAGAGCAGAAGAGGCTAGTATGGCGAAGGAGGCAGAAGGGGGGGAAGTGGAGGAGACCCTAGGAAGAGTAATGGCCCTAGAAGCGGTGGACATTGCCTCAGAGGTCAGGAAAGTTGTTCCAATAGTGGCGGCGATCGCCGCAGGGGTCGTGAGGGTCGCCCCTAAAGTGCAGGTAGAAGGTGGGGCAACTGGCCCTGAGCCAAGAAGGGGAGAACAGCCGCAGGGGGGGCCTGTACCCTACAAAGGAGGAGTTAGCCGGACCACTGCGATCTACCACGCTCGTGCAGTGGCTGGGCGGCTGGAAGGAGAAGAAGGCCCAGCCAGGGCGGGGGTAGATCGCCTTGTTGGAACTGTAGAAGAGGCAGCCTTGCGCTCAGCAGCCAGATTCAATGAGGTTGAACTACTGAGAGGGTTATGCTCCGCTCAAATGGAGGTGACCACCTTAGTAGGGGCTCTGCTGAGGAAGGCAGGGGCTGCCAAACTCAAGGCAGAGGAGGCTAGGACGCAGCTTGCCAAGTTGAAGAAGAAGAGTGCAAGTTAGGAGAGTGCTCACTCTGATTTGCAAGCGGTCAAGGTGGAGTTAGAGGACACACGCCACCAGGTTGTGTCGCTCGAGTTCCAACTGGCTGGCGAGCAGAAGAGGTTGGATGAAGCCCAAAAAGCCTGCGCAGTCGGAGTCGAATGACATGAGGAGGCGATGAGCAGTAATGAAGAACTGGTCAGGCAGAAGGATGAGGCAGCCAGGAAGATTAGCGGTCTGTAGAAGCAGCTGGAGGGCGAGCGTGCAAAGGCACTGGAAGAGAGGGAGAGCCTTCAGAAGGAGTTAGAGGCAAAGAGAGACAAGGTGACTGCTGAGAGGGAGACCTTGAAGAAGGAGTTGGAGGCAGAGAGGGCTAAGGCAGCCTCTGAAGCGGCGACCCTGCAGAAAGAGCTGGACGAAGAGATGACGAAGGCAGCCTCTGAAAGGGCGGCTTACCTCGATCTGTATGTGACAGCGGTGGATCAATTCAAGGGGTCTGCTGAGTTTCAGATGGCAGTGGATGCCGCAGTCGCCAGCAGCTTAGCGAGGGAGGAGTCTGGGGGGGCGGGCCCATCGAGGACGACCACTGGGGGCAGAACTGAAGCGGAAGTGATTGAGAGCTTCCAACAGTCAGACTTCTATAAACACGAAATGGCTAAGTTCTGGGACAGTGGCTGAAAAATGTTCAAACGTAAGGCTGAAGAACTGTTCCCAGACTTAGACCTCAGTAGTGTAACAATTGGTGAAGATGATGTGGCCCAGACCCCCCTAGATGAGGGTATTGAAGAAGAAGACCTGGTCTCTAGTGAGGAGGAATGAGTGGAGTGAAAAAAGTTTGTACTTAAAAGTTTTGTTTTTTTTTTTTTTGTTTGCTCTTGTTTTGAATGGCTGTAATGAACTCATGTACAAATTTCTGAATAAATAAAATTGCAATTATGTTTTCGTTTGATTGTCTGTGCTTGTACAGCTGAAATGAATGAGGTGTATAACTCATTGTGAAGTGCAAAGTGAAGTTAAACTTGTAATAAGAACTAAGTGTAAGAACTCCTCAGTGTAAAGTGAAGTTGAAGTTATAATAAAAACTCAATGCAGAGTGAAATTAAGAACTCCTCAATGCAGCGTGAAATTGAACTTGTAATAAAGACTCAATGCAGAGTAAAGTTAAGAACTCCTCAATGTAGAGTGAAATTTAAAATGTAATAAAATTATAAGTTTGTGTTTGCCACACTACTGAAGTAGATTAGTGGTTTATTGGAGTGAGGCTTGGCTCGTAAGGGAACAGGCTGACTTGTAAGAGTTTGATTGAGAAGAAAATAACCTAACTTGTAAAGAAAACGTGTAAGAACGTCATTGGAATTTGACTAAGCAAAGAGTGGTGTAAAGACTTGGACTTGGAATTGTGACTAAGTATGTCAGCTAATTTCATAAGTATGAAGTTTGCATAGATGGCTTTGACCGAGCCCTGCATGCGTGCTTAGTTGGGGCTTAAGCTATGATGCACTGACGTCGTATGGAACTCAGTCTGAACCTGGAATTGTGGCGCTCGGTCCGGCTGAGACTTGTTATGCTTAGGCTGGTAGAGGCTTGGTCTGGCCGAGTGCTTCATACTCAGTTTGGCTGAGGCTTTATGATGCTCAGTCTGGCTAAGGCTTTTCAGTGCTCAATCTGGCTAAGGCTTTTTGGTGCTCAGTCTGGCTGAGGCTTTATGATGCTCAGTCTGCTAAAGCTTTATGGTGCTCAGTCTGGCTGAGGCTTTATGATGCTAAGTCTGGTTGACGCTTTATGATGCTCAGTCTGGCTGAGGCTTTATGAGAGTGTTGCAATCAAAATGTCATGGAGACACCATACAGATAACTAAAATATATAATGGATGACAGGAGAAGTGTAACCTAGTTAATTGAAAAGTTACATTGCGTAAGGAGATATCAAGAATGTGTAAATTTGTCGAAAAAAAATACAATAACTGAGCGATACGAAGCTTATTGAAAGTAACGTTTCAGGTGTTCGACGTTCCAAGGGTGGGGGAGGTCTCGACCTTCCATGTCCTGAAGTCAGTAGGTGCTCGGACGTGGTCAGGCTTTCACAATGTAAGGTCCCTCCCATTTGGCTGCCAGTTTACCCTCAGTCGGATTGTTGGTGGCAAGAGTTGCTTCTCTCAAGACAAGGTCCCCTACAGCGAACTCCCTTGGTCAGACTTTTCGGTTGTAGTGTGTTCTCATTTTCTGTTGGTATGAGGCCAGTCTGACAGCGGTGGTCTCTCTGAGTTCTTCGATTAGGTCCAGGTCTGCCTGACGGAGCTCTTTCGTTTGTGCTGGATCCGGATGTAAAACCCTAGGTGTAGGCAGACCAACTTCTATTAGAATAACCGCCTCAGCGCCGTATGTTAAGCGGAAAGGGGTTTCCCTGGTGGGAGTCCGAGCTGTAGTTCGGTAAGCCCAGAGTACATTCGGTAGTTCCTCAGCCCAAAGTCCCTTAGCAGCTTCGAGCTTAGTTTTGATGATCTTCAGGAGAGAACGGTTGGTGACCTCGACTTGGCCATTGGCCTGGGGATGACCGGGGGAAGAGAAACATGGTTGAATCTGGAGGTCGGCACAGAACTTCCTATACTTGGCGTTGTCAAATTGTTTGCCGTTGTCGGAAACGATGGCTTGAGGGATGCCAAATCTACAAACGATCGACTGCCAGATAAACTTGGTTGTGTTCCGCTCGGTAATGGTGGCAAGGGGTTCTGCCTCTACCCACTTGGTGAAGTAATCAATGGCGACGATTGCGAACTTGGTCTGACTTCGGCCGGTGGGAAGTGGACCGACCAAGTCGATTCCCCATTTGGCGAACGGATAAGGGCTGCAAAGTGTGATCAACTCTGTAGGAGGAACATAGGGGATGTGGGCAAAACGCTGACACTTATCACATTTGAGAACGAAATCAGTCGCGTCTTGATTGAGAGTTGGCCAGAAATAACCGGTACAGAGTATTTTGTGGGCTAAAGACCTGTCTCCCGAATGATTACCACAAATTCCCTCATGGATTTCCCGCATTACATAGGTTGCTTGAGCCGAATTGACGCATCGCAGGTATGGGCATGAAAAACCACGTTTGTACAAGACGCCGCTGACCAGGATGTAATTGGACGACCGGGCCCTGACTTTGGCGGCCTGCTATTGGTCATCTGGGAGTTCCCCCGTTGTCAAAAATAGGAAAATGTCGGAGGTCCAAGGAATGGGTTCGTTTTGGAGGAACTACACTTCTTGTAAGTCGGGTGAGATGGTCGGGTGGGCTAGGTATTCGAGGCGGACACCGTGGCTGAGGTCGGACTGGTCTGCAGAGGCCAACTGAGCCATCTTATCTGCCTTGGAGTTTTCCGCCTGAGGTATGTGCTTGATGTGGAAGGTATTGAAGAGGCGAACAAGAGGGAGGGCCATATCCCTGTAAACCCGCATTGTGTCCTCCTTGGCATCAAATTCCCCCGTAATCTGGCCGACGATGAGCTGGGAGTCACTGAACACCCGGATGTGGCTGATTCCGATGTCCTTGGCAAGGCGGAGTCCTGCTATCAATGCCTCATATTCGGTCTCATTGTTACTGGCATTAAACAAGAAACGGAGAGCACATTTGAAATAGCCACCCTCAAGGGCGGTGAGAATGAGGCCGGCCCCACTACCTTTCCTGCGGGATGATCCGTTCACGTTGAGAGTCCATGAATGCGGGTCTTCTGGCTCGGTAAGGGTTGGTGGGGGTGGGGGCGCAGCGGTTGGGGTAGGATTAGTGAATTCCAAGATGAAATCCGCGACGGCTTGTCCCTTAATTGCTATTTGAGGCCTGTAGGAGATATCAAACTGACTGAGTTCCACTGACCACTGCATGAGTCTGTCGGAAAGTTCTGGTTGTTGAATGACCTTCTTCAAGGGTTGGTCGGTGAGAACCACTATGGAATGGGCCTGGAAGTAAGGATGGAGCCGTCTAGAGGCGGTGACCAAGGCCAAGGACAATTTTTCTAATAGCGGGTAATTTTGCTCTACTCCCCTGAGAGCCTGACTGATGTAGTAGACTGGCCGTTGGACGGAGCCGTCTTCCCTGATAAGAGCTGTACTGGCTGCGGTGCTTGAGACGGCTAAATAGAGGAAGAGGGGCTCGCCCGTAATTGCTTGTGAAAGGAGGGGGGATTTGCCATGAACTGCTTCAACTGCTGAAAAGCTTCTTCAGATTTCGTTGTCCATTCAAAAGTTTGCCGGAGAACTTTGAAGAACGGTAGGCACTTATCTGTTGCGTGGGAAATGAAGCGGTTGAAGGCCGCAACTCGGCCAGTGAGCCTTTGAACCTCCTTAACCGTTCTGGGTGATTGCATCTCAATCAAGGCCTTGATCTTTTCAAGGTTAGCTTCAATGCCCTGCTGACTGACCATAAAACCCAGAAACTTCCCAGATCCTACGCTGAATGCGCACTTCTCTGGGTTGAGCTTCATTTGGTACTTGTGTAGGGTGGCGAAGGTCTCTCGTAGATCGGACAGATGATCAGTAGAGAGTTTGCTCTTGACTAGCATGTCGTCGATGTAAACTTCCATATTCCGACCTATCTGATGATGGAAAACGACATTGACCAACCGCTGGTAGGTGGCCCCAGCATTCTTCAGTCAGAATGGCATCACGCGGTAGTGGTAGGTACCTCGATCGGTAATGAAGGATGTATGTTCCCGATCGAACGGGTGCATCAGGATTTGGTTGTATCTAGAGAAAGCATCATGAAGCTGAGCATTTGATGACCGGTCGTGGCGTTGGCCAGCAGATCTATACGGGGAAGAGGATAGCTGTCTTTGGGACAAGCGCGGTTTAGGTCAGAGTAATCGACACAGAGTCGTGATTTGCTATTGTTCTTGCGGACTAGGACCACGTTTGACAACCACTTAGGGTAATCCACGTTTTTGATGAATTGGGCCTCAAGGAGCTTGTCAACCTCTGCGGCTATAAGTGTATTGCGCTCTGGATGGAAGATGCGCTGCTTCTGGCGGTAAGGTCGGAAATGGGGTTCGATGCTAAGACGGTGAGTTATGAAAGAGGGGTCAATGCCCGGCATGTCTGAATAGGTCTAGGCAAATACATCATTGTGCTCGATCAGAAGGGCGGTAAGGTCGGCCTTAGCCTGGGGGAATAGTTGGCTGCCGATCTTGGCAGTCTTCATAGGGTTGGTAGGATCGATGGAAATCTCAACGAGCTCCTCCACTGGTTCTCCTCTAACTAGCTCGTCCTCATCTCGGATGTCAAGTCCTTCAATGATCATGGCCTCCTTCAGTTTGACTTCCTTGAGTGAGGCGACATAACATTCCCTGGCTACAATCTGCTCTCCCCTTACTGTCCCGACGCCTAGGTCGGTAGAGAACTTTATGGCGAGGTGGTAGGTTGAAGTGATGGCTTGGAAAGCGTTGAGGGCGGTGTGGCCAACGATGATGTTGTAGGCAGAGGGACAGTCGACCACAAGGAAAGTGACCAACTTGGTAGCCTGTCGTGGGTATTCACCGATGGTGAGGGGGAGATCGATGGAGCCGATGGAGGTCAACCGGTCGTCAGTGAAACCGACCAAAGGGGTTTGAAGAGGAGACAGGCTTTCCTCCCTAATCTTGAGCTGGCGGAAGCAGTTGAGGAATATGATGTCTGAAGAATTGTCGTTGTCAATGAGAACCCGCCTGACCTTATAGTTGGAGAGGATGGTAGAAATGACGAGAGGGTCATCATGAGGATAACGGATGCCTGTACAGTCGGCGTCCGTGAAGGTGATGGGCTCTGTCCACTGCTTGGGCTGTTTGGAGGGTCGGTCTACCGTGGTAACTGCTCTGTCCGAGCCTTACCTTATCTTCCTGAGCTCTGCCCTCTGAGCGGAGCGGGATGGTCCGCCACAAGCAAGGCCACCTGAAATGACTCAGATTTCACCAACTGGCGGAGGGGGATTACCTGGTGGCCGAGGCTGTTGTGGGGGGCGATCATGGCCTCGGTTAGGTTGGGCTGGCTGCCGGAGTGGGGTACGCCGGCGGTTGTTTCTAAGGGGCTCGATTCTTTGCCTCTGCTGTAGGCGGGTGTCCGTGAACTGGCTGAGACGCCCTTGACGGATAAGGGTTTCGACCTGATCCTTGAGGTTGATGCAGTCATCAGTGTTGTGGCCATGGTCCTGGTGGAAACAACAATATTTGGACTGGTCTTTCCGGTTGGAAGGGGTCCGTGAGGGTAGGGGCCATTTGAGGGGGTAGTCCCGTTGGATCTGGTGGAGGACTTGTTCTATGGGAGAATTAAGGGGCGTGTACCGCTCGAACTGACCGGGCAGTCGGGCTGGTGCCGACCGGTCAGCACGAGGAGGTCGGTCGGTATAGTAGATTGTTTGGCGATTATACTGGGTGTTTCTAGGTTCTGAGTCTTTTCTCTTTTCTCTGGGGGTCGGGTTTTTAGATATTGGATCCTGTCGAGCTGCTAGTGAATCTTCGGCATTCATGTATTTCTGGGCTTTGGAGAGTAGGGCGGCCATGGAGGTCAGGGGGTTTTTTGACAGGGAGAAGAGGAAATCGGACGATCGTAGCCCAGCCATGAAAGCCATGAGGATGACCTCGTCATCGTTTTTCGCTACCTGCAGGGCTTCGGTGTTGAAGTGGGTAACGAAACTGCGCAGCGACTCCTCCTCGGTCTGACAGATATTAAGGAGTTGGGTTGCAGGGCGGCGTTGGCGCTGGGCTCCAATGAAATGGCTAAGGAAGGAGTCGCTGAGATGCTAGAAAGTGGAGATAGAGTCTGTTGGTAACTGGCTGAACCACAGTCGAGCTGACCCCTTCAGTGTCACAGGGAAAGCCCGACACATGATCTCGTCTGGGAAAGCATGGAGGATCATGAGGGTACGGTAGGTCTCTAGATGGTTGACTGGGTCCGTCGTACCGTCAAAAGAGCCGATAGTGGGCATTTTGAACTTGGCGGGCAGAGGTTTGTCCCGGATGGAGGCAACAAATGGTGAGCTTGCCGTTGTAGAGGGTTTATACTGAATGTTCTGCATGACCCCTTGGAGTTGGAGCTTCATTGCTCGGAGTTCAGCGTCCCAGAGGGGAATGTGGTCGCCATGGTTAGTCAATGGGGGCTGGACGCTGCTGGCTTCCCCTTCAGGGGCTGGTGCCACGACCGAAGGGTGTAGGAGGGGAGGTGGTAGATTTATATGTGGGGGAGGAGGTTGCAAACCTTCCAAGTTGGGTGGATAGGGTTGCGGAATAGTATGGCTCGGGGCTCTTTCTTGGTTGGGTGGAATATCTGGAGGTGGTGGAGGAGGCATCGGAAGGTTTCTTTGGAGTAAAGCATTTATCAGGGCCTGGTTTTGTTCCGCCATGCGGTTAATGTTGTTGGTAAGCTCAATGATATACTGTGGTGGGTTATTTGGATTGGAAAGGTCGGTTTGATGGTCTGCAGCATTATGGTGAGAAGCCATGGATCTAGTCGTAACCATACACTTGGATGGGTAGGAGAGAAATGTTGTTAGGACAGGGTCTCCGACGACAATGAGCACAACTGACGTCCGGATAAGAACCAGTTTTCCACAGACGACGCCAATTGATGATACTATTTGTTCCAATAAATGGATCCGACTGGTCCAAGCTCCTCAGGCCCACGTCCAAATGATCAAGCCTACCGGATATCCTGCAAACAAGTTCAGCGGGGAACTGGGTAGTCCCCCAACGAACCCTCCGACGAGCAAGTTAGGAAGAGAAGTAGACTATAGAGGAGAGATTAGAGATAGAAAAGCTTAACCTTCTTCTTGCCTTCAACGTTTGCTTATATCTTTTGGTAATCATTTCGCTGTCCCTTCTGATCTTCCTTCCTCGCTGAAAGTCTATGCTGTAGCTTACCTTGTTCAGGGTAAGGGGGCCTTGTTCCGACGGAAAGGTGCTGTCGTAATAAATGCTGTGATGGGCTGCATTAATGGTGATGTGCAGTGGCAATAACTTTGCAGATCTTTGTCTGCTGATGTGGCTCGTCCCTCACCTGCCGTGTGTCTGAATGTCATTGGCTCTTTATGCCATGTTGGACTCCAGCTATCCTGAACCTCACCAGTTGGGTTATGCATTGGGCTCCAACAGATGGGCTTGGATTGTTCATAGTAATTCGTGGCCTTTGTGGGCTTATACACGTCAGAATTTAAGCATTCAACATTCATGAGAATTTAAAGTTGCTTTGTTATGAAGATTGATGTAGTTGAATCTATTGGTATTTTTTATGCAGATAAAAAAAATGGCGTCATCTTCTACTAATCCTGTGAAAATAAGATTAAAGCCAAGATTCTGTTATTGTGGAAGAACAGCATCCGTTCACATTGTACGAACCAATGAGAACGGAAACGAAGGACGTGTGTTTTTTGTTTGCCCAGACAAATATGTAAGTATCTGTTCTATAAATTAATGTTTCACTTTTTACAAATTTCATTTGTCTTATTTGATTAACCGATTCTTGTGCATTGTAGACTGTGAACGAACACTACAATTTCTTCAGCTTCGCAGATGATGATGACAATGATGTTACCTCCACAGATATAAGAACTGAAGAAATCAATGAGCTAAGGAGAAGGCTTGGTGAGCACGATAGAAGGCTCGAAAGGATGGAGAAGATTTTGAAGGCAATGACTTATGTCATTGTATTTTTTGTATTTTTTTACTTTATCATGTAAATGAATGTAATAGACATATTTTGGGAAGTGTTTGAATGGATGTAATGGAAATACTTGAATGACGTATTCTATTATGTAATGGACATATTTTGTAATGGACGTATTTTGTAATCGACATATTTTGTAAAGGACGTATTGTATTACAAAATTTGAATGCAGTGTTTGAATGGATCTATTTTATTATGGATTGAACAACCATAACAGATTGAATGGATGAATTTACTGTTTGAACAAACATAACCTGGACCATTTTATTAATAAATCTTTAACAGATTGAACAACCATTCCCTGGAGCATTTTATGATGAATCTGTTTGAATCAATGTTTGAATGGATCTGGAGCATAACAAATTGAGCATAACAGATTGAGCATTCATGGAGCATTCAACATTCATGGAGCATAACAGATTGAGCATTCATGGAGCATAACAGATCTGTTTGAATGGATCTGTTTGGATCTGGATCTGTTTGAATTCAGGCAGATTCACAGACAGATTCAAAATTCAGGCAGATTCACAGATTCACAGACAGATTCAGCATTCAAGCAATCTAGAGCATTCATGCATTCAAATACAGATTCAGCAATCTGGAGCATACAACTTCAGCATTCAACGTGCAGATTCAACCTGGAGCATTACCATAAAATATAACCTGGAATATGAAAAACCTAGAATATAACCCGGAGCATTCAACATACAGATTCAACATTCAACCTGGAGCATTCAACCTACAGACATACATTAAAAACATGGAATATTACCATAAAATCTGGCTCATTCAATCACATTCACCATAACAGATATATACATTTCACCATTCAAAAACTGGCTCATTCAGTTACATTCATAGACTTAATCTGAACCATAACCTAGAGCATTGAAGCAGATTCATTGAACATAAAATATTACCATTAAAGTAAAAGGTTTCATCTCCAAATAGATGATTTACAACAGCATTTTTTTAGTTCTCATTCAGCATTTTTTTACAACAGGTTTTTTTTAGTTCTCATTGAGCATTTACAATAGGTTTATCTGCATCAGCAATCAGATTCACCATTCTGCACCAACAATCAGATTACCCATCTTCAGGTAATGCACCACCAATCAGATTCAGCATTCTGCATCTCTTTTTCCTGAAAAAATTGGCATCTTTATTTAAATACTTTAACATCTCCATTACATCCCAACCTGATACAATCGAAACATCTCATATTTGGAATTGGCCCCCTATATACAACGTGGCCAAGTCAATGCATATAGCTCCCAATTAAAAGCAGTGATAAAAAATTATCATTAAAGCGATTGTTGAATTTTGAGTATGAGATGTGTCTCCAATATTGTCCACCGTTTGCATTTGACTAAACTGTGCCTATTCAATAAACAAGTACACTTTACAAATGTTGTCCATTCAACATATATATCAATTAAAACAAGAGCAAATATTTTAGTTTAAACATTTACCACGTACCGGTACATACATACTCTGTTGTATGCCATCTATGCCAGGAAAATAGTAAGGTGCATTTTGCGTCGCCTTATAATCATAGTAACACAATTTCATTATACATAAAATACATTAAACTATAAAATTACCAACAATATAAAAATTCAAATACATACCAGGTCATGACAAGTATTGTATTGCATATCATCGGTACTAGGAAAATTTAATTTCGAGGCTGACATTGACGAACCGTGTGTCCCTATAGTAAGACACAGACACATAGGTGAATAATTTATCTTAAATACATTCAACAATTTCCATGCCACACACAACAAAAAAAACTTACTTGTGCTTTTGGAGGTTTTTTACTCTTTTCCTTCAACCGATTCACTATTGCATCCACTTTGCTAACCTTCCGTTTGGTACATGGACGTCCTCTTCGGCGAGCAACCATTGAACTAAGCATGTTGCGAGACATGCTTGCTTTTGTAGTACTACGAGCAGACGGACTTCTCAACAAAGTATTAGAATGTGGTACATTACTAGTAGAAGGTGGTGCATGACTCGCACTACCTGATTGATCTTTTCTCACTCTATCTTTGATTTCTATCAACCCAAGATAAAGCACTTCGTGTTTACCATTATCGTTGCCAGCAATTTCTATGATTTCGCCCAATATCTTGTGGTATTTGTCATGCAACTTTGCATTAAGAACAGCCTCGGCTTTAGTGTATGTGGTTGGAATGCATGTGTACCCTCTTTCGATATCTTTTTTCCATCTTGATACAATGTATTTATCTGGCACCTGATATATACACCTCTCAAGTAGCACAGTAATTGCATGGGCACACATAATGCCCCAAAACTCAAACCACCGGCACATACAATGCAATTCACATTCAGTTGCATTAAAGTATACAACAAATTCCACCGTCTTTATTTTCTCACCCACAAGCACAGCCTCCTTCACATGATAAGTACACATTGCTCCCTCCTCTTTGACAAGATTCGCACGACAATACAATAGTCGTTTCAATTCTACTTGCACTTCTTTAAACTTTGCATTCGTGTATGCTACACGAAATTGCTTCTCAAACTCATATACCGTTAAGCAATCATACAATTTGTTTCAAGATTTTAAGTCTGCTTTCATCTCTTTCTCAACCTTACTTCTCAAGGCATGATCATATTGTTCAACAAATTGCTTTAAAGTTGTCTTTGAGTTCACATATCCATAAAAAAATGCGTTCATGCTCTCACTTCGTTGTGTAGTCGACATGCCAGCCCAAAAAACATCCTTCACATACACAGGAATCAACCTGTGTCGCTCACTATATAATACCCCCAACCAGTCATTATCATCTAGGTTGAACTTTCCAATCATCGCTTGCCATTCTTCATCAAATTCATGTTTTGTAAAACAATCATAAACTGCATTTTGTAACGCAAGCTTGATGGATTCATATTGGGCATATCCTCTTAATTTCTCAGGAATTTTCTTCATGATATGCTATAAACACCAACGATGTCGAGCTTCTGGAAAGACAACTTCAATGGCATTTTGCATTGCTCTGCACTGGTCTATTATTATAGCTTTTGGAGGAACGTCAGATATGCAACTTAACTATTCTCTGAATAGCCACAGAAATGTTTCAGTGTTCTCATTAGATAATAGCCCATAACCAAGCAAAATTGACTGCCCATGGTGATTAACTCCTACAAATGGAGCAAATGGCATATCATATTTATTTGTCAGATAAGTTGTGTCAAATGAAACCACATCCCCAAATGCTTTATAAGTTGCCCTACTCCTTGCATCCGCCCAAAACAAATTTCGCATGCGACCATCTTCATCGAGGTCAATTGCATAATAAAAGTTTGAATTTTGTTGTTACATCCTATGAAAATGAAGTGCAACTGATTCAGCATCTCCTACTCCAAGCCTCAATCTTCTCATACTCTGAATATGATTCCTTGCATCTTGTTCATCAAATGTTAATGCCTCATAACCCCCTACTTCAACAACTATAGAATGAAAATTCCTAGCCACCCCTATCCCTGCTTCATCGTTTATTTCTAGTCTTCTCTTCGCAGGGGTAAGAATTCTCTTATTCATTGCAAAATGTCGTGAGTCACTAGGAATCAAGTCATGCGTATGTTGAAGGACAACTGTGGTCAACTTAAATCTTTCATCCTTTTGTAGAGTTGCTCTAGCCTTTGCTTTACACTCAATGAATGATGACAAAGTTGGTTCGAGAGAGTGTACTTCTTATCGTTTTGTTCTCTTGCGTGCCCGAGTACATTCAACTCCAAAGTATTTTACTTCCCCATCTTGTCCAATATTCTATGTTCTATAAGCTACAACAAACCTGAGGTGCTTTGCATATTTTGCATAAAACGAATATACTTCTTACTTTGAGCTAAAACACATGCCCTTCTCAGGTTCTTGAACTTCACCAATCTTATTTAATGATGGATTGTTTTCCGCCTCTTCAACTTCCTCACTCCCATTCAATGAAGGATTAGTTGAATCAATGTCCATTGAAGCGTGTAGTTCGTGTAGCTTCAAACCAAATAAAAACTAAAGTGTAAGTGCATATATGTGCATTTCAATTTTTCAAACTGAGATGAAATTCAACACCGATATTAACTCAACAACATTGACATTACTTCAACACACTGAGATTAGAAGGTGGTGCAAAATTCTGACTATGGTGGGGAGTTCAGAAACAAACTGAAAATCTATGGTTGAGTTAAGTTGATTACACAGTGAGGGAAGTCCTGATTTTTCATGTGAACTCAACCAAAACATAAACAATCAGGGCAATTTCTCTATGCGAACTTTCATCAAACAATTGGCATGCATCACTACCATGGAAATGTTTAACAGAGGGCTTGCTTCCAAAACAACCAAAAATTTGTTTTTTAACATACACAGATCAATTACGAGATGTTCAATCATGAACATACAGGGATCAATAACGAGATGTCTTATGAAATGTTGACCACAGCTCAATGTTAGCAAAATAAAAATGCACAGATAAATTATTCACCACTCTGTCTCCCTTAATATATAACAAATTATTCACCACTCTGTCTCCTTATTAATATAAAAAAAATGCACAGAAGATTTTTTGTATTATCAATTGATAATTTTTGGCTGATATCAGTTTTTTTGTATATTAATCTTCTCTGTATATTAATTATCAAGATTCTGATATCAATTTTTTAACATACATCTCAAAACTTACCTACAGATACAAAATGGAGATTCCGAACACCGGTGGACGGTGGTCAGCAACGCCCGTCAATGAACACCAGGTCGGTCCTCGTCGTCGTCGTCTCTCTCGCCGTCATCGTCGTCGTCTTAACCTTCTCTCGCCGTCGTGCTCGTCTCCCTTTCTCTTCCTTCTCTCCTCTCTTGTTTCTGCTCTTTTCTTTCATTTTTCTTCATCACTTTGCGCAGAACACGTGACCTCCACGTGCATCCAAATCTCGCACGAGAAACCATTTGAACCATTCCAACCGTTGCTTAGTCGGGCCCTGTAAATGGGATTGATCCAATAAATAAGACTCAGGTCTCGTTTGGAAACAGGCCAATTTAGTAACTTTTTGACTATTTGACTAAAATATGAGCTAAAAAAACTAGTATGTTTGGGATGACTTTTTGACTTTTTACGAAAAGATGTGCAAAAAGTAGAGAGAGAAAAGATAATCTTTGACTTTTTGGTATGGGTTGTTGGCTTTTTGGCTAATTTAGTAACTTTTTGACTTTTTTACAAAAAATGATGGTTCCCAAACGAGGCCTCACTGTTACAACTGAGGTGTAATTGTCCATAATAAAAATAGGAGTTTATGTTAGATATCTCAAATAAATTATTAAAATTTTTATCAAACTTTTTATATAAGTATGAAATTTACATACATGTGATTTATATAGATCTCACACTCATATAAGAAGTTTGATAAAAAATTTAATAATTTATTTGAAATTTATATTTTCCTAAAAATAGCGAGCACTTGTGTCATGTGTTGATGGGCCATGTTTGTAGTATTTGGGATGTGTGTGCTATCAAAGCCTTCTTTGGTATGTCAAACTTTTTGATATTTTTAACTATTTTAGGTCTCGTTTAGAAATAAATTATTTTAGTAATTTTTTACTTTTTTAGTTAAAATATGAGTTAAAAAAATTAATATATTTAGAATATTTTTTGATTTTTTATAAAAAGATGTACAAAAAATATAGAGAAAACGATTTTTTTGATTTTTGGTATAGGTTATAGGCTTTTTTTTTTTTTTTTTTTTTTGACTTTTAGGCTAAAACAAACACTTGCCAAACGAGACCTTAGTTACGAAAAGATAAAATAAGTTAAAAAATCAATAAAATAAAACGTCACATCCAAATCATAATCATTTCATTTATTCTCTTATAAAAGTCAAAAAATATCTATCACAAACGAGACTTTTTAGCCTAAGACTAAGGCCTCGTTTGGAAACATGCTTTTTTCGTAACTTTTTGGCTTCTTGGCTAAAATGTGATGTAAAAAAACTAGTATTTGGGATGACTTTTTAACTTTTTACGAAAAGATATGCAAAAAGTAGAGAGAAAATAGAATTTTTGACTTTTTTGTATGAGTTATTGACTTTTTTGATTTTTTAATAACTTTTTGATTAAAATAGTCACTTGTCAAACAAGGCCTAAAATTGTCAAAAAAAAAAAAAATTAAAAAGCAAAAAAATCAGTCCACATGCCCAACAAACCCAAAATAGAGTTTTTGATTAAATTTTTTCATAAAAAATGATTGGCCTCTAGTATTTTAAATCAAAATACCACGCATTGTATTCCTTAGCAGACCTACCTTCAAGATATAAAATTTTACTTACATTCTTATATAATCGTGACTACTCATAATATATTTAGTACATTAATCATAAAAGTCTAACTAAATTTGGCTTAGTTCCCTCAAAATTCAAAAAAAATTTGTTGTTCGTTGAAATTTCCACCTAATTTTTTTGTTGTTGTTTATCTCAATATTTTCTAACGATTTAAGAAATTGAGAAAAATAGGATAAACCCTTCACCTCTTAAGTGAGAGCAATGGTAAGAATTTCATAACAAACGTTCATTTTATTTTATTATAGTCTACCATCATTGTATATTTAAAAATTAGTGGCCACCCGTGCGATGCACAGAATTTTAGAAAGTCAATAATTACTAAAAAAAAAATTTTGCTATTTGTTTATATTTCTTAATATTTTTATTTGGTTTGTGTATATAAATCTTACTTCACATCATTAAAAATATTTAATATTTCACATTATTGAAAATTTTAAAAAACTATCATACATTAGTAAATCATCACATATATAATAGCTAATTTATCTAAGAATTACTTCGGACAACCAAAAGTAGATTAACAAAGGCATATTATAATTAACCAAAATGACTAATATATTAAATAAAAGTAACACTAATTTTGCTTAATGACTAGTAGATATTACATTAATCATCTCATATAATATAATAAATTAAAATAAAATTAATTTTAATTCCCGTTATATTCAATTAGTGGTTAAAATTTTTTTACATGCTATTTGTTTTTTCGTTATATTGATTCATTAAACACAAATAGGTTTGGAATGATTATAAAAAAATAAAAAATAAAAAGGTTTGAAAATGCGTTAAACTTGAATTGACAAACTTAAATAATATAAATATTTAAATTATTAAAAAAAATTAACATTTTAAATATGAGATATTGTCCATTTGCTCAAACTCTAAATCCAAATAAATAAATAAATAAAATTTTAAAAAGAAGAAATTTGTGGTTTTGTTCTCAAAGGAAATAAGTTACTAAAAATAAATTTAATCATGAATTACTTCAACAGGATAATCAACAATAAAAAATCAATTGATGAATACATTTAAAATATAACCCATATCCAATAAATTTTGATGTGTTCTTCATTTTCAATCTAACATCTACACTAAAAAAAAAAATTAAACACAAATAATCAATTAGAAAGAGAGTTACAAATTGATAATAGCAGTACTTTTATAAATATAAAAAAAGAATAAAATCTCAATTAAATGACACATTATTAACAGAAAGAAAGAAATAAGGAAAAATACAGATTGTAACAAAAAAAAATTTAAAAAAATATATCCATTTATATGAACTCACTTTCTTACAAATGCAAAAACTCATGCAAATACACATTTCATATGTAAAACCAAATATTTAAGATTTTTAGGCACCGAAAAGGGATCAGAAATGGCTCAATGTTGATTGTTTTCCCCCCTAATTTTCTGTTCGTGGTTTATTTTGCAGGAACTTATTTTTATATTGAAAAGATTATGCTTAAACAAAAGATATATATGGAATTCTATCATGTTTAAAATTTGTATGGATAAGTAATTGATGATTTTAAAAGATAAAATATTAAGTTCCACTTAAAGATAAACTTTAAAAAGATTAAGTTGAAATACATAGAAATTCTATAATAAACTAACAAAAGATAAATATAGATCGTTAAAAAAATTATCATCTTTTTGGGATATTTATATCCCAATCTTATTCTTTTTTTTTTATTTAAATATTTTGTTATCTTTTATTTGAATTTTCATTAAATAGCTATATTTTTATTTTTGTATATTTTTTCATGTATATTTATTTGTTATTCACATATACATAATTACCTTCTTATTTTAAAAATCATTTGACTCCTAATATTTTTTTTATTTAATTTTTTTTAATTGTTCATATATAAATAGTTAACTTTTTATTTTTATAATTAATTGACTCGCAATATTTTTTATTTAGTTATTTTTTTATCTTTTATTTGACTCTTTATATTGTTTTGTAGTTGAAATTTGAATAGTTATCATTTTATTTTATTTATTTTATATTTTTATCTCTATCTCTTTGTTGTTCATATTTAAATATTTATCATTTTATTTAAATATATATAATCCTTTTAACTTTTGAGATTTAGATAATTGACAAATGATTAAAAATTAGGAAAAGTGAGAGGGGAGACTTGAGAAATGACACGTAGGAGAAAAAATCCATAAGAATTTAGTATTAAGAGTTTGGAGATTTTTTTTAATTGTTCATATATGAATAGTTAACTTTTTATTTTTATAATTAATTGACTCGTAATATTTTTTATATAGTTAATTTTTTTATCTTTTATTTGACTCTTTATATTGTTTTGTGGTTGAAATTTGAATAGTTATCTTTTTATTTTATATTTTTATCTTTACCTCTTTGTTGTTCATATTTAAATATTTATCATTTTATTTAAATATATATAATCTTTTTAGCTTTTGACATTTAGTTAATTGACAAATGATTAAAAATTAGAAAAAGTGGGAGGAGAGACTTGAGAAGTGACACGTAGGAGAGAGAATCCATAAGAATTTAGTATTAAGAGTTTGGAGAATTCTCATACTCCACTACATTTGTTTATATAGATAGTATAGATAAGAATTTAGTGTTAAGAGTTTGGAGAATTCTCATACTCCACTACATTTGTTTATATAGATAGTATAGATTAGTTACTTAAAAGTCTTATTTATAAATGTTATGGTAATTCAGATCTTATCAAAAAAAATTTGAATCAATAAGTCCTATTAAATAAAATTGAGAATATTATCAGTTTTTTTCAATTTTTAAAACTAAGAATATTATAACGTTTTTGCCCTTGTACTTGTTGGTTTAATTCAACTATCTGATAAAATTGAGAATATTACCAATTTTTTTTTTAATTTTAAAACTGAGAACATTATTAATTTTTTCATTTTTTTTTTGTTTAGTTTTGCACATCAATATTCCACCATCATGCTCCTTTTATAGACACAAAATTTTTAGTTTTGCACATAAATTTTTTAAAGCTTTTTCAATTTAAAAGTTTTAAAAATTAAAATAAATGTCAAATCATCATGTTCTATAGATAATCATAAATGATGAACAACCATTGTTTGAAGGAAATTCCAACTATTAAAAATTTAATAAGACATGAAGGGCCAAAAAAATCTTAGTTAGGACTTAAAGGAGTATAAGTTCATAAATTAGAACTTGTGTGTAAATACTCTATATTTAATTAATATCAACTATAATTATTATTTTTGTAAAAAATCAATAAAATTATAATATTTTTTAGAGCATATGAATGAATACCATAAATTATTTCTATAAATATTATAGGTCTTAGACCTAAGAAAAAAAATACCAAATGAAAAAGTATAAA
The DNA here is from genome assembly GCF_055761805.1 of Camellia sinensis. Lineage (NCBI taxonomy): Eukaryota > Viridiplantae > Streptophyta > Magnoliopsida > Ericales > Theaceae > Camellia > Camellia sinensis. The sequence continues at coordinate 87,393,902 of NC_138973.1, read as the reverse complement.
ATAATAATAGACAATGTGATAAAATTTATACATCAATTAGGCTTTGTAATGAATATATATTGAAAGAGTATGTGAAAGAGAAGACTCATATTTTGGCCCCCGAGTGAAAATTATTATTCTGCCCAAATTGAGTATGCTGAAAAATTGTGTTGTGGCTTATATTTATGTAATATAATTCATTCACACAATTTCTCCCCCTTCCAAACCCTCCCTCCCCCAAATTACATGGCAAATAAAATTTGATAAGTTAGCTCACATTAAAATATTTTATCAAAACTCTCCTTGTATGCATTCTGTTTTACCAGCTTATTAGGGGAATTGCATGGGAATAAAATGTGTGGATGTAATACTTCTGTATTTATAAATGTAAAAATGTTAAAATTTATAAATCAAACTTGTTGCCACTTCAAAATGGAAAACAACACATTTTATAATTATTTTGGGGCTAGTTTATGTAGTGCTTGAATTTGATTTTTATTGATTAAAATAGTAGTACGCATTACTTTCATGTTGATTTTGAGATCAATGTTGCCAGCAGACACTCATTTACACTTCTAAACACATTTATATAGAGAATAAGAAGTGCTGTGGGATGATCTAAATAAGTATATTTTTTGATTTTTTATAAAATATGAGTTGGGTATGGGTTGAGTTTGAAGTGATATGTTAGAGAAGTGATGTGACTTAAATAGGATAGCGACTTTTTGATTTTTTGACTTTTTTAGATCATACCAAATAAGGCCTAAGTGTGTGAACCCCACACACATAAATGTATTCTGTATTTATGGATGTGGGTATTGAAATATAAATGATGTGTGCCTATCTTTTCTCCTTTGAGAGACAACATGATAATGCGATAAGAGTAATGTTAGGTATTATGAAAAAAATATCATAAAAATGATCATGAAATATTTTTCACCATTAGATTACACATACAAAAAAATACCACACACTAATCACAGGATGAAAAATTTTCATAAAACATTTCATGATATTTTTTTTATGATCCCTAATATTATTCATGTGGTAAATGGCATGGAGTATTATTACTCCAAAACTACCAAATAACCTCTCTGTCAAAACATAATAAAATTATCGCGTTGAATTTCACATGATAAATATATATTTTTTTAAATAATGATATTGGTAGAGTGATATTCAATCACTTTTCCCAACCATTCTCAAAGGTAAACCATCAAAAGAATTATAAAAAAATGGTTAAATTATAAATACATCTTCTGAGATTTACTTAAAATACAAATTGTTCTTTGTGGTTTAGAAAATTACAAATACTTTCCTGTCAGAATTTTTTATTTAATAGAATTAATTGAAAAAGTGAAATTTCTAACTGTCCACCCATACAATAATAAAATTATTTAAATTATTAATTGAAATAAAATTTTAACATTATTCAAAACGGTTAATTAACTTGATGATTTATTAATAAAATAACCTATTTGTTATGAAATTAGAAACTTTAAGGAATTTAATGTAATTTCTAGAACTGCAGGGAATAATTTGTAATTTAAATAAATCTCATGATATGTGTTTATAATTTATTCAAAAAAAATTTTGCTCCCATTGTAGAGTAAAATTTCTAAAAATAGCAAATGAAAGTATTAAATGGAATATAAAGTAACAAATGACACATGCTATCCACATTTGCCTTGCTGCCAATAAAAATGATGACATGGGTGGAGTTAGGGATTCCGTATATTTATGTTTGTCTACTGGACTATTCTATGATGCACCCATTGATTGTTATGGTGCACACTACACTAAAATAAATCTGAGTCGTTAGATGCAAATGAAGAGACAATCCAGTTATCAACTGGCCTCATGTAAAGTTGGGAAAAAAATAGGTGATCATAATTACCATAGAATATGAAAAAAATAGAATTTCTTACTATTATTACTAACCTTATTTGCTACACAATGTGGTCATTTACATTAATAAGTTGTCTGAAATGACTTAAATAATTATATTTTTTATTTTTTTATAAAAAGATGTGTGAAAAAATAGAAAGATAATATAATAAAAAAAATAAAAAGATGAATTATTTAAAATAAGCCAAAGTTGGCCTAAACTACAGTCTCTGTGGATTTTCGCACGTTAACTTCACACCAATCATTTGCATACATGTGTATCCCTACTAAACAAAGAGGTAAAGAAAGAGTGAGGGAAATAGTATACGTGTACAAAAAGCAATCACGTACATACAACACAAATTATGCGTAACTACAAGCGGTTGGTTGGTTTTTATATTTGGCTAAATAATTATAGATGGATAAAAAAAAATTAAAAAATATAAAAAATTACAAATTATAAAAGGATAGAAAAAATTTATCATTTCAAAGTTAAAAAGTCAAAAAAGTCAATTAAGAATATCAAATGAATAAAAAAGTCTCAGGTTAAAAAAATTTAAAAAGTCAATTAAAAAAGTCATTGCCAAATGAAGGCTAAAGTCTCGTTTGGAAACCATCTATTTTATTCAAAAAGTCAAAAAGTTATTAATTAGTCAAAAAAAATTAGTATGTTCGGGATGATTTTTTGGCTTTTTACGAAAAGATATGCAAAAATTAAGGAGAAAAGAGAATCTTTGACTTTTTTGTATGAGTTATTAGTTTTTTGACTTTTTTAATAATTTTTTGACTTTTTAACTAAAAGGGAAGGTTCCCAAACGAGGCCTAAATGTGAGTATTCTCAGTTAGATATGTACTCCACCTATTTAAAAATATTAGTTTCTTATTTATTTTTTATTATCTCAAAATATTATTTTATTTTGTAAAAATTAAGAACTAAAATAATATGAATTTTTTATTTTGCATCTTTTTAAATTCATTAACAACACAAAAAATATAATTATGACAATTAGGGGTTGTTTGGGGTGTCCTAAATAAGTGCACTTTTTGTCTTTTTGAACTAAAAAATTGAGGAAGAAAATATAGATGTTTGGGTTAACTTTTTAACTTTTTATGAAAAAAATGTGTAATAAAAAATTATAAAAATTGGTTTGTAAGAGAAAATTAGAATTGGGAGTTGTGCAGTCATAATTGTTGACTTTTGGTGAATAGTGTTAACTTTTTAACTTTTTTAGTAACTTTTTGACTTTTTGACTTATTCTGGACTTGCCAAACTTGGCCTTAATATTTTCAAAAAAAATATACTATTATAGAGTAATTTTGAAAAATTAATATTTTTAAAGTACAATAATTGTATTACTAAAAAAAATTAAATTTTTTAAAAGGAACTATTATTTTATGACAGAGTAAGCATTTTTCAATTTTTTATGTGCAAGAAGTATTGAAAGGTGAAACTGTAATTAACCCTTCTCAAACAGGGGGCAATAATATCATTTCGCAATCATATTTATGAAGTATTTATGTGATTGATTTTATTTACACCACAAAAGGTCTCCTTATACACTTTTTTTCTAATTATACGTTTTACAAAAATTTAAAATTTAAAAATTATATAAATTAGTGTGTACGAGAAAATTAGGATTGAGAGTTGTACAGTCATATTTTTTGACTTTTGGTGAATAGTGATAACTTTTTAACTTTTTAAATAACTTTTTGACTTTTTGGGCGTATGCCAAATTAGGCATAAGGGGTTATTTAACCCCTTATGATCTAAATAAGTGCACTTTTTGACTTTTTACGAAAAAACGTAAAATATGAGGTGGGTTTAAAATGATGTTGTAGAGAGATATATGTCATTTAAATGAGATGATGTAACTTTAAATAAGATAGTAACTTTTAACTTTCTGAATTTTTTATATTATGCCAAACTAGGCCTAAATATACCCTCATCTTTTCAAACCCAAACTACCTTCACCCCTAACCACCACCTCCGGTCACTATTGTTGCCATTGTTGTCGGTTCTCTAATCTCCGACAATACCCTCCTCTCCCATTGTCAAACCCCTTCCCACTACAACCCACCTCCCCAACTCCTTTTCACTGATGAACCTTACCTCCCAACAAGAAAGCCTCCACTGTAACATGTCTTTCCCACCTGCAAATCCTCATCATTAAACCACTTACCCCAACGCGAAATTCCATATCCATTACCAATCCTCCTAGATCTAGAAATTTTACATTTAGGATTTGAAGAAGGAGATTTGGAGGAATGGGTTGGGTTGTGCATCTAGGTGGGAGGGAGAAAAAGAAGAAGATGATGATTTGGACAAAAGAGCGACAATAGAGAAGATTGCATTAGGCAAGAAATGACGATGGGAAGGAAGGGAATGATGGAGAAAGGAGGTGATGGAGAGAAGAGATGGTGGCATCGACAACACATTGAGGTGGGATTATATTGGCGGCATGAATGGGCAATAATGACTTACTTAAAGATGGGTGAGAAGAGAAATTAGGGTTTCAAAGTTTTATTTTATATATAATTTTTTGTGAGGATGACATTATTGCAAACATTTTAAGCCTTCGTTTGGGAAGTGGGTTGGCTTTTTGGCTTTTTGACTTTTTTGGCTATTTTAGCCTGGGCTAAAAAGCTTGGTTTGGGAAGGACTTTTTAGCTTTTTGGCTTTTTTGACTTTTTTTGTGAGAGAAGAGTGTAATGATTATGGGTTGGATGTGATGTTTTGTTTGTTATGGCTAAAATAGCCTATTTTGTTTTTTGTGGCTAAAATAGTTAAAAAAGTCCAACCAACTTCTTCCCAAACGGTGCCTAAGTCACATTTACGTCTCCTTCTATAAAATTATTTGTGTGTGCATAATACTGAAAGGCTAACCCTTCTTAGAGAGGGGGCAAAAGTGTCATTCACATGTCCGTTCTTGGAAATCTGTTCGGTTTTAGAATTTTGAAGAGTCCTCATGCCAAGCTGAGCCGAGATTCTCATTTTCTTAGTTGTCTCGTCAATCCTTTGAATAATTTTGTAGACGTGTCACAATTTGAGGGGTCAGTTAATGAATGCTTATGTTAAGATCGTCTGAGCGCTGTCTCCCAAAAACATAAATATATTTACGAAAAATTACAAATCAATTGTAAAAACAAAAAAACAAAAAAAAAAGAAGCAAAATTATGAAAAAAAATTTATCACTTTAATTATTAAAGTTGATAAGTTTTATTACTGATTTAAAATTTATTTTGAAAACATGCATTGAATTACAATTTCTCCATACAGTTATGCGCCAGCAAAAGAAAAGAGAGAAACATCGTACTGTAATAATCATGTGAGGAATTTGCTAATCTCAACTTCAATTTCTCTTCTATTTAATTATTTATTTTTTAAACTACAAAATATGAAAAATTCTATTTGCATATCACGTTTGCTTCAATACACGCAATTTGTATTGCTCAAATATAAAATTTCCAACAAAAATTACACATAAATTACAGGACAAAAATAAATTGTTCACGTTTGGATCTAAACTTCAGAACCACTATCTTTGGTTTGGAAATTTATGTCCTAATGTTTGGTTTTTGTTCGGAAGTCTGGATTAATTTTACTTTTATCCCGTGAATTATTCTCAATTTTTCTATTTCATTCTTGAACTATCAATTTCATTTATTTAGTTCTTAAAGTTTCTAATTTCTATTAATGTGATCTAATTGGAGCCGATTATACAAATCAATAATTATTGAAACCTAATTTAATGAGAAAATATTATTTTAGAATTTGTATACTTTAAATTATACACAGAAGAATACTCTCTTTTTCTTTTTATTGTTTTGAATAAACTACACCTCACAACGGCTTCGTTTGGAAAGTTGCTATTTTAGTAGGCTATTTTAGTTTTTGGCTATTTTAGTAGGCTAAAATTTTTGTGTTTGAGAAGATGATTAGATTTTTTTGTGGTTGGATGTGATGTTTGTGATGTGATATTTTGTCTTATTAGCTATTTTAGTCTATTTTGTTTTGGCTTTTTACTTTTTGGCTTTTTTGGCTATTTTAACCTGGGCCTAAAAAGCCTGGTTTGGAAAGAGCTTTTTGACTTTTTTGACTTTTTGGCTTTTTGGTGAGGTGGCCTCCTGTTAATTTACCAAAGTGCCCTTGATCCAGATGTACCTGTAATTCAAAGATTTTGGCATCCACGTCAGCTTCCCAAACGGTCCACCAATGTTGTTTTTTTTTTATTTGTTTTTTTTTTCCTCTTATTTTCGGTTTTGATTTGCCGTTTTTTGCTACCATTTTTTTTTTTTTTTGGGGGTTTCGATTTGGGTATTCTGCTTAATTTTTTTTATTTTTTATTTGTTTATTTTGGGTTTTATTTTGGCGTAGTTTGGTAAAATATTTTTTTATTTATTTTTTGCTTAAATTTTTTTTATTTTTTTTAAATTTATGTTTTTGTCATTTATATTTTTTTATACATTAATTAGTTCTTGTTCTTTAATTTACGTTCTTTAAATAATTTAAAATGTTAATATTTTTAATTTAAAAACAACTCTATACTCAAATCGTAACTAAATATATAAAACAAAACTTAATTAAAATTTTATTTTAATTTTATTTATATTTTTTTTTTGTATTTTAAATATTTAAATAATGTAAATATTCTAAAAAATTTACCTTGGAAAAAATTTAAAATAAATATTCAAAAAATTTACATCGTAAAAATTTAAATAATTTAAATATTCAAAAAATTATTTTAACAAACAAATTTAAATAATTTAAATATTCAAAAAATAAAAATAATTTAAAATGTTAATATTTTAAATTTAAAAACAACTTTACACTCAAATCGTAAACAAACACGTAAAATAAAACTCAATTAATAAATTATTGTTAATAATTTATGTATTTTAAGTTCTTTTTTTTTTTTGCAAATATTTTTTCATGTGTTTTTTATTTTAATTTTAATTTTAATTTTCGGTGAAATGATAAAAAGTGAGGTTTTATTTTATTAGGATGTGTATTTTAAATAATTTAATTTTAATTTACTTTTAAATATTTAATTTAATTTAATTTAATTTAATTTAATTTGAATTTTATTTTAATTTTTATTTTAATTTTAATGTTATTTTAAATATTTAAATAATGTAAATAATCTAACAAATTTATTTTGCAAAAAAATTAAATATTCAAAAAATTATTTTAACAAAAAGATTTAAATAATTTAAATATTCAAAAAATTTAAATAATTTAAAATGTTAATATTTTTAATTTAAAAACAACTCTACACTCAAATCGTAACCAAACATATAAAATAAAATTTTATTAGTAAATTATTTTTACAATTCATAACCAAATACATAACTTGAAACTCCATACTACTTTTACAACGCTACACTCAAATTATAACTAAATACATAACAAAAATATTAAAATTTTTAAAAATATTTTTATAAATAGAGTTTGAATTTATTTTTATAAAATATTTTAACAAAAACCAAAAAAATGTTTTTTATTTTTTTTTTCAACGTCCATTAGTTCCTTTTCTGGGAAAACGTGTTCTTTGGAAGTGATGAAGCTTTTGTCGGTGGGAAATGCTGAGGTGATGCCCCTCTCTTATGGGGGTATTTTCGTAAATTTACCGATGCAATGGTTTTAGCCAAGTGATTATGAGGGTTTTGTCGGCATGTGGCTAAAACAGTCACTTTTGTCGTGACATGGCTAAAATAGTCCAGCTTTGGCTTCCCAAACGGTGCCTTAAGATGTCCAAATTATAAAATTATCTTTCTGCCATAAAATTAGGATTTAACTATTACTGATTTGTACAATCGTCTTCAATTAGACTACATAAACAGAAATCATAAACTTTAAAGACGGTTAAATAGAAAAAAATCAATAATTTAAGGATGAAATAAAAAAACTAGGAATAGTTTGGGGGATAAAAGTGAACTAAACCTCCAAAATTTATACCTGAATTATATAAATAGTGCGCATTGAGATTTTTTATAATGTGGACACGGAATTTGATATGCTTACATGTTGAATTTTATCAGCATATTGGCCTCTATGATGGCTAAATTTACTAAGGGTTAATTTGGGAATTGACTTTTCAATATTATTATTATTATTATTATTACTACGAAAAGACATGTTAAAAAATAAAAAAAATTAATTGATTTTTTTGACTGTTTATCTAAAAATTTGCCATCCCAAATAAGGCCTAAACTGTCACAACTGTCATCTTTTATTTATATGCATCTAAATTAACTTATTTTTTTATTTTTTAACTTTAGTGATTTTTTTTGTATATAAATTTTGAATTAAAAAAATATTAAAGAGAAAGATATCAAAGTTAAAAAATATTACTTAGTGTACAAATATAATTATGACATTGTCATTTTAAAACTATGACTCTACCCATTATACAATTTACAAGGTCCAAAACTTCTAAAATTATGTCATATCATCCGTTAGTATACTAATTGGTATATCAATTGATACATATAGCATTATTCATTTATAAAATATATTAAAAAATTATTACGGAAACAAATTCACATGTTATTCAAAGATTTTGTAATCATATAATACATTTTGAGTTAGTCTTGAGTAACTTAATATATTTTTTAAAATTAACATAACATTATAATACCTTCAATTGAGTTTTTATAATAATATGTTGCCTTTTGTTTCTCCAATGGCTATGGGTGAATTATTGGTGTTTAGGGAATCAGAAAAATAATTCTAAAAATAATATAACTTGAGAGGGTAATTTTTGAGAAAAACTGGGCCGAGCTGCGAGTTGGGCTTTAAGGCCCAGAAAAGCGAAGGACTAAGTAAAAAAGGCCGTAATAATTACTCCGGCCTAGGAAAGACAGAGTTACTCCGGCCCAAAGGAGGTGGAATTACTTCGGCTTACGAAGTAATAGAGTTACTTCGGCTAGAGGATTGTAAAGTACTTCGGTTTGGGGAGCAACTTGGAGTTAGACCGGCCTTAGAGGCATACCGGTTTGAGAGTTATGCCGGTCGAGTCAGTGGTTCGGTCCGAACATACCACGGTTCAGGTATGAGAGAACCGAGATATGATAGCATGAAGAAGAACCGAACAACTGTTAGTACGGCCTACTTGATGGCTCGGCATAGCCATTTTTACTTCGGTCAAATAGAAGTTCGGCCATAAAGAGAATCATCCCACTTGGTTTAAGCAGTGGGGGAGGGTGTGAAATGATAAGCATTATCCTTAGGAGAATGAATCCTAGGAGGACTCTGCATGGAGAAGTACAAGTCCTACTAGGATTGTGCCACGGGAAACTTATAAAAGCTCACAAGCATCACCTTGGAGGAGGTAATTGAACTGAATCTTTCTGAGAACTTAGAACTTTGTCTATTTGTCAAGTTTTCTGACTTAGGCATCGGAGAGGTTTCCGGCACACACCCGCCGGCTAGCTCGCGTTTGTGTTTTCAGGTGACAAGGCGACGTCGTACGGAGGAGCGTGGACTTGGTCAACAGGATTATACGAGGAGAATTATTTCCTCCCCGTACAATTGGCGCCGTCTGTGGGAATAACAGACAAGAACAAAAACCTCTTGACTAAGCTTCTCCTTTTCTCATTCAATGGCACACATTGAAGACTTGCCGCAGTCCGCCGTCGACGGACTAACTCCAGAGGGGGGCGCAAGGCGCGAGGGATTACCTGCTGTCCCTCCCATGGCGGACTTGGAGCCCCAACAACATAATTCCAGGAGGAGCGGCAGGGGAAGGCGGAATGGCAGCCCTCGTCACTCTCAAAGTCCCGACAGGCAAAGGAGGAGGATTGATCCTCAAGCCCTGGAAGATCGCGTAAAGGAACAGGATGAACTAATCCGAAGGATGGTGGCGAACATGGAGGCCTTGAAACGCCAGATGAAGACCAAAGATGTGGCGACAGGAGAGGGGCGCAAGCACAAGACGCCCCCTCGCCACTCAGAGAGTCGTAGTAGGAATACTACACCCTCCCAAGGAGAGAGCAGAAGCCTCAGGACAGGCGACACTCACTCCTTATCTTCAAGGACTCGTCACTCCAGGTCTGAGAGGACGAGATCCAAAAGATCATACACTGAAGGAAGCACGTATCGGCCTTCACATTCACACCAAACCAGATCCAGACAAACCGAACTACCCAGGTCATCCGACTTACGAACCGTGCTAGAAGAAAAAGCACGATGCAAGGAAGATGCCAGGGCAAGGGATCCACACCGAGTTTCGGCCTTACACCGGTTGGCTCCTCGGACGCACGGAAGCGTCGAGGTTGGAATGCCAATACCGCGACCGGCCTACGAACCAACGGACAAGGCATTGGCAAGACTACAGACCTCGCCGTTTGTCCCAGCGATCGAAAACGCACCCCTACCATCAGGCTTCCTTCAGCCGAAGTTCAATACATATGAAGGGAAGAGGGATCCGTATTCTCACCTGAGCCACTTTCGCCAAGTCATGGCTGTCTACAGGCGAAACGAGGCCCTAATGTGCATACTCTTCCCATCAAGTCTGGGCGACTTAGGCTTAACTTGGTTCGAAAAGCTCCCAGAGGGCAGCATAGCCTCCTGGGCCCAATTGGCAGAAGCGTTCGTAACAAGGTTTCGGACAAATACCAAGACACCGGTGGAGATAGACCAGTTACTCTCCATCGACATGGGTGAAAAAGAGACCCTCAGATCTTACAACAGTCGCTACTGGGAGACATTCAACCAGATTGGGGACTGCCCCACCAATCTGGCCATTGCGCAATATAAAAGAGGCCTACCAGTAGGGAATCGACTACGGGACTCGATCACCATGACACCACCCCTCACCATGGAGGCCCTGATGGAAAGAGTGCATCAGCACATCAGGGTAGAAGAGGATGGCGCGCGTGCTAAAGCAAAATCAAGTACGACCGCGGCACCAGAAAAGAAAACCCCTGCCAAGGTCAACACGGTTGACCGAAGTAACAAGAACGGACGTGGCAGACGAGATAACGGAGAAGACCCAGACAAAAGATGGTTGAGAATCCGCACTGCCATAACAACAGTGTTCAAAAAACCAATATATCGGATTCTGAGCGAAATCAAAGACGAGCCTTTTGTCAAGTGGCCAGCCAAGCTTGGGGAAGCTCAGAAGAATTACGACGACAGATCACGGTGCACCTTCCACAAAGAAAAGGGGCACCGAACTGAGAATTGCACGCCACTAAGACAGCACTTAGAAGAATTGGTGGCAGCAGGCCACTTGGACGAATACATTGAAGGAGGAGCGCAACCGGCCCCCCAAGATCATAATGACCAACCCAACAGAATGCCAAACGACGCACCACCACAAGGCATTATCAATGTAATTCATGGAGTTTTTGAACCTGAGCGCGTATGCGAGCTTAGAGGTTCAATCAAGAAGGCTGAACACTTTAGGGAAGTATTAAGTGCCCAACCCGCCATCAAGAAGGGGAGGACAGAGGCAACAAACGTCATGTCCTTTTCGGATAAGGACTTGGAACGAATTTACTGCCCCCATAATGATGCCCTGGTTGTCACTCTCCGAGTCAAGGATTTTGACGTCAAGCGGATTCTGATTGACCAGGGTAGTTCATGTGAGATCATGTATTACGACACATTCAAACAACTAAAGCTGCAAGACAAAGACTTGGCACCTGCAGTTTCTCCCCTGATTGGATTTAACTCCATGCCAGAGTGGCCTGTCGGCAAAATAATCCTTCCAGTCAGAGCAGGAAGTGTATCAAAACAGGTAGAGTTCTGGGTATTGAAGGTCCCCTCCACCTACAACATCATCCTGGGCAGAACATGGCTGCATGCCATGCGTTCGGTAGCATCATCATACCATCAGGTAATGCGGTTCCCCAATGACGCCGGTATAATTGAAGAAGTCTATGGCGATCAGATCATGTCAAAACAGTGCTTCGCCACAGCAAATGGAAGCCGAGCTGCCCAAGGATACGTTCATTCGGTGGAAGAACCAGAGAGTAATGAACTATTCGCGGACGTCGGCAAAGAGGCTGATCAGAAAGCGGTGGAAGACTTGGTGGAGGTAAAAATAGATGAGAAGAACCCGGATAAGTTCTTCTTGCTTGGCTCATCATTATCCAGCGCTGAGAGATTAGAGGTCTTGGAATTCTTGACCTCTAATATCGAAGTGTTTGCCTGGACACCCTACGACATGCCAGGCATTGATCCAAACTTCATCAGTCACCAACTCAATGTCCACCCATCCGCCAGACCAGTCATTCAACGCACACGCAGATCGGCACTCCACCACGCCGAAATAGTGGCAGAAGAGGTAGGCAACCTGCTGGAGGCAGGAGCGATAAGGGAAGTGCACTACCCAAAATGGATCTCCAACACCGTCGTAGTACCAAAAAAGAATGGTAAATGGCGTGTCTGCGTCGACTACAAAACAGTCAACAAAGCGTGCCCAAAAGATAGCTTCCCTCTACCAAGGATAGATCAACTGGTGGACTTAACGGCAGGACATAACCGACTTAGCTTTTTGGATGCATACAGAGGCTACCACCAGATCGCCATGCATGAACCAGACCAAGAGGTCACATCCTTCACAACACCAAGGGGGTTATATTGCTACAAGGTCATGCCCTTTGGCCTAAAGAACGCAGGGGCGACATTCCAAAGGATGGTCACCAAGATGTTTGAACCATTGTTAGGCAGAACAATGGAGGCTTACATCGACGACATGGTGGTCAAAAGCAAGGATAAGAATGACCATCTGAAAGATTTGGGCGAGATGTTCCAGATCCTGAAGAAACACAAGTTGCGCCTCAACGCATCCAAATGCGCATTCGGAGTTGGATCTGGCAAATTCTTGGGCTTCCTGGTGACCAACCGAGGTATAGAAGCAGACCCCTCTCAGATCAAAGCAATCCAGGAGTTGGAGAGACCAAACTCAGTCAAAGAAGTGCAGCATCTCACTGGTATGGCGGCTGCGCTAAACCGGTTCATAAGCAGGTCGTCAGACAGACTACGACCATTCTTCCAAGCTTTAAAAGCCAAGTTTGAGTGGGATGAAGAATGCGACCGAGCTCTGGAAAGCTTGAAGGAGTACATGTCTTCCCCACCACTACTTGTAACTCCAGTCCCTGGTGAAGAACTCTTTTTATACCTGGCAGTTTCTCAGCACGCAGTTAGCGCAGTGTTGGTTCGTGCAGAAGGAATACAACACCTGCCCATCTTTTATGTAAGCAAGACATTGTTGGGAGCCGAAACAAGGTACTTGCCCTTAGAGAAGCTAGCATTAGCGTTAATGATGGCATCCAGAAAGTTGGCGCACTACTTTCACGCCCACACCATAGTCGTCCTCACAGCCTTTCCACTAAAAGCTCTGTTTGAAAGGGCGAACTTCAGTGGGCGAATTTTGAAATGGGCAGTAGAGTTGGGACAATTCGACATCAAGTTCCAACCCAAGACCGCAATAAAAGCTCAATCTTTGGCAGACTTCGTCGCAGAGTTTACTCCTGGGAGTCATCATATCTGCCCAGTCGACCTGACTGACTCAACCGAACTAGGGACGGAAGTTGACGTCGGAATAGCGCAACCCCTAGTGGAAGGTAGTCCATCAACCGAACTAGGGACGGAAGTTGACGCCGGAATAGCGCAACCCCTAGTGGAAGGTAGTCCATCAAGCACAAAGGCAGACCACATTAAGGACAACAAGGAGGAGCCAAACAAAGGCTCACCAGCAGTTCAAACAGAGGACGAAGGGCAGACAGCCAATATGGACTTTGAAGAAATCACCATCCTTGACCCCACGGCATCGTCTGACCCTTCCACCTGCTGGAAACTATTCGTTGGGGAGATGTGGAAGCTCTTTGTGGATGGAGCATCCAACCGACATGGTGCAGGGCTAGGCATAGTCCTCATCTCTCCAGACGGCCTGGTTATAGAGCAAGCAATCAACCTTGGCTTCCCAGCATCCAACAACGAAGCAGAGTATGAGGCGCTTCTCGCAGGACTCAAGTCGGCACACTTCATGAAAGCAACCGAACTAATGGTGTACAGTGACTCACTGCTGGTGGTAAACCAAATTTCTGGCGAATACGAAGCAAAGGATGACAGAATGGCCAAGTACCAAGAGCTAGTCAGAACGGAGATCAAGAAGTTTGATGTGGTAAGGATAGAACAAATTGGCAGGGAGGAAAACAGCCGAGCGGACGAGCTAGCAGGCCTTGCCTCAATGGCAGATACATCAATCCCTCATCCATTACTCGTCGACTTCTTACCAAAACCAAGCATAGAAGACCCCGAAGCAGAAGAAGTGTATTGCGCAGAATTAGGGCCCTCTTGGATGGATCCCATCATCCTGTTCCTAAAAGACGGCATCTTACCAGAAGAGAAAAAAGAAGCCAACAGAATAAGGGCGAAGTCGCAGCGGTTTTGGCTATCTCCATCTTTGGCATTATATAAGAAGTCATTCTCTGGGCCTTACCTCAAGTGCGTTCATCCCAGTAAAGTAGAAGCATTCCTGTTCGAAATACATGAAGGGGTATGTGGAAGTCACCAAGGGGGAAGGTCGCTCACTTACAGGGCTATTTCACAAGGATATTGGTGGCCATATATGCAAGCAGACTCAGAGAAATACGTGAAGAAGTGTGAAAAATGCCAGAAATTCGCGCACCAAATACATCAACCAGCAAGAGAACTCCTACCTTTAACTAGCCCATGGCCTTTCGCAATGTGGGGCTTAGACATAGTAGGACCACTTCCAACGGCACCCGGGGGCAGAAAATTCTTTCTCGCAGCAACAGACTACTTCACAAAATGGGTGGAAGCAGAAGCATTGGCATCAATCAAAGAAAAAGATGTGAAGAAGTTTGTTTGGCAAAATATTATCACTCGGTTTGGCATACCAAAAGCACTGATCTCAAACAATGGAACTCAGTTCGACGGCAGAATCTTCAGAAGCTTTTGTGAAGAATACAAGATGGAGTTCTACAATTCCACACCGGCTTATCCTCAAGCAAATGGGCAGGCTGAAGCATCAAATAAAGTCGTCCTGGATGGACTAAAGAAAAGGCTAGAGAAAGCAAAAGGCAAGTGGGCGGATGAACTTCCTCACGTCTTATGGGCTTATCGCACCACACCTCGGCGATCAACTGGAGAAACACCATTTTCCTTAGCCTATGGCATGGAAGCAGTGATCCCACTAGAAGTTGGCCTCCCCACAATTCGAAGCGAAAATTTTGATCCAGACTTAAATGGAGAAGCCATAGCCTTAGAACTCAACCTTGCAGAAGAAAGAAGAGAACGAGCATTGGTCCACATCGCCTCATACCAACGAGAGTTAATCAAAAAATACAGCAAAAAGGTTCATCCAAGACAATTCAAAATTGGCGATTGGGTATTGCGCAAAGTAATGGGAAACACCTTGGTCCCAGGAGACGGCAAGTTAGGCCCAAATTGGGAAGGTCCTTATAAGGTGGTTGGGTTAGCCGGCAAAGGGGCATACCACCTAGAAGACAAGGATGGCAAGGCAATCCCTAGGCCATGGAATACGGCCAATCTCAAGTTATTTTACTTTTAGCTTTTCTTTTTCAAACATGTAATTTTCTCTTCCTTCAATAAAATGAGAAATTCTTTTTGGCACAAATTACTCTTTGTAAAAATTAGCTTTCAAGACTTAAGTATATTGCAAACATGTTATTCTAAGTTAGCTGGAAAAACTAACTTAGAGGTTGGCTGGATTAAACCAACACCCTTCCTAAGCCCAGGATAAGGATCCAGGCTGCAGGACATTTGGTCGGAATAACCAAATACTATAAGTTGGCCGGAAAAACTAACTTAAAGGTTGGCTGGAATAAACCAACACTTGTTACTCTTCAGCCGAAGTAAGTGCAAGGCTGAAGAGTGGTTGGCTGGAATAAACCAACTCTTGTTACTCTTCGGCCGAAGTAAGTGCAAGGCTGAAGAGTGGTTGGCTGGAATAAACCAACTCTTGTTACTCTTCAGCCGAAGTAAGTGTGAGGCTGAAGAGTGGTTGGCTGGAATAAACCAACTCTTGTTACTCTTCAGCCGAAGTAAGTGTGAGGCTGAAGAGTGGTTGGCTGGAATAAACCAACACTTTGTACTCCTTAGCCGAAGTAAGTGCATGACTAAGGAGTGGTTGGCTGGAAAAAACCAACTCTTGTTACTCTTCAGCCGAAGTAAGTGTGAGGCTGAAGAGTGGTTGGCTGGAATAAACCAACTCTTGTTACTCTTCAGCCGAAGTAAGTGTGAGGCTGAAGAGTGGTTGGCTGGAATAAACCAACACTTGTTACACTTTAGCCGAAGTAAGTGTAAGGCTGAAGAGTGGTTGGCTGGAATAAACCAACACTTAATACTCCTCAGCCGAAGTAATTATGTCGGCTAAGGAGTGGTTGGCTGGTAAGTATAGTTTAACCAACCAAAAACCGAAATAACACTTGGAGTGAAAGGAAGACATTACAAACGCAAGCATACACACAATAACCGGAATAAGAGAAGTAAAATTTTCATTCAAAGAGAAGTCATTACAAGGGGGCTTAGTTCGGTTACAAAGGAGAAAAAGTAAAAAATCAAGAGAAAAGTTCATCAATTTCAGCGTCGAAAACCGCATCGGCATCAACTTGAAGACCGGTCTCCGGAGGGAGCTCATTCACACTAGGGTGAGCCACTTCGGCTACGGTTCCACTGGGAGGATCAACAGTTAGGTCTTCAGCAGTGGGCACCGACCGAACTGGCTGGTCCACATTTTCGGCCGGAGTATCTTCATCAGAGGCATCATCAGAGTCAGAGTCTTCCAAAAACTGTTATTGCAGAGCAGTCACGTACTCCGCCAGGGACTTCGGTATAAAATAATCTGGAGGGTTGAAGACCTCGGTCTGTTGATCTTGACCGAGCTTCTCCACTGCCGCCCTCCAGCCGCATTTGAAGAACAGCTCCTTTGCAGCGTCACATTGTTTGACGTAGGCGTCTTCGGCCTTCTTGTAACCTTGTTTATAGCCCTCCTTTTCGGCTTCCACCATGTTTTTTCTTAATTCGCCTATTTCGGCGTCTTTCCTCCTCTCAAGCTTCACCAACTCCCGCAAATACTTGTCCTTCATAACGATGGCAGCTTTCTGCTTCTCCGCTTCCGCCGAATTAACTAGATCGGCAAGACGGTCGTTTTCTGCTTCTAGCTCGGCCATCCTCTTTTCGGCTTGTAGTAGTTCGGCCGACTTGGCTTCGGCTTCCGCCATTGCCTGCCTTGTGGTTTTGCGGAGCTCTTGGACTTTCCTATAAGTGACATTGTTCTTTTGCAAGGCCTGGCAAAACAAAAATCTCATCTCAGCCGAAGTAAAAGTTAGACAGGAAAAAACAGACAGAGCTACTTACCAAGATCATGGACTTGGAAGCAGACCGAATTGATTTCATTTCGGTGTTCAGCTGCTTCAAGTGGTGCTCCATGTCCTTGGGGAGGCACACACTTTTGGCCAGGTTAAAGGCCAGTTGGTGGTCTTTTTCAGCCACGACCGAATCAGTGGCTTTGATGTTTCGGTCATTGAAGATCAAAAGCGGAGCCCACTTCGGAGATCGAGCTCGGTCAGTTTGCTCTGGTTGAGAGGCAGGATGAGGACTTTGGGGGACGGATTCGACTTCATCAACAAGTTGCTGTTCGGCTGACGTAGATCGGGCGCGTTTTGAAGGGCGAGATGAGGAAGGCCGTTGTGAAGGAAGGGCCACGACGGCGGGCTGAACCTCAGTAGTTGGTGTTACTTCGGCCCTGGTTGTTGCGGTCAGGAGGGCCCTAACTCTGCTTTTCTTTGCCATTTCTTCTTCAGCTGTTAGCGGGACAAGTCTTATCTCGGGCAAAGTTGGATCCGGTTCTGGGTCCTCCTCGAGAAGAAAATCGGTTACCTTTGCTTTCCGTCGACCGCTGTAACGGTAGGTCGGTTCGAAATTTAGAAGCTTGGCCCAATCTCTTTCTTTAACCCGAAATGCGGCTCGCAAGACTCCGAGGTTAGGATAGCTATACAAGGAATGGAGATGGGCGAAATCTGCAAAAAAGAGAAGTGTTAGTTCGGCTAACAGACTAAACAACCGAGATAACTTACAAAGCAGAAGACCGAAGTAAAATTACCAGGCTCTCCCATTTTCCAATTTATAGGTCGGCCAGGAATTTGAGCCTGAAAATCCTCAAAGTTCCCAGAGACCCAAAGGAAATCATCATCATTTAGATCTTTATCCGGAGTGTGTTTAATTATCTTCTCTCGACGGCGACGAATTCTAAGGTAGTAGACCCACCCAGCATTCTTTGAGCCAATAGAGTATTGATGAAAGATCTCGGCCAGACCAAGATTCAGTTCGGTTTGGTGGTTTAAAGCGGCTATCCCCATTATAATGCGATATGTATTGGTGGATAGTTGGGTGGGACATAACCTAGTCTGTCTGAGAAATTCGCAGATTAGCGGTTGGACAGGAAACCGTAGTCCGGTTTCTATTATGGATTGAAGGGTAAAAGGCACGAAGCCTTCATTGTTCCAGGGGGTAGCATCTTTTTCGGCCAACGCCAGATGGACATCGTCAGGAATCTGGTAATCTTGCCTAAATTCGGCCATGCCACCAGGGGTTTCGACTAAATATCTATACTTACCCATTTGTTGTATAATTTATGAATAAATTATTTCGGTACAAAAACTAGGCTCAGTAGCTCGGTTGAGCACACGCAGGAGTGCCTGGGCAACCTAAGTCTGCAAAGTAGAAAACAAAGGGGTTAAGCACAGATCGTTGGACCGCGCTACAAATTATAAGCAAGATATACAAATCCTACTTCGGTTTAGTGGGCTGGTTCTACCTCGGCTCATCAGAAGGTTTCTTAGCTCGGTTTTGAGCAGTTTAGACCGGTTTAACGCCTGGGGGCAGCTTTCTGAGTTCGGTCTAAAAAACTAAGAAAGCTGGTTTAGTCCCAAGGCCTAAATCGGTTGCGGTGTGAGGAGAGTTACTCCGGCTGAGCCCCTAGGGGCGGCTTTCTGAGTTCGGTTTCAGAACTAAGAAAGCCGGCTTGGCCCCAAGGTCTTACCTTGGTCGGAGACCGAAGTACCTAGTTCGGTATGTGCAAGCTTATTCGGTAATCTTATCTTGGCTAGAGTGGTTCAGGATAAACTACTGACATTCCTACAAGTTCTAGCTCGGTTATTGACTACAGAAATCTACATATTAGGGGCAAACAGAATCCTAGTTCGGTCGCACTGTGATTTTGGATCTAAGGCTTGTTTTTCTACATAACAGTTCATACACGTACAAGTTCTACTGGTTTCTTCATAGAAAGTACAAAAGCAGAACAGATAAATGGAGAAAAATGTTTGCAAAAAGCATACAAAACAGAAACGAATGGTAAAACAAACAAAAAATCGCAAGATGGTTAGATTTTCTTACCAGAGAAGAGAGAAAGAAGACTGGAGTCGGAAACGGTGGCAGCAAGAAAAGAACACAAGCTCAACACAAGCTCGAGTGTGGAAGAAGTAGAGATACAGAAAGAAGATGAAAACAATAGAGTAAATGATTCCAGAATCGAAAGGGCTGTTTTGTGTAAAAGGGAGAGAGAAAAAGGCGGCAAAAAGAAGCGGGAACAGTACAAAAACTCTGAAGGACGGCGTGACAGTTGGCCACAGCTTATCAGAGCTTGCCACGTGTCACTGGAATTGGAAGTGTTACAGTCGCTGTGATTGAAGAGACGTTTTGACCGGACATAGTGATACCCGAGGTAAACTTAGCTCGGCTGGAAAGGCTAAGGGGTTTTTAGCTCGGCTGGAAAGGCTAAAGGGTTTTTTAGCTCGGCTGAAAAAGCGTAACAAACTTTAGCTCGGCCAGAAGGCTGGTAATCTCAATCATGTTGCACAGATGGAATTAAGGGGCAATTGAGAGGGTAATTTTTGGGAAAAACTGGGCCGAGCTGCGAGTTGGGCTTTAAGGCCCAGAAAAGCGAAGGACTAAGTAAAAAAGGCCGTAATGATTACTCCGGCCTAGGAAAGACAGAGTTACTCCGGCCCAAAGGAGGTGGAATTACTTCGGCTTACGAAGTAATAGAGTTACTTCGGCTAGAGGATTGTAAAGTACTTCGGTTTGGGGAGCAACTTGGAGTTAGACCGGCCTTAGAGGCATACCGGTTTGAGAGTTATGCCGGTCGAGTCAGTGGTTCGGTCCGAACATACCACGGTTCAGGTATGAGAGAACCGAGATATGATAGCATGAAGAAGAACCGAACAACTGTTAGTACGGCCTACTTGATGGCTCGGCATAGCCATTTTTACTTCGGTCAAATAGAAGTTCGGCCATAAAGAGAACCATCCCACTTGGTTTAAGCAGTGGGGGAGGGTGTGAAAGGATAAGCATTATCCTTAGGAGAATGAATCCTAGGAGGACTCTGCATGGAGAAGTACAAGTCCTACTAGGATTGTGCCACGGGAAACTTATAAAAGCTCACAAGCATCACCTTGGAGGAGGTAATTGAACTGAATCTTTCTGAGAACTTAGAACTTTGTCTATTTGTCAAGTTTTCTGACTTAGGCATCGGAGAGGTTTCCGGCACACACCCGCCGGCTAGCTCGCGTTTGTGTTTTCAGGTGACAAGGCGACGTCGTACGGAGGAGCGTGGACTTGGTCAACAGGATTATACGAGGAGAATTATTTCCTCCCCGTACATAACTAAACTAATTATTGAATAGAACTTAATTCTATTAATTAGAAAGTTATACATTTTAAAACACGTATTATTTTATAGTTATTGAAATTAAATAATATTATAGATGTCAATATAATTAATAAAAAAAATAGATAAACTTCCAAGCCACATTTGCTTAGTGGACACAATGAAGGGAGGATAGGATTATCCCTGAATAAGTGGTGGGATAACGTATCCCAAATGATAGGAAATTACTAGGGATAATATATATTGTCATATTTCATGTTTGAGAGCGATGAGATCAAATGACACCATTGTATGCTTGAATATTTTGTTCACATAGCTTTTATTGGTGTTTGGAGTTTATTTTTATTTTTTTCTATCTTTAGTGAATTTCTTTTTTTTTTTAATTTTCAAAAAGTTTTAAGGCTCTCGGTTCATAAATTCAATTTTAGATTTCTTCAGTCTGAAAGTCCATGAGGCAAATTACCTTGTCCATAAGGACATGCTTCCGTAAAAAGACCAAACTATCCATATATTTAGATCACGCACGTCTCTTCTCTTTAAACCCCCTCACTTTCCTCCTAGATCTAATTTACTCTCTCTCTAACTTACTCCCCACACTCTCTCTCTCTCTCTCTTCCCATCAGAGGCGAGAAGGCTTTGATCGTCATCAGCCGCCGCTCTTGTGGCTTCCGTCAGTCGTCGCCTCTCCCCAATCTGCCTCGCTCACCGTCACTGCCATCGTTACGGGACAGGTATTTCAGGAGTAGTATTTGATCTTCATCTATAACAACCTCGACCTGTGATTAGTTAATGATCCTTGATTAAGAATGCTTAATAAGTAATGAAGATGAAATCCTAAGTTAATAGCATGTGTTACGTGTCATTTGTATTTATATCTGTCTGACGTAGAAATTTTGAATTTTTGTTTTGTATGCAAATTGAAAGCCTCATCGGTATCCGAACACGGAATTGACTATGTTTATGTGTTATTTAGAATTTTTAGAATTTTATGGTAATTTTAATTGGATTTCGATTCGGAACCAAATAATTAGAATAAATTAGATTAAATTAAGTTGAGTCAAGCTCAATTAAGTCCACTAATCAAGGCTATATAAGGCTTACACACACACACACACTAGAGCTTCTTTGTTCATCTTTTCTTAAGGAGAAAACGTGAGAGAGGGAGAGCTAGAGTGAAAGGAGTGAATTCAAGAAATAAATGAGGAATTGCTAGAGAATTAAAGGGAAATTGGAGAAATTGAGCAAGAACTCACTAGAATTCAAAGAATTGAGAACCTTAGATAAGAAATTCAATCTTTAAGCTTTGTGTTTAACTCATTCAATGCATGAATTCAAGAGAATTAAATAGATCAACATAAGAATTAAGTTAAGATTGGAGAATTATAACTCAATTCCTACATGCATGCACATTTCATAGCATTTTGGGTTGTTTTCAAAAGAATTCCCACATGCATGGTCTTATCTTGGTTTTGTTATAAGTATTCAGCATGTTTTTGAGCTAAATATCTCATTTGATCATGCTTTGGAGGGTTTGAGTTCATAGCAAGTCATGTATGTTATGCTTTCAAAATTTCAAGTTTGACTTTGAACAATTCACTTGCTTTTAGGCCTTGATTTTGCGAAATGATCTTTAATTAAAAAATATGTTTTGAAGCTTTGGAATTGAAATTTGGAGCTTAGAGAGCAATCTGGAAATTCCAGAATTCGCACTTTTCGCTCAAGTGGTGGAGTCTGCGCTTGAGTGAAGAATGCAAGATCCTAATACTTTTACAGAGTTGGGGGTTGGCTCGAGCAGTAGAACCTATGCTCGAGCAACCACCCTTATTTTGAGCCCCTGGCTCAAGCAACATAAGTTGCGCTCGAGTGTAAAATGAAAGCTTCTAGAAGTTTTGTAGATTGCTCGAGCAACCAAAGTTGCGCTTGAGCAAAGACCTTATTTTAAAAAATTTGACTAAGTGTTTTAACTCATATTTTGGCATACTCATTGCATCTTAGGCATTCCTAAGCCTTAATTAAGATTTGATAATGAGAATAAGAGTTAGAAACACACGCTAAAAAAGAAATACGATAAGTTAAGCACTTTTGGGACAAATGTTCAAGTGTGTCACGTGTTTGTGTAGGTCACGTATTAGAACCCGACTGATCGATCTATTCTGTGCAAGTGATCTGTTATATTACCGGAGCTATCTATGAGTAACAATTCTGTAAAGCTATGTTTGACTATAAGTATTTTCTGACTGATATGATATAATCTATTTTTCTGAAATGCTATTTTGTGAATATGAATGAATGCGCATTTTCTTAAATATATTTGTGGCATCATTAGTTCACGTAGCCCTCACCCCGGGGTAACAATACCATGGTGTGACAACCCTCACCCCTGATTAATGCTAAACTGTGACTGAGAATGATAAGTAACTGATTTGACTGAGATTCTGAATTGATTGCAAGAGTATACTGTTTTAAATGCATTTCTATCTGCTAGTCATTAGATGATCTGTTCATGTTTTATCTTTGAATTGCGAATTGAAGGTCCTATCGGCGATCGAATCAGAAATCGAGTGGTGTTTTATGTTAATTAGAATTTATGTGATTTTATGGTATATTTAATTTGAAATTGTTTTGGAATGATTAAATTAGATTAAATAATGTTGAACCACATTAGTTGCTTTAATTACCCTTTTGCCATTAGTGGGCCACTACCTACAACATTGTTTTGGAGCCTTTTGATGCATCATTCTTGTTCATCTCTAGAGACAAAACCAAGAGAAAGAGTGAGAGAGGAGAAAACTTAGCTTCAATTGAGAATTGGCTTGAAGACTTAGGAGATGTGAAGGTTGATTGCATAATTGAGCTTCTATACCTAAAATTGAAGACCTAAGGTAGGATATTTACCTTCTTGTTTATGAATTCAAGTCATTTCTTGCATGTTTCATGGAGGAATAGGAGCTTAAGGTCAAGAATTAAAGTAAAGTGTTGAATTAAGAGTGGTTCCATGCATGCATGTTCATATTATGACATTTTGTAGTCATTTTCATGAAATTCCCACATGCATGTTTCTATTTTGGTTTTGGTCCATGAATTAATCATATTCTTGAGCTCAAACTTGCATTTTATCATGTCTTAGAGCATAAGAGTTCATGGGAACTCATGCATGTATAAGTTTTGCATTGTTCTTCATGTTCTTGAATTTTGTGATTAATTAACTTACCTTTGGGTTTGATTTTACAAAATTGACCTTTGAAACATGTCATATTATGAGTTTTAAAGTGTTTTCCATAAAATTGGCCCAAAAGAATCGAATTTGATGCTTTAAATGTTGAATTTGAGCTTGGAGGTTCAATCTGAAAATTCCAGATTTTGGACCCACGCTCAAGCGTAAGACTTCACGCTCGAGCGTACACTTTGAGTACATGTATCCCGCTCGAGCGGGGAAAGTAACGCTCGAGCATGAAATGCGTGTATCCAGTACTTTTCATGTGTTTATAGTCCGCTCGAGCGAGGGAATGTACGCTCGAACGAGGACTTGTGTCTCGCGCTCGAGTGGAGGTCGAGCGCCCATCGAGTGTAAATTGCATGCATCCAGTACTTTTGCCTGAATTTGCAGTCCGCTCGAGCGGGGAAAGTCGCGCTCGAGCGAAGCTCCTCTGTCTGCATGTCCGCTCGAGCGTAGAAAGTCACGCTCGAGCGTGGACCTCTGTTTCAGCAAATTTTAAAAAGTGTTTTAAAGTACATCTTTGCATCCTCATTTCATCCTAGGCATTCATAGGCCTAGTTTAAGGCATCTTAATGAGGTTATTGATGTAGAACCACACCGAGTCAAGTTAGGGACTAAGTTGTTGATTCCCAAGTGTGTAACTTAGTGTGTGTTCATTCTGTAATTGTGTAAGGTTGGCATCCGAGGACGCTCATTAGAGCCCAGTGCTCTGTGAGTAACAATGTTGTAAAGATATGTTCAATCATGAATATTTTCTGAATGATCTACTGTACTGCTTTCTGAAATGATATTTCTTACTGAATGAATGTTTGTCCTATTTGTAAACTGAATTCGTGGCATCCATAGCAATCTACTGTTACTATACTGTTACTGCTACTGTTACAGAGATCTCTGTCGGTTCCTATGTTTGCAACCACTACTGTTTACTGTTATGATGGCCATCAACTGACTGTTCGGTCTGTTAAGACCTACTTTACTATTTTGCTATTGGATGTACCACATATAACTGCTATGGTTTCTAAATGACTGATATGATTGTTTAATGACTGAAAGGACATTCATTCTTAACCTCTTTACACAACTGTTATTCATTGGGCTTTAGCTCACTGTTTATATTTATATGTAGGTGTTCAGACACCGGATCGATGCTAGGAGCGTCGGGTTAACTCCTTTTTTGTCAAGCCAATCATTGTGCCTCACCTCGAGGTTCCAAGTCTGACCGAGCTAAGGCTGATTTAGGGTGTCTCAGTTTCACCCTTCCGTCTCTGTTTTGTAATGCTGTTTAAGACTTGTACTGTACTTTGAATGTTTGTACATATGGTGTATATATGTTTTGCTTATGAATGCGAATATGTTCGAAAAAGTCTTTTTGTATACAGACTGTCACAACTCATTGGACATCTTTTATTTACTGTTTTGGCTTCCGCCAGCCCCTATACTCTGTATTACTGTCTTTACTGTTAAGCAGGCCTTCGGTAATCACGGATTATTGTCCGGTTACGGTGCTAAACCCATAGGGGCGGGTTTGGGTCGTGACACGTAGCCTATGTTCATGTGGCCCTCGCCTGGGTGTAGCAATACCATGGCTATATGTGCACAAAGATGTGGACCTTTATGGTCGTCGGTACCGATTATGCACATAGGTCTTTATGACCAATCTGATTTGTTAGCTAATGGATGTGTCACGTATAACTGTATATGAAATTTGTATGAACATGTGAATTTGGATCTGTTTTGGACATCAATCATAAGCCCTTGACTTTAGGTTCCAGCTCACTGTATAATTTATGTATGTAAGTGATCATATGCGGGACTAGGCTTAAGCTATTGCCTGGAATTATGTTTTGTCATGCCAAGCACAGTGCCTCCCGAAGAGGTTCCCAAGTGTTTCACACATCCAAGTCAAGTGCATGTGGTGTCTGTTTGATCTTTTCCTTTTCTTTTGGAACGAGACATTTGTTTGGACTGTACGTAGGGCTAAGCCTCGTTTTGTTTTATCTTCTTTTGGGTGACATAAGACTGGTGTATATATTTATGACGTCACATCTATGTGAATATAAGTTTTAAATTTTCTATCTCATATATGTCTGCACAGCTCTATGGATATTCTTTGCTTGAATAATTGCTTCCGCTAGCCTCTTATTTTGTTAATCTGTTCAGAGGCATTCGGTAATCCCAAGATTACTAGCCGATTATGATGCTAAACCTATAAGGGCGAGTTTGGGTCGTGACACCATATCCCTCACTCTCTCTCTCTTTCTCTCTTTCCCCTGCGAAGCCTTATAAGTTCAAGGTTCTTGTTGAGCGGTGCTTCTAGGTTAAGATCTTTATATTTGAAGAAGCTGTTAGAGCCTTTCCGTCGCGCCGTTGCCAACTGTCTCTCCTCTTCCGCCCTCACAACAAATCCACCCCGGACGGACGATCAGAGGGCAAAAACCGCTGATGCGGCTTCACTAGTTGCCTAGGTCTTGACTATTAATATATTTAGAGTTATTCATATATATTATGAGTTACGGGATTTGCCATTGGTATGCCTTCTCTCTCTCTATTTGCACATATACATACATATTTAGCTATAGATCTGCTTGTGCAAATTCGTTATTCGCTTTGTTTTTTTATTTTCATGTGTTGTCTAATTTGTGTATTGTTTGTAGAGTTGTAGAAATTTGTTCTAGTTTTCTAATTTGCCATAGATTTGGAGTGATGGCTATTGGATTTTCATTATGTTCAATTTTTTTCTTGTTTGTTGATGGATTTGTAGATTTTGATAGTTGAGATCAAACGTAATTTGTATTGATAATATATGTTTGTGCATATATGTAATTATGTATTTATATATGAATAATTTTGGATTCATTGTTCTATTGAACATGTTCATCCGTGGATTTGAGAAGGTAAAGATGGGGACAACATGTTCATTAATCATGATAACAAAGAACATGAAAGGGAGGAGTCCTGGTTCAATAGATAAGTGAGAGATCTGCGTTGATCATCAGATCAACAGAATTGTATTATTGTTGTTGTTGTTGAACAAATAAAACAAATAGATAATTTTTTTCTTTGTTGTTGTTGTTGATTATCCTAATGATAATTTTTTCTTCTTTTTTTCCTTGGTTGAACATATATCTCTCTTATCTCTCATCTCTTCTCTCTTTCTAGATGAAAATTGCAAAGTGTTGTGCGATATTGAGAGAGTTGCAAAAAACCCCTTCACTTCTTCTTTATGTTTAATTATTTAGATATGTTCAAATTTTTTGTTATTGTTGTTGTTGTGTATTTCTCAAATTTGATCTATTAAGATCTATTCAATTTTGTTGTTGTTGTTGTTATTGTTTTTGTAGATCTAAGTTTTTTATTTTTTTAAATTTTTTACTTTTTTGTTGTAGTTGTAGTTTTTGATGATGATGAAACTGATTGTTGTTGTTGTAGTTGTTGATGATGATTGCAATAGAAAGATTTTTTTCTTTTTCAACAGATATATTTTCAATCGAGTTTTTTTAACAGATAGAGAAAGAAACAGATAATGAGAGAAAAGAGAAGTGGAGAGAGAAACATATAGAGAGAAAAGAGAGATACAGAGAGGAACAAATAAAGAGAGAAAAGTTTAAAAATGATGTGAATTTGAACAAATAAAAAAACAGGTTATAAAAATTCAACAGATAAAAAAAATTAACAGATAGGTTAAAAAAATTCAACAGATAAAAAAAAAATTGAACAAATAGACAACAAAATTGAACAAATAAATATAAATTTGAATAGATAGAAAATAATTTGAACAGATAGATATAATTTGAATAGATAGTCAACAAAAAAGTCAACAGATAAATTAAGATGTAAAATTAGAAATAAAATGTCCTCCAAAATTAATAAAAATTATTTCTTACCATAATATTTTACAAAGAATGGACTTCTCACCAATAAAAGATATCTACTGGATTTAATGCCATATGCCCTCATTATTTTGGACTTTTCAACAATTAATCCAAAGTTTTATGTTTTTAGGTTTTACTGAACTAGACGAACCCAAAAATTAATTAAAAAAAAATTGAAAAAAGCTCAGAAGTACAAAAAAAAAAAAAAAAGAAAAAAAAAAAGAAGACATAGTTGACTTGTTTGTTGATTTTTTTATATTTTGTTATTTTTTAGAATCCTCTACACAAGACAGATTAGAAAACTAATTTTTTTTTGACACAATTAAAAAAAATCACCAAATTTCAAAAATTTCAAAAAAAAATAAAAAGATTTTTTTAGGTATATGCCAAACACCTACTAAATCTATTGTGCCTATGGTACTGAATTAAGGATTCACTGCGATATCAAGGCTTCGTTTGACAAGTGGTGATTTTAGTTAAAAAGTCAAAAGTTAACCAAAAAGCCAATAATCTATATAAAAAAGTCAAAGATTTTTTTTTCTTTACTTTTTGCACATTTTTTTATAAAATACCAAAAAGTCATTATAAATATACTAATTTTTTTTTCATTATATTTTATTCAAAAAGCTAAAAAATTACTTTAAAAAGTCTATTCCCAAACGAGACATAAGGTTATTTGGTGCAACTTATGTAGTTGTTTTATATGTATATTTTTTTAATTTAAAAAATATATGTTAAAGTGTATAATGAAACTTTTATTTATAACTTATGAAGTAGAAATAATTTAAATAAATTAAAAATTTGATTATTGAAAAATAATTCAATAAGTGTTTATAACTTTTGATCTCTAATTGTCAATTTTCGAATTGTCAAAAGCCGTATGAAATAAGTCTATCATGTTTTATCCTAATACACTATCTCGTTGTTAAATTGGTACAACTTCTTATAAAATTAAAAATTGACAATTAGAAAAACAAAAATTATAAGCATCATTCTCTCAGTTTTCAGATAATCATTTTCAAAAAAAAACTATTTATGTTTATTAAGGCATAAGTAAAAATTATACTAAATAGTCTAGGGGTGGGCAAACATTCACCTGATCCGCCAAAATTGAATGGCCCGATCTAATTTGTCACAAAATGGACAGTTTCAATGGTCTGAGCGGGCAAATGCATATGCATTTTTCTCAATTCGCTTAAATTCAGATGGATGGTGAATGAGAGGCTATCCAATTCGTCAACACTCCTAAAACAATAAAGTTATTCTATTATGCTTTGTGTGTTAAAAATAATATTTTATTTGGTAATTTTATTTGCTTTTTATAAAAGTTGGGCTTTTATATTTTTATTATAAAAAATGAACAATAAAAAAATTTGGGAGCAAACTAGTAAAGAAATATTGGAAAATAGTTCGCAAAAAGGTCAAAAACAGTAAAGTTTAAACTGTCAATTCAATTTGTGTCTACATTGTCAACTTATATGGCCCACTCAATTTACATCCATTAACTAAATGGATAAATATAAATTAATTTTTTTTCAATCCCCTTAAATTTAAATTGATGTGAATGAAAAACTATCTTAGCCAACCCAATTTACGAGTATCCCTAAGTCTATCACATATTTTTAAAATAAGAACATACAACTAGTTCATATAAGCTGCACCCATTAACCTTGTAGGACAAATAAATCTCACAAATAATAAACACTCAATTTGTTTTACCAAAAAACATTTTCTATAAGGCGATAATTGTGAGAAGGGCGAATTATACTAACAATTTTTATAATTTGGATTTGTGTCATTTTAATTCATAAATTTTCAATTATGACATATTTAACTTTAAATTTTGAATCTTATTTTAAATAAATACAATTGAAGATATCGCTGCTCAATTTTAAGGATAAAATTGTCAATTTGATAAAATATAAACTAATTTGATAAAAATAAATGTCAATTTTTTTTGAAAATTTTAAAATAATTTATACCCACGAATAATAAAATTATATAAAATTGATAAATCTTTTAGACATTTATTTATTTATTTGTTTTATCAAATTAATTTTTATTATATGTTTGGATGATTATCATGTAATAGGTGGTTATTAGGCTTTTAATGTGTAATTGATATATTTAATATATGAAATGTTTTTACTTTTGGATTTTTTGATTTAATGAATTGGTTTAATAATGATATCAAAGTTGTTACCATATTTAACTTTTGAAAAAATAGAAACTAATTTCATGAAAATAAAAACAACCACTTATTATATGATTATCATCCAAACACATAATAAAAATTGATTTGATAAAAAAATTAATGTCTAAAAAATCTATTAATTTTACATAATTTTATCCTTAGTGGGTAGAAATAATTTTAAAAAATTTAAAAATATTTTTTTGATATTTATTTTTGTCAAATTAATTTCTATTTTATCAAATTTATGACTTTATTTTTAAAATTGAGTAATAATATCTTCAATTATTATTATTTAAAATAAAATTTAAAATTAAATATATCATAATTAAAAAATTTAAAGATTAAAATGAGACAAGATTTAAATTATAAGAATTAATTCGTCCTTGTGGAAATGAGGGGTAGGGGTAGGGGTAGGGTGGAGGTGGCCGTGAGGTGATTGACGTGATGTTGGAAGGCGGTGGTTTAATTTGAAAAATGCTTTGGGCTCGTTTGGTTTGCATTTCTGAAAAAGTTTTGAATTTTTTTTTCTACAAATAAGTTTTTAAAAGTAATTAAATTAAATAAATTTTTTCAAAAAAATTTCTGAAAACTTATAAACCAAACAAATTTTCCAAACAAATCTCTCTCTCACACACATCAAATCAATCACTTTTTCCAAAACTCTCTCTCAAAATAATTTTCCAAAACATATTTTGAAAAAAACCAAACCAAACCAAACAATTTTTCGTACTTTTTATCTCTAAAACACATCTCTCAAACACAAACCAAACATACCCTTTATATTTCTTAAGGGTCCTGTTATGGTGTGCAACCCTTTAAGGTTGTGCACTATATGCAACCAATACAAAAGGTGTAAGGACAACAAATAGAAAAGGCGTAAGTGTAAGGTGTAAGTTGCACACTTAAGAAAAGTCCATTTCTTAAAAGTCAATTTTTTCACATTGGTTTGGGGTGTACTAAAAAGGTGCACTTTTTGTCTTTTTACGAAAAGATGTGCAGAAAAGTAGAGAAGTGATGTGATGGAAAAAAGATAAAAAGATGAAAAGATGGATTATATAGTAGATGACAAAAAGTTTTAGACATCGCTTGGAAAGTAGGTTGCCTTTTTAATTTTTTGACTATTTTAATTTGAAATTAAAAAATTTAATTTGGGAAAGAATTTTTGACTTTTTTGTAATAGAAATAATATAATGATTATGTGTTGAATATGATATTTTGTTTTATCAGACTAAAAATCTTATTTTATTTTTTTGTGACTATTTTAACCAAAAACACCCCAAAAACCACTTCCCAAACATAGGTTTAATTGGTTTATTTTGAATTTTCAAATACTATAAATTTACTTAAAATGTTAAAAAAATTCACTAAATACATAAAAATACAAAAAAATCAAAGTTATACTTGAAAACCCAAAACCAAGCAGATTATTTGTGCTTTTCATTAACCACAAGAATATTTTTTGATAATTTGTCAAAAAAAAACTTAAAAAAATAGAGAAAATATCTATAACGGGTATGTCTGGTTTAGTTTTCAGAAACTTATTTTAGAATTTTTTAAAAATATTTAAAATTTAATTTGTTGAAATAAATAAAAAAATAAAAAATACGTATCATTTTTACATAATTTTATTTTTTAGAAGTCTGAAAATAATATTTAAAAATTTAAAAAATGTAAAAAATATTTCTTATTTATTTTATCAAATTAATTTCCACTTTTTAAAAAAAAATCTGATTTTTTTTTTCTTTTCAAAAACAAACCAAGGCCAAATATAATCCCTTTATTTTATCCATGGGACAACCAAACTAGCATTTTATCCAAAGGGGAGAACCAAATTGGCCACTAATGTGCACAGTAACGTTAAGAAACGTACGTAATTTGAACAGCAATGGTTGATTCTGTAATTCCATGCAAACTACAAGCCCAAAGTATAGAAAAAATTATTTAATAAATTATAAATACATCCTTTAAAAGAAGTTGTCTGTGATTAAGTGTATTTTTTGACTTTTTATGAAATATTGATTAGGTTTGAAGCGATGTAATAGAGAAGTGATATGACTTAAATAAGATGATGTGACTTAAATAGGATAGTGACTTTTTGATTTTTTAGTTTTTTTTGAAGATGCCAAACTTAGCTTTATTTTAAAATACAAATTATTCATTATAATTTAAAAAATTACAAAATTTTAATGTCAGAATTTTTTATTGGGCAAATTACATATACCTCCCTCGAGGTTTAGCTAAATTACAGATATCTTCTGAGGTTTTGAAAATTACATCCCGCCCTCCGAGATTTATATTTTTAAAACAAATTGTCCCCTGAGGTTTATATTTTCATAACAATTTGCCCCATAATTTGTTATACAAATATAACCTTCAGGTGAGAATTTGTAATTTCTCAAACCTCAGGGGTATCTGTAATTTAGCTAAACTTCGAGAGGTATATGTAATTTGCCCTTTTTTATTTAACAAAAGAAACTGAAAAAATAAAATTCTTAATTGCTCTCATATACAATAATAGCATTATTTAAATTATTAATTGAAATAAATTTATAACGTCATTAAAAACTGTTAATTAATTTAATAATTTATTAATAAAATGGTTCATTTGTTATGAAATTAAAAACTTCAATAGTAGAATGTAATTTTTAAAGGCCCTATTTGGGAAGAAGGTTGGAAGCTAAAATAACTAATAATGACAAAATAAATTAAAATAATCAATAAAACAAAATATCATATTTAAACCATAATCATTTAAGTTTTTCTCTCATAACCATCCAATCAATTATAAAAAAAGCCAATTATATTCTTAAACACAACTTTTTAGTCAGGTTAAAATAACTAAAAAATTTCAAAATCAACTATGCCTCTGTTTGGAAAGATGGGTTGGATTGGGTTGGGTTTGAAACTATTTTAGGTACAAAAAGGACAAAATAAGTTTTTTAGTCCAATAAGACAAAACATCACATCAAATTCATAATTATTACATTCTTTCTTTTATAAAAAGTCAAAAAGTATTTTCCAAATGATTTTTTTTAGTCTTGTGCTAAAAAATTTAAAAAGTTAAAAAGCCAACCCACTTCCTAAATGAAAATTAAAATAGCAAAGTTCTCAAACAGGGCCAAAATTATATGAGAGAAATTGTATTTTAAATAAGGGAGAGGTTTCTCTTCAATCCATATAGTGAATTGTAGAGTATTGTTGGGTTCGTGAGGCCTATTACAGGTCCCATTTCGATTGTCTAAACTGTTCAATATGTAAAAATCATTGATTACTTTATGCTTATAAAAAATCACGTTGATCGGATATTGACAACCTCTTAATCGGAACACATTTTTGTCATTAATAAATATGATTTTAAAAATAAATTATTAACACAAATATATTCCGATCAAGAGATTACTAATACCTGATTAATATGATTTTTTACAGATATAAATTACTCGATAAATTTTACACATTAACAGTTGAATTATGAAAACAAGATATGTGATTCACCCTACAAATCTAACAATAAATTTTAATACAATAAATTTTAACTCACTGTATAAATGGGAGATAAATTATTATTTTTTAAAATAGATGTTAGGGATTGTAATAAAAAAATTAATTAATTAATTAATTACAGTGGAATGGTCGGTTTTAGAGTTGAGCGTCTCTCTTACAATTACACCTCACCTCGTGCTTCTGTGTCTGTGTGTGGACCCCCACGACTATGTCCTAACCAGCTAACCACATAGACAAGAAACACTCTCAAATGTAGAGAGAGAAAGACATTTACAGACGCAAATATAGAGAGAGAGAAAAAACAAAACACACAGATGAATGAACGAATCGATGCAGATATATAGAGAGAGAAACAGCCTTAAAAACCTCATTTCCTAGAGAGAGAAACAACAACAAAAAGGCCCAAGCTTTAACCGCAAAACATTCTTCTCTAATTCCACTTTTCTTCTCGTCTCCTCTTCTTCACCGTTTCAAAGGCTTCTCTGTGTTATTCGCTCCGATCTGTCTCACTGAGTCTCAGTTCTCGCCGCCCTCTTTCTCTTTCCTTGATGAGTTGAAGAGAAAGGGATCGGAATTCCAAAAACTCATCAATGGTATGTCAAGCGTTTTCTGTTGCTGATTGCTTGATTTCTTTTTGACTGCTGCTTGATTTCCTCTTAGTCAAATCTGTTCAACTCTACACTCCATGTCGTAATACAAACATACAAATGTTTTTCTATTTCAAATTTATTCACTTGTTGATGTTTTAGGGAAATTTTCAAATTTATTAGGTGAAAGGACTTTCATTGAATTCATTTATATCGATATAATTAGATGTAGATAGTTTATGTATGAAGATTTTGATGGATTTGAATGTTTATTAGGTGCACCCTAGAGCAAATGGATTGGCTTTCTTGCTGTCAATGAAATGCTTGTGTAGCCACTTTTACCCCCCTAACAGTAGGGTTTTTTTTTATAAAAAAAGTAATTTTGTTATTCTTTGTTAATAATAAATTTGTAGCCGATTCTTAAAGTATAATCTTTTTAATGACTGGATTAGTTAATTTTTAATATAGGCTTGTGCACAAGTAAAACTCATACAGAAATGAATTTAGGGAAATGGGTTTTGTTTTTAAGTGGATACTTGTGTTATGCTGCTATTATTTGAAGATAATAAAAGTAGCAATGACAAATACATTGAGGTGTGTGAGGTTGATGTGGTCAGCATGTGTATTGGGTTGGGCTTATCGAGTTACTATCATGTTAATTTTTAAACATGTAAATAACTCATGGATGCATGGTTATGGTATCAGCTCCTGCCAATTAGAGTAGAATGTGAGACTAAGAGGAGGGTTATCGTTGAGTTTCCGTGCTGTTGGTTGGTTCTATACAGAAATAGTTATAAACATTGTCACGACTCACAGTGGCATTTGTTTCGGTTAGAATTGCGAGTTATGTCATATATGGCTGCTGTCACTCTAGCTAGCCATTCCTGTATTTCCACAATACACTGCAGGTTACACATGTAGTTAGTAATTTGATTTATTTGTTTTGGTTTGCCTAAAATGCATTATTATATGCCTCAACCTGAGTTGAAAATTTATACAATTCATATTTATTCTAAAGACCATTCACTCGGATATATTGCTTCTTATCATTTCTTTGGTCATCATTGTGATGGAATTTGCAACCATCGTTATTTTCCAATCCTCCTCAACTTCACATGTTATCCCCCTTTGGAGTAGAAATTATCACATGGGTCCGGAAAACCATGTGGACATGTGCCCATCTAATCGTATTTTGTCATTTCTTCACCATTTTCTTGTTTTTAGGGCTATGTAATTATTTGGGGCCCTATTATTGGTTGGGCACACCTCCAACATGGAATTCTCTGAAGACTGGATAAAGTGTTCATGCTGTTTTGTAAATGCTGCATATAGCGACATTAAATACTGTATAATTCATGAGCTTCACATTTGGGAATAACTATCTAAGTCACATTAAAAGCTGGAACCCATTCTCTGTCCAATCATATTTACGATTCAACTCAAATCAAGAGGCCTTATTTCCAAAGTTGTGTGTGAGTGTTCTGTGTGTGTGTGTGTGTTGAGAACTAGTCTGAATATTGCATATCAGTATTGTGCCAGCACATCATTCTTCTTTAAGGCTTTTACTGTAAGGTGGTTGTAAAATCTAAAATCTCTTGAAATTCATAATGCTGAATATTTTCATTTTTACCGTTTACTATGCATAAGATATTCACAAACAAAACAAATTTGGAGACTTCACCTATTTGTCTTCCTTACATTCTATTGTTGCATTTATTTTTTTGCAGGCAGCACCAGTTAACATAATTGTAGGTTCACATGTATGGGTGGAAGACCCAACATTGGCATGGATTGATGGTGTAGTTAATCGAATCAATGGTCAAGAGCTCCGTGTTCAGACCACAGATGGTAAAACGGTGAGTGCTACTAGCTTACTTTATGTTATTTATCCATAGTGCATGATGGGCTTTGAAATGGTCTGATATCATCTACATGTGTGTGGGATTAATTTTGACCAGACTTTTACTACTCAAAGTCAAATCTTAACCATTTGAAACTGTATTAGGTAGTATAGAGTGTTGGAGTCTTTCAGAAAAATATTCAAGTTTCCCATCTGATCGCATAGGGTGTTGTCAGCATTTTCTTGAGTGTATACTTTGCTTGAAAGGGGTATGCCTCCTTGGGTTGATCCTCCTTTCATTGAATTGTGGATGAGCTTCCAATGTGTCCACATTTCTCGTTATGTTACCAAGCTAAGAAACACAAACGTTTCTATGAAGGAGGTGTGTTGTGTTGGACACTCGTGTCGGACATGACCCTCTGTGGACAATCCTAAAATTCCGGTAGGTAAGTCGCCCTATAGCCAGTGACTAGCTCTGCCATGGGGCTACGTGTATACTGCCACGTCAAGACTCTCTTTCGAAAGTGAGATCACTAATGTTTGCCACTTCTTGAATGTGTTTTAATTAAAAATTCAAATTCAAAATATTGGACATTTTACAAACATTTCGAGAACACTTTGGCGAACCTTCCAAACATGACCCATGTGATGAAT